>NC_136068.1:153275914-155864038 GCF_964261635.1 Lissotriton helveticus | reverse complement strand
CCTCTTAGGGAATTGTGATGGATCAGACCTAAGCCTCTACCGCTATTATTATTGCTATGTTGGTCTAGGACTGTCAGACCTTCAGTGCTAATCAAGATTTCCCTTTTTCATTACACAGGTCATTCTCCAATGTTAAGTTGTGAGGTGGATATTGATGTATGTGTACATGTATGGATGTATGGATTTATATGGTACTTTAGCATAAGACTAGCCAAAAGGCAGTGCTGTCCATGGTCAAAGTCAAGCTGAAAGTGACGAATAATAGCGGAGGAAGCAGAGTTGTGGCCACTTAATGAATTTTACTGTAGTGCTCTTTAAAGAGGTGAGTTTTGAACTCTTTCCTAGATTGGAGCAGTGGTGGGGCGGTACTGATGGATATTGGGATGTTGTTCCAGATCCTGGGTGCAATGGTTTGACATGGCCTGTTGTCTTGTTTTTTTCTATTTTTACACTTCTTAGTCTGCAGTCTGATGTCTTGGCTGCAGCTATTCCGAGAACCACCAGATATGGTGAGCTTGTCTGCAAGATAAGCAAATAGGGCTGGTTGTGATTGCTTTGTTAATAATGTTGCTAGTTTTGAAGATGGCGCAGTTTGTCAAGGGCAGCCAGTGGAGTTCCATCAGGGTGGAGGTGATGTGATCATTTCTTCAGGCCGTGGATGAGAAGTGCTGTACACGTAGTACGCCCCTAAGGGGTGCCAGTGTGGAGTCTGGGACACCGTAGAGTAGGACATAGCCACCATCCAGGTGAAAGAGTACAAGGGCTTGAACAGCAGTTCTGAAGTCGCTTTTGGGAAGAAACTGTTTATTTCTTTAGAAGAGCGAGCTCGTACCAGGCCGTCTTTGTTTTTTGGCATGGTATTCCTTGAGTGAGAGGTTGATGTCCTGGGTGAATCCAAGTGATTTGGTGAGAGTTGAGGATCGAAACCATAAAGGTTCATGTCATTGAGCTGCGTTTGTTCTGTACTTTGTTTGGTTTTCTTGGCAAATAATAGGAATTTTGTCTTAGTTGGGCTGAGCTTCAAGTAGGTGATGGACATTCAGATCTGGATGATGTGTGCACATAGTGTTATGAGTAGTTGGATACCTGGAGCAGAGGAGGCTTTCAAGTAGACTTGTGTATCATCTATAAATAGGTAATTGTTGATGCGGTTATCTACGAGTAGTGCAACTGCAACAAATGATGGACGGAATGCTGAATGATTCAAACATTCTTCCCTAGCCAAGAGATCTGGGTTAAATCCATCGTTCTTGTGCCCACTACGCCACCCCAGTTTGGACCCAGCCATATGCAAATCAGTCGACCCTGTGCCTCATGGGAACAGTCCAGACCAAATTGACAAGCCAGGTCCTCCCTGGACCGGAAAAAAGCATCCTGGGACCGGTTTCGGGGTATGTCACCCTTCATCAGCCAGGCTAACTTGAATCCAGTGGCACAGTGAGCAAGGGACCCAAGTCAGATTGGTAGAAGTAAAAATGTCATACTTGTAGGTTTTTGTGGATAGATCGCTTCATGATTGTATCTGTTGCATAGAGGCTGATTGTGAATTACTGGAGTCGCCGGTTCCCCAGAGAAATGAATCTACTTCGGAAGCAGATGTTGAGTCATTTTGTTATTTGGAGGAGGCTAGTAATTGCCTTGTCCCAGAGTTTTATATCTTGGTTATGAAAGAGTGAACCACTTCTGTGTTTCTCTAATCCATTGATCTAAGTGAGCAACAAATAAGACTTGAGGGGTTAATCCTTCAAAATTGTCGTGATTTTACATAGGAGATATGTCAAAAGGGTAAGATTTCACATGAGTTAACCTGCCCAATTATGACATGAAGTTTGACATGCCTACAGACTTCATCTTGGAGATTATCAGAGGGTCACAATACAGCATGAGGCAGAGAACATTTGAACTTTGTGTATTTGTTAGTGTTAACCAAAAACCAAGGACTAGTTTGGTTTTCATTGAATCTGATATAGGTCAGCTTGGTGATGTAACTGATTAAATATACTTGCCAGCGTTCTGTGCTCTGAAGTGGTCCATTTTGGAGACTACTAATTAGTGCAAGTACCTTACGTGCCATGTTGGGAGATGTTAATATGGATCTATACCTAATGTATATCTTGAGGGAGTTGTTGGTCTGCTATGAATAAATAACTTTTGAGTTGTATAGCTTTAGGTAACCTCACTAGCACAAATGTTAAACAATATCGGTGCTAATTTTGGCATGGGACGCCTTTTCTCGCTGTTTGTGAAAGAACAAGCTACAAATTATCATGTTTGTTATTCTCATCATTTGGATCATAACCTTATTTGTGAAGGATGGTGGTGTCTGAGCATCCACACAATTGCTTTAAAGCACACTGAGTCATTAGAAAAGTAATGAGGGAAGGAGGGGTGCGCAAGGCCATTTCTCTCAGTACCAGATTTGTGGCACCATTTATTGTGAGAGGAGAGGGCTCTCATTCAGTTCACGGTATGGGTTCCATAAGAAGAGACTATTAAACCTTCTCTAAAACACAAAGTAATGGGAGTTGAATGTCTTGGCCGTGCTGATGCTTTCTTTCTGTATGCCAGGTGTGGCCAGAATATGTGCGTGACTAGATTAATGCCCTCAAAAACTGTGGATTTCTTATCATATTGCACTATGCATCAGCAGAGAACTTTTTAAACAACCTGTTCTGAAACTAGCAGTCACTGGAAAGAAATTGCCATCAGTTGGATGTCTCCCTTACTATTTGAGATGTAAAAAAGTAATTTGACTGTCTTGATTTGTATCCTCACCAGTACTTGGGGAGTGGGTTTTTAATCTATATGAGAGAAGTGGAGCCATCACAAGGAAATCTTTAACTTTCTTTTTTCAACGTAGAATGTGTTTTTGTCCTGCAAAGCAGTAACTGTGTGTTTTTGGTCTTTGATTTTAATGAATGCAGAATATCACTGTATTGTTGGAGACCACTTCTAGATTTTTTGAAGTCCTTTGATAAAGGGTGTGCCTATTGATTGTGTCCACGAGAATGGTATAAGATAATGTTTAGGGGTCCTATAAATCTTAATTTTTGCTTTGGTCCTATTAAGAGTGTCTGTGGGATCTCCTACACCTGTTGTGAGAAGCCCGGGCTGGGCTTTTCAGCTTGCATTGGAACATTCCAATATTGTTTGGCTATCCAAAAGAAGAGGCAAGACAGTTGATTCATGGGAGACTTCGATAATACTGGCCACTGGAGACTAGTAAAATTGTGTTTTTTTCAGGATGTATCTTTGCCATTGAAAAAGTAATATAAGCTCAAGTGCTCACAGAGAAACGAAGTCCTCATCCTGACCCTCCAGCATGCCATGGCAACGTCAATTGGGTCCAGTGCTGCTGGCAGCACTTGTAAAACCATAACTTGTTTTTACTTATTCATCAATCTAGTAGCCCAACACCTACAATCCTCCACTGTAGTGTATTGGGAATAAATGCCAAATTTAAAAATAAAGTATCCAAAAAGGTGATGGATGGAATTCTTGTATTAAGCTCAGCTTCCGGTAATTACTCAGGCTGCATGCCAGTCCATCACTATTTTGAATATGCACCTCAGTCTTGACCCTGCTACAATCGGAATAGTCCGCCTGAACGGTCAGGCCTGGCCCCCCTGAACTAGAACACAAGCAACCCAGGACAGGTTTCACCCTGATTAGGGCTCATCACCCAAGCATTGCTTAGTTCCAGTGCCAGAGTTTTCATGAAACCCACATCTGGGTCTAGCTGTCCCACGTGGGTTGACACACTAAAGTATACAAAAAATTATGGATAAAATGCTTAAATCAATCACAGCCGCTGGTAATTGCTCAGGAGTATGCCAGTCCATCGTTATTTTGCAGACTACTAAAGCCAGTTGTGAATTGGGGTGTGGTTGGAGTAGGAAATTGGACATTGTTTTCGGTTAGCAGATGTGTGGTTTATGATGCAGTTAAAAATACAGGTTTTGCAACAAATTAGTCAAGCTAAAGTACTGAGTGTCAAGCAGCCCCTGAAAATTGTGAGACCTCGTGATTGGCAGTCATTATTATTGCAAACTATTATGGCATGGCACCGTGTACACTGTAAATGACTGAATACTGTTATTCCTTGGAGGCACAAGAACCCACATGTCCGGAGGCACCTAACAGACATGCCAACCACCTTCTATGGAAAAAGGTCACATCCTGAACTAGGGTTCTCAATGCACCATTTGAAATAGTTTATTGCCTCAGAGCAAAATATAATTACGCATAGAAGTAATAGAGGGGATCAACCCCTATAATCATTATAAGGCTGGGATAGATGAGTGAGGCACCTGCATCGTATACAGGGGAGGGGAGGGGAGGAGGGTCTAGTGATCTTTCCCAGGCTAGATGTGGGACATGGACCTCTGTTTGTCAAAAGGGTGTGCATTGAAAAGCCACAGGTCACACATCCCATGAGGCATTAAGCATTTGTTCGGCTGGTATAGGAAGCATGGCTACAAGCTGCTTTACTGAACCTCCAATCCTTCCTCTTGAACAAGGCAAGGTTCTCCATCAGCTTATGACGAGAACTCAACTGCTGTGCCTTTGCTAATGAAGCAGGGAGACTATTGGACTCTCTCACCATGTCCGCTAGCTAGTCATTTTTAGGAGTACTCCCTTCAAAAACTCTCTTTTGTGGTGTTCCCTTTGGAAGGTAAAATAGAATGTTGTGGCAATTGCAAATTGGGGGCTCCTGCCCTTCTTAGTTCCTTCTGGCCCCTCTGTGAGGATCAGTAAGGCTTTTCCTATTGCAGAATGTTAATAGTTGGGGCAGGACAGCCCAAACCAAATTATGAATAAAATACTGCATTTGAAGGATTTTACAACCCCTTCCCATATCCATGCGTGATCCCCAGGGCACACGTTTGCTGGTTTGACTCTATCCTTCAGGTGTGGCATTAAGTCCAACAACATCCTGTTGCCTGTTAGTGCTATTATGCCTTCATTTATCATCAGCCTCTCTAATCTGGTCATTGTGGCTCGAGGTAACAAAGAATCTTTACTCGGAAGCTATTTATGCGGGCATGTTTTGCTTTTGTGCTTCCAATCGTGCATTTCTAATCCATACAAAAAAGTACTTAGGCCATTGACCAGTGACTGTTCCGGGTATGATGAGAGATTTTCAGCACCATAACATTGACACGTCCCACCATCTGCAAGACATTCATTCTAATTTCTCGCCCAAGCCCAAACTATCACCAGGTTGTGTTTATGAGCATTCTAATCCAGGTATTTAGTGGCCAGGTATTTGGTAGCCAGTTTCACCCTCTCTAGGCCTTCTTGAAGCCTGTCACCTGTGCCGTCATTCTCCTGCCTCTCCTGATGCCCTTGGGCATTTGCTACTCCATCTCTGTGACCATCCTTTCGACAGAAAAGTCACGCTTCCAGTCTCTTTCTAAAGGGCACCTCTTTGCACAAGAGCTTGTCCAGCTGAGGAATGTCCGCCACTATTTTGCCTTTGCACATTGTAATTTGGTGGACGGACACTTCTGATCATCACTGTGATCAGTTAAGTTTATTGTGGTCGATAACTCATCGCCACAGTCTGTTTCTATATCTTGTGAAGCATGCACAGCACTGTTTCTCTCTCCAACCGTTTCTAGGACCCCCATAAAGTAGAGCTGAGGTTAGTCACTGCAGAACATGATGTCCAGCACCTGTCCAATCACATCTCCAAATATAGCCTTTTGAATATGGTCTTCTTGTGACTTAGGCCTCCTTATGTGCTAGGTATGCCTCTGCTCTATAAATGAATGAGCTGATTCTTCGTGAAAGAACTATTCTCAACAAATCTACCCCAAACATTTTCATAAATCTTCCCAAAAATATTTTCACCTAAGTAGTTTACATCCTTTCTCTTAGACTGCAGCAACATGAAAGACTTTGGAAATGATCCTTCTCAGCCGTCCTCTTCACCTGTTTTGCACCGTGCCACTCCTCTCATTTACCACCTTCCATAAAATTAACATCAAAGCCCTCTTGGCATCGTTACAGCTTACCAAATCCTTTTCTACTTACGTGCAGACCACAATTGGCTATACTTGAAAGAAGGTGAACTTTCTATTTTCTGCAAATGTGTTAGAGGTGTTGGGTGCTTCCTGGATGGCTCAGAAAAGCCTTAAATTTACTAGCGCTATGATGCCTACCAACATTTGTCATAGTAACAGTCCACATTAATGCCAAATTGCGTTTGGACGCATACCTTCACACCCAAAACAGAATATTAGTAAAATTTAATTTTCTTTCTATCCCCTCTTTGAAAAACGTAGAGAGAACCCGAATTTTGAATCTCCGAAAAACTGCCTCACCGCACAGGGTGTGCTAGTGAGTTTGTGTCTTCACCAAGGCAATAAATACCTTGTATAAAGGGCTACTTGCATGCCAAACCTTTGAGTCTTGTTAGCTCAAAACATAGTAAACTAAAAAAAACTTTTAAAAACTACTTTTTAGTAGTCCACTGGAGACCTTCATTAGAGTGTTGGCGTGTGAGCACAACAAAATCTCCTTCCGAATTGTGTGTCTTATCTATGAATACCCACAAAAGCTATATACTGCTTTATTCAAGTGAACATCCTATTGGTCCCCAAAAAGAAGCACAGGATACAGGTACTTTGTGTGTGCCTCTGCAACTGCCTGTTCCTGGACTTCCTCACGGCTCGTGTGCTCACCGTCCTTTACTTGAACTTCTTTTGTAGCCTGGGACCTTGGAATGGAGTTGCCCCTTCCCTTTGTTAGACTTGTGCATTATATGCGGAGTCCAGGCTCCGAAGTCTCTATTGACCTCAGGATTTCTCTGCCAAGGAGTCAGCTGTCGATCAATCATGGGTGGTGTCAGGTTCCCAGTGCTATCCATGTGCTCTACCCCAGGGACCTTTGGCTATCGCTCTCTGTTTCTGTGTGATCCAGTCATATGTATGTTCGAAGGGATCTCCCAGCATTAATGTATTTGTCTTTGTTGGGTTTCAGTGTCTGCGGTTCTCTGGGTCATAGTTTGAAGTTTTAAAACCCTCCTACGAGACTGTCAGAGAAGATCACGCCACCCTTGAGGATACTCCCATGATGATCCCTCAGACAGCACAGGACTTCAGGGCCTAGATGGTAATTCAGCTGTGTCATAGACTCTTCAGAGCCTTTATGTGGAGCACTTCTGTCTCCACAGACCTTTCCCTCGCAGGACACAGGGGAGTCTTGGATCAGAGAAAGGTATTGATACCTCAGGTTTTTGAAGGACTATACCTCCTAATCTGGAACTCCAAAGTCACTCCAAATCTTTAATGTATGATTTGACGTACTTTATTCAATATACAAACTACCGCTGTAAGAGACTTGGGCCGTGTGTATGAATGGTGGGTGCTCATGGAAAATCCAGTGTCCTCTGCCGAAGAGTTTAAAGCTTTCAAGATTTTCAAAAATGGTTCCAGTTTCTTCGGACAAGGTTATACAGCATACTCGGACTGATAGCTAGCTATTTGTGACCCACCCGCAAGCCCCCCCCCCCCTCCCTCGGCAGATTTTAATTTCTGTACGTGCTAAAATTGGTGTTGAAAGTATTTTAGTATATCCTGTTTATGGGTATTGGTTTTAAAGAATGCTTTCTGTTCTAAAACGCACTTTGTTTTTTGTTTAGAACACATTTGATTTTCAAGTAAATGCAACTAGTTTCCAAAAGTTTGCTTCTGTTTTTTTTCTCCAAAGCATTTTGTAAACTGAATGCCTCTCTGTGCTTTACCAGCTGGTTACACAACAGGCACTTGACTCCTGGGCTTTCTCGTGCTTGGTGCCCACAAACTTTCAATTACTTCGTGCCAATTTGAATAGTCTTGGGTGACAATGGACATTATTCATCCATTGATTCTAAGTTTAATCACATGAAAGCTGAACCGAAAATTAACTTTCCTGATGCCTGCATTGTAATTACTTATATGTTTTCGTTATATTTGGATATAAGAAGAAACGTGGCTTTCTTATACACCTTACTTAGAAACTTTTTGTGAAATCCACATTTGTTTGGAAGGGAACTGGAGAAGCGGGCTAGTGATTGTGCTGTTAAAGACTGAATTCACTGTGTGCCATATGTTTAGCCATAGAGATGTTTCTTTACATTTAATGAAATTAATGTTTAAAAAACTACTTATAAAGAACAAGTGAGCCTTCAGTATTCATCCTGTCACCAAAAATTCCTTGCTGTAAAATATTTGAAACCTTGAAGATTTCAGTAGATATGTGGTAACACAGGTTCTCAAAATTGTGATGATTTGTTTTTTATCCTTTGAATATACACGCATGAAAAGAATTTGTTCTGGAGAAGTGGCCATGTACCCTTTAGGACGTGTTCTCGCTGACTTCCTGGTCCTAGAATTTATCCTATTGGCTGACCAATGTGGAAACTGAACCATGATTCACACACTGGAAGTGTACTAGAAGAGATGAGTGACACCTACTGACCCCACCACCCCCGGGTCGTTAATAGTTGTGACCTTAGATAGGTGATAAGCAGGGCCATCAAAGTGCGGCGCCTATGTCATCCCCAACCTCAGGCTTATGTAGATGAGGAAGCGGACTCACCTGATTAGATAGAATGCGCTTTGAGAGAAACGTAGAGGCGCCTGTAAGGGAAGGGGGTCCCTAAAGCGTTGATGTCCTGAGATTCTGATTGCCCTTCAGAGAGTGAGCGAACGATGGCTCTTTGCAGGAGCAAGGAGGTGCCTTCGAGCAAAGGCCGCTCTTGGACCTGAAGGCCCAGCTGGGCCTGCAGCGCAGATTTTCAACCTATGGTATGTGGTGGTCATTTGTGTACTGGGTACTGTATTGTCTCATGACATGCCACCACTGAGGAATATTTGTACTATTGTGGCAGACGCAGAGACTCTGTGGCATGCCCGCTGCATTGAAGCCCTAAATTGGCAGCTGGAGGAGGGGAGAGGAAGATATCCAGGCCCTAGAAAACCATACCAGATGGCTCCCAGAGCGAGCCACAGCTATGAGTGGTGTAGGACTCAGTAGCCTGGATTCTTTGGAGGAGTATGAGATTACCTCACCACCCCTGTACCCAGTAGGTTCCAGAGGCGACCCCTGGGTTGTCTTGGGGGGGGGGGGGGATTTGTTTTCCACCCTTATTGCACACTGGTCACCCAAATGACAATCGGACCTCTTTAACAGTGTGCTTTATGGTGGGTCTCAGCGGGTGACATTTGGTGGGGTTACTGTGGGAGATTACGTCGTCGACCCACCCAAAGGCATGCAAAATCATGAAAATAAGGCTTGCTTGGGGCTCATTGTTCATCTTTCAAATACCCCTGATGGCTTTTACAGAAAGCCAGTCTGACCTGCTGCTGTTTCAGCCCATTAAGGACAATATGGAGGTCCCTGCTACTAAAGCATATATCAATCTGCCTATATCGGGACTTAAGCATGAGATGGTGGCACTGAGACAAGACCTGTCTAAAATGGTGACTGAGCTAGGTCACCCCTTTCAAACAAGCATTAAAATGGAATAGGTCTTGCCTTTTATTAAGATAAAGCTATTTGCTTTGCTATACAATACCATAAGCAAAGCAAATGGCTTCAACTTAAAGGCGAGACCTATTGCATTTTCAATGTTTGTTTGCACTGGTGCTAAATGGGTCTTATGCAGAATGTACATACCACTTGTGTAACATGGAAAGGAGCAAACAATATTTGGACCAGGGCAAAAGATGGAGCTAGATTATGAAACACCAATGATATGTAAACACAGCATGGTGTCTGAATATTCTTCGGGAGGAGGAGACAATATGACAGTTTGAATTGTGTTCATCTCCCGGTTCCTCCTGAGGGGTGAAAAGATAGCAAAGAAGAAAAAAATTTTTCTTGTATGTCTCCGATTCCAGCTGAGGATGTTTGTTGTTGACTTCGAACCATGTGTCCGCAAGAAAGGAATCGATGTATACACAAGATGAAGCGCTGAGGGCTGGGAGCCATGGTGGATGGGCGGCAGAAACAAGATGTGATGTCGTCCGTCCTGTGTGTGCGAGATCTCCTTGGGGAGCCCTGTTGAAAGGTGTTCCCCCCCCCCCCCCCAACTAGGCCTTAGCCCACGCTAACGCCCTCCGGAGTGCCGCTCTGTCCTAGTCGAAAGATGTGTGTCCCTACTAAAACTGTGGGTGGTGATGGACGGGCTGGTGCTGCCGACAGATGCGTAGTGCGGATGGCCATTGTGACTTCATGTCACTCCAAACCTCGTCCCCGCCACTTGCCCTTTCCTGAGCGTGACATGACATGCCGACACCAGATCTGTGTGCACATTACCCAGAAGGGATCATTATTTTACCGGGCTCAGTTTCCGTCCATTTTGAACTAGTTGCTGATTCGATTTCATATAGAATGACTGAATAGACCCTAGTGCAGAGCTGGTCTGGGTTACTCATCAACAACACAGCACACAAGATACAGTATCTAAAACTGAGCGTGGCACTGCTTTTAGGACACCGCGCTCGTTTAAAATGTTTTTTAATTTAACTTTAATACTGAGCGCGTGTCCTTGAAGTGGGCGCTGCGTTCAGTTTCAAAGTAAAAAAGAAATAATTGATTCAACATGTGCACGCATGTGGAGTGGACAGCCGGACGCCATCTTTGTCCCTCCGTATGAGTGCACATGTTGAATTGATAACAAAAAGCCTTCGCATGGCAAGAGCAGCGCTGTGCGCTGCTTACGCCAGGCGAGACCTAAAAATGGGCCATAGGGTCGAGCAGTTGGAGGTGACAGCAAGGGTACCTTTCACTGCGACTAGTTGGGATCCACGAATTGGAGAAGTTACATAAATTACTCCTTGACAAAATCAATCAATGCGGTTAATGTTGCATGCTTTTTGTGTTTTTTCTTTTTTTTTTTCCTTTGGTTGATCACCATGGCAGAGTAGAGGCTTGATAGGATGTAGGAGTAACACGATGAGAGAGACTGAGATTCAGATACCTGGGAACAGCCCTCAGAGCGGACTAGAGGTTATGGGTGCAGTAGAGTGTTGGAGAGAAGACCTAATCAGATCTAGATCTTGTAGATGTCTGGCACTGAAAGGGATTATTCCTTTTATTTGAATGCTTATAAGTCCCTCTTGCAAATAATTGTCTGATTCCTTAACATAATTGGTCATAACAACCAAAACTGGGGCAAAGATATTCTCTGATCATATCCCTGTGTCCCGAACATTACGTATACCACAGGATACTTGCCTCCTAGGCACAGGTGGGAACAATGAATTAGCAGCGAGGCACACTGTCCTAAGGGTCACTGAGGCAGGTGCTTGAACATTAATTGAAGGAAAATGAGAGGGCGGGTATGCATTGGTCCCTGATTTGGGATTAGTTGGATGAGAAGTGATCAGACACACAACTACATTTTGTAGACTGACTTAATCTAGGCGCCTGGAACTTTGGTCAGATAATCCATCTGGAGGAAGAACAAAAACGAGCTGGCACAATAACACATACCGACTTAAAAAATCATTAGAGGGTACTAGTGGCCCTTTAAGTAAAAGATGCAGCAACAATCTTGTTGAATATCAATCAGATATGTTATGAAAGAGGCAAAAAAATGGATAGGTTACCAGTCTACAGGTTATGCCAAAAGTCAACAAGGAACTATATTCAGGAGGTGACAAATTTAAACTATGTTTTAAAAACATCAGATGGAGATGTCCTAGAGGCCTTAATCTGTTGCAGGTCAACTGATTAAGCTGGCATTCAAAGACTATGTGTAGTGTTTCTTGGAAAAAGTCAGTGGTCTGTCTACTGCAACTCCTAGCTGAACTGGAAAATTTAGATCGATTCAGGATTTAGGGTCAATTATAGTAAATTGATAACTATTGGGGACAAGACACCGCAATGAAGGAATTGAGAGAGTAGTGAGGGGATGTGGCGTTCAGTGGTCCTTGGAGGGCATTTTGGCGTCCCATGCAAGCCATATATATATATATCAGGCCAACGTCCTTCCCTTTGTTAGATACCTTGTGGAGGGATCTCTTTACACGGGAAGGATGGTGATCTATTGGTTGGGCTGCATCAATAACGTAGAAAAATGACCTTCCTTCTAAAACCTTTTTACATGACCTGGACATTGCATTAATACTCCCTAAGAACCCACTACAGACGATCCAGAAGAGGTTGTGGGCCTTTTTAGGGATAATAAGCATGTCTGGTTGGTGAAATCCCTGTTCAGATCACAGTATGAGTAAAAATTAGGGGCTCAAGATATTTATAGATCTCTTGTGGCGGCACAGTTGGCCTTGGATGTGAGAACTTGAGAAGAAACCATGGTGTTGTATGCAGCAGGAGTTCTGCCTGATCTGAGATTTATTGCAATCCATTTGAATCACATTAACTAATTGGCAGGGAGTAGTGAGGTCCCATAAGGCTACTCCTTACCCTTCATCTCTTTACCTCGATCTCTGGGACTGTATAACAGTGACTATTTAAGATGGATTTTTTTTGGGGGGGGGGGGGTAAAAGGATGCCTTAAGCGTATTATTTCATTGCCAGGATATACACTTCCGGGTGTGTTGTGTGCTATACAAGTAAACATAACAGGGTGGTACCTTCATGACTGGAGAACAATGTGCTTCTGGATTTCACCTCAGGCCTTGAGATCTATACAGCATCACACAACTTCTGCACTGGGCACACACCAGCTGCAAATCAGGGATGAGATTGAAAACTGACCAAACTAGAAGAAAATCTCTGTCGGGGAGAGCGGAAAAAACCATTACAAGATTGAGCATTGGAGAGGAGTTGCCCTGTGTACTGAAATGTTTACTTAAAGCTCCCAGAGAGCTTGTGGATATTAATTTGGTAAAGAGCAGCCAATCCCTCGGAGTGTATCCTATAAGAAAACAGCATATCAGATTGTTTCAATAGTATACAGCACCAATTCGGCAGAGAGAGATGCATGGTAGCTCGGGTATGTCCTGGTGTAGATTCAATGAGTTAAGCACATATATTCACTTATCAAATATGGTGGTCTTGTACCAAGATTCAGCCTTCTGGGTCCAGATATTATAGAAAATGCAAGAGATTACCAGTGTGCAGCTTTCGCTTTGGCCCTCAGGTGGTCTTGGTGAGGCAAGTAGACACTGAGTGTGTCCCCTTTGCCTTCTCCAGCAGGCTATCTCCTGAGAGTCTTCTACTTCTAATATTTGTTTTACTCTTACCAGTAATGCCTGGTTGGAATACATACAAACATGTGCTCCCATCATTCTACTTTGACTCTCCCAGCCATCTGAAACACAACTTTGAATGTGTTTGGTGTGCCTCTTTGCTTGGCGTGGTACCATACATTAGCATAGAATGTATGACTCATTTGTTTGCAAGTCTGTTGCTTGGCTGTCCACATAGCTTTGGGAGAAGGTTTCCTATGCAACATCCAGTAACTTTGCATTTCCTGGTTACAGGGTATTCTGTACCACTCTAAGCAAATGCGTTGGCTCCCGTCCGAAAAACCAGAAAAAGAACCAAACAGGTAATGCCATGGTTTACAGAAAAACTCCACCAGCTCAAATACCGCTGTAAACGGGCTGAGCGAAAGTGGAGAAGGCAATACCTTGAGGCTGACAAAGTTTTTTTTAGACAAACCTTGGCAATTTATAAAGTCGAAATCAAACAGGCCAAGGCTACTTTTCTAGAGGAATCACTCCTAGCGGCAGAGAATAAGTCTCAGACTCATTTAAAATCGTGAAAGCTCTGGCCTCTCCGGCCAGTACTGTCAGAGACATTCTCCCCAGCCAAGCCTTGTGTGACGCCTTGTCGTCGTCCTTGGAGGATAAGATCACAACGATCTTGAACACACTTGCCTTATCACAAGACACCTTGCCCAATACTATGGACCATACCACTCCTTTGGTTGATTC
Source organism: Lissotriton helveticus (assembly GCF_964261635.1). NCBI lineage: Eukaryota > Metazoa > Chordata > Amphibia > Caudata > Salamandridae > Lissotriton > Lissotriton helveticus. The sequence continues at coordinate 155,850,140 of NC_136068.1, read as the reverse complement.
TGGGACAAGTGCAAGTTCGGCGCAACTAAACATATTCCCTCTCCCGTCCTTCGAAGATTTCTGCGCTCTGGCAGAGGGAGTTTCTTCGAGTTCACCGCTCGATCCTCTTCCACCGAAATACTGGAAACTTTTTCGCGAAGAACTCTTCTCGCCGCTTTTTTCCATCTGTTGCCAGTCCCTTGAGTTGGCGCAGGTCCCGGACTGCTGGAAGATGGCAGTAATATCTCCTCTCTTAAAAAAAGACTCTCTGGATCCCACTTGTCCAGCAAACTTTAGACCTATTTCGCTGCTCCCATTTCCAATTAAAATCTTGGAGAAACTGGTGACCAAACATCTCTCCAGTTTCATGGAGAGCAACGTATGTCTGGACGTGGCCCAGTTCGGCTTTCGACCTGCCCACGGGACGGAGTCCGCGTTGGTGACAGTGCTAGATGACCTGCGGACGCGGGCCGGCCAAGGTCGAGCGGCATTCCTGGTACTGCTCGATCTGTCGGCCGCGTTCGACACGGTCAGCCACACGATCCTGATCAGGAGACTGGAGGAAATTGGGGTAGCGGGATTAGCGCTGGATTGGCTGGTCTCTTATCTGGATAATCGTCATCAAATGGTCGCCCTACCGCCCTTCAAATCCAACATCCGAAAGGTGGGGCAGGGCGTGCCGCAGGGATCGGCCATCAGCCCGATCCTTTTCAACTCTACCTCCGTCCCCTGATTCAGTTGATAAAATCTTATGGCATAGCAGTCATCAATTATGCGGACGACACGCAACTGGTCTTTGCGTTTGAGGGCAAGGAGGCAGTGTCGCGAGAAACTTTCCACCAGTGCATGGCTTCTACGGCGGCCTGGCTGAGCCGGAATTCTCTGCAGTTTAACGGTCCTAAAACCGAGGTGCTGCACTGCTCTTCGGACCCCTCCCCTAGGCCTTTGCCGTCAAATTTCTGGCCGTCCACTTTTCAGGAAGCAGGTACGTCGGCTCAAGCAGTCAGAAATTTGGGGGTGATGTTCGACTCCAGTATGCAGTTGGACGGTTCGGTAAATAAAACAGTTGCCACCTGTATGGGCCTTTTGCGAATGCTGCGGAAAATATTACAGATGCTCCCAGCACAGTCCAGGCCAGAAGTAGGGAGAAGTATTATACTAAGTAGGTTGGACTACTGTAACTCACTACTTCTGGGGGCTCCAAAAACCCTGGTGGCAAAACTGCAACGCGTGCAAAACCTGGCGGCCAAGCTTGCTCTTTCTAGGAGCAGGCTTGCCTCTTCTTCACAAGCACTTAGGGAGCTCCATTGGCTTCCAATCCCTCAGAGGATTGAGTTCAAGGCCCTTTGTTTGGTACACAAAGCCCTTCATGGGCATGGTGCCTCCTCTCTGCAGAAGCTTTTTGCTTGGTATGTACCTACTAGACCCCTCCGCTCGGCTTCAGCATACATGGTGTTAGTTCCCAAGATCCTTAGGTCCTGCCTAGGTAGCCGCTCTTTTAGATTTACTGCGGCAAAACTATGGAACTCGATACCATTTGACTTGCGCCGTACAGAAGATTTTATACCCTTTAAGAAAGCTTTAAAAACTTTCTTGTTTCCTAGAAATGATTAGAACCTTTGTTTAGTTCCGCAACTGTCTGCACATTGTAATTCGTCATCTCAAGTCCAAGCGCCAGGATACCCGTTGGGTGACAGCCATTGCGCTATATAAGAACACCAATACATACATACATACATACAATCCAATGTTGTGCAAATGTACTAACATTTTGCTCAGTTTTCTTGGTTTCCAAGCGCAGGTTAAGATGGATTCATTTTAAATAATGCTTGTGTTAAGAGGGCTGTTAAAAAAAAAAAAAAAAGATTTTTTTTAAAGTTGAAAAGCCAAAAGTAAATGTTTTGCTGATTTATGGCCATAGCAGCTACTTTAACTAACACTTTAAAACGAGTTCCTAGCTGGTTATTCACACTTTGCAGGAGTTAACACTTTAATTATAGAGGACTCAAACTTTAAATAGATGTGTTTAAAAGTGTTCCTGCAGGAGGCCGTTTTTAGGTCTCACACCTGGCGACGCAGCGCGAAGCGCTGTCGTCAGCGAGACTTATTGTCAGTGACTTGCCTCCCAAGTGGTACAGACCGGGGCACACGCAGGGCTTTTGGCGATTGGGTTCTGTGGGCGGGCGGGCACGTACAGCCACAAGCACGTCTCCTGTCCCGCTTCCCAAGCAAGCCAGCATGCAGCTTCACTTTCGCGCGTACAGCTTCACTTTCGCCCCATCGTTGGAGCGGACCGCAATGGCGGGTCCGCTCTGGAAATAAACATTGATACTGTGCCTTCCTCTGCACAAATGGAGAATCCCCCACTCACCTGGTCTGCGGGGGGGGGGATCCTCCTGAATGGTGGCTGGCTGCAGCCGGAGCACTCCAGCTCCTCTACACTTCACTGCACAACGTGAGGCTCTCACCATAGGCATGGGAGCCCCGCACTGCTATGTGCGCGCGTACACCACCCCCTGCTTTCGCTTTCCCTCCCTCTGGCGTTTCAGCCCACGCTCTCCGACTCGGCCCGCTCTCCCCAGTTGTATTCCATCAGCGCCATTGGGTGACACAGCCTGTCCGTTTCGATGTGCCAGTGGGCGGCAGGAGGCTGGGAGCCGCGGAAGAGCCCAGCCCTGGTGATTGGGTGGAACTGGTAGAGTTCGCTGAGTCCGGCTCTGCAGGAGCAGCTGCAGTGCATCCGACGCAGAGAGCCACCCGGGACGTGTGTGCCTCACTTCCTGCAGTGCTCTCTGACCGGCTCTTCCGGTACAGTGGCCGCTGGACGTGGCACTTGAGCGCCGGGGCTGCTGCGAGGGCGGTGAGTAGGACTCTCCGTGGGGCTGCATCCTCCGCAGAGGTGGTGCTGGTTCCTCCCCTTGTCTCCGGCTCCATGTGCGTGCATTGCACAGAGCGGTGCATGCTGGGTGTTGTAGTCTTGGCGGATTCGCCTGGATTAACAAACCTGATAATGAGGATCTGTTACAGGAAAGCGCAAGACTCGTTTAGCGCGTGCTCCCCTCATGTGCAGAGCAGAAGGTGGTTTCAGCATGCTAACCCGTGTGAGGTTTGGTTAAAAGGGGTTTGCTGCTTTCAGCAGTGATTCAGAGAGAGGGCAGGGTGCAGCCTGGGTTTTAACAATGGCTCAGTGTTCACTTAATTTGATGTGCACATTCTTGTTGTAGCACTGCACCCCTAGAGAGCAGGGCGAAAGTAGAAAGCTTATCTGCAAGGGCTGCCTGGAAAAAATCACTCCTCAACAATACCGGCAGAGGTAACTGTGCAGCTCTGGGCATGGAAGTAGCACTGGCGGTGGAGCCGATTGATGAGGTTCACTCTACGGCCTCCACTGTTAGCAGACCCCGGTATTGCACCCCCCCCCCTCACATTGCCGGGCATGCTGACTACTGTTTACAGCTAAGAGAGCACTGCCTCTGGATGTTGTGGGATGCCTTAAGGAACAACGCAGAGGAAGCAGCTTCAAACAGGTAAAGTTCCTATAGCCTCCGCTTTCATGTCTATATTTTTGTCATCATGGCGGCTGCTTCACTTTCCTCTGCTTTCTTATTTATATCATCATAGCGGCTGCTTGTTTTTACTTAGTAAGCATGGCGAATGAGCATAGTAAGATTCTCTGCAGACGGTCACGTATTTCTTTTATTTCTTGGCTCAACTTGCGGTCTCATGTTTGTAGATTAACCTTGTCGTGTGTTTAAAAGGATTGTTTCCACCTGTGTTGTTTACGAGTTTGCCGACCTTCACTTTGCTTGGAAGAGAACTTTGATTTAGGGATGGTGTAATGGACGGCTAAACCGCTGACTTTGGTGTGAATATCCTGGTTTCCACACTGGACCGTATCCCTAAAAATGTCCTAAGTCAAGCGTTTGCTTATTTTTGGTTTTCATTGTTGCTTTTACTCAGGCCACCACTCAGCATGCGCCTAATTGATTAACAGAGCAGCTCGCTGGCGCTGTTCGCCTGAATTTCTCAAGCTTTCTTTTTCCTTGAGTGTTTTCTCCTCCATTCCTTATTTCCATTCTCTGCTGTCTCCCCTTCGTTGCGTCCTCCCATCTCCCCCTCTATTTCTTCTTTCTATTCTCTCTCTCTCTCCCTCCCTTCCTTACGTCACCTTCTCCCTTCCTTACGTCACCCTCTCCATTCCTTCTTTGTACTTTCTGTTGTCCCTCTTCCATTCCTTAGTTTTGGAGTATAGCGGCTTCAGTGCTGTCAAAGATCTCCCTTTTTCTGAATTGAAATCAAGATTGAGTCGCATTAGACCAATTTATAAAACAAAGTGTGCATTTTGATTAGTTTTACATTGATTAGTGAGAAATAAAACCCAACAATTAGAAAATAAAATTAGGAATCGTGGAGTCGTCTTCTACAGATGGTGTAAAATGCTCTGTACAATTCAAAACGGCGTAAGAGCTTAATGTTTAATTTTAAGGATCTATGAATCTTCCTGTGCGTGTCTCATCAGCAGACGGAACGGTGTAAATAGCAGGCATTGACAAAGTTGTACCCACGTAAGTGGTACTCGTGTTGTCCCAGAGAGCGAAATAATGGATTGACTGTGCCGTGCATTAAACCCGTGGCCGGAAGGATTTTGTTCGGGAGTTGCATAGAAAACTTTCTTGACCACCATTCTGGAAATATGGCCCTCATTCTAAAGTTAAGCAAATGCAACCCTCGTGTTACATTGTTGTTGTGCAGCAGTCTCTACTTCTGTTTACCTTTATTTTTTTTATATAAATTATACCGCGAGATGTAATTGCTTAAATTAGCCTGATAACCTCTTTGGGGCTGTTTTATGCCCCTGCTCCTTACTTGTAGTGCCTGGCCTCAGCTTTTAAAGACCATTACGTGTTAACGAGGCTTTGTTGTTTTTTCACCCCATCATCTCCGCTCTGCCTATTGCTGGAAGCGTTAGCCCCCCTGCCATTTTTAGTAGCTCCCACCCCGAAATGTGGCTCTAGTAGGCCTCTGACCCAGAGTGTCCCACAAAAGGGTGCAAAGGGAACGAAAAATATCCAGTGCAGATAAGGCCAGTAATTATTTGGGAGACTCAACAGGAACTGGTTTTGGGAAGAAAAGTCGGTGTTTAAGTTAGTGTTTCACTATGCTGGATATTTATTGCCATCACATAAGCAAAGTAAAAAAAAAAGCATTTGCAATGCAATAGGTCTCGCATTTACACAAGTTTGAGCTATTGGTATTATAAATGACAATGCATTTTTATTTTTGTTTCTTTTTTAAAAACATAAATAAAAGGCATTGTCATTTACAATGCAAGAGTTTAAGCTATCTGCATTGTAAATGACAATGCCATTTATTTATTTATTTTCAAAACCAACACATAGATAAAAGGTTTGTCATTTACAATGCCAATAGCTCAAACTTTTGCAAATGCGAGACCTATTGCATTGCAAATGCTTGTTATGCTTCCTTTTCATTCCTTCTTCAGAAATCTGCCATCATAAAAACAGTAGGGGGTGTGACGAAGTAGTTAAAACTGTTTCTGGATTGCTTGTCTTTTCCATTCCACCTGTGCCTCTTTCGACTCCAGCTTTTTCAAAAACACTGGTCTTCTTCCTAGCATCCCTCCAAAGGCATCTAGCTATTCTTCTCAGATGAGTAGTATATGCCTTCTCAATATGGAATCACTTGTGACAATTTCTTTTTTTCCCTCTGCATTATAGTGTTCCTAGAGACTATAGAGATTCATAGCATATGAAATACTGCCTTCTTAATATTTGTCCGCAAATTTAATGTCTTCCATAAGTGACAAAACATCCTCATAGTGCTAATTATTAGCAGGTAAACATCACGTTTTAAGTAACCGTAACCGGATATATTGGATATTTGGATAGATTTATGTACACAAAAAGCCATTTAAATAATGTTGATGCCCTTCTAAATGCCATTGTCTGTTTTGCAAGTGAATCGGCAGAATGTAGATTGCTGCTCCAGCAAATAGTTGTTTACTACAATAGAAATTAAATACTTTCTCCACCTCACATATTTCAGACTATTTTTGTTACCTGTTTGACTTCACTACATCACTTTACTCTTAAATTTCTCCACTGACAGCCAGTAAAAAAGATCTATCTTCAGATTCTCAGTTTATTATATTATGTGTTCCATTAACGATGACCGAACAACCTCATAAAATTATTCTGCCCTTATCTGCCAGCTGGATACACCAGGTTGCCAAAACGTCATCTCTTAATTACCCGACCAACGAAATACTGAGATTTGATTCTTAATCTCTTAATGTTCAGAGCACCTCCATGCAGAATCCCCTAGCACTTCATCTTAAATTTTGAGTTTCTGAAATTGACGTGACCATCTAAAGATCCACACATTTCCCTGGCATTTGTATACTTCAGTGTTCTTCAAATCATTGGTCCTCTGAACCCTACCTGGTCAGACTCCCAAGACCAGAATTCCTTCTTCACCATTGACTTTGAGGACTGTTCTTTTCAAAGCTTTGTCATTGTGGTTATTTATAAAACACAAGGGAAATTCAGTACTCGATAGAGGACCTTGGGCAAACTGCGAGCAAGAAACCGTGGTCCCTAGTTTTGACACAGGAGATGATCACGTTTATCACATGTGTATCATGAATGGTCTCTCAAACTGTAGGTGGCTCAAGGCCTCTTTCAGCATTGGGGAGAGCCTTGGTTAGATCTGTTTGCCTCTGCCGAGAAAATGCAATGTCAGCAGTTTCGCACTCTGGAGTGTCTAAGGCAGCACTCGCTCTGAGACTCTTTTAGTGGAGCTTAGGCCTCCTGTATGCCTTCATGTGCCCCTCCACATCCTTCGAAAGAAGAGGAGCGACTCAACCGCCTAGACCCAAAATGAGCATTGTTGTTCTACCTTGACTGTACCCACGAGAGTTCCGTATGGACAACCAAGTCTTCGAGGGGTATGTTGGCGCAAAGAAGGGCCGGGCGTAGCAGACGTGCACCATCCCTCGATAGGTCATAGTCTGCATCAAGATCTGTTAGGCATTGGCAAAGAAGCAGCTTCCTGAAGGCTTACGGGCTCATTCCACCAGATCTAAAACTGCCACCACTGCATTAGCAAGTGGAGTTCCCGTCCCGGATATCTGTCAGGCAGCAACATGGGCATACCTCCACACGTTCACTAAACAATATTGCTCAGACAGCCCCATCCGCAAAGATAGGAACTTCGCCCTTTCGGTCCTTCAGGGCATCCTAGTTAAAATTTGTCTGCAGACCCTCCTCCGGGGATGGTGTTACTTGAGTATCTATTCAAAGGTAAGGAATCAGCAGCTAGAAGTCTCTTATCAGATGTACAAGTTACCTGCCTTGGTAATTAATGCCTTATCTGGTAGAGACTATATCCAGCCGCATATTCAACAAATATCTATGGTCAGGGTCCTAGTTTGGGCACACCAGTGTTGGTGCACTTTATGGCTCTGCGCTTCTGGCGTGGAAAGTTGTGAAAAACACAACTGACGTCAATGCGCTTGGGTGACGCCTATAATAGGTACTGCAACGTCACTCCTACGGCGATGATGGATGGCAGCGCAGATCGCCGACACCTACTGGTGCACAGGGGTACTGCTCAAAATCTTCCATATCCAGTCTGAACCCTGAGAAATTTAAAGGTAAGGAATCTGTGGGTAGATGTAGTCTCCAGCCAATAAGGCATTAACGAGGATCAGTAACTTGTTCATTAGTAGATTAAAAAGGATTATAGTGTACTATTGTAAATACGTTCACCCCACTTTCATGATTTGTCTGAGGGAAAATACTGTGTAGACTGGCCATATTTAAAAAAAATGCTTAGTAACTGGGTGACTGGCTATGCAGAAGGCTGTCCTATTGGGTCACACTTCATTAAAATTGGGATAATTCGCTGCCACGCATATGTTTAACAAGTGTGTTTTGGATGCATTGGGAAGCTCAGGGTACAATTTAAAAGCTCCTCAGGGCGCTTCTGCAGATACTTAGCATCGAGACATTTAAAGAAAATAAAAACCTTTCTAGAATAATGACCCAGTAAGACTGCTGAGGCAAACTCAAAATATAAATGGTGTATAGCCAAAGTGTCCTGTCCGTCTTAAGACCTTGTTAGCTTGCATAGGGTGTGCTAGAGAAGGAGCTAGGAGACATGATTGACCAGAATGGTATGTGCCGGTTATGTCGAGAACAAGAACAAGGGACAGCCTACTCACTAGGAACCAGGGTAATTCAGATATAACAGAAACAATGGTTCCAGCTGAAAAATATACTAATCTATACTGATAATATGCAAAATCGCAATCGTAATGGGTGATGATGATGTCAGAAAGAAAGGAGACCCCGTAGACCTCTGTTCATATTTACATTAATTCTTTTATAGGATTCAAAGAATATACAGATATATACAAAAAGAAAAATGAATAAACAATAGTGCTTTGTGTCCCCAGTGTGAAGTTGGAACCATAGAACAAAAGGTGAAAAATATGTGATATATACAAATTGTTTTCCACAATTTTTAGACATCGTCATAGCCCATTGCAATTGTGTATATTATTTTCAGTATAGATTAGTATATTTTTCCGCTGGAACCATTGTTTCTGGTAATGTTCCTAACGCCTGCGACTATTGCAAGATGGAGTGAAGACTTATGCCCCAGTTTTAAGGGTTACAAGATGATCTTGCACCTTGCCAACACTTCATATCGGAGATGAAACTGTGGTTGCTCACCCCAGTCCTGCCAAAATAGGTTTGCGGAGGCTGTCACTCAACACGGTGAAATGCGATGACGTCCATGTGACTGGCAGGCAGAAGGAATGTGTCCAGGTTTACAAACTAAAGTCGGTGACAAGTAAAATACGTTTTCACAGTTGGACATGTAGCGGTTAACTCCGTCTGAAGAACTTTGAAGTCTAAGAAAAGTAATATTAATGTTAGAAAGTATGTGATGCGAGTAATTTTATCATGTAGCAGTTTGCTAATGGCTCGTATAATGAATGGTACAAAGGGGTGATTTCTTTTGAGTTCTGTGACGTACTGGGATTTTTTTGTTTTGATTAGTAGTGCTTTTGCGTCACTAGTGACGACTTACTGTGTTGTTACCGACGTGTATCAGGAAGTGGCGCATCGGATTACCTCTGAAAAGAATGCGTATGCTGGGTGCAGGAGGCTAAGATGGGTATTGAGTAAGCATTGTGCGGTAAACTGGTTCTATGGAAATTGATGCTGAGAACGATTAAGAAAATATAAAGTTTTGTTTAATCATTTTTGTTACATAATTCATCTTTTGGAAAAGGACCAACTGCACACACATTGTCTCTAACATCCAAATGCATACATTCAGTCTGCATTGGTGAAGATGGCTCTGCAGGATTGCTTGCACACACGCTGCCTAGGCAAAAATAGCATACGTTTATAAGTTTATGGCGTTCACTGGTGCTAAAATTATTTTTGGTTTATATGAAGAATATCTTCCTTATTTTGGGTGATGTGTGGCTTTTGATTCCCTGCTTATTTTACCACCTTTGCCTTAAAAAAAAATTCTCCAGGCAGCCAGTATTTTTATAAATATAATTGCTGTCATTTTGGTTTTCGGAGTCAAAGCCTGTTGGAATAAATGCATTAGAGGAATGCATTTTTTTGGAAACTTTCGTTTGGCCTGCATGCCAATATCCGTAAACTCGCAGCTTTAAAGGCAAGCGACCCCCAGGAAGCCAGCTGTGAAGTATCTTTGGGCCCATACTACAGCATTTCTAACGTCTCTCTGAATTCTTTTAACTAAATAAACCACTCCTAGGCGGATGACTGGTTGTGAACTCTGGTAATACAAATTAACAGCGCTGAAAGCAGCTCTAGTTTGTAGGGGCCTATGGCTGCACATCGCTTGGCATCTGCTCAGGACAGTCACGCCCGCGGTCGGCGTCTGCTGCCTTTCGGGGGATCCACAGTTCAGTTGCGGAAGGTTTAACTATTTTGAAAGTCTCCATCTAATTTTCATTTTCGAGGCTGTCACGGTTTCTGTCGACCAGGTGACCATTTCCTTGGACTGCGAAATGACTGCCCTGTCTAATAAAGAACCCTGGTTTGGTGTGAATTTGGATAAGTGTACAGTTCCTGCATAATTAATGTTTGAAGATATTTGCCTTCCGCCGAGATTTCCTTTCGGGTAGCTTTACTTTCTTCCGGGCGTCCTCACTTTACTTCCAGAAGCCTTTTCTACAAGCATGAGTACAGATTACAATATCGTGGCCAGTGCCAGTTTTCAATGTCCTCTGAATACCAGTACGTCCAGGGTGCCAGCTCACAATTAGCCCCCTACTCGACCATTATTTTTCTTCGTCTTGTGTACACTCCAGACATTTACAGTCCATTTTTTGATTGTCTCCTGTATACAACTGACTTTCTTAATATACAAACTAATATAATTCTGATTCTTGCTGTTCTCACATCTGGTATTTGCAAATGCCTCCCTGCTCCTCTCATCCCTTTTCTTATTTAACCTTTTAGCTTTTTTTGGGGGGGAGGGCCCAAAAGCTGCAAGTTGTTACCAAGGGACTACATTTGCCAATGAAACTTTCTCTGACTTTGATCATTTTTTTAATGTACTCCTAGGGTGGACGCCTGCCATCTTTGAGTGATAAATGAAAAGCTTGGCTACTCCATCTTGATGTATGCGCACACATGGGTCGTGATGCAAGTGCATACGACTTCATGCTGAGGAGACAATAAGCTGCTGCCTCTTGAGGCATGCATGCAAGCACATCGATACACTGGGGCTGCCGTACCGTCATGACGCGTATTGATTCATACTCTCACAGCACATCTCTGTATACCACGGTTCAACCATATGCTGAACACTTTCCACGTTAACCACTGAAACGCGTCTCAAGTAAGCTACTCCATTGCAACAAACTCAATCTGTTATGCTGCCCTTATATCTCAGTCTTGCCACCAGCTAAAATGCCCAAGACAGCCATGTCCCTGCCTCAGAATCTGCAGCCAATTTAAAATACCATATTCACAAGCACTGGGAAATCAACAGATTTGACTCCCATTCAACAAGGACTGGCAAAGCCAACAGGCCTCACATTTTTGCTTTGCCAACTTTATGGGGGATGTTGTTAAGCATCAGCAAAAACAACACAAAAAAAGCCCCAACAAAATGATGTAGAAGTGCACATGCATCACCAGGTATGGGTACTTACTTCTGTTTCAAGTAGGGATGTCCTAACTCAGTAGTTGTGAGCTGAAGTGGATAGTTAAATAGATGGGAGTAGACTGGTGAAAAAGCTGAAGTTTTCATTTTGAACACAAGCTGCTGCGAAGTCATCTCTCAAACTCTAAACTCAACAGTGATGTGAGGGCACGTAGTGGTAATATTGATGATGCAGCAGATTTTATATAAGTTTATTTATTTGTTTATTTATTTGAAAAGTTTTATATAGCGCTGGCTGGACCCGGAGGTATCAAAGCGCTTTACATGAGTTACAGGTTACATAGTTACCTCAATTAAATAAAGAGTCACAGGAGGAAGAGGAGGGGGAGGGAAGGAAAACACAACGAGGAAAACAATGTCAGATGTCCGGCTGGGTTGATGACGGCCGAGGGGGTGGTACCAGGGCCAGACTCCTCTTTAGCTGCATATGACCACTCCACCGGGCATCAGCCAAGGTTGCTCGTGCATAGAGGTGAGTACAAACAGTTTTGGTATCTGCCCAAGGGGCCTCGTCAAAGGTCCATCAGAAGTTCCATCCGGTAAGGGCCATGTTGATTCCGGCTCCGTGGAATGTACCGTGATCAAGGTTTCCGTCCGGGGTCATAGACCAATTGATTCTGCAGAGGACTCGGTGCAGAGTTAAGGTCCTAATATTCTGGATATGCAGAACAGTGTTTGATGACCTAGTGCTGTATACTTAAGCAAAGGTCCAGTGGATGCCAGTGAGTGAAAACAAAGTTCAGATACATAGTAAAGGGCACACTCTGAGTTTGCAAATCAGTTCTAGAGCTGAGCACAGTCTTGAGTGGGACATGTATGTGGAGTCACGTTAGCATATGGTAGACTTGTTTGGTCATCAGTATTTCCTGAGTGTACTCCCACTCGGAGATATTTCAGACAATGGCTGTAAAAAGTGACGTAGTTGCATGCCCTGTCTTCACCATGATCTAAGCAATCCCTTATGAAAAGGCCTCTCTTCGCTGCTTTCCAAAACTTCAGATGAATCTATTCATCCTGGAGTGTGGCAGGAGGGAGGTCCCAAACTTGTGTTGTGAATAGTTCAGGGTCAGTGTGGTAAAAGACTGAACACATTGTGCATTGAGTTGAACTGCTTTTTTAGGTCGAGTCTGCGCAGCGCATGTGCTTCTCTGCGAGGCATGCTGTATTCAGGTAGGGACTTGAAGCTCCACCCACTCTCCGCCCATATTTTTCATTGGCTTGTGTCATTGACCACTGTAAACTGTGGCTGTTCATTGGTCAATAGGCTTAGTAGTACCACCTTGTCTCATTTTGTAACCTCTCATGGCTACACCCCCTGTTACGTGTGTTGTTACTCGGTATTCTTTCATTAAAGCCTCGAACACTATTTTCTCAAATAGTTTTGTCCTGCCTGCTGTTGCAGGCAGGACACTTTCTCCTTTTAAATTATAGCATGGGCGCTGGCATTTGCAATGCAATAAGTCTCGCATTTGCAAGAGTTTAAGCTATTGGCATTGTAAATAACCATGCCTTTTATCCATTTCAAAAATACACATGTATAAAAGGCATTGTCATTTACAATGCCAGTAGCTCAAACTCTCGTAAATGCGAGACCTATTGCATTGCAAATGCTTGTTATCCACTGGTATCCAAGTAGAGTTTGTCTTGTGAAACAGTCACATTTCCTAAGTCTTGGAGCAAGTGAGCGACTGCATTCTTTTTCTCATGTAATCATCCAGTGAGGCAACATGACAGAGACCCAGATAGTGTTTAGAAATTGGAGAAGCACTCCTCTGTTTGCTACTGAAAAAGCTTTACATTTTTTACTTATTTTTAACTAATTTTTAAACTAAGCGTGCTGCGGAGGTAGTATGTTTGTCCCAACCGAGCCACTACTTGAACATCCTATCTTAAGTGAACAAAACACTTAACCTCGGTGCACTGTTGCTGGTGTGGTTCTACCTCTAGAACAACACTGAAGAATTAAAACAGTTTCACAAATAATACTCTAATCACTTAATTACTGCTTATGTTTTTTCATATATTTTCCAATTTTCACAATGATGTATATTTCAAAGACATTCCTATTTGTAAATAAGTTTAACCAAAATTACAAATATATATACAATTGTAAAGAACAAATGATCTTGTTGGCATCCTAGAAGATACTTCTTTGTGCCCGATGCATTTCGAGCTCTGAGAGCTCTTCCTCAGGGGCCTGAAAGCTAAGCATGTATATAAATTACTTAGGATCCTTTGGTCAATATTCAGGACATTCTTAAAATTCACTCTGTGCATGACTTTTTTTCAAAGTCTTATATCGTGAGTATTTAAAAGAAAAAAGGCATAGAAAATGTGTGCAGAATACCCCTCTCAACACCACTGTGTTTGTGTTTGAAATGTAAAGCTCACTACACTTGTACTCACTTGCCGTGTGCAATGCTCTTCTAAACACCTGAATACAAAAAACGGGTTCAGTTAACTGTTCCAGTGAACTCTGCTCTAGAGTCACTGTAAAGACCAGCCTATAGAGCTATCTTACCTCCTTATGAATGGAACTAGAGCTCGCTGCTCAAAGCTTCGAGAAACAACCTCGTACTTGTACTGCCACCTAAAAAACGGTAAAAATAATAATGTATACACTGAGCTTGTTACCGCTAAACGTTACAAATCAACACTGCTGTACAACTCCCATAGAGAGCTCACTTCGCTCTCGTTTCTCCAAGATTACCATCTCCTCTTACCTCCGCCTCTAGTGTTCTCTTAACGATTTAGCAATCTCCAGCTCTCCGCCTCGACCGATTCTCAATCACAAACTGCAGCCATTGCCGCTCTCAACTGCTCCTGTTCCTCGGGTTATTTAAGAAACCAACGATGGACTACTTCCTCCTCTGTTACGAGCGCCATCTTGGAATAGGGCTCATTATTATACTACGCTACACTGAACCGAGCCGTTTTCAAACACTGAGTCCTCTGAAATGTCGCTAATGTGTGAAAGATATAGTGGAAATAATAAAATGTAATGGAAATAATAAAAAAGAGAGGAAATGAAAATAAAAATAATGAGATCTCTGCCCTTTGTTAAATGCATTCACAACAATTAAATGTAATTTAGATAACACTGTAATAATGAGTACATGGATATCCGAGAAGCAGGCATCGTTCCTACAGTTACACAGAGTTCCATAAATAGCTTTTTATAAGAAACAAATCAGATCAACTTTTTCGTTGAGCCCTCTTGGCTCCTGTGTTTCTAGTCTCCTGATCCAGTAGATCTCTCTTTGCAGGAGGGATCTGGTGAGATCAACCCCCTCGTAAATTCTGACTTTCTCCAGTATTGAAAACCTGATCTGGGATATGTTGTGATGATCAGACCAGTGTTTCGCCAAGTTGCTTTTCATATTTAGGTTTCTAATAGTACTTTTATGTTCTGAGATTCTCGTTTTCAATTTCTTTTCTGTTTTCCCTACATATATTTTCCCACATGGGCATTTTATGTAGTAGATCAAGTTGTTAGAATTACAATCTCCATCATAGTGTAACGCAATTTCCTTCCCAGTATGAGGGTGATGTAAGATCCTTCCTTCTGTTACATTAGGGCAGTGCACACAATTGTAGCATTTTTTCATTCCTTTATAAGTGATTTCTACTTCTCTTTTGGGTGTCATTAGCAATTATTTCAAGTTCTTAAATCTCGTAAATGCAAAAATCGGTTTAGGAGTGAAAATCCCTTTAAAGTCTGGTTCGTTCTGCAATAATTCCTAATGTCTGTTCACAATATTCTTGATTTTTTGTGATGCTGTTGAGAATTTTGAGACAAAAACATGTCTCTCGATAATTTTCTTGGGTTTTTGTTGAAGGAGATTTTCTCTGCTGCAAGTATGTATCCCCCTACTTGGATTTCTCCAGAACATCTTCGGGATACCCTCTTTCCTTGTATCTTTGATGTTGAAATTCTAGATGATCTTCAAAATCCTCCTCTTCTGAACAAATTCTCTTGATTCTCATATATTGTGAGACTGGTAGATTATTCTTCAAGTTTTGAGGATGAAAGCTTTGAAACAATAGAGAATTATTCACATCCGTCTCTTTCCTGAATACTTTTGTCTTGATCTTGGACTCTTGTATATTGATCATTACATCCAAAAATGGTAATTCCTTTTCACTAATGGTATGAGTAAATTCAATCTGTTCCATGCACCGATTAAGTCTTTCAATCTGATTTTCTAGACTCTCCCTTGGTCCGGACCATAGTACAAAAATGTCATCTATGAACCTTCGATATATAATCGCTTGCTTTTGCCAAGTGTTATCACTGTAAATGAAATCAGCCTCAAATTTAGCCATGAAGGTATTTGCATAGGCGGGCGCCCCTGATTAGAGTATTATTCGTGAAACTGTTTTAATTCTTCAGTGTTGTTCTAGAGGTAGAACCACACCAGCAACAGTGCACGTAGGTTAAGTGTTTTGTTCACTTAAGATAGGATGTTCAAGTAGAGACCCAGATAGCCCACCTCATCCCCTCATGACATCAAGCATCTGAAGCACATCCTTAAGGAGAGTAACGTTTGGATTGCCCAGAACTTCCACAAATGTAAAATCACCATTTCAACGTTTCTGCTGATCTTGGGACAGGTACTGTCCCTCACCATGCCATCCTTGGCTTGAGAAATATGACTGAGATGTAGAACTTTTGGGTTGGATGTTAAAAACAAATCATTGAAAATCCAGGCCTAACATTTTCTGTTCAAATTCTGCTAAGTAGGCACCAGTTCTGCCGTGGAAACTGTATTCTCTCTTATCCTAGCAGCAGGCTACAGCACTTATTTACAGTCTCCGAATTTACTTTACTTTAATTTACTTGACTGAAAATGCTTTCCTGTTCTAATTGAGACAGTGATGGAGCCAAACTCTGAAGTGAGTCCTGAAAGTATGATTTCATCGCTACTAACTAGTAGTGACTGCAGTGACCCTCTGGTTGCCCTCTTGAACTTCAGTGCAGTGTGTTTGACATTCAGAGCATTTTGTTTTGGCACGCCATCTTCCCCTGTGGAGAGAGTGACAATCAGAAGGAGCTGCAGGGTAACCTCATCTTTATGCAGCAAATGAGTTTCACAAAAGTAAACTACATACTAACTCTTTATCAGGTGTGGCTAACTCATCAATACCCTCAAGTTTGGATATTTTGTTGATCTTCTGCTATAGTTTACTAACTCTTGTTTACTACACCTGCTCGTTACGAACAGGTTATAATGATTTTGTGATCACGGGCAACTAATGCATTCTGTTGGTATGCTAAAGGTTTGGGGCATTTGGGTTCATTTGGACTTAATGGAATACTTTGATCTTCACACTGTGACAACACAGACTAGAAACAAATGTACAGGTGCCCACTGTTGCTTAGAAATCCCGTTTTTTTCTAATTGAAGATATGTTGTTTTGTAATGTGGATCTTCCTAGCCCATGAGATGCATTGTGAGAATAGGTTAAAGTGGTTGTTCACTGACCCTCAAGTACTTAAATACTAGCAGAAGCTTGAGATTACAATTAAGTTTAAAGATGCTCCTATCCTACAGAAAACCAAGCAGTGATGCAGTCTTTCATTTTCCGGTGCTAAGTTCAAGATTGTTGCTCTGGAAATGCTGTGCAGTACTCAAGATCTGAATTTAGCAACGTCAAATGGTGAAATATTTAAATGGTTATGTTAACTCCAGATTCAGTATCTTCTCCACGAATTGCAAGTAAGTCGTGAAAATTACGATTTTTTTATAGATGCCTCCCATGCGTAAGAACTGACGGGCAGTTTACTCCAAAAACGTGATTAGAAGCCGATACATAGTATGGTATAAAATGCACCATCTTTATGGCTTGTATAATGAGACTAAAACATCTTAACCTGCAGAGAAACATTTATAGGTGGGCGATACAGGTGTGCTTTTACTGTTTGCCTACAAACATTTGTTGCTGGAAATCTGGTTAAGAGCATTTACAAAGGTATTTTAGTCATTCTTACCAGTAGTGAATGAGGCAGAATCGACTATCATGTTATTTCATAACTTCTGCTTTCACACCAAGAAACCTGAGGTTTCTGGCTTAAGAGCGAGAGTTCTTGTGTGCATTTCTTCGTCTCCTATGTTGATGAGCTCTGTGAGCATTAAGAAGGGAGCATTAACATCACTTTCTGTACTGCCAATTTGAAGGTTCTTCTGTACGCCAGCAAGCATTGAGCAAACTAATCTTTGTGGCTTTTATGTAGTGCAAAGGACCGTTGAACAGCCAGCAGTGGTGCAAGTGTCCCGAACGCACTTAAAACATGCAGCGCACTTAGTAACTATGCAAGACACTCCCTGCTCCAATCCCCAAATGGAGGTATTTTATGTCTTCTGCCATATGAATAAAGAGCAACGGATTGGGTACAATCAACCGCTTGTGTGTTTTAAGACTTGGACCGACACTGCACACTCCAAAAAAAGAGCCTGGGGGCTAGGTGAACTTATTATACGTGACCACGCATGCTGTCGCCGTGCAAAATGTGAGTGACCATGTGCACTTCTAGGTGTTGATGATTTGTAATCATGTAAATAAAAAGCAGGCATCTAGTTGGATAGCGAGAGGTCAGGTAAGTGTAAAACAAGTTTTTTTGTTTTTTTAAATTTCCTTCGAAGCTAATCCCCAGGTAATCTCTAAGTGACGTGGAGTCTGTATTTCCTACACAATGTACTCCTATCCCAATAGCTCTTAATCCTTTCCTAACCCTATTGTTACTCACTGTGGTATGTGCCTGCAGCCATAAGCTGGTACACGATTTGTAAACTGCAAATGGACTATTCCGACAAAACAATAGGTAAGAAACTTAATTGCAGTTCAGATCGCAACAAGAACAGATGGATTAAAAAATTGGAAAATGGTTCACCAGCGTGTAAAGGAAGACTGGCCTTTTACAATTTTGACTAAGCTAAAAAGTTAAAAATAGTTAGTAATTTCCTTATGGAGGGAAGCACAGTAAGACGCTGTAGCCCAAACACTTGGAATCGTAGCATGAACTCATTAGGTCGAGCCTAGGCAGTGCGCATGCGCTCTCTCTCCACATGCTGTCTACTTCTGTAGGCTTTCACCATGCCCATCACTTTCATTCGTTTCTTGACCTGCCTTTCCAAATTCCTTTGGTTTCTTTGCTAAACGCTTTACATTTGTCCCGCCATTTCGCTGTTTTGTTCCTACCCTGGAGAGTGACCCTGTTACATGCATCAGTTCACATCTGGCCATTTAGTTAGTTTTGGCACACTACTTTTTCTTTTGACTTGGCCCGCGGTGCCGTCAGCCCCCCCCCCCCCTCCCTTACCACCACCACCACCACCACCACCACCACCACCTTCCACCCTTCGATGCGTTTCTTGTTAGTCGGTGCCAGTCGCAAATCAGTTAAACTCCCTGGGCGACACCTTGAGCTCCACTACCTCTATCCTATCGTTCTGTTTGGTATTTATATGTTTGCTCTGTGATTTACAATTTTCTTTATTTATTTAACTGTTTTGCTCGTGGTGCTCTTGTTTGCAGTTGGGGTTTCATTGGTTGTTTATGATGGTCTGGTATGTGGTGATCGGTAAAATATACAATTCCAGAGAATTAAGCAATCCTTTTCTCACGTTTTCTTTTAGGATCATTATATTCCATTTGGTTAGTGTCTAGTAACATCCTATACAGTAGGTGGCCCTTTTAGTCATCTGTTGTCAGTCCATTCCCAGGCGCTTTTCGCTGAGATGCAATAAAGTTGTTACAAATTCAAGAGTGTGCTGCAAGTAAGAAGTGAGTCCATTGAAAACTACAACACAAATGGTAACTTCACAGAAAGTTCTCATAAGGCTCGGGTGACGGCTTTCACATGACTTAACATTAGCTAAGGAAAGAAAGCCTTTGGGCCTAAGCAGAAAAATGATAAATTATGATATTAATATTATTAAATATCACACATTTCAAAACGCTTCAGTTTGTCGAGTTAATCAGATACATGGCTTACATGAAATTCAAGTCTGCATTAAGCACTTCAAAAAATGTTTCTCTTCTTTCAAATAGTATATCAGTATTATTCTATTGGTACGTTACCATATGAGCTTATTTCAACGGTTTACTTAATAAAATGTATAATCTTTATTTTCGTTAGAGGAAACATTCTACAAATCTGTCAGTTCTGTTAAATGCACTCTTTCACTTGGTTAATGTCAATACAGAGGTTCTGTTGCAGTTAAATGAAACACATTGTTCAATGCACGTTAATATATTTGTCAGTATAAACTCTAGGTTACTGTTTTGCTTTCATCTTTTCTCATTAACCACGTAAATGCTTCTGAATAACTTTAATTTCTTAGCACTGTTTCTCATTGATATTAATATATATTTATATCATTTATTTATGCTGCAGTATCTAAAACATACACTGTGCACATTACATTTTACTCAGTAGATAAGCATAACATTGTCTCATTCATTAAATGAGTGTCGTAAATCGATCACACAGGTAGGACTTGGTTAAGATGGATGCATGATAACATCTATGCTCCATCAGAAGTATGGCACTATATGTAGTTGCACACAGTTCTATTAAAGGCACCAGTCCGTTTACTCCATAAAAACTTTCTCTGATGTATGTTTGTGGGTACCCATTGTGCTACATATTTAAAACAGCCCCATATATAATATAGTCTCTTGGTGGCCACTTCCAGCCTTCCTTTCTGTGTGGGTACCCAGAGTTTATATAAGGGCATTATATTTTACCTCCCCTCCCCCATTATATAGCCTAGTGTATACAGCATATAAGGAGTAAGCAATGTCACTGCGCTCTTTGCCTAATATTAGTTGCACTTTAAATTTCTTCTAAAACCTTTTCTGAAGCACTTTTCTAAACTCAGTAAAGTGGCAACATTTTAGAGGACTCGCTATGTGGAATTGAAGGAGCGTTTCTCAGAAAAATTACATTTCTACTGAATAGAGAACCTTAGAATTAGGCTGATTTATTTGTTATTTCTGATCTTGTATGGCAGTTTTAAATGACATTAGAAACGTTTTGTGCATTCCAATGGAAAACAGAGTTTTGAGTGTCCTTGTGTATGGTATTAGTTTGAAGTATTTCTACCTCTTAATTTCTTGGTATTAAAGCTAGTGAACACTGTCCGCTTGAAAGTCTTGGTTGCATGGATGACTCCATTTGACATGACCTTGACGCTCACTAAAATATGCTTGCCTCATGATGGTTCTTCCTTTCTGCTCTGATAAAGAAATATCAATTGTATTCGATTCGAGCTGTTCGAACTTTGATACAGAGGATTATACAGCAGTATGTGTGACTGGTCGATGAAATCATGAGGTCGAATCCTGGTAAAACCTGATTAGCGCCTTTTCGAGGTTGGTGAGTTAAGTATTATTAAATAGTGAAAGTCATACTTGTTGCATATTGTATTATATTGAATTGCAACATTTATATATTGTTTACTATCCCTATGTGTGGCACTGAGGTGCTTGCCTAGACGAATAGCACGCTACACCATGTAGGATATGTGGCTGGAAGGATGTTTTTGTTTTGATCCTAGCTGGGAAGTGTTTCTTTGTTGTGCGTGATTACCACTAAGGTGTGGTTATCGTGTTATAGGATGCAGCGTGTTCAATAAGGAAATGTGAGAGACAGATGCGCAGTTTTGAGCGTTTCAATATGCTATTTGCTTTGAACAACTCTCCAGGTCCCTTTTATGGTATTTCTTATGCGATCTAGTCTGCTTAGCTGGTTACTGCACTGGGGTGTCCAATATGAGGCTTTGTGTATAGTTGTTGCCCTGTACTGGTATGCTTGGAGGGAAAGTGGAGAGATGTTAGGTTGGATATTTTTTTTTTATCATCATCCCATATCTGAGTGTCTTTGTAAAGAAGTGGTTACATAGTATAGACATTTGCGACCTGCAGTGAATGGACTACATTAAAGTCCTCCAAAATGTTCAGTAATGCGTGACGGGTCTCTTCAGTTATTCCATGCCTTTTATTTGGTTATGTTTGGTTTCTTGACTGTAGTGTTGGTGATGGACAACCCTCGTAGCAGATAGGTAATATGAATTTAGAGGTATAAGTTACAATTTGTTGCTGACCGTTATATATTGTGGTTTTACTGTGGGTTTTATGGTGTGGGCCATAACTGTTCAATATGGAAGTACATAACTATTAAATGCCATGGTGAACCATACGTCAGCCCTTTTGCTTATCTGCATAACGAAAGGAGTTTGCTGGTTGAATTGTTTGCAGATTGTGGTGTGTAAACAAAGGATTGTGCATGAGGATGGAACTGTTTTCTGGGCGCTGTTGCCGGGGTGTGGGCGGGACGATTATCTAAGAAATGACCATGTTTTCAACTGTAGTCCGAAGTGTATATAATCATGGGTGCTTCTCATGTTGGCGGGTAGTGAGTTTCACAGTTTTATAGCTTTTAAACCCTGCAGAAATGCTGTATGGCCTGGTATAATAATGAAATGAAACAAACATTTATATAGCTCAATAGCTACCCTGAGGCCTCCCAGCGCTGCAGACGAACGCGGACAGAAAGGAAGAACTTGGCGGTTTAGAGGCATTAGTTAAAAAAGCGTTGTTTTTAAAGGTTTGCGAAAGGGTAGGAGACTGGCCTCCGTCCTTATGCGTGTGGAAGAGCATTCCATAGGTGCGCCACATCTAGCTCTCTTAATTCCGAGGAGTATGGCGAGGGAAGAGGATGCTGAGCGGAGGTGTCTACTAGGTTGGTAGGGAGTTATCATGGATCGGCTGACTGCTGGGCCATTGCTCCAGAAGGCCTTGTGCGCAATGCACATGGCTTTGAATTGAATTCTTTGCCTGACCGGCAGCCAATGAAGGCTCCCCAGTGCTGGTGTTGCAGATATTGATGGGGGGGTCTGGAGGAGCATGCGAGCTGCACAATTTTTAATAATCTGGAGCTTGTGTGTGGTGGATTGAGGGGCTCCTAGATACAGGGTGTTCCCATAGTCCAGGTGGGATAGAATGAGACCCTAGACCATGATTTTTAGGTCTCGCCTGCATAGGCTGTGCATGCGCAGTCTCGCTGGTGAGATTTTATGATTTTAGGTAGCTTTCAGTAATGGGCTTTAAGCCCCGCCCCTCTTCCCCATTGGCTGGCGTCACCGTTTATGCTAAACGGTGGCCAGCCATTGGGAAAGATCACTGCCTGACGTACATTTTTCTCTTTTTCAGACAGCCCACTTGGATGGGCTCGTCTGACTTCCTTCCGTCGTGAAAGCTTTCTTATCTTTATGGGGACATGTGTTTCAAACACACGGCCCCATAAAGACGAGAAAGCTTTCACGATGGACGAAAATGAAAGCAGACGTGTTTTTTAGCTTATCGCCTCGGGGGCTGGTGTGTAATTTAATTTGCGGTTTAAGGCTTCGCTTGTCCAATGGCATCAGATACCAGGAACCAGATGTGTGAACGTTGCTTTGAGTGGCGCACGTGAAAAGTCGTGTAGCGTTTGCCCGCACAATCTATCTGCTTTTAATTGAAAATGATTTTTTTTCTCACAGTACTGGTTACAACTTTAAACGAAACCAAACGATACGTGACAGCGCATTGTATTTGCGCCCCATCCTAGCGCCAACCCATGGGCCAATGTCTCTCTACCTGATCACTCCTCCCCGCCTCCCAGGATGGCATGAACAAAGCGCTCTTCAGCTTTAACCGCACAGCGCAGTTTGTCTGCAGAAGGGAAACACAAAGGCCTTTGCTACGTGGTGGCTAAACATTTTCAGTGGCGCGGACAGGACCCGAGGGCTGCTGTAGGAAAGAGGAGTCTTTCTGCGCGCGGCCTAGTTATTTCATGCCCCGCGGCCCTGTCTAGACCAGTGTGGAGATGGATGCTGGAATGTTATTCTGAAGTAATGGTACAACCCGCCTCCCCCTCCGCTGCGAAGTAATAGGTAAACCCCTGTAGGCTCTGTTTTGAAACTAGATGGGTGCTTTTGAGATACTGTTTGTGTGCCGCTGCCTTTCCTCTTGTGGCGGCCTATTTTGTACTCTTGAAATTAAAACAGAACACACGCTATATTGCTTATCTGTCTGCTCGCAGCCCTTCTTTTTCTGTCTGTTGTGTAAATGCAAGTTTTTCAAACCACAGGCGCGTTTCTCTAAGCCCTCCCCTGTAAAACCCCCGCCTTCCTTTCTGGCAAGAGAGAGGAGACTGCGCAGGCTCAGGTTTAGTTTTTTTCGAGGAGGAAGACGGACGCCATCTGTCTTAGGGATCACACTGACCGCTGTAGGATCAGGTCTTTGATAGGTGATGGCGTGATGTAACCCAGGGTGTGTCACACGGACTCACACTCCAAACATTAAAATGATCCATGTGCCTCCCCTCCTCCCTCCCCCCACTCCCGTAAACCTGTGATGCTGAACTGTGAAGAAAAAGGTTTATTCTGCTGCTGTGAAACATTGTTGGTCATGCTTGGAACCAATAAATGGTTAACAATGTAGGGAACAGCCTAAAAATACTATAAAAAGTATACTGTGTGTGTTCTGTTTGGCTTAAGTGCTTTATGTCCCCGAACAAAACTATTGTGTGATGTCCCTGCGGTCAGCAGATCCAGCGATATGCATACCTGGGATCACCTGCCGGGTGGCGTGTTTCTGTGCGAGGGACCCCACAATACCTCTGTTAGCATGTGTAGGACTCTGTGCGCATTGTCAGTGATGCCATCTTGGCTGCTGAGCAGGAAGGCGCCTCCTGCCTTCAGGTCTGCAGTGCCAGACATCGCCTGGAGCAGTACCAGACAAAATGAAGCTTTGCCGTGATTAGCTGTGGTACTCTGCTCATCATCTGGGTCAGTGCCAGGTAACGTGCACCTGCGCCGTAATTGGCTGCAGTACTATGCGCATCACCTTGTGCAGGGCCAGACAACATGTCTCTGCATCTTGATTGGCTGCAGTACTCTGGTCATCCATAATCAAGTAAGAGTGAACTCTGTCGGTTTTGCAGGGTCTGGATTTCTCCAGTGTTGACCCGAAACACTTAACCAATCTTGACCATTGGAACAAGGTATCATCACTATGGTGTAACATTGGGTGGCACCATCATTGAGTTTCACACATAGGTTCTCGCTACCCTAGGTGAGTACCGCCGCCTTCCAAGGGAAAGTACTGGTGGGATCCATCTGGAGATGTATAAAATGTCCTCCTGTATCTTAAAAATGGTTACTTTATTATGGGTGAAGAATACAAGGGTAAGATTAAAAGGAAAACAAGCATTTGCAATGTATTTACACGAGTTTGAGCTATTCATATTGCAAATAACAATTTTATTTTTGTTTTTGTTTTAAAAACATAAATAAAAGGCATTGTGATTTACAATGCCAATAGCTTAAACTCGCATAACTGCGAGACTGCAATAGGTCTTGAATTTGCGAGAATTTAAGTTATTGGTATTGTAAATAACAATGCCATCTATTTATCTGTTTTCAAAACCAACGCATAAATAAAAGGTTTGTCATTTACAATGCAAAAAGCTCAAACTTTTGCAAATGCAAGACCTATTGCATTGCAAATGCTTGTTTTTGCCTGAAATGGGAGAAGAGGGAGTATTTTACGTAACATCCTCAGCAGGCCGTAGCAAGTGGCCGAAAGTTTTTCCGCTTGGTAGTTAAAGTTAAGGGAGCGGTCCACCCAGATTCCGAGGCTTTTATTCTGATCTTTAGGGTCTGGAGCAGGACCAAGGCATTTCGGCCAGAGTAGCTCTGAGTTAAAATAAGTAGAGTTCCCGAGAAGGATAAGCTCGGATTTGTCCCCATTGAGCTTTAGGCAAGAGAGTTCCATTCATTTGGCTACCTCCTCTAGGCAACTTCCTAGGTCACTTGGTGACTTCTCAGTGGTTTAATGCCATCACGACCTGAGTGTCATCAGCGTAGGTAATGATTTTGATGCCAAATGGATGGAAAATCTCTGCCAGAGGACTCATGTAGATATTAAACAGTGTGGTACTCCGGGAATAGCCCTGAGCACACCACAGCTGAGGGGCATACGTTTGGAATAAGACAAACTTGTATTAATGTGTTTTCGAGAACAGACATTTTTAGAGCACAGCTTGTCTATATAGATATCTCTGTAAACTCATCAGGTTGTTCAAAAAGATTTTGAGGAACATCTGGCATGAAGAAAAAAGGGAATCTAGGGAAAACCCAGCGTTGGTGTTACCATGAGAAATGAATATGAAAATTTCTGAAATCTGTTTTTTTGTAACATTTACCCGAGCAACCAATGTGCGGTAGTCCTACCATTTACTACATAATAAAAATATTTAATTGTACTGGGAAAAGGGAGGAATGAAGTCAGCCTGCATATTACAGTCTTTTAAACTTTCAGCGCACCTTGACTACTAATTCGCTTAAGTGTGGGGGTCTGACTCGGCTCTTGTTGAGTCCTTGAACTGTCGGGCATTCTTTCTTACTTCTGGGTACATATACACAATAGTAAAAACGTCACCTCTTATACTACTCGGGGAAATCCAGGAAGTCGGTGGCATTACAGTATGAAAATAATGTTTTTCTGCCTTGCTGAAATGGGCGCGTCCCAGCATTGCCGTGGTAATTCTAACATGGTTTACAGGTGTATGGTTTATGTAATTCATAAAGGAGGGTCCTAACCCTCACATAGGCGTTTCAACCATGAGGAAAATCACAGTTAAATACATTTCAACATGCTTAAAGCTCTTCCAAAGTCCTATCGCAAGGCCGGCCTTCACCCTGCAGTGCCTCTGCAATCTGCCCAGCGACTGAAGCCTGAAATACTGCTAAAAAAATGTATGAATGCGCCACTCCAACAGTCTGCAGCGGCTCCCAGCTCCCTGAAAGCTAGACTTTGCTGCCCAGGTCTTGACGTACTCGCCGGAGAAGAGTTTAAACGTAATTGAATTCCGAAACTGCGTATTTTGTTGGCCTTGTGGTTTTGAAGGTTCTTTTAAGAGGTTATGTCGTACTTATTCAGCCATCTTTTTCATCGTTGGCTTTCTTCAATTTATTTTTTATTTTTCAGCTTCAAAGTATGCAATTTTTGTTCTCCATAAATTGCTTTAAAGGTGAATCTCTTTGATAGAGAGCCTCGACGTGTTTGTGGTATTAGACGGCACTGTGTACATGCTAAAGTCTCTCCCTCTTCCATTGTGGTTCATCGAGTCATTGTTTTGATCATGCGTGAATTACAAAAATCATTAGCTTCTGGTTTAATGGAAGTTAAAGACTTTAAATCTTTATGCTAGTGCACATACGTCCTCCTAATCTAGAGTTCATTGATCTGGGAGAAACTTAAATGTTGCCACCACTCTGTCCAGCTATAGCGTCCTAGTCCCTATCCTCCTTGAAATATTTATAGTTTCGTTTGTGAATGAATCGATGTATGTAAACTGGTGTCTTTTCCATGTGGGCTTATTTTCTCACAGTGCTTCGTGCTGCAGAGACCTCTTCATAGCGGTTTGATCTAGCCACCTAGAGAATGACCCTTAAAAACACAAAAAAAATAGAGGCACTACAAAAGAGTGCGCTGTAAGGCGGCCTTTAAGCGATTGGAAAACTATTTGTATGCAATGCTTTAGTGTAGGGACAGAGTGTTCGAGTTTTAACCACATGCAAGTAATAGATGTTATTTTGCCTTTAGCTACTTACCTGATTTTTAAAAATATATATTTTGTTATTCTCTTATTTGCAAACATGTTTACGACAATTTATTAATTTATGTTTTGTGGTAATTGTAGATTACGTTTAAATCGGTCAGAAGGGCCGCTTGTGATAAAAAAAAAAAATGGGGTAAATTTGGAGGACTGTTGACCCCATAATTTTAGGTTTTATTATTGCTTTCAATTAATGCCCTTTTCTTCCAGATCAGAGGACGTATTTTAGCATAAACGTTGTAATCAGTTAAAATTGAAACAACTAAACTTGACTAGTGCAAAAATGTAGTGGTAAAATGCAGCCTGCGTCTAACTGCTGGTTGTAGCTCTTACTTTGCATTAAACAAATATTCTGACCTTCAGACTTGCACGTGAAGGCATCCATATTCGCGACGTGCCAGCCTATAGGTTGGCTTATTCAGTTAACTAGGTGCTTCTGTGGGAGGCAGTGGAAAATAATTACGTGTCCCACTTGCACGACTATTGCTACTTAGCTAATGGCGCAAGCAGAGGTGTGCAGCACTTCCTCTGGAGGATCCCGGCAGTCCCAGCAGTCTTGCATTTAGCTTTTAATTGCAGCCTGAGACAATAATTAGAGAGGAGTTCTGGCTGGGGGTTTGTGATACATGCGTGACGAAGCCTCATTGAATCCCTGTGCCTTCTCTTTGCATTAACTAGGATAGGATGTACTCTAAGTCTAGATTCAGAATTTGTGCCCCAGTTTATTGGAGTTAGTTTGAATGTTGTCCGCATTATTTCTGGCCTCTGTCATCCCTCACGCCCACGTCATCACTCTTCCCACCCCGCATGCGTGCTAGAAGAGTGCCATGTTTTGCTTGCTCGCTAGCACTATATTGAGAAAACAAATAGGCTGAGTGAGGTCTTATCCACCAAGTGCATTGTAAGAGCTTTCATAAAGGGTCATCGAGATAAAGATTGGAGGAAATAGGGGTGGCGGGATTAGCGCTGGATTGGCTGGTCTGCTATCTGGATAATCGTCATCAAATGGTCGCCTTGCCACCTTTCAAATCTAACATCCATAAGGTGGGGCAAGGCGTGCCTCAGGGATCAGCCATCAGCCCGATCCTTTTCAACCTCTACCTTCGTCCCCTGATTCAGTTGATAAAATCTTATGGCATAGCAGTCACCAACTACGCGGACGACACGCAACTGGTCTTTGCGTTTGAGGGCAAGGAGGCAGTGTCGCGAGAAACTTTCCACCAGTGTATGGCTTCTACGGCGGCCTGGCTGAGCCGGAACTCTTTGCAGTTCAACGGTTCTAAAACCGAGGTGCTGCATTGTTCTTCGGACCCCTCCCCTAGGCCTTTGCCGTCGAATTTCTGGCCGTCTACCTTTCAGGAAGCAGGCACATCGGCTCAAGCAGTCAGAAATTTGGGGGTGTTGTTTGATTCCAGTATGCAGTTAGACGGTTCGGTTAACAAAACAGTCGTCACCTGTATGGGCCTTTTGCGAATGCTGCGGAAAATATTACCGATGCTCCCGGCACAGTCCAGGCCAGAAGTAGTGAGAAGTATTATACTAAGTAGGTTGGACTACTGCAACTCACTACTTCTGGGGGCTCCAAAAAACCCTGGTGGCAAAACTGCAACGTGTGCAAAATCTAGCTGCCAAGCTTGCTCTTTCTCGGAGCAGGCTTGCATCTTCTTCACAAGCACTTAGGGAGCTCCACTGGCTTCCAATCCCTCAGAGGATTGAGTTCAAGGCCCTTTGTCTGGTACACAAAGCCCTTCATGGGCATGGTGCCTCCTCTTTGCGGAAACTTTTTGCTTGGTATGTACCGACTAGACCCCTCCGCTCGGCTGCAGCTTACATGGTGTCAGTTCCCAAGATCCTTAGGATTCGCCTAGGTGGCCGCTCCTTTAGATTTACTGCGGCAAAACTATGGAATTCGATACCTTTGGATTTGCGCCGCACAGATGACTTCTTGCCCTTTAAGAAAGCTTTAAAAACTTTTTTGTTTCCTAGAAATGGTTAGAACCTTCTGTTTAGTCCCGCGATTGCCGGTTCACTGCGATTGTCATCTCAAGTCCAAGCGCCAGGATACCCGCTGGGTGACAGCCATTGCGCTATATAAGAGCACCTATATATACATACATACATACATACATACATAAAGGGGACAGCAGAACTCTGTTAAAATACTGCTGGTACTAGTTTTCTAAGGTATAATCGGCTATAACAAAACCATCTTAGAATGGAATACGGTATGCCTTTTTATGGGATTTTTTCTGAAGAGTTGCTGAACTTGCTTTCTGGAGTAGCGCTTTCTGTTGCGAGTGATGGAAGCTGGGAAGGTTTATTTAGGGAGCCATTAGGAAGCATCTTCTCAGGCCAGTCCTGTTGGACGTGTGGCAGTATGCATCTAGAGTCGGACTGGACCACAGACCTAGCCGCAGTGCTACCATTGGCACTGAAGAACGTGTTCCATTCCGGTTCAACTAGCTATATTACTAGTGGAGATCGAATCATTCCGGTTCAACTCGCTATATTACTAGTGGAGATCGAAAACATTCACTGCTGACTTGGTGGGCACTTTATTTATTCAAGACAGGGTTGCCAACCCGATCCGTACCAGACTACATTTTCATTCAATTAAATAGAAATCCTTCAAACCACGAATGTCTGCATGACCCCATCTCGTATAGACCAACGTTGAATATCCTTTTAGGTTTATAAAACTGTGAGACCCACCGAACGCTTTCATGTTGATCCGAAACGGTGTTGTTTTTCCCCATTTCCCGTTTTGCATCTCTTTTTAGTCTTGTTTTTAAGGGGACAAAAAAAGGCAAGTACATGGTGCTGCAGAGGGGTTACATACAGGTTTGCCATGGCCTGACCAAAGGGCTTGACTTTTATGCCATGGGATACTCCTAGGAGGTTAGACTAAGCTAAAATTGTTAAGCCTGCTATTTGCTTCCGGGTACAGCGACTTAAAGGAGCTGGTGACGGTGTCAGAAATGTAATGGCTCAAACCTGTCGGAATCTGTCATCACTGTCCAACCTCCACTCCTATTTTCCTACTTTAACGTCATTCTGACGTCTGCATTCAGGGTATCGCACTGAAAATGAATGGGTTCCTTCCTGGCTGAACCCACGCACTGAGCTGCCTTACCAATCACTGATTCCTAACCAAGCTCTCGAGTATCGGGTGTGCCTAGGGCTCTCCCGTTTCAGCACACATACATGCCTTTAAAAAAAACAAAAAACTGTTCATAACTATAATGCAAGATGTTTTAAGTACTTTAACACTCAACTCGCCCTGAGATTAAAGGTGGAAGAGGAGCATTCGTGGGGGTCGCCCTCGTGAAGTTCTGCCGGTGATATGCTTTTGAAAGTCGGCTGTTGACTGAAATTCAAAAAGACCGAACTCAATTGGTGCTAATGTTTGAATTTCTTCTTTGGATGATATGTGCATGATCGCTGAGAACCCTGAGTCCTCGCCATAAGCGTAGAATATAAACTTGGACCTTCTGATTGAGTGTTATCTCCTGGTTGACTCCCAGATTAACACACATTACTGCTTTTTAGGTCGAGCCTACTAGACCGCACATGGGCCGTCTGTTGCAAGGCATACTATGGCTTACGTAGTGTCAATGTACGAAAAAGAAAAGCACACCCTAGAGTACATTTTGATTTGCTTTATAATCCTGCTTACTTTTAAAGTGTCACTGATAACGCACACTGTTACAAGGAAACGTGTATAAATATTAGCATATTATCCTTTCTCCAATAAAAAAAAACCCTAGCAGTTTTGTCGAGCCTACTTGACCATGTATGCACTGTCTGTTGCAAAGCATATTGTGGCTTACAAAGAACATAGAGAGGCTTTGAGTCCGTCCATCGCTTACCATTGGTTGGCTGTCATTGTCACTCGCATTTGCCTGCTTCTTATTGGTGTCCCAGTTTGCTAATCTTGTGTTTGCCCCTTGCATGGGGCACTGCCATTTTTACAGTCTCTCTGATTAGCAGGCATTGATGCTTTCATTGCTTGCTTATCCAGCACTACTTTTTTCTCTTGTCTGCTTTGAAGTGCTTTCCCTCTTCACATCTAGCTCCCTACACTCTGCATTGCTTTCTGTTGCCTTATTGCTTCTTCCAACTTCCCTCCCACTCGCCCATGTGCTTCTCCAAATGCGTCGCCTCACCCATGCTCTTAATTTTGCTTCTGCCAACCCTGTTTTGCTTTCACTCCTACCCTCTCCCGTTGCTTTTGTGTTGCCTCCAGCCCTTCACCTGTTTCCTTCTCGCCCTGCCCATGTTGCTTCGCCGTTTGTCCCGATCCACCCCATGTTGCTTTGCCTTTCACCTCTGCCCACCCAGTGCTGCTAGGTTGTTTGCCCTCTGCACTCCCTCGTGTTGCTTCACTGTTCCCGCACCCCACTTCCAGTGTTGCTTTCACTCCGCCTGTTTAAGAAAAGTATTTGTGTGTTTTACTTTCTTTCTGGTTACCAATCTAACTTGGATTAATAACTAAAGAGAGAAAAACATTTTGGGGACGTGGCCAAGCCCAGACCGCAAGATGCCCGCCACAACATGAGTCTCTGCCAGTCGGCGACATTAATCCGGCTTTTATCCTTCCAGGTTCCCTTTTGTCCTAGTGGGATGATTCCCAAACTGTACATACTGGTTACATGTTTTGGGTTAAATGTGGGGAGGGATAGTAGTCTTTGTCACAATTGGAGGGGGGGGGGGGTTGGGAGGGGTGGTCAAAGTGGGTGGTGGAAGGTATATTTAAGTTTTGTTTTTTTAATGGATAGAATCCCAATCATGAATGTTTGTTTCGTTCCCCTCTTTTTCTCCACTTAGAGCAAAGGTATTGGTTTGCATAGTTGGCACATCTGGTGTTCAACATGTAATGCCCTATCAACACACCCACCTCGATCCTACATATTTAAATATCTGACATGGAACATAAGAAGTCTTAATAGGCGCAAGGTGCGACTCGTTTTGGCATATCTACAAAGGCACGCTGTAGATGTTTGCAGGCTGCAGGAATTCCACCTCACGGGAAACACTTGGGCGCGGCTGAGAGTGAGGTGGATAGGTCTTTGCCATGTTGCATGCTAATTCCAATTATGCCAAAGGGGTGGCAATATTAATTCGTAATGGTCTGCCTTGGCGTACGCTGCGTGTGGTGTGCGACCAGCAGGGCAGATATGTCCTGCTCTCAGGGATGCTTCAGGAACACCCCCTTCACCTCTTGTTGGTGTAGGCCCCAATGTAAATGATCCCGGCCTCTTTGCAGTGATCTGGAGATTAGCGGCCTCCGTGGGTCCTAGGACGCTCCTGTTGGGAGGTGACTTTTAATGTAGTGTGAGATCCTGATGGTGATCAGTATAGTGACTCCACACGGCTGAAAGTGGCGCAACTAAAACAACTGAGGAGGACAATAAGCTCACAGATCTTTGGTGCTCTCGACATGTACATAGCGCTGAGGGCACATGCATAGCGGCTGCTTGCACCACATGGTCACACACCTATTATTGGCTAGCTACACAAGATATTGGCACCTGGACCACTAGCGTCACTCACATGCCACGAACACTATCTGACCATGCCTCAGCTTTATTGGAGATGACCCCACCGAATTGCACCATACGAGATTTTACTTGGCGTCTGCCAGTCGGAGCGCTGCTCAATCCAATCTTCAGGGAGAAGGTCAGGGCAGCCATCGTAGAATTCTTTGAACAGAACGCACGCCTTTTCATTGCAGTCCACTCTTTGGGAAGCCTTTGAGGCTATCATTAGAGGCATGTGTATATCGAAAAAGGCGGGGTACTGCAGGAATTGCGCATCGGTTTTCCATGATTAGAAAAAGACATTCGCACCCTGGAACTCCAGTACTTTGCGGATTGCAGTGCTCTCACACTTACGACTATCCGTAACAAGCTTGCTGTTTACCAATAAGCGGCCCATAGGGAAACTCACGATCTATGAAAAGAGGCTTGCGCCTGGCTGTACAGTGAGTGAAACAGGGTAGGAAAGACACTTTCTTATTATTAAGCAAACGCTGGCAATCGACTACATAGTGGAAATGCAAGACGATCACTCTCGCAAGCATGTAGCTACTGGGTCTATACAGGAATTGATGACCACATTCTTCTCCATCTTCTATAACACCACTCAAATGAACCCCCTCCAGATCTGACGTCCTACTTTCTCTTATTCAGCTACTGTGGCAAGAAGAGGGACACAGGAGATTTGTGGACGATCCCTTTACAGTTGACAAAATAATACGAGTAATCAATGTCCAGGCATTGCATTATCTCCAGATAAAGCCTCGATCCTTGTTGGCCTTTCTGGTGCTTTTTATAAAGAGTATGCTCAGAATCTGGCCTTGCATCTCCTTGCTATGTATGAAGAATCACTTGCCACTGGAGCTCTCCCCCCCCCCCCCCCTCTTTGCGCAAGGAGCTAATAGTTGAAATACTCAAGCCAAATAAAGATCCCCGCCTCTGTGAATCTTACCTCCCTCTATCCATGATTAACACAGACAACAATATCCTGGCGAAGCTGATATCTTCACTTATGCTCCCGCTCTGCCACTTATTGTTCGGCCAGACCAGTTGGGGTCTGTCCCGGGTAGGTGGACAGACCACAATCTGCGCACCTTCTTTATCCTAGTGCATACCATCAACCCGGACCTACAGGCTGCTGCCACGTTCAGGACGCAATGAAGACGTTTGATTCTCTTGAATGGCCCTACCTCTTTCCTCTCCTGACATGTCTTTGTATCAGCCCTTGATATATTAAGAAAATCAATCTCTTGTATGCTCACCCCGTGGCCTGGCTGCGGGTCAATGGGACGGTTGACCCCCCCCCCCTCCTTGGCCTGTGATGAGGGGCACCCAACAGTGTTAGCCCTTTCACCCATGCTATTTGCCATAGCCATGGAGTTTCTTGCGGCCCGCTTACTGCATAAACGTTCACATCGGGTCTATCCTACACACCCTGTATATACTAATCTCCATTTATGCAGATGAAGTCCCCTTGTTTATGAAAGACCTGCGTAAAAGCTTAGACCCGCTAATCAGAGAATTAATTAAGTTCGGTGGCATATCTGGTATTGCTATTGATTGGGTAAACTCAACTTTACTCCCTGTGACAGATGTGACGGAGGATTTCATATCGGGAGTTCCCTCTGCAGTGGGAGAGAGAGCCTCCTTGATATCTGGGGATCTGTATAAGCAGAGACCTGAATGACCTATGGAAAGCCACCCTTGGACGCTTGCTGACCTGGCTGAGCAAGTGGATAGAGGCCTGGCTAAAGCTTCCACTGTCTTTAACTTGGAGGCTGACCATCGCTAAGATGGTAATCCTTTCCAAATTTCTTTATTCATTAATCTGCTGCTCCCACTGCCCTTCCGCCGACAACTTCGCGTGCACCTAGTGTCTCTTGCACGGGCGGGTAGACAGGCTCTAATTACCTAGAAAAGCTTACCCCTCCCCTTTGGGCAGGGAGGATTGGGCGCACTAGATATGGAGTTGTACTAGTATAGCTCACATGCGCAGTTCGTACAATATTGGCTGTTCCCCCATGCAGGCGCACACAGGGCCAGAACATGATCATGCTACGCCATGGCACTATACCTGAATCATGGAGGACCAGTGGAAATATTGCTGCACCCAGTCATGGGTGCTGTCCTCTTAATTGCAGACTGCGACTAGTGCACTTTAAATACTTGCACAGAATATACTGTACCCCGCAGAGGATGCATAGAATAGGACCAATGTGGAATGCGCTCGGTGCCTAGTGCACACTTTTTAATCCTTGCGTGCAACATTTTTGGTGCAAAGTATTTGATATAGTCGAGGAGCGAATACCTCTTACTGCATTACTAGGATATGTGTGTCCTCATGTAACGTAATTGGTGCTCTGTAAAGCGCTCTGATACCCGATTCGGTTTGGGTCAAGTTCGCGCTATATAAAACTCTGCAAAAAAATAAATTAAAACAAAACCTTTTTGTTCATCCTCAAGTTTAATTTCCTCAGTTTGCAAATCCAGTTACCAAGCACCAGAAACGGATTGTTTGCAAATACCTAGCAATAGGTTGGGTAAATTTGGTAGCCCTCAAGAGAAGGCACTGCTGCAGACTGTTGTATTCAAACTATATGCTAGGCGCAAGCCAGAGACCAAAAGTGGGCCAAACGAATCTTATGTTTCATGCAACCAAAAGAAGTCGGTGTCAGAAGCCTTTACCACTTGCCATTTTATACTAAGGAGACAGTCGAAGTTCGACATCTCTCTTGCACACATTTGCACCTACTGATTCTGACCGCTTAGCCCCTGTCAAGAATACAATCTGCAATAGGATCGGGATGGTTTGCTAGTCAGCCTTACAGGCTTTATCGAGGAACAGTGACTTGGTACGGAAAATTATGTATGATTCCTCATTTGAACCTTTACAGTACAATGAGCACATCCTTTTTGTTTCACCTAATCCTGGAACTAGACGTCCGGCGATGCTCAGTGATGATAATTTAACAATTTGAATTCTGTGAAATCGATCATTGTATAGAAGTTCCTTCTAGCATTCTGGGATTTAAAGCAGGAGCATAATTTGTCTCCATTAAAGACGTGAGGCCATGAGTAGTACTAGCAATCAGATAGTGGCCGTAGTTTCAAATAAAGGTAATAATAGGACAGACCAGACATTTATGGTAGTCCTTAAATCATTTGTCTGAGAAACGGGGAGACATGTACACACCTACTTACGGTAGTTTTGTGTCTTAAGGTGACTGATACCATGGATGAAGGGTTCCCCTTACCATCAAAATAGCCCTGGCCCTACAAGTGGGAAGAAACCTGCTTTCTAAATGGTTATATGAAAAGAAACTCTGATCATACCAGGTGTGTACCATAAAACCAAGAAAGGCAGAGTGGTAAGGATAATCTGAAAAGGTGTATATTACGGTAAAAAGCAGAATTGAAATATTTGAAATAAGGGGCTGAAGATGACAACTAAAATGTGTGAGATTCTGCAGAGTTCAGTTTGGGAATCGGAGAAGCAAAGGGAATAACATAGCTGTGAGTAGACGTTTAAGCTAGATGCAAGTAAAACTCTGATAAGCTTTCTTGAAAGAGAAAATAGGTTCAGAGCAAAGTAAACTTGAAATATGCAGAACACCGAGGTGCTGATAAGAGATTAAGTTCAACAGAAAAGATCACTGGCAGTGTGTCATTGACTATGCCCCCCCTCAGCAGAGGTGACATTAAATTGCATCGCACCACGGTGAGGGCAAATGGTGAGGGAGGGGGTCCCGGTTTGAAGAAATGCCGTGGGGCTTGTGTGTTGGGGTTCTCAATGTCCCTTCAAACCTCTCCCTTCTCAGTTCTGGACTCTGACATTGGACTCGTCAGCCTTCACATTTGCTTATGCTCTGTTTTGCACTCTTGACAGTAGGGCAATGGTTCTCAACGTTATTGACTTCATTACTGGAAGCCGGGGACTCCAGCCTTAAGCATTCTCAATGATTTGAGCTGCAAAACAATTCACCAAAAATACAGAAAAAAGCATTCATCAAACAAATACACAAATGATGACACATTTTATTTAATTTGCAAACACATAAATAAAAAAAAATGTTAGTACAAAGATTAGTTTTTCCAAAATAATTCAATGTCGTTCATCGTCCATACTGTATTCTGTTTGATGCACCTGCTCTGATCCCACAAATCAGAGGATACAAATTTATTTTTTAGCCTCTAATTTCAAATTCCTTCACATTTACAGTATGTTTTAAAATATTTAGTTGTACATTTATCTTCTTTATTTATATACACTTTATTAATCTGTTAATATTATTTAATTTTCTAAGTGGTTGTCGCTGACCCCCTGAGGAGTCTTCGGGAACCGCCAGTGGTCCTCGGACCACAGGTTGGGAACCACTGCAGTAAGACACTGGGTAGTTAGTGAATTTCAAAGGGCCCACTGCTTAGGGAAATACCTGCCCAATTAGGAGTGTCACATTTTTCTGCATTCTGGGGTCTGCCATGCACTCCATGGTTTGAAGTTTATGGATTACTATCTTGTTGCTGCTAAATATAGGATAAAAAGTGATTTTCACGCACATGCATGTCAGTAGCTATTGGTAAGGATTTTTTTAAATAAGAAAATATTGTAAGCTTCAGTACGTCAATTTATCTCTGCTTATAGTCTGGTTGTCGTTAACAGAAGTATACTGATCCAGGTCCCACTTCCTAACAAAGTATTCATTGATTATGCAAAAGGGCAGCCCGCCCCACCCTGTTGATAAATCGGCACATGTTGAGTAATACGCATACACGCCAATACTCATAGATCAGGGATACAGTTTATTATAATGTAATATTTCATGTGGAGAGACTAATTGGAGTATGGCGTGCGTCTTATTGCTAACATTGTCATTTAAAATAATCCTGGTTCGCCCCATCTCTTGATCTAGCTTGTAAGTTTGAAGTGAAGGATACAATTATTTTGAAAAACCCCACTGAACAACGATTTACGGTGTAGGTATGAATGTTTTATACAGTGTTGCTCTAAAAAAGTGAGTGTACAGACATCACGATGTGCAATGATATATTCAGATTCTTATGTCAAGAGTTCTGTAACTCTGTATGAAGTTTGAGTTTTGACGTAATAAGCAGTATATTGTTTAGCTACAGCACAAGTCTCAAAGGTAGTTGAGATTGGTTTTTCATATGTGATGCTCTGATATCAGTTTGAGTTTTCCAAACCTCCTTGCTATAAAAAGAGTGGTGTTAGGGGAGTTCGCTGGAGAAAGAATCAGTGGTTTTGCCATAGAGGAGTCAACTTATCGGCATTCATGTGTTAAGGCCTGAGAACTAGTGTTTCCTCTCAAGCCTTTACCACATTTTGGATAGAATTTTCAATACAGCCCCAAAGTAATTGTCAAGATTTCTGGGTTGGATTTTGTACCCATAAAAAAACAAAAAAAACAACTCTATGGCTTTTGTTAAGTGGGTGACTTGCTTATGAAAATGGTCAGGTACTCTCAAACTCTTCAAAACAGTTCTGTTAACTATAATAAAAAAGAATGGTACAGGAACACGTATTTATAGGTGCACCCAAGATCCTGATGTAATGCCCAAAGCTGGTAATTACGTTATTACATAGTATTAAACTTTAAATTACTCCTAAGCAAATAAATGGACTTAAGCTCACTGCTCCATGTGGTCCCGAGTGTTAATAAATGACGAAGGCGGAGTTTCTAGAATACTTTGGAAAAACTTAGCTAAGAAAGTGAGGCTGTTGTCCAAAGAAAGATGAAGATGAACAGACAACTAGCACAAAGGTTCCTGCATAGAATGTATACATAATGCAATAAAATAAGCCATGTATAGGTCTACCAACTAAGGGTATGTATGTGCCCGAGTGCTTTTTTACCATACAGGCTAAATCCTCTTTGGGCATTGGTATTGATTTAAAACCCTGTCCTCTGATATAGTTGGTGCCCTTAAACATATATTAAAGTGTCCATTAAAAAAATATAGCAACTGAACAGGTAAGCCACGCACCAGAATACAGAATTAATTTATGCTTTGGTAAGAGCCTCTGTATCTAGTTTGGAAGGCTCAGGTGTAACATATATTCTGAAAAAATACATGTATTCATTTTTCTGACTGAATTCCTGTAATTGTAATTTCAATTTGGATTTTGTATTCTCTATTGGGTTTAAAAGCTGTATTTGATGACGTTTAAAGCCCCCCCACGCCCCTTCCCATTTTTTAGGAAACATAAAAGCATGTTACCCTTAGACATGTCTGAAATTTAACCTCTCATCTTCAAAAGCAGACTGTTACCTCAAAACTGAAGTGTAACTTATAAATATAATTTTGCGATTAGATCATATGCATAATGTTAGAATTTTGGAAGGCACAGGGGCAGTTTCAACCTACTTTGGTATGATTGGGTATCGTCCTCTTGTCAAAACAGATTGTATTGTAACTGCATTGGAATCATTTTAGCTTATATTATCCGCGGTTCATACAAATTGTGTTAGTAAGAATCTGTATTAGGCTGGTGCAGCCTTTATTTTAAGAGTGACATTACTCCCACCCTTTGCATCAGATCAAATATTGTTGTAAGCTCCAGGATATACCGCAAAATAGTTTATTTTCCTTTTGTAAATCCCACTTCATGGGTTTTAAATCATTGGTTCTCTGTCCTTTTAGCGTTTGGTTACAGACAACTTTAGTTGTCTGTTGCAAGTAACTCGTGATCAGTAAATGGTTTCCGTGTTTTGCAGATTGTTACACTGTGTTATTAACTATACTTTAACTTTGTTGATGTGGCCTGGTTCCTTACCGCACACGCAGCCAGTGCAGATCGGTCTGAAGCAGCTTCCGAAGTTCAGATGGGAGTACCACACTGGGGACCCCTAGCTGAAGTCATAGAGGCCCTTCCCTCTGAAGGCAGCTGTTCTGGATAAGTCTCTGCAGAGCTCTCTTTACACAGTTCCAGCTAGACTCTGTTCTTTGCCAATGCTTACTTAGTAATTGCTGCGGTTTCAGTTTTCTTCCTTAACTACCGTTTTTCCCGTTAACCAGTATTTTTTTGTTTTACCTTTTAGACTTTTCTATTGAATGGCAGTCTTAAAAGCTCGTATTTCACAGAAAATAAATCCGCTCTATGAACATTTTCTATAGTTCAGTTTTTCTTTGCAGGAAATTCAGCTTACCTAAAGTCGATATAGAATTTTTTTTAAATCACAATGCAATTGACATTGCTGATCTCGGAGCATTAATCAGCTAACATGACAAGCTTATTCTTGCAGGGTTTCCTCCATGCAAGAATGTACCAATGAAACCTCCCAAGAGCGTGCCAGTAAGCATTCTAAATGCATAACTCTCAACAAAAAGTTGCATAACTGCCCACACAGCACTTTAACCCATTTTCAGTCTTGTTTAACCTACTCCATAGTGTCAATGTACTAGAAAAGAAAAGTACATCTTGGAGCACATTTTAACGTGCTTTATAATCCTGCTTCCCTTTTAAAGAGTCACTTATAATGCTCTTTGTTGCAATGAAACGCGTTAAATATTAGCATATTATCCTTTCTCCAGTAAAAAACCCCAAGCATTTTTTTTATGTCTAGCCTACTAGACCATGCATGGACTATCTGTTGCGAAGCATATTGTGGCTTACAAAGAACACAGAGGCCTTGGAGCCTGCGCATCACTTACCATTGGTTGGCTTTCCTATTCACATTCATTTACCTGCTTCTTATTGGTGTCCTAGGTTGACCATCTTGTGTTTGCTCCTTGCATGGAGCACTGACTTTTTACAGCCTCTCTGATTAGCTCGCATTGTTGCTTCCGCTGCTTGATTATCAAGCAATCCTTTCTTCTTTTGTGTGAAGCACTCCACTAGAGTGTGTGTGTGTGTGTGTGTGTGTGTGTGTGTGTGTGTTTAAGAGCTGTCTCCCTGGTGTAATTCTCTCCCTTTGCACGCCGTGTTTCTCTGTTTCCCAGCTGCTTCTCCCTGGCCCACTCTATCTTACGCCCACCTGTGTGCTTTTCATATTATGCACACATGCACTCTCTCACGCTCCCTCACTTTGGGGCACAGTTGAATTGGGCTAATTATTGTAAGACCACTTGTAAGTTTTTCACGACTTTGTAAACCATCAAATGTAGTAACTCTCCTTTAAAAGTTTGAAGTTGTGGCTCTGGTGCAGTTTAACTTCTTGGAATCTTCACTAAAGTAGTGCAGATCCTGCTTACATCAAGTTCAATTGCTGATATGGTTACTTTTGACAGTTCACAGACATAACAAAAAGTGTGATAAAACAAAAAATAGATTTACATTCACAAATGACTGAAGCATAAAACCTGTCTGTCAAACAGGGATTGTCTTCCTTCATTTTAAATAATTCATTGCATTTTAGTTTTGATGCCTACATTTAATTTAAGCAACTACTCATAGGTAACCGAAATGCCTCGTGAGTTATAAATTGCTAAATGTCACACCCTAGTGTGTTGTAGCTAGTTCAGTGACATTTCAGTAAACACGTTTTAAAGAAACTTCTTTACAGAGGGTCTGTACGAGTCTGTCAGACAGGCTACCCAGAGCATGAGAACAGCGTGTTTAGGTAGGCTTTCACTGATTATGGGGCTTTATTAGACCAGCAGCCTTTCCCCTTCAACAGTTTTGTTGCATTATGTTATTTAGTACATCTATTTTT
Source organism: Lissotriton helveticus (assembly GCF_964261635.1). Taxonomy (NCBI): domain Eukaryota; kingdom Metazoa; phylum Chordata; class Amphibia; order Caudata; family Salamandridae; genus Lissotriton; species Lissotriton helveticus. Next base: position 155,809,038 of record NC_136068.1, on the reverse strand, counting down.
GCTTCCTGCTGGAATATATTCACTCCATGAATGTTGTCACAAAACAAACGTTCTTAATTAGCTCTTTTTGACATAAAATCAAGTTGTATCTTTCGCCTGACTCTTAAACAAGACATGTAGCACAATCCCTTTTAATTCATGTTCTTTTCAATCTTTGTTTGAAATTATATAGGACATTTTTTTCCACATAATTTAGGCCTTAGGTTCATGGACAGTGTGAGAAGTATTGGGGCCCTAGAAACTGCGAAGTTATTAGGACTTTTGCAGAGCTAAAGAAACCACACAAAGAACCACTGAAATGTTTTAAAGCTTTCTTCTACACATTACTCTGATATTAAGTCTCATTTCTTCCCTTCTATCTTCTAAGTTTGTCAGTAGATAATATCGCACCTTATGAGTCTATTAGTGAAATATTGTGGAGATTCATACAGTGATTTCAAGGCTGGTTATCCATTAATAATTGTATTCTCTTTATACGGACGTACAAGAAATCATAACCTATCACAAAATGAAGACCCCTAATGAGCGGGAGAAAATAAGTTGTCAGCATTCAGCTAGTTCCTTACCGGCAGTCCAAGAATGTTATCCGGCTACATCTTTTGTGTTTCATGACGGCATCATTTTGGACTGCTTATAAATGGAACTATGTCTTGCTGCCATTTGCTCAATCTCATTGCAATACCCAGAACCAGAAGAGCACAAACTAAGGCTCTTTTGTTCCCGGAGCGAAGTAGGACTGAAATCCCAGTGTATCTAAGCAAACACATTTGAAGTCTTTATAAACTAAATAAGATTACCATATAAAATTCTAAGATAGGAGAGAATTGAATTCTTAATGGCTTTTTGAAACTAGTTGTTTTTCAAAAACAATAATGGAAACTTTCTTCGCATGACTACGAATCATCTGAACCTTTTTGCATACTTCTAAAAGGATTTAAATAGGGATTACACGAGTGAAGGATTTCCTACTTGCAGCCTTAACTAGCAAATCTGTCAGGTGCATGATGTACTGTCGTGCACACTGACCATAAAGACCTAGTAACACTTTCAAAGTTTCCATAGATTTCTTGGAAGACTTTCTGATAGTAATCTTGTGAGGACATCTAATTAAGCTGGACAGCCCAGTCAAAGTGGGTTTTGAAGGTGTCCTACACCATATACTTAATAATCATCTTGACTGTGCTTTAAAGGAGGATTTTTATACCCACTCCCTGATGGGTACTTTTGTGCACCCATGTCCAAGAGTTTGTTTGAAAGCCCCTTAGTTGAGTCTTTGCTTCGAAATGCTTTACTAAAAAACACACACACACACTCTTATTTTTTTTGCTCGGCCTAATCATAGCATAATTCCTACCTTCTCTGCCACCACATAAAGCAAAGTTAAACCAGTATGCATGACCATCTCCTTTTGTGCATGACAGTCCATCACAAAGATCTACAGTGTTTCTGAATGAGTAGGTGCTTACTTACCTCAGTCTTCTTCCTTGAATACCGCCTCATTTGGAGGCCACTTCGTGCTTTCCACAATTGTAAATGTCCTAGAGGCATACTTTCTTGGATTGTAGCCTTCTTTCCGATTTATAGGTGTAATCTGCAATCTGGCTTCATGGTTTGCATAGTTACGAACACTGCAAATGTTTGTCTGCATTGCGAATATTACTTTTGGATTTTCTGCATTCACCGAAGTGACTGATTCATAATGGAGGTCAAGTGAGATTATTATTTGGGAGTAGTGTAAGTTTACCATTTTTCGGTGAAAGAGCAGTCAAATACGTTCCAGGATTTAAGTGCTCGAGTTAGGCCTAGTGAAAGGTGTATGCAAACATGCATAACGAACCGTGCTACAACTTCTCCTTCGGATATGCTTTGATTATTAAAGACCCATGCAATTTCCAATGTGAGTATTCTGCATAAGAGACATACGTTTCTCCAGCTCTTGTAGGCAGCGACTAACTGAGGTGTTGTGTGGGAATGCGATGTGATAGACCAAAGACACTGTTGCTGTGCATGTCTGAAGGAATCATTTTTGTGCTTAGTGACTGAGGGTGACCGTCTTAGAGAAACCTTTCAGTGTGCATTAAAAATGGTGTGACTTGTGCTGTTTGGGGAGATAAGACAATTCTACGTTATTAGCGGATCGGAGCCCCTGAAATGAAATGGATTATTTATTTAGGACTTGCCAAAGAAACACTTACTGATACCATTTGATTGTGTGTTACCTTTATCCTGGGTTTCGGGATTCCACCTCTGTGACTCTACTCTGTGTGTGTTTGAGGGGGGTGCCATGCTAACTTTCATTATTCAGATTCTCACAAAGAAACAGTTCTTGCCTCCAGTGAACATTGTCCATGGTTCTCATATGTAGTAGGCTTTATTTGTGTCTCACCATGTCTCCTGAAACCATAAACAGTGTTATCAGTTTAGCAGCTAATACTATGTTGAACTAAAACACATTAAAATAGCATCCGGTGTTAAAAAAAAAAAAAGAAATTGGTCTTTTTAATAACTCGTGTTATGATGAAATGAACCCCCTTAATAATAAGATATCCAATATCAAGACAGCACATAAAACTGTCCAAGCCAGACTGCAAAAACCTTTGATGCCTGTCTACTGACATAAGAAGAGATTCGTTGAGAGACCTCCATGATGTTATATACACAGTAGCGCAGGGCTCATGCCCTCAAACTGGGTCTTAAGCTGACTGAAGTGGTGAAAACATTCAACATACTTGAGATTGCGTGTAGCAACTATTGTAGTGCGTGTTTCTCAACTCGAGTGTTCTTTCAAAATGGAACATGCCATACTGTAAGGAGTGTAAACTATGAAAAATAAGGAAGAATATTTGCTCCCCTTCATTCTCGTCCGGAGATGAGGCGGGCCTCGTGTAGCACTTGCTGGTCCAATTAGTGGATTTTGTAGCATGTCTTAAGTGGCAAAATGCGCATTACTTGCCCATGTCTATTAAGCACGTTGAACTCGCTACCACACTGCGTATTAAAAATCCTCCTTCCCCTACCTCACTGCCTAAAAGTAGTGGCTTCCCTAGAGGGCTATTTTAGAGTGTTTTGAAATGCTGTGGTCTCTATAATGGTCAGACAAGATGTGTAAGCTACTGTTGAAAAAAAGACAGGATAGGCTTAAATTCTAATTTATGATGCAGTGTATATAATAACCATGTGATCTCTGTGATTTTTATTATGCAATCACATGAATGGTGGCTCGTATGTTACCTTGCTGTCTTCACTAGATGCATCCCTAGAGAGCTGTCATGGAATGGTGGAAAAGCTATAATCTGTAGAATAGGAAAACCAAAAAATGTGCAAGTGTGTGTTGAATAGAAGATCAATTGTCCTCCAATTGTAACCTATGACTCTGCATAATACTGCCTATATCTGTTTGAAATACTGTTTGAAATACTGTAAGCCCATGAAGACTAAATCTCATAATCATAAAAGTACTTAATACTTGGTCTGGTATGATATGTTATGTTATGTTTGTATTTATATAGCGCACTTCTACCCAGAGGTCTCGTAGCGCTGTATTCATACCACTGTGGAACCCATCCTGGCTTTCCTGTGAAATGTCCACTCCTGGGCACTCCCAAGGTGAAGCCAGGCATCCAAGCGCTGCTGGGCCGTTGTGGAGATTAAGCAAGCTATTGCCCAGAGTCACAGAGTGGGACCCATGATTAGACTAGGCACCGAGGCGAGAAATTGAGTCTAAGAGCCGCCGAGGCGGGAATTGAACCCTGGTCCCGGGCCAGACCTCTGCATCAGGGTCTGCCGCTCTAACCATTGAGCCATGCTTCCACATATACTGTGTGAGTAGCATATCCGGCCAGTACCACCTGAAGCTAAATAAAGTGTACTACTCCAAGTGACTGTGCATACTGTAGCTGCAATTTATAACTGCACTATTGTGTGGTCGCATACAGCAGCTGAGGATAACTAAGGTGTTTGTATTCTGAGACATGCTGGTCTGTTGTAGCGTGTAAAAGTCGATTTATTGGTGACCAGGGGTTGTGTCCTGTATTATTTGGAATATCATAATTCAGAAAACTAGCAGCACAATTTGCGTGCAGTCAGGCATTGCAAGTATATGACTTACTGTGTGTAAAAATAAAAAGTCTATGACGCTTGTTGGAATTATAAGAAAACATGAATTCCATACTCTCATTGGTCTCCGGGTTCGATTAATTTATTTGATTCCATTTTAACCTTATTTTATGATTTTTTCTTCTTAAGATTAAGTTCAGGCCTGCTCTCCACTGTATCCGTGTGTGTCTACTTTGGACGTCATGTGCCTTGTGCGGATGTTGCTCTGGTGCTAATTAAAGCAAGCTTTGAATTTGTGCTCAATTTTTCCGTCATATTCAAGGAGCTCACATTAGAAGCCGCATATCTGGACCGTATCCTGAATGCAACTGATAGTGGTCTTTTAGAACCCAGAGAGAGTAACCAGTGCACCAGCCATCGAAATAAAGCAGATTTTTCTGACATCAGAGAAGTTAGTAGTTCCGTGGGAGCGTTTTCTGAAGTGACTGAGGGTATTTATTCTTGTGTGAGAGCTGGTGCTGTAATAGGCCAAGCACTTCCTGTGAATCAGTCTTTCAACAGTTCTGAGGTTTGTTGTGCTGGAAGTATGAATAAGAAGTGAACTGTCCAATTACTAGAAACGTTGATGGGCTGTTATGTACTGATTTAGATTCTCTTGAGTGTCTTAGCTTGTTTATTTCCTTTCCTTAAGTAGGAATGTGTTCTATGTGTTATGCGTACCTGCTACGAATGTTTCTTTGTTCTTGCCTTTTCATCCTGAATTGGAATTCCTTTTGGAATGCTCTCATGTCGTCCTGCAATGTTTGTGTTTGATTTTTGTGCCTTGTGCACTGGGTAGTAGTATCTCCGGGTTCTAACCTCTGTCAGTTGATTCTGGGATCCTGTCGATATGTGCCGGAACTTAGAGATGCTTCTTCTATAGGATGAGTATGAAGTGACTTCCTTCTGGTTCAGCTGATCTCCTCCCATCTCACCATCACAAATGAATGTGGTCAGAATCTTGTAGTTTTTGCCTTGTGATACAAGATAGATTCTTTTAATCTGATGTGAAATTATAAATAAAATTCAGGCACTTGGTGGTGAGACACAATCCAATATTCTCCCTGGGTAATGCCTGATTGAAAAGAACAACTTGGCAGTAGACTGAGTTGCATGGGCCTCTTCTATTTGGAGATACAGTAAGCAAAAACCACATCAGCATGTATTTTTTTTTTATACCTTTATCTGGTGAATAAGGGTCCCACATTCCACACTTACCAAGGACTTACACGGATTCAGGTTTTGAAGTATTTTCTGATTGAAGCAATGAAGTCTAAGGTGGCTTTGAAAAAGTAGCAGTACTTGATCTGTGACATGAATAATGCGTTTACTAATGACAGATATTCCAATTATCACAAGTGTAGCTGTGGAAAACGTAGTGTTCGATTCGTATATAAAGATTTCAATGAGCAGAAACTAAAAACGAGATATATTTTTCCAGTTTTAGGTCGTGTATAATTGACTGCTTATGCACAGTCTGTTGCGTGACATTATAAGCTCACCAAGAACATACAGGGACTTGGAGCCCTTACCATTGCTTACCATTGATTGATTGATTCCCTCAGTCTCCTTTGGCTGCTCCTTGCTTGAGTTTGTCTCTCTGGTGGAGCATATCCTCTTTACCATCTGTTTCGATTGCCTGGTTTCTATGCTTTAACTGCTTGCTTTTCAAGCACTTCATTTTTGGTTTTGGTTAAGCACTCCTTGAGTTTGCATTAGTTTTGCTTGCGCATTTCTCTACCGCTGCATTCCGTGTTGCTCTGTCTCCCGTGTGCGTCTCACCCTGCCTGCCACGCAATGCTCCCACACCCTTTGCTTTTCTTCTCTACACCACTCTTCATGTTGCTTCTCCCACCCGTTCCCTCCCCCATGTCAACCATTGATTCTCCTCGCCATTGCTGTATTGCCTCCCCATCTGTGCTGTGTTGCTTCCTCCACCTATTCCCTCCGTGCTGCTCCCCCACTTGTGATTTTTGGGGAAAAAATTGTATTGTTTTCTTTTTCAATTTAATGATCCAACTTTGATTGGCAAATAAAAAGCGGAAAAACAGTGTCCGAATCGTAGACTTTTTTTTTTCTAATTTATTCGTGCTACACAGCTTCTGGAATGACATGATATAAACACCATTGACAAAGTCATTAAGTCTCGGTCATTACCTATTTACTTTGCCAAAGCATGTTTACATATGGCTTCTAATTCTTTTCTTTGGGAAGTACATTTTGCTCTGTTTTGTATCCTCGCTCTTGTTGGCTTCAGCTGTGTTGAGGTATAGGCTAAATTTGTTGTTCCCATCAAAAGTTTTCATGCTTAAAGAGAATTCCTCTCCACAAATCTTTCTATTTGTGGATTTGGGAAAGAAGCCCTGCTTAGTTATTGCGCACACTTTCTGTTAAACCAAAGCACACTCTCTACTAAGATAAAATTGTGGTTAATAAATTGCAATAGTGATTGCTTTTCAAAGACCAAAGACCACTGCCTCCTGATATTGTTGACACTGAAGAAAAGCATGTGGTTAAATATTTGTACTCTCTTCACTTTGTTGCCTATTATTCTTATCCCATTGGGGCTTGGCTAAGGATACGCAACTCCTGCAATAGTTAACATGTCTGTCTATAAAGTATTAATAATGCCTTCCTCCATTGACTGTATAAACCCATCATTTTATATTTTATTGTATTACTGCAATTTTGCTTGACATCTGCAAAGGAGGAATGTAGTCAAAATTGTGTGTTTTTCTGGCAACAGTATGAAGCACTAGCTAAACAAGTTATTGCCAAAGACAATATTATCCCATTGTAAATATTGGTATTTTATTTAGTAGATGGATGCTTTAATACTTTAGGAGCGGCAATCACATGTTGATACAAAATGTATGTTTAAACAATAAAGCATGAAATCAAACAATGATATTTTACTCATGTAAGCTGGATATCCCAAGCAACCAGACACAGTGGGTTACGTTGTCACTTGAGAACATTATGAAATTGTTTTGTACACATTTGCGCCACGACGAGCCATTGCATTTTTAGGTCTAGTTTGACAGAACAGTTTTTAACTGCTCCTGTGAGCAACTAAAAAATAACTTCCATAAGCTCGACTGAGTGACAGGCTACTACTCATGTTGCTTCCCTTTGCTAACTATATGCTGTTTGATTGGGCAGAAATTGTGTGCTTTCACTGAAAGAGTGCTGATTTTTCACCTTTTGTTTCTTGTGAGAAGGTTTAGGCTCAACACAGCAGGCTGCAGTTGGTTATGGTGGCAAGACAATGATCAAGGCTATAGACTAATGTTTCTTATGAAAAGTTATGACAAATGTAGGAGCGCTGCTGTATTTGTGTTGAAGAGTATTAAGGCGAATAGGTGTTTAACAGTGGATTGTTATTACAGTTTGAAGCCCGTAGCGAGGTATTTAGTTCTATGGAATGTCATTGATCAACATAGTACATAAGGTTTTTTTTTGTATGTTCGCTCTTCTGATAAACCCTGGATTGGAAGATTTGCACTGAGAATCCCTGGATTATATTTTGTTTTGCCAACTGAAATTGTGTACATTTTGAAATTTTATGGCTGTATTTCTGATTGTTAACTTGTGGGAAAGCCATAGTTAGCGGAGTTGGTAACAGAGGAAATCTTATGCTGAATGCAATAGTCTTGAGTTATGGTGACAAGGTAATGATTAAGATCGTTATGATATGTTGTGTATTTTTTATTATACACACCTCACCCGAAAGGTTATCCTGGGGCTGCAGCAGGAGCTTTTTGGGCACAGCGAGGGTCTGGGCTGGGTGAAAAGCAAGATCTTCAGTTTCTTGCAGAATTCAAAAACTGAGGAGGAGGCTCTGATGTGCTATGACAGGTCTTTCCAGGCTTTAGGAGAGCTGTAAGAGAAGGCAGGCACCAGATCTGTATCTGTGCATGCAAGGGGTGTGCGTGGGTAGGAGTCCAGCTGAGCGGAGGTGTACAGTATGTTTGTGGAATTTTAAGTGGTTGATGAAGTACATGGGGGCCAATGTTGAATGAAGCTTTGCGTTTGTGCGTGAGTAGTTTGACGATTGCTCATTAGGATTAAGCCTGGGTGGAGTTCTCCGAGTTTTACTCAGCAGAACTTCGCCAGTGGTGGAGTCTATTAAGTCGCGTTGCTCACACTGATTTTCAGTGCCAGGAGTTTGTCCCGCACTCTAAAATTAGCGCGAACGGCACTACGTGTCGCGCCAGAGGGTGCTGCAGTTTTCTACCGCTTGAGTAGACATTCTATTCAAACTACAGACTTCTCAACACATACGGTCGCGACCTGCCGCCACTGCCTGTGATGAGTAATGTCGCCAGGAGGAGGTCTAGTGCTTTATTTTTTCTCGCAAGCGCATGCCAACTTACCATTGGTTAGTCATTCGAGAGAAACAACTCTGCTCCAAGTCACTTTGCGGAATTTTTCGGAACTCTGCGCAGTCGACAAAACTCTGCAAAATCCACAGGCGGGGTGGAATATTTCGCCCACCCCAAATTAGGAGCTAGTAGAGCTCTTTGAGGTGCAGGGTTTTGAGAGTGCAGGGTTGGAGGTTGAGGGTGAGCCCGGCTGCAAAGTTTTTTTTATGGTCTGGAGACTTCTAGTCAGTTTGAGTATTGATTCCAGCATAGAGTGCATTGCCGTAGTCCAGCTTGCTGGTGATGAAGGCTTTTGTTCTGAGTGTTGGTGGGGAGTCATTTGAAGATCTACTTAAGCATCGTGAGTGTGTGGAAGCACAAGAGGGGAGGCTGCAGTCAGTTGGCCAGTCATGGTGAGTTGGTTGTTGATTTTATTAGGAGGTTCTTTGTGTGGGTTCCTGGAAGGAGTGTGGGCTAGATTTTGATCCTTTTACGACTATAGACCAGATTACAAAAAATTAAATAAAATTCCATAGATCTGATCTGTTTATTATGAAAAGTTACAACAAACTTTGTAGGCCTGATTCATCTGATTCATTTATCATGAAAATCATTAATTAAAACACATAGGCCTTTAGAGTGGATTGATGTTGCGCCATGTTAAAGCTTTTAGACCTGCATTTCGTTCCATGGAATCTTACTGATTACGTAAGTAGACTAGAGTTTTGGTGTTGATTACCGCCTTTGACAAACCCTTGGAGTAGATGATTTGCACCGTGATCATCCCAGATAAGACCCTCGTAGGCGGGCATATCCGGTTTAGTTCTCTACCAGGTTTATGATTGAAAATACATACACCCGCTGATGCATACACATAGCTACGTAGAGGGACTTTGTTGGCCTTCTTCTTCCACAGCTCTGTGTTATTCCTACTATGCTTCCATTCATGACAGCATGGGTCGGTGGGTCAGACCACTTCAGCCAGTGGCTCTATTGCCCTGTGAGTGGCAGCATTTTCCTGTCCACATTTGCATACCTGCCAGAAAATAAGTGCTCTTCAGTGCCAGGGGTGGTGGACTAGTCTTTCGTTTTCAGTTTTCTCATCTTTAGGTACTTCTATTTGTTTGTTCCCTTTTTTCAAATTTGTTTTTGTTTGAGAGAAATCAGGCCGCTTGCTCGCCACCCATTTTATTTTTAGTGCTTTGCATCCTGCGTGGCCGCTGCTTATACATTGAGGTAATCTTGGAACAGCTGTGTTTTTTGTGCATCATTGTTTTACTGGTCCAGTATTGCAAAACGTTAGATCTAAATGTGCCGACTATCTGGGAACTTTAAAATAAAACATTATATGCAACTACATTCTTAGATGGCAACCTGGTGCTGTTTAATTTTATTTTAAGTTCAGAAATGTGCCCGCCACATTTAGACATTTGCATTTTTTTTCAACCTTTATTTTATCTTGCTTTTGAGTTTCTTTTTTTTATTATAGAAGGGGGAGGTGGGTGAATATAGGAGTGAGTCAATGGGTAGATGAATGGGCCCATGAGGGCAAGGATGAGTGACAGATTTTGTGTGATAACTGAGTGCTCAAAGTCATCAGTGACTGAAAAGTCACTACTATAAGCCAGATCTTGAGCTATCGGTGTTGATTACATTAAAATACTAACCTAAAAAAGGAACCGTAGGTAAACTGGTCAAGTAAAATGTTAGATTTTTGTAACTGAAGTAGTGTTTTGTGTGATATATAATGCAATACATGTCATTTTTGTATTGTGAAAAGTTCGCTATAATAAACCGTTTCATGGCTCATCGCCTTTGTCTCCAAAATTTAATTTCTACGTTCTTTAAATTAGCTACCATTTTAATGTGTCCCAGAATGAGACACCAGTGTTATCTGAAAGAGAACTTAGAGTCACCATATTTTGAAAGATGATCGTGAACAAGTTCATAACGAGTGTTTGACTTGAGCTTTTTTTTTTAATTGCATGCTCTAATTTACGGTCATTGAGTAATATATTTACGTTTAAAAAAACTGAGGTCTACGTACATGTCTCTTGGAGGGCCTGGTGGAGTCCATTGGCCTCCACTTGGCTGGCTCTGTGTAATGGCTGCACAGACCACACTAGCTCTTGTTCTTGCACCCCTCCAGGACCCCACTGGGTAGCTTGTCAGGCTCTGTGGGAGCACTTTGTTGTTTTTGGAGGTGTGCTCCCAGGCAGTTCTGTGGGCCCGGAGAGTTATTTGGCATTTGGAAAATCTGAAATATTATTATTCGGAGGAGCAAAACTATCATGGAATGATACGTGGTGGCCACCGACACTGGGAACAGCCCCCACCCCGAAACAGTATGCCAGGAACCTTGGCATCATGATGGACAACGCACTATCCATGAAAGACCACGTACGCATACTCTGGGGTAAAGGATTTGCAATCCTGAAACTCCTAGCCAAAATCTTTTCCTGGATCCCACTGGACTGTCGGCGCACAATTACCCATGCCCTTCTAGTCAGCCGCCTGGATTACGGCAATGCCCTATTCGAAGGGATGAACGAGCAACTGTTCTCCCGCTTACAGGTCCTTCAAAATCAGGCAGCCAAACTGGTATGCAACAAGGGCAAACGAGATTCAGCATCAGCATGCCTGAAACAACTCCACTGGCTGCCAATGCACCAGCGAGCGACCTTCAAACTACTCTGTCACGCGCACAAAGCCCTCCACAAAACAGGCCCTACAATCCTGCAAGGGAAAATCGAGTTTTACATTCCAAACAGGAACTTAAGATCCAATAACTCAGCCCTAGCAAAACCCAAGCGCATCTACAAAACAAGAACGGGTGGACGAGCCTTCTCACACCTGGCGGCCAAACGATGGAATGAATTGCCCATGGACCTTAGACACACCACAGACCTCCTTCAGTTCAGGCAAAAACTCAAAACTCACCTTTTCCCTAAAGACTAACTCCCCCCGCATGATTTCAGCAGTCCCCTTTTTCTTTTTAGCGCCGTGATATCCCTTGGGATGAGTGTCGCGCTCTATAAATACCAGAAATAAATAAATAAATAAATAAAATAAATTAACACTCCAGGACCAGCACCTGAAACCAGAAGCTGAGAAGAGTTGACATTCCACTCACCCAGAACAGCCATAGAAAGGCTGGATGCAGTGTCCTCTCGTTATTTGTGAATTTTGCAGATAGCCCTTTTTTTTGGCAATCATGTAGTCTCCACATCCATATTGCTAGTCTAAAAATATTTTCGCTTCAACTGAAATTTTCCGAAACACTTCAATTATCCTTGTGTATATAAAGCATCTGTAAAAAAGCACATTGACGGCCTTGAGTAAATTCCTATTTGAAAACGCCAAACAAATTGGGATAGGAGTAGATTTCTAGTTCCTCTCGTCAAGCATCTCTTTCACCTGTGTCTTTCTGTGCTTTTATGTCCAGGAGTTGGAAGAAATCATTTTTGGTTGTTAATGAATTGTTTTTTCGGCTTCACTACCCAAAGCTTTACTTCATGAATGTTGTAGTCGCATAACCTTAGTTACAGGGAGACCGCGTCTTATTTATGGCTTTACCACAGTTGACCTTAGGAAACCTTTAACTAGCTGCATGTTGAATAAAATGTATTTGTTGTGGGATTGGGTGGGTGGTTCGGTGTTGCTATTGGATACAAAGTACACAAGGTTCCATCTCCCTCTGTATTGTTTTGTATTTTTCCATGTTAAGTGGGTGTGTGCATATTCTACCAGCTCCAAAACATGCTTGGCTTTTCAAAAGTATATCTGAATAAAAGAAGTAAGTTAGGAAATAGTGCAGGCTACTGTATTTGTTTTCAAAGTATTGCTATGGAAAAAAGCTTAAAGCGGAGCACTATTTTCAGAGCTGATATAATAGCCTATACACAGTCAATATATAATCTGGCCTAGATGTTATCCCGTAGAGTGCCATTGGTCTACACTTTTACCACCAACAATCTTCTAATGCTTTGAAATAAGGGTGCTTAAGAAAGGAATGGAAAAGGGCCAGATGGGAAAGTAAAAGCCATTTGTTACGTGGAAAAACGGGAAATTTTCATGCCTGTGAACATCTTCGCATTATCCTTCTTCCTCCATTGTGTCCTTTCTTCCACTTTATTGATAGTTTTAGACCAGGTAAAGGAGAACATTTCTTACTCAAGGACACCAGCTATTGAAGGTTGTTGATGATGAGAGATGTGAATTTGTAATCCTCTTACTTGAGTTTGCAGCTTTCAAAGCACAGGTATTGGCTCTCTCCCCAGACTAGCAGTGAATGTGAAAGTCACTGTTTTAGATCAGAGCCCAGTGAGTCCATTGTGCTAAAAGGAGTGCCACATTTCTTCTTGTAATCCAAACACTTTTTTAACACGTCAGTGTAATGTGGGCGTTCTGGCCTTTGTTTTCTTTGATTTAATCAATTTGACTGAGACACATAAGGATTTGTAAAAGGAAGGCAGCATGTGAAGTGAGTTGGTACTTCTAGTCATTGATAGGTCGATTCTCGAATGTTATTTTGATTCAGCAATCAAGATTCAATGTGGATTGTTACATACTTAGCATATCTGATAGAGACATCTACCTGTAGTTTCCTTACCTTAAAATATTCCTGGCTGGATCCGGATGTTTTTTGCTCGAGCAATACTCTTGCGCGCCAGTAGGTGGTGTCAGTCTGCTCCACGTAGCGTCCGTGCCGAAAGTGACATCTGCGTCATCTATATAGGTACCACTGCGGCACGCTGACGTCTGTTATTTTCTTTCCGCGCCAGCTAGCTCAGATCTGTTAAGAGAGCTACCTTCTGTCACTTTTTGATTGGCCTTTTTCAACATTTTGTCGAAACTCTTTGGTGTGTATGTTTTTCCTCGATGTTGAAGAAGACTTCTGGATTCAGACCGTGCAGTGCCTGCCATCGTGCTATGTCAGTGACTGATCACACTTAGTTTGTCTATGGTGCCTGAAGAGTGACCACGACTCAGTTGTGCTCCGATTGCCGGGCCATGGCTTTGAGGGAGTGGTCCCTAAAGCTGCTTTCGGCTCGACATTCGACTCCACGCCATTCGCCTCGGAGGTCTTGTTCCCGGTCATGGGGCAGCTCCCGGCACCACTCTGAGAGTCCTGAGTCCTCAGTCCTCATCCTCCCACTCAGTCGTGGAGCCGGTTGGATAAGAGGCATAAGTAGCTCAAGAATTCGAAGCGTGCTTCAACATCTCCCCATTAGCCGGTGTGATGGAGGAGCCTCGAGGCCCTAGGCCTCGTTCTGCTGAACTTGTACCTGGGTCGGCTCCGTGCTTCCCTGCCTTTTCAGGGACCGGAGCTACACCTGCCCAGTCAAAAGACTTCTATGATGCTATGTACCCCTTATTTGTGTGACCTGACCCTCCCAGCGCACCTTCGGGCCCTGGAGGCTCAAGAGGGGCCCCATCAGGTTCTGTGCAGACCGCTCTGGCGCCAAAGCCCCCCCAATGGATCCAGTGGCGGTTCCGGACTGGCGCTGGTCATTCCCCAGTCCCAGCACCCAAGGCGAGACTCCTGGTGTCCCCCTGACGGTGCCAGTCCCATACTCATCACGGACGAGTCAGATTGGCACCTATTGTTGCAAATTCTGGCATTGACGGCACCCTTGGGCCCTAGGTCAATTCTTTAGCCTTTTGACTGGCTAGGAATGGAGGATGATTGAGAGGGGTCACTGGACCCTGTACATGAGCAGCCTGAGCACAAACTGGACTGGTATGAGGAATTACGTGAGGCCAGTGGTCCAGATAACGCTTCATAATCTGGCCCGCTTTCTCCCCCTTCTATAGCTACGGAGGAGGGAGCTTCACATGCTATGGTGATGAGGACAGCAGAGGTCCTGGACCTTCAGCGCACTTTGGTGGAAGTAGAGATTAACCTCTTGACAGCCGGGTGTATCCTCCTCCTGAACCTCTCCTGCATTTCAACAAAACCTTGACTGATGTTCGTCTGGGAACCTGGTCCAAGCCTAGCATGGGGGCCCCTGTGAAAAGGACAGTTGCGTCATCGCCCAGCTCCGGGCAACTCAAAAGTCCTTACCAGCCACCCTACACCGACAGTTTAGTGTTCCAGACCTCTATCACACAGGGTGTGTTTCCCTCTGCACCCCCAGACAGGGAATCCAAGAGGTTGGTGCAAGAATATTTTTTCTTCCGCTAGCCTTGCATTACGGTCCATGAACACTGGCCGTTACGCCTGCTCATTGTGGGGAAACTGTGCAGGTGCTGCTACAGGTCCCGGAGAAGGCCAGGGCCATTCTCTCCCAAGCTGTATCAGACGAGAGAGAGATGTGGCAAAGTTCACTATTCGTTATGAGCTTGCCACCACCGACTTGCTGGGCAGAATGTCATCGATGGTGGCTGTTCAATGCCACACCTGGCTCAGAACTTCTAGCTTTTCTGGGTATGTCCAGGCTTCCCTTATGGACATGCCCTTTGATGGCTCCTGTCTCTTCAGAGACCAGGCAGAAATTGCTCTGGAGCACTTTAAGGAATAGTGGGCTGCAGCCAAGTTCTTGGGCCATTCAGTGCTCACCTATCCCCCGTCTGCTCTTCACCCTTTCGTGCCACAGAAGAGGTTTTTAGCCACTCCAGCCATATCCCAACCTCAAGACGGCGCAAGTTCAGCAACCTCAAGACGCCGTGGGTGTGGCTCCTTTATACCCCTTGGGCCAGACGGCCAGAGGTCCGGTCAGTCCACTCCTTCACCTGCAGCCTCTAAACCTTCCTAGTCCAACCCTTCAAGATCATGGGCAGCCTGTTGGTGGCAGTATCCGTTATGACCTACATCACTGGCAAAACCTCACATCAGACAAATGGGTTCTTGAGATAGTCTGAAGGGGCTACTCCTTTCCTTTTCAAGATAACCCTTTCCTCCATGCCTCCTACTTACGACCGGCTGATGGAGTGCCACATGAACTTATTATCGGAGGAAGTTGGGACTCTTTTGACCAAGGGAGCCATAGAGAGGGTTCCGGCGCCAGACGTCAGCTGTGGTTGCTATTCCCGCTACTTTCTTGTCCAGAAAAAGGACAAGGGCCTTCTTCCTATTCTAGATCTGTGAGCCCTCAACTACGTCCTCAAAAAGGAGAAGTTAAAAATGCTCACTCTGGCTCAGGTCTTGTCTGCCGTAGACCCTGGAAAGTGGATGGTGGCGTTGGACTTGCAGAACACCTATTTTCACACTCCCTTCCTGCTGGCCCGTTGGCGCGTACTGCGGTTCACGGTTGGCTACAAGCACTTTCAGTTCACAATGCTCCCCTTTGGCCTTACCAGTAATCCTCGGGTGTTTCAACAAGGTGATGTCTGTGGTCACAGCTTATCTGTGCTGATCAGGGGTGCCTGGCTGTTGAAAGACCGCTCACACCAGACTATCCTCTCCCACCTACATGGCTATGGCGAATCTCCTGCTTTCGCTTGGGTTCACTATCAACGTGCCTAAGTCACTCCTGACTCCCTCTCAGACGCTCACTTTCATCAGAGCTGTTCTTGTCACCATGCATTTTCAGGCCTAACTTCCTGAGCGGCAAGTCCAGGATATTCAGGCTATAATACTGATGTTTCAGCCTCTATTTTGAATTTCAGTGAGAATGACTCTGAGGCTGCTGGGTCTCTTTGCCTCCTGCATCCTGCTACTGACACATGACAGGTGGCATATGCAGGCTCTGCAGTAGGACCTGAAGTTCCAGTGGGTGCAACATCAGGAAATCTCTCTGACGTAGCCCAGATCTTCAAAGGGGACTGTACAGGATCTGTTATGGGTGCTGGCCAATCGCAATTGGGTCAGGGGCAAGTCTCTATCCATTCCCCAACCAGATCAGAGTAGTGACAGATCTGTCACTCCTGGGAGGGGGCGGCCATCGGGGAGAGATGGAGATCAGAGAACCCTGGACTCCGGGGGATTCCGCACTCCACATCAACTTGCTAGAGCTCCCAGCGATTTGCTTGGCATTGAAAGCTTTTCTCCCTCTTTTTTTCTTCAGAGTTTTATATAGCGCAAACTTGACCCGAAGGTAACAGAGCGCTTTACATGAGCATGTTGCGTTACACAAGGCCACATTCATTTTTTTAGGCACAGGAGATTAAGTGATTTGCCCAGAATCACAGGATGTTGAGCTTCGTTGTCGAGACTCTCATCCGGTTTCCCAGATTTGAGGTCGACCACCCTAGGCATTAGGCCACATCCTCTCCCTTTCCATCAAGGGAAAGCTGGTTCAGGTGTTCACAGACACCACCACCGCCATATGGTACTGCAACAAACAGGACGGGTTGGGGTCCTGGACCCTTTGTCAGGAGGCCTTGCATCTCTCGACATCGCTGCAACAGCAGGGCATATCCCTGGTTGTTCAACACCTGGCAGGATCTCTGAACGCCAGGGTGGACATACTCGCCCGTCAATGCCTGGCAGATCACAAGTGGCGTCTATCCGAAGATGGCGCAAGGTCTTTTTCAGAAGTGGGGAGAGCCGTGGCTAGATCTGTAGGCTTTTGCAGATAACGCACAATTGTGCACGCTCAAGTTTACAAGGCGGCACTCACTCAGCGGCGCTTTTCGTCTCAAGTGGAGCTCTGGCCTCCTGCACGCCTTTCCAACAATACCACTCCTGTCCAGAGTGCTCAAGAAGATAAGGAATAATCAGGCCCACGTCATTCTTGTGGCTCCACACTGGGCACAGATAGTCTGGTATCCTGAGCTTCTCCAATTGAGCATGGCTCCTCAGATCAGGCAGCCTCTTCAGGAGGATCTTCTGTTGCAGCAGGAGGGGAGAGTCCTCCACCCGAACCTGTCAACTCTACGCCTTCTTGCTTGGAGATTGAGCGGCAGCAGTTGACTGCATTCGTTCTTCCTCCTGAAGTCTGTGTTATGATTTTGGCAGCCAGGCATCCCTCTACAAAGTCAGTGTACGCCTACTGGTGGCAACTTTTTTTGTAGTATTGTACAGCAAGGTATATTGATCCCCTTTCTGCTTCCCTCTCTCAAGTCATGCTCTTTATTTTGGCCCTTGCCCAGCAGGGCTCTGCTCTTGGCAGTCTCAAAGGATACTTTTTGGCCTTGTCTGCCCTCTTGAAGCTGCCAGACCAACCCGCTTTATTTAAATCCCCTATTGTTAACAGATTTCCTAAGGGGCTTGTACGTATGTTTCTACCTACCCCATTCATCATGCTGCAGTGGGACCTAAACTTGGTTCTCACCTTCCTGATGTGCGCACCGTTTGAACCTCTGCACAACTGCCCCCTGCTTTCTATCAAAACAGCTTTTTTAGTGGCAATAACGTCTAGCAGGAGGGTGAACAAATTGCAGGCTCTGTCATCCAAGCCTCCTTACCTGACCATCTTCCCTGATACATTGGTGCTTCTCACAAGGCTTCTTTCTTACCGAAAGTAGTAACAACATTCAACACGGGGCAATCGGTCCCCTTGCCCACTTCCTATGCTCCCTCGCTCCCCTCTAAAAAGGAGTGAATCCACCACTTGGACCCAAAAAGAACGCTGTTGTTCTCCCTTGACCGCACTGAGTTCCGGGTGGACAACTAACTCTTCGTGGGTATGTTCGATCAAAGAAAGGTTGTGCGGTTCAGAAGAGGACTATCTTGCAATGGTTCATCTTCTGCATCAAAATTTGCTAGGCTGTGGCCAAGATACAGACTCCTGAAGGCTTAAGAGATCATTCCACCTGAGCCAAGGCTTGCGACCACAGCATTACAATGTCAAGTTTCAGTACTTGACATTTGTCAGGCAGCAACGTGGGCATCACTGCACACGTTCATTAAGCACTACTGCCTGGACAGTCAAGTCTGCAGGCATAGCCCTTTTTGGGTGCTCTGTCCTGCAGGACTTCCTGGTCTAAACTTGTCCCTCCTCCGGGGATGGTATTGCTTGGGTATTTATTCTAACGTAAGGAATCTGCTGGTAGATGTCTCTATCAGATGGACAAGTTACTTACCTGCAGTAACTCCTTATCTGGTAGAAATGTAATCCGGCCGTAGATTCCTTACCAACCAATCCATCCGTCCAGCGCACTGAATTTTAGGGTCAGGGCTGATCCCTTTCAGGGCCCTAGTAGGTCTAAAAACGCCAATGTCGGTGCACTTCCTGGCGCCGCGCTCCTGGTGTGGAAAGTCGAAAAAAATAACTGACAGCGTGCCGAGGTGGTGCCTATATAGATGATGCAGACATCAGTTTGGCACGGAAGACAACGCCATGTGGAGCCGACTGTTACCGCCTTCTACTGCCACACAAGGGTATTGATTGAGGAAATGTCTTCCGGATCCAGCCTGACGCCTGGAATATTCTGTGGTAATCACTTTGCGGCTAGATTATGTATACCAGATAACGCGTTATCGAAGGTAAGTTTTTTTTCCTTTAATTGAGTTAATAAACTGATCTAGTTTATATAAAAAAATGTTTTACCCATTGTACTGGTGGAGAACTAAGACAAAACTTGAATATCCAAAACTTTAGATTTGCCTTGTTCCCTCTACCCTTCCTCTGAGACTGTTGCCTTGTCCAGAAAAATAATGTAGAACATTTGTCAGGACCTGTGCTGTTCTAGAAAAACCATAAGCCAAGGTAGGGATCGTATTCCACAGTATAATTAGTACAGGCAGCATGCCTCTCCCACTCGAGGTGCGGCTTGAATACATCCATTGTAGTTGCTTGTGTGTGTACTGCTGCTTTCATTCCCCCAAAGAGGTCCTGGCCAGCATTCTTGCACATCCTTGTGTTTAGTTGTGCTTACCTTTTAAATGAAATTTTACCTCTTGAATGTGCACTTTATGGATTTTACAATTTACATTGTATGGCAAATTAACAAACATTGCCTTTTGTTTTTTACAGGGAGAAAAAAATGAAAATCCAAGACATAAAAAATAATATCAAAGAAGCGATAGAGGTCAGTAATCCGCATCATGGGGGACCATATTTGTAATCTGATACAATGTTTGAAATAGTGTTTTGTTGCAAAGTCTTAGGTGTTAAACATAAAAGTCCATGATTGAAGCACTGACTAGATTGAGATATTGTAATGAGCCTTTTTCAATATTTTCGTACCTTTAAATGTGGGAGACCTAGAAGAAACGTACGCAGCCACTTTCATACCAATTTAATTTGTGAGAAAGTGGTCGGTAGAGTTTGATATGGTTTACCCAGTGTGGCTTTCTTCATTCATGTTTAATACTTTATATGGTCAATGGGACCCGTCCGGAAAATTGCAAAAATAAGCTTTGTGGCATAACCAGTATTTGAATTGTAGAAGAAATCAGTGTTCTCTTTTCGAGGTTCTTTCAGTGGAAATGCTCTTGAATTTATTACCTCTGTGAGCAACACTGGCCCGTTTAAGAAAATGTTTTAAATATTGTAGAATCATTAACGCCTCCTTTGGGGGCACATTCATCAAAGTAAGGAATTGCGATTCCTTAATAGAGATTTTTAAGGAATCGCTATTAAGGACTCGCAATTCCTTATGCATGTACAAATCTCTAAATAAATTGCAATTCCTACACATTCCCTAATAGCGAATCGCAAATTGCGATTCGCTATTAGAGAATGCCTTCCCATTCATTCCTACGGGCCTAGTGGCCCATAGGAATGAATGGGACAGCAGTTGCAATTTGCGAGTACCAAATAGGTACTCGCAAATTGCGAATGCAATTTCAAGGGTGCTTGGGGTTCTAACGGCCACCCTGATGCACCCCCAAAACATGCATGTGTGCACATGTGGCGAACACACATGCCCTAAGGGCATGTGTGTGCGCCACATGGCACTTAAAAAAATTCGATTTTGTGCATTTTTCCAAGGAATTGCAAATTACCCTCAACTTGAAGGTGATGGTAATTTGCGATTTCTTAATGCAAATTCACAATCTCAGATTGCTTCTTGCATTGCATTTAAGGAATCGCAAATTACGATTCCCTAAATGCATTTGCAAAATAGGTAATAGGAGTTGATGCATCCCAAATGGCAAAATACCGGTCGCAAATGGGCCGATTCTGCGAATCGGCCCGTTTTCGAACGGTATTTTGCACGATGCATGTGCCCCTTTGTTCATTGTCTGCAGCACAAGCTTACACCAAGCCTTAGACCTGTGAACGATGACAACGATTTGGTATAGAGGCTTCACTGGCAGTATTTCAGTTTGAAACATTTTGCTCAGTCGTACATGTATAGTATTCCAATTTAGTCCAGTCTTTGTATGATACTATGCAGCAGATAATATTTTTTCGGGTCTCACGCTTCACTCCTGTGGAAACAATCTGGCCTGCTTTTGCTTGTGAAAAGAAACTTTGCTTCATGTGCAACATGTGTGTATCTGATGCGCTCCAAGTGTATTGCTTGGTCTTAGGAGCAGATTGTATGTACTGATCTGGTCTGTTCACCATCATTGAGAGGTATAAATGATGTGGTGTCTGTCCATAACTTTATGGTGGCTCAGTTCTTTGTGTATTTTAAACAAAGCACCATGCTGTCGTTCCATCAAGTGAGTTGCCTAATCTGAAAGAGACTATTAGTTATAGATTCCTTACCTTAGAATTACCCCCAGGCGTCAGACTGAATCCAGAGAATTTTTTTTCTTAGCAGTACCCCTGCGCGTCGGAAGATGGTGTCGGTCGACTCTGCGTCCATCGTCATGGCCATCGGAATGACGTTGTGGTGCCTACTTAGACGCGCCCCTGCGCGCTGACGTCAGTTCTTTCTTTTTCCACGCCAGCTTAGTGCAGATCCGAAGAGAGCTTACCCCTTTAATAATTTTTTGACTAAGCTTTTTTCTACTACTTTTTTGAGTCATCGACTCCTGGTGCGAAGAAGAACCATCGCTATTCACCTTCTCCCCCTCAGTCAGCCGACACGATGTGGGATCCGGAGCATTGTTGCTCTAAGGGTCTGTCTCTGGTGCCTGATTCAGGGACGACTCCACACCTCCCACAGTTTCCAGTAGCTGCGGCGCCCCTGCCCGCCTTCTGGCCCCACAGAGTCGGTTGGGGACTCTGGCCCTTTGATACCACCGCTGGAAGGCTCCTGTGGATCCAGGCTTGGATCCGGATCGACGCTGGTCGACCTTACTCTGCCTTCGACAACACCCCTGGAGTCGGCCGTACCCCCAGCCGAGCTATCCCCATCCCCGAGATGGAGCCGGACCGACGTCGGACGATGTCTAATCCGAAGCTGGAGGCTACTTCTGTTCCCTTGTTTATCCCCGGTGTTCCCTATCGCCCTGAAGGTGGTGATGAAGACTGTAAGGGGTCGCTAGACCCTTTGCCACACCAGCTGGAAAAACCGAACTGGAGAGAGGAATTGGGTGACGCCAGTGGTCTGGACATTTCACTAGACCTTGACATGCTTTCTCCAACTACTGCGGCTACGGAGGAGGGAGCGTCCTATGCTGAGGTGGTGGGTAGGGCAAACGAGTCCTTGGACCTGGGGCACCCTACAGTAGCAGTCAGGACTAATCTTGTGACGGAGGTGCTTCAACCTGCGGCAACTTCCTCAGAACCTCTCTTGCCCTTCAACGAAGCACTCACGGATGTCCTTCTGGGCACTTGGTCCAAGCCCAGCACAGGGGCTCCTGTGGAATGGACAATTGCCCGCCGCCACCGCTCGGCCCTGGGCGATCCCATTTTCTTCACCCAACACCCTTCCCTCAAGAGCTTGGTGGTCCAAGCTTTTTCTTCCAACGCCGCGTACCCGTCTGCTCCTCCAGACAGGGAATCCAAAAAGCTGGATCATCTTGGGAAGTGCATGTTCTGTTCCTCCAGCTTGGCACTGCGGTCCGTGAATACAGTGTGCCTCTTGGGCCGATACTTTCATACAATCTGGGATACAGTTGCGCAGGTGCTGCCTCAGTGCCCGGAGGAAGCCCAGGCCGTTCTCTCTCAGGCTGTGGCAGATAGTAGCGATGCAGCAAAACTCACAATTCACGGTCTACTGGATACCACTGACTCACTGGGTAGAAAGATTGCCACGTCGCTGGCTCTTCGGCTCTACGCCTAGTTGGAGACGGCAGGCTTTTCAGGGGATGTCCGAGCGACTTCGTTAGACATGCCCTTCGATGGCTGTCACCATTTTGGTGACAAGACAGACTCAACGCTGGAACGCTTTAAGGATTCTCGAGCTACGGCCAGATCCTTGGGCCTCGTGGCATCCTCCTGTCCACCAGAGTCTGCCTTTTGTGACTTTGGAAGGGGCACCCCACCATGTGCGGCCCAGTCTACCTACCGGTCCACGCAAGCTGCCCAGCCTATGAATGGCCACGGACGTGGGACCCAGCGACTCCGTGGGTCTGAAAACCAGTGGGCAGGCCAGTCCAACTCCCCCCTCTTAGCTCATCCCCCCGCAGCAGCCTCCAAACCCTCCTTGTCTGACCTTTCAGGCCCATCAGCGGCCAGTGAGTGGCCATCACTTCCCCCACGGGCAAACCACCACGTCAGACAGTTGGGTTTTGCAGATAGTCCTAAGGGACTATTCCCTCCCCTTCGAGACTACCCCTCCCTCCATGCCACCGTCTTTCGATTTCATGTCAGAGAATCATTTGACGCTTCTTCGCCAGGGAGTTTCCGCTCTCTTGGCCAAGGGAGCTATTGAAAGGGTCCCTGTGCCAGAAGGAGGTTGTGATTGCTATTCCCGCTATATTCTAGTGCCCAAGAAGGACAAGGGCCCGCGTCCTATCCTAGACCTCAGGGCTCTCAACCTCTTCCTCCGCAAGGAGAAGTTCAAAATGCTTATGTTGGCTTAGGTTCTGTCAGCTCTTGGCCCTGGAGACTGGATGGTGGAGTTGGACTTGCAGGATGCCTATTTTCATATTCCTGCCCTGCCGGCCCACAGACTCTACCTACGGTTCACGGTAGGCCACGAGCATTTTCAGGACACTGTGCTCCCCTTCAGCCGTACCAGCGCACCTCAGGTGTTCACAAAAGTGATGGCGGTGGTCGCAGCTCATCTGCGCAGATCAGGGGTTCCAGTCTTTCCTTATCTCGACGACTGGCTGGTGAATGCGGGCTCGGCCAAGGCTGTCATCTCCCACCTTCAGACTACGGCGGACCTTCTGCTATCGCTGGGATTCACTATCAACGTCCCGAAGTAACACCTGAATCCCTTCGAGTCGCTTCGTATCATCTGGGCTGTTCTGGACACCCTGCAGTTTCTGGCCTATCCTCCCGAACAGCGAGTCTGGGATATTTGGGCTATGATACCAATGTTTCAGCCTCTATCCCGGATTTCGGTGCAAATGACTCTGAGGCGGCTGGGCCTAATGGCTTCCAGCATCCTGCCAGTGGATCATGCCAGATAGCATACGCGGGCTCTGCAGTGGGTCCTGAAGTTCTAATGGGCGCAGCATCAGGGGAATCTTTTCAGACTACGTCCAGATCTCGGAGGGAACTGTGCAACAACTACAGTGGTGGTTAACAAACCAGGATTGGGTCAGAGGCCGATCCCACTCCCTTCCCTAACCTGACCTCATTGTGGTGACCGATGCATCACTCCTGGGACGGGGCGGCAACCTAGGGGAGTCAAGAGATCAGAGGAGTCTGGTCTCCGACAGAGTCCTGGCTCCATATCAACTTGTTGGATATGGGGGCGAGTCACTTGGCACTGAAGGCATTCCTTCCCTCCCTCAAGGGAAAGGCAGTGCAGGGGTTCACAGACAACACCATCGCTGTGTGGTACTGCAACAAACAGGGCGGGTTGGTGTCGTGGACCCTTTGTCAGGAGACTCTTCGCCTTTGGTCATGGCTGGAACATCAGGGCATGACCCTGGTGGTTCAACACCTTGCAAGTTCTCTGAGTGCCAGAGCGGACAAACTCAGCTGCCGGTGCCTGGTGGATCACGAATGACGTCTTCACTACGAGGTGGTGCAAGGTCTCTTTCAGCAGTGGGGATAACCTTAGTTAGATCTGTTCGCCACCGAAGATAACACACAATGTCAGCAGTTCTGTGCTTTGGAATTTCCAAGGCGCACTCGCTTGGCGATGCTCTTCGTCGCGAGTGGAGCTGCGGCCTCCTGTTCGCCTTTCCGCCTGTACCACTTCTGTCCAGAGTGCTGAAGAAGATCAAGTGCGACCGAGCCCAAGTCATTCTTGTGGCTCCGGACTAGGCACAAAACGTCTGGTACCCCGAGCTCTTGAGCATGGCCATCTCTCCTCCGATCAGACTGCCCCTTAGGGAGGATCTTCTGTCGCAGCAGCAGGGGACAGGCCTCCACCCGAACCTGTCCAGCTTCCACCTCCTTGCGTGAAGATTGAGTAGCTACATTTGACAGCTTTTGACCTTCCACCGGAAGTCTGTAATATCATCTTGGTTGCCAGGCGTCCCTCCACTAAGACTGCATACGCCCGTCGATGGAACAAGTTTGTGGCATCGTTCACAGCAGAGGCTGTGGATCCCTTCTCCACCCCTCTTTCTGAGTTTTTTTGTTCCTTCTTTCTTTGGCCCAGCATGGCTCTGTACTGGGCACTCCTAAAGGCTATTTGGCAGCCGTTTCTTCTTTGTTAAAGTCCCTTATTGTTAATAGGTTTTTAAGGGCATTTTCACCTTTTTCCTCCATCTCCTTTCAAAATGCCTCAGTGGGACTTGAATCTTGTCTTGACTTACCTTAATGGTGCTCCCTCCGAGCCTCTTTACAACTTTCCGCTTAAGCTCCTTACTCTGAAGACTGCCTTTCTTGTTGCCTCACCTCTGCTCGCAGGGTGAGTAAGCTACAGGCTCTTTCTTCTAAGTCCCCTTTCTTCTCTGTGCATCTGGACAAAGTGGTTCTTAAGGACAAGACCCTTGTTCCTTCCTAAAGTAGTTAATCTTTTACACATAACATAAACTATCACTCTGCCCACCTTTTTCCCACCTCCGCACCCTTCCAAGGAAGAGGAGATACTCCACCGTCTAGACGCAAAATATGCTTTAACCCACTACCTAGACCGCAATAAAGATTTCTGGGTAGATGATCAACTTTTTGTTGGCTATGTGGACGCCCAGAAAGGTTGGTCTGTCCAAAAGCATGCCATCTCAATATGGGTTGTCCCTTGTATAAAGATTTGTTACGCTTTAACAAAACAGGAACCTCCAATGGGGCTGCATGCTCATTTCACTAGAGCTACGGAAGCAACAACTGCTTTGGCACGTGGAGTCCCATTTATCAACATCTGCCAGGCGGCTAAGTGGGCATTTATGCACAAGTTCAGCAGACATTATTTCCTGGCTAGTCGAGTCCGGAGGGACGGCTACTTTGCCCGTTCTGTCCTCCAGGTGTGAACTTGGTTTGCAGACCCTCCTCCTGGGTTGGTATTGCTGGGGTATCGATTCTAAGGTAAGCAATCTATAACTAATAGTCTCTTTCAGATGAACAACTTACTTACCTTCGGTAATGATGCATCTGTAAGAGACATATATTACTTATAGATTCCTAACCGCCCCACCCATCCTCCCGCTCTGCGAACTGACTTCTAGGGATAGGATCTCCCTTACAGGGTCCTAGTTGTGGCGCACCAGTGGTCATTGTCTTCATGGCTCTGCGCTTCTTCTGGTGTGGAAAGTCGGGTCAGAAATGACGTCGGTGCGCAGGGTCGGCATCAAAGTAGGCACCACAGCGTCATCCCGGCGACCACTACGCCGACGACGGACGTGGAGTCGACCGTCGCCACTTTCCGACGCGCAGGGGTTCTGCTAAGAGAATCATTCTCTGGATCCAGTCTGCCGCCTAGGGGTAATTCTAAGGTAAGGAATCTATAACTAATATATGTCTCTTACAGATACATCGTTACTCAAGGTAAGTAACTTGTTCTTCTTGGTATGTTGCAGGACTTATCAGAAGTAATACACACCAATTCCTCAAGAGGATGATTGTTTGCGTTCCTGACCAGCTTCATTTTATACTTTTTTCTCTGCTAGGAAATGTTGGAATGATGACATTTCCAGGAAGAGTTGTCTTGCGATTTTAGTCCTGGCTAGATCACATGAGACTACTGCGTCTGTATCTGTTAAAGCAAAGCTTTAGACTAGGCCCACTGAAGCTCCAGAAATCTGAAATTTTTCTTCTACGGCCCGCACCACCATATAAATAGGCCCTTAAACAGTGAATCTTTCTTTGAGATTGGCAGCTCGGCTGAACAGCTGCAACTGGCTAGCTTTCCTTTTTGTATGTCCCAACCTCAAGAGTGTCTCCTCAATTGTCAGGGTAAGTGTAGTAGTGATTTTGATGCACATGGCATCCATACCCACATTGTGCCAGGAGTCGGACCACCTATTCTCAGTTGTGGTTTTCTCATAGTTGCATGTGCTACATAATAGCTGATGTCCCACACCAGTGATTGCCTGATCAGTGTAGTGTTATTCCTTGGCTCCAACTGCACTGAAATGAATTCATGTATCTGTGTCTAACCTCACACCCTTATATTAGCTGGCTATGATAGTGGTGGCTGAAGAGAAACTCTCCCACCACTATTGCACGCTTGTGGACTAAATATGATTTAATCCAGGAGCAACACCTTCACTTTAAAGATTTTTTTCTGCACCATAGCTGATTACTTTATTGCCCCCAGCTAATTTTAGATTGCAAAGAGGAGGCCAAGGTCTATAAATAAACTCATGATTTCTATTGTATCATTTGCACTTGCCTAAAAATACCTTCATTTTGATACAAAGACAGCACTTGGAAATTAAGTCTGGTACCTTTAGCTGAGAGAAGTAGCAGTAGCGACAAAAGGGCAGTGACCAAATAATGTGTGTGACTCCCTCTTTTAAAGGTGCTTCTCAAAGTTGCACAAAGGTAACTGGGCATATCTTTTCAGTACATACAAGAGTGAATGACTTGGCCAAAAATTAAATTTGAGAAGCATGCTTGGGATATTTTCTGCTGGGTGGAACAACACAGAGGCCAGTATTAACGACCTATGCTTGAGCCATCAGTGCAGTTCAATGTCTTTTTGTTTCTTTGATACAACAGTAGTCTAAAATGTCATTCTGCAGCTTGCCATTTTGTCAGTAAAATGCAGTAGTGGCATGGACAGTTACTTCAACTATAACTGTTAAATTAAAGCTTTTAGTTGAGGACACTAAACATGCATATTGTGGCGCTCTTCCTTTACATAAGCACACCCCTGAGGGCTTCCTCCTCCCCCTTCAGTTTTCCCATTTTATTGCACTTTACCTTTTCAGCAGATAACTTGCATAGTCACTGTCTCTTGTTTAGGGAACATTCAACTAGTGTATATATAGAGTGCATGATTTATAAAGAACTGCCTGACTGGTATGCAGAGTAAGGTTTTCTCCTTTATTCCAACCCCATAGAGCCCTATCCGGTCGTACATGGAATTCCTTCTGTCAGGCTTCATGCAAGGGATCCAGGAACCCCATGTGTTAGTGAAAGTGCATGGGCACATGATTATTTCCAAACTAGTTTCTACCACGTGGAGTTGTCACTGTCCAGGAAACACATAAGATGCACATGGGAGCTGAGAACTCTTTGCGAACCTGTTCCTCTCTCGCTCCTGTAACTGTTCTGTTAGGTAAAGGCCAAGTCCTCATCTGCTGACAGCAGCTACAATGCATTGTTGCACCACAAGCTCCTTCAGGGCATGATACTACAAAGCCATTGCACCTTCAGGTTGAGCAAGTCTTCCTCCATGGACATAGATCAAGGACCAAGCCTCTTACAGCAGAGACTTGCACTGGCAAGTTGACCCCAGGTCTACCTAGGGACTCTTTTGTCCAGTCTGATCAAGCAGACACCTTTAACTCTTCAAAAGGATGTCTCTCTTCTGCTACTTGTGTTGTCCTCCTCAGGACTCTGCTCTTACGGTAAAATTCTCTGCTGGTTGGTTTCACTATTCTGATTAATCAGCCCAGGAGTAGCGAAACACCTCTGAACTCCCCTTGAAAAAACGATGTAGGCCACACCTCACTAGTGTCTCTAATCCTACACACAAGCTCTTTCGTTGATGTTTAGTGTACAAAACAGGACGGTAGAAGGTTGCCCTATTTCTTCAGCTTCGAGTGCCGCTCCTGCTGACCTTTATGGGGTGCCACAGGATCAGACTGGGCCCAACCAGGCCAACTTTTTCAACTGACGCCACCAGACTTGTTCAAGAGCTTGTTCTGATTACAGCAAATCCATCTGGGCTATAAGGGTTCGGTAAATCCCAATTGGACCAATTTCCCAGGTGTCTTCCTCTCAAGTTGTATACATACCCACCTCTGCCATCCCGTTTCAGTGCACAAGCTTGCCTGGGTCATATCCCATTAGATGTCTTAGATTCCTTTGCCTTCCCCATCAGATGTGCATGTCGGCCTAGTCTTTACCCAAACTCCATGGAATAGATCAGTGATTTTGAGAAGCTATTTTGTTTAACTGCCCTCACTATTGAGGGTAATTTGTTTTCTACACCAGCGGGAAGGGTATTGCGGTTAATCATTTATATAGTGCTTCATACACCTGATTGAATTGCAAATTGCTACAATTTGCATTTGTTTTGCCTGAAATCCTTTTTACTTAAATGTACCGGTTTCTCTAGTAGAATTTCTCACACTGTTATGATGCCATTGTGTACGTGAAGGGTATCTATTATATATTTTGAAATGGTACAGATAATGAACTACCCAAGTTTCAGACTTTCAATGGGATCACCTCCCACCGCTTACGGAGGTCTTTAGAAAAGTTCTAATTCTCCAAGAAGAAAATAAAAGGAAATCCTTTGAATCTCAAAATAAGCAGTATTCACCCTGAATAGACTTTCTTCATGATCAGGATTTTCAGTATTGACACCACAGTTATGGCCTCGGTGTCGTTGCTTTTGTCCACTAAATTGAAATGTCACTTATGCAACCCCCAGCCAAAAGGCTCAAGGCTTCCAGTCTTCGTCCATTTGCTGTTGTCTTCCTGGACACACCGAACCGTTACACTAAAGCCATCAAAACTCTTTACTTTGCTAATGCTACCTGGTGATAGAATATGGAAGACTAACTTTGAGTTAACAGCCTGTCGAGTAGCTTGTGAGCCAACCAATACAATGGTTCTGATCTGAGCTAATCACCTGATGATCCCTTTTTGTGAACTGGTAGTTGACACTCAGAGCCCCAATGCCTCCGATGTAATCACCATCTATAGATTCTTTTGTTACCTTTTTCACCTTAATTACATTTTTCAAATGAAATGGCGAAGTTAGAGGTGTATGAATTTAACCCATCATCTAGAATCATAAGCTGCCACTCTTCAGGGCAGCATTTACTGATGACATCTGTTGGTAAGGAGATTGCTTTTGGACCCTCAGAATTCTTACTTTATGGGTGATGAAAATGTAACCCTGATCAAAGGTCTACCTTGTGTTATATATTAGACATCAGAGCACTACCAAAATGCTGTTTTTTTATTGTCTCCTATCCAGGCGAATCATACCTAATCGTATCTGAGACAAGAATTATTACAGAATCAATTCACATACCACTAGGCCTTATTTCCATAACAACTGCTTGTGAAGATCTGAGGTCTAATAAGTTACTGTATTCACCCTGCCTGCACTGGAGCACACACCATTTGGGAAAAGCAACTTTACAATCGTTCACTTTCCTGTGCAGAAGGCTTAATTTGTACATGATACCTGTTCTGAACTCTGCTGCTATAGAACCCGAAATACCCGAAAATATTCCTTTCAGTGTTGTGTTATAGGTTTGAAGTGTCTGCTAAAATTGTGTAGTCCATGACGGTGTGCATCGTATTTTAAAATAGTCACCTCTTTTTGTCTCTTGTATTTAAAAAGTTACTATTTTTAAACATGTTTAACACTGAATGCAGCTTTTTATTAGATACAGATGACATGTTATACATCTTTCAAATAGTTTTAAATGTGTTATATACTTTTCTTACGTTTTTCTTACATAAAAATGATTATGATGTCGGGGTACATTTGTGCAGGCAGATGCAACAAATGACAAAAAGGTGAACCAAGTAACAAATAAATTGTCCAAATAACCTCGCTACCCGTGGAAAATAAATAGGTCCATTTTAAATATCGAATCCGTCTGCAAATATATTTTTTACGGGAGCAGGAAGCTATTTGCATACATTTAAAGAAGGCCTAAACAATCTTCTGTCTACAAAAGTTCACTTTTTAAAAAGTAAAACTGTACACAGTGACAGATAGTCTAGAGAAAACATAGAAAGTGGGTGCAGGACTTGGATAATAAGGGATCTCTCTAATTATTTTTTCACCCCTCAAAATATATTATGCCATCAATTAATTAAAAAAAGTACTTAGCCTTACATTTTGTAATCAGCTGGTTTCATATCTGTTTTACTACTTTTTTTTTTTGTAAAACAATTTTTATTGCAGAGGTAATTCGAGCTATACAACATACACACCAGTGTGTTCTCAGGATCGTAATCAATAATTGTACATCCAGCTACTACGTACACAGCCTTACAGCCCACATCCCGGAGGTTGGGTGGCGTATAATCACGTATCATGGTGTTTCAGTCTTTATTTACAATTATCTCAATGATTCAACCCCCTCCGCCTGTGGTTGTTCTGCGCCGTCTGCATCCCCTCGTTTTGTAGTGGTGTATTAACTCTCTTCGTAGTATGGATTAGTTTAACTGTTTTCTCCCCCCCCCCTCCCTGTGTCCCTGGTGTCTGAGCCTACGTGTCTTGTTTGTAAACTCGGGCGAGTTGGTGGAAGTAGGATCATGGAAACAATGCTTAGGTGTGTGTGTCCAGCATTAGTGCGAGGTCTAACCCTCCCCTGGGGCCTCCCCGTGTAGTATTTCTTCTTCTTCGTCTCTCGTTCCTGCACCGTCCCTAAGCGCCTGGACTAAGGTCTCCCATGCTAGCGCCGCTTCCTGAGCCTTCTCATCTGCCGTACGCCGGGCAAGCTGGTACCTAAGTGTGCTCTCTGCCGCTGCCCATTTCAGAAATTCGTTCAACCATTTTTGATGTGTTGGTGCTGTCTTAGATTTCCAACCCCTGGTGAGCTCCCTCTTTGCAATCAGTAGGCCCATGTCTATAAATTTGCTCGACAGTTTCGTTTTGCGTGTGTGTGGAAACCAATGTAGGAGGACGACCGCGCTATCGTAATGCAGGACTCTATCTGTGACCTCATTCAGGGTGTCCCCAACTCCCATCCAGTACTCCTGCAATCGCGGACAGTCCCTGAGCATGTGTAGCAAGTCAGCACCTACTAGCGCGCATCTGGGGCATGCTGCATCTACTGCGCCAAAGTATTGTACTATTTTACTTGGAGTGAGGTAGGCCCTATGCAGGATATAAAGATGTATTAGTTGGAAACGGGCGTTTCTGCTGCTTTTCCTAGCTCGCTGAAGTAGCTGGGACCATGTTGTGTCCGGGATTTCTTTTTGCAGGTCATTCTCCCATTGTGTTTTGAGGCGTGTCAGTGGTGGAATGTTTTCCGTGCTCATTCTGGAGTAAAGACATGTAACCGCCTTGATTGTTTCTTCTGTCATCATCGTGTATTGACACGCCAATGACGTTTTAGGTTCAATCAGTCCTTCCCCCCAATGTGTTTGAATTGCCCTCACCACCGCCGCATGTAATAAGTAGTCTCCACGTGGGAGATCATATCGTTCCTGCAGAGTCTGGAATTCCGTCAGCACCCCGTCGGTGTATAAGTCACCCACCATTTGAAGTCCCGCCTCCTCCCACAGTTGGAGGTTCGACCAATCCCCTCCATGCGGAAGCGCCGTCATCATCCCTAATGGTATCTCTGGTGCGTATGGATGACCTGAACCTGCACGCCTTTGCATGCGATTCCAGCACAGCCGCAGTGTCCTTTCCTCTTGGGTCAACCCTCTCAGGAATAATTTCTGCTGTAGGGCTACGTATGCCAGCACATGGCGGGGGGTTCCTGCGTCTCTCTCTTGGTCAGGCCCCCGGTATACTCTTGCCACCTCCTGCGTGAAGAATTGGAGTTGCGCCGCCAGATAATAGAGCTCGAAGTCTGGGACCGCTAGCCCTCCCTGGTCTTTCGGGCGCATGAGAGTCGTCAATGCTATTCGTCGCCTGCCTTCACCCCACAGGAATGACACTACGCTAGATTTTAAGCGCCTGAATACTTCTCCCGGTATCCATATCGGAAGGGTCCTAAAAAAGTACAACAATCGTGGTAGGGCGATCATTTTGAGGAGGGACACTCGTCCCGTCATGGATAGGGGGAGGGTAGCCCAGAAGGACATGTTGCCCTTCAACGCTCGAATACATCGTCCAATGTTCCCGTCCAACAAGTTGGCGGGATCGTGGTAGATGTAAACCCCAAGATAGTGCAGACAATCTGGTTCCCAGCGCATGCTGTTTGCCGTCGGATGCTTCTCCATCTTCCGGAGCGGGAAAAGGCAAGTCTTCGCCCAATTCACCTTCAAGCCCGAAAGTGCCCCGAATCTCAGTAGTAAATCCTCCGCGCCCCTAACCGCCTCTTCGGCGTTATCTAAGAATACCAAAAGATCGTCCGCATACAGCGATATATGGTGGTATGTCCCTCTCGCTTCGAGTCCGTGGTACGCATCACCTCTCCTAGCCAGCATTGCAAACGGCTCCATGGCCAGAGCGAATAACAGAGGTGAAAGTGCACAGCCCTGTCTTGTTCCCCTGTTCACCTCGTAGCGATCTGATATTAATGCTCCCACTCTCACCCTCGCGCCTGCCCGCACATACAGCACTTTGGTCCATTTTATATAGTCATCCCCTAGGCCAAAACCCCGCATCACCGCATAGAGATAGTCCCACTCCAGACTATCGAATGCTTTTTCAATGTCAACTGCCAACACCATAGGGGCCCTTGCTGCCTGTGGCGGGTCTGCTAGCAGTCTGAGCAACCGCTGAATGTTGTGGGACGTGTTCCTGGTAGGGATGAAGCCCGATTGGTCCCCGTGAATTAAACCCTTCATATGAGCTATCAGTCTCCCGGCCAGAATCGTACTTAAGATTTTGTAATCCGTCGTCAGCATTGACAACGGACGGTATGACGCTGGATCTGCGCTATCTCTACGCAGTTTTAGCAACGGAATCATGATCGCCTCGCGCATCGATTGGGGCAACTCTCCCTTCTCTTTGGCTTCATTATATACCGTTCTAAGTCTTGGGGCTAGTAGCTCCACATACTTTGCATAGAACTCAATTGGTAGCCCATCCATCCCCGGTGTTTTGTTACGCGCCATTTTCTTTATGGCTCCTCTAATTTCCGCAAGGTCGACCGGGCCTCCGATTGCTTTAGCGTGTTCCGGGTCAAGTCGGGGCAGTTGGGTCTCTGCCAACAAGGCTTCCGTCGCCTCGGGTCGGGCCTCCATTCCCCTCCTATATAAATTGCCGTAGTAGTCTTTGAAGCATTGCACTATATCTGGTTGGGTGTTGTATACTTCCCCGCTCATTCCTGTTAGGGATAGTATCGGGGTGGAACCCCTATGGGGGGTTGGCCAGCCAGGCTAGGAGTGTCCCTGTCTTGTCCCCTTCAGCGAGAGTCTTAGTCAAATAAGATTTGTAATCAAAGCTGCGTAGGCGCTCCACTTCGACCGCAACCGCCTCTCGTGCCGCACTAACCCCGCCCTGCAATTCGGGGTGGCCGGGTCGCGACTTCTCAGCGTCCCGCAGCGTCCGTTCCGCCTTGTCTAAGTCCTCTACCAGCGTTCGTCGTGCACCTGCAAATTTCCCAATACAGTGTCCCCTTACCACTACCTTGAATGCGTCCCATTCGGCGGCTCTGGAGGAGGTAGTCTCCTCGTTTTCTACAAAGTATCGGGTGATCCTGAGTTCTAAGTCCGCCCTGAATGTTATGTTATGTTATGTTATGTAACTTTTATATAGCGTACGGCAACTCGATATGAGTGTCCCGACGCTTTCCACCTGCAACTCAGAGTAGAAATAACACAACACAGCTAAAATAAGACAAGAGACAGTAGAGGAAAACAATACAAGCAGAAAACAGTAAAACAGACTAAAGATTAAAAAGCCAGGTCTTCAGGCTCTTCCTGAACTGGAGCAAATTGGCAGTGCTGCGGAGCGAAAGAGGAAGCAGATTCCAAAGCTGGGGAGCTCTGCAGCTGAAAGACCGCCCTCCCACGCGGGCCTTCCTCACCCGTGGGACCACCGCTTTAAAGAGGGATTCCGAACGCAGGGAGCGGACTGGGCGATAGAAAGCCAATCTTCGCTGCAGATATCCCGCCCCTGATCCATACAGGGCTTTGTGCATCAGAGTCAGGGATTTAAACTGGATCCGCTTCCTGATAGGGAGCCAGTGAAGCGTCTGAAGCAGCCCGGAAGCTCGAGCTCGTCTGCGTACGCCAAAAATAGCCCGGGCGGCAGAGTTCTGCACCACCTGAAGGCGCTGAACCAGGTTGTCAGGGAGGCCCAGAAAGAGGGCATTGGCATAGTCAAGCCTTGAGCCGACGAGAGCCTGCACAGTAATCCTCCTGTGCTCCTCAGACAGCAGAGGCAGAAATTTACGGAGCATTTTCAGGATTCCGTAGCAGGTGCCAGCCAGGCCGAGAATATGAATTCGCAGCGACAGCTGGTTGTCTAATTTGCCGCCCAAATTTTTGGCCACCAAGGAGGACTGTGCCGGAGGGCTCATGTCGGACGGCCACCATTGCTGCCACTCCGGATCGGCAACGCAACCAAAGAATAGAACCTCAGACTTGCCTGAGTTGGCCCTCAGACTGTTCCGCTGGAACCAGTCGAAGACCAATGCAAGACAGTCCCGAATTCTCTCTCCATCAAACTCTTGATCTTTCCCGCATGTGAAGAGGAGTTGCGTGTCGTCGGCATAAGAGACGATCTGGGCCCCGTGTGCCTCCACCAAGGCCGCCAAAGGGGACATAAAGATGTTAAACAATGTGGGGCTCAACACAGAACCCTGTGGAACCCCGACTCCCAGTGGCGGCATCTCGGCGGAACTTTGGGAAACCCAGACCGTCTGGCGGCGGCCTTCAAGGAAAGAAGTAAACCACCTGAGCACCATCCCCCTAAGGCCGATGTCATAAAGCCTAGCTAAAAGCGCCTTATGGGGGACGGTGTCGAAAGCCGCCGATAGGTCTAACATGACCAGCATGGCCCTGCCGCCGACATCCAAGGTCTCCCTGATGATCTCAGTAACCTCTAACAGAGCAGTTTCCGTGCTAAAATTAGGACGGAAACCAGATTGGGATATATGGAGCAGATTGTTAGCTTCCAAAAAGCTCGACAGGACGCCGTGGGCGTGTTTTTCCGTTATCTTCGCTAGCGCCGGAAGAAGCGAGATTGGCCTGTAATTGGCCAAAGCCTCGGCGTCGAGACCCGTTTTTTTGGGTTTCGCCTGCCAAAGGCTGCGCTCTGCGCAGCTTTTCAGCGCAGGTGAAATCCTATGTTGACAATAAGCACTTCGGGAACGTCCCCCGGCTCTCATTGGCTAGCTCCATAAATGGAGGCTAGCCATTGAGTGCCGGATCTGTCCGTCAAGGCCGGACCAGATTCGGTTGCGTTCCCGAGATTTTTTCCCAGGGCGGAGTTACGTTTTTTCCCGTTCCCTCCCCTTTCACTGAAAGTCTGTCCATTCCCGCCCCCTCCGTGTGCCTTTCCGCCCCCCCCCTCGCTGTCCTGTGCACGTTTCCCGCCGTCCGTGTCCTCTCCCGCCCCCTCCCGCCGTCCGTGTCCTCTCCCGCCCCCTCCCGCCGTCCGTGTCCTCTCCCGCCCCCTCCCGCCGTCCGTGTCCTCTCCCGCCCCCTCCCGCCAGGCCAGCAATTAACATAACACTCATATTCGAAGAGAACACCGCCAGATGGGGGGAGCATGTACTGTATATTGATGCGAGTGCCCTAAGCCCGGTGGAGGGAGAAATGGGGGGGGGGTTGCTGTCAATGGGCGCCATACAGTGCTACTCTCCTTGTATAGAGAGTCGCATGTGCCTCTCCAATGTCCCGTACCCTGCCGTCAATGCCCGGCTTGACTAGCAACTACAGTCCCAACCGGGTGCCGCAGGCCCCTAACCAGAGTGTCCCCCTCGATATGTGGTTCACTGCACAAGGGCAGTTATTTTAGCCAGATCCCCAGCTGAGCGGGACATTCACTTCACTGCAGGCAGCTCAGTCTCAACACGTCCTCAATCACTCACCGACAATTTAAACAGGCCGATCTTTCCGTATAGGACTGCAGTGAAGGTTGCAGCAAGTGCCGCCAAACACAGGCTCGCACCAGTGGGTCAGTGCTCCTGCATGGTCACAGCGAATTGCAGAGGGCACAAGCACCCGCACCGAGATTAATCACTGTCAAGCGCCTCTGGCCCTCACAGCAATATTGCGGCTGCATCCACAGCAGGCTAGCACACTTCTGAGCACTCTGCCTTCTTCAGGTCAGGAATGCCGGGAACACTACTCACCAGGGTCTCAGGGAGAAAGACATTCGATCAGGCACGCATCCGTGTTGTGGCCTCTTTACTCTCAAATTCAGCAGGGCCACCAGGCACCGCAGCAAGAGAAGCAGCCCAGGCCACAGCCACATCTCTCGGCAATCCCAGAGCCGCATCCGCTAGCTCAAACTAGCAGGCACATAAATTATCGGGCGCAGCTCGTAACAGCGAGCTGGTGTATGAGTCCGGAAGTGGCAGATGCCCCCAGCTTGTCGGGATTAATGTCAGGATTTAACTTGCTGGTTTACCTTGCTGAAAGCAGCGCTATTACCAGAAAAGTTTCCAATGTCGAGTATTTCAAAAACACGTTTCCCGCCGTCCGTGTCCTCTCCCGCCCCCTCCCGCCGTCCGTGTCCTCTCCCGCCCCCTCCCGCCGTCCGTGTCCTCTCCCGCCCCCTCCCGCCGTCCGTGTCCTCTCCCGCCCCCTCCCGCCGTTCGTGTCCTCTCCCGCCCCCCTCCCGCCGTCCGTGTCCTCTCCCGCCCCCTGTGTCCTCGTAGGTGCTTGTTCTACGTTAGTAGCAGCTAAAAACCCTAGTGGTCCCATGCGGGGGACCTGGTCCTTCCTAGCTCCGTAGCTCTGCTCATTAACACTCAGGTGAGAAGGAGGAGCGCACAGCACAGATGAGATGCTTGTGAGGGGGTGCTGTCCCGATCTACCAAAGGTGACTAACAATGCGCGCGTCTGCTGCTCAGGGTGTTGTCGGGTGCTTTGGGCGAGTAGAGTGGCTTTGAAAAAGGTATTCTGTAGACAGAAGTACACAGGGTCCCGAGGACTCAGACGTCACGCGCACGTAGGTAAAATGGCTCACAGCAGGTAAAGTACTCGAGCAATGAAAGGCACCCAGACTCATCGGACAGATAATCGTTTAGGGAGAAGTGTCTGCGTGTGCTTTTGAGTTTGTCTTTGTGTATTGTGATAATGTGTTGTGGATTGTGTCTGTAGTCTTAAATTCAGAAGTGGTGCTCGCCCAAACCACCCATCAGACATATGCATAATCCACATCAAGTTACATGATTTGCTTACACGAGCACGTGAACATGCATGTCTCTTTACAATACACGTTTACAAATTTAGGTTAGTTACACAAAGTGGAAATGTGTGTGTGTGGGGCTCTGTTGGTGTGTGTGGGTCTGTGTGTGTGTGTGGGTCTGTGTGTTTTTGTGTGGCATTTGGCAAAGATTAAACTATTGGCATTGTAAATGACAATGCCATTTATTTATCTGTTTTCAAAACCAACACATAAATACAAATTTTGTCATTTACAATGCCAATAGCTCAAACTTTTCAAAAGGCGAAACCACTGCATTGTAAATGCTTGTTTAGGAGGGGGATCACCATCGCTCTTTTCCAAGAACTAGGGACCCTCCCCTCCCTCAGGGAGGCATTGAGGATGGGGTTGACCAGTGGATTCACCACTGCCGCCATCCCGGCCAAGAATTTGGCAGGGCAGGGGTCAAGTGGCGAGCCAGACTTAAGATTGGCCAGCAGCGTCCAAGACACATCGCTGGAAACAGCAGGGAAATCGGACAGCACCGCCGCAGGTATATGCGGAAGTCCACAGTCCGCCCTCATGACGCTACTTCCATCCGGTCCCTCCACGAAGGTGGCCTGAATCGCCTTGATCTTATTTGTGAAAAAACCAGCAAAATCACACGCCCATGCATCCGACGAAGCTAATGGGGGCGGATGGGAGCTGGGGGTCGTAAACTCCTTCACAATATTCAAGATCTCCTTACAGGAGTTCGCAGATGCCTCTATCCTCCTAGCCAGATAATCCCTCTTGGCACCCAGGATGTCCCGGTGGTAGGCCTTCACCGCCACCTTGTAGGCGAGTTTAGCCTCCTCATCATACAGAAGGCGCCAGGCCCTCTCGGCCACCTTGCATTGACTACGAGCCACACGAAGCGCCTCCGTAAACCACGGTGCAGATTGCCGTGCTGCCGTGGACCGGGGGGCTGCCTTAGGGGCAAGATCGTCCAGCCTGTCCGTGAGCCATCGCTGCAGAGTCTCAGTGTCGCTGTCCAAATCCCCCGAAAGATGACACGGGTGATCCAGCAGCGCCTGCTCTAGCATGTCAGGTGTCACTCTATGCAGCGCTCTCGGGGCCGGTCTAAGCAGGATAGGCGCTCTGTTATCCGGCCGCGCGCACTCCGACACCGAAAATCTGATCAACCTGTGATCGGTCCAGAGCATCTGCAGGGTATCAACCTCCATGAGTGGAACAGACGAAAACACCTGCTCCAGGGTATGCCCCTTTTCATGTGTTGGCCCTGACACGAACGGTATAAGACCCAGCGGAGATGTAACATCCAGCAATTTGGCCGCATCAGGGTCATCCGCCGCGTCAAGGTGGAAGTTGAAATCACCGGCCACGACACAATGCTGTGTGGTCAGCGCCAGCTCAGAGACGGCTGTCTGCAGATCTTCCAGAAAGGAACCCACAGGGCCTGGTGGTCTATAAACCAGCAACCCCTTCAGGGCCTGACCCGGGGACAGTCTGAGCGTGAAGGCGAGCGACTCGGCGTTCCCAATGGAGTTCAGGGGAAGCACTGAGCAGGAGACGCTTTTTTTCACCACTACCGCCACTCCACCTCCCCTGCCCTTAACTCTGTCCTGCCGGAAGATATTGTACGCCGGAGGAATGGCTGAGAAGACGTCCGGATTGGAAGCCTCTCCCAGCCAAGTTTCGGTCAAAAGCAAACACAGGGGATTTTCCCTGACCAGAAGATCGTAAATGTGCAGGGCGTGGCGTCCTACCGACCTCGTGTTCAGCAGCAGGCAAAGATGCTTCACGCCAGCTGTTGCCGGGCGAGGAACTGTGGCACGAGTCCAAGAAGGCGTCCAACCACAGCCTGGGCAGCGTCGTTTGCCCCTAAACCGCCCAGGGAAGACGGAGCGGCAGGAGCTAGAATGGCCCTGCATGTCCCGCAATGACGCAGAGGTATAGCAAATCATCTCAGCCAAAGTATCGCCGGACCGAGGTCCCCCGCCGCACCGACGCCTCTGGGACGCTGACGGGCGCAGACGGGCAGGACTCCGGCACGACTCAGGCTAAGCGAGGGCGTCCACCTGCGCGTCACGCTGCGCGTGAGGGAGCGACTTTAAGTAGGCGCTCCAATCAAGCCTGAGCGTGCGAGTCCGCTCCAAGATGGCGGCCGCCGCTGGCTGAAGTAGCCCAAACAAAGATGGCGCCCAAAATGACCCCCAGGACCCGGACCCACCAAAGTGGTGGTGCTTGGCAGGCAGAAAATGCCGTTTTTAAGGTGCAGGTAAGGGGAGAAGGGGGCGCAAGCTGCAGACAGGCAGGCTAAAAACAGGGATGAATGAAACAAAAAACGAACCCAAATACAGAAGAGGAGATTTTAAAAAGTACTCCGCGCTAGTAGCAGCGCGAGCGCGGCGAAGTGGTAGATGGTCTGACCAGCACCACGCTAGAGCCCGCCTTAAGTAGGCGCTCCAATCAAGCCTGAGCGTGCGAGTCCGCTCCAAGATGGCGGCCGCCGCTGGCTGAAGTAGCCCAAACAAAGATGGCGCCCAAAATGACCCCCAGGACCCGGACCCACCAAAGTGGTGGTGCTTGGCAGGCAGAAAATGCCGTTTTTAAGGTGCAGGTAAGGGGAGAAGGGGGCGCAAGCTGCAGACAGGCAGGCTAAAAACAGGGATGAATGAAACAAAAAACGAACCCAAATACAGAAGAGGAGATTTTAAAAAGTACTCCGCGCTAGTAGCAGCGCGAGCGCGGCGAAGTGGTAGATGGTCTGAATGGTGGGTCATCCAGCGTGTCCGGCCTGAGCCGCCATGTTGGAATCGGTGTAGTTCCGTTCATCCAGGCTAGGGCGAGTAGCAGGGGATTATGATCTGATATCGTGCGTGTTAGGTATTCCGTTCGGGCAACCAATGGTAATACTTGTTGGGAGCATAGGAACGCGTCTATACGGACATGGAGGTCGTGCATGCAGGAATAGAAGGAATAGTCCCTTTCAATAGGGTGTTGCGCGCGCCACACATCAGTGAAATCCCACTGCCCCTGCCATTGCAATCTATGTTTCGCCAATCTGTGTACTGGGGAAGCGTGTAGCGGTGGGGGTGATCTATCCAAGGTGGTGTCCTCAATAGAGTTGAAGTCCCCCCCCAGCAACACCGGGCCCGCAAAGTAGGTTGCTAAGTGCTTGGATAGTTTAGTGAAGTAAGGCGCTTGCTCAGTGTTCGGTGCATAAACGCTGCAGAGCGCTATATGACGACCCCTCAGTAATCCCACAACAGCTACAAATCGGCCCTCCGGGTCCACTGTATGCCTAGTGACCTGGAAGGGGACCCCAGCTCGAATCCAAATTAGTACCCCCCTAGCGAACGCTGAATATGTGGTGCAGAACAGGTGACCCCTCCACCTCCTTTGTAGTGCGGCCCCTTCTTTTTAGGTTTCGCTGGAGGGCGGAGCTCTTAGCTCCGCCTCCAGAGAAATCTCTTGATTTCCAGTAAGGAGAATGGAATACGCCCCCCTGTCCCATTGGCTAGCTCCATAAATGGAGGCTAGCCATTGGAACAGAGATCTGTCCGTCAAGGCCGGACCAGATTCGGGGGCGTTACCGAGATTTTTTCCCAGGGCGGAGTTACGTTTTTTCCCGTTCCCTCCCCTTTCACTGATGCGCTGTCCATTTCCGCCCCCCCTCGCTGTCCTGTGCACGTTTCCCGCCGTCCGTGTCCTCTCCCGCCCCCTCCCGCCGTCCGTGTCCACTCCCGCCCCCTCCCGCCGTCCGTGTCCACTCCCGCCCCCTCCCGCCGTCCGTGTCCTCTCCCGCCCCCTCCCGTCCTCTCCCGCCCCCTCCCGCCCCCTC
Source organism: Lissotriton helveticus (assembly GCF_964261635.1). Classification (NCBI taxonomy): domain Eukaryota; kingdom Metazoa; phylum Chordata; class Amphibia; order Caudata; family Salamandridae; genus Lissotriton; species Lissotriton helveticus. The sequence continues at coordinate 155,767,353 of NC_136068.1, read as the reverse complement.
CCGCCCCCTCCAATGGCTGAACAAATAGTTAGCAGCAGGCTAGAGCTACCTCGTTTACTGAATAGTACAGGTCTTGCCGATTGTCCCGCCCCCTCCCGTCGTCCGTGTCCTCTCCCGCCCCCTCCCGCCGTCCGTGTCCACTCCCGCCCCCTCCGGCCGTCCGTGTCCTCTCCCGCCCCCTCCCGCGTCCTCTCCCGCCCCCTCCCGCGTCCTCTCCCGCCCCCTCCAATGGCTGAACAAATAGTTAGCAGCAGGCTAGAGCTACCTCGTTTACTGAATAGTACAGGTCTTGCCGATTGTCGACCTAGAAAAAAAACAACACCCACACACACTCTCGTGGGGTAGACGGACGAAAGCCCTTTTCCTCTCCGTGTCCTCAGTCTTTCTTTTACATCTATACCGCGCCGGCAGTAGTTCGGCAAGTCTTTCGTTGATGTTTATGCCCTCTTCGACGTGCTGGTTAGGTTGGAGGTTTTGGTGTCAGAGGGAGGAATCTGTTCGCTGTTCGATCTTTCCCGTTGGTGTTGCAGAAGCTGCAAACGTTAACTGTGTTCCGGTTAAGCGTTACTATCCATCTGTAGAGTGTATGACTTTGGTGAGTGCGAGGACTCTGGTCCTCTTTCTGTTTCTATAGTTCAACGTGCAGTCGTTTATTTATTTATGTATTTAATGCATTTTTATAAAGCGCGGACTTTACCCGAAGGTGCCTATCTCCCTGCTCCTTAGCCTAGCCGTTCTTTTCTTTCTTTACTCTCGGTGTTTTACTGCCGTCGTCACACCCGTGCTTGTAGTCTACCACAAATTTGTCTGAAAGGTAGGGATTCTATAGTTGGCTCTGAAATTCATTGTTTCTGGGATTGTAGGTGCGACCACACGAGGATTGTAGGTGCGACCACACGAGGAGGCGTGCATCTCGCACAAAAAAACCCGGAAAACATTTATGTCACAGGTGACATCTCGGCGTGTGATTGACAATGTGGAACGGCGAGCAGACAGGTACTGAGCTAGGGTAGTGTTTTCCGCTCATTCAACAAGCAGCTGAGCTATATAGAAGGATGATGTTTCTGCTATGGCAGGGTTGCACCTCATTTTACATACGAGTAGAAGGAAATCGAGATGCTTTACGTTTTTATTAAAACAACATTTTTGTTGAGTGCATTTGTTTTCTGTGTACAGCATGCATTTCAGAGGTCGTAGTGGGCAGGGAAACGACACCCGAAGCATTATTCATTCGATCTAAACAGTTCACACACTTTTTAGTTTTCGCTGGAGGGCTGACAGCCACATGCCCTTCACTACCCACGCTCAGGCTTGTCACAGGCGCCGGTGCCGCCTCCACTGCCGGGCTGCGCAGGCTACCCTTGGAGGGGAGGCACCCGAGCTCCTCATAACAAAGGTACTGACAGCCACATGCCCTTTACTACCCACGCTCAGGCTTGTCACGTGCTGGTGCTGCCTCCACTGCCAGGGTGTGCAGGGTTACAATGCAACGGTTTCGCCTTTGGAAAAGTTTGAGCTATTGGCATTGTAAATGACAAAATTTGTATTTATGTATTGGTTTTGAAAACAGATAAATAAATGGCATTGTCATTTACATTGCCAATAGCTCTAAATTTTCCAAAGGCGAAACCGTTGCATTGTAAATGCTTGTTTAATCAGATGGGTCTCCTGCAGGAAGGCAATGTGAATCCCCCTGCGGACTAGGTAAGTATGGACTTTGTGCCTTTTAGTCATTGAGTTCAGACCCCGCACGTTCCAGGACACACATTTTAACGATCCCACACTATCCATTATCCCGACATTGTTGGCTAAGAACCCTGTCCCACAGTGGCCAGACACCAGTAATGACCCCCCGTCTCCCATCCCCAACTGTTCTGTCTTACTTCCCCTTCGCCCTCTAACCCCTCTCTGCCCAGCCCCTCTCCCCCTACCCCCCACCCTGTCCTGAGTTACCCCAACATCTCTAGACATCCACCCCCCCTAGAACAGGACCTAACCACAAAAGAGTCACCCCCGTCCAAACAATTGAGCAAAGTGCTCTCAAAACTGTCTACTCCGCAGTCTGTACTGCGGTGGCCTTAGGGGCCTCTGGGCACGTGAACTAGCTACTTCAGTGAAATTCGCCTCCCATTTCCCCCTCCGCCCCTCAATATTCGTCCAAACTCACGATTGACCAGTCTCACGTCTGCCTGCTCCAGCGTTTGGGCTCGCCAGTCCATCCAGGCTGTCGCCACCAGCCCCCCCCAGGTACGAAATTTAGCTGCCAAATACTTCCTCCGCCGTTTGTGGCGTTACAGTCGGGCCCTTTGTGCTGTCCACCTCCGATAGTTCAGTTTCCGACCCCGTTTATTTGTCCTCCGAAATAGATTCCCCTCCCCGCTGTGGTGCCACTACACCTGAGACCTCCTTCACCGCTTGCAGTGCTTCCTTCCGCTCCACTTCCGTCTGCGAGTCCGTCGGCCGTTTCTGGTGGTGGCCACGTTTCCGAAGCCGCTTGGATCTTCGTACCGAGCCCCGTTGGAATTCCTCCTCAGCTCTGTAGCGGGCCCCATCTGTTCCGGCCTTGTAAGAGTCCCACCAGGTCCAGGCATCAGCCGATGATGTAAAGAACAGTGCTTTCTGTAGTAGGGGATCTCTGTGTATAGTCATAATCTAGTGAATAGTCCCGCCCATGTGCGTGGACCCCGGAGCAATCAAAAATAATCTCTTACAGTGTCAAAAAATGCAGAAAATGCATAGACACTTAAGAGAGAATTTAAAGACAGATAATGCAGCCAAAAGGCTACACTGTCCAGTACTTCAACTAGAAATTCCACCATAAAATCCACAAAACAGCAAAGCCTGTACAGATTTCCCTTGCTTAACAGCAAAATCCCTCAGGAATGATAGAGAGAAGAACCTGGACAGACAAGCCCCATAGGCTGCCATTATGTGGCTTAATTAGGATACTGCGCCTTTAAGGAACCTTCCAGAACCTTCTCTCAGTATCCCAGAATGCATAGCAGGTCCAACTTAGCCTCAGTTCTTTTTTCCGGCTCCTGCAAGCAGGACCCTGGAGCATTGAGCTCTCCCTTTTCAAGGGTTTTGTTGGTGTTTTTACACTAAATTCGATTTTTGGTACTTTTAAAGTACTTTGGTGACTTTCTTTCTGTGTTTCTGCACTCTTTGTTTGTCCATAATGCCTGCATTATTCGATAAATGCCCTGAGTGCTCAAGAAAGAAGGCCAGGTCAGACTCCCATGAGGTCTGTATTCTCTGCCTTCCCTCTTCCCACATTCCTGAGGAGTGTGTGATCTGCAGAAGCTTCTCTGGAAGAACCCTGAAGGAGAGGAAGAAAATCAGGCTTCAGGGACTTGAGGAGAGAAAGCTGAAGGCACGAGGTGGGTCAGGAGGGGCTCCTTCTACCCATGCTGAGGCCTCTGGGGGGCTCCCCAGGGGCAGGAAGACCAGCCCTCGCCCAAGGTCTCCGTCTGGGTCAGTTGCGCTGACCACGACGTCGAGGGGACGGTCAACGGCCAGTTCCAGGTCTCCCCAGGGCTCTGGGTCGAGAAAACGTCGCCCGTCGACGTCGAGGAACGTGTTCCGGCCGCCGTCGAAGCCGGTGTCGATATCCTCGTCGTCGCTGTCGGCGTCGAGTGGTCGACATCGGAGGGCCCGGCGTCGGCGCTCGCCGTCGAGGCGACACCGCCGGTCGCCGTCGAGGACATCGTCGTCGAGGGGATCCTCGTCGTCGAGGTCGCCGTCGCGACGGAAGGCGTCTCCGGCGCCGAAGAGGTCGACGTCGAAGCATTCCAAAAGACCGACGTCGAGACGGTCAAGGAGATCGACGTCGAGAAGGTCAGAGAGGTCGACGTCGAGAAGGTCCAAAGGGTCGACGTCGAAGCGATCCAAGAAGTCGACGTCGAGGCCGGCGAAGAGGTCGAGGTCGCCGTCGAGGCACCATCGCCCGTCGTCGAGGTTTCGTGGCTCGTCGATCTGGTCGGGGTCGACGTCGAGACGGAGACACGGTTCGACGTCGAGAAGTGTGATTCGGTCGACGCCGAAGGACCGTTCGACGTCGAGGGGACATCGGTCGTCGTCTGGACACCGGTCTTCAACGTCTGGAGGTCCTAAGGACAGGCCCAGGACTGTGGGGGGCTCCCCACGCTCTGGAAGAGATGGTGGCTCGCCGGGACCGGCGCATTCCGGGGTGGATACTCCGATGAAGCCGTCTACACCTCCTCCGCGGCCTGCTGTGCCGAGGGGTCCTCCTCCGAAGGCCCCTACCCCGCCTCCGAAGCCGGCTCCGCGGGACCCGCGTCCGGTTGCTCCTCCACCCCCGATCCCACCGAGGGCGGTGTCGATGCCTAAGTTTCCGACGCCTCCGAAGAAGACTCCTAAGAAGCCTAGAGCTCCTGACCCTGGGAGGCCGAAGGAGCGTCCGAGGCCCAAGAGGTCGAGGTCTCGCTCGGGGAGACGGGACAGATCAAGGAGTGGCCGTGGATCTTCCTCACGATCCAGGCGTCATCACAAGAGACGTCGGTCCAGGTCGCGTTCTCCATCTGGGACCCGTTCCTACTCGCCCACGCTGTCCGATTCGCCGGAGACTAGGGTGTCTCCGATAGACGATATAAGCACATTTCAGGAGGTTCTCCTGCGTGGTGCGGCGAAGTTGGGCATTGAGGTTGAAGCACCTACGGCTTCTACCTCGGTGATATTTGAGACTTTACACAAAAGGCACTTGTCTCGCCCCCTGTTACCTCTGGTGCCGGGGCTCCTTGAGCCCGCCGAACAGCTATTCCTGACGCCGGCAACGGTGAAATCCGTGCCTTCCAGGATCCTAAAAAAGTACAGGGCTCCGGACTCAGACCCAGCCTTCTTGAGGAAGGACCCGGTACCGGATTCAGTCATCGTGACTGCTGCTCGGAAGCTTCATGCCACCTCCCCTGCGTCCACGGTGCCTCCGGACAAGGAGAGCCGGTGGATCGATTCTGCTGGTCGCAAGGCGTGTGGGACATCCGCCTCGTCCATGAAGGCCGCCAGTGACTCGGCTTTGCTGGGACGTTACGACCGGTCCCTGTGGGACTCGATGGAGCAGTTCGCAGACCTCGTCCCTCGAGACCGCAAGGAGGACTTTGTGGAGATCGTCAAGGAGGGGATGCTGGTCTCTAATCAGGCCATCGGCGCCGCAGCGGACATATCATTGCTGTCCGCGCACGGATATTGCCACGGGATTCACCAGAGACGCCATGCTTGGCTCAGGTTGACGTCATTGAAACCGGAAGCACAGCAACGCGTGGCGAATCTCCCGTTTTCCGGAGGTACCCTCTTCGGGAAACACGCGGATGATGAGATGGCCAGGATGAAGGCCGAAGCGGAGACCCTGACGGCAGTGGGCTTGGAGAAGCCCAAGGAAAAGAAACCCTTCCGACAGTACCAACGTCGGTTTGGGTCGCAGGGTCGTGGAAGGGGGCAGTCTGCTGGACAACATCAACAGCAACAGCAGCAGCAGCAGTACAGGCGGCCCTTCCAGAAGCGACAGGGTGGTAGAGGTCGTCAACAGTCCTCTACCGCGACCAAGGGCCCGGCCGGGTCCCGTCCCTGAGCTGTTACTTCCCCCTCGTCCGTTACCCGCTCCGGTGGGGGGAAGCGTTCAATTTTTTCTGGCAGAGTGGAGAAAAATTACTCAGGACAAGTGGGTGCTGAATATTGTTTGCAATGGATACAGTCTACGTTTCACCAGCCCTCCTCCATCGATTCCTCCCGTCAGCTCGCAGTATCAACTGCACGAGCTTCAGGCGGAGGCGGACGTTCTGCTAAGGAAAAGGGCGATCGAAGACGTACCTCTGTCTCAAAGAGGAAGAGGTCTGTACTCTCGGTTCTTTCTTGTCCGCAAGAAGGACAAAAACGAGTTCAGGCCCATTCTGGATTTGCGGCAGGCAAACAAGTGGATTCGCAGAGAAAAGTTTCGCATGCTGTCGTTGCATCAGATCTACCCTCAGCTGCAACGAGGAGACTGGATGTGTGCCATAGATCTACAGGACGCATACTTCCACGTGCCCATTGCATGCAAACACAGAAAATTTCTGCGCTTTCAAGTCGGCACCAATCACTATCAGTACACGGTGCTACCCTTCGGACTGAAGTCTGCACCCAGGACATTCTCAAAATGTATGGCAGTGGTAGCGGCGCACCTGAGGAAGAACAAGGTGTTTGTCTACCCGTACCTGGACGATTGGTTGATCAAAGCCTCCTCCTTCTCGGAAGCTCAAGCACACTTCCAGAAGACGTGCGTTCTCTTGAACAAGCTGGGGTTGCACATCAACATGTCCAAGTCGGTCCCGATTCCGGTGCAGTGCATCCAGTACTTGGGGGCCTCCATCAATACGCTGTCAGCAAGCGTGTCTCCTTCGGAAGAGCGACGTTTATCACTCGTTCGGAAGGCTCAGGCTCTCATGAAAACTCCGTCTACGACTGTGAGGACGGTGTCTTCTCTACTGGGATCGATGGCCTCTTGCATCTTTCTCACTCCTCACGCACGGCTACAGATGAGACCTCTGCAGGAGTGCTTGGAGGATCAGTGGGACCAGAGGAGAGGTTCTTGGGACGACAGGATACGACTGTCTCTACATGCTCTTCAGTCTCTGAAGTGGTGGTGCTCGAAGGAGAATCTCCTCAGAGGCGTTCCCTTCCACAAGGACATTCCCACGCAGACCATCGTGACGGATGCGTCTCTCCTAGGTTGGGGGGCGCATTCCGGAGACCTGCAAATTCAAGGGACGTGGTCCCCGACGGAGTCCACGTACCACATCAATTTCCTGGAACTGAGAGCTGTTCACTTGGCACTGAAGGCCTTTCATCCGTCCTTTCAGACCAACTCTCTGCTTGTTCAGACGGACAACACGACGACGATGTATTACCTCAACAAGCAGGGGGGCTCGAGATCGCGCACTCTGTCGCAGGAGGCGCAGGCGATCTGGCACTGGCTTCTGGCTCGAGGACTGTCGATTACGGCCACCCATCTGCCAGGTGTGCAGAATGTTCAGGCAGACGAACTGAGCAGAATCGTGCAGGAAAACCACGAATGGGTCATAAACGACGAAGTACTGGGAGAAGTCTTCGCAAGGTGGGGAACTCCAGACGTAGATCTGTTCGCCACCGCCGAAAACAGCAAATGCCGAGGCTTCGCCTCCAGGTACTACCAGCCAGGGACGCTGGGGAACGCGTTATGGATCAACTGGTCGAACAGCTTTCTGTACGCTTTTCCACCAATTCCCCTGATTCCGGCGGTTCTCATCAAGTTGTCTCACTCCAGGGCGAGGATGATTCTGATTGCCCCGGAATGGCCCAGACAGTGGTGGTTCACGGACCTACTTCACCGATCTCTCCTTCCTCACATGAAGCTGCCGTGCAGGCCGGACCTTCTCACGAAGTTCGGGGGGCGGATGGTGCACCCCAACCTCTCGTCTTTGAGTTTGGCGGCATGGCTCCTGAAATAGTACAATATGGCCATCTGAATCTCCCAGAGGATTGTATGGGCATACTGAAGTAGGCTAAGCGACCTTCCACTAGGACTTCCTATGCTTACAAGTGGAAGAGGTTTTGCATCTGGTGCAAGTCTAAGAACTATGACCCTACGTCATGCAAGGAGGATGTCATCCTTCCATATCTGCTTCATCTGGCGCAGTCGGGCCTTAATGTCCATTCCATTAAGGTTCATCTGGCTGCTTTGACTGCCTACAGGAAAGGACCTTCACAGACTTCCTTTTTCCAGATCCCTGTGATCAAAGATTTTTTGGAAGGCTTGAGGAAAGTGTTCCCTCCTGTCAGGCTTCCTTCGCCTTCATGGGACTTGAATGTGGTGCTGTCCAGGTTGATGAAGGAGCCTTTTGAACCCATTCATAAGGCTTCGTTGCAGCACCTGTCCTGGAAGGCGGCGTTCCTCGTGGCCATTACATCGGCCCGCAGGGTGAGTGAGATTCAGGCATTGTGTTGCCAAGAACCTTATACTGTATTTCATAATGCTAAAGTTGTTATGCGTACTCACCCTAAGTTTCTTCCCAAGGTTGTTTCTGATTTTCATATCAATCAGACTATCACTTTGCCTACGTTCTTTCAGAACCCTTCCTCTCCAGCGGAAAGGTCTTTACATTCCCTGGATGTGCGGAGGGTGCTGAAGTTTTATCTTGATAAGACTAAAGATATTCGTAGGTCAGACCAATTGTTCATCAATTATGGCTCAGTCAGGACGGGTCTTGCTACCTCTAAACAGTCCATCTCTAGGTGGATTGTGTCCTGCATTCAGTTGTGTTACTGCAAAGCTAATAAGACCTTAGGGGGCAAACCTAAGGCTCATTCCACCAGGGGCAAGGCTGCTACGACAGCTATGCTCCGTAATGTTCCCATTGCAGAGATCTGCAAGGCGGCCACTTGGAAGTCGGTCCATACCTTTGCTAAGCATTACTGCCTGGACTCTGATGCCAGGGCAGACGCTCAGGTTGGGCAGGCTTCGCTGCGGAATCTGTTCGCACAGTAGTGGCGTTATTTTACTCTCCACCGCCGCTTGGTGTGGGGATGGGCTTGCCATTCTATTCACTAGATTATGACTATACACAGAGATCCCCTACTACAGAAGGAGTAGTTTCTGTCCTGTAACTCCAGTTCTGTAGTAGGGGTATCTCTGTTATAGTCATAAGCGCCCTCCCGCCTCCCCGGTGGAGTGTTGTTCATGATCATAATGCTACAGGTCTGGCGTTTTCTGCGCCTTCGAAAAGAACTGAGGCTAAGTTGGACCTGCTATGCATTCTGGGATACTGAGAGAAGGTTCTGGAAGGTTCCTTAAAGGCGCAGTATCCTAATTAAGCCACATAATGGCAGCCTATGGGGCTTGTCTGTCCAGGTTCTTCTCTCTATCATTCCTGAGGGATTTTGCTGTTAAGCAAGGGAAATCTGTACAGGCTTTGCTGTTTTGTGGATTTTATGGTGGAATTTCTAGTTGAAGTACTGGACAGTGTAGCCTTTTGGCTGCATTATCTGTCTTTAAATTCTCTCTTAAGTGTCTATGCATTTTCTGCATTTTTTGACACTGTAAGAGATTATTTTTGATTGCTCCGGGGTCCACGCACATGGGCGGGACTATTCACTAGATTATGACTATAACAGAGATACCCCTACTACAGAACTGGAGTTACAGGACAGAAACTACTCCTTCCCATCCAATGAGATTCGGAGCCTCGCTGGGAACAACAGCGAATACTGCAGTCCCTCTGTTCGTAGTTCTTTTTTAATGGAAAGGAACGAGGCTCGTTGCTTTTGAGTTTCGAAGGTGTAGTCCGGGAACAACGTTACTTTGCTATTATCAACCTGGAAGGGTCCTGCATCCCTCGCTCGCTGCAGAAGCCAGTCTCTGTCCCTGTAGTGGAGCACTTTAATCACCACCGGTCGCGGGGGGAGTCCCCGTTTCGGGGGTCGAGCAGGCACACGATGTGCCCGCTCCAGCGTGAAGAATGGGGACAGACCCTCCGGTGCTACAACTGTCCGCAGCCAATTGTCCACGTAACCCAGTATGTCCGTCCCCTCACTTTTCTCCGGAAGGCCCACCAGTCGTACATTGTTTCGCCGGCTTCGGTTTTCCGCATCCTCCGCCCTCCTCTCCAGCGTCTGGATGCGGTCCAGGGCGTCTGTAAGTTTTCCTTCCAAAGCTTTTTGTCCTGGCACAATGTCTTTCAGAGTTACTTCTGCCTCTTTGACCCTGTCGGCTAGCTTCCCATGGTCTGCTCGCAGGAGCCCCAGGCCCGTCGATACCTGAGCAATGTCTTCCTGCAGGGCGGTCCTCGTGGCCGCTATAGCTTCCAGGATTTTGTCTTGCATCGTTAGCAATTCCGACTGGGGTTGTTGCATGGTGTCCGGAGCCTCTGTGGCCGTTCCCCCCTCTCCTTTCGGTCCTTTCGGTTTCCCCATTCCTCCTCCGGGCGAGCCGCCAGGCTAGATTGGGTTGGTCGTAACCGACAGGTCACTCAGCAGGATGTCAGGTCGCTTCTTCCAGGTAGAGCCGTTACGTGCTAGGTAGTGGTAGCCCGCGGTCCGAGTGGTCCGGAGTCGCTCGTTGGTAGTGGCAGCTGTGCCCCAGGGGTCCTGCCGCTGCACTCGTGCGCTCCCCCTCCACTACCACGTGGGGGGGGGGTTTGCCTTTGGCTGTCCTCCTCTGCAATGCGGTCCCACAGCGGTCTGTTCACCGCTGTCGGTCAGGACAGGTTCCCGCTCCGCACCTCGGTGCCGATCTCCCACGCTCCTCCTCTCACCGTGGGTCGCCAAGTTATTAGCCGGTGTGCCGGGTGTCCGTGCTCATGTTCCCGCACTCCTGCCGAAGCGGGTCTCCCAGTGGAGGACTGGGTCGTCGTCCCGGAAGCGGGGCAGCCAGTCTCCGCCGCTATTCACCAGCTAGGCCGCATACCAGCTTAGCCCAAGGTCGCCAGCCTGTCGCCACTTCCCTCCCTTGGATAGTCTCGGAGCTCCCTGCCGGGATCAAAGCTGTCTACGGCGTCGAGGCTCACATTCACTATCCCACCTCGCAGGAGGAGTGCCGTCCTGTTGGTCATCGCTGCGCTGAGTGCTGCTCCAGGTGGTCGCAGGGTGCAAATTACCCCTGTAGGCGCCCCCGGGAGTCGGACAATGGGGTGGGTCGGCAGTGCGGGTGGGCCGAGTCGCTGGGTCAGGGGCGCACTCCTCAGTACTGCAGTGCCTTATTGGAGCCAGCCGGGTTCCCCCTAGGGTCCACGAGATGAGGCGGTTGGGTCTCCCGGCAGGTCTCGCGCTCTGCCCTCCGCTGCCGAGCGCACTCCTTCAGGGCCTCCGACCTCCCACTGCCGTTGCTTCTCCCGTACCTCTGTCGGTCCGCGGTGTTGCTCCGCTTGTGTCTTGGGCTTGGCTGCACTCGCGTTGTCCGCCCGGGGGGTTCCGCTCGTTGGTCTCCTGCGTGCGCTGAAGCATGCGCCAATGTGCCGACGTCGGAGGAGCGCAGGCCCAGAAGCCGGGACGTCGATTTTCGGGCTCCCCGGGATCCTGATCCTCACACTGCTCCGCAGCGCCGCCGTCGCCTGCACGAAGACCGCTGTCACCAGGTCGCCTCACGGGGTTCGTCCCCGCCCTACAAGGTTGTCGAACTCCGACCGCCGAGCCCCGGTCCCCCTCGTCTACAGTCCGGTGTTCTCCGCGTCCTCACGCCGCCATGTTGCTTTCCGTCCTCTCCGGGTCTGGTGGATCCGCAGCGCTGAGTGCGGGCGATCTGCACGCCTGTCACGCACCCTGGGCAGGCATCGATAGTTGATGCGGAATCCACCCGATTTTCACGGGGATTCCGCGCTGAATTGCGGATAAATTACGGATTAATGGGGCAAGGGACGGGAGCCTCGCTAGGCTGCGTCCGCTTGCATCGGCTGCTAGCCACGCCCCTCCTATCTGTTTTACTACTTCAGTTATCTTTGACTTACAACATGCTCGATATAAAAAGGTTTTTAATTCAATGATCCCTATTTCTGCAACATGGTGTTTGGAAGTGCCACACTTCTGGCATGCGTATGGAATGTTAGCGCTTTAGTCATTCATTAGAACTCTGTGGTAAAACTGCAGTACAGTGCTGGGGAATAAACTGACACACTGTTGTTGCTTTTGAAAGATTTGTGTTACACATCACATGCGAGGGTTTTGTCTACATTGATGTGAAGGATATTCGGTAATGTATAGAAAATATGCCCTAATATTGGCTTCTGGAGCACTTACCATAATTTTTATGAGGATATCATGAGCCATGAAATATCAACAGAGGATCAGCATTTTTCACCTTGTGAGCTTACCTCAAAACTCACCACGGTTCCTAAAATTAGCATGACACCAGCAACAAATGATTTATATCATGACTAGAATTTATTACCTGTGTTCTTGTGCCCATCAAAACCAGTCTCTAAAATGCATTTAAATAGAAAACAAAAAGGTGGTGCCTTATTACCAACACAAATCCAACGGGTATGCTTCTTGTTACCTTCCATGTAATAGGTCCCATGAAAAATACACTAACAATTTTCTGAAATTCGGCCCAAATGGTAAGACTCCAATGTACAGTAGCTATATTATTCTCGGGTTCTCTGACTCCACCCAGACCAATAAGTACCTGTGTGCGCTCCTGCATGGACGATAATGTTTAAGTATTGGGTTAAAGAAAGCTTATGTCAAAAAAAGACAACTGGAAAAATATTAATACAGTTGATCCTGAGTGTTAATGCCAAGTAGTTCTTGAAAAGCTTTTTTGCTGCTTTGGGAAGGGAATAATCCTTGTATGTACAGTGTAGCAATACCAGTATGCAATAAAACATTAAGTGCTGGTGAATCGAATTATGTATATTTTTGTGTAAACACCTTAGAATCCACACATTTTCATTCATTTATGGTATGGTCTTTACTTGTGTTCCTGATTATAAAGTCATTAGTTGAATGTATACACAATTAAATATTCAGTTTTTGCATTAGGAAAGCATTGTAGTCTAGGTGCCCATTGTTGCTCTATACATTTACACCCACTTTGTCTTGATAATTGTTTTTAGGCGTTTGCCGCAGTTTACAATGTTGAAAAGACCATGGGCTTTATTATTCAAGATGGTTTGCCAGACGCTCCTACAAGTTACATTCTGTGATGTCTGGGGGCATTTAGGAAAATTGTAGCCTCACAATAATTTTCTGTTAATGTTTTTCACCTGGATACCATGATAGAGGGGGAGGACATGCATATGTAGATTATAAACCCACCATTTAGAGAGATAAAGGAGTAAAATGACCTGCTGTATTGTCGATATGCCAGTTGTGAGTTGAATAAATGTAAAGAGCTTCATAGGTGAGATTTAATACTAGTCAAGGATAGAAAGAAATCGTAATAGTGAACGGAGTACTTTTTAAAAATTGAATTCATGCCTTTCAAACCACGGAGTTTATAATTTGGGTGACATTTGTACGTACAAGAGGCGTTTTCGGTCTAGATTGTTTGTGTTTCATTGGATTTAAACCTAGTAAAGATATTTTTCTTTTTCCATATTCTTAAAGATTTAGTTCTTATGCATTTTCTTTCTCTGATCTAATTTTTTAAAAGGACCTCATCAATGCATTTTGAAAGTCTATACTTTTTTCCCCAAAATTTCAACTGAAGACAGTTTATTGTGCCTTTCTTTATTTCAAATTGCTTTCCAGAAGATTTAAAAATACGTAATACCTAGTTGCTTGTGGTCCTTATTTTTCGTTGAAGTTATGCAGGTGATTTCAAGGTTTAGTTTTTAGATTTCCATGATAGATTTTTTGTTTCAATTTACCTTTTTAACTTTTTTTTTAAACAGACAATAGTGACAGCAATGGGCAATTTGGCACCTCCAGTGGAACTATCGAATCCAGCCAACCAATTTCGAATCGACTATATCTTAAATTTGGCAAATCATAAAGACTTTGATTTCTCCTCGGTAAGTTTTTTTAATATATATATATATATATCTTTTTTTTTACTTTCTTGATGTTGTTTTCTTGAGCTTTTTGCATTCCAGTTCATACAAAAGCAAGGCTCTTCTGTAGAAATTCAATCTTTAAAGAGGCGCTGACCCAAAAAAAGTAGAACTGTAATCCGTAATGTCACATTATTAAATTACAACCTTATATGTAATCGGTAGGCATTGCCCTGGGCAAGGGTCCGCAATTGCTATCTTAAGTAGTAGCTTTTTAGGTCTCGCTAGAGCCAGCGCATGAGCTGCTCTGCGAGACATTTAGTAGGGGCGTTAAAAAGTGCTACCACAAGCTGCTTTGGTTGGCCTAGTGCTTGCGTTCACGCGCGCAACCGCCAGCTTTTCCTCTCACTTGATTGCTTTCACTCTCCTCCGCCGCGTTGCACTGCTCTCACTGTCGCGCACGGCCAATGCTTGTTTCCTTTTACTGCTTAGTGCGCACTGGTGGCAGCACGCAATCACTTTCGCGCACACAACTCCCGGGCTTGTTATATATTCTCATTCATGATGTACCTAATGCTAGGCTTATGTAACTAACTGCCCAGCTGTCTTTCTACAAGAGGCCATGGATTGAATGGGCAATAGTTATGGGCTCCCTTCCGACTCCTGAACAGGAAGGGCGCAATCCAATGTCTAGCATGAGTAGATGGCGTTGTAAAGTTGGCAGTTGTGAGGAGCAGACACGGGGGTGATGGTATTGCACTGCTGTGGACGAGGGAGAACCGTACTGTTGGTGACGCAGCGCATGACCAATGAAACCACGGGTATGGTGCGAGGAAGTGTGTCCTGCTTCTGCCTTGGCTCACTTGAAGGCCTTCTTTGGGTTAATAGGCCTACAATATGTATAACCGGTGAAATAGTTTAACATATTAAGTATGGCGCCTGCTGCACAGATGTGCGTAGTTTACTAGTCACATATCTTCATATCCCCATAATCACAGTGAATCAGAGCGAATGGTCATCGCTGCATCCTCCGAAATCGCTGTTATCGTTTTGTGTCATCATGTTCAGTTTATTTAGTGCCAGCCTCCTCTTGGCTACTTAGGGATTGGAGCACAGGGACATAAACACGTGTTATCCACAATTACAGTAGTAGGTCAGGTGAAATAAAAAGTGTTTCTCGCCATGCACCTCACTATCGTCAAGGTGCACAGACATGAGATTAACCAAGGGTGCCGAAGGGGGCATGCAGGGATCTGAGTATACTGCTGTGAAGTTGTCATTGACCAGAAATAAGGCAAATGTTGTTTGCTGTGGTTGGTAATATTTTCTTTGGTGGTAGGGTTGCTGGGGGTGTTAATATTGCTCCAGTTGGTAATGAATATTCTTGTACAACTTTACATCTCGACGTGTTCAGAAATTGCCGGAACAGTTTTTGCCCAAGACCTGTGCCAGAGGATTTACAGTTATTAGGGAATGGAGAGGACCCCTTTCCTCAACTCGTGAGGCCTGTGGAGTGAGAGGTAGGCCTGGCTCAACCTGGGGCGTCTAGTGAGATTTGCCCAGGACTGATTACAGAATCTGTGTGTGGGTAAAATTTGGCCTCTTGAGCACAGTGACACATTTTTGATTTTTTTCATTCATTTACCCAGGTCTGTAAAGCCGATTAAACCTGTTAGGAGATTAGATGTTTGGCCATAGGCAACTGTTGATGAACTATGAGGTGTGATTTTAGGCTGGAGCAGAGATTACCTGGATTTATAAAAGTTGATGCAGGCATAAAAATGTGTGTAAATATCAAAAGTTGCTTTTGTAAATATTCAGATTGTTTTGAAACAATTTTAGATGTATTTATCCAGGCAATATACATGAGGTGATTAGTGAAGGTTAAAGAAAAGTTGTTTGTAAATAAATACAACCCAGACTTTTATTTAAAAAGTTTCTTTGGTTGTGTGTATTCTTCGGTAGGGGAGGTGGAGTTGGTTCCCCATCTCGCCAGCCCTCAGCCTTTTACCTCTGTTTGTATGCGGGGGAACTACTCCACTCGGCTGCTGTTCTGTCCTGCAACACCACACAGTGTGAGTATTGGACCATTGTACAGCTTTCTCAGTGCGCCCCTACCCCGACCCACAAGTCTCCAGTGTACAGGAGTACTGGCACATTATGTACCTCTCCTGAGGCAACTCCACCCCGACCTACACCACACATACTATAGCAGTACTGGTACATATATACTGTTAAGCCAGGACACACAGTTCCAGGTGTGTGTGACACTCCGCTCTCTGCTACTGGGACATTGTTCAGCTTTGCCAATATACCACAATCCTAACCAAGTAAACTCCCCTCTATTGCAGCACTGGCCGAGCATGTAGTTTGGCGCTGCACCATAATACTGATTTGCAGCACCCTCACAGGACTAGTACTTGGGCAGAACACAAATATTTAGCTGTTCCCCACTCCTGAGCTGTAACACTTTCCTCTAGGCAACTATTGGTGCATCGCACTCCTGTGATTTCTGAACTTCAATACTGTTGTGCAACACTTCCCTCTATACTAGTAATGGAAATTGCACAGCTTTGCCACTGCACTTATGTTCTGGCCTACTGCATCCCTTTCTGTATCATTTCGGGTACATTATGCAGCACGGACCGTGCACCTCAGCCCCTGAGTTTGAATTAATGCTCTTGTATTGCACACTTTTAAGCCATACGAGCTTTAGCAAAGTCAACCTGTGAGGGTGGTATTGTCTTTAATAATCATAGTAGGCACAGTGTGGCACCATTATTCAATGCCCTTGAAATTGTGAAGTAGAAAATGACTCATCTGCTTCACCAACAACATAACAAGCATTTGCAATGCAATAGGTCTCGGATTTACTAGAGTTTGAGCTATTGGCGTTGTAGATTACAATGCCTTTTATTAATGTGTTGGTTTTTAAAAAAATACTAGAAGGCATCGTTATTTACCATGCCAATAGCATAATCTTTTGCAAAAGCGAGACCTATTGGGTATGCCAATGCATGTTTACAATTGGAGACAGTTAGTTTAATAGGGAAAGCTAGACAAGACTAGCATGGCTTTTACCAGTAAATGCCAAACCAGGAAGCAGAAAATGTATTATTTGTTTCTAGTATGCGTCACTAGATAAATCATAAGTTTGTGAGTTGCAATTTGGAGACTTCCATTATTCCTCCAATTGAGTTATGAGATTAATGAACTTGTGGAAACCAGAATGGTTGGTCACTTAGCTTGCAGTTCCACAGTATCTACTTTTCAGGAAATTGTGGTATTGCTTTTACTGGAATACAGAGCTCCCATAAATGACAGCCTAGGGATAAGCTCTTTAGTTTGAATGCTTCATCTACTGGGAGCAGTGTCTGGCATAAAGACAGCTGTAGCTTGCTCATCAACCAGCCTAGTGTAATAGAAAAAGCTAAATAAAACACGCATGCTTATATGAATAGAGGGGATTTGGTGCAGCCATCAGAATCTATTGTCCTGTTTAAATGTCCGTCACATTTTGCTTCCTGCCACCACCGCATGGGTCTGCCCACTACAGACATCTGCTCTCTTGCACTGTGAAGGATGGCATTTAACCGGGTCACATGTGCACATCCACTTAAAAGAAGTGCACTGGTGGTGGGCTGCTTAACCTATAGTTCACTTTGGCAATATTTTTTCTTCAGAATCTTTATTATAATTTTTTTTTAATTGGCCATCCTTGTGTGTTTAAACTATGGCATCAGCCAAAAGTAAATTTTCTTTGTGCCAGTAAAACTCGTATTTTCTTGCAATGTGCTTTATAACTGAGCATAGTTTCTATACATTTTCTCCTAGGAAAGCACTTTTACTGTTCTATTAAAATAAGCAATGCTTTTTTATTTAAAATTTGAATTGCATGTATTTAGCTTGCCACGTTTGTGATGTAATGTATACTTTCACTTTTAAAGAAAATGTTTGCAATAAAATGTGTTTAAAAAAAACAAATACAAACGCAACGATCACATCAGCCTGATAAGTTCTGGCTTGCAGTGGGTTTTATTTATGTTGGATGCTAACATCCCAGGCACTATTGTTACACGTGGATAAGATGTGGAGGGGGATGAAAAGGTAAATTAAAGGAATACGTTTTGTTAGCCCAATTGGGGTTTATTATACCAGCGTCCCCTTCGAGCTTCTGTTATGCAAAATAATTTTTTACGTGCTGCAAACCTGCTAATATAGTGTTTTTTTTATTTATATTTCATCATGTCCATGTTGCATTGATGATGCAAAGGTCACATTATGCGTGGTTTTGCACATATGAAGCATTGAATATATGCATAAGGCACTGAGAACATGTTCATTAGCAACTTTACTACTTTATGATGGCACCCACAGTAACACTTTAGCAGTTGTCCTTTGTTATCTTTTGTTATTTGAGACATATTGTAGCACTTTGGATCAGGTGAACAAAGCCGCATGGCTGAAACATGTTAAGTTGCACGAGGCGTGCACCCAATAAATGCATGTTTTGACACTAAGCAAGCACATTACCATGTGGTGGATTTAGAGTTGTTTTCGCAAAACGGCCTTTCTGGCCGCTAGCGCGACTCCTTCATATGGCTGCAGTTAATAGTGAAGCACTATGTAATGTGAGTTAGATAAAGTAAGATACATTTGTATTGCCGCTAAAAAGCCATTCCTTTCTCATAGCCTTAACCTAAGCACCCAGTGTATTTGTCATTGTTCCAAGCATCAGCAATGGGGTATACATTGTGTCATAGCAGAACACAACATTCAGACGTCAGAAGCCTTTTAACAGTATCTCCTGCTTGACATCACTACCTAGTTAAGTGTTGCTTTTTTCATGGCACTAATTGCATGTCCTGTATTGTAAGTGCATGATGGGCGTCATACCCTCTTCCCAAGTGCCGAAAGCACGTTCACTACCATATTTTACTATAGACTTAACCTATGTGAAGAGTTTTTATGCTGGACTAGTTTCCTACTTCACGCCATATTGTTGCTTATTGGCAAATCCTTTGTTACAAACTACAAATATGTTATATATTTTTGGCCCGTGATTACATTAACCGCAGCATCCCTCATAGGCATATGAGATTTGTCACCACAACATGTTTTTAAAGATTGCAAAGCAGCATTAATGCTGTGTTTCAGTGGCTCTTAAACTTGGCTGTCTAGTCCGAAAGTATTGCAACAACAAAAAAATCCCTTGGTGGTCATTAAATAAAACAAAACTCTCAATTTTGCAAAATTTGTAGCATCAAAAGATACAAAGTGCTTTTAATTGACTTGCATAGTGTAGCAGTTTGGGCGCAGTCTGCATGTTACCGCTTTTAAACACAGTAGGCCTTCTCGTTCTTAAGCCGTGAATGAATTGTGTACTGATGAATCTGGGCAACGTTGATTACAACGATCTAAAACATCAAGTCTGTGGCAACAGATTAGTCATTAGTCAGTGTTTGTGACATAATTCAAGTTAATTTGTTGTAGTTAATAATTCTTTTAAATCTAAAACGTCATCATTAGTTGCCCATTTAAAGGTAAAAACTTTCTAAAGTGTTCAGGAAAGTGATGGTTTAGCAAGATAGCAAATTAACAAGTCCGTTGTTCTGCTTCAGCACCTTGATTGACAATCGTTTTTTTTTTTTAAAACCTTGGTCTTTTGAGCAGGTACTGCAGTGTACTAGCTTATTGATTCTAATGGATCTATCAGTTACCTTTTGCACCACACATCATGCTGTACTTCATTCCATTTGTAGATACCTTCTAAGGTGGTCTCTAACCTGCGTTGCAGGCTGTTTACCATTTGGGTACATGAAGTTCTCTACAACTTGTGCTTTCCCTCCTCTACTGTGGAGTACCTTCGGACTCTTCCTCATCACCTTATTTTTTTAAACTATTTATATAGCTGCCGGATCTGTGGCCAACCTAACCTCTCTTTTTCATCAATATGCAGAGAACACCCAGCTTTACCTTAAGGTTTCTTCTCTGATTACATTGCTTCCTTAACATTATACTCAGTCGCTGTTGAACTTTGGATGGCCTGATCCTTATTAGGCTCTCATTTAAACATGACCTAATAATTGTCCCCTCTAAGTAACAAATCCCTTTTCTTTCTCGCACCAAATCCAGTGGCTTCCGCTTAGACTAATGTATTTCCCTTTAGCCAGATTGCAATAGAATAACGAAAGTGGTATACCATGATCATCCTTTTCACATAAGAACAACATCTCTCATCCCAGAAAATGAACTAGGAACTGTTAATAAATTTTGTTTTGACATCTGTGAGAAGCATTCCCTGGCTGTGATGAAAGGAATCTATCAAGCAGCCTCAAAACTAATAACTGAGATAACAAATTCAGACTGTTTAATTTATCACTATTAAGCTTCCTTGGTTTCATGTGAAGCATGCATAAAGTACTTGTGTTTTTTTAATGTAGCATAGTTGTAATTTTATGTTGCATACATGAAGGCATTTGATTACATGTTCCTTGTGTTGTTTGAGTAAAAATAGGCTAATCGTATTTTCTTTAAAATTGATACATCATAGTATTACTTCGATAAATTTGTATATCTTCATGTTGTTAAGACTCAGCCTGAGCTCCTCCCCTGTAAGGTTTAAATCTTGCCGTAGTCTGTCAAATCAATAATCCAGCTTTACTGGTGGCAGACTCCTTGCCAGAAGGGTGAATCGATTAAAGCTGTACCATGGGCCATTAAGAACAAGCATTTGCAATGCAATAGGTCTCGCATTTATGTGAGTTAAAGCTATATGCATTGTAAATGACCATGCCATTTATTTACATTGTAAAACCTAAAACATAAATAAGTCATTGTGATTTACAATGCCAATAGCTAAAACGTACGTAAATGTGAGACCTATTGCATTGCAAAAGCCTGGGGCGTATGCTGGCTAACAGCTGGGGTGGCCCCAGAGGCGGGAGGCATCTCCTGAGTGAGCCGTAGCTGCGGCAGCTGGTGACAAGGGTCAAAGGGGCTTCATTTCAGCGCATCATTCACCAGAAGTGCAAACCGATTTGCTACAACATAGCAGGTGAAGAAAAATGCAGTGATACCTGAAATTCAATAGTAGGGAAACCCGCATAACATAGTAAAAGGGAACCCTTCTTAATTCTAACATGGATGTGCATCTAGAAAACAATGTCATTTGGTGGTATGTATAATATTGACACACCTTGATGTCCTCTTGATTGTGCGCACAGGCCCTGCAGGCGTCCTGTCACCTGGTTTATGGCCACGGTCATCGCCATTGACTATAGAACACTAGTGAGCAGTTACTTTAGCTGAAAACCTGCTTGCATAATTAAAAACACGAATGTCAACTGAACAAAGCATGTTTGGGACGCTCAGTCAGCAGGCAGGGTGATAACCGTTATGTTAGCACTCTTAACATGTGCTCGGCGCACAAGGGGTCTCTGCACCAATTAATCTGGCACACAACATCCCTTGCAGGTGTGGACGAAAGAACTGGCACAGAGCTGTGCGCTTATCAGGGTGTCAAACAGACCACGCGTCAGAATCATGGACAGGTATACATGAAATATTACTAGAAATTCCTTTTTCAGTATTTTAAGCAGCTAATATTTAGACACACGTTTGTAATTGAGCAGCATACTGCCTGAAAATTGTGTGACATGCGGCTAAATTACAGCAGATGATCCCTAGTATCTCGCGCATGCGCAGAAGTCCGTTCCACTTTCTATGGGGCTTAACATTTAAGAATCTTAGACCTTGTGTACACGTTACACTTATATCAATCCTCACTGTGGATCATTTATGAACGTGCATAGCATACAAACTTCATCACTTTAAAAGGTGGTAAAAGTTGGAAATAAAGTTGGAAATAAACTTCTTTTATAGGGTTTGAAACACCTTTTCAAAGACAGTCAATATTCAGTGAGTGACAGAAAGCTCAGGAGAATCACGATGGACATTTGATTGGGCGAATGATGACTTGTGCACCAGGGGGACCAAGGACACAGTAGTTTCCAAGCAGCAACTAGGAAGGTAAAAGCACGCCATGCACGCGTTGTGCTCGAACAACGGGAGGAGGGTTGGTACAAAGTAAAGCACAACACTGAAACTAACTAGGAAAGTGAAAGCATGCCATGTGCGCGTTGTGCTCAAACGATGTGAGCTGTACACGTGCACATCGCCTGTCCCTTTTGGAAGCGAAATCGACTACAATAGATCTCGCAAGTGAGTAGCGCATGCGCTCCGTCGCTAGGCTAGAACTAAAAATGAGGTTGTCCTTCAGACTATTCCCTAAAAAGCCCCAACAGAGTTTGATATGAATCTGGAACATATTTCTTCTTATGTTTCAGCCTAGACTCAAACTGTGGCTAAGGGAACATTTCATAATCATACGTCTTAAATGGCTTGACATGTTTGTGTAGAAGGAACACATTCATTTAGGGTGTGATTATTTTGAAGAATTTTTCATCAGCAGAAAGTTTTCTGGCTCTTGTCAGGTGGATAGGTTTCTGCATTTCAGCTATACAAAGTTGAAGAAATTCAGGATTCTCGCACTTCTAGCTCAATTCCACCAGAGTAAAGGCACCATTGATGACCTACCAAAGTTGCAAACTTATTATAGACATTTGTACTGCAGCAACGTTACCCACTCCATCTGCTTTTCACAAGCATTACCGGATTCGTCTTCTAGGACTTATGCAGCTTTGGGTTAACAGTTTTGGTTTGGCCAAGCTTATGCAGTTTTCTTGTTTGTAAGGCAGTGAAAGTAGAGTCCAAACTGAATGGGAAATTTGGAATAGAGGACGATATTCTGGAAAATCATGTTTATGTTGATCTCAATTAGCTCAGTTCTTTGTGTACCTACTTCACATGGCAGACCCAGCCATACCCTGTAAGTGCACACCATGCTTTAAGCTTGTGCCAAACAAGCATGTTTGTGTACCAGCAATGTGTTAATTCACTGATTGCGACGTTTTCTGCAAAGTATCACTTGTGCTCTGTTCCAAATGCATTGTCAGTGACCTAAGAAAATCCTAAAAGGTTTTGAAGGAGCAAGAAGAGCCTCTGAAGCTTCATGAAGGTGATTTTTTAGGTCAAAGGCTACCGGATAGCGCAGCTATCTACTTGCAAAAGACTTATTGTGGACATCTCGAGAGCTAAGTAACTCTTCCTGTTGGTTACCAATGGCTATATATTTTGTCACTTAAATTTGCTTGCTTTCGATTTGAGGGTTTTATTTGTTACAGGCTACTTATCTTGTTTTTGTCCCTTCCGTGGAGCATAGCCTGTTAACAATCTCTCTTATTGGCTCTTTCTATGCCTCCACCAGTGTTCACCTTTTGGGGACTATTTTTTTCTTCTTCGTAACGCACTTCATGAGAGTGCATGTGTTTTCAAGCTTTCGTCGAAGTGTGCTTTTCAGCCCCCTCCTGTCGCACTCACAATTACGTTTCTTGGCCCTATCATCTTTCTCTATAGCCACCCATTTGTTGGTTGCTCTTACCTGTCTGCAGTTATTTAGAACGCATACTTTTAAAATGTATTTCTAAGCACTGCTTTTTTCTTTCTCTTGCACGTCTGAACTCTTATTTTCATCCCATGTATATTAAGAATTTGTGGACTGTCTTTTTTCATCTCCATTCTTAAACTGCTGCTATACACGTCACACACCTCTGTCAAATGCATTTTCTACATTAATGTACCAGATGCTTAAACTTAATTTTTCATTTGCTGTTAGTTCTTTTTAATTTGTTTTAATCACTACTTTCATCTTTCCATATTGTAAACTTTAAAGCATGGCCTCTCGTCTTTTTCATACAAAAGTTCTTGACAGTGCACGTCTTTTACAGGCTTCTCGCTCGTGTGTTTCAGCTCCCTCCTGTTGCTCGCCACCTTTGCCATTTCTTGGCCCTTCCATACTTTTTCTCCAGCAGTCCACCTCTTTCTTTCTGTTGCCCGTCTACAATTCATCCTGTAAAAAATGTATGTTCCAGTTTCATACGGCCATTTCAAGTTTTCTTTCATACATTCTAACACCATTCAAAAGCAATCTGCTTTTTATCCTCCCTCTGTTACTTCGGGTCCCTCATATATACATAATCATTACAAACGCCCCAATGCTGCTCTTGCACTCCGCATCCTTTGTTAAACACGTTTTCCGACATCTTCAGACAAACCTTTTGGCCTTCACTTCACATCTGCATTTTTCAACTGCGCTGTCTGCATACTCGCCTCTTCGTGCAGATGAACTCTTTCCTTTGAAGTGCTGCTTCCACTTAAGCCCGCAACTAAGGTGGCAACTTTAGAATAATAATGTATTTTGTAGAGCGCATGGTTACACCTGAATGGTGTCTCCCCGCTCTGAAACCTAGATCAATAGAGAAGAGAAGCCCAAGAATCAAGGGAAATAGAGGAATTAGCTAGGGTTGTGGAACAGCCAGGTTTTAAGCTTACTTCTGAATTATGTCTCTGAATTATGTCTCTGAAGTAGACGCTCTCAGAACATAGGGAAGGGAGTTCCACATTTTAGCAGCTAGGAAGGAAAAAGATAGAGCTCCTAATCTTGCTTTCATTGTCTTCGGTATTCAAGCTAATTTAGCATCAGATGATCTAAGATCGCGACCTTGGTTGTAAGCTTTTATCATCAAATGCTGGTATCTAGGGCCTTTCTCGTGGAGGATGCGGTGGCAGATGTACATGGCTTTAAACTTAATACTTTAAGACACTGGGAGCCAGTGTAACTGGTTGAGAGCAGCCGATGCAGAGGATGTTTTGGGGAGATGGAGCACAAGTCTCGCTGCGGCATTTTGGACTCTATGAAGCGAGTTGATACTCCCCTTCGTGGCTGCGAGATACAGGATATTACCTGAATCCAATTGGGAGGTAATGATAGTGTGCACAATGGTTTTGAGGGATTTGGCTGGTATTAAGCCTAGGATTTTTCTTAGGGTTTTGAGATTGCCATATTACTTACCTGCAACACTTCTTATCTGATCTTCGAAGGAGAGTTTGGAATCAACCCAGACTCCTCAAATAAAAGTGTGAAACACAAATAAAAGTTAAAGGAAGGGGAGCCAGGATCCTCGCTGCTCTAGAAGTGCTACAAGGAAAGGAAGTGGGTTTAAGTTGAAAAAAACGGGAGCCAAGCACCTCCCGTACCCGAAGGTTTTACAAGGAACCCAAATTAGATAAAATGACACACAGGTGAGTTTACAGAACACTGCAGAACGAGTGGTGAGTTCCACTGAGAAGGGAGTGGGATCACAAGAACCAAAATGAGATCTCTTCCCAGACATCGGGTCCGGCGCATCTGCCAAATTCAAATAGGCCTCCTCAGGAGAGGCTTCAGAATCTCCTGCCAATTGGGAGGAGAGGGGCGGGTCAGTCAGCAGTCATTCACTTCTACTTACAATTGTTGTTTGTGCCACAAGGTCTATGCTAACATACATTCACAAAAATGAGTCATCCCACTCAAAAATGTTCATACTGCACAAAAAATTTAGCAAGTCTTACAAATGCCTTATTATACACAAAATACATTTTCAAACTCTATTCTTCTTTCTCTGACATACGTCACAAGCTTAATTTCTGCAGGCACAAAAAGCCAAGCCCCGCTTAGCAATTTCTCAGCCCTCTCTATCTTTCTCTTCAGCCACTTATCTGGTGCTCTTTCTCACCCGTGGCCAACCCGACTTCTTGCATCGCAGCACTACTGCAAGGCATGCATCTCCGTACTATCAATAGTTTTGGCGTCCAGTGGTTTAGCCAGTGTGTCAGGTTTTAGAATAATAAAGAAAATGGACATCATATCTGCTGTTTTATTTGCAAAATACACCAATAACCAAGGTTCAGTGGAACTGTCAGGCCAGTGTGGACAGGTGCCACTACACCTGCTGCTGCACCAATGATTCACTAACCCATTCACACAAAATATCATTACAATAACTACACTACATCCATTTCAAACACTCAAACATTTAAAAACAGCAATAAGATAAACTTAAGAACATTTCAGGTGCGACCTATTGACTTTCTTAATGCTTATCTTGAAATACCACCAACCTGGAATTCTCAGCACTATTGAATTCTGGGTTTTATGATTTTAGCAAGGGTGGTATCTCGATATTCTCTATTCCACACAAAAGGAGTCCTGCTTGAGGCAAGAGGGCAGAGACCGTAGAGCAGGAAGAGCCAGGTTTTCAAATACTTCTGGAACGTCTTATAGCTGGTTGTGGCATGTAGCTCAAAGTGGCAGTGAATTTTGAGGGGATGCTGTTTATATGAGAAGGCTCGGCTGCCCTGATGAGATTTAATATTTTAAGTAGACATAACAGGAAATGTTCTTCCTAGCCAAGAGTGTGTTGAGGAACATAGCAGACCAGCCACAGTTGTGAGAACATAGTGCTCTTTAACGTGGGTGCTTTGAATGCAACGACGGAGACTATCATAACACGTTTGTGAATGGGGAGGCAGTGAATCTTCTTTAAGTGAATGGAAATGGAGAGTGGGAAGCTTAAAAACAATCTGTGCTGCAGCGTTTGGAGTCCATTCAAGTGACTGAACACTAGCAGCTGGAAGGCCCAAATATAAAGTGTTGGTATAATCTAAGTGGGAGCCAATGATTGAGGGAATAATGTAAAAATTGAAGTGTTCTGGTATATAAGGTAGCGCCTTCTTTGAAACCATTATGTGGATGAAACAGGTAGAGGCTAAACCCCCACGTTTTTTAGCAGTTTAGGTGCACCATAAGGATTTCGTCTACCTGGTAGAGGAACAGATAGGCTGGGCTCAAGCCACCACTACCAGCTCCGTCTTTCATCCAGGCTGCTATTTCAGAGAAGAAAGTGCAGAAGTTAAGTTACGTGGTGTCAGAAATCCCATCCATCTTAAAATCTCCGGAGCGTGATCTGCATAGCACACAGGAGCAAATAGATTTGACTAGTGGAGTAACTTGAATGTTAAGGAGAGTAGGAATAAGAGAGGAGCCTTGAGGGACCCAACACGTCAGTCACACAGAAGAGAGAATTGAGGCGGGGGGCAGGAGGGCTTCATCACTCCATCAGAGAGAAAACAGGAAATCAATTCTAAAGCCTGAGCCTGTATACCAGCCTTATAGAGTCTAGCACTCAATATTTTGAGACACCCTATCAAAGGTGGCACAACGATCAAGCAAGATGAGCGTCACCATGTCACTCTGTTCCAAGATCATACGTAGTTCATCTTGTACTGCAGTTCATAAATATATTCAACTTTGCTTAGACTACTCAGCAACCATGCTTGTTTTGAACTCCATTAACGTGAACAAAGGTAATCTGGTCTTCACTGACCCTCTCGACAGCTGAGGGATATTGCCAACCTGAGAAGATGACACCCCCACCTTAAAACTTTAAAATGTTGCCTCTTGAATATCTCATGGGTGAACTGAATGTGTGTTATGTTGAGGCATTCTCTCACATAACGATTGGTAGGATTCATGGCAGTGGTCGCTGGGATTAAACCTGGTGAAACAAACTCTTAATAGCGCTTTCATTGTTCTGGACAGTTTGTCTGTGCTCTTATTCTTCTGTGTCTAGAGTACTGATTTTTAATTGTGTTGCATGGCTTTTATCTGTAGCTGTCCACGCCACTGGCTGCACCAGTTTTAGGAAATGATGATTGCCAAGGACACCAAGTGCCGTTATCTTAATATTATGCTATTACATTTGGAACAGTAAAACTACTGAATTGTATCTTCAGAGGACTATCTATGCCTTAGCAATCAACGGAGCACTGAATTTTAGGTATTCATGATCGATCAACCAGATCCCTAAGAAGCTGTTCTTCTATGCTACTCTTACATTGCTAAATATCACAGATCTTGAGCTGCAAATTCCAAAGTATTTTCTTGACCAGTTCCTTGAGTTAGACAGTTGGTGGTGTTTTTGATGTACAATGCATACTGCA
The DNA here is from genome assembly GCF_964261635.1 of Lissotriton helveticus. Lineage (NCBI taxonomy): Eukaryota > Metazoa > Chordata > Amphibia > Caudata > Salamandridae > Lissotriton > Lissotriton helveticus. Next base: position 155,739,958 of record NC_136068.1, on the reverse strand, counting down.
AGTTGGAGTCCAGCAGCTTGACTAGGCAACAGTTTGTTGTGCAATACTTCTAGTTTATTTGCACTTTTTAAATCGCCTGTTGTGTAGTAGGTTTGAATGTGAGCCTTTCCTTTGCAGTGGAGTACGTTTATGTTCAGAGGTTTATAATGTTTCATGACCCAACACCCTGTTATATGGTTTGAGTTAAGTGCTGGTCTTCATCAGTGCAAGTCTGGATGATTTCCTTCAACATCAGCGGTTTTGATGCAGTATTGGTGCATGTATGTATAAAAGGCTCCTTTGGAGTACCCTGTATGTGAGTGACCAAACATAGCGTTGAGGGGATGGAAGCCTAGTTCCCTGTTGTAGGTTTTGGGGTTCTTCCTGTGTCTTCATTTTCACCACGTAGTGAGGGTCTGTAATGACTTCATATATGTTTGGGTGGTTTCTTGCCAGAATTTTAGGTTGAAGAGCCAGTTTACAGGGTCCTAGTTCCACGTTTCGGTGTGTCCGCATGTTCGATCCCATAAGGATCCTCGGTCTAATCCATCTATGGTTTTTCTGCTACAAGTAAGGTGATGTTGACTTTTGGTATGCTGGCATTCTGGCACAGCTGAAAATTGACTACTAGTCTGAGTGCTTCTTGAGCCTGTTAGTGCTTTGTGAGCTACCTAAGCGAATGCATCCCTAAGGACATAGATTGGCTGGTAGACCTATTTTAACAGTCTGCTTTGGTATAGGTTTCTTGATTTCCTAAAGTTACTAGAAAGGACATTCTCGTAGTGTAGTAGTATGCTTTATTTTTGTTTGCCTGCGTGTATTCACATTATCCTTCAGAAGATGTGTTCTCTTTTGAAGATGCAACTTAGCATTTAATATGTTGTGGAACGGTGCCCAAAGAGAAATAATTTGAGTACAAATGATATCTTATTATTCACATACCATAATGTTAAGTGCATATTTGGGAGTCGAAATGGCTCAGAAAACTAGCCTCTACAACTTATAAACGGAAGAAGCAAAGTCACAATTGACTTCTATACTGCACACTATTCCGCCTTGGCCTTAGCTTTCTTATGAACTTCTTTGATTACTACATTTCTATCTTAATCTCTTTTCGGATGATTCCAGAATAATTATACTTCACTCCTTCTCTCTATTTGTTGTTTCCTCGTTTTCTGTCTCCTTTTCCACAAAGTTACTGAGATGGAGGTTGCTGCCTAAGTCATAAAGCATGATGCTGCTCACGTCCATAGTTACGTTCCCTCTTTGCTTTCCAGTGGGAGATGTTGTAGATGTTACTCCCCCTTTATGTACCTTTTCGACCTTTCCATGTCCCTGTGGTATCTAGATATGAAGAAATTTGAATGCCATATCTCCGCTCCTCACTTCGATCGTAGTTTTTTTTCTTCCTTCACTCTGTTTCTTCCATGCGTTTTATTTACTCGTGGGCTATATACTGCAAGGGAACTACTCCCATGCAAGAGGCTAATAACATTTTTTTTTAAATATAGCAGATCATACAGCAGTTCTGTAGTTTCTAGACCCTGTAAATAACAGGTGTTGCTGCTAACCAATTTATGCAAGTCCGTTTACTGAGCTGTGGAAGGGTAGAAAGCTGACTTGCCCGAAGTTAATGTTGAATCACAATCACTCGTAGCACGGTCAGGGCCTTAGTACATTTCTGTAGTGATAGTGGAGCTTCAGGGTATCCACTGGGCCTCTGGTTAAAGGTTTTCACAAATACACGGTTCACGAAGGATTCGTGTTCACTTGTCCATGTAAGTTCTCTTCTTTCAGGTTTTGTTTTAGGTCTGTCAGTCAATAACTTTTGTTTTTACTAAAATTATATGTAATATATGCTTATAGGGGCTTTCAGCCAGCCCTCTTTGTCCATTGGTCTGTTTTTGTCATTCCATTTTCTACTGCCCACTTCAGCATGTAGCTCATTTCACTGTGAGTGACTGTATTCTCCCTCTCACAAGGAACACATACAATGTAGTAGTTCCCCTAAGTGACATAGACTACTAGGCAAATGTGTGCTTTTTGAGACCAACAAAAATAATTTTGCTCTTAGCCAGTTTTTATTTTCTTAGATTGAGGACCTAGCAGTATCCCTAGCAGTAAATTTTGCAAAAACTATGACAAACCCGCAATTAGCCAAGCCAGAAGGCTGGTGGCCATTGCCAAACCTATTGGCTTTGCCAATGCTTGTCTCTGTAGCAACACTTTTGCTCTATTGTATCCGTAAGCATCACCCGAAGTCACACATATTCATGAATACGCATCAAGCCAGAAAAGTGATGAATTGCTAGTGCATGATCAGAAGTTAAGGAGTCAATTTACATTGTACTGGAAATCATGTTCTGCTCAGAGAATAAGGTGGAGATTAAGACATTGTTCAAAAGTGCCTAGACCTTTCCTAAACCCATACTGGGTTGTAGCCAGAATATGGTTTGCACTAATCCAGTCCAGGAGGTGATCTAGTACTACTCTCCCAATAACTTTAACAGAAGAGGACAAAAGAGATATTTGACAATAGCATTTGGGATCATGCACATCACCCTTATTGAAAACAGGCACTAGCACAGAGGTACGCCAGGAATTTGGAACACCCTAACTGCAAACTGAGTTAAAAACTGCGGTAAGTACCGGAGACCAGAATGCGGGATCTTCCTTGAATAAATCCAGGGGAATTCCTTCTGGGCCTACTGCCTTCTTACCTTTACTGTTGTCATTTGCTTTCCGTACTTCCACTACATTAAAAACAAGGTTTTGACAAGTTAAATTCAGTTGTAATGGGGCATTCTCTGCAGCAAGGTCAGCCGAATAAAGGCCAGCAAAGTGAGTCACCCAAGTCTCAGGGGAGTATATGGACAATAACTTTGTTGGTAGAGGGGGAGATCAGACAGACTGTACGGCCTTCCAGAAGGCCTGAGGGTCTCTTGACATGCAAGCGCTCACCACTAGATCCCACTTTTCTTCCTTCAATGTTGTCTTTCTTTTCTTAATGGCAAGCTAAAACAGCTTCCTACGTAGGTATTATTAGCCTCTGTAAGCCTTGTTGAACCAGGAATGCGCCTGATTACAGGACTAGGTTGTAGGTTTAGAAAGTAGATGTTTGACTTTGTCGAACAGAATTGCGAAACCTTGTAAGATGCGAGCTGGCTCACGTGGTATACAATTACAGCAAAACACCAGGGCACAGAACTAAAGGAAATTATCTGCGACATAATACTATTCATGTTTGCTGAACGCCAGACCACCCTGTGCCCAGCATCTTTAGTGGATAATGACCAAATGGATAAAGGCTTGGGCTTTGGTTCCCTGGGACGGTAACACTAGCTTAGCAGAGATAGGATTGTGGTCCCTATAAGTCTCGATAAGGACCTCACAATCCTTAATAAAAGGAAACATATCCCAGGGGGTGAATACATAAATCAATAGTACTTCCTATACCTCGTCCAGTAAAGGTGGTCAGTCAAATTGGGCGCCATATTAACCAACCCTCATTCTAACAAGTGGCTAAGTAGGACCCGTCCCCTAGAGTCCATTATATTTTGGTCTGGCTCAGCAGCGGCTGGATCAAAAGTGGACTGGGAAAGCGATACTGGAAGACCCAATTTCGCATTAAAATCCCCTGCCACCAACAGCTTAAAAGGACGATCCACTCGAGCCTCTTTCTCTACTAGCTTGTCAATCAGCATAAACAGCCCTTGAAAATTGCCTTTGGATGTAAAGTTATTATTATAAAAATTCACCAGGTACAGCTTAAAGGTATCTTTTCAGGCAAAACAAAACACCTGCGCTTTCCCCTGCTCCTGGAATAGCTGAATAATCATGCCAGCAATTTTCACTTTAAACCAGACCGACATGCCCCTTAGCTCTACCTGATGTAGAAGGAACAGCGGGCAGGGTAAAACACACAAATCCATCAAAAACAATGTCTTTACTCTCCCATATTTCTTGCATAAAAACTATATCATAGGTCATAATAAAAGACCGCAATCCCTCCAATACAATCTTTGAGGCTATACCTGCTATATTCCAATTTAGGATCTTCAAACAAGCATTATCTTTTTAGCCTTTAACATTGATTGTACTCACACCGACAGCAGGTGGAAACAGTAAGGGACCTGAGGTCAAATGGGAAGCAGGGGTTAAATTTGCAGGGTCCTCCAGGCTAGTACCAATACAAAGTCCTGCCCCAGAATAGTCAGACAGTAAGATGCTGTTTCTCCATACACCAGATCTACCATTACAAAATCCCCTACCCGCCACCTCTAGACCAGGCTCCGAAGGAGCGGGATTAGGTATAGAAAGGGATGGTATTTGGATAGCACCCACTGGACTAGCAAATAATCGGTAATCCTTTCGAGAAACTCGGTAGACAGACTCCTCCACCATACCGTCAATTTATTTCTTCCAAGCTAGCCAATGGGGCAAATCTATTGAACAGGTGAAATGATAGTGAAGAGTGAGGTTCAAACAGTCCCGGGACTCTGGTAGGAAAACTGCCCGAGGTGCCCAATCTCCCAAAATGCTGATGAAAAAAAACATGTGGGACTATCTTGATAGAACTATTCTTGACCATTCCCATTCTGGCTTTATACAGTATTTCCTGGACTACCTTTGGCGAACGGAAGTTTACTACAATAACATCTCAAATTTTCCGCAAACCCCTACCCCCAATATCACTCGCCGGTCTGGCCATTAAAAAGTCACTTGAAATATCCCAACTACCAATAACATTGTTGTTCAGCCAATGAGTAGATTAATTTATTAGACCTCTTGTGGATTCTGCATTAATTTCCGTGAGCCTGGGCTCATTTGTCAGTACTACCACGTATGGGGCTGATGCTGGAGGAAGGTCTATCACAGGAAGAGTGTCCTTGTCTATGGGGAGAGCTGCTGGGCAAGTAGCAGGTGGAGCTGCAGGCACAATTTTAGCTGGCTTAGAGGCGTCCTTGGCATGATCAGTGGAGATATGGATGAAATCACTGGCCAAATACTGGGTACAATAGAGATTGAGGACTGAGGATCAATTAACTTTGCTATATTCGATTCAATTATATCCAGCCGATCAAGAATGGGGCATAGCTTAGAATCCAAAAGCTTTCTTAAACATTTGTTCAGAGCACCCCATGAGTTCACATTTGGCTCCTCTATCCCCCTCCAATAGGATACCATCTATACCTTTGTTTTGGGAAAATGGATTGCTAGTTTTTACAGAAACCTTCTGCTTTATAGTTTTTAGCAGTTTTCCTCCTCCGCTTTGTTCTGGGCCCACTTTACCCTACCGGGGCACTGAGCTGAACCAATCCAATAGAACCTGTTGGGCCAGGCACTAGCTCCCCTCAAATCACCGCCACAGCCCCCGTAATTGCTGGACCTGCGCCCTCCCTACAGGGTTGGATCGCAGCAGGGGTCAAAATCCTTGGTGCCTCTTGCAAGCTTCTTGTCTCCACAATTCCCTGTATTGGTAAAGGCTCATTACAACTCTGATTGAAGTGAGAATGATTGACCGCCTCAGTTGTAAGGGAAAGGCGCTGTTCAACCATCAGAATCTCACTTGAGACCATGTACACGGCTCGAATTAGGTAATTATCAATTGCCAAGCGTGTGCGAGGAGGTGGTAGCACGCTGGGCAAGCTTGGAGCCCCCTTTCTCTTACCCATTTTGAGACTAATCACTTAAATATAGGTTAAGCGTAACTTTAAGCGCAGCTTTAGCAGTAACTTTGGGGTAGATGGGATAGGCTGGCGTTCCTTACTCCATGAGCAAACTCTATTATTCTCCGTGCTATTATAGGAAATGTAAAACCATATACCACAGGTATATGGGTATCCAGTAGATCCAACTGTAAGCCTTAGACTAGTATCCCAGCCCAGCCTTATCCGGTCTTTGACGGGCGCAGACAGACACACCCTTGGCCCTGCGCTGCGGGAGCCCACGGCTGCTTTTTAAGCGCCTCCTGGCGCTAGAAGATGGTGGCCGGGAGCCGCGAAGAGCTAACAGGCCGGTGTGCACGTCCTCCAGGACCGGGGAACAGCTAATACAAGGCTGGAGCAGGTGGCAGGTAGAAGCGGTATGGGCTCATTTCGCGGGGTGCCGCTGCAGGCTCTTGTTTATTCCTGGAGTCTCGCGGGTGGTTACTTAAGACATGCTTCGTTCAATCAATACGTTTATTTCTGGGTCCTGCCCCATAAAACTTTCTCAATAACCAGGGCTCGAGTCTGGGTACCACACGGGTGGACGGTGTACCCCCACTTATTTTACCGGGGGGACTCAGTCCCCCCCTGCCAAACAGCTGGACTTAACTCTTTGGCCTCTCTGGGTCGAGGAGCTCGGCACCTTTCGTGACGTCACTTCCTGTTGTGACGTCACTTCCGGTGACAGCGTCCCCACGTCCCCCCCCCCACTTCTTTTTTTAGGACTTGTGCCCTGTCAATAACATTATAAACAATGGATGGTATGGGGCTTCTGATTGTCTTCATGTCCTTACAATCCACCGAACCTCAAGGTGTAATCTTTCAGCATTAAACTTGCTCTGTATTTTAGCCAGGTTGATGAGTTTCAAATGTGCCGCACCGCTGAGCCAAATGCTTTCCCTTATGTGGCTGGTGTTGCAGTCCTGACTTGGCTCGGAACAAGTTCGACCTGGCTTTTTCGGCGGCTTTTCGGGCTTTTAGGGTGCCTGAACCGGGTCCCCGTCCGGTACCTCTCCTCCGTCTTCGTCCACCTCGCCCGCCTCCTTGCCTTGCACAGGCACGATCAGTCGAAAACCCCTCCCCCTGAATCATTAGTGGTGAATGCTCACTAGAAGAGCGTTATGATCCTTGTTCATTTTGTGTGCTCTGTTGCAGACAATTACTTTGAGTTCTACGTCCATATAGGTCTGTATGATTTTCTCAGTTAATCTAAGTTTCGTCTGCAGGTAGGTACTTGAGGTTTTCATGTTAGATTTGTTCACACATTTTTCTTGCATTTGCCAACTCTGCAAACGGCAGATACAGCATTTTTGCTTTCGTCCCAGGTATTTTCTGGATAGAATTTAGATTTTTACATTGACAAAAAGCAACCCTTTTTTATTCTTTTGAATCCTGCACCGATAATGACAGTCTCGAACACTTGCATGCTCAGAAGGGTAGTTTTTGTGTGGCCCATAGGTTGCAAAGCAGTAGTTTACTTTGCATTAAAGGAATTATTTGTTAAGAGAGAAGGTGCAACAACAACTGTCTGACATTCCCCTTGCCCACTTGACCATGGCAGCTTCAGAGACGTATGTGTCCTTAGTCTGCTACACCCAGGACTTAATCTTCACAACTAGTTTTCAAATCTTATAGAGAACCATCAGACGTTTGTCCTGTTAATTATGGTCTTGATCTTTGTGCTGCAGTGTTTTTTTTTAAAGATTTACGTAGCACCTAGCATTTTTAAAGAAGTGTACAATGCTTGAGAGCAGTAGTAAGCCTCTGGCAACTTTATTAAGAAGGTGAAGGTTGCAACAGGTGAGCTCCTGCCAACCCTTTCTAGGTTGTGCTGAACATTCCCTCAGGTACTAATTCATGCGACTTCTCAACAGGCTGTTTTTTTTTTTCCTTCATAGATCACGCACAGTAAAGACTGACTGGGTGCAAAAGTCCGCAAAGATCAGCTATTATGGTATATAGGGAAAATGGGATTGAATAGTTCTAGGTATCCCTACGTCTCTTCGTTCATGACTCCCATGCTATTTCACACTTTGCCAGACTATTTGTGGTGCCCAGGATTCTACTGTGCAATTTGTTCTGCGGGTTATTCTGGCTCAGTCTAATTTTGTTGAAATCCTGCTCTTGCCTTATATTAATAAGTAGCATGGCACTATAAGTTTCATTATAGGCCTGATTGCTCTTGAACTTGATATACCAGCCGAGCCTTTTCTAAGCTCTTTCAGCTGTTAGCTTTTTCTTTCTGTGGAAGATATTGTATTCAAGAGGTGTTGCGTTAGTCTCCATGCGCTGGGTCTACCCCTCTCATGACACTGCTTCCACATTTACTTTAGAGTTTTGCTGTCACTCCTGCTTGGGAATGACTGTTTGCTACTTCTACAGCACACACCTTCAATTTATCAGCTCATTTTCTTCAGGGTTCAGTTTCCCATCACCAGTTGAATGACTTAAAGTTCTTGGATTTAGAAGTATGTTTCCTTTCTCCCCCATCCTTAATCAAAGGTTAGATATTTCGTGTAGTAAGTACTCAACAGAATAGCACTTGCGAGAAACATGCAAGAGGAAATTTTCAGAGTATTTTCATTGTGGTGTAAGGGTGAGGCTTATTTTGTTCCTTGGTGCAACCTACAATATATATGTTTGATTTCTTTTGAGACATCTTTGGTGCCTTCTAGCATCCATTTCAGGCATGCGGGCGTATGTTCCTCTTGTGCTGTCATAATGTTGGCAGTAGCTTTTAACACACCCTGGAATGCCATACGCATTTAGACATTTATCCCTTGATAGTATACTTAATTCCAGCGCCCTTAAGCAATCCACCACTTCCACTAGCCACAACATGCCTCATTGTTTTCTCCTCCTATCGGCCGTATTATGCTACTCTGTCCATGGAAATAAGTAAAAAACTGCTATAAAGCTGCCAGAGATGCAGCTTTAGTTTTTCGAGTCTGGATTTTTCGATTGGTTATTTTTTCATTTATGTTGTTTACATAACTAAAGTAAGCGGATTTTTCTCCTTGGGGGTCTAATTCCCATTAGATTGTTATGGCAGACTATGGTGTTTTGAGGTGCTGAGTATAATGTCTGCAAATTTTCCAGTACACCTTTTTGGGGGTAATGAGATTGCAGACTAGGCCTCCTTTATGGTAATTGACGCTGGATCGAATTCTCCAGGTGAGAGTTTTTCCTCTATTGTCCCAGCTATGAGCAGTCACTTTGACAGACTCCTGATCATGGCTTCTGTATTAAGGGAGACCCATCCTGGGTGTGGGTTCTGAATGTTTTAGCCATAAACATTCCTTCACGCTTGATTTCATGTCATTTGAACCCCCAGAACTGAAAGATTTGCCTTTTCGTAATCATCAGTTCTTATACATAATTTCACTCCTGGAAAGTTCTGCTTTACAACTTTTGACATTGTCCATGAGAAAAGTAAGTGGTGCTGCATGCATGTACATCCAAACACAAGTTCAGATTTCAATACCAATTAGATGTTCTACTCTTTAACATGCCTAGACTTCACTGCACTTAGATTAAGGTACCTGTTCAACCTAGATGTGAAGTGTTTTCTTTGATTTGTTTACGCCAATTGTAAAAGAAGTTGGGCAAATACTCTGGTGTGCATTTATGTATGGTGAAAGTAACCACACTCTCCCAAGTGCTTCAGTGCAAGCCAAACTCTTTTACCAGATGCAAGGAAAGGCCCCTTTTTGCATAATCATCCCCAAAGTTTTGGACTGATTCTGCTGGTTTTTCAACTGAGTGCAATGAGACCTGCTAACCAAACCTATGCGGTAGTGCTCTTACCCTTAAAAGTGTGAATTCAGTGTCAGAATCTCCATCCCATATAAGGTTCTCACTGTGGAATTGCTGTTTCTCTTGGAAAATCTATACGTTTGGGTGACCAGCTGTTTCTCATCACAATGCTTACCTAACAAGTCCCAGAGAATAGTCTTCAAATCAACAACCAGTTACTTCTTGGGATGGATTCTAAAACCCCCAGAACGCAAACCATTTGCACTTCTCTCTAAGTTGTCAAGACTTTCCAGACTAGCTTTCAAAATTGTGATTGCAGTGCGCAACTTAAAGGCGCCGAAGTCTTCCACCTTCAACTGACTAGTATTCCCCTTCTGTGCACCAACTTGGGGATGAAAATGCTTCTCTTCCATGTGGCCTGCTCTTGAGACATCTTGTTCAAATAGAATTAAGTGTGACTGCTGGAGCTGTTCAAGGTGTGTCATTTTTTCAGTCTTCAATGTGGCAGCTCCACCATGGAGGCAGGGTCCACGATGTTGAGAATGATCACTCTCCCTCCTGCCGTCTGCAGTTCACTGGGCCTCCTCATTTGTGCAGGGCTCAAGTAGTTTTCTTCCTCAAGCTACCTCAAACTATCTTGGCACCAACCAATTCAGCCAGCATCTCTGGTCCAATGCCTCCCTTAACTTAATTTCCGCTCTGGTCTTCCGTACTCAGATGTCTCGTGTAACCTGTCGCCTCTTGGCCACCCTGCCTCAGAGTGTGCGGTGGGATTGGCATCTCCAAGTACCTCGGGTCATCTGCCTCCACACAGTTCGAGGACTGGTCTATTCCCCTGAAATCATAAGCTGCCTTGGTTAACTCCAAGTGTCTGTCAGAAACAAGTGCGGTCGGCAAAGAGGGATGCACGCTGGCCCATAAAGTTTGTGGACAATCTTAGACCCTGGTCGGCCCCAATGTCCAAGTTTGTTCCCAAAAATTGACACTTTGTCTGGTGCAGGGATCGCGAACTCCTGAAATTGGGAGTTATTTAAAGATACTAGTGTTTAGTGGAAATGTAACCTGAAAGTAACGTTTCCTTTTCAGCTCTAGAAGGGGAGCCTGAAAATGTAATTGCAATTAAAAGAAATTTCAATGAGAGGAGCTAGGTATTGCATTCCTGGTACATTTGTATATTTGGTTAAAATATTAAAGCTGATGAAACAAGATGCACATGGCACCTTATAAAGCAGCAGTTCTCAAGATATCCTCCCTAATGCCTCTTCTGTTTGTCATAGCCATCTGTCCCTGTGTAACCTGTGCAACCTGATGAGCAAGGTGAAGCCGTTTGCAGAACACATATTTGAGGCTTAGCACTTGAGGTCATTGTGAGAAACATTTCAAACAGAAAAATGCCTTACTATTAGAAAATACAAATGGTATTTGATCAACATTAACTGTGACCTAGTTTTTCTGATTTAGCTCGGCATCCAGACCACCAGCTATTATGTCTACCAGTCCTAAACCCCTCAGATTTCCCCTAAGTGCACCTAAATGGGATTATCAAATGCCATGATTCACAAATGAAGCAAATAATAATTACTTTTCTGTTTTCATAGTCTGGGAATTCGCCCTTACTTGAATTCTGTATAGTAGAACCACATTTTTATATTGGGATGGCAGTCAAAATGTTTCATAAGTTATCTGTGTTCCATCTTCTGGTAGAAGTTGAAAAATCATAATATCTCTGAAAACCTAAAACCTGCTTAAAGACTGGGGTCACTTTTCAGATTTCTTTTAGCGTTCCAGGTAGTTAATTTTGGAGAAAAAGAAAATCTTCTGGTATCTACCAAAGCAAGATTGGTTGCCTAAGGGTTTCATTTGAGAAAGAACTGGAACAAACTGACTGTCAAACATGCAGAATGTCAAGAGATGTCTCAGGAGTTGAAGCACAACTTTTAATGTTACTTTAGGGTATGCAAGCAAGCTCTTAAGCGAAAATTGGACTTATCGTTTAGTAAACTCAATATTTGGTTGTAAGGGCTATTAGGTTCATAAAGGTCTCTTGATAGAGATAGGTGATAATGGAGGGGAAAAAATAGTTCTGTTTGAGGTCTGGTGGTATTTTGACTCTTCAACCAGTATCACTTCAAATAAAGATTCTTTAAATAGTGAATGTTGTTTTCTTTTTTAGTCTTTGTTGACATGGAACATACTCCTTGACACTTGTTACCTGTAGTGGTTGCATCATTTTCATTGCTCGCTACACGTTTTCACACCTATTTGTGTTATCAAAGCATGACCCTTAGTACCTCTTCATAACGCCTCTTTATTGTTGATTGTTTTTGCCTGTTATTAAATAATCTTTTCAAAATTCTGTTTGTGAAAGTGATCATGCTGGCAGCGACTTAAAAAATCTAAAATATTAATATAGACTATCTTATAGACTGAATGTGCCTACTCTCCTGTGATCACAGCCTGCGAGCAATGTAGTGTGGAGAGGCTTTCCCAGCCTACAAGTGAATGGTGACTGTGATTAGGAACTTGGGAGTGCAGGGATAGGTCGGGTGAGCTCACTGCCTGGTAGCTAGCCTGTTTATGAATGTCATTTCAATGGACTTTGAACATCACATGGAAAGACACCTGTAATCCAGGTAAGCTCCAGGATTAATGAATTGTTTTATTCAATACATAAGTATAGCTATATCATTCTTTTTTTTAAGTTATTTTAAGGAATCTTCTTAGGTTGAGAAATTCAAGAATTCATGATCATTGATTATTTCGTCTTAATGGATGTAGTGTATTTGCAGATGCATCTACTGCTTCCCAGGTCCTAGGATTCTGTGCTCAGAGGATCCTGTACCTTTGTTTGGTTGTGTCTTTTCAGGTGTTTTCTGAGGTTGGTTCATAGTGTGGAATACCGCTCCATAGCTATACTGAGCCACAGTGATTGTATGATTCAGTTTTGACATCTTTAGAATTAGAGTTGCTGTTTAATAATAAAATATTAATTTACCGCCAGTTGTGGACTGAAACAATAGCTTATGGAAGATCTGATGTGAGGACCAGGTTTCTTTGGTCCAAAAATGTTGTTTATGTTGTAAAGCAGGGTTTGAAAAGTTATGTTTTTGGGGGCACTTGTATTGGATTGTTTTTGGATGTTTTGCTATTTTAGGCCCTACTCTGCATACTCTCACCACCACTCAAGAGAGAACACATCTTATGGGATGTCTCCATCTTGAGCACCCTCAAGATGAGGACGCTAACATCAGAAGGCTGTACTACCCAGAGACAATCATCTCGGCTATATGACTGGTTTGAAATGAGATGCCACTGTCTGCTGCTGCTGCTGATGATCTTCAATCTATTGATCTCTTACCATCTGGACTCGTTTTGCTAACCCATAGCCCATCAGGTCCTGCAGCAGTACCAGTGCAGGATAACCTGCTTACATTGCACCTTTATTTAACTCTGTAGTGTCCGGATGCCATCACTGTAGTATAACAATGGTATGGCACACAGGGAGGCCTCCCAATTATTCATTGTATCTGATAGAGACGTCTAGCCACAGATTCCTTACTTTTAATTCATCCCCAGACGTCAGACTGGATCTGGAATTTTTTTCTTAAGCAGTACCCCGTGTGCCTGTAGTACAATTATTTGGCTCTGCGTCACGTCGCCCGCACTGGAAGTGACTTGTATGGTGCCTGTATAGGCGCCACCCCAGTGTGCTGACATATGTTCTTTTCTTTCCTCGCCACTCAGCACAGATCTGGAGTAGAGCTATCCCATTCTTTTTTGACTGACTCTTTTTCGACTTCTTGTCAACCAATTTTTTGGATACTTTGTCTCCTGGTGTGGCAGGGATGTCCAAAAGGCATAAGGAAGGCTTGTTTCCAGCCCGGTGGCTCCTGTCACAATTGTCGGTGGCGGATCCACACCTAGTCTGACTATGACGCCAAGACGTGTTGATTGTCACGCCATGCACGCTCAAGACCTTGAGGGAGCAGTCTATCCAGTTCCTTGCTGCTCAACGTCACAATGGTCGAGAATAGTTCTGGGATCGGCCTTGGAACCACTCTAAGCACTCTTTGTCGCAGTCGAAATCGTCCAGGCGCTCTGGTAAATCCCACAAACGCAAGAAGGTCAAGAGGTCGAAGATGTCTTCGACTTCGCACGTCCGTCAGTTATCCCGCAAGATGAAGGAGCTTCTGCAGGCGAGGCCTAGCTCCGCTGTTGCGTCCGCGCACTTGCAGTCCCCACACCGCTAGTTCCAGGAGCCCCGTCCAACTTCAGAAATGTTGAGGCCATGCACCTCCTATTTGGGCAGCCAGTTCATGCTGGAGCACCCTTGGGCCCCGCAGGCTAAGGAGGGTCCCCACCGGTCACCCGCCAGCGGGTTCACCCTGGCACCAGTCGGGCCCCTCTGATGGATCTTGCGTGGCTCGGATCGAGCCACCTCGACCTTCCCTAGTGCCGGCTCTACTGCCGACGTTCACACTGGCGGCACAGTCCCCATTCTCATCCCCATCTCGAATACAGAGCCAGGTGGGTGTCATCCACCGCCAACTTGGGGCAGACCACCCAGGTTGGAGGATGTGCCCTATTACTTTGTGCTAGGACTTGGAGTTGATTGGGAGGAGTCACTGGACAGTGAAGAATACCAGCCCCCTAAATGTCACCAAGGATACCTGGTGTGAGATTCTGGTGGGTTACAGATACTGGCTTGGTTTTTCCTCCAACTCTGGCAACAGAGGAAGGAGCCTCATTCGCTATGGTGGTGAGGAAGGCGGCTGAAGTCCTAAACCTTCAGTTACCCGCTGTGGCTGTAAAGATGAATGTTTTGACTGAAGATGCTTCAGCCAAAAGCCACCACATCCTAACCACTTTACCCGTTTAATAAAGCCCTTAGGGATGTCCTACTCTGGGCCTGGTCCAAGCCAGGAGCTCCTGTGAATAGGTCGATTGCCCGCCGCCATCGCCCCACTCCAGGGGACCCCATTTTCCTCACAACACACCCCACCTCAGAGAGCTTGGTGGCCCACATCTACACTTCCAAGTTAAATCCTGGTGCATTCCCTACCACTGCCTGGACTGGGGATCCAAGAGGCTGGATACCTTGGGGAAGAAGAGTTTCTCTTCCACCAGCCTGGCACTGCCGTCGTTGAACATCACATGCCTCTTAGGCCGATACTCTCACTCGCTCTGGGACTCGGTTGTGCAGGTGCTACTTATGGACTTCGATGAGGCCTGAGCCATACTCTCTCAAGCTATTTATGAGAGAGATGCAGCTAAGTTTGCCATATGCTGTGGGCTAGATACGCCTGACTCGCTAGGTAGAGTGGTTTTATAATTAATGGCCTTACGGCATCATGCCTGGCTGAGGACGATTGGCTTTTCGGCGGATGCCCAAGCCTCAGTCATGGACATGCCCTTTGATGGTTTCAGTCTCTTCGGAGACAAGGCGGACTCTGCGCTAGAGCGCTTCAAGTACATCAGGGCTACATCAAGGTCCTCAGGCCTTTTCCATGGCCCCTCGCCAACCATAGCCTGCCTTTTGCGGACACGAAAGGGTCTTTCAACCACATGTCTAACTGCCGTGCCTCTACAGCCAGCAGGCTTCTCAGCATTTGCATCACTGAGGATTCGGCATCCACAGGCCTTGTGGGTCAGGTAGCCAGAGGTCGGGCCAGTCCACCACCCCCCAGAAACTACAGCCTCCAACACTTTGTTTGCCCTTCATTGGGACCCAGTGAAAGGTAGGATACGTCATAGCCTGCACCACTGGAGGTCAATAACATCCGACCACTGGGTTCTCCAGGTTGTCCAAAGGGGTTCCCTCCTATTTGTGACTACCCCTCCACCAACTTGCCGCCGGCTGATGGAGGACCACATCTCATTACACTGCCAGGAAGTGCAGGCTCTCTTGACCAAGGGAGCCATAGAAAGGGTGCCGGCCTCAGAAGTAGGTCGTGGTTATTCCCGTTACTTTCTGGGACCCAAAAAGGATGGAGGCCTTTGTCCTAGCCTAGACCTGCGCCCTCTCAATGTCTTCCTAAAAAAGGGAAAATTCAAAATGCTTGTGCAAGTCCTGTCTGCCCTCGACCCGGGATACTGGATGGAAGCATTGGACTTGCAGGATGCATACTTCCACTACTGCGGACTTATTGCACTCACTGGGATTCACTATCAACATGCCAAAGTCACACTTGATCCTTTTCAGACGCTCCCTTTCATCAGCTGTTCTGGGCACTGTGCAGTTTAGTGCTTATCCTCCCCAGCGGCGAGTCCTGGATATTCAGGCTATGATACAGACGTTTCAGCCTTTATCCCTGATTTCAGTAAGACTGACTTTGAGCCTGCTGGGGCTCATGGATTTGTGCATCCTGCTTGTTATGCATGCCCATTGGCATGTGCGGGCTCTGCAGTGGGACCTGACGTTCCTGTGGGCGCCTCATCAAGGGAATCTCTCAGACACGGTCAAGATCTCGGTGGGCACTACAAAAAATCTGCAGTGGTGGCTGACGAACCACGATTGGCCCAGTGACAGACCCCTTTCCCAACCAGATCTGACAGTTGTGATGCTCTGGGCTGGAGCGGCCATTGCGATAGGTAGAGATCCGAGGCCTGTCTCTGGTGTAATCCAGTCTCCACATCAACATGTTGGAGGTCCAAGTTATCCAGTTGGCACTGAAACCCTTTCTACCATCTATTAAGGGAAGGCTAGTGCAGGTGTTCATGGACAACACCACTGCCATGTACTGCAACAAATAGGGCGGGTGTGGTCGCGGACCCTCTGTCGAGAGTCCCTGCATCTCTGGACAATGACTGGAACCTTCAGGGCATTTCCCTGATGGTTCAACACCTGACTGGCTCTCTGAATGCCAGAGTGGACAAACTCAGCCGAAGATGCCTAGCGGATCACAAGCGGCACCTTCAACTGATGATGGTGCAATGTCTCTTTCAGCAGTGGGGAGAGCCGTGGTTAGATCTGTTAGCCACCGCATAGAATGTGCAATGTCCGCAATTGTGTGTGCTGGAGTTTCCAAGGCAGCTTTAACTTGGAGATGCTTTTTGTCTCGAATGGCGCTCCGGCCTCCTGTAAGCCTTTCTGCTAATATCACGCCTGCCCACAGTTCTTAAGAAGATCAGGAACAACCTGGTCCAAGTCATCCTTGTGGCACCAGACAGGACTCCTAAAGCCTGGAATCCTGAGCTGTTGAGCATCTATAACAACTCATAACCCCACGCCGCACAATTCAACTAAACACACTTCCATTTCACATCATTCCACTTCATGCCACATAATCACAATCCAGTAAATTCAACTACACGTTTCCACTCTGCCACATAATTCCACTTCACAGAATACCACTTCACACAACATAATTCCACTCCACACCAAACCATATAATTACATTCCACACAACACAATTCAACTCCAGACAATTCCACTACACATAATTCCACACCAGCCTGCAAAATTAAACTTCACGCCACATATTTAAATTCTACATATATCCACTCGACTCCAAAACCGACAATTTAACTGCGCAACATGCCACATAATTCCATTCTACTTACCAGTCCACACTATGCCACATAATCCCACTCAATACTACACAACTCGGCACCGTTCAGTTCCACACCATACAACAAATATACACTCCAAATACTACCACTCATGATTCAATTGCACCTAATTACACTGTACTCACAACCACATAGACACCCCACATAACTCCACTCTGCCACAAAAATCCACTCTGCAACATAATCCACGTAAATACACTCTGCACCTTTCCACATCATTTCACTCAGTGCCACAGTTCCATGCCACACAGTTCAACTCCACACAATTCCATTCCAAACCACAAAATTCCACTCCACAACACAATTACAGTACACACCACATAGATCCAATCCACTCCACATTGCACTCCATGATGCATAATTCCACTCCACATAATTCCAGCACACTTGATACCACATAATTACTCTACACAGAATTCAACTGCACAACATGCCACATAAATCCACCACACAATTTCACAACAAACAATTTCAATCAAACGCACATAATTCTAATCCACACCACATACATTCACTCCACTCCATAACACATGGCTAAAAGACATTGACAACGACAATAGTTCTCGAGTTGCAGAGACCTATTGGCTTTGGCAATGTTTTTTATTTGTCAATGTGGGTTTGATTGTATATGAGAACATGCACTAACCATGGGATAGCCTTTTTATTACCCTTTCATTCCACTAGATTTTGTGTGTTTTACATTTAGCCCCTATGTAGAGAATTCTGGTTAATTATGTAGGACACCCTTGATTGATAATTGTTCTAATGTTTCCAACTGTTCATTGTAATATGTAATAGTGGTACAGTGACTGCAAATTTGTGCAAATGTTCTTAATCGAAAATCTCTTTAAGACTTCTATGTTTGCTAGTATACTGTGTTCAATTCTCTTTATGACTTCTGCTATGTTTGCTAGAATAGTATAATATGCCCCTCTCACACTTGCTTTTCTTTGCTCGATCTTGGCAAGGCCTATTTGTACTGCTGCTTTGAGCTGGTGCTCTTGGATGTAGGATTGAATTCCTCTCCGAAAGCTTAATTTAAGCTGTGCATTTTTGCCCATGGTGCTGATTTCAGTGTGTTGAATCTTGGGGCCTGATTTAGAGTTTGGCAGATCGAGTTACTCTGTCACAAACGTGACGGGTATCCTGGCCTCCATATTACGAGTCCATTATATCTTATTTATTTATTTTATTTATAACGTTTTATATATGGCGCTAGCTAGACCCGTGGGTATCAGGGCTCTTTACATGCACAACAGAAAATAAAAAAATGGTATCACATCGCAGGACATGAGGATGCATAAAGATATAAGCAAAGGCATAATACTTATGTATACAGTGCAGGGGAGAAAAACGCAGGTGGTTGTA
The DNA here is from genome assembly GCF_964261635.1 of Lissotriton helveticus. NCBI lineage: Eukaryota > Metazoa > Chordata > Amphibia > Caudata > Salamandridae > Lissotriton > Lissotriton helveticus. The sequence continues at coordinate 155,721,575 of NC_136068.1, read as the reverse complement.
ACAGTCAGATAGCCACCATCCTTGAAGGTCAAAGTGATAGGGGAGTCCATTAGGTTATTGATGCTTACGTTGGTTGACTTGGTCGGTAAAGTATTGGTTGAGGAGCAGGAGTTTCAGGTCCTTTTTGATGCAAGAGAAGGAGGGGTTGCATCTGAGGTCAATAGGGAGTGCGTTGCACATCCTGGGAACGTTACCAGAGAAGGATCGGCATCGGGTTGTTTTCCTTTTCAGTTTCAGGGAATGAGAAGAAGTGAGTTGGTGCTTCTCAGAGTTCAGGATTTTCCTGCTTATACCAGTTTGCTGTTTAGGTAGTTGGGCGATTGGGCGTGAAGGGCCTTGTGTGTGATGCAGGCCAGTTTGTAAATACATCTACCTTCCATGGGAAGCCAGCTCAGTGAGTTGAGGGTAGGTGTGATGTGTTCAAATCTTTTTACACCAGTCATGAGTTGAGCTGCCATGTTAAGGACGGACCTTGGTGGGGCTAGGTGAGCTTTTGGTGAACCTGTTAGGATTGCGTTCCCGTAGTCCAGTTTAGAAAGGACTAGGGAATGTACTATTGTCATAATATTATCCTGGGGAAGGAAAGGTTTAATTTTCTTGAGCAGTTGTAGAGAGTAAAGCGCACCTTTTGCAGAGTTTGTGATGTGGTCTTTCATTGACAGGTTCTTAACCAGGGTAATGCCTAGTGACTTTACCGAGTCGGATAGGACGAGGGAGCAGTTTAGAGCATCAAGGTTGCCTGGACCTAAAATAACGGCGCTGCTTTAAATACGGGGACCTTGGCTCTTCCCTGATTTGATCATTCAAACATCATCAAAGGAGATGACCTTGTGGCACACAAAGCAACTCCAGCTCACAGCTGCTAAGCAGGGATCACTTTGTTTTGTTTCTCCTGCAAGACATCTTCAGTCAACCCCTCTCCAAGAGGGGTGATGGTAAACTTCGTTCAGGCAATTCTTCTCATTCTGTTATCTGTATCCCTGGATTGTTTATGCTGCCCGAAACATAACGGGAATCGTTAATTATTTATTATTTAGTTTAGGTGCAATCATAATGGTTTACCTCATTTCTGTTTCCGTATTTGTTACTAAGCTTTATCTACCTCTGCCCTACGTGCACTCATTATAGCCTCCCTCGCTTTATTTCCCTTGGTTATAATTTTAACTTTTATATTTAAATTTTTCTAAACGTTACTTCGCTTATCTTTTGAAAAATACGTACAATGCACTTTTTTTTCCTTCATCTCCCTGCTCCTCATTGATTTGTTTATTACTAGTGTTACACAGATCTTTTTGTTATCATTGCTACCCCCCTCTATCTCGTTCTCCCCCACCCCTTTCCCCTACTACTTTCCACTATCTTCTCTCCATACAGGCTCTACCTCCCATTCTCTCCCCTCTCATAATACTGAACCTGTCCACTGCCTCTACTCCTAGAATCACCCCCTCCTCCCACCTCACGCCCCCTAACGTCTCCCGCTCAACCTACCGCATTGCACGGCCCACAACATCCCCTGAAAATATTACCATACACTCCCCCCATCTCTCATATTCCCGGCCCCCATTGTGCTCTTCCCCAATCTCCCACCACTCAGTCTTCCCCTCACGCCCTGACCACTAACACTGACTCATCATGCCACCCCTCAACCTTACCCAGATATCACAGGACTCATCCATCATTAAGCATAGACCCAACTCTTGGTCCATCCTTTACCCCTCAAACCTTTCCAAAAATGGCAAGAAAAACTTTAAACACAAACTTCTTACATGCCATCAAGAAACCTTATTTGTTGACAACTATCTTAGCCTAACCTCCATCATAAAAACTAACTACATCATCTTCACTAAACGCCCCTCTAAATGGAAATGTATCTTTCTCCGCCACCTTCCTATCACGAATTCCCGCAAAATCTCTTATGGTTGAAACTTTCCACCACACCTTCCCCCACTTTCCCAGGCGAAATCGACATCTCTATTTTCAAATCAGGAAATTTCTCCAGTATTGGGGTGTCTTTCATAGATTCACATGCTTGAATATTCCCCGTCGTCGGAGTGGGAGTCCCACGGTAAATAAAATAGCAATAATATACTAAATATATATATATATAAACATATAAACATATATATATAATCCGAAGAAAAAACCTGAAATATGTATTAGAAAAGGCATAAACTGCCTACCCAAAATTCTACATAGGAATGCATGGGGAAGGAAAAGACCATATGCAGCCTGTCTTTGTCATTATGTTGGTCCAAACTGCAGCCAATCAGGCGACAGCAGCCCTCTAGAACCTTCTCCTCGGAGCTCAGCACCTCAGATTTTCTACCACACGTGTGTAAGGGAGTCTCCCTGCGCTCTGCTCAGTTTCTCTTCTCTTCAGGTTTTTCCTGTTTCTACAACATGTCTACAAGTAAGAAGTCTCTTTTCAGAGCCTGTTCATCCTGTGGAAAGCTAAGACTTTTTTCTGAGGACCCACACAGTAAGTGTATTTACTGTCTTTACCCGGACCACGAGGTGGGGAGCTGTAAGTTCTGTAGAACATTCTCCACAAAGACTTTAAAAGACAGAGAAGGCCGTTTACTCCTCTGGCTTCAGAGACTGAAGGATAAAGATAATGTACTTTCTGATGCTGAAAGTCTTATTTCCGGCCATTCTAAAGCAGCTTCCAAGCGTGGTAGTGTGCAGGAGGTGCCTTCTCCATTTTTGAAAAAGAAGAGGATGTCTCTCTCCTTGGCCCCTGCGGTGTCTTCACCACTTCCTACCACTTCTGGGCCCAGGCTCCTGCTGCATCTTCCTCAAGTTTTTCTGTGAAGAAAACTGATTTTCCGTCGACGACGGTGTCGTCTACAGTTCCGTCGACGAGATTTGCTGTCTCTGGTTCAAAGTCGACGACGACGGTCACGACGACGCTTGCTTCTGGATCGTCTACAGCCCCTTCATCGACGTCATCGTCGTCGATGAAGGTAATTCTCAGTTCTAACACTGTATCGTCAATCATCCCAATTTCGTCGTCTACGAAGAAACCTCCGTCGTCGACAGTCCGATTGTCGTCGACAAAAGGTTTGAAGATGTAGATTTCATCGACGCCTTCGACGAGTGTTCCGTCGACGGGTGTCCCGTCGACGAGTGTTCCGTCTTAAAACAGAAGGCTCCGTCGACATCTACGTCAATGAAGGTTCCGTCGACGGCTCCACTGCTGTCGACGACGTCCCCGTCGACGATGTCCTTGTCGACGAAGTCCTCATCGACGACGGTTTCGACGAAGAAGACCGCAAAGACCGTTGCACCGTCTATGCCTCCGAAAGCTCCGTCGACGGAAGGATTGCCGTCGACGACAAGGTCGCAAGATGTAGTCAAGATGACACCGTCTTCATTTGCCTCACTACCTTTGTTGCCGCTGTCTTCCAGCAAATCGGACCAGGTCGCAACTTTTCCTGAAGGGGGAATGGCTCTTTCACCCTCTCCTTTGTTTGCTACGGACTCAGATCAGGAGTCTGAAGGGCATGTGCATGAAGCTTTTACTGAGGCTCAAAGTCTGTCAGATTTAATTATAAAGTGTCAGGACATCAGTAATGATGAGGAGGAACAGTATGGCCAACATGATGAAGTTCAGACTCAAATGCCAGCTGCGATGTTGCCATTGTCAATGATTTCAAGCCTCCAAAATATGTCGGATGACTATAATCGGCGTTTCCTGCCATCACCACAAGTGTTTACTGTCCCATCTGTTTGACCCCGATTACGGAGCCGTCAACCGCTCCTTCAGAACCTTCACCTCCTGCTACCATTCAGAGACACACATCAATTCAGGTTCACGCAACTTTGTATCCTGATGATGACGACGAGAACCCTCCAGAGCGAGAGGATGGAGAAATTAGATGTGGATGGTGATGATCAGATGGCGGAGTGGGATGACTATAGGGCACAGACACCATCCCCATCTCAAGTGACGCCAGGGGATTCTCCTCCGGTGGATATTGCAAGCTTCCATCAATTAATGGATAGAGCGGCTCAGCGTTTGAAGTTGCCACGAGTCTAAAGAGAGGAAGATTGTTTCCTTTATGACTTCAAGAACCAGCCATTTAAACATATTCATACTGTCCCAATTATAGATTTCATCTGGGCTGAAGGGGTGAAACTCATGAAGACTCTAAACTCTTTACCGGCACAATTGCCAAGGGTAGAGAAGAAATATAAGGCGCCGGTGGGATCTCCGGCATGCCTTACTGGCCAGCCGAAGCCTGATTCTGTTGTTACACAGGCAGCTCGGAGGGGATTGCGGAATCCTGCATCTACTATCAGAGCTCCTCCGGACCGTGAGGGCCGGCGCCTTGATGCTATAGGGCGCAAATTTTCCTCAATGTCTTCCACTACTGTGCGATTGGCTAATGCTATGGCCATTTTGGGTCGATATGACCGTCAAGTTTGGGCAGATATGTCCACCTATGTGGCGTTACTTCCGGATGCTTCCAAGGCGGAAGTGTTACAGCTTCTTCAGGAAGGTGAAAGAACATCCGAAGAATTGATTGATTGTGCAGTGGATGTGGCCTGCACTGGATTTCGACAACTCGCTGGAGCGGCCGTCTTACGTCGGCAAGGTTGGTTGCGCTCGACCTTTTTCCGTCAGGAAGTTCAAGCAAAAATTCTTGATATGCCATATGATGGCGAATCACCCTTCGGAGCGCACATTGACGAAGTGTTGCAATCTATAAAGAAGGACACGGACACTGCACGTGCCTTAGGTACTCTTCAATTTAAGAAACAGCCCTTTCGGGGTGCTCGAGAACGAGGCACTAATTCCAATTTTCGAGGAGGAAGCCATCAATATCGCTCCTATAACCAAGGCAACCAGCGTTTCTCCGGAAACCGTCAACAGTCTTCTCGTCAGCAGCCGGCCAAGACCTATAGAGGAAAGTCCACTTACAGGAGATCTTCCAACAAACGTCAATGACTTGCCTTTAACTCTGCAAATTGGAGGTCGAATCTCTCTGTTTGGTTCTCAATGGTGCTCCATCACCACGGACCGTTGGGTGCTCGACATTGTAGAAAAAGGCCATGCATTGGAATTCGTCAAAATACCTCCTCCGACACCACCTTCCGGGCCGCCTCCTCCGCACCTCAAGGAACTTTTCCATCAGGTTCGCCTTCTGATTCAGAAGGGTGCAGTAGAAGTGGTGCCAAAGTCTCAGAGAGGGAAGGGGTTTTATTCCCGTTTTTTCCTAATCGTCAAGAAGAACGGGGAATTGAGACCCATATTGGACTTGAGAGCGCTCAATCAATATCTCAAGAATCAATCCTTCTGCATGCTAACGCTTACAGAAATCTTGCGTTTGCTCTCAGTCGGAGATTTCATGGCGACTATCGACCTCCGAGACGCCTACTTCCATGTCCCAAAACTCCCAGGTCATCGGAAGTTCCTACGATTCAAGGTGGGGCAACAGCATTTCCTGTTCAGAGTCCTGCCATTTGGCCTCCGATCCGCCCCGCGAGTCTTTACCAAGATATTGGCTCCGGTCATGGCCTTTCTTCGCCTCCAAGGTGTCCAGATATTCCCATATCTCGACGATTGCCTCCTGAAGTCGCAGTCCCGCTCACAACTGCTGCACCATACCTCCATTTGTCAGAGGGTGTTTCGTTCCTTGGGTCTGTCTCTCAACCTGGAAAAGTTCCAATTGCACCCTGCAACTTGCAAGGATTTCCTAGGGGCCACACTAGACACCACGCTGGCAAAGGCGTTCGTATCCCTGGAACGTCAACAGAGGATTATTCGTGTTTCTTCTACTGTCAAAACAGTACATTTCAGTTCGACTGTTGAAGTCCTTTCTAGGGATGGCTTCTTCGTGCATCGCTCTCATCCCACATTGCAGACTACGTGCAAGTCCTATTCAAGAGGAATTAGATGGACAGTGGCGTCAGGTCACCGGATCCTTCAACGATCTGATTTGTGTCACGACTCGCATGAGAGCAGGGCTCAAATGGTGGACACAGCCATTGCATCTTGCAGCTGGGATGTCGTTCCTATCAAACACCCCAGATCTTACACTCACCACGGACGCGTCTCTGGAGGGATGGGGGGCGCACCTCCAAGACCTGTCTATAAAAATGAAAATGGACTCAACATCAGAAAGCCTGGCACATCAACAAATTGGAGCTCATGGCTATTTTGCTAGCGCTGAAGTCGTTTCAACCCGTGCTGCAAGGAGAGTCTGTCCTCATACAAACAGACAATACAACCTGCATGCGCTACATAAACAAGCAGGGCGGAACGAAATCTCCGGTGCTGTCTCGCCTGGCACAGGCAATTTGGGACTGGTCACTCAATCACCAAATCACAATCACCGCAGTTCATCTCCCGGGGTTGTCCAACCGACGAGTGGGAACTACATCAACCAACACTCGACATGATCGTTCGTCGCTGGGGTCGCCCGGCGCTGGATCTCTTTGCAACGCCAGAGAACCGCAAATGCCCAGCTTACGCAAGTTGGCATCCCCACAAAGGGTCACAGGGCAATGCCCTTTTGATGAACTGGTCGAATCTGTTTGCTTACGCCTTTCCTCCAATCCCTCTGGTGCCGCGAGTGGTTTGGAAGATACTGAGAGAACCCTGCCACATCCTTCTCATTGCTCCCAGGTGGCCACGACAGGCATGGTTCTCGGAGTTGCTCCTTCTGTCCCAATGCGAGCCCATCCTTCTTCATCCTCGGATGGATCTTCTTTCCATGGACAGAGGTCTCATCTACCATCCGGTCCCCTCTTCTCTGAGCTTATCAGCCTGGAACCTGAACACTGTGATTTTGCACATCTAACCATTCCTGAAGAATGTCGAGACATCCTTGCTCGGCCAGAACTGCTTCAACTATAAAGACTTACAAGTTGAAATGGAAAGGTTTCTGCCATTGGTGTGCTGCTGCCGGTGTGCATCCCTTGCGTGCAACGCCCGCTCAGCTCCTCCCTTTCTTCTTTCAATTAGCTCAGTCAGAATTGTCTCGTGCTACTTTAAGAGTTTTTCTGGCGGCAATTTCACGCTTCCGCCACGATGGCTCCACCTCCCTCTGTTCCTCTAGGATAATACGCCAATTTTTCAAGGGACTATTTCGTAAATTTACACCAATTCGGCGCCCTCCTCCTGCGTGGCGCCTCAACATGGTTTTAGCACAGTTAATGAATGCACCATTTGAACCAATACATTGAGCTGACTGTGGTAAATAAATAATTAATTACCGGTACTATTTTTGAATACATTGAATAAAACAGATACCTCGAATCCTGTCTCTTATTTATTGAGCTATCTGAGTCTAACAGGCTTTAATCAGGCATAAGGGAAGGGACAGGAACGGGATAGCCTGCACGGAAATAGAATGAATGGCAGCTGCAATGCCTCATCGACAGTGCAGCATATATATAGTATAATACATTACATTACATTGCATACAATAGGCGTAGCAGTAGGCGTAACTCGTAGCAGTCGCGAAAGATAAGCATAAATGGGTGTAACAAGAAGGCGTGTACAGGGCGTATACATAGACATGTGATGTAGACGTCACAGAAGTGTCATAACTGGGGTGGAAACATGGAGGGGGCTACCTGAGCAGCTGGGACCTTTAACCTAGTGGTGCGCGCAAACGGGCAATGACGTGTTACCAGGGAGAACTGGGGGCTATGACTTCTACACTAGAAGAGGAGACTAAAGTCTGCGGTGTCAGGACGACATGTACCTATAGCATATCTGGTATCTGGTGTTTGGAGTACATGTTGATAGAATCTAAAAGCTATCAGGGCAAAGGCTACTTGACACTAAGACTGGTGCATGCATCTATTCTACATGTATTGCGTGAGCTAGGAATATTAATACAGTATTTCTCCTGCATGGAGACAGAAAGACTAGACCATAGCTGAAACTGTTGATGCGGTTCAGTAGCTTAGGAATGCAAAGACGAGAGGCTGGACTGATAACTAGAAGCATAACATACTCTTGGCAGACAGGCAGGCAGAGCCAGGCCGGGCCGGGCACCGCACGGCAGGAAGTAAGTGAAGGGTCAGGGATGCAGGTGGGGGCTGTATCGCTCCTCGGAGAGGGTTCAGGAGACTGGAGCTTGAATCTGGCGTCCGGGCCCTTTTGAGGCCTAGAAACGGGGACAATTCAATGAATTAACGTGTACACTGAAAATCGTGGTAACATAGGCCTAATACTCGTTGCTTTCACGAGAACTGGATACTGGCATACTAGAGTTGGACACAACTGTAATTGCGTCTTTAATCGATCATAGGGGGATACATATGCATATCGATCATGTACATATAACATAGGATGGGGAACACGTAGGGACATAGAACAAGGCAAAATATAATTTTCCCCATTCCCTCCTTGACCCTACGTTTCCATCAGGAAACATCAATATTCATAATACCATCTATCTGTTCATATAGCATCATTTGCTCGTCTCGAATTGTCTTGGAACGGGACTTAGGACTAGGAATACAAGAGGTAGCACACAAGCCGCAAATCGCAGGGCCACATTGTAAACAGAGGCAGCAACTGAATATGATCATTACTGCTATACCTAGAAATGACAATACCTTCCATCCCCAGACAGATATGATACTCCAGAGCCAACCGGACCATGTCCAGGTGCCTGGATCTTGGTGTAACTGATGGGCAATTTTATGAAGTCTGGTTATAGCTGAATATACAGACGGTGCGTTATTAGGAATGAAAATGCAGCAACTAGATCCGATGACTCTACAAGCTCCTCCCCTATCGGCCAGTATGACGTCAAGGACGAGACGATTTTGGAGCACGACAAATCTAATGGCAGATTGCTCTTCAGTTAAATTACCTAGAGCAGAAGTAGTCTTATTCACTACTGCTTCAAGGGTTCTGGTTAACCTACGTATTAACTTACTATTCTGGACAGGACCTATGAAGAAAAAGAAACCTTTATTGAAGTCTTGATATTGTTCTAGAGTAGTTTCAGTTTGATCGACAATTGGGGACTCAGTCTCCCTTCTATGTCTAACGTGTACTAGATGTGTGTTTCTGTGATAATCGGATGGGGCTAGAAAAACTGGTGGCAGTAGGAAGGCAATGTAACATGTTCCATCCCAATCGAGGGGCAGACGAACATATGCGGTCTGACCACAAACAAAATAAGAATGACGTGAGGCTTTGAAAATAGATTTCCCACTGTCACTATACTCGACCACAGTAGTACAATCACTATGTCCTACATGTGCGGAACCATTCTTTCTGACACATAATTCGCCTTTAACTGGTAGTACTGAAATAGCAGGCAAATCTGGAGTAGTATCGGACTGAACATTCAGAACCATGAAATTCGAGGAATAATTACCTAAATCATATACTTCATTTTCTAGATCTAATCCTGTTCTATGGGAAAAACCTTCCTTGTCTGGGAAACATGTTCGATTCAGAAGGGACATATCAGTTGAGGATGACGTTAATGTGGACCATGCTCCACACAAACCATTGTGTGAAAACGGATAAGGAAAAAGTGGCAGAACTCCCTTCGGTGTCTGGAAAGGGGGAAGTCGACCACACACCCAACAATTTGTGGCATTGCTGGTCTGGTGTGAATAGTGTAACATTCTGATAAATGTGTTATTACGCATAGCAAGACGATAGGATAACTCGTGAGGAGGCAGGTCACTAAATGTGTGCTCTACTGTAACATTAGGAAACATATGTACATGTGAAATAGGAAAACATAAATGAAAAGCATAACTTATGCAGGTAACCATAAGACTCAGAAACATAAAAAATAACAGAGTAACGATGCATCTACTGCAAATATTCTTTTGATAGCGTATTCTCTTAGAGTTTTGACTAACTCTCTCACTATGTGGGTCTATCTCATACATGTCAGGAACCTGCCTAACCGTTTCACCCGAGAGGGACTTAAACAATTAAACTGTCTGACTTGCTAGACCTCAACTTGGCTTTATACTCCTGCTGCAGAGTTTTCTCTAACAGGGGAAGTTTAGAGTCTGTGTCTGGACAGTCCTTAAGAACGGGGCAGTCTTTGATAAATGTCTTTGGCCGTAATCCATGGAATTTCTTGATGTGGCTGGTATGCACCCAGCCCTTGCGTCCTTCGAGCTTGACTGCGGTCCTTGTTGTTAATAACACCAACTTGGGCTCCTTCCAGCGGGGCTCCAGCGGACTTGAACGATCGAAGTTTCTCACGAGGACGAAGTCGCCTGGTATGACTTCGTGCGGTTTCACTTCTGTGTTGTCTGGAAAAACAGCGGCGACCTGTGAACGACAAGAGTGTAGGGCAGACATCAAGGAAGCTAGGTAATCTGTCAGCATATTACTAGAAACGTCTGTAATCTTTCGGGGCATAGGTGTACCCCACATATTTGGATGACGGCCGAATACGACCTCGTACGGGGACAGACCTGATCTGGAGTGTGCAACCATTCTCATATAAAAAAGGGCAACTGGCAGTGCTACCAACCAATCTACGCCTTTCTCTGCGCATACTTTTGCAATGCGGATTTTCAGTGTCTGATTATGTCTCTCAACTAGACCAGCTGCTTCGGGGTGCCGTACACAGTGGAACTTCCACTGGTACCCTAACAGAAGGGATACTTGTTTCATGAGTTCAGAGGAGAATGGCTGGCCGTTGTCTGAATACACGACCCTTGGCAAACCATAGCGGGGGAAAAACTCACGAACCAACTGCCTGGCAGTGGCCGTGGCAGTGTAATCTGGAACTGGATATGCTTCTGTCCATCTGGACAAAGCACATACAACTACGAGGACATACTTGAAACCTCGACATCGCTCCATCTGGATATAATCCATCTGGAGGACTTCAAAAGGGTGGTCGGGAGGATGGAATCCACCTTGTTCCACCGGGACACTTTTACCTGGATTGAACTGACAACATATCATACAGGTACGTACTTTCTGCTTGGCTGCTGCTCGTAAATGCTTGTTGAACCAAATGTTCTGGATACTGTCTAACATGGCCTTTTCTCCTAGGTGTACTGGACTATGTGCGGTATTAATAATGACTTGAACCATTGAGTCGGGGAGAAACCATGTGGCTTTTCCCTTCGTCAACCATCCCTGATCTGTCTGGACCCCTCCTTGTTCGGACCATTTCTTGATTTCATCTGGAGTGGCATGTGACTGGATATCTAGTACATCTTGTGTAGGATCCTTAACTGTCATACAAGTAGTCTGATCTGGAATGTGTGTCGGTGTCTTGTTAACTGGAATGTCTGGAGTCTGAGCTGTAAGCTTGGCTGTACGATCTGCCAGGTCGTTACCCTGGGAAATGATATCAGTAACTTTCGTATGTGCTTTGCACTTCATAATGGCGATAGCTGTCGGTAAATGTATTGCATTTAACAGAGCTTGAATGAGGAGACCATGCTGAATCTTGGTTCCATGAGAAGTCATGAAACCTCGTTCCTGCCAGAGCACTCCAAAGTCGTGTACGACTCCGAATGCGTAACGTGAATCTGTGTATATGTTAACTTTCAGGTTCTTGGCACGTATACAGGCTTGGGTCAGAGCGATGAGCTCTGCTGCTTGAGCAGACAGGGTGTCAATACAATGTGTTTCTATAACTTCGGTGTCAGTAGTCACTGCATACGCGGCTACTAGTTCTCCTGTACTTGTTCTCATACATAACCATCCACATAAAGTGTCAGGTCGGGATCTGGTAATGCAATATCTGTCAAGTCTTGTCTTGGCTTTGTCATGGTGTTAACAATTTCCACACAGTCATGTGTGGCAGTATTTGAAGTAACTGACGGTAACAGTGTAGCTGGATTTAAAACGTTGCAGCGTCTGATTTCTATGTGTGGCTGAAACAGTGTCAGTTCATAACCTGTTAAACGTGCAATTGTCAAGTGCTGGGTCTGTGTTCGGTTTAAAAGAACTTCCACGGAGTGTGGAACTTGTACTGTCAGGGAATGTCCTAACACTATGGAATCACTCTGTCTGATAGCTAGAGCTGTGGCTGCAACTGACTTGAGGCACGCAGGCAGAGCCTGGGCTACTGGATCTAATGTGCTAGAAAAATAAGCACAGGGCTTGTATTGTCCTGCTTGATCTTGTGTGAGAACAGATAATGCAGTACCATCACGTTCAGTAACAAAAAGTGTAAAAGGCTTACTGTAGTTTGGTGTTGCTAGAACAGGTGCATTACATAAAGTTTTCTTTAACTCATTAAAAACAAGTGTATGTTCCTGGGTCCAAGGGAGGACAGTCGATACGGCTGCCTCCTGTGTCGTTAACTGTATCAGTGGTTTGGCTAGATATGCGTACTGAGGAATCCATTGTCTACAGTAAGAAGTGAGGCCGATAAAAGCTCGTACCTCCTTCTGAGTCTTGGGCTGTGGAAGATGCGCTATTAACTGGATACGGTCAGGTGTCAACTGCCTACCCCTCTTGGACAGTAAGTGTCCCAAGTATACCACTTGCTGGACACAGAATTGCAATTTGGAAGGGGACACCTTGTGCCCCATCTCGGCCAGAAAATACAAGACTGTCAGTGACGCACGTTCGCAGTCACGTTCAGAACGGGCTGTGATCAGTAGGTCATCGACATACTGGAGCAGGGCAGTGTCAGTTGGCATGTGAATATTGTCTAGTTGTCTTAAGTGCTTGACTGTAAATACTAGGACTTTCTGTGAAACCTTGAGGAGCTCGTGTGAATTTATAGCTTCTTCCATTTAAACAGAATCCGAAAAGAAACTGGCTGTCTGGATGAATGGGGACACTAAAGAATGCGTTCTTGAGATCAATTACAGTAAAGAACGTGGCTTCAGAATCAATGGCAGTCAATAGGGAAGAAATATCTGGGACTACTGGGTACTGTGGTATGATACATTTATTAAGTTCTCGAAGGTCAATCACTAATCGATACACTGGGGGTGCATTTGGATCCGTACGTTTCAGAATCGGAATGATAGGAGAATTACATACATTGGAGTCAGTTTCTACAACCACTCCTTGAACAATAAGCTCGTCAATAATTTTGGATAAGGCTGCTACAGCCTCAGGTGGCAATTTGTACTGTCTGATTCGTGGTAATACAACACCTTGTTTCAGAGTGACACGATAGGGTGTAATGTGCATACAACCTACATCAGTTGGACCTTGCGCCCATAAATGCTGTGGTACATTCAATAATCTTGGATCAAAATCACGTAATACATAATGACCTTTAAAATCTCGCAAGAACAGTCTTACTCCCTCTGGGGAGCAACAAATTATGGCACCTAATTCTTTCAGTGTCTTAATGCCTAACAAATTTTCTGGACATGACTTCGTGAGTAACAAATCAGTAGTTCGGGACAGTGGACCGACTTCTAGAGTAACTGGTTTCGATATTTCATTAACAATAGGCTTTCCTGAAAATCCAAGGGAAACATTTCTTGAGCCTGAGAGCGGAGCCCCTGGAACCTCGTCATGACTGATGGTAGTCCTACTTGCCCCTGTATCAATCAGAAACTTTCTGTCTTTCCCTAATACTTGACTGTGTACATAGGGACCCTCTTGATCTACAGGAATCTCGATGAGAGGCAAGCCAACCTCCCTCTCTAGGCTGTTTCATGAATACGGCTGATAATCTGGATACTCTGTCTGTGCATACTGGTACATCTGCTGTGTAACATGCTGTGTTGCAGCGATAGGCTGCGGTACTGTAACTGTCTGTTGTGCGTTCTGCGGTGGCTGGGAAGTCTGTAAAACTTGTTCTTGTCTAGGCGGACGCGGTCTCTCTTTGGTCTTACCAGTAGCTATGTTGTGTTTCAGAACTGCACATTCGTTTATAAAATGACCTTGTTGTTTACAATAATTGCATGTCCCTTTAACGGGAGCAGTAGGATGACTGGCTTGATTCGGACCCCTCTTCTGACTGTCTTGCGGAACAGATTGTGCAACTAGTACTTTCATTTTCGTGTCTTTCATACGTCTTCTTTCATGTTCCTGCTCTTCCCTGATTCTGTTCTGGTGATACTGGAGCATCTGGAGCATCTGTGACGGAGTATTAGCTTGCCAAGAACTCTCGACTTTCAGTACTCGATTTTTAACTTGTGGACTTGAATTCTCGACTAGTTTGGTAACAAAAAGATGAGGGTACGATTCACTACTTGTTTTCAGACCACTATTAATAATGAAACATTTCTCGAATCTAGAATAAAAGTCACTAGTATCTTCATCTTGTTTCTGTTTACAGGCTGAGATAGCATCCCAGTCTTCCTTTTTCGTGGCTAGTAATCTTGGCAAGACTTGTATTAACAGTTCGGGCAAAACTTTAGCTTTATCCCCAAGACCGGTACCTGGTACTCGTGTATTATCTTCGGCTTCTAATGCGGACCAATCTATCTTATTCTCTCCCACCTCCCATTCTTTTTCTTTAAGTTTTTCATATATGCCCGCAGGCAACAAGACCTTTAACATTTTAATGATATCAGGATACGTGTATTCTCCCATACGGAGCATGTCTTTTAGTTCACGGTGAAACCCTGCTGGATCTTTATCATGACAGGGAATTAACTTCTTCATCTCTGAGTTCTATTTTCGTGATGGGGGTGTAAACAAATACTCGTTCTAGAGCACCCCCCGTTGTCCTAACTGGATGTACTTCTCGTAACGGATTCTGTCTGTCTATGTAGAATGACTTCCTTACTGGGGGTGGAACGGGAACAAAATGCGGAGTCAGGAACGTACTGTATTTGTGGCGCTGTTCTAGAATGACACTAATTAAATCGGTACCTAGACCTTTCCATCTGTACTGGAGTAACTCGTTCAATACATCATGTAAAGGACCTGGATCAGAATGCTGAACCTCATACAGTGTGATGAGGTGCTGGATCATATACATACCCACCAGACGCTGCTCGGCTGGGGGCAGTTTCAGGAACATTTGTGCCACGATTTCATCTGGAAACGTGGTAAAATCACTAGTCCATCGGACTGCTGATCGGGCTAGTTCTTGTTCATGCATGGTATTAAGTTCACTATAACCTATTCGTGATTTCAGAATTTTATTGGTAGCTTGGAATACTTGCTCAAGAGAACATTGTTCTGGCACTGGAGGAGGAAAACTTTTCTTGTAATCTGGACGTGAATGTCTGTCGGAAAGTCTAGTTCTACCTACATACGCTATTCTGTCGGGATTCTCGTTGTCTACCTCTTCACTTGAAGAGTCATTCTCTTTCTCGGCTATTTTCCTTGCTTTCTCTTTTTCGTGTATGTCTAGAATTTCCTTACGGATTTTCCTGTACATAGCGTCTATACAATTCTGTGTCTTGTGTTTTCCCTCGGCTATATTATCACTCCACTTTGTCAGGACTTTCATCTTATCTTTATCTTTCTCAGGATAGTCTTGTTCTCTTATTAAACAGTTAATCAAAAACTGTAAAATCAGATGTTGAGTCTCGACTTTTCTGTGTGCCATAGCTTCGTGAATACTTTCTGGATCCTCCCCTGTACGGATAAAACGATATATTCTATCTAGATGGTCCTTCATGTCTGGCAGAGTAACCAAGAAGGTGGTAACTCGTCGTAAACGTACTGAATACAGTATCATGTAATCTTCACCTGGTACTGAATCATATATGCAATCAGTAAGGTATTTCTTGAGGGCTGCGTACGTAGAGACTTTCGGTGTACGTTGTAACGCTGCTTCTCTCAGCGTCATTCGTTTCGTTTGAGGCGGGGTGGTAGGAGCGCCTCCCGCCGCCCCTCCTGGGCTAGAGTCGTCAGGTAATACCGGACGTGCGGGTGCTGGTAACGTGACTGGTAAAACGGGTGCATTTACTGTAGGCTGGGCCGGGGGTACATTAACTTGGTCCCCGGGACCAGTGGCTGGAGGAACAGGGATTACATTATTAACAGGGTGCTGAGGTTGAACAGGCGGAATATGATTTGCATATTCTGGGACTGTATCGTCCAAATAGGACGAAAGAAAAATTTCAGCTGCGGTCGGTTTATGACGTAGCTTAGTCGGGACTAATGGTGGCGGAAAATTACTGGATGCTTCCGGGGTTGCCTTCGGCAAGCCCTCGGCAAGAAGAGGATACATGCCCCTTATAAGAGCATTTCTCTGTCTGTCTGACTGTTCTTCTCTAACTCGTTCACCTTCTTCTAGAAGTTCCCTTTCTTGGGCTTTTTCTGCGGATTCCCTACTTAATTCTGTTTTTCTGATTTCTTTTTCGGTTCTTCTATGAGATTCTTTGCGCCATAACTCGATGGCATCTTTCTGGGACTGTCGGGCTTTCTTTTTCCATAATGCCTCTTCTACTCGCATGATGCACTCGGCATCCCATGTACCTGATACAGGCCATCTATATTTCTCTTCTAGATCCTTGGTATAGTCGACCCATAAATCTAAATACAATATGCACTTAAGCCATGCTTATGATACATAAAATGTCCTGGACTGTCCCTAGGCGGGACAGGAACTGATTCTTCGAGTAACCCTTTCCGGGTTCCTATCTGACGTAACTTGGAAAACAGAGGCATTCTAGACTTGAATCCAAACACAATACAATACACGATAAACACAGTAATGAATAGCAAAACAAATCACTCATACCACGACATTGAAAACACATTAAATAACATTAATAACAGTTCGAACAGAATATTACCTGGTACATTTAAAACATAATACTCGGACTTCTCGAGAACAGACTTACTAGAATTACTGGATACACTGCTAAAACAGTACAGAACATACCGGTCCCATAAAGAGACACGTCAGGACCCGTATCCACCTAAGTGAATACTTCGGACTGGATCTGTGTACCCAAACCCATCGGACCAGAGACAAATTAATTGACCCTGTCTAGATACTACCCCAGCAACGGTACTCACCGGGCAGCAAGAACAGAAGGCCTCGGACTGGACTGGACTGCTACGACGTCGGACTACGAACTTCGGACTTCAGTTACAGGTGGGCCTCCGGATACCTCAGACCTTGTACTCTCGGCTTGGGCTCTGGTCGGGACTCGCCGCATTCCTCACCGCCTCGTCTGGATGCTGGACCGCAGTCTCCGTCTCCTCCGTGGGCCTGAGGGATACTTGAAGCAGAAATATCTGCACGTGCACGGTATGGTTCCGTCACGGCTGCAGAGGGTCAGGGGGCCTGCGTGGCTTCGCCGGCGCGTGGGGAAAGGGCAAGTCCCTATTCGGGCGCCATTATGTGGTAAATAAATAATTAATTACCGGTACTATTTTTGAATACATTGAATAAAACAGATAGCTCAATAAATAAGAGACAGGATTCGAGGTATCTGAGTCTAACAGGCTTTAATCAGGCATAAGGGAAGGGACAGGAACGGGATAGCCTGCACGGAAATAGAATGAATGGCAGCTGCAATGCCTCATCGACAGTGCAGCATATATATAGTATAATACATTACATTACATTGCATACAATAGGCGTAGCCGTAGGCGTAACTCGTAGCAGTCGCGAAAGATAAGCATAAATGGGTGTAACAAGAAGGCGTGTACAGGGCGTATACATAGACATGTGATGTAGACGTCACAGAAGTGTCATAACTGGGGTGGAAACATGGAGGGGGCTACCTGAGCAGCTGGGACCTTTAACCTAGTGGTGCACGCAAACGGGCAATGACGTGTTCCAGGGAGAACTGGGGGCTATGACTTCTACACTAGAAGAGGAGACTAAAGTCTGCGGTGTCAGGACGACATGTACCTATAGCATATCTGGTATCTGGTGTTTGGAGTACATGTTGATAGAATCTAAAAGCTATCAGGGCAAAGGCTACTTGACACTAAGACTGGTGCATGCATCTATTCTACATGTATTGCGTGAGCTAGGAATATTAATACAGTATTTCTCCTGCATGGAGACAGAAAGACTAGACCATAGCTGAAACTGTTGATGCGGTTCAGTAGCTTAGGAATGCAAAGACGAGAGGCTGGACTGATAACTAGAAGCATAACATACTCTTGGCAGACAGGCAGGCAGAGCCAGGCCGGGCCGGGCACCGCGCGGCAGGAAGTAAGTGAAGGGTCAGGGATGCAGGTGGGGGCTGTATCGCTCCTCGGAGAGGGTTCAGGAGACTGGAGCTTGAATCTGGCGTCCGGGCCCTTTTGAGGCCTAGAAACGGGGACAATTCAATGAATTAACGTGTACACTGTAAATCGTGGTAACATAGGCCTAATACTCGTTGCTTTCACGAGAACTGGATACTGGCATACTAGAGTTGGACACAACTGTAATTGCGTCTTTAATCGATCATAGGGGGATACATATGCATATCGATCATGTACATATAACATAGGATGGGGAACACGTAGGGACATAGAACAAGGCAAAATATAATTTTCCTCATGACCTCAAGTACATCACCTGGAAGGTTGCTCTTCTTGCATTGACGTCTTCGCGTCGAGTGAGTGACATTCATGCATTCACGATCAAACCACCATTTCTTCAGTTTCAGCCGGATTGTGTGCTGCTACGCACTAACCCTACTTTTCTTCCTAAAGTACCTTCAGATTTCCACATCAATGAACCTGTTATTCTGAAGACTTTTTTTGCTAACCCGCAGTCTCCTGCGGAACAACGCTTGCATTCCTTAGACATTAAGCGGTGCTTGAAGTTCTACATCAGCAGAACGTCCCAGTTCCGCAAATCTGACCAACTCTTCGTAGCCTATGGCTGCTTTCACAAGGGACGTCCAGTCACCAAACCTACAATAGCCCGCTTGGTGTCTTCGGCTATTGCTTTCTGCCATCAAAAAGCAGGCAAACCTTTGCAGTCTTCAGTAAGGCCCCATTCCACCAGGTCCATGGCTTCCTCTACTGCACTTTTTGCCGGTGTCCTGCTGCATCAGATTTACAGAGCAGCCACGTGGTCCAGCAGGCACACGTTCACGAAACACTACTGTCTGGGTGCCATGAATGAAGGGGATTCCACAGTAGGACAAGCTGTGCTTCGTAATCTTTTTCAATAAGGTGAGCCTCTGTTCTACCCTCCTCCTATTAGTTTCCAAATGCTTATTGACTGTTTGATTGATATATATATATATATATATATATATATATATATATATCAATGTGCTCCATACACCTACATTTTCAGTCTTTTGTTATGCATTGTGACTATGGAAACTTTCCTTGGTACTGACTGCTATCTATTCTATATTCAAGCATGTGAATCTATGAAAGACACCTCCATACTGGAGAAGAACAATTGTTACTTACCTGTAAACAGGTGGTTCTCCAGTATTGGTGTCTTTCATAGATTCACATGCGACCCTCCCTCCTCCCCTCAGAGGCTCTCTTCTACTCATAGACTCTTTGGTCACACTTGTGCTACGAAAATCTGAGGTGCTGAGCTCTGAGGAGAAGGTTCTAGAGGGCTGCTGTCGCCTGATTGGCTGCAGTTTGGACCAACATAATGACAAGGATAGGCTGCATATGGTCTTTTCCTTCCCCATGCATTCCTATGTAGAATTTTGGGTAGGCAGTTTATGCCTTTTCTAATACATATTTCAGGTTTTTTCTTCGGATTATATATATATATGTTTATATATATATTTAGTATATTATTGCTATTTTATTTACTGTGGGACTCCCACTCCGACGACTGGGAATATTCAAGCATGTGAATCTATGAAAGACACCAATACTGGAGAACCCCCTGTTTACAGGTAAGTAACAATTGTTCATCCTCATTAAAGTATCCGAAAACCACCTTACCATTTTTGAACACCTTTTCAGCTTATTATTTCAAAACCTACCACCTTTCCTGTCTGCTAACCTCCCCCCTCCACCCCCCCCCAACGCAAGAGACCTCCTTGCCCCCTGACTCCAACCCAGCTGTTCCCGGACACACTAATCGACAATGAAACTCCCGTCTCGCAGATATATTTTCAAATGACCGCATCAGCATAGCCCCCTCCCCCACTGTTTTTCCTACAACCCCCTCGGCCTGCCAAAACCCCCCTCGTCCTGCACCCCGCCCCCTGATTACCTGACAGCTGCACAAATTACTCCAATCTCCATCTCTCCTAGCAACCTTACTACATCGCCCACTGTCACCTTAATACTCCCCCTCACCATCTAACTCATCCCCTTGACCCGCCAACAGCTCCATTAATAACTCCAACCTCTTCTCCCGTTACCCATCCCACCCATTATCTAGCTAACAGCACCCCCCACACCACCTCTCATTACTATCAATTGACTCCTGGGATTGCCCTCTCATACCCTCTAACACCACTGCCTCCTTGCAACCTTAACACCCCTCTCGCCCCTTCACCTGGTTTATCACCGATCACACACCCCAATCCACCACTCCTAACAAACTGGGACCATTTTCTCCCCCCATGATGATCTCCTATCTTCCTTCCCCTTCACTCTTCTTACCCAGTCTCTCCTAAATATAGAGCTCCACCTCTCAACCCTCATTTTAGAACTCTCCTCCCTCAAAAACGATTTAAACTCCCTCTCCATAAAGAACCCTTCCAGTCACACCTATCCCCTGGACATCATTCCTACGAACCCTGCACCCCACATCCAAGTGACTACTTCCCCTAACGACAACTCCTCACCCAAGCCGCCATGCAGTAAATGCCTACCCATACCACCCCACTTCCCGAACCATCTCCCCCCGTTCTTCCTGGCCTCAATAAAAACTACCCCTTCACCACCCCGACCACAAATTCTCTCCCACCACATTCTTCTATCCCTGTGATCCTAGGAACAAGTAGGACCTGTCCTCCCCTACATCGCCCTGACCTCCGCAACAAATCACCACTATCCACTCCTGTTCCCCCACAAAAATGAATGACCCCAAAGACCATCCTCAGTGAAAGCATTGACATCACCTTTTTAACGGAAACATGGCTCCATGACCACTCCGTATTTATCCTTGATCTGCTCTCTCCCCCTGGTTACTCCATCCTAAGAAGAGACAGGCTTATTAAAATTGGTGGGGGCCTCGCCATATAATTTATCAAGACTAATTCCAACTCACATCTGCCCTGCACCCTGACCTTGCTACTTTGAATATCTTGGTGCTGAACTGACTGTTCATGCCCCCCCCCCCCATTGTCCTTCATAATATTTACCATCCCCCTGGTGACCCTCTCTCCTTTGTCGAAGAATTGTCTGATCTTCTTGTACAATCAGCGATTACCAACTCTAGTAACCTCTTCCTTGGGGACTTCAACCTCCACTAGACCAAAATTGACAACCCCTTGATCAACCTAATTAATGACCTACTCGATATCAGCAACTTGAAGCAACTTAGCAAATCTCCAACACACGCAAAAGGTGCCACCCTTGATGCTGTTATCACCAGCAAGGACCTGGCTGTTCTTGCCCACATTATCCTCATTGGCTGTTCCGACCACCACCTCATCCTCTTCACGATAAACAGCTTTGCCCCCTCCCCTCCTCTAATACAACTAAACAAATAAAAATGACTAGAAATCTTCACCTTATCCCCCAGGTAAGCTGGAGACTAAAATAAAAGCTCACCTACAACATACTCCTCTCTCCCATAGTACTAGTGACCTTACTGAACATTATAACAAATCCATCGTTAAGGTCCTTGACCAAATCGCCTCAGCCAAACTAAAACTTCAAAAAAGCAAACCATCCAAATCCTGGTTCAATGGCACTTGCAATGCGGTGGACTGGATATCCGTCACGTTTGTGATGGAGTAAACCGTCCGGCAAACTCTAAATCAGGCCCGTAGTCAAGTATTAATCCAGGCTACTTAGTCCACTCTCTGATAGTTAGTTGTAGTAAGTCAAGGCAGGATTTAACTGGAATGGGGGCTGTTTTTTGATGGAAGGGGGTTTAGCCCTGGGTCTTTGCTAATATTCAGACAACATCTGTAAAGGAGACCTTCAGTTATAGACTGCATTAATATATTGATGATGCCTTAAGAATTGCAGATTAAAAACCCTGGGTGTCATTTAAAGAAGGTGTATTCCACATTTGTACTTTAATTTTTCTCTTCCATTGAGAGACACAGTATACTTGAGCAAGATATGAACACTTAAGCTATTTGACACACCAAAAGACTAACTGACTTGAACTTCTGAAGTTTAGGTAGGCCTCCCACTATACTTTTTTACTCCCATCAACGAGGTCGCAACCTGCTCCCTAAACTCAAATTCAAATTCAAAATAGTCTTTATTCGATATTTTTCAATCATAAAAGGCATTTCACAGTTAAAAAAAGGTTGTTTTTGATACCCACCCACTGTCCCACAAGAGAACAGGATCCACAATGAATTATTTCATCATACAGAAGATAAAAATTGAAAATATACAATAAAAGTAGAGTACTTAACACCCTAACTCATCCTATTTACATTTTTACATTTTCTTAAATTAAGCCTATTTTTAAAAGACATTTATAAAAACAGGTATAAAAAACGAATTCATCCATACCAAAATACAAATTTATCAGTTACTAGTGCAATGTACATAGTTAGTCACTTATAGTATAATATGTGCGGATTTATATAGCAGCAGACAATGTCATTCCCATAATTACTCCAGACTCATTTTGCGTGACCGAATAATCCATATCCAGTGCAGGAATTTCGACATGGCTATAACAACAGGCTGGGATGTATTAGTTCTTAAAACCCTAACAGCCTCATTTGCAGTTCTTAAGCCTAGCTGGGCACAGATCGGTTTTAGCCATGAGCGTCTGGGGACACTATTCAGGGCAAGCAAATAACACATGTCCAATATTTTCATTTTGATCAGGACAGAAAGGGCACCTTGAGGTTTGACTCTTATGCCAGTTAGGGCATTTAAAGGTAAAGACCCCACCCTCAATTGGTGGTACCTTTTCCGGTCCCCTGGTACAGTTATCCAGTCCCAGTACAGTTCTAGGGTCGGAACATGCTTAAGTTCTAGAAAATAGTTAGTAAAAGATCGATCAATACAGTTTCTAAAACACTTTGTCTCAATCATGCTCCAGTATAAATCTCGAAGTGCCTTTTTTGGTGGAAATGCATTGCTTACAGGATCGTCCCACAATTGGGATAATCCCATCGCCCTATATATACTTCTTACTTCTCTTAACCAAACTATTTTACAACCTTTATCCAGGGTTCGAATCTCTAAAAAGCCTTGGGCGTACTGAGAGAGCTCTGGGGTTACCCAGAGCCTTCTCCAGTAGGCTACAGATCTATATCTAGCCATATCCTCAAAGCTATGGAATCCCAGATCATATTTTAAGGGTATCAAAGGCGTTGACATTGGTAACCCAGTAATGTTACGGAAGAATCTATTCTGTGCTACCATCAGCTTAGTAAGATTACTGGGCCCCCAGAGTTCAGCTCCATATAGAACTGCCGCTCCTACCTTAGCATTATAAATTTTTAATACCGGTCTGATAGGTTTGGTCTGAGATGTAAAAAATTCCTTAGTAAGGGCTCCGGTTAATTGAGCATGTCTTGTCGCTAACTCATTAGTATGTTGTTTCCAGTCTAAATTGTAGGACAAGTTAATTCCAAGGTACTTGAAAACCTGGGTCTGTTCAAGCTGAACCCCGTCCATAGTTACCTTCCCTCTAATGTGTCGCCGTTTATGCAAAACCATAAATTTTGTTTTACTTGTATTAATTACAAGACCATGATCTGCACAGAATGATTCAAAAACTCCAATGGCCCTCTGAAGGCCCTGTTGTGTCTTAGATATCAGCAGAGTATCGTCCGCAAACATCAACAGGGGGATCAGTCTACCTGCCAATTTTGGGGCATCTGTTGGTTGATGTTCGAAGTATCTGATCACCCTGTTGATGTATAGCGAAAACAGCGTTGGAGCGAGCACGCATCCTTGGCGTACTCCCTTCGCAATAGGGAATTTATCAGTGACACTGCCCTGTTGGTTCCATCGCACTTGTGCAAAATTATTTTCATGCATTCTCATTAATAAGGACAAAATTTCATTGGGAATACCCTGATTTTGGAGAGTATTCCACAACTTGTGGCGGGGGACTAGATCAAAAGCCGATTTTAAATCGACGAAAGCAGCAAAAAGCATCCCCCCCCAAGTATAACTACACGCCAGTAAATTAAAACAAATCTAAATACTTGATCTATGGTACTTGTATGGCTACGAAAGCCTGCCTGCAGGGGTGACAGTATGTCCTGTTCATCTATCCACCCATGGATTCGCTGGAGTAAAAGTCTTGCCAGAACTTTCTGTATACATGCGATCAGGCTAATGGGCCTATAATTGCCTGGATCCGAGCATGCCCCCTTTTTATAGATGGGGATGATCTCGGCCCCCTTCCAGGTCTCAGGAATAGGCGAGCCCTTCGCGATACCATTTACTAGCAAGTGAATGTACGTGGCCCATAGGTCTTTATCGTGCATAAACAGGTCTGCTGGAACAGAGTCTAGGCCCGGTGCTCTGGCTTTAGGTATATTATTTAGAGTTTTTAGGACATCAGCTTTACTGAAGATTAGGGGGCTCTCCACAGTATCTACTGGGGCCACACTCTCCTCTCCAACAGTGTCCTCAGCAGCGAACTGGGCCGCATAATGGGATACCCATGCTTCTGGTGACACATGATTCATGGGTTCTCCTCTTATGGCCCCCCTTCCCCATTTTACAATGTTCCAAAAGGGCGTCATAGATCTTTCCTCACTTGCTTTAAGGAGATCCCTCCAGTAGCCTTCCTCCCAGTCCCTTTTTGCACTTGTTAGGACCTTTTTATACATAACACGTGCATCCCTTATTTTATTTATATCTTTTGTCTTCACAGCATCAGACAATGCCTTGTAAGCACCCCTGCAGGTTTTATCGTACCACTGGTCTTCCTTTCTTACTGGCCTACGTTGCTTCTTAGTAGCTGTTTTAACAAAGAAAAATTTTAATCTATTAAAAAATTCATCATGGATCCTACTAACTTCAGATATCTGAGTGTCCATAATGGTTATGCTCCTTACTTCTTTAATGGCCTGGGTTGTTAAGTCCCTCATAGCAATTATGCTTTCCTCATTGGCTGCACAAGTTGACCATCTGATGCGTCTGTTGTCATTTGAGAGATTTATTTGAACATTTTCCCTCGAAACGTCTTTTTCCAATACTCCAAACAATTTAAATGTCAGAATTAATGGATCATGGTCGCTTTCCACTCTAGGCTCTATCCACATATCAACAACACTGGCCCAATTCTGTTTGTTAATTAAAATATAGTCTATACGACTTTGTGAATTCCCATTGGAAAAGGTGGTGGCACCATGTTTATCCGAAACCACTCTTCCATTGGTGGCCCGCAACCCAGACTCAACACAGAGAATTTTTAGCTGCAGTGCAGCCTCAGACCATTTTTTAATTGGTGGTAAGGAAAGCTGGGGGATATCCCAGATGTAGTCCTCTTCTATCATGAGATCCACATCGTGGTCATCCAAGGGTTCGAAACAACAATTAAAATCACCTCCAACAATTACATTTGCATTGAAGCAATGTTGTTTTAGAAGAGAATCTAGCAAATCAACCGCCTCCGTGGGTTTTCCACCTGGTGTACCCCTAGAATAAACATTGAAAATATAAAGGTCCTGACAGGATGGTCGCTGTAGCTTGACCAACAGTATATCGGGGCTATTGGTGGCCAATTGAACCACTGAGTAGTAACTATTTTGTTTTACCCATGTCACTAGACCACCTTTAGGTCTTCCCTTTTTACTTGGTGTAGCCGGGACATAAAAATGTAGATATCCTTCAATAGGATCTGGATCTAATTGCCAAGTTTCCTGGAGAAGGATTACATCCTTTAAATCCAGGAAAGTTTGCCAGTCCTGTGATGGTATCTTACTTCTCAAACCTGCAACATTCCAAGACGTTAAAATATATTGGCCAAAGGCCTTGTCGTTGGTAGGTTCAATACTAGTAGGTAGACTAGCCCTCTGTTTCTGAGTGAGATAGTTTACACCTACACTATCCACATTTACAACCAGTTTTGGGGATAAATTTACATTTGAATCACTTTCATCGGTATAAACAAAACAACCAGTAGGATGATAATCATTGCATGTAACACCTAAAACACCCTGTATACTGCTCGCGTTTAGCAATAGATCAGTTGTTACAGAATTTGTCTGAGCTTCCAGTTCCCCCCCTGAACGTCCTCCATTGGGAGCAAGATAATCAACATCGAAATTCCTTTTGCCCAGTCAATCACAGGTATTTAGCCCTGATAGACCTTCATATCTATTTCCAAGGACCACACCCCATTCATTAGGAGGAGCCCTTGGTCCTCTGTTATTTCTCACAGTTTCCCACTGCGGGCCAGGAGTTTTTGGGAATGTTACATTCTGTTGCTCCCCGTAAAAGAATTTTAAAGTGAGGGGAACAACAGACCCGGCTCTTCTTTGTGGGGGAAAGATATGATTTAGAACGTTGGGTAAAACGGCTGCGTGGCAAAAAGTCACTATGACACAATCTCCTTTAAACCTTTTAGGCCGATTCCCAATCCAAGCAACCCTTTTCACGGACTTAATTTCACATGCAAGCTGATGTTTGCCTCCTGGTTCCATATACATGTTAGTTGTTAACCAGTGTAGTGCCTTGCTAGACAAAGATGCTGGTGATTCCATTTGAGTGTCCGTTGGCGGAGGCACATTGGCCAACACCAATACCACTGGCGAAGCTTCTTCGATGAATTGAAGGGGGTCTAGATCCTGACGTGTCACTGTCGGAATACTTATTGTCAGTGGAGCACCGTCTATTGTCACGGACTGGTTAGTAGAATTTGTCCCATTTTGGACTGGACATACAGGGAGTGTCAAGCCATTCTCTTTCTCTATGGTACTCCTCTCCTTGATCTCAACTGGTTTTTCCATTTGTGACACCAGAGTAGATAGATTGTCAACCCCATCCACAGTCTTTGCCTGGAGAGCACCCATTTTTCTTAGTTCCGCATTTAACTTATCAATCTTTGCAACTAGCGGCTTGATGATGGTTTTAATTTTTGAATCAATGATATCAGCTATTTTCTGCAACAGATCATCCTCATTATAGCTATTATCCTGATCACTTTTTTCAAGGATATTGTTTTCTCCTTCTTCAGTGAGTTTTGCCTTGTTTTTCCCTATAGGTGATGCCTTTTTCCTCCTATTTCCTGATCGTAAACCCGACCGTTTTTCCTGAACTCTTCTATGTCATCTCGCAGGTCGGGTTTCCTGTTCAGGAGATGAAAGATCATCGGGTTTGTGTTCCAAGGTCACATGCTCAGAATCGGAAATGGCTTCTAGCTCTGGTGATACTAAGTTTACTTCGTTATCTAGTATGAGGGTATTCTGTTGATCCATATTTGGATTAGAGTGGGCCATAAGATCTATCAGGTCGGTGGAAACATCCGGAGCTATGGAGTTTGACTGATGGCTACTCTGAGTCGGGCTTAGTGGATGTAAATCCGGAGACTGACTTAAGCCTAGTGACTGTCTCCTTTTGTCATTGATTTTGCTCACTACTTGGACCATATAATTTTCTATAGTCTTGGTATTCGGTGGAGGCTGTTTTTTGGACATGTTTTTTGACATATGAAAGTCTCGTAAATACTTTCCCCGGGCAAGGACAAGTGGTGCACCTAGACCCCAACTACACAGTACCGTTCGGGGAACTGGCGTCACAATCACAAGAGCATTCAAACAGGATAATTGCCTAGAGCTGAATGCTCTTTGGGCAACAAATGAGAACTCTATTTATATGACCCACAGAAGGTATATGTCTCCACTTTGCAGACACCCGTAATATTAGATAAACAATTGATTTAATTCTTACTTGAGTGCGGCTATGAAGGGGGGTAGCCCAGTCCAGTCCCGGCCAGTCTAGGACTGTCTAAGACTGTCCCGCCCTTGTCCCGGGCTTCTCCCGGGCGCTTCCCGCGCGCGACTCGCGAGGCGAGAGGGGGCGTCTCCCTTTCAGCGCCTCCTGGCGCTCCCTCCGCGTCACGGGCGCGTCGCCCCTGGTGCTGCTGGGGGCTGGAGTCCAATACTGCGTGTCCCGCTACACTGCCGTTGCCCTCACGGCTTTGCCCGATGGCTCTGCGTGCTGCGCTCGTCACGGTATGCCTCTACACTGTGGCGGTGGTTCCACGAGGCTCCCGGCGGCGTCTCCCTTTCAGCGCCTCCTGGCGCTCCCTCCGCGTCACGGGCGCGTCGCCCCTGGTGCTGCTGGGGGCTGGAGTCCAATACTGCGTGTCCCGCTACACTGCCGTTGCCCTCACGGCTTTGCCCGATGGCTCTGCGTTCGTCACGGTATGCCTCTACACTGTGGCGCTGGTTCCACGAGGCTCCCGGCGGCGTCTCCCTTTCAGCGCCTCCTGGCGCTCCCTCCGCGTCACGGGCGCGTCGCCCCTGGTGCTGCTGGGGGCTGGAGTCCAATACTGCGTGTCCCGCTACACTGCCGTTGCCCTCACGGCTTTGCCCGATGGCTCTGCGTGCTGCGCTCGTCACGGTATGCCTCTACACTGTGGCGGTGGTTCCACGAGGCTCCCGGCGGCGTCTCCCTTTCAGCGCCTCCTGGCGCTCCCTCCGCGTCACGGGCGCGTCGCCCCTGGTGCTGCTGGGGGTTGGAGTCCAATACTGCGTGTCCCGCTACACTGCCGTTGCCCTCATGGCTTTGCCCGATGGCTCTGCGTGCTGCGCTCGTCACGGTATGCCTCTACACTGTGGCGGTGGTTCCACGAGGCTCCCGGCGGCGTCTCCCTTTCAGCGCCTCCTGGCGCTCCCTCCGCGTCACGGGCGCGTCGCCCGTGGTGCTGCTGGGGGCTGGAGTCCAATACTGCGTGTCCCGCTACACTGCCGTTGCCCTCACGGCTTTGCCCGATGGCTCTGCGTGCTGCGCTCGTCACGGTATGCCTCTACACTGTGGCGGTGGTTCCCTTAACTCTATATACAACTTATGAAGACATACCTCCTCCTAAAATACTGCCATTAAGCCAGCTGTTTCACCACCAAGAACCATGCAAGTATACGTTCCAGACACTTGTCTTCAAAACAATAAATGATCGGTCTCTAAACTACCTCTGACATCCTGTTACAATGAACACCTACTTGAAACCTTGTTCCACCAATTTAAGCCTTCTAGTTAATCCTAAGCAACCGTGTGCCAACTGGAAGGTTAGAACACTCCACCCTCTAGGCCCTCTGTATTGGAACTCCCTTTCATCAGACGTTAAAGCCATACTCTCTCCATAAAAGTTCAAATCCGCATTGAAAGGTAACATTTTACAACTGGAAAGAAAATATATATATTTCTATAAATATGTATATTTATATATGTATTTGGTGTATGTGAATGTAGATTTCATGTGTTATGTTAATCTACGAATTACTTGTTTGTCACATTTCTCTTGCCTCCAATCTCAATCACACGACAAAATGAACTCCTACTCCTACGGTTACTATGTTTAAATTATGTTTACCCCACCTCCACAGAACTATGTCCCCACTTTGAGACTATGAAAAGGTTTCTGATCCACATGTTGTTGCTATTTAATTGTATTGATTAATTTGAGTATGATGAGATCAGGTAACAATGCCATTCTCATAAGTAGGTTTCTTTATATCTTATATTTATCCCATTTTTTGCAAAAAGGCTGAAAATTGAGAATTGTTTGGGGCACCTCAGTGAATGTGGAAATCACCATTAAAATGTTATAAGAAATTCAATGAAGTAATGTCTATCGTTGTTTGTCAAAGGTAGGGTTGTTTCCTGATGGATGGTAAAACATATTTATCCTAATAAGTGTGGAATCCAGGGATTGGAGATAAACACCTAGTATTGGAAGGTGTGGTAAGATTCGAATTGTGCGTGTTTAGAACAAATGCAACTTTTGAGGTATCACAAGGTTGGTGCTGTCTCAAGTATTGCCTTAGTGTTGATGAATGTTGATGGTCTAATCTAGGAGATGAGCAAATCCATCATGAATGGGGAGGATTCATTAATCCGGGTAATTGGAATGAGCATGAGGTCAAGATTATGGGTAGACAGTCATTTCGTCCGTCTCAGAGCAGTTTGCCTGCTGATCTGCAGTTAACAAGTTTGACACCTTGCTCTTTGCAGTGCTATTTAGAGAAATCTGAAATACACTCATTGGTCCAATATTTCTCATGGGGCTGTGATGCTGTTGATGCATTGGGCTAGTATGTTGAGATATTAGCTAGGACAGAATTTGAGGTGTAAAAGCTATCCTCATGGCTAAATACACTTGAACTATTGTTCTGGACTCAATTAAGTCTCTGTGCCGATCTTTACTACTTGTTGTCCCCTTTGGTCATTTGTTTTACCTGTATTACCTACTTACATGATTTTCTATGTTCCCACGTATTTGTACTATTAGCATTACTGATGTATCTGTTTGACTATGCTCCCTCATGTTCCCCCTTCTATGTAAAGCGCTCTGATATCTGCAAAGATCTTGTTCGCGGTATATAAAACTTTCAAAATAAATAAATAATCGTCAAATAGTTAATGTCGAGGTTGATTTTTAAGGAAAGGGTAATTGTTTCTTGGGATGGTTTACCTGACCAGGATTCATTTAAGGTGACGACAGGCGGTACTATTCTTACCTGTGAACACTGGGGCCGTTTCTGGATAGTTGTAGTATGAGATAAATCGAGAGACAGCAGGTAAGCAGCTGGGTACTGAGCTTAGCAAAAGGACCTGGTTTGATTTTCAAAACTGGACAAAGAGGGGAGAAAGGCTTGGAATAAAAGCTAGAGTAGTGACTGAAAGGTGGATTGAAAGAAAACAGTGTCTGGTCACACGGTGGAGATAAGCGGGGAAAGTATGTCCCCTCCCCCCACACCCTCTCCCTCAAATCAACCAATACCTTGAATGGTTTTAAAGAGGCAACGTGAACCTTCATTGAGTAGCACAGTGACATGTTAATTGGGAAAGTGAAAATAAATCACATTGACTCAATCAGTTCTTCTAGATTTAATCCACTTAGTTATGGACAGAATGTTTACCTAATCCCAAGTAGATTTTTCTGATGCACTGATTAGTATTACCACATCTCCCGGTCTCCAAATTGGAAATTTCTTGTGTGGTTTATTCAGTAACATTTTAGATGGTTTTTCTTAGTGAAAGCATTGTATTGTATGTTGTAATTAGTTGCATTGACGACTCTGGCCAACAGTGACCAAATTAATGTGAAATGAAAATGGTGGCTACATTTTGAATGGTGAGCTCGCTTTCACTAACTTGACATCGCACACTTCATGTCTAGAAAGCTTGGGCTCGTTCTCTTCACTGTTTTGTATTGCTTCTAATTTTTCTTTCTTTTTCAGGAGTTCTATGAACACACAAAAACACTTTGGCAAGACGAAGGTGTGAAGGCCTGCTACGAAAGGTCTAATGAATATCAGTTGATTGATTGTGCACAGTAGTAAGTTCTTTTTTAATTCTTCATTGCTAAAATCAGTACTGAATACGTTTTGTATTTCCTGGTCAGACCATGCACTAGCACTTGTAGAATTGATTGAGTGATTACTTAAAATAGGGCCATCTCGCAGGTAGTCTTTCACACACAAATTAAATTAATTTGATTCTTTTTCTAATTGTTGGAGTTGTTGCATTCCGTTTACACATATGGGCATGCCATATCTTTTCAGATGACTAATAGGTGTATGCAGTAAAGTTCCTTGCAAAATGAAGTGTGTAGAAATCTAAAGCTATAAAGGACATGACAAAACATCATGCTTAACATGTATTTCGATTGCAAACAAATGAAAAGTGTATTGGTAAACAGCTGAAATGTGCCTTCTGTGCACCTTGAGCACAATTTAACCCCAACCATATTTTAACCATACTCTTAATGACAAAATGTGCCCTAAAACCACCCTTTAACCTATTGCCTGAAAATCCAATCTTAAACCACTGCCTACCGAGCAACTGAGCCCAATTTGTATCCTAATCCTGGCCCCCATAACTAACCCTAATTTTTAAAGTACCTATCTCTAAACCTTCTGTGTAACCAAAAATCGATTACATTGTTTCTCCTCTATTCCTTCACTCTTCCAATGCTTACATCTTGCAATGAAAAAAATTGAATAGCTACTAAACCTCTACCTTGTTTAAGTCCTTAAATGAAACAAGGTAGAGTTTTAGAAGCTACTCAATGAACCTTAAAACGCTTAGTTAGCAATGACCAATCTATCTAGAGGCCGGCCTGAGGTTCAGATAACTTGTATGCAAATTAACTAAAGATGGCAAAAATGATGAATGAACATTTCATGAAAGAGGTAAAAATGTTTTCGGGAGTTATTCATTGCTTTAAAAAGAAATATGCACGTGGTCTGTAAATTAGATTTCTTGGTAGAGATAAAATCAATTCCTTCATAAAGTCTTGAGAAAATGCGTGACTGTTTCTAGAGAACTATTTTTGCAGACACGAGTATTTTCATATTCCGTCTGACTGTTATTATCCAATTTCAAGTGGCTATGTTTAAAGGGATACAGACGATTCAACATAAGCTGCTTATTCAAGTGCTATGCTTGAGTGTACGTTGTATACAGATTTGGCATTATGGATCCACTCTTTATTTAAATGGTAAAAGGTTACCCAGCCGTATTTCTTTAACTCGCAAGAATAGTTTTTTTCTTTTTTAA
The DNA here is from genome assembly GCF_964261635.1 of Lissotriton helveticus. NCBI lineage: Eukaryota > Metazoa > Chordata > Amphibia > Caudata > Salamandridae > Lissotriton > Lissotriton helveticus. The sequence continues at coordinate 155,688,955 of NC_136068.1, read as the reverse complement.
GCAGTTGTCTAAATATCACTTTCTGTACTTCATCCCCTCCCTGTGAAAATTCTTTGGGTGGATTAAGAAAATAGTCCGCTTCTAGGTTCTTATAAATATATTATAATTATAATGTTTTGGAGGCAAAATACTTATTCATCACTTTCAGAATAATTTCTCCTGTATTCGTCCCAGAGTTTGGCTAAAAAGAGACTCACGGATTATTACCCTATCAAGTGCCAATTCCCTTCTATACATTTTCTCCCTAAAAGACTACAAAATATTCTGCTTCTGGATAACTGTACAATTGTTCAACTCCCAAATAAGCTAACATGAGATTTGGCTGTTGACACTGCTAACAAAAACCCACATTGTACCAGAGTCCTGTTAATTTGTACCAAACATGCACGAATCCCTTAAAATGCGTGTTTCAAATTATGGGGGAAGACAACCCCTGAGCATAGGAAAATTATCTACAGAAATTTGATTTTGGGAGGGGAAAAATTGTCCTTGATTGAGGCTAATTGTTCTGAAAAACCTATCCTGATTTACGTGCTTTGATCTGAAAGTCTCTCATCGTGGTGTATGGAGTGAAACATCTCAGCTGGAAGCTCTAGACCAGTGGTTCTTAACCTGTGGTCCGAGGACCCTTTGGGGTCCGTGAGGCCTTCTCAGGGGATCTGCAACTGGTTTACATAATTAATATAATTAATAAAGTATATTCAAATTAATTGTATTTATTTATGCGGTTTTTTATAGTGCAAACTTTACCCGAAGGTGTCAGAGCACTTTACAGTAGAACCAGTCACATTACATAAGGACTTCAGAGTACATGAACATAACAGGTACAAACAGATAAACTCTAAAATCACACAAGAATGGTAGTAGGTACATAAGTACATAAATAAGAAACATAAAAAATATGAATACTTTATCTAGATTTGGTTGTGAAATAAACAAAATATTTTAATATTGGAGCATTTGTTTATTGTATGCTTGTTTTTGATTATGTTGAGGATCAAATCAGAAATTGCTTAGGAAAGGAGTCTCCCACTTTCATTAATAGTTCATTGGGGGTCCCAGGATTCCAGTAATGATTTAGTGGGAGTCCACAGAAATCAAAAGGTTAAGAACCGCTGCTCTAGTCGATTTGCTCTACGGGAAAGCAGTACTGTGTCATCTTCGTATAAGAGTGACAAAAGCTGTTTGGGGCCAACTTTTAGAAAACTATGTGCAATCGGGTGAATCTTGCAGAAGGTTTTGCGGATGTACAGAGTAAATATAGTGCACAAGTACACAGCCCTGTCTGGCCACATGTAGCCGAACAGAGGATGCTCTTTCACTTGGTTCACCCAACCGTAGTAGCTGATGGTCCTCTATGAAGCGCTATTTTTTAAATCCAGGATCTTGCAAGACCTATCTGCGCCTGCGTCACATAAGTTCCCTCTGTTGGTACTCTCAACATTGGCCCTTGTGTCCATAAGTGTTGAGTAGACTGAACCACAGGCTAAATCCCCTTACTTGGACGCTTTTGAAGACCGAATGAGGCATTGTTCTATATGTCCAGCTACTTTTCATAAGCTCCACTGAATTTCAGTGCTTGTAAGCTGCTTTCTGCCTTTCACTAAGGAAAAGGAAGCAGTGAAAGGAGGGCCGAGTAAAGAAAGCACAAAAACACAGAGGCAGCATTATTAAACATACTATCAAAAGAGAAGCTCTGAGATGTCGAATAATCTGTAAACCTAATGCAATGCTGTGGAGTTTCTGACTGAGGATTTCTGTAATAGAGGAAAGTAAATATAAATGTAGCGCTTCATTAATTTTCTTCCGTGCAGTTTGCAATTGAGGACATGATTTTCCTTTTTTCGCAACTGCCCACATGCAATGTAGTAGGAAACCCTAAGCATGCCTTGTATCTTTTTAAGGATTGACCACTGCTACGATATTCCTTGTTAGCACAGGCATAGAGGGGAGACGGTCCTGGAAGGTTTTCCTTAGTCGAATGCGCCCACTTGAAAGAACTGTGCAGCGCTTTTTTAAAGGCATTATCCGTAAGAAAATCAATTGATTTATTAGAATATTTATTTCTCAAACACGTAGGGCGTGTTGATAGGTTTCAGTTGATGCTTGACTCACCAAGATTGAAAAATGTACATCCGGGCTCCTCTCCATTAGAACGGTGTAGTCTAACTCCAATCGTCAGGGCTGCAGCACCGAGATTGTGAGCCCTCATATGGTGAGGGACTGGAAGGGAATGTGGACATGTAGTATAGTGTGAATGACATTGTTGAAGGGAATGTTTTTACGCCTGTTCTCCCCCCCCCCCCCCCCCCCCCCCCGCACTCCCCCAATTGAACGCTAACTGTGGCGCACCTCACCATGTGCTTGCTTTTAACTGACCAGGGTGCCAGGATACTGTTCAAATGCTAGTATTCCTTTGACCGCCTCACATTTTGTAGGCAGCAAGACTCAACCATCACAGATGGACTGAGGGAGCACTGCAGGGAATCCGACAAATGACTTGCAGAAGGTAGTGAATGTCTGCGGTGAGATATAACTCGCTGAGCTGTATTTTCTGCATTATGTATGCTTTCTTTAAGCACAGGGATTCTTCAGCAAATGCAAACTCATCAATTCATTCCACCATATAAATGCATCATTTCTGACTAACATACACCCATAGCTTTTCAACCGGGGTAGTGTGGGAAGGGTCGCTATGAACACGTTGGCTGTTATCAGTAAATGTTATCAGCCTTCCAAGTTTTACCGCTTTTTTTTTGAAGAGTCAAATGCTCGACCTTTGTAGGAACGAGTTGTGTGAGTATTCAATGTGGCTTCTTTACCGTATAATATCGTGCGAGCTTTTCATCAGCAAAATGCACCTCGGTGAGAAACCGCAAAGCTGCTACCAATTGTAGGGGATGTGGAAATGTGCTGGAACAACACACGGCAGGCAGTAGGCCTGAACTTTTCTTTACTAGTGACTTCTTTGAATATCTAAATGTCTCATCAGTTTCTCCAGGAAAACGTGGTACTTGAGATATTACATCGACCTTATCAGCTGCAGGATAATGATGCATGATTAATGCAGTCGTATTTTTCCACCTCCTTAGGATGTCTGCGTTTCAGCACTGCATGGTTTTAGTGCTTATTCATGAGTGGAGAGATTCCCAGTAAGAAACCTGAAATAAGTGATTAGATTAACTTTATTTAAAGCTATTCGAACACACTTCCGAATGGGGCGAATCGTGGCATAAATGCTGTACAAGCAATGGATATGGCATATAGTCTAGTTCCCTTTATGCACCCTAGATTTTCCACCCCTTGCTCCCTTTGGACCCTTGCCCTTACCTCTTATGTCCGCCTGCGGTGTTTTGAATGGCTCAAAAGCAATGCATTTGCTGTTTGAGCAGGAATCCCTATCAAAACGTTATCCTTTTAGTCTCTAATGTATTTGGTACAGCTATTAGTAGGAAGATAGCGGTATTTAAAAAAAAAAAAAAAATTATATACGTTTCATTTGCAAAGGTGGACTGAAATTATTAATTTTTTGTTAAGACTACGCATACAAGGCACTTTGGGTATGCATGTTTTCTTCAGGGAGAACAAGTGAGCTATTCCCAAGTTTACAATTGTCCCTACTTTAGGTCGAGCCTAGAGTCAGCGGGCAGGCACTGCTCTGCGAGATTTATTGTAGAGGAGTAGGGTATAGAAGCCCCACCCACTCCGCCCATATTTGCAATTGACTTGTGTCATTGTCCATCCTAAGTGCTGGCTTCTAATTCATCAATAAGCTTGTTAGTCCCTCCTTAGTACCGCGACCTCTTCATTTGTCACCTAACATGGCGACTAGCCCCTTCACTTTGGTTGTTACACGGTAAGTGTTATTTAGACTGTGAGCACTATTTTCTTTAATGAGGTTCTCCTACTGCAGGCACGACATGCTTTGGAACCTTCTTTACTCCCCCCTCCCTCTCGTTGTCGTGCCTTCTTTTCCCCTCCCTGCCCTCCCTCCCATTGTCCGTGCCTTCTTCTAAACCTCCCCCCCACCCCGGCCTCCCGTTGTCCGTGCCTTCTCTGGTCGTATATCGCCTTTCGTGCTCATGACGAGCTCAGCTCGTCATGAGGCGCGGTCGCGCTGTGCTCATGAAGAGCGGAGCTCATCATGAACCGCGCGGCGCTCACACGTGGGGATAATTCCCCTGCTGTGCTGAGCGTTCCACGAAAATGGATGTGGTCATGAAGAGCTCAGCGCCACCGTGCAGCGTGACGAGCCGAGCTCGTCACAAGCACCGTGGCGCTGCACGCGCACCCCCTCCCCCCCAGCGCCGCGGGGGAATTAGCCCCGCGGCGAAGGGGCTAAAACACACTCGCCCCTGCCTGGCCTCAGCCCTTTTCCACCTATCCCCTTGGCACCTACCTAAAAGTTGCTGTGGCCCAGAGGTTTAAAGCGGCCTCTGTGTCTTTTCATGTTTATAAAACAGATTGTATTCTGGCCATTTACTTACCAAAAATGGGCTCTTAATTTGGTAAATGTAGCTCACGCCGCTGTTACGTTAAATAGGTTAATCAGAAATAATAAAAGGGTAACAATATTTTTTTGTAATAAAAATGAGTAGTATATGCCTTCTGCCATCCAAAATGTTGTGGCTTCTTGGTTTATAACCTATTTTTATTTTTTTATTTTATTTACGATCTTATATGAAGAACATTCAGGCTTTACCTCCGAAGATACCATCCCTACCAGTCTTACTTGATTGAAATATTGAGCATGCTTGCACAATTTTACTCTGCATATTTTTATTGTGCTAAATTAAGTGCTTCTGGAATGTCAGTTTTTGACACATTTTTTGGAAGAAATATTCTGAGATCAGCAGTACTTGGCACTGCAGGTAAGAACATTTCCTATAGGGAGATTCTAACCAGATTATTTTGTGTGACTGTACACTTGGCATTTTAAGGCCACTGCTTTGCAGTGTGCATGTGTGTCGCAAATTGTCTTACTTAGATGTCCTCATTATGTGCAGAAGGGGCTGGACTAGTAGCAAATGCTTTGATAAATAGCTAGATTGTATTGAAAAGTGAAAATACGTATTAAAGTATTTTCAGTGCAATGATTTGTTTTCATTTTTGAGTTAGATGGCTCTAGTTGATTCTAGTGTTTTGTAAACGTTGGTCACAACTTGTCTAACGTTGCCAGTTTTTTTCGATAAAAAGTAGAGATCTGGGTGCTGTATCACCCCTTTCTTTTGAGTGTGAATTTGAGCTGAAGGAAATTTATAAAAATCTGTATTCGGGACATTATGTTGGTTTAGTAATTCGGAAAAGGAGTTGGGGTTGTCATGTAGGCCTAGGTCTTTGATATGGCTAATGCCTTTATTGGCCCAGTTCTCCCAATATAGGGTACTACCAATCTATCATGAGAAATGTATTGTACCATAGTTTGGCAAAGTTAGATTTTGGAATTTGTAATGTGAATTCCTTATCTAGTTTTTGAGAACTTGTATATTATGTTGGGGTAGCTTGATGTGATTGATTGTAAAAGTGTTACATAAGGGGCTTAGATTGTGCTTCTGTGACAAACTACCATGTCCCTTGCCTTGACTGAGAATGCAGTTTCATATCTCGTAGTCTGCTAGGTTTAGGACTCATTTAATTTTTTTTCAATCGAAGTTTATTCAGGAAGAATTTTTTTATTGAGAATCCATGGCCTAAATGTCTATCGATTTAAAGAATGCTTCTGATCATGTGATGGGGAGCGTTCCAGCCAGAAAATTATCAAGAAGTGTAATCCTCACCTTTATGGACTCTGTTCTGTCCCATTTTGTAGTGAATTTTGGTGACAACAATATTAAGGTATCTTTAATTGTAGAAAGGGTTTTGTTCTTGTGTAGGGGTATAGACTCTCAAGTCTATACCAAATAAAATGCCTAGGTTTTTAAACCTGTTCTGTTACCATTTTAATCCATCTGAGCCTATCGTTAATGGAGAAAACTTAATGTTTAGTAGGAATACTTCTATCTTTTCTCTATTAAGGCAGTGAGCAGCAGCCAAGGGTGGGCTGAGTGGCCACGCCTCCCACCTTTTTCCAGACAAGAAGAGTGTAAGGCTGAACAAAGGTCAGCCTGACAGACACAGTCTGGTTAAGCTTAGGCAGCCAGGAGCTATATATGTGCAGGCTCCTGGCTGCCTGAGCTTGACTTTGCCAGGCTGAGAATACAGAGGGTATAGCATTATATGCAGTTATTGTACATTTTCCTTTATTTCTATCCCACCTGTCTTGTGTGCTTTTGGCCATAATACGTTCTTTTAATCTTGCTTTAGAAAAAGTTTCACAACGTGTTGGATTATCATAAAGGTCTTCCAATCCCAAAGAAATAAGTGACTGCCTAACATGAAACATCAATGGGATTTTAAGGGCATGATCTAACTTCATAGTATCTTTTAAAATGAGCTGATTTAATTGCACTGTCTTCCTTTTCCAGATTGACACCCATAATAATAATGGGGCCATTTTAACAGTATCACTAATAAAAGGTAAACTTATTTCCTTATGGGGAATAAGATTAGAACAAGCATCAGGGACAGAGAAAAGCCTTTTAGAAAATGTATCCTCTATCGTTTGTAGAATCTCATCTTGTGCTACGCCCCAGATTGCGGCACCATATGTGGCCACAGGTATTGTTTTTACGAAATTCATTTTAACCATCTCCTTTATAGGCTTGTTAACTAGATTTTTGGTAAATCTAAAAAGTGTGGCTATACTTTTAGTCCTATGGTTAGCTCTAGATGTCACCATCTCATTCAAACTTAGTTTGGAATCAAAAAGGAATACCCAGGTACGAAAAATTATCCGCTTGTTCAACTTTCTTAACTTCTATATGATATCTTCGTTTCTTTTTGTTCACATCTCCTACCGTCATAATAAAGGACTTTATTTAATGAATACATCCAAATCCGTCATAAATCACATAGGGGAGTTCTTGCCAACAAGACTGTGTCTGCGTATAGCAGGATGGGGAGAGGAGTAGAGTCTGCATAGGAAATGTCTTTGCTCTTTACAGCCAGGGCCTCATTTAATCTATTGGTGTACAGTGAGAATAAAAAAGGAGCAAGAACACAACCTTGTCTTACTCCTTTTTCAAAAAAAATATTTTTATTGGAAAAATGACATAAGAGCAAACTCCAAAAGGAAAAAAAATACAATAACAAATACCATCATACATTATATCTTTGTCATTCCCCACGTTTTCCAATGTTATCCGCCACCCCCACCCGACCCTCCCCCCCCAGGGGCTGCAGGAGTATAACAAAACAGAAAAAAATGGAGTACCTAAAAGAAATCACATTACAGAACCTATAAACTATACAAAACAGGGCAAAAATAAATAAATAAATAAATAAATTGCGCACTTTAACTCTCAGGATTCAGCCAATTTGTAAGGGGTTCCCTGATCCGTTCCCCCTCCCTCCGAGCCCTCGGGCCTCTCCTTTTAAAGATCAGCAATTCCCACTTCCCGACATTTATGAATTTACTAAACCATTCGTGGGGGGGGGGGCAGGATCCAGCCAAACCGTGGCTATACACAGTCTAAGTGTGGCCATCGCAATAAATAATAGCTTTTTTTCTGGAACATCCATATAGATATCCGGAATTCCCAGCATTACTAGCTGCGGTGAGAGTTTGACCATATAACCAAACAGCCATTTCATCCGTTGCTCCACCGCATCCAGCAATGGGGTTAAACTGGGACATAAGGCAAACATGTGGACACTATCTACCGCAAATTCACCACATCTAGGACAATTAACTCCATCCACCCCACCCCATTGTTGTATACGATGTGGGGTAACATAAAGTTTTAGCCATGTCTTAAAACATTGAACCTGCAGGTTTGCTGACATTGTAGCCGATTGAGAAAGGGCTAAAGACTCTTCACATGTGTCTTGTCCTGCCTGTACAACATTCAACCAGCGACCAAAATGTTTATCCAGGTCGTCGCTTCTAGTTTCATTTACCAATTTATACATCGTAGAAATAGTTGATTGACCACCCTGAATCGCCTCTACAAGTGAAATATGATCCCAACTATCCCTTTTCCGGCTCAAGAAGTCTCGTATCTGTAAAAATTTAAAGAAATGCCGGTTGCTGATACCAAATTTCTGTCTAATACATTCAAAAGACATGATCCCTGTTTCCATAACAATATCCCTATTACCAGAACTCCTTGCATATTCCATTCTTTGAAATAGCCATCCCTGAAGATTTCCGGTAAGAGAGTATTGTCTATAACAGGAGTACATACATGTAATCTCCCAATTTTGAATAATTTTCTAACGGGTGTCCAAACCTTGAAGGCAGCCAGCAAAGTCTTAAACCTTACCCGTTTAAAATATGCAAAATCAATATGTCTAAAAAGGAGCCCCTTAGCTTCTTCCCCAAAAATGAAACGATAAATAGAAATGTCAGCACCAACAGGTTCCAAACCATCCAATAGTAAACCTATATGTCGCAGCGTGATTGCCCAATAATAGCATTGAAAGTTTGGTAGCGACCATCCTCCCCTCTCCCTTGGTAGCGTCATATATTTCATAGCTCGTCTGGGTCTTTTGCCGGCCCAAACAAACCTTGAGATGATTCGCTCTATCTTCTTAAACCAAATCAAGTCCACCAACAAAGGAATAGCTCTAAACACATACAAAATCTTAGGCAAAAAAATCATTTTGACCATATTACATCTCCCCATCAAAGTTAAATGTAAATTGTTTATCCGACGCGCCTCAATATCAATTTTACTTAATAAAGGGGAAAGATTGATCTCGACAATCTCGTCCGGCTTGGAGCTTAGCTCGATCCCTAAATATTTAGCCTTGTCAATCACACGTGGATCTATCAGATTAATTTTCTCATTGCAGATTATTTGCGTTTTGGGATCATTTAGGTGATATCCTGAAATCTTGCCAAATTTTGACGTCAAGCTCTGAATTACTGGCAAAGCAATCTGCGGGGAGTCCGTCAATATGGCAAGGTCATCCGCATACCCTAAGATTTTGGTGTCTCCTCCTTTGGCTCTAACCGGTTGAATCAAAAGGTTAGAAAGGAATTTTTTGATTAAAGGATCAATATAAATGGCAAATAATAAGGGGGAACAGGGACAGCCCTGCCGAGTACCTCTTCGAATAGAAATTGTGCCTGATCGATTTCCCATGACCGATATTTGAGCTGTAGGCTGTTGATACATACTCTGGATAGCACAGATATATCTATCACCTAGACCATAATGTCGCAATACTGCCCATAAAAAATGCCAGGAGACCCTATCAAAAGCCTTCTCGGCATCCAGCAGGATTGCGGCCATAGGGTCTCCTGAAACCTTAGTAAAATCAAAAAGAGCAATAGTGCGACGTATGTGGTCAATAGTTTCTCTGCCAGGCACAAAGCCGTGTTGTTGTGGGGATACTAGCTTCTTAATCACCCCAAAGAGCCGATTAGCGAGAATCTTAGCATAAATTTTAATATCGCTGTTTATGAGCGTTATAGGTCGGTAAGACCCCGTATCAGTTGGATTTTTGCCTTTCTTTAAAAAGGCTACAATTCTGGCTCTTCGCCATGATTCCGGAGGAACCTCCCCCCTTTGAACGCCACGAAAAAGCTCTAGCATAACAGGAGTAAGCTGTGATCGGAAAATTTTATACAATTCACCCGGTATAAAATCCGGGCCTACCGCTTTGCCCGCCGGCAGAGAGTCTATCGCTTGCCACAGCTCGTCTATTCTTATTTCGGCATCCAATATTCCAAGTTCCTCAGGGGACAAAGCCTCTATCTCAACTTCTTTTAGATATTCCTGGATCTCGGACTGCAAAGTCTCATCATTGATAATATCCTCATAATACAGTTTTTGGTAGTACTTTTGAAAAGCTAGAGCGATGGCCCGCTCCTCTGTCACCAGGCCGGCCTCCGGATCCAGAATAGCATTAATCTGGGTGGCAGACTCTCTTTCTTGAATTCTTGCAGCTAGCACCTGTCCCGCTCTTTCACTGTTTTCAAACATTCTGGATTCCCATGCCATAAATTTACCAGCGGCTTTAGCCTGTGATACTTCTATTATAGCTGACTTGGCTATGATAGTCTGACTCTGAGCAATATCCATGTCTCCACCCTGTAGTATTGCTTGAGTCAGTGAAATCTCAGCGTCTTCTAAATCTTTATACAATCCCTGCATTTTCACCTTCTCTTCTCTCTGCCTTTCCCACCCATATCGAGTAGTCTCCCCCCTAATCCCTGCCTTGAGAGTATCCCATACATTCTGTATCCCAGTGCTATTTAAGTTTTCGTTTAGAAATGTCAAAATCCAGGGAGCCATGTCTTCAATATATTTATTATCCGTAAACAATCCTCTATTAAAGGTCCAAGCATCAGGTTTATTCCGACAAATTCGCACATTAACCTCGAGAACAAGCGGATTATGATCCGACATGACTCTTGGGAACCTAGTGATACTAGAGCCAGAGATAAGGGCAGCTGAGATAAAAAAATAATCAAGCCTGGAGCTGGTCTTATGAGGTGCCGGGAAAAAAGTAAATCCTGGATCCTTCTGCTTCAATACTGCCCAAACATCGATCAACCCATGTAGCTCGATAAGACATCGCAGGGCCTGATAAACTTTGGGTTTTCTCCCTGAATAAGACACCCTGGATTGATTCAACCATTCACAGCCTAAATTTATATTAAAATCCCCACAGATAATAAACGGTGAAGGCCAGCCAACCAACTCCAAACTCAACCAATTGTATAATTCAGGGTCATCAAGTATAGGGCCATAGATGGAACATAACGTGACATTTTTATCCATAAACCTCCCATGAACTATAACCCACCGACCAAGACTATCTACCGAGGATCGAGTGATGCTCACCATCCCCCTCCGTGCCAAAATTGCCACTCCTTTAGTTTTAGCCTCAAGTCTCGTCCAAGACACCAGTAGATACCCATCAAAATCCAAAAGTTTATGGCGTCTAGCCTCAATGTGTGTTTCCTGAAGGCAGACAATATCTGCCCGCAGGAAGCCCAAATCTTCTCTAACCCGACGCCTTTTGACAGGGTCATTAAGCCCGCAAATGTTAATGGTGGCTATCCGGATATTAGCCATACTTCTTAGCAGCTATACCTACAAAGTAATAACAAAAGGAAGAAGAGAAAAAGGAGAACGCAAAAAACAAATCAAATCGCTTGGAACAATCCTGCTTCATGTCACTTGTTTCCAAAAATAACTTCAAGTCCTGTACAAGCCCCCTCCCGCAGCTCCGCCCCCACCCAAGAACCCCCTCCCCCACCCTACCCCAGACCCATCCCCAACCCAAAAAAAGGCAAAATAGGTCCACAGACCCATGTGATGCCTCCCACTTCCCGAGTGCCCATGGTCACTCCCTGTCTAAATATCCATCCTAAAGAGGAAGGAGCAAAAAAGGGGAGCCCAGAGGAGAAACATACTTATTGACCATCAGTTAAACATCAGCAAATACCAAATAACCCAAAGCCATAACAGCAAAACAAATACTCCAAACTTAGAACTCTTATCTCCAGCCAGGCTTGCCACCCCGACCCCAACCCAGAAACCACAAGCCATCAAACACCATTTGGAAGTTCTTTAAGATACTCCTCGGCTTGTATTTCTGAAGTGAAAAATCGAGTCTTGCCCCTAAAGTTGACCTGTAAACGTGCAGGGTTCATTAAAAACACCTTGCAGCCCTTCTTTTGGAATGGAGTTATCAGAAGGCGCAGTCGCCACCTGCGTTCCACGGTTGCGTGACAAAAGTCTGGGCGAACGAAAAATAAATGTCCCTCTGCAGATCTCTTAGCCTCGGGGCGGGCTTTCTCAAAAATGGCTTGTCATAACAAAAAATTACCAAAAAAAATCAAAATGGCTCTTGGTTTGGCTCCAGGGTCAGGATTTTTTTTCAACGTAAAAGGAAAGAGATGTACTCTTTGGATCTCGCTTTCCCAAGACCAATGAGAGAGCTCAGGGAATGCGGCTTGGAACAGCTTAATAACAAATCCTCTAATATCTTGTCCCTCAACATTCTCCTCAATTCCTAGGAGGCGAAGGTTATTTCGGCGTAGCCTATTTTCGGAGTCTTCGAGCTTCCACATAATGTCTGCTAGCTTATCATCATTAGCTGTTGTTTTGCTGACAGTACTCTGTAGCCCCGACTCAAGCTCGGCTATCCTTTCTTCCAAGGCCACGGTTCTGGCAATGACTTCTGAGCAGACCTTCGTGTTCTTCCTGATGGCCCCCTAAATCTTCATAGTCGCCAGTTGTGCTCTCTTATGCTCTTGTTTAGCCTTGCTTTGGATAGATTTAAGCATATCGTATAGCAAAGTATTAGATGGGGTGATTGAGATTCCCCCCTAGAGCTCTTCCGATCAGTTCTTCGCGACCTTGAGCTTCCTGAGCCCGTAAGACTTATCCCAGCCGGGGCATAATCCCACTGGAGGTTGTTACTAGTCTCGGACCCATCGCTATGTGGAGGAGTGGCCTTAGCCTTACTGCGATTATGTCGGGGTGTGTTCTTTTTTAGAGTATCAGCAGTTTTTGGGGGGGCTGTCGTCCTCGCCATCCGAAGTAAGATTACCGCTCTCAGAGTCTACATGGAGGTAGATATCTGACTCTTCCGCCAGTGAAAAAAAACTATCCCCATCTATAGGGTCTGTTGAGCTGGAGGCTCCTTTACCATTGATCTCATCCACCGGCATGATGCGAGAGGTAATAGTGCTCAATTGTAATTGACCACTGGTAAGGACTGTAGCCGCACTCTTTGTTCACCCCCTCCGCCCCTTCAGTACTCCTGCCTTCTTGAAACTCCGCCATAGAGGATTCTTCCACAGTCCGTGATAAAGAGCCATTTTCAGGACCACCACTCTGCACTTTTTCCGCACCTCTAGAATTCTCATTGCCCCGGGCCCCTGTTTTTAATAGCCCAGTCGCTCCCTGATCCCTAACAGAATCCTTAGAGCTCCCACAGACCGGAGAATTTAGCACAAGAGCAGGAATGATATTTTTACCCGGAGCGTTCTTCCCCTCGGTCTTTCCAGCAAACATTGCGGGGACAGTAACCACTTTCGAGTGACCGGCCCCCTCCGGTGCAACTGTAGAGGCCCCTGTTAAAACTGTCACCTGTCCCAAGTTTCCAGTGTCTTTTATGCCAGTAAAGTCATTCTCTTTTATGGCCGAGGTAAGAGGTGGTTTCCTTTTAATTAGCCCCTGTTTCTTTGCACTCACCGCCACAGCTCGAAGACTGGGTTTCTCTAATTTGTCCGGTTTCCCCATCCGTTCCGTTTTTTCTCCCGCAAGTTGTTGTTTTTTTGCCCCGGTGGCTAGTGCTTCAACCGTGGGTTTCAACGGAGTTGCGGGGGCAGCCCCGCTTCCATTTTTCCGCGGCGGCATCGAGCTAGGCAGAACACCGGCTGCCTTAGCGTTACACCTCTGTGCTCTCTCCACGAGCCACGCCCGCCAGACTCCCAGGTGTGCGCGGCTCCGAAGGGCGGTGATAGTAAGCCGCACAGACCGCAACCAGAGCCTCTGGAACTCCCACTTCCTCAGCATTCGCTCCTTTCCAAAAAAAAACGCCGCATTTGCTTTAAGGTCTGGCTATCGTTTTCTTGTCTACTGCTGCTGCCTTTCTCCAAAGGCGTCCCGATAGCTGCTCCACATCATCAGCATTCACAGGTAAGACAGGGAGTGGCGCTCACTCGACTCAAGCGGCCGCCATCTTGCCCCACCGATGATCCCTTTTTCAATTTTGAAAGATTTAGTTCATTCCACCTGTCTCTCGTAACTGTTGGATTTGATCCTTCCCCTTTCTTGAATACCGGAATGATTTAAGATTCTTCCATGAAGGAAGAGTCCCTGATTTACTTATTGCATTAAAAACAATTGTGAGTAAAGGAATCCACACAGATTTATTAGCAAATAAAATATCCACCGGAACCCTTTCTGGTTCTGCTGCCTTTAAACTCGCCAATTGTTACAAGGTAAGGTTTGTCTCTTCCTTATTAAAATTAAGTGGGAGAAAATCCATTGGATCTGCATACAGTACACCAGGAGTATCATCTTTCTTTTGAAAGATTCTCTGGTAGTGGTTAACCCATGTATCCTCGTCTATCTGTGTATCAAGCGAGGGGCCATCCTCATCTTGCAGAAGGGAGGAATTGATCACTTGCCAAAAGGCTTTGCTGTCATTGCTGTAAGAGGCTAGCCTTAATTTTCCCATGCCTCATCTCTTAGCTGTTTCTTTCTGTTTTCTCTAGATGTTTTATGTATGGCCCTCAAAGTTTTGATGCAATCCTTATTCCTAGACTTAGTTTTTAAGGCTTTCCAGAGATTAGCAGAAGCATCATCTTAATCCTTATCAAACCATCCAGTTGGGTGTTGATTTCTTACGAGTGTTGAACATCCCGTTCAACACTCGTAAGAAATCAGCATTATCCCAATTAACCTTTAATACATTCTAAAATCTTACCAAATGCTTTGGTTACCTGATGCCTAATTGCTGTAGGCTCTAAACCCATCAGGACCTCCTTCATAGTTTACAGATATGTTCGTGAAAAAAAATCCTTTAATCTACTTTGTCCCTTCTTCATGTGTAACCGTTTTTTCTTGCAAGAATAGGTTTAGGAGTAATTGTACCACACGTTTTTATTGTTGGGTCTTTCCATGGGAGCGTTGTTAAAATTATTGCGTGATCGGTGCACTCGGTCATCGTGATCGCCATCTTATTGGAACTGCACCTAAATTGACGAGGTAAGCCCAGATCCATACAAGGTAGGGATCAATCCTGTAGAACGAGTTTTGAGGGTGAGAATAAAATGTAAAGTTCATTAATGTCAGGTTAGGAGGTGCCACACATCAGTCAACTTATGGTCCTTCAGAGGTGTATCATATGAGAGTTGGATTTATTCATTTGACATTCTAACCATAATGCCGTTTATCGATCAGTTGGTTTCACCCCAAGAATCACTCCTATATTTTGTGGTACGTCTAATATTGATTAGCGATATCCAAAATTCTGGTGAGTCACTATTGGAGAGCGTATATATATTAATAATGTGAAATTCATTGTCTTTTTTTTGTTTTGTTGCTTTTTTGATAAACTACTGTCCTTGGTTATCTTGTAATTGAGTTAGAACTATGATATTTGACTTTCTGGAGGTAAGAGTTAGGACACTGTTTTGCTTTTTATACGCTATTGAACTAAACCTTTTTTTCAAACCGCCTCCTTTTGAATTGGGTTGCTTTTCTGGGATCAATTCTGATCTCTTAAACTAGAATTCTATTTCCTTTTAGCCTGTTGCAGTAATCCGCTATATTTTTCCTTTCAGCTGGGTGGTTAAGGCTCTTTGTATTCAGGGAGCGTGCTCTTAAGGTTTGATATTCATTTGGTATAAAGATTATATACTTGTTGCATAATGTATATGGCAGATGTTTCTTATATTTCCCGGTAGCGGTATATGGTGGTCAGTGGGGGATATAGAGCTCTTGTAAACTGTCATATGATGATTGTGTTAATTCTGTGTGGATACCATGTGTTAAGCTTGCTATCGCCTTCATGAGATCTATAATAGGGTAACCTGGAAGAGTTAGATTGATTTCTTGATAGCCTGGGAGACAGTCTCGACCCTCAAAAGTTGCACCAGAGTCTGCTGGAATCAACAGTCGTTGGAGTGCAGATTGGTCACCCAGAAAGGACGTTACCCAGGCTGGTTTCGCTGAACCGGAGACCAGTGGCGACTGTATTTTTTGGGCTGGACTTCGATGAGCTTGTCTCCTGTCACCAAAGTCACCACACCTTGTCTGTGGACCATGGGGTTGCCCCAGGAAGTCCCTGTCATTGGTCAGCATCCTTCCGCTTTTTCAGCATTCTATATCCCTTGCATCATGACCACTCCATTACAGTCAGTATTGGTTTGCCCATAGAGCCAGGAACTGGTCTGGAAACTGCTTTGACTGTGTGGTACCATTTCTACTCAACCTTATTAGTCTCAGTGACTGACTTTCTGCCTGGTTTGGTTGCTGCAAGAATGCCTCTATAAAGACGTTGTGGTTAATCCTAAACCGTGATTTGCTGTAGATTAAAATGATTTATTGTGCTAAGTGAAAGTCTGTGATTTATTGTTTCTAAAATATCATCTCCGGACAGCCCCCCCCCCCCCCCCTGTGGATTTTGCCATTAACTTGTCTATATAAAGAGAAATGTACAAACTATTTTTATAATTGGGATCTGATTTTTCTTTCTTTTCTTATTTTACTGTTTTTGTTTTAAGGATTAGTTTATTCTTTTTTGACGAGACAAACCTTATTATCATTTTTTCATCAATCACTCCTCTTCCATCTGGCTTTCGGCCATGGACCGTGCCCCCCCACTCCCCCATCCCCCTCCTCCAATGGTACCCCCTCTAGCTCCAGCCATCCCCAGACCTCAGCTTGGGTTTCAAAAAATGATGTGGAGTTCTTAAGCACTCTGCGTTTGGCTGAATATAGGAGCACATAGGCCACACCCAATTGCCTTAGTTTTGCCTTCAACTCCAGACACTGGTGTTCCTTCCATAGGGTCTGCAATCTAAATGTCTGGGAAGAGGAGGACCCTACTTCCTTCCGCTAATAAGTGGCCATGAAGGCCTGGCCTTCTGCAGGATACAGTCTCGATCTCTGAAGTTCATTAATCTCGCCACCATCGGTATTGGGATTCGCTGAGTTCTTTTTACCAAAAACAGAGTTGGTGGGGTGCCATTTATATATTGTCAATAAGCCACTGCTCCACGTAGAGATCTGCCGACTGCCCATCATTCCTTTTAGGTAGCCCCATGATACCAATGGAACTGACCCTCTGCATCCTCCATTCAGTCCTAGAGTTGCCCCACTGCTAAAGTTGGGTCTCGAATTTGACCCTTCATCCCTTCTCTATCTGGGGTCACCTGGCCCAGATTGTGTCCTCCATTTCCGTGACCCGAGCGGCCAGTTTCCTATGGTCCACTCTGAGGAGTCCCAGTTCCAGAGCACCTCCATTTATCTTGGTCCCCAGGGAGAATTTCAAATCTCCAAGGATATTCTCCAGCTGGTCCAGCTGATTTACCAGGGCGTCTCCCATGGCCTTGAGCATTGGCTCTGCACTGTCTGTCTCAGAAGAGTTGGGGTGAGATGGTTTCCCTTTTGGTTATTGAGCTTTGTCTGGTCTAAGTTTGACCATTCACTGATGCTTTGGCTGAGGTCCAAGTTCCCTCTAATTGGACTGCCTTCGTTAACCCCTCCATAGTGGCGGCCATGCCCCCATGCAAATGAGGTCATGCCCTCTTGAGATGGCGCTGGCGCTACATGTGCACACTGCTATTTGTATTACGGAAGGAGCCGTACCAGTGTCTGCGGCCCCTTTTGTAATACCATAGTGTCATGGAGGCTCATGAAACCGGTACACATGTCTATTGCCCCCTTGGGACACTTTGTATAATACTACCACATGTGTTGTTTTTCAAATGTGATTATCATAGTATGCTTTCTGGCTGTCCTATTTACTGTTGGTCATCCACCTACATCTGAACAGATGTGCCCTAACGGTTTGTGGCTGGATAGTGTGCAGTTAACAAACTGTTGTCTCATTTTTTTTGCTCAGAGACAATTTAGAAACAGTCTATGGATTAACTAATCCCCTGTATGTTTTGTGGTAGAGCTGGCCAGCCAGCATATTACTACTGGGAGACCAGTTAGAGCTGATCCTAGGATCTGATTGGCAGAGCACGAGCCGAGCCATTCAACAAATTATGTAACAAGTATTGTCAATGGCAGTATGTCTGGCTTTAAAAGAATGTTGTGTGGTGATGTGAAAAATTACAAGTAGATAGCATGGGAATGGGTATGCATTTCTGAGGAACTAAATAACTACAATAATATTGGTATAGGTAAAAAGGTAGAGTGACAGTTGCACTGTCCACGCAGACATAAAAGTCCATGTAGGTTAGTGACCTCCCTCATTTCATTTGTGTGCTGCCAGAGAAAAACACTGTAGAAAAGTAGAGTATTATATGCTGTGAGGGTTAGATCTCACCATGTAATACTATCAGGATACCCAAAAGATGGTCCTTGGATCCTCAAGAATAAATCCTTAGATCAGTCCTGGTAGTGTGGCAAAGAGCAGTCCGACTTTACGAGAGGAACATGTGGTGAGCATTTCAGAGTACCAACATGGAGTATAAGTATTTGCCCCAGCTCAAGAGAAATCCGACACCAATTTATGAAAATAGTGTCTTTTTATCTTAATATAGACACCAAATAGAACGGATAAGCATACATATAACCAAAGATATAGATTTCTGAAGCAATATAAAATCAGTGCAGAATAATACAGTTAAATATGATCATTGATGTCAATCAGAAAAACCATTGGTGACAATCGATCTCTTGCAGGCTGAGTTGCGTGGTATCCTTGCAGGGTAAAAGTGATGCGAACCACAGGCCCAAGCCACAACAGTTCTATTTTTACCTAGCCCATGGAGCCAGGGTGCAGAGTTGTCCTGGCTGTCTCTGAGGCTGACTTTTCGAAGGTAGGGATGCACACCAACTTCTCCTATTTTTATAATTGTCGATCCAACTTTAAGCTGAATGCGTGCAGCTTGGCAGATGCCATGCCCAGACGGCATCTAGGACAATAACATTCACAACTTGGGGGCACCATCGCCCCCGTCCAAATGCACAGCGTAAATGGCCTGTTGGGCCATCATCTGTTTGTTCCAATGTTCCCTTTGGTAATCCATAGTAACCCATCTGTTAACCATCTTAGTACATCAGATTTCAACCTTTTATCCTCCACATGCAGAGTAGTTTTGCCAATTTTCACAGTTTCTAGTGTTTAAGCTGGGCCATCCGAACCTCTTGCTAAAAAACACGAAAAGTGCAAATTCGTCTTGGGCAGTGTTGTTTATTTGTAAACCCAATGCATTTCGTGCCGTTGGTGCCCTTCGTCAGGGGTCACTACAATAACCAGTAAGACAGAGCAACTTTAAGTATTTCACTTTCTAACATAATCACTTTTCCACATGTAATTGTACATTTACTTAATAATGTTCCATGCGATATAACGTACTTCCTGATGTAGAGCTTTAAGACCTAAAGCTGCTGATTCCCAGCCATTTCCCAACTTCTTCTGTCTCCCACCCGGATACTTCCCTAAAAAACAGTTTGACAACTCCCCATTTTCTTATACGAACAGGATCTTAATGTGGCTTCTAATTCATTCACAAATGCCTTAATATGTAGTTTACTCCGCCTGACAAGCAACTTCTCAACTCTCGCTCCCCTCAATCTTCCTACGCCTACTCCCAATAAACCTGTTGATAACCCAAATGCCAACCGCATCCCTGTACCTCATACAACCCCTTTCTCCCCACTCCTCTCATACAATTACCAAACGTTCACCTCAATCCTATCATCTCCCCTCTCAATCTTCAACACTCACCTCATTCGCTCACCGCACCTCATAAAACACTCCTATAATCTACACACGTACCGATACTTCACTAACATATTTCCCTATTCAACCACTCACTCACACTCAGCTCGGAGAACACCAATATTATGCTTGCTACACTGCAATGTGAATCGTCCATACCTGCCACTGCTGTTGCTGAGCAACCAGCCTCGTATTCTCCATCGAACAAATGAGATTACCCACCCTGGTTCCACCTCTTATTTAAACTTAACTGCCCTCCCCATTGGTCTGCAAATCTTTGCTTTTCCCGCCATACATGTTACATCGCCATAATGCTTTTACATTACATGGACTTCATCCCCCACAACCCATTTCCATCATCGTAGGTGTCATCCGAACATCATAATCCCAGGGCTGAACAGGAGCCGCGGGAGAGGTGTTTTTACTGATGAAATGGTGCTGTAGGGGAAAAAGATGCAAACACAGTAACGGGGTGGTTGCTGAAGTAGTTCGAATAGGTTTTCTTTTGATGCTTTGTTGAGTAAAGTGGTTGGTTGCCAGACCAGTGACCAACAAGCCATGGCAGCAGTAAGTAGAGCAGAAAGTAACTTCGACGTCTGGTGGCACAGGTGAAGGTGGTAGCTGGCTGTAACTTAGTGGAAGTCATGATTACATTTCCCACATTACACTTGACCATCTGGATTTGGGTGATCCTTTGGATGGTCTGATGGCCAGCAATTCATGAGATGCGGAGCGTTGTTTTACCTACAGTTTGCAGGGGACTAGAGCCACTAGTCCAAGGGAGTCTGAGGGTGCTTCAGACTTCTACAGAAGTAACTCTGTCTGGGGGAACCTAGAAATAGCCTAGAATGAGTCTCAATTAGGCAGTTCCAGGAGCTTTGACATAGGTGCAGGGTATCGCTCTTTTGTTTTATGCAATTCCTGTTGTCGCTGACCCGGGTCTCTTTCTTGCCTCTGTGATGCTAGTTGTTCAGACTGAGGTTCTGGAGTCAGGGGTGTCATTTGAATCCTAGATTTAGAGGAGGTAAAGGTGTGGGAGCCAGTAGCCAATGGGCTGTGAGGCCCTGCACCTAGTCCGCCCCTGAGGTGACCACATAGGGGGTTGTAGGTCACCTTATCTACCCAGTGCCCCCTATTCTGCCACTTCTAAAGATGGCAGAAATCTAATTCTAGTGTACAGACCAGGCTGCTCACCCTGGAGGTGTGGCTAGCCATCCAGGATTATACACCCCCTTCACTAACTAATCTCTCGCCTGTCTGGGTGCTAATGTGCCTGGGTCAGGACTGTTTTATGCTTTTGGAGTCTGCCCACATGCATATCAGAGGTGGTGCAGCCTTTCAAGTTCATCTTAATGGGCCTCTTCTCTAGCCTGCTTGGGAGGTGTGACCTCCTTCCTGCCCAAGCCTTTGTTCCTGACTGCTGGGAGTGACCACACTGCCTGGGAGGAAGTCAGAATCCTGTCTTGGTGGCAACTAATGTGGGAAACCCTAGGCTTTGCCAACCAGAGCACAGAGAAACTGGGGCAACCAGGTTGGCAACCTCTAAGATAGCCGCCTGGGTGCATGCCACATCACCCTTGACACAAGATTCATGTCAGGGGTGAGAAGGCACGTTGTTTGATACCAATCGCAACATATTTAGGCGGTACCATAAAGGAGCTGCCAACTTCTGGTTTGCCCGGGTGCCAGCCCATGCTATCCTATGGACCGTCTATCACTTATAGTGCCCTTTAATGGTTAAGAGCACTATAGGTTCAAATAAGCTTGCACTTACATGTCCACACCTTTAATATAATGCACCCTGCCTCCTGGGCTTTAGGAGGCCGTCTTTGGTGGTGACTGTTGTATATCAGATGTAGTATTTTGACTTTGACACACATGGTGAGAACAAAGTCGAGTTTGAGTAGTTTGCAATGCTCCTGCAGTCTGTAATGACAGCCCTGTGTCAGTAGTTTATGTGGGTCACTCAGGGTGGCACAAATAGGGCTAGAAGCACTGGGGACCCCTTTACCACCCATACCCTGGGTACCACTGGTACCATATACTAGGGACTTGTAAAGGGGTAAAGTCCTCGTCAATTGGGATTGCCAATTCATACATACCAGTTTTAGAGAGAGAGCACAAGGGCCAGGGCAGCAGGCTCCAGTGCACTATCAGACTCGTACCCATCCGCATAGGAGCAAAAAGTGTGTGGGGTGGGGGTGGGGTCCATACAAAAAGGTCCACTTTCCTATAAATACCATAAATTATCTAGTTAGCATAACACTTTAATAGCATTACGGTGTCGTGTGTGCCCTTGAAAGTTTAGGCAGTTGGATAGATGAACAAAATCATCACAGCTCTGAGGATGCCAAGCACTTTTTTGTGGAAGCACACAACTTCTTCCCAATCATAAAATGTACTCCTGTCTCCCAGCATGTGGGCAGCGCAAAAGCTCCTCTCCTGGAGATTCGCACATAATTGTCTGGCGACAGCTGTGCTGTCAAACAATAAAAAAGTAGATACTCTATAGTATTCAAAGTAGATCGCTTTAATATGCGGAAGCCTTTTGCTTTAATGTGCTGCATTGTAGCACAGCATTAAGTATGGCCACTGGAATTATTTGATTGTGCGCCTTCCACATAATTATAGATTAGCCACATTTGCCATATAATCCCTCATCTGACACACAATCTGCAGATTTGAACAAAACAATTCTTGTTTTTAGCTTAAACGGTTCAAAAGTTGCTAAAAATGCAGCAACACGTGTTGCTGTGCAGTGAAAGGCCATTTGAAAAGGTTCACTGGTTGCTTATTGCTATATGTGGGTGTTGAAATTAGGTGCAACCGATGCCCAGACAGTGTTAACAAGTGTAAAAATGAAGTAATACTGTGATACAAAATGTGCTACATTTTGCTGCATAATTTGCCTTTTCTTGACACAAAATATACTCAACCCGGCTGCATAATTTGGCCCTCCCCTGCTACATAATTCCAGTGGCCCTGGCATTATTTTGCATTTATTATAAGTGACTGGTTCTAAACATGAACTTATAAACATCGATACCCTATCATTGCTCTGATAGCAATTCGATTAGTGAAACAAGTGGGTACCCATGAGTTGTCATCTGCAATCTGTATGTGGCCTAGGTTAGTGTTGTATGCTGCAACCTTATAGTCTATTGAACTGTATACGAGAGAGGTTTTTATACAGTTCTTTTCCTGAACTGTTTTAATGCAGGGTGCTTTCAAATGTGATGATCTAAGGAAAGCAGGCAGTGAAATCAAGTATTCCAATAGTTTGGTCAAGAGGGGAAGCTGCGATTGATTTCTGTTGCACATTCTGCAATTCAGCCACAGGGAGGGGATACCGGTTTCTCTCTCCCGAATCACATCAAAGGGTAATGCTTTGTGTTTATTTCTTTAGGGAGCCTCACCCTCACAATGTGAAACGAGTACACCTATTACATGTTAAATGAACTTGAAACCAGTGTTCTAGAAAAAAAATAAAACGTTATGGATATCCTATTTTAATGTTGATCACCTACTTCCCCTGATTTAACAATACCAATTTGAGCAGATTTTAGAAGCGGACGAACACTTTAAGTGAAGGCAATTAAATACATTTAGAAAACTGGGTCTGGGAGAGTATGCTAAGTTTCAGACCTTTAAATTACCCAGGTGAAATGCAGAGCTTGGCTGCACCATACTTTGACACAGAGCTCACACCCTTCAGACTCTTAAATTGTTCACTAATTCATTGACAGGGGAGCGGTGAGGATAGTTAATATTGGCAAACCATCATGCCCACCTAGTGTGCTGCGGAAGTACTTCTAGAGGCCACCATCAAAGTTTTTTTTTTTAATTGCCTGATCACTCCAAATCAGTATTTTAACAATATCATAACATCCCTCTCTGAACACTTTCACAGCACTCTCCAAGGTCTCAGCGCTGGCAGCATGAGAGGTTGGGGGGAGGCGCTGAGAGAATGAGGTAAGTGTGGACAGCAGAAGCCACATGAAGGCGCGGCTCATGTTTAGGTCGAAGCCTACCAGACAGTGCAGTCTCTGGTTTGTTAAAGACATCTTGGGGACATTTAGAAAGCTTCCCTGTGAATGCATTCTACCCGTTGCTTGGCATTGACTTTGTAGCTAATATTTTCTGGCTTTCTGTTTGCTGACTTTCTTTGTTTTAGACTGTCTACTACTGTGAGTTTGTTCTTCCGAAGGAGCAAAGCTTTTTCACACTACCTCTCCTAGTATTCTTACAGAAGTGCTCTTTTTTGTAAACCGACCTATAAACCTTGTTCTTATCTTGTCACATTCGTTGTGCATTCAAAGACAGATGTCAATTGTCAGTGTCTGTCTTTCCAGGGAGCTTGGTGTTCACCTTTCTTTCTCCGATTTAAATGCGAGAAGATTTATGTGACAATCTTGCTTGATACTGGGGGCAGGAAAGGTTTCTTTTCTAGCACACAACAAGATTAAAATGAATTGTGCAAGTATTTCAGAATATAAATAAAAATTAGAAAATGACAAATGAAGCACAGTTTTTGTTAATTCTGAAGTGTGTTGGAAACAAGTACTTTTAATATCGTCAAAACAGATCAGTTTACTAGGTGATGCCATTTACACACATTGTTTGTGCGCTGTATAGTTTTATTCGTAAAGCTATATCCCTGCAAATGTAATAATCATTTCATTTGAATGTTTGTTGACTAACGGCAGTGTGCTACCACACCTTACATAGTCCACTCTACTCTGCACCTCTCCACCCCATTGCACCCTGTCTGCGCCACTGTACTTCACTGGGCACCACTCTATGCCACTGCACTCTACGCCTCCACTCTGCACCATCTATTCTATGCCAATGCACTCTACACCACTGCACTCTTTGTCACTTTTCTGTGCACCACTCCAGTCCAGGCCACTCTACTGTGCACAATTCCACGCCACTCAGCACTCTGTCAATACATTCTGCGCCAATGCACTCTTTACCACTCCACTCTGCACCAATCCACCGTGCACCACTCTAATTTACTCTGCACCACTGCACTCTGCGCTACTGCAGGTGTACAGTTCCATACCACTGCACTCGTAACTTGAAGCAATATACTATACTTCACTGCACTCTGCTCCACTGCACTCTTCTGTGCACCATTGTACTCTACGCTACTGCTCTCCAAGCCACTCTACTCTGCCTCTGCACCATCTACTCTACGCCAATGCACTGTACACCACTGCACTATGTCACTTTTCTCTACACCCCTCCAGTCTAGGCCACTCTATTGTGCCCAACTCCACACCACTCTGTCAATACATTCTACGTCGATGCACTTTTTACCACTCCACTCTACACCAATCCACTGTGCACCACTCTAATTTACTCTGCCCCACTGCACTCTGCACTATCACACTCTACGCCACTGCATGTGCACTGTTCCACGCCACTGCACTCTAACCTGAAGCAATGTACTATACTCCGCTGCACTCTACACCACTGCACTCTTCCGTGCACCGTTGTACTCTACGCTACTGCTCTCCAAACCACTGTATGCCATTGCACTCTACACCACTGCACTGTGCATCACTCCACGCCAGTGCACTGTGCACCGTTACACTTTGCATCACTGTGCCACATTCTAACGTATGCCACTGAATTCTATGGCACTGCAATCTATGCCAGTATACTGTGCAACACTATACGCTAATGTACTCTACGCCAGTCCACTCTACGCCAATCCAATAAACTACACTCTGCCATTCTGCTCTATTCCACTCTGACACTCCACGCCAATCTCCTCTGTGCCACTAACTTTTAGCCTTGCTGAACAGCAGCCACACTGGTGTTACAACATGGCTAAAACGCATTGCCAAAGTCAATTGCTCTTGCATAGGCGAGACCTATTGGCTTTGCCGAGGCCTATTGACTTGAGAGAGTCCAAGAGCTGATCAAGGCATCTGGCTTGAGCATTCAGCAGCCCAGCTACCTGCAATGTGTTGCGTTTAAATTCCAGTACCTTGCGGAGCTCTCATAATCCCCTGAAGAATCGCAGTAATACTCTGAAAGCATGATAATGCCAAGGCACCCGAAATATTGAAGTGTCTTCAAGTCTGTACTTGCCTTCCTTCCTTCCGCATTATCATCATTCACGCTCACCGGGCTGGCTGCTTGGCGTTCTGTGTTGGTTTTCATTATGACAGTGCTTTAGCGCCACTCGGCCACACCCTAAACATAAATACAATCTAAATACCTGGTTACTGACCTCAGGGGAAGCAGTTACTTAAAACAGGGAGTGGATATGAAAAAAAAACAAAGGTGCCCGCATTTTTTATAAATTATGTACACTTAGAAATACAGCAGTAGACAAAAATAAGTATTAGTTTTAGAACTAAGTGGGCAAAACTGTCAAACAATGTTTTTTTTTATATAATTGATGTATGCGTTGTTTTTTCATGAACGCTTGCTGAAACCACCGACATGCTGTGATGTTTGTATGTCCCTTAGCAAGCTTGGGATGCTTTTAGAACATGTGAAAAAACACGGGCACAACAACTTGAGCCAGTTTCTTAGCATGGACTACCTGTTGCACAAATGTCTGTACGTGTGTCTTTTTGGCCCCTTTACTTTTAAAACTGCTTTTGGTTAGAGGGTGAGATGGAAAGAATAGATGGTGAAGATAAAAAGGTGAGACAGTGTAAAGGTTGTTTTTTTTTATAGGGAGCAGTGATTGTTTGCGTTCTGCCGTTTGACAAGCCTTCTGATGGCATGTTGGTTGTGAGGGTATATTTATGCCGCACTCTTCAGCGATCAAACCGGCACTGATTTGCACTGGAAGAGGAGTTTCTATTGTCTTTAAAGCCATGGTTTCCAGGGTTATTGGTTCCTAATCTTAAATGTAACCTTTGCTAAGCCTAGGGGTGGGTTCAAACGTGTGTGTCCTCTTGGAATAAGTCAATTTTGGACATAATCTTCTAAATCCTGAATTAGGACCGGTTTGTCGGAGAAGACTGGATGAGTGACCTCGATGTAACATATCCCTTAAAGTATTTTACACCTGTTCACAAGAAAGAGCCTTAAAAGAAAGTTACTGCGTAATAACAAAGATTCCCGCCATTTAGCGTGTCCCTGAAGTGAGACGAACGCTCTGTACAGTTGTATCCCCTCCTGTTCATAAGTTGGACCAGCAAAAGGTTAAAACCATCGATAGGTGTGGGAGTTGAGAAGAAACAAAAAGTGTAAACAAGCAGCCTAGACAAAAACGTAATTCTCGAGCAAATTAAGTGCATGAGCGCATGCTAGTTTATAAACAATAATCAATTACATTGTTGAGGAATGAAAAGAAGCAAATGTAACCCTCTGTTACCAAAAGAAAAACAAGTTTTGGCGACCAGTAATTTCAGTGCATTACTTCAAAGAGCTATTAAATAGAGACTGGGCTGGTAGAAACGTGTTCGAAATATTTTTGTTTTGGGCCTTTTTACTGTTAAAAGGGATTTTTGTAGCAAAGTGTGCAATTCTGGTCCTTGTAAATAGCTCACCCCAATATTTACTCTTTCTTGCAGCCTTGGGGTCCTTGCAGCTTGTAAGTTCTGGATATTGTTGGATCAAGCTTTTTAATGCCTGCACAAAAGATGTGAGGTGGAAAGATCACAATTGTCAGGAGCAGGCTTGGTGCTAGTCACGGCAGAATGCAAAACCATTGATTTGATACACTTACGAGCCCTTCAGTGATGTTTTATTTTAGTTTTAAAGTGTTGCACGAGGCGGAGTGATTTCCTAGAGGTGATCAGTGGTAAGGATGCAATCATAATCATTAAGGTTGTATTTGTGATGCAGAGTTCTTAATAGGAAGGGCACGACTGAGTCCTCAGCTATGTTGGATGAACTCGATTAGTAGTCCTGATGAAGCCCTTGTGGGCTCTAGCAGTAATCGCTGCTGGGTGCCTATGGAGTACATGATTTCTCTGGGTGAGTGTGCTATTTATTGTCCGTTGTTTTGGGGCCCTGGAAAGTGTTGAAGGCGGTGCAGTTGCAGGGGCAATCTAGTGAAGTTGTGATGTCACTTGTCTAGCTTTCATGAGTTTCATCTTGCTAGTGGCCGAGAAGATTATTTTTGTGATTATTTCTTTTTTTCTTTTCTTGGAGTGCAAACAGTGGTTAGGACTAACTTATGTTATTCCAAGCTTTTCTGCATAACACCTTGAGCAACTGGACTTGGGTGATCATTGAGCCTTTAAAAAGTCTTCTGTTTAAGATAGTACGACTTGAGCCAGTGAAATCATCCTGCCCTTAAGTAAAAAAAATTAGCAACTTTTATGCCCTTAGATCTTGCCGGAGAACAGAACTTCCAACAGACATATTTTTGTTAAGAGGGTAAGAGTGTGACGCTGCCCTCTTGATCAAAACACAAGGGAGGTCTAGTGGGAGTACACACCCGACTAGCTACTAAGTATTGCTCCCTATCAATATTAATCAGAAAAAAGTATGTGTAGTTGGAGATAGAGCAGTGTCCGTGTAAAACATTTTTTTTAGGACAAGAACCCCCATCCACCTGAAGGTGGCATGCTTCATCATTGTGTTCCCTCCTCATACCAGGGCCAGTGGTACCTGGTGAGAGGCAACTCTCCAAAGGAGAGAAGCTGAGGTGTTTTGTTTTAAAGATGAGGGCCAGGCATCGGTGAGAGGCAGAGTGCAATATATTGAATTTTAGTGTGTTAAAATTATCTCCTGGTGGGCTATGTATCAATTTTATTCTGGCACCCCCAATAGATAGAGAAAAAAAAGTTAAGTGGAGTGTGAAAATAATAATCCCCTCATATGGTCGACATGTTTTTGCCCGTTTTTTACAGTCACTCTGTGATAACAAACATATAAACCTAATGTTGACCATATCGTCTCTGACTAGATGTACTTTTTGTGATAAAAAAAACCTGCCCTCTCAATCACATGAGAGATCGTGTGTGTCCTGTTGTGGCAGTTCCTTCCGTTGGGTCACTTCGTCTTGGGTAGGAAAGTTACTGGAATGCAAGGAGGCTCAGTTTGCAGTCTCCCTGGTGGCCTTAGTGCTTTTTTTCGTGTGAACTTTAAGCGCCTAGCCCCACTCACCTAGAGTCTGTGCAAGATAGCCCAGACCAAGGGTGGCACATCGGAGGCGTTGATATGATAAAAGAGCCTCCTTGAGATCAAATGACACCTTCTTACAGGGTCTCCGGTTGGTAGTAAAGGAGTAACTGTCATGTGCCATGGTCGGGGGAGGCTCACCATGGGACTATTACCGCTCCTTCAGTGGTCAGTCCTCTTAGGCTGCTATTCGAGTGCTAAGAGGCCATATTTATGTGATCCCCACACTTCGGTGTGATAGAGGGGTGTCGGTTTGGTTTGTGTAGAGAGAGGGGTCTTAAAGTTGGCAAGCTGGTCGCTTTGTGTTTGGTTAGTACAGCTTATTTAAAGGACTGTGCGTTTGGGCGTGCGTCTGGGCGTGCGTCTGCTTTGAGGCAGTTGGTGCCAACCAAGAAATACACAATTTAAATAGTGTTTGAAGAGGGGGGGAGCTTTTTAGTAGACCTTTGTACTCTACTATTCCTATTTGACGCTTAGAGTATATCCATTCATATCCCTTCCCTATGTATACTGAGATAACTATAATCACCAGTCTCTTCTTTGTGTGACTTTACATCTTGTACATTTGCAATTTTTTTTCTGTGTGTATCTTTTATGTAACGCATGTAATCCTAAATCCTTATGTTTTGCAACTGGTTCTTTTGTAAAGCGCTCTTGACACCTTCGGGTAAAGTTCTCGCTATATAAAATCGCATTAAATAAAAAATAAAAAAATGTTTAAGCAAACAGTTCTCGTGATATGGCAAACGTGGGGCCTGCACCCGTCGCTGGAATAACAGGCCCCTTAGCGGTATGCGTGGCACAGGCCCCTTAGCGGTATGCGTGACACAGGTCCCTTGGGCTCTTAAGGGTATGCGTGACACACGGGTCTCTGCCCCACCCCCGCCCTGGTGTGCGTTTTGTCTGTCTCTTCATGCCGAGCAGGTCTCCTTGGCGCTCTGGGTGTGTTCGTTGCAGGAGCTCCTCCCTTCGGTGATCCCGCCATGACAGCTGATCCGCTCGGCAGCAGCCATTGGCCACCGCCAGCTTCATTTGCATAGGGGGGTTCTGAAGGAGGCTGTCAGCCGCCGTCTGCTGACGTGAGGTGTCTGCGCCGCACACTCGGGAGAGGGGTTTTTTCATAGCATGTTAGGCGCACCCCTCGCCTCCGTGTGTGTCGCAGTCCGTTGAACCCACTGCAAATAGTACGCGGAGGCTTTCAGAGTCCAACGTTTCTTAATATGAGCAGTGATTAGAATCTACGGCATGCTGACTTAGGCTATCGGAACCTGTTTTGTGCCCCTTGCATAGGACGTATCACCTGAATATAGGAAATTATTTTATTCAGAATCTTACATTGGAATCTGGTAGGAACAGGTAGGCCGCTCACTAACGGATGCCGGCGGGGGTCTCCGCTTTCCTTCACGCTTTTAAATCGATTCATTTGTCGGCACTTGACGTCCAGCGCCAGAAGAGGGTGTGAGGGTCAAGGGCGGTCCGCAAACGTTCGTTTCGATGCAGGACGCCGGGTCACGTTTTCCCAGCGGTATCTGCTGGAAACCGGGGGCGTTCGTGGTGGTTGCGCCAGTGAGGTTCGTTCCTGGATGCAGGGTACGCGCTGCTTGGAACCGCAGAAGTGCCTCGTCACGGACTATTGTTGCAGCCACATGACCTCGGCAAATACGTGTATGAAATGCGTGTTGTGCAACCAAACCCCTCTGGCGGGAGAGCTGTTGCCCACTGCAAGGGTAGGGCGTTTGATGTGAACTCTCGCCGGGGACGGCCGGTCGCCCGTCCCGCTCCCCCTAAAGGGCCCCTTCCCTTCAGCGCTTGTGTAAACTGGAAGCGTAGCAGAGACCAGCGAAGAGCTATTTTTAGCCAGGCTGCTGCAGTTAGGGGAGGGCCCCGGGTCACAGGGGAGGGCCCATCCAAGGGAGTCTCCCCGCAGCACACGCCATCGGCAGCCGTCCTCCGTGCATGCCGCCTTATCGTGCACTGCAAACGCTGCAGATGTGCTGCCCCGCCAATATGCGGGTGGGGTGCACCGGGTCTCTCCGTTCTTAGACTGCACCTTGACCAGCGACATTCTGGGGCCTGGCATATCGCGGTTGCTCCCCCAGCTCAGGGCGTTCTCCCGTGGTACGCCATTAATGCTGATCTCTAACCGAAGTAGACCTCTGCGTAGTTTCAATTAGAAGATGTCATTTTGCGTGATTCCCTAATATATTTAGTTGTACGAAATGTACAAAACTTCGCTTGATATTTTCCCACTTAAAACTGCTTTTATCACTAAATATCTCGGAGACGGTTTCTTTTTGAAACAGTCACCAAGAGGTATCTCGAGAAAGTTTTGTTAGCGAGAAATGCCCTTTTCTAGGATATTACCTTGCAGGATTTCGCTAAATAGTCACTTCCGGTCACGACTAGAGACTCACAGTGCCCCCTCCTATTGGCAGAATCTTTTGTCCCCGGTGCAGTCCTCCTATGCCCATCCGAGAGGTGTGGTCAAGGAAATGAGCAACCCCTGCTCTGCGGTCACTCAAAACCGGTTCTGATGGTAGCCCTTCTCCCTCGGGGACAAAGGGCTGAGAACAGCTGGCTCAACAATTGGGACTTATTTTTCCTGAAACTGTGATTGTGCTACATTTATTTCTCTGTGATAGCACTTCTTGAGATTGCCCAGTAATATCCATACTCTTGCTACGAGATAGGCTTGCCCCTTGTTTTTTGTTACAGTTAGATTCAACCCCTCCCTATATAGTACTCTCATCATTGTTTGCAGTCCGATCTGACTACCATCTGAAACAGTCCTGGGAAAGAAAACGTTCCTCAAATGTCTGTGGGTCTAGTTATCATTTGTTCCAGAGTTTGAACTCAAACATAGCTGAAAAAAATCCTGCTCATTTGGAACACATAAACCACTGTCTCCACTCTTTTTGCAATTGACCTTTATTCAGATTACAGAGAGAGAGGTAGAGTTCACCTCCTTTTAAAGTTTTGTGGAACCCATTAAAAGCAAAACTATTTATTATATACATTTAATTACGATACATTAGAGAACTTTGTTTTGTCGTATGGTGTGTGTTTTACCTGTATTAATTACACTGCAGCATACTTGCCTATTCTCTGTTGGTAATGCTTGCACTGATGACGCCTTAAGTAAGACAGAAGCGTGTACTGTTTTTCCCCTGTAATTCTTCATTGAATTTCAACCACTTGTTCAAAGCATGTTCAATCGAATAAATGTTAAAGTTCCAACCACTAAACATCATACATTTAGTAAATGCCTGAAATATCAAACACACACAATAAACACGTACCCTCTTCGTGTTGTAAAACTTGGTGTTTGATATACTGTAAGATACTCTCCATCCTACAAGTGCAAGGTCTTACGTTGGTCTGCTGACTTCCCAATGACTTTTGAGGATAATCCCGATCATCGACTTTACTTTCGCTCAAACCCTGTTTGTTCCAAAATTTCCGCGTCCCCCCTCCATTCCTCAAAGCACGCCTCACCCTCTCTACATCTTCAAGCAAGCTTGTACTGCTCTTGGCTGAGTTTCACCTGTTTAAAATCCTGTTGGGAAGCTGCTGCTCCTGTCTGTGATGCATCCGTTCTTTGTGTGAGTAAAGTTGGCACTGCGTCTACACTTGTTCCAGTTCGATGCGTGTGCGAAATCATTCATTGCTGCCTGTGTCAGTGGTGTTTGTATTAGGGACGCCCACATAGTTGCAGCACTCTTCATGTGTAATAAAGCATGCAATAGTGTTATATGTGTTACTTATGTGTGTGTGAGAATCTTTGACTGCTGCACGTTTTCCTTCTTTTAGTGAAACGTGTAAAGGTGCTACAGATGCTGGCCCTTTGATTTTGGGTAGTAAAGCTTGGTAACACCTTTTCGCTATGCAAGAGCTGAAACAGTTGGCATTATCGATGCTTGTTTTACATTACAACAGAATGTGAAACAAATGCCCCGCCGTAGAGCAAAAAACAAGCAATAGAAATGTAACCGAATAATAGAACTAGTCCAAGGTAGTCTGTCTCGGATGCATACTGTTTAAAGCGGTAAGTGTGGTTTTGAAAAACTTTTATTGCATGGTCAGCACATGAACTGACACACAATGTGATAAAGCATAATATAAACGACTGCACCCTGTTTGCAGACTTGAGATGAACTGCCCACTGTTATCTCTTTAGACACTTACCAGTGTGGGCTTCAATAAGTGTGAGATTCTGAGCTAGCTAGTTTAAATATACGGTTGCTTTTGCGTTTTTATCTGTATCAGGTGTCTAGATTTTCTTACAGAAGTCCTGGTTTCCTCAGTCTTGTTTTGGGTGGCAGCCGATGGTATACAAGTCTAGTCTCTAGTTTATTTACCATAATCAATACAGATTTTTCCTTTGTCGTTGTATGGCTTTGGTGCAAATAGCCAGTGACCACGGAGGCCCAGAAAACACACTTTCTTTTTAGGTCTGATTTGACAGCATAGCTTTCACCATCCTTATGTGATCCTAAAAAAAGCTTTTGGAACACTGCTTAGGCTCAACTCCCATATTGGTTACCCTTAATACAGGATTTGCTTGTGCAAAGTTGTGTGCTTCCACTGAAGAGTGCTTGTGTTGCAGGTTTTGGCTTGTTTAAAAGCTTCTACTTATAGTATAGCAGGACTGAGTTGTTTTATGGTGGCAAGACAGTGGTCATGGCTATGAACCAAATCGGTTTATTATGAAATGCTACTATGCAGGTGGTAGTCAGATGTATCTATATTACTATAATAAAGGAAGAACTTTCAGCCTTTGAGGCGGGTAAACTCGGGAACCACAGCGCCAATCCACACACCCGATACACAGTTGGAATCGTCGGGGTGTGTAGATGGTTATAGGCTATATAAATAAATAAAAAACGGGAGTTAAAAAAATTTACAGTAAAAAAAAGTAGTCCCTCCGAAGTAGCGCCGGCCGCGACGTGCGTGCGCACGGGAAGGAGCGGCGTCCAGGAGCGCGACGAGGAGCGGCGGACATGGCGCGGGGGAGGAGCGGTGACGTGGGGAGCAGCGGACAGGCCAGCGGCGGTGCGAGCAGCGGACAGGCTGGAGGAGCGGCGGCTGAGGTAAGGGAGCGGCGGATATGGAACGGGGGAGGAGCGGTGACGTGAGGAGCAGCAGACAGGCCAGCGACGGTGCGAGCAGTGGACAGGCGGGAGGAGCGGCGGCTCAGGTAAGGGGACCCATGTCGGGGCAGGCGGGGGACGGGCCGGTCGGAGGCCCGGGCTGCTGCACAATGTCGGGGCAGGCGGGGGTCGGGGAAGCCTGTTGCACCCGGACAAAGTCGGGACGGGCTGCTAGTTTATTGATATGATAGAGACTTCTAGCCTCAGATTCCATGTGTTAAAATCATTTTAGCAGTTGCCAGATAGCCAGTAAGTGATAGAGGGAGTAGACACCCTCCCTTTATGCACTCTTCCAGCCGGGTAAATAACTGCCTGTAGTTGGATCTCCACATATCATCCACATCTCTACTTGGCCAGACTCCAATATACTTGAAGGGGCCATCAGTCCATATCAGCGGGAACTCCAAGGGGAAAGGTGTTTCGTCTGTCAGTTGGAACATGACTGACTTTGTCCAATTTACCTCGATACCAGACAGACCCACAAATCTAGTAAACTTCCTGATAAGGGCATATAGATTAATTTGGGGGGTTCTAACAAATAAAGTGATGTCGTCCGCATAAAGCGATACTAAGATTCTGCGAGGAGTGAATGCAATACCACGATGGGCATGGTGCTGGCGAAGCTGAACCACCCAAGACTCCATCGCAAATAAAATGGGAGATGGCGGCAGCCCTGATGGGTACCCTTCTACACAGAGAAGGGGACGGGACTCTTACCATTCACCCGTAGTCGAGCCACCAGTTGAGCATATAGCAAACCAATTTGTTTAATGAAGGTAGGTCTCAGTCCAAAAGGCAAAGAGGTAAGGCCATTCAAGAGTTGAATGCTTATGTGGCGTCCAAGAATACTGTAACTGCTTGCAAGGACGAGTCAATAGTGTGAAGGATGGCAAAGAAGCTGCGCATGTTGTAAGGCGTTGATCTGCCATACAATGGTTGGTAGGAGCGGGAAGGGAGGATCTTTTTATCCGTATTGATCATGAACAGTGGGCGATATGAATCGCAGCGACAGGGGTCCTTTCCAATTTTGAGGATTGTTACTATAGGGGCCTCGCGTAGAGATGGGGGCAAAACTCCAGAGCATAGGGATTAATTATACGTAGCGAGCAGATGCAGGCCAGCAAGGGGGCATACTTCTTATAAAAGGCAACATTAAGGCCATTTAAGCCAGGCACCTTCTCTACAGGCATAGCACTAATAACTGATGATCTTCTCTATTGAGAAGGATTCATCTAGGTAACGTCTATGACCATCTTCTAGCTGCAAGAGCTGGATGGAGTCCATCTAAGTATTAAAGTCAAAGGGAGGGGAACCTTGACATATTTGGTATAAGGATGCAAACATTCCATCACTGGTCTATTGCCTTTCCATAACGTTGAGCTTGTGTCTCTTTACTGAAGTGAGTCTCCCATTGCACAGCCTCATTGTATTCTGTCAACTTGCTATGAATAGACGTCAGCCTGGACATGTCCTGATCTGCAATGAACAGGAGTTAAAGCTTCTTGATCTCTCTGTCCAGGCATGCAAGTTCACTCCGCAGTGCGCGGAGTACGCCAGTTTGCTTTGCAATACTCGCCCCCCTAATGACCTTGGAGGCCTCTACAGTGAGGACTGTGATATCTTGAAGCTGTCATTATGATCAAAATATTCCGCCACTGCTGTCCTGATATCTTTCTGAAATACCTGATCTCACAGGGCACCAGTGGGGAGCCACCAGGAGAATGCACTTGTGGGGCTGTGTGAAAGCAGAAGTTCCAACAGGACTGGAGCATGATCGGATAACATTCTGGGTAAGAGAAAGGTCTGCCCTGTCCAGGACAGTGTGTCCGGGGATGTCAGTCAGTAGTCTATGAGGGACCACAAACTATGGGCCGTCGAAATGCACGTACCCTCCTTGTCACCAGTGTGGTGGAACCGCCAGAAATTTGTCAGATCACAGTCTTCCATAAGCAAATGGAGCTGGGCTGCTGTGCAGGGGGGATGAGGGCATATGGAATCAACAGATCTATCCATCACAGGATTAAGTACCACGTTAAAGTCACCTACCCAGAGAATCGCACCAGGCCCTAATGTTCTATTCAAACGCTGCACCTCTGCAAAAAACTGGAGGTCGTTGGTATTAGGGCCATATATGAAAAGAAGTTTGGGTGCTCATGTAGAATACTGGCTAGGACTGCCTTGCATGTCACACATGACCATGCACATTCGCCTTGGTAGTCCCTTTCTGAAAAGGATTGCAACTCCATGAGTGTAGCTAGAATAATAGGCTACGTGCTTCTCTCCAACCCACCCCGCACGGAGCCGTGCTGGAGTTCCCTTTGTGAGGTGTGGCTCCTGCGGGAAGCATATGTCTATAGAATGTCTATGTAAATATGACAAGGCATGCCTTACGTATGTCATTTAAGCCACAGATGTTCCTGCATGAATGATTGGGATGTGGCTCTGAAGCACCTATCTGCTCCATAACACCATGCGCAATATCCAAAAAAATGGTTCGGTTGAGTGACCATAGAAAAAAAAAGAGACGCCATTTGACAGCCAAAAGGTGGCAATTAACATTTGTGAACTTAACCTCCCACCACCCACTTTGGTTTCCCAATTAACCAAATATCCCAATCCCTCCCACCCACAACTTGAGAATAGAAAAGTATGTTTCTGGGACTCATCATGTGAGTGTGATCTAGGAGTCCGGCTCACTCCTCAACCAGAGCGGTTGGTTGGCTGGATATACAATGTAAGAGAGAGCTAGAACCCCCCCCCTCCTCCTCCCCCCCCCCCCCCCCCCCCAACCCCACCGGGCAGTGTAAACCACATCAATATGTAGCCAAGTGTATCCTGAAATAGGGGACACAATCCATAGCAAAATAAGTAGAATGAGTGCTGTCCGATTCAGGCGTCCTCCCATCAGACAGTTTAATTCCCCAGGAGTCAGCACCTGGGTGCCAAAGGGTCTGATATTACAGCAACTGGAGCATGCAATGCAGGCCGTTGCCGAAAATACAATGGGACTAAATAATATGAGGTGTTATAAGGACTAAATGCTTAGGATAAAGTTAGTCTGTATAACTGAGATTCGCAGCTGCATTTTCACGATCTCTTGAAGGCGACCCAGCGGTTCTGATTGTGATAGTTTTAACAAACTTTGCTGCCTTTTTATGGTCAGTAAAGATGAGGATTTTTCCCGGAGTAGGTAATCAGAAGCTTGGCGGGATACAAGAGCGAGTGCTTGGCTTCGCTGCGTTGTAGGGCGCGTTTGACCGGCAAAACGTCTCTATGTGCTGCCTTCACCGACATAGTAAAGTCCGGGAACAAGGAAACTTCGATCCCTTTATAATGGAATGGTATTCGTTCCCTTGCCAGCCGTGTCCTGGTCACAATAATCAATTGATGATGGGGCAAGGTGGTGTTAAGGCAGCAGCCTGGGACCAAGCTATATGTGGGCCCTTTCAACTGTAAGCATGGCAGAGAGGTTGGCACCAAACAATATGCGGAGCATATCTTCTACGTAGTCTTCCATTTTGCCCATTTCTGTTGCCTCCTACACCCCAATAATGCGCAAATTATTGCTCCTGGATCTGGCTTCTAAATCCTCATTTTTATTTTCAATTACTTCTAGGACTTTCTCCATGCTCAGGAGCTTCTCTTTTGCAGCAGTGTGTTAATCTTCTACGTCAGGTGTGCGAGGTTCCATTGTCATGTTTGTCAACCTTTTCCTTGAGACCGTCAAACTTGTCTGCAACCAGGTACATTTTTTGTATCTAAGGAAGTCAGACGTTGCTTCATATCTATGGATCGGGGGTCGGACCCCGCGTATCCCGCTCAGTCATCCGTGATTCGTCCAGGATAGGTCTGGCTCACGTGTTTGCCTACTGGCATCAAAGGAACATTTGGACTTTTTGGTGGCACCTTTTCTCATCCTCCTATACCTGGCACACAAAGTGCCAAGACTGCCATTTAACCGTTGCGATGATGCTCGGTATGTGAGCCAATCAGTGCCAGCGGGGTGTAACCTGCTAATTTAGTGAGTTGGATATTGCAGTCTGGCGCCGCCACACGGGGGGGGTATTTAAATGTCGAAGGGCCCTGCTATAATTGTGCCGTCACAGCACGGGAGTCAAGAAATGAGGGGTTTCCTTCTTAGCCAGTGAATAACTGATTTTAATGCAAAGGACCAGCCAACTGGATTGAGTCCTGTTTTGCTCTGCCTGTCTTTCTTTTACCAATGAACCTAACAAAGCTAATTAGATATAAGATGATCAGTAAGAAACCTAAAGTCAAGCCAGTGGCCCTCTCCACCTCTCTTGAGGGATGTTGTGAAGCACAAAAACGTCAGCAAGGCAATAGATAGACTGACATGGAATGGTGATATTTAATATTTAGAATGTTTATTTTAGTGGAAGGGAGAGCTACTGAACTGTTAGACTTGTTTCTTTTTGATGCACAGTAGCGACCATAGCCTTTTCTAGCGCTGTACTGACCTGTTCTGTCTGGGAAAATTATAGCATTTCTACCCACGTGAAGTATCACCATTTTCAATGTAGAATATCTGGCACTGTTAAACTGCATTTAAAAAGTTTCCATTACAGTGACAAGTCTGAATTGTCCTAATGAGAAAATGCCTGCTGCTCGTTGACAAACGGCTTCTGTTGCTGCCTTGCATACCTTCACACATTGGGTTGATCTCAGCAAAATGTTGCTGTCTGTAAATTCTCTCAGTTTCCATGGAAAAACAAGCTTTACATGACAGAACCAGAAGAGGAGGAAGTGGATGCCAGGGACATGCTTATCACTACACATTTCTGTGGAAAGTGTGGAATTGGGTTTGGCAATTTGTACTTAATTTCTTCTTAGGCCTATACTCTACAGTGTCACAGCGCTGTACCCAGTTGCCATCTTTAAGTGTAGTTGTAGGAGTCTCAGAATTATCTTGGTTATCTTCACTTTTCTAACAGAACGTATTTTGTTGTGCAGCCAATTGCAGGGCTAGTTTTTTCTTTCCCCTTCCCCTGGCCTCCATTAAATCTCTCTTCCCCAGCAATCTGGTCGTACCAACTCTCTAGAAGCAAGGCAGATTCCAGTGTTCAAACCATGTGTGCTGCTATCTCAGTGTGCAGTTATTGTTGTCAAAAAGCTCTAGGGCTTTCCCAGGATGTCCGCAAGAAACTTTTGAGCTTCCCTTTTGGGTAGGATTCATGTATTCCGCTCCAGTACTGATATGATTATTATGCAGTGTAAAGCTTGCTCTCATGGTCCAGACCAATGAGATGTTTGACTGCTCCTGCTCCAGGGCATGCATATAAGCACATCTCTTCTCAGAATGTATCTGCAAGTAGAGACAGGCAACTGCTTAGCAACTCTCAACTGATCAAATTAGTTGGGCTTTCAAATATACAATAGTCTGTTTGAGTTAGGAACACAAAACGTGCAGACTGGCAAGCAGTTGGCACTGACTTTAATCCACAAGCACACGTCCACAGTCTGTGTGCATTTCCACCTTTACAGTTTGATGTAATTGGTGGGCCAAGATTAATGGATAGTTCGTTTCTCAGGGAAGGGTGGTATTCTATACTGATGGATACTTCTAGCTGCATATTCCTCACCTTTAGAATATCCCCAAGAACCAGACTGGATCTGGGAGATTATTCAGCACACTCCCTACGTGCCGGTCGGTAGTGTTGTGCAGCTCCATGTCGACCCCGTTCCACCCCAAAGTGATAGCTGGACCCGCATATAAGCGTGACCCAAGTGCGGTGACATTGGTACCTTTCTTTCCGCACCATGGTACATGGATCTGTAGCTAGCGCCTACATTTTGTGCCATCAGTTCGCAAGTTTGTTCTGGAAAAAAAACTTTTCCTAGTGTGCAAGGGAACATGTACTGTCCTAAAAGTAGGGACAGTTGCAAGCTTATATCTAAGACAGATCACCATTATGTCTGTTTCTGGTATTTGTGCTGGGGCCCCGACTCCCAAGTCGTGCAAGGAGTGTGCCATTGTGCATGCTAAGGCAATCCAGGCCTGTGAAGCCAAGCTGTATGTCGCCGATCAACCTACGAAGTCTTGCACTGTCACATTCTCACTCTCTGGGCTGATCCAGTTACAGGTATTTGTTGTAGGCCAATTTGAAATCCAAGAAAAAGTGTGAAGACCAAGTGGAACTCGTCCCAGTCTCTTCACTCTCCCTCAGTCTCAAGGATGTCAGTGTGCCCCTGAATCCCACTCTCTTGCCAAGGAGCTGATTATTCAGCTTAGCCGGATGTACACAGAATTACTGCAGTCATCAGCAATATTGCAACAGATTGAGGCTTTCAAAGAAGACGTTGCAAATCTTTTAGAAGCCATGTTGCAACTCATTAACACCTTACTGGCTGCTTCCTATGGTATTTATTTGGGCCCTACTGAGCCTCCTGTCACGTTAGTGCTAGCGCATCCGTCCACTTTCGCCCGTGGCTCCTGAACTTGTTTTCAGGTTCAGCTCCAACTCAAGAGCTGATTCCACATCTGGCACCATGAAGAGGACGCCAATCCCATTGTCCAGTCCGACTCAGAACAGAATCTGCCTCACATCTTGGAACAGTTCTGACATGACTGGCCCTCAGTTCACTCTGATTCAGACAAAACAGCATCTCATTGCCTAGGAACTGCCTTGCAGTGCACCACAACTTTTTGGATCAGACTCTGACCAAAGCTAGCTAACCAGTGGGGATGAACACCGCTCACCCCCAACCAGTGTGCTCACCAAAGTGTTGAAGCCTGGGCTGACCGTGTCCAAGTCCTTGCTGCCATTTAACGAAGTCGTGACTGACATACTCGTGGATACCTGGACCTCAACTTGCTTATGCCCACCTGTAAATAGTTTTGTAGTATGGCGCCACAGACCTGCTCTGGGCGACCCTGCATTCTTGATGCAGCACCCTACTACGGAGAGCCTTGTAGTTCAGTCTTCTACCAGCAGGATTAGTTCCAATTGTTGTTGCTATGATACCCCCCACTGTAGAGTTTAAGAGAATTGAGGCATTCAGTTAACTGATGTTCTCCTTGGGTAGCCTCACTCTTTGGTCAGTCAGAGCCAGCTGGTTTCTGAGGAGGTATTCCAACATGTTATGAGACATGGTCACAGAGATTTTGCCAGCAGTCCTGGATGAATTCTGTACCAACGTGGCAAAAAGTATATGATGGCCTGACTCAGAAAAATGTGTCATAAGGTCAGGACTGGTTACTACCCACAATTTCAGCTGAGCAGTTAGGGCTGGTGTGGTGCTCTGGCACCACACATGGTTGAGACTACAGGTTTCTCAGGTGACATTCAGGCGTCGCTCTTGGATATGCCTTTATCCGGGTTCACATTTTTAACACAAAGGCCTATCCTGCACTAGATGGAGCTCTTCACATAAAGCAGAGCCTGAACTTGCTCTCTCGGCCTCTCCATGCCCACAAGGAAGTATCCCCAACAGTTTTGGCCATTTTAAAGTATCACTAGGGGATTTGCGTACAGGCAGAACCAAGACCCACCACCCCAGCAATGGGTACCTCAGTCCATTCAGGGTTGGGGATCTAGCAGATAACGCCTGGGCCTGCAGGGACCGCTAACCTTCCAGTCCCCCTTCCCTCAGGCAGCAGCCTCCAAGTCACTTCCGTTTCCCCTTATAAATACACAACCATCCTGTGGGAGGCCAGATCAGTCATTTTCTCCAGGGGTGGCAGGCCACTACATCCAACAGGTGGGTCCTGTAAATATTTCAACAGGCCTTTGCCCTGCCAATCCTTTTCATCCCGCCGCATCTGCCACCCACATCTGAATGGCTTTCAGAGGAGCATTTGTCCATTTTGCTGCTGGAAGTTCAGGCGGTTTTGACAAAAGATGTCCTAGAGAGAATACAGGACTTAGAAATTGGAACTGGATGTTACTACTGCTGTTTCCCAGTGCCAAAAGAGGATAGAGGCCTTTGTCCTTTTATAGATCTCGGACATTTCAAATTTCTGTCTGCGGAAGGACTAATCCAGGATGCTCATGTTGGCCCAGCTTCTCTCTGCTCAGAGTCCAGGAAACTGGACAGTGGTGTTGGACCTCTAGCACACACATTGCACATGTATCTATCCTGTAGACCTGCAGGCGCTACTCTTGCCTCAAGGTGGGCCAGGAGCATTTTCAGTTTGCTATGCTCCCCTTTGGTCTAAGCAGTGCCCCTTTGGGTGTTCGTGAATATGATTTTGGTGGGTGCTGAATACCTCCAAATGACTGGAATGCCAGTCTTCCTCCACCTCGACAATTAGTTTTTGAAGGCAGGAGTGCCAGTCAGCCGCGAGCTATTCCAGATGATGGCTAACCTCCTGACATGATTGTGGTTCACTATCAATGGGCTGACGTCACACCAGACACCTTTGCCAAGCCTCCTTTCATTGGAGCCATCCTGGATACATTGCATTATAGGGCCTTCTGTATGACTCGGTGAGTCTAGGACGTTCAGGCTATGATCCTGATGTATCAGCTTTGGCCCTGGGTCTCATTGCGGGTGACTTGGAAAATTCTTGGTCTTTTAGCCTCTTGAATTCTGCTCTTCGACCATGCCTGATAGAATATACAGGCTCTGCGGTAGTATCTGATGTCGCAGTGGGCCCAACACCAAGGGAACCGGTCTAATTCAGTCAAGGTTTGGGGAACACTACCTCAGATATGCAGTTTTAGCTGCTTGACCACAATTGGATCAGCAGCCGACCCCTCTACTTACCCAACCCAGAGCAGATAGTGGTTACTGTGTTGACTGC
Organism: Lissotriton helveticus; assembly: GCF_964261635.1. NCBI lineage: Eukaryota > Metazoa > Chordata > Amphibia > Caudata > Salamandridae > Lissotriton > Lissotriton helveticus. The sequence goes on along the minus strand of NC_136068.1, from coordinate 155,646,463 downwards.
TGGGTAGTGGAGGTCATCTTGGAGAGATGTGTTGTTCACCTTACTCCCTCCATATTGTCTCCTGCCCTCCCTCCCTGTTCTCCCTTGCCCTCACTCACTGTGTATTCTCCTCGCCTCCCTCTGTAGTCTGCCTCCCGCCCCTCCCTTGTTATGTCCCATGCTCCCTTCATGTTGTCTCGCCCCCTCTCCCTATTTCCTCTGAGGAGCAATTTATAAAAGCTGTGAGGTGGTCACACCTTGCCGTGTGTTAGAGGTTTAAAAAAAATCCATCTTTTTAAAATGAATCTCCCTTCCATTTCCTTCTTAAATTCCTTTCCTCCGTCCTTGTTGCTTCCCACCCAGTGATCCTCCGTTTTGCCTAATATTCTGAAAACGTATAATGTATTGCAGAAGAGGGACGAGTTAGAAACAATAATTAAACTTTTTTTTAATAGTTGTTACAAATTCAGTTATGAAGTCAGTTTTTTTAACATATTAAAGAAAAATAACTATTAGAAATGTCCCCATCACCTACTTGAACTGTCAGATGGCTAATTAACGTAAGCCTCTGCCAGATCCCAGCGAGTAATTAGCCTTGAATAGGTGTGAAATTCCTCCCAGGAGCAAACAATAGGCTGCCTTAAGTGGGCTGAAAAGTGTCCTCTGAACACAACAGAATATGGGGGCTGCAGGCATCCTTTGTGACACTACAGTGTCAAATCCTGCTTGACTGATTCGCTTAGTTTGCATGTAATGCTTGGCGAACACTTGGAAGGGGAGAGAACAAGATGCCAAGGTAATTCTTGTGGATCTACTGTCTGGTTGTTGAAGGACTTTTGTCCTACCAGACTGCTCTCTCTGGGTCTATTGTGGATACAATGGCTGCCTTAACCCCTTCGGCGCTGATGACGAGCTCAGCTCGTCATCAGTTGCGCCGCTCGCACGCTGATGACAAGCTGAGCTCGTCATCTAACGCGGCTTTTTGAAAAAAGCCGCGTAGCGTGAAAATCGCCGCAGCGCGCATGTGGTTAAACTCGATTTTAGTGTTAAATGTGAGAGGACACTAGTATTACCGTAGTACACTCCACATGCTCACCCCCAGCCTGCGGAGCCAAAGTTTAATGTGGCTGAAGACTTTTGCCATCCTGAAAATGCCTCATCTGGTAGGGTTGGCCTTGGAAACGTTTACTCCATTGGTCAGGGTGGGCCTTGGAGCCATTCTCATCCACTACAGAGTGCCGGGCATAAATGTGGAACCTCCGGGCACGGATTTAAAAACAATGAGTGGACCTGTGAAAGATCAGAAGAGGACTGGACCTGCCGTCTGAGACATGTGAAGATCCTTGAAGGACTGGACTCAGGAAAAAGAAGTGGACTCATAATTCTGACTTATTCAAGCTACAGGGTTTAATCTACAAGATGCCTTTTCCTAGAAATACTCAACAGACCTGTGGCAACAGGACCTGGAATGGCCTGGGCTGTAGACCTCTGCCCGACACCCAATGAGTCTAATTGCTTTCCCTGACGTCCTGTGGGAGTTTTAGAAGTGGACTCTTCTGCTGGATTGGGATTTAAAAGACTAAATCCGAAGGTAAAATCTTTGACCAAGACAAATCTTTGTTGGTGAATCTGACCCACACTATCTCTAGTCCGCCTCAAATTACATCTAGGTCCAGATCTACTGCTTCCATTGGTGCTTTGTATTATTTGGTGTTATTCCTATTTAAAACTTTAAAATATCATGTTTCGATTCCCATTATTTATTTTGTGTGTTTTGTGAACTTTTATTAATTCAATTTTATTTTATTTTTCCAATTCTGTTAGGTATTTTTATTATCTGAAAAAACAGTTAATTATAGATTCCTTACCTTAGAATTACCCCCAAGTGTCAGACTGGATCCGGAACGTTTTTCATCAGCAGTACCCCTGCGCGTCGAGAGATGGCGTTGGTCGGCTCCGCATTGTTTGTTTGCGTTGTGGTCCCGGGATGACGTCGCAGTAGCTACTTTGACTCCGCCCTCGTGCGCTGATGTCCGTTCTTTCTTTTTTCGCACCAGCCAGCGCAGATCCGGAGAGAGCGGTACCTCCAGTCACTTTTTGACTGACATTTTCTCGACTTTTGTCGACATCGTTTTTGCTGTGTCTTTGACTCCTGGTGCACGAGGAATGCCCGGCTTCAAGGCTTGCGGTTCCTGTAACCAACTAATGTCTGTGACTGAACCCGCACCGCGTGTGCCTGTTTTGCCTGGGACACGACCATGACACCAAGTCGTGCTCGGACTGCCTGACCATGAACCCGAAGTCTTTGCGGGATTGGTCCCGAAAGCTTCTCGAGGCCCGGCAGTCAGCTCTGCGCCATTCGAGGTCGCAGGACCGGTCGCAGAGCCACCATAATTTTTCATCCAAGTCTTCACACTCTGGGTCAGGTAAGTCAAAGCACAAGAAGAAGTCGAAGAAGCTTTGTCGCTCTTTGACTTCTCCCTGTCCGTCGGCCGACATGGCGGGTGGTGCGGGTGCGGAGCCGAAAGGGTCAACTTTGACCCCCCACCCCATTCCCGGGACCTGGAGTGACCCCTGCCCAGCGTTGTCAATTTTACAATGTGATGCATGCCATCTTTGGGCAGCCCGACTCCGCCTTCGGGACCACGGACTCAGCCGGGGGCCCTGGGCCTTTGATGCCGGCGGCTCAGACCCCAGCGCCCCAGGGTCCCCTTGGATCCAGGCCTGGATCCGGATCGGCACCGGTCGACCTTGTGACACCTCCACCGCTGCCGGGTCCACGTCCACAACCGGCGTCGGCTGTGTCCCCAGCCGATGTCAACACCGGCCTCTACCTCAATGTAGACATGAAGCCGGACCGGCGTCGACCGACACTGGATCCGGCATTGGCAGGTACTTTTGTGCTCTTGTTCTACCCTGGCTCTTTTAGACCGGAATGGCCGCCAGAAGAGAGTTAGGAGGACTGGGAGGGGTCTGGAAACCCTCTAACTGACCAGTTAGGCTATGAACCGGACTGGCGAGAGGAACTTTGGGAAGCCAGTGGTCTGGATACCACACCAGACCATGGCATGTTGTCTCCTCCTACCGTAGCTATGGAGGAGGGAGCATCTTACGTTGTGATGTTCCGTAGGGCGGCCAAGGCTTTTCACCTCAAGCTAACTACAGTGGCAGTCCGGACTAACTCCTGACAGACATGCTTCAACCGGCAGTGAGCTCTTTGGAGCCCCTGCTTCCGTTCAATGAAGCCCTCCCTGACATCTTTTTGGGCACCTGGTCCAGGCCCAACACCGGGGCCCCTGTGGATAGGATGATTGCCCGACGCCACTGCCTGGCTCTGGGCGACCCATCTTTCCTCTCCCAACACCCCACCCCTGAGAGCTTGGTGGTCCAAGCCTCTACCTCCAAGGGCACATTCACCTGATGGGGAATCCAAAAAGCTGGATCATCTTGGGAAGATGTTTTTTTCCTCCAGCTTGGGACTGTGGTCAGTAAACACTTCCTCTCTGTTGGGCCTTTAGACCCACTCCATGTGGGGTGTGGTTGCGCAAGTGATGCCTCGGTGCCCGGAGGAGGCCCTGGCTGTACTCTCTCGTGCAGTTACCGAAGAGAGAGATGCAGCGAAGTTTACCATCTGTTGTGGGCTGGATACCGCCGACTCACTAGGGAGGACGATTTCCACGTCGGTAGCTCTTTGACACTACGCCTGGTTGAGATTGACAGGTTTTTCCAGAGATGCCCAAGCCACCCTTATGGACATGCCATTTGATGGCCGTTGCGTTTTTGGCGACAAGGCAGACAATGTGCTGGATCGCTTTAATGACTCTGTCTACGGCCAGATCCTTGGGCCTCAACACCACCTGCCCCGCACAGTCTGCTTTTCGCCCCTTTCGTGGCTATGGAGAGGTGTCCCACTACGTCCTGCCCAGAGCCACATGCCATCGCAAGCTATTCTGCCCCTGCTCTGCCGGGGACGTGGGAACCTCCGCCGTGGTTCTGGGGGCCAGCGGGTGGGCCAGTCCACCACAGCCCCCTCTGCAGCAGCCTTCAAACCTTCCTAGTACGACCTTTCAGGGCCACCAAACGCCAGTGGGCGGCAGGATTCCCCATCACCTCCCCACTGGCTCACTATCACGTCAAACAGGTGGGTTTTGCAGATAGTCAGAAGGGGCTACTCCCTCCCCTTCGAGACTACCCCTCCATCTATGCCACCTCAGTACCATTGCATGTCGGAGTATCATTTGGCCCTACTCCAAAAGGAAGTTTTGGCACTCTTGGCCAAGGGAGCTCTCGAGCTCGTTCCTGTCCCAGAAGTAGGTTGTGGTTGCTATTCCCACTACTTTCTGGTGCCCAAAAAGAACAAAGGCCTGCGTCCTATCTTGAATCTCAGGAAAGTCAACTAATTCCTCCGGAAGGAGAAGTTCAAGATGTTGGCGCCCGCTCAGGTCCTGTCTGCCCTCTACCCTGGAGACTGGATGGTAGCGTTGGACTTGCAGGACTCTAATTTTCACATTCCCGTCCTGCCACCCCACCGGCGTTACCTGCTGTTCACGGTAGGCCACGAGCATTTTCAGTTTACTTTGCTCCACTTTGGCCTTACCAGTGCCCCTTGGGTGGTCACAAAAGTGATGGTGGTGGTCGCGGCTCATCTGCGCAGATCAGGGGGTCCAGTCTTCCCCTATCTCGGCGACTGGCTGTTGAAGGCGAGCTAGCCCAAGGCTGTCGTCTCCCACCTCCAGACTATGGCCGACCTGCATTTGCTGGGGTTCTCCATCAACTTGCCGAAGTCACACTCGATTCCCTCACAGAAGCTCCTCTTCATTGGAGCGTTTCTGGACACAACACAGTTTCGGGTCTATCCTCCTGAACAGCGGGTCCGGGATATTTGTGCTATGATTCCGATCTTCAGGCTCTATCCCGGGTTTCGGTCAGGATGACCCTCCGGCTCCTGGGCCTGATGGCCTCCTGCATCCGGCTGGTGGCCAAGGGCTGGTGGCATATGCGGGCTCTTCAGTGGGACCTGAAGTTCCAGTGGGCACAACATCAGGGGAATCTGTCCGATTGCGTTCAGATCTTGGAGGGCACTGCACAACAGTTGCAGTGGTGGCTAACGAATCAGGATTGGGTCAACGGCAGATCCCTCTCCCTTCCCCAACCAGAGTTCACAGTGGTGACCGATGCATCCCTTCTGGGGTGGGGCGGCCACATGAGAGAGGCGGAGATCAGAGGACTCTGGTCTCCAGCGGAGTCTGGGCTCCACATCAACATTCTGGAGCTTCGGGCAATCCGTCGTGCACTAAAAGCTTTCCTCCCTCTGTCAGGGGAAGAGTACTGCAGGTGTTCACGGACAACACCACCTCCATGTGGTACTGCAACAAACAAGGGTGGGTGGGGTTGTGGACCCTATGTCAAGAGGCCCTTTGCCTCTGGACATGGCTGGAACATCAGGGCATATCCCTGGTGGTTCAACACGTGGCAGGTTCCCTGAATGCCAGGGCGGACGAACTAAGCCACAGGTGCATGATAGATCACGAATGGCATCTTCACTCGGAGGTGGTGCAAGGACTCTTTCAACAGTGGGGAGAGCCTTGGTTAGAGTGGAGTTGCAGTCTTCTATACACCTTTCCGCCTATACCACTTCTGCCCAGAGTGCTGAAGATCAGGCGGGACCGGGCCCAAGACCTTCTTGTGGCGTCAGATTGGGCACGAAGAGTCTGGTATCCCGAGCTGCTACACATGGCCATTGATCCTCTGCTCAGACTGCCTCTTCGGGAGGATCTTCTGTCGCAGCAGCACGGGACGGTCCTCCACCTGAACTTGTCCAGCCTCCACCTCCTTGAGTGGAGATTGAGCAGCGGCAGTTGGCGGCGTTTGGCCTGCCTCCTGAAGTCTGTGATATAATCTTGTTAGCCGGGCGTCCCTCGACTATATGCCTGAAGATGGAATATATTTGTGGCATGGTGCGCAGTAAAGGCTGTGGATCCCCTTTCTGCCCCTCTTTCTGAGGTTCTCTTGTTCCTCTTTTCTTTGGCCCAGCAGGGCTCTCCTCTGGGCACTATTAAGGGCTACCTCTTGGCCTTTTCAGCCTTTCCTAGGCTTCCTGATCAGCCATCACTTTTCAAGTCCCATATTGTAAATCGCTTCCTTAAGGGCATTACTTCGCTTTCCTCCTGTTCCCTTCGTAATGCCTCAGTGGGACTTAAACTTGGTTCTTACTTACTTTATGTACATTACTGTCCTCTCAGGCTTCTGACTTTAAAAACTGCCTTCCTGGTGGCCATCACCTCTGCCCGCAGGGTGAGTGAGCTACAAGCTCTTTCTTCAAAGCCTCTTTTTCTGACTGTCCATCCGGACAAGGTTGTTCTTAAAACTCGTCTATCCTTTCTTCCCAAAGTGGTTATTCCTTTCCATATTGGACAGACCATCACTTTGCCCACCTTCTTTCCTCCTCCGCATCCTTCCAAAGAGGAACAGAGGATCCAAAACATGCACTTTCATTTCATCTGGATTGCAAAAAGCAATTCCGGGTGGATGACCAGCTCTTTGTTGGATACGTTGGTGGTAAGAAAGGACGGTCTGTACACAAATGAACTATCTCTAGATGGGTTGTTTTGTGCATCAAAGTTTGTTATTCCTTAGCAAAGAAGGAACCTCCTGTGGGGCTGGCGCCCATTCCACCAGGGCGAAGGCAGCTACTACTGGTTTGGGATGTGGAGTCCCACTCAATGACATCTGTCAGGCAGCTATGTGGGCCTCACTGCATAAGTTCACTAGACACTACTGCCTCGACAGCCAAGTCCGGAGAGACCGCTTCTTTGGCCGTTCTGTTCTCCAGCACTTTCTGGTGTGAACTTGGTTCCCAGACCCACCTCCGGGTTTGGTATTGCTGGGGTATCTATTCTAAGGTAAGGAATTTATAACTAACTGTTTCTTTCAGATCAACAAGTTACTTACCTTCGATAACGATATATCTGTAAGAAACATAGGTTAGTTATAGATTACTTACCGCCCCACCCATCCTCCCCGTTCTCCGAACTGACTTCTAGGGTTAAGGATTTCCTTTCAGGGCCCTAGTTTTGTGCACCAGTGGTCAGTGTCTTGCATGTCTCTGTGCTTCTGGCCTGGAAAGTCGTGTACAGAACGGTCGTCAGCGCATGAGGGTGGCGTATAAGTAGCTACCACGACATCGAAGTAACTACTGCGACGTCATCCTGGCAACCACAACGACGAACGCGTAGCCGACCGATGCCACCTTTTGATGTGCAGGGGTACTGCTGACGAAAAAGTTTCCGGATCCAGTCTGACTCCTGGGGGTAATTCGAAGTTAAGGAATTAATAACTAACCTATGTTTCTTACAGATATATCGTTACCGAGGGTAAGGAAGTTTAGACATTGTCCTAGATTAAGTCTGTCTGCTCTGAACCATAGCTTCTAGGGGTTAAGCCCAGGTTAAATTAGTGACTTTGAGGATTCCTCCTGACATGGGTTGTGATTGTTTCTTGAGGTGGGTAGTCATCTACCGCAAAAGATAATCCAGTGTCTTACATATACCTCATTTGCAGTTAGTTGCTGGGGTAATTGATGAGGTAAAAGGCAGATAATTATTTCTGAAGTTGCTGCCATTATTTTTACCTCTTTTTTTATTTGGAGTGAGCTCATAATAGTTATCCCCAGCTGTCACACAGAGTCCTGTTCTGTGAGTGTCTGGAATAGGTTGGTGGGTCAGTAGACTTCCATGGGGATCTGAATGTTTACTGAACTGATATTTCCACCAACAGACCATTGCATGGTGCCTCATGGGTGTAGGGCCTCAAAAACAATGGTTACAATAATGAGCTCTGAGCACCTCTGGTCAGTTTCTAATGAGTGGGTGACTTGGTTGTCTACCACGTGCTGAAGTATGTGGTACAACATGATATGCATGGGTACTTTACAATAGTAGATTGTTGCTGCCTTTCACTGGGCCTCCTCCTGAACCCTGACTTATGTGAGGGGGTGAGATTAATGTACTTGTCAGTGTGTGCTTTGTTTGTGACTGGATATGTTGGAGGTGTGACAGTGTAGTGTCTGTTCTCTGTTTAAGAAGGAGCATAACATGCCTGGCATGAGTGCAGAGATATGAGAGTTTGTTGGTCAGCCTCCTATCCAGTTGCCCACTGATTAAGATGCTTAGAAAGGGCCATATTGAGATGGAATTCCTTCTGATGAAATGCAGGGCAGAGATGTGCAATTGACCTGGAGAAAATATGAGTGAATTATTGTATACAGGTCCCTTGCTCAGTTAGTTAGTGTCATCTGCTTTTTTTCATAATAAGTTGGAAGGGGAAGGAGGTTGGATTTGGATGTACAGAAACACGTGGTTTGCTTTGGGAGCCGAGAACATTGAGCTAGCCACTTTACAGTTGTGAGCAGGCATTTTAACGTTCATTCTGCTACTTGAAATGGTTTCCTCACCCTAAGAAAGTTACAGTTGCGACAAGAAAGCATTGAATATCCTGGCGAAGCCCCATGTGGTGCTGGTATTTTTTTAAATGTGTTCCAAGGTTAATGCATATGTTACAATCCGTAGGAACTTGAATATATTTTGTGGTTGCTCCTTTAGTAGCATTTTTGTGAGCCAGACAAGGTAGACGTTTTGGGTATAAGGCTTTTTCTAGCAAGCCCACTACATTTTCTCACAATTTCCAGTGACTCCCTTCATAGATTGTTACCAGACCTGCTTGGTGTATGGACCAGGTGAGTGGCAAGTGTAGGCGGTACTGGGTGGTCGCTAGATACCGTCAAGTCATTGGCTTGGAAGGAGTGATCAAGAAGTTTACAGAACCACGTAGGTACTTGCAGCAGTCTTCTTGTTTTCATAGTGACTAAAAAGCTTGGATGGGTGCTCTTGGCACGATGGTGGATGAAACATTATTACTGTGAGGCATTTGTGAACAATTAAAGTGTGTGTGGCACTTTGTGTTTGAAATTCAGCCTGAACTGTGGTAGTAGCACAACACTAATAATGTCAGAGGAGTTCGATTCAGATTTATGAACACCCGGATGTTAGCGTCCTGTTGCTGAGAGGTGATACTCAAGCAATGATTACATGATCAAGTGGATCCCCTTTTGGATCCACTTGATGAGGCAGGATAGAGCTAGAACATGAGCAGGAGGATTCTGTCTTTTGAGGTGGGGTGGGCTTGATGGTTAGTGTTCATAGACTACTTGGCATAAGCTATGCATGTGACGTGCGATCCTCTTAGATGAAATCTGTGGTAAGGAAGGAGATGGAACACAAAGCTGTCCAGTTGTGAGGGTTAATCAGTGCTGAAACGTTAATCAGATGTATGTTTTCTTTCAGTTATATGTGTTGGTATCCTAAGGCAGACTTTGTATACATGATTGGTTTATTTTTAAAGCAAGGCATTGGGAGTGTGCACAAGTTCTGAAGGATAAGCCACTACAGAAAACCAGTGTAAACCAGAACTTGTTTATGCATGAAGAATTGTTCAGATTTTTGGTATTGGGATGGTGTGGCATTGTCTGAAATCTGTGGATTCTGATACTGACAGATGTTTGTACATTAGTGTGCCAAGAAATGTGAGTGAATCATTATATTATCTTCGTTTAATTGTATATCTGACCTTCTAGATATAGAATGACTCTTAGTGAGCAAGAGTTTCTTCATTCACTGCAGATGCTTTAACGAGTGAGAGAGGTCTCCTAGGGAGCATGGCCATATTGATTCAACTTCCGGTCCTCCTCAATTGTTGGAATGAAAATCGTAATACTTGAAATTGCAGTGCCTGAAAAATGATTCCTGAAAGCAAATACCAAAATGCAAATACCTCAAAATCTGTTTGCAGTGGTTAGGGTATTACATGGCTCGCATCACTGCTGAGACGAGTGTTGAGGCTGGTTAGCCTCCTTATGCTTAGGGGAGTACTATATTGAGGTAGCTTTCCTTCTGACTTTACACAGGGCTCGGATAGGCGATATGTCTGGTGCTAACATTAACAAGTTATTCTATACAAGTTACTTGCTTGGTTAGTGGCCAGGGTTGCTGCTGCCTTTTTGATGTCATGCAAATTAGTAGAGCAACCTATCACCCTGGAGGGTATCCTGGCTCTGAGCAGGTGAGTCAATGCACACCTAGGGCCTAGTGGGCCTGCTCAAAAAGCCAGATCTTTAGCTTCTTGCGGGGTTCACGAAGTGAGGAGGAGGTCTTATGTGTAACTGCAGGCCGTTCAATGCTTTAGGAGCGATGTTGAGAGAAGCCTTAATCACCAATTTCTGGTTTTGTGGGGTTTGTGCAAGTAGGAGGCCGGACTAGCAGAAGTGTCTGGAAGGATTGTGAAAGCAGATGGGATTTTTGAGGTATGTATTTGTTGCCAGTTTTACGTAGTAAGCAAACACAATCAGTATTCCATAGTGTCTTGAAAGTGTGGGTGAGGAGTTTGAAATGTATGCATTTGTGAATGGGGAGCCAGTGGAGTTCCTTCAGGTGTGGTTGTGATGTGAGCAGGAGGCCGAGAGGGATTCTGGCTGCTGAGTTCTGAATGGTTTGCAGCCTTCTGGTGAGTGTTTTGTTGACCCGTGCATAGAGGATGTTCATGTAGCACAGCTTGCATGTGACCAGAACATGCATGACGGGTTTCCAGGTACTGATTTGGGAGATATTTAAGAATCTTCCTCAGCAACTTCAAGGTATGAAAGCATGAGGCAGTGATGGCATTGACGTGGGCGGTCACGTTGAGTTTGCTGTCAGTGATGATTCTGAGGTTTTTGGCATTGGGCTGTGTCTCAATCCTAGCTCTGTTGGCCTCCAAGTGGGGCTTCATGGTGATGTGCTCTTCCAAAAGATCACAATCTCAAAAGAGGGCACAGTGTCTGGCGACACCGTGGGTCTCCCGTAGTGTTGGGTTCACAAGTTCGGTTACACTGAGGGATAGGGGACTGCCTCTCTTTATTGAGGTGGCAGTGGAATTGCTGGGGTGGTCAGTCGGGCCTTCTTAGTCAAGGCATCTCTAGCCGGTATGTGAGCGAGATTAGTTTTGAGATCAAGATAATGTGTCCCTATACTTTTGCCAAGATTGCTAGGTCAAATGTGGAGATTTTCACAATTTGTGGAACATTCAATACATTACCCTTTGCCCGGGTGAAAAACACTTTTGGATAAAGTTTGGAGGAGCATCAAAACCGCCGCAACTATCGTTTCGAATAAATAAACCAGAACAAACTTTTGAAAGTTCCTCAGTACGCATAACGAATGCAGTGTTATGTTGTATTTAATGTCAGTGTGTATATATAGTTTAGTCTAAATGAGAGTACGTTTTTGTGGTTCTATTTCCTGTCTTGCCTCCACTCTACAACGAGTAGATCCCCTTGAATAATTTTGATAGTCGGTCCAAACTCTCCCTCAGAAATTTGTGGGCGCTCTATTCTGCTCTTCCTCGCCCCCTCCCTTAACACATCCAACTCATTCTCGCGATAGTTGCTTCACCCGACTTCGGGGACTTCAAAGAGCGCAGGGTAAAGTAGCACTTGGCCGGGAACTCCTCGCCGGTGTGAGCTACCGGCGCAGCAAGAAGTGGAAAGTTACACCGCGCAGCTCAAAGTTTTTCTTTCAGGCAAAGAATGGAACTTTTTCGAGATTCTTAAGAAGAGGCGGCACAACCCCAGGCCTCGGCTGAGCTGCGCACATTCCCCAACCCACCGGCTCGGCCGGCTGCCTTTGAAACGGCCTGTGCTGGCTTGAATCAGCCGAGCTGGGCCCGGCCTGGCCCCGCTCCAGATGTCTCTCACAAGATTTGGTACTAACGGGCTATTTATAGCACTGTGGTTCCATTGTCATAGCAACCGTGCTAGAGGCCAAGGCGGCCGCGAGCTATTTCTGGAAGCATGCTGTAATGTAGAGCTGCGAAAGTTTAGTGTGTGCTAGTCTGAGGGAGACTAACTTTAGAAGAAAACAGCTCCCATTCTCTTTAAATAGACGGCCATGTTTATAGACCGGTGCCTACCACCCAGGCATTTCCAACCTGTTCATACTGAATTGTATTTATTAATTGATGCTTATCTGCTGGTAGCATGCTTATCAAGTGCAAGATTTAAGCCACTCTACTCACCTGTCACGTTCCAGATTCACATATCTGTCCGTTGGCAACCAAACCAACAGTTGTTTTTTTTCCTTTAATTTTAATTCCTTTTAGTAATCCCCCGAATTGAATTTAACTTAAACGACCCTCCTTTCACAATCTTTTCCTCGAGCCTTATATGGAACTACAGCCATGACCACTGAAAACCTTATTTAATTAAAATCGCACCCATGGTGCCTTTACGCCTCCAAGTGGATGGAATGTGAGAGCTTGGGGTTATACTATTTCTTTCTAAAAAGACATAATGAACCTAGCCAGTATTTTAACAAACTGTCTATATTTAAGTCGAGGCTAATATAAAATGGCGAAAATGAGCAAAAGACGGCATTTTCCTCTCCAAATTAAAAATTTCAAGCCGGGCATACAGGACTAAATCGCTGCAGAAGCACTTATAGCCTTATACATTATTCATACAAAAATTGCAAAGCAAATTAGAGGCAAGTAGCACTCTCCGTGTACTTCTTGAATCTAAAACTTGAATGGATGGCCGTGTTTCTCTGAGGTAGTTTGCAACACTAGATTTCTTATCTGTAGCCTACGGAATCGAATTTCAAAATGTTTTAACGCTACATCTCAATATCATATAACTAATAAGTTTACCTCCGGCAGAAAAACTTTTAAACCTGTATCAGAAAACCTACATTTTGCATGAGCTGATTACGAACTGAAAAATAATGTCTACTTGTTTGTGAAAGTTTCAGTGGTTTGACAGTTCAGTCATAAATCTGGAAAACTAAAAAAAAAAACGAACATTTTGTTACATATTAAGTACACATTTTGCATTTTTGCATCATGGTCCAAACTCTGCAAGTTGTATTGTCTTGCCCAACTTATTCTAAAGGTTACAAAGATGGCATTTTAGATAGCTAGTTGTGTTCAAATTGTCGCTAAAAGAATTACGTTTAAATACAGAGAAGAATATAATAATTTTAGATGAATGCATGTGCATTTAAAGCGAACACAAAAAGTCTATTAAAGTTGCTATTTGTTTTACCAATGTTTTTAGCCAAGTTGTATAGCAGTGTGGCTGCAGGTCAGAATGGCTAATAGTGGCGTAGAGGAGAGTGGTGCAGAGTGGCATTGTGTGGTGTGGCGTAGAATGGCCTTCCGTGGTGTTGAGTGCGTTGAATGCGCAGAGAGTAGTGGCGCAGATTAGTACAGTTGTGGGTGTAAGTAACTAAAAGAATCGATAGAAAATGCAGATAAGGTGAAAGCCACATAACTAAGAAATGATATACCAGTGTTGTCTGTAGGGAGGCACATTGCACGTGGAGGAATAATATCAAAACGTTTATTAAAAAAAGTGTGTTGCAAAAAGATGAGAGAGAACAAAGATGGTCGATGGTCCAGGGAGGAGCTAATACAAGAAAGGGAGAGAAGCCTACTGGAGCCAAGCATTCAAAGGATTGACTAAGAGTGATGACAAAAAAAACTAGTTAGCATGCTTTAGGCCTGTTGTAAGCCCGCAAAATAGTGAACAAGTCTCTCAGTACTGCGCATGCGCTATGTGTACATGAGACCAAATAATGTCCGGGGCAGTGACATTGTATCAGACATGGGGAATTCTTGTCAACAAAAAGCTAGAGTTCCCATTTCATTTCTCAGTAATGTATACTTCTGTGTATTAAGAATATGTTGTGCTTAGTAATTTGTTTTCGGAACTATTAACCAGAACAGTAATTGTACTCATAGGTTTATGACTGGTATTTTGGTACCTTTTGTGCTTCATTTGAATTTGTTGTGTTTGATCTGTTACTTACTCTGTTTTCTGTCTTTCACAGTTTTCTTGACAAGATAGACATAGTGAAGCAAAACGACTACACCCCTTCCGACCAAGTGAGTACATTCACTTAAAAAAAAATCCCAAGATAATTGTTCTTTTTATTTGTGAATGTGGTACAGCAGCCTTACAAGATGACCAGATCGTTGCCTATGCAGGTTGAAATGGCAGACTCCACTGAATGTGCACATACATAATCCTGTTTTCTGTTGCCCTCGTAGGACTCCTTGCAACTCTATTACCTATGCGGAGTTAGAATGCACATGTTGGATTCGTTTTTATCATTTGCACGTATTTAAGGTGTGATGTTTGTTTTTTACGAAGCACTTTACTTTTTTCCCCCTCAGATTTTCCAGTATTGGATCTTTCATATATTCACATGTTCGAATCATTATCTCTCATTAGACGAGACCTCTCTGATTTGCTTTAATCATCAAAATTAGCATGCATTCATTGAATAGAGTAGCTAATTCCACGAATTGTTTAGGACTGAACTTCAGCCGGCATTGCATTGTGCCCTGAATTCCACTCCAGCACCACTCACCCTTCTTGGCCACCATAACTCTGATTATCTTCCGCACGTTGTATGTGTAGGAAGGCTAGTGTGGAGATTCGGCCTATTTAGCCATTTCTACAAGCATAAACACTTGGAGAGAACTGTTCTCACCTGTTAACTGCTTCTTTCTTGCCCAGATAAGAGATACTAAGTTAGTTTATTTTTCCTTGTTGGGCCGCCTCTCTGTTCCTGGCTGAAACTCTGGTACTCCCACTCTCTGGACCCTCTTACCTGGATGTGGTCCAAACGAACCAGCTTACTGCTGATTATGGATCAAAGAGGACTGCTCAGTCATTTGTTGCAAAGCCAGGTGACTGGAAGAATAGACTTGTTTAGGCCCTAGGAGACATTCTGTCTTTGGAAAAGTAGAGGAGTTATGTAGAAACACCCCTCCAAAAAATCTTGAGTAGTCTCCTACAGGGGATCAAAGGAGGAACGTTCCCAAACTGACCAGATTTCCTCCTTGGATCTGATGTACTTCCTTTCCACCTCAGCCAAGATTGCCAGAACTCTGAGTCTGCCTTTGCCACATAAATGGATAATGGCACTCTTGTCAACATCCTCATCTAGGCTGGCCTCCGTTAATGAAAGAGAGAGTAAGGGGCACCTCATGTTGATTAGAACACCTTCAATGGAATTATCTGTTTTGACAATGAGAAGCACCCTTCCAACAAGTATACCCGCATTGACAACCTCATTTAGGATCTCTCCTTCAACCAACCCCCTGTCAACAAATTTGTAGTCCAAGGGTGCCGCTGAACATACCACCATGATTAAGGACAGTCATCCACATCTATCAACAGCAGAGATGCAGACAACCCTGTTGTCTGCAATAAACCTTTTTAATTTCCTTGAAGCAGTCTTAATTGACCATTGCACTAATTACATGGTGGTATGCGCACACTCACCGTTACATATAGGCATGTTGATTATAACGCTGATATAAGTTTTCACAATTATAATACCAATAGACTTGTATGGATTTTAGACAATGTGGATATTTTAATAGAAAATGCTGGCTCTATAACTTGAATGCCTATCTGTCCAAACATGTCTTGTTCGTTTTACGGTTCTTTTATCAAATCACATTTTCCCCTTGTGTTAGCTGTCTAGTCTTAGTTTTGGATAAACCATTTTCTTACTAAATTCATTTGTTTCCTTTTTCCATGTATTTTCTAAAAGTTTCCCTTTCTTTCTACTGTCTTTGTCATGTTCATGTACCTTTCTTCTAAAGCCATAATGTAAGCCTTCCTCAGGTCGCATTAAGCATGTTATTTTTGTAAGCTTTCAAATCAAATCAGGGACATTTATTCAGCGCACAAATCACTCGAAAGTCTCATGGCGCTTGCAGACAGCTCTGAAAGATTGCTTGTTTAGTTGTCGAACAGCCATGACTTTAACTTCCTGCGAAAGCAGTTGTGATCTGTGATCGTGCGTCAGTTTGAGGGCAGTTTGTTCCAGGAAGCTGGAGCAAGAAAAGAAAAAGACCTTCCTCCATTTCTAGTGGTGCAAATTCTGAGTGGTGTGAGAAATAATTCATTACTGGATCTCAGAGTCTTGCAAGGTTGGTACCATCTTAGTGTTTGGTCCAATACCCCGGGCCTGTTCCATATATATTTTTGTGTGTTAGACAAAGAATCTTGAAATGGATTCATTTTCTGACTTGAAGCCAGTGTAGAGCTCTCAGACTAGAGGCCGAAGGGGAACTGGGCGGGAGGTTAAGGACCAGCCTGGCCGCGGTGTTCTGCAAAATCTGAAGCCTTGTAAGAAGGCCTTTGTTGATTGAGGACAACAGGGTATTGCCGCAGTCCATGCGGTTTATTATCAGTCCCTGAACTAGTGGTTTTCTGGCCTCAATCGGAATCCATTTAAAAACCTTGCGTAAACTACACATCACACCAAAACAGGAACCAAATATATGGTTAGTCTGACTTTTCATTTATAATTGGTTGTCCATATGGAATCCTTGATTCCATACCGTCTGTTTTGGGATTGGACAGGATCTAGGTTCGGGGGCCACCAGTCCTGTGACCAATGTTCTTGAGCCTTGCCAAAAAGCACATTCTCGGACTTGCCTCCGTTTAATTGAAGGTGACTTGTGCTTATCCACCTGTCAACTTTGGACATGCATTCTTTGAATTGCAACTTTGTTTCTACTGGATCTGGGCCAATGGTGATCAAGATCTGCGTATCATCAGCATATCATACAACACGAACTACAGGTAAGTGGGGAAAGAAGTAATACCAAGCCATATCTATGGTTTTTGTTGCGGGTGCAAATTCATGCTCTCTTAGTGGTTCACCCTTAATATCAGGTCTTTAGTCATCGATGTGTCAGAGCAGATCGGACAGCCCTCGATGTGTCGGAGCAGGTCGGGCAGCCCTCGATGTGTCGGAGCGTATTGGACAGCCCTCGATGTGTCGGAGCGTATTGGACAGCCCTCGATGTGTCGGAGCGTATTGGACAGACCTCGATGTGTCGGAGTGTATCGGATAGACCTCGATGTGTCTGAGCGTATCAGACAACCCTCGATGTGTCTGAGCGTATCAGACAGCCCTCGATGTGTCGGAGCGTATCGGACGGCCCTCGATGTGTCGGAGCGTATCGGACGGCCCTCGATGTGTCGGAGCGTATCGGGCGGCCCTCGATGTGTCGGAGCGTATCGGGCGGCCCTCGATGTGTCGGAGCGTATCGGGCGGCCCTCGATGTGTCGGAGCGTATCGGGCGGCCCTCGATGTGTCGGAGCGTATCGGGCGGCCCTCGATGTGTCGGAGCGTATCGGGCGGCCCTCGATGTGTCGGAGCGTATCGGGCGGCCCTCGATGTGTCGGAGCGTATCGGGCGGCCCTCGATGTGTCGGAGCGGTTCGGGCAGCCCTCGATGTGTGGGAGCGGTTCGGGCAGCCCTCGATGTGTCGGAGCGGTTCGGGCAGCCCTCGATGTGTCGAAGCGGTTCGGACAGCCCTCGATGTGTCGGAGCGGTTCGGACAGCCCTCGATGTGTCGGAGCGGTTCGGACAGCCCTCGATGTGTCGGAGCGGTTCGGACAGCCCTCGATGTGTCGGAGCGGTTCGGACAGCCCTCGATGTGTCGGGAGCGGTTCGGACAGCCCTCGATGTGTCGGGAGCGGTTCGGACAGCCCTCGATGTGTCGGGAGCGGTTCGGACAGCCCTCGATGTGTCGGGAGCGGTTCGGACAGCCCTCGATGTGTCGGGAGCGGTTCGGACAGCCCTCGATGTGTCGGGAGCGGTTCGGACAGCCCTCGATGTGTCGGGAGCGGTTCGGACAGCCCTCGATGTGTCGGGAGCGGTTCGGACAGCCCTCGATGTGTCGGCCTCAGAATGGCCTTCGACATCATTGAAAAGTTCTGTATCAACTGTGTACAGTAGCCGATCATTCCCAGAAACATCCTGAACTCTCTCTGTTCATGGTGGATTCATCTGCAAGATGGCTTCCGCTCTCTGGCAACACCTTTCTGACTCCTCTTATAATATGTCCCAGATATTGAACTTCTTTTTGAAAGTACTGCAGTTTACCTGGAGACACTTTGTGTCGGTTTTCTGTCAGATGGTTCAATATTCTAGTGGTGTCGAATATACATGCATCACATGTATCTGAGGCTACCAATAGGTCATCAATCTGCTGTACAAGGATAGACTCGCAGGGCATCCGCAGGGACTCAAGACTTTTCTTTAAGATCTGATTAAATATAGAAGGGCTCTCTGTATACCGAAAGCGACAACACAGTATTGTCTTCTGTGGGAAAGTCTGGCACAAATCAATAACTGTAAACCATTCTGCAATACAAGGAATTTGGAAAAGTACTGTACCGTGATTTGGCACTACGGGACAACAAAACATCATTATTTCATTGCTCCACCTCAGGTACTGAACAATCCTATACTTGCCATTCGACTTTTGCAAATCCATTACGGGTAATTTACATGGTCTTCCAGTTAACTCCCTTAGTATGCCTTTCTGAAGCATATCTTGAATCACTGGTTGTATTCCTGCTATGGTCTCTGGGGGCAGATGATAGGATGGTGTTCTAGGGAAAAAACATTTGGCTTCAAATTAACTCAGACGGGTTCTACACCTTTTATAAGCCCAATGTCTTTCCCCGTAAAATCACAGACCTCTATATTTACCATAGTTCTAAGATCTTCTGGCAATTCAGAAATAGTAGAGGAAACATCCCTACTTCAGCACTTTGTCTGCATTTTAAATTTGACATCCTCATCATGAGTTTGGAATGCCACACCGTCCGGTGTGCAGTATAATGTGCAACAGAATCTTCCAAACAGATTTACTGGGCTAGAATCACAAATTGGTGTTTTTCTTCAAAGATCCTATTTTCACTTGGACGACTTTTGAAATGGGATTTAGCATCTGTTTATTTGTAACCCCAATTACTTGAATCGTTTTCTGGAACTTCCACGATTCGAACGGTGGATCAGGTAGCTCCTATGTCAATCAAGAATGACACTTTGTGACCATAAACATTGGCGTCTACATATGGGCCACTTTGGTCCACCTCTAAGATTGCACCAAGTATAACAATCCTTGTCTTCTCTCATGCACCGTCATTGGGAATTATCAGAAGTCAATTCATCAGTTTTAATTAATGGGTATTGACCCAAAACATCTTGATACTGATTTTAGAATTGTGGCATTGGATTCTGGAATTGATTTGCATTAAATGTTAGCATTTGATTTAAATTTAATTTGTCATTCCTTATTTGTGTATGTTCAATGGGAACCATTTGGGCTTGATTTTGCATGGAAACCTGCATTTGCTATGTGGGCATTCTCTGACCTATCATACCTTGAGAATTTTGCATTAATCCACCAGCATTTTCAGGATTAAATCGTCATTCTCGTTTCCAATGCCCTACACGATTACAAACGTGACAAGTGGTAACCTTTTTCATGGCAGAAGTATCTGTTCCAGATCCCATACCTGCAGGAAAACTAATTCTACCGTTGGGCATTTGCATCCCATTCTGATTTCCTATAAAAACCAGCCTGCGGAGCAACCACTCCCTGCATCATTCCCTGATTTCTTGCAAAAGAAGGGTTCTGAAAACCTTTCTGAGCTAACATTGTCTGAGACAACATGAATTTTTCCTTTATTTTCCTCTGCTTCATGTCTAGTTCATCACTGCAATACTTCGCATAGACCAAGATCTCATCTAGTGTTTTAGTCTGCCAGCAGATAACACTTTGCATAACGTGAGCACTAATTCCAGAGTTCAATCCTAGGACAAACAGACACAAAAATTCCCATATCCTTCTCTTCAGGATATTCACATCCACTGTGCTGTTTAAACAATTGCAACGCCCGTTCTTAATACTCATGAGCTGTCTCCTTCGACTCATGTGTGGTTCTCTTAATCCTTAACCAATCTGGGAGGTATTTTTCCTTTCAAAAAGGTAATTACTGCTTCATATGTTTCCATCGACACAGGCGATGGTGCACCAGTTCCTCTTTCGCTCTGGGGTACTGCTTTCGGCCACTGCCCATAAATCAGCTGGAACTACAATATCAAGACCCATATCCAAGTCTCTCTACAACACATTGGAAATGCAGTTAAATCCCCTCTATTCCAGGGGACATGTACATAGGTACCTCCAGTTACTTTCATCAATGAATATGCAGCCGCCTTATCCAACTCATCCTGTTTTCCCTCGGTTTCCCTCTTTTTCTTTTTGTGCTTCTTTGGCCATCTAAGTTCCACCTTTTCCACATCCTTCCATTTGTGTCTGCATTTGACTAGTTCAGTAATGTGCAAACGCATTCCCGTAATTCTCGGGTAATTCTCAGATTTTCTATTGCTTGATCATCCAACTCAATCTTGTAGCTATAATGCAGGTTCATAGTTTGAGAATTCCACATCAAATTTCTTTGATAACTCTGCCAACCTATCATGCATCATAGCAGCTCTCTGAGTGACCTCCCTACACAAGTAGATTTACTCATTCCTTTGGTACTGATGTAGATGATGAAACTCCAGGCAACCCTTGATCAGCTCTTCTAGATCTATTTTTAACTGTGGAATATCCAATTGTTTCTTTTTTCGTATCTACATCTTTTGGAGGCTGTGTAACTTCTGCTCTTCTTTCTCTGTAGTAATCTCTTCAAGACATGATGGTAAGCTTCCATCCTCATTGCCAATTAACTAATTTGGAGCCAAGGGAGTTGTAAATACTTGGGCTCCTCCTCCATCTGCTAGAGCCTGCAAATTTTGTCGGGGGTCTCCACAGAACTAGCTGTTTATTTTGGGTTGTCTGTACATTTCCAACAACTGATGTCATAATGACCTCTGCTCTTCTCAATTTGGAATGGTGCAGTTAGAATCACTCGTGGTATAACAGGATCAGTATCAGTGGGAACCACAGCTATTGTTCTTCTCACAACTGGTGGGGCAAACTTTAAGATCTGTAAGGGTCGTTCAACTGGAAGTGGATCTGATAGCACTGGAGCTGTAGCTATTGTCTGAGTAGCGCTCCTATTTTTTGGGTGGCGTGGGTGGGAAGACTGCGTCTGTTCTAATATTTCATCTCCTGAATCATTATATGACTCATCCCCTTCTAGCTTAACCATGTCCTTACCCTTCTTCGTCTTTTCTGATATAGGAACAGATATAATCTGGTTTCTTCAATCATACCTATTCTCCATCTACGCTGTTCTTAATCCCATAGAGCATTTCCATAATTTCACATTGCTCTTCCTGTCCTCCTCTGATATTTTCCCTTCTCTTTTTCCCTAGCAACTTTTTCCCAAGCATTAAATGCCTCCTATTGCAAAGGTCGAGGTGGCTTCATCTCGTACAATTGTTTCTTCAAATGATCTTAATTTCTGATATTAAATGTCCCATAATTTGGGCAATTTAAAGCACCCTAATTTCTGGAATTCTCTCCCATTATTTTTAGCCATAGACATGAATTTAATCCATGCTCGGTAGTTATATTGTATGCTGGTGTACCCTCAGGAGGGGCTTCCTCCCTTTTTCTACAGGAATAGTGACCTCTCCCTTCACAAATTTCTTAAAATCCTTAAAACATTTCATAATGGATGGGACCATTGCTTCTTGGTTGAGGGAATTCTATGCCAACCTTTAGACGGCACACGACCTACTGTCGGAGAATCCATCTCACTATCTGCGTCACACGAACTTTGCTCGCCTGACGATGGATCAGGCCTCAGGACTTGATCAATCATTTCGAATCGAAGAGGTTATAACTGTTCTCTTGAGACAGAAGCTCCTTAAATCTGCAGGCCCAATGGCCTTTCAGCACTGTTTTAGAAGACTTTGGCGCCCTGTTGGCTCCTCGCCAGGGTCTTTAGCTCATTTACAAGCCCTGCCACAATTCCGCCTTGATGTTAGACGCCTCAATTGTAGTTATCACTAAGCATGGCAAGGATACATGGCAATGTGGGTCTTGCAGGCTACTTTCCTTGCTTAATGTTGATGGTAAGCTCTTCACGAGTATCTTGGCGACTCGTCTATCCCCGTTGATGCCTGGATTAGTGGTCCCAGTTCAAGTGGATTTCATCCTCCTGCGACAATGTGCTGATAACACGAAAATACTTCTACTCCTCATAGAAAATGCTCATCTATCCCATAGGGAAGTTATGCTCTTCTCCGTCAATACAGAGAAGGCATTTGGCCGTGTTCACTGGTCTTATATGGCAGAGGTTTTTACAATTTAAAAAAAAAGATTTGTCGCCTGGGTGCTGAGCAGTTACGGGAACCGCAGTCCTTGGTTAGTTAATCATTGAGGCTCTGTGCCCTCTTTCCCATTTGACAGGGCACATGGAAGGTGTGTCCCCTATCACCCTTGCTGTTCATGCTTGATATGGAGCCTTTTGCTCAGATGGTCAGGGATCACCCTGGTATCACTGGAGTGCATTTTGGGGGAGAAGAACAAGTCATTACATTGTATGCCGATGATGTTATTGTGCCCATTGATAATCCCAGAGATGCCCTTCCACATTTTTATAGAGGAATTTAGGGAATTTGGCGAGGCTTCGGGTTTTCATATAAATAAACAGATTGCAGTCTGTCACCAGAATCCATTGCCCATATCGCCCGGAGTCACTCAATACCGTGCACACATGGCCCCATTAGAACTCTTAATTATCGTAATCTTGATTGGCAAATCTGAGCCAATTTGGCCCACTGGCGGCTGTATCCTTTCTCTACTGGGCCGAGGGGCGGCATTAAAGATGGTAGTACTCCCAAGACTTCTATTTCAGACCCTTCCTCTTGAGCCACCTTTAGAGGATGATGCAATCTTTGCAAACAGCGCTATAGCATTTTGTCTGGGCTGATGGCCGGCCCCGTATGCAACGGGAATTGAGTTGGTGTCCTCAGAAGGTTGGGGAATGGGCATTCCGAGCTTGCCTCATTACTATTATGTGACGCAATTTCGGTATTTGTTCAAATGGTCATGGCCAAGATCTGAGAAACCCTGGTTATTCATTGACCGGGCAGTGACAGGCATTCCTACGTAGAGGATTCCATTTTTCCCCCTTATTCACTGTCTACCCATCTCTACTTGTCCCCAGTAACGAGATCGGTCTTGAATGTATGGGATAGCAAAACTATCTGGAAGGGCCTTTAGTCATTACCATCTTCCCATACCCTTATAATAGGTAATCCAGATTTTTCCCCGTCTTAATTAGGTGGCCTATAGAGTATGGGAGGAGGTGGGCTGCAGTTCTAGTGGACATTTCTTTGAGGTTGAAGGTCCAGTATCTTTTGACCAAGAGATTTAATCACCAGCAGATAAAGCATTGGCTTATGCATTCTCCGGTCAGGGAAGCTGCGCAGAGACACCGAACGAGGTATGAAAAGTGGCTTCTTACCAATGATACTGATGAACAATTAGTTACATAACTGTATGCTATATTACTCCATCAGGCCCCTGGATTGAGGACCGCAGCACAGGTCAGATGGGAGTCTGAACTAGCCGAGCTGTACCCCAAGGATTGGCAGAATATATAATATAGAGTAGAGCATATTGCTAGTAAACGGCCAGCAGGGAAACGTCCCTATAAATTATCACCTATTGGTGTTTGACCCCTGTTCGCTTGCAGAGAGGTAACCCAGAACGTAGTGCAGAATGCTGGCGGGGGAGGGGGTAGAGTGCCTGGGATCCTCTTGCATATTCTTAGGGATTGTTCTAAGTTAGCTCAATTTTGGAGCAAGATCTTAACAGGCATTGGTACGTATTTACAAACTCAGTTGCCTAGAGTTCTGCATATACTATTCTAGGTCTCCCCAAAACCTTTTACTTTTCCACTTATATCTCGCAGGGTCTGACAAATGGGTCTAGCATTGGGGGCGGCACATCAGACGAATATGGCACATTGGGTTACTGATAGGGTGCCGACTCGCCCGGGTTGGCTTCGCCACATGTGGCATCTGCTAGGGATGCAAAAGCTCACTTTGAAATAAACTATTTACAACAAGGGGTGGTGATGGACAGAGTCTCTGAATTAAGCAGAGTACTCTCACCCAGTCAAGAGATCAGGGCTAGATCCAACACCATTTTTTAGCTCATTGCACCATCCCAGTTTCAGAACCTGGCTGTATGCAAATTAGTCTGTCCCTGGCCCAGTGCATCATGGGAACAGGGCAGACCAGACTACAAAAGCCAATTCTTACACTGGGAAGGAAACAAGCTTCCGGGGACCGGTTTCTGGCATTTCAGCCGTCTTCGGCCCGGCTTGCTTGAATCCTGATGGTGCAATGAGCAAGGGACTCACATCTGAGTATACCCTTCCACGCTTAGGGTTGACAAAATTATTTACAACAAGGGGTGGTGATGGACAGAGTCTCTGAATTAAGCAGAGTACTCTCACCCAGTCAAGAGATCAGGGCTAGATCCAACACCATTTTTAGCTCATTGCACCATCCCAGTTTCAGAACCTGGCTGTATGCAAATTAGTCTGTCCCTGGCCCAGTGCATCATGGGAACAGGGCAGACCAGACTACAAAAGCCAATTCTTACACTGGGAAGTAAACAAGCTTCCGGGGACCGGTTTCTGGCATTTCAGCCGTCTTCGGCCCGGCTTGCTTGAATCCTGATGGTGCAATGAGCAAGGGACTCACATCTGAGTATACCCTTCCACGCTTAGGGTGGACAAAATTATTTACAACAAGGGGTGGTGATGGACAGAGTCTCTGAATTAAGCAGAGTACTCTCACCCAGTCAAGAGATCAGGGCTAGATCCAACACAATTTTTTAGCTCATTGCACCATCCCAGTTTCAGAACCTGGCTGTATGCAAATTAGTCTGTCCCTGGCCCAGTGCATCATGGGAACAGGGCAGACCAGACTACAAAAGCCAATTCTTACACTGGGAAGGAAACAAGCTTCCGGGGACCGGTTTCTGGCATTTCAGCCGTCTTCGGCCCGGCTTGCTTGAATCCTGATGGTGCAATGAGCAAGGGACTCACATCTGAGTATACCCTTCCACGCTTAGGGTGGACAAAATTATTTACAACAAGGGGTGGTGATGGACAGAGTCTCTGAATTAAGCAGAGTACTCTCACCCAGTCAAGAGATCAGGGCTAGATCCAACACCATTTTTTAGCTCATTGCACCATCCCAGTTTCAGAACCTGGCTGTATGCAAATTAGTCTGTCCCTGGCCCAGTGCATCATGGGAACAGGGCAGACCAGACTACAAAAGCCAATTCTTACACTGGGAAGGAAACAAGCTTCCGGGGACCGGTTTCTGGCATTTCAGCCGTCTTCGGCCCGGCTTGCTTGAATCCTGATGGTGCAATGAGCAAGGGACTCACATCTGAGTATACCCTTCCACGCTTAGGGTGGACAAAATTATTTACAACAAGGGGTGGTGATGGACAGAGTCTCTGAATTAAGCAGAGTACTCTCACCCAGTCAAGAGATCAGGGCTAGATCCAACACCATTTTTTAGCTCATTGCACCATCCCAGTTTCAGAACCTGGCTGTATGCAAATTAGTCTGTTCCTGTCCCAGTCCCTCACCACCCCTTGTTGTTAATATTTTTGTCCACCCTAAGCGTGGAAGGGTATACTCAGACATGAGTCCCTTGCTCATTGCACCATCAGGATTCAAGCAAGCCGGGCCGAAGACGGCTGTAATGCCAGAAACCGGTCCCCGGAAGCTTGTTTCCTTCCCAGTGTAAGAATTGGCTTTTGTAGTTTGGTTTGCCCTGTTCCCATCATGCACTGGGACAGGAACAGACTAATTTGCATACAGCCAGGTTCTGAAACTGGGATGGTGCAATGAGCTAAAAAACGGTGTTGGATCTAGCCCTGATCTTTTGACTGGGTGAGAGTATTCTGCTTAATTCAGAGACTCTGTCCCTCACCACCCCTTGTTGTTAACACTTTGAAATAAACAGCACAGGGTGATTCTTATCGAGAAATCTGGAGGACTTTCATTTCACTTTTTTCTCAGGAGTCTACAGAACTGACCTGTCCTAGGTATCTCAGACAGCTCAGTTTGACTGAACTAGCACCTACATCACCAGTGAGTGTCCCATTTGCATAATTGTCTTTATACAGGTTGTCATCATTAATATCCTTGATTGTGTTGAGTGCCTGAGGGAGATAGAAAGAGGAAAGGATGGGCAGGTGAGGTGTTGGGATTCTTTTAAAGTTGCATTTGCTATATTAGGAGTGACCCCTTGGTGCTATCTCGCTTAGGCTATTGACTTGTACTGTTTCTGTAAAGCAACCATAAAATCACATTTGAACCTAAAATATTTCATGACAGTTGAATTTTCTAAATTGTCATGTCAAACCGAATGTTTTGATTAAATATGTCAAATATTTTGTTCACCAATGAAATAGCCTTAATTTCATGCGATCCATTACCAAATCCAAAGTCAGAACTCAAATCAGCAATGTCCAATCACAAAGCGGCACAGAAACCCCACTAGCCAAAAGCAGAGGAAAAGTGCACCAACCGTCCAATCCCAGCGTGAAACACTGACGTCTGATTCACTCCTCGCAGCAGCTCACTCTCCTTCACAATTTTCTCCGCTTCCACACACTTTGAATTAACCTCTTAAATAACTTCTTGTTGGGGGCGTGGCCAAGCAGCATGGCCGGCAGGACGTGAGCTCCACCAGCTCCGTCCCGAAGACCGAGTAAATCCTTTCATTATCCTGCCCGGACCCCCCCGTTCCCGGGAAAGCGCATCGGAGGGACAGTGGTAGCCCCGCCGGACCTCCTGTGCCTGGAGGGATGGCTCCGTGACCGGCAATCCGCCGTGAGCAACGGACTGGCTGTTCCTGGAGGCGGCGCCGGCGTGCTCTCTCACGCCACGCCGCGGCTTGGACCTGTGCACTGGGCCGGACGGTGGATGAGGCGAGCGGAGACCCCGGCCTGGTGCGCCCTCTGATGTCTGCTGGTGGCTTCTCTGGGGATCCTTGACTCGGGACCGGAGGACTGCGGTCCCGGAGGTCGACGGCTATCCTAATGAGCGGTGAGGAGGGGAGCGGGACGCAGGTGCCGTCCATTTTGTGAGGCCCTGCTGGACTGCAGTGCGGAGTGCGGAGGGCCCCCCCCCCCTGTTTTGACTTGCGCTGCACACCCGCTCATCGGAGCGCCTGCACATCGGAGCGGGGGTTGTAGTTGTTGTCTGCCCTAACCCGCCCCTGAGACGTGGGGGTGCACGTGGGGGCCCTGGACTGCTGAGGGCCTGGCTGGGTCGGACTGCGGAGCTCTTGCTGGGCTTACATATCCTCCCGCCGGCCCGTACTCTATGTCCTGAAGTGGCCTTGGTTTTCTGCTGCTTGTGAGGCATCGGCGGGGTTCCTGGAGAGGTGTCGCTGGGCCCGTGGACGAACGGTGCCCCCCCTCCCCCGCCTGTCTGCCATTTTAGGGTTGGTGTCCTGCGGCCTCTTGGAGATCGGTGGCGGCCGATAGAGGGGTGCACCTGTGCCCCGTCCTGCTCTATCCTGGGGAAAGTTGACAGAAGCCCACGACTTTGCGCTCTGGTGGACCCTGCCCTGTAGTCTACACTGCCTGCTGTGGTCTTATCGGGGCCCTGCCTATTGGTCCTCCAGTGGGGCTGGACAGCCGGGACCGGCCCCTATGCTGTTTTGCCTCTTGGTTTTGCTTGATCCGAGCACTGCTTGCCAATTTCCTCCGGCGCTGTGGTGTCGCATGCCCTGCCTTGCTTGAGTGGCTTCTGAGGGGCCCCTCCTGATAATACTGTGCGGACCCCTAGACCACCTGATATGGCGGGCCGGTCTGGACGAGGCCCTAAGGCTACCCAGCCCAACACGATCACGCAGTACACTACCCCTTGCCTGCTGCCGCAGAGGGTCACGCGCCAGACGGGCGCTGGAGACGGAGATGGGGGTCCACCGGAGCCGTCCAGGGCGGAACTTCTTAAGGCTATACAGGGTTCCCACACTGCCCTGGAACGCCAAATTGAGACGGTGTCCATAGATGTGAACCTTTTGAGGACAGACCTTCGCAAAGTGGCGGATAAAGTCTCTGACGCGGAGGGCAACATCACTCAGCTGCAGGGGGAGGTTGCGTCCCTACAGAAGTCACTCTCACAGCTTACCTCTACTACCCGAGCATTGGAGAAGCGCGCGGAGGACGCAGAAGGTAGGGCGCGCCGGAGTAACATACGGGTCCTGGGGGTGCCGGAACGCCTGGAGGCAGGGAACCCGGAACGATTCCTAGAGACCTGGATCCGGGAACATCTGTGTCCGAATGGATTGTCCAGCGTCTTCGTTGTGGAACGGGCGCATAGGGCCCTGGTGCCCCCTCCACGACCTGGGGAAGCCCCTAGAGCCCTCATCGCGAAAATCCTGAACTATAAAGACCGGGACTGCATCCTCAAGGCGGCGAGGGAGTCGGGACCCCATATGATCGAGAACAGTCGTGTCTCAATTTATCCCGACTACACCCAGCAGGTGCAGGAGCAACGGAAATCCTACTTGGGGGTCAAACAGAAGCTGCGCGAAATGCAGCTGCAGTACATGCTTTTATACCCTGCTAAACTCAAGGTGCTCTCCCAGGGCCGGGCGCACTTCTTTGAGACGCCGGCGGAGGTATGGGAGTGGCTCGAGATCAGAGGAGATGATCTGCCCCCGGGTGAGAGAGGGGGCTCGCGAGATGTCTGGGGGACCAGGCCGCAGAGACGACGGCGTGGAAGGAAAAATCGCCGTTCTGGATCCCATTGTCCTCCTGAGACTCGGCCCACGGTGGGTCCGGATGGGGCCATCCTGATGGAAGTCTTGCCTGAGGGGCCTGGAACAAGTTTGCACGGTGCGGCCGCACCTGATGACATTTTGGTACCGGATACCTTACAGGAGACGCCGGTGAACGCGGATTCTGCAGCCCCAGTGGTTCCGGAGACGGCCTTGCAGACCCCAGAACTGGAATGATCCTTACCCTGCCTCCATTGACTCCGCTGTGAGCTTACCGTTATTGTGTAGCTACTTGTGGCCCGCCAGCTCTTTAGATCTTTGCTTGTTCAGCCTTGCTGTTGAAAGTGATTGAATGCTGCCTGGTACCTCGTACTTGGCGTCTGGGCTGCGTGTGCTCCAAGTGCTGGGAGATGTACGTGGGGACTGTTCCTTCCGAGTTGCTGACTAGGGGAGGGAGGAGTGACCGGGTTCGTATACCGAATCCAACGGGTCTTTTGGGGGAGCTGGGAGGGGGGGGGGTTGGGTTGTTCTGTTGTGTGTGAGTGTGAGTGAGGAGTGTTGAATGGGGTGGCTGTGCACGTCCTGGCACTGGCGGGGGAAGGGCGGGGTGGCGTTTTTGGTTGTTGCTATCCTATTGCTCGTGGGTGGGGGGGTTGAAGGGGTTCAAATCGAAATTTCGTATGTTGGGGTTGTTGGGGGGTGGGACTCGTGTTGAGACTGTTGACACTGGCATTTGGCGCATGTTACTTCCGATTGACGGGGTGTTTGCTTTGTGCGATGCATCCTTGAACTTCTCTGTGGCAAGGGCCTACTGGCGACAGCCTAGGCTGTGTTTACATTGTTGCCCAGTTGGGCGTGATTGGTGGTCATGGGGTTTAAATTCTTGACATGGAATGTGCGTGGACTGGGAACGTGCACTAAGAGACACAGGGTCCTTACTTTCCTTAAACGCCATGGAGTTTCAGTTGCTTGTTTGCAGGAGACCCACTTAGATGATGATGGTGCGCAGCGGTTAGCCAAGAAATGGAGAGGCCAGATATTCCATTCCTCCTATTCTACATATGCTAGGGGGGTTCTGATTTGGGTGGCCCCTGGGGTCCCATGCGCTGTCCAATTCATTGATGCGGATGTGGAAGGCAGGTACATATTGGCGAAGCTCAGATTGGACGATAAAGTCCTTTTGATCCTTAATACGTACGCGCCGAATGTTGATGACCCGACATTTTTCTCCCGGATGCAGGATCTTGTGGCTCCGTGCCTGGACGCGCCCCTCCTTTGGTTTGGGGATTTCAACTGTGTGATCCATCATGACCTGGACCGTCACCCACCCAGGGTGGGCACTAAGCCCCGTATGACGGCGTGTTTGCGGGACGTGATGCACAATATAGGGGCTGTCGATGTCTGGCGTACATGTCACCCCACGTTGAAGCTTTACACCTGTTATACCCCGACGCATGGCACTCACAGTAGACTAGATAGAGTGTTGGCGGCCAACCTCCCCTCCTCCCTCACGCTGACGGTTACGCACCAGGCCAGATATCTATCGGATCATGCTCCGGTCACGTGCGTGGCGCAATGGCCTGACCGGACGGAGCGCCCTCGCTCGTGGAGACTCCCGACTGACCTACTTCAGGATCAGGTGGCCCGGGACCATGTGGCTACTTCACTCTCCGATTATCTGGAACTCAACTGGACGGGGAGTGACTTGTCTTACTCCACTAAGTGGGAGGCGCTGAAAGCGGTCGTCCGCGGAGCGTGCATGGGCCTGACGTACGGGGTCAGGAAACAACTGCTATCGGACCTGCAGACCGCGGAGGCTGAGCTCTTGCGCGTTCAGACCCGGCCTGATCCGGACCCTTCGGCTCAGCGGGTGGAGGGCCTGGCCCTTGGGTCGGTCCACGACATTCTCACGAGGCTCGATAGATTTACGCTGGGCCAGTATAGACAAAGACTGCATCGTGAGGGGGATAAGTCTGGACGATTGCTGGCGTGGATACTTCGCCGGGAGTTCACACCCGAACGTATAGTGGCCCTGCGAGCACCCGGTGGTGATATGGTCCATTCAGAGGCCGATGTACTCACGGTTCTGCGAGACCACCTGCGGGTGGTGTATGAGGCTGACCTGTCCATATCGGAGGAGGTCTATCATTTATACCTTGACGACCTCGGCTTGCCGACCCTGCCGGAGGCAGCGGTGAAAGACCTTGATGCCAAGCTAACACTCGGAGAAATTACTGCGGCGATCGCCGCTCTCCCCCGGGCCAAGACCCCTGGCGGGGATGGATTCCCTGCAGAGTTTTATCATACGTTCGGGCATACCCTGGCCCCCCTCCTTTTACAGGTCTACAATGAAGCCCTACGTACGGGCACCCTCCCACCCACCTTGAACCAAGGAGAGGTTTGTATGATTTTGAAACCGGGTGGTGATAACACAGACCCCGCTTCTTACCGCCCTATCACCTTGATCAACTCGGACGCGAAAATCCTGACTAAGTTGTTGGCCAATCGCCTTGCCCCATACGTGGCCCAGCTCGTCCATCCAGACCAGTGTGGCTTTGTCCCGGGTCGGAATACGGCAATGAACCTGCGCCGCCTGAACCACGTATTGCATGAGGTCCGGGGGCGAGAGACTCCCCATGTGCTGGTCTCCGTTGATCTGGCTAAAGCCTTCGATACAGTGCATTGGGGTTACCTAATGCATGTCCTCTTGAAGATGGGGTTTGGTCCCGGCTTTCGAGACTGGATCCGGGTCTTATATGGAGCACCCCGGGCCAGGGTGCGTCTGGGTTCAGCCCGCTCTGATGAATGGCCGTTGGGGAGGGGTACCCGGCAGGGTTGCCCGTTGTCCCCCCTTCTATTTGCCCTTGCGATTGAGCCCCTGGCCATATCTGCCCGTAAAGAATTACATGACTGGGGTATCGTGGTGGGAGACACCACTAATGTCATCTCCCTCTACGCCGACGATGCGCTTTTCTACCTGACCTCTCCAGTGGAGGCCCTCCCCGCTCTGTTGCAACTGTTGGACCGTTTTGGTGCGGCCTCTGGCCTACGCATGAATGTCAATGAGTCTCTGGTGTTCCCACTGACTCCTGGTGACCTCGACCCGGCTGCGGATTCCTTCTATTTGGGCCTCCGTTGTGAACGTTTGGCGTTCCGGTACCTGGGTATTCAGGTGGCCGCTTCCGATGAGGCTCTCTTGACCCATAACATAGACAGGATTCTTGTAGCCCTCCGTAAATCCGTCGCGTTTTGGAACACGCTCCCGCTCTCCCTTATGGGCCGCCTGGCTGTTGCCAAGATGGTGATGCTCCCTAGAGTCCTGTACGTGCTCCAGAATACCTTATGCCCTTTGCCCCCCCGGGTGTTTCGCACGCTGAATTCCCTCCTTACGTCCCTGCTCTGGGCGGGTGGACGTAGCAGAGTTGCGTTGCGTACAGTGACGCAGTGTTGGGATGAGGGAGGCCTTGAGGCCCCGAGATTTGATTTATACTACTATGCTGCACAACTTCTCCCGGCGGCCAGGTGGTTTGCTGATGACGAGAACTGGGAATTGGCATTGTTGACGGGGGTGGCATCGGACAAGGACTTACAAGAGGCTCTCATGCAGGGTCGAGGCGCTGACACCGCACTGCCCTATGTCATCCGGCATACGGCTACTATTTGGCAGCAGTTCGTTGAGCGGGTTCTGCGCCGTTTCACAGGGAGCTCTCCCTTTGGATCCTGGCTCCGATACTCGAGATGGAGGCGAATATGTCCTTCCGGGAGTGGCGCCTAGGTGGCTGCGGGACTCTCGCGGACCTTTATCCGGACGACTCGTTTGTGTCCTTTGAGAGGGCGGCGGACTCCTTTGGACTACGCGAGGGCCAGTACCTGCATTATGGATGTCTCCGGGATGTAGCCAGGACGACGTGGCCCCAATTCCCAGAGGCGCCCGAGCTCACGAATACTCTGGACATCATTTTGTCCTGTGGTAGGGGTAGGAGACTAATCTCCCTTCTTTACTCAGCCATGCGCAGGGACTCGACTCCCCCGTTGGTGCCAGCTTGGGGGGCTTGGGAAGCGGACCTAGGGATCGAATTGGATCCCGCTCAGAGGAAGCGAATTGGATTGTTGACGCGTAAAGTGTCTTGTAATGCGCGTTTCAAACTGATACTTTAACTTTCTCCATCGCACGTATATGACGCCTGCCTCCCTCCACCGTATCTCCCCAGATAGGAGCCATACTTGCCCGAGGTGTAGTGCGGAAAGGGCAGGATTCCTTCACCTAGCTTGGGAGTGCCCCTTGGTACATGACTTTTGGGTTGAGGTGGTGGCGCACATTACCCGGATTACACACCTCACCTTGCAATTAGACCCGCTTCACTGTTTACTGGCGCTGGTGCCCAGGCCTAGGAAGAGGGGTCTATCCTACAAATTGTTGCAACTCCTGTTGGTCCTGGCGAGGAGACGGGTGGCCATTACCTGGATGGGACAGAGGGCGCCTGAAATCCCTAGTTGGTTGCGTGACGCCAGGGAATGGGCCTTGGCGGAGGAGACACATATGCAGAGCACACAAAGGGATGGGAAGCTCCAGGATGACTTACTCGCTTGGAGAGCCATGTGTATTGAGGGGATGGAGGGGGATGACTCTGACGCTACCAGCGCGGAGCTGTTTTCCTCTGCTTCCTCTGTGTCTGATGTGGATGAGGAGGGATCTGGGACGGGGTGTCGGGAGGCGGTGTAACGGTCCCCTGAGCCATGCCGATATTCCTTGTTGCATACGTTTGTCTTTCATTGTGACTACCATTTGATCACTCTGTACTATGGAGACCAAGTTTTGGTGGGCCCTTGCCTTCATCTCCTTGTGGGACTGTGTCAGCGCTACGAATGCCATTCATGGGGGTTATTATTACTGTTGCGTTGTTATTTAGGTTGGAACTGCATCATAGATGAAAATTGGCGTAGATATTGATATTGTATATGTGATTTTGGAAGCACAAGAGCGAAATCCTTTACTTAGTTCACAGGTTTCCCCGTGACGCCGCCCTGCCTCCGGGATGTGGGCCACGACTGGCTGTGTAACCCCTTTTGGACCTGGCCTACCTTGTCCACATGTGTCGACTGACTTGCTGTTTGTATACTTTGTGCCTTCTTTTTATCCTCGCCAACAAAAAATAAAATTTATAAAAAAAAAAAAATAACTTCTTGTTTGTTCTCCTGAGGAAATTAAGTATAACCATCAATCAAGAATAGTCCGCACATGAAAGTGACTCATCGACTATCGAAAATTTACACAATGAATGCAGCTTCACCCGTTTGCACAATAAGGTTCCACCAATATTAACAGAGATTAATCAAATACAACCGCTTTTCCCTAACGTTACCAGTGAAAGTGATGGTACCTCGCACTCCACATCAACCTTTTCTGCAAACAAGTTAAAACGTTTATGATCATCCCAGGATCTTTCAACTTCACTGAGCCTGAAATCAACTTCTCCTCTTCAACAACTTTTAAATATTTCTAGTTACTCACGCGAACCACTTGAAAAGGAAGAGACTCATACAACCACAACATTTTCACCCTATTGATAACACTTTCAAAACTGCAACCGCAAGTTTTGCCACTCCGCCTGGATCTGTACACTGGAAACTGGATTTAAGGTTTATTTTAAAACAGCTTGGGGACTAATTTTTAAAAACTCAATTCAGGGTGTGAACCATAACTCTACTACTATAAACTGCGGGAGCCTGAGGATTAGCCAAGCATAGTTTTAAGATTAAACACCCAACTTACAGACTTCGTCCATGGAAAACCCTGATGGCTCTTGAAAGGTCAGTGGACCTTTGCGACCGTTGGTGAATTGGAGTTGGAACAAAAACATAAAAAATGCATATATCATCAACAGTTAAAATTGAATTGTAAATGTTCAGTCAATGATGAGGGGTTGGTGAAGTTTTCAACACTGTTATTTATCTTAAAGGATTACTATTGTTTTGTCATCTATATTCAGATGAATCGATTTGCAGGAATATCAATAAATAATAATAATAATACGGTAGTTTATAAAGCGCCTGGTTACGCCATCCCGGCATGTCCCCGCGCTGTGGAGAGAAAACCTGCCAAATACCATCCGCAAAAAAACCTTTCCATATAGATGCACCCCTAAATAGTAAACAGATGAGTTTTGAGGAGATTCCTGAACTTGGCCTCGGACCTTTCCAGTCTTAGATCCACCGGGAGTTTATTCCAACTGTGAGCGACTATGACTCTGAAAGAACGCCCCCCCCCCATTCTGGCTTTCTTGATCCGAGGGATTTCAAGCCGCCCTGTCCCACCTGAGCGTAGAGCTCTGCCTGGCACATACCAAGTAACCAGGTCTCCCAGGTAAGGAGGGGCATTGTGCCAGAGAATACAATGGCATATTAGGAGGGATTTGAACAGGACTCTCTTCTTGACCAGTAGCCAATGAAGTGCCGCAAGTGCAGGCTTAGAAGCTGCTCTTCTGGGAAGTCTTAAAACTAGCCTGGCAGCCGCATTTTGTAGAACTTGTAAACGTCCCATACTTTTTTTCAATGCACCCAGGTATAAGACATTCCCGTAATCCATGCGGGACGTGATGAGGGCCTGAGTCATTGTGCGTCTTGCTTCTAGAGGGAGCAGATCCAAGGTTTTGTCTAGTGTTTTTAAAACACCAAAACATTTTCCCACCACACGCCGGATGTGCCCCTCAAAAGAAAGGGTAGGGTCCACCCATATTCCCAGGTTCTTAGCCTCCTTACAAGGAGTAGGAGTAGGGCCCAGACATTGTGGCCACCAATCATCCGTCCAGCTGAGCCCATCTCCTCCGACCACAAGCACCTCGGTCTTTGCTCCATTTAACTTTAGGCAATGCTTGTTCATCCAAGAGGCCAACGCCTGCATGCAAGCCTTAAAGTTGGACGCCTCGACCGATGGCGCTTGGGAAAGGGAGATCAACAACTGGGTGTCATCAGCGTAGGAGACTAACTCCACTCCAAACGCTTGCACCACCTCAGCCAAAGGGGCCATGTATAAATTAAATAAGGTGGGACTGAGGGCCGAGCCCTGGGGCACCCCTTGTTCTAACGCTACCTCAGTGGACTGAAAGGAGCCCCGTTGGACCTGAAAGCTACGTCCCGTTAAGAAAGATTTCAACCAACCCAGTGCAGATCCTGTGACACCACCTTTGTTCAGACACTGCAGCAAGGTGAAATGAGCTACAGTGTTGAACGCCGCACTGAGGTCTAACATTACCAGTGCCATGGTGTGTCCGGCATCTGCACCTTGTCTTATGGTCTCTGTAGCTCTCAGTAGGGCGGTTTCGGTCGAGTAACCTGTGCGGAAACCTGATTGAGAGGGATGTAGAAGATTCGCCTTCTCTAAATGAGCCATCAATTGAGTATTAACCACCTTCTCGGCCACCTTAGCTAAGTACGGTAGCAGAGAAATCGGCCTAAGGTTCTCTAGGACTTCATGGCTAACATTGGGTTTCTTCCTAATTGGTAGGACTACTGCTTTCTTCCAAGCTACCGGAAGTGTCTGGGAAGCAAAGGAGATCTCAAGAACGTGCCTAATATACGGCTCCAGGACCAGCAGGCTGTCTCCCAACACCCTAGGTGGCGCTGGATCCCTAGGGGATCCGGACTTGACACTGAGACATATACTACGCAGGGGGAACTATGAGTTGCTCCAAGCTCCTATCCGAACTACTTGCCCCTGGCACTTCCTCAAAGGTCAACCCGCTTTCAGGGCTGGTCGAGAAGGAGGCATAGATGTTCCTAACCTTCTTTGCAAAGTACTGCGCTACTCGATTGCATTCGGTTACCGAGTCGTTGTCCGGTGCATTCGAGCTGGCCACCAAAGAGATCTCCTTAAAAATGTTAAAATGTTCCTTAGAGGAGTTCTCTGCTTCCCCAATTCTATTTTTATAATGGGAGGCCTTAGCTACTCTCAGCATCATTTGATATTTCCTCTGCGCCGCCCTATAGCAGCTCTTTTCCTTCGTACAAAAGCACTTACGCCAGCTCCTCTCTAATCTCTTGCAGTCAGACCTGGCCGTCTGCAAGGCAGGTGTAAACCAGGGAGCAGATTGCCTAACTCTACTTTCCGGTCTAGTCGGGAGCAGCGGAGCCACCCCGTTGAGGGCCCTAAGGATGCGCTCATCTAGATTTCCATTAGCGCTATCACTGTCGGAGCCTCCCGGGGGTCCACCTTCCTACATCAACTTGTTAAATGTGTCCTGCGAGAAGTTTTTCCATTTACGATGGGGATAGCTCTTATTTCCTCCCCTCTGTCTTTTCCGCCGAAACATTTATTTTAAAGGGTACCAGGAAATGGTCAGACCAGGGGATTGGTAAAGGTGCATCCACCTCCAACCCGTCCCAACTGGCAAATACGGGATCTAGCAAATGGCCATGTTTGTGAGTGGGAGTAGTAATTTTCAGCTCCAATTGCATAGCCTGCAAATCCTGCCTTAAATCTACTGCCTCCTTAAGCGAGACATCTTCAAGACGTATATTCAGGTCCCCTAGCACAAGAAGCCTGCTCCGCCTAATTGCCATATGGGCAATACCCTCATGCAGACTCATCCTGAAATTGCCAAGTGCCATAGGGGGACGGTAGAGGAGAATCCCTGTAATAGAGGTCTGCGGCCCTATTTTTAATCCAAAATAACCTGCCTCACAGTTATCCATTACTAGGGGTTCTAGAGTGCATTCAAGCAGGGCTTTAATAATAATTGCAATCCCCCGCCCCTACCCGTTGCTCTATCAATTCTAGCTATAGTATAACCGGGAGGGAGAGCCTCTATGACATCCGGGTCTGAGTTATTCCCCACCCATGTCTCCGTTAAAAAAAGTACGTCAAGCTTTTCATCTAAAAGGAGCTCCCAGATCTGGATACTATGCGTACTAAGGGATCTACAGTTCAGCAGTCCTCCCCGTAGTATCCCAGTACCTTTTCCATCTATCGGCTCTATCCTTCCCTTGAAGGAGCAGTTAAGGCAGTCACTAAGTTTTATAGCCTCCATGGAGTGCATGCACCGCTCAACTGGGAGTGGCCGCAGTTGGAGCAATTCCTGTCTCCCATAGTGTGTGGGACGCCGCTGAGATTGGGCAGGGGTTGTGGCCCCGGTCCCCTTTCGGCCGCGGACGGGCGCAGACGGACTTGCCTTTGGCGCGCCTTCGGCGCACCTCCGGCGCGGCCGCTGTCCCACACACATTAAGTAGGGAGTGGGGAGGGGCAACTAGAGCGCTGACCTGTGTGCAGTGTACCCGGAAGTGCTGGGCTCCTCCTCACCCTCACATGCTAGCAGTACTCGCTAACACCATGCAGTATAAAACAGCAATGCTATCGCTTTACATTAAAAACGCTCTGAATCAGCGCCAGCAGTAAATGATCACAGCGCACAAGCGGAATGGAGCCTGCCTCTGCCACCGGCAAGCTCGTCTCCACAGCGTGGTCGCGCTCCTCCCCACTCTATGTAGAGGGCGTAAACAGCGCAACTAGAGCGCTGACCTGTCTGCAGTTTGCCCGGAAGTGCTGGGCTCCTCCTCACCCTCCGCATCAATCGTCCACAATGGACGTGGCGTACCGGGGCGGGAGTGCAGCAGGTGAGTAACCCTCCCGGACTCTTAATCAGCCCTAATAGGGTGCACGTAGGTTTAAAAGGTCTAGTACCAACACAGTGAAAGTTTTAAAACATGCTAGCAGTACTCGCTAACACCATGCAGTATAAAACAGCAAGGCTATCGCTTTACATTAAAAACGCTCTGAATCAGCGCCAGCAGTAAATGATCACAGCGCACAAGCGGAATGGAGCCTGCCTCTGCCACCGGCAAGCTCGTCTCCATCCAATAAAAGATTGAGTGACAGCATAAATCAATACACAGTGTTCCATAGAGTAAAACGTCACTAAACTAGCTAGGGGACCTAACCTATTCTAAGAAGAACCCATGAAGTGTTCTTTTCGGATAAGAGTGAGAATAAAAGAAGAACTTCCTATAAAGAGTCCTTCTGGAAACTCAGCCAAGTTCCTTACAGCTGCAGTAGCATCTGTCAGATAGAATGGTCTCTGTAGTAGCATTGATCAGGAAAAGGTCATTAGATAAAAGGAAATAAGTCCCCTTTAGCATAGCTGTTGGTAACAAAGCAAAAGTTAAGCTCTCAAGGTGAAGGTCCGCCAGGTAGGGGAGATGGATCTAGGTCTCTTGATCTCACATCAGGAACTTTTCTCACTCTAACTAGGAGCACTCATTATAATTCACACAATATTGTAACACAACTATTAGGTACTGGCTCTTTTAACCAATGAAAACCACTCATCCAATGGTGTTGTCAACTTCCGATGTCTTTTTCTCCTGATTCCCACAGTAAACATTTGCGTCACTATAGTGATAAACATTGTTTAAGGACTTAGTTACATGGAGGAAAATCTCATGACGACCTTCTTACCCAAGCTCAAAGATGCACTATGAATTTCAGTGTGAAGGCAAAGGCATGAAGCATACATAACATTTCTAAATCATGATTTATTATAACAATCACAACAAGTTTCATTGTATTACAAAGGACCTAACACTGAGTGAGGGAACTAAATGAAACACAAGTTTGAAGTCGGCACATTCTTAAGCAAGCTGTTGGTGCTAGGCAAAATATTTTAATACATGTCTATTAAGCTGTGAGCAAGAATTGAGAGAGAAAGGCTTTGAAACCGAACTAAAAGTGCACATTTAAGAATGATTGTTTAGTAAAACTTTTTTTAAATGTATTCCATAAACATTTTGGAAGCACGCTTTCCTCTACAAATGAATGGTTAATATATATATATCTATTTGCAGCATTATTAAGGATTCTTTCATGTTATGAACTTGACACATTTTTTTCGATGTGCCATTTTCTGTGTGAAACATTTCTGCAGCAGTTTAAACGTATTTCTAAAGTGCAATTCTAACATGGTCTGCAAGTCGAATTTCATTTTCAAACTAATTTCCTCCAAGATTGAGAGACGAAAACAAATCAACCCAAGCATCATGGCCCAGATTGCTGATGATGAAGATAGAGTGGATTCTGTACCTATTGTCACTTCAGAGGACATGGTTTAACCTCCTTGTTTTCTAAGCCTCCACCCTA
This sequence comes from Lissotriton helveticus, assembly GCF_964261635.1. Taxonomy (NCBI): domain Eukaryota; kingdom Metazoa; phylum Chordata; class Amphibia; order Caudata; family Salamandridae; genus Lissotriton; species Lissotriton helveticus. The sequence goes on along the minus strand of NC_136068.1, from coordinate 155,606,713 downwards.
AATTGATTGCTGCAGGCGGGTTTATGTTTTTCTTTAGACCTTTTGGCTTTGGTTCTGGGATACAAACTGCTTAGTCATAATATGCAGAGGATGAGAGAGAGCAGTAACTGGTTTGTTGTTCTCCACGAGATGAGTGATTATCTTTATTTAAGTCTTAAGCCTTTGCAGATGACTCTTTTGGCACGGGCACGCCCCTCATCAGATGTCTTGCCACTAGATGAACCTAGAGATATCTTTAATATAAAATGGTTCCTTGAGGTTAACATGGGTGTATATGTTTGGGCCGATGCCATTGGAGGAGGGGGTGACATTCATGAAATAGTTTTGCTCAGTCATGTAGGAGATTGCGCAATATTAAGCAGGTGTCGAAGATGAGTTTTGTACTAGACACGATTCAGTACACAGCAGGGTTTGATAAAAAGATTTGCAGTAATATTGTATTATTGTATCTGAAAGAGACTATTAGTTATAGATTCCTTACCTTAGAATTAACCCCAGGTGTCAGACTGGATCCAGAAAAACAAAATTCTTGGCAGTACCCCTGCGTGTCGATATGTCGACGCCATGATCCTAGTCACCTTTTGATTTACTCTTTTTCGACTATTGTCAACATCTTTTTTTGAGTCTTGTGACGCCTGGTGCACAAGGGATGACCAGTCGTTGGCCCGGTTTCAAGCCCTGTGACTCCTGTCACAAGTTGATGTCGGTCACCGACCTCACCTCGTGTGCCCCTGGTGCCTGGAGCGTGACCACGACCCGAAGTCGTGCTCCGACTGCTCTTTGCAGTCCCGAAAGCATTTGGAGGCCCAGCAGTCTGCTTCGCGCTGTTTGAGGTCCCGGTCGAGAGGGAGGACGCAGGACCGGTCACAGAGCCATCACCATTCGTCATCCAAGTCTTTGCACTCATCGGGTAAGTCGAAGCACAAGAAGAAGGCAAAGAAGCATCGTCGCCCAGTACGTCTGCCGAAGCGACGTGGGACCTGTAGCGTCCCCGCCTTCTTTTACGAAGCCCTCCACTCCATCTTTGGGCATCCCTACTCCACCGGCGGGCCTTCGGGCTCCCTGGACTCGGCTGGGAGCTCTAGGCCTTCGATGCCGGCAGGTCCGGCCTAATCGCCGCAGGTCCCCTATGGATTTAGGCCTGGATCCGTATCTGCGCTGACCGACCTCACGGTACCTTCCCTGGTGCCGATTCTAGTAACGGCACCCCCGACGCAGGCTGGGCACCCAGCCGGTGTAGACCCTTGCCTCACCCCCAACTTGGACACGGCGCCGGACCGACATCAGTACCGGTGCCAGAGGATACTTTTGTCCCACTGTTAATGCCTGGCGTTCTCTACTGCCCTGAGTGGCAGCCAGTGGAGGGTAAGGAGGGGTCTGCTGACCCTCTTGCAGACCAACCTGATCAGCCGGACTGGTGAGAGGAGTTGGGCGATGCCAATGGTATGATACCTCCCCAGACCTTGGTATGCTTTCTCCCCCTACCGTGGCTACGTGAGTTGTTGTGTAGGGCGGCTGAGGCCTGGACCTCAAGCTTCCTACGGTCGCTGTCTGGACTAACCTCCTGACGGAGGTGCTTCAGCTGACAGCAGCCTCTTCAGAGCCCCTGCTGCCTTTTAATGAGGCCCTCACTGACATCCTTCTGGGCACTTGGTCCAAGCCCAGCACAGGGGCTCCTGTGGACAGGATGATTGCCCGACGTCACCGCCGGGCCCGGGCGACCCGCTTTTCCTCTCCCAACACCCTACCCCGAGAGCTTGGTGGTCCAACCCTCAACCTCAAAAGCTGCATTCCCTACATCTCTCCCAGATAGGGAATCCAAGAAGCTGGACCATCTTGGGAAGATGTTTTCTTTCTCCAGCTTAGGACTGCGGTTGGTGAACACCGCATGTCTCTTGGGCCATTACACACACACTGTGTGGGACACGGTTGCGCAAGTGCTGGCATAGTGCCCAGAGGGGGCCCGGGTCGTGCTCACTTGCGTTGTTGCCGAGGGTCGAGATGCAGTAAAGTTCACCATCCGGTGTGGGCTGGGTATTGCTGACTCTGGATAGAACAATTTCAACATCAGTATCCCTGAGGCGCTACACCTGGTTGACTCTTTTGGACATGACTTTTGATGGCCTTTGCCTGTTTGGTGACAAGGTGGACAACACGCTCGAGGGTTTCAAGGACTCTAGGGCTACGGCCAGATCCTTGGGCCTCCCTGCTACCCCTCGCCCCATGCAGTCTGCTTTTCACCCCATGTAGTCTGCCTTTCACCCCTTTCGTGGCTAAAGAAGGGGTGCCCCATCAAGTTCCACACAGAGCCATTGGCCTGGTCAAGCTACCCAGCCTCTGCGCGGCCAGGGACGTCGGACCCAGCGGCATGGGTCTGGGGCCAACGGGTGGGCCAGTCCACCAATGCCCCTGCAACAGCCTCTTAACCTTCCTAGTCTGACCTTTCAGTGCCACCAGTTGCCAGTGGGCGGCAGGATCCGCCATCACCTCCCCCACTGGCGCAATATCACGTCAGACAGGTGGGTTTTGCAAATAGTCCGAAGGGGCTACTCCCTCCTCTTCAAGGTTACCCCACCCTCCATGCCACCAACATTCCATTGCATGTGGAGGATCATTTGACTCTTCTCCGTCAGGAAGTTGTGGCTCTCTTGGCCAAAGGAGCTATCGAACGCATCCCTGTGCCAGAAGTTGGTTGTGGTTACTACTCCCACTACTTCCTGGTACCCAAGAAGGACAAAGGTCTGCATCCTATCTTAGACCTCAGGGACTTCAAACGCTTCCTCCGGAAGGAGAAGTTCAAGATGTTAACCTTGGCTCAGGTCTTGTCTGTCCTCGACCCTGGAGACTGGATGGTAGCGTTGAACTTGCAAGATGCTTGTTTTCACATCCCCGTCCTGCCTGCCCACCGGCGTTACCTACGGTTCACGGTAGGCCACGAGCATTTTTAGATTACCATGCCCCCCTTTGGCCTTACCAGTGCCCCTCGGGTGTTCATGAAAGTGATGCCGTTGGTTGCAGCTCATCTGCGAAGATCAGGGGTTCCAGTCTTCCCCTATCTCGACGACTGGCTGTTGAAGATGGACTCGCCCCAGGCTGTCGTCTCCCACCTCCAGACTACAGCAGACTCGCCGAGGTTCACTATCAACGTGCCAAAGTCACACCTTACTCCTTCACAGATGCTCCCTTTCATCAGGGCAATTCTGGACAAAGTGCATTTTCGGGCTTATCCTCCTGAGCAGCGAGTCCAGGATTTTCGAGCTATGATACCGATGTTTCCGCCTCTATCCCAGATTTCGGTGAGAATGACCCTGAGGCTGTTGGGCCTCCTGGCCTCCTGCATCCCTCCTGCATCCTGCATATGCGGGCTCTGCAGTGGGACCTGAAGTTCCAGGGGGCTCAGCATCATGGGAATCTTTCCAACTATGTACAGATCTTGGAGGGAACTGCACAACAGCTGCAGAGGTGGTCAACGAACCAAGCTTGGGTCAGAGGTAGATCCCTCTCCCTTCCCCTACCAGACCTCACTGTAGTGACAGAGGCGTCACTCCTGGGATGGGGTGCCATTTGGGGGAGGTGGAGATCAGAGACATCTGGTCGCCGGCAGAGTCCGGGCTCTATATCAACCTGCTCGAGATCTGCCTGGCACTGAAAGCATTTCGGAAATCACCACTGCCATGTGATACTGCAACAAACAGGGCGGGGCTGTAGACCCTATGTCAGGAGCCTCTTCGCCTCTGGACACGGCTGGAACATCCGGGCATAACCATGGTGGTTCAACACCTGCCAGGTTCTCTGAATGCCAGGGCGGACAAACTCTACCGTCGGTGCCTTGTAGATCATGAATGGCGTCTTCACTTGGAGGTGGTGCAAAGTCTTTCAGCGGTGGGAGAGCCTTGGTTGATCTGTTCACCACCAAAGAGAATGCGCAATTTCAGCAATTCTGTGCGTTGGAGTTTCCAAGGCAGAGCTCGCTCTGCGAAGCTTTTCGTCGCTAGTGTAACTGCGGCCTCCTGTATGTCTGTATCACTTCTGCACAGAGTGCTAAAGAAGATCATGCATTACCGGGTACAGGTTATTGTTGTGGCTCTGTACTGGGCACAAAGAGTCTGGTACCCAGAGCTCCTGAGCATGGCCATCGAACCCCCACTCAGACTGCCCCTTCAGGAGGATCTTGTGTCACAGCAATAGGGGACGGTTCTTCACCCGAACCCGTCCAGCCTCCATCCACCTCCTTGCATGGAGATTGAGCGGCGAAAGTTGACAGCTTTCGACCTTCGACCTTCCGCCTGAAGTCTGTAATGTCATCTTGGCAACCAGGCGTCCCTTGTAGATGGAATACGTTTGTGGCATGGTGCACAGCAAAGGCTGTGGATCTCCTTTCTGCCCCTCTTTCAACGGTCCTCTTGTATATACTTGGTTTGGCCCAGCATGCCTCTGCTTTGGTCACTCTTAAAGGCTATTTTGCGGCTATCTCTGCCTTCCTTTGGCTGCTTAATATGCCTTCCTTGTTCAAGTCCCCTCTTGTAAATAGGTTTTTTAAGGGCATTATTAATTTTCTTTCCTCCATCTCCTTTCAAAATACCCCAGTGGAACTTCAATCTTGTTCTTACTTCTCATGTGTGCTCCCTTCGAGCCCCTTCATAACCGTCCTCTCAGGCTCCTCACTTTGAAAACTGCCTTCCTTGTTGCCATCACTTCTGCTCGCAGGGTGAGTGAGCTTCAATCTCTTTCTTCCAAGCTCCCTTTCTTCTCCGTGCACCCGGAAAGAATGGTGCTTCGAACGAGGCCCTCGTTTCTTCCCAAAGTAGTTACATCTTTTCACATTAGACAAACTATTACTTTGCTCATCTTTTTTCCACCTCACCCTTCCAAGGAGGATGAGAGACTCCACCGTCTGGATCCTAAGCTTGTGCTGTCTTTTTACCTTGGCCCCACAAAAGAATTTGGGGTGGATAATGAACTCTTTGTTTGCTATGTAGGTCCCAAGAAAGGTCGGGCTGTTCAAAAGCGTATCATCTCTAGTTGGCTTGTCCGTTGTAACAACATTTGTTACCATTTGGCGAAAAAGGAACCTCCTGTGGGGCTGCATGCTCAGTCCACTAGAGCTACTGCAGCCACCACTGCACTGGCACGTGGGGTCCCACTTCTTGATATCTGTCAGGCAGCCACATGGGCATCCTTGCTCACGTTCACTAAACATTACTGTCTGGATAGCCAAGTCCAGAGGGACGGCTATTTTGCCTGTTCGGTCCTCCAGGACTTCCTGGTGTAAACTTGGTTTGAAGACCCTCCTCCGGGGATGGTATTGCTGGTGTTTTGGTTGAGCACTTATTCAAATTTTATTGTGGAACTGAACACAGAACTTGTGCCAGCATCAGCCTTGTAAAATCAGAAAAGTAAAATAGAAACCTCTTAACTAGGATTAAGAAGGTTTTGGTTGATGGTCATAACTTGGTGGACAGATTAAAAAATGTGAGGACATGGGGTGCTCTTAACCTCGGAAATTCAAACTATCCTCAGTATCATTTAATGATAGAAAGAATTTTGAGGGTAGCTGTATTTTCGAATGAACAGAATTCTTGGTTCAGTCTGTGTATGCACACATTTGATTTCTACTAGAGGTAAATTAGCCTACTTAGCTCAAGATATCCTTTAATAATCTTGATTTCTTCACTGTATTTGTAGGAGCATTATAAGCACAACTTCATGCTTTCTGGGATGCTTGCAACGTATTCATCTTGCATTGGAATTGGTATGCACACTTTTATTTGAGCAAAAAGTACAATTGATGGACAGAATGCAGAATGTCATACAGTCACCCCAGTACAGAGATCTGGGCCTAAATCCATCGTTTTTGGCTCACCATGCATTCCAGTTTGGACCTAGCCAAATGCAAATCAGTCTTGACCCAGCGCCCAATGGGAAGAGTCCAGCCCGTACTCTGTAACACTTTTATTTGTGATCAGACAAATGCGTTAAAGGTTTTTTGCTTCTGGAAATTGCTAGATTTAGAGAAGTGAATTTAGAACGCATGGTAAGTAGACAAAGCTTAGAGCTAAAGGGTCTGTGCCAGCAGTAGTAGCAGGGTTATGTCAAACTATGTTCTCCTCACTAGCATAGTCGTCTTAATTGAACTTTGAATTCTTGCTGTTTAATCAAGTCGATTAGATAAATGTAAATAAGTGGAACTTTGTGCCCATTTACAACAAATTACTAAATAAGTCAATGGGACCCATGGTTTTGCTTCTTTCTGTCTTCTTATTTTATATTGTGTAGCCAGACATACTGCTTTTTTGTTTTGGAATTTTGGAATTATATTGAAGAATTATGTTTGCAAATAGTGTTTTTAAAATCTGAAAAAGTGCTTTATTTTAAATTATATTGTGTTCTCTCTCCATATTTTTTTTCAGGACCTTCTGAGATGCAGAGTTCTGACATCTGGAATTTTTGAAACCAAGTTTCAAGTTGACAAAGTTAATTTTCAGTAAGTAAGCTGCATCTTGACTTGTTTCAGGAACATTACATGGCTTTAACTGTTTAGGTTTGTGACAAGGGAGAGGGGAGCGCTAGCAAATTGTATACCAAATCGGAATTCTGGGAGGTTCACCATGGTTTGATGTGAAGGAAGAAATGTATATTGTTAGTGTTTCCTCTGGTTTTAAAATGTACTGCAGAGCAATCCTCAATCATTGTGGATATTGCATCTGATTGGCCTGTTCCAGGTCAAACAAAATGGAATAGAAAACCATTGTAATGGCATTGAAATACATTTCGGAGGCCAAGGTGGCTGCTGAGTCAAAGACCTCGGGAGCTCACCTCCACATCACTCCATCCCTCAGACAAGCGCTGATGTCGAGCGCTGCCTAGAATGCGCCCTGGCCCCGAGAACTGTCCGCGCTGGCGTGAAGGAGAGCGGGGGATGATTGCAAGACGCGACGGTGGACAAACTGGAAAGACAAATTGCTGTTCGCGCTGGGAAGCTCTAGCCCGGTTGTTGCTGACAGCTGTCTCAGGCTGGGGTAATCCCGTCAGGTGCCGGCCAGAGTTGCTTAGCAACACAGACGCTGGATTCACGAAAGTGCTTCGTGAGATGGCGATGGCAGCGCGAGGAGCACGAAGTAAGACATGCTCAACAATCCAGGTGTATACCTCTGCAGCGCCGCATGAACCCGACCTTGAAGTAAAGAAGCCCGGTCAAGTCACGGGTAAGAAAAGTAAATTAAACAATGGGAAAAATGCGAAGTCCCTCGCGCCAGGAAATGTACTTGCTGGAGGATCGGAAAGAAAACGGCCTGTAATCACGAGTCTGTTCTCTAAAAAAAAAAAAAAGGATAGGAGTATGGCGGAGAGAGGACAGAGGAATAAACAAATGAAGGATTGTGCCAATATTGAGAGAAATGGTGAAACTCAGACACAGATTCAGGAGAGCTCGATGGATGTAAACAATATCCGAACCTCATGGGGGTCAAGTAGTGAGATTACGGTACAGAGTATGGCTGATTCACCCATAACTACCCAGCAAGAGATTGAGGGTAGCAAGGAAAGGAACCTGTCGCAGCCTACCCCTCCCATTAATGAGAAAAAAAGAGAAAGATGACAGTGCAAGCCAGGAAGCAAGGCAGTCGCCACGCCATCTGACAGATGGTTTACAAGAAGGCCTCTTGGAAAATACAGAGTTGGGCTACCTATAACCCGATCCTATGGAAAAAAATGATTCACTGAATGAAGAGTCCGGAGACTCGGATATATTTGAATCGGCAATTGGTAGTAGCGATGACTGGTGCGTAGACACCTCAACAAGAAACTGTAGCCAACAGGGTGGTAAAAAGGTGCCCAGGAAATCAAAGAGGCTATCGGAAGGGAAAAGGAACACACGTAAGCGGGATGGAACGGAGGAAGAGGGCGAGCTGGGGTGGGACTATTCAGACACACAACCACATTCCCTGGTAGGCTTGCATGGAACAGTGAGCTTAGACAAGAGATCTCAAGGGAGCATGGTGGTTCATAGGGACCCTGAGCAGACACCCGAACCTACATTAGCTACGATCCTGCAATCATTAAGTGCATTTCAAAATGAGGTTAAAACGGAAAATCGGCACGCCCGTGTTGCTGAAAAAAAATACAGGGTTCAGTGCGCAAAATTGGGAAGACCTGCACTGAAATAGCGGAAAGGATGAGTATGGTGGAAAATCGGACGGAAGTGCTGGAAACCACAGTTGACGCTTTAAAAACATAGGTGACCTCACAGGAGAGTGCAGTGAAAGACCTGTGGAATCTGGAGGAGGCAGAAAATCAACAACGTCGGAATAACCTAAGGATCTCAGGGATCCCGGAGAACAGTGAAGGCAACGATATTCGCGCATTTACTATCAATTTGTTCAAGAATGCGTTTCCAGAACTAGCGCAATGGGACTGGGACAAAGAGATTCAACGTGTGCACAGATTCCAGGTGACAATGTCTAAACGTCCGCAAAATAATCAATCATATCCTAGAGTTATTTTGATCTATTTTGGAAATTTTTTGTTCCGTCAGGCGGTGTACGATCTGGCCAGACCTAATAAAAAACGTAAATGGGAACGTTTTTTATTCTCCGCTAAACCATTTTGCACACGCCACAGTGGAGAGACGCTGGCTGCTTCATCAGCTGATTACACCGTTTCAAAAAGCAGGCGCGGTAGCTTTTCTCCAGAACACGGCAAAACTGAAAGTCTCGCATGGACGAACCTTGTTTTTTAAATCAGAGATACAAGCCAAGCAAACATTGAAGGAAATCATTGCAGGGAAATCTGGACACTATGAGAGCAACCAATAGCTTCCTTCTTTCTCCTTTTGTCTTTTTTTTGTTGTTGTTCTTTTTTGGTCCATTTGGATGTTTTCTTTGTGTATGAAGTAATTGTTACTTTTTGTTGCAGCTGGGCGGAGGGGTAAATCGGGCGAATATTTAAGAAAAAGATGTATACACAGTAGGGGCAGGGGGGTGTGGAGAGTGGGAGAGTTTGGTCAGACGCTATTACACAGGCTACCTGGTGACTGGCTTTAAATAACAAGGGCAGAAACCGAAAGTTTTCCAGGCACTGAAAGATATGTGTGTGCTACATGGGCTGATTGATGGTTGGCAACTAGAGCACTCTGGCGATCCGGGAGTTACGTATTATTCTTACCCGCATTCCCGGCATGCACGGTTAGATTACATGCTTATGTCTAGCTCCTTGAGTTCTGCCAGTATAATAGAAAATATGCCAAGAGTCTTATAGGACCACAATCCTCTAGTACTAAATCAGGAATGTGGGGTAAATAAAACCAAGAAGAGGATATGGACGTTCAAAAGAGTGCTACTGGGTAATGAGTAATTTTGTCAACATATGAGCAGATGGCTTCCGGGATTTTTGGAGGATAATCTCGGTAGTGCAGCAATAGATGTGGTTTGGGATGCCCTAAAGGCCGGTATTAGAGGGGAGATGCTGTAATTCTCTCTTAGCTCTAACAGAGAGGCCAAATTAAAGATGGCGACGCTACAACACAATTTGGGTAGGGCCGAGGGAGAGATGATTAAGGTTGTTCAGGAGGGGCGAGTATCTAATAGTGAATTAAGTCTGGTAGCGATTGCTAAAAATAATATAATTTATGTTTTAATGGAGAAAGCAGTAGCCAAGGCAACAATTCATAAAGAGAAAATATATGAATAGAATGAACAGTAGGGCCACCACCAACTGGCGGTTCGCACCCGAGAAGAATACTCCGCTAATGTAGTAAAGAGATCAAGGATCCAGAGTCGGGCCTCAAGACTGAATCCTCTGAAATTAGAGCCGTATTTGAAAGATTTTATCAGAATTTGTAATAAAACAGCAGAGAATCAACAGGGCAGACCTGAGGTATATTTAAATCTAAATGCTCCGGTAAGATTCGAGAAAGAGGATCAAGAAAGCTTAGACAGTCCTCCATTTTGGGAGGAGATCCTACTCTCTATGAGTAGTCTTGCTACAGGGAAAGCTACTGGTATGGATGGAATTCCAACAGAGTTCTATGTTAAATTTTCATCCCAACTAAAAGAAATAATACAGGAACTATTTATCCATATTTTTCAGGGAGGGAGGCCACCAGCCTCATGGTCATCTGCTAAAATTGTAGTCTTTGTAAAAATAAATAAAGTTCCTTTAGAACCTGGATCTTATCCATCACGTTGATAAACGGAGATTCCAAAATGTACTCCAAATTATTAGCGAGCCGATTGGCACCGATTATACATAAAATCGTATCCGGACATCAGCACGGGTTTATCCCCGGGAGATCACGATTGATCACGTCCAAAGGGTAATTTCTCTCTTTGATTTTACTGAGGTGACAGGAGACCCTATGGCGCTTATATTACTCGATGCTGAAAAAGCTTTCGATTGGGTCTCCTGGAAATACCTGTGGGCCACAATTTTACATAGTGGGATTAGTTAGGGATTTATAAAAGCAATACAAATGCTATATGTGGAACCAGTAGCCAGGGTGTTGATCAATGGGGTATTATCGGACAAAATAATTATTACCAGGCGGACGAGGCAGGGGTGTACATGCTCTCCTCTCCTGTTCACGATTTATATCGACCCGTTAGACAATAATATACTAATACCATCAATTTGGGCACGAGAATATGCGACAAAAATTATGTGACATTACTTTATTTATCTACCGGGGACTCCCATCCCGATGACTGGGAGTGATTCAGGCATGTGAATCTATGAAAGATACCAATACTGGATAACTGTAGTTACAGGTAAGTAACGCATTCCTTACGCAGATGATACGGCTCTAGTCGCCAGCGATCCTATTATTGCAATAGACTCGATAGAAGAGGAGGCTCTGAGCTTTAGTAAGACGCTGATTATTCTTAATGATCAAATTAAGATGAGGTATGTTAGAGTCACAGATAAAGCTATATATCTAGGGGTTAGCATAACTGCAAAGGTGGATAATATAGTTAGTATTAATGTGGAACCACTGATCCAACGAACAAAAAAGAACTGGTCCAGCTGAATAACTTACATTTAACGGTGGGAGATGTAATGTGATTAAAATGCTCTTTCTACCCAGATTTTTTATATTTTTTAAGGGCCATCTGTTTGGAATTTCCTCCTTAACTGTTTAAGTCCATAGAGTCCATGTTCTCCAGGTTTATTTGGGGATACAAGAGGCCACGCAGGGCCTTTAGATTTATTACACTTCCAAAAGATAGAGGGGGGACTAGCAATGCCCAATGTTTTAACTGTACTACTGGGCCACCGTACTAAGATATTGTGCAACACTCATCTCTACAGGGCCTAATAGCGATATTATACCCACTCCACACAAACTTATATTGGGAAAGGGCTGTGAAGGTTGTCTCTGGCGACATATTAACGACAGCTACTTCAAGAAGGTGAAATTCAAGACTATCTCTGGCATATACAAGGTTTGGGGTAATGCTCGAAAACTACTGGGACTTGGACGATATTCGCATTATACTCCTGTATTTAAAAATGATGACCTTCCAGAGACTTTCAGTGACCGTTGTACAGCTTGGCTGTTTCTACACGTCGAATGGGTTGAAGACCTTTGAGGAATTACGTAACAAGTTTGACCTTAGCCATAGGGACTTCTTCAAATTCCTACAGGTTTAAGATTTTTTGACAAAGAAAGTGGGGGTAGGGTAAAATTCCAAGCAATTCAAATTATGGAAAATATACTTAAAAAATCTGTTTTAACTATTGGGGAGATTTGTGAATTTTTGAATTCTCTGCGTCCAGATGATATGGAGAAACAGATGGCTAATTGGCAGGCTAAACTAGTAGTATTGCCCCAAACCCCCTTACGCTCTTATGAACTGTCACAGACCTGCTTCATGTCGATAAAACTACAAGCCCAATATTATAAAACTTTTTGTTCACTGTATTACACCCCGAATAAGATAGCAAAATGGGGACCGGAAAGGGTACAACATGTCCACGATGCACACTGTTTGAGGCCGATAGTGTGCATATATTCGCCTCTTGTAATGCTCTGTCAAGTTTGATAGTAGAAATCTCCGACTTTTTATCAGAAATATTTAAAACAGTAGTTAGTATCACAACCGAGGAAATATTGTTGGGCACAGCGAATGTTACCCCGCCGAAATATATGCACGACTGATTTTTGTGGCTACGGCCGTTTTAAGGTTATGTATAGCCTCATCCTGGCTAGGCCCGAATCCACCGGCATTTCAGCAATGGAGAGCCCGGTTGTTAGCAACATGCAGCCTAGAGGTGGCCATATATAAAAGAAAACGGCTTCCCAAACGTAAAAGAGGCTTAATGATCTGGGATCCACTGTTGCAATGGATACACAATCATACTTGGGATGAATATATGGTAATAAGGAGAAAATGTTACTCAAGTAAGAACTATCGATTGTTAGATTTATCTGTACTGTATTGTATATAAGCTCAACTGCTCTGCACCTTTGAAGCTTATGGTATGTTTTGATGAATTATACATGCTAAAAATTGTGTCTTTGTTCAGGTATGGGTAAGATCTGTTGGGGTGGGGGGTTGTGTATGTGAAAAAAAAACTTAAAGATATAAAAAAAAAAAAAAAAAAAAAGAAAACCATTGTAACTTTGGACTCTCCTGGAAAGGTCATGTTGCTCGTTGAGCTGCTCCACTGGGGGTTTAAAGTTGGCAACAGGAAAGATTAAATTAATGAAGACCAAAGATACGTTTTGCTCTGGTAGTGATAATTAAATTGTTGAATTACAACTGAAATCTTAGAGGTGAATTGTATCAGTCTCTTCAATACTAGCTTAAACCATCAGTCAAATTTGTCAATTTTCCTGATTTGCCCACTGGGCATGTCTGAGCCTAGAGCAAAAGATTTTAAAATGGTGCCACCGCAATATTTCTGCTCAACTGATCCTACAAAAATTATTATACATAAACCAAAGCAGCATTGAAAGCACAATTTGGAAGCCCCTGAAAAGTACCAATCTGAATGATTAGTTATATTATGTGTAAAATTTGCTTAACAAGAAGGCTTTCATTATGTAATGACTTACTTGTATTGGCGTTGAGTAGAAAAGTATCTATATTATGCAAAAGAAAAGTTTCCCACAAGGTATGTTCCTTCTCCTTGATACTGAACTGCAGCGTAATGTGTTTCAACACCCTTTCAGGTATCTTAGTTAAGCCATTTTTTTAATGGAGCATTGACAGCATGTTGCAGAATAAGGCCTAATGCATCACAAGAAGAGTTGGATTTTTTGACGTCCGTTTTGAATATTGCCATTGAGCTTAAAAAGAAGGTGCATGCTGAAGCAGTGCAAATACAAAGTATGTAGAGATGGAGATTTCTTAGAACAATGTTGTAAATAGTGCTTGGCTAGCCACAACTATTCCTCAAGTTGTAAGGATGTAGAACCACATAACTGAGGTAGGGAACCTCTACATTCTATATGGCTTAAAGTTCTTTTTTTTCTTTTAGGTCTCACCTCCGCTGCGCGCATGCGCTGCATAGGAGGGCATTTAGCCGTCTCTCTGTTCATTTTCAAGCACACACTCGTGCTTTTGGCGGCATCCACCTTGCGGGAGCAAGCAGCGGCGCGCCACAAGTATGAGCGCTGTGCTTGAAAAGTGAAGACTGCTCTCCCAATTGCGCGAGCACCACTAGCGGGACACTGCAGCTGCTTTCACTTTTGCCGCCACTTGGTCGCCAGCTGCTTTCATTGGCAGTTTGCCCTCAGAGACTGTACCCTTTCTTCAGATAGGCTCAAGGACGCTCAACCGGTTGCTTATTGGCCGAGTGCTCCTGGAGAATACACACGCTCCTGCCACAGCATGTAGCTGCTGCCCCTGCCCGCCTTCGGTAAACTTTAGCAGCCAGCCGTGATGTGTGAGCGATTGTCCGTCTCGGCCGAGCCGACCGGGGGGTGGTGGGATATCCTGCGTCAGTTGTAGCTCATATAGTCAGCAAACACAAGCCTCAATGGCCTGTCTGAATGGGATATGTTGCGGTCAATAGACTTGACCCCTCGGCTGAATGAATTGGACGGGACTTCTCCCCACAGTAACTTATGGAGGCGCATTTGCAGTGAAGAGAGGGTCGGCACATAAAGCGTCGCCTGCATTCATGGGATTCTGCTTCTGGTGTTGCTTGGCTGGTGCGGGCTTTTTCTCGGGCTTCGTTCAAAATCTAGATTACTTCACCTTTGTCACAGCCTGCCTACGCAGCGCTCCACCGATGTACATATTAAACAATTTTACTTGTTTGCTCTTTATTTCTCTCTCATCAATCTGTCTGTCTTCCCCCCACATCCCTCAACACCCACATCACACCTTACTTCCTGGCCCCCACCTAGTCTCCTCCTTGTTCAGTCGCACTTCTGTCTTCTTTACCAACTTCTCCACTTTTTGCCCTCGTCTCTCCACTCCGCCTTCCCAGGAGAAGGCGTTTTCATATAATAACCCAGAGTGGCAGTGATGGTTCATGTCCTATAGTATGGAGTTGAACACGGTGACTTCTCGGAGTGCCTTATAAATTCTGCGATGTACTACTAATATCCGGGCCCGTTGTTTCGGGGCTTAGCTGCCCAGCTAAGTTCACACATGGACAATAAGTAAACCGTGGGCGGGCGACAGTTATATCCACGGTTCACTCAACATCCAAAATCGTATCTCACCCCTCACTCCATTCACGGGGCCACTTGAGCCGTAAGCTGCAGCCCTTCCCATCACAGGCCAGAAGCTCAGTGTCCGTCTCTGACTCCCTGCTTCCTGGCAGCGGTCATGGCGCGCCCAGTGACGTCTCACAAGTGCTGCACCAGTCAGTGTACATGATGAGTTGTCATCCACTAGTGGGCCTAGACGCACCTGGAGACGGGGTGGAGTCAAATCTTGGCCTCTTGCTGTTGGACTGCATGTTCATGGTGTTTTGCACCTCGCAGACGAGACACCAGTGTTGTGCATGCCATCATTAAGTCACTAGTCACAGTGATAGTTTGCCCCTGTCCTCTATATTCAGTGCACTTTCCTGGTGTAGCTCACCCTTGTATCTACAGCACTCATCCCAGACACAGGTCAGTTTGCAACTCCTGAACTTTGTTTTATTGAACAGCATCCAAAGCCAGCCCTGCACCCAGCCTCCTTCAGCGAACTTCCACTGCCACATCGGTGATGGCATTAGCATTGGCATAGGTAACCTGCCTGCAGAGTGCTTGAAGCTGAGGTATTTTAGGAATATCCTAACAATGGTTGCCTCCTATTGGTTAGTCACGATTAAAGGTGGGCAAACCAATCGATTTGTAGGGAGAGCCGAGCTAAAGGTCCGACTTGAGCCCGTGCACAACTGAGCAGAGTCCTGAAAATGTTTTATATGCACATAACACAACAAACATCAGGTAAATTATGATCAAAGTCACTTGAAAAATTTAAAAGATGTGTTTTTCTACAACATGTGCATCTTTGACCGTCACTTTATAGCACTGCACTGAGAAGTACTTACTAAAAGTAATAGCTTTTAAACAAAAACGAGTGTACAATATTCTTGGTGCAACAACATCAAGTGTTGCATGTCTAAACACTTATAAAGGTCCCAAAGGCGAGAACTATTGGCTATGCCAATGCTTGCTAAGCTTTAGCGTTTCCTTTTGTCTTTACATCACAGACAGCACTATTTTAAATGGTAATAAAACTTGCCATGGAATTGCTGCAAGAGTGATTACTATAGGCAAGAATATCCTAATACCTACAGACTGTTATAGTTTTGAACTGGTGAATTATTCTTAGTTCATTGAGAAATGGCATACTTATAAGAACATTTCATACTTTGAGTGAAAAGCTAAATTGTTACAGTAATTCGTTGTAATTCACATGTTTTTAATATTTTTTAAATTAAATATACTGAACTGTTCAGCTCCAGCTAATGAATGCTATTGTTGATGCAATGGTAAGAATATTGCCTTATGCAACCTTAAAACAACAAAGCAAAATATTTTACTATCGTTTTTTAAAAACCAAAATGGTTGATTGATAGTTCACTAAACCAAGCAAACCAAAATGTTACAAATGTGTGTTTTTCTGCAAACATTTAATAAATGCAGAATGCTGATAAAATTATTCATGGAAGTTCCCTAAAGTTAAAGCGGGTTGCTTCCTGTAGACCTGCATACAAAAATCACTTTTCTAAAAATGGTTTCAATTTCATATGTCATGCATATACTCAGGGAGATGACAATAGCTTTGTTGGTTGTCCACTTGGCTTCATCAGATATTGGGTCAACATGGCTCCACTTCATTTGGCAGATAAACGAAATAGGACTACACCAGCCATATGTCCCCTGGCTTGTGAAACTCCATTTTGATCAATTCCTAGAAAATGGGAATCCATATTAACTCTACAAATGTGAAGAATGTCATCCATAAATAGAGAAAGGGGTCATGGGGTACGAGAAGTTAGTAATAGATGATCGTGAACAAACACGGTGACCGGGTAATGTAGAGGACGCAAGAGGTAAAGGTAATAGGGTGCATGTAGGAGTTGCCAAAATATGGTACTGGTAGCTATAAAGTTGCTAGGGTGTAGAAAGAGGTACTTAGAGTTAAGCTGGACCTAGCAGCGTTCAGATGTGAGCATGGATAGTGGGCACTAGGATAATGTAATGGGTTGTGTGTAAAGGTTATAATGGTACTAGGGTTTAGAGAGGCTGAGCAACTAGCTAGAAGTAGAGATAGATGTGCTATGGTTTAGATGGGGAAGATCTGCTATAACATAATATGGGGGTAGACGGGTTAGGGTATAATTAGAGGTAGCGGTATTAAGCAATAGACCGTGGAGGAGCACTAAGGGTATATGAAAGAACAGATTAATGTGGGTAAAAACTGGAAAGAGGAGGAAGGTTAAATGCAAAACATCAAAGAATAGGCCCTGCCCAGGGTATAAGAATAGGATAGAAGAGAGAAGGTCTGTAGGTGCCCCTTGTCCCCAACAAAGAAGGCAGAGCGTGAATAGACCAGAGGATGAGGTCAGCAGCACCTTTTTCAAAGTAGAATTTTAGGTTGTGGTGCAATGTATATGGGTGGTTATGTTTAATGGAATAATTTTCTAATCTTCTAGTGTCCTTCAATAACCTACATCAGCATCTCCTCACAGTGTTGCTTTGTATGTATCCAAAATTACTTCCGGGGAATCATAAAGACATTAATTTGTTTGGAAGCAGTCCTCTATGGTGAGGCATTTAAGGTGTTTCCCAAGGTCAGGTGTATTCAGTGAGAGTTGTATTTAGCTGCCATATTGAGATATGAGTTTCAGATTGGGCCTCAAAGGTGAGAAAGATATGGGTTTGGTCAGAGACGGGGATTGATTCCCTCTCCCTGTCTTTCACCACAACATTGACCAGGCCCTTGATCTTGAAAGATACTCTATCTTCATATACAGATTGAGTGTAGGGGAAAATATGAATTCTGCGCTTTTTGCTCTTAAATGCTACATGTCTACAAGCGTTTTGTCTCAGTTACTCTTCTTATGGTTCCAGTGTGTGACAAATCTTGCTATAGATTTCCTGTGTGTTTCGGTGTCAGGATAGGTGTTGTAGTGTTACAGAATCTAAATTTTAGTGAGGGATTTCCTGACCAGGCGTTTAATCTTTCAGAAGTTGTCGTCTCCTTGGACGGGCATACATGTTAAATTGTTGGATACCTTCTCAATGTCAACTGTGCATGCACTCGTTGTCTTTGATTGATTTCACTTAATGATTGTGGGTTTTAGTTTGCTGTGGAATAGTTTGGCATCATGAATTGATTCTCAAATTTCAGGGTTCCTTTCTGGTTTGATTGTCTTGGATAAACATGATTTTCACATTCGGTTTTTATAGATGAATATTTACTTTTGTTTTATTGCATTGCCCGTCCCTTTGATGTTCCATACTATAAATGTGATGAACATCACTGTTGGCGCTCTGATATAACTATGGGCACATTCCATTGTAGACTGTGCTTGATCGTGAGCTCTGTGTCACATTATGACTATGATTAATTCACCTAGAATGCTGGTGGATGATGTCCTATTTATTATAATTCTAGTTCTTCACTCTGCCTCCTGTCCTCATTCGTTAGTCTGTTGATTTGTCCCTGGGGGGCTGTTTTCTGTTAGTAAGTTCTGGTATTGTAACTGTGGTAGCTTACGGCTACTGATGAGTTTGAGGTATTTGATTCATTTCTATGGGAATTAATCCGTTCACTTGCTGTATGACCTCTATGCTGGGTTTCATGTCCTGATTCATTTTCCTGGTCCTCATTTGCACCTACAAATAAGATTTTGTCAGGGGTTACTCCAGTTCCAGAGGGCTACATCCTTGGGGAACTAGGATGATGCAATTCTTACAAGTAGTAAGCCTGAGCAAATTGGAAATCTGGCATTAGATTTTCCAGACCCTCATCTGACATCCCTCAGAGGTTGTGAGCAGTATCTGAACGTTGTCTCTACATAAGTATGTTGGTAATCTCAGGAGTGCCTTTACCATATAAATAACATTAGGGCGAGAGGTACCAAGCTGGCTCTTCGGGTGCTCCCCAAACGTTTCTGGGGAAATCCATCATAATCCAGACTGACACACACCAAAAACATCATATATTGCATCACGAAGCAGAGAGTAAAAAGGTTGAAGGTGTTGTCCCAGAAGACTCAACATAGATGTGGCACTTGGCACTTACCCAAGGAATGTATTTAATAGCTCTGCATTTGCCTGACATCCACAGCGACCAAGAAGGTTCTTGGCTACACTATTTGAGGTTATGATTGGGAACTGCATTCAGAGGAAGTTTGTCAGCTTTTCAAAGCTTCGGGGGAACTTTTTGTAGTCCTATCAATAGGATGCGCCAGGACGCTCCTTTGCTGGAGCAGCTGTGCGCAAAACAAATACCTATAACATAACATAACATGGCACAAATGGCTTGTGGCATTGAGGCACCGATAGCCAGCTTCACTGGAGATGCACAGACCGGAATCTGATGCAGGACATTCTAGTACAGTTTTGCTTCCAGCCTACTCATCGTGAGTTTAGAAAATTCAAGAATCGTGCTCAGCAATGATCCTCACAGCCCTTTCCAAGTTTAGACCAGAATTCGTATCGAGAGAATGCAACACTCTTTAAAGCATTTCCATCAGACTTTCATGCATGCCAAATTTCCCGCGGTGTGCAGAGAATCCAATCCACTACCACAGCATGTCTTCTCAAAATAATTGGCTTGGCTTTTGAAGTCCTTCTTTATGGGTGTGTGACCCTTCATTCATAGTATGCACATTTTTAAGGAGACCAGAAAACCCTTCACTAGATCCTGCGATGAAACGAAATGCAAAAGTATTCTTTGATGGTGCCAAGGCTGTAACCCTTCTAGAGAGCCGTGGTCCTCTCCTTGTCAAGAAGAGGGCTTATTACTGCATCTGGATAATAAAAAGCCTAAAATATGGTTCTCTTCTGGTTCACCTGTTTGCAATTACTACATGGTGAAAGTTGGATAACAAAATTCCCCTTTTCAGGGATCAGTGAATAGCTGCTTTATGAAAGGCTTAGAAGGAATGTGTAGTCCTTGTGGTACTCCGACAACTGCTTGGGAGTTAAATGTAGTGTTGTCAAAATTCATCAAGGTGCCCTTAGAGCCCATGTGTAATTGCAAGCTTTCCTGCACTGTGGCATTTTTGTTTACTAAAACCACCATCTGAAGATTAAGCCATACCTAGACTTTCTCAAATGAGGAGCCTTTTACATAGATAAGGTGGAGCTTGAACGTATCCTTTTTATTCTAACTTCTATGTAAATTAATCCTTTAATTTACAATATTTCAAATCCCTTCAACTGCAATGGAGCAATCTCTATACTTGTATGTGAAAATGATTATCTCCTGTACTACTTGTGGGGGGAATCCTCTTGTACCACATGAGGGAAGGTTGTAATCGCATCTCATCTTTGTTTTGTAACATTTCATGGCCAGATAACTGTAAAAAGCGATGTGGCGGTTGGTTCTTTCCTTCTTTTGACGTGCCTGTTTGGTTTGGAATGTAAAAATGTATTCTCAAATAGGTCGTGCTTCTCTCAAAGGTTTGTTTTTTATACTAATACCAACAGCATTGATGTATTGAGTCAAACGGTTAAAGCTATGAATAGCCCATACTTGAAACAGAATGGTTACCAACAATGTTATCCTTCACAGATTTATTCCCAGTCTTGCCTGTTCGAAGGTTGACTGTGAAATGCTGACTCATCATAAACTGGGCATTAAATAGCACTGGAATTGATTACTTTTTTAAAGGTCAGAACAGATTTGTTATTGTATGATTTAAAATGACGACGTGACTTTGTAAATGAGGATCATTTGAGAGGTAACTTACACCAGTAACCTAGAGCCTATGTGCATTGTGCAAATTGTATAGGGGTATACAGTGACCATTATGTCAATTGATTGCAGTATATGTAAAAATCGGGGTTGGGTCTATAGGACCTGAAATAGTGGTGACTATTTCATTGATGATATGAATTGTTGATTTTAAGTCAGTTTCATCATATCAACAAGTGTAATCCTTATTTGCAAATGGATGAGAGTTCTTGGAGACAAAATTTGTGTTTTCATTCTTTTATTGTGAAATATATGGTTCGTCAAAGTTGAAAGGAAGGTATATGTTGTATATTTCTACAAATGAATAGTTCAGAAAAGTATGTCTGGCGTAGATTGGAAGATTTTAGAGACCGCATAATCTTTAAATTTGATTTAAGTGTTAAATTCTCAAAGGCTGCTATGATGAGAACTAATCTAGTAATATAATGTAACTTGAATGAAACCTCGTCTACCTTTCTCTATGGAGGATGTTGACTAGACAGTAAATAATCACCAGACAGTGTTTTCTTATTGCACACCTATCTGATGTAATTTCTAACTTGTATTTGGGTATAGAAAAGTATGCACGGTGTTGCATGCTTTTTTTATTAGCCATATTTGTTTTTCTTCTAGGAAATTATTGCCGTTGCTGGACTATAATTTTGTAGGCTTTTAACACCCTTCTCGATAAATGCAATACTTCACCATTAGGTGTTAGGACATTACATAACACCAAAGTGCTTTAAGCCTTGAGCAACATATAATGGCTTAAATGAGGTTGTTTAGCCTTTATTTATTTTGAAATGGTCTCATTTTTGCAGAGGTCACCTAAACAAGTCTTAATTTTGGCTGCCAGTGGCTTGAGAATTGTGCAAAGTCTTTAAACATCCAGCATTCGAACATTAATATCTCTTACTCATTTTTATTTTTCTTCTAGCATGTTTGATGTGGGGGGTCAACGAGATGAACGCAGAAAGTGGATACAGTGTTTTAACGGTGAGAGTTTTTTTGTGATTTTCAGTTATTCCTCTTTTTAGGTATTGAATGCAAGATATTTTGTATTTATCACTGGTCATCGTATTCTCACAAATACAAATGACTACGAATTTGATCTAACGAGTACTTTTCATTGATTTATATGCACTAGAACTTCAAATAAGGAACGTTTTTGGTTTTTCTGTCAACCTAATTTTGGAAATTATGCCATTCTTTATGGTTTTGAACTCCTATAATTCTGTTATGCTTAAAAGTATTTGTATCTACAATGAAAAGTTGTTCTAGAGGGTTACGTGATGTTCATGAGAAGGTGGTGATCTGGTGTTTATCATGTGGCCCAGTTTATTGTAAGTTAGGTTTTGGTACTGAATAGCTGACTGTCTATATTTATATATATATCTATTTCTCTTTTTCTGTAGATGTGACAGCTATCATATTTGTGGTGGCGAGCAGTAGCTACAACATGGTTATTCGAGAGGACAATCAGACCAACAGGCTTCAGGAAGCACTAAATCTCTTCAAGAGCATCTGGAACAACAGGTTAATATTATTTTTAGAGCTGTAGAATTATATCTGTATTATTCAAACCTATGCAGCCAGTTAGCTGGTTGTATACTATTGCAATGAAAGATGTTACATTTTGTTGGGCTAAACTTACTGCTTGTTGGGCTAAACTTACTGCTTTTCAGTTGTATTCCTTTGACCTGTCAGGAAATTCAAATCCACATAGACCAACTCCTGTTGCTTGGAATCTGACTTCTATTGCTGGGTGTGAAGACTAGGTACAATGTTGGGAGTGGGTTCCTTTTCCTCACAGTAAATCAGCCTGCAGCTTCTGTTACAGAATGATCATCAGGCGGATCGAATATTTGCTTCCTATCTGTGATCATTCACAGGCATGCATCCTGGGCCCAGTAGTAATTTTTATTCCTAATCCTTTAAGCTCCATAGTACTCTTCCGCTCTTTAAAAATATAGCAATTAATGTAAGAGATTGTTGATGCTGCTTTTGTTTTCCTTTCTTGCTTTTGACCTTCAATATACATGTTTTCCTTCACAGTCATCTTTTCTTCCGAGGTAAAATAGAGAATGTACCCCAGATTTGTGCAGACAGTTAGGTTTTGATTTCTTCTTGGCTCCACAAGCAGATTTCAACCCTTTGAACATGTAAAAAGGTACCATTGAATGGACTTTTAGTGCTACTACATTTGATATAAAAAATGGCGTTTATTCTAGTTTAGTTTCGAAGTCATAAATATAATAAAAAAATGCAAATAAGTTGAAGAACGACTTTTTCACTCTGTGCTGGCTATTACCCAACTCTTACCCAGGCAATATCATTTTATGTCTGACATATCTAAGATAAATAATAATATATTAAACTTTCGAATAGAAACTTCTAGCTGCAGAATCCTCACCATTTGAATATTTCCCAGGTAATAAACTGAACCCTGAACCTTTTCCATAATATCTCTGAGCTCTGAAAGGAGGTGCCATGTGACTCCGCACTGACTCAGTTCCTCTCCGAAGTGAAGTGTGAAACTTACATAGATGCAGATCTGGAATTTATTCTAGTCAGAGACCCTTACCTCGATTTTCTTTTTTTTTTTTTTTTTGTCCCACGCTATGGTCTTTTTTTTTTTTTCTTCAGTTTATTAGAGAGGTCACCCCCTAAGATGGTGTTTTTAACCCCTGTATGGACTGTCGCAAATACATGTCTGTGACAGAACCTCACCAGGTATGCTTGTGGTGTCTGGGGTCAAGCCACAACTCCAAGATCTGCAGAGACTGTGTCTATATGAACCTATAGGCTATCAGGGAGCACAAGTCGAAACTTAATCACCAAGCACAAAAAGAAGCAGCATCTGGGCCGCTGTAAGTGCTGCATCAAGTTTTAAGGCTCAATACCCGTCCCATTTCTGTAGTCGACTGTGCCGCCCTAGAGGCTTGTCTTCGTCGCGCTCGAAGACCATGGTAAATATAAAACACAGAAGTCGTTGATGTGGAGTTCAACTCCTTTTTGCCACTCCACCTGACTAATTGCATGGGTGGAGCCAACCACCTCGCTCTCGAAGTTGGCTGAGTTTGGCGCTGATTCTACAACTTCGTTCCTTGGGCCTTCTGCTATGCCGCGCTAGATCGAACAGTTCCATGCAGCTATGTTCCCGCTCTTCAGATCTCTACCAACTTGCTTTGGCATACCTTTTGGCCCAACTGGGCCAAGAGACCTTCCACCGGGACTAGCACAGGTGGGCCCAGCACCAGCTGGGCCCTGTGAGCCACATCTGCCTTCGGCTCCAGGTCCAACGACTGCCTGCACCCAAGCCCACGTCCGTCCTAGGTACACCGGCGCCGACCTAGTCTTACGAGAAGGTTGTTCTGAAAGTCCTCCAATGCCGATCTAACTCCGCGCACCAGAATCCAAACAAGGCACCAGCCCCTGCATTTGAACTTCCACATGGCAGACAACATTCATTGCATTCCCTCTTCGGCACTGACCTGACTTTGACCAGGCTGATGAGTTGGCATAGCTCTATGCCGAGGACAGTGGTGTGCGGACATGCAGGAAGCTAGTAGACTAGATAACTCCCCTTAGACTGATCCTTTTTCTCCTCCTGGCCCAGCCGTGAAAGAATCTGCTCCTATGCTATGGTTATGAGTAGGCAGTGGAAGTCCTTGACCTCCAGCCCCCCACTGTGGAGGTGAAAACAAACCTGCTGATTGAAGTCCTGCAATCGAACCCTTTCTTCCTTTCAGGTAGGCCCTGACTGATACCCGCCTTGGGCCAATACTTGTACTGGCCTGACTGTTAACAGACAGATTGCCTGGTGCCATTGCCTTGCTCAGGGCAACCAGACCTTTTTGTCACAGTACCCTTCTCCAGAGAGCCTCGTGGTGCAGGCTTCCACCAGCCTCACCAACCTCAACAATTTTCCTGCCACGCCCCCTGGGAATCAAAGCGAGTGGAGACCTTTGGTAAAGACATCTTCTCGTCAGCCATTGCAGGGACGCCAATTTGCAAATACCCACATTGACGGCCCATCAGTGCTACCTGCGGTTCATGGTGGGATGGGAGAACTTTCAGTTCGCAGTGCACCCCTTTGGTCTCACCAGAGCCCCTTGGGTGTTCACAAAAGTGATGGCAGTGGTGAAAGCACACCTTCTGAGGTTAGAGGTGCCATTCTTCTTTCTACATCAATCACTGGCTACTGAAGGCGGGCTCATCCTGGGCAGTCCCTCCAGAAGAGGGCGAACCTTCTGCCGTCTTTAATGTTCACTGTTAGTAGCCGAAGTCACACCTGACTTCTTCTCATACACTCTTCAACAGAACCATTTTGGACACGGTCCGGCTTTACGACGGTTTTATGCCTTTTCAACTAGGAAAGAGTCTAGGACATTCAGACTGTGATTTCAGTAAGGTAGACTATGAGGCTGCTGGGACAGCACACCGGGTGACATTTGCAGGCTTTATAGTGTGATCTGAAGTCCCAGTGGGCCCAACATCAAGGAGACCTCTCTGACTAAGTCCACATTTTGGAGGAGACTGCAAAAGATCTGCAGTGGTGATTGATGGATTAGGACTGCAACAGCGGCAGATTCTGCTCCCTTTCCCACCAAGAGTTGACAGTGATAACAGATGCGTCACTTCTGAGCTGGGGCAGCTGCCTTGGAGAGGTTGAGATCAGAGGCTTCTGGAACTGAGGGCCATTCACTTGGTGCTAAAAGCCTTCCTGCTGTCCAAGGGGGGGCTGATACAGGTTTCCACGGACAACGCCAACGCGGTGTGGTAAGCAACAAACCGAGCGCTTTGGGGATCACGGATCCTGTGCTTTGGAGACCTTGAGCCTCTAGAATGACTGGATCACCAAGAATGCGCCATCTGGCAGGTTCATTGAACACCATGACGGACTAACAGCCGCTAATGCCTAGCAGAGAAGGAGTTATGGATACACCCGGAGGTAGCACAAGGTCTCATCTGTGAATAGGGAGAACCTTGACTCGATCTTTGCTACCGCTTAGAATGCACAATGCCAGCACTTCTGTGCATTGAAGGTTCCAAGGCAACTCTCATTGACGCGTTCCGCCTCTGGTGGAAATTTGGACTCCTGTGCACCTTTCTGCTGATATCACTCCTGCCCGAGTTCTCTAGACGATCAGAACCGAACCGGCCCAAATCATTCTAGTGGCTCTGGTCTGGGCACAGAGTACGATATTTAAAACTCCTGGGCTTCAGCGTATGTTCTCTGATCAGGCTGCCCTTACAGGAAGATATGCTGCCTTATAAGCAGAGTCGGGTTCTCCACCCAGATCTTTCACAATCTCCACCGTCATGCTTACGAGATTGAGCGGGGCCAGCTGAATGCCTTTGATCTCCTCTCAGAGATCGTTGATGTCACCAAGGACAACGGGAAACAATGGCTTTAGCAGTAAATTGGGGTGGAGCTCTTGATGGACCTTTTCTGTCTTCAACTCAGCAGACAAAGGCACATAAATGTGAAAGGATGGGTGGTTTGTTGGCTGTATCAGTGCAGAAACTGATGTATAGGTGTGAGAGTGAAAGGATGGCTGGATGGATGAATGAGTGAAAAGATCTATGTAAGGATGGATAAGTGAAAGGGAGGATGAATGGATAAACGTGGGTGAATGGATAAGTGAAACAATGGATGGATGAATGAAAGGGTGGGTGGGTGAAAGGGTGAATGAGTGAAAAGGTGGGTGTAAGGCTGGATTAATGAAAGAATGAATGGGTGGATGGATGGATAAGTGAAAGAATGGATGGATGCAAGGGTAAATGAATGGGTGGATGGATGATAAGAGGATGGATTGATTACTGAAAGCGTGAATCAATCAATGGATGGGTGGAGTGAAAGGGTGGATAGATAGATGGAGGGAAGCCGTGAAACCCTCCAACTTTGGAAGCCACAGCGGGGTGGAGTTATTAATAGGCCTCTTCTGTCTGCAACTTGGCAGGAAAAGGGTAGTTGGTGGATGGATGGAAAGATAGATAGATGGATGGATGAATGACTTAAAGGATGGATGTAAAGATGCATGAGTAGAAAAAATGGATGTAGGAGTGAAAGAAAGGGAGGGTGGATGATGGATGAGTGAAAGGGTGCATGAATGATAGGATGGATGAGTGAGTAAGTGAAAGGATGGATGGCCAAGTGAAAGGGAGGTGGGATGAATTGATTGATGGATGGGATGAGTCAAAGGGAAGATGAACAGATGGGTGGAGTGAAAGGGTGAATGGATGGTTGAACGAAAAGAAGGATGGATGAGTGAGTGTGGATGACAAAGAATGGATGAGAGTGAAAGGGAGGATGGATAAGTGAAAGCATGGATGGATGAGTGAAAGGGTAAATGGATGGGTGGTTGGGTGGTAGGAAGAGTGATGGGATGGAATATTGGATGGCTGAGTGAAAGGATGGATAAATGAGAAAAAAGGATGCTGGGTGGAGTGTAAGGATGGTTTGATAGAGGGCTGAACGGATGAGTGAGTGAAAGGGTAGATGGAGAGAAGAATGAGTGAAAGGGAGGATGGATGGGTCTGGAGATGGATGCATAGGTTTAGCTATAGATAGGACGGAATGGTGAAAGACTGAATGATAGATGAAAGAATGAATCGGTGGCAGAATGTAAAGATGAATTTGTGGATGGAAGGATGAAGTATAGATGCTTGGATGGAAGATACAAGAGAGCTCTTCTGGGGAGGGTTGTGAGTACTTGCTTCATTTGCTTGATTCCATAAAAACATTGGTTCGCAGTGGGGGGGTATTTACATTTTCAGGCTACTCCCTTGAATGTCACCTTGGTAGCCAGGTGCCCCCCAACATAGACAAACAATGCCTGTTGCTGGGGCGCAAGTTAGGGGTTTGGTGCGGCACATGCCAAATTGACTCCCTTCAGCACAGATGTCTGATGTCCTGTTTTGTTCTGTCCCTCACTCAGCAAGACCTTGCTTTGGGTACATTTAAAGGTTTTTTAGCCTTGCTCAGATTGCTTGATCAACCTTACTTGTTTAAATCGCAGATTGTGATGAGGTGTTTGAAAGGATTGCAGTATCTGTTTTTCCCTCCTACTTTTGTAATGCCCTAATGGGACCTCGATCTCTTCCTCCTTACTTATTTGAAGTTTACTCCATTTGAACCATTCCACTGCTGTTCCCTGCAGCTCCACACCATCAAAACAGTGTTCCTAGTTGCCATCACCTCAGCGTGAGTGACCTTCATGCTCTGCATTTTCACTCACCATACACCTTTTTCCCAGATAAGCTGGGTCTGCGAACTAGGGCTTAGTTTCTACTGAAAGGTGTGATGCTGCTCCATTTCAGACGAACCATTACTTTTCCAGTGTTCTGTACTCTGCCTCACCCCTCTAGGAGAACGAGAAACTTCCATCACTTGGATCCCGAAAAGAGTGCTCTGCTTCTACATTGATTGTACCAAAGACCACCATGTGGTCGATAAGCTCTTATAGGGATTCCATGGAGCGAAAAAGGTAAGGCTGTACAAAAGCATACCATCCTACGCTGGATCGTGCTCTGCATTAAAGGCTTCTACCAATGGCTAGAAAGCAGCCTTTAGAAGGACTGGAGATGTGGAGAAGTGTGGCTCAGTGGTTAGAGGTGGCAGACCCGGAATCTGAGATCGACCGTGGACCAGGGTTCGATTCCCCGCCTCGGCGGGTCTCGGGCTCATAAATTCCACGGTCTCGACAATTCTCGCTCCGGTGCCTCCTCGACTCACGGGGTCACACTCTGCGACTCTGGGCAATAGCTTGCTTAATCTCCACATCGGCCCCTCGCGGCGGGATGCCTGGCTTTCACCTTGTGGATACCCTGCCGGGGTTTCTCACAGGGGAATACCAGGACGGGTTCCCTAAGCAAGCGCGGAGATGCCCCAGGGTAAGTCCTGCGCTATATAAGTTTCATACATTTACATTTACATTTACTGCATCCTCATTCTACCAGGGCCAAGCTGCTTCTACTATGCAGAGTCCCTGTTATAGACATCTGCCAGTTCACTGAGAAGGGCACTTTGCCTGCTCAATCTGCTTTGCTATCTAGTCAAAAGATGAGGAATAGGCCTCTAGAAGTCTCTTTCAGAAGAACATGTTACTTAACATTGGTAAAGAGACTAGCTGCAAATTCCTCGTTGACCCTCTCATTCCCACCGTTTTGTGATTGAACTCTAGCCATTAATAAGATCCCGAGTCTAGAAATCTGACCACTGGTCTATCAATTTGCTTTTGGGCTTCATGTCTGGGGAGAGTAGATAGTCTCAATTGCAACGGACAGCCCGCAGGAATTACACCTATATAGGCCCGCGTGTCACTTGTGGAGCAGAAGGGATTCAGTGCTGAGCCACACAGCACCACCCTCTGGTGCTTAGAGGTACTATTGATATGTTTTTGGATCCAGTCTCACACCTGGGGAATATTCAAAAGGTGAGGAATCTGGGGTTAGAGAGAGTCTGTACCGGGGGCGTGGCTTGGACGGCAATGAGGAGAGTTGCCCGAGTCCAGAGCTCTGCTAATCCCCGGGACAAACACAAACTAAAAACGCGATGCCACCGTGCTAAACAGCGAAAAAGCTAACTTAACACCAATCGGAAAGTCCGGCGAACACACGGCGCTAACCTACGACAAGCAACAAGGGCGGCAAGTGACAAAAAAGCAAATTAGTGGAGGACGCTCAGGAGAAGACAGCGACCCAAAAATGGCGTTGGCTATTTAAGGGTCCCACGCGGCCTCATCACAGCGGAACGGTGCGCAAAAGAGAGGCGGGAGATCGGAAAGAGCGGTGGATCGGGGGAGATTCAGACAGCGAGGTCAGTTTGTGGATCACCCCCGCTAGGCGCCCCCTGAAAAGCCCAGATATCGGCAGGCTCCATAACACTTTCCCCCACGAGAAATTGAACGCGGATCAAGGGGGCCCTCATCTTTGGGCAGGCACGACGTAAACATTTTTTTTTTTTAAAAAGGCCCGCAGAGCGAAACGGAAGAAAGGAGGAGATACAGACTGCGAGGACAGCTTGAGATCACCCCCGAGAAACCAGATATCGCCAGGAGCCCTAGCGCCCACCGCCGACTTGGCCGGAAACGAAACCAAAGGCGGATTCCGGAGGATCGTCAACTGAGGACGGGCTTGAGATAAAAAGAAAAGAATACGTACCGCAAAGTGAAGCGGATGAACGGAAGATCGGTGGAGCCACAGGCGGCAAGGTCAGATCGAAGTCTCCCCCGCAAAGCACCCCCCGAAAACGCCAAGATACCTAGCCCTCCCCGCCAAAGGCACGAACGAAAACTAAACTGAAGGTGGGTCAGGGTGGCCGCCATCTTGGGAAAGGTGCAGTGCTAATAAAAAAATTAAAAAAAGGAACAGCCACAAGACAGAGCAAGGGAGCAAGAAGTCCAACAATCCGAGAGGGATTAATCCAAGACTACCCGCAGACAAACAGGCCAAACCAACACAACCAAAAGACTGGGCAACAAAGAACCGGACAGAACACCAGCGACAAATTGGTAGAGCAAATGCAGACGGAAACACAGCGCACAGGCGGGCAGCGGTGGAACAGATGAAAGAAAGAGCAGATGAACACTGCCTACAGACAGCAAGGTCAATCTGAGACCCCCCCCACACCATCACAGACCGCCGACAAGCTGCCAAACCCCCCAGCAGAACTAAGGGAAAAAGAACGCAATTGAGTGAGAAAATAAGCAGAGGAGGCAGAAAGACCGGCCAAATTACACAAATTTATAGTCCCAACAACGACAAAACAAGCAGCAAATGAGTTGGAATATATATATATATATATATATATATATATATATATCTATATCTCAGTCGGAGACGAGCAGCATTACTCTTCAGCTAGCAGGCCAGGGAAGGCGCTTGGCCCAGCCAGGCAAAGTATAGCCCAAGGCGACGGAAGCAAGAAAGTATAACCCAGCGATAACGAGTGGAGTAACCGCTAAAGGTGCCACACCACAACCACGCCATCACGGACCACAAATCAGGAAGCAGTGGCGGAAGTAAACCCTCATAGGAAAGCCAACAAACCAGGAGAGCCAGCCCTAACACAGAACCTCAAACAGAAAGGCTTGGGCCCAAAAGATAAATCCAAGCTACATAAGAACTTCGCCGGTGAGCCACAAGCTGAGCGTCCCAAAAAACTCACGCCCCAGCCGGTACCACAGAGGAGTAAGAGATGTGAGCTTCACCAAACAAAGAGAGGGCTAACAATCGTGGCCGGCAACGATGGCAAAATCACCCAACTACTGGAAAAAAAAAAACAGGAAGGGCATGCGGAGTCCCCATCAAGCAAAAACCGGACATCAATAGTACATTGGACAGTATACTTAAAAAACTTGCCGAAGTTCAAGACCTAGCAAAAACAACCAAGCAAACCACAGACGCAATCCAGCTTGAACTGGCGGCAGTCAGAGTAGATATCCATGCAGGAAACAGAATATCAGTGGTGGAACAACGTGTGAGTGGTATAGAAGATGGGGGACGTCTCACAAACAAGAAGATCATATCACTAACCAAAGCGACAGCAGCCCTCCAAAAACAAGCAGCGGAGTTTGAGGACCGTAGCAGAAAGGGTAATATAGGAATACTAGGAATACCGGAAGGAGAGGAAGAAAAAGTGGGCTCATGTGTAGCGCTCATACAAGACCTCATACCGAAACTCACAAACCTCAAATTCAATAACCCCTTTGAACTAGACAGAGCATACAGACTTCAAACCAACAAATAGATCGGGCCGAGACCCATAATCTACAAACCGTTACACTCACACCACACCGAGGCCATCTTTGGCGTAGCTAGGAAAAACCCAAACCTACATTGGAACGACCACAAAGTAATCCTTACACAGGACTACTCGAAATCGACAGTTGACATAAGAAAAGGCTTTCTAGCCCTGAGAGACAAATTAAAGAAAGAAAACATCAAATTCTCCTTCGCTGGCCCCACCAAATTCAGAATAAACTACAAGGGTAGATCACACACGTTTGAAGACCCGACGGAACTATCAAGATATCTGCGTGGGCCAGACCAAAAAGAAATGGAGACCACAGCGTCCGCTTCGAGCAAAAGGAGCGCTTCACCAGAACAAGTGTCAGAATAGGAGGAAACGGCAAGAAGTAAAGAAAAGGGAGTCAATCCACGAAATTGCAGGAACAGACTACAGTGCCCAGAGTGGGAAACAGGTACTCCGACCGAAGTAACTTTAAGGGACAGTATATAGACATCTCATGATACCTCAAGACAATGTAGTCTACCTCATGAACACGCCCAAACAAAATACTACGGAAGAACAACCGACTAAATGACCGTATCATATCCTTTTATACGCACAACAAAGAGGGTAGCAGACTAGTTAAATACCCGATTTTCTATGCGTAAAGCAATGTTTAAAGTAATAATATAACCAACATAGCGAGCCAGTATATCCCGGGGATAGGGCGGGGCGTGGGGGATCTTGCCGTCGCACGTCTACAGTTGGATGCTATAGCTCAGGGAGGGATGGGTGGGGAGGAGTATGTCTTTATTGTTCTGTACGTCTGTATTGTATCGCTTGGTTTTGTCCTGTCTACATAAGTGTTCACGCGATACCTTTGGTAGACCGTCCAGGCCGATTCTGCCACTCAAAACACCTACCCTGACACACGCCACTAGACGAAAGGAGGGGAAATGGAAGAGAAGAAAGATGAAGCCCGCACACGGTAAATCATGACACCTAGCAACAGCGCGACTACGCCACACAACAACAACACTGCCCTTCTAGAAGACCTGAAGATTGTGTCCCTAAACGTAAAAGGCCTAAACCACCCGGTCAAGAGAAAGAAAATACTTGATTACCTAGCAAAGACCAAAGGAGATGTTATAATGCTACAAGAAGCCAAACTTTCCAGAGAGGACGCATCCAAGCTTAGGGTAAGATGGATAGGTCAGGTAGCTTGCTCACCGGCAGTGAGGAAAAAGAGAGGGGTTATCACTCTAATAAATAACAAGTCAAAGATAACCATTGAAAGCGAACAACATGATGAGGAAGGGAGACTGCGAATAATAACACACTTGAAAAGAGGAGACAAAACTATATACTCGTAGCTAACACTTATGCCCCCAACACGGATGATACAACATACTGGGAGGGTATAGCGAAGAGGCTAGAGGAAAACTTCCCAAATGACATGACAATACTCGCAGGAGATTTGAACCAGGTACTAGACTACACCATAGACAGACAGTCGGCGACCTAAATCCGACCCCCGGACGCACACAACACCCTAAAGAACATTAGCTACAGATTTAACCTGAAAGACCCTTGGCGACTGCAACACCAGAGACTACACGTTCTACTCCAACCCACACAACTCCTACAGCAGAATAGATCACATCCTCATCTCAGGCTCACACACACACTTAATAGATCGTACAGATATAGCGGCAAGAACAATCTCCGACTACTCGTCAGAAGCCTACAACTAGCAGGTCGACATAATGAAAACCCAAGCTGCAGATGGCTGTTTAACAAGATAGTAACAGCCAAACAAGAAGACAAAACCAGAATTGAGCAAGCCATCAAAGACTACGTCACAGACAACGACACTACAGACATAGACCCCAAAACTCGATGGGATGCGCTCAAGGTGACGGTCAGGGGTACACTAATAGAAATCAAGGCAAGACGAGACAGGGAAGCAAAGGCACACCTGAACCAGCTGGAAAGAGACATTAAGCGCCTTGAAACAACACATGTTCGAGGCATGTGGGCTGCTAAATTCATATCTGTAGCATAGATCGCCGCCTAGTGTTGGGCCCGGATGATTGCACATTGTTGTCCTGGAAGAGTCTTCGAAGTATCACGAGATAGGTGGCTCCTCCCCTGGACTACAGTGCGCAGGGGCATCAACTCCATCCCCAGATTGTTTTTTTCCGCCATTGGGTTCGGATGTGATTTCGACGTCTCCTGTTCGGAATCGTAAAAGTACTTTATCGAGGCCAAAAGGCCTTATTGGCACCGTCGGTATTGTTCGCGTTCGGTCCCGTCTATCTTCCAGCTCGTAGAGTCGGATATCGGGACACAACGTACGCTGAGGCTCTTAAAGAGCTCACGGGGAAAAAATACGAATTCAACAGAATACTGAGTGAACGAGCAGGCCTGTGGATAAAAAAATCCTAGCATCATACCTTAAACATAAACAAAGTCATCACGCCATCTCATACATCAGACGCAGCCAACAACACGCACACAAAACATAAAGACATCCTAGACACATTTAGAAATTTCTACCAAGAGCTATACAAAAGAGACGAAACCTTGGATCAGGAGGGCTGTAAAGCCTACCTAGACAAACTCAACCTTCCCAAACTGTTGAGCGAAGAGGCGCGGACGCTAGGAGAAGAGAAAAACTAACGAGATCGCAATGGCAATCAAGTCCCTAAAAGACAACAAAGCTCTGGGGCCGGATGGCTACATGGCCTCCTTCTATAAAACCTTCCATGCGCACCTACTCCCACTCATGAAAAAAGTCTTCAAACACTGTGAAAAGGAGGGAGTAGTAACAGACTCCATGCAGGAGGCAAACATAATAATCATACCCAAGGAAGGCAAAGACCCCCAGCACCCCCAAAACTACAGCCCCATCTCACTTATCAACACAAACTGCAAGATATATGCCAAAATCCTAGACACAAGACTGAACAGCGTGCTCCCACAGCTAATTAACAGCACACAAGTAGGCTTTCTGAAAACACGCATGTCACATGACAACACCAGACTGCTCTTCCATGTACTCGAACACTCCTCCAAATCGGACAAAACAAGCGGTAGCAATAACACTAGACGCGGAGAAAGCCTTTGACAGGGTGTCCTGGCATTTCCTAGAACGGAGTATGCCAGCATACCACCTGGGAGAAAGCTACATGAGGAAAGTAATGGCACTATATAGAACTCCCAAAGCACATATAGCCATAAACTGGTCAACCTCACCCCAATTCTACCTTCAACGGGGGACGAGACAAGGGTGCCCCCTGTCCCCGGCACTGTTCCTACTAGCGCTTGAACCCCTGATTAGAAACATCCTAGCCAATAGAAATATGACAGAGATCGCCATTAACAAGACCACAACCAAACTTGCCGCGTATGTGGACGACATCCTCATAGTAACAGAAGACCCAGAAACGTCCATCACAGCCCCGATGGACTCCATAAGCCGGTACTCTAACCTTGCCGGCTATAAACTAAACAAAGACAAATCACAATGCATGCCACTCAACATACATTCAACCAGAGAGGCAATAGGCGAATCAGGACTAGCCTGGCAACCGGGGTTTGTCAAATACCTAGGGATCCACTTCTGGAAGGACCTGAAGACCACCCTTGAGCATAACTAGAAACTAACCCTAGAAAAAATCAAAGGGCTTCTGGAATCCTGGTTGCCCAAGTTCATCACATGGTGGGGGAGAATAGACACCATAAATATGATGGTCACACCAGTGGTAATGCTCCCCCTCGTACTCACGGAT
Source organism: Lissotriton helveticus (assembly GCF_964261635.1). Classification (NCBI taxonomy): domain Eukaryota; kingdom Metazoa; phylum Chordata; class Amphibia; order Caudata; family Salamandridae; genus Lissotriton; species Lissotriton helveticus. The sequence goes on along the minus strand of NC_136068.1, from coordinate 155,571,821 downwards.
GAATTCCACCGCAAGGTGGACCGTATGATAAACACATTCATATGGCGAGACAAAAAACCTAGAATAGGCCTACTAAAACTAGGGAAGAGATTAGGAGGGTTAAACCTGGCGCACTTCAGGACATTCCAGACGGCCTTCATAGCAAGACCGGGAATGTATTGGGTGCTACCAAACTAAAAATACACGCCAATCTGGCTCTCCATCGAGAAAGCCATTCTAAATAACACCGATCCTATAGCCCTCCTCACCGCCAACAAGCAGGCACTAAAGAACAACCCTATACTTAAAAACACAAAACACGCGCTACTTAAGGTTGACCAGAAACTTGAACACATCATTAAAAACTGGGAATCCATCTGGGCAAACCCAAAGATCAAATATAGGGGAGAGCCCCTAGACATAGCATCATGGAAAAAACTAGGATTCACATATACTGCTCATCTGGAAGACGAGGGAGTGTCATACACGTTTAACAATCTAAAAACGAAACACAACCTACCTGACATAGAACTTTACAACTTCCTCCAAATTAAAAAAGCCATAGCGAAATCAAAAATAACAAAGCACAAACCCTCGATTATTCACTATATGGAGAACCTTAACAAAGTGGAACACCAAGTATCCCACCTATACAAACTCCTCCGACCTGACTCCTCAAAGCTTAACTCCAAGAAATCCAACTACTGGGCAACCCAACTAGGTACCACGCTAACTGAGCAAGATTTACACACCCTCTGGGCGTCCCCATCGAAAAACATGATCTCCCCAGTGCTAGCACAGACAAAATTCTGGTTACTGCACAAAACGTAATGGACACCAGCGCGCTTAGCGACTATATGGCTTAGAGAGAACGACAACTGTTGGAACTGTGACCAAGAAAGGGGGGACATGGCGCACCTCATCTTCAACTGCAGTAGGGTCAGAAAATTTTGGGGAAAAGTCTTTGCATTCATTAATAAGGCCCGAGGTTGTACACTGAAAGAAGAATTCGCCACAATCAATACGGCACTCATAACGGTAGACGTAGCCACACAACAAGACAGAAACTTCCTAGACTTCCTTCTAACGGCAGCAGCCAAAACGGTGCTCACTAAATGGAATGTCACAGCCAAGGCCACATTCAAGGGGTGGCTTAATTGGGTGACTTTCCTCAGAGGAGCCGACAACACAGCACTAAGGTACGCACCATGGAAGAACCCCAACAGGGGGATGTGGGAAACACTAGACAAGTTCCTAAACACATATGAATCCCCATGAGCAACAAAAACTAGTAGGCTGCAACAGGAGAGGAAACACACAAAAAGAGCAGCTGTTGCATGCCGAGTTAGCGGACTAGAGAGGGAGACAATGTGGAAAGTAGACTCATGCGCCAGTATTTAAATGTGATGCACCATTGGACGGTACACCTCAGAACAACCGCTAGCACTTACATGTTTTATGTTAAATATTTTAATGCATGGAGAGGCAAGGAGCACATGCATATATGGACAATTGTAAAGCCCTATGTATATCCTCTGCCAAAACACATCGCCCGGGGCCCCTACGAGAATATTCGCGAAGTGTCTATGCGTCTATATGTCACTTGTTGTAAATGTGAAAATACCAATAAAACGTTTAAAAAAAAAAAGTCTGTACCAGAAAGAGAGTTACCAAAGTAACTTTTTATAGTGGTACTATACTGCTGTAGTTCTGCAGAGTGTGAGAGGGTGAAGAAAGATCAAATCTGTTCACTGATTAAGAAGAATGTTCTGTTAACCGTGTCTAAACAGTGCGTAAGTCTACATTTTTTGTTACTTTTTCTTTTTGTGGATTGCTCTGGCACTTGCAATACCAATGCTGTACTAGGGGTTTCTCAAAATACTTAACTCTGACTCATTGGATAATGGTGGCCCCACCTAAATAAATTATTTTGAAATCAACAACGTTGTGTATACCTAATGTTTGTTTTTGTCTCAGACTGATACCTTTGGAAATGTAATTAAATGTTGAATGCAGAAATGCTTACATTATGCTCACCAGTTTGACTTTTCTTTTGCAGGTGGCTACGGACCATTTCAGTAATTCTTTTTCTGAATAAACAAGATTTGCTGGCTGACAAGGTTGAGGCTGGAAAATCCAAAATTGAAGACTACTTTCCAGAATTTGCTCGCTACACTACACCAGATGATGGTCAGAATTTTTGTTATTTAATAGTGGTCTGTAGATTGTTGTGATTATTGTTCGTGACCAGTTTGCTATAAGTGTGTTGTATCAAGTGTTAGTGGCAGCATATATTGATGCAAGCCAAATTGTCTGTGCTGGTTCATTGGGAATGCTTGAATTTTGTTATTGGTGTCCACTAAGAACTCTGAATAACACACTTCTCTACGAAAGCTGGTTCTTGGCTGGAATTAGTTCCCTGTGGACAACCTGCTGTTGATATGGCATTGCAGCACTTTTGTTAGTCTGGGATTGACTTTCAATGTCTGTTTCAGATGTTTTAAAAAAAAATGAGAAACAGCCACCTGATCTTTGCTCTGAATGCAGGGGACTTATCAGCAGAGGTTTTCAGGAGAACCTTGAATGGCTCTTAACGACAAGGTCTTGCATGGAGTCTTTTCCATCGATTGTTCACACATAGATCTCTGTGTCGTCGCAAGCAACAGCAACCATCTAGACTTTGCATCCCCATTTCATCAACTAGGAAAAAAGTGCAGTATCCTTTGATCAGTTGGTCAGGGGAATTTCCATGTTCTTTTCTCCGATTTCATAGATGGCAGAAGAACTAATGGAACTGAAATACTCCAGGCTAGTTGGTTTATATAACACCAGAGAAGCTGTAGTATTGATGGTTCCTAAATTTTCACATATAGTCACAACCTTGCAAGAAGTTGATGTGCTGACTGGATCTCCTTTCTAGATTTCAAGTACAAATTCTGATCCCCAGCTTACCATCTTGGAAGTCAGCTGACTTGCTTATAAAAAATTAAATAGCATGAGCATATGAATCTTCCACAAACATGCATGTACGTTGTGAAAGAGACAAAATACCATTCCAGCTGAACATCCTACCACTTTAGATAGAAGAGATTCAGTCTTTGATGCATACAAAAGAATATCATACCTAACACGTACCAATAAGGAGCATTTCGGAGACCCTTTCTTCAAGGGACCTTGATGTATTTCCAATGAAGCAAGTTGGTTTTCATTTGGAACCTAGTTGTAGAGTATGTTTTTTGTAGTTGTGGATCATGTTTGAACATTCCTGATAATTTAGGGTTCGGTGAATGTTGAAGTTGTTTTGCATCGAAGTTTGTTTCGGTATCAAGGTAACGTTTGATCTCTCCCAGAAACAACAAATGCTTTAGACTAGATTTCTAGTTCATTTCCACAAATGTATGTTCCTGGGTTAAATCCGTACAACATTTATCAAGAACATTGTCAGACCACTCCTTGGTCCAATTAAAGCGCCTAATCCCTGCACCTTATAGTGGATGGCAGTTATCTGACGAGGCTCTACAAGATTACGTTTTTTAGAGAGGAACTGTAGACCCAAATTGTTGACCATTTTAACAAGGGTTACGTTGATAGCCCTGGGGTCCTGTGTGAGGCATTTGAGGTGGTGATCAGGTTTGCATGTATTGCTAATCAGGGAATACTGAAAACACTTAGAACTCACTTAGCGGGCTGGAGAGAGACATCCACATTCCTGGGACTCCAACCTATGCGAACCTTAAATAATTTTCTATCAGAAATCCATAAGCTCACAGAATATTGTGAGATAGTGGATAGAAGATGTGGTACACGACGAAAGATATGCAGGCCCAAGCATTCGGGAAGGGCGAACGACAGTCTCACCCTAGCTGTGCTGATAAGACACCCTTGTGGCTCCAAAGACACCCTTGTGGCTCCAATGCGTTAACAGAGACACGGATAGGTGATCAATCAGTGATATGATTCTAAACGGATCCCGGGCGGATTTGCTGTTCTCTGTTTACTCCTTTTATGCCTCTAAGGTGTACAATGTGATAACACTTGTGTCAGTGAGTACTTGAATGATACAGCACTGATTTGGTTAGGTGACGATCACCATCAATATGTTGAACAACAATTCACATTATTAGAGATCCTTATGGCTATACAGAATCTATTCAGAAGTAAGACCCCAGGTAGTAACTGTATCCCAAGCGCATTTTATAAGGAATGTGCAACTCCGCTGGTGTCGTGTCTATTGAAGGTTTTTGAAGAGGCTTGTTAAAAGCATGCATTGCAACCCTCCATGCGTGAGGCCATTTCTCATAGAGACTTCTAGCTGCCAATTTCGTGCCTTTTAAATATTCCCCCAGGTGTCAGACTGTATCCGGAATCTTCTCAGCAATGCTTCTGCGCTCCAGAAGGTGGCGCCTTGTGGCTCCGCATTGATGCCATTCAACTATGGAAATGACAGGCAAAGCCTATAGACACCACGCCTATGCACTGATGTCAGTTCCTTACTTTCTGTGCCTCCAGATGTGTATCTAGAGCCTCTCTTGTCTGAGACCACTTTTTTCTTTAAAATTCTACAGTATGCAAGGGAAGTCACCCCTAAGACAAGCCCTCTAAGAACTGTCACAAGCGGATGTCTGTTGCAGATTTCCACCAGGCTTGTGTCTGGGGTCTCGCCCGAAACCAAGAACTTCGGAGACTGCACGTCAATGCACCCAAAGGCCATTGCTAAACTTTGTCGCCAAGCACAAGATGATGCACCACCAGGAACGCTCCAGGTCCAAGGCTCGATCCCGGAATCAATGGAGCCGGCCTTCGTAGCGCTCAAAGTCCACTGGTAAGCATAAAATGAATAAGTAGTCGACGCAGAGTTCTACCCCTTCATGCCATTCCTATTTACCCGATAAAGTGCGTGAGCAGTGCCAACAGTCCTGTTCCTGCTTCTGAAGTTAGCCGACTTTGAAGCCGATTCTGCTGCAGGTTCTGGCACAGACAGAGTTTCTGGGGCCTTCAGCCACACCGCGCCAGATCGAGGGGTTCAAAAGAGCTATATTTTGGCTCTTTACTAATTCCATTTTGCGCACCTTCGGGTCCATGGAACTGAGAGGCCTTCCACCTGGATGATAGCTGGAGGGTTCACCCTCAGTGCCAACTAGCCACTCTGAGTCCCTTCAACTCTCCGCTTCAGCACCAATGCTGACCCGGGTGCCCACGACCACACCAGGGCATGTCGCTGCTGACTTCACCGCCTGAACAGGTGGCCCAGATCATCCTCACAGACACTATACTGGTCTGACTTCGACCAGCGTTGCAAACAACTTCAACCGAGGTTTCTGCATTCGCTTTACCACAAGGCAGACAATATTCTTTACACTCACTTTTCAGAATGGACTCAGATAACCACTATGACCAGGGTGGTTGGTGCAAGGACTTCCTCCTCCTTTTGCTCTCCTGGAACAGCCACAGAAGAATGTGCCTCCTATGTCATGGTCATACGTAGCGCGGCTGAAGTCCTTAACCTCCACCTCCCCATCATGGAGGTTAAATTGAACATGCTGATTAAAGTCTTGCAGCTTGTCCAGGCTGCTTCTGAGAACCTTTTACATTTTAAAGAGGCCTTGCTGGATACCCTCCTAGGAGCTTAGGCTAAGCCTTGTACTGACCCTCCTGTTAACCAACAATTTGCCAGGCGACACCGTCCGGCTCCAGGCGACCCAGCCTTCTTTACACTGCACAGCTCTTGAGAGAGCCTTTTGTGCACCCTTCCACTAACCAGACCGACCCCAACAATTTCCCTACTATTCCCCCTGACAGGGAGTTAAAGAGAATAGAGACATTTGGAAAGCACCTGTTCTCCTCAGCCAATTTGGCTCTGCGTTCAATGAACACCTTCTGTTTGTTGGGCTGTTATGCCCTCTGTGCCTCGGTGGCACAAGTTCCTCCCAGGTGTTCTTGAAGTCCTGTTCTTTCTAAGGCTATTTATGATGGTCATGATGTGGCCAAGTTCACGGTTTGTTGTGGTTTGGACACCACCTAATCCATTGGATGGGCTATTGGCACCAGTATTTCCATTTGTTGCCATGGGTGGCTATGATCTTCTGGAGTTCTCGAACGACGTCCATTCTTCCCTGATGGACATGTTGTTTGATGGGACCAGCTTGTTCTGAGATAAGGCTGACTATGCCCTTGAATGTTTCAAAGAGGGTAGGACTACAGCTCGCTCATTGCTCCTTACTTCCCAATCTTGCAGTCAGCATGTCCAAAGCTCACCTTTCGTGACGTAGGACGAGGCATCCCTTTTTGCCAGCCTCTCCGTCCTCCAGCAGTTTTCTGGGAGAAGCCGTGGTACCAAACCCCCCTCCCCCCCCCCCCCCCCCCCCCCCACACACACACACATATATGCAGGTCCACTTGTTAATCCTCTTTAGTGTACCCTTACAGGGTCACAGCCACCCGGTGAGAGGCAGAATGCACGGATTCTATTGAGGTTGACAAGTGATCACATCGGACAGGTGGGTCCTCTAAATTGTGCACAAGGGCTACTTTTTATCTTTCCTTTCGTCCACGCTGCACCTTCAGCCCTCTACCCAATGATTGCAGAGGAGCATCTCTCTATTTTGCAGCAGGAAGTGCAAGCCCTTTTGGCCAAAGGGGCTATAGAGAGGGTCCCAGTGTCAGCAGATGGGCGCGGTTGTTATTCCTGCTATTTCATGTGCCCAAGAAGGATGGAGGTATTCGGCCTATACATTTGTACCCTCTCAATCCCTTCCTCCAGAAGGAAAAATTCAGAATGCTCACCCTGGCCCAGGTTTTGTTTGCCTTCGACCTCAGAGACTGGATGGTGGCGTTGGACTTGCAGGATGCTTATTTGCATATTCCTGTACTGACGGCCTATCAGTGCAACCCACAGTTCGTGGTGGCAGAGGAGCATTTTCAGTTAGCTGTGCTCCCCTTAGGTCTCTGCTGCTCACAAATGGGATGGTAGTGATGGCAACATACCTTCGGAAGTGCCAGTCTTCCCCCTACCTCCACAACTAGCTTTTGAAAGCAGACTCACCGGGGCAGTTGGCATCCACTTCCAGCCTACAGCAATCCTCCTGTCATCTTTGCAGTTCACTATAAACGCTTCCCTTCAACTGGGCCATTCTGGACACAGATCAGTTTCCTGTCTTTTTTTACGGGAAAGAGTCCAGGACATTCAGGTTAGGATCCCGATCTGTCAACCTCAATCCTGGATTTCAGTGAGGTCGACTCAAAGGCAGTTGGGACTGATGACCTCCTGCATCCAGCAGGTCAAGCATAACAGGTGGCAATTGGACTCTGCAGTGGGAGCTGAAGTTCCAGGGGGCACAACATTAAGGGTACCCCTTGACCATGTCCAGATTTCAGAGGAGACTGCAAAAATCTGCATTTGTAGCGACTGGACTGCGATTGGGTCAGCGCAGGCCCGTCTTCCTTCTCCAACCACAGCTGACATTGGTGACTGATGAGTCACTTCTGGGCTGGGGCGGCCACCTGAGAGAGGGGGAGATTAGAGGCCTCTGGTTAAATTCTGGCCTCAAATCAACCTTCTGAAGCTGAGGGCCATCTGCTTGATACTAAAAACTGGTTACTGCAACAGGGCTGGGTGGAATTGTGGACCTTGTGTTGGGAGGCCTTGCGCCTTGGGAAAGGGCCGGACCACTAGAGTATTTTCTTGGTGTCAAATAACCTGGTGGGTTCCCTGTACGCCAGTGGGTATTAACTCAACTGTCGGCACTTAGTGGATTACAAGTGGCAGTTACACCTCAAGATGGTGGAAGGTCTCTTCCACGATTGGGGAGAACCTTGACTTGGTCTATGCAATGCCTACACTTCAGCACGTTGAAGTTTCTAAGGTGTCTCTCGCACAGAGACACATTCTGCCTCAAGTGGAACTCTGGCTCCTGTATGACTTCCCGCCGATAGCTCTTCTGAGTCAAGTTCTCAAGAAGATAAGGACAAGTCACCCTAGTGGCTCCGGATTAGGCAAGGACGGTATGGTATCCAGAACTCCTGGGGTTGAACATATGTCCTCTGATCAGGCTGCCTCTCCGAGAGGACCTGCTGTTGCAGCAGCAGGAAGGGTTCTGCTGGTTCCTGCCTCGAAACCTTTACTTTATGCGTGGAGTTTTAGCGGTGACAGCTGAACACCTTTTACCTTCCCCCAGAGGTGGTTAATGTCATCTTGGCAGCCAGGCGTCCCTCAATGAAATCTGTTTGCACTTGTTTTTGGGACAAATTAGTGGTTTTGTACAGCACTCGTCAGGTTAATCATTCCCCCAGGCAGGCCTAACTGTCTGATGTTTTACTGTTTGTTCTGTCTCTCACCTGGCACAGCCCTCTCTGGACTCACTTAAGGGTTATCTTGTGGCCCAGTTGTCCTTCCTAGGATTGCCTGATCAGCCCTCATTGTTTAAAACGCCAGTTGTGATGTTATTTCCCCATTCTCATTTTGTGATGCCTCAATGAGACCTCAATCGTGTCTGTACCAATCTGATTTTCATTCCATTCAAGCCACTCAACAGCTTTTATTTATTTGAACAGTTTTATAAAGGGGAACATGACCCATACAGGTATCAGAGCGCTGTACAAAGGAGCACATGTGAATTGAGGAAAAAAGCATGAGTACAACAACAAAATGGAACAAATGAGGTAACAATGACAAGGTCCTGGGGGGTACGGCCAGCCAGTCTAGTGGGACCTGTAAAGTTTCAGCAGGGCAGCAAATCAAGAGGACACGTGGGAAGAAACATAATACACTTTAAACAACAGGTATACAAGAGTAACAAACAGGAGATGATTAAGATGGTATCAGGGCTAAGTCTGTTGATGGCCATTCAGGAGTAGCCATTTGACATGTTTTTTGAAAGAGGCAGTAGATGGGTTGGATGTGATCCTGAGAGGAAGAGCGTTCCATATTCTTGGAGCAAGACCTGAGAAAGCACAATTATAAGTTCTTTTCTTATTGAATTTGGGAGGTTTCAATAGTAGGGTGTTGTAGCTTCTTAGGTTCAGACTCAAACCAGATAGTTCACGTTTTTGTGCTAGGTAACTGGATGTGTTGTGATGAATAACTTTGTGTGACAGGCACAAGCTATCTTAAACCGGATCCTAGCTTCAATGGTCAGCCAGTTGAATTAGGTCTGCCATGATGTGGTCATGTTTTCTGGAGCCTGTGATGTGTCTGGCCGAAGAGTTCAGAGTGGCTCTAAGCGGAACCAAACTAGCTTTGGGTAGCCCAGCAAGGGCCCCCAGCCCATATTCCAAGAGTGAGATAATTAGGGATTGGACTGCTGACTGGATATCCTCGAGCGGAAAGAATGGCTTGATTTTCCTAAGAATGTTGAGATGAAAATTGGCTCCCCTAATAGTTACACTGATGTGATCTTGCATATTTAGGCATTTGTCCAGGGTTATATCTAAAGATCTAACAGAGTCTGCAACATGAGGGGTGCAGTTAAGAGCAGTAAGTTGTTTGAGCTAGTCATTGGTAGGTGCAGAGTGGTTGCGGGGGGCAATCAGAAGGAATTCTGTTTCGAGAGTATTTAACAATAGAGGATTATGGGTTAGCCATTATTACATTTTTAGGAGTGCATCATTTAGTGTTTTTATGTCATCTGGAGAGTAGATCTTAAAATACAGTTGAGTGTCAACAGCATACATATGGTAATGAATGTTAGAGTGGTTCAGAATATCGGAGAGAGGTTCCATGAAAAGGTTGAAAGTGTTGGCGAAAGTGCGGAGCCTTGAGGTACTCCAATAGTGACCAGGGTACTGGTTGCACAAGATTAGTTAACTTTGATTCTTTGGGTGCAGTTATGTAAGAAAGAGGCAAACCAATTTAAGACAGGGCCCGATAATTCCATCCTGTATTGATGAAGAGCAATCAGGTTTTCGTGTTTGAAGATATCATATGCTGAGGACAAGTCAAGAAGGATCAGAAGACACAGAACATTTTTATCAAGGGATCTCAAGGCATCATCAACAATGTGAGTTAGTGCTGTTTCAGTACTGTACCCCGCTCTGAAACCCGACTGGTATAGGTCAAGGAGCTGAAATTTCTCTATGTGGTTGGAGAGCTGTGTGTGGACGCATTTCTCAAGCAATTTAGCTGAAGTCATGATGCTGGTGATCAGACGGAAGTTGTTAGGATCAGCTAAGTCAGCATTAGGCTTCTTTGGGATGGGAGTAACTTGACCCATCTTGAGGCAATCTGGAATCTTCCTATGTAAGAGAGATTCATGAATGATCCGGAACCAAAGTGGGAGAATGGCAGAGTTGAGATCTTTAAAAAAACTTTGGCTGGTAGTGGATCGCTTAAGTGATTGGAAGGTTTAAAGGACGCCATAGATTGGAGCAGCTCCGTGTCCTCTGGTAGACAAAAAGAATTTCATGATGCGTTGTTATCTGAAAGAGACACATTAGTAATAGATTCCTTACCTTATAATATTCCCCAGGCGTCGGACTGGATCCGGAAAGTTTTCTGCTTAGCAGTACCCCTGCGCGACGGTAGGTGTCGTTGTGCAGCTCCGCGTTCGTCACTGGCGTCGTAAGCGCCGGGATGACGTCACGGAGACTACTTAGGTGCCACCCATGCGCGCTGATGTCGGTTCTTTCTTTTTCCGCGCCGAAAGCGCAGATCCGGATTGAGCATGTACCGCGGTCATTTTTTGACAACTTTTTTTAGACTTTTGTCTCCTGGTGCACGTAGGGATGCCCGGCTTTAAGTCTTGTTCTCCTCGGCCAGCTTGGGGTTGCGGTCGGTTAATACCGCCTGCTTATTGGGCCTTTACTCCCACGCCGTGTGGGATTCAGTAGCTGAGATCCTGCCTCAGTTCGGAGGAGGTCCAAGCTGTCCTTTCCCAAGCGTTTGCGGAGGGTAAGGATGTGCCGAAGTTCGCCATCTGGTGTGGTCTGGACACGGCTGATTCCTTGGGCTGGCGGTTTCCACGACTGTGGCATTGCAGCGCCATACCTGGTTGCGGTCTACTGGGTTCTCGCCCGATGTCCAGGGCTCGCTCATGGACATGCCCTTTGATGGCTCCTGCCTCTTTGGCGACAAGGCGGACAGTGCTCTGGAGCGCTTTAAAGTCCTTGGGTCTTTCTACGAAGAGCACTGCCACGCCTGGGTTTCGTTCCTTTCGTGTCCATGGTAAAAGTACCTAAACACGCTCCTCCACAGAGCCAGCCTCAGCGCGTATGTGGCTTCCGCAGGGGCGGGTCTGTTAACCAGCAAGCGGGTCAGTCCACCTCCACCCCCTCTGCTTCCACCTCTAAGCCTTCCTAATGCGAGCTTCGGAGAGCACCCCACGCTGGTGGGGGGCAGGGTCCGTCACCACCTCCACCACTGGTGCTTAATCACATCAGGCAAGTGGGTGCTGCAGATAATCTGCCAAGGTTACTCGCTCCCCTTTTTGTCCTACCCTCCGGCCATGCCACCTCGGTACCACCACATGTCAGGGGATCATTTGGCGCTTCTCCGTCAGGAAGTCACGCCCTCCTGCCCAAGGGGGCCATCGAGTGCGTGCCAGGTCAGGAAGTAGAGAGTGGTTGTTATTCCCACTACTTTATGGTCCCCAAGAGGAAAAGGGGGGCTTGCGCCCCATCTTGGACCTCCGGGACGTCAATTGCTTCCTCTGGAAGAAGTTCAAGATGCTGACTCTGGCTCAGGTCCTGACTGCCCTGGACCCTGGAAACTCGATGTAGCGTTGGACTTTCAGGGCGCTTATTTTCACATCCCTGTCCTGCCGGCGAACAGGCGTTACCTGTGGTTCATGGCAGGCCAGGAGCATTTTCAGTTTGCCGTGCACTCCTTCGACCTTACCAGCCCCCCTCGGGTGTTCACGTAAGTGATGGCGGTGGTCGCAGCTCATCTGCGCAGGTCAGGGGTGTCAGTCTTCCCCTACCTTGCCCCAGGCAGTCGTCTCCCACCTCCAGACTACGGCCGACCTCCTGCATTTGCTGGGGTTCTCCATCAATGTGCCTAAGACGCACCTGAGTCCCTCTCAGAAGCTCCCCTTCATCGGAGCGGGTCTGGATTTGACGCTCTTTCGGTTTTATCCTCCCGAGCAGCGAGTCCGGGATATTCAGGCTATGGTTCCGCTCTTTCAGCCTCTATCCCGGGTTTGTCAGGATGACCCTCCAGCTTCTGGGCCTGATGGCCTCCTGCATCCTGTTGCTGACACATGCCAGGTGGCATATGCGGGCTCTGCAGTGGGACCTGAAGTTCCAGTGGGCGCAGGGCAACCTGTCCGATCACGTCCAGATCTCTGAGGGTGCTGCACGACTGTTGCAGTGGTGGCTCACGAACTGCGATTGGGTCAATGGCAGATCCCTCTCCCTTCCCCAACTGGAGCACACAGTGGTGATGGATCCTTCCCTCCTGTGATGGGGAGGCCTCATGGGAGAGGCGGACATCAGAGGCCTCTGGTCTCCGGCGGAGTCCCAGCTCCATATCAACCTTCTGGAGCTGCGGGCGATCAGGCTTGCACTGAAGGCATTCCTTCCCTCTGTCCAGGGAAGTGTAGTGCAGGTGTTCTCGAACAACACCACCGCCACGTGGTATTGCAACAAACAGGGCGGGGTGGGGTCCTGGACCCTGTGTCAGGAGGCTTTGCCTTTCTGGACATGGATGAAACATCCAGGCATTACCTTGGTGGTTCAACACCTAGCAGGTTCTCTGAACGCCAGGACGGATGAACTCAGCCGCCGGTGCATGATGGATCACGAATGGCGTCTGAACTCGGACGTGGTTCATGGTCTCTTTCTGCGGTGGGGAGAGCCTTGGTTAGATCTATTTGCAACCGAAGATAACGTGCAATGTCATCAGTTTTCCGCGTTGGAATTTCCAAGACGGCGCTCGCTCGGAGACGCTTTTCGTCGCAAGTGGAGTTGCGGTCTATTGTACGCCTTTCTGCCTATACCACTTCTACCCAAAGTGCTGAAGAAGGTCAGGCACGACCGGGACCAAGTCATTCTTGTGGCTCCGGACTGGGCTCGAAGAGTATGGTATCCCGAGGTACTCAGTATGAGCATCGATCCCCCGATCCGTCTGCCTCTTCGGGAGAATCTTCTGTCGCAGCAGCAGGGGACAGTCCTCCACCCGGAGCTGTCCAGCCTCCACCTCCATGCGTGGAGATTGAGCGGCAACAGTTGATACCTTTCGATCTTCCTCCCGAAGTCTGCGATGTCATTCTGGCAACCAGGCATCCCTCCACTAAAATGGTATACGCCTGCAGGTGGAACAGATTGGTGGCATGGTGCGCAGCGAAGGCTATGGATCACCTTTCTGCCCCTCTTTCTGAGGTTCTTTTGTTCCTTCTCTCTTCGGCCCAGCAGGGCTCTGCTCTGTGCACTATCAAAGGTTATCTTTTGCCCATCTCCGCCTTTCTATGGCTTCCAGATCAGCCTTCTCTTTTTAAGTCCCAGATTGTTAACCGTTTCCTTAAGGGCATTATGCATACTTTTCCACCCGTACCCTTCATAATGCCTCAGTGGGACTTAAATCTTGTCTTGACTTTTCTGATGTGCGCTCCCTTTGAGCCTCTTCATAACTGTCCCTTACGTCTTCTCACTCTAAAGAAGTCCTTCCTGGTTGCTATCACCTCTGCCAGAAGAGTGTGTGAGCTCCAGGCCCTTTCTTCCAAACCTCCTTTACTTTCTGTTCATCTGGACAAGGTGGTTTTAAGGACCCGTCCTTCTTTCTTGCCAAAGGTTGTTACGGCCTTCCACATCGGGCAGACCATCATTTTGCCCACCTTCTTTTCGCCTCCGCATCCTTCCAGGGAAGAGGAGAGGCTCCACCGTCTGGACCCAAAACGTGCGCTTGCTTTCTATCTGCAGCGTACACAACAGTTCCCGGTGGATGACCAGCTCTTTGTTGGCTACGTGGGTGCCAAAAAAGGTCTGGCTATGCACAAATGGACCATCTCCTGATGGTTTGTTCTGTGCATCAAAGCATGTTATTCCTTCACCAAGAAGGAGCCTCCTGTGGGGTTGCGTGCCCATTCAACCAGGGCAACTGCAGCCACTACTGCCTTGGGACGTGGCGTCGTTCCCTTGCAGGACATTTGTCAGGCAGCTACATGGGCCTCACTGCACACGTTTACCAAGCACTACTGCCTTGACAGTCGGGTCCGAAGAGATGGCTTCTTTGGCCGTTCTGTGCTCCGTGACTTTTTGGTGTAATCTTGTTCGCAGACCCGCCACCAGGGTTGGTATTGCTGGGGCATCTATTCTAAGGTAAGGAATCTGTCACTAATGTGTCTCTTTCAGATGTACAAGTTACTACTTGTGTAACGATATATCTGTAAGAGACATTAGTTAGTGATAGATTCCTTATGGCCCCACCCATCCTCCCCGTTCTTTGAGCCGATTACTAGGGTTAAAGTTGTCCCCCTTTTAGGGCCCTAGTTTTATGCACCAATGGTCAGTATCTTGCAGGGCTCTGCGTTTCGGCGCGGAAAGTCGTGTACAGAACTGACGTCCGCGCGCATGGGTGGCACCTAAGTAGTCTCCGTGACATCACTCCGGCTCTTACGACGCCAGTGACAGACGCGGAGCCGCACGACGCCACCTACCGACGCGCAGGGGTACTGCTAAGCAGAAAACTTTCCGGATCCAGTCTGACACCTGGGGAATATTCTAAGGTAAGGAATCTATCACTAACTAACGTCTTTTACAGATATATTGTTACACATGTAGTAACTTGCAAAATGTGGGGAAGGACTGTGCACTCGCTACCAAAGGTTCTGTATGTTCCTCTGATGATGCAAGGAAGTTGAAAGGCTGCAAAATTGGAGGGGCAGGTTGCAGTTCAAGTTCAAATTTTCTTACCTTTTTGGAGAAGTGTGCTGAGAAGTCCTCCCCACTAGGAAAGGAGGTCATGGGTGCCCAGATATGGTTAGTAGAGTGGTTAGCTTGTTGCTTGATGATTTCAAAAAGGTTCTTGGATGTGTTTTTAGGGCTGTCAAGCTGAGCCCTGAAATGATCAGTTTTAGCATTGCGAATAGGTTTGTTATATGCTCCGCTCATCTTCCTTAACTGTTTGAGGCTTGTAGTGGAGGGAGAGTTTCTCTGAAAGCCTAAGTTTGCGACATTCATCATTTAGGGAACCATTATACCAGGATTTGGATTGTTTATTCAGAATCCTTTTGAGTTGCTTCTGAGCAATAGTGTCGAAAATATTAATCGTAGAGTTAATGTAGTGATCAGTGAGGTGGTCCAGTTTGGTCATGTTAGGGGGAGGCTGAAGACGACTCTTGCTAATGGATGTTTGATTGTTAATGTTGATGTCTTTCAGATTACGAGTCAGTTGTTTGGTTTTAAGCTATTGAGCCTGTCTGCGCAGGACCTTTTCCAGGATGTGAAAGGATATTTAGGGATGATCCGACCAGTTACAGGGTAAAATGTCATCAAATTGGATGATGTTGTCTTTAGCTATGATAAGGTCAAGGGTAGAACCCTTGTGGGTGGGCTCCCCTGCAGTTTTAATAGGTCGATCTCATCAGATAATGGCATAATCAGGAGGGATTAAGATGTTGAGAATTGGGGAGAGGAGTCATTGAGCCAAGTTTCAGTAAGGATCAGGAGGTCTAAATCTTGCGAGATGATGAGTTCAGAGATATCTGCTGCATGTTTCACTGCTGATCAGCATCGATTTGATGTGTGAGTTGGTAGTGACTGCTTCCAGGTGAGACGTTGTGATCTGAAGTAGGTTATCCCTGTTCACCAATCTAAGGTTAACACTAGGTTCTCTACCAGGGTCAATGGTGATAGTTGGGATGTTGATTGTTAAGTGAGAGGAGACATACCCAGAACCTTTGTACGATAGAAGAAGTGCAAGGGTGTCGTCATTCGACAACTGAAGCAAAAACGTAATGGGCCTGGACTGGTGGTTTGGAAGAGGCCAGGTTCTCCAGAGAAGGCTAACTAGGTAAGTGAAAGAAGACATTTCAACCCTGCCGTGTTTAACACTTCATGGAAGACGGGGTTGATCGGTCCCAAGGGAGGGAAATAGTTTCCAAAACGTTCGAGGCATGTGGGCTGCTGAATTCATATCTTGTGCATAGATCGCCGCCTAGTGTTGGGTCCGGATGATTGCACATTGTTGTCCTGGAAGAGACTTCGAAGTATCACGAGATAGGTGGCTCCTCCCCTGGACTACAGTGCGCATGGGCATCAACTCCATCCCCAGATTGTTTTTTTCCGCCATTGGGTTCGGATGCATATTTGATCTCTCAAGTTCAGATTCAATAGAAAACTTTCTTTTTGGCCTAGAGGCCTTTACTATATCGTCGGTATTGTCTTGCGATCGGTGCCCAGTTATGTTACGGCTCAGTTCCCGAGTCGGACATCCAGAGGAGTCGCGTGGCTCTTCGGCGCTGAAGGCCCGGTCGATGCCAGAGGCCTTATTCGACGAACCATCAGGTGCCCGTGTGCAACTCGAAGTATCCTCACATCGACGTCCACCCGGTGTGCAACAAGTGCCTGTCGCCAGATCACGATGAAGCCAACTGTATGGCTTGTTCTCGTTTCCGCTCCAAGAAGACGATTCGAATTCGGCGCGCAGCGCGCCAGGAGGCCCAGCAGACGGCACCTGACCCGGTGAACATTTTCGATAACGAGGAAGAAGAGGCAGACGAGCAGGAAGTTCAAGAGCCGATGTCCAATCCAGCAGCGGAGATCGACTCCTGCTATGACCCTGATGTTGAAATGCTCGATACTGAAGAAATCGTCGACGAGGTAGGAGACGACAATCGGGCCTATGGGGCCATGGAAGAATGCTCGAGCGAGGAGCTATGCCCTACGGTCGAAACCATTCCTAAGGCTCAGGTCGAGGGATCGCCACATGGCCTTACCCAATATCTTACACTGGGTTCTACAGCCTCGCCTCCGGGCCCGGCTTCGGACACTTCTAAGGAGCCAAAAATGGTGAAATCAAAACCAAAAGAGAAAGCATTGGTGTCTACGCAACAAAAAGCACTAGAGGCGCCATCGAAACCGAAAGTGCGTGTTGCTTTGTTCGGCTCGAAGTCCTTGGACCTATCGGCGCCGACAAAGCATAAGAATGTTGTCGACCCGGTGAGGTCGCTAAAGGGTGTCGAGCCGAAGACTGGGACACCGAAAACTCTGGTCAAGGTCGTCGACCCGAAGAAATCGGCGCAGAGGACCGACGACACTGAAAAAGGACTCTGAGCTCCAAAGGTTGTCGATCCTGCGCGTCGGCCGGACAAGGCCCAAAGCAATACAACCCTCGAGTCCGCGCCTGGCGGTTGCTCGAAGGAACCCGTCGAGTCGTCGCAGCCGTCCGCATCTTTCTCGAAGAAGGTGTCGGAATCGTTGAAGCGCATTACAGAGAAGGCTTCCACTGTCGGTCCAAAAGACACTTCCACGCCGAAGCCTCCCACCAAACCTCAAATGTCGCCGGCGCCCATTCAGTTTATGCTGCCACCAAAGGTGGTGCCGAAGGCCTTCGCCCCTAAAACGGCCGTCGAATGGTCCATGAATGTGTCCACGGGGCCGCAGCCTACACCTGCGGTTGTGAGCGCTAAGCATCAACAACCCCCGCTCGAAGAGCAGTCTGAACAATTCATCGACGCCAACACGGGTAAACTTTCCATTTACAAAAGAAAGATCACCACGGCACAGCCTATGGAGTCCTACACGATACCATTGAAGAAAAAGAAGCCTTCCACGGATTCACCCGTTCTTGTCGAACCGATAGCTCCACGTGCCCAGAACACTGCTCCTATCTCGCCCACTTACTCAGATGTGGAGGCTGGGGAAGATGACTATGATGAGTACAACTACCCTGTCAACACTGATCCTGAGGATCAACATGAACCATGGGCAGATGCTGCTGACCCAGGAGATCCACACACTGCCCCAGACACTCAGGTGTATAACGTGAAAACATCGCCTACTGAGGACTCAGCGGCATTTAATGCGCTTATTGAAAGGGCAGCCACAAATCACGATGTGCAGCTCCATGCTGACCCTATTGAAGTGGATTTTCTATTTGCCACCTTTTCCACCTCTGAGAGGACTGTAAAGACTCTTCCAATGCTAAAGGGTGTCTTAAAACATGCTGCAGACATTTTTAAAGAGCCCACAAAAGCCAGGGTTATAAACCCTAGAATTGAGAAGAAGTATAAGCCGGCGCCTGGGGACCCTACCTACATCAAGGGCCAGTTGCTGTTGGACTCTCTGGTTGTTTCCAATGCCCGGAAGAGGGCAAACTCACAAACTACTGGTGATGCTCCTCCCCCTGACAAGGAGTCTAAAGTGCTAGAAGCATCGGGGAAAAGGGTGGTGGCTCAAGCGGCCAATATCTGGCGCATTTCAAACACTCAGGCACTCCTAGCCAGATATGACAGGGTCCATTACGATACACTTGAGACCCTGTTACAACACTTGCCTGATGAATATAAGGAGGCAGCAGAGATGCTCATCCAGGAAGGGAAACTCATCTCAAATGCTTCTATTAAGTGTGCACTGGACGCAGCAGACACCGCGGCCAGGGCCATTATTACTAGTGTGATGTTACGGCGGCAGGCCTGGCTAACAATCTCCGGGTTCAAGCCGGAGATACAAACCACCATCCTAAATCAGCCTGTCAACCCTGATCACTTATTTGGACCTGAGGTAGACACCACCCTGGAAAAAATCAAAAAGGACACTGAAACTGCGAAGTCTATGGGGGCTCTCCAGTCGCAGCAGTTCAGGGGTGGTTCTTTTCGTCGCTCAGGCAATAGAGGTGTTTCCAGAGGCCAGCTGTCCCAGCAGAGACAGTACAATAAGGGTGGCGCGCAAACCACGTACACCAAACAAAGTAGAGGTGGATATCGCGGAAACAGCGCCAAAGGCAGAGGTCGTGGAAACAACAGCTCCCGATCCTCTGAGGCCAACAAACAGTGACGCCTTGTCACTGCCCCCCGACCATACAACACCGGTCGGGGGGAGACTCCAACAGTTCCTGCCGGTCTGGAAATCCATCACCACAGACAGGTAGGTCATAAAGCTTATCCAGTACGGTTATTGTCTGGAGTGAACATCCACTCCACCCTACATACCCCCAAAACACCGTCCTATGTCCACAGAGCATTTGCACTTATTGCAGCAGGAGGTACTCGTCATGCTGCAAAAAGGGGCAATCGAGCTCGTGCCGGTGGAAGAAAGAGGCACGGGAGTGTACTCCCTGTACTTCTTCATCCCAAAAAAGGACGGGTCCCTCAGACCCATACTGGACCTCAGACCCCTAAACCAGTACATTCTGTCAGAACACTTTCACATGCTAACACTGCTAACACTGCAGCAGGTTCTTCCGTTGCTCAATCAGGGAGATTTCCTCACAACATTAGATCTAAAGGATAAAAAGCTTTTTTTGTTCTAACATACAACTTTTTCATACACCACAAGAGAAGACGCCACGCGACTGAGCCGGCTAGATCCACTATTTCAAATCCGTGTTATATTGGGCTATCTGACCCAAGTTTCTGTACTTGATGACATAGAAGAAATTGCCATTTACCAAAGGGAAGAATCAATTTTTTTTTTTAAATAACACTGTCTCTCAACTGGATACAAGATTATATCTTTTGCAGTATGAAGATGAGTTCACTTTATTTGCCCTGAAGAAGTCCATGGAGGACGAAACGCGTTGGCTACACGTGTGAAGAATCAAATAAAGATTGAACTCCCAAAAAGCTTCTCAAGACTCTGCTACTGAATTGATTTTGCATTCTTTTGACTTATAAACTAAAATTGTGATTATATAGATTCTTACTATATCATTTTGTGTGCTGGATCAATTTTGAAAAAGTTGTATGTTGGAACAAAAAAGCTTTTTGTTCTGGGAGGTCTAGGGAAAAGAATCTCCGATCCGTGGCACCATAAAAAAAACGAGGCAATACATAGGATATGTGCAATTGTGCTTGGAACCCCTTTTCCCATTGTTCTGCTCTGTAACTATCTAAAGGATGCATATTTTCACATTCCGCTACATCCGTCACACAGAAAATACCTCAGATTCACCATTCAGAATCAGCTTTAGCAATTCAAAGTCCTCCCTTTCGGGGTGACGACAGCGCCCAGGGTTTTCACAAAGTGCCTGGCGACAGTGGCTGCACACCTCAGGAGACAAAACGTTCACGTCTACCCTTATCTGGACGAGTGGCTTGTCCAAGCACACTCGGCCCAGCAGTGCGCCGCCAACATGTCCCACACCATTCACCTTCTTCACAATCTGGGATTCTCATTGAATTATCCAAAGTCACGCCTTCAGCCCGCCTACGTACGGCAGTATCTGGGCGCAACAATAGACACTCTGGCAGCCACAGCACAGCCAAATTTAGTGAGGATCAACAGCATTCAATTGCTGATACAGAAATTCAGACCACAACACTCGCTTCCGGCACGAGTGTTCATGCAGTTGATAGGCATGATGGCCTCCTGCATCTTCATAGACCCGCATGCGAGACTACATATGCGTCCGCTTCAGGAGTGCTTAGCACGTCAGTGGACTCAGGCTCACGGACAGTTGAAAGACCTAGTGTTGGTAACCGGTCGTGCATACAACTCTCTGCATTGGTGGAATCCACACAACCTTTGCAAGAGACGACCGTTCCAGGAGCCTGTGCCACAGATTATCCTGACGACGGATGCATCTCTCCAGGGTTGGGGAGCTCATGTACTCCACTACACAGTGCAGGGACTATGGACAACGCAGCAAAAGAAGATGCACATCAACCTCCTAGAGCTGATGGCTATCTTCCTGGCAATGAAAGCATTCAAGGTACATCTATGCAACAAGGTCGTGTTGATCCGGACGGACAACATGACGGCCATGTACTACATTCAAAAGCAGGGAGGTACACACTCTCCACAGTTGTCTCATCTGGCTCAGAGCATGTGGAAGTGGGCCATTCAAAGGAACATCTTCCTCATGGCAGAACACCTCCCGGGCAAGGACAATCAGATGGCGGACCTGCTCAGCAGGTACAGCCACCAGATGCACGAGTGGGAGCTACATCCATCTGTACTCCACCCGTACTTCCAGCAGTGGGGTCATCCAGAGATAGACCTGTTTACCACAAAGGAAAACGCCAAATGCCAAAGCTTTGCTGCCAGGTTCCCGCACCCACAGTCGCAGGGCAATGCGATATGGATGAACTGGTCAGGCAAATTTGCGTACGCTTTTCCCCCAGCACCTCTAATACCGCTGGTGGCACGCAAGCTGAAGCAACACTCGATGACGCTCATCCTGGTTGCTCCAACGTGGGCACGCCAACCATGGTACACCACGTTTCTAGACCTTTCCGTTGTACCGCATCAAAGTCTGCCCCAGGCTTTTGGCGCAGAGCCATGGCGACATTCAGCACCTAGATCCACAACAGCTACACCTGGCGATCTGGCTCCTGAGGTCTTAGAATTTGGCTACCTCAACTTGCCTCCCGACTGCATGGATATCATACGAGAGGCACGGAAGCCCACCACCAGGGCATGCTATGCGGCTAAATGGAAGCGGTTTGTCATTTATTGTGCAGATCACATCAACCCGCTAGATGCGTCTAAGCACAACATCATTTGTTATCTGTTATATCTTTACAAATGCAATCTGGCCTATGCTTCCATTCGGATTCATTTGTCTCCAAAACAGGCAGCATCTCTCACTTTTCAGAGTGCCTGCCATTAAAGCCTTTCTAGAGGGGCTCAAACGAGTCATTCCTACCCGAATCCCACCAGCTCCTGAATGGAACCTTAATGTGGTCCTCACCCGACTGATGGGTCCACCTTTTGAGCCTTTACATTCATGCGAGATTCAGTTCTTGACCTGGAAAGTGGCTTTCCTGATAGCAATTACATCACTGCGACGAGTTAGTGAACTCCAGGCACTAACTATCCAAGAGCCATTCATACAAATTCACTCCAACCGGGTGGTGCTGCGCACTAACCCTAAATTTCTTCCAAAGGTGGTTTCACAGTTCCATATCAATCAAACTATTGAACTGCCGGTGTTCTTCCAAAATCCTGAGTCAGTGGTGGAGAGGATGCTCCACATTCTTGACGTCAAAAGAGCTTTAATGTATTACATTGATATAACCAAAGATTTTAGGAAGACGAAACAACTTTGTTGCCTTTTCAGCACAAAGGCAACCCCATTTCCAAAGCAGGTATAGCCAGGTGGATCGTTAAGTGTATTCAAATTTGCTATCGCAAAGCGCACTTTAACAATCCCACCAAGGGCCCACTCCACCCGCAAGTTGGGGGCCTCCATGGCTTTCCTTGGAAATATTCCTTTAGAAGACATCTGTAGAGCAGCCACATGGTCTACAACACACACCTTTACAAAACACTACTGTGTAGATGTGCACTCCAAACAGCAGGCAGCTGTAGGGCAGGCTGTTCTAAAAACACTTTTTCAAACTGCTGCAGCTGGCACAGGCGGCCGCCGCTAATGGAGGGACTGCTATATATTCTATGCACAAGATATGAATTCAGCAGCCCACGTGCCTCGAACCGAATATGCTACTTACCAGTATGCATCTGTTCTTGGCATGTAGGGCTGCTGACATTCATATCGCCCGCCCTCCTCCCCGGCGCCTGTAGCGGCTGCAGTACTTGCAATTACTCTTAGCATGGTCATCACTCACAGTGTTACACTCCATCTTTGCCACAATGGCTAAAAACAATCTGGGGATGGAGTCGATGCCCATGCGCACTATAGTCCAGGGGAGGAGCCACCTATCTCGTGATACTTCGAAGACTCTTCCAGGACAACAATGTGCAATCATCCGGACCCAACACTAGGCGGCGATCTATGCACAAGATATGAATGTCAGCAGCCCTACATGCCAAGAACAGATGCATACTGGTAAGTAGCATATTCGTTCTCCACCTTCAGGGAGAAATGTAAGAGGGTCTGCAGGTTATCTTTGACAGTACGGAGATCCTGCTTGACGTCAGCCATCTTCTCAATGTAAGTGAGGCTATCGCAACCAGCGGCCGGCCTGAAATAGGATAATTGATGGGTCCCCTTAGGAAGAGGGGCGTTGGATGGCAAAGTATAACCCTCATAAAGGTTGCAGGGGGAGATATTATCCCGCTTGAGATCGGTCGTAATATCCAGTGAGGGGGAGGATTAGCAAAGAAGGCATCAGGACTCCATGTAAGCGGATGGAGAGAGAATCCTTGAGTAGGATTCGCGACAGGCAAGGTGATCT
Organism: Lissotriton helveticus; assembly: GCF_964261635.1. Taxonomy (NCBI): domain Eukaryota; kingdom Metazoa; phylum Chordata; class Amphibia; order Caudata; family Salamandridae; genus Lissotriton; species Lissotriton helveticus. The sequence continues at coordinate 155,548,614 of NC_136068.1, read as the reverse complement.
TATCCATTGAGATGGGGTAATCACGGGGGAATAGGAAGGTGTGGGTAAATGGGTGAAGTACTGTGGAAAGACGCTGGGAGCAGGGCCCTCGAGTTGGTATTATTGGAGCCAAGAGTTAGATTATTAGGGTTAGGTATGTGGATAATACACTCACCCTCTGTGTAGGAGGAAATAACAGACCGGTTCATAGGAAATGAGGGAAAAGCGAAGCGGGGGAAATATACCGGTTTATAGGGAATTAGGGGGATTGGAGTGGGTGGAAGGAGAGGCAGAGGGAACATAAGGTCCAGCAATAGTGAAGATACGTATAGGATGCAGACTGGCAGGATTAAAGAGTTAAGTGTATTTTTAATTTTCAAAAATATTCTATCAAAGCGCTTAAGATTTAGGCCAGGGACTTCCGGCTTGAGGCATCAAGATGGTGGTCGCACTTTAAAGAGTGCCCTGGGACCCCTCCGTCATCCGCCTCGCATCCTGCAATCTCTGGCACCCATCCGTCCTCCCCACGTACCTGCTGTAGCCCCCGGTGTGTGTGAGGCCTCCTTTGAAGCCATTTGTGAACTGTGTCGGCCTCTGGGGTGGCCAGCTGCCTGCTGCAACTCCAAGGCCCTTGATTGCGAAATGGCGGCCCTCGTTGCTCCGCGCTGATGGGTCAGATGCTCCTGTCCTGGGGGTGCTGCTTGAGATCGCGACTCTCCCTTGATCCTGCACTGGACTCCCGAGCCACTCAGATTTTTCTTGGCCTCTGACTGCCCGCCAGCCGCCGGGGCCGCTCCATACTCGGCGGGTGAAAGGTGGCGGTGCCCGATGTCCCGGACGGGCTGTCTCCTTTCTTGCAGCGAGGGCCTCTGTGCAGGCGTAGACCGGGTACCCTCTGTGGTGCTCTTGTGTGCCCCAAGCCCATGAGAGGGGCGAGGCGGTCGGCGGTGGAGCTGCTTCGTCTCAGCTCTGGGGGCGCCTGCTGCCACTGAGGTGAGATGGCAAGAGGCGGTCGTGAGGTGGCGGCTACCATATCGGGTAGCGGGGAACTCGACTGACGTGCGTCTCTCCCGGGGCCCCTCCTCCTTCTCCAGGCGATTTCCATTGTTCGTGGCGGGAGGCTCTTGGCATCGGGTGTCGAGCTGCAATGCACCTCTTCCTCTCTACGCCTTTCACACAAGAGGTGGTCTCCTGCCTGGCGGTGCTGCAGCCCGGGCCTACATCATCTCCCGGCTAAGTTATTCCTTGTAGCTGGGCTTTTGGGAGTTCTGCTGGTGCTGTGACTTGGTTGGGCAGGTCCCCTCCTCCATAGTGGCCTGGATCCACTGGACTTGGCACCTGTGTCCTGCGGGGGAGGGGCCTGGAGAAGCCACCCCCCAGACTTTTTCACCATTGCCTGGTTCTGTGAGGCCTACCCCAGCCTTCTCCTTCTACTGGTCGCCGGTTGGGTGGCGAGGTGCTTCTGGGTGTCTTCCCCCCCACCACCCCTCGGGTGTTCTCGCTTCATACCTCCTGGATGAAGACTGACTGGGGGCTCACTGGTGAGGGCGCTTGTGGCCTTTCCCTTCCACCTTGCTAGTCACGCCACCAGGCTGCTCTTTTACGTGCCATCTGGGGGGGCCCGGGGCTGCCTCTGTTGATCTTCTGACCCTTGGAGCTCCTCCTGTCCCAGTGGCGGTTCTGTGAAGATTCCCACACCAGCGGTCGAGACCTTAAGCTGGGGCCTGCTTACTTTATTTCCGATCCCTGTGGCCCTGCCCAGCTGACAATCATGGGCAAAGACAGGACATCCTAAGCAGCGGCCGGCCCAACACAAACTAAAATGAATTCCTTCACCACCCTTGGGCACGAGCCGCCAGGGCAGGCTGGGGGCACACCCCCGTACCGGGCTCAGACCTAGCGACCATCTTGCAGGCCATAAGTAACTCGCAAGCCTCGGTGGAGGAAAAGATGGAAGAGATCAAGGTGGATGTGTCTCTCCTCCGACAGGACCTCCGCAATGCCACGGCCCGAATATCCGAAGCTGAATCCCTAATCTCGACTGCAGAAGATCACATCCGTTAGCTCAAAGAGCAGGTGGCCAATCTAAGCTCCCACACCAAGGAGCTTCATCGCGCGCGCCGCAACAACCTGCGACTAGTGGGATTTCCGGAGGGGGCCGAGCAGAATCAGGCGGCTGCCTTTGTGGAGGCTTGGTTCACCTCCTGGATGTCGAAGGACTCCCTCTCAGCCTGGTTTGTGATAGAGAGGGCACACCGGTCCCTCGCCCCAAACCACCGGTCGGGCCACCCCTCGTCCTATCATCCTGAAGATTCTCAACTTCAAGGACTGGGATGCCATCCTGCGCGAGGCGCTCTCTCTGGGTCCCCTAAAATTCCAAAACCTTGGCATCATGGTGTTTTCGGACTACACCAGAGAAGTGCAGGATCAGCGTCGATGATGCACCGAGGTGAAGAAGAAATTACGCTCCCTGGGCCTCCAATGCCAACTGCAGTTTCCGGCACGCCTGCGGGTTGTTTTCCAGAACAAGACGCACTTCTTCGAGTCCCCTCAAGCGCCTGGACTTGGTTAACGGAAGAATAGCCCCTCAGGCTGCTGCGTAGTCAAACCCCCAGGCCGCCGAGCGTTCTGCCCTCGCAGCCCGGGGCGCCAGGGGCGCACGCAATCCTGCCGCAGGCGCCGGTCTCATAGGGTGTCCTGGAGATCCTGAAGCCTCGCAGCACAGAGAACCGGCGACTCTTCGGGCTCCTCCACCTTACCCTCCCCGTCTCAAACTGCATTCTTCCGGAGGCCCGTCTGTGGTGTCCCCAATATCGCCCCGCCGGGAGTCCCGGGGGGCGACTACTGATCTCTCCCGTAGCCCGACCCTCTGATGTACTGGCGAGGTCCTGAATCTTCTGTAGGCGCTTGGGGGCATGCCCCGACCTGCTGGGGGTCTGGAGCTATGGCAGACTGTTCGCTCTGAATCTTCGTATTTTTGCCGAGACACTACTCATCCGCTCATATGGAGGGGTCCATCCACGCATCTCAATCAGAGCGTTTTAGTTTGGTTTCTACTTCTTTGGGGGCCGACAGATGCTTCTGTTCTCGAAGTATAGGGTGGGGCGGGGGAGGGGGTTGGGACTGTTTTTTCCCGCAGTTTCTTTTTGGTTTTGTTTTTTGTTGTTTTATTACATCAGTTTTCACACAACACCCTGCCACAATTCCCTCTGGGTCACTTCAGGTCTGATCCTGACACCTGGTTTGACGCGCTCGTGACCCCTCCCGTGACCATGACTCCCGATGATGCTCCCTTCCATCTGTATGACCACCTACTGCCATGACTGATACACCGGTACCAAGGGCTTCCCTTCACCTAATGTCCTGGAACCTGAATGGCCTTCTGGACCGCTTCAAACACATGGCTGTACTGCGGTATGCACAACCCCTTGGGGTTGTCCTACTTCAGGAAACGCACTTGCTGGGGAATCATTGTCCCTTTCTGGCACGGTACGGATTTGATCAGGTTTGGCATTCTGGGTTTACCAAGGGTTCCCATGGGACCGCAATCTTGTTGAAGCGTTCCCTCCCCCTTGTGCCTTCAAAGGTCATTCACGACCCGCAGGGCACGTTTGTGGCCCTTTGCGGCTCCTTGAACGGCAACCCCCTGAACTTGGTATCCATATATTCACCCCCTTCATTGCTTGCAGCGACTCTGGCCAACTCTTATCGACCTCGTATCCTCACTACCCTTGGGCCCCACTTTTATTGGAGGGGACTTTAATGCGGTTTCCGCCCTGGATCTGGACACGTCTGCCCTCGTCCCACAATAGAACCGCGCAGGCGAAACAATTTCTGAACTGGTACAAATCGCTGGGGCTGTGTGTGATGCTTGGCGCATGTGGCATCCACAGGCCATACAGTTCACTCACACCTCAGCAGCCCACCACACGCATTGACGCAATCTTTGTCCCCTCGATGGACTGTGCCATGATTCAAGATGTACGTATCCTTCCTAGGGGTATCTCGGACCACTCTCCGGTCTTACTCAGCTCGGGACACCCCCCCCCCTTCCTCGCTGCGTCCGACGTGGAGGCTGAACACATGGTTCCTCCAGGACATGGAGTTCCGGAAGGTAGTGGAGCAAGAACTCAAGCAGTACTTTTTGGCCACCGACGGGTCTGTGTTCTCTCCGGGTACTCTATGGGAGGCGAGCAAAGCCACAATCCGCGTTGTCGCTAAGGGCCAGGTTAAGCGTCGGCGGCAGGAGCAACTGCATCAGATTTCCTCCCACCAGGCGCTGCGCCTCGAACAAAACTTGTCCGGGGAGAGACTTCTTACCCACCTCCGTGCTGAGATTAGCCAACTTTTTAAGGATGCCGCTAAACTTCGCTGGCGTTCCCCAGGGAATATGGATGGGGTGACGAGAATGGCTCCCTCCTTCACAGGTTGGCCACCTATTACGGGGCGAACCACATTATTCCCGAAATAGTTGACCCGGACGGCTCGGTGCACCGCTCCCCTACGGAGATCGCCCGCGCCTTCTCCTACTACTACTACCGCCAACTGTACACGACCAAATCCCCGACACTCTCACTCACGGGCTTGCTAGAAGCCGGGACCGCTCGCCTTCCTCGCTTAGACCCCACGGTCCAGGCGGATCTAGACCGTCCTATCCCTCGTGAGAAGATCGGCAAGGCCATAACCCGTACCGCCTCCGGCAAGACGCCGGGTCCAGATGGATTCCCACAATAATTCTATGCTCTATATCGCGATACCCTCATTCCATACCTTGCTGGATTGTTTGAGGAGGCGGTTGACAAGGGTTCCTTCCCACCAGAGACTGACCTGGCCACCATTGTGGTACTTCCCAAATCCCAGCCACCCCCTTCTAGGTGTGCGGACTACCGCCCCATCTCCCTTATCAATACGGACCTAAAACTCTTTGCCACAATCCTGGCTCAACGGTTCCAGCCGCACCTTACCGTCCTGGTTCATCCGGACCAGTGCAAGAATATGCCATCCCGCGGCACCCAACACTGTCTCCGACGACTGCACCTGGCCCTAGCCCACCGTAACTTGCTCACCCCATATTTAGTGGTCCTCCTGGTGGATTTCGAGAAAGCCTTCGACTCTGTAGATTGGGGGTTTCTGGACGCCGTTCTCACTATGATGGGCTTTGGTCCATACTTCCGGAGCCACCCCAGAGCTCGTGTTTTAGTCAACGGGTCCTGTCGGAGCCCTTTCCTTTTCAAATGTTCTCGGGGGAGACAGTCAATTTTATTTATTATGATTTAGAATTCTGCAGAATTCCACATAAAAATTACTTTTTTATAACACAATTCATTCCAAAAATGTTCAAGTTAATTTCAAGTTATCATTTTAATTTTAAAAGCACGAATGAACATAGCAGTAGCAGTCGATCTTAAAATGTACAAAGTCGAAAAGGGGTGAACTTTAAATAATCAAATTATCATACATGAATTACAAATTTATACGAGTTTCTAATCTAAAACTATCCTTAAAACAAGCAATAATATAACTTATTGTAAAATACCAAAATATAAAATGGACTATACAGTACTGGATCATGGGCGTAATAATAATTTATCACTAAACTGTACTGTGTAACCGGCAGCATCATAACAGTGCAAAGTAGTTTACTAACATACACTCGCCTATTTCAATATACAGTACACAGTAGTCTAGCAGCAAAACAAGGATTTAGTAAAGTACATCAGATCTAAAGGTCAGTAACTAAAAGACAAAGTTTATATAAATGCCCATGCTTAATTCCAACCTAATAGATTGAGCATCATACATCAAATACATGATGACTTAGCAGCGAAACAAATTTAGTAAAGTAGTTCTAATCCTAAAAATTGACTAGCAGCAAGACACGTTTGAACAAAGTGCACATGCCTAATTGTAAACGCAATAAATTGGTCATGAAGACTGGGAGGTCGAGAAAAAAGTGCAAGTGCTCTATGCATCCTTTTTAAGAATATCTTTACCAACCAATAACTAGCAGCAGAAAGATTTTTATAAAGTGCACTTATACAGTTGTAAACATAACTAATCGGTCATAATGACCGAAGGGTCAAGATAAGGTGCAAGTGCTGTAAACATACCTATCTCAAAAGAAGACTGGAAGGTCAAGAAAAACGTGCAAGTGCTCTGTGCATCCTTTTTAGGTTTAATTCTTTTTATTGAGAAAAGGTACAGCACAGACAAGCCTTAGACAATATCAAGGTGTACATGGTAAGAGGTGTCCAATTCAATCCGTCGAGCCTGTAAAATCTGAGGTGGATGATCACCCTCAATGCCGGAGGCTGATTGTATCCGAAACTACTCTGGAGCTCCCCCCCCCCTTCAACATCATCAACAAGAAAACCCCCCAACTCCCTCCCTCCCCCCAAAACACCCCCCCCCCCCCCAATCCAGTACGGTCGCTCACCTATGTCTCTCTAGATCTCCGCTTCCGGGCCCCTGTGCCTCGTCAGCTTCATTGTGCGGCACTCTTAGAGTCTGTGAGTCTCAATAATTGGAGATACCTCGGGCATGTAAGTTCTCGAAACTCATCAATCAGCATCGATCGGAATGGTTGCCACAGTTCTTCATAGGCGTCCCTGTCTCCCGCTCTGAGGAGAGACATCTTCTCCATACCTAGTACAAACCACATTCTGTGTAACCAGCCAGTAAATGTGGGAAGGGTGTCTGTGCGCCAATATGTCAAGATAGTCTGTAGGGCCGAGCCCACCGCAATCGCTATTTGACGACCTCTGCGGGAGCGTAAGGGGTATGTAAGGGCGTTGGGAAGGCCAAGGACAATGTATGCTGGGAATCTAGGGAGTTCCGTCTGGAAATGCTTATCCACTTCGTCCAGGACCTGGGTCCAATAAGGCCTAAGGAAGTCACAATCCCAAAGTAAGTGTGTCAGGTTGCCCACTTTCCCGCACCCCCGCCAACACCGATTATCCCTACTGCGGTCCATTTCATGAAGTCTTTCTGGAGTATAGTACCAGTATGTGGTTACTTTGGTAAGTGTCTCTGTGAGTCCTGTATGGTATGCGGAGTGTCGAGCCCTGTACGCGATTGAGTCCAATTCTTTGCGGCTTAAGGCCCTGCCCAATTCCCTCTCCCAACGCTCCCTGCCTGGGTTATAAATATGTGTTTGTATTGGCTGTAACATCTTGTAGAGGTCCGATATGAGTTTAGCATATGAGGTGCGTGAGAGGAGCCAGCGTTCGTATGGCGTAAAGCGCCTATCTGCCCGGGTCGGACTTGTGGCTGGAGCGCCCAATGCCTCGCCTGGAGGTATCTCAGCCTCTCCGTTTCGGGGAAGTTATATTCCTGCCTGAACTGATGGAATGGCAAGACTCCCTCCGGCCCATATAAGTGATAGAGAAAACAACAGCCTGCCGATCTCCAGTGTGAGAAGGCTCCCCTCTTTGTCCCCGGAGCGAAGTCAGGGTTATCTACTAGTGGTGTAAACGGAGAAGGGTATGATGTGAATTCCTGGGACAAACAGGTGGAGTCCCAAACCTCTAGTGGAAGTCTGGTGATGTACGAGGCATACAGGTTTGCTGGTCTGTGGGCTTTCCGGAGAAAGGGGATTTCCTGCAACGGGCGACTGGCCACCGCCTGGTCTTGAAAGAGCCAATGCTTCTCCGACTCCCATTTGCTCCATTCGACTAAGTACCTTAGCTGCGTCGCCTGAAAGTATTTCTGCAGATCAGGCCGCCAAGACCTCCGGCTTCCGGGGCAAGCATCGTCAGAGCACGTCGCATCCTGGGCCTCTTGCCCTGCCATATAAAGCGGGCGATGTCGGTTTGCATCTGCTGGATCCAACCATTGGGAGGACGCAGTGGCAGGGCCCGGAATAGGTATAAGATCTGGGGCAAGACAGTCATCTTCACTGCTGCTATCTTACCGAGCAGTGAGAGTGGCAGGGGTCTCCACCGTTGCAGTTCGTCCAGTACCTTCTTGCGTAACGTCTTGTAGTTAACGGACACCATGGCGGGGAGTGTGGATGCCAGTTGTATCCCCAGGTATGACACTGTAGTGGTCGACCATTGTATAGGGGGGAGATTCTGTAGGTGATTCCTAGTGTCGGGTGAGAGGGATAAGTCCAGCGCGACGGACTTGTCAGTGTTCATTTTAAAGCCAGCCACTTTCGCGAAGGCTTCCAGCTCCGCCAGGCAGGCAGGGAGCGCCGTGCCTGGTCTGTCCAGGGAGATCAGCACGTCATCAGCATAAAGACTGATGGTGTGGATATAACCCCCGAACTTGAAGCCCGTAGCTAGCACGTCTTGACGTATTCGTTGGGCTAGAGGCTCCATATAGAGAGCGAATAGGAGTGGCGACAGGGGGCACCCCTGTCTTGTGCCACGTTCTATCGCAAAGCTTCCCGACGTGTATCCGTTCACTCGCACAACCGCTGCAGGGGACCTATAGCAATTAAAAACAAAGTTCCGGAACTTCTCTCCTATCCCTACCTTGGCTAGCGCCATCTCTAGATACGGCCAATGAACCCTGTCGAACGCCTTTTCAGCGTCGATGGCCAGCAGCATGCTCTCGCCAGGAATGCGTGATGCCTTCTCGATCAGATGAGTGACACGTTTGGTGTTGTCCACCGTCTGTCGCTCTGGTATGAAACCCGCCTGATCCGGGTCGATGAGCCCAGGCAAGTGGGGAGCGAGACGAGCTGCCAGTATCCCGGTATATAACGTAATGTCGACGTTTAGAAGCGAGATCGGACGTTATGCCCCGCATTTGGTCCTGTCTTTCCCTGGTTTGGGGATAACCGTGATGGAGGCCCGGAGCAAGTCGGGCGGTATCGCCCCGGGTTCGCCAAAGGTGTTAAAAAGCTTTGTAAGGATCAGGGCCAGCGTGGTAAATGTACAGGAATTTATATAGCGCAAATCACTAAGCGGTTTCTAAGCGCTTGCTTAGGGAACCCGTCCTGGTATTCCCCTGTGAGATAACCCCGGCAGGGTATCCGCAAGGTGAAAGCCAGGCATTCCGCCGCGAGGGGCCGTTGTGGAGATTAAGCAAGCTATTGTCCAGAGTCGCAGAGTGTGAACCCGTGAATCGAGTAGGCACCAGAGCGAGAATTGTCGAGTCCATGGACATTTTAGGACTCAAGACCTCCGCCGAGCCGGGAATTGAACCCTGGTCCCGGGCTGACCTCTGCTTCCAGGTCTGCCTCCTCTAACCAGTGAGCCACACTTCTTATAGAAAAGGGCCGGGAAGCCATCCGGCCCCGGGGCCTTTCAAAGTTTAAGGCGGGCAATGGCTCTGATTACCTCCTCGATGCGAATCTCCCTCTCGAGGAATGCCGTCTGGGACGGAGCGAGGGACGGTAGCGAGACGGAGTCTAGATATGCCGCGGCCTCTACGTCGTCCAGAGGGTCACTCGCATAAAGTGAGGCATAAAAGGAGCGGAAAGCTTCTGCGATCTCCGCGTCTTCAGTGACGGCCACCCCGTCTGACCGCAAAATCTCTCTGACATTCTGTCGTTGGCGCACCGCCTGTAGCCGGTGCGCCAGGAGGCGTCCACACCTGTCTCCCCCAGTGTAGAAGGCATGTTTCAGTCGCAAGGCTGCGTACTCTGCAAGATCCACATCTAAGGCCGACAGTTGTGTGCGGGTAGCTTTAAGTTGCTTCCAGACCCTAGGGGCCCCCATGTGCTGATGGATCATCTCCAACTCCCGAACGCGCTTGGTGAGGTCGTCACGCTTAGCCTGTCTGTCCCTGTTCTCTGCTGCTGAGAGGGCTATGTATTCCCCCCGGAGAACCGCTTTAAGGGCAGCCCACTGTATAGCTGGTGTTGTGTCAGTGTTGTTGTTGTGCACCTGATAGTCCTGCATAGCTTTTTTGATGTGTTCTATGGCATCTTTCCAGTGAAGCAAGACGTCTCTAAGACGTCATATTCTGGGCGGCCTAGACGCCGGCGGCAGGGTAAGGGTGGCTAGCACAGGTGCGTGATCGGAGTGGGAGATGGCCCCTATCTCTGTGGAGGTTACTATCGTGCATACTGGCCTGGAAGCTAGGATGTGGTCAAGTCTGGCATAGGTCTTATGGGCATGGGAGTAGTAGGAGAATTCCCTATCTTGCGGGTGGAGTCTGCGCCACAGGTCATGGAGATCTAAGTCCTTCAAGTTGTCCCGGCCACTAGCTGACAGAGCCCCTACTTGGTGGGTGCGTTGCGCGGACCTATCCAGGATGTTATCAAAGACTATATTCAGATCCCCCTCAATTATAACATGCCTGTCTGGTGTGTTCATTACCTCCGCCAGCGCCGCGTGCAAAAAGCGTTCCTGCTGTTCGTTGGGGCTATAAAGGGAGCCCAGGGTGAAGGTAAAGCTGTTAAGTGAGAAACGGTAAGCTAGCATTCGCCCTCTAATTTCCGCACATTTGTGAAGGACTTCCCCTCGGAACCGTTGTGCTACCAGAATAGCCACCCATGCAGTCTTAGTGGTGCATGAGGAGAAGAGCTGCGTGGGGAACTTATGGGATCGCATTCGGTGGCAGTCTCGGGGTAGTAAGTGGGTCTCCTGTAACAGGCACAGGTCCGCTTGGGAGTGTTCTAGGAAGGACAGAATCGTTCTCCTTTTAATAGGATTATTTAGACCCTTAACGTTAAGGGTCAACACCTTAAGTGTAGTGGGCGGCATCAATCTTCGTGTGCAGTACTGGGTTGGCTGTCAATGCTCGGATAGTCCGCCCGGGAATGGGGTCAAGATTTGGACGTCTGGGTCTATCCCAGCCCCGTATGTGGGTGACAGGTTATAGGAGTAAGCAGACAATACGCACTTGACGAGTTCCCCCCTCCCCCCGCCCTTCCTTCCACCCACTCCCTCCCTACCCAACACTCCCTCCCCCCAAATCTCCCCAAAAACCTGAAGTCCATTGTCCGTCACCCTCCTGGGTGTCCTGGAAGATAGTCTCTCCGGGTGAAGCTGTCTACCGCGGGGAGCCTTCCCCCCCGCCAACCGGCCTGCAGTTAGAGAGACCACACCGGAGTTTCATTAAGCACGGTCATCCCGGTCAGCCCACTTGTGTCACGGGGAGGTCGGAGGCCACGGCCTCAAGCGCTGCCCGTTGTCCTTCCTGGATATCATCTGCTGGAGGTTTCCTGATCCGTCGTCTCCTGCCCTGCTGACGCCATTGTGTGCCCGTTCGGGTCGGGGAGCTCTCTACTGCCTCTGGTGGGTCAATCCCCAGCAAGCTACAGGCCTCCGACAGAGAGCGTAGCTGGTACAGTTTGTTGTCTAATTTAAACACGAGTCGGAAGGGATGACCCCAGCTATATGGGATCTGCTGCTGCTGTAAGTACGCTGTGACAGGTTTAAAGGTCCGTCGTTTTTGCAAGGTGAGTGCAGATAAGTCTTGGTACAGGATCGGTGTGTGCCCTTTGAATGAAACAGGGTGTTGCCGCCGTGCCCGCTGTAGGATTTCTTCTTTGGTACGAAAGTCTTGTACGCAGACCAGGATGTCCGGAGGGGGGGCCGCAGCATTCCTCGAGCACCCACTCTGTGTGCCCTGTCAAGGATTAAGTCAGAGTCCAGTGGGCGACCCAGAATGTGATTGAAGAGTTCTTTCGCAAATGCGGAGACATCCATGACTTCGTCTGTCATCTTCACGCCTCTGATGCGTATGTTATGGCGTCGGGACCTATTCTCCAAGTCCTCCACGTGGGACTGTAGATCTACTTGCTGATCGTGTAGCCGCAGGATCTCCTGTTGGAGGGCGTCAATGTCTGTATCCTGCCTATCTATCTAAGTTTCTAGGTCCGCAACGCGCTCCCCCACTACGTCTACGTCCCGGCGAACATCCTTGAGCTCTTCTGTGAATTCCTTTTTAAAAGTGTGGATGTCGTCTCGCAAGGCGGTGAAAAGCTACTCCAGCATCGCCTTTGTAATGGGTTCTGCTGTCTCCGGTGAGCTCGTGGCAGGGCGCACCGCGGCCGCGGGCATGGTTTTGGGAGATTGGGACGGCTGCGTCCTTTCAAACAGTTCTTTTACTGTCTTCTCCTTGCGAATCCTCCCAGTGGCCATGATCTGTGTTCCCCTGGGCTATGTAGCGCTGCTCGTACCTGGGTTGTGGTGCAGGCTGATGGCACAGACGTCTTCCCGCAGTTCCTCCTCCGTCCGTGGCACCTCCGCTCGGGTCTGTGGGGTCTTAAGTCCGCCCCTGCGCAACCGCAACCACACGTGTCCCCGAATGGTCCGGGGGCTCCTTACTGTGCCTCGGCCGCCCCTCTCTGCTCCAGCTCCGCGATACGCTCAGGGGTCTGTCGTGGTTTCACTATGCAGCAGCTCTGGGGCCCTCCGGTGATCACAGCCCTGCAGTGCGAAAATCGGGGTCTTCCCCGGGCAGTCAGCAGCCTGGCTGGGTCTAGCTTCTGTGGTGTCCGTAAAGGGGCAGGTCTCTCCTCAATCCGTGCTGTGCCCCACTGCCAGTCTCCCTAGGGGAGCTTCTCCTTTCAAGGGCAGTCTTTCCCTGGGCCTGCACTCCCCCGCGTGTTCAGGGCCGCTCCTGCCAGTTATAAGGGCGCTCCCCCTTTACAGATATGGCGGCCGGGGGTGATGCAGCGCCCCTCCCCGCCTCTGAATGCAGGCTACAAGGACCGGGCCCCTACCTCTTCGGGGCGCACAGGTCGCCGATCCCCGCTCCGTCGATTCCGGGCTCCAAGGGCACTCGGGGGCCGCGGCACCAAACCACCTTTACCAAGATGGCGCCCGCGGCCAGCCGGGCGTCCGTTTTTCTCCCGTTCCCTCCAGCGCGGGCTGCGAGTAGCGCCGCTGTATCTCTCCCTCCCTCGGGGGTCCGAGAAGGCTGACTTGGGACCGCTACCAGAATCGCGCTTCTTGGTGCCGCTGAGCGCGCGGTCTCCGCCCCTCCTCCGCTCCGGGACTCGAGGCCACCAGACCCGTTCACCGCAGATCGCCAACCGGGAGCCACACCGGCCCAATCCACTCCGGCACACTCTCGGGAGTCCCAGCGGCACTTTCCACTGTGCCGACAGCTGTAACGGCCGCAGGCCGGTGCTTGAAGAGGCCGTCGGCGGGAGCCAGGCAAATCCGCGTCCGCCTAAGCCGCCATCTTGGCCACGCCCTGTGCATCCTTTTTAAAGAGATCTTTACCAACCAATAACTAGCAGCAGAAAAAAAATTGTAAAGTGCATAATAACTAGCAGCAGAATTGTTTTTGTAAAGTGCACATACACAGTTATATATGTTTAAAAATTGTTTAAAAAAGCTAAATATTTTAAAACACATCAGTTCAGATGGGGGGGACAGCAGGCAATTTTGGGCATGTTCTGCAGTAGTACTGTTGTGCTTTAAAAAGCAAATCCTTAAATGTCTACGACGTATTGAGTGTAATGCGGGACAAACAAATAAAACATGCTTCAAATCTTGTATACATAAATTACATAACTGACAATACCTTTCATTTCTAGGAATACCCTCCCAAGATCCTGTTACGATTCTTAGGGGGAGTAAATTCAATCTCAGTAGTAAAATCACCCTACGCACTCCATGTTTGAGATTCCATAAGACATAAGGCTGGGGATTTTTGACAATACTACTCCCCACAATACAATCAATGCTTCTGTTCTCTGAGCACATTTTAATATCTCTTTCTCGAGACACCATGTATATTGTTATCTTAATTATCCTCTTCAAGGCCGTTTTGCAAAGAACAGCTGCCCCATCCATGCCTAAACCAAACATTAATAATGCTTTTAAATGATGCCTAAAAATAGTACTTTTTTCCAATCATATTTACAAATATGTCTCTATGCAACGCTACCCTTAGCAAATTCTCAGAGCTATTTATCAGTGCATTACACCATCTTAGGCACGGGGCCATTGATAGCACATATGTAGAAAGTAGACCAAATTCGAGTCTAAGCGCTGCAATTGGTGCCGCACAATTCAAGTTTCTCGAATTTGACCCACTCTTGTGCATCTATTGTTTCACTGGCATAGCTCAGGGTTGGTGGGATCTTTATTTTATAAACTGAAATAATGTGTGAGAAATGTCTTTTCCCACAGTGTGTATACAGACGATTAATTGCAAAGGCTTGGGAAATTTCTTTACCTTTGCAATAATCCATATGTCTATTAGCTGAACACCTATTTGTGAATATTTTTCCTAAATATGGATAACATTTGACTACTTCCAGTTTTTCTTTTCCCAAAAACCAATTCAGATTTTTTCTGACCTTACAACCTTAATAGCTAAAAATCATAACTTTGCTTTTTAAAATATTTATTTTTAAATAATACTCTTCTGTGTACCCAAGTAACTCGGAAAGTCTTCTTTGCAACCCAATTGGTGTTAAATCCACTATTATTGCATCATCTGCATATAACAGGCAGCTCAACATTAAGTTTCCTAATTGAGGAGGATCTCCCTAACTAAGCCCCACTCTGCACAGCAGATCATTAATGTAAATGGAAAAGAGTAAAGGGGCCGGGAGGCACCCCTGCTTCAACCCATTATTTGTTATTATTTTCTTCGAGAGACCTTGTGGTCCCCCGCACCCCCCCCCCCCCCCCCCCCCCCCAATAAAACCTTTGTCCAGGTCGAAGAATGGAGAGTAATTATTAATCTTAGAAGATTCCCTGGTATCCCCATAGTGACTAATTTCCTCCACAGCTTCCCCCGGTCTACCCTATCGAATGCTGTGGAGAAATCTATAAAAGCTGAGTATAACAGGACACCCAGACCTACTGGATATTTTTCGGTTAAAGTTTGCAAGATAGAAATATTATCCAGTGTTCCACTATTCTTACGGAATCCTGTTTGTTCCAAAGGCATATAAATATTTCCACATTCCCATTCTTGAAGATGAGTGAGAATACTCTTTGCAAACAGTTTCCCGGTTGCGTCCAGAAGCGAAATCTGTCTAAAACTGGCCGGGGAATTTTTTGGCCCTTCTTATATAGCGGAACTAGTATGCTTCCCTTCCAGGATTGTGGAATATCCCCATAAGTATAACAATGGACAAACAATGGATGCAAACATTTCGCCCATTCTTCACAATTATGGCAACTGGTACATCATCTGGGCCCATTGCACTAGAATATCTTGCCCCTTTGATGTAACCTTCAATCTTTTTTTTTTGTTTTTTTGTTTTTTTTGTTTTATATAGCGCGAACTAGAACCGAACCGAATCAGTTATCAGAGCGCTTTACATAGCACCAGTTACGTTACATGAGGACACACTTTCATTTTAGGCACGGGGAGATTAAGTGATTTGCCCAGAATCACAGGGTTTTTTTTGGCGTCGTTACCGAGACTCGAACCCAGATCCCCAGGTCCGAGGTCGAGCGCCTTAGCCGTTAGGCCAACCCCTCTCCCTAGTTGTGGCCTCACAGGACAGTTCCTTAGTTCTTCATGCATGTTGGTGCTCCATGATCACCCCCCGTAGATGGAACGTTAATAACATCTTCGATCTGTCCAACTGTGAGATTTAGAGCATAGAGCTGGGAAATGTATATGGCCCATTCTGCTTCTGAGATTAAAATGGGTTTTGATTTTTCTCTCCCATCACAGAATTTTACGATCAATGCCTAATACTAACTAGTATCCCCGGAAAGAGCCACTTCTCGAAGTCTAACCCATTTTTCATCTTCAGCACCTTTTCGGTCCGATGCTATTTTCCTTTTCCGTACCTGTTTTAGCCCACATATTTCTCTCTGCCTTTGTGTCCTAGGCTCCCTAAATTGGTCTCTAGTTAAACCATTAATTTCCCGATTCAAGTTTTTTTAAATTTCCCATGGTATTATTACTATTGTAGAAGCACTAAAGACTTGTTTCTTTCTTCCGAAAGTTCTAATTGCTGCCAAGACTCTCTCGTACCTTTGGACTGATGTTTCTTGACTAAGGCTACAAGCAATATTCTCAAAAGCCCTCTTAAAATTTGGAAACAAATTATTTGACCAGCAAGTACGCCCATTATTTTGATTAAAAGAGACATTTTCATTCCTCTGATTACAAAGTTCAGGCTTCTCAATTGTTATGTCCATGCTTGCAACTAAAATATTATGGTCACTCAAATTTGTGGCTGATACCTTAAACTGTATAAATGCATTAAATAATTGAAAGGAAACTGCATATAATCAATTAAAGAGTGTCCATATGTCCCATGAAAAGTGTAAGCTGCGGGGGAGTCCTCCGGGAATCTACCATTTTAATATTACAAGGTCTAAACTTCCAAGATTTTGCAAAAGTAATAGGCCTCGTTTATCCGACTTTAATTGGACCAGCAGTACAGAATCTGGGATAGCCCATACCTCCTCCAGTTCCGGATTGGAAAAAGACCAAGGCTGCACTATTACATAATTTAGCATTAAAATGACCTACCATCATTATACGTGAGCATTCTTCATTATTACCTAACCTTTGCACAAAAGTGCAAATGGAATCGACCAGTACATTAGATGCCCTCCTGGGAGGGATATACACATTTACCAATTAAAGAAAAATCGCTTGCCCCAAATTATCTTCACCTATTCTCAGCTTTGCTCCGATACAGCATTTTGATGGATGCTCATAGATCACAGGATCCCGCACTGTCACAACTAAGTAAAATAGCTAAACCTCCACTTACGGCCCTTTTTTTTAATTTTATTTTTTTAATTTTTATTGAAAGAAGAAAAACCAAAGTACAAGGCAAAAAGGAGACATTATACATGGACATGTGTTCACATAGGAGGACATCTAGGCACGGTGTTATACAACAGATCAATAGTACATATTGTGCGGAGGGGGCCAGTGGGGGAGCAAATTAAGGATAACAAAAAACACACAAGACATGGAATGCCGGATCAGGGGGACAGAGGAACCTCGGGGTTGTCCACGAACGGAGGTGCACACAGATTTCCACGGTACGCGTTCCATTGACTCCAGATACTATTCAATTTTCTAGGTTTGCCCCGCGCCACATACACAGTCTTCTCTCTGAACATACACCAGTCCGTATTCTCCTTCCACACCGTCACCCTGGGCGGGCGCTGGGAACCCCACAACTGCGCCACATCTCTTTTGGCAATCATATTCCCCAGGGTCGCCCATTGTGTCTGGGCCACACTATAATCATTCGGCTCCCACACATTCAACAGGCACCGCCTGGCCTTGGGCTGCAGCACCACCCCCGTGACTCTACCCATCACCGCATGCACGTTATTCCAGAACTGCACCACCACCGGACACTCCCAAAGTATATGGAGGAAAATCCCAAGCATCCCACAACCACGCTTACATACCTCGTCCAAGGAATAACCCATGCGAATCAAGTGCGGACCAGTGATGTATACACGATGTAAGATTTTGAGCTGAACGAAACGGAGACGGGCAAGAATCGCGACTTCCTTAGGGGAGGATAATGCAGCTTGCCAATCCTCGTCGTCCAGCTCCAAACCATCGCCGGTCCAGACCTCCCTAAGACGCACCAACAGATCCACTCAGGTGTTGATCAACTTCTTATATATCAGGGAAATGGTACTGTCGGGAACGTGGCCGTCAAGGAGCCTATCGTCAAGGGGGGAGGACTCGGGGACGACAGTACCTGCAGGGAGAGCCGAACTCAGGGCATGGTGAATCTGTGTGTATCGGAAGAATTCCCTGTCACTCAAGTCATATTCTGTCTGTAGTGCCGCGAAGGTCTTGATTTTGCCTTTGACCCAAAGATCGCCCACGCAGCTAATACCAATCATATCCCATTTTTCAAACCCTTTCGTTTTACAGAGACATCCCAACCTTTCAGAAGCATACAAAGGGGTCGCACGAGTCAATCGATCTTCCCAACCCACAGACGCATTCGCAGCATGCCACACTCGTACAGCAATCTTGGTAGGTCCAGATAAATCCTTGCCCGCCGCCTTGGAGTAGAGCGCCCTCCTGTAGTCCCCGCCCGGTAGCAAATACTTATCCATCTCGAACGCCGGGTTAGGAGCGGGTGCATATGTCGCATGATTGATCGCACTCAGTTGCGAGGCCCAATAGTAACGCCGAATATCCGGCAAAGCTATACCCCCATCATACCAGGAAAGAGTGAGTTTAGCGAGGGAAATACGCGAACGTCCATCCCAGATCAACTGTCTCTGTAGGCTCTCAACCTCCCCAAAGTAACTCGCCGGAATAATATCGAACGTATTCTGAAGCACGTACAAAAACCTCGGTAGGGCCATCATTTTAAAAAGGGCTGCGCGCCCGAGCGACGATAGCGGCAACCCGCGCCAGCGCTCAACGTCAAGCCTCAATCTCTGAAGGGGGGGGGAGCAGATTATGTGCGTAGCCGCAGGGTCTAAGGATATAAAGATCCCCAAGTACTTAAAGCCCGTCAGAGAGACCTGAATGGGGCATCTGCGAGGCAAGGGAGGGGGACCGCCCGAGAGCACCTATACACAGGATTTAGCCCAGTTGATGACGAGGCCCGAATTTTTCCCGAATGAAGTGAGCACATCGAACAAAACATTAAGAGATTTTCGAGGGGACGTAAGGTACAATAAAATATCATCCGCGTAGAGCGAGACGCGATCCTCAAAGTCCGGGGACAACCGGATCCCCTTAAGCGAGGGCTCCCAGCGCAACCAGGCATCCAGCGGCTCAAGGGCGAGTGCGAAAAGCAGTGGTGACAGCGGGCAGCCCTGTCGGGTGCCCCTCCCGAGGACAAAAGACGCTGAGACCCGACCATTCACAACCACCTGTGCCAGCGGCTCCGCATATAAAAGTTTCACCCAGCCGATGAACCCGGGGCCGAATCCGAATTTCACCAGAGCGGCCCAGAGATAAGGCCACACAAGAGTATCGAAGGCCATCGTAGCATCCAAGGAAGCCAAGATGGCCGGTTCATGAAGTGACGCCGCCCTCGCGAGAACACCGTGCAAGTGCCGCAGGTTAAGCGTCGTGTTACGATGCGGGATAAAACCGGACTGATCTGGATGGACCAGGTCGCTGATAACGTTCGTCAGGCGGTTAGCTAGTACCGTAGCCAGAATTTTCGGTTCGGCGTTTAGAAGCGAGATCGGTCTATAAGATGAACAGCAATCCCGTGTCTTCACTTCCTTGTGGATCACTACGATAGTGGCGAGACGCTGGTCACGTGGGAGGGAGCCAGAGTCGCGGGACTGTAGAAACATATCACGAAGATATGGAGCCAGTGTGTCTGGGCACAATTTATACAGTTCAATGGGCAGACCATTAGGGCCCATGGCTTTGCCAGAGCGGATTGAACAAATGGCAGTAGCCACCTCATCAGCCGACAGCACCGCGTCCATCAGGTCTCTGTCAGCCGCAGACAGGCTGGGCAAAGTAATATCGCGAAGCAACAAATGAGTCAGCCTCCGGTCTGTCGGAGACCGGAGCATACACGATTCGGAATGTGTTCCGCAAAGCATTCAACAATCGCAGCAGGGTCAGTCACGCACACTCCATCAAGGTTCTCAATCACAGGAACTACACGACTCGCCCTTTCTTTCTTGTCCAGCCATGCAATCAATTTACCCGCCTTATCCCCAACATCATACAGTCTGCCTTGCTGTTCCCTGCTCATGACCTTCGCTGCACCAGTAACCAGGGCCTTATAATCTAATTGTTTGAGGCTGAGGGAATGAAGTTTGGCACGGGACACACCGCGCTCCAAGTCACTCACCAGTGCGATTATCTCCGCCTCCAGACGGACCACCTCTTCATGCTTACTTTTCTTGGCGGCGGCGATCAAAGATAAAGCCTGCCCACGTATCACAGTCTTAAACGCCTCCCACAACGACACAGAAGATGACACAGACCCCACATTTTCTACTAAATAATGATCAAGGGATTTCACCAATTCGGAACGGATCTTGGGGTTGCGAAGAAACCAGGGGTTTATAGGTGCGACCCGTCCCTCATTACTCATGACAGTATCCATGCTAAGCCAGACTGGGGAGTGGTCGGATATGCCCCGGGCGAGGTGCCGCACCTCCCCAACGGAGGAGGACAGCGCCGCCGGCAACAGAATATAGTCGAGTCTGGACAGACTGCCATGGGCTCCAGAGTGAAAGGTATATTGCGCCTGATTCGGGTGCAGCAACCTCCAACAGTCCACCAGACCAAGTGTATCCAGGAACCCACTTAACCAGGAGTGTGACTTGGGGAGATCCCTGGGGGGATACCGATCCATGTCACCGGAGACAACCGAATTGAAGTCTCCGCCTATCACCAAAATGCCCTCAGGGAGCCCCAGTACTACACGCCCAAGATCAGCAAATGTAGAGGTCTGGAGACCCGGTGGAACATACACAGTGACAAATGAGACCGTCCTCCCCTCCCATCTACCAGTGAGAGCGGCATAGCGCCCCCTATCGTCAAGAAGCACATCATCAATTGTCAAGGGGAGGGAGGACCTAACGAGGATACCCACACCCCTAGAACCAGAGGTGAAGCCAGAGTGTGCCACCAGACGATACCCTCGCCGATTCATGGCATGGCACATGTTCCCAACCAGATGCGTTTCCTGCAACAACACAATATCGGGGGAGAGGCGCCGCAGTAGCTGCAATACCACACCCCGTTTTATCCTATGCCCCAACCCATTGACATTCCAACACATTAGTTTCAACCCACTATCCCCCATCCCAAAGAGATGTGCTGAGTCCACCCCACAATGAACACAATGACCTAATCAAGAAGGAATACGATACGTTGCCTTGAAAGAAACCCACAAACACCCAAGAACCCCTCACCACCCCCCAACGAAAACCCGTTACAACGCCCCCACCCTGCACCCCTGCGTTAGACTCAAAAGCCACCTCAACTTGCAGTGTGCCTGTCGCCCCATCATGAAACTAGTCTACGAAAAGAAACCCCCGAGGAGGAAAGAGTCCCACTCCCCCCGCCACCCTCGGGCACATAGCAATAGGACATAGTAATAGAAGAAATATCGAACCCAGCCGAATAGTACGTGAATGTTCAGAAATCAGGAAACATAATGTCACTCTTGTTCCGATAAGCCGCCCTCGGCTCCACCCGGATGCCCGGGTAAGTCAGTCTGTTTGGGGAGGGTATCCAGCCAGTCACTAACTCCATCAGGACGATCAAAGAAGAAAGTTCGGTCTTCATACTAGACACGCAGCCTGGTTGGAAAGAGCATTGCGTATTTCAGGCCCAAGTCTCTCAGCCTTCGTTTCACTCCCTGAAACCCCATCCTTTGTCTCTGAACAAGCTGCGTGAAGTCCGGGTAGAAACTCACCGTCGAGTTCTCGAATTTGACTGGGCCACTTACTCTCGAGGCCTGTAGGATGGTGTCTCTGTCCCTAAAATTGAAGATCCTGGCGATGATAGGCCTCGGCGTGGCACCAGACTTCGGCTTTCCGCCCGGCTCTCGATGGGCGCGCTCCACAGCGAAGAATTTAGTCAGGCCTGTGGGGGCCAGGTGATTCAAGACGATGTCCTCCACGAGAAGGTCAGTTGCCGAGGCACCAGAGGTTTCAGGAACCCCGACAAGGCGTATGTTGTTGCGCCTGGCCCTATTTTCAAAATCCTCCAGGCGATGGACCATGAGATCGTTGGAGGAGCGCAAGCGTCCAACTTCTGTCTGCAGATCAGAGACATCGGTCGTGAGGCTAGAGGTCTTTGGGTCCAAAGACTTGACCCTTTCATTGGTCTTCGATAAATCAGCTCTGATCAAAGTAACATCAA
Organism: Lissotriton helveticus; assembly: GCF_964261635.1. Classification (NCBI taxonomy): domain Eukaryota; kingdom Metazoa; phylum Chordata; class Amphibia; order Caudata; family Salamandridae; genus Lissotriton; species Lissotriton helveticus. The sequence continues at coordinate 155,526,957 of NC_136068.1, read as the reverse complement.
CTGCTACTGTGTCTATTTTGAGAGCGAGAGCCTCATATTGCTGGCCAATGGAAGTCTGCATGTTGGCAATGGCGCCCATGACGTCCTGCAAAGTCAATTCGACCAACGTAGTCGTATCGTCAGTGGGGCCCTCAAAAGCTCGACTGGCACCCCCGGGGGACCCCTTGGGTTGGGTATAGCGATCCATGACGTTGGTTTGAATCGGTCCCCTGCATAGAGGCGTTTTAGTCTTCCGCTTCTTGTTGTCAGGCCTGGTGGTCATATTGAATGGTGAGCCCCGAAGGGGCCCGCGAGACCTGGTGAAAATGGCCTCTCACCCCCAGACCACTGCAAATAACGAAGGTGGGCTGAAAGGGCCGAAGCAGCTGCTCAGCCCAACACCCAAACCCTCAGAACAGTTGGCGTATAGTCATGTAGCAAAGTTAGGCTGGATCCCGATGGGGACGTGAGGCAGTTACGCAGTCGGAGCAGGCAGCTGCCCAGAAACGAAACCGAAAGTCAACTCAGGGCAATAGGGGGAACCCCTCAGGCCGCTGTTGTTCAATTACTCCCTGGCGTCTTGGTGTGCCAGCTCCCGGTGTCGCCGTAGGGCAGGCCTCCAAAACTCCGGACGGCGTATATGCGGTTCCCGAAGTCCAAATGAAATTTTTAAAACAGCTAAGGTGTCAGCTGAGGTTCATCTGCAAGAACCTGTTGTCAAAGTCAGGATATCTTTCAGGATAGATGCGGAGGGCAGCGAGGGACTCGGGAGCCCTGTGCTCACGCGGCCATCCTGGATGCGCGTGTAGCTCCTCCTCCACTTACGGCCCTTTTACTGATTTTTTTACAGATTTTTTGCTGTACTGCAGTACACAAAAAATCTAAAACAAACTCTTTCCCCGACCACGTTTCCTGGAGGCAGATTATCTTGGGGTCTAATTCTATTAATGATTTAAGCTGATAACTTGATTTCCTTACCCCCGCCACATTCCAAGATATGATGTTTCCCAATTGGCTACACCCGCACTAGTGCTTTATGGTAGATTTTTTTGACCCATTCAGAGTACCAGCAACCCAACTCCACATTGCTACCTCATCCTCCCCATTAGCATTGGGAGCCCATTGAACTTCAGGTGCTAAAATATTAATTTCTCTATCACTCGGGTTTCTTCCTACTGTTATTTCTATATCTTTATAATTTATGGGGGTATTTCCACCCCTATTATTAGAGAAGCCATACCCTTGCATCTGATGAATCGTTCCAAGGCTTTCTGATGGAACTCTGCAAGGGGGTACGCTAGGAATCACATCTATACCTCTTTTCCTAAAGCCGTCTGCATTAGCTATAACCAGTGCTGACACTACCCCTGATGAAAAAGTAGCTCTAGAGCTTGGGGTGCACTCCTCCAGTCTAAATATACCGATTCAATATCTTTACTAGTTATTAACCCCAAATCCTCTATTTCGGTCAATATCTGTTGGAGGGCACTTCTATTCAATAACATTGGTTCAGTTTCAAACAGGGGGATAAAAATTAAAGACCTACACACTTGCCCGGCTCCTGATCCAGTATTCCTTATTGGTTTAATACCAGGCTTCCCTAAGACTGAATTTCTCTTTAACTTACCCCCTTTACTGTTAAAAACTGTAATTAGGTTCTCCCCCCCGATCCTCCTAACTGTCCCCTGGCCGGACTCAAACCTCTTTGGGAGAATATCCTTCCCACCGGGGTGCGGTATAGCGCCTCCTAAAGCTACATTTTGATCTGTTACAGGATCACCTAAATTATCCAGTACACTTCTTAATATAGGGTCTATGCTTGTATTATAATTTGTCCCACTTTCATCCTGACCCCCTTGACTCGATGGGGCAATTAACACCGGATTCTAACAGTTCGACTGATTATCATTTTCTTGCCCATGCTTTTGAGTATGCTTTTAATTTTTTCCTTTTGCTGGTAACCTGTGCACTCTCATGAAGTTTAACTTGGGGTGAGATTATAATTAGACTTCCTTTAAGCGAGACACTTTCAGTTCCCACATTCATTTCTTTTATTTCCCCATCCACAGATTTTGTACCACTTTTTAGCATCCCATTGCATATTTGACCTACATGGCTCGGTACTTCAGGGGCCTTTTCCAAATTCTTTATAGCTCGCTTGATCGGATTAAGATCTTGAACCCCTACCAGTATAGGCAAGAGAACTTCCAATACATGATCAGTATTTAATGTACTTTTTTCTAACAAAGATAAAATTGCAGAGAGGATTCTTTCTAATGCATAAAAAATCTCCAAAGTACCCCCCGTCCACACATTCTCGAATTCATAATGTTCTCTGCCCCCTTATCCAATGAAACTCCTGATATCCTTTCAACAGAAAGTTCTAATAAATCAGTAGCATGGGATAAACTAGTAGGTGTACTACTGTACAGAGTAGGCATATGTGGTAGAGCTGCTTTTGGAGCCGATTACAATTCTGGATCCGGATACAGTTCTGGAACCATCTCCAAGGCACCAGTCTTTTTCAGCTGAGCCATTAGTTCTTCATTCTTTTCCATTTGCTTAGCAATGTCCGGTAAGGTATAATCCTCCGTTTTCACCTGCCCAGAGCTAAAGCTATGTTCTGACTGCTGTTGCACTTTTAATGGAGGTTCACTCAATGCCCAGCGGCTCCGACCGCGTTTGAGAAAGGTTTCGCGGTTCCGACCGTGCCTTGTAGCGGAGCTGGAACAAGTCAAGACCTGCAGGTTACGCGCCCACTCCCTGCACGGCCGACTCCCTCCGTGCACAGTCGAGATAGACAACCGGAAGCAGCTTTCCAATCCTCCTGGAAGCATTAGGCCGTGAGCCCTTTCCTGTCTGCTGAGGAACGCAACAGGGGTACCCTCTCTCTCCACTACTCTTCGCCCTAGTGATGGAGCCCTTAGCTGCTTTAATAAGGTCCGAGAGGAATGTGCAGGGTTGGGCCTGGCCCAATGCAGAGGCCGACAAGATTGCTCTCTACGCGGATGATGTTCTTATCTATCTGGCGGACCCGGCCCGGGCCTCACTGCCTCCAGATTCTCCAGTCCTTCGAACGGTCCTCCGGCTGAACCCTGGCAAGTCTGTCCTTGTACCTCTACACCTATCCAGGGAATGTTATGACTGGCAGTCCAACATACCAATCTGGCTCCAATCGCTTAAATACCTGGGGATATGGGTGACCCTGCTCCCCGACTTGGGCCTTTAACGTCACTCCTTTAATTGAGAAAGCCAAATTGGACCTCCAGAACTTGCAGACGCTACCTCTGAACCCATGGGGAGAATCGCCTTGTTTAAAATCATGATTCTTCCCAGGTTCCTCTACAGGTTCCTCTACGTCCTTCAAAATACCCCCCTCTGCTTCCCTAGGAATTGGTTCTGAGAGCTAGACAGTATGGCCTCTAAATTCCTATGGGGGAAAGGGAGGGCACGCCTGGCCCTAAACACTTGCAGGATACAATCCTTTGACAGAGGTCTGGGAATGACTCACTTATCTGTATTACCTGGCAACACGCTTACTCTCCTTACATGATTGGTTTAATGAGGGGTGGTCTGACCCGGCCTACAGGCTTGAGCTGCACACGCTGCCACTGACTGACATCCAATACATGCTGAGGGCACACGGATCCCTGAACACAATCCCCCTGAGGCGCAGATCATGCTAGGGGATCTGGGGAAGGGGGGGGAGTCTCCCGTATCTACCATACTCTAATTAATTATACCCCGACCACGCTCGACAGACTCCGACATCAGTAGGAGCAATGGGTGGGAACTCTGGATGAGGTGGATTGGCGTGATGCCCTGATGGCCCCCAGGACTATTACTGCTTCCGCCAGACTTCGCTTGGTCCAACTATACTACTTGCATGCTGCCTACCTGACCCCAGCCCGCCTTCATCGGGTTGGACTCTGCCCCTCCCCTGCATGCACCAGGTGTGCACATGATCCCGCCGACTTCTTCCACATGGTGACGCTGTTCTGGGGTGACATTGTAGAAGAGCTTACGGAGGTGCTGGGTTGGGTGGTCCCCCATGATTCTAGGCACGCACTTCTGGGGATTACGGCTGGGCTGAACAGGTCCAGGAACGAAAAACTGTTTGTCACAACTTCATTGGCTGTGGCTAAAAGGGACATAGCTGCCTCCTGGATATGTCCGGATTCTCCGTGTTGGACGATGGCGGAGCGGGGTTGACTGGTGCGCCGCGCAGGAGAAAACATTGTATGAAGCACGTGGTTGTCCTAAGAAATATAGCAGGGTGTGCGGGAAGTGGCTGGGGGGACTGATTTAGGGTTATGGAAATGTTCGCCTATACTATTTTGTAACCTGCCAGATTCGTACATCGGGAAAGTATTACCTTTTGTACATACCTATGCTTTTATGCATTGCAATATGTGGCTGAATTGAAGTGTGAAAACAAAAGTTGTTTTTAAAAAAAAATATTTAGGACAGAGGCTTGAATTATGTTACCATTATTGTAGAGGGAAATGGTCCGATCAGCATTGAAGACTTCAGAGGGTAAAACGATTATTCAGAAACAGTTGGGGGGGTTTTGCTCAGAGGTTTGGATCGAAGCAAAGAAGTAAGGGCTCTACTCCACTGGGCTCTTCTGGTAGTGTAAAAAATGAGGTCTGTGACCACAATACCCTTTGACAGGCAAAAATAGGTGTCGGAGATGAGCGTTTCCAAACATTGTTTGAGCAGATTGTGTTTGTAGGTAGTGGCCGCTTTCTTAGAGGTTGGCAGAGGTAGACCATCTTAACAACATTCAGGTCTACATGAGCAAGGCAGTCAGAGGAGCGAGTAGTAGGTTGAGCCATGGCGAAGATAGCGAGCAAATAAGAGGTGGTGAGAAAAGATCACATCTTGATATTGTTAAGACCAACAGAAGGGAGGTGAGGTAGTCCAATTTAGGAGAGCAGTAATCTGGGCAGGCCTTGCTACTTGTTGAGATGAAATTCAAGGGTAGTGAGAAATTGCACTTACATATGAGATCAACAACACTCATTAAAGAAAATGACACCAGAGGGTAGTGAGATGTATCAACTAGAGCTACAAAACAGACAAAGTTACTATAACGATCCAAGAAGGCCATAGCCCAGAGTGATGTGTTGAAGAAAGCTGGAGTGCTGAGAACACATAGGAGCACACTACAGAGACATACAGAGAATCCTATTTCAAAACAGTGCATTGAGACTTGTTGCAGCAAGGCTATTCTAAGGTGGCTGCCGCAAAGGCGAGGCAGTAAGGCAGTCCTACATTTCTTTCTCTGCCCAAACTACTTGGGCTCGAGTTAAAAGTCCTTTGTTTATTTTTTAGACCAGCTGGTCCAACCACCAATATCACTAAGGAGACATTTACTTGTCAGGAGCGATCACCAAAAAGATCAAAAGAGTTTAATGCCATACAGCGTAGCCAAACAAATGAGCTCCTTTCTGAGAGCGGGCAGAAGCCTGGGTAGCAGAGCATCAGCAAAGAGCTAGGCAACTCCCTAAGAGTCACAATAGTGGTTCGGGAAGAAGGCACATCCAACCCTAAACAGTGAGCGAAGTACGTCTGTGTAATCCGCTCCACACTGCTTCTAGCACAAGGAGGAGGGGGTGGGCAGTATCCAGGCAGCCGCAAAACTCGAACTTGGCCTTCGATCCCCGACACAAATCTAGAACATCAAGGCTCTGCCACGCCTCTCCAATGCGGGTGGCAGCCTCTGACATCCCCCCCCTTAGCGCGAGCCAATAAACCCAGATTTCGCCACACTTCTCCGGTGTAGTCCGCACCTCTCAGCTGCGTGTACAAGGAGGAGGGGAGAGCGGGCAGAATCAATACAAACCACCAAACCCAGTCTCAGCCTCCGCTCCTCATGAAAGGGCAGCAGCCTCCATGACCAAGGGGCAGACCCTGACCACACTGCCGTGGTGCTTCAACTGGGACAGCAGCCTCCGCTTCCAAGGTGTGAGCCCAGAACCACCCGGGCTCCACTGCAGTGCTTCGACGAGGGCAGCAGCCTCTGTGCCCAAGGTGCTAGCCGAGATCACAGGGGCAGGGTGAACCTCCACAGGCCCAGGGAAATGGAACAAGGACCAGGACCTCTGCTGCGGACTTCCCAAGGCAGACGCAGGAAAGTGGCCAGCCGGCAGCGGGTACATAAATTCCAGATGAGAGCAGCCAAAACCCTCTACTCAAGCGAAGTGGTTGGTGATCCTTATCTTTTGGAGGGTGGATGGCGGGGATTGTAGCAGGATTCATCAGGGATATGTGATCCCAAATCCTGGGGCTCCAACTCTGCTGCCATCTTAGTTCCTTACATCTTCTTACTATCAAAACTGTGTTCCTGGTTGCCATCACCTCCGCAGGGCGTAAGCGTCAGGCTCTGTGTGTTCATCCAAACTACATATAAGCTGGTTCTGCGCACTAACGCATCCTTTCTTCCTAAATTTGTGATGCCTTACCATGTCAGCCAAAACATCACTCTGCTGGCATTCTATTCTCCTCTTACCTCCTATAAGGAGGGGATAGAGCTGAGCTTCTACATAGATCATACCAAAGACCACTGGGTGGATGATCAGCTCTTTTTAGGGTTTGCCGGAGGGAAAATGGGAAAGGCTCTGCATGAAGATCTGCTATGCACTTGCAAAGAAAAAGGGAAATTCTCTGCTTTGCATTAAGATCTTCTATGCACTGGCATATAAGCAAATTCCAGAAGGCCTGCAAGCCATTCTACCATGACCAAAGCTGCTACCACTGAGTTAGCATGCAAAGTCTCTGTCCTAGACTTCTGCCAGACAGCTACCTAGATGTCTATCCATACTTACATGAAGCACTATTGTTTGGACAGTCAGATCTGCTGAGAAGGCCACTCATCCTGCTAGGTCCTGCAGTACTTTTCTGGTTTGAGTCCTTTCACAGCCCGCCTCCCTTGGGTACTGCTTTGGTATCTTTTCAAAAGGTGAAGAATCTGCAGCTCGAAGTCTCTTTCAGAAGAATAAATGACTTACCTTCATTAGCGCTCTTTCTGGTAGAGACTCTAGCTGCAGATTCCTCCAGACCCTCTCATCCTCCCTGTTCTGTTTGGAATCTACCCATTTATACGATCACAAGTCTAGGAATCTGCACACTGTCTACCAATTCGCTTTTGGGGCTTTGCGTGTGGGGGTGCAAAGTCTCAAAAGCAACTGAGCGCACAGGAGGGGTGCCTATATAGGTCCCACATGTCATTTCCGGGGCGAAAGTTCATCAGCACGGATCCGCCAGGCGCCACCTTCTAGCATGCAGAAGTATTGCTAATATGTTTCCGGATACAGTCTGATGCCTGGGGAATAGTCAAAAAGGGAGGAATCTGCTGCTAGATACTCTCCATTAGACAGAGTGTTACCAAAAGTAACTTATGTGTTCACACACTACCCAAACCTTACAGATGTGGATCCTATCATCTTCTTTCCTTAATAAATATTGACTCAAAAATATTAGCAAAAGTAGTTGCCAGACCAGTCTGGATTTATTCCAGAACGGTGTATGTCCCACTACTTATGCACCGTTTTTGAATTGCTACAGCACTTAAATCCAGATGTTAAAGCAGCCACAGTCTCTCTCAACGCAGTCAAAGAATTCAACAAAGTTGAATGGGAATATATGTTTTCCATTTAGCATGAAATGTAATTGCACATTCCTTATAGGGCTTGACTGAATTACTGCACACAACCTCTACAGCTATAATCTGCCTAAATGTTCCGGTTTCAGACTCCATTCTGATTTCCAGGGGCACTCGGCAGGGATGTCTCTTGTCTACGATATTATTCGCACTAGCAACAGAGCCAGTGGCATGTAAATGTAAGCTGAGGCAGCAGGACTTCCATAGAAGGCGGTATTTTAGAGACAGAGGATTGTTCATATAATTATATGCGGATAATAAGGTTATCTTTATCAGTGAGCCAGGGCATAATTTATCACCTCTGATTCAACAAGATTATTCAATTTGGCAAGCTATCTTGGTTTACTATCAATTAAGAGAATTCCTTAATCCTCCCACTGACAGCAGATACATGGAGTGTCGGCGGGACCACCTTCCCTAATGGTGCTCTTCGGCGCTGAAATATCTGGGCGCGTGGCTTATTCCTGACATTACCACAATTATCAGGGATACCTACAGGGTTCCTCTGAAACACAGATGAAAAGATTGGGCGCTGGGTGAAAACTCCCCTGTCTATGGAAGGCTCTATAGCACTCATGAAAATGATCATCATACCGAAATTGCTATACGTGTTTACCAACATCTCAGTGCGACTGACTGCAATTTTTCAGCAGGATCTGTTCTTTATTGTTAAGCTTCCTGTGGGCTAATAAAAGAATCTTGTATTAAATGGGAGGTACTGACGCTTCCGTATGATCAGGACAGATTCCTAGCCCCCCTTATAGAACTTTATTATCTATGTTCTCAAGGACCATTTCTCTATTACTAGTACTACCCCGCTCTATATGCCACACACAGCAATAGAAAAGGCAGTATACACCCTGAACCTCTAAAGGTAGCGTTAACCCCCTGATAATAGGTGGGTGATTGACAAAGTAGAAAACACCATAGCAGCCTGGCATTAATTGTGGCAATGTGACGGCCTAGAATGTATATTCTCTCTGCTACTTATGCTATTAAACCATCTTCTTATTGAGCTGGTGAGAGGGGCAACGGCAGTCCAGCAAATAAGATTCATGCAGCTGACTACACTGGGTAATATCTCTTTAGAGGGGCAATTCATTGATCTACAATCATTACATCTAGACCCACGTACACAATGTTTGACATGTTTCTATATTACAGGCTCGGAGCGGCATGAAGGAGTGAATTACCAGGATTCCTGGTGCAGCCTCTTGTCTTCACTCACTATGGTGCTTTCATCAACAACTAGTTGTTGCAGGGTATCTAAGCTGTAATCAGTGGTTCAGAGGGAGGCGCCAGCGATTATCTCTGCTTAAACAGATAAATGGAGCACGGATTTGGATGATCAGATATAACTGACACAGACTGGGAGAATTGCTGTATACAAAGCGGCACCCTGTCCATGAATAGTCACTGTAGAATGACTCACTTCAAGTACCTCCACAGACTACCATCCTAAGCGTTGTGGATTGATTGTTGACACACAGGACTCCTGATATATATTTTTTTCCATCTGTCACGGCTATGCCTACAGATTAATAGCTATTGGTGTGCTATATTGGCTGCGTTGTCTGGTATGACGGGCTGCCCATTCCAAAGGCCCAAAGGATTGCCTTACTGGGTCTAGTTAAAAAGATTCCCCCAAATGTCAGAAAATTCACAGTACTAGCTCTGTTGATAGCGAAAAGAGAGACCTTGTGTGGGGTAGAGGACACTCTTCATCACATCAGGGGTGACTAAAATAACTAATTTATTGTAACAAGCAATTAAAGCAATATGAAAAGTTCCTTTTGAGGACTTCCAGTCTCAGCGACATTTGGTGGCCTAGACTAGATCTACTGAATACAGAGTGAATGAAGGAATGAATACGCACTTGTATAGCGCATGGCTACCCAAGATCATCCTAGCGCTTTCTGTGACACCAATCATTCACCACTGATCATGGAAAGAGAAAAGTCTTCAGTTGCTTCCTGAATCTAAGATGGTCAGATTCAAGGCGCATGAAATCTGGAAGCAGGTTCCAGGATTTGGCCGCGTTATAAGAAAACCGCCGGCCTCCAGTCCGTGAACATTTAATCCTGGGAACTGCAAGCAGTCGTTTATTATTAGATCTTAAAGTCCTCTTGGTGCAATATAATTGCACCATGGACTGGATCAAGGAGGGACCATTACCAGAGATGGATTTGTGGACAATACACATTGCCTTAAACCTGATTCTTTCCTGGAACAGGAAGCCAATGCAACTGACTAAGCGCCAACTTAGCAGAATTACGTTTAGGGAAATTCATCAAAAGACGGGCCACGCAATTCTGGGCAATCTGTAATCTCTTGATAGTTCCTTGTGGCACACCCAAGTAGACTGCATTTGCGTAGTCAAGCCGGGACAAAATGAGGGCTTGAACCAACATGCGCCTGGCGTCAAATGGGAGAAGAAGAAGAATCTTTTGTATCAGCCTATGAAGACCATAGCAGTTAGCAGCGACTTTGCATGCTAGAACAGAAAAGTTCAAGTTGCAAACAAACCAGACTCCCAGACTCTTGATTTGTTTCTTTGGCACAGGAGGAGGACCAAGACAGCTAGGCCACATAAGATCTAAATTATTGGGGGCCGCATGGCCCAAGATCATAATTTCTGTCTTGGCACCGTTTAATTTAAGAAAGGACAGGTCCATCCATTCAGATACCGTTACAAGGTAGGCAGCTACACCCGGCTCAGATTTATCTTGCGGACTAAAAGACACCACTAATTGGGTGTCATCAGCATAAGTAACAGTATGGATCACCCAGGGAAGTACCACATCTGCCAAAGGCCTCATATAAATGTTAAACATAGTGGGACTCCAGGAGGATCAGCGGGGAACTCCATACTGCTAAGGTCTCTGCTTCGAGAGTGCTTCTTCTTCGAAGACAGCAAAAAATCTGTCTACAAGAAAGGACTGTAGCCATTTTAGGGCATTACCTGCAACTCCCACCTTCCTGAGTCTTTGGATCATAATATGATGGTTCACGGTATCAAATGCTGCGCTGACATCTAGTAAAATAATAGCAGCGCAACCTCTGTTATCCAAGATTTTTCTTGACTCTTTGACCACGGAGAGAAGGGCGGTCTCCATACCCTGATGACGCCTGAAGCCGGTCTGAGTGGAATGGAGGCAGTTATATTCCCCAAGATGAGCTGCCAATAAGGAATTAACATATTTTTCTGCTAATTTACTAATTCCTGGCAGCAAAGAGATGGGGCGATAATTGGTCCAAACCTCAGGGTCTAAGTTCGTTTTTTTAGAAGAGCTTTAACTCTTGCTTGTTTCCAAAGACGAGGAACCTGCCCCGTTAGAAAAGAAGCATTTATCACGTCCTGCATAACTGGACAAATTATCTCTGAGACCAAATTAAGAATAGCTGGGGGGGGGGGGGGGGGGCGGGATCTGCCAGGGATCCTGATTTCAGTTGCTTCAAAGGTTATGGCAGTGAGGATAGGGTAAAAGTAGGAAATTCTTCCAGCATGGCTTGTTGTGGGGGCAATGAAATATTTATATCTAAAATATTTTGCTGGAAACTAGAGTAGATGTTATGAACTTTAGTGAAAAAAAATTTGCTATCTCCTCACAGCGCTTTTGAGCATTATCCCAATCAATAGGAGGACATGGGGGGGGGGGTAAGAAGGATTTCACGATTTTAAAAATTTCCCAAGGGGAATTGGATACTGAAGTGATTTTTCCATGATAATAGCTAACTTGGGCGGCTTTTATTTCATTTTTGTAATGCTTGGTTTCTTCTCTATATTTGCTCTTACTTATTTCTGTGAAATCCTTCCTCCATTTCCTTTTAAATTGTTTACATGATTGTTTAAGCTCTCAGAGTATGAGAGTACTATGGTTTCTTATTCGGTCTTACTTGATGGCATACTTCTTCCTTTGGGAGAACTACACCAAAAGAAGACTCCAGCCAATTATTAAAATTGCCCCAGTATTGGAACTTTCATAGATTCCCATGCTTTTGTATCATTCGCCGTCGTTTGAATGGGAGCCTCAGTAACAAAAATACCATAGCAGTAGGTACAAAAGAGAAAGTAAAAAAGCCTAAGCCTCATTCCATTTTGTAGCATATCACCCTCTTTTTGTATAAGAGACCAAACTTAGGCATCAGCCAATCGGAAGTGCCTCACCCCATAGAACCCTCCTGAAGGAACCTCAGAGCCTCGGATTTTCTACCGCACGTTGTGCTTAGGGAGTCTCCTTTGAGCTCTGCTCATTTCTTCTCTATTCAAAGGATTTTCTTCAAATTTTCTTCAGAATTTCTCTTCAGAATTGTTTAAGGATGGTTGACAAGGAAAAGAAGAAGGCCTTTTTCAAGCCCTGCTCCACCTGTGGCAAGAAAAGGTTGTTTGTGGAAGATGGGCATAAGGATTGTATCTATTGCCTTTATCCGGATCATAAAGCGGAGGACTGTAAAATCTGCCGCACTTTCTCTACCAAGACCCTCCGGGATCGTGCTGGTAGACTTTTGACCTGGCTTCAGAAACAGAAGGAGAGGAAACATGGAGTTTCCAGTGACAGTGAGGAGTCATCATCAGCTGTGTCATCTAGAAGGTCAGTCAAAAGGGGTAGGGGTTCCCCTTCTCCTTCTGTGGAACATACCTCTAAGGCCTCAAAAAAGACCCCCAGAGAGTCTGAGAGCCTGGGTCCAAGCGATTCTCCTCACCACGGTGAAAAGGAGAGGGTAGGACCATCTACGCTTTCCAAGGGTGCGAAGACTGACCCAGCCTTCAAGAAACCCTCTTCCCAATCATCTGAGAGGAGTTCCAAGTCCTCAACGACGAAGGCGGAGTTTCCGTCGACGAATAAATTGAAAACGAAATTGAAATTGGTTGTCGACGAGCTCGTCGATGGGGGATTCATCGACGAAGGGATCGTCGTCGAAAAAGGAAGCGTCGACGGCAGGTTCGTCAGCGTCGACGGGAGGTTTGCCGATGACGTCGTCGACGAGAACCACAGCATCGACGACTAGGGTGATCACGTCGACGACAACGAGCGCATAGACGACGACGACAGCTGGAGCGTCTACAATTTCATCATCGACGACACCAATCTCGTCGACGAGTGTGCAACCATCGTTGACGGAACCGTCGACGATACTGTCATTTGAAAAAAGGATTACAATTTCAGTCACAAGAATAACGCCGGAGATGACATCTCATAGGAGAGTGACCCCCTTGCCACCAGCTTTGCCCTTTGAGGAAGGGGAGTCAGATGAGGATGACCAGGACTCATATGGCTATGCCTACAGTCCCTCTCAACTTCTGGTCAAATGTCAGGAGACGGACTCTGAAAGGGGCATATGACCAGGAGGATGGTGAACATCATCAGGAAGCCCAGTCACAACATTATTCTGAGCAGGATATGGTTACAGTACCATACTAATTCCTACAGGACCTGCATAAGATGCTGCAGGACTACAAATCTAAGGCTACTAGGCCAGTTCTGGTTCCTACAGCGCCTGCAACGCCTGTCTTGGCTTCTGCCTTAATGGCTACTCCTGGATTACCTGCTCAGGCGTCCCCTCAGCCTCAAGCATCCTTTCCGCAAGAACCTTCCAGGCCGGCAGACGCCCCTGATGATTCCTCGGATGAGGATCAGAATTCGGATCATACGACTGAATGGGATGAATACATCATTCTGGACCCTGCATCTCCAGTTCCGGATCCAGTAGAATCACCGCCAGCGGACGTAGGAGGTTTCCATCAGCTGATGGAGAGAGCAGTTGGCAGGTTCAAATTGGCTATGCCTGCGGTGGCCACGGATTTTTTCTTGTACGACTTCAAGGAACCCTATCGGAAGACGACAAGGTCCATACCTATAGTAGATCATCTGTGGAAAGAAGGCCTTAAGGCTATGAAGAACCCAGTGACGGTGGTCCCTGTGCTACAGCGTCTGGATAAGAAATATAGAGCACTTGATGATGGGCCAGCGGCATTAACGGGCCATCCCAAACCAGACTCGGTTATTTCACAAGCAGCGCAGAGGAAATCCCGCAACCCCTCTGCTCCCTTAACTCCTCCGGACAAGGAAGGGCGGAGATTGGATAATGCTGGGAAACGATTCTCGTTGATGGAGAGTCTTCTGGTGCGAGCTGCCAATGCCCTGGCAATATTGGGCAGATACGACCGCCAACTTTGGTGTGATGTTGCTCAGTTCCTGGACCAGCTACCTCCAGAATCAACATCAGAGGCAAAAAAGATCTTGCAGGAGGGAGAGGCGACGTCAATGGAGATCATTGACTGTGCCATGGACATTGCAACGACAGCGTTTCGTTCCCATCCCACGTCGGGGTGGAAGCCGGAGAGGGCGTCGGTCGGGAAGCCGGCTGAGGCCGTGGCAGCGCTGTCGAAGTCCCTCTTAGACGCTCCCTTTCATCAGAGCTGTACTGGAACAGTGCAGTTTCTGGCCTGTCCTCCTGAGCAGTGAGTCTGGGTTTTCGGGCTATGATACCATGTTTCAGCCTCTATCCCGGATTTCGGTGAGAATCACCCTGAGGCTGCTGGGTCTCGTGGCCTCCTGCCTCCTGCTGGTGGATTATGCAAGGTGGCATATGAGGGCTCTGCAGTGGGACCTGAAGTTCCAATGGACGTAGCATCAGGGGAATCTTTCTGAATACGTCCAGGTCTCAGAAGGAACCGCACAACAACTGCAGTGGTGGTTAATGAACCAGGATTGGCTCAGAGGCCGATTTTCCCTTTCCCAACCAGAACTAACAGTGGTGACCGATGCATCGCTCTTGGGATGGGGAGCCATCTGGGAGAGGCAGAGATCAGAGGAGTCTGGTCTCCAGCAGAGTCCGGGCTCCATATCAATCGGTTGGAGCTCCGGGCGATCCGCCTGGCACTGAGGCATTCCTTCCCTCCTTCAAGGGGAAAGTAGTGCAGGAGTTCAGACAACACCACCGCCATGTGGTACTGCAATTAATATGGCAGGGTGGGGTCGTGGACACTATGTCAAAAGACTCTTCACCTTTGGACATGGCTGGAACATCAGGGTACGACACTGGTGGTTCAACACCTGGCAGGTTCTCTGAACGCCAGGGCTGATGAACTCAGCCGTCGGTGCCTGGTGGATCACAAATGGCGTCTTCACTCCGAAGTAGTGCAAGGTCTCTTACAGCGGTGGGGAGAGACTTAGTTAGATCTGTTCGCTACCAAAGAAAACGCGCAATGTCAGCAGTTTTGCATGTTGGAGTTTCCAAGGTGGCACTTGCTCTGCAAAGTTTTTTGTTGTGAGTGGAACTGCGGCCTCCTGAACGTTTTTTCACCCTTACCCCGAGTGCTGAAGATCAAACGCAACCAAGCCCGTCATTCTTGTGGCTCGGGACTGGGCATGAAGAGTCTGGTACCCCGGAGCTCCTGAGCATGTCCATCAATCCTCCGATGAAACTCCCACTTCGGGAGGATCTTCTGTCGCAGCAACAGGGGACGGTCCTCCACCCAAATCTGTCCAGCCTCCACCTGGAGATTGTGCAGCGACAGTTGACAGCTTTTTACCTTCGCCTGAAGTCTGTAATGTCACCTTGGCGGTCAGGCGTCCCTCCACAAAAACAGTATACACCTGTAGATGGAATAAGTTTGTAGCTTGGTGCACAGCAAAGGCTGTGGATCCCCTTTTACAGAACAGCGCGAGTATCCGGACTGTCTCCAGCCACCTCGCGGTCCCTGCAGCTAAGCGCGGATCTCTTATCGTAAGACCGCCTGAACAGAGGAAACCGTATCTGCAATCCTAACTACTTGGCTCGGTATCGAGCGTCTACCTTGCGTTATCGGCTGCATCATCCTGCTCTAACGAGCTTCCAAGCACCGCATGTAAACTACGTAATTAGTACCCTCGGGACTGAGGCGTATTGAATTTAACCAGGCAAAATTTAAACTGTTTTAGTCCTGATGATGATCCTGTAAATTGAGCAATGGATCGAAACGCCGTCGACTTGTATAAATAGACATACATGTAACTAATATGTACCATTATGTATAGTCTATGCTGGAGAACACTATCTCATTGATATAATAAGTGTCCAGGTTGCTCTTTCCTTTTGCCTGTATACTTTTAACCCACCCCCTCTCAATTCTTCTATTACTCACCCTCTCACAAGTACGGCACAGGAGTGTGCCTCACTTTCAACTACCTACTTGTATTTAATTTCATTACTTTATTAAAATAAATCCCTGGTCCGGCTGGACAGGATTTTTGTATGGTTACCACTGTGTTCTATACTATATTTATTTCCATTTGTCAATTTGCTCTGGACCCCTGTCTTATGATAATAGTGGATCCCCTCTCTGCCCCTCTTTCTGAGAATCTCTTGTTCATTCTTTCTTTGGCCCAGCAGGGCTCTGCTCTGAGCACTCTAAAAGGCTATCTTGTAGCTATTTCTACTTTCCTTCGGCTGCCAGATAAGCCCTCCTTGTTCAAGTCCCCTATTGTAAACCTATTCTTTAAGGGTGTTATTTATCTCTTTGCTCCATCTCCTTTCATAATGCCATAGTGGGACTTGAATCTTGTCTTAAGTTATGTGGGCTTCCTTAGAGTCGCTTCACAACTGTCCTCTCAGGCTTCTTACATTCAAAAGTGCCTCCCTTGTTGCCATCAACTCTGCTTGCATGGTGAGTGAGCTCCAGGCTCTATACTCTACTCTAAGCCTCCTTTCTTTTCTGTGCATCCGGACAAAGTGGTGCTGAGGACTAGACCCTTGTTCCTTCCTAAAGTGGTTACACATAGGACAAACGATCACTTTACCTACCTTTTTCCCACCTCCACACCCTTCCAAGGAGGAGGAGAGACTCCATTGTCTTGACCCAAAACGTGCGCTGTCCTTCTACCTTGATCGCACGAAAGAGTGGATGATCAACTCTTGGTTGGCTATGTGGGTGCTAAGAAATGATGGGCTGTCCTATAGCGTACCATCGCTCAATGGGGCGTCCTTTGTATTACAGTCTGTTACACTTTAGCGAAAAAGGAACCTCCTATGGGGTTGCCTGCTCATTCCATTAGAGCCACTGTAGTTACTACTGCTGCAGTGGCATGTGGAGTCCCACTTCTTGACATCTGCCAAGCGACAACGTGGGCATCCTTGCACACGATCACCAGACATTACTGCCTGGACAGCCAAGTCTGGAGGGACAGCTATTTTGCACGTTCAGTCCTCCAGGGCTTTCTGGTGTGAACTTAGTTTGCAGTCCCTACTCCGGGAAGGGTATTGCTGGGGTATCTATTCTACGGTAAGGAATCTATAACTAACTGTCTCTTTCTGATGAACATGTTACCTTCGGTAACGATGTATCTGTAAGAGACATAGATTAGTTATAGATTCCTTACCGCCCCACCCATCCTCCCAGCTCTGCAAACTGACTTCTATGGATATGGACTCCCTTACAGGGACCTAGTTGTGGTGCACCAGTGGTCAGTGGCTTTCACGGCTCTGTGCTTCTGGCGTGGAAAGTCGTGTCAGAACTGACGCTGACTATGGACGTGGAGTCGACCAATGCCACCCACCAAAGCGCTGGGGTACTGCTAAGAAAAAAATCTCTGGATCCATTCTGACGCCTGGAATTAATTCTAAGGTAAGAAATCTATAACTAACCTAAGTCTCTTAGAGATACATTGTTACCAAAGTTAAGTAACTTGTTCTTCATGCGCCGGATCTAAGAATTTTTACATGTACAAGAATAAAGAAATGCATACATTAATTGTGAAATAATGCTCACATTTGAGTTGGATGAGGTACTTCAAATACTTATCCAGATGAAAAGTTCTCTTCGGAGCTCTGTGATATCAGAAGACTAAAGTCCCCCTTCAAGGCAATTAGGATGAAGCATTGATAAATGTCCCTGCTAACATTTGCAAGGTGTGGCAACCAGTAGATCAGTTAACACATTTACAAGAAAAAACTGTCTGCCTGAACCTGGACTCTATAACAGTTTCCCAAGTGGGTCAGGTCTTCTTATTGAAACTCTGTGTTTGACTCATCCTATTTTTAGAAGGGTTTCTATTCCCTTTTTATTTATTCCGCCATAGTTGATGACGGGCTTGCTAAACGATCCATATATTTATCGATGTCATTGAAGATCCAATGATGGAGGGAACTGTTGCTTGTATTCCTGGTTCTTTTCATGTGAATCTTTTCGGAAGTAATAAACACCATCTCCTCTCTGGCTGTGGCATAAGGATGGCAATTCATGTGATGTTGGGTCCTACCGATGTTTGACTGTATGAAGCAATTGCCATACAAGGCATGATGGAATACTCAACATGCTCACCTCCTTAAAGAAGCAGTGTCATATTTCTGTTTGTGTAAGCTGTTGTCTTTCTCACTCCACTCTCTAGTTTTCTTTCCTTTATTCCTGTAAGAGTTGATGAAAACTAATCTCAATCCCCTTGTTTTACACTAGACATTTTTTTATTTTGGATTAGCTTTTAAAATATGAAAACGATTGTAATTCTGTCAATGTAGCCTGCATGTGATTGAGGGCAAGAAAAATCTTTTTCAAGAGATACGTTTTATAAAAATGCCATGGAATCATGCACTAGGCAGGTTCGTTGTAATCATCCACTTGGCAGGTTCTCTCAGTTAAGTGAAGTTTCCCATGGTGGAGAAATGAGATTACAAATAAGGTTTTTGTGATAAATTGCAGTGCAGGCCATCTCAGTTGGTCAAACATCGTTTTTTTGTATCAGACAGATTAAATAAGGTAAAACTACATTGTGTTTTATCACTTGATTCTCGTGGATTATTGACTTTATTTTCCCTCGTTTCTTAAATTTTTTCATTTGTATAGCATTACCGGAACCTAATGAGGACCCCAGAGTCACAAGGGCCAAGTATTTTATTAGAGATGAGTTTCTTGTAAGTATTTAACCCATATTCCTTATAACTTTCTTGTTGTGTGTTTCCACCTTTACTTTATTTGAATGGGATGGTTTTATGAGAGGCATATACAACATCATATCTGTTCATACTGACTGCTGAGCGAGATGGCAACATTGATTTCATGCTAGATATCACCATTTATGAATTCATCCCAGAACCATTCACTGCTGTTAGTCAGTTCAATCCATCAATGTAATATAATTATTTTGAGCATCATTGCATTTCAGGGAGGAGGGATGGTGTGCAGAGTGAGATTTGGGATTGGTTTTGTGTTCATGTGGTTTAATGCCAGTGTTTACTCCAGTATTGGAACTTTCATAGATTCCCATTGCTTGTATCATTCCCCGTCATCGGAATGGGAGCCTCGGTAATCATATATATATATATATATATATATATATATATATATATATATATACCTAGGTAAATACACCCTAGTAGGTACAAAAAAGTAAAAAATAGGCCTAGGCCTCATATTTTGTAGCCTATAGGTGTCCTTATGTAAAAAGACCCAAACTCACCTTAGCAACCAATGTGGAACCTTCCTGAGAAAGCTCAGAACCTCAGATTTTCTACCGCATCGTTGGTGACAGGGAGTCTCCTTAGAGCTCTGCTCCAACTTCTACTTTGAGGTATTATTTAAACTGTTTTCTGACAGGATTTGTTCAAAATTTAACAATGGCTAATAAGGAAAAGAAGAGCCTATTCAAGCCTTGTGCATCATCTGAACCCCCCTCAAAGGCTGTGCGTGGGACCTCTGATAGGTCTGGTAAGCCCGAGCCTGGCGAATCTCCTCACGGAAGTGTAAAGGAGAGGGAAAGGCAAGAACCTCAGGTGCAGAAGGCAAAACTTGATGAGGGCTCGGCCGGGCCTACACATCCGGATAAAGTTTCTAAGTCCTTCAAGAAGCCAACTGTAGAAGTCTCAACAGTGGTTAAAGAAGGCTCTAAGGCCTCTTCAGTGACTTTGTCTCCTCATCCGTCGACGAGCCATCCAGCGACTACGAAGACGTCGACGACGAAGGCGTAGACGAGGACTTCAACGACGATGCCGTCGACGAAGACTGGGGCGACGACAGCGTCGACGACGATAACTACGTCGACGGTTACCACCTCGTCGACGAAGACAATTCCGTCGACGATGACAATCCCGTCGACGATGGCAATCTCGTCGACGACGACAGTCCCGTCGACGATGACGAGCCTGTCGACGGTGACGGGCCCGTCGACGGTGACAATCTCGTCGACAGCCCCGTCGACGATGGCAGTACAGCCTAGGGATATGGTGGACTCATTTATGACGCCGTCTACAGCAGGTGCAAGGGAAAGCACCAGGAAAAGGAGGATAACTCCGGATATGACTTCACCTAGAAAGGTGGATCCATTACCCCCAGCCCTATTATTGGACAAAGAGGAGAATGAGATGTATGGGGATGCATATAGTCCATCACAGTTGAATCTTAAATACCATGATTCTGACCAAGAAGATGAGTATTATTATCAGCAAGAACAGCGACAGCAAGATCAAGTCGCATACCAGGAAGCCCAGGGACAGCAGGGCACGGTTACTATGCCTATGAGTCTGTTGACAGACTTAAGAGCTATGCTGGAAGAATATAGAAGCAGACAAGGGTCGCGGCCAGTGGAAAGTCAAGTGCAAGTTCAGCCACAGGTGGTGGCGACTCAGTCTGTGCCTCCGTCACATGTGGATGAAGAGAGGGAATATCCTAGGCATACACCACACCGGGATGACACCTCGGATGAGGATGGAGCAGGTGACTATCAGGATCAGAACCCGGATAGTGAATGGAACCAGTATATTATTCCGGATCCGGCTTCTCCGGTGCCTGACCCGATAGATTCACCTCCGGCGGAGGTGGGAGGTTTCTTCAGCTTAATGGAGAGAGCCACGGCACGCTTTAAACTAGCCATGCCTTCAACATCTACGGATTGTTTTTTATATGATTTTAAAGAGGCTTACCGTAAGGCAGTGCGTTCGATTCCCATTGTAGAACATATATGGGAAGAGGGAAAGAAGGTGATGCAGGCCCCGGCGACGGTCATTCCAACCTTACCACGCCTAGAGAAGAAGTATAAAGCTCCTGATGACAGTCCCGCCTGCTTGATTGGACAACCTCGACCAGACTCAGTCATATCACAGGCAGCACAGAAAAAATCGCGAAATCCTTCGGCCACCCTCACAACTCCACCAGACAAGGAGGGTAGAAGGTTAGACAACGCTGGGAAGCGTTTTTCTTCAATGGCTAGCTTGCTGGTCCGGGTGGCCAATGCCCTGGCGATTCTAGCAAGGTACGACCGTCAGATGTGGGGTGATATTGCAGCCTATGTAAACCTACTGGCGGATGACCCTAAGGCCGAAGCACAAAAACTTCTGGAAGAGGGGCAACGTTCTTCTTCAGAAATGATTGACTGTGCGATGGACATCGCAACCACTTCTTTCCGTGCTCTGGGTAGCGCGGCTGTTCTTAGACGGCAGGGTTAGCTACGAGCTACTTGCTTCCGACCAGAAGTTCAAAATAAGATTCTGGACTTACCCATTGATGGGGACATGTTATTTGGAAAACATATTGATGACACGCTGCAAGGAATAAAAAAAGGACACAGACGGCTAGGGCTCTTGGTACCTTACAATATAGGAAAACACCGTTCCGTGGGGCAAGAGGAAGAGGCTTCTCTTCGACAAGAGGTGGTTATCAACAGCAACGGTACTCGCAGCAGTCGCAGTCGTACAGACCTCAGTACGGCAATCAGTATTATCAGCGGCAGTCACAATCTCAGTCGTTCTCTCGTCAGAACTCTCGTGGACATCAAGGGCGTCAAAGCAAGGACGCTGGCAAGCGTCAATAGCGGCCTCCTGACTCTGCCAACTGTTCCTCCGCTCCATGGGTCTCCAGTGGGCGGCAGGATAACTCAACATCTGAACAGCTGGGAAGAAATAACATCGAATCAGTGGGTATTGAACATCATCCGACATGGGCATACGTTAGAATTCCAGGAATTTCCACCTACAAGAGCTCCCCACGCCACTACTTCAAAACATCTAAACCTTCTGCAATTGGAAGTTCAACAAATGCTTCGGAAAGGGGCGATCCAACGTGTTCCCCTATCGCAAAGAGGAGAAGGTTTCTATTCAAGATTTTTTCTGATCCGCAAAACAAAGGAAAAGTGGCGTCCGATCCTGGATTTAAGGGAGCTCAACACCTATCTCCTAAAACTGTCGTTTCGGATGATTTCGCTCCAGGACATATTGCGCCTCTTAAATCCAGGCGACTTCATGGCTACGTTAGACCTGGAAGATGCCTATTTTCATATCCCAATCCACCCAGCTCACAGACGTTTCCTTCGCTTCACAGTAGGCAAGAGTCACTTCCAGTTTATGGTGCTCCCATTTGGATTAAAGTCCGCACCCCGGATATTCACAAAGGTGCTGGCCCCGGTAGCAGCGTTTCTGAGAAAACAGTCGCTGGAAGTATTCCCGTACTTAGACGACTGGCTGCTGAAGGCACCAAGTTTCCAAGCGGCAACAGAGGCGGTGGAAACATGTTTAAGTCTCTTCATTCGGCTGGGTTTACAACTCAACAGAGAAAAATCGGTTCTTCGACCGGCGGGTACGGTGAAGTTCCTGGGAGCAATACTAGATACTCAGGTGTGCAAGGCCTTCCCTTCGGAAGAGAGACAAATGAAACTCATGTCTTCAGCCGCTCGATTGCAAAGGAGAAGTTGGATGACAGTCAGGATGTACAAATCTCTTCTAGGGTCGATTTCATCCTGTATTCAATTGATTCCACACTGCAGGCTGCGAATGCGCCCCTTGCAGGAGCAACTAGACCTTCAGTGGAAGCAGGTGGAAGGGTCTTTCAACGACAGGGTAACTGTCACCCAGCAGATGAAACAGACGGTTTCATGGTGGATGAAAAAAATCTCACCTCTCGGTGGGTCTCAGTGTCAGAGCGGCGCCGGCTCCTCGCGTCATTACAACAGACGCCTCCCTTCAGGGTTGGGGAGCGGTCATGCAAGATCTCCAAGTCAGTGGACACTGGACGCCAAAAGAACGTCGCTTGCATATCAATGTTCTGGAGCTACGAGCTATTCGATTGGCAATGTTGGCTTTCCTTCCAAAGATTTCAAATTCTGCCATCCTAGTGCGTACGGACAACACCACCGCAATGCATTACGTCAACAAGCAGGGAGGCACAAGATCGCCACTGCTTTCTCAGGAAGCCCAGCTGTTATGGGAATGGGCAATCTCACAGAACATCATGCTTGTGGCGGAACACCTTCCAGGAGTATGCAACACGAAAGCGGATGCGTTAAGCTGCCTGAGGGCAGTCTCACACGAGTGGGAATTGGACAACGCAGTGGTCAAGGACATCTTCTCCCGCTGGGGGACCCCAGCGATCGACCTGTTTGCCACTCCGATGAACAAGAAATGCCGGTGTTACGCAAGCAGGGAACACCATCGAGGATCGCTGGGGAATGCCCTTTTGATGTCGTGGTCCGGCGCATTTGTTTACGCCTTTCCGCCATTTCCCCTGATTCCTCGAGTCCTCAAGAAGCTCAAGATGGACAAGTGCAGGATGATACTGATAGCGCCCGCCTGGGCTCGCCAGTTCTGGTTCACGGAGTTGCTTCTTCTGTCAGAGGAACAGCCCATTCATCTTCACTCCAACCAGACTCTTCTATCAATGTCCAGCGGCCAGGTTCTCCACCCGAACCCGAGCTCGCTTCAATTGACAGCATGGCTCCTGAACACAGAGAGTTTAAGGATCTAGACATTCCGGAGGAATGCAGGAACATCTTAGGACAAGCACGAGCTCCTAGCACTAATAAAACATATAGAGCGAAATGGAAAAGGTTTTATTTATGGTGCCAGAGAGGAGGAGTGCATCCATTCTCATCAGCTCCGCATCAACTCTTGCCATACATTCTTTCTTTGGCAAAGGCAGGTCTGGCTCATGCTTCCATCAAGGTCCACTTGGCGGCTATTTCCAGGTATAGAAGAACAAGATCTGGTCCTTCTCTGTTATCAGCAAGAGTGATAAAGCAGTTCCTGAAAGGACTCTTTAGAGTGTTTCCGCCAGTTCGGCCTCCACCTCCGGTTTGGCATCTGAATGTGGTCCTGGCTCAACTGATGAGATCGCCATTTGAGCCGATACATAAGGCGGACTTGAAGTTCCTGTCATGGAAAGTGGCGCTTCTTCTGGCACTCACCTCGGCAAGGAGAGTGGGAGAACTTCAGGCTTTAACTATCAAGGAACCTTACTTGCAGTTCAAAAATGATACCTTGATCCTCCGAATGAACCCCAAGTTCATTCCGAAGGTACCGACAGACTTTCATCTTAATGAACCGGTGGTTCTGAATTCCTTTTTTCCTCGGCCTTCAACCCAGGCTGAGAGGACACTTCATTCTCTGGACGTTCAGAGATGTTTGAAATTCTATCTTCAACGCACAGCTGGATTTCGGAAGACGCCCCAGCTGTTTGTCGCTTTTGGAGCCCCAAGGAAAGGGTTTCCTTTGTCAAAGCAGGGAATTTCCAGATTGATATCGAGTGCGATCCGTTTCTGCCACCAGGCGGCAGGCAAGCCGTTGGAAGGACAGGTGAAGGCGCACTCCACAAGATCGATCTCATCGTCTACAGCACTGTTTGCGGGAGTATCGATAAAGGATATTTGCAGAGCGGCCACCTGGAGCAGTACTCACTCATTCACGAGACACTACTGCCTTGAGGCGGCTGCAAAGGGGGATTCGGCTGTTGGTCAATCAGTCCTGAGAAATCTCTTCCAGTAAGAGGTGAGCTTTCCTCTCTTCCCTCCTTCCTGTTTTTTCTCACATTTCGTTGATTACGCTATGGTTACTGATCGATGATTATTATGATGTGTTATATCATTGGTTGATAATAGATTTGTAACTATGAACGAAATGTTTGAGGCATGCTAACTGCTATCTACTCTGATACAAGCAATGGGAATCTATGAAAGTTCCAATACTGGAGTAAGAAGTTACAGGTGGAGTAAGAAGTTACAGGTGGAGAAGTGTGGCTCACCGGTTAGAAGCGGCAGACCCTGAAGCAGAGGTCGGCCCGGGACCAGGGTTCAATTCCCGACGCGGCAGGGTCTTGGGTCAATGTCCACGGACTCGATAATTCTCGCTTAGGTGCCTACGCTAACCATGGGTCCCACTCTGCAACTCTGGGCAATAGCTTGCTTAATCTCCACAACGGCCCCAGCAACGCCGGGGATGCCTGGCTTCACCTTGGGGTGCCCTCTCACAGGGAAAGCCAGGACGGGTTCCCCAGCGGTATACAGCGCCAGGACACCACGTAACGAGGTAACAGTGCGCTTTACAAGTATACATACATTACAAGTAACTTGTTTCTTGCCAACCCGAAGGATTCGCACAAAGGGTGACTCGATGAGTCATCAGGTTTGGCAAAGATCAACATTTCTACCTTTCTATCACAAACATAAGATTCACCCAGGTTGCAAGTGATGGAAATTATTCCAAATTAGTTACTGGATAATTTGTGTGCGCCTTATCACGGTTCCTCTTTCAGTAGGAATGAGTCAACCTGAGGTGATGGGTGTCAAAGGGTGTTTGCATCAACAATGCGTTCCCCTAGTCTGTTGACCTCTACAGGGCTCCAGAAGCACTGAAATGGGATTATGAGACGATATCTGTGCTATTATTGCTTTTTCAGTCCTCCTAATCAGATGTCCATATGGTTTTATATACATGTAAAATGAATATGGAACCTCTCTGAAGTGCTTACATGGTCCCTTTCACAAACAATTATTATGAAATATAAATGCAAACTTATTTTAAACAATTACTGTTTTAGTGAGAGGTATTAGGGTTCCATGCATATTTGCAGGGTACTTGGCTTCCGCAGTCGTCCCCAACCCAGCTACCTATCCTGACAGTCGGTGACTTTATTCTTCTTTGACCCTGTGCACCGCTGCTTTGCCTTTTGGCTTTGTTTGTGCTACAGAAATGCATACTTCTCCAGTATTGGGGTGTCTTTCATAGATTCAGATGCCTGAATCATTCCCCGTCGTCGGAGGGGGAGTCTCAGGATATATAAAAAGCTATAAATATGCCCATAATAACCAAAAACCTTGGTAACAAGAAACCAGGAAGTAAAGTAGCTCAAAGCTCCCAAGAAAAAAGTTCCACATGTATGACTATCATAGTCATTAAACATAGCCCAAACTGCAGCCAATCAGGTGACAGCACCCACCAGAATGTTCTCCTAAGAGGCTCAGGCTCTCAGATTTTCTACCGCACGTCGTGTGAAGGTAGTCTTCCTGAGCTCTGCTCAGTTCTTCTCAAATTTCTATAGGATTTTTTACTTACAGGATGTCTTCCTCTAAGAAATCATTATCCTGGCCTTGTGAATCTTGTGGTAAGCTCCGGCTTTTCTCAG
Source organism: Lissotriton helveticus (assembly GCF_964261635.1). Taxonomy (NCBI): domain Eukaryota; kingdom Metazoa; phylum Chordata; class Amphibia; order Caudata; family Salamandridae; genus Lissotriton; species Lissotriton helveticus. Next base: position 155,500,954 of record NC_136068.1, on the reverse strand, counting down.
AAGATCCCCACAAGAAATGCATCTACTGCCTGTATCCGGATCATCAAGTGAAGGACTGCAAGATATGCAGGACCTTCCCTCAAAAGACCCTCGGGGACAGAGAGGGCCGCTTACTTCTGTGGCTACAGAAGCTTAAGGACAAGGACAATCCAGTTTCTCAGGTAGGAAGTATTGCCTCTGGGTCATCTGTGGCCTCTAGGAAGAGAGCTGCTGAGGTGGTTTTATCTTCTCCTGGGGCCAAGGTTGTGAGGAAACAACAACCCTCTAAGGGTTCAGAGAGGCCTACCACTTCCTAGGCTACTCCTTCTGTCAAGAGCAAACCTTTGCCTTCCACGCCCCCGAGAAGATCAGTCAAAATTTTGCCTCCAAAACCAACTTCTGAGAAGATTCTTCCTCAGAAGAAGACCCAGTCGTTGACAAAGACGCACCCTTCGTCGACGAAGATTCCCGTTAACGCAACTTCTACATCGACGGTGACTTTTTCCTCACCTAAGCCTCAGATGATTATGTCGGCGTCATCCCAGTCGACGCTGGTCTACGTCTCGGTGAACCCCACATCGTCGACGAAAGAGACTGCATCTACTCCTATCGTTGGCGCACTGTCGACGACCAAGAAGATCTCGTCGACGACGGCCACGTCGATGGCCACTTCATCATCGTCGACGAGTTCCTCGTCGTTGAAGAGCTCGTCGTCGAGAACTACATAGTCAATGAAGACCACATCATCGACAAAGCCCTCCTCGTCTTCAAAGGCAACTTCGTCGACGGCCACTTCCTCGTCGGCTTTATCATCTGCGGGAGAGTCGATGGCTCTCCGGCCCACGCAAAAATTATCAACATGTACTGAACTACAAGTCTGATCATCGTCTACGGCTTTATCATCTACGCCGTCTATGACAAAATCTCCTTTGTTACAAAGACGTGGTTCCGCTCTTGAGCCCTTATCTCTATTACGTCTGTCTCCACATAAGGTACCTCTACAGGTTCCTGACAAATTGCTGGATTCAGAAGACAGTGAGGAAGATTCTGATGTGGATGATAGATTTAGGACAGCTACCAGTCCTTCGGAGCTGTTCTTAAAGTACCAGGAGGATCATCAACCTTCGCTTGAACATGTGGCTTCACCTACTGCTAATAACCCTACAGCTCAGATGCCTATAGCTTTATTAAATAATCTTCAGCATATGCTGGACGATTATTACCGCCGTTTACCGCCATCTGAATCAGCGGATTCCGTGCCTCCTACTCCAGTGGCTCAAGCTTCCACTTCAGAATTCCGGTCTCCTAGACCTCCTTCGCCAGTGGTTTCACATCATTCTGCAGAAGCGCACTCATCGGATGATGAAGATGGATAGGAAGGTGAGGTAGATGAGAGATCTCTATTGTCGGATTGGGATGAATACCAGATCCAAAATCCTTCTTCACCTGTTGCTCCTGCTGATTCACCTCCAATGGACATTGGAGGCTTTCACCTCCTTATGGAAAGAGCAACCCAACACTTCCTTATCCCAATGGAAACTAAGAAGGAAAAATGCTTCCTCTACGATTTTAAAGACCAGCCAAGGAGACAAGTGCGGACGATTCCCATTATAGATTTTATATGGAAAGAAAGATTGAAAGTGATGTCAAATCCTGCATCTATTCCTTCAGTCTTGTTCGTCTGGACAAGAAATATAAAGTGCCTGTCAAGTCTCCAGCATGCCTCATAGGACACCCAAAGGCAGATTCCGTAATTGTGCAGGCTGCCCAAAGACGGGCTAGGAATCCATCTTCTCCGATCACAGCCCCTCCTGACAGGGACAGCAGGCGTCTGGACTCGATTAGGAAACAAGTCTCCACTATGGCAGCGACAACAGTCCGTGCGGCCAATTCTCTAGCCATTCTGGGTCGGTACGACCGACAAATGTGGTCTGATATTTCACCATACATAGACATGCTACCAGAGCCGTCAAAATCTGAAGCTCTGAAAATACTACAAGGAGAACGGATTTCGGCAGAAGTGATTGATTCGGCAGTGGACGTTGCTTCCACAGGTTTCAGGCAGCTGGCGGGGCTGCTGTTCTACGTCGACAAGGCTGGTTAAAGGCTACTTCGTTTCACCAGGAAGTACAGGCTAAGATACTTGACATGCCTTTAGAAGGAGAGGCCTTGTTTGGCCCACATGTAGAAGAAGCCTTACAAACCATTAAGAAGGACACAAACAGCCAGATCTCTTGGCACCTTACAGTTTCGTAAGCCGCCCTTTGGGAGGGTGTGGGGGGGGGGGACGTGGATCGTCCTCTAATCGAGGAAGCTATAGTCAACAATCTTCCTACAGGTCATATCAAGGAAATCAGCGCTACCAATCGCAACGTTACCAATCATATGGCCAGCGCAACACATCCTATTCCCAGAATAAAAAGAAACCATCCTACCGCGGAAAGGATTCCAACAAAAGACCATGAGTAGCATCACCTGCCACCGCTACTGCCACAGTCCCATGTAAAAGTTGGAGGAAGAATCTCAAGATTTTATTCAAACTGGTTCTCAATAACATCGGACAAGTGGGTCCTAGACATTGTAGCCAAGGGCCATGCTCTAGAATTCGAAAAGTTTCCTCCAAATTTCCCTCCAAGGGGCCCTCCTCCAGCTCATCTCAAGGAGTTGTTTTTCCAGATAAATTTGATGTTACAAAAAGGAGCGATCGAAAAAGTCCCTCAATTGCAGAGAGGAACAGGATTCAATTCACGGTTCTTTCTGATAAAAAAGAAATCCGGAGAATGGCGTCCAATTCTAGATCTCCGTTCCCTCAACAAGTATCTAAAGAAATTGTCATTTCCGATGTTATCGCTTCAAGAAATACTTCATCTTCTGTCGGCAGGGGATCACATGGCCACCCTGGACCTTCAAGATGCGTACTTCCACGTTCCCATTTTGCCCCATCACAAAAAGTTCCTGCGTTTCAGAGTGGCTGGCAGGTATTTCCAGTTCAAGGTCCTTCCCTTTGGACTAAGATCAGCACCCAGAGTGTTTACGAAGGTCCTAGCTCCAGTAGCAGCTCACCTCCGTCTGGAGGGGATTAAAATATTTCCTTACCTGGACGATTGCCTTATCAAGGCGAGTTCTTGCTCAGACACAAACACCCATGTCCAAAGATGTCTGTCTCTGTTCCAATCGCTGGGTCTCTCTATCAACCTCGGCAAATCACATCTTGTTCCTTCGCAAAGGCGAACGTACTTGGGAGCGACCTTGGACACGCAACTAGTTCAAGCTTTCGTATCAGACGAAGAAAGAATACAAAGGCTGGCTCACATGTTACGATCAAAAAAGTCAGTTTCAGTCCGACAGTTCAAGTCCTTTCTGGGAATGGTCTCTTCTTGCATCCCGTTGATTCCAAATTGCCGCCTCAGAATGAGGCTCCTTCAAGAGGAGCTCAACCTGCAATGGTTACAAGTCTCAGGTTCATTCGAAGATCTCATTCAAATCACTCCTCGGATGCGGGAGGCATTTCTCTGGCGGGCTCAAAAAAGAAATGTAAAGAAGGGGTGTGCTTTCCTTCAAAAAACACCAAATTTCACTATCACCACCGACTCATCCCTCAAGGGTTGGGGAGCACATCTTCAAGGGCTAAAGGTCAGCGGGAAATGGAGCCCTCAACAAAGAAAGTGGCACATCAATCTACTAGAACTAAGAGCCATCTTCTTAGCCCTCAAGTAGTTTCGTACAATCATTCTAGGAGCCACTGTATTGGTTCACACAGACAATACTACAAGTATGCATTACTTGAACAAACAGGGAGGAACGAGGTTGGCTCTTCTGTCTCAGGAAGCCCAAGAAATCTGGGCATAGGCGATACGGCACAAGATCAATCTCTTGGCAGTTCACGTGCCGAGAGTTTCAAATGTTCTGGCGGATACTCTCAGCAGGTCAACGGTGTCCACACACAAATGGGAACTGCATCAGCCGACTGTGGATCGAGTCTTCCATCAGTGGGGTCATCCCGATCTGGACCTCTTTGCGACCAAGAAGAACAGCAAATGCCTATTCTTTGCAAGCTGGCTTCCCCACAAAGATTCTCAGGGGAATGCGTTTTCGATTAACTGGTCTCAAATATATGCTTACGCCTTTCCTCCAATACCGTTGGTTCCCAGAGTTCTCCGGAAGCTGAAGAAAGAACCTTGTCGCCTAATTCTCATCGCTCCCAGATGCCCTCGCCAATTCTTGTTCACCGAACTTTTCCTCCTATCAGAGTGCGATCCAATTCAGTTTCGACCAGTACCGAATCTCCTGTTCATTTCGAACGGTAAGATTTGCCATCCGGATCCTGCTTCTCTGAAATTAGCTGCCTGGCGCCTGAGCACCTTGAATTCGCTCATCTAAATATTCCTGTGGACTGCAAAGAAGTTCTGGCTAACGCGCGATCGCCTGCCACAATAAAGACATACACACTTAAATGGAAAAGATTTTGCATATGGTGTCAATCTGCTGGGGTTCACCCGATTCACGCAACACCGGAACAGAGATTACCTTTTTTCTTGCACTTAGCGAGATCAGGCCTCCATCATGCCACGTTAAGTCTTTCTGGCAGCAATTTCAAGGTTCCGACAGGATGGGTCCAAGTCTCTTTATTCAGTAAGAATAATGCAACAGTTTTTTAAAGGACTATTTCGAATGTTTCCTCCTGTATGTTTTTCCATCTCCATCCTGGCATCTTAATGTGGTATTAGCGCAGCTCATGCGCCACCCATTTGAACCAATTCACGGAGTGGATTTTAAATTTCTATTCTGGAAGGTTTCTCTGTTGCTAGCATTGACTTCATCTAGAAGAGTCAGTGACATTCAAGCTTTCACCGTCAATTCACCTTTTTTGCAATTCACGTCAAATTCTGTGGTACTGCGTACGAATCCTAGATTTATGCCTATGGTGCCTTCGGATTTTCACCTAAACGAACCAGTCATCTTGAAAACATTTCTGTTCGAGGCATATGAGCTGCAGATCGTACACTTAGCATTAGATCGCCACCTGGTTTTGGGCTCGGATGATTGCAGGTTGTTGTCTTCTTGGAGAAGTCTTTGTAGTCACGATATGAGTGACTCCTCCCTTGGACAATACTGCGCATGGGCATCGCCTCCATCCTTAGATTGTTTTTTTCCGCCACTGGGTTCGGATGAAAGTTTCTCCGCTCCGGCTAGAAAAACGTTTCCAGCAACTACGAAGCGCAAAACTTCCACAATCTTCAAGAAACTACCTTAGTCATCGAAGACAAGGCTTTTCGACAACATAACTTCTATTCCGGTCATCGAAGTGGGCCGTTAGGCCTATCGACGCCGTGCGGCCTACACCACATGGAAAGAACTCCGTTCAAATAATGCCCGAAATGCCAGGCAAAATTTCCGCATAGCGATCATCACGAGGTTTGCAACCTCTGTCTATTGCCGGATCACAACGAGTCGACCTGCACAGCTTGTGCGTCTTTCTGATCGAAGAAGACCATCCGGGATCGGAGGACGCGTCGACGCGAGATGAGGAGATCAGCCCCAGCACCGGACAATATCTTTGACAAGGTTCCGCTCGTTCCAGAAGATGATTCGCCATATCTCCAGATCATATCGGAGGCAGAGGACTCGGACGACTCGATTCCATCACGTCAACCAGTGAGTACCTCTGCCCCTGCACCCCATACACTGCCCAAGCCAAAGGCGAAGGTCAGCACTCCGCCCAAGGGGCCTAGTCGAGACCAAGCGCTCCCTCTTAAAGCCCAGACTTCGAGCTCGGCTCCGAGGAAGACAACTACGCCTTCAGGTGCTTATGCACCGAGCAAACCACACGTGCCGATCCCACCACTTCAAATGGCACCGAGGCCAAAAGACTCTTCGGCACGGAAACCAAAAAACTCTTCGGCACCGAAACCGAAAGACTCTTCAGCACCGAGACTGAAAGATTCTTTGACCCCGAAAGCGAAAGACCCTTCGGTACCGAAATCAAAAGAAGCTTCGGCTCCGAAGCCGTCGACTTATAAAAATGGAAAGTCAGCTCCACTCTGAAGACTGCCGTTCCGGTGACAACACCCGCAAGGCCGGATCTCGAAGTTCCGAAGCCCTCGGACACGCCTGTCAAGCCGAAAGTAACACCTTCGGCACCAAGAACTTTGCCACAGGACACTGTAACACCTCCCAAGGCAAAACGACAAAAACAACCTCTGTCGGAACCGAAAAAATAGACACTGAAGAAGGTTGTAGAGGAAGAAGAGGAAGAATTGTTCAGACCAGATCCTAAACAAAAGAAGATCTACATAAACCCAAAGACTGGACATGTGGGTGCTATACCTCATAAGAAGAGACCAGCAGAAACACCACCTACACCTGTGGTTCCTGCCAAAAAGGAGGACTGTGCATCTTCCCGTATGCACCCTCCCTCTCCTGTATCTCCTTCCTCTCCTAGCCCTCCTTACATTTCACCTCAAATCTCTCCTGTAGCCTCTCCTGCATCCTCACATTCACCACAAACTGATGAGGAGTATGACCTAGGTGGTGGGGAGGATCCGAATGCAGACCCAAATACATATCCTCTAGATGAGGATGTCTATACTTTCCCACCTCATAACGTGCCTGATATCCCGGATCCACAGTTATACCCATCAAAGCCCTCTCCTCCAGAGGACAGCATTGGCTTTAATCACCTCTTACACAGAGCTGCTATCTACCACAATGTTACAATGCACTCTGATGACATTGAGGAGGATTTTCTGTTAGATACTTTTGAGCCATCACACAGATCCACGCACATTCTTCCCATGATCAAAGGAGTCATTAAGCACGCTCCAGAAATATTCAAAGATCCTGTATGTGCTAGGGTACTGAATCCAAGGATAGAAAAGAAATATAGACCTGCACCCTCTGACCCAACCTATATTAAGGGACATCCTCCTCTAGACTCATTGGTGGTGTCCAATGCAAAAAAAAGAGCGAATTCACAGACTTCTGGTGAAACGCCCCCACCTGACAAGGTATCCAAAGTTATTGATGCGTCAGGTAAAAGGATTGCTGCACAAGGTACAAATATATGGCGCATTGCGAATACACAAGCCCTTCTCTCACGTTATGACAGGGCTCATTACGACCAATTAGAAACACTAATACAGCACCTTCCAGATCAGTATAAAGATCAGGCAACGGAGCTCATTCAAGAAGGCAAATTAATATCAAATGCCTCAATAAAATGTGCACTAGATGTCGCAGACACAGCTGCTAGAGCTGTAAATACTAGCGTGATACTCAGGAGACATGCATGGCTGCGCTTTTCCGGGTTTAAACAAGAGGTGCAAACCACAATTTTGAACCAGCCTTTTAACCAAAACCAGTTATTTGGTCCAGAAGTAAACACTACACTGGAGAAAATTAAAAAAGACACGGATACGGCAAAGTCAATGGGAGCTCTAAAGTCCACACAGGCTAGAGGTTCTTTTCGTCGCTCCTTTTATAGAGGAGGCTCCAAGCAGACTGGAACAGACACAGCAACATCTTTCAAGACACAAACACAAACATCCTCTAACAAAGGATATTTTAGAGGAGGATAGAGGGGCAATAATAACAAGAGAAGAGGATGCGGTAACAACAGCAATCGCTCCTCCTCCACAACTAAACCGTGACTTCCCTCTGCTCCCCAACAGCATTCCACTCCTGTGGGGGGCAGATTAACACAATTCCTGCCTGTCTGGAACTCCATCACAACGGACAGGTGGGTGAGACAGATTATCCTACATGGCTACTGCCTAGAACTGACAGCAACCCCCCAAACATACCACCCAGGCAGCGTCCTATGTCTACAGATCACCTGACTCTGCTTCAACAGGAAGTCCTAGCACTTCTACCACAAGATGCTATTCAACTAGTCCCATTAGTGGAACAGAGGACGGGGGTTTACTCACTGTATTTTCTAATTCCCAAAAAGGACCGGACCCTGAGACCAATTCTTGTCCTCAGGCCCCTCAACCATTACATACAATCAGATCATTTTCATATGATCACTCTGCAACAAGTGTTGCCACTGTTGCAACAAGGCGATTTCCTTTCAACGCTAGACCTAAAGGACGCCTATTTTCACATCCCAATTTATCCTGCTCACAGGAAGTACCTACGGTTTGTAATACAAGGACAGCACTATCAGTTCAAAGTCCTTCCATTTGGTGTCACAACAGCTCCACGAGTGTTCACGAAGTGCTTAGCAGTAGTAGCAGCACATCTCAAAAGACAACAAATACACTGTGAGAAGTTGGCCTGATATATGATGTCTCCAATTCTGGGGGCACCTTGTATCAGTCCAAACAATCCCTTATGGTGTCTGGTTGTAAGTCAACCTTATAGACAAGCTATCCTAATGGTAGCATGGACTAAGCAGCCTTAAAGGCTTAACTTAAGAGGTCGTGTTAAGCGAGCTGTTTTACCAATCACAATCCTGTAATATCAAATGAAAGGACACCACACAAGTTATATATTATAAAAATATATGTATTTATTCTCAGAATAATCCTCAGTACTCTTTATGAGTAAAGAAGCACAAGCGTTTAAACAAAAGCACAGTAAAGCATATGAAAGTTGCACAATTATGGATGAGGCCCAGGGGCCACTCAAACCATATACTAAAAAAGTGGTATAAGTACCCCTTTACGAACAGTGGTCAGGCCTAGGGCCTGGGGAATCGCTGGGACTCTTCGGGACTAGCAGTGATGATGTCGGGAAAGGCCCGCGGGATTCGTGTGCAGCGCTTAAAGCACACACATGCACCAATGCAAAGTCAATGGTGCGTAAAAATTACAAAGTTACTGCAAAAGGAGTCTTCCGACTGGACTAGGACTACCAAACTTTAGAGTTAGGCACTAGAGGTGTATACCATTGTAAGAACACCGGCGTTAGTAAGTTACCTCACCCACAGGAAGCGGGTGCATAGGTGCCAAAGTGTGTCTGGTTTCGTCACGCAGTTCGATGGTGCCTGGAGATGAAGATGCTGCAGGCGTCCAGGAGGGAAGTGTCCGGTGTGATCCAAGGGTGGATCGAAGTTGTAGAGTACCTGAAAGCAGAGGGGACAGAGTCTGGGTCACTAGCCAGTGACCAGGAAGGAACCATGTAATGTCGGGCGCAATCAGGTCGATGTCGTGAAGCTTGTCTCCGCTGCCACGTGGACTCTAGGGCATCTGCGACGACCAGGAGTGGATCACGAAGGCTCTCGCTGTCGGCGGTGTCCGCTTCCGGATTGGAGCTAACAAGCCTTGGCAAAGGCAACCCACGCAGGATTCGAAGATCGCTTCTTGCTCGGACTAGGAAAGTCAGTGAGGTGGCTCCTTTTCAGGGGCGCGAGGGCCAGTCTGGAGCAACCAGGCCAGCGGTGTAAATTCAAAGGTTCGTCGGTACTGGGGCCACAAGCCAACGGGCAAGCGACCGGACCAACGCGTTGAGCAGGAAAATGCAAAAGGGCCCCACGAGGCACTCGGTGAGTGTCGAGGGGTGAGCTTCGGTGCAAAAGCTGCTCAGGGCTGGGGCTTCTCAAACCCCAATGCACAGCGTCGAGGGAGCCTCGGGAGCTGCACAGTCAGCGCTTCGTTGTTTTTCCAAGATGGCCGGCCCCACACTTCAGGTCGCCTCCACGGGTCTCAGCTTTGCAGGGACTGTGGATCGTGCTGTTAGAAGGCAGGCACGCTGGGTCTTGTCGATCTCTGTCGCTCGAGTTCCGGCGGGAACTGCAACAAAGCAAACGTCGAGGTGCTGGATGGTGCCTGTTTGCACAGGGTGGTCACTCCTTGACCACAAGGGAGATTCTTCAGTCTTCTACGTCGAGTAGGATGTCGAAGGGTCCAGAGTTTCGTTTCATAAGTTTCAGTCAGGATTATCTGAGTGCATGGGCACTGCTCCCACCTTTATTCCAATCTGGGGGGCTGGATCACCTACTAGGTCCCTCCTATGGGTGGGACCCAGGAAGGGGGTGGTTACACCCCTTTCCCTTTGTCCAGAGTCGCGCTGGGACTGGGGCTGGTGTGCCCCAAAACCGGTTTGACCGGATTATGCAAGGGGAGCCTTGTGCTCCCCACGCAGTGTCTAGTTTCTTTCAACCCTCCCTGCTACAATCCACTATCTCCTGTCTGGGGTGGTGTGACACCTCCCTGCAACAGGATATCTATTGTCCAGGCCTCCCCTGCCGGAGTTTCGGTCAGCAGCAGGAGGTCAGACTCCTGTGGCAGCAGCATCCATTTTGTGATGCTGGGGCTCTGGTTAGGATTAACCGCGTTTTAGTAAAGTAACATGTCTTCTCCCTCTAGAAGGGTGGGATGCTATCCCAGTCGACGGGACTGTCGAGGGGGTAGTATTCAAAAGTGTATGACACCAAACACGACATGTTTTGATAAAGCCAAACCAAAGTTAGCAAGTAACCGCAATGGATTATAATGCACTTAAGAGTATATGGTATGGCATTATCCTGGAACAGCTAAGGGAATTGGTCCCGACAGCTGCAGACAGGCTTAGCTCACGCTAGAGCACCATCTCACATAAAACCAAGCACTCTGCCTCCAGGATTGTTAAGGCCTGCCATAGGAGTGACTGATGGGTATATATTTTTCCAGATAGGTTTAGATATAGGTATACTATATCTAAGCAAGGGGTGATTACACCACCTTGCCCCAGCTGAGGGATCAGCCAGTTGTGTCGATTTAAGTACCAGCCAGGGGTGGCAAAAGGTATGCTGCAGCCCCTGGTAGGCCTTGGATGCACCTATGCCCTGGGCACCTATAGTGCACTGGTACAGGGGCTGACAAGGTGTCCAGTTCCAATTGGGTGATGTACCTATAGTACATGTCTGTGAATTTAGAGAGAGAACAGCTGGCTGGGGGTCTGATTAGCAGGCCCACAGCCACATTAAGTCGAAAACCAGTGAAACAAAAAGCAAAAATTTGGGGTGACCATAGGATAGCAGGCCCTACTCTCCTACATACACGTCTTCCCTTACTTGGACGATAGGCTCATAAAAGACAAATCATTCCACTAATGTGTACAACACACTCAGCTGACAATTCAACTGTTGCATGACTTAGGGTTTACGATCAACTACACAAAATCGCACCTAGAGCCTTCGCACGTGCATCAGTATCTAGGAGCTACCATAAACACATCTACAGCTCTAGCGTATCCCAGTCCAGCCACGATACAGAGCATTCAAGCCTTAGTCTCAACTTTTCAACACCAACAGTCTCTCCAAGCAAGAGTGTTCATGAGATTAATAGGCATGATGGCATCTTGCATCTTCATAGTGCCACATGCAAGACTGCAAATGCGTCCATTACAAGAGTGTCTAGCACGACAGCAGGGGCGGTGGGTGACATTTCAAAGTGGTGGGGCGCCAAGTGATTTGCATACAGCACCGTAGCGAGCGCAGCGAGCGAGCCCGAACCCCAAAAGGGGGATTTGGGGGGATTTCCCCCCCCCCCCAGAAAATTTTGAAGAAAAATCGTGCGTTTTCAAGCTAATTTGAGAAAGCAGGAAGGTTAATAAAGCAATTGTGAAAGTGCAGTTATTACATTAATAGATGGCATAACATAGGTTGCTGCTTATTCAGTGTGACCACAGAGCTTCATTCATTCCGTCCTATTACGCTCTTACGCTCAGGTGCTGAATTCAGACTATAAGACTTTCATGAAAATCTCAGCTCTAGGAGTAGAAGAAGTTGCACAGCAGTTGGGAAACAGCCTTCACAAAGCATTAGGAAAATGAGAGGCAATTACTTGAAAGCAAACTGAAAGCAATGCATCAAGTAGTAACTTAAAGCAATGCATCCAGCAAAACAGTGCATGCAGTCAACCATACAAAATTAAACTAAAGCAAGTGTGAACCTGTGAACCTTCACTTTGAAAGCAGGGTGCTAGTCAACAGGCCAGTCACATACATTTAAACTGAAGAAGAGTACACCTCAGCATGCAGGCACCAACATAAAAGCACCAAGCAAGTCAAACAGTTTAATGAAAGAAAAATGACTGGTCTGGGTCTGGATCTGACTTGGTACGAGCAGGATACAAAAAGTAAACGAGTAGGTGGTAACCCACTTCAAGTGAAGGAGCTGTAAGGAACCTAAGCGCACTGGTGTTGATACCAATAACAGGGCAGCTCTGGCTTTCTCAGGGTGGGTGTCAGCTGTGTGATGAAACCAGCATGTGAAGCAGTTACCTCAAACAAACTAAAACCAATGCACTCATTAAGACAAGGAGTTACATGAAATCAAATAGAAAACCACCATCAAGCCAGGTAGTCACCTAAAGGCAAATTGAAGTGACTGCACACTATGGGAAGTGCACTTCACCAGCCAGCCTACTACACTAAAGGAAAATAAAAGCAATGCTCCCAGTAAACAAGACAACATAAATTGAAAATGTTTCCCAGCAGGACCAACAGTCACAAAAAGTAAAGAAACAGAACGAAGTCAGAGGCACTCCAGGAATCCAGGAGGGTGGTCTGGTGGACTGTTCATGAAGGCTGAACCTGGTTCCCCAGAACGAAATTCGGCAGCTCTGGCGTAGTGGCACATCCCCCAATGAACACCATACTATCCCACTAAGACACCCACACTGTCTTCAGCTACAACCCAGTTGTGCCCTGCTACATATACCTGGATGCGGCTCAATTTAAATTATGCACAAGAGTGATATGCTGCCTGGAAAAAAAGTACCTTCCTGGAAAAAGCAAACCCTCATATGGATGCAAGATTAAGTAAAGCATATGAAGTGTAAGTAGAACAACATGGCTACCTTAACACTTTTATACTTATTATTCAGAAATCAAGAGTGTTTTTTACTGAAACTTTAAGCACCACTACAGATCCCTGGGGGGACCAGTATCACGGTGTATTGCTTACATCCTGTGAACCGTGAGCAGTATGGTTTAAAAAGACTACATTACTCAACACAGAGCCACTGCTTGTTTTTCTTTTTTTTTCCTGTTTCATTATTTTTCATCCTTCCACTCCCTTATTGTTTCGAGGTCTCAGTTACTTTTCTTTTGTCCTCCACATGATAAATGCGCCTTCCTTCCCATGATTTCCAATCTTTCCCATCCCCTCCTGTGATTTAACCTCTCAGTTCCCAGGTCACCCAATACCTGAAAAGTGGAACTGGGCCCCAGGACATGTATTAAATAGCCCCACATCCTCCACTGTTTCTCATACTCAGGTACTTATGAAGTATTTGGTGACCTAAACACGGCCACCGAGATGGACATTAGCCATGTTGAAGTACATGGCTTTGAAATCAGGCACAAGTCAAGGGTGCACATGGGTCAACAACAGACCAATTCGGTTGGCTGAAAGCCCCAATAGGTAAGTATATTGTATACAATTTTAGGAAAATCAAAATGTCTTGGCTACCACAAGACCTAAAAACATCCTTGTCAAAGTCAAATTGTGGACCGCTGTTCCTGAGTCTCTGAGAAAGTGTACCTCATTTCTTTAATTTCAGAAAAAGCTGAAGACATGGTTATTTTAAACAGCGGCTATGTCACCTTAGCCTATTGACGCGCGTATTAATAACGCTCATATACTTAATAAGAAGGCAGAGAATCCCGGCATATAATAGTGCCTGTCTCTGCAAGTGAGAGTGTGTATCGGTCACCTATAGACCTGCTAGTTAGCTCAGGCAATAGTGCAGAGTACATAGTTTGTACATGACCAAATATTGCCAGCTTGGGAACTCTGTTTTGGGCGCAAATGGAAGTTTGCACCTAAAAGGGAATTAGCTAATGGAATCAGCCTTGTGGCTGTAATGGGGGCCTAGGAGAACGTGGGAAGGGGGCACCTGAAAGGCTAGGGTGCAGCATGTTCTGATGACTGCAGTAAGATAAACATGTAACTCACACGTCATAATTGAGCCTTTAAACCCGCAGGTCGATATCTCAGCATTCTTTCTTTTCAGAATCTACCTTATGCATCGGTACTGTGTTTCCCCTGTTGGCATGTGCCCTCATCTGGGTAGTGAAAAAACCATCACCTAAGGGTGAATGTTGCACTGTACAAATAGGCCGCTTATGTCTCGTACCACCTTGTATTTGTGACTGGTAAGGACCCCATGTGGCTCTGGGCAATAAAGTGGTAGACCCAGGTGCATGCATTCCCCACTAATAAAACAAACGGGCATTGGTAAAGCCAATAGCACGTGCTGTTGCAAGCTGGTGCAATATTTATTGTATTTTTACACAAAATAAATAACAACTTCTTAGCAGGCGAGTACACTTAGAACAGGTAATGTAACTGGTTTTAGTTTTAATGCAGTTCACAAGGATAGGTGAGCTAGCAGATGCAAAGTAAATGTGTTGTTGGTTTTGAATTAGTAGGATTTGAAGATATCGTTTGAACGCCAAGAATGTTTAAAAAAAAAACGCAAAGCTCTGGGGCGTGGCCAGCAGCCGATGATGGCGGTGGCTTAGAGGGCAAGCTCCGTAGTTGAAGCGGCCTCTTTGCTAAATCCGACAACTGATCCGTCACAAACCTATCACTGACGGGTAGGTTCTGAAGCCCGGGACCGGGCGGCACGTCTGGGGATCGGCGATTTCTTGATCCGTGGCTGAAGAGCGCAGTTTGAGCGACGTCCTGGAAGGCCGCTGAAGAGCCCGTGAGCCGGGGTATGGTCTGAGGCAGGGAGCGGACCGGAAGTGCGGTGATCCGGGAGAGGCTGCGCCGGAAGCGCCCGCTCGGATCCGTGGACCCGAAAAACTTTTTCCTCCCCGGGCGGAGACACCGCCGACCGAGAAGAGGTCACTTGTGGGTCCCGCCTGCACCACCCAGCCGGATTGAGCCTGCGGAGGTGTCCTGGTCACCGAGAGGAGAGCGGGCGCCATTTTGCCGACGACCACTGGTGAACTCCGGGCCCCGGAGGGCTTGAGGACGGAGTGCGCTGCGGTGAAATCCGGACACTGTTCAGCCCGCGAGGGCTGCACGTCGGAGCCAGGAACCACCGGCGAGAGGAGGAGCCGAGGTGAGAAGGTTTGCCAGGTGGGGACGCGAGAGCGAGAGGCCTCACACAGCCGGCTGCATATTTCTGGTCATTGAAGATAGCACACAGCCCTTTGGGCCCGGACTGGCAGGCTGGGTACCCCGCATTCTATTCAATTAGTGAGACTTCACCTGTACCCTTGCACTGCATACAGGAGCGGGCGTTGAGCGGGGTGTGGCGAACTGCCCGGCACAGTTTCAGTGGACTGTGGTGACACAGCGAAGGTCCCAATTGTGGTGCACAAAGGCCAGCGAAGTTTACCCACAACACTACGGGTCCTGAAGGCTGAGAGAGAACTGGCCTGAATATCCCGGGGGGCACACTGATTCTTTACGCCCTGCCTTAGCTGACTCACTGTAGAGGCTTCCCATACTGCTGGCTCCTTGGTACTGTAGCTGTGTTAGTGAGCCACACGCAATTCAGGAGTGATCTACGTGGAGGCGGTCTCCCTTTGGCCTGAGTGTCTGTTGTGACATTGTCCACCAAGCTCTTCCCCCCGAGTGCCGAGACAGGGGTCGCCACTGCGATGGCCGGGAAGGGATCGAAAGGAGGAGCCGCACAGGCCCGGCTGGAAAAATATGCCTATGATAGAGCCCCATCCTCCTCGCCTGATGCGAAATCGATGCAGGGCAAAACCGGGGAGTCGACGGGGGGCAAGAAGGCGACGATAGATGACGTCATGAAGGCCCTGGCTCAGGTGCAGGCGACAGTTGGGTCAATATCGACTGATATCACACTCCTGCGAGCAGATCTCCATAAAATCTCTGAGAAAGTGCAGTCGATGGAGATAGTAACTAATTCTTTGGTGGAGGATGTCTCGGAGCTGCAGGTCAACATGGAGCGGATCGCGAAGGAGAACAAGGACCTACGTGATAAACTGGACGATCAAGAGGGGCGCTCCAGGCGGAATAACATCCGTATTATTGGGATTCCGGAGTCGGAGGGCACGGGAGCAATGGACCTCTACGTCGAGGAGCTGATTAAACAACACTTGAGGCCGAAGGGTCTTTCGGTCTTTTTCTCTGTTGAACGGGCACACCGGGTACCAGGAGGCCGCCCGAAACAAGGGGCGAACCCGCGGCCAGTCATAGCGCGCCTCTTCAACTTTAGGGACAGAGATGCGATTTTGCAGACAGCGCGGAAATCACCACCAGTTCGCATTCAAAACTCCACCCTGGCGTTCTTTCCGGACTATACAGCGGAGGTGGCTCGGAGGAGAAGAACTTTCTTTGAGGTGAAAAAAGAACTGAGGGCCAGAGAATTGCCATACTCGATGCTCTTTCCGGCCAAGCTCAGGGTGGTCGCAGATGGTAAGACATGGTTTTTTGAGACCCCAGATTCTGCACAGGATTGGTTGGAGGGATGGAGAACAGCAGCGCGGCCGCGCCGTTCCAATAGAGCGACCGGACACCGAACCGGAGAGGCGCAACGAAGCTCTCAATCGTCTGGGGAGGAACTGAATCAACGCTCGCCTTTGCACGACCTTCAGGAGGGGGAAGAGGTGGCTGACCTGTGATCGTTGCCAACTGCCATTGGGGAACACTTGTAACGCTGCCCGGGCGTGCCGCCGTGGATACTGGGCGGAGGGCCTCCGTGACTGAGAGGAGGGGCCGCTGACTCCGGAGAGTCCCTCGCCCCAGCGCGCAAGTACTATGTTTGGGGATGGGTTCAGGCACTCTGCTGAGTTGGGGGGGCGGGCAGTTTGGAGTCCGTTGAGCAGGGGGGCAGGGTGGGGGGGAGTTGGGAGAGGGGGGGTTTCGATTGTTTCAAGTTCCTTTGCAGGTGTTGATTGGATCGATGAGGCATACACATTGCCTATGGCGGGCTCATGTCGAGTTTTTAGATCGCAATTGTTATTGTACATAGACTTTCTCAACCACAGATGCCATGACACGCACCACATGGAGTGACGTCGGGAGGGGGGTGGGCGGGGTGAGGCACATGACACCTCTGCAAATTATGTCCTGGAACGTGAGAGGTCTGGGGGACAAGGTCAAACGAGGACTGGTGCTCCACAGTATAAAAAGGTCCAGCCCAGCCCTAGTCCTATTGCAGGAGACACATCTCACGGGTACAGCCACACACGCCTTAGACAGGAAGGGCTACCGTATGATCGCCCATTCGGAATTTACAAGGGGCTCCCGTGGGACGGGGATACTGATGCATAGATCCTCCCGTTTTATACTTCAGTCCACAAAGGTAGATACACAGGGCCGTTTTGCAGCAGCGCTCGGACAGTGGGAAGGGAGACAGTTGAATATAGTCTCCGTGTATATTCCACCGGCACTACACACGGTGGTTCTCCCAGAGCTTGGAAAATTTCTGTTGGAACTACCGGACGGGGACCTCATTGTAGGGGGGGATTTCAATGCAGTGGCACATAACACACTAGACAGGTTCCCGACACGAAAGCTGGCCCCAGGGCCCTCCCGGCTGCATGACTTCTTAGAGGCACAAGGCCTGATAGATCTTTGGAGGCGACTGCACCCGACTGACCGGCACTACACCTACCACTCAGCGGTCCATGACAGTCTTTCACGAATCGACTATTTCCTGGCACCGGGGCATGGGCGGCTCACGGTCGAAGATGTACAAATTAAACCGAGGGGTGTCTCGGACCACTCCCCGTTGACACTCACCCTTTCCAACCCTGAACGGTCCCAAGAACGTATATACCCGATACACCCAGGTCTCCTTAGGGTCCCGCAGGTGACCAAGGCCCTTAAAGCGGCGACAACATGCTACCTCACGGAGAACACTGGCTCGGTCTCATCCCCATCGGTCCTATGGGAAGCTTATAAAACGGTCCTCCGGGGCCAAGCCATTTCCACAATAACGAGTTATAAGCGCTCCCAGAAGAGGGAACTACAAGACCTAGAGGGCAGACTAACCGAGGCAAACGAAGTCCATATGGCTGACCCGACCGGGGACACGCTCCATGCACTAAGGCTGTGTCAGCAACGTCATACTGATTTTTTACGTGGTAGAGTGCTTGAACACATGACGGCCGTTTCCAATAGGATCTATGACGTAGGGGACAAGGCAAGTAAACTCCTAGCCTGGCTAGAGAAAAAGCGGGAGGGACAGAGGACTATCTTGCAAATGAAGGACTCTGTGGGGGTGTTGCACACCCGCCCGGCACGGATAGTTGAACTTCTTGCTGATCATTTTCAAGCGGTGTATACCTCTGACTTAGAGGTTACCCGGGAAATGGCGGAGACGGCGCTCGTGGGAGTGCCCACCCGCACACTATTGCAGAATAGCGTAGAGGACCTTGAGTCAGATTTGTCGGCCGAGGAGATAGCGTCGGCTATTGCGGCGTTACACCCGGGAAAAGCCATGGGCCCTAACGGCATCCCGATTGAGTGGTACAAGACCATGTCCGAAACGCTCGCAACGCCGCTACTCAATATGTACGTAGACAGTTGTGACCGAGGACACTTGCCACCTGATCAGTGCATGGCCACCATAGTGGCGATCCCGAAACCCGGTAAGCCCCCTGAGGATTGCGGCTCCTATAGACCGATTTCCCTCCTTAATGCAGAAAGCAAAATCCTGGCGAAGGTGTTGGCCAGTAGGCTATTACCTCACCTTAGCCACCTCATCCACCCGGACCAATCGGGATTCATGCCGCACAGAAATACAGCGCTGAATCTCAGGCGCCTACATGGTGTTCTGGCGAAAGCCCCGTTACTGACAACAGATGCAGCGGTCCTTTCCTTGGACGCCACAATGGCGTTCGACTTGGTCGAGTGGCGGTATCTTTTTGCGGTCCTGGACCATATGGGCTTTGGCCCGAAATTCATAAGGTGGGTCAAATTACTGTACGAGCGCCCGATGGCGCGGGTGACAGCGAACGGGCATGTTTCGAGGGTCATTTCACTAGCAAGGGGCACGAGACAAGGTTGTCCGCTCTCGCCACTACTGTTCGCCCTGGTATTGGAACCATTGGCGACCATCATTAGAACCACGCCACTGATGCGGGGTATCGACTGGGGTGACGGTTGGGAGGACAGAGTGTCCTTGTATGCTGATGATATGCTGGTATACCTGACTAAACCGGCGGAAGGGATTCCAATCTTGCTGGCGTTGTGTGAGCGGCAGGGTGTTGTGTCGGGTTACAAAATTAACTGGAGGAAATCGGTGCTCTACATGCTGCATGGCGCTCCGCCACGTCTAGAGGTGGATTGCCCCTTGGCGGTGGAGGAAGTCTCCTTCAAATATTTAGGAATTCAGATCACCCGCGATCACGTGACCTTTCAGGAACTGAATCTGAAGCCGCTGCTCGACAGACTGAAAGCGGACGTGCGCCACTGGAAGTCACTCCCGCTGACGTTGTTGGGCAGAGCGGCGCTTTTCAAAATGATGGCGCTGCCCCGGCTCCTCTATGTTTTGGAGAATACACCGACACTAGTTCCGCCTTCCTTCTTCAGGCAGGTATCTGGGCAACTGTCGGGACTGCTGTGGGGAGAGAGTCCGGCAAGGATAGCGCAGGCGAAACTGATTAGGGATTGGTACAGCGGAGGGATTGCACTCCCGAACCTTGAATTATACTATTGGGCGGCTCACCTCAAGGTGATTAACCAGTGGCTGCACGCACCGCAGGAGGACCCGGCATACTTAGCAGACAGACGGCAGCTCGGCATTCACACACTTCTGGCCCCGCTCTACAACAAAGGCCTAATAGCAAAACTGGTTGGCCCAACTAAGCACACCGTAATGCTCTGGCATAAGGCCCAAGCACGACTGAAGTGGGGGGGGGTGATTACTCAACTCACGCCCTTGTGGGATTCTAGAGTGTTGGGAAACCTGAGACGTAGCAAAGGATTTGACCGCTGGGACGCTATAGGGATTTCCACGGTAGGAGATCTATGGACAAAGGAGGGGGTGGTTCCATTTGCTACTCTGAGAGAACAGTATGAACTGCACATCACTGAGACATACAGATACATACAGATTAGACACGCCTTGATGGGCGCACTGACACCAGGTACTCAAGTCCCGGAATCGGCCCCTTTGGAGGACAGACTACTCACTGATTTCATGGAAGCTAGCGCTACATCCCTCACATACCGGAAGTTAGTGAATAATTTGCCTGACCCATTACGGAAATTGAAAGAGAAATGGGAGGCGGATGTAGGTGAACTGGACGAGGAGGAATGGAATGCCGCACTGGCATCGCCTAGGGAGGCGGGTATATCAGCAAGGTTCCGATTAGTGCAGGTCAAGGTATTGCACCGAGTGTATTACACACGCACTACACTACACAAGATTCAGAGGGCAGATCACCCATATTGTCTACGGAACTGTGGGGAGGAGGGGACGCTGTTCCATACCCTTTGGTCGTGTCTGACTATACTAGACTACTGGACGCGTGTGGCACGCACGATCGCCCAGACGCTACAGCTCCCATTCACTCCAGACCCTAGAATTTGCCTGTTGAATGTGTGGGGCCCGAACGACCTGACGTCATACGGGCGAAAGTGGGTTGTCATAGGGGTGATGTTAGCGAAGCGAGACATTGCGCAAAGATGGGGGGCAGCGGAGACACCAACGTTGGCACAGTGGTGCAAGAATATGGATATGCTCATGATGGTGGAACGGGCTGTGTATCAACAGAGGGCCAATCCACGTAAATGGAACAAACTATGGTTGCCGTGGAATGCTTACAGGGGGGAGCCTTGTGCACCTCTACAGGAGGAAGAAGATGTGGATAGTTCGGAGGAGGGGGAAGATGTAGTATAAACTTGGGACGGCGGGTGGGTTGGGGCGGCAGGGGCGCGGATTGCATAGACACTGTCTCGCCCTCCTGGCGTAAGGGATGTTAAGGGTATGTGTGAGGGTTGAAGACTGACAGCCTGCCTGGCACACCTAGGAAGCTTATATATTCCTACATTGCTTCTGTGAGATCATGATATACACCTGAATGTTGTTTGTTGTTTAATGTTAAGGAAAAGAAATGTTGCGACTCAAACTGGTTGTGGCGGAATGTTGACGCCAAATATCTGAATGCTTGAACCAGAACATGTGAAGACAGGGTGCGACAATAAAAAATTTTTACAAAAAAAAAAAAACGCAAAGAAAAAATGAATGGCAAAGTAAAGTATTGACACACCAGCCTTGGCACTAAAGTGCACCTTTTTAGGGTGGTGTAAACCTGTGATCAGACTAATGCCGCCAATGACTGCATAAGACAGTCCGTGGTTGAAGCGGACTGACCCAAAATGCCCTGCTGAGTGCTGTGGTGGGCGGAAGCAAAATGTGAATGACAGTTGAGCAGACCAATAGAAGAAGGGAGCTGACCCAGAGCACCTCTGTGCATTTCTTATTTATTTTATGTGTTTTACTAATGGCTGGTGAGGTAGGAAGCTGTCTACAGGCCAGACCAGAAAAGTACTTTTTATCTTTCCTAGCATCTGTGTTGATTTCAGTACATATTCGGGAGTTAGGAATCACATAAAATCGATTTCAACCTAATTTTAAGTCAGTATCACTGCTGGACATAGACAGTCACCGTCATATCAGCTGTGACAGTTACCGAATCACCCATTGTGACAGTCCTGTCTTGCTCTCAGTCACTTCCACCACCTCACCCACTGCGACAGTTCTCATCATCCCAACTGTGGCAGTCTCAATCTCACTCGCTGTAATAGCACCTCATCCACTGTGACAGTCGCAGGTCACAAGCGGCGACTGTTGCCATCTCAATCACTGTGACAGACACCAGCCGTGACACTCTTCGCCTCACCGGCTGCGAGACTCGCCATCTGACCCACTACGACAGTCACCGACTCCCCCACTACGATAGTCACACTCTCACTCCGTGACAGTCACACTCTTACCCACTACGACAGCCACACTCTCACTCCGTGACAGTCACCGTCTCACTCACTACACCAGTCCCACTCTGTGACAGTGGCGTCCCAGCCGCTGTCAGTTGCCATCTCACATTCTGTAACATGTTCCGCCTCACCCACTGTGATATTCATTCCTACCGGAAGTGACATACTCTTTCTTTGGGGGAGGCAAGAGTGAAGAACATCTAGAGACCCCCCTTTAACTGTACTGAGTAAACGTACGTTAGGGGCGACAGATAACCATGGCCTTTAGTACATGCTGCTGACTTGTGCTGTCCCGTTCAGCCCTACCACAATACCCACTCGTTTTACTTTAGGGGCGCTGGGCCCTCACCCAGCCACAGGTGGCATGCTTCGTCCTAGGGCCCTCAGTCGGGTGGCACTGTTGCACCGAGAGGGGGCTCAGCCGTGCTAGGGGAGCTCTCGTACAAGTCTCAGATTTGTCATTTATGAGGAAAGACTGCGGGACTATTCCTGGGTATCCTTCCCTGGCCTTTATAGGGCGGGCAACAAACGACATATGGATAACGCATAAAATGCCCTCCTGTAAACCCTACTGACTCTACAATAGTTGCTGCTTGGCAAATTGCCTGTAGTGACATGCTTCATCTCACACTCACTTTTTCACCCGATGCAGTATTCGCTGTCACCCATGGTAACATTCACCGTCTCACCCACCCCACCATCTCTCCTGCCCGCCTGAGACATTCTTGTTACCCACCTTTTTGTGCCTGTTACGGTCTCGGGCTAAGTCCTGTGCGGGCTTGAAATAATCGGATAGGAAACGGATATACATTCCTTTGCATCCTTTCAAGGCAAAGGCCAAGGGCAGCAGTGAGCTTTCAGGGCGGGGGGTGCCTCTGAACCAGCCGCGTTAACCCGCTGAGCTATCTTAAGTGAGGTGTGACCTGCAGGTTACACACACATCAAGTTGGCAGGTGCGTTTGCGCGCCGTACGTGGGGCCTGTGGGGTGCACGCACATGTCTAAGAACTTATTTTAGTCGAATTCGAACTTGCGATCTGCGTGTTGCATCCACATGTATGTATGCTGCCGATGCGGCCTTCTTGGTGCTTAGCCTGCTGCCCGCTGGTTGCAAACGCCCCCCTGCAGCGTTTACAGTAACCCCTTAAGCTGCCTCACGGGGAATGGAGCCTTTAATCTCCCGGTTTCACACGATTTGTACCCCTGATCGGCTGTGCTTGGAGGGCGCCTGCAGCCCGTCGGTTTGTAGCGTCTCTGTAGCGTGTGCAGTAACCCTGTAAGCTGGCTCACGAGGAGTACGTGAAACCACTTGGCCGCATTTTGCACAGAGGTCTCTGTGCAGCAGGTACAGTAACTCCGTCAGACTTGTCTGACCCCGTCAGATGTCTGGGGGTCTGCACAGATCTACCAAGCAACTCCGGTAACCCTGTGTGTAAGCTGTGTCATGGGGGAGTGGAGAGCTAAAATGAATTGAAAAAGTCACTCACTGTGGAAAACCAGAATCGGGCACAGCCGGCGCCAACGACCAGTCCTCCTTGGCTTGCGAGACGAATGCTGCCGCCGGGCCAACCCCACGCGCGGCATCCAATGGGATGCTGTGCAGGTGGACCAGCCAATCCTGGCGCTGCAGCAGCGCCAGGATTGGCTAGGGGGTCACATTTGCTGCTCGCCCTGTCGCCCTTAGGAAACCCGGGCTACAGCAGCACTGTGAAGCACCCCAGGGTCCCACTGGGGAACTTACAGTGCGCATGCTTGAAAAAGTTGAAAACTTTCTCAAGCATGCGTACTGTAAGTTCCCCAGCGGGACTGCGCACTACGGTCTGCTGCAGCCTGAGTGTGTGGACTGTCACTCAAGCTGAAGCAGGCCACCCCCCCTGGCCCCTGCGCAATTTTTAAGATACGGCCGGCAGCCGCGATGCGTCCATGGTGGCTGGTGGGGCTCTGCCCCTACGCCCCAATGGACGCACCGCTGCTGCACGACAGTGGAATGAGGCTCAAGGTCAGCTCACAGACCTGGTGTTGGTAGACAGCCGTACGCATCGCTCTCTGCAATGGTGGAACACCAGAAACTTGACAAGAGGACGGCCGTTCCTCGAGCCTCACAACAGACACATCCCTCACAGGATAGGGAGCCCATCTCTTACACCACCCGACTCAAGGTCGATGGAACAACCAACAAAAGCTGTTGCATATCAACCATTTAGAGTTGCTAGCGATATTCTTAGCACTCAAAACCTTTCAACTTCAAGTACAGAACAAAGCTGTCGTAATCCGGACGGACAATATGACAGCAATGTACTATTTACAAAAACAGGGGGGGGACACTCTCTGCAACTGTCCCAGCTCGCACAGAACATTTGAAGATGGGCCGTTCCTCAAAACATATATCTGTTAGCGGAATACCTTCCAGGAGTTCACAATCAGATAGCGGATCTGTTAAGTCGGCAGTCACAACAGATTCACGAATGGGAACTATATCCACAAGTTCTTCAACCATTCTTTCAACCGTGGGGCACCCACACATAGACCTGTTTGCCACCCACGAAAATGCAAAATGCCCAAACTTCCCCGCAAGTTTCCCACACCCAAGGTCAGAGGGCAATGCAATATGGATGAACTGGTCAGGCAGATTTGCGTATGCTTTTACGCCTCTCCCCCTCATTCCACTGGTGGTGCGCAAGCTCAGACAACAGTCTCTCAAGCTCATTCTAGTAGCTCCCAAATGGGCATGCCAGCCATGGTTCACCACACTACTAGATCGCTCTCTGGTTCCACATCAAAAGTTCCAGCTAACACAGAACCATGGAGAAATCAGACACCCATACACAAACCAATTGAATTTGGCGATCTGGCTCCTGAAGTCTTAGAGTTTGGTTATCTTAACCTACCACCAGACTGCATGAATATCATTAAAGAGGTGAGGAAACCCACTACTAGAGCGTGTTATGCCGCCAAATGGAAAAGATTTGCAATATATTGCAAACATAATCGCATTGATCCACTGGTTGCTTCCATCCAAAATATCCTTTGTTACCTTTTACATCTACAAAGGTCTAATTTGGCATACTCTTCCATAAGCCTATATCTTGCAGCAATTGCAGCCTATTTACAAACCAGACACCACTTGTCTCTTTTTAGGGTACCTGCAATCAAAGCATTTATGGAAGGATTAAAAAGAATAATCCCTCCCAGGCTGCCACCTTCTCCAGTATGGAACCTAAATTTGGTCCTTACGAGACTCATGGGACCCCCTTTTGAGCCTCTGCATAAATATGAACTGCAATTTCTCACATGGAAAACTGCTTTCCTTGTTGCCATCACCTCTCTCAGAAGAGTAAGTGAAATACAATTGTTCACTATACAAGAACCATTCTTTTAAATACATACTAATAAAGTGGTTCTCAGATCTAATCCAAAATTTCTTCCAAAGGTTATCACACCTTTTCATTTAAACCAATCTGTAGAGTTACCTGTGTTTTTCCAAAACCCAGACTCAGTAGCAGAAAGGGCCTTACACACGTTAGATGTTAAAAGAGCTCTGCTATACTACATAGGTAGAACCAAATCCTTTAGAAAGACAAAACAATTGTTTGTACCTTTCTCTCCTCCACACAAAGGCAACCCTATCTCTATGGGTGGGATTGCCAGGTGGATTGTTAAGTGCATACAGATATGCTATCAAAAAGCTAAACGCACGCTAACAGTTCCTCCTAGGGCACACTCCACTCGCAAGCTAGGAGCCTCTATGGCTTTCTTAGGAAATATACCATTAGAGGACATATGCAAGGCAGCAACATGGTCTACACCACACACCTTCACTAAACATTATTGTGTTGATGTGCAAGCCAAGCAGCAAGCTGCAGTAGGCCAGGCTGTCCTTAGAACATTATTTCAGACTACTGCAATGGATACAGGCGACCACCGCTAGGGGAGACACTGCTGCACAATCGATGCTAAGTGTACGATCTGCAGCTCATATGCCTCGAACGGAAAATGCTACTTACCAGTATGCATCTGTTCTTGGCATGTAGAGCTGCACAGTCGTACACGCCCTCCCGCCTCCCCGGACCTGTATCCATTCCAGTTCTCATCTTACTTAGATGCACACGCATGGACATCCTTTTTTTCTTACTGTATCTTTACTAACTCCATCATTTCCCATCATGGCGAAAAACAATCTAAGGATGGAGCCGATGCCCATGCGCAGTATTGTCTAAGGGAGGAGTCACCTATATCGTGACTATAAAGACTTCTCCAAGAAGACAACAACCTGCAATCATCCGAGCCCAACACCAGGTGGCGATCTAATGCTAAGTGTACGACTCTGCAGCTCTACATGCCAAGAACAGATGCATACTGGTAAGTAGCATTTTCCTCCTAACCCGCAATCTCCTGCGGAGAGGGCATTGCATACCCTTGACATCAGAAGATGTCTTAAGTTCTATTTACAAAGGACTTCTACCATGCGTAAATCAGATCAATTGTTTGTTGCCTACGGAAAGATACGGCAAGGACAAGCAGTATCTAAACAGACCATGGCAAGATGTATTTCGGCTGCTATTGACTTTTGCCATCAACAAGCTGGAAGACCTCTGCAGACAACTCCAAGAGCGCACTCTACGAGGGCGGTCTCTTCTTAGACTGCTCTCTTCGCTGGTGTTCCTCTTCAGCAAATCTGCAGAGCAGCAACTTGGTCCAGCAGTCATACTTTCACCAAACATTACTGTTTGGAAGCTGCCAGCGATGCTGATACTTCAGTGGGACAAGCGGTTCTCCGCAATCTTTTCAGATAAGGTGTTTCCCTCCTCCTCTGTACTGCTTCTCAGATGCTTATTATCTTGCCTATATTCAGTACATGCTCATGTGATTTCAATTTTCATATATGTCTTTGCGTATTAACATTTCTGTTATATAATTGCAAATGCCTTTCTATGCGCAAATTTATGTTACAAATAGCGTCTTCTAAGCATTATTTTGGTACTGCTATCTATCTACTCTGATTCAGGCATGTGAAACTATGAAAGACACCCCAATACTGGAGAAGAACAATAGTTACTTACCTGTAATCTGTGGTTCTCCAGTATTTGTGTCTTTCATAGATTCACATGCAACCCGCTCACCTCCCCTCAGAGGCTACTTATGCTCTAATCTCTTGGTTACACTCTTGTGCGAGAAAATCTGAGAGCCTGAGCTTCAGAGGAGAACATTCTGGTGGGTGCTGTCGCTTGAATGGCTGTAGTTTCGGCTATGTATAATGACTATGATATTCATACATGTAGAACTTTTTTCTTGCTAGCTTTGGACTACTTTACTTCCTGGTTTCTTGTTACCAAGGTTTTTGGTTATTATGGGCATATTTATTTCTTTTTTATTTACCGTGAGACTCCCACTCCGACGACGGGGAATGATTCAGGCATGTGAATCTATGAAAGACACCAATACTGGAGAACCACAAATTACAGGTAAGTAACTATTGTTCATTTGCTTGTGTATGTTACAAGCTAATAGTACTTTTTAGTCAGGAAACTAGGTTTAAAGAAGAAATAAGATGCTTTACCAACTCAATACTATCCTCCTGTATACAGCAACACTCTAAAAGGCTAAGCAGAGATTTCAGAAACTTGGCACTTTTCACTGATATTTTTGATGGATTACTTTCTCATTGATGGTTAAGGTAGATGTGACAGTCAATGGTTATTGTACCCAGTGGAATAGCCAACATGTCTTCTTTATGCTTTCAATATGCTTTGGAGCTTCTGTATAAAGGCAGAATGATACATTCATAAATATGACACATCTCTTGAACGTTGTGTCGAGCCTCAGTAAGGCTATTTAAGCCAAATTCATCAGTCGCATCATTCGTTTAGAGAAAAATAACATAAGCAATAGAACATCTGCTAGCAAAGACCTGATGGGATATGGAAACGTCTTGCTCCTTTAAAGGAGAAGCATTTTGTTTTCAGCATCTATAGCCATTAACTTAAGACATGTGTGTCTATGTAGTGTGTGGGATAGGTTTATGTTGCAAGGTTGCTTTAGGTCCTAGGGTAAAAAATATAATTTTTATCCTTGTCTCCAGTCCTTCTTTGACTAAGGCCATCTTTCGCCAGAAGAATCTTACCCAATTTTACCCAAGTTTGAATCCCTCCATTTATCTTAGTGATTTACCCAGAAGCTGTTGCCGGATTTCAGTCTTCACACCTAAACTCTGAAATGTGTTGCCTCTGGAAACCAGACCTTGTCATCAGTCCTATTCAGTCCAACAATCAAGACTACTATTAACTGATTGTATTGTTGTGTTTATTTTTCTCTGGTCCATCATTTTCATTATCTTATATGCTTCCCCTCTGCACTATTTATTTTTCATTGTATACATTGCATGATGGACAAACAAGTTTGTTTTGTACCCGGGTAAGTCTTGATCTTTTTGGGTATTGTCCCCCCACAAGTCATCTCAGCCTATACAAGTGAATTGTATTTATGTTTACATGAAGATGTTCTGTCACTTTGGTCATTCAGGCTCTTGCGCAATTCCAGAACAGGCTCAGGCACCAGCCATATGTTTAGCTTTCTCCAGTTTTCTGCCCCATCAAGAAACACTTCACAGTCGCACTGGAGCAAGTCTGACCGCTTACAAATAGGTGTTTTTCAATACGTTGAATAATCAAATGTCTATTTTTTCCATGGCATAGGTAATGGGACTATGTATTAAAATGTTGTGTGTATCTTTTGAACTAATTCTTTTTTACTGAATTGGGCAGATGTGTTTTTTTGTTACACATTTTTGATGGACTTTTCCACTCTTGCAGCTGAGACATTAAATGCTCGAGCAGACCCGTGAAGTAAAAGCATTATTGAAGTTTGAACAGTGGCAATTGTGTCAAACAATTTGTTTTGATAAAATAAAATAGAAAAAGGTCTTTGGATAAAGGCTACTCTTGGGGTAAACCTTTTGAAAGACTGCATGAAATTGTAAACAAAAGTTAATTTGCCATATAGATTGCTTTGCAAATCAGTAAGGCTCACTGAGTACTTGTGTGTATAGTGTTCACTGGACGTGTTAGCATTGAGATATGTGAACAAAGTGGAGAACAATAGCTCTAAAACATGAAGGGAATAATTTTCTTTAGGAGCTCTACCTGCTTGAACTCCTCAAAGATGTCAGAATTATATCGGTTTGCCGTGTGCATCTTAAGCTAATTTGATATTTGGACCCTTGTTGGCTAGGGACGTCCCAGGGTTTTAATCAGGATGAACAAAATACTGAACTGTTCAGGATGGTCTATTGCCCCTATCCAAAAATATCGAGGCAGTTTTGATGAAAAATCCAATATGAGGAGCCCTAACAACCTCTCCTGTAATCAGGCATGGTTTCAGGAAGCAGAGAAGGAGGAATCCTTCAGCAACTGACAGATCAGTCAAAGCAGCAATCCCTATAAAAAAAAACAGTCTCTCACTTATTTCTTATGCATGGATTCCACAGGAAGCTTATAACGTTTTCCCAAGATTCTAAATCTGGTTACTCGCTGCTGTGATGTAGCAAAAGTTGATAACAATTTGTTATCCAGTATTGGGGTATCTTTCATAGATTCACATGCCTGAATCATTCCTCGTCGCCGAGGTGGGAGTCCCACGGTATATAAAAAAGAAATGCCAAGAGTAAATTACAGTAGTAGGCCCTATGAGAAGGCCTGAAGCCTAGATTGTAGTAGCCTATCTACCTCATTATGCTAAAAAGACCAAAGTCTTTGTTTCAACCAATCAGCTTACAGCACCCTCTAGAACCCTCTCTACAGAGCCAGTTCTCCTCAAATTTTCACCGCACGTCGTGTGGAAGGGAGTCTCCCTGAGTCTTGACTCAGTTTTTTCTTCAGAGCTTCAGGATGTCTGACAAGGCCTTATTTAGACCTTGTAGAACATGCGAGAAGAAAAGGGTCCATGTTGATGACGAGCATAAGGACTGCATTTATTGCCTCTAGCCATTCCATGAGGCAAAACATTTTAAGATCTGCCGCACCTTCCCTTCTAAAACCTTAAGGGATAGGGAGGCCAGATTCCTTTTGTGGCTAAAATCGTCTTCTACGGATGATGAAGACAGATCTTCTACCTCCAGTAAAAGAGCAAGATCTCAAGAGGATAATTCAAGTGAGGGGCGAAAGCATGCTAAAACCTCCCACTCCAATTCAGGCTCTTCACAGAGATCTCCACATACTATCTCTGGAGCCTCAGCCACCAAAGATTCGTCCAAGAAAACCGTGAGTAAGAGCTCTTATGTCTCCTCACATGTGACTACCATATCTACTTCGACTTCTTCATCTATGGCTATGATCTCCACCACAGCCATCACTTCTCCTATTCTGCCTACAAAAATATGTATTGTGGCTAAAAGAACCCTCGTCGACGACAGCCTCGACGACGAAGATGCTTTCATCGACGAAGAAGCCCCCGTTGACGAAGTTGTCTACGCCACCGACGACGACCGTCTCGTCGACATAGAAGCAGAGCCCATCGACGACAAGTCCGTCGACGGCGGCTCCGTTATCGACGGTGGCCCTGTCGACGTCGAGTCCATCGACGACGGTCCCGTCGACGACTATGTGACTACAGCTAGCAAATTCACCATTGTCACCAGTGCCATCAAGATGAATGGACTCAACTTCAATTAAGCCGATCATTACAAAGCAGGCTATCTCTACCCCACTCTTTTCAAAAACCTTCCAGCTGGTATCATACCAGAGGCAACAAGGATCTTATATCTCACCGCTCATGCCTTCTCATCTTCTAGAATCCTACGCTGATGATGAAGAAGAGGATTTTGAGGATGACGACAATGAAGGAGCTTTTGGAGTGGCTCGCCATCCATCCGAACTCATTATTAAGTGCCAGGATGAAGACGAAGAGGATACATATTCAGAACACTATTACCAGGAGGACAATGTAGTGCCTCATCATATGGAATACCAAAGGCGACCTCAGGTTTCAGAGGTCAGTCACTTACAGCCAAACCTGATTCAGGATTTACAGGCTAAGCTCGCGGATTATAAACAGCGTTTTCCGCCGCAGCCAGCTCAACCTGCTGTTCTGGTTCCTCCACCTCAAGTTCCACCATCTACTCCGGTCATGGACGCTCCGCAACCTGGTTTGCCTACACAGAACCCGGACACTTCTTCGGATGAAGAAGTAGAGGAAGGAGAGTTACCTAACATACCTCCATCGGATCCGTGGGATGACTACGTTATTCCCATGCAGTCTTCACCAACTCCACAACCTTCAGACTCGCCACCTGAAGATGTAGGTGGATTCCATAATCTTATGCAGCACGCAGCAAATAGATTTCAGCTTCCGGTGACGGTGGAGCAAACAGACTGTTTTCTTCATGATTTTAAAGAGGAAACTAGGAAGGTGTCCAGAGCCATTCCTATTATAGATTACATCTTGCAAGAGGGCATTAAGGTGATGAAAAATCCCGCTTCTGTACCTGCTGTGTTACCACGAATTGACAAAAAATATCGTGCCCCACTCACTAGTCCTTCATGCCTCATTGGTCATCCGTGGCCGGATTCTGTCATTTCACAGGCTGCGGAGCAAAGGTTGAAGAACCCAGCCACCCCCATTACTACACCACCAGATAAGGAGGGGCGGCGTTTGGACCTTATTGGTAAACAATTCTCCACTATGGCTGCTGCATCCATCAGAGTGGCAAATTCTTTGGCGATTTTAGGGCGCTATGATCGTCAAATGTGGTCCGACATGGCTGGGCTCATAGATTTGATTCCGGAGGACAAAAGACAAGAGGCTCGCAAGATCCTAATGGAAGGAGAGCGCGCAGCTGCGGAAACTATTGACTGCGCATTAGACATTGCGAACACAAATTTTAGACAGCTTGCAGGAGCTGCTGTATTGAGATGTCAGGGCTGGCTAAAGGCCACTACCTTTAGGCCTGAGGTTCAATTAAAAATACTGGACATGGCATAAGACGGAGATTCCCTGTTTGGGAAACATATCGATGAGGCTCTCCAAGCAATCAAAACGGACTCTGATACTGCAAGATCACTGGGTTCACTGCAGTACAAAAGAGGATCTTTCAGAGGCGCAAGAGGACGTGGCTATTCTTCCAGAGGAAGTTACTATCAACAAGGCAGACAATACCAGCCTCAATATCGTCAAAACTATCAATCCTCTTATCGCCAGTCCGGATCAACTGATTTCTCTCGCCAAGGAGGAAGAAAGCGCACAAACAATCAAGAGCGAGACACTCACAGAAAACAGTGAGGTCAGTTGGGCGCCAACCTCAATACCCTCCCTCCCTGTGGGCGCGAAGATATCTGCCTTCCAACAACAGTGGCAGCACATCACTACCGATCAATGGGTATTGGACCTAGTCCAGCATGGTCACACCCTGGAGTTTATCACCAAACCTCCAACAACTCCGTCCAGGGGTCCCCCTCCCCCCGTCTTCACTTATTGTTTAAGGAAGTTCATGCAATGCGCCTCAAGAACGCAATAGAGAAAGTTCCAATCCATCAGAGACGGACAGGTTTCTATTCCCGTTTTTTCCTCATAAAGAAGAAATCAGGGGATTGGTGACCGATCCTAGACCTGCGCAATCTCAACAAATATCTCGAGAAGCAGGGTTTCCGAATGGTCATTCTTTCGGACATTTTAAGTTGCCTCAACGAGGGAGATTTTATGGCTTCCTTGGACATGGAAGGTGCATACTTCCGCATCCCAATCCACCCAAAACATCGCAAATATCTCCGTTTCACTGTGGCTGGCGCCCATTATCAGTTCAAAGTACTTCCATTTGGCCTCAAGTCGGCTCCAAGGATTTTTACAAAGTGCCTGGCTCCGGTAGCGGCAGCGCTTCGCTCATCAGGGGTCCAGGTTTTCCTGTACTTGGACGACTGGCTAGTCAGAGGTCCGTCGAAGTTCAAAGTAAAGAACGACATTGCAGTCTGCCGCAATCTCTTTGCATCCCTAGGCCTCACGATCAACAAAAGCAAATCTCAATTGACTCCGAGAAAGAACTTGCTATTCCTAGGAGCTTGTCTGGACACAATACAATGCAAGGCATTCTTGTCTCAAAAGCGACAACTCCGTCTACAGGCATTGGCCATAAAGCTATCAAGAAGGAGGTCACTTTCAGTTTGCCTATTCGCATCCCTTCTGGGGATGTGCTCTTCAGCCAACAATCTCATTCCATTGGCACGTCTCAAAATGCGGCCTCTACAGGAAGAGCTACATCTTCAATGGCAGCAAGCGACGGGCTCTTTCGAGGATATCATCAGTCACCCCACGCATGGTAGAGGCTCTTCAATGGTGGACACAACTACACAATCTAAAACAAGGACTCACATTCTTGCAAACTCCTCCAGATTTCATTCTGACGACGGATGCGTCCATGGAGGGCTGGGGAGGTCATCTCCAAGACTTACAAGTGCAAGGTAAATGGTCTCAAAAACACAGACAATGCCACATCAACAGTCTAGAGTTGAGAGACATTTTTCCATCTTTACAAGCATTCCTTCCCAGTATAGCAGGGTCCTCAGTCCTGGTCCGAACGGACAATACCACCAGCATGTTTTATGTAAAGAAGCAAGGAGGGACAAGGTCAGCTACACTGTCCAAAGAGGCCCAAGAGTTATGGGAATGGCTGACAATTCACAACATAACTCTCAAGGCAGAACACGTCAGGGGCCTCCACAATACCCTAGTGGACAAACTAAGCCGGTCCTCGTCTGATTGCCACGAGTGGGAGCTGGACAACAATCAACTGAACAAGGTGTTTCAGACTTGGGGCAAGCCAATGTTGGATCTATTTGCAACTCAACAGATCAAGAAATGCTGGTATTACGCCAGCAGATACCCTCAACAGGGATCAAGAGGGAATGCCCTGTCCATGCGATGGTCAGTGATCTATGCTTACGCCTTTCCTCCGATCCCGTTGATTCCACGGGTGTTACGCAAGATGAAGTTGGAGAGCTGCCGTCTCCTAATTGCTCCCTGGTGGCCTCGTCAATTTTGGTTTCAGGAGCTCATGTTACTATCACAGGAGCCTCCGATCAAGCTTCTGATAACTCCAACACTACTGTCACGCAACGAGGGTCAGATACTTCACCCTGACCCTCAATCGCTGAAATTGCACGCATGGCTCCTAACTTCTTAGAATTTCAACATCTCCAAATTCCTCAAGACAGCCGAGACATTTTGAAGAAAGCACGAGCCCAGAGCACATTAAAAACTTATTGGCTCAAAAGGAAGCGTTTCTGTGCCTGGTGTGCTTCAAACTCTTTACACCCTATAGAAGCTCAAGTGGAAAAAATCCTTCCTTATTTTTTGCACTTGGCTCGCTCTGGTCTTTCTTTCTCATCAATAAAGGTCCATTTAGCGGCTTTATCTAGGTACAGGAAGGTGGCTAACACTTCATCGCTATGCTTCTCATCGCTAATAAAACAGTTCATGAGAGGTCTTTTCCGGGCTTATCCTCCAGTTAAGCCTTCACCACCGGAATGGGAGCTCAACGCGGTCCTCTCACAGCTGATGAAGCACCCGTTCGAACCAATCCACAAAGCTGATCTAAAGTTCTTGACTTGGAAGGTCGCTCTACTTCTAGCACTAACTTCCGCCAGAAGAGTAGGAGAAATTCAGGCCTTCACTATAAAAGAACCCTTCTTGCATTTCTCCCAAGAGTATGTCACTCTTCGAACGAATCCAACCTTCATACCCAAAGTGCCTTCTCAGTTCCACCTGAATGAACCAGTAAAGTTGCGGGTTTTCTTTCCAAATCCTACAACCCCGGCGGAAAGAACATTGCATTCTTTGGACATTAAACAATGTTTAAGATTTTATCTTCAGAGAACGAAGAACATAAGGGAATCAGATCAATTATTCGTGTCTTATGGCCAGACTACATTGGGGAAAGCGGTCACTAAAGCCACAATTTCCAGATGGATAGCCTCCGCTATTCATTTCTGCCACATCAAGGCTAACTGACCACTGCAAAGGACTGTACGGTCTCATTCCACGAGGGCTGTGGCAGCGTCTGCAGCATTGTTTGCAGGAGTGATGCTAGATAACATTTGCCGTGCTGCGACATGGAAGAATGTCCACACGTTTAAAAGACATTACTGCCTGCAATCAGCAAATCAAGAGGATGTGGCAGTTGGTCAAGCGGTTTTACGTCACCTGTTTCCATAAGAACATATTCAGGTAACATGTTCGAGGCATGTGGGCTGCTGAATTCATATCTGTGCATAGATCGCCGCCTAGTGTTGGATCCGAATGATTGCACATTGTTGTCCTGGAAGAGTCTTCGAAGTATCACTAGATAGGTGGCTCCTCCCCTGGACTACAGTGTGCATGGGCATCCTCTCCATCCTCAGATTGTTTTTTTCCGCCATTGGGTTCGGATGTACTTTCCTTTACTCGAAGTTCGGAATCTAAAATAAACTTTTCTACAGGCCAAAAGGCCTTCGGTCTCGTCGGTATTGTTTACGATCGGTGCCGACAACTTTATTTACAGTTTATTCAACTCGGGACGTCGAATCGGGCCGCGGGCCTTCTCGACGCCAAAGGGACCAGTAGTCAATGGAGCAAAGTCCATTCAAAAGATGCCCTCTTTGTAATTCGAAATACCCACATATAGATAAACACCCTGTATGTAACAAGTGTTTATCTCCGGAACATAATGAATCCGACTGCCTAGCCTGTACCCAATTTTGATCAAAAAAGACACTTCGGACTTGATGGGCCGCTAGGCTAATCATGTAGAAACCAGAGCCGGAAAATATCTTCGACGATGCAGACGATCTCGTCGAAGCCGAAGACTCAGATCAACAGTCGGATCAAGAATCGGAGCATGACTCCAACTACTATATCGACGAAGAAGAAGACATTGTCGAGGTAGGAGACGACGAACAAGGGATCGGAGCTGTCGAAGACGACTCCAGTGATGAAATGGGCCCAACTGTGAGTACGACGCCCCAAACACACACTTCTATAGTTCCACCGGCTCAGGTCGAGGCATCGCCACAAGGCCTTCGCCAAGATCTCGAAACCCATTCTATAGCCCCGCGATACAGCTCGGCTAAGAATATTAGAAAAGAGCCATCGGATCAACGTACTCCGAAATTGTTGATATCGAAACCGAAAGTTATGGAACCAAAAACAAAACCGAAACTGATCGACTACACAGTCTTCGGACCAAACTACGTCGATCCATCGGAGTCAAACCCAAATAAGATCATCGACAATACGATCTTTGGACCAAACTATGTCGATCCATCGGAGTCGAACACAAGGGTCGTCGAGCCGAAGACCAGCGCATCTACATCCACTCCAAAACAAAGGGCCATCGAACCGATAAAATCGGCGCCGACAACACAAAAAAGGGACTCGATCCGAAGAAGGATGTCGAACCCAACCAGAGACTCGACAAACCAACGGCTGTGCAACCAAAAACAATCGAGCCGAAGAAAATCGACCCGAAGAAGGCCATCGAGCCGAGACCAAAAAGCATCGGTCCAAAACCACAGGTTACGAAGACACTACAAGGTCAGAAAAGTACTATCGAACCGACAAAAAACGTCGACACGATAAAAGCTTCGGCTCCAAAGAAACAGCCACAACCTAAAAAGACTGTTGTAACACCGAGGGATTTCTGACCAATCAAGTTTGGCCTACCAACTTCCTCTAAAACAAAGGCGGTCGACCCAAAAAGTGGTATTGAACCGAAACAAACAAAAACAAAGACATTGGCAAAGACGCCAAGAACTACTGAGCAGGAGATCTTATAGCCAGACCCCGCATCAGGAGAACAGTCAAAACTTTACATTGACCCTAATTCTGGCAAAGTAACTCTATACAAAAGAAAAATCAGACCAGAAACTGATAAAGAGACTTATATCATCCCACTCAAAAAGAAAAGGGACTGTTCTACTTCACCTATTCTATTTGAGCCTATTAAACCAACTAGGCCTGACCAGTACACATATACACCCACACACTCAGATGAAGAGGTGAATGAGGAATATAATGAGGAATACAATTACTCAGTAGAACCTGACCAAAACAGTCAAGCTCAACCATGGGTTGACCCAGTACATCCTGGTGACTCTCAACCCATTCCAGATACACTTGCATACCCTGCTAGGCCTTCTCCTACAGAGGATACAGCTGCTTTTAACGCACTAATAGAAAGGGCAGCCCTACATCACAATGTAGATATGCATGCAGACCCCATTAAGGAAGTTTTCCTTTTTGACACCTTTGCCACATCAGAAAGATCTGTCAAAACACTACCTATGTTAAATGGGGTACTTAAACATGCAGGTGACATATTTAAAGAAACAACTAGGGCATGGGTCATTAACCCCAGAATAGAGAGGAAATACAGGCCAGCACCAGTAGACCCCACATATATTAAGGGACAACTGCCTTTGGATTCTTTAGTGGTATCCAATGCATGAAAACGTGCAAACTCTCAAACAACTGGAGATGCCCCACCTCCGGACAAAAAATCAAAGATCTTTGAGGCATCAGGGAAAAGGGTAGCTGCTCAAGCAGCTAACATATGGCGAATATCTAATACGCAAGCCCTGTTAGCTAGGTACAACAGAGCACACTATAACACCCTAGAAACAATTCTCCAGTATTTACCTGAACCTTACAAAGAACAGGCTGAAGACCTAGTACAGGAGGGAAAGTTAATAACTAACCCCTCCATTAAATGTGCCCTAGACGCGGCAGATACAGCGGCCAGATCTGTTAACACCAGTGTTATGCTCAGGAGACATGCGTGGCTTCGCATTTCAGGTGTAAAAAATGAAGTCCAGTCTACTGTATTAAACCAGCCCCGAAATCCTGACTATTTATTTGGTCCAGCTGTAGATACAATCCTGGACAAAATGAAAAAAGACACTGAGACGGCTAAGTCTATGGGAGCCTTACAGTCCCAACAACATAGAGGCTCCTTTCGTCGCTCCAATTACAGAGGTGCTGCAAGGGTTAACTCATCACAGCAGACCACAAACTACAAAGGCAGAGGACGAGGAAATAATACCACCAGATCCTCTACCAACACTAAACAGTGACTTCTTAGCACTACCCCCAGACCATACAACACCAGTCGGGGGACGATTACAGCAGTTCCTACCAGTCTGGCAAAACATCACTACAGACAAGTGGGTAAGGCAAATTATCCAGGATGGCTATTGCCTAGAGCTAACCTCCACACCACCCAACATACCACCAAGACACCGTCCTATGTCTGTAGAACACCTAAACTTATTGCAGCAAGAAGTCATCAGCATGCTGCAAAAAGGGGCCATAGAACTTGTACCATTAGAACATCAAGGTACAGGGGTATACTCACTATACTTCCTCATCCCCAAAAAGGACGGGTCTCTCAGACCAATATTGGACCTCAGGCCCCTAAATCAATACCTTTTATCAGAGCATTTTCATATGCTCACTCTACAACAAGTCTTGCCACTGTTGCAACAAGGGGACTTCCTCGCAACTTTAGACCTCTAAGACGCATACTTCCATATACCGATACATCCTGCTCACAGGAAATATCTCAGGTTCACAATACTAAATCAACATTACCAATTCAAAGTCCTTCCATTTGGTGTAACAACAGCCCCGGGGGTGTTCACAAAATGCCTAGAGACAGTTGCTGCACATTTAAGAAGACATATTCACGTCTATCCGTACCTGGACGACTGGCTAATACAAGCAAAGTCGTCCCAGCAATATGCCAGCCACATGTCCCAAACCATTCGCCTCCTGCACAGTCTAGGCTTCACGTTGAACTACCAAAAATCTCACCTTCAGCCATCCCATGTACAGCAGTACCTGGGAGCAACAATAGATACTCTAGCAGCAAAAGTATATCCAAACACTGCAAGAATCAACAGTATGCAGATGCTGATCCAAAAGTTCAAGCCCCAACACTCGCTCTCTGCCCGAGTGTTTATGCAACTCATAGGCATGATGGCTTCGTGCATCTTCATAGTCCCTCACGCAAGACTACACATGCGTCCGCTACAAGAGTGCTTAGCACGGCAGTGGAACCAGGCTCAAGGACAATTAAAGGACCTAATGTTGGTGACCAGTCGTGCATACAACTCTCTGCATTGGTGGAATCCACAAAACCTTTGCAAGGGACGACTGTTCCAAGAGCCTGTACCACAAATAGTGTTGACAACTGACGCATCCCTGATAGGATGGGGAGCCCATGTCCTTCAATACACAGTGCAGGGCCTATGGACAACACAACAAAAGAAAATGCACATCAACTTGCTAGAGATGATGGCAATTTTTCTGTCAATGAAAGCATTCAAAGTACATTTATGCAACAAGACTGTGTTGATCCGGACGGACAACATGACAGCAATGTACTACATACACAAACAGGGAGGAACACACTCTCCACAGCTGTCACATCTAGCCCAAAGCATGTGGAAGTGGGCCATTCAAAGAAACATTTTTCTCATGGCGGAACACCACCCAGGCAAGGACAACCAAATAACGGATCTGCTCAGCAGACACAGCCAACAGATGCACGAGTGGGAGATTCATCCCACAGTGCTACAACCATACTTCCAACAGTGGGGACAACCAGAGATAGACCTGTTCGCCACAAGGGAAAACGAAAAATGCCAGTACTTTGCCGCCAGGTTTCCACATCCGCAGTCGCAGGGCAATGTGATATGGATGAACTGGTCAGGCAAATTTGCGTACGCTTTTCCCCCAGCACCGTTAATACCGCTAGTAGCACGCAAACTACGCCAGCATTCACTGACACCAATCCTGGTTGCTCCAACATGAGCGAGGCAACCATGGTACACAACTTTCCTAGAACTTTCCGTGGTGCCTCATCAAAGACTGCGGCTAACACCCACTCTTCTCACTCAGAGCAATGGAGACATACAGCACCCAGACCCGCAACAACTGAACCTTGCAATCTGGCTCCTGAAGTCTTAGAGTTTAGGTGCCTAAACTTACCTCCTGACTGTATGAACATTATCAAAGAGGCAAGAAAACCTACTACGAGAGCTTGTTACGCTGCAAAGTGGAAGCGTTTTGTCATTTACTGTAATAACAATGACATAAACCCACTAGATGCTTTAACGCAAAATATCATTTGCTATCTTCTGCACCTACATCGTTGCAATCTAGCTTATTCATCTATAAAAATACACTTAGCTGCCATTGCAGCTTATCTTCAGAACAGACAGCATCTTTTGCTGTTTAGAGTACCTGCAATTAAAGCATTCATGGAGGGACTCAAACGAATAATCCCCCCCAAAACACCCACCTTCACCTGTCTGGAACCTAAACATCGTTTTAACCAGACTAATGGGACCACCACCTGAACCGTTGCATTCATGTGAATTACAATTTTTGACATGGAAGGTGGCTTTTCTTGTAGCAATTACCTCGCCTAGAAGAGGTAGCGAGCTGCAAGCCCTAACTATTCAAGAGCCATTCATCCAAATACATGCAAATAGGGTAGTTCTTAGAACAAACCCTAAATTTATGCCCAAAGTGGTATCCCATTTTCATATCAATCAGACAATAGAACTGCCAGTGTTCTTTCCAAATTCACAGTCAGTACCTGAAAGGGCTCTATACACACTAGATGTCAGGAGAGCTCTTCTATACTACATTCATAGAACTAAGGATTTTTAAAAAACTAAACAGTTGTTTGTTGCCTTTTCACCACAACACAAAGGTAACCCATTTCAAAATCTGGGTTAACCAGATGGATAGTTAAGTGCATTCAAATATGTTATTTAAACGCAAAACGCACTTTAACAGTTCCCCCAAGAGTGCATTCTACACGCAAACTAGGGGCATCCATGGCTTTCCGAGGAAACATTCCTCTAGAGGAAATATGTAAAGCAGCCACATGGTCTACCATACATACTTTCACAAAACACTATTGTGTAGATGTACGTTCCAAACAGCAAGCGGCTGTAGGACAGGCTGTTCTAAAAACTCTGTTTCAGACTGCTGCAGCTGGCACAGGTAGCCACCGCTAAGGGAGAGACTGCTATACATTCTATGCACAGATATGAATTCAGCAGCCCACATGCCTCGAACGGAATATGCTACTTACCAGTATGCATCTGTTCTTGGCATGTAGGGCTACTGACATTCATATCGCCCACCCTCCTCCCCGGTGCCTGTCGCAGCTGTAGCATTCATTCTTACTTTCTTGCATGGACATCTTACTGTACCATACTCCATCTCTGCCACAATGGCGAAAAACAATCTGAGGATGGAGAGGATGCCCATGCGCACTGTAGTCCAGGGGAGGAGCCACCTATCTAGTGATACTTCGAAGACTCTTCCAGAACAACAATGTGCAATCATCCGGACCCAACACTAGGCGGCGATCTATGCACAGATATGAATGTCAGCAGCCCTACATGCCAAGAACAGATGCATACTGGTAAGTAGCGTATTCCCTATTTCATTTTATAATGACTGTTTAATTTTCAATAGCTTGTTCAGATAAAAGAAGTACATATCTTACAGGTTACTTGTTTGTTATACTGATTTTCCTTTCCTGTGAAATACTTTATAAATGCTTTATGACTACTGTTTTATTAGTAGATCATTTCATTTGCAATTGTTGGTTGTTTATCATAAGTTTATGGGAGTATACCACAATAAGTCTCACACCATCCGCAACCGACTTTTGCCTGGCTTACTGCTTGCTATTATGATTCAGGCATGTGAATCTATGAAAGATACCGTAATACTGGATAAGAAAACAAGTTACTTACCTGTAACTTCAGTTATCCAGTACTGGTATCTTTCATAGATTCACATGCACCCACCCTCCTCCCCGGAGAGTCCGTTCTCTAATCTTGGGATACTTATTCCCACTTGTGCTAACGAAAATCTGAGGAGAACTGGCTCTGCAGAGAGGGTTCTGGAGGGTGCTGTAAGCTGATTAGTTGGAACAAAGACTTTGGTCTTTTTTGCATAATGAGGTAGATAGGCTACTACAATCTAGGCCTCAGGCCTTCTCATAGGGCCTACTACTGTAATTTGCTCTTGGCACTGCTTTTTTATATACCGTGGGACTCCCACCTCGGCGACGGGGAATGATTCAGGCATGTGAATCTATAAAAGATCTCTAAATCAAAAGAGAGTCAGGGAATTTTACATACACTATGTGAGGTGGGAACTCCTAGTCCCCGAGATAGTTTAAGAAAACAGTGGAGGACTATCCCCTCATCAAGGAAGACAGAGAGAATTCTCTGAGTATAGGGTTAAGTGCTTGAGTCAGCACTTTATGCCTCAACCCGTTGTCGGATAATGCATATCCTTGTAGAAGACCCCTCACTCACCAACCTGGTTGGTGACATGCTTCATCATCGGGGTCCCACCCCATAGGCCGAATGCCCATAGGGTGTGCTTCGACACCTGACTACAGTGGAGCTGGTTAAGTTTTTCTTTTATGTGTGCATAACTAACAAAATTGACAAGTGTATTAAAAAGGGCCAAAACTACTCACTTCAAGTGTTTATTCTTGAGTGCTTGAACCCTTATAAAAACATAGTGTGGCACCTGTGCCTAATTAGGTAGGCTTTGGTGTCTAGAGAAGTATGGTGTGTTAAAATTGCGAAGTGTGCTATGTGAAATTTTACAAAACTACTGATAACTAGGTCTACATGTTTCAACCATTGAAAAGATTCTTTGGTTTTCGTCAGGAACGTGAAGTAAGAACTGGGTGGTCCGCACACGCTAAGGTGCGTCCTGCCCTAGTTCAAATGAGAGATTGCAAATTGCGATCTCATGTAAAAAGGGTGTATTTTCCTTAATCGGGGGAAAAAACCTGTAAGACAAACGGGAAAAGAGAAGGTTGGGATCACATACCGGGGTAGACAAAACAATGAATTACATTTAACACATATTCCATTGGTCATAGTCACAACCGGAGGATCAATAGATGGAGTCATGCCAGCGTTTTGGGTAAAACAAAAGGGTCCATCTATTGCGTTCAGAATGGAAGGTGCATCCGTGATTTACCGGACTGTGCCTGAAGTACAGAGCCAGCGCCAAAAGGAGGTGTCGAACTGGTTTGGCAGCTGGGAATCTGGTGTAAAAAGGAGGCCGTGATATGGGAGAGTGATTTTTATCGTGCTGCGTTGTGGGCGGCTATACAGGTGGGTTTTTGTACGTGCAGTGGAAATGTCGCCATGGTGGATCACAATGGCGACGTTGTTAAGCTTACGCTTGAGGCGGTGACTACCGCTTCATGGGCATCCACATTTCCAAGACGGCAAGTATCCGTCACCTGTAAGTTTCGAAAACAGAGGAAAAGTGAGCTACGAGCTGTCCAGATTGGACAGAGACGTAAAACCAGCGGTATCGTGCGGGAGATTGTCGTCCCGCACGTGGGTCGGCTTGATTGCACTTACTTGCGATTTCTGTTCGTCTAGCGGTAGACCTACTTGGTTACTGCTGGAGGTGCCCCGTGGAATAACCGGATTCTCTACGGGACATCGGTAAAGTAAGCCGTTCGCATTTCCTGGTTGGGCGTGGCCTAGTTTCGAGATTCTACGAGAGCCAATCGGAGTGCGTTCCGGGGGAGGGAGCTAACTTCTCTGCCCGAACGCGTGTTGGCTGAAGCCTATTACGCGATATCCTGGTGGTCATGGAGACCATGCTCGCTACTTGTTTTTACGGGGGGGTGGAAGGGTGGTGTGATTGTAATATCGCATGGCTTTGGGCCACAAAATGGGTAAAAGGGATATTATGACAGAGTGATCGAGGAATAGAAAGAGAGGTAAACTGCAAGGGGCAGTCTCACTATATTCGATTGTTAATTCCATCTCTTTTCCCGTTTGTCTTACAAGTTTTTTCCCCGATTAAGGAAAATACACCCTTTTTACATGAGATCGCAATTTGCAATCTCTCATTTGAACTAGGGCAGGACGCACCTTAGCGTGTGCGGACCACCCAGTTCTTACTTCACGTTCCTGACGAAAACCAAAGAATCTTTTCAATGGTTGAAACATGTAGACCTAGTTATCAGTAGTTTTGTAAAATTTCACATAGCACACTTCGCTATTTTTAACACACCATACTTCTCTAGACACCAAAGCCTACCTAATTAGGCACAGGTGCCACACTATGTTTTTATAAGGGTTCAAGCACTCAAGAATAAACACTTGAAGTGAGTAGTTTTGGCCCTTTTTAATACACTTGTCAATTTTGTTAGTTATGCACACATAAAAGAAAAACA
The DNA here is from genome assembly GCF_964261635.1 of Lissotriton helveticus. Taxonomy (NCBI): domain Eukaryota; kingdom Metazoa; phylum Chordata; class Amphibia; order Caudata; family Salamandridae; genus Lissotriton; species Lissotriton helveticus. The sequence goes on along the minus strand of NC_136068.1, from coordinate 155,456,844 downwards.
ACCAGCTCCACTGTAGTCAGGTGTCGAAGCACACCCTATGGGCATTCGGCCTATGGGGTGGGACCCCGATGATGAAGCATGTCACCAACTAGGTTGGTGAGTGAGGGGTCTTCTACAAGGATATGCATTATCCGACAACGGGTTGAGGCATAAAGTGCTGACTCAAGCACTTAACCCTATACTCAGAGAATTCTCTCTGTCTTCCTTGATGAGGGGATACTCCTGCACTGTTTTCTTAATCTATAAAAGATACCAATACTGGATAACTGAAGTTACAGGTAAGTAACTTGTTTTCTTACCCAATGTTGCTAAGTCGGAGAGGTCTTCCAGACCAAGCTGACAGGGCTCTCTGAAAACCTGTAAGAGCAGTGCTGCTCGTCTGCTTTGCCAGAAAGCATAGCTGCAAGGAAGTGGGTTAAGGATAGCAGGTAAGGTTGTTTTTCCTCAGACTTTGTTATGTATGGCTATCTCATTACTCCTCTTCCCCTGACTAGCGGTCGAAAGCAGGGGCAGATGGTCATGGGGGCCATATAAAACAAAATTATAGATGGGTAAAACTGAATTACGTGTTTTTTTTTCACCTCGTGGTTGAGAGTGACATTATAGACCAATCTAGCTTTGCTCTAGTCTATTTGGTGTCGCTCAGAACTCCTCAGTCACAAACATCCCGGTAATTCACTGTTACCCATCTATAATTCTATATATAGTAGGTGACTTGTGGTGCACCCAGTTACCTATTTTGAAGAAATTACGTAGCCGCTCAACTGTAATAACTTTATACTGTTGATTTCTGATGACACAACGCCTGCTGCCAGAGCCAGCAGGGAGAGGAAAGGCATTTCAGGTCATGGCGCAGAATTAAAGTAGTTGATTAAAGAAGGACAACCACATGTTGCTTTTCTTTTTTTCTGCTCTGTTTTGTAGATGTACAGTGACAATCATAAAGGATATATTTATGGCAACATGATTCTTTTTTACACTCTAGGCAGACCCTCCAGAATATCGCGATTTGCCGCGAAAACGGCACTTTGGTAAAAATGCCGCGATTTTTACCAAAGTGCCCGCGAAATCGGCACTTTAGTAGAAATCGCGGCATTTTTACAAAAGCCGCTATTAAAGTACACTCCATTGGCCGGATGATGGAAACCACGGTGGATAAAAAGATTGATAGGATTTTTTTTCGAAACTGACTCAGAGCAAACATCACTATGGAATGAGAGATCTGGACCAGCAGATGGCAGTGCACACTAACATTTTGAGACCGTGCTGCTTATTTTTTTCAGTAAAGTGTAGTGTGTGGTCTCAGACTCTCTGTTAAGTGATCTTCAGTCCGTCCCCGTCTCTCTTGAGGGAGCGCAAAGGGTTGTACACGAGGAACCGGGCTCTGACAAGACGTCGGGCTGAGGGTGGCTCCTTCACTACACGATCAGATGGATCTTAAATGCAATCTCATTTCCTAAAGTACACAGTAAATGGTGCTTTAGAGAAGAAATCGGAGCCTCGCGCCACTTTAAGAAATGTCTGTGTTAGAAAATACATGCTAGCTGTGAAATAATGAAAAAATGACACCACGAGGTTAGTTTAACTGTTCATGTTCTGTCTTAACGTGCATACAAAACCAGAGATTTTACAGGTGGTTCTGAAGTGGAACCTTTGAAATATTCGAATGATTTATTCCCTCAAATAGAGCTTGACATTTCCCATGGCGAATTCTCTTTCCGAGGCAATTTTGAAAATAATTGGAATAAATGATGTGTTTTACAGCACCATTTTGATATGATATTAATGGAAAGACAACTTTTACTCATAATTCGAATATTGTGGGTATGTATTGTGACTTGGTAATGTGGCATACATTTTCCACTTTCTAAGCGTATAAAACACATTTTAATCATGTCATTTCATTTGCTGGGAATCTAATTGTAAGTGACTGGTTATCAGATGTATGCCATATGTCAGATGGCTGAAGTTCAGATTATAGACACTTTATAGGTACAGACAGTTGTCAGAGCTGTGTTCCTTTTATTCGCATTAAATACAATAGAAACTGAGCTTATGATAACATAAACTGTGTTTACACTGTCCTCCATCTTGAACTGATGCCAGAATACAACCCGTGATGTCTACTACTGTTGTTTCTTGCTCTAAATAAAGTATTGCAAGCTTTACACTAATAAATGGACAGTGTTCACAGAGACTTCTCCCCCTGCTGTACCTAACCAAGGACATCCCAACTGTGCCAGACTATGGTGGTGCAATGTATCAATGAGCATTCTTGAATGAACTATGAGAGTGACTTAATTTAATGTATGAGTACTATGAGAGAATCTTTGGATGTTTCCTGTAGTCAAATGTTTCTTCTGTTTTGTTCCTCTTTGGTGCATATCCTGGGAACCATGCACTTGTGCAAAAAGTTATGAAAGCCATTGTCTAAAGTCCTATAAAAGGACATGTCTTTCCCTGTACCGGGGAACCCCCTCATTCCTGCCAGAGAGAAGGTGAATCTATGCCGGATTTCATATAGAACTGTACAAAAAAAATTGTAGTTAGGAATTATATGCTTTACCACCGAACCTATTGACGGCATATCTTTAGTAATTTGTCTATTAAATCCTTATAAAAACTTTCAAAATTACTTTGCTGTAGGAAAAATGGCCAAATAAAATGCCGCAAAATTGCCGCTAAATTTCCATATTTGTGCGCTAAATTTCCATTTTTGTGCCGCTAAATTTGCTAATCCATGCCGCTATATCCTGGGGGGTCTGTCTAGGTAATTTTTAAAGCTAGCACATTTCTATGCATTCGAAGCTAAAGTGACCCTTTTCGTTTTTTTAAACTGACCTGTATTCATCTGATTCGGGTTTGTTTTTGCAACAATTATCTAACCGCTTTTTTGATGTGTACATTTGTCCTAGAGATTGTTTTTATTCTTCATGTTTAAAAACATGCTCTGTTTCATATGAAAGAGCTATGTACTAAGAATTGAAATTGGTTTGTGTAAAAAGTGATGATGTGACGATGTATTATAAGGAATAAAGTACCCCCTACCGTTCATGATAAGGATATTGCAAGTCACCTCGAAGTTCCATAACCTTCTAAAGGAACTGTGCCTTTGACCTTGTTCCTCTATATGGTCCTGGAACTCCTCAATGACACGAGGTATCCTTATAATATACCGCAGGGAATACTTCATCTCTTATCAAATTTAAGCGCCTTCTTAAACATTTTCTAAATTGTTTATTAGTTCAATTTTCATTAAATAATCCTGTGATTTCTCACTAGCTTATCATGATGTAATGGATCTCATTGTTTCTACAGAGAATCAGCACAGCAAATGGAGATGGACGGCACTACTGCTACCCTCACTTCACATGCGCAGTCGATACAGAAAACATCCGCCGGGTGTTCAATGACTGTCGGGACATTATTCAACGGATGCACCTTCGCCAATATGAGCTATTGTGATGGAGAGCACGTTTTCGGTGTTTCAGACTCCTTATTTCTCATTTTAAAAAAACAAAAGAAAAAAAAAACGTTACCACAAAGGGTGGAAGAAAACTGGTGCGGCCTCCCTCGAATTTGCACCCCCTCCACTTTTCTCCATACTGAACTACAGCAACACTTCTAGCTTGCTTCTGTTTCCCTCCACAGACAGTGTGAGATGGCATCAGCATCTTAGTGCCATTTACTTGCAGGTTCCATATGCTTAACATTAAAAAACAGTACCAGTCAGCCCAGAGCTTGGAGTATGTGAAGGATTAAACGCAAAAAGCAGAAGTTGGAACAGAGGGCGAGGCATCGACCCATTTTTTAAATTAACAATGTGGGCATACTTTTACTCCCCTCTCCTCGTAAAATCAACTGTATCCAATCACTCCAGAAGAAGAAAGGTGCCAAGTCGCAGACCAAGTGATGTCCAAGTATGATCATGTGACTGTAAAAAGTAGTTCTTTAAGGAAACTTCAACAATTGTACAACAGACCTAGACAAATGCAAAAAAAAAATCAGTTGTGGCTACCTTTCAGAAGGGCCTTAAATTCCAGTTTTGAAGAGCCTGCTAACATCCTTGGACGCTACAAATTGAACCGCATTTGAGGCCTGTGTTTGCAGATAGTTAGCTACACATTTTCTTTCTTTTCAGTTTGTCAACTGATCGACTCTTGTCTGCTTTTAAAGGAAACATGAGAAAAGATCATCAACTTCGACAGGTGTTCTCACAGTTTTCCTCCCTATAGCTCTCCCCCACTACTTCTTTACCTTTCCTAATTTTTTTTTTTATTTTACTGCTGGATTATTATTCTTGTACAGACTGTAAAATGTATTATTTTGTACAACTTTATTGAAAAAAATAACTTGTAGAAGATCTTTGTGCCTTGATTATGGCTGTACCTGTAAAATGAGCTAAGATGTAAGTATGTTTGCGCTGTACAGCTTTGTCAACCCTATCTGCAGCATTAGCCCAAGTTAGGGAAAATTTACTTGTAGTTTAGTTTTTTCTGGTTTATAAAAGAAGGAAAAATACTGTTTAGTAAAAAAAAGTACAAATTGTGCAAACTTAACCACTTTAAAAGTGAGGTCTTCAACAAGTGACCAGATGTCGCAGCATCATGCTTTTTAATTTTTAGCTTTAACTCATTTAAATCTCGATCCAAATGCAAAACATGGCTTGTTTCTACATAAACCAAATTTTGCTACAAATTATAAACGTTAGTCTTTGGTCATTCATAGTCCTTATTTGCAACAAAAGCAAAATTGAAAAACGAAATCGTAAGGCATTGTGCAAGTATGGTGACCATCGGTAGTCTGGGAGGATTGTTCTTGCCGTCCTCCTAATGCTGCGTGAACATAACCAGGACTAAATGGTATTCTACAGCCCTTTGTGTTCGGCCACTGAGTTCTAGTTGCAAATGACATTTTCATTTCTCTTTTAATAAAGAGATACCGTAGGAAAACTTCTTCATCCCAACTGTATGAGTAGGGTGAATCTGTGTGAATTTATTTTCTTAAACTTGAATAATTTATACAAATTATGCTTAGAACAAGATGTGGTACAGTAAAGAACAAGCAAACATTACTGTAGCAATAAGCATGTCATTTTAGTAACTACTACACTCCTTTACATTTTTATGTCTATATTTTGTCTGTTAATGTTTCATGTGCAAATACCTATTGTCTGCAGTTACGAGATTTTTAAAAACTAGTGGGAATGAGTGGCTTCGGTGAGTGGTACTCAACATTACGTTAATGACCCTGAAAAAAATCTAGATTTCTCATGAAATTTGACAGGCATAATGTGTTTACCCAGGAATACTCAGAAAACCTTATTTTCATTTGAAGTTAAGAGGGCTGAGTGAACTATTCAAGCACGGTTTAGTCAATTGTTTGTTAATGCAAATCGTTTCTATCCTGGCCTCAGATGTTACACTGTTTGAATTACCTACAAAAGACTGCCATTGATGTTTTTACTGCCTGAAGAGGGAAAGCCATCAACCAGCCAATGTGCACACGGCACCTTCTTATAAATATCATGGGGAAGCGGGCATACGTTGATCAACACTACATGGAATTCCCAGTTGTATTACGACCTATGATCTGGTGTGCGAGTACCTGCTGTCTGTGTAGCTTATATTTTTTACATTTGTGGGCGAAGATTCCTGTGTCCTTTTAATTTTGAGTCTTTTTAAAGCATCTTATGTCATATACGTGACAGTTTATGTTAGAGTTTAGTATTGTTGTCCTGCCAGTTACTTCGGTATGACTTTATGGCGTGTCTTGTTTATTGTAGCAAGCTGGCCATCTTAAGGTATGCTGAGGATATAGTTGTCCTGCCTGCCCATGCAAGGTATGGGAGTACCCTAAGTGTTCTATAAAAGGTCACCTGCAGTATAGGCCCCAAACATGTCTGATGCTAGGAAATGCTTTTGTTTCTTCATCACTTTTGAGAACGTGTTACATTAAAGGGGTGCCGTATCAATCAATCAAAATACGTCATTTGGCTCCAACTGAGTGTACTAATACAATTAAGTGCACATTTTGCTCTTATTTAGTTAATCAATTTAAAAAGCTCCAAGATAATGTTTGCAAAACTAATCCACAATGAGAAATATCAGACTGTACACAAGGCCAGACTCGCAGCGACCTGCCTTCTTTGTCCTTGTTTGTACTGTGAAAGCACCTTGGTTAACACTCCTCAGAGCTAGTTCTTCAAAATCATCCTCACTCAGGCAAACGTAGGATCCTTTGTGAAAGTGTCTTAATGCATAGCCTGCAAGGAGATAAACATAACAATTTATCTTAATGTATAACCCAGGTAGCCTCTCTAATAAGAGAATGTGAAGGGCGGGTGTCGGAACAGAGTCTGCACCTCTTCATTGCCTGGCTGGCAGTTTTAAATGAATGTTGCAATGGTGCACATCTACAAGGAAGACTTACAAATCCATGTGTCATAGTCCTTGGCTCAGCCATAGGCATACATACGAAGGAAAGCTTACAGCAAATCATCCTAATATTTAACCTCTGTATTGTCCCCCACATAAATCTACAAAGTTTTTCTTTTGAATGTTATTTTTCCAGATGTTTGCACTTAGGTGGACAGACAGAAATGTAAATATATATAATGCTCATATAAATGGTGTTTGTGCTACTTTCAAACTTCACTGTACAGTTGTGGATCAGGTTTCTGACCCAGCCATAGGGATGCTCCTTTTCCAATAAGTTATGAATCCTGCAGAGGTAATGGGTGAAGGCAGCATTTGTTGCTCAACAGATAGACGTCCCAGTCTTGCAAGTATTGCTTTAACTGAAGAAGACTGGTCTCAAATCAAAGCCCACTGCACATCATACCAGTAAGTAGGCTTGACTTGCAATTAGAAATCACATCAGGACCAGCAATCACGCACATATAATTGTGTGCAAGTAGTGCGTCCACAGGAGAACTGTTTTCTTTGTATCAGTCATGATTCTTGCTCATGTAATTCCCCCTCGAGCTGCAGAATTACTTCAGTGCTAATTCAGGACAATTCAGAAGCTCTTTGTTTAAATGCTGTTGATCAGCTACGGCAGGTTTTCTGCTTGAGGATGCCATAATAAAAATGTATATCCCATTCTCAATCTTACCTGGTGAAATCAGTTTTTGACTCGGTCAAGTTGAGGCGATTCTTTTTATTTGCATTAATGACACAGATACCAGTTTCACTTGTATATTGAAACCCTTTTCATTTTCTGAACGCAATTGAACAAGAACAGTACAATAACTTTGTGTCTAAGTGCTTCCCTCAGAATTTACAACTTCCTTTTGGAACAGCCTGTTGTTTTTCAAAAGTGAGGCAACATGACACTTTTTGGGGCTGAAGCATGGTTCTACCAAATATGTACAGGATGTGGAGGTCCATTGTTCTTAGAATATGCAGTGACATGGAGTTTAAAAGGAAAGAGTACACTTAAAAGTGAAAATAGGTGATTCAAATATTTTGTATGTTGCAGACCCTAACTAAGATGTCACAAGTATCTAATTGTTCTAAATTTCCAAACATGTGCCCTACCACGAGGGGCTTAAAATGTCTTACATTGATGTATATATCGACATACACACCCACTCTGGTGACCCACTTTGTATTATGAGGCAAGCATTCTGCTTTTCGCTGGTTGACTGAACTGTAAAAAGACCAGAACATATTTAACAGGAGAGTGTAAGGATATATTTTATAATATAAGATTTTTTTCTTCATATAATAAATTTCTCCCCTGACCTAAGAAGCTGGTTCTAATTTTTGTTTACCCTGGTAATTTAATTTTGCAGCATATCCTTATGCTCCTGTATTGCCCGTTTCTGTCACCAGGCGTAAATCTGTACTGAGTGCCATTCTCTGAGGACTGCAGGTTACTCCGAAGATCATTGGACCTGAGCGATGGCTCATTTACATTCTGCCACATCGGTTTAAGCTCTCCGAAAAACCATCACACTACGCGTACTACGCAGTACAGATTTATTACTCTCTTGTTGGGTTGGTGGGGAGTAAAGCAGAGGCCCAAGATGAGCATGAGCGATGTACATAGCATCAAAGTTCCTGAGACTGTGGCGTTTGTAGTCTGTGATTGTGCAGACTTATAAAAGTTATTAAATTGTCCCACTGTGTTTGATCAGTAAAATATTTGTTATATGTTCAGCATTTATCCAGAAATAGAAGTCTTGAGCATTAAAACCATTTTAAAGAAGATGCCTTTCACTTCCCTTCTGCAGGTACACTTGAGGCCAGGAGGACTTTTGGAATGCCTCCAATATCCTGATCTAGACCACGATCTATTTTCCTAGCAAGAAAGAATAATCAACATTTTATCCTAGATCTCGGAGACTTTATTTATTTTGCACTTTTCAATGTTGAAGAGCTCGAGAAAAGTTTCAGGTGCTTATGGGCAGCACGTTACCTTCAATACTTGCTATAAGACTCTGCATGGAGGGCATGCTTTGTGCAATAGGTTCTTAGAACTTGGAATTCACCTCCTCGGCCATCTCGCTAGAGGTTGTCCACTTGCATTCCTCAGTGCTGTCTCAAACAACTTTAAGTGATTTGGTAGTGTCTTTGATGGCATGCAAGTTTCGAAGAAAATATTTTCCTATTTGATTAATTGGGAGTTTTGAAATCCTTTTTGGTGATTAGTTGTAACTCACATTCATTCTCTGCATGTGCAGCTCTCTAGTCCGACCTCGGCATGCCAGCGCTTATCTCCTACCTCTACCATGTTCATAAGCATGTTCGTCACAGCACTGAATCCCCTAGAATACAGAAAATACTATACTGAGCTACTGAACCTGAAACCACTGGACTTTGCTACCTCTTTCTGAAATGGGTTTCATATCTTCTCGATGGCTTTAAAATGCATGCCTCGTGAAGGAAACGGCAAAATGGCGGATACCACAAGATCCAAAAGAATGACATTGTCCCTGAACCTCCTGGCAGAGACATTCTGACAGAATCCTCCAGTTTCTCTTCTTTGTTGTCTTTTGCTCTGTTGTGTCCTGTTACTCTACTTTCTTTTCCAAAGTCTAAAAAAAAATTCTGCCCTATTAATATTCCAATATTTCTTAACACACTGGTCACTTTAGAGCACATTACCTGGTCCCTAGGTCCATTTCGATTAATACCTTAATGAAAAAGCTTCCTAACATCATGCACTAGCTGGCTCAATATATTTCACCAAGAAGGCTGATAGGAAGGAATGCGCAAGATCGCTAAGAGTTGGCACCGCAGCTCCCATTAAATCTACATATTGTGTAAATATTACCAACACCTCTTGGTGCCTGAAGACTGCATTACTGCACGAAAAGGGCTACGCAAAGCTGCATAAGCAATTTAGCGTAAGGGTAAGCAAGAAACTAAAATACAAAACCAAAAGTGCATATTTTGACGTACAATGGTTTGTAATACAAGATAGGAAAAAAATGTCTTTAGAGCCCTAATCGCAACACAAGATCTCGTTTGTATGCTTAGTTGAATCTTATTCAGATTTCATTTCATTGCCTGGCTGAGGTACATCGCCATACTGCACTATTATACTTGTACTACATTTCTGTGGTTGTTCAAAGCAATAAACCAGAATTTCTAGGGTCTTCCTCATCTGTAGGATCATAAACGTGTATCTGGCCAAGTAGCCCTATGTTGTCTCTGTAGTGATGCATACTTTGCAAGATAAAAGCACTTCACTTAGAAAATAACTTACTCTAGACACCCATGTTTGTTATACGTTTTAATATCTTGTAAGCATTGTACCTCACGTTTCTTGGATTCTATACTGGGAAAACGTGATTTTGAAAAAACTGCAATATGCTTTAACACATTATCAGAAGGGCCACTTTCTTATTAGAACTTATGTTTGCACTGACACAGCCATTTACAATCCTTGTTTTAAGACTAGGCTTTAAAGGGGACAATATCGTTTTCTACGCCTTATAGTATTTTTCCAAGTTGTCGGTGCTCTGAACCGATTCTATTCCAGACTCCCATCATTTTATGCATAACTCTTACAAAACCCATGTTAATTTGTGAACCATGCGAAAGACCTGTTAATTGATTAAATTGGAGGGCTGCAACCTGATTTACTTCTGGCTTACCATGCACTGTTAGATGGTCAATTCTTTAACACTGTATATATAGTACAGACCGGTCTTCTGTTGAAGTCACTTCCTGATTCTTCTGCATGGGCATCTCTAACCAAATAATTCAGAATCTGAAGGGCAGCAGGGTGCAATGCAGTGGTCGGTTTTTAATACACATATAGCAAAGTTTTTCTCTATCTCCAATACTTTTCAAGTTACTAGTGCATTCAGGCCATCCCTAGAGCATTTTACTTCGTGGACTTTCTTGGAGGATACACAAGGGCCACCACCCCTGTCCATGCTTATATATTTTTAAAAGCCAGTACAGGCCTTGGTCCTTTCCTGTACAACACGTTTTCAGACTAAATGATCATTCACTTGCCTGTTTCAGAGCAACATTTTGTTAAAGCAAATTGTCTAGTACAATTTTCTGAATTACTAGATTGATATTGAACACGTGCCTTCTTCAGGTCAACGTTTATGATCATTCCCTGCTTTATTTCCCTTTCTAAAATGTGTTATGCCCCCTCTCGTGTCTGTTTTCACCTATGTAGAAAGAATGGAGTGTGTGGCGTGGCATGCTTTGCAGGACTGTTCCAAATAAATTGGTATTTCTTTTCTGCTTCAGCAGAGAAGAGCTACATTCACACAGACCATACGAATGTATTCAGTGCCTGCATTAAATGTTCATGAGGGAGCCAGGAGTTTTTCAAATGAGGGATGGGAGAGTGGTTTGAATGTTAGCCTTTACTTACGTTTTGTTAAAACTTGCTATTTTGTCAAACTGCAGTGCCGAAAACCTTCCTACTATACATTTGGAATGACTGCAAGTATTATATCAAATACTTTTCTTTATGTGCACATTACTAATAATCTGTCTTTCTGCAACGTGAGCTACAGGACACCCACTCGTGGCTAATGCTTTTTGCGCCCTGTAATATATGTATATTTTGCAAAGAATAATGAATCACATCTATAAGAAAAGCTTAAAGCAGACTACTTTAATATTGTAAATAGAAAACATTGAGGCGATACTGTATTTTATTGGAAGAAAGCAACATTTGAACCATAATGGATGCCTATGGTGGTTGTTAAGGTAGAAAATCTGTTTTTCTGTTATTGGTCCTCAGCAATTGGTGGCCTGTAAAATGCAAGGGTTGTTTGAGCTTTTGTTTCTCTTTTTTGTTTTGTTTAAAACTGATTCAAACCTTAATTTCAGATTCATACGTTTTCCCACAGTGGACATTTTGTACAGCCATTCCAGCCATTCCACTTGTACTGATTGTCAGACGTTCTGGTTTAAGATTGTTTGGGACTTTTTATGCTTGCTTTTCATATTTATGAACTCTTCTGTCACTTATTTAGAATTTTTGACCTTGCCATGAGTGCTTTCTTGTCATATGCAGTATTCACACTGCTGAAGTGTAAGATATCTTCAAAATGTAAACACTACCACTTTTATTAAACAAAAGAAAAATAATGTACCCCTACAAGTCTTAAATGAGGAATTTAGTGTTTTTTGATGGTTATGTTTGGAGCTTTTTTTTTTAAACTGGCAAAGTATGAGGGATGTGGGTTGGGGCAGAAATGATTGCAACAGCGAGGCACTCTTATCATATTTTGACTATTCACTCTAACTTTATATCGCAGAAGCTTTGGAAATAAGAATGAGTGTTGGTGACAAAAACAATTTTTTATTTTATTTCTCCTACAGTTGTGATAAAAGCGTGTCTCTCTTGTAATAAGGTGTTGAAGCAAGCGTAGAAATACTTAGAAGGGTTACTTACAAATATTTTTTTGTGCGGTATAGTCCAAAATAGTAGTTCTCTAAGGAACTAATTTTGGAGAATTTTGTGAATGCAATTGGCATTTTAAATACCAAGCAGTTTAATTACAATTTTCTCTTGTGGGAACAAGCCTCACTTCTTTTAAGTTAATTGCATTAAGCATTGGTTGCACGCTATGCACTGAGGAAAACATTTTGAATTGGAGTTACTCAAAATTTCCAAATGGAACAGGATCGGTTGGCACTTTTTGAAAGTATTTCCTGACTTCAAGGTAATCAAGTTTCTTGCTTCATTAGTTTCAAAGCAGCAAAGTAATATGTATCCTCCAAAATGTTAATGCTATGTTCGTCCAGAAATTACAAGCATTTCCTTAGCAATATAAGCTGCATTGGAACTGTTATAGTGATAATTGCTAAATAGAATAGTTGTCTTCCTCTTGACCAGTTTTTCTTGCAAATCATTTTTCTTAAATGTAATAAAACACAAGCTTGTAGTGAATGAAAAAGCAAAATTCCCACAGAACCAGCAAAGAAGCTGAAATCTGCCCTTTTCACGAATTGTATATGTAATAGTGACCCTTTTGTCTTTGCAAACATCCTCTGAAAGGTGAGAGCTTAGAAATAAACAGTGGAGTATTTAATGTCCATATTGCTTTCGACCAAAGTAGTTCATAGTGATTAGGTCTTTTACCAATCTCTGTAGGATTTGTGTTACACAAGTTCTTTTGATTTCACCCAAAAATATATACTGCATACTTATTAATCGGGACTTTCAGCAAATCCTCTTCATTGTCTCTTAATTTCATTCACATTTTTCCTCAAACCATCGCAGCACAGGGAAGTGTGTCAGCCTAGCTTTAGCCATTGGTTTCTTTATCTCTGAGAGACCACATTCTGTTGGAAGTGTCCTCACCCAGCGAAAGTAGTCCTTCAAATACACGAGAACTGTGGGCCATTGTCATCTTGTTTTAATTGTATTTAAAAATACCTTTTTACTTTTTCAATGCACTTTTTTTATAATAACCTTTGCAAGAGCCTTCTAACGCCCCAGACACAGCTACTTGAGGCCCTGCCTGCACTGCACTACACTCCGCATGCATACAGATTGTGATTACCATGTTTACAAATGTGCTTTCAATCTATTCCAAGATGGCCACACTTTCATGCACACACCATGTTAGTAGTATTTTTTTGTTTTGAGCACCGCCCTCATGGCAGCACCTTGGTCAGTGTTAACATATACAGCTTTTCAACCCTTTCTTAAAATACTAGGAGGATTTTTATTTTTAGCCAAAATATTTTTAATTTTCTCTTTCCTTTTGAAAACAGGGTTTCTATGATTGCCCTCTGCCTGCTATATTGTATTGTTACACGTGTCCTGTGATTGTCCAGTATCATGATCAGGGGTTTCAAAATGCTGTTAATCACAGTATTTGTAATGAAAGCTGTTTTTCCATTCTTGAGACGTAACCTTATTCAATCTTGGAGACAGCCTCATTCAGTCGGTGTATTTCTATTTAAAATGCCATGATTCGAAAAGGCTGTCTTCACTAATGGTTGTGTTTACTTACTGCTCATGATGCCGACTGGCATGTAGGGCAGCACATAAGGGCCTCCACTTGAGTCTGTCTTGGGCTATTTTGTGTACGCTACCCCATCTGTGATTCAGGGTCTTCATTTCGGTTTCCACTGTTCGCCTCCAGGTGTACTTTGACCTGCCTCTTTTCGGTTTGCCTTCTGGGGCCTAGTGCAGAGCTGTTCTTCTGATGGAATCTCGTTCTTTTATGATTGTGTCCTATCCATCTTTTACTCATAATGACGATGTCCATGCTCTCTTGCATCTTGTGAGCTGTTTCATGTTAGAGATGGTTTCTGGCCAGAAACTGTGCAAAATTCTCTCTGGTTACTGGTGTGGAAGTCTGACAGTTTGTTGATGTCACTCTGTCATCCGCCAGCATTCTGATCCATACAAGAGTGTGAACATATCACAGATCTGGTAAAGCCTCAGCTTTCAGCACCTAAAGGCATTCCTGGCCTCATTCAGTCTGCACTTGAAGTCACCACCTGCCCCTCCATCATGTCTGATAAGTACTGCCTAGGTAATTGAACTTGATAGGTGAAGCATTTGGGATGTTGAGTGGCATGACTTCTGATTTCTCTGTGTTGATCTTCAGGCCCACTTGATTTATTTTGAGACATATGCTGGTGTGTGTGAGAGTGCTAGGCTAGGTCATCCGCGTAGTCAAGGTCCTCCAGTGTAGCGAATAAGGTCCATCTCTTGCCTCTGACTTGGTCTTCTGTTGTGCATCGCATCACCCATTAGGTTGGAGAGCAACTCTGACATCATGCTTCCCCGTTTCAGTGCTTAGAAAGCTATATTCACTATCTCCCAAATTGCAGGTAAAATTATCATAGTCCTCCTGATCATGAGCTTCTATCTCCTGCTAATGCCATGGGCTCTCAGTATATGTCCAAGGCTGTGATGGCGGATACTGTCAAAGGATTTCCCAAAATCAATGATGATGATGTATTTTTGTGTCTGCCACTTCTCTATGATGTGTAGAATAAGTATCTGATCAATACACCTTCTGTCCTTGCAGAATCAACCGGATATGTTCTTGACTGCTCTACCACAGCATCAGAAATGTGCTGCATAAGGATGGATTTTCACCAGGATTTTATTTGAGATTGATGATCCCACGCCAGTTGTTTACTGCTCCCTTCGTTTGAATCTTGCTGATTCCTTGGTTACAGTAATTGGGTACTTTCTTTCTCTCCCTGATCGATGTAAATCGGTGGAGCATCGTGGCTAATGTTTCAGGGTTTACCGTGAACGTTTCTGCATTCAAGTTGTCTTGGCCAGGAGATTTTCTATTCTTGAGAAATCTGATGGCAGTGATGTTTTCTTTCTGTGGCAGGGCTGTGTTCACGTACACGTCTGTCCCTGGTTTTTGGATGTCTGCTTCCCTTGTTGAAACTGGTCTGTTCAAGACCTAGTAGAAGTGCTCAGCGTGCTTCCTACTCTTTCTCTGTTGTGACTAGTATGCCTTGCTTGTCCATGATAGGGCTGTTGTATGTTGCACACGATTTACTACTAACTGTTTTCGTGATGTTGGAGACCATCCTTCGTTCTTCTCCTCTAGCTTCATTCTCTGCTAAGCTGGCAAGGTTATCCATGTATGCCCATGTACCTTCTCTTGTCTATCTTTTGACTGCTGTTTGCTTCTATGTATTGTTAACTTGTACTTCTCTTGACACCTCCGGCCTCCATTCGTTTTTTTTGCTGCCCTCCTCTCTGCAATAGCTTACCATGAGTCTAGTCCTATCCATTTTGTTTTTACCTCTTCTGGGTCTTTATCTCCTGATATGTTTCACTACTCTTCACATGTATTGAAGCCACCCGTTCCCATTTTTTGTTGATTGTCTGCAGCTGGCTCAGACTGAATTTCTGTGTCTGGCTGTAGTTCGAGACTATTTTAGATTTTTAAGCTATTTGCCTTCTTGGTCTTGGGGGTCCTGTAATTTTGCCACATTGAAGAGCTGTCATCCTGATGTTTTGTGTTCGCTTGATCTGGGCTTCAGCTTCGCAAGAGTGGTCATTAGGTGGTGACCACTGCCGATGTACACTTTCTCACTCTGACATCTTGCAGTGAGCGTTTCCAGGTGCCGCTTATTAGGTGGTTTAGAAGCCCTGTATAAACATACATCTGTCGAAAGATCACAGTGTATTAAATAGTTTGTTACCTCGAAGTTCTGAGTGATGTGATATAGACAACTCCAGCTTTGCCCATTGCCTGTTTCATGTCGCTCAGAACCCTCCAGTCCACAAGGGGCAGGCCCTCGAGGTCATCTGCTGAGCTGAGGCGGTCACGCCCACAGGAGCTGTTACTTCCTCAGCTGAGGTAGCCAGGAGCCTGCGCATTTAATGCATGTCTAGCTCCTGGCTGTCTGACCTGAAAATGAACAGTGTGCGTCAGGCCGACCTTTGCTCAGCCTGACAGACCGTGTTCTTGAGGGGCAAAAGGTGAGGGGGCGTGGCCCCTCAGCCCCAATATACGAGCCGCGGCTGGATGTGTGGTGTTTGGGTATCCGGCACAAGAGCTGTAACTGTGAAGCATGTCTTGGTATATTCTATAAGGGTAGACAATAGAGATAAATGTATATGGTACATGCTATAGTGTCTAATTTGCTCCATTAGTGTGAGGCGGCTTTGGCTGGAGCACAGTGTAATTTCCTTAATTTAAGGACTAGACCCCCAGTGAGGTTATAATAAAGACAAATCTTTCTGTTAGTGAGTAGGAGTTCTTCAAAATATCACTGTTTTGACAAGAGACAAAATCTGTCATCTCTGACTTGATATTGCACCGGAGCCAATTTCCAGGTTGCAATAGTATTTCTTCAAACATTAATCCATAACTTTATAGCTATGTTGTTGTTTGGGGTGGTGAGGAGCGGATTCCAGCATTGGTGTTGGGTCTTATGGCATTTAAATTTAAAAAACAAATGTATAGGGTCCTACAGAATGTATACAGACTCTCTTCGACAGTCTTACAGCCTTGGAGATGAGGCTGTGGTAGATTATTCAAATGAATGAGAAAGCACACAGATACCATTAAAAGGAAATTCTGGCACAGAGCAAACAAATTAATGAACCAATAACTGTTTTTTTTTATTTTATGCTAAACTTAAGATGCTCTGCAATGGCACAAATGTTTGGGGTGAGAGAATGATCCTGCCACCCAGTTTAGGTCTCCTGGTAACTACAAGAAGGTTGACCGAACCAAAGCATCTGGAAGGGAAGTAGCAATAATTGACGGCCTGAAGGTTGGTGGCCTATGTTCTAGAAATAGCTCTATAGCAAAGCCAAAGTGCCTTAAAAAATAATTGTTTGGGAACTATCAAGCAGTGTAGTCTGAGCAGATGTTTTGTGATAGATGAGCGATGAGAATGCCCCAAATCTGGTGAGCAGCAGTATTCGTGTGATCTAGAGACAAATGATGTATGTAGTTTTGAACACCTCAATGCAAGAAATAGTGATAGTCAATCCTAGCCTTTATAATCCACTTGATAACAATTTTGTGATGGTCGGATGTTCAATATGAGCCCTTAAAATTAAGTGTATAACAACATTGTGAACAATATAAAGATTCAAAAAAAATCATACCACATTGATAACATGACTGGCCCCCACGACGAGGACTAGTGGATGGGGGCAAGGAGAAGTTCCAAAGATCAAAAGCTCAATTTCAACACTGTTCAAAGTATTTTGACTCGTCCAATTAGCAACTTCAGGCGTACAGATTTGAAATTTATCAGAGGCGTTTGCTAACTGTTTGAAGAATTGAGCTGTCATCTGCATAGCACATGGTGGAAAAGTTTGACTTGGGTAATAAATGAAAAGATGTAAAAATTGAAGATTTAGGGAGGAGCTGTATGGTAACCCCTCAGTTGATGGACTTCTAAGTAGAAACATTTCCTACTTGCCCACTGTTATTTAGATAACGGTGGTTGAAAACCAAAAGTGCGGTGGCCATAAAACTAAAAAGAGGCCAGCACTGAATATGTTTCCTGTGAGTCACCATTCAATGTTTCACTACATCTAATAAGATGAGGGCTGTTTTGTTTCACTGGCCTAGTATGATTCTAAAATCTCCAGAGATTGCGACTAGGGTGTTTTCAGTTGGGCAAAAACCAAAGTGCACAGATGCAAGAAGGGAGTTGGATTCAGTAAAACATGATGGCTAAATATTCACTTATCTGCCAGGTTTTTGAGGTAAATTATGTGAAATTGGCCCGCAATTACTTAGGACCTGGGATCTGCTGGGGATTCTTTTTCAGCAGAGGAACAATTGAGGTTTGTTTCCATTGAGCGGTAACTTGTAGTAGAATGAGCAATGTTACAGAGATCTGTCAGCCTACTATGTGCATTGTCAGGTGATGGATAAGAGACCAGGATCTAATGGCGATCCGGCTGTAATAGATTTTGGTGTTCCAATAACACGTTCAACAGAATGAGGGGTGAAATCAGAAATTAAAACTGATGAAGCTCTTCAGTAAGGGGATGTTGCCATGTTGGCATCTGAGAAGGATCTCCAGGAATTTATTTGAACAATTTTCTAATTAAAAGGAGCTTTCCCATTTTGGAAAATGTTTAATTCCTTTTTATCACTAAGGTTGTCTACTGATGTGGAGGTGCTCCAAAGAGCCCAGAATCTCAATTCCCCGTGCACTCTCATCAAGCCTTTCAACTTCTTTGTATCCTCTTCCCTAACTTTTGGGGAACTGTGGCCTGCCTCTGGTGCGCTAGCAATAAAACTGCTTTTGTTAAACTTGTATTTGAGATAATAGAAGCAGTATACATATTAACAAGTGGGTGTGGCCGGAATTCCTTTGGCTCAGCTGAGGTCATTACAGGCTTCTTGGCCTTCCCCCTCCACCACGCTTACTCCTCCTCAAAGTTTCACCAGCTGTAGGAAGGGGCTCCACCTGCTGGAGGATGTATCTGATAGTGCGGGAAATTGACTAGGATGGGGGAAAGGTAGAGGACAAGGCTGTATTTCTGCAGACACGTTGAATAATAAATAAGCCCAAATGAGACTTCTCAATGCTCCCTCTTCAGGGAGAAGTCTCATAGCTGGCCCTGTAAAGACCTGACTGGCTTTGACATCTGACTTTGATTGGATTCGGATGTGTTTGAGTTCCCTGGGCCATTATCTACTCTGCACAAAATCACACCCTTTAGGGAGGCCAGATGGAGGGGGATGGTCTGCGAGGGACACGCATGTACCTAGTTGGGGAGCTCTGGTCCTGGGATCCCTCCTTTCCATCCTATTGACAACGAGCAGTGCTTCACACCAGTCTGAATGATGTATTTTAAAACCATATGGTCTACTGCACTGCTTGGTATCCTATGGTGAGCCCAAAACAGACTGCCTCACTGCAAGAAGAATGCCTAAAAGTGACAGGAGCGTCGGAGGCAGATTAGCCATATTGCAGCCCTTGAGATGATGGCTGCAATGAAATCAAGGCCTTATTAGAATATCTGACGGACCTGTGCCGGCTCAATGGCATGCGAATTAAGGCAGTCAGCATGCCACCTATATATGCTTCCCTGCTTGATGTTTCAATACCTCACTGCTTATCAATACAATAGCTCTCTCGCATGTCTGGAAACGGACGCTTAGTGATAGACCCTGAATGATTGCAACCTCAGCCCTGTTAACTTTGCAAAGCTGACTCTCAGTAATACGGTGACGACAGAATTTGAGGCCATATCTGATAGAGAATTCTAGCCGCAGATTCCTTACCATATAATTGTCCCCAGGCATCATAGTGGATCGGGATTTTTTTTGTGAGCAGTACCCCAGCGTGCCAGTAGGTGGCGACCACGCCGGATGTGACTTGTATGGTGCCTATATAGGTGCCATCCCCGCACTCTGTCGGGTTTTTATTCTTATTTTTCCGAACCAGTCAGCGCAGATTTGGAGAGAGCTACTCCCAGTCAATTTTTGGCTCACCTTGTTTTTGGCTTTTGTCGAAAGCTTTTGAGCATTCTCATGGTGTGGCAGGGATGTCCACTAGAAAAGCCGGCTTCTAGCCCTGCGGCACCTGTCATCAACAGATGGTGACGGACTCACATTTTGTATGCCTCTGATGCCTGGAATGCAATAACGTTTCGAAGACCTGTGCCAGTTGCTGCGCCATGCACCCCAAGGCCATGAGGGAGTAGTCCATCGTGCTCCCTACCTATTGACTTGTGACGCGGCAGCGGTCTCGATCACGGTCAAGGAGAAGGTCTCCAGATCGGTTGTGGAGTCCAAGATCCTCGTCGTATTCAAAGTTGTTGGGCACTCTGGTAAGTCTCACAGAAAGAAAAAAAAACAACGTCGAAAAGGTCTTCAACTTCCCCCTGTCTGTCGCGGTTGTCAGACAAAATGAGTCAGCATTGTCGTTCAAGGCCTGACTCTGTGGTTGAGCCTTGGCCGACTCTGCGTCACCCCAAGTTTCCAGGAGCTTGAGTGGCCCCTGCTCAACTTCAGTAATTTTATGAGGCTATATGTCTCATATTTAAGCTGCCTGCTCCTGCCGGTGTGCCTTCGGGCACTGCAGGTTCAGGAGGGGTTCCTACTGTTTCCATGCCAGCAGCTCCGCCCCCAGTGCCATTTAGGCCCTTTGACTCCACAGATGGATCCAGACCATCTCCAGTTGTACCATCTTGACCTTCCCCAGCAACGGTCCCGAGACCGATATTCCTGGCACCCTCTGGCAGCGCAATCCCCATTCTGACCCCCAAATCCAACACAGAGCCATCTCTGGTGCCAACTGGAGCCAGCCTTCCAGGTTGGAGCCTGAACCTATTCCTATGGGCTAGGATGAGGAGGGGGGCGCTGAATTCTGAGGAATACCAGCCTTTAGATACCAACGTAGACTGGTGTGAGGACTTGGCGGAGGCTAGTGGACTGGACACTTCTCCAGATACAGGCAGGCTTTCTCCCCCTACCGTGGATACGGAGGAGGGAGCATCATTGGCAATGGTGGTATGAAACGTGGCCAAGGTCCTGGACCTTAGCCTACCCTCAGTGGCAGTCTAGATGAATGTCTTGATAGAGATGCTTCAGCCGGGAGATACCCTCTCAGAACCGCTTTGCCCATTTAATAAAACCCTTACAGACGTCCTGCTTGGGACTTGGTCCAAGCCCACCACAGAGGCTCCTGTGAACAGGACGACCGCCCGCTGCTACTACTCACCCCAGAGGACTTCAATTTCCTCACACAACACCCTACCCCAGAGAGCTTGGTGGTCCAGACCTCCACCTCATGTGTAAATCCTGATGTATTCCCTACTGCCCCACTGAATAGGGAATCAAAGAGGCTGGACACCTTAGACACGAAAATGTTTTCTTCCACCAGCCTGGCACTGCGGTCCGTTAACATCTCATGCCTTTTGGTACATTACTCAGCTGCTATATAGGATTTGGTTGTGCAGGTGCTGCCCATGGTTCTGGAGGAGGCAAGGATAATGCTTCCCCAAGCTGTTGCTGAAAGGAGTGATGCCCAATCAGGTGTGTATTCTGTAACACTTACTCGCTAGGCAGAGCGATTTCCTCGAGAACAAATGTCTTCTCAGAGGATGTCCAAACATCACTTATGGACATGCCCTTTTAAGGCTCCTGTCTCTGTGGAGACAGGCGGAATCAGCGCTGGAGCGTTTTAAGGGCAGCCGAGCAGGTATGGGTATGTCAAGTTGTTTAATGGAAGATAGTATGGAGGCTGATTCCTTGAGAAGTTGTTTCTTGACAGCCATGTAATCAATGATAAATCCTCTGGCTGTTGCCTTAAAAGCGTCCCAGATTGTGTGAAAGGGTATATCAGTGCTAGCATTAATAAGAAAATATTCTGACAAAAAATCCTTGAAGCGCCCAATGAAAGTAGGATCCTTAAGCAAATAATTATTAAAGTGCCATCTGCGGGGTTTGGAGGGTTCAGAAGGAAGAGCTTAATTAATAAAGACAGGAGCGTGATCTTAGATAAGTAATTTCAGCGTGGATTAGATTAGAAAGAAGGTGGGGGCTCAAAAAAGGTAATCCATTCTAGATGTGGAATTGTGTGGGAGATTAAAAAGTGAATTCCAAACTATCCGGGCTATATATCCTCCAAGCATTCACCAAACCTCTTGAATGAATAGTGCTCATAAAGGTTTTTTGCATTTTATTAGGAATATATCTGGAGTAGGATTTCCTGTCAGTAAAGGGATCCATAACCTGATTGTAGTCCCCACCCACTAAGAGTTTAGACTCAGAACAAGAATTGAAGGTATGTGACATAGAGTACCAAAACTGTGAATCCATACCAGTGGGACCATAGGTGTTCAGGAGAGTGATGGGGGGGGGGGAACCATTAATAATTGAGTGAAGAAGAAGCCATCTGCATCCTTTTCTATTGTAAGAGAAAGGGACTTATGGAATAGTGTCACCACTCCATTTTTCCTGTCTTTAGCTGGTGAACAATACACATGACCCACCCATTGCTTTTTAGGAGAGCTAATATTGTTTTCAGTAAGATGTGTTTCCTGTAGCATCCTAATATTACAATGTAATCTAGAAGGTGGGTAAGCACCCATTGTTTTTTAACAGAGGATTATGCAACCCCTTCACATTACAGGATACTATGCGAACATTATCAGTCAGAATGAGAAGGGAGAAACAATAAGCAACGCCATCAGCATTCTATACTTGGTAAAACTAAGAATTCAACATGAAAACTTTTTGCACCAACAAATAAGAAATGGTTCAATGAGAACAAAGAAAGAAAAAAAGGATGTTAAAAAGGCAAAGAAGAGACGGAAATGGTAAAAAATGATATGAGGAAAGAAGAATAAAGAACGTTGCCCAAAAATAAAAAGCCAGGAAAAAAGAAGCAAGAATAGATGAAAGAAAAGAGGGTATAGACGATAAAAAGAGAGAAGCTGACAAGAAGCCAGGAGACTTCAGCCACGGTGAGCAGAATACATTTCCAAGTTGAAAGGTACAGCATGAGAAAGCAGGGAGCCATGAAAGGAAGACAGACAACAGTCAACGAGGTCAATGAGAGATGATAACCAACACAAAATAAGTGAGCAGAAAAAGGAGAGTATAATAAGGAGCAGCCGCTAGGAAAGTATAGTAATCAAATTTGACAAAGAGATAAAAAGTGAAGACAAGCAAACACATAGAACAGGCATACTTATTGGAGGGAGTAACACTTACAACACTTAAGGAAAAACTGTGAACACAAGAGGATGGGAAGGGAGGAACGGGAAGGAGGGGTGTCCGTATCAGACGAGAGACCTCTTCAAAGGGAAACCACAAAG
This sequence comes from Lissotriton helveticus, assembly GCF_964261635.1. Classification (NCBI taxonomy): domain Eukaryota; kingdom Metazoa; phylum Chordata; class Amphibia; order Caudata; family Salamandridae; genus Lissotriton; species Lissotriton helveticus. The sequence goes on along the minus strand of NC_136068.1, from coordinate 155,434,116 downwards.
TTAATAAGGATAAGCCTTCTGAGACGGCAGACCTATAACAAACATGAGTGAAATAGACATAACATCAAGATAGGCCAAAGTTGTCAAAAACCTGTAAAATTAAGAAAGGTTAAGGCGAAAAGCAACTAAAAACCATGTGAAGAAAACAATGTGCAGGTTTACACTAAACCCAATTCTGGCGAAAATCAACAGTCTATAAATTCAATGTTCATGTTTTCCCAAAGTCCATTTCTTCTCCTTTCTGTCGAATAATAAACTGACGTAAATGCTCAGGGCTGTCAAATGAATGAGTCCTTTCCTTATAGGTGATTTTAAACAAGCAGGGATGTAGAAGACCATATCTGGCATTCATAGAACAAAGAGCAGGTCGATAGGAAAGGACCTCCTTACGACGAGCGGCAGTTGCACGAGCAACATACTGAGAAATAAAAAGTTTTGGCCAGACCAAAGCATTTGCTTCCTCTGCTTTGCAGCTGACAAAACCATTATTAAGTCTGTATATTCCAAAAAGAGGACAATTATCCCTCTGGGGCGACTGACTGATGATGTAGAGGAGGAACCCACCGACCTGGGTCCAATTTATTTATTTATTTTTGTGTTTTATAGAGCGCAAACTTGACCCGTTAGGGTATCAGAGCGCTTTACAGGATTACATTTGTATAAAAAGAACTTAGGAAGGGGGTGGAAACATTTGGGATGAAAACAAATGTATACAATTTACAAGAACGAGAGGTCCAGGAGGCTAAGGCGGGATGCCCGGAGGTGTCGGGTGGATAGCATCCAGTTAAGGTGTGACCGTAATAGGGTATAAAACAAGTCGCGGAGGTGAATGCAGTGCCAGACTTAGGAGAGGAATTTGCCCATTAGGAAGGTTTTGGCCTCCCTTTTAAAGCGTGCCAGAGACGGAATTCTTCTGATGGGCGGGAGTGAGTTCCATATTCTTGGTGCAGCCCCTGAGAAAGACCGATTGTACTTTTTTCTTTTGCAAGCACGGAAGCTAGAGTAGAAGGTTTTCTGGTAGACCGGGAGTATCTGGCTCCTCCAGATACCACAGGTTTCTGGGCGAGAAATGCAGGGGATTTTGTGTATAGAGCCTTGTGAGTGATACAAGCCAGTTTAAGTTGGATTCTGGCCTCAAGAGGAAGCCAGTTCAGAGCTTTCAGGTGTGGTGAAATATGGTAAAATTTCTTTGAGCCTGTTAGGAGTCTGGCGGCAGTGTTAAGGCAGGCTTTTAAGGGGGCCAGGGAGATCTTGGGGAGGCCCGAGAGAGTTAAGCATCCATATTCGAGTCTGGAGATGACTAGTGCCTGGACTGCCATTTTGAGGTCGGGAGCGTGGAAGAAACGTTTCAGTTTTCTTAGATAGCTCAGGTGAAATCTGGCGGTTTTGGCCATCGAGTTGATGTGGCCAGGTATATTCAGACTGCAGTCTAGGGTTATTCCAAGGAATTTGGCAGAGTCCACTATGGTCGGTGGGCAGTTTAAAGCTGTGATCGCTTTGTTCCATTCCTGAATGTCAGGGTTGTTTTTGGGTGGGGTGATTAGAAGAAATTCTGTTTTTTGTGCGTTAAGTTTGAGCTGGTTAGAGGTGAGCCATTGGACAGACAGCTTCAAGGCCTCATTCAGGGAAAAGATCTCCTCAGGAGAAGAGATTGTGATGTAGATCTGGGTGTCTTCGGCATACATGTGGTAGTAGATATTGGCGATGTGTAGTACTTCTGCTAGCGGTTCAAGGTAAAGATTTAAGAGGGTAGGGGACAGGATTGATCCTTGGGGGACTCCGACCGTAATCGGAGAGGGAGCGGACAAATTGCCGATGGTTTGAAATTTTTGAGAGCTGTTCTGTAGGAAGGACCTAAACCATTCAAGAATGGGGCCATCCTGAGTTCGAGGCGTTCAATGAGTTTTTGTGGTTGACCGTATCGAATGCCGAGGGTAGGTCTGAGAGGATTAGGAGACAGGTTTTGACTTGGTCAAGGGCTTGGAGGGCCTCATCCAAGAAGTGGAGAATGGTGGTTTCAGTGCTGTGCCCAGGCCTGAATCCAGATTGGAAGTCGTCTAGCCGGTGGAAGTTGGTGATGTGTTGGCTCAATTGCTGTTGCACACATTTCTCAAGAACTTTGGCAAGGAGTGGGATATTGGATATAGGTCTAAAGTTGTCAGGGGAGGCAGGGTTCACCGTAGGTTTTTTTAAGATGGGGATGACTTGACCTGCTTTTAGAGCGTCCGGTATGGACCCCCTGATGGAGGGAGGCGTTGATTATTGCCGTCCAACTAGGAATGATAGATTGAGAGGTGGCGGCTAAGCAGTTGGAGGGGAGTGGGTCATTAAAGTGGTTGTTTTGGTTCAAGGAGGCTAGAATTTTCTAGACGGAATGGTCGTCATGAAGTTTGAAGATGGACTAGTGCGCTTGGTTTTTGGGTGGTGTCTGGGGAGGCAGCGCGGAGAGACGAGGCAGGTGGGGGGGGAGTAGGTTGCAGATCTAAGTTAGTTTTCTAGGGCAGTAATTTCATCAGAGAAAATTCCTCACGTTATTAGAGATTTAGGGATTTCTTTAGAGGTTTTGGCCAGTTTATTGGATTGGTGTTTGACCATTTCGAAGAGCTTGCGTGGGCTGTTCTTGGCGTACCCAGTTCTGATCTGAAGAATCATTTTTTTGACTTAAGGATGTTCCTATTATAGACATTTCTGGTCTGGTGGAGAAGTTTTAAATGGGCAGCTGAAGGGTCCTGTCTCCAGATTCTTTCTGCCTGCCGGAGGGTTCTCCTTTCTTTGCTGAGGGATCCATTGAACCAGGGGTTTGTGTCTTTGATTTGGGTTCTTTTTAGTTTTAGCGGAGCAATATCATCCAGAATGTTAGATATAGTTGTGGTATAGTGTTCTGTAAGGTTGGTGACCGTTGTGATATGGGGGGGGTTCAGTCTCGCTGCGTGCAGCAAAGTTTCCCGGGATCAAGGTTTTTGGTGTCTCTGATCCAACGTTTAGGAATCACAGGTTGCGGTGTCCATGTCTTGTGGGTGCCAAGTAAGACATTTCTGGTCTGGTGGAGAAATTTTAAATGGGCGGCTGAAGGGTCCTGTCTCCAGATTCTTTCTGCCTGCCAGAGGGTTCTCCTTTCGTTGTTGAGGGATCCATTGAACCAGGGGTTTCTGTCTTTGATTTGGGTTCTTTTTAGTTTTAGCGGAGCAAGATCATCCAGAATATTAGATATAGTTGTGGTATAGTGTTCTGTAAGGTTGGTAACCGCTGTGATATGTCTTGTGGGTGCCAGGTAAAAGGAAAGTAAAAGCGTGGTGGTCCGACCAGTCGCATGGGTGTATAGAAAAGAGCTCGACCGCTGATTCCTTAGCAATGATCCAGTCTAGAGTGTCACCTTTCGAGTGTGCAGGCTTGGGTAAGGGCTTGGTCGGCCAAGAAGTCTTTGATGGCGTTGACCTGAGGGTCCTTGAGGTCATTTCAGTGCAGATTGATGTCACCAAGGAAAATGTCTACAGATTTGGAGGAAACCTTGGCTGTGATGATTTCCATCAGGTGGTCAGTGAAGGTGTCATTCATGCCTGGGGGGGTGGTAAAAGATGTGAGGTCTGCACAGTTGGGTGGCGTTGCTGCATATGGAGAGTGTGATGTATTCACAGGAGTCTGTGTGATCTGCCAGAAGTTCAGTTACGAGGAGGTTAGAGCGGTAGATGCAGGCAATGACACCCCCTTTTTTTATTTGATTGCCCGTCCAGGCTTGCGATATTATAGTTGGGAGGGACTAAGATGTCTAGGCAGGGAGACCAGGATTAATTGAGCCAGGATTCTGTTGGGATTGCTAAATCAGATTTTTGGCTCCGGATGAGATCGGCAACATCAGCGGCATGTTTTACTTCTGAGCGACAGTTAATTAGGAGGGCGGTCAGAAGAGTCTGGGTGTGTGCCGTGAGTTGGGGCGGAAATGGGTACTAGCGCTAGGTTGTTACTAACTCCTCTGTTGCGGAGAGTAGCTGATCTGTTAGGGTTGATTGCAACCGTATGGATAGCGTGTTCGTCATTCAAGTCCAGTAGACTTGGGGTTGTAGGGGTAGACCCCGTAAGTAAGGAAGAGGGCTAGAATTTCCTCCTCCAAGAGGTCTAGTGGACTTGGGGTTATAGAGGGAGATTTGTAGATGAGGAGGAGGGCTAGAATTTCCTCCTCCGAGAGGTGGCGAAGGTGTCTCAGGGATAGTGGTAACAGGTAATGGGGGCTTGGTGAGGGGGGAGTAGAATTCTGCGGGAGCTTGAAGTTCGAGAAGGAGAGTTCGGTGAGGTGAAGGATGTTCTTAAGTTCCAGAATGGATTTATGGATGCTCTGAGTTAGTTTGGCTGCTCCGTGGTGCAGTTTCAACATCCGTAAATGAGGGAAGAGTTTGTGGGTAGGAGGTCAAGGGTTTGGGAACGGTTCTGTTGGCCAGCCCTGGTAACTTGGTAGTGGGGCAGGGTCGAGCTGTGTCATGAACCTTTAGAGGAGTGTTATGTTAGTTGCTAGGCGCACTTGGCAGATTGGTTGAGGGATTGTTGGGGCGGGTGTTTGCTACCCTGCAGGTGTCTGACATATGAGTCACAATGTAGGTGGGGGGAGCACTGGTTAGGGGGGTGCGGCGGCAAGATCTCCTTCATGGATGGCGGAGGTTGTGGAAGGAGAATCCTTGTTAGCAATATGGGAGGCATTGACTAGCGAACCGTTTGGAGTGGGGAATGGTAAGAGTTGGGTTGGTCTAGTCTTCACCTTTGAGGGGGGGGTGCTTGTTCTAGTTTAAATACGGTACCTTTCTTGAGACCAACTATTTTAGAAATATGAATTTTAAGAAAGGCAAGCATGTCAGGCCCCTCCTCCCCCTCAGGAATTCCATAAATTCTGAGGTTGTTGTGCCTGTTGCGGTTTTCCAGGTCCTCCGTTTGTTGTTTGAGAAGAGCTATTTCTTTGGACATAGCTTCAACTTTAGGGATCACATCCTGAGCATCACTGATTCTCTGCTCTACCATCGAAACCCTTGACTCCAAATTAGACAATTTCTCTTCTAGTCTCTGAAGAGTAGTGTTAGTGTCAATAACGAAGGGTTTCATAAGCTTTATTTCCTCCATGAGATCATCCAAAGTTATGGGCAGAGGAGATTTTGTGGGAGAACCAGGGTCCTTCTGGCGTATAGAGGTGGCAGTGGTGGAATCTTGGTCGAGGGAAGACATGGTAGCTGCAGCCTCCTTCTGGTTAGAGGGGGTAAGATGATCCATACATATACAGGAGACTATATGATGCAGCCTCAGAAGACACTAGGATAATACGTGTTTGATGCCTGCAAAGCCCAGAACTTGGGAGTAAAAAAACAAACACTGAACCTCTTTACCTCCCCACAATCTCCTGAACAAACAAGAGAGACGCTGAGGGGAACATGAATAAGCCACTAGAAAAGGTTGCCAGTATTCCAATACAGAGAGCTTTAAATTAATGGTAGAAAGGCCAATATAATCAAAGTTTTCAATAATAGTCTGGATCCCCTATTTGTAGGGTTAAATACAATGCCAGTATGTGAAATGGCAGCCGTTCACCGCCTCCCACTGCATTCAAAATGGCGGGCACAATAGAAAATCTGAGAGAAGCGCGACGCGGGGGAAACGGGGAAGAAAAACAGAATATAGCGGCAAAATAATGGCAGCTACCTGTGCCCCCACGCCACCGGAGCCCTCACCGCATGTCGCCTGGAAACAAATGCAGCCGCTCCGAGTAAAGAAAGGGTCCCGCCGAGGCATGGAGCCTCAAAGAGCTGTGGCCATCTTGTGCGACTCAAGCCACACCCTCTAACCAATGCATTGTAGAAATATTTTCTATAGGGCCTGACCCCGTAGTTAGTAGCTACATTTAACTCCTTTCAACAAACTGGCTCAATCACTCACAGAAGCAAATGTGACAATACTTAAGGAGAGCAAATAGTCCGATCTTTGTGAAGCATTCCTACATATAGCCCTCTTAAATTCACATGTTAAGATTTACACGAAGGTTCTTGCAAACTGCTTAGTGCCTCATTTGCCATATCGCATTCACCCAGATCAATTAGGATTTGTCTTCCATTGACAGGCAACAGATAACATACATAGAGTGCCATGCCCTATAAAAAAAAGGCACCCTTTAGAAAGATGCCCCTAACAATACTATTATTACTAATAATAGTATTGTTAGGGGCATCTTTCTAAAGGGCCCCTTTTTTTTTTTTTTATAAAGTTACGGCACCCATCTGGGGTGCCTCCTATCGCCCTTGCTCTTTATAATAGAAATGAAACCCCTAGCTGTAGATGTTAGACCACTAAGAGAGGAGATGCATGATTTTCATAAGAGAACAGGATAAGAGCTACTTGTTTGCGGACAACATCCTGTTAACAGTAATAGACCCACAAGTCCCTCGAGTAGGCTCTAGATCTGATAGCCTTCCGGCAAGCCATCGAGTATAAAGGTCAACCAGGTGAAATCTGAGCTGAATAAAGTGGGGGTGCTCTAAGCAGATCAAGAGAAATTAACTGAAAAGTCCTCATTCAAGTGGGCGAAATAATATGTTAAATACCAAAAGATCTATATTACTCCAAGTTACAGACCTTTTATGCCTCAAACTATCCCTGGCAATGTGGCCCTGTTACCTCTGAGGTGGTCCAATGACGCAATTTGTTTATCTCATGGTTAGTCAGGGTAACCGCTGTAAAAAGTAATGGTTTGCCTCAGCTTGTATGCTTTATAAGCCCAGCCTGTAAGAATTTGAGAACCAAAGCCAAATACAATTCAGAGCACATTAGATTCCTTTATTTGTGAAGTGAAGATAGTCTGAATAGTGCAGAAAACACTACAGGCACACAGGAGCATGGGTGGGCTGGGCCTCCCTAAGCCTCCATAATATAAAGCAGTACTACTATGCATTGCAGATTGTGTTTTCTTCAAATGGTCCCTTTTTGGGACCGAGAAGCACTGAATCCATGTAAACGCAGCAGTAATAGGGCAGACACCATGGCCTATACCTTGACCTGCATAGTCTGCTCGGCCCTCAGTCTGTACCTCTCTGAATTATTTTTTTTTATTATATCTTTTTATTAACTTTTGCATCTTACGGGTAGTGAATAAGTTTTGCATTTCAATACAAAGCAGAGTGGCAATTGGAAGGCATCAATAAATATAACATTCCTCTATTAGTTACAATGTCGTAGTCACCTCCCGTGCAATCAGCTGGGATGAGAAGCTGACATGCAACCCGTTAAGCTCTTGATAACCCTGTTCCTATCTGATCCTCAAAACCCTCTAAACTCCTTCGAAGCCCTGCAAACTTTATCCCACTTTTTTGGGGGCATCCAGATATTCTGATATCAAGGCCTAGGCTCTTGCCCTGATACATTTAAACAGTTGTCCTTATGCATTCATCAAGGCCATGCTGGACGTAACACAAGCCAACACCCCCATGATTTGTGCCCAAAATTCCTGAATCCGGGGACATGCCCATAAACTATGAAAAAAGGTTACCTCCTGGCCACAACCTCACAAACATAGTGGGTATACTGCCCTCCCTGCCCAAAAAAGGATTGTTCTGGAATAATAGGATCTATGCAAGAGCCACAATTGGACCAGAAGAAATTCTGACCCTCATAGCGATTTCCCTGTGACTTTGTAGTGCTTTGGTCCTCTCCTCATCGTCAATGTCACCAAAGTCTTCCGACAACTTATTATGTAAATGTAACAGTATGTCTCGGGACTTATTAAGTAACTTCTTATAGACCAGTGAGATACCCTTGTTTGGAATGGGGTCCGCAAATAGCCAGTCCTCCAAGAGAAACCATTCTGGCACTCTCTCACTTCCTGTAGATTATGCCTCACAGCATGGCCCAGCTGTAGGTATCTGTAGTGTTCAGTTTCGGCCAAGTCGTATTCCTGGCAGAGGTCCGCAAAAGATATCAGAGCCTGCTCCCTCCAAATATACCCCAGATGCTCTTTCCCGAGTAGGGCCCACCTTGAGAAGCCTTTTAGGCCACCCACCTTTTTAGTAAGTCACTGTGCCACAGTGGGGTCTGGTCCGTTAGTTTACCACACCAACCCAAGTAGTGTGATGCTTCCTGCCAGGCTCTGACAACCGACTGCGTGTGAGTTTGCACAGTTTGCTACTTACAGCGCAGATGGAGAACAGTTTCATAATTCCCCCGGCCCATCACATATCTATCCACAAGGTAGGCGGGTTCCTACTGGTCCAAGAAGACTCAGTCATTGATTACTATTAGTTGTGTCGCCCAGCAGTAAAGCCGGGCATCAGGGACCCCCAAACCTCCCTCATATATTCCCCTCTGTAATTTACGCAGTCCGGGGGTTGAGCCCTGCCAGAGCAACGTGAGGATTTCCTGATCTATTTTTTTTAAATATTGTCATCGGGACGCAAAATGGCTTGTTTTGCCATATGTACAATCGGCGCGAGAGGGTCATCATTTTGTTAAGGAACGTCTTCCCTATCAACAAGAGAGGTAAGTTTCGCTAGTGGTCCACGTCGCCTCGTAACCTTTCCAGTTGGGGAAGCATATTGAGACATATAAAGTCCTGCAAACCTCAGGTAATGTGGATGCCCAAATACTTGAACCCTTCCTGCACACTTCCGGTGGAAGTTAGGGCATTCCCACCTCCACCTGCAATCAGGAAGACCGCTGACTTGGACCAATTTACTCTGAAATTCTTAAACTCACAATGGAAATATGGACATAATCACTAAGAAATGAGTCCTGACATCCTTTACAGATTACTCAATTGTGGAAAAACCTGAACTTTACCCAGGGGAACGAGCAGGATGCGGTGTGAAACTGGGTAGAGGAAGGGTTCAAAAATCTTTAAAGTTCTATTTACTAAGGAGGACATCAAAACATTGGAACAGTACAAAAAGGTGTTCAAAATTGGGGAATGTGATTGAATAAGGTATTGGCAGTTAAGACACTAGGCAGATTATCCCGCCAATAAAATAGCATCCAGCAGACCTCTCGCAGACTGGGAGAAACTCTTTCCTAACTATGTGTCACCCAAGGGGCTCATCTTAAAAATGTATTTCTTCCTAACAACTGTGGGCTTTAAAGCCCAATGGTCATACATATGGAACAAAGGTGAAAACTTTGGGCAAATATAGCACTATATCTATCTATATATCTATCTATATATATATATGTATATATATATATATATATATATATATGTGTGTGACACTGTGGCACCTTACACCTCAGAGACTGCAGGGAATGTACCTACAAACATTGGGATTGTGTTGGTGGGGCTGTGGTCAAGAAAGGGATGGCAAACACAACTGGTAGCTTCCAGCACTCTTCATCAACTTGAGCATGACCTCCATAATCCAAATGATGATGATGGGGGTGCCAGCTTCTGTCTTCACTTTAGGCTGATGTATATTGATCTATATCATCAAAGAAGGGACGAAGAGCTATATATTTAGGGAGGTCCTACACCCATGTTCCTCTTAGAATACCGTTTGCTAAACACTTCAGGGGCAGTAGATCCTTGTAAGTGGCAAAGTCTACAAACAGGTTTAATCACACAGCTGACCACCGAATTCTCAGGGGATCCAAATTGTCAGATCTTGACTATTTGTAGGTAGAGCGACGATGGTGCAATCATGGGAGCAATCTTGTAGTGGACTCTCAAGCAGATGTCCCACCAAAGTTGCCATAATGCAAATAAGAAGGTCTATTGTTTTGGGGCATATCATTACTACAGTGCACAATCAATGAGTAATATCATGATCCAACTGAGGATGAAAGTGACCTAGTTCATCGGTGTAGAAATCTCAACTCGGGAGGCAGTTGTCCCATTCAGAATAGCGATTATACAAGTCAGAGGTATGGAACATATTAGTCCCGCAATGGTCAGTCAATGACCCAACTGAAGATGAAAATGACAGTTTATTAAGTGCAGAAGTCTCATTTAGGGAAGTACCTAGAGTGTGGGTTTTCGCCTAATACAGTGTGTGAAGCCTAGGGTAGAGTACCCTCTCTCCTAAATAGTATTTCACGTCATATGCAGGGAAGGGAAAGCTGTTAATGGTCAAGTTAATGCCACGGGATTTCATCAGTGAGACCGATCACATCTGTCAACAAATGGAAAATCCAACGTTGTTCTTTTTCGAATAGTTTCTTGTTCCAGAGGTGGTTTGCTTCCAGTTTGGTCCACCTCACATCATCTGGAGTATGGTGTTTTTCGACAAAGTGTGAGCTCCTTTTGGTTTAGTTCTTTTTGCAACGGATGTTACTGCGGTGTTCAGTTATGTGTATTTTTACCGGTCTAGTGGTCATGCCAATGTACCGAGGTTTACAAGGGCACTCAATCAATTAGGTATATGCAGTTCCTGGTATTGCAGTTAGTATGGATACTCTGGGTCCATGAGTGACTATCGCCCAAGGTGACTACTTTGGATGGTTCTGTAATTTGACAGACGTGCATTGGCTGCAGGGATAGGGTCCTGCGATGGGTGACCTGTTCCACAATGTTCTTTGAATTGATTTAGTTTTGCCTTGTGGTCTTGTGTGTACCAGAAGGATGCAAAGATTGTCAGTGTGTTTGAATGCAAAACGTGGCATCAGGAAGTGTATAGCTCCCGACTGTACAATCCGCCAAGGTTTGCGTATTACCTTCTTGATCTGGTTAGAGTTTGGAGTGAATGTAGTAACACAGGCGATCGTGTCCTCCTCTTGTCAGACTCTGGGTTCAAGAAGGGCCTCTCTATTGTTGTTTTTTGAGCTTTTACGTGCCCTTTTGATTACAGGTGTTGGGTAATTCTGAGCCTCCAAGTCCCTGCTGTGGAATTAGGCTTCCTTCTCAAAGTTGAGTGTTGAATTGCAATTATGACATAGGCATAAGCACTGACCCAATCTGAGATTATCCCGGAGGGCCTTGGGGTGGTGACTATCGTAACATAGTAGGTTATTGCAAACTGTTGGTTTCTTAAACATAGTAGTCCATAGTTGTCCTTCTGTTAGGGTGATCCTAAGTTCTAGAAAGGTGATCTCTTTATCTGAAACAGTTTTCGTGATATTGAGATAGGGATCAATACATTTATCCATCCATCAAAGGATTCGCAAGTGTTATCATCACCCTTCCAGAAGATTATATCATCGATATAGTGTCACCAAGTTTTGATGTTGGTCATGTAAGGGTTGTTATTGTAGATGTGCAGATGCTCAAATTCTGCCATGTATAGGCACGCCAGGCTAGGGGCAAAGGTACTGCCCATGGAAGTCCCCTGGACCTGATGGAATAGTGTATCTTGGAACTGGAAGAAATGTTCTCGCATGGCAATTGTACCACACTCCATGATGAAACTCACATGGGTTTGTAAGGGCCAGGTTTCAGTAAATAGACAAGCCTCAACAACATTCAGTGTGGCCTCCTGAGGGAGGTTTGTGTACAAAGCGTCCACGTCTAACGTGATCAAATGGGTGATGTCATCATTTGAATCCGTCTCAGCGATCAAATTCAGGACATCTCTGGTGTCCTGTAAGTAGGAGGGGATTTTCTTCACTATTGGCTGAAGGAAGTGATTGTATAATTTAATTAGTGGTTCCAGAATGGATCCTATTCCTCAAACAATGGGTTGTCCTCTGGGAGGGAGGGCACCCATGTGTATTTTGGGAAGGATGTAGAAATATGGAACCCTCAGATTGGTGTTGATCAGGAATCCCGCTTCGTTGGGGGATATCCAGCCTTGTGATTCAGCAGAATTAACAAGGTTACCTATTCTTGTCATAAGAGTTGCTGTTGGATCTCGGGTAAAACGTCGGTAGTATCTGTCGTCAGAAAGTTGTTGCAGACATTCGTGGTTGTAGTCTGTGGTTTGTAGAATCACGAAGGCTCTCCCTTTATCAGCTGGGTTAATCGTGATGGGTAGTTGTCAGATAATTCCCTAATGCTGTTCCTCTCCTGAGATGTCGTATTGTGGAAGGGCCTGTTGTTGCCCAGGCGGTGGATATCCTTGAGAACGGCCTGTTTTAAGGTGAGGATTTCACAGGGTGTCATCCCTTCATGAGGGGTAAACCTCGATGGTGCTCATAACCCGAGTCTTCTGTTATGGGTGGTGTGTTATCCTGAAAGTACACTTGTAGTCTCAGTTTTCTGAAGAAACTATGTAGTTCTCTGGTTAGGTGGAAAGTGTCTTCATGTGGACTGGGTACAAACCCCAAATCCTTTTCCAAGACTTTGTTTTCCATTGAAGTGAGGATCTTGGATGATAGGTTGATCACCAACTTCGTGTGGTTGTCTTACTTCGAGTTGCATCTGTAGCAGTGATTAAGCTGCAAAGGAGGAGAGTGCTTCTTTTGATCTGGTGGTTCACAGTACTACATTTTGAGTGCCCTACAGTTGAAGACTAGGGTCAACCTCCTAACTGAAATTTTGCATCCCAAGCCTTTGGAGTATTACTACACCCTGATAGAGTCCCCCATGGCGGCCTGGCCCAAGTCTTTGCTAGTCCAACTGAGTTGCCTTTTTCCAAGATGAAACAGACCTGCTCCAGGTGATCCAACTTTCTGCTTGTGCTATAAGGCTCATCAGAGCATTATAGTACAAGCTTCTATGGGCAAAGTTCATCCAAAATCTCTTCCTACTGCTTTCACCAGAGAATCAATGAGAACAGATGCTATGGGCAGGAGAGTCTTTTTTACCCTCTAGCTTATTCTTGAATACTGTTTGTCTCCTGGGTCACTAAACTTGCGGACTTTGGGACATGACGAATTAGGTTTTGTCCATTTTGCCTGAAAACTTAAACCCCTTCTCCCAGACAGTATTGAGTGCTAGAATGCAGCAAAATGTATGTTAAGGTCTAACCTGGATACCTTTGATTAGGTTTCCCAAGCTATGCTGGCGTTGCCATTAGATTCCACACTTTGAAGCATCCCACCATATTGTATCTGGAAGTCCAAGCCACGCGCAAGGACATGCTCTTTGATGCAGCTACAGTGTTTGATGAAAAGGCACATTCGGAATTAGAAAACTTTAAGGACAGTAGAGTTACAGCTTGTTCTTCGGTTTGCTTTTTCCTGCCCTTCAATTCCATCAGCAATATCAGAAGAGTTAGGAATATTCAAGAAACTTTGCCTATCATGGCCCTCACCGCCCATTAAGCAGTCTTTTTGTGGTTCCAGGGGCATGGACGATGGGAAAGGACAAGGTACCCAACAATAGCAGCAGGTCTCCTCCTCCTCGCTTGGTGTCACTGCAAGCATCCTTTATAGTTTTCCCTCCATCAGCAGTTGGGGGCCTATAGTGAACTATGTCCAGTGGCTTTCCCATCCTGTACTCTACTATGAGACCAATGTGTCCTTCAAACTGTTCAGAAACTGTATGTTCTTTCCTTTTTGAATGCCCCCTTGCAATCTTCCAATTTTTGTTCAGACATTAGCAGATCATGCTGCTTTCTTTCCATAGAAGGTATGTTTCTTGCTAAAAAAAAGGGTGCAACCTTGTACCCGAGACAGATAGGGGCTGGGTTGCTATCTCTCATACTTTTTGGTCCCCATGAAAGACAGAGGCAATCAGAGTATTGACCTCTTTCCTCAAAAGTTCGAGTTTACTAGAGATGGCACTCGTTCTGCTGGCATTATACCTTGAGGGCTGGATGGTGTACTTGGGCCTGTAAAAGTGTACTTTCATGCGCTGGTCCTGCAAAACCACAGGAAATATCTCCACTTTATAGTGCGGCTAGACTATTTACAATTTGCTATTCTGCCCTTTGACCTCTATCGGTCTTTACAAAGGGCACATGTTCATTCGGGGTCGATCTTTGGGGATACATGTATTTCCATACCTCAATGACTGGCTGTTGAAGACAGTCTCACCATAGCTAGTATAAAGCTACCTTCAGACAATGCTATCACTGGGATTATTTTTTAAATCAACTAACAGAAATTCCATAATCGACTATCTCCAAGGCTTCGATTGTAAATACATCCCAGGTGAACACCTTTTCACAGTCACCGAGTGTTCCGGAACAATCTGGCGGTGAGCCTGATAATTCAAGCAAGAGCTACTGTTCCAATTTTTAGGTTTCTGAGAGTGCTTGGTCGTCTAGTTTCTTGAATCCTTCTGGCACCGCAAGAGTGCCCTTCAGTGGGACCTTTGTCTGAAGTGGCCCCCACATTAGGGAGGCCAAACACAGACAGGATTTGCTTCTCCAATGAAGCAGTCTATGACCTTCATTGGTGGATGTCAGCCTGATGAGTTGTGGACTGCTCTCCCCTCCTCCAGGTGTCTCGTTGGTGATGGATGTTCCCACTCTAGGTTTCGGAGGTCACTTGGACAATGTGGCGATCAAATGTTGTTGTCTGCCATTGAGCAACGCCGTCACATAATTTTTTGTGAGTTGTGTGCCTTTCATGGGGCCCTCAAGCCCTTTCCCCATTCCATCAAGGGCTGTTTGGTCCTGGTTCTGAAGTACAACATGACCACCATGTGTTACTGCCACAAGCAGCGCTGATTGGGTCTCGTGATCGCTTTTTTTTTATTTTCTTTTTTTTTAATAAATTTTATTTGTAGTTTGCAAATGACAACAATAACATAAAAGAAAAAGGACGACATCCACATCCGCAGCGCTACACTAGGACACGTTGCAGAGTTCACATAGTTTTCCACAATAACTGTCGAGTCATAGAACCAATCTCAACATATGCATTAAAATTCAGCAGCGTTATTACAATCCAGTAATAGCCCAGACATATGCGGATCACAATAATCAAACAAAAAATATAAAAGAACCCCCCATATTGATAAAGACAGAAATGAATACACGGTGAAAGAAATTAAACTTTAAAAAAAAAAACAATCTCGATCACAGTGCAATTTCGTTGCAGGAGTTCACTCACTATGTGATTCAACTATCCAAGTGTTCCTATAACCATCGCTCTGCTCCCATTGTTGGACTCCCCAGCCACAAACCTTCTACAATACAGCTCCCTTCCTATCCCAGTTCAAGCAGTGCCCTACTCAGAGCGCGCTAGCAAATACAACCTCAGTGGCTCCCAGATATCCCCCGGCCTAGACGATAGGGGCAGCTCCTCCGCATACACGCTGAGGCTATCTCGACAATACACCAAGTCGGCCAGCCAGGCCTTGAGGATGGGTCGCTTACCCCTCCCCCACGTGATCGCTACCCTCCTAGCAGCCACTAGCAATGCCAACCGCATAAATTTACTAGTCGCCCCCCTAATACGTGGCGCACAACAGAGAAGACACACCAGCGGCGTACACGGGAGGTCCGCGGCGACCATCTTGCGCAAACCGCACATCACCGCATCCCAAAAAGCAGCCACCGGCCGGCAGCTCCACACTAAATGCAGAACGTCTGCATCATCCTGTCCGCACCTGTCACACCTCACCGTCTCACGCAAGCCGTATCTATGCATTCTGGGTCTCGTGATCTCTGTCTGAAGACTCCGACTCGCAGTTGCTGGAACTTCACAGAATCTCCCTGATGGTCAGTCATCTTTGAAGTCCATCAATGTAAGGCCAGACACACTCTGGAAGATCACAAGTGGCGTCTACACCTGCAAGCGGCATAGGGTATCTTTGCACAGGGGGCCTGTCCTCCCTTAGTAGAACTGTTTGTTTGCTGCCTCCCAAAACATGCATTGCCAGCCCTTCTGCACTGTAGAGTATCTTCCCCGTCGGTCTACAGAAGACTAATTTCACCTACCATGGGATTCTGTCTCCTATATGTATTTCATCTCTTCTGCTGATCATATGGGTTCTGAAGAATATCAGGCAAAACTAAGTACAGCTGATTCAGCTCACATTGTATTTGACAAGGGGGGTCTGGTTCTCTGAACTGCTGACCCTTAGCTTCAGCTTTACTCTTCAGCTTCTTTTTCAGCAGGATCTGCTGTTCCAGCAATCGCAGGCTGCTGTATCTGAACCTCCACAATCTACACGTCTTTGCATTGAGATTGAGTGGGTCCAGCTGAGAGGTTTTGATCTTAATTGTGGCTGCTCGTTGCCCATCCACAAAGATGATCTATTCGGGCCGTTGGTCAAGTCTGTTGCCTGGTGCAAGAAACGGACCCTCTGCAGGCTTCAGCGTGATTAGGCTGCGTAAGACTGAGTGGAGGGGACTCTTTTTGCTTAGGCGAACATTGTATTTTTAATATAAAAGTTGATATCTGATTTTAGCTGTGTTTTTACTTCTAAGGTAACTATTTGTGAGACTGGTGTTCACCAGGCAATTCTGGGTGAGATGCATTGCTTTTAAGGGCCTTTTAGAGTCTGTTTTTTCTCCTGTTTGATGGCCATTTTGGTTGTGCCACCACGCTTGTGAGTTAGCGCTCTAGCATACAAATGCACAGACGCCCCGCTGGTGCACCAAAGGCAAGCCCGTCTGTGCCCATCTGCGCCTGGACAGTGCCAGGAGCCAGGGATGCTGCCTGTTTAGACCTCGTCAGAGGACGTTTTACCTATTCCAGGTTGGCCGTACTGAATTGCGAGCAGAAAGTAAGTAGGGAAAGTTGTGATATTGTGGACCCTGGGAACGCTGGACAGTGGTGTTACTTGCATTGTAATTGGACTACTAGGAGTCTGGACATAACTACTGAGTCAACTCCCGATAGCAGGGATAAAGAGAATAGAGGAGATATGGTAGGGAAGGAGAGTCTCCATTGTGCCTTAGTTAATGCCTGTTCCTTGTTAAAACACTGTACTAAGATTAACAAACTCATTGGCACTGCACAGTTAGATTTCCTGTCCATCACAGAGACATGGGCATATGAAGACTCAGGTCCCGACTTAGCGGTAGCTACTCCCACAGGGTATGCTAATGTGGGATTGATAGGAGCATCCAGAGAGGTGGCAACTGGCCAATATTTTCAGTGACTGGTTGATTTGCTCCCTAGAGCCGGTCAATACTTATGCAATTGCGTGATGTGAGGTGGGGTATTTTAAAATTAAAACCAACCTCATACAGATGCTGGCAGAACTGTTTATCGCCCTCCTGGTCCAAAACGGCAGTTCATTTTAAACTGGAACCAGGTGCTCAAACCCATCATCTCCTGGAGTAACTTTACCATCTTAGGGAATTTTAGTCTCCATTTGGAAGAGAAAGGTGATCATGATACCAGAGCCGCCTTAGATCTTATGAACAGTTTTGGTTTTTCTCAATGGGCTAACTCCAGCACCCACTTAACCGGTCATATTCTGGATGAGGTCTTTAACAATCAAGATGCCCTGGCAGTGAAAGATTGTCTTTCTTTAAGCTGGCCTGCTCACCACATTGTCATGTTCAGAGTGCATAGGGAGATGGTGGAGAAGAGGACACAGAATAACGTTATTAGTTTTAAAAAGTGGAGCAAAATCTCTGGAAAGGAATTAGCTGAAGCCCTTGCTAAATTCCAAGGAAGAGATGTAGGTAACCTAGGATCTCTAGCAGAGAATTTTTATAATTGGGTATTGCCAGCTATTGAAGAGGTCGCTCCTGTCGGAACAACAGTTTATGGTAGGAGGAAAACCTCAGTCCATTGTTTTCAGAAGCACTTAAAGAGCTCCAAAGGCAATGTCGGAGGCAGGAATGGAGACGGAGAATGGTTCTCAACTTTGAAGAAAAGAACAAACATAAAAAGTTAATCCGAAAATATAAAAAGTGCCATTAATGAGGCTAAATCGTCTTATTTCGCTCAGAAGATAAGTCATGCTATTAATACTCCTAAGCAATTATTCAAGACGGTTAGCAATCTCATGCTCCCCTCGCCCCCCCGCCCCCCGGCCCACCAGGCGTTGGAGTATTCCCAAAATGTTTTCACTATGGTGGCTCTGTTCTTTAGGAACAAATTATGAAGGTTTGTCACTGAATTTCCGGAGCCCAAGGGTAAGCCTGATGATTCTTCTATTGAAGGCGATACCTCTAGACAGTCCAAAAATAGCTGTTTAACCAGGTTCTCTCCCATTCCGTTGGCAAAAATTGAAACCCATTTAGGGCAAACCACTTTGGGCTCGCCGGATGACACTTGCTTACAATTGGACAAGATTTAGTTGCTTAATCATTGGGGAAAGTATAGTCTTAAATTCTGGAGTGTACCCTCAGTGCTGGAATGAGGCGATTGTCACTCCCCCTTAAGAAAAAACCTAATGGAGATCCAGGTGATTTAATAAATGTCCACCCGATTTCCTTGCTGCTGGCCCCAGCGAAAATCCTGGAGAAGCATATTAAACTGGAATTAGCTCAGTTCTTTATTGACCATGAACTCCTGGACCCTTCCCAAAAACGTGTTTAGGAGGAACCACAGCACTGAATCTGTGCTGCTGAAAGCATCTGATTCAATTTGTCGACAAGTGGATCGGGGAGGTGCGTCTATTTTGGTCATGCTCGATCTGTCCGTAGCCTTTGAAACCATATCTCCATCTCTGCTGGTGCAAAGGCTGCGACAGTCTGGGCTGTGGGATGTTACCTTAGACCTGCTGGAATCCTTTCTAGTGAAAATGTCTCTTATAGTCAGCTGCGGGGATTTTAGGCCTAAACCTGCTCAGCTTCCCTGTGGAGTTCCACAGGCTTCCCCCCTCTGTCCTACCTTATTTAACCTGTATGTCGCCCCTCTGGCAAAACTGGTGTGTTCTTTCCTAAGCGGATGACACCCAAATCATCATCTCCATAGCTGATGATTGGCAAGGGGTGGCAGACAGGTTTAGGTCCTGTATGGCCAAAGTTAGTATTTGGATGAGGGAGAACTGGCTTAAAATGAACAGGGAGAAGACAGATTGTGGTCTTTGGGGCAGAGAATTCGATCTCAACAGAAGCGGGCTGGTCGTGCCCCCCCCCCACACACAAGTTTGTGTTAAACAGCAGGCGAGTTCTCCATTATGGGGGCCATAGACCATTCAGGGTGGCTTCCAGAAGCGGGAACAGAGTGCCCGTTAACTATACAATGAGAAAAGAAAGCAGGAAGCCTGTTTTGAAGTTCCCAAGTTTTATTTCTAAAACAACAGTGGCAGCATGCATGTCCCCATTGTCATGATGCGTTTCAGCACTGTGCAAGCCTTGTTCACAGGTGGAAACAGGTTTAGTCTATTCACATGTTTTTATGCAGGCTGTGATATGCCCTGTAATTTCACAATACTGTATCTCTCAGCTTTCATTGTGTAAAATACTCCAATTTGTGGCAACACAGTTCAATAGCAATCCAGGTCAAATATCTTCACGCATTGTGATGAAAAATCATGAAGCAGGGAAGATAAAGTGACTACGTGCATATATAATCATGTCCTTGCGCACAGTGTCACCACTGATAAAAAACACAGGGATCAAAAACCGAAAGGCAGGGGGAGGAGCTTGGCGGGCATCCGTGATGGCCGCGTGAGGACAGCGCTCTCCGGACCCCCGCCACCCCCGGCATGATATCCTGAACATATCCTGATTCTTCACGAGGATTTGTGTAGAGGACGCTGGGCTGATCTCCCTGGGATTTTTGGAATTTGATTTGGACCCGGGGCGCCGAAGATACGACGACTCGAACTTTCGGGGTCCGCCCTCGAGGTGCGCCCGGGACTGGGTGCGGCACTGTGGCCGTCTTGGAGTTGAACAACAGCGGCAGGGGGATTGGACTTGTGGGTCCCCCCCTTAAGTTTCGGTTTTGATTCTGCCTCAGACTGAGACATCTGGCAGGGGAGTCTGGCCTTTGCTGGGTCCGGCGCACGAGACGGCTGTCGGGCCTTTGACTAGCTTATTCTCCTTCCAGGCTAGTTCACTCCTAGTGGTACCCTCGCCGCTGCTTTTTGGTCCCGACGCCCTACTTTCCTGCGGCCATTTCCATCGGGTCGAGTGAGTCTCCTGGTGACGCAGTCTCTGACATGGCGGGCAGAGGGGATCGAGAGACACGGAGGACCAAGACGCCCCTGCGTGGGGGCCCGGTCCAGTCTAATGTTATGGACCGTTACACCCATTTGAAGGGGTCCCCTGGAGCCGCCCTGCCTGGCCCAAGTGCGGTTGACCACATTGTGGACGCGTCAACGGAGCCGTCCTTGCAGGACATCATGGGCGCCATTTCCGGCATGAAGGAAACCGTGGCCAACAGTATGAAGCTTTGGCCCACAAAATCGACACCGTGGCCATTGATGTGAACTTGATTCGGGCCGACCTATCTAAAACCAATGAGAAGGTGAAGTCATTGGATCTCAAGTCATCCAGCCTCACGGCAGACGTCTCGGAGATACAGACGGAGATTGGCAATCTCCGTAGGGTGAACGATTTCATGACCCGGCGCCTGGAGGACTTTGAGAACAGGGCACGTCGCTGTAATGTGCGTGTGGTTGGCGTTCCGGAGAATCCAGACCCGCACTCTGTTGATCTCCTGGTTGAGGACCTGATCCAGAACTACCTCTCTCCGTCTGGGTTGAGTAAATTCTTCGCAGTGGAACGTGCCCATCGTGTTCCGGGAGGCCAGGGTAAGCCGGGCGCCCCGCCGAGGCCTATTGTTGCGAAACTCTTCCACTATAGGGATCGGGACGCTATCCTGCAGGCATCGCGCGTGAAGGGCCCGGTGGCCTTTGAGAATGCCACGGTGAACTTTTACCTGGACTTTTCTCAACAGGTGCAGAAACAGCGTATGGGCTTCCGTGGAGTCAAGAAGCGCCTCCGGGACATGGGATTGCGCTATGCTATGCTTTTTCCAACCAGGCTGCGAGTTGAGTACAGTGACCGAACCTTTTTCTTTGATCGGCCTGATTCAGTGAATGACTGGCTGGACTCTCTGCCGGACCGACCTCCTGCGACTGAGCCCGCCGACCACCCGGGTGGTGCTGAGGGTGGTGTAGAGAGCTGAACTACTTGTCTATGCCCGGGTCTTCGTGTAGAGTAACTTCCTCTGGGATTTTATGCCTAAGTACCTCTACTGTCTGTGTGTTCTCCTCGTTATTTGTCTTGATCGGGGTGGCGGGTGGGCCAGGGCCTTTCCTCCTCCGGGGTCTTTTTGTAGAATGGGGGTTCTTGGGCGACAGGCACACTGCATGTTGGGGTGGCATTTTAGCTTCTTGCAGGGGTGCAGGGTGGGGGGTGTTTCCTTAATTGTTTGGGGGTGGGTGGATGGGAAGTTTGATGTTTGTGTTTTGTTTTATCAAGGCGATTCTATCTTGCTAATGATGTTTTTGATGTCATGCTCATTGGGGGGGTTTCGGCGTTGCTGTGTGGGTTGGGGGGTAGCGGGTTGAGGTTTATTTCGTGGAATGTCAATGGTCTGGGGGACCGTATTAAGCGGGGTGTGGTGTTGCGATGTCTACGACGTTTGTCTCCGGATATTGTTTTTCTACAGGAGACTCATTTGGTGGGCAATACATGTCGTGCAATGAATAGGTGGGGCTATCGCCTCGCCGCACACTCGGGGTTTACCACGGGTTCCAGGGGGGTGGGTATCCTTGTTCGGGCTTCCCTCCCCCTGGCTATTGATGATGTGATCCTTGATGATCGGGGGCGTTACGCCGTCCTCGTGGGACGCTATGAGGGTCGGACCCTTTCCTTGTTTGCAGTTTATGTGCCCCCCGGTCTACAGACCTCTACCTTTTCCGATTTGGGCCGGGTGTTGTTGAACCTCCCTGATAGTACTCTCTTCATAGCAGGGGACTTTAATTCTGTGTTCTCCGGTCTACGCGATCGTCACCCCCCTAGGGACACTCCTTCGGCCCAACAGTGGCTGGGCGGGTTTCTGGATACGTTTGGCTTGGTGGATTGCTGGAGGCTTATGCATCCTACTCAGCTTCAATACACTTTCCATTCTGGGGCCCATGGGAGTTTGTCTAGACTGGATTATTTCCTGATGCCTGCGGCGCAGTCGCCGGCGGTTCGCGAGATTAGACACCTCCCCCGGGGCATCTCTGATCATTCACCGCTCTGGCTTTGTTTTGAGGTGGGGGTGGAGGCGGCGGGCCGGGTGGCTCCTATCAACCCATGGTACCTCACCTCCCCCGAGACCCGCAGTCTCTTGATTAAGTCTTTGGACAACTATTTTCTAGACAACGAGGGGTCCGTCTCCTCTGCGATATCCCTGTGGGAGGCCTTTAAGACAGTGATTCGCGGGCAGGCCCTTTCCCTTATTGCTGAATCTAAAAAGGCGAGGAATCGGGAGGTGGTGGACCTTGAGAGGGAGATTGCTGAGATAGAGGCTGACCTGGAGTCGGATGTTACGCCTGGTAAACTCCACGCCCTGGGTCTGAAACAATTTGCTTATAGGTCTTTGGTTACAGATGCGGCTAAACTGATGTTTCGGGAGCAACAGGGTCGCTTGTATGATGTGGGGGACAAAGCGGGTAAGTGGCTGGCATGGTTGGATAAGAAGGAGAGGGCGAAGCGTGTGGTGCCTGTGATTCAGACTTTGAATGGTGTGAGAGTGACCGACCCGGTTGGAATAGTTGAATGTTTTGCGGACTATTTTCGTGTGGTTTATTCCCCTGTGTCTGAACGGGATGTTGCTGACTCTCGCCTTTTGTTGCGTGATATAGCTCTGCCCAGTGTTTCCGATTTAGACCGAGTCTCTTTGGAGTCCCCTTTCACTACGGACGAGATAGCGACGGCCATTCGCTCACTCCGTTCGGGCAAAGCTTTGGGCCCGAATGGATTGCCAATTGAATTGTACAAGCTACGTCCTGATAAGGTGGCGCCCTATCTTCGCACCATGTTTTTGGAATCCCGGGAGCGGGGTATTCTCCCATATGATCAGCGTCTGGCTACGATTGTTGTTATTCCCAAAGAAGGTAAACCTCGGGACCTTTGTTCGTCTTATAGGCCCATTTCCCTGTTGAATGTTGAACCCAAGGTTCTGGCTAAGCTTCTGGCTACCCGCCTCTTGACGGTCATCGGTGGCTTGGTTCATCCGGATCAATCCGGATTTATCCCGCATCGCAACACGGCTCTTAACCTACGTCGTCTCCACGGAGCTGTTGCGAGGGCGGGGCTTCTGACGGAGCCGGCCATTTTGGCTTCGCTGGACGCCTCGATGGCCTTTGATACGGTAGAGTGGCCCTATCTTTGGGCAGCTCTTGAGAAATTTGGTTTCGGACCTGAGTTTATTGGTTGGGTGAAATTGTTATACGCCGAACCCTTGGCACAGGTAGTGGTGAACGGTCGGGTTTCTGTCCCCTTCTGCCTTGGTAGAGGGACCCGTCAGGGATGCCCCCTGTCTCCGTTGCTTTTCGCGCTTGCCCTGGAACCGTTGGCTGCGTGGCTTCGATGGGAACCTTCACTCAATGGGATCCGTTGGTCACCGGATTTTGAAGACCGCGTCTCGCTTTACGCGGATTACATTCTTCTGTATCTTACTTCCCCGCGTAAATCTTTAAATGTCTTATTTGACGTTCTTACTTCGTTTGGTGCTAATTCAGGTCTGGTTATTAATTGGGCTAAGTCCTGTGTGTATGTTCTCTCGGGTGTTTTGCCCCCATTACCGGACAGATTTCCTATCCAGGTTGTCCAGTCTGGCTTCAAGTATTTGGGGATCTTTATTACGCTGGACTCTTCACTCCGGTTCGAGCGTAATCTCCTCCCCCCGCTTCTTAGACTGCGACTGGATGTGGCCCGCTGGCGTAAACTACCCCTGTCTCCTCTGGGCAGGGCTGCCCTTTTTAAAATGATGTATTTGCCACGATTCCTATACGCACTTCAAAATTCTTTTGACGACGTTCCCGCTACCTATTTCCGAGAGATCGAGAGTCTTCAAAGGCAACTGATCTGGGACGGGCGTCCACGTATCGCCCTTGCGAAACTTACTATCCCTTGGTTCGACGGGGGCATGGCGCTCCCCGATATCAAGAGATATTATTGGGCCACCCAGCTGTCTGCCATTAACCACACAATGTATTCCCCGGGTCGAGATCCGGCCTTTGAGATGGATAGACTCCAGCTGCCGGGAGGGGATTTTAATAGAGCGCTTTATTCCAGATCGGCTGGGCGCCATCTTACGGGCCCGTCCAGGACCGCAGTCAATGTGTGGCGCGCCGCGAATGTGAGTTTGGGATGGGAGAACCGACTGACAATGGCGGCTCCGCTTTATGCTTCCGAACGTTTGGGATGTCTCTGGTCGACTAAGGGCTTTGACCGCTGGGATATGATTGGGATATGTAAAGTGGGTGATGTCTGTGTGAAGGGTAGAGTGAAGTCTTTCCAGGCCCTTAAGGCCGAATATGACTTGAGTGATAGAGAGTTTTTTCGATATCTGCAGGTCCGGCATGCTCTGGCCTCAGTTCTGACTCCTGATGTGACCCTACCCGAGTCCTCCCCCCTTGAGGATCGCATACTGGATGGACACCTGCCCGATAGCACTATCTCCCTGATTTATAAGAAACTGATTAATAATCGCGCTGACTTATTGCTCCGACTTAGGGAGGTTTGGGTCGGTGACGGGCTGGACTTGGATGACGAGGATTGGCAGTCGGCACTCTCTTCTCCGAAAGAGGTCGCCATCCCCGCCCGTCTTCGTTTGGTTCAACTTAAGATCCTCCACCGGGTGTATGTAACTGGTCCGCGTCTGGTAGTAATGGGTTTTCCCCGGATGGCTTATGCAAACGTGGTTGTGGGATGAGTGCTACATTTCTGCATATTCTTTGGGAGTGCCCGGTGGTAGCAGCCTACTGGATTGATGTGCTTGCGGTGATGACTGTTGTGACTGGTATTACCCTGCGGCCTGAGGCCCGACGATGCCTGTTGAATGTGTGGGAACCCACCGACTATTCTGTGGCCCAGACCAGATGGGCGACCTTGGGATACATGGTCGCGAAGCGGGACATTGCGCAGCTCTGGGGCGCGTCCAGACCTCCCGACGTCTCGGTGTGGGAGGATAACATGGACTGGTCCATGTTCCGAGAGAAGACCGTCTATGTAGCTAGGGGCAGACCCAGGGCGTGGACGAAGATTTGGGGTCAGTGGAACGAATATCGTGGAGACATTTGTACCCCTCCCTTGGTTGACACTCCCGATGTTACCCTATCTCCCTAGGCTGGCGTTCCCGAAATTTTTCATGCTGTTCTAGGATTTTCCTGTCCTCCCCGCTGTCCCCCCCCCCCCCCCCCCCCCCCCCAGCCTTGCCGAGTCCCATTGATGTGCTTTCGTCTTCCTGATTAGTGGCTTTCCCCTCCGCCTTCTGGGCTGACCTTGATTAATGTGCATTCGCCTTGTTTAGAGTTTGTTGTTGTTTTTATGTTTAATACAGAAAATTGTTATGTCCTGTCCTATGTTTTGAGCAGTACTTGGTATCTGATTTGTGCCTGGCCACGGAAGTGATCGTGTGCTTCTTATGTTGTGCGTTGCTATTAGCGGCCAGCCCGTGTGGTTGTAGGCCCATCTCTGTAATTTTTCTTTGATTGCTCAATAAAAGTTTTTAAACAAAAAAAAAAAAAAAAAAAAAAACGAAAGGCAGCAGTGACATACTGCGCATTTCTTCCCTTACGCTTTCTGATGTGCCATGTTCTGGGTAAGAATCCTCTTGGGCCACAATAGCGGGCTGATCGTGCCCGTCCCTAAGTCCATATTAAACAGAAGGCGAATTCTCAATTTTCTCATTGAATATAAATCTATATTATATATACACACATGTGTGCATATATATATATATATATATATATATATATACACAACAAACAGGAAACCCTTTCGAAGTAGAGCCACACGGAGGTAAGTTTCAGCTCGTATTTATTGATGCACAGCCTGCCAGCAGTAACCATCAAGGATTGGCAAAGTTCAATAAGTCCTGCCCCGCTTAATGGCTGACAACAAGAGCTGTTAAACTGGTTCCCTCCCTGTAAGGGCGCCAGTTGCCTTCGTCCAATTATAGCCGCACCAGCGTGATGCTGCCATTGACCCGCGTTTACCGCGGTGAGCTCCTCTTCGCGACCGGGTGAGGGCCGCCTTTAAATTCACAACAAACAGGAAACCCTTTCGAAGTAGAGCCACACGGAGGTAAGTTTCAGCTCGTATTTATTGATGCACAGCCTGCCAGCAGTAACCATCAAGGATTGGCAAAGTTCAATAAGTGTACGCCAGACGCGTTTCAGGGGTAAACCTTTCTTCAGTGGCGAGTCTTGCAGAATGACTGGAAGCGCTGTAGAGGGCACGCCAAATAGTTCCAACACCTGCCCTCGGGGGCGTGGCTTTCGCTGTGGCCTTCTGGGTGATGTAGTGCTCACATTTGTTACCACAGTGGGTGCGTTATCACAGTCTCTTTGTAGCAATGCGTGAATGATGCAAATGTCCCTGGCGGGTCCTGCCCCGCTTAATGGCTGACAACAAGAGCTGTTAAACTGGTTCCCTCCCTGTAAGGGCGCCAGTTGCCTTCGTCCAATTATAGCCGCACCAGCGTGATGCTGCCATTGACCCGCGTTTACCGCGGTGAGCTCCTCTTCGCGACCGGGTGAGGGCCGCCTTTAAATCCACAACAAACAGGAAACCCTTTCGAAGTAGAGCCACCCGGAGGTAAGTTTCAGCTAATTCTTTGTTTTTATACATATATATATATATATATATATATATATATATATATATATATATATATATATATATATATTTAGATACATGTACACACACACACATATATATATATATATATATATATATATATATATATATATATATGTATAAAAACAAAGAATTAGTTTTGAAAATGTCATGAAGATTCATCAAACGACGCCAAAGTTTTAGGCAAAACAAAAAAATACTCTTCCTATGGAAACTTGGTCCTACCTATAACTACCTACTGGCGACCGCCAGTAGGTAATATATATATATTTATATATATATATAAATATATATACATATATATATACATACATATACATGTATATATATATACATACATATACATGTGTATATATATATACATATACATACATATATATATCTATGTACACACCTTGGAATCAGGTGTTAGTTGAATGGCTGCTGTGGGATTCCTGACGTGGCCCCTCCTGATGAGCAAAGTAAATAGCATACCTGTTCTTTCAGCCTCTACGTGCATCTTTGCTGTGTATGTTGTATAGGCAGTACTCTGTAATTTTTTAACCAGTGTTGCATGCTTTTCCCTCACTTTAGAAAGGGATGCCCTGTTGACATCATAAGTTATTTCAGTTTTCTCTAATTGACCTAAAGAATCTTCCAGCTCCCACAGTTTCCATCTAGGACCCTAAGCGAGCCTTATGTGGCTTGAATACATTCCCTTTAATGAGATCATTGAACACCCTACTCCATCAGGAGGGAGGTCAACATCCTGCCATTCACCTAAAAAAGCTTGTAATCTCATCTCCCAGAGATATTCTGAAGGCCTGGACTTCCAAAATGGAGAGTTGTTGTTTCCAAGTAGGAACTGAGAGCAGGATCCGCCCCATGCCATCCCAACTAACATTGGATTGAGAACTGGAAGAACAGGCCACTGGCTACATCTGTAATAGTGGAGTCAGAGGGCAGAGAGCAAAAGGGAAGAACATGCCCACCTCTGTTCTCTGCCGACTGCACTTAAATAACAAAGTCACACAGAGATCAGACAGCTAAGACATATGGCCAAATGCAAGTCGAGATACTGAGTTCGCCGAGAATGAAGACGCATTTCTTATTTAATACACCAAAAGGTCCACTGGAAGTAGAAGACCACAACCTGGATGCAAGGTGATGGCGACAGGCATGGTGGTCAAAGCCCTCATTGACACAGCTGAGTCTGTGAATGTGATGAGTGTGGGGCAGTAAAACTGTCTTCAGTCACAATGAGTACTGGGGCCGACCAAGACCAAGCTTTACATGTTATGGAAGTGAGCAAACTCTACTGCTAGCGGGAGTGATTGATGTGGTGGTAAGGCATGGAGAGAGGGCGTCACCTGCCAGATTTCATGTCACCAATGAAAGAAAGGAGACTGTTAGAACTGGGGTCACCAATTCCACCACGGTAGCTTGGCGCGAGGCAGGTAGGCAACCGAAGGCAAGGTGTAAAGCAGAAGTGCAGCAAACACTCAGACTGAGACAGGGAGGCACACGCAATAAAATGACACCACACCAGCTAGTTGTTTAAAACAAGGTTCTCTATCTAAACTTTCTTCATTGCAGGTAAGTAACTTCTCCTATTTACTAGGCATCAATTCAGGTATTGAACATCCCTCAAACATCAGGCAAATAGCTCTGTAAATACCTCACTATTATTTAGGGCAGGCTAAGCAATAACATTTTCCATAAACATAGGCATCAAAAGAGCTGGATCATGAAAATGCAACATTGCCATTCTCAGGGTAACATTTCAAGAGAACACATAAAGCATCAACATGCCGCAGTAACCATTCCTCTGAAGGTTCACTCTCGAAGTAGGACAATCCCTATATGGGGTAAACTCTGGTACAGTTCCTATGCCTGGGGCACTCCAGAATAGTACATAGGGCTCACTCAGAATACAGAATGTTCCTAACGCGAGCAGGCCCAGGCCCAGCGTTATTCAGGGCAGTTCCCCACTTACTTCAGTTCCTAGGGACTCCGGCCCATTTAAGGATTAGTCGGGGCCTGCAGGGCCCAGTTGCAGACTCCTGAGGGGAGGGGCGGTTGCGGGGCTGCCTCTCTGCCCACCCGAGGCTCCTCGGCATCCCTCGCTTCCTCCTGGCGCATCCGCCCTCCCTCAGGAACGATACCTTTTTCTGCGGCCCCTGGTGAGGCCCTTGCGGCTTCCTCCTAACTCGGGCAAGGCATGGACCGGTCGGGGGGCTCTCTCTCTCTGGTGAGCCCCCTCGCCGGTGTTCCGGGCGTTCCCGGGCCTTCTGGGGCTCTCCGGGCATTGGGAGCGGTTTGCTTGGGGCGTGCCCGCAGCCGCCAATCGCAGCGCGGCCTGCGGGGGCGCGACAGCCTCCCCAATGGCTGTGAGGCATCTGGCGGGCCTGTGACGCAGCCGGCGCCCCCATCACATGACGGTGGTGTCTCTGGCCTCCTGGGCCCCACACGAGCCTCCCCAATACCGCAGAAACTTCAGCGGCCCAGCGCTGCCTTGTGAGATACCGCAGCGGCCCTCCCCAGGCTTCGGGGGCCGCAGAGGTGAGCTCCAGCGAAAGGGGAAGATCGTGGCAGCAGGCGCCCGGGCCGCGGCGGTGATTCATGGGCCTCCAGGCGCACCCGGCAGCAGTGCCCAACAGCAGAGCAGGCCAGTCCTGGGCTGCAAGCGGTGAGTTCCACGAGTAGCGCTTTGAAGACACAGCGCTTTGAGGGGCACAGCGCTTTGAAGACACAACGCTTTAAAGACACAGCGCTTTAGGGGCACAGCGCTCTGACACCAAGGCAGTCTCTTACAGGCACAGTTCTTAGTCACCGGATATGGGCACAGGTCTAGCGGCACAGTTCTAGGCAGGACAGCCCTTAGGGATTATAGCGCTTAGGGATTATAGCGCTTAGGGATTATAGCGCTTAGGGGGGCAGACAGACCCGGCAGCAACCAGTTCTTGGCAGTTCAGGGCAAAGTAGCACTGGGGATCAGTCACAGCTTAGGCAGGACAGCACAGGGGCAAAGTTCAGGCAGTAAGCGCTGGTTACCTGGTTGATCCCCCAGCAGTCCTCACAGCAGATAGGTGTTTCCTTACAGTGCTTGGTGGTCCCAGTGCCCTTCTAATGTAGTTTCTTGGGGGGGGAAGGGGGTTGAGTTAGTGGCTTCAGAGGCAGGATGGTTCCCCTTGGCACACTGGAGGTGGTTCCCTGGGTTCCCCAATGCTGGGCCAGATCAGCACGCTGGCAGAGTCCCTCACCTAACTGAGAAAAGCAGTGCCTAGGCCAAGTCAGTCCCAGTGGTGTAGGTTCCTCCCCTAGGCCCAACCGCCTAAACTCCTGCAGAGGTTCCCCCAGGTCCAGTGGTGCCCCAACTGACAGGCAGGTTTCCCTCCTTTCCCCTTATACCCCTAGGTCAGGTGACCCTCTAAAGGTGGCAAAGGGTAACCCCTCCCCTAGCATGGAAGGTTCCAGGAGCTTCTACATTCTAGGCTATGGACTAAAAAGGCGGGATGGCAGTGATACTGTATGATGATGTCCCAGCCTGCTCCTGAATACTAGTGCGTGTCTACAAAGGCCACCTGCAGGGGACTGTGGCAGCCATGTTGTTGGGAGAGAACACCTGCACCTCAGCACTGTTTGGCAGTGGTAAGGCACCCAGAGACCTAGGTCCAACAAAAAGATGGTGGCAAAAACAAGGCAAAAAGGAAAAAAAACGGGGTAAGGCCACCCTAGGACTGACAGGTCTAACAGAGACATTGCAACCGTGCCACACTGTGGAGGAACTCAAACTGGTCTTTCTCGCACGGACTGTCCATGCTCTCAAAATTGACCGCGTTCTCAAGCAATTTCCTCACTCGGGTGCTTGTAAGGAGAGTCAAACTTCACATTGACAAGTCGGTGAATTTGATGAGGCTCATGCATCGGAGTATACAGTTCCATTTTTGCCCGCTAGTGGAACGTAAGCTGGAAGAGCTTGAATGGCTTGATGTCATTGAAAATGTGTCTGGGCCCACCCCGTGGCTCTCTCTAATGGTGATTGCAGAAAAACCCAAACGGCCTGGGGCGATCAGGCTTTGTATAGACATGCACTTACTCAATCGGGTGATAAGAAGAGAGCAACACATTACCTCGACAATGATGATGATGAAGCAGATTTGTAAAGTGCACAGATGCTCCTAGGAGTGTCTGGGTGCTAATCCAAGAGCAAGCCAAATTACAAAGTGACTAGCCAAGTTTTTAATCCAGTTTCCTGCTTCAGAAGCACCGTAAGAGAGTTCCATGCCGACGGCTCTAACAAGGAAAAGGCGTGCCCTCCAATCCTTGACAAACTCACTCTCGGCACTCTGGCCAAACCAGATCTTAAGACCAGAGGTTCCTCGCAGGATTTGTGAAAAGAATATGGGAGGCCAGATAACCTGGACCAATATTTTGGAATGCATGGATGGATGTATAACAAAGCGGCGGATCTCAATGGTGCACAATGGTTCTCAAAGTTGGATTTCAATGTCGGATACCACCAGCTGCTGTTAGACCCAGGAATATGGAACAGCACAACCTTTTCAACAAACCTGGGTCTGAGGAGATACAATTGGCTCAACTTTGGGATTTCCTCTGACGCAGAGGTTTGCTAAAATACCATCCATGAAACCCTCTTTGGCTTACAAGGGTTAATGAATATCAGTGACAACATGCTCACATACTCCTTCATGTTAGACCATCAGCACCGCCCGACAGCGAACCTAGAGAGGCAGAGCGATCACGGACTAACCCTGCATTGCGAGAAATGCTCTTTCGTTGAATCCCAAAACGAGATCTTTGGTCATGCGGTCACAAAAGATAAACTAAAAGTTGATCACAGAAAATCTGAAGCCATTTGGAAGGCTCCTTCTTCAAGAAACACCGCCATGGTTCTCAGTTTCTTGGGTATGGCCACCTACTGCAGGCCTTTTTTTGCAAATCTAGCAAAAGGTCTGCCCTCAAATGAACATGGGGCCTCAGAGAAGATGATGTCTTTGTGAGCATTACTCAGGCACTGTTGATGGATGTCACAACGGCATATTTTGATGTGACAAGACCACAGAATTGATCGCACATACTCGTCCCATTGGTGTCAGAGCATTGCTCACTCAAGGACAAGCACCGGGGTTGTGTGCCCTTCTCCCTTTCACAAGCAGAGCATTCACTGCAACAGAAGTAAAATAAGCACAAATCGAGAGAGAAGCTCTGGCCATAAAAATGGGGGTGCAACTACTTCCGTCTGTATCTCTATAGGAGAGAATTCAAAGTGGTTACTGATCACTAGCTGTTGGTTACCCTGCTCAGAGGCACTGTATCTCACGCGCCTCTGCATATTAAATGATGGTGGTACAGCTGCAGCAGTACTGGTTTAATGTTGTGTACTGACCAGAGGCAAATAACTCCACAGACTTCTCTGTAGTGTAGTTCCTATTATCCCAATAGGCTCTGCGCATTGGAATAATACCTCCAATAGTATAGACCTAGACCAGACGTTAACTAGGTCGTCTACTGTCGATATTAGACTTAAAGTTTTGGGTTTGCCAGCTAGCTCAGAGTTCACTAGAAACTTTCTCGAATAAGCAAGGAGGAATTGAACCTCCCTGGATAGACAAGAAGGGATTTAGTTTCTGACAACCATAGAACATGACAACTTTGCTCTCCCCTAATCAAGAGTGTATCTCTAGAGTCGTGTGAAAACAAAAGACAACTTATTTTACTCAGTCAGTTCGTGCATTCTTAGTTTCACCAGTTTGTAGCGAAAAGGAAGAGACGGGCGTGTTCAATAAAAGATGTTGTTTATTGATCAGTCTCTTTTCTCGTACAAGAGAAATGGATCGATATTATCGCAATACTTATGGTTAAGTAAAGTGCATACAATAAAAGCAGAATTATGAAATAATACTGTAAAAGCATTGATATGGTTTCTAAGCCATATGCTATTTAAAATGGATAAAATATATACATACACATATACATTCGACTAATCGTACTCAACTGGTGCTTCTAACCACGCCTACCCCGGTGTACCTGACCTAAGCCTAATACGTGGGCTGGAGTAGAAAGTAGCAGTTTTGAGTTAAGTTTGTTTTGCCAAGTGACTGACTCAAGAATTCTCTGCAAGGGGTTATTCAGTTCTGTACCTGAGATCTAGGATGGTTGAGGGATGGTATCTCTCGTCTGTGGTCTCGATATTCCAAGCTGCCTGCAAGGGCTGCTCGGAAGCGCCGGAGCTGGATTTCTCGGCAGGAGAAAGGCAGCGTCTCGTTCTCAGCGCGTCAGGAAGGCGGGGCAGCGCCAGTGGGCTTCGCTCTCTGCTGGGCTTCGGCAAGTCTCGCTGCTCCGATCTCGTCACCACCGCGTGTGTTTGCTTAAGGCAATGTCGGTAATATTTATACCTGTAAGGTGCCGAGATTGACGTAAGGATGGACATAGCTACGTCAATAAGGATGTCATACGAGCTGGTCGTTAGCACATTCTTTTACTGAAGTTCTTTGAGAAATCAAAACAATGGCCGCAGGGATTTTCCCAGGTTGTCATAGGTTTGATTTGTTTTGAGAACTCCGTATGCCTTATCAGGGGCTGGAGGAATATTGCTTGTCTAATTAGATGGCAAGCGTTATGACCTAATCAGATAACGCGCTCCTGTGCCGTGGTCTGGCTTAATCAGATAACGGTTTCTGCATCATGGGATGGCTGCTAGTTAATTTGTTAACCAGAATAGGGTCAGGAATAGGGGAATCTATACAGAACCTATAGGAATACATCACACCCACTCCACGCTAACTATGGCCATATTTTCGAATCTAGGCATAGTAAAACATACTGTAGAGTATCGTGTATACCTTACCACCCCAAAATATACATAATGCATTTTGAAATTATGTAATATACGGGAAAAAAATAGTCACATGTACTATATGCACTCAAGCAGTAGAATAACGCTAAATTAATCACGCATATGTATACATTATTAGTAATTGAATATGAGAATTACACATGAAATGGCTCTTAATACAGAAGAAAGGTTCGAGACCACTTCATCACAGTTCAAAAACATTTATGAACATACCAGCGGGCAGCTAATGTCTATGAAGTTTCTAAAAATAGAAATTAGTTCTCTAAGAATAGTTCTTACTTTAAGCAGAAGATAAGTGTCCCGAAAAATTTATAAAAATATTTTGGGGCTGCTAAAAAAATTGCTGTCCGTGAACTGGAGGAAAAAATTGTTCTTGCTACTTTATTATTAAAGTTGAAGGCCAAATTCAAGGTGTCGGGAACGCCGTGTGCTAGCTTGCTCAAGAGTCGTTATTTCTGCTCTTGTGAGAACATCATATCATTGAGACTGCTGAAAAAGCTGTCAACAGCTTCCTGTGAGAGTTCCACTAACTCGGAATAAGATGTAACCATGCATTCATGTGCATGATTGTCTCCATTGACGTTTTGAGTAGTATTGCTGACAGAAGGTCGTACCTGATCGATGCTACTTTCATCTTGATCTTCACTACCCCTTAATCGTAGTGGTGAAGTTTCCACGAATGCCGTCATCAGGATTGGCAGCCGTTGAGGGCAGCACAATGCATGAGCCGTTACCGGACCCAACAATGTTTCTGCATCCATTGGCGCATCCGATTGTAGCGTCAGACAGGTGTCCAACACGCATTCTTCTCCGCACAGCATGCACCTTAATACAGGTAAAACACATCTTTGCCATATCGGCCGAAATGAAAGAAACCAAGTCATGTTCAGGTCTCTAAGCCGGGTTAGTCCCAGGATTTTTGATATCCGGTCCCGGTATCCAATGGCTCGGATTGTTTCTTCCCTTGTCGCAGGTGTTTTGTCTGTGACATGGTTTGCCATAACGAAATATAAGGACCAAGAATAGGATTCCTGCAATTAGTCCCAAAATGAGGGCAACTCCTCCAAAAATCGAATGGACGAGGTCTGGAAAAATACCCAGTATGGCTTTGAATGGTGTTAATGTCCCTGAAAACAATGTCTTAAATACATTTGAGACTCCACTGGTATCAGAAATATTTCAGATTTCATTCAGGATTTCTGCGAAATGTATGGGGGAATTAGTTGATAACAATGAGTCAATCTCTGCAGTCGTCCTTGCGACTAGGAGATCATACGTTTCTTTTGATGACGTGAGCCTGGTCGGCGTCTGAAGAAGCACTGTTTTCATTCTGCTTAAAGTATCAATTCGAATAGAAGTAATTTTCAAGTTAGGCCATGTCCTTGCCTCCCTGTCTGGAAAGGAGCTGGGGAACAATAATCGTCCACAGCACATGACCTTCGCAGTCGTACTTATGAGATAAGGAACCCCGGGCTGTAGACTACAACATCTGCGATCCACAATTAGGATGTAACTCCCGTTATAGAGTCTTTTAAAGAATGGTTCTATCTCTGTTGCAGGTGTGCCTAGCTGGTGACATGAAAGGTTATTTGAGTTCCCTTCACAGGCTCCATGCAAGCTAATTCCATTACACAGAAGTGTACCGCTTAGTGACATTGCACAATTATTGCCACTAAGGAACACTCTCTGTCCTTTATTACTGACACATGCATGTGAATAGGGCAAGTTCCATGTTGACTTAATGTACCCTTTTCCCAATTTTTCGTACATGCCAGCCTGTATATATTTTTGGCAGTATTGAAACCTGAAAGTAGATATCGGAATATTAATTATCCCATGTATTATCCATTCAATGACAGGTCGTTCTGACATTGTCAATGGTAATCTCTCGAGTTTCTCAATGCTCAGGATTGTATAATCAGCACCCTTTTGTGCCATACTGATTTGTTTATCAGTAAGGTTAAAGATATTGAATAGTGACGTTGTGTTGATTAAACGCCAAGGCACATAGCCTGAACGCAGATTTTGTAACGTCCATCCAAGCTGTATAATAGAACGCAATTGCGACTGGCCGTGTTGTAACAACAGTAAGTCTTGCGATATTATGTCGATTGCTGAAGACACAATGCTGTCCAATGAAAAAATTCTGGAGGACAGAGTCATTAACCCATTGTCCACTACAGAAAGCGATTTTTCCAAATTAATACGGTCAATTTCCCGTATACTTTCTGCTGTCTCAATTTGAGTTATCTTCCAGGCCTCGTTGTAAGCTGCATATATAGAGGCTGCTATGAAGCGTTTTTGACGCTGTTTGCGCGGTCCCATAATGAAATCACGCAAGTCAGCACCATCAGTAAGTAAAGTTAGGTGTTGCTTAATTTCTGTCAGTGTGGAAGTTTGTAGCCATTGAAGGCAGAGTTTGCCCACACTGTAGGTGGTGATTATCCCTGGGTGTTGTCTTTGGGAATATCTAGGGTCTGGCCTGGTCAATGTGAACCCCTGTGTTTTGTTCAGGAATCTGTCTTGACAGTTATTAGTATCTGTGGGCCAGATTAACCATTGTTTCCAATCAGGATTTGTTCTGTTTTGGTTTTAATACATAGTTTACGTCTATCTCTTCATCTGCAGAGTTATTGCTGTTCATTGTTGGTTTTGGAATAGACGGTTTATTTAAGTCTTTGATTTTGGCTAATCCAAGACAGGTAGTTTGTTGAATAGTATCATTCAAATAATTTGTTCTGGGATCATGCAGGCTCTAAACAATGATTCTATACCCTGAATTTGCCATTCTCTTGTATGTCCAAACACTTTTTACTTCCACATTATTGTCCCAATAATCAAAACCAAATGTATTCATTTGTTCAAAAAATGAGTCTGAATATATCAATTTCGTGTTTGTAAGCATGGTTTTTGTTCCTGTCTTATTTGACAATTTAAAATAAAATGTTTCAGCTTTACTTGTATTGAACCCTGAAAAATATGAATATTTGTCATAAAAGGTTCTTGAGCTTCCTTTTGGAGGGGTTGCACAATGTTCCCATTGATTATAATTTAAAACATTTCTAGGTTGTGCAGATTTATGTAGAAAATGGTTACCATAGTGGTTGTAGCAGTACATACTATCATAATTAGACGAACCCTGCAAATAATCATGTTTGGTAAATTTAGCAGACATCACTAGGTCAGACATCATGTCATTAATACTTACAAAGTCCCAATCATCAGCAAATGAGTTTGGTTTTACAAAGTCACTCAACGAGATCTTGATTTGGTGTGGATATTTGAGGATTTCAACCGGACCATAAATTTCATAGTCAGTATTGTCCCATGCTACCCCACCCGGTATAGGATTGGCTGTGAAGTTGACTGAAGAAAGTTCTCTTTTCTCGACGTGTGAAGACGTGTGTGGCTTGAGGATCAAGTTGATTTTCTGGCTTGCTGTGTCCATTTTTGTATATTTTCCCTCAATGAAGCGTCCCAAGCATAGTACCATGATGAGCCAAAGTATGAGGATAAATACACCAAAGGACACCCAAAATTCAATCCATGGAGAAATCAGATAGGTTTCTTTCAGTTGTTTCAAAAGTTCCTTAGCTTTGTCTTTAAAGGTTTTTGTTGATGGCTGTGTCTTTGATTCACTGAGATCTTCAGAGGAATCATTGAAGTTTATGAAGTAGCCGGATGCTGTTCTATCAATTGTTCCAATTGCTTCAGGATTACTGTTTCTTGCATATTCATTTGTTACTTCATTATAGGTTGGTGTGTCTCTACTAAACGTTTTTATTTGGGTTTTCAGAGGTGTGAGTTCCATTGCATTGTTGCATAGTTCTTGTTGTTGTTCTGTAGGCGTTTCGAATGTGATTAGCCTTTTAGTTAGCACCTCTGTACTTGTAGCAAACCTCGGTGTTCTACTACTTATCGGGAGTCCACTTGGCCTACTGTTTGTTATCGGCCACATGATTGTGGTTTTACCAGGTCGATGGATACAACTCGGTTCTCCTTTTTACCAGCAAGCGGCGGTAGTACAACTGATCTTGTCCCGTTGATGGACAAGACAGGAACTGCTTTTCTGTAAGAAGGCCCAAATTCCTTCTTTACCGCGATCTTTTCTCTGACTAGATCCCCGATTTTTGGAATCCAGACAGGTCTTGCTGGGACAGGCGGTGTTTCTTCAGTGGTTGTTGGCTGTTGTTTCAACTTTATGTTACTCAGGTCTTTTCTTGTTTCGTTTAAGTCCTGCAAAATAGCCAAACGATCTTTGATATCAAAGCTTTTTTCTTTCACCACTGAAGTCTGACTGTCAAGATCTAAGACTAACATCCTAGTCCCAAACAATAATTCGTACGGACTGAATCCCTTCAGAGAATTTCTTGGCAGGTTGTTTAGACTACGTTGGACACTTATTAGATGTTTGACCCACCCAGCTCCCGAACCTAATACCTTTGCTGTTATAGATCGCTCTCTGCCTTTGGTTTTTTTCTTTACACCATCCCGTATCCCTCAGGAAGGAAGTGAGAAGATTCCCGCAAATGCAATGCTCATTCTGGCCAAGCACTCCCCATAAACCCGAAAGGCAATGGAAAGATATTGATCAGTACGTAGCATGCTTCTAGCGTATATGCCATTATAGACTTGCAAATCTTGATATAACAGTTCTGGCGTCAGCCGAAAGTTGGGGTCTACATTTATAAGTGAAAACTAGTCTTTGTATGTTAATACAACACATTTTTCATATTGGGTTTATTTTTTTTTGTTGATCCTTTCTGGTGTGAAACGCCAAGGTAATATACCGTTTCTTTCACCACTGCGATTTCTGTTACAGTTTGGGCAGTTTTTTACAAAAATGGTATGATGCAGGCCCATGCCTGGCCACCAGTACACTGATTGTAATTCTTCCAGAGAATCTTTTAGTTTGAGGTGTCTGAGACCCTCGCCCATATGTGCGTCTGCTATTAACAAGCCTCTCCTGTCCATGTTTGGAATCACTCTATCCCCCACTCCAGGGATTCGAGCAAAAGGAACGGAGTTTGCATCGATTATGTATGTATATTTGAGTGGGTAACTGATCGGTAACGCTGAGCAGTCGCCTTTTGATGACGTTTTCACCGCCAGCATTGTTTCACCGTCAATGTATTTTACTGCACGCTTTTTTCTAGCTACGGAAGCCGATTCAGTTGCTACCGCTGTGGCTTTTTCAGCCAATGAATTCCCTGCAACGTGAACGCCATCACGCTGATGACTCAGTGTATGTATCACGTGTGTCTTTGGTAGTTCCTTTTGTAAAAGAACTACTTGTTCCCAAAGCATTTTATGCTTGATTGTGCCTCCTTTTGCATCCTTAAAACCATTCTGAAGCCAGATCTGTAAGTATTCATTGTAAGACTGAACGCAATAATACGAATCACACACTATGAGTGTGGGGAATTCCCGATGGGTATTTTCAAGCGCCATCTTGAATGCCAGTAGTTCTGCTCGCTGAGCTGTACAATCTCCTAGAGATTGTGTTTTAGTGACCGCTGGTTTGAAATTCCCATCGTGCCAGCGACCTTTTACAATCGCACACGCAGCACTGTAAGCTTGTTTACCCCCTACTGCGGGTTGTGCTGATCCGTCTGTATATATTATACAGCCGTAATGTTCTAGAGGCAGAATTTCGGTCGGCGGCGGACATTCGAATTCATATTGGAGAAACTCTTGTGTTTTTAAGTTAGGATCAAATTTGTATGCCACGTCTGTTACAGCAAGAGAATTAGCCCATTGTATCCATCTCGGATGGAGCGCTTTAGCATTCGGTATGCTTGCTTTTGTTACAGCCTCTAAGGCTGGTATCGGTGTAACGATTATTATTCGTTTACCTTGTGACAGGGCTCGTTCTTTTGCTATAGCTGTCTGTGTTGCAGTAAGAATTTTTTCCGTTGGGCTAAATTTCATTTCAGCTTTAGTGTACAAGTGTGATTTGAATGCAATTGGTACCTTTTCTCCCTCGTTAGAGGTCAGGTATGTGAATCCGCATCTTCCTGGGATGACTCGAATCACTAGGTTGCGTGTGTTATCACGTGTTTCTAATTTTGTTTTAAGTAACATATCTGTTTGTAAGGATCTCAGAATTTCTGTGTGTATTTGAGTCCAATTGGTTTTTTTAAAATCTGGTTTTATCAGATCATAAAGGGGTTTGACCCTTTCTGCGTAATTTGCAATGTATGTTCTTCCGAAATTTAGGAAGCCTAGACTTGACTGTAGGTTTTTTAGTGTTCTAGGTGCTTGGAGTACGGCACATTTCTCTAGGAAATTGTCAGCCAGGCTTTTGCCTTCACTTGATAATTCATATCCTAAGAACAGGACTGTTAGATGGGCAATTCTAGATTTTTTAAAGTTGAATTTGTAACCCTCTGCTGCGAACCCAAGTATTATGGCGTTCACTCTCTTCACGTGAGTATCCAAGTCATCATCTGTTAGGTATATGTCATCGACATAAGATAATGCTTCGTCATTGTATGTTTGTAGTAACTCTGTTACTCTCGCTGAGAATAATCCTGGGCTGTTCTTGTACCCCTGGGGTAACCGACAGAATTCTTTTTGAGCGCCATTTATTGAGAACGCTGACAAGTATCTGCTCTCTGGTGCTATATTTTGACAAAAGAATCCATTAGAGATGTCTAATGTTGTTTTATATTTTTTGCGCACTATGTTATTCATTAGTGCAGCACTATGCGAGTTTTGTACTGCAAAAGTTTTGCAACATGAGTTAAGGTGTCTGTAATCCAAAACTAGACGATATGAATTGTCTGGTTTGGAGACAGGAAACAAAGGGTTGTTCATTTGTGAGGTGCAAGTTTCAATCACCCCCTGGTATTCTAGTTGATCTAGAATTTCTTTTACCTGTTTTTTAGCTTCTTGCTTGATTGGATACTGCCTTTGTGCAGTAGGTTGTGATTTTAACTGGATTTTGTGTGGAGGAGATTCCTCATCCCATCCCACATGATTTTTATATAAAGCAGGAGCTTGAGCTACTGCCCACTTTCTTGCAAGTGTATATTTTTTATGAATTGGAATATGATTTGAGAAGGCAGGCATAATTATTTCTTCGCCATGTGGGCACTCCCTGACAAACTCTGGTGGCCAATCTTTTTCAGCTAGAAGGATGTCATAGCCCTTGGAGAGATTGTCCCAAAAAAGGCCCCTTATTTTTCTAGTCTTATCCCCTTCTATACGTAAAGTTATTTCATATATTTTGTGAGGTTTGCTAACTCTGGTGTCTGCAGTTTCCACTTGAATGTATTCATTCGTGTCCACTGTCTCCAGATGATTCATATGGACTTTGCGCGCTATGCTCACTTCTGCTGCGCTGTCTAGCATTGTCTGAGCCCACTCTCCGTTTTTCAGCTGTGTCCTCAGTATTCTCGGCATTGTTGAATACTTTAATACTGGCTACCTTATTCTTTGGAAACTGTAATTTTTTATTTGGATGAGCAGGTTCCTTGTCTTTGGACTTTACGTGCCCTTCCCTGGGTTCCGATCATCCTCTTCTTTCCGATTTCTGCGAGGAAGTCTGAAAAGATTGAGAGGGACGTGTATCAAAATCTTGATATCTATCAGGTTTCTTTATGTTATCCCTATTTCTAAGGTTGTATCTTTTCACAGAGGGCTCCCTTTGGGGAGACTTGGGTCCTTGGTCCGGAGATCTTTCTCTCCGCCGAGGAGACCTTCCTCTGGACTGGAATCTTTTTTCTTTTGGATTGGATTGTTTGTTTCCATCCCAGTTCTTCTTTTGATTGTTTAGATTATTTTTAATAAATACTTTTTCAGGACTTTCAATTAGTTGGGGCTTCACCGGTATTCCACCCAAACTATCTCTACCTAGTTCTTCATAGGATTTTTCTATAATTCTGGCAATTTCAGCTGGTTGGTCTGCTATATCTGTCTCTTTTAACGTCTGGCGGATCGCCACATTCGCTGCTTCTCCTTTTATGTTGGCTAGTAATATTGCCGAGACCTGCTTGAAGTCTTTTAGTAATTTCATACCGAGAGTTAAAGCGGGTTCTGGACCGTATTCGTCTTGAATTTGTTTTAGCACATCTGGTATTACTGACATGGATGGAACTCCATGTGTTTTTGTGTAAATGGAAGCAAAGACTGTACCCCAAGTGTCACAGTCCTCCACGTGTGGTGCGATTCCCATTGGAAGACAGATAGTCAGAATCCTGTGTTTTTCTACCGGGGTGGTATCTGGAAATACCGCCTCTATTTGGGTGATTTTTTGTGCTAACCAGAATGGTATTTGTTCCCGTTTAGCTGGTACTTTACCTAGGCAGGACTGTATGTTCTGTGGTGTAATTTTATTTGTGTTCCCCTGATGAGGGGTCAGCTGTGGAATTTTAATTACTGGTTGGACAGTTGAAGTCCGCATTACATATTGGACTAATTGTCTATATATTTTAATTAATTGTTTTAGTTGTACTAAAAGGTCTGCTGCAGACATTCTTTCGATGTCTGGATGTGGTGTGTATCCGCCTAGGACCGGCCACGTTGCTCCTGGTCTACCTAGTGGACCGAGCCTGGTGATGTGATTATTATGTTTTAGGGCGCCATTAAACAAGAGCAGGTGCTCTTGGAATTTGAGTGGTACTTCCACTTCCTCGAAAGGAATGTACTCATTAGGAGGTTCCTCTATTTTATAATAGTGGAAGACCTTTGTTACAGCATTAGCTGCTGGAAAGTTTATCCATGAATAGAATACCTCTGTCTGCCGATATTCGTGTGCCTCAATTACGAATATTGTGAACCAACAAAATGTGCCCCCTCACTCAATCACTTAAATATTATTTCAAGACCAAATACACATAAACATTAAATCTGGTCTGGTATCTTTATTTATACCTTTTATAACTGATTTTTTTTTGCAAAAAATTATTTCATATGGCAACAGGAGAATACAACATACACAATTATTTACAAATGAAGAAAAACTACATTGACACAATACTGCTAACAAACTCTGTGAAAATTATTTCAATGTGACATTCCAATGACAATACAATACTTAAATTATAACCATCATCACAAAACAGTTTCGTAAAGCCAAATCAAGAATTCAGACTAATCAAAACACATATAAAGAGCCAATTCAATACAAGAGAAAAAGTGTGAAGCAGGTATAATTCATAATACACAATGAATG
Organism: Lissotriton helveticus; assembly: GCF_964261635.1. NCBI lineage: Eukaryota > Metazoa > Chordata > Amphibia > Caudata > Salamandridae > Lissotriton > Lissotriton helveticus. The sequence goes on along the minus strand of NC_136068.1, from coordinate 155,391,590 downwards.
TGTGTCATTAACTCTTGCTGGATTGCCGACGCGTTTCAAGTTTGGGCGTAAAGTTTCCAAACTATCATCAGGGCTCTTGTGATTTTTCTGTTGGAATGTGAAAAAAATACTGATTTAATACAACCAAATGGCCTCTTCTGTCAAAGAAGAACCGTTTGAATAGAATTAAAAGTACCTGAACGTTAGTGATCGGTTGGCCTGTGTGGGTTTCTGTAACTGGACCGAATCCTTTACTCAGGACACAACCAGAATGACTTCAATGGCAGCACCAACCTGGGAAAACAGGTGTTGCCTTTATTTAACATAAGGTCCCTTAGGAGTAGAATTAGTCCTGCACTCTATTTCCAACACAATAGTAATATTGAAAAACGTATTAGCCTACCTTTGGTGGTTCAACTTTGTAGCCACAAAAAGTAGGGATTTTTTCTAAGGGAGGCAGAGGATTATCTCTTCTTTAAATCCTGCATGGGGAATATGCACCCATTTAGCATAAGTACAAATGTAAAAAAGTGTCTTTCACTTAAAACAAAAAATCGTGATGTCATACCTTACACGATTTTCTGATGTGCGGCGGCAGGAATTTCTACCCTGTGTCTGTAAAAACAATGGACTGAATAAATGCACGCTTCAAGTTTTAACTACAGCTGCACAAAATGCTGTGCCATGATTAATGACCTATTCGGTGTGCCAGACCTGAATGTACCTTTGTTTCTCGTTGTTATCTGCTCACCGCGTTTTCAATCAGGGCCCCAGCCGGGGCACTCGCGGAGCACAATAACTCGATTCTACTCTGTGTGTCACACTCTCGTCCCGTCGCGATCTGGAAAGACGCGCAGAAGGTTAGTATGCAGATTACACGTCCCGCGGCAATCTCATTGCGGGTAGTTAACCCTCCTGGGAGACGCTTACCTCAAACCTCTCTGCTCTCTGCTCAACTTGCAACCGGCGCTTCTGACTCGCTGCTAGCTACAAGTGGCGGCGGCCATTTTTCATTCTTAAAGTGGAACTGCAGTAGCGACCCGCTACATCCAAGATGCTTTCTGGGATTTGCAGTGTAAAGCCCTGTCTGGTGGACTAGGGTCAGTCCAGGGTGGATTATCTGGCACACGGAACGGGAATTCAATCTAAACAATGTTACAAGGTACCTCATTTTGTGGCAAACAACAAATGGATTTGGTCTGTATAATGCTGCAAAGGTGCATACTTTTCACTGTTTCATTCATAAGGGGAGCAAGAACTTGACGACACTGCAGTTTGGCCCCAAGTCTCAGATTCTTGACAATTCAGACATGTTGTTGAGGCCAGTCAAGATACAATTAAATTTCAAAATTAGATATGCTTCTTTTGTCAGTAGCATTTTATCAATGTCAGCAGGGCGCTGTATATTGCTCATAGTGTGTAAAACAGTCAATTTGAAATCATTTTCGTTGTGGGACATTTCGATGAAATGTTCTACCACTGGGGCTGTTAGTATTCTTTAGTATTCTTTTTTTGATTCTTGATCGGTGCTGTCCCCGACATGACTGTACCACCTCTTGGTGTCAGTCCATTTTCTATAAGTTTTAAAGTTACAGATTTTCTTATGTTGACCGGGATGAGTATTATATCCGGGTCTGCTTCTTGCATAGTATTATCAGCTTCTATTAGTTCAGCTGCTAATCTAACTCTCTCTCTTTCATCATCACTTTCTGACATTTTACTGTCAGGAAGGTTATTCTGTTTGTTTGCAGATCAGGTTTCTATGGAAACAAAGATTAGATGCACAATATTTTGGAACAGTGTATCCTTCAACGTTGATTGAACCAAAAACCATACATAGGAGTTCCCTCCTGCGAGGTTTGGCGGATTTTACCTCTCACCCACTCCAGACGTCTTTGGAGTATTATGGGAAAAAAGGGTCTGAGTGAAAGAGCACGACTGAGTTACTCTAAAGTCTTGCGTTAGTTTTATCGCCTTTCCAAACGTTGGGCGCCATGTAGTGTAGTTCCTATTATCCCAACAGGCTCTGCGCATTGGAATAATACCTCCAATAGTATAGACCTAGACCAGACGTTAACTAGGTCGTCTACTGTCGATATTAGACTTAAAGTTTTGGGTTTGCCAGCTAGCTCAGAGTTCACTAGAAACTTTCTCGAATAAGCAAGGAGGAATTGAACCTCCCTGGATAGACAAGAAGGGATTTAGTTTCTGACAACCATAGAACATGACAACTTTGCTCTCCCCTAATCAAGAGTGTATCTCTAGAGTCGTGTGAAAACAAAAGACAACTTATTTTACTCAGTCAGTACGTGCATTCTTAGTTTCACCAGTTTGTAGAGAAAAGGAAGAGACGGGCGTGTTCAATAAAAGATGTTGTTTATTGATCAGTCTCTTTTCTCGTACAAGAGAAATGGATCGATATTATCGCAATACTTATGGTTAAGTAAAGTGCATACAATAAAAGCAGAATTATGAAATAATACTGTAAAAGCATTGATATGGTTTCTAAGCCATATGCTATTTAAAATGGATAAAATATATACATACACATATACATTCGACTAAGCGTACTCAACTGGTGCTTCTAACCACGCCTACCCCGGTGTACCTGACCTAAGCCTAATACGTGGGCTGGAGTAGAAAGTAGCAGTTTTGAGTTAAGTTTGTTTTGCCAAGTGACTGACTCAAGAATTCTCTGCAAGGGGTTATTCAGTTCTGTACCTGAGATCTAGGATGGTTGAGGGATGGTATCTCTCGTCTGTGGTCTCGATATTCCAAGCTGCCTGCAAGGGCTGCTCGGAAGCGCCAGAGCTGGATTTCTCGGCAGGAGAAAGGCAGCGTCTCGTTCTCAGCGCGTCAGGAAGGCGGGGCAGCGCCAGTGGGCTTCGCTCTCTGCTGGGCTTCGGCAAGTCTCGCTGCTCCGATCTCGTCACCACCGCGTGTGTTTGCTTAAGGCAATGTCGGTAATATTTATACCTGTAAGGTGCCGAGATTGACGTAAGGATGGACATAGATACGTCAATAAGGATGTCATACGAGCTGGTCGTTAGCACATTCTTTTACTGAAGTTCTTTGAGAAATCAAAACAATGGCCGCAGGGATTTTCCCAGGTTGTCATAGGTTTGATTTGTTTTGAGAACTCTGTATGCCTTATCAGGGGCTGGAGGAATATTGCTTGTCTAATTAGATGGCAAGCGTTATGACCTAATCAGATAACGCGCTCCTGTGCCGTGGTCTGGCTTAATCAGATAACGGTTTCTGCATCATGGGATGGCTGCTAGTTAATTTGTTAACCAGAATAGGGTCAGGAATAGGGGAATCTATACAGAACCTATAGGAATACATCACATCTCGTCAAGCCACCCTGCTCCACAAGAGAAGAAAAAGCGAATGTGAATCAGCCTCAGAAGACTACATATGAATGGTGAGCCACAGCGTGTGCCCCAAAACCCTCACTACAAGCAAAATCAGTTGGGGGACTCAGGACTACGAGATCCTCCTAAAGACCATTACTACCTTCCATGGTGGTGCGTGGAGAGTGTTCTTACGCGATGCTAAACAATTTGTGGAAGCAGACAAAGATCAGCTGTCACAACTATGGCGAGTTCAAGGTGAACTGCGCATGGCTGCAGACGAACTGCTCCTGAGGAGTTACCAAATTGTGATACCAAGAGCATTACACCAGAAAGTAGTGGACTAGAGCATGGAGGGCACGAAGGGGCCACAGAAGGCGCGCTTTGTGGGGAAAATATGGTTCCCAGGCAGTGGTCAAAGTGGGCAGGATTGCCAGGGCACTTTGTGCCCCTACTTTTTTTTCAATTTAATAGAATCTGTTCCCCATCTTTTATATTTTAAAAATGTGTCCCAGGACGGCAGACCTAGCCAAGGCCTATAGATAAGGCTCAGCAGTTTGTGGCCATTAGGGGACGGGCGTGGCGGTGGACAGAGAAGGATAAGGACTCTGTCTCTCCTTCCTGCCCAGAGAGACTAGGACAGCATCCACGTCTCCTGCTCTGCCGCTGACAGTTGCCCACCCCATCTCTTTCTTCCTCTTCTTTCCTCGCTTTCTGGCTCTGTCTCGCTCCTCCTCACTTGCTGAAAACTGTGAATTCCTCTTTATTCTCTCCTTTTTTGTGAAATGGATCTTAAAACAAAAAAAAACACTTTTGCTGGAATTGTCGTCTTTTTCTGATATTTTTTACTCCAAAGTGCAGCCTTAGGATGGGAAGAAAAGGTTAAAAATATGACAAGTAAAAAAAAACTACATAAAGCAAGACAGAGTGGTCGCAAAGTAGTCGGATTGGTTTTATTCTCAACCACACACATTACTTTTCAGAGCTTGCCAACGAAGCACTACTTTTATTTTATTTTCTTTCTTAGAACAACAAAGTTTTTCGGGGATGGGAAAGTGTACCATTCCTGGAAGTACTGCAATACCTGCTTGATGCATAGAGTGGAAAATGTTTAATGTGATCCTTATCAGCTGTTATTCTTATTTTAGTTCATAAAATGTGTACCGGGATGTGGTTCAGGGATGTGGTCTTTTTAAACCATACTGCTTTCGTTTTGTAAGGATATAAGCAATGGACATTGAAACGGGTCCCTTCCGGGCCATGTAGTCATGTCCTTAACTTTTCAGGCAAAAATACTCATTGATTTCTGAATAATGAATGTAAAAGTGGTAACCGTGTTGTTCCTTTTTACATTTCACATGCTTTACTTAAACATGCATTCCCTATGAGTTTTTGCTTTTTCCAGGATTTTTTTTTCTCCAGGCAGCATATTACTCTTTTCTACTGCATAATTTGAATTGAGTCGCATCCAAGTGTTTAAGCAGGGCACAATTGGGTTGTAGCTGAAGGTAGTACAAGTTTCTCTCAGTGGGGCCGTATGGTGTTCAGTGAGGGGGGTGGGGCGGGGGCGGCAGGATGTGGAACTATGACCTGAGATGCCGAATTTGGAACTGGGGAATCAGGTTCAGCTTTCATGACCAGTCTACCAGCCCACTCTCCTGAGAGAGCACATTCCCATGCTAGACCTTAGAAGGCTCGCTAGAACTTAGAAGCCCTGGTGTCTTAGCACCAGCAGGTGGACCCTAACGGTGTCAAGTGTGGGTTAACCTTGAAGGCCTGTCCACCACAATCCATACTGAAGTTCACCTCCGGTCTTGTGGGCAGGCCTACGAAGCAGCATATCCTAGAGTAACAACGACTCTGTCACTGAGGTCACAGGACCCTTGAAGCTAGTCCATCTCACCCATGGTACCTCCATTGGCCTTGTTTCAGCAATAGTAGTACAGCACATCAGCGATGGGCAAATCAGGATTTGCATGCACACCAAACTAAGTTTGCACATTTCACAGTCTCTCTGCTTCATGCACAAACACTTTTAACATGTGCTACCTGCTTTGGGGGCACTGGAATTATGCAGCAATGGAGGACAAAATTATGTTGCAGTGTTGACTAAATTCTGCAGCAAAAAAAGCCTGCAGCGTAATGTGGTACATTTTCTGTACTTTATTATTTTGACATGTTTCCACGTACTAACAGTCGCTGCAAAGATTTAATCTCATTAGTACCAGTGTAACATACAAATGCAGCAGTGAGAAAGGGGACCAGTCAACCTTTGCAAAGAGCCCTCCACTTCGTTGCAACACCAGTTAAATTTTTCATTGTAACTTTTGATCCGTTTGAGCTACAAACAATTTTTTAGTTATCAATTATGCAGCAGATGATGTATTATGTGGCAAATATGGCAGAGCCATAATTATGTGGAAAACATTTTCAAACTAGGATATTTTGACATTCATGTTTGAACTGCTCTTGTGGGAAAAGGGAGGAGAAGTCCTGATGACAGAAAGTGCATGGTTCAAAGACAAATGGCTTGTGATTCCACGTTTAAGCACATTTGTCACATTCTGTGATTGGAAACGTATCCGACTTTGTGAAAGTATTTTAATGTCAATAACTCATATTAAACCTTACATAAACATGTGTATCCATTGGTCGAAATAAATAATGTTATAAGCTGTAACTGGTCAATGAAATGACAAACAAATGCAAAAAATTGGGATGTTTTGCTCTTTCTTGCCATACCTCTGACTCCGCCCACTGACCAAATCGCCAGGTTATTCCTGCCCACTGATTCTCCGTCTACAGTTTATCTGCAGTTTTCCCCCCCCACTTTGACCACTGTTCCTAGGAGACGGTGGCTCAGAGTGTGTAATGGTTTTAGAAGGTGGAACTCGGATCAATGTCAACAGGACAGGATTAGCAGCGAGAAAACACTACTGCATGACGGATCTGGAAAGTGGAGGAAGATAGTATAATAACGTCCCCAGACTCCGGTTGATAGCAGAAGTATCTTTATTCACAGCCCCATAAACCATGCAGCAAGTACACCTCTGAATAGATCCTCCATTCACCTCTGTTGCACCTCATATCACCCTCAGCCTTCTAAACTACATCACTACATTCTAAACCCCCCAAAATGCTACGATGACGCAATATCCACATTAAAACAACATTACAGTACAATGTGTACAACCTGTTCTTATAAGTTTATGTATAAACATAGTCATTAAATTGCATTGGATTAATTATAGCTCTACCACACCTATCAACAACAATTTCATGTTCACCAATTAATTCAGTATTTTTGCTATTTTCTGAAACATTGGGTTTTCCACAGTCTTGATCATCATTTCTTAGATCTAATTAATTACTTCCTGCATTTGGTACAATTACACAATCATTTCCACCTGACACACCCGTCACTGCTTCCATCCAATCATAATTTCTGTGATCCAGAATACCATGATTTAATCCCTGCTTACATTTAGCCAATTGGCTTAAGTACCATACTTTACCATCAATAAGGAGAGCAGAATTACAAAACAATTTACATACTCTCAAAGGATCATTTTCCTTTCTTTTTTACCTTAACCCAAGCCCATACCTCAGTTGGAACCAATTTAACTCCTTTTTTCTTGTTGTGCCAAATTTTAGTAAGCTTGTTTAGCTAATAATAATGTTTTCTTTACATTATCAGGAGACCACTCTACTACCTTGGCAGCAGGTAACCACACTAACTCGTTAGTAATGGGTTCATGACCTATTATGATGACAAATTAACATTTACTAGTAATATTATTAGGTGTTATCCTGTATTCCATATTATTTTCTTAATTTCTGTTTCCCACTTCAATACACCACTAATAGCTAACTGCATAGATCCCTTTATAATGCTGTTAAAGTGTTCCACTAAACCATTTCTTTCAGGATGTTATACAGAAGTGGTTTTGTGAATAATACCATTTCTTTCCAAAAATGATTTAAATGTCAAAGGCACAAATTGTGAACAACTGTCAGAAATTATACACTTAGGCAAACCCTTTTTTCATTAATACATTGTCCTGAAACTGCACTACGCTTTTGTAATCCGCTTTGTTCACAACTTCTATCTCTGGCCATTTTGAAAAGTGTTCCATTACAAAAATAATGAATTTTTTTATCGAAAGTGTCTTCCTCAATTGGACCCATTATATCAATGCCAATTTTTCCCATACCCTATTGAGACAAGCAATGAGTGACTGAGGTGGATGATTTGTTTTTTGATTTTTGTCTGACCTGTTGCAGTCTACACAATCTCTCACAAGTCGTTCAATGTCACCATCCCACCCAGGCCACTAATACACATTTTTGATTCTTTGTTTAGTCTTTGATGTGCCTAAATGTCCTTCATGACACACACTCAGGATGTTTTGACTCAAAGTAGTTGGAGGAACACATTTTCCACACCTTTTAATAAAAATCATTCTTCACTTGCAGCCTGATTCATGAAGCGAAATTGCGCTCGCAATAGCTGCGAAAAAGCTATTGCGAGCGCAATTCACAAAATCGGCATTCACCACAGAATAGCGAATTCGCTAATAGATTCGCAGAATCCCGGCAGGAGAGCATTAGCGAATCGGAATAAAATAGCGAATTCACAATACAATCGCAATCGGTAATCATGAAAAATCGCAAATAGCGGAAAAACCCCAAAATCGCTGTTTTCGAGGCGCAAATTAAGGACAACCCAAAGCAGGTGGTAACCATCAAAGCCATGGAACTTTTTTTTCGAAAAACCGATGCCCAATCAGTAACAGGTGCAGGCCTGACCAAACACACATAAGGAGATGCAGCAGCAGCATGAGGAGTCTCACAATGCCAGGACTGTACATGGTGGTCAGGCGGCGAAGGCTACAGCGAGCAGCACGGAGGAGACGCAGAATCCAGGAGAGGATATTCCGCCAGCGGGTCACCCTGCTGGGCCAAACCAGAGAGCAAATATATGCAAAGTACCGCCTGAATAGGGCAATGATTATCAAGCTAATACAGGACCTTGACCCCCTGATGCAGCACCCAACAAGGCGGACCAATGCCGTGCCTACACATGTCCAGGTATTGTGTAGCCTGCACCTCCTGGCCTCCGGGAGCTTCCAGGGGATAGTTGCGGCTGCTGGGGGGATATCCCAGCCCACCATGTCCCGCTGCCTACGGAGTTTCCTTGACGCAATGCTGACCCAGATACACCAGCACATCAAATTTCCCACGAACCAACAGGATTTGGATGTGACCAAGCAGCAATTCTACAATGTTGCGCAGTTCCCACATGTGATAGGATGCATTGACTGTACTCACATCCACATCTGCCCACCAGCTGCAACGGAGTACATGTACCGCAATCGCAAGTCCTACCACTCCCTCAACATCCAGATAGTCTGCAATGCTAAGACATACATCACGGACATTGTGGCACAGTACCCGGGGAGTACACATGACTCCTTCATATTCCGGCACAGCGGCCTCCACACATGACTGGCCAGGGGAGACTTTGGTGAAGGACACCTACTTGGTAAGTACACTTGCCCCACAATGTCACACTGTGATGTAGTATCTGCGCTGCACAGGCACTCACCCTCTGCTCCTCTCATGCAGGTGACAGTGGCTACGCCCTCCGTGAATACCTCCTCACCCCATACCTCAACCCTGCGACACCACAGCAACGGCGTTACAATGTAGCACACATACGCACAAGGAATTGCATTGAGCGGACATTTGGGCTACTGAAAAGCAGATTCCGCATACTGCACAAGACTGGTGGGGCCATGTACTACAGTCCTGATGTGTGCTGCCGCATTGTGGCTGTGTGTGCAATACTACACAACATTGCTACCAAGCGCCGGATACCTGTAGAGATCTCTGGCAGTGAGTCGGAAGGGGACGACCAGCCACCTGCACATGTGCGTCATGCAAGCGGGGAGAACCCAGCTGAAGGACACAGACGCCGCAACCACATCACAATGAACAGTTTCTAGTGCACCCACTCCCCTCACCCAACAAATCACAATTGCATGCCAATGGAAATAATGACAGGAGGCCGATGTATGATGCAGGAATAAATATTATTGTTAAATGCACAATAATAATGTTATGTCTCCATTCATCAAATGCTAGCAGTATTGCGCCATACTGCTCCTAACAAAACACTGGACATGCTTGTATCAGCAGCATGTCCCAGCCAATGTAGAATGAACTCAATTGCGCCTCCGGCACGCAGCACCCAAACGCCTCTCTGGCTCTTCCTCTGGGATGGCACGTGTCCCTGCAGTGGGCCTGGTGCTGCGGCGTAACACGCCAACCAGTGAGGATGACATGCTGCTGACACTGGAGGTGCCCTCACTGGTGTTGTCCCCCCCCACATTGCCTGGCCCAGTAGGATGGAGTGCCAGCACGGCAGTGATGACCTGCTCCAACACTCGTCCAACATCCTCAACGCATTGGATCAACTGCTGCTGCTGCGCCAGGGACCGTCGTGAGAGCTGGGAGGTGGCATTCCCGATTACATAGTTAGAGCGGGTGTAGGCTGACAGCCGCGTATGAAGCTGCCGGTGGCGGCGGCGGGCGGAGTTGCGCTGCGATATGAGCGCAGCAGTGTTGGCCTCCATGGCTGTCGTCATGCGCTCAATCCTCTCGCCCACATTGGCCACATTGCGGCCAATGTTGTTTAGCTGCAGTTGAATAGCCCCTTGCCGTCGTGCCTGCAGTTGGTGTATGCGTAGCATCCGGCGCTCAATGCTCAGGCTTGGCACGCGCTCAGCCATCCCCCTCCTGCCGCTGTGTGCTGTGTTCTGCTGGCAAGCCCTGCCATGCCTGCTCTGCTGGCTGCCCACAGTGGGTGTGCGCACTGTCACCACAGTAGCTGCACCAGATGTAGATGGTCCAGTTGGTGGTGGAGTTGTGGTTGTCAAAGGTGCAGCGCCGGATGGTGCTGGCGCAGTTGGTCTTGCCCTGGCTGCGGGGATAGGTGCTGCGCCGGATGGTGCTGGCGCAGTTGGTCTTGCCCTGGCTGCGGGGATAGGTGCTGCGCCTGATGGTGCTGGCGCAGTTGGTGTTGCCCTGGCTGCGGGGAGAGGTGCTGCGCCTGATGGTGCTGGCGCAGTTGGTGTTGCCCTGGCTGCGGGAAGAGGTGCTGCGTCTGATGGTGCAGGAAGTGTCGGTGTTGGCACCTCCTCGGCATCCTCTCGTGCCTCGTCAATAAGCAGCCTATCGCTGTCGCTGCTGTTGTCAGCGCCACCTGTGAGGGGAATTGGACGTACATTAATTGCATGTATCTGTCACACGTGCAGTTGCTACATGCATGCTGGATGACATTCCCTGCCTGGCTTTGGCATTGCGTACTTTGGGATATGTGAGGCTGCATTGGGGTTCTTGTACATTGTGGGCAGACTATATGTCCCACAATGCTTTTGGGCATGACCTAATGTGCATGGTTTGCATGACTTGGGATGAATATGGGAGGCTATAGGGCCATGGCCATTGTTAGGGGACAGGGTCGCAGTCGCATGCCACTTACCTTGGCTGTCTTGGCTGGGTCGTGATGAGTCCAGATTGACGACCCCTATGCACGCCTCTGGCTCCAGAGTGTCCTCCACGCGGTCCTCCATGGGGGTGTTGGGAGGGACTGTAGGATCTCCGCCCCCAGTAGCCTGGGTCTCGCCCAGCCTCTCTGCCACCCTCTCCTTGGCACAACCTCGGAGGTCGTACCACCTCTTTTTCAGCTCATCCAGTGACCTGTGTGTCACGCCCACAGCGTTCACTTTAGCAGCTATCCCAAGCCAGATTCGACGTCTCTCCACCTCCGGCACCCTCCTGGAGTCCTTCCCAAATAGTTTGGAGTGGTTATCAACCACTCCCTCAATCAGGTGCTCCAACTCCTGCTCAGAGAACTTGAGCTTCCTCTTGCGCCCGGTGTCACTGGGCCCTGGTGCTGGCTCCTCTGGCATTGCTGCAGTCACAAATGGGTTGGATTTGCAAGTTTGGAGGTGTCCTGGAAGGAGCTCTGTTCAGCTGCAGCCTCAAGATCAGCCTCACAGTTCTGAATGGGGGTGGGAACTGCCTGCTTCCTGGTTGTGATGTCATCACTGTGCTCGAAAAGCGACTTCCCGTTTTTGCGATCTCGCTACTTGCGAGATCGTATTTTTCGATCTCGCAATTAGCGATCTCGCTATTTGCGATATCGCTAAATCGACATGGATTTTGAGGGTAATTGCGAATTTCCTGCGATTTTAGTAAATCGCTAACGCTTTTTGCGGCCGTGTGCGAATCGCTTTATTTTCTCGCTAACTATGATGAATGCCGATCTGCGATTTTCAAATTGCGATTCGCTGTAAATCGCAATTTGAGAATCGCAGAATTCCTTTTTCATGAATCAGGCTATTAGTTCATTGCGTATCTCCCAAAACGCGTGTTCAGTTTTGTTCAATTTCCTATTTCAGGCCATCCTTTGTTTACATGCGACATTATGTTTTGCAAATCCTTATCTATTTTCATCTGTTCTTTCCATTCATTCATATTAATGCCAACCATACCCTCATCAAACAATCCAGCTACTTACACGTTATCTATATATTCGCCATCATTACTTTCTGATGGTAAGGACGTGTGGCTTAAAAAGTCAGCAACTCTATTCCTGATACCTGTAATTTGATAGACATTCTAGCTAACCTGGCCAACGTTTTCTGTAAACCTGTAGTAGTAAGTACTTTTATTAAAGGTTTACATAACCCCACACATATTGTCGAAAATGAACAATACCTCACACACATGCAAGGGACTCTTTTTCTATAACTGAATATTTTCCTCCGCATTGGACAATGTGCATGAGGCAAAACCAAACACCCATTCAGTTTTGTTTTCATCCTTTTAGGATAAAACTGTACCCAAGCCTTTTTCACTCACATCTGTCATAATGCAGATTTTGCTTGCTAGATCAAATAATTTTTTTAATGAGGCATTACTTATTTCTGCCTTGAGTATTAAAAATGTATCCTGGCATTCTGGTGACCACATACATTTTACTCTGTTCTTAAGTAGATACCGAATAGCATAAATTTTTTCAGATAAATTCTGAACAAATATTGCATGGAATTTCACTAAGACTAGAAATGCTCTAACATCATCTTTGTTTTGAAGTGCGGATGCGTTCTGAATGGTATCAACTATCACTTTTTTTTCCTTTGCCACTTATGCTATGTCCTAGGTAGTTTACTTCTTCTATGGCAATTTAGCAATTTCCATATTCCACCGTAAGACCCTTGGTCTTCAACACATGTTTCAATCTTAAATCATGCTCCTTTCTGGTTTGTCCCATGATAAGTACATCATCCTGGAAGAACATTACACCATTAATGCTATCAAACAAGTTACTCATCAGTCATTGAAACATTGCTGCAGCTGATGCCAAGCCAAAAGGAACTCTCAAAAATGTAAAACATCCCACAGGTGTGATAAATGTCATCCATTTTTTTACTATAATGATGTAAAGGTACCTGATGATATGCGGTTTTAAAATCTAGTGTGTAAAACCAGTTAATTTCTCTAGTATTGGCAAACATTTCATTAATTCTGGGCATCGGGTACTAATCCACCATTATGTTTTTATCCAACTCTTGTAAATCTACACATAATCTAACTTTACCATTAAATCGTCTCACTACCACTACGGGAGAACCCCATTCAGCCGATTTCACCTGTTCAAGGATACAATTCTGAATAATTTGTTTTACTTCTTGTGACACCTCATCTCTGATTAAAAATGGAACATGCCTAACTTTGTGAATACATGGTTTAGCACCTGACTTAAGCTCAATTCTATGATTAAATTCATTCAGAAGTCCTACCTCTCCTGAGAACACTTTTGGAAACTTCTCCAACATACGCTTTCACCAATCATCCTCACTGTTTAAAGACAACACTGGCTTTGAACTGTTGGGATCTAGTATTATTCCTAGATCCCCAGGTCAAACTATTCAAGCACTAAGTTACCTTTTTCTGCAACATACAGTTTGCACAAAGCCTTTCCCCCCCTTAAATACAAACTGTAAAATCCGATATCCAATTAGATCAATGCTTTCCCCAGAATAACTTTTGTCTTTCACATCAGACTTACAACTGTTCTCCTAATTCCTTCACAAATGTATAATTCCAAACATTCTTATTAATAATGGTATATGGCGATCCAGAATCTGCTACCACCTTCACCATAACACCACCAATCTTTAATTCACACATTCTTTTTTTCCTTATATATAGTTCCAATATCAAATTCAATCCAAAAAAAACATTAGTGTCAGCATCTTCATCTTGCTCATCAGAACTTCCTCCTGAATGTATTTTACTTTGTTACTTCCCTTTTTTCTGCACAACTTGCAATAATGTCTTATAATTCCATATACAGATTTTTTTTTTATACTTGGCAGGACATTTCCTATAAAATGCTAAATGTTCCAAACTGCCACATCGATAACATTTCTTTTGATCAACACTGTCCTTTTTTTTGTTTTTTGTGTTGCCATTCCCACAAACCATGTGTAACCTTTGTGGAATAGTTGCCTTTAACTTTTTTTCCTGCTTTAATTAAATGAATATGTTTTAAATCTTGCAGTTCATCAACCACAGCCTTTGCACATCTTCCTGTTAGTTTTTGTTTTACTAACGCAATGACATCCTTTAATGGTGCTTCTTCATTCACCCAAACTTTATCCTGTATGTTAGGATTACTGGCAGGCATTATAATTTGGTCGCAAATTAGTTCCTCTAGCACTTTACTAAACCTACAAGTTTTAGCTAAATGTTTAAGTGCTGACACATATTTGTCCTTTGTCTCGTTTTTTTCCTTGTTTTATCTGAAAACATTATTATCGATCTGCTGCAACGCACACAGCTGGTGAAAAAAAGGGCATCCAGATCTTCCAATGCATGTGTGAAAACATCACCAACACCCACTTGCCTAACTTTTTTATGTCCATTTCATTATATATTGTTAAACCTCCTAGACCAATGCAGTGCAGTAATACTTTTTTCTTTTCAGGTGAAAATCTTTCTCTTCATATGTTTCAATGTAGTTGTAAAAATACTCTTTCCATTCCAGCCACCTCATCATAGGTTTTCTTTTTGCTGCTATAAATGCTTGTGGAGTTGAAAGATTTAAGGAATTTACAGCACACATTATACTACACTAAAAGGATAATAATTTAAAATACAGTAAATATTTCAAGAAGTGTAACTTGAGATGCAATAAGTATGTATACATTCCCCAGTACATTATCAGCTGTAAAAGTATATGCTCCTGCCAGTAGTCCCTCAAGTAAATAGTACTAAGCGTTAGCATGTTAACCATAAATTATGTTTAACTAGTACCTCTTTATGGTCAATTGCCACAATGATCACTCTTGGTGGGGAAAAAAATCTGTCTGGTAGTCTGAGCGAATGTGTGCTCCTGTAAACCACTGCAGAAATTAGTAGTTAAATTGGCGGCATGTTGCGTGACCTTAATATCACATAGTAGTGCATGAAACCCAACCTTTAACGAGCTGATGTAATTGGAGTGCTCTTGTCAGTGTTGAGAATCCGGTGGCACTCACACGTCAGGACTGACAATCAGCATCACAATTGTACGCAATCTGGCGTTACCACTGGAATGCTCCGCATTCCGAAGCAAGCCGGTGACCTCACAAGTCAGGACGAACGATCGCGTCCCTTATACGCACCTGACAAAAAGGGATGATGGCAATGACACGCAGGATGACAGGTAACTGTTGATGGTGATAGTTGAGCCATTGCGAGTAACTGACAAAGCAGTTGCTGATCCAATTTCTGAAAATCATCACAATAGTCAGTTCAACAGAATTGTCTTCACTGTTCGGTTGCACTGTAAAACTTGCTGATCTGGTGAATTTTGTCACACTGTTATCTGCCAAATATACAGTTAACATCCTGATCCATCCGCCTTTAATCCATTTTGAAATTAATGGTGTTGGGGCTGAAAACACACCCTTCTCTCCTTGTCGCCATTTTTGTAAAAACGTCTGCACATTCCGGTTGATAGTAGAAGTAACCTTATTAAAAGCCCCATAGACCATGCAGCAAGTGCGCCTCTGAATACTTCTTCCTTTCACCTTTGCTGTGCCTCGAATCACTCTCAGCCTTCTAAACTACATCACTACATTCTAAACTCCAAATATTCCAACATAAGCATAACAGGCAATAGTAATACCCTATTACCACAAATAGCAACACAGAATTCCAACACCAAGGCAACTACCCCAACCAGTAGTGCCTAACACCACGCCACCACCAGCGTCCAGTCTGCCACCAACCAGAACCCCAGCAATGGAGTAGCTGGGGAATCTGAGCCTGCCCTCTCCATCCCGGAGTTAGATCTATGACCAGCGGCCCAACCCTGCTCCCAGCCAGAGACTGAAAGGCTTTATGTGGGTTATGATCGCCAGTTCTAATCATACGTTGGATGGGATGTGGTGAACTACCCCACCCTGGATTGATGCACCGCTGACCCCTTCGCAAACTGATGGCAGGGCACAGCCAGAAGGCTGTAAATAAAAGAGACGTATACCTCTCAGGTTCCAGTCCCGGCTTTACCACTGTGTGTGCCCATATTTATTGTTACCATAAGGTCCAATAATATATGCTAATTTTATGTTGGTAAATCACATTAAATCTGACCTGCATTAATAATACTCCAACAAATGCTCTAACGAGCGAGCTAAGACAAAATTCAGTTTGCACTACTGCTGTATAAGAGTAATTGAATTCTTATTGTAGAGGGCACGTTGGCTGGGAACACGTAGATGGAGAGGGCCAGGGTACTTGGCCTATGCTAGGGAAATACCTGCACACACACACTTGGTAACGGTGGTGGGTGACGACAACCGCGAGCGTTGTCACCCCTTTAATTTATAGCCTCTGGTCTGCGCCTGGGCCAGAAGGCTGAAGTGGATACATTGTCCTGCAGTGGCCGGATGGCTCACTACATCCCCCCTAACCTTTAATGAAGGGACAAAATAAAGCTTCAGGATATTCCATTCCCATTCCCATCTCTTCTCTTGACGTGGAGTATATCTCCATGGTCTCAGTCTCGGTCCGGGGCTCCACCCACGATGTTCCTGGACCTTCACTTTCCATCACTCCTTCCGGGGATAATACTTTCTTGAACCATGACATGACTTCCTCACCTGGCTGTGACCATGGTCCCTCTCACGCCAATGACATTCCAAATGTCTTGTTCAAATGGTGTTTTGAATTTTGAGCCCCGATAACGGTTCTTTACAACCACACGGTCCCTCACCTCCAGGCTCACCTTTCATGTTCTCCGTCGACAGCTGGCTCTCTCATTGTTCATCCTCCTTTTGGCTTGGGCCACTTCGGTGTTCATTGTTCTTGGTGTCCACCGGTCTCTCACTGTTACCACATCTCTCACCACTCGTCTCATTATGAGCTCGATTGGCGAACACCCCGTCATGCTATGAGGCGTCTGCCGGTATGCCCTCAGGAATTGGTGTAGACAAACCTTCCATCTCGACCTGCTGGTCCACCCCAATTTTCAGTATCTTATTGAGGGTCTGCATAAACCATTTGAACTCCCCATTAGCTTGAGGCCATTGCGGGGTCACTTTTCTATGCCTAATGTTGCAATGGTGCAAGAATTCTCTGAACTCCTCTCCCGGTTATGGCGGCCCCATTGTCGGTCCGGACTTCTTACAGCAACCCTAACATGGCAAACGTCTTTTCCATGACCAGTTTGATGTGCTCAAAAGCTGTGGACAACACCACTTCCACTATCTGGAACTTTGAGTATTGGTCCATCATCACCAGTGTGGCGCGCCCATCCGGAAACTTGCCAAAATCCATGCTGATTGCCTTCCGCAGCCAGGTGGTGGCTTCTTTGGTTATAATCGGATGCATAGGAGGTTCGCCTCCCGTTATCAAATACAAGTGGCACCCTCTCACTATTTCCTCAATCATTCTGTCTGCCCCCGGGAACCACACCTTTGTTCTCAGTCTGGCCTTGGTCTTGGCTATTCTCTGGTGACCTTGGTGTGCTAACTCCGCTGTCCATCTCCACGGTTTCTGGGGCACCACGATCTGTGTTCCTCCTAAGATCAGGCCTTCTCACTGAGCTCGTCCCGGCACCTCCTCAGACAAGTTCTTGTCTCTCTTTCTTCATCTGTCAGTCTTCTTACCCCGTCCAGGAAGTTCCTCCAGTTGTGTCCTCACAGAGCCTCCTAACCATCCTTCAAACAGCTGTCTTCCCTGGTGGCCGCTGCCAGTTCCACCAGCAACAGCGCCCGGGGACACGGCAGTCCGTTATGAGTTTTACGAAGCTCTCAGCTCCTCCGTCTACTTCCCGCTGACCTTGAGGGTCTTCTGCCTCAGGATGCCGTGAGAGATAGTCAGACGGATTGTAATGTTAAATTATTTATAAAGCGCAGGGAATACCCGAGGGTGTCTTAGCGCTGAAGCAGAAGTAGCAAGAGGGGTGGAAGTGAAATCCTTGATTAAAAAGCCAGATTTTCAGCAGTCTCCTAAATTGAGACAAGGAAGTAGCTGATTTGAGATTGAGTGGGAGGAGATTTCAGGCTGCTGCAGCTCTAACCACGAAGCTGTTTCCACCCAATTTAGATTATTTTTTTAATCTGATAGAGTTTGCCCCAAAAGAGCCTGCTGATCTTAAATTTATTGTACCAAGTTAGGGTTTTCTTGAGAAACCAGGGTCCTGACTCATGGAGAGCCTTATAGGTAAGGCAAAGAGCTTTAAATGTGATCCTGTTTTTGACTCTCAACCAATGGAGATCCTTGAGAGCAGCGGAAACCAAAATATGCCTATGTACATGCAAACGGAGCTTGGCCGCTGAATCCTGAAGGACCTGCAACTTATTTAGATATTGAGCTCAAAGGCTGATGCAGAGGCTGTTACAATAATACATTTTAGATAAAACAAGAGTGGAAATGACTGACTTCCTGACTGACATAAGCAAAAATATTAAGATTTATTTTAGAATTCTTAGGATTTTGTATGAAGAGGACACCACTGCGTTAATTTGGTTTCCCAAGAGTAAGTGTTCATCAATCATGACACCTAAACTCTTGGCTTACCTGGTGGGTGTAGGAAGGAGGCCCATCTCCCTAGGCCAACACTGGCCAGACCAAAGGTTAGGGTTGTTGCCGAGTAAACTCACCTGTCTTTCCAGATTAAGCTTAAGATGGTATCTGTTCATCCAACCATTGATGCCTTTCATGCTGTCATGTATGCGGGCACTAGTGTTGTTGGCATCCTGGGAGGCTGATAATACAATTTGCGTATCGTCTGCTTATGAGGTAATGGAAAACCCGAAGGATTCGACCAGGGGGGGCTAGGTCTGTGACGTACAAGTAAAACAGTCGGGCTGAGCAAGGATCCTTGTGGAACCCTGCAGGGCAGGCAAAATGGGTATGAAGAGAAGGCATCTCAATTAATTGTGTTTTCCCTGTTTGACAGGAAATATGAAAGTAATTTCAGGGCAAGATTTTTTATGCCCTTTGCTTCCAGAAGTGTATCAGGGTGGAATGATCCACCGTGTCAAATGCCGCGGATAAGTCCAGCAGGATGAGGGCTGCTGATCCCCCATTGTCTAAAATGAATTTTAGCTCATTGGTTGCCTTAATCAGAGCAGTCTCTGTGCTATGTTCGGATTTGAATCCAAACTGCGGGGGATCCAAGCAGTTGGAATCCTTGATGAACTGATTTAGTTGCATGTTCATTACCCTCTCTACAATTTTCACTGGGAAAGGGAGCCTGGAAATGGGTTGGTAATAAAATGGGTCCTCTGGATCTAAGTTGGCTTTTTTCAGTAGAGGCAGGATGGAGGCTTGTTTCCATTGAAAAAGAAAAAACCAGTTCTAAACATAGTAATAAATATGACTGAGACTAGCTTTATAATGGAAGGTGGACATGAGTCTTCTGGAGAGCCTGGTAGTTAAGATAAGGTATTTTATAAATGTAGAGGATACAGGTGAGAAACACTCAAAGCATTTGCTAGACAAATCCATGTTGAAAGCTAAGTCCAATTTGTCTTGACCGGTGACTCCCTGGCGGTACGTCACCTCAAAGTCATATTGCTGGAGCTGTACAGCCCATCGTTCAATCCTTTAGGGCCCATTTCTCGCTGTCCCTCCAAACAGTGGCACCAACGGCTTGTGGTCCGTGACCACTCTGAACTTCTGTCCACATAGATATCAAAATGTTGGCAAGTCCACCTGATCGCAGGGCCTCTCTTTTGACTTGGGCATACATTGTTTTGAGGGCTGTCAGTGCCTTGCTAGCATAGGTAATGGGTAGCTATTCTTGCCGATCCATTTTTTGTAGCAGTACGGCTCCCAGCCAGCTCCACCAGACTGGTATTGACGATGAGCTCCGTGGGGCTCCCTGGTATGGAATTCGCCACTGTTGCCACCTTTCAGGAGTGCTTCTTTTACCTCTTGAAAAGCTTGGGCTGTCGAACTTGTCCATGCCCATTTTGTGTCCTTCTTGTGATGTCCCTCAGTGGCTCCGCAATGGTTGCCATGTGCGGGATGAATCTACCGCAATAGTTTGACATCCGCAGAAAACTGGACGCTGCCTGAATTGCTTCTACTGTGGCGCGGTCTACCTGGAGGCCATCTTTTGAAACTTTATATAAAAAAACTCCACTTCCGTCGAGTAAAACTTGTGTTTGCCTTTATGCAGGGTTAAACCTTGTTCCACCATCCTCTTTAGAGTCGTCCGTAGCCTTTTGTGATGCTCTTCCAACATCTGCGAGTATATTAACATGTCATCACTGACATTGATCACTCCAATCAACCCTGAGAGGGCCTCACGAATGGCATCTAAGAAGACTTCAGTCACCGATGACACTACGAAGCTCAGACGTTTGAATCTGCACAGCCCCACGTGGGTAGAAAACGTTTTAATGTAGCGGCTGGCCTCATCCAATACCAACTGGTGGTAGCCAGAGTTAAGGTCCACCTCCAAGAATCACCTCGCCCCGTTGATATCTGCTACGATCTCATCAATGGTTGGCGTGATGTGTCTCTCCCTCTTGATGGCCTTGTCGGGGAGGCGCATGTCCACACACAACCTGATCGCTCCAGGCTGTTTCGGCTTGGGGGTGATAACCAACAGGGAAACCCATGGTGTCCGTCCTGACACCTTTTCGATGATGCTGGCCTTCTCAAGCTTGTCCAATTCCGCTTCCACCAGCAGTCACAGGTGGAATGGCACCCTTCTGTGGCGCAGTGCTACCGGCTTGATTGCCTTGTCGATGTGCAACTTTACCTTCACTCCATTGAGGCACCCCAATCCTTCAAACAACGTAGAGAACTCCGCTATGATGTCTGCTGCATGAGACTGGTGGACCTGGCACACAAACATAACCAACCCTAGGTCCTCCGATGAATGGCAACTCAGTAATATTCCTGCACTATCCTTGGCCATGTGGAACTTGGTCTTCGCTGTGATCTCGCCATGCCGATCCTCTGCCTCGATCACCCCTTGCAGAGAAATGTGTGTGTCTCCTCCATATGTGAAGATTCTCGTCCTTGTGGGCATCAACAGTGGTCGAGGGCTGAGTTGGCCATAGTGGCTTGCATCCAGGACGTTTACCAACGCCCCTGTGTCAATGAGCGCAGTTACTTGGTTGTCGCCAATTATTATCTGGCACATCAGTGTGGGCCTTTTCCTCTTGTTGCTCCTGCCAGTGAAGGATATTACGAATGCCTCCTCATCGTTGTCATCCCCCATGACCTGGAATCGTTGGCACAGGGCATCCAAATCTTCTGCACCTCCAGACACCCCTGCCACCTGTTTGACCTTAACTGGCCTCTTTCCATGATTCACTGCTCCTGCTGCTGATTTCGCGCTCATGCACGCTTTGGCGAAATGTCACATCCTGCCACACTTCAGGCATGATTCCCCATATGCCGGACAACCTCTCGGTGGGTGAGTCTCCATCCCACAGTTGTTGCAACCACGTCTCCCCTGGTGTGCACTGCGGTAACCTCTGCCTCGTCCTCCCCCTTTCTGGACGGTGTCCACCCGTTCTCCTTGTCCGCCATGGGATGTGACTGATGTTGCTCCGCCGAGTGTCAAGTTAGTGCTGACTCCATCTCCCCTCCTCTGACATCCGCTCATGCGACCGTCCCAGAATCAGTATCTTGTCCAGTGAGATGCCAAGTTGTCGTAAAATACGTTTTCTCAGGTCAGATGATCTGCACCCCTGTATGAGCTGGGACCATATTTCCGATTGCCTGACTATTCCTGTGCAGGAACTCGCCAGTCTTTGGAGCCGGGCAAAGAACATATCCACTGTTTCCCCTTCCTGCTGCTTCGCCTGATGCAGCTTGAAGTGTTCAAAATCGGGGTTCAGTTGCGGGTCAAAGTTGCGGTTGACCACCGCCACAGCCGCCTCATAGTCATTCCGGTCTCCGGTGTTGGGTAGGTCTTGAAACAACTTGTAAAGTTCATCACCTCCCATTGATCGCTTGACCGCACCATCTGTTTCCCGCGCCGCCTGAAAGTAGTTTTCCAAGCAAACAATCCACTTCCTCCACCGGGGTGCAGCCGTAGCTGGGTCCGCCAGCTGACTGAATGGGGGCAATGCTTCCAACGTGGGGTGTGAATGGTGTTCTACCACTCCCCCGACTACACCACCTGTTCCATCTCCCGCCTGCACCGACATGCTCTTCTGTGTTGTACCTCGCGCTTTGGATGCACTGTGCTGCCCTTGCTGCCGTCCTCTTGCGGTGTTCACTGGCTCCTTGTCTTTGCTGGTGGTTGTTGTTCCACCTCTCCCCTGTGAGCTGTCTGTTCTGTCCTTTTTGTTTGTTTGTTGGTGTTTTTTTTTGGCTCTGTTTGCCACTCCGAATTTCCCTCACTTTGGGTTGGTTTCCTCTGTGTGTCTTCCTATCTCCTGGGCATGTGTGTCCGTTTGCACAGCTCGCCTTGTTGCTGGATCCGGGACACCTGTCTGGCTCCCTTCCGCTCTGTGTCTCTGTGCCCCAACGTGACCTTCCTCTCCGGCATGCCTCGAGCTGCCGCTGGTCTCTGGCCTCTGCCCCTTCTTCACCTCTCCTCCATGTGGTCGTGCGCAGGCTTCCTTCTCACCGCTGGAGTACCTGAGAGACCTCCGTGAGCTCGCTGTGACCTGCTCACTTTTATGTTGCACTGTGCCGCACCACACACGCGGCTCTTCCAACAGGCTGCCTGAGTCCGCTTCCGCCAGCGACGGTAAGGCACACCTCCGCTTTCTCTCACCTTCTCACGCCGCACACCATAACGGTGGCAGCGGCCAGGCACGTTGTGGGCACAATCCCGCTTTGTCGCCAATCTAGAGGGAACGTTGGTTAGGAACATGTAGATGGAGGGGCAGGGAACTGGGCCTATGCTAGGAAATTACTGAACACACACACACTTGGTAACGGTAGTGGGTGTCAACAACCACGAGCGGTTGTCACCCCGTTTATTTATAGCCTCCGGTAGGCGCCCAGGCCGAAAGACTCAGGTGGATACATAGTCCTGCAGTGGCCGCCGGATGGCTCTCTACAATTATGAATGATCATATTAAGGAGATTGTTAAATATATGCAAAAGGACTGATCAGATGATTAATAATAAATGTTCTTTCAACAATCCTCGTTAGCCAGCCTGCTTCCCGACGCTTGATTTTTCTCGCAAGAAAGCGTCACATGAAATGTCAGGCATTTGCCACTGCGTTGTCACTCATAGATACCTTAAGAACCTGGAAATGGTACACATTTTTTTGTGTGCAGATTTATATAGCGCAAACTTGACCCGAACAGTTTTGGACCGCTGTACATGAGCACTAGTTACTTTACACATGCCTGTCAAGTATCACGCATCAAACGTGACACTAACGCATTTCAGTGTGCTGTTCCGCAACACCGCACTGAAATGCACTGTCACACATTTTAAGGCCACCGTCTCACTGTGCTGTACCAGCGCTGAAACTGGGTACGCCGGCTGCTAGTGCGTGTGCCTGCACTTTTGACATCTGTGCGCCGGGGTAAACATCCTTTACAACGCAACTTTTACCACGCAGTGCCTTTACGACGCAACTTTTACAACGCAAACCATTACAACGCATTGCGCTGGGGGGCGCTCTAGGATAGGGAATAGATTTAATTTACTATCCAACACCTTCCCTACTATCCACGGGGACTGGAGTTGGATTAGTAAATTAAACTATTCACTATCCAGCGCCCCAAAGCACTATGCGTTGTAAAGGTATTCGTTGTAAATACCGCGTTGTAAATGCATGCGTGGTAAAAGCATGCGTTGTAATGTCATACATACGTGTGCCGGTTCTGGTCCTTTCTGCAGACTTGCCGGCCCGGACGCTGCCACCAGCAGTCTCATAAACAGTTAATGATGTCCGTGTGCATTGTCTGCTACAATGTATTGTAGTATCCTGCTCCGTGCTGGCTCCATTGAAATTCGCGGCACGGCTGTCACTTAGTGAGTCATTAAGCACTACCAGGCATGAGGAGCCCCCATACTAGAACCCCCCCCCCAGTCTGTGCTCTTTTGGGCCGGCCGCCCACATCACGTGTGCGCAGGCGGCAGTTATGTTTTTTAGCGTTTGGCATCCAAAGAGTTGAGTGCTCACTCAGTCACACCGTTAGTAGTGTTGTGCCCCGATTCGTTGGTGCCTCAGAGTTATCATGCGTCCGCCGGATCTCACCCAGCTGACTGTGTGTGCGGCCTGTGCAGCAGCTGGCTTTCATGTCACCCGCGAGTCCCTGTATCGGTCCGGTGCCGGAGAAGTCGTGGCGGCTGGCCCATAAAACAGTGGTGGCTTGCTCTGAGTGCGTGTCACTCATGGACAGGTATTTATCATTCTTTTAGGATAATATGTTTTAATTCATAGCATTGTGATTGTTATCTACAGCGAGTCTGCCAGAGTGACACGAGAGGAGGCTGTGTGAGACAGTCAGGCTTGACTGTAAAGAAGACCGAGATAAGACATCAAGTTAAAGTAAGTTTAGTTACTATTTCGCACTTTACTTTCCGCCAGGCTGCAGAGGTGGTGCTGGCACTGACTTAAGTAACAAGTCTGTGTACTTTAGCACGAGCGCACGCACACTGCAATTGCGGGAAGTGGGCATGACTTGAGTGCTTTACTCAAACCAAACGACACTGGCTTAGTACATTAAAAAAAAAGTATTTCACGCTGTTTTCATGCGAACACAGTTTGTCATGTTTTTTATTTATTGGTTGTTCGTGCTCAGGTTGGCTGTTTTAAAATGCATAACTAAAATGTAATAGTATTTTGCTGCTTTCTCCAGCTTCCCACTCAGGTCCACCTTCCCGGTGGCTCGGTAAAGCAAGCGCCTCAGATCCAGGATGGGGCCTATCACGTTCTTTTCTGGGAAGCTCAAGTCGGCAGGGCCTGGGCCCCACGTGGGAAAGATAGCAGACTGGAGTCCAAACTGCTGCTCTGCAGCATGTTAATAATTGATTGCCAAAACCGGGGGCATGGAGGTCTGGTGGTGGGGAGTTGGCGTAGTGTGGCTGAGGCAGGATGATTTGTTGATTGTTTTTCTTCAAGCCGCCCAGCAACGCAGGTGACAAAGAACAAACTTCTTCACTACACAAGCATAGTTACTCTTGTAACATCCACGAGCCTTGTTTGCATTCTATTCTGCATCTATGTATTGTTAAAATAATCAAGGTAGCAGCTAGTCCATTTGGAGTGACAGATTTATATAACAAATCTTTTTTAAAAATCTACATTTTCAAAAAAGGAATTGTTTTCTGTTTTGAAAGGGCCCAGTACGTGACCACAATGTGTCATAAATCAAAACATTCTTTCTTTGAATATGTGCAAAACTAGTATAATGTAATCTCCAACTGTTTTTAGGACTTTGCTTTACACCTTTGTGCAATTTGTATTTATACATTTATTTGGACTATCGCATGTTTAGAGCAAAACAGCTCCAGGTTTTGCGCTGACTCTTCCAAGCATTCTTTTTTACCTTATTGCATTAGAAACCAGAGACAGAGTGATGGTATAAGCTCCTAGTTGCACTTGCTATGCTATAAACTTTGTTTTTTTTAAGCTATCGCAGGTCCTGAATGAGAAGATCAATAAGATCATCTTCTTAGCAGCTTCTGTGCCTGCCTGCCCTCTGATGCTGAGTCTGTGTTTGGTTAGTGCCCTTCCATTTCTGGTGCTTTGCAGAAGTTTTAGGATCTTCTTAGAGTTTCTCGTTGTTCAAATGGGGGTACTTTGTGATATTTAAATATTTTCCTTGGCTTCATTGCTTGATTTTGCTCGCGAGAAAGTGTCACTCATAGTCGTTGTAATATCACTCATAATTACTCTGAAAATACGACAATGTCACACTTAGCAAATCCGAAACCTTGGCAGCTATGTTAATACACAAGGACACATTCATTTTGGCGGGCACTGGGAGATTGGGTGATTTGCCCAGAATCACAGGATGTTCAGCAACTCCAAGGTTTAACCTGGTTCCCCAACACCCAAGTCGACATGGTCAACTTGAAAACTTGGCTCCTATGATTCACCCAAAGTTCAATTAGCTCCTATGAAAGTGAACGTCAAGGACAAAAAAAATAATAAAAATAACTGAGAGAATTTCGAAATTGGTAATTTGGCGCCACATGCTGGCCTTTTAAGAGAAAGCAAGACGTTGTTCTTACACTTGATCTGGAAAATCCAAACGCGAATCCGTGATTCGCCCACTGCGCAGGCGCAGACTCTGAAGGGCGGTGGCACAAGCTTCCTTTGGTTTCTCTTCCTATACCGCATCTGCGTGCCAGAAAGAAGTATGGGTGGCTTACGTGAGTTACGCACCATCGCGCATGCGCTTTTGGTTGGAGCAGCGATCTCCCCAAGGGCTGTAGTCCTTCTTCTCTGTTTACGCTGAAATCATTGCTTGCCGATCCCACTGAGCGGGGGGAGCGGGTTCGAGACCCGGCTGAGGTTTCAGCATGGACGAGTCTTACCTGAACCGTAATGATGGTGCACCCGGACCTGGTCCGGTGTCTGCTGTGGCAGACTGGGAGGAGCGCGGAGGGGTGAGTGAGACCACGGTGGGAAGTGACCGTTTAGGGAGCATGTTGCTATCAACACTCCCGGTACCACAAGCTACTATTTCGGCAGCTCGGCATGTTAGTGGCCAATATACACAGATCTATATAATTCCTGTGTGCAGGATACCGAGAGAAGACTGTTAGCAGGCACAATTTTAAGTGTCTTTTTGTGGATGGAAAAAAGAATATAGATAAAGTGTAGCGACTGTGCTGATGGCACATTATGCAGACAGTAACTAGGATAGAATCGGCGGCAACGCAGTCTAGTCCGCTTAGAAGAGTCTATTGTGTGTAGCATTTGTATAACGCTCCCTGCACCACCTTTTGGAGTCCTCGAAGTGTTCTTTCTGCAAGTGGTTTATAAGGTAGGATCCAAATGTTATAGTCATTGGATCAGAAAGGGTGTTGTTCGATGTGTTGGCTAAAGCGTAGAGTATTCTTGTCTTGATGCATGTGATTGATCTCCCTTGAAGGTGCTCTGAATTTGCTGCAGCAGCGCTGTATGCATAAAGGGGTATGTAAGAGAAGGTATTAGGGATAATTTTGTTACTGACAGATAAGCGTTGAGTCTCTATGGCACATTCTAGGATTGAGTAACTCGTGCATTTTTATTTCTCTTGGGCGGCTAATATTCCTTGCAACATTAACGGATTTAGAGAATATTACCAGGACCTCTAAACTGAAGATCAGGGTGTGTTAAATGATATACCAAAGAAAAAAGGAGTCTTGCATATAGAAGCTGCTGCAGACCAAAAAGAGGCAACTAGTGAAACAAGCATTTACAATGCAACGGTTTCGCCTTTGCAAAAGTTAGAGCTATTGGCATTGTAAATGACAAAATTTTTATTTATGTGTTGGTTTTGAAAACAGATAAATAAATGGCATTGTCATTTACATTGCCAATAGCTTAATCTCTCGCAAATGTGAGACCTATTGCATTTGCACACACATACACAAACATGCACAAGCAGTACACTGTAAAACACGTCATCTACACCCAGTACTGTACACCTATAGCATGCATATATAAAATTCAAGCAGACTATATTGTTTAAAAACAGCCTACAGACACGTGCTAAACACATAAGCCATGCACACGCAATATACCCTAAACACGCAGCAGGCAGACGAGGAATGCATACAATCTGTGCCTTGCATAGGCGGCGTGCACCCACGTCCTTTTGTAAATCAACAGAATGCACACACAATGAGCACAGCCTAGTGTCCACCAAGTGGCATTATTCACAATATTGCGTGCATGGAAGGCATACATACTCACGCAATGCGATGCACACTATAAACTGTGATCTGTATTACATGTCTATGGTGCACATGTTGAGGGGCGCAAACCCGATGGAATGCTCACACATCTTGTAAACACTATATGGTGTGCACAAAATGTAAGCACATTATTCTGCACAATTACCATGCACGCAAGAGACGACGAAAAAACAACTTGTTTACATGGATATACGTGTACTCGAAAAGTATGCACGTACTTTACTTATACACAGCTCACACAAACTATACTGTACACAAAGAGTGCGCATGCGCGCCCGCGTACTGTAAACATATGCGTACACTATTCGGAACACAACTAAAACTGCCTTAATATCTACCCTGGAAAACATCCTTTAAAAGCTAACCCTGCATATGATGTGTTTGAGGAGCAGGGCACGCAAACACACAGCATGGCCACACAACATGCAGCAAACACTGTGCGCTTGGACAACCATATATAAAGAAGGCATGCCCGCCCACTGTACAGCGCCTAGACTCGGCAAACAGACCTAGATAAAAACTAGAGCCTTGTATTTTAACGCGCGCACACAACTTGCGCCAACAGACTGATATGCAGGTTTGCCAACGCAGAATGCTATCACAGCACCCAAGAGGGCGAAGGCAGGGGACTGGCTAGGCATAGCCTGCTGTATAGCGTCTGAAGGTACCCGCAGGAGAAACACTCAGTGCTAACAACTTACAAGAACAGAACAGTGCAAACAGGAAAAGAACAATACGTATATTGAACACTTTCTAGTATTACAAACTATCTAAATCCCCGGTCTGTGAGGACACAGGTTCAGAATTCTCCAAAACACGCCTCAATTACCATACTAACTCCACTGGGTATTCTTCATTCTCAGCAAATAGGCCGTGTATTGAATGGGCATGGAGACCTGCACTCCTCATTAGACTAAACATGATTAAACACATAGTGCCTGCACTTCTCATCAGAGTCAAACAGTTTCGTACAGTCAGTACCTGCACTTCTCATTAGACTGCAGGAACTCCCAATCGGAAAGTACCAGAACACACACACTTTCAGAGAGCACATGGTTAGAGTTCTCATTGGTCTATAAACATTATAACATTCTGGACCTGCACTTCTAGTTATTGCAGGCACTTTCAGAGGGCTAGGACGTCTTCTCATCCTGGTGATACCACTTTCAGACAACGAGCACGTGCACATCACACTGCACTTCACTCTACAATCACGACATACCATTGGGTACCTGCACTTCACATCAGACTGCATGCAATTTTTGACAGTCGGCACCAGCACTTCTCGTTCGAGTACAGGCACTCCCTGGTGTCGGTTATCTGTTCATTTCATCAGACAGCGAGTGCATGAAGTACAGTGACTGGCTGACAGTCGAGGCCCTTCTCACGAGCCCACAGGGGCTGTTAGTGGTGACTACGGGAGCTGTCACTGGTGAGCACACTGCTGTCACTCTCAGAGCCTGAGTGCCTGCAGGTGTCTCCAGCCTGCATGAACTTTGCCTCAGTTGGATTCTGCAGTTCTAGGCGCTGGCAGATAGCACCTATAACAAGCCTACAGGCGCTGTCAGGCTGTATATTAGCACTTTTATACACGAATGCTGGCACTAACAGATAGCGAGTACCTGCACTTCTCAACAAACCACATGCCACAGTTCTCACCAGAAAACAGGCACTGTGAGACAGAGAGACTTGCATTGGTCACCAGACCACCTGCGTTTCAGTTTACATCAATCTAATTCTACAGTTCACTCTGGATTACAGGCACTTTCAGGCACTGTGTACCCGCACTTCTCAAAAAACTATATGTGGTATCAGGCAGTAAGTCCCTTGCACTTCTCTCCATACTACAGACCCTGACAGATTGAGCACCTGTTCTCACCAAAGAACATGCACCATCAGCCAGTGAGTCCCTGCACTATTCACCAGACCACACGCACTGTCAGTAGGCACCAGCACTTACCCTCAGATTATGTGTGGTGTCAGGTAGTGTGTCCCTGCACTTCTCACCATGCTACTGATCCTGATTGAGCACCTGCTCTCACCAGAGAAAACGCACCATCAGGTAGTGTGTACCAGCACTTCTCATCAGACAAAGTGGCTTCACGTCAGACCACAGGCACTGTTACTAGGCACCAGCACTTACCCTCTGATTATATGTGGTGTCAGGCCCTTCTCACAGTCTTTGCACTTCTCACCAAGCTACAGATAGATAGAACAGCAGTTCTCACCAGAGAACGAGCTCCCTCAATGTCTGCACTTCTCACCGGAGCACTGACACCGCCAGATAGTGAGTGCCTGCACTGTTCACCAGACCACAAGCACTCTCAATGCGTTCTCGCACTTCTCACCGGACTGCAGATGCGATAGACGCGGAGCTCCTGCACTTGTCACCAAGGACCGTGCATCTTCAGAGTGAGCGCATATTCAAGATGGCAGACAGTAGCGTACCTTGGATGTCATGAACTCCGGTGCAAGCAAGGAAGAAGGCCTCTTTCACTGCCGTTGGGGTAGTAAAACACAGCAATTAGCAGTATTCAAGGGGGCTCTGGGCCCCGGTACCACTGCTCCTGCTGCACCAATGTTTGTTACGCCCCTGATTGCAGACATCTTGGTGCATTCAGGGCAGATTGTTATACAAAAGGTGCATGGGTGGCATTGGTTCAAGGTGGGGAAGACGCAGTTTTTGTGGCGCGCGAACAAAGAGTGAGAAACCATAGGTGAAGGGAACTGACGGAAGTAAAGGAGCGGGAAAGAGAAAACAGCACATTTTTCTATGTATTTTTTATGAGCTGTTTCCATTGCCCTGATGACTTCCGGTTGCTATAAACAATGTCTCCCCACAGGACAAAGAGGCGTGGGACCGTTTGCCAGCTGTCAATGGGCGCGGTTTCTCAGACTCTAAAAAAGCAGGATTTAAAAAAACATAAATTACTGATTTTCTGCCCAGGAAGGAAGGCAGGAAACTTGCAAAGTTCGGCGTGCCGCTGCCATGAAAACCAAGGCAACTTTTTCAGGTCTGGTAAAAAGCACTTTGCGGCAAGATAAATTCCCTTCCAGCGAGAGGCACTTCACACCCACTTAGAGCCCAGGTGGGCTACTTGTTCACTGGGGATTAAAAGGGATGTCTCCTTCTCGTTAACAATAGGCGAGCCCGAAGTCCTATCAATACATGTTTTTTACGTGTCAAGTATTTTGTCAAACAGAAATCCAGATGTGGACGGTGCGTTCCGTTCCACTTCGCTCTGTCAAACATTTATTTATTTTTATAAAGTGCATTTTTATACAGCGCGGGCATTACCCAAAGGAACATTAAACAAGCATTTGGAGACACGGACAGCGGGAGGGGGAGGCGGGAACGGCACACGGACAGGGGGGGGAGGGGGGCGGGAACGGGACAGAAGCCTGAGCAGGCTGGGAGAGCCCAGAGGACTAAGCAGGCAGAGAGCCCACACGGATGAGCAGGGTGGCTGAAGCAGGCAGCAGAGAGCACGGATGACTGAGCAGGCAGAGGGGCCAGAGGGCTATACCCAAGTTTGTAAAAATGTTTAGAGGAATGAGGCATAGTGCGCTGCATTTTACATTCATATTTGTTCGTGTCTTATTAAATATTTTAATATCATGCATAAGGAGCAGTGGAACGCATTCCTTCTGTTGCCCAATTTCGTAGTTGCCCATACACATGTACTGGAGCAGACTTGGGTTTCAGCAGCAGCGAAGTAACTCACAAGAACAGACCAATTGGAGACGGACAGGGCAGCTGGTCTTAAGAGTACATCACAAGGTGGGGCGTAGCTTGAGGTACTGGGTTTTTAAGAACCGGTACCGAACCGGTAACCCAGCGGTGCCAGGGGATCAACACACCAGAGACCTCGGGTTCTCCTGAGTCAGACCCACAGAAACTTCAGAGTCTTCCAGGTGAAGTCAAAGATTAGTTTATTGGCTGCAACCAAGGTGACAGGGTCCTAGAAGTACAATACCAGTATATTCAGGAGACTGCACATTTTCACAAAGTCAGGCTTCTCTTCTTATACCTAATATTTAGCCTTGAGCAATACATTCCTTGGATTCGTGGTATTTCATTTATGGTTACTGTTTACAAAAGAAAAGCAGAGTCATGATGACATGTACATATTTCACGTCGTGCTGCTCATAACAAATCATCCGGCAAGGCTCAACATTTCATCAGATATCGCTGGACCCCTAATAAAAACGGTCACCTCCCCATCATAAAGCAAGTGAAGGAAGGAGTGGAGAAAGATGTGAGCGAGATATGGCAGGTGTGCGTGCTGAAATGGCTTTATGGCTGGTTGGGCTTAGATGCTATCTTGCTCGGCCACTGGGAGGGAACTGACCTAACGAGCTCGGCCTGGGGCAATGGTTCTAACTTGTACTGGGGTCAGGAAGAAGTCGATTAAGGAGTATGTGTCCTTGTGGAATCAAATTCGACTGGATTAAGGCCTATGTAAAGGGCAACATGCAGCTAAGGGTTTAGAAATGACGATTTCGAGGTGAAATCGTCACTCGAATATGCCGAAAATACATGTACTTGATGTACTCGTCATTCTCGGTCTTTTGATACCAAATTCGTCCTATTTCGACGAAGTTTTTATTCTCGAGTCCAGAACTATAATATGAACCCAGATTTTTCAGAACCACAGACCCTCCTTTTGCCCTTACATAGGCAATTAATCTATCCTCATGTTAATCTGAGTCCAGATCTATATTCCTAAAGTCATTGAGATGTTGCTGCAACATCATTCTAGTGCTGAGCTCGTGTCTTGACACAGGCTTCCTTATACATGATGTAGCACAGAGGCCACATATTGTAGGAGCACACTGTACACATAGACAGAACAGGAAAAGAATGGCTAAGACCATCCCAATGACCATCAGAATTTTCCATCCCCAGGCAGATATCAGTCCCCAGAACCATCCCATTAATGACCAATCTCCTTTATCCACATGAATAGATTCGGAAATCTTATGCAGTTTGGAGATGGCCCCGTACACTGTTGGAGCATTATCTGGAATAAAAATGCAACAACTGGACTGGATCAATTTGCATACTCCACCCCGGTCCGCAAGTATTACATCCAAAGCGACCCGGTTCTGAAGGGTCATTAGTCGATCCGACTGGAGTTCAGCAGTCAGGTTACTAAGGGCACCAGCAGTTTCAATCACGGTGGATTCAACTACCCTTGTCAATTGCCTGATGTTTCTGCTGTTAACCATGGCTCCCCAGAACGGCAGAATACCCATTGCAAAGTCACCAAACTCTTGACCAGCAGTGTCTTTTTTACTAAAAACGCCTCTAACTACCCTTGTCCGATGGTAATCCGCCGCTGCTGTGTAGGTGGGAGGTAGCAGAAATGAAACAAAACATGAGCCCGAGAAGTCAGGGGGCAACCATGTATAGGCTCTATCGTGGCAGATAAAGTAAGTACCCTTTGCGGCTGAAAAGGCAGGGGAAGTCTGAGATCCAAAAACTTACGTTTCTGTGCAGACACTCTTCCCTAGCTGAGCTCTGGGATTCCTACCAATACCTTGTAGACACAGGTGACCTTGATGGGGTACGATCCAGATAGGGGACGATCTCTTAGCTTGCTGCTTCTCACTTAATGTAGCGCCATATCCGGTCACATTCCAACCTACATATGCAAGTATCTCATCATCCGGGGTATCTTCGTAAGAAGTTACTTCCTTGATCATGTCAACTATACCCTTGACTAGGGCGCTAGTCTTGAGGTTGTCTTTTACAGAACGTAGGGGTTGGATTTCTCGTGCATATATGAACATTGTTCTATATGCCCATACTGACCCATTGCGACTAAATGGCAGGACCAAATAGGGGATACCTCTATCCGTGGTGTGGGGCATGAGACCACACACCCAACAGTTGGTTGTGTTCATTACAAGTTGGTGTTGGTGTAATAGCTGAACGAAGGAGTTATTAATGAACTCTAATCTCCTACTTGATTCGTGGTCAGGCAAAGAGTGGAAAGAATGAGAGGAAACAGTAGGGGGAGGTATGGGCGATGCAGTAGGCGTGAATGTCACATGAAAAGAGAATAAAACATAGTTTATCAAAAACACCATTACACTAAATAGCATAAAAATACACATTATTATAAAAATGTTCTTTCTCATTGTTTTCAAAAGTCTCTGCTTAAAGTTCATTTTTTTGGCAGTCCTCTCCACACCAGGAAACTCCATCCTCTCTAAGGTGCTGCCCGCGGCGGTAGGTTGTTTCTGCTAAAGGGCGCTTCCGTCAGTCTAGGGTGGCTCCCTTCGATCAACTGGAACCAGCAACCTATTGTTGTCAGCTGCACCCAAAAGTCTTTAATCAACCGCGACCCTAGCAGCGGAACCCGGATGGCGGTTCAAGAAAAACAAAAATAAGCAAGTTACCTAGATGGGAGAATCTGCATTTTCAAAATAGCATTTTGGAAGGAAAAACTTATTATTTTATTAGTCCACAGGTTTTTCTCTCGGATCAAAAAAATCACTTTTACTTTAGTCTGTTTTTCTCGGTCGCAAATTATAGCGTCTTTTCCCGGGTGCTGTCTGGTCCGGAAAGAGTAGCTCAGGTTCCACAGAGTTCAATTGTTCTGATGGCGGCGTAGTTTCTTGAAAAATGTTCCCATTTTCACAATCACGTTTGGCGTCTTTTACGCGTTCATCAGTTGTGCGCTTTGAGTCAGTGCCTCCTGTCCGGACCCATTGGTCATGTGGCAGAGGGAAAGGTATTTTCTTACAATGGATCCCGTGGACCCAATTGGCCTTCCCCTCCACTCTAACGGTCGACCTTGTAGACAGGAGAACGAGGTGCGGTCCGGTCCATCTGGGCTGGTCGTTTCTTGTCCTCTGGAAATTCTTGACCAGAACCCAGGAGCCAGGGTCAATGGAGTGACCCGGTGTCTCGGAAACCGGAGGCAAGGTGTTGTGGACCTGTTGATATAA
This sequence comes from Lissotriton helveticus, assembly GCF_964261635.1. NCBI lineage: Eukaryota > Metazoa > Chordata > Amphibia > Caudata > Salamandridae > Lissotriton > Lissotriton helveticus. Next base: position 155,356,878 of record NC_136068.1, on the reverse strand, counting down.
AACACGCAATTTAGCCGTCAATTCATACAGATAGTCGAGCAAAATGGGGTGTTGCAGCTCGCTAAACTTCGTGGGCCTAGGCACTCCCCATATGTTGGCTGGCCGACCAAAGATTATTTCATAGGGGCTGAGTTTCATTCGCGAATGCACAGTCGTTCTGGTGGATAGGAGTGCTAAGGGTAGAGCGTCAGGCCATTTAAGACCCGTGCTCGCTTGGATTTTGGCCAATTTAAGTTTAAGCGTGCCATTGTAACATTCCACTAATCCAGCTGATTGGGGGTGATTTGCAGCGTGGAACTTCTGACTAATACCTAGCCCTTCACACACTCTTTTCATCACACAACCCACAAATTCACTTCCGTTGTCCGACCAGACCATTCTAGGCATTCCGAACCTGGGGAAGAACTCTTTCACAAGGGCTTTCGCTGTGGACAAGGCGGTATTGTCCCTTAGGGGATAGGCTTCTACCCACCTTGAGAAGGCGCAAACAACCACAAGCACATATTTTAAGTTGTTGCACCTCTCCATGTGTATGAAATCTAGCTGCAAAACCTCGAACGGATACGTAGGAGGTGCAAAATGACCAGCTGGAGTTGGGGTCCCCCTACCAGGATTGTGCTTCAGACATACCATGCAATTCTTGACAACATTCTCTGCACACTTGGGAATCCCTGAATTCTTCCACACTGGGGCCAACAACTCGCAAATCCCTTTCGCGCTGATATGGGCCATCCCATGAGCCATTGTAACCACCGCAGGCACATATGCATCGGGTAACATCCATCTTTGTTGCTCTGTAGATTCAATCCAACAACCATTTGCATCCATTCTCCCTGTACTTTCTTTCCACATGCTTAACTCTTTCTCCGTGGCCTCAGCTTGGATGGACTTCACACTTTCTATTGTGTCTTCACATATTCCAACATCACCAGTCCATCTTTCTGGGCTCGCAACATACATTCGGCTCATCATATTCTTTGCCGTTTCCTTAGCAGTTTCATCAGCAAATGCATTTCCACGACCAACATCATCAATCACTTTCCTGTGTGCACTACATTTCACGACTGCTACTTTCAGGGGCAACGTCAGTGATTCAAGAAGCTCATTCACCAACTGACCATGCTGAATTTTAGCTCCATGCGAAGTCAGGAACCCACGCTCTCTCCATAATCGACCAAAACTATGAGCCACTCCAAAAGCATACTGACTGTCGGTATAGACAGTCACTTTCATTCCTTTTGATAACGCACATGCTCTTGTTAACGCCACGAGTTCGGCGGCTTGAGCCGAACCATGTGGTATTCGCGCAGTTTCAACGATTGTGTGCAGAGTTGTGACAGCATATGCTGTAGTCACGTTACCATTTGGGAGTTTAAAGCATGACCCATCCACCCATAATGTACCATCACATTCAGCGAGAGGAGTATCGAATAGATCAACTCTCCCTTTGGTTTCCTCCTCCGTTCTGAGGAAACAATCGTGCTGTTCTGAAACATCCGATTCCTCAGCAATTGGTAACAATGTGGCTATGTTCAGAGTACTGCATCTTTTGATGTGCACATGGCTTGCTAGTAGCGTCAATTCATAACTGGACAGTCGAGCACTAGTTAAGTGCTGTGTCTTGGTCCTATTTAACAATGTGTCTACTGCATGCGGGACCATCACGATTAGTGTATTATTCATTACTAGCCCTGCAGACTGTCGAATAGAAACAGCTGCTGCTGCTGTGGCCCTTAGACAACTTGGCAATGCTCGTGCTACCGGATCCAAAGTTGACGAAAAATAGGCGCATGGCCGCTGTCTATCTCCGTATAACTGAGTCAGCACGGACAATGCACAACCCCCCTTCTCGTGGACATACAATGTGAAAGGTTTACTGTAGTTGGGGTTACCTAACACAGGGGCCGAACATAATGCTGTGCGTAATTCGAGAAAACTTTTCTGACACTCATCGGACCAAGGAATGGGATTGGGTGTATTTGTACACGTTAGTGCCAATAAGGGTTTGGCTAATAACGAAAAATTTGGAATCCACTGTCTACAGTACGATGTAATGCCCAAGAAAGCGCGTACTTCTCTCTGCGTTCTTGGCACATTTAATTTAGCTATTGCCTGTATTCTTTCTGGGGTCAGTTTCCTTCCCTCCTTCGATAAGAGATGACCTAAGTAGGTCACTTCTTGTCGGCAATATTGAAGCTTGGAAAGTGATACCTTGTGATGTAGATCACATAGATGACGCAGTAGTGCCAACGTGGCCATTTTACATATTTTCTCAGTATCCGCAGCTATGAGCAAATCGTCCACGTACTGTACGAGGGTGGAACCTTTGGGCAAAATCATTGCGTCGAGCTGACTTTTCAGAGCTTGACTGTATATTGAGGGGCTTTCACAGTAGCCTTGAGGAGCGCGTTTAAAGCGGAAACTGCGACCACCTAAACTAAAGGAAAAAATATCCCTGCTTTCCTCAGCAATCGGGATACTGAAGAAAGCATTCTTCAGGTCAATCACCGAAAACCAGGATGCAGAGGCTGGAATCATAGTCAATAATGTTGTAATGTCGGGGACAACTGGGAATTGTGGCACCACTATCTTATTTACTTCCCTAAGATCAATCACGAATCTATACACAGGTGGCTGAGAAGGGTCAGTTCGTTTCAAAACAGGCAGAACAGGACTATTGCAAACATTGCCTCGTGTTTCTTCAATTACGTCTTTTTCAATCAACTCGTGAACAATCGCTAGCAAAGCTTTTTCGCCCTCATTGGATATTCTGTATTGGGGAATTCGTGGCATTTTGACATTCGACTTCAATGTTACAACATATGGTGGAATTTCTAAAAGACCTACATCATTTGGACCAGTAGCCCAAAGAATATCCGGAAGGAGTGCCAATTCTGCTGGAAGCGTATTTCTCGACAAATACATTGGAGAAACCACTTTCTTACCTAAAGTCAGTTGTACTCCTGAGGGAGAACAGTACAAAGTCGCATACAATCTTTTTAGCAAATCTAATCCTAGCAAATTTTCACCACAACCTGTTGTTAAAATAAGGGGTGCTTCGAATTCACAAGGACCAACAGAAAGAGATAAAGGGTCAGAAATCGGATTTCTAACCGGGGCGCCAGAAAAACCTACGGAAACGTTCATTTCGCCAGACAAAGGTGCGCCAGGGAGTTTGGAGTGCATAATAGAACTCTTTGTAGCACCAGTATCCAACAGAAAAGGTTCTGACACACCCGATGTAATCACCTCAACGTAAGGTCCACTCTGATCTACTGGAACTGAAACAACTCCCTCTCCTTGTCTAAGGCTATCCTAGCAATCATTACTCTCCCACTGCTCATTTTCTGTGTAATACTCATCGACGTAGTATTGAGCTGTCCTGTCAGATACGTTATTTTGCTGGTCAAACCTGTTCATAGAGTTTTGTGGTGGAAGGGGACGTGCGTCCTGAGGGGTGTTTCCACGCCCTCTACCTCTAGGCGCTTGCTGACTACCACGACCTCTTACGCCAGAAAACTCGTTTGTACGTTGCGGCAGGGCAGGACAGTCATACTTGTAATGACCTTCTTGTTTGCAGTATAAACACTGATTGGGACCTACGCGGTTTTGATCGTACTCGAATCTCTGCAAGTTTCTCTGAGGCTGCTGAAAAGTGTTCCGGTAGTTATTCTGACCATTGTTATTTTTATTACCACCACCTCGTGGCGGATAGGCTTGCTGTAGCAAAACCTTCGTTTTGAGTTCTCTAGTTTTCTTCTCTACTTTATCTTTCTCATCCTTGTCTCTATTCTCGTAGTACTGTGCGGTAGCTAATATCTGGGCTGAAGATGAGACTGCCCAAGAACTTTCCGAATCTTTCAATTTTCTACACAAGTCTGGAAGTAGATTGTGCACAAATTTATCGACAAACAATCTCTGGCCACCTTCTGTGGTCATGTCTTGACCGCTGTGGTCAATGAATGTTTCTTCAAATCTGGTGAAGAAATCTGACACAGTTTCTTCTTTCTTTTGCTTGCATGCAGATAACTTATCCCAATTTACGCGTATTGCAGGCATTATTGTTTTCATGTAATCTACTATTCTACCAGGTAGTTCCGCTATCAGAGGCTCAGGCTTGGCACCACCAACTTGTCGTGCGTCTGCAGTAGTAATATTAGCCCACGTGTCACCTAATTCCTGATCATGATCTTCATGACAAATTTTTCCCCATAAAGGCTGTGGAACAACGTTCCCGAATAACATATCGATATCGGCTAAATTCATAATACATGACCCAGCAGTTTGCGACAATTCTTTATAGTACCCTGCAGGATTTTTACGCGGATCTGGTAGTGTTTGTTTGAGTGCTAAAACTTCAGCTCGCTTCCATGGAACATGTACCCATACTCGGTGAAAGTGGGGCAGGACAGGTGGGACAGCTGTCGCGTCACCCTCTCTCCATTGTGGGGGAACTTCTCTCATAGGGTATTGTCGTGCCTTTTTCCTACTAGATGCACTAGATTCCGATGGTGACCCAGAAGTACTTCCCTTACTTCGATATGATAATAGCATTTCAACTGCTCCTTCTACATCGGGACCTATAATCATACCCAGACTAAACTTAAACCTTATACGACACATCTCTTGTGGGAGGCAATCCTGATCATTGTCCTCTAAATCTTCACCAAGAAAGACACACATTTGTTCGAACACATATCTCTGTGTCGCTGTTTCCCATTGATGGAAAACTTCCATGACAGACTGTAAATCATATTTTGCAGTGTCCAAGACCCATTTCCGAGCTAAACTATTCAGGGAATCTCTCTCCTGATAATCGGGCAGTTGACTTCGCAACTGTCTTCTTCCTATGTTAGGGGTCGTGGCAGGCGACCCAAAAAGTGGTAAAAGAAGATTAGTAACAGTACTGGCCATTTTCTGCCGAAAGGAAGGTGAAGCGGAAGAACAAACAGATGAAAGAACGGGGTGAGATAAAGCGGGTGCAGAGATGGCAGAAGAGGTATGAGGAATAATAGATGTGGTACTAGGCAAAATCATAGAAGGGGCATTTGTAGAAAGTACAGTAGGCAAGATCGTAGAAAACACAGGTGAAACAGAAGTGGTCGGTGGGCCTGGAGGAGGCTGCACCGAAGAAGTAGGAGCCAGCTGAAGAACAGCTGGTGGGTGCTGTGGAAAAGCCAGAGGCGCAGCTTGTGCAACTAAAGGTTGCGGGGGTGCTGTAGCATTCTGCGCATAGGGCGGTGGTGAAGTTAATAATTGCGACATTAATTGGTCTTTTTCACGCTCTTTTACTGTCCCTTGCTGAAGAGACGGCAAAACTGGATAGCATTTATCTATTGCCATTTTACGTTGCCTGCGCAATTGTTCATTTATCTGATCTTCCTCATTATCTTTAAACTGCACGGCAGCTTGCATTACTGAAAGTCCCTCTTCTCTCTTATTTTTCTTAGCTAATTTAATTTCTTTTTGTTTGGCTTCTTTGCGCCATAAGCGGAAAGAGTCAAACATCGCCGGCCGGGCTTTCTTTTTGAAGAGTTTAACTTCAAGGTTGTCTAAAATTTCAGAATCAAAGCTACCATATTGGGGCCATTTTAAAACACCGTCTTTCCTAGTGTATTTAATCCATACCTCGTTGTAAACGATGGGGCCTACTCCATGTTTAACGTATAGCTCGTAAGTCGGAGTTCCAACTGGAGGAACCGGACATGAGTCCTCCAATCGGGAGTCCCTATTATTATTACCAAGACAAAACAAATTCCCGAGTCTAAGACTAGGCATCCTTTCTCTCTAGTCTAGTTCCAAAACTTCGAAGGAGTTATCGATTACGATATTGCTCGTGAAAACACGAATCCTTCGGTTATGGTGCTTGCAAGAACCAATAAAAACCTTTATGTATCTCTAAGATAACAAAAAGTAAGTCCAGCTAAGGACTAGGAGACGCTCCGCTTATACTTAACTGAAAAATATCGATGGCTTCACCAGAAGACTCGTCTCAGCGTTTCGCTCTACCGAAAATTTCAAGGGTCCAACATCAGGGCGATAGCCAGGGCAGCAGTCCTTGTAGCCGTCGAGAAGCGGGGAACCTCGCAGTAAAGACCTTCGGACCACGTCGACATGCAGGGGTCGATGAGGTGGTGGGCCCTCCTCCGGAATTTTCACACGAAGCTCCTCACGATCTTCAGGCTGATTGGTACCACTGGAATCGCCCAACGCTGGGCGCCAAATGAGGTACTGGGTTTTTAAGAACCGGTACCGAACCGGTAACCCAGCGGTGCCAGGGGATCAACACACCAGAGACCTCTGGTTCTCCTGAGTCAGACCCACAGAAACTTCAGAGTCTTCCAGGTGAAGTCAAAGATTAGTTTATTGGCTGCAACCAAGGTGACAGGGTCCTAGAAGTACAATACCAGTATATTCAGGAGACTGCACATTTTCACAAAGTCAGGCTTCTCTTCTTATACCTAATATTCAGCCTTGAGCAATACATTCCTTGGATTCGTGGTATTTCATTTATGGTTACTGTTTACAAAAGAAAAGCAGAGTCATGATGACATGTACATATTTCACGTCGTGCTGCTCATAACAAATCATCCGGCAAGGCTCAACATTTCATCAGATATCGCTGGACCCCTAATAAAAACGGTCACCTCCCCATCATAAAGCAAGTGAAGGAAGGAGTGGAGAAAGATGTGAGCGAGATATGGCAGGTGTGCGTGCTGAAATGGCTTTATGGCTGGTTGGGCTTAGATGCTATCTTGCTCGGCCACTGGGAGGGAACTGACCTAACGAGCTCGGCCTGGGGCAATGGTTCTAACTTGTACTGGGGTCAGGAAGAAGTCGATTAAGGAGTATGTGTCCTTGTGGAATCAAATTCGACTGGATTAAGGCCTATGTAAAGGGCAACATGCAGCTAAGGGTTTAGAAATGACGATTTCGAGGTGAAATAGTCACTCGAATATGCCGAAAATACATGTACTTGATGTACTCGTCATTCTCGGTCTTTTGATACCAAATTCGTCCTATTTCGACGAAGTTTTTATTCTCGAGTCCAGAACTATAATATGAACCCAGATTTTTCAGAACCACAAGCTAGCCGCGAGAGTGCTCGCCGAATGAACTGCTAGCTCTGCACTCCATCCACTACTATCAGGTGCCCAACTCGCTCATCCTGACAGCGCTTCCAACGCACAGCACTACAGAGGACAAAAAACTCATTTTCCAGACTGGCAGTGAGTTAATCTTTCTCCCCTGGGCCATCGGCAACGTCCCAAGACAGCGGTCGCCATCTCGGTGAGATCCACTCTCGCCTCATCCCGGCGTCCTGCCTCACCAACTACCTGGTTTTCCAACACGGACACTCTCTTCAAATCTGCAGCAACTCCCTCCATCAACAACGCCTGTTTCTGAGACCACGACAGCCTCTTAAGTGCTACACGTCACCTTCACACGGTGTAAACGTCTCCCTGCAACATACTCTTACACGGTCACTCAAAGCATAAATACTACACTCACATCCCTCAACAATACTGCTCCATGTAGTGGACTTGTGTTCTGGCCTGTAAGCCGAATATGATGTGCACGACATCCGTGGGCCAGGCGCGGCCCGCAGGGTTAAAAATAAAAAGGGAGGAACCACACGAAGTTCATCTCCCGACCACTAGTGCATGTGTCTGCCTCGTTATTTTCCCACCTTCATTACCAGTTACTGTCATTAGGCCCTGGCGTCCTCTGACCAGTCCAAATGTGCAAGCTGGAACATGACACTGGCGACGAGGGGAGGCATGATCTATGCTCCTCGAAGCAGCCCTTGATTCTGCCTAGTGGCCGGTGTTTCCTCTGTCGCCTCGAGTGACGTCGGCTGCCCTGCGGTGACACACACTGAGAAGAAGGGCGCTGCAGGAAGAACGGATGCAAGTAGGAAGTGCAGCTGCCTCACCCGCGTCAGAGCGCACCTCGGCACGACCTCACGGAGACGCCCACCACGCCCTACAGCCTCTCCCACATCGAGAAGGAAGGAAGGCCAGGCATGTGCGCATAGCGGCGCTGTAATGTAGACAGCCTACAAGTGGCAGAGAGTGGCCCGGCTGTGAAGCAAAGTCCTGAGGAGGCTGCCAAGGGCAATACCGGCAAACCATTTAAAGAAGGGAGAGAGAAGAACAAAAACAACGGAAGAAACTCGGTAGACGCTGCTCGGAAAGCACAGCGTCCTGTAGGGATTCGGGGGCGTGCTCTCCCCTTCCCATTGGCTGGAAGGTAAAATTCCAGCCAATGGGAAGAGGAGAGGGCGGGACTTAAAAAAAGACCCAGAAACGCCCCCGAATCGCGTCAAGGCGGGCCCTGAACCCAGTGACGCTCCTCTCCTCCAATGGCTGGCCAGCATTTACGAGGCCAGCCAATGGAGAAGAGGGGCGTGTTCAGGCCACCATACTACTAGCAAAAGATTTCGGCTGTTCCGCCCACCCACTGCTTACGCAGTGGGACGGTAGCCGAAACCTAAAAAAGAACAACAAAACGGTTTGGGAATTAGCACAGGCCCCTGGCACACGTTCCCTTTTACTAAAAGTTTGGATAGGTTCTTGGTCCCAAGCTCAGGGTGTTATTTAAATCCTTGATGGAGTGGGCAGTCACTGTCTCTGTGTTGTAGAGACTGATCTTAAAGATCCCCATACCAGTTAAGAATCTTAGTTTATACGGCTTGTAATAATCCATTTCACTCCTCAGCCTGGATGTTAAGATTTTCACATGCATCTAGATTTGTGGGCTAGAGTATACCCTTACTAATCAAACCTGATGAAGCAGGATATATTAAACAAAGACAAGGTGGTACCAATACTAAAAACATTCTCCATGGTATCGAAAGCATCCTTCTTCCAAACCTTTTACCCTTACCTCTGCTGTCCCCTAGGGATCAGCTTTAAGTCTGGCAATATTTAACCTCTGTCTGCCCATTTGCTGACCTGATGGAAAGCTGTGGACTTTCTCTATTCTCATACGCAGACGACAAGCAAATCATCTTTTCATTGTTGTCTGCCCAGGCCCAAAATGCTGAGGCTCTGAACTCCTTTTTCGTCCTGGTTGACAAGTGGATAAACAACAATTAGCTCAAATTCAACGGAGATAAGATCGAAGTATTGGTGCTAGGAAAGAACCCCTTGGTATGGGGCCCACGGCACTGGCCTGAAATCTTGAGCGTTCTCCCAGATCCTCGCCCCAAGTAAAAAATCTTGGATTTTTGCTGGATGAGTAGCTGTCTATGAAACATCAGGTGGCTGCTACCTAATTTACCGTCCTGAAATGTCTGAGGAAGATCACTTAGGTGCTCCCTTTTCCAGCCCAGAGGACGGTCATCCAGTCACTCATTTTGTCTCGACTGGACTATGGAGACATCCTTTGTATGGGGGGGAAAAAGCATCCATTAGATGTTTCAAGTAGTCCTGAACTCAGGTGCTTATTTGCTGTACAGACTTCTCAAGGGTGCCTCAGCATCTTCTCTCTGCCATGAGCTGCATTGGCTCACGGCAGATAAGCGGTTTCAGTTTGAAACCTTGTGGTATGTGCATAGAGCAAGGTTAGGTGTCGGCCCACGATACCTCCAAGAACTAGTAATATCATATTGTCCTGCCCGTCCTTTATGATCAAGTGACCTCACTCTGTGCATAGTCTCCAGAATCAGACGAGTACGCCCTGGAGGACTGTCCTTTACATATCAAGGGCCCAAGCTGTGGAATGCCTACCATAACACTTGAAAAGTTGCACCTCGCTGTCCACCTTTTGAAATCTAATTAAGAACTGGTTATTTTGAGTGATTGGGTCTTGCTGGACTCAACCTGCTGCTAAAGCATTGGGAAAACTAATGTGGGTATCAGAGAGCTATATAAGACAAAAAGCATGCATCACAGGGTGAAAGGTGATATTCATTACCCTGGATTCAGAAAACCATTTTGTTGGGTGGATTGGCAGCTTATGAAGTATGCACTGACTGCAATGGGATTGGGGGGAAATTGTAGATCGTCCATAATTACTGCGTACCAGTGTCTTAGGGTAACGCTGAAAGTGCACAGGGTGATCTCTAGGCCTCTGGCAACCATGAGGGGTACAAAACATAGTTTTGATTTCACCTCTACTATTTACACCTACTATGGAATGCTTGGCAAACCAGGTTAGGCATAACATAGAGCTAAAATGATTTAAGATCGGGAAATATGACTTATAACTGTCCAGGCTTGCAGATGATGTTCTGGGTTCATTGTTTGATAATTAGGACTGGACCTCTTCTCTCACAAGTCTAGATGGATACAGTTGAGTAACAGGTTTTAAAATCAACCTGCAGAAGCTGGACATCCTGAATCTTTGTCCTCTGAAGTTGTTGATACAGCAAAGCAGTCAATGGTTCCTCCTTAAAGTAGACTAGCCCATTCCATACTTGGGAATCCAGATAGCCAGCCCTGCACCATACTTAGTTGCACCACCCCCTTGTTCCTGAGACTTAGAAACAACTTCAGTGTTGGAATTTAGTCATGGTTAGGGTGGATAGACTCCGGAAAAATGACCCTGATTATGTATTCCAAATACTTTCCTTTTGATCCTAAGCAATCTTCTTAAATATTTGCAGATGGATGTGAACAACTTCATGTGTGAAAGGAGTGCCCCGGGGATATCAGTGAAACACATGGTGCCCAATTCAAGACAGGAATACTTGAGGGTAACCCCCATTATAACCTGCACTTACCAAGCACTACAGCTGCTGCCATTTCTTATTGAATGGTGTAATGAAGAGACTGATAAACAGATGTGTTTCATTGGCTGCATTCCAGCTGATAGTACACTCTGAGTCATCACTTCATTAATTAAGACCTGATGGCCAGGGAGACTTTGTAATTCACTCGTCGGACGGGGCAACAGTGGCAATATGGGACTTTATCAGCTTTATAAAAACGTAATCTCCTTTCCCTTACGCTTTGCCAGATCCAGTCCTGAATTCACATCTGCTTTTATGGTCTCAGGGTTCACAGTGAACAAACAGATGCATGAAAGTAAGAGATGCATACTGTCAGTTTATTTGTAGAGACACTAAGGCTGACTTCAAGCTCCTTGAAGCAGAGAGATTTAGTATTTCACAACTGAGGCACTGGACTACTGCTGTGAGTATTAGGAAGGTGGTGACTACAGGCACTCACAGGTTTTTTTTAAAATAATGGATTAATGAAAAATAGGTTTTATGCACAATTCATGTCTGCGCTCTATAACCTGCTCCTACACAAACTACAGCTTACAAATCATTTCATATGAGAAAGGAGTGAGAAGTATGCAGAAAATCAGCCAGACACACTAAAAAAGACATTGCATACTTTCTTGAAAATCAGTCAGGTGAAACACCTCAGATCCTATGCCTATCTTGGAATTACATTTGCCAGTAGTGGTGCTTGGCTCTCTCACCTGTATTGACTGATAAAGCCTGTCCGGGTCAGAATTTAGGCAGTTATCAGTTTTGACTGTAAGGTGGTAGCTCTGGTCTGGGCTATCTGGTCAATATTTCTCACTATTACATATGGGGGCTTGCTTGATTATAGAAAATGCGATTTCTTTAAAATAGTTTTTTTAGCTCAGTTCTTGGGTTTCCATAATTAACTACAGCCTCTGTATTAAGGATAGAGATTCACAATGTTAAACTAGAGGCACTCGTGTTGCCGCTCTTACGTATTACGTTAGGAAAGCATGTGTTAAAAAAAAGTAATTGAACTAGACATTTTGCTGAAATCACAGTCTTATTCCTCATATAATTCTCATTCTACGCTCTTCCATATCCATTATCCACAGTGTGGATTTGATGTGAATTAAACTTAAAAGATAAGACTCTGTTGTTTCTTCCAATTGAAAATAACTCTGGAATGAAAATGGTCTTGAGTGCAAACTATAAGGCTGGTAAGAACTGTTGCAAAACATCAGATTGACCTAGTAAATTAGGATTAAACATTTCTTTGCATACAAATATCTATTTTTCAAAGCATTGTGTTGCATTAGTATGACTGAATGCTGTTTTGATAGAAGATAGCACACAGAGGGAATAGGATACAATTTCCGAAAAAGATTCTGTACTACTGAGACAACATTCATAATTTTTCTGTTTCTATATCTGAACTACTCCAGTGTTGGTACAAGTAGTGATTAAACCAGGGGAGATCCTTCGAATTTAGTGATGAGAGTCCCTTTCTACACGTTAATGCAATTTGTGAAAGGCACCTTAATGAGAGAGCTTTAGAAGAGAATTACTATAGGAAGTATATGATCTGCCTAAAACTTTGAATAAGGAAACGATGTGTTAGGACATTATTTTAAGAATTGTAATGTGGTTTTATAATACCCAACACAAACACTGAAACATACAGGTTAAATGGCTTTAACTGAAACATCCATTTGTATTTTTGAATGTAACATAGTTGGGCTGCAGAGACAGTTTGTTAATGTATTATAAAATTAGTAATAATGCGATCTAATTTTAGGATGACGAGTATGGTGAGGCAGAAGATGACGCTGAGGTTCAACAGGAATGCCTGAAGAAGTTCTGCAGTCGGGATTATATCATGGAACCAGCCATATTTAACACCCTGAAAAGGTTAGTAGAATTTAGTAACAAATATTTATTTGTGATCTATTCTTGATTAACACCACAATATCACCATTGCAAAGCCTGCTATTTCAAGAGAATTTGTTGGGTAATAATTTTGGCAAGGAATGTTACGTTTTATTAACAACAATTGGCCTCGCCTACATTACACCCAATCCTTGACAATTGTAAGGGTTTCCAATACTTTTCAATTCCCTAGAGTGTGTTCCTTATCACTACTCAAATTGTCATTGTGTCTCAAATTGATGTCGTAAAAACCATTATAGGCTAAATCCCACCTAAAAATTACCAGGAGAAATGTGAGAAAAGTGTGAGAAAAGAAAAAGTACCTCACGGTAGTAACACCAAGGGGGCTGCTGGCTGGTACTCGCCAGCACATCCACTTATCATCATAGGTTACACCCTCTCTGTGTAGAAGAAAGATAAGTGTATATTCTCCTTTTAGAAGAATCTCAAACCAATATAGTGAAAGGTGATAATGAAACTTAAATAGAAGTAACCAATCAGTGCCTAGTGTTTTTGTAAGTGCCCATTGGACCCCTGTGAGCATCTGAAAATGTAATTCTCACCATTAAAAACCGGTGAGGCTTGCTGGCATGACACAACTTTATTGAATGCTGCAAGCTTCCCCAATTAAAAATGTTTTTTGTCAAACCATAATCAGCTCTGTACTGCCAACATGTTTCGTTGCTGAATCATCGCGCAACTTCTTCAGGGCTGTTAGGGGTTCCAATTCTCAACTTCATTTGAGATTCACCTAAAAACTGTGATGATACCGTTAAAAACACAAAAAGGAATGCCAGTTGTAACATCCATCTGCCTCACAAGAGGACATAATGAATTCAAAGTTTTTTTAACTAAGCAGTTTGCTGCATATAGTATACATAAACTCATCTTTACCAAGCGGTTGCGAAGCCTCCTCGTACCTGCAACCGTCTTCACACTGGTACACGCGTCCTCTGTTCACCTGCCCCTGGAGTGACTGCCCAATGTCTAGCCCCCTGCAGATGTGCAAAAAACTAGACATTTCATATTGCTCCTCGATGTCTCATTCAATATTATGACCGTATGACAATCCTTGACCATGCATAGTGTTCAGCCACTCGTGAATGGAGTATACAAACTCCCAGCACGCTCCCTTTCCTTGCCGAACCTTTAGCAACCACATCTATACAAAGCGTCATTTAGTATGCAAATGTTTTGAGTCGCTGGTTTCCCAACGCGCTCCCCTTGTCGATATGACCAACATGAAGTAAAATGTCCGGTTCCATTACTACACCGGGTCGGTACATACTGCGATGCCTACATCACCACCAATACCCAATGGGTCCTGTGCAATCTCAACTCACGCCCTTACAACTAGCAGTGCGCGTCACAGTCTGTGTCTGAACTCCCAATGAAACTTCCAACAATGCACACCTCTCTCCCCCGCTTGCACAGCGCTTACCCCTGCCGCGTCCCGCCTGCGTGTTAGAAGCTCTGACAATGAGCTTGCACACCTGCGCGGCTTAAAAGCAATCTAAACCCCGCCCATCCGGCATAAAAACATCCGGGGCGGGCATCCGCCTATCGTGAATGGCGGTCATCTTAGAAAGGGAAAGCGACTACAAAGCGGCAAAATAAAGTTTTGGATTGAATGAAGTAGGCTTTCAACATATTTTAAAAAAACGATCCCTCTATTCAATCCACATAGCACATTTTGTGTTCACAAGGAACACTCCTACTTTGATAGACTTTTCATTAATAGAAAGGCCATAATGATCCGTCATTATTCATAGGAGAATGTAGGTCAAAAGGAGTGTCTAAATGCTTGATATCATTCAGCACCCAATAGTGTATTTTGTATCATAAGAAATACTGATCCAACAAGGTGTCTGGGATACAACATCCTATTCATCCCCCCAAAAAAACATTAAAAGGGGGGAAAAAGAATGAAACGGGGGAACCAAGCCTTTTTTGAAATAGTCCCACCCATTCGATAAACACAGAGTCTCTGTATATGTGTCACTGACGCCTATCTTGTCCCTACACCACTAACTCTCACCCCATTGTGATGTAGAGAAGGGACCCTCAAAGTGTAAGTATCCTGGTGTCTCTAGTCGCACAGCTAGGCACCCAACCTTTAACGTCTGCTGACTCTTCCATTCAATGGAATCGTTCAATCCGCCCTGAAAAAATCCATTTGGCTTCTTTCCTTGCCAAAATGGATTCAACATTGTGTGTTTCACCCAGCACTCTTTCAAGAAAAGTCCATTTCAAGTCCCTGGGATCATGTTGTTTCCCATTAAAGTGTTGCACTAGCCGAGTTGTCAACTTCTTGGCCTTGAGAGTGCTTAAATGCTCTTGTATGCGCACTTTCACCTTCCTTGAGGTTAGACCAATGTAGTGCAGCCCACAGCTACAGGGCAGTCTATAAATAACATTGGATGTATTACAATTACTGAACTTGATAACAAACCACGTCTTACCATTATACAAAGTCACACTTTTAGTCACCTGAGTGAGATTGCATACCGAACATCCCCCACACGGGTAATGACCAGATGGATGGGTGGTTAAATGTGTTGTTATGAGAGTACGGGTATAAACAAGTTTATCCTTCAGGTTGGACACTCTTTTAAACGCAAACCGTGGAGGTGGCATTTTACTAGTGGCAGTATCAAGAATGGACCAGTTTTTCCTCACTATCTGTCTAATTTTTGCCGAAAGTGGATCAACTGTAGTGACAACAGGGAGACACTCTTTTGTCTCCTTTGCACTCCTCTCCAACAACGCATCACGTGGAGTATTCAAAGCGCGCTTGCGTGCTTGCTTAATGTCTTTAGTAGGATATTCCCTTTCCTTTAACTTAGTCACCAGTTCTTCTGATTGTTCCATGGATTTACCAGTTGTGGAGCAGTTGCGACGATATCGCAAAAACTGTCCCGCCGGTATATTATCCCATAGGGCTCTTGGTTGGAACGTGCGATAATCGAGGAGGGAATTCCTATCTGTTGTCTTATAATGGACATTGGTGGCCAACCCCTGGTCCACAGCTGTAATATCCACATCCAGATATACAGCAGATGTATTATTGACCACGTGAACCGGAGGCACTCATCAACCTGGTTCAACCATGTCAAGAACTCCAAAAGATGGTACTCTGTACCTGTCCAGATACAGAGGACATCATCAATATATCCCCTCTTTAGCGAGTTATTCCCTCTGAAAGGATTGGAGGTATGATGTATAACATTCTCCTCAAACTGGCCTACATAAATGCCGTCCAGACTTGGGGCGAATGTAGCCCCCATTGAAGTCCCCGACACCTGTAGGTACAATTGATTTTGTAAGCGCCAGTTCAGTACATTGCAGGACAAATGACTGAGGGGTGCCATAGAACCATTCAAGTGCCCCCAGAGCCCGCGCTGCTGCCACCAGCGTGGCGTCCTGGGGGATGCTGGTATAAAGTAATTCAATATCAATAGTGACCAGCAATTGGTTCTCTGGATCAAACTCCACTGTCTTAAGAATGTTCAATATATCAGTGGTGTCCTGCACATATGAACGGTGTGTGATGACTGCCTCCCTCAACAAAAAATCAGCTAATTGGGACAAGGGCTCCAAGACTGACTGCATACCCAAAACAATCGGGCGCCCTGGAGGCGGACGTTGTGGCTTATGGATCTTAGCAAAAAACACAGTTGATGGACAGAATGTAGAACAATGTCATACATTCACCCCAGTACAAGGATCTGGGCCTAAATCCATCGTTTTTTTGCACTCCACATCACCCTGGGTTAGACACTGGCTATATGCGAATCAGCTCTGACCCTGTGCCTCATGGGAACAGTCCAGTCCGAACTACCAAGCCATGTCTTTCCCAGACCGGAATCAAGCATCCAAGGACCGGTTTCTGGCTATCAGCCTTCATTCAGCCTGGATAGCTTGACTCCAGTGGTGTGGAGAGCCTGGGACTCACGTCTGAGCATCCCCAGCCCACTCGGGGTGAAAATTGCAAAAAACACAGTTGATGGACAGAATGTAGAACAATGTCATAAATTCACCCCAGTACAAGGATCTGGGCCTAAATCCATCGTTTTTTTGCACTCCACATCACCCTGGGTTAGACACTGGCTATATGCAAATCAGCTCTGACCCTGTGCCTCATGGGAACAGTCCAGTCCGAACTACCAAGCCATGTCTTTCCCTGACCGGAATCAAGCATCCAAGGACCGGTTTCTGGCTATCAGCCTTAATTCAGCCTGGATAGCTTGACTCCAGTGGTGTGGAGAGCCTGGGACTCACGTCTGAGCATCCCCAGCCCACTCGGGGTGAAAATTGCAAAAAACACAGTTGATGGACAGAATGTAGAACAATGTCATACATTCACCCCAGTACAAGGATCTGGGCCTAAATCCATCGTTTTTTTGCACTCCACATCACCCTGGGTTAGACACTGGCTATATGCAAATCAGCTCTGACCCTGTGCCTCATGGGAACAGTCCAGTCCGAACTACCAAGCCATGTCTTTCCCAGACCGGAATCAAGCATCCAAGGACCGGTTTCTGGCTATCAGCCTTCATTCAGCCTGGATAGCTTGACTCCAGTGGTGTGGAGAGCCTGGGACTCACGTCTGAGCATCCCCAGCCCACTCGGGGTGAAAATTGCAAAAAACACAGTTGATGGACAGAATGTAGAACAATGTCATACATTCACCCCAGTACAAGGATCTGGGCCTAAATCCATCGTTTTTTTGCACTCCACATCACCCTGGGTTAGACACTGGCTATATGCAAATCAGCTCTGACCCTGTGCCTCATGGGAACAGTCCAGTCCGAACTACCAAGCCATGTCTTTCCCAGACCGGAATCAAGCATCCAAGGACCGGTTTCTGGCTATCAGCCTTCATTCAGCCTGGATAGCTTGACTCCAGTGGTGTGGAGAGCCTGGGACTCACGTCTGAGCATCCCCAGCCCACTCGGGGTGAAAATTGCAAAAAACACAGTTGATGGACAGAATGTAGAACAATGTCATACATTCACCCCAGTACAAGGATCTGGGCCTAAATCCATCGTTTTTTTGCACTCCACATCACCCTGGGTTAGACACTGGCTATATGCAAATCAGCTCTGACCCTGTGCCTCATGGGAACAGTCCAGTCCGAACTACCAAGCCATGACTTTCCCAGACCGGAATCAAGCATCCAAGGACCGGTTTCTGGCTATCAGCCTTCATTCAGCCTGGATAGCTTGACTCCAGTGGTGTGGAGAGCCTGGGACTCACGTCTGAGCATCCCCAGCCCACTCGGGGTGAAAATTGCAAAAAACACAGTTGATGGACAGAATGTAGAACAATGTCATACATTCACCCCAGTACAAGGATCTGGGCCTAAATCCATCGTTTTTTTGCACTCCACATCACCCTGGGTTAGACACTGGCTATATGCAAATCAGCTCTGACCCTGTGCCTCATGGGAACAGTCCAGTCCGAACTACCAAGCCATGTCTTTCCCAGACCGGAATCAAGCATCCAAGGACCGGTTTCTGGCTATCAGCCTTCATTCAGCCTGGATAGCTTGACTCCAGTGGTGTGGAGAGCCTGGGACTCACGTCTGAGCATCCCCAGCCCACTCGGGGTGAAAATTGCAAAAAACACAGTTGATGGACAGAATGTAGAACAATGTCATACATTCACCCCAGTACAAGGATCTGGGCCTATATCCATCGTTTTTTTGCACTCCACATCACCCTGGGTTAGACACTGGCTATATGCAAATCAGCTCTGACCCTGTGCCTCATGGGAACAGTCCAGTCCGAACTACCAAGCCATGTCTTTCCCAGACCGGAATCAAGCATCCAAGGACCGGTTTCTGGCTATCAGCCTTCATTCAGCCTGGATAGCTTGACTCCAGTGGTGTGGAGAGCCTGGGACTCACGTCTGAGCATCCCCAGCCCACTCGGGGTGAAGATTGCAAAAAACACAGTTGATGGACAGAATGTAGAACAATGTCATACATTCACCCCAGTACAAGGATCTGGGCCTAAATCCATCGTTTTTTTGCACTCCACATCACCCCGGGTTAGACACTGGCTATATGCAAATCAGCTCTGACCCTGTGCCTCATGGGAACAGTCCAGTCCGAACTACCAAGCCATGCCTTTCCCAGACCGGAATCAAGCATCCAAGGACCGGTTTCTGGCTATCAGCCTTCATTCAGCCTGGATAGCTTGACTCCAGTGGTGTGGAGAGCCTGGGACTCACGTCTGAGCATCCCCAGCCCACTCGGGGTGAAAATTGCAAAAAACACAGTTGATGAACAGAATGTAGAACAATGTCATACATTCACCCCAGTACAAGGATCTGGGCCTAAATCCATCGTTTTTTTGCACTCCACATCACCCTGGGTTAGACACTGGCTATATGCAAATCAGCTCTGACCCTGTGCCTCATGGGAACAGTCCAGTCCGAACTACCAAGCCATGTCTTTCCCAGACCGGAATCAAGCATCCAAGGACCGGTTTCTGGCTATCAGCCTTCATTCAGCCTGGATAGCTTGACTCCAGTGGTGTGGAGAGCCTGGGACTCACGTCTGAGCATCCCCAGCCCACTCGGGGTGAAGATTGCAAAAAACACAGTCGATGGACAGAATGTAGAACAATGTCATACATTCACCCCAGTACAAGGATCTGGGCCTAAATCCATCGTTTTTTTGCACTCCACATCACCCTGGGTTAGACACTGGCTATATGCAAATCAGCTCTGACCCTGTGCCTCATGGGAACAGTCCAGTCCGAACTACCAAGCCATGTCTTTCCCAGACCGGAATCAAGCATCCAAGGACCGGTTTCTGGCTATCAGCCTTCATTCAGCCTGGATAGCTTGACTCCAGTGGTGTGGAGAGCCTGGGACTCACGTCTGAGCATCCCCAGCCCACTCGGGGTGAAAATTGCAAAAAACACAGTTGATGGACAGAATGTAGAACAATGTCATACATTCACCCCAGTACAAGGATCTGGGCCTAAATCCATCGTTTTTTTGCACTCCACATCACCCTGGGTTAGACACTGGCTATATGCAAATCAGCTCTGACCCTGTGCCTCATGGGAACAGTCCAGTCCGAACTACCAAGCCATGTCTTTCCCAGACCTGAATCAAGCATCCAAGGACCGGTTTCTGGCTATCAGCCTTCATTCAGCCTGGATAGCTTGACTCCAGTGGTGTGGAGAGCCTGGGACTCACGTCTGAGCATCCCCAGCCCACTCGGGGTGAAAATTGCAAAAAACACAGTTGATGGACAGAATGTAGAACAATGTCATACATTCACCCCAGTACAAGGATCTGGGCCTAAATCCATCGTTTTTTTGCACTCCACATCACCCTGGGTTAGACACTGGCTATATGCAAATCAGCTCTGACCCTGTGCCTCATGGGAACAGTCCAGTCCGAACTACCAAGCCATGTCTTTCCCAGACCGGAATCAAGCATCCAAGGACCGGTTTCTGGCTATCAGCCTTCATTCAGCCTGGATAGCTTGACTCCAGTGGTGTGGAGAGCCTGGGACTCACGTCTGAGCATCCCCAGCCCACTCGGGGTGAAGATTGCAAAAAACACAGTTGATGGACAGAATGTAGAACAATGTCATACATTCACCCCAGTACAAGGATCTGGGCCTAAATCCATCGTTTTTTTGCACTCCACATCACCCTGGGTTAGACACTGGCTATATGCAAATCAGCTCTGACCCTGTGCCTCATGGGAACAGTCCAGTCCGAACTACCAAGCCATGTCTTTCCCAGACCGGAATCAAGCATCCAAGGACCGGTTTCTGGCTATCAGCCTTCATTCAGCCTGGATAGCTTGACTCCAGTGGTGTGGAGAGCCTGGGACTCACGTCTGAGCATCCCCAGCCCACTCGGGGTGAAGATTGCAAAAAACACAGTTGATGGACAGAATGTAGAACAATGTCATACATTCACCCCAGTACAAGGATCTGGGCCTAAATCCATCGTTTTTTTGCACTCCACATCACCCCGGGTTAGACACTGGCTATATGCAAATCAGCTCTGACCCTGTGCCTCATGGGAACAGTCCAGTCCGAACTACCAAGCCATGCCTTTCCCAGACCGGAATCAAGCATCCAAGGACCGGTTTCTGGCTATCAGCCTTCATTCAGCCTGGATAGCTTGACTCCAGTGGTGTGGAGAGCCTGGGACTCACGTCTGAGCATCCCCAGCCCACTCGGGGTGAAAATTGCAAAAAACACAGTTGATGGACAGAATGTAGAACAATGTCATACATTCACCCCAGTACAAGGATCTGGGCCTAAATCCATCGTTTTTTTGCACTCCACATCACCCTGGGTTAGACACTGGCTATATGCAAATCAGCTCTGACCCTGTGCCTCATGGGAACAGTCCAGTCCGAACTACCAAGCCATGTCTTTCCCAGACCGGAATCAAGCATCCAAGGACCGGTTTCTGGCTATCAGCCTTCATTCAGCCTGGATAGCTTGACTCCAGTGGTGTGGAGAGCCTGGGACTCACGTCTGAGCATCCCCAGCCCATTCGGGGTGAAGATTGCAAAAAACACAGTTGATGGACAGAATGTAGAACAATGTCATACATTCACCCCAGTACAAGGATCTGGGCCTAAATCCATCGTTTTTTTGCACTCCACATCACCCTGGGTTAGACACTGGCTATATGCAAATCAGCTCTGACCCTGTGCCTCATGGGAACAGTCCAGTCCGAACTACCAAGCCATGTCTTTCCCAGACCTGAATCAAGCATCCAAGGACCGGTTTCTGGCTATCAGCCTTCATTCAGCCTGGATAGCTTGACTCCAGTGGTGTGGAGAGCCTGGGACTCACGTCTGAGCATCCCCAGCCCACTCGGGGTGAAAATTGCAAAAAACACAGTTGATGGACAGAATGTAGAACAATGTCATACATTCACCCCAGTACAAGGATCTGGGCCTAAATCCATCGTTTTTTTTGCACTCCACATCACCCTGGGTTAGACACTGGCTATATGCAAATCAGCTCTGACCCTGTGCCTCATGGGAACAGTCCAGTCCGAACTACCAAGCCATGTCTTTCCCAGACCGGAATCAAGCATCCAAGGACCGGTTTCTGGCTATCAGCCTTCATTCAGCCTGGATAGCTTGACTCCAGTGGTGTGGAGAGCCTGGGACTCACGTCTGAGCATCCCCAGCCCACTCGGGGTGAAGATTGCAAAAAACACAGTTGATGGACAGAATGTAGAACAATGTCATACATTCACCCCAGTACAAGGGTCTGGGCCTAAATCCATCGTTTT
Organism: Lissotriton helveticus; assembly: GCF_964261635.1. Lineage (NCBI taxonomy): Eukaryota > Metazoa > Chordata > Amphibia > Caudata > Salamandridae > Lissotriton > Lissotriton helveticus. Next base: position 155,334,954 of record NC_136068.1, on the reverse strand, counting down.
TTTGCACTCCACATCACCCTGGGTTAGACACTGGCTATATGCAAATCAGCTCTGACCCTGTGCCTCATGGGAACAGTCCAGTCCGAACTACCAAGCCATGTCTTTCCCAGACCGGAATCAAGCATCCAAGGACCGGTTTCTGGCTATCAGCCTTCATTCAGCCTGGATAGCTTGACTCCAGTGGTGTGGAGAGCCTGGTGAGCATCCCCAGCCCACTCGGGGTGAAGATTGCAAAAAACACAGTTGATGGACAGAATGTAGAACAATGTCATACATTCACCCCAGTACAAGGATCTGGGCCTAAATCCATCGTTTTTTTGCACTCCACATCACCCTGGGTTAGACACTGGCTATATGCAAATCAGCTCTGACCCTGTGCCTCATGGGAACAGTCCAGTCCGAACTACCAAGCCATGCCTTTCCCAGACCGGAATCAAGCATCCAAGGACCGGTTTCTGGCTATCAGCCTTCATTCAGCCTGGATAGCTTGACTCCAGTGGTGTGGAGAGCCTGGGACTCACGTCTGAGCATCCCCAGCACACTCGGGGTGAAAATTGCAAAAAACACAGTTGATGGACAGAATGTAGAACAATGTCATACATTCACCCCAGTACAAGGATCTGGGCCTAAATCCATCGTTTTTTTGCACTCCACATCACCCTGGGTTAGACACTGGCTATATGCAAATCAGCTCTGACCCTGTGCCTCATGGGAACAGTCCAGTCCGAACTACCAAGCCATGTCTTTCCCAGACCGGAATCAAGCATCCAAGGACCGGTTTCTGGCTATCAGCCTTCATTCAGCCTGGATAGCTTGACTCCAGTGGTGTGGAGAGCCTGGGACTCACGTCTGAGCATCCCCAGCCCACTCGGGGTGAAGATTGCAAAAAACACAGTTGATGGACAGAATGTAGAACAATGTCATACATTCACCCCAGTACAAGGATCTGGGCCTAAATCCATCGTTTTTTTGCACTCCACATCACCCTGGGTTAGACACTGGCTATATGCAAATCAGCTCTGACCCTGTGCCTCATGGGAACAGTCCAGTTCGAACTACCAAGCCATGTCTTTCCCAGACCGGAATCAAGCATCCAAGGACCGGTTTCTGGCTATCAGCCTTCATTCAGCCTGGATAGCTTGACTCCAGTGGTGTGGAGAGCCTGGGACTCACGTCTGAGCATCCCCAGCCCACTCGGGGTGAAGATTGCAAAAAACACAGTTGATGGACAGAATGTAGAACAATGTCATACATTCACCCCAGTACAAGGATCTGGGCCTAAATCCATCGTTTTTTTGCACTCCACATCACCCTGGGTTAGACACTGGCTATATGCAAATCAGCTCTGACCCTGTGCCTCATGGGAACAGTCCAGTCCGAACTACCAAGCCATGTCTTTCCCAGACCGGAATCAAGCATCCAAGGACCGGTTTGTGGCTATCAGCCTTCATTCAGCCTGGATAGCTTGACTCCAGTGGTGTGGAGAGCCTGGGACTCACGTCTGGATCTTAGGCAGAATGTAAAATGCCGGGACCCGCGGTTTCCGATTAATAATAAAATCCGCCTCTTTAGATGTTATCCATTTCTTCCTTACTGCATCCGCCACCAGGGTTTTGATGGTATCAAGGAGTTCGGGTGTGGGGTCCCACATCAAAGGATGATAATTTGTGCGGACACCCAAAAGTCTTAAAACTTCTGCCTCGTAGTCGCTACTGTTGAGTACTAACACAGCTCTGCCTTTATCAGCTTGTTTAATTGTTATGGATTTATTATCCTGTAATGATTTTATAGCCGTCCTGTCATTTTTTTTACTCATGTTGTTAGAATGTGCTTGCTCATGAGTTTGTTCCAAAACTTCAATATCATGTAGTAGCCGCTGTTCAAAAACAGCAACCTCAGGACCCATTGAAGAGGTCGGTGGACAGAAACCTGAGAGGCGATGTAAATTTGTCGCAAAAGTAGAAGGAGGATCTTTTTCCTTTTCAGCAACCAATTTGTGAATTCTGATTTTCCTCATTATGGCGAGGGGTGGGAACAAAGCCCAACCCTTTATTCAACACTCTCAATTCGTCAACAAATTAACAAAAATGTCGTTGTTACAGCGAGAAACGGACTGTGTACTGTTTCCACTGCTTATCATTGATAAGTCCTGCCTCTGCTGCGTGTGATGTGAGGGGAGTATGTCTGCCATGTTGGTTGAAAGTTGGCCCTGCCCCTGCCTCGTCCTCTTTGGGCCGAACCCCCTCCCTCTCGTTGGCCTCTCTGGGTTTGCCCTAAAAAAGCCCTCCGAAGTACACCCAAGTCCTCGATTGTTCTACTATCCGGCACGAAGCTAACCCTATTTTGATTAGATGTTGATGCTTGTTCAGACACCTGTTCCTCTTCACTACTAGTGTTATCAAATGTCCAATTATTTGGCGTGCATCTCTGTTGTCTCTGGCCACCTCGTTGATAATTCTGGACACCTGTTTGGTAATTCTGATAACTGGGTTGCTCTGGGGGTGTTTGATAATACTTATCCTCAACATAAGGGCACGCCCACTCATGCGAGGATCGACCCAGATTTTTCTTGAGACCCTTAATTATTTTATTTACCATGTACGTTTTGTAATCCAGTGAATCACCCTGGATCTGCGCCAGTTGTTCTTTGGCGTCTGTAAGTGCTGTATCACTCTTGAGTGTCTCTTCCAATTCAAGAATCTCCCTCACCAACTCCTCACTCAATGTTTTAGCGGTGTTTATAATTAAAATTTATAAACAGAATTATCAACGAGCTGGCCAGAGACAACAGTAAATTATTTTCCCACTGCCTTTTCATTTTTCCCCGGTGGACTGTGGTCCCAGAACAAACCTAAGTGTATACAGTCAAGTTCTAGACTTTCGACTAGCTGAATAGCAACACAAAAGTCTTTCATCATCTTGGAGTAGCCTCCAAGGCCTGGCTATGGAGGGCAATAGAAGGATACTTCTTGGTTGATATTTGTGTGCAGAGTAAGGAGTCTGCCTTTTCACCGTACCCCTCAGTTTATAATATAAAAGAATTGTTGAAGTATGGCTGTTAACTCTGTGTGAGGGGTGGGTGTTTGGTAGGTTGTATTTTCCCTACTGGAGAGCACACCTATGTATGTTAATTCTTCACATCCTATGTGCCCTTTCAGGGGCTGAATCTCTAAACAAGGAGTTGCCTGGTTTAGGAGATTAACTGGGCATTCTACTTCAGAGAAGGTCAGTTCGTCCAGTTTTGCTCAGATGAAAGCTTGCAAGATTTTATTCTAAGGTGGTTCCGTATCAAAATATTAAATGAAGATCCCAATCTGATACTGATCTGGGGGGGGAGGGTGTTTAGAAATGTGCTTCTTTATGGCACTGACTTACATTTGGAAGTTTCCTGGCACCTGTGGAAAGTGTAGGATAGGAAAAAAGAGATTCGCATAATAAACACCTGGTGTTATACTGGGACACCATACATCATAATTTCACCGAAAATTCCAAAAATGACACTAGACCACCATAATGTCACGTTTTTCACTTTCACTACACAAGGACAGCAAAAAGGCCCCCGAGATCAAACCCCCTTCTCTGGGAGTGAGAAGTTCATGCTGCAGTCTCATGAATCCTTCCACATCGACCTCTCTATATATAGGAGACTCCTCTTAGAGCTTTGCCCTTCACGATTTCAATAGTTATCCTTAAGGGCATAAATCAAACCTATTCTCTTCTTCATGAAGAGATTCCTGTTGTCTTTCTGGATTAATTTGCTTTCTTTGCTTTTGCTTTTAATAGTCTATCCCAGTGGCAAGCCAGGGCCTGTGTTGGGCTAACTCTTCAACAACTCCTGATAACTGTCTTAGTGATTATTTTTTTTGTATACATTAATGTTCACCAGATACATCTGCATGTCATACATGAATGCATTTGAATACATATGTTTGTTAATTTCTGAAAATGGCAACAAAAGCTTTTGAGAAATTCAAAATTTAGCAACAGATGTTCTACTATTCAGGTGTTCCGCAATTTTCATTTAAAAAAAACTGTACCCCCCATTGTGGGTGGGCCTGTTGCTCATAACAGGAAAGACCCAAAACACTCTGCGGAAAAAAAATACATTTGTGCTTTGTGTCTCATCATTCTAGGGGTGTGGGTATATGTGTGTGTGCGTTCACGTGGTTTTTGTTCCAGAAAGCGTAACTTTTAATCTTTGTGACTAACAGATATTTCCAGGCAGGAGGCTCTCCAGAGAATGTGATCCAACTTTTGTCTGAGAATTACACAGCAGTGGCCCAGACTGTGAACTTGCTAGCTGAGTGGCTCATTCAGTCAGGTACTTTTTCTATTTTATCCTCCCCACCAAAAGCCATATTTGGGCAAGCCTATGTTTTCCAGTAGTGCCCTTTGACTTCATGGCTTTCCTGTATGCTGCTTGTTGTCTTTCTCTGATGGTGTTAGGCTGCAGCGAAAGTAGCTCCCACCACCCAGAAGGGTCAGGCGCCTGTCTGTAATCTTTACCAAGTGTCTAGTGCATGGGTTCATCTAAGAAAGAACATTTGCTTAAAAAGGTGGACATATTTTAGTTATGTCTAAAGGAGTTTTTGTCAGTACGCTTAATAGTGCATGTTTTGTATCTTTATCCAACAAAAGGTGCCAAACCTTTTTCAACAACAGAGACAGGGCCTTGCTCTGATATATCTGCAGTCAAGGCTGACTGGAGAATCTGATAGACGTTGTGTACCATTCATGACCAGTCCTGCTCAGTGTGCACATGAGGCATCTCTACCCCTAAATGCATCCTACCTGCCTCATCCACCCTCGGGTGTTGAGGGATTGTAATAGGAACCCAGGATTGCTACTTCTTGATCCTTGCATACCCAGCCATCCATCGTAGCCTTGGTGCTGAATGTCCAAATGTAGTTTTGCAGCCTGTGGTTTATTGTGGTATTTTTCTTGTAGGTGTTGAACCTGTGCAAGTTCAAGAAACGGTGGAGAACCACTTGAAAAGTTTATTAATCAAGCACTTCGATCCCCGGAAAGCTGATTCCATTTTCACAGAAGAAGGAGAGGTAACATTCAGCTGGACATTGTATTACAGGAGAGATGGTGGGATTTTGCACATGTTATTTTCTTTTAAGAAAGGCAAACCAATTGGCCCTGTTGCCTTCCAAGTGCTACCTTCTTCCCTTATTCTCCAGAGATAAAATGCTGTTAATGTTTGGACTGATAAATACAATTAAAGTTGATTTCCTGTAGATCTATTTTAATGTAATGTAGTGGACTTGCTTTGTTTACTTTTGTGTATTTGCCAGATTTGAAAGTCCATGTGTCCAGCTGGTATGTACGCAGCATCTTGGAACTAAAGAGACTTTTTTTATGGACTTTTCTCTTTAAAGACACCAGCTTGGCTCGAGCAGATGATTGCGCATACTACTTGGAGGGATCTCTTCTATAAACTTGCTGAGGCCCACCCTGACTGCCTGATGCTCAACTTCACTGTCAAGGTAATGCAACAGATAGGAGAGAAGCATGCGTGAGTGCATGTTACCTCCCTAAAAATATTCTGCCCCCTCGTCTATATCTGACAAGCCATTTTCGATTTAAGTGCGACTTGTGGGAGTAAACTCTGTTTAGTCAACCACAAACATTGTCTTAGAGGGGTGTTTTGTTTGTATGTGATCATTATTTAACATTATATTCCTGATGGTGGTAGCATTTTCTACTCTGCATTTCTATGGCTCTTGAATCACAGAATAAAGAGTCTCTAGGTGCTGTAAGACTGTTGGGAGGGGCTGGATGCTTAAACAGCCTCGAGGGTTATATTTACAAAAGATCAATGTTTTTCGGAATATGATGTATTTTTTCCAATCTGTGATTGTTCAGCAAGTGGTTAAAGTTATGCAAGCCAATGTGCTTTACCTCTTTATATTACTTAATGGCATTTTAAGTTGGAGTTAATTAAGAATAATGTGAGCATGTCCCATGCAGGAATGTTACATTTTATAAACCATATTCTTGTCCAGTGGATTGGATGTGTCAGAAATCTTTTTATCCTGTAAAAAAAAAATGTATTCAACGCAGTGAGGTGACAAATGATGGCTTCTCCGGTTATGTGTTTTAAATTTATTTTGATTGATTTTATAAGCAATGATATTTGCAGAAAGATGTGTGGTTCCAGTCCTTTTCTTCTTGTGCTAACACAAGTGGCAATGAGAGCAATTTCATATTACTGCATACAGCTTCAACAATACCAAGGACGCATATGTAATAATCATATTGCAACTGCCTTGCGTGTCCTTTTCCCACCATCGCATATGTGTGATGCAAGCATTTGACTCTGTGTCCAGCGTACTGCTCCCCTAACACCCATTTTGCTTCTGTCTGCCTAGTCCCTGGACATCTTATTTGTATGGAGACACGATAATTGATCCTAAAAGAATGTGTGTGAGTTATCACGATGGTTGAGGTATCCTAGCGTGGCTCAGTGGTTAGAGGCGGCAGACCTGGATGCTGACATCGGCCGTGGACCAGGGTTCGATTCCTCGCCTCGGCGGGTCTCGGGCTCAAAAAATTCCACGGACTCGACAATTCTCGCTCCGGTGCCTACTCGACTCACGGGGTCACACTCTGCGACTCTGGGCAATAGCTTGCTTAATCTCCACTACGGCCCCTCGCGGCGGGATGCCTGGCTTTCACCTTGTGGATACCCTGCCGGGGTATCTCACAGGGGAATACCAGGACGGGTTCCCTAAGCAAGCGCCTTGATACCTTCGGGTGATACGTGCGCTATATTAGTTGCAATACAGCAATACAGTCTGGAACGCATGAGCAATGAATCCTAGCTCATGCTGCCCCCAGCTCCTTATGATCTTGATAGCTCTTCAACTGATTTATTTTTCAGCTTTCCTCCAGTACTTAGTTTCTGCCACCCAACTAATGTTGCCTTGAACAATAGTTCAATATGCTATTTTACCAGCAGCAGAATCAGATCAATACATGTACATTCCGGCTTTAAGTGTTTGGGGCGTGACATCCGTCCCAGTAGGCCAGTCTTAAGTATTTTAAGTCCTATCTTCCTTGTCAGGGCGGTCGTTGTGTCTTTGATTTCCGTGCAGTAGTCACTGAGGCTTGGCAGGGCAAGATCAAATGAAAAATTGGGCTTCTGTTTTCATGCGTTTGGGGCATATACCAGGCATTTTGGGGTGTATTTTCTTCATTGTTTGGGAGTTAGTTAGGGTTGGTGCAGGAAAATGAATTGGATATATTTGAAGCAAGTATTTCTGGACACTGTAGCTATAGATTTGCATGTATTCATCCACTTGGCATCTAAGAGAGCTACCTGCAGATCTTCTCTCAGTGTGATCTGAGCTCCTCCGATGTTGTGGTCGTGATGTCATTAGTGGCTTTATATAACATGACCGATTTTTGCCATCAGCCAATGGTTAGTAAAGGCTGCCAAGAACTCCGGTGGACTGCAAGCACATCACATATTACTAGCTCTTGGAGTAGAGGAGCTGCTCTCCTGCAGCTTGCAGGCACCAAACAGGAAAGTCCAGTCCAGTGTTCTGACACTGCCTGGTCTCACCAATGCAGCAGCCGCCCAGGAAGAGGTTTGCCGTGCTCCAGAAGGTCAGGTCCACCTCTCCACTAAGTGAGAAGATACCAGGATCATCCGGAGCTGCTCAGCAGCAATACCCCGGATACCGGACCATTTGCAGCAACCAAATCCTGTTTGACTCCAATCCGGACTCCAATGATTTCAAGACCAAGCAACTGTCTAGGGAGGTCAGCACCACAGAGGCCCACTTCGAGAGTGGCCCAGCTGTCCTATTTTTGTCCCCTCAAACGGCGAGACTGACAACCGTGACCGCCCATGGTGCACAAGCTCAGCCGACCTAATCACTCTGCACCCAAGCGTCCCATCCCAGGTTCCCTGGAACCGACTGTGCTTCCTTGCTCCCAGGCAGCTTGTTTCCGGTCCAGGGAAGACATGGCTTGGCAGTTTGGGCTGGACTGTTCCCATGAGGCACAGGGTCAGACTGATTTGCATATGGCCATGTCTGAACTGGGGTGGCGGAGTGGGCTAAAGAACGGTGATGGATTAAACCCAGATCTTTTGACTGGGTGTGAGTGTTTGATTGATTCAGATGCTCGGTCCATCACCGCCCTCTTTTGTACCGCTCCTTGCTCCCAGGGCCCTCACAAATCAATCTCCCCTGTTGTGAGCTTCCAGACTTGTCCCCCTATGCAGCCTGTTCTAGGTGTCCTCCCGTCCCCTCTCTTTTGGTGTAGCGCGCAAAGCTAACAATCAGACCAGCACCTCTGCCTGCGGACACTCTAGGGCAGGTAAACACTAACTGATGGTGATTTTTGGACCATGGCACCCTACCACCTTAAGCCTTTAAGGGGACCCCGGAAACCTATTGCAAATAACTGTATGCAATATATGCCTTTTTCCCCCATAGGAAAGCATTTCCGCGTAAAGATGCATTTAAGTGAATATTTTACTTACCTGTAAAATCAGTATTCCAAAAAGTACTTACTACATACCGAAGTTCTTCTTGTTGAAATGTATATAAAAATGTTATTTTTCCAAATGGGTCTTGGATTTATTCTTGAATGTGTGTCTCATTTATTGCCTATGTGAGTACAACATATGCATAGCACTACCCTCTAATGAGTCTAAATTGCTAGCCCACACTACCACAGAAGAGAGCATTTGAGGTAGTTACTTGTGCCTCTGTAAACCAATAAGGGTTACCTGGACTCTCTACAGAGTATCTCGTTTTGGTGCACGATTTAGAGAGCCAGCTTCCTAAAACTCTACTGTGCGACACTCTAATCTATACCACTGCTATCTGTGACACTGAAATGTACACCTCAGAATTCTATGCTGCTGCACTCTACCCCACCGTTAGTCTGCAACACTCTACGCCAATCCACTCTACACCAGTCCAATCCACTCTACGATACTCCACTGGACGCGACTTCACTCTCTCACTCCAATACATGACACTAAGCCACTCTGTGACAACTATTCTCCACTCATCGCCATTCCATTCTATGATACTCCTTGCCACTCTTCTCTTTGCCCCTAACTATTTGCAATGCTCAACAGCTGCCTCGCTGGTGTACAACATGGCTACATCACGTTGGAAAAGCTGATAGCTCGTGCAATGACAAGGCCTATTGGCTTTGCCAATGCTTCATTTAAGTTATGCCGGGGGAAAATGGTATTTAAAGTTTCGCAATGGTTTAGGAAAACATTTTTTTAGGTACATTTGATTATGAAAGCAAATAATCACCAGTCGTGCCTAGATACTTTTGCATGCATTTGCATTTAATCAGAGATCATTCTAGTATCTTTATAATAAGTCCGAAATTGTTAAACACTTGTACGATTTTTTATCCAGAAGCCACTGTCAGTAATGCAAGCTGAATTCGCAGCTTACTTTGTTTCCTTGGACACGTGCCCCAGTAATAAAGATTTTGCATTAATGAATTGTATATAAAAGTTGCAGCAGCTTATATGTATGGATACAAAACTGGCCTTTATTGCAGACAATCCACTCTACAGATCCGTACTGTGATACTGCAAACTGGCAGACAAACGTTTTATGCTGGAGAGGTTTGCCTCATGTAGTCCAGTTGACAAAATAAGAACAAACCCTTATTGTTCTGGACCCAACCCAATATGTGCTGGGTGTCGGACAGTAGGAATTACACACACTACCCCTGGACGGCTTAGTCAGTTACACAGATAGTCCTAAAATTTACTCTGAAGTGGATCTGCAGCAAGGAATTTCTTTGTATCTTCACAGCTTGAAAGATTTTCTCTCCCTCCATCATACGAGCGCAAAAGTGACTGCATTTTTAGGGCCATCTGATTATTTTATTTTGCTTTTTACAAACCAAAGTAAGGGGCTTAGATTTTGTGTTTCATTTATGTAGCATTGACGAGCACAGCATGGGGGAATAACTTCTAACCAGCTCCACATGTCCTGATTGACGAGCACTCACACTTCGATTGGCAGTTCCACGTTAAATGCTCTCTATTTAATAGACAGGATACACAACTGCTGACAAAGATGCAAGGAATAGGATTACGAAACACACACTAGACCAATACGTGCATGAACTCTAAAATAAAATAGGAATACCAACTCACAAGCAAAGGTAATGCTGAGGGTGGCAAGTCCTAATCCCTCATATGAGCACATCCTTTTTTCCCCAGCTCATCATTGGGGGTTTACATTCCAAACCGTACCAGCGTGCCTTTCGAAACAGATAATGATATGCTATGTACAATATCTGTAAAATAATACAGCTTGAGCTGACTGTTTTGTGTTTCTTGTTGCAGCTGATTTCTGATGCTGGGTATCAAGGAGAAATCACCAGTGTGTCCACTGCCTGCCAGCAGCTGGAAGTGTTCTCTAGAGTTCTGCGTACGTCTCTAGCCACAATTGTGGACGGCGGGGAAGAAAACCTTGAGAAAACCCTTCCTGAGTTTGCAGTAAGTGTCTTTTCAGTTCTCGTAGGATAGCTGTACCCTGCCAAATGCAGAAGGCATTGCGTGTTCAAGACAACCTCTTCCATTTTCTCTGGGTTTCTATTTCCAAGGGTCTCATTCAAGTCCTTGTACTACTGTGTCACATCATTGGCACTGCGACTAGCTCTCCTTTGTTCATTCAGGTTTGTAGAAATATTTTTTTTTTATTTAAAATTGTTGTGTAACACTTTACACACCTGCTTGTTAATTTCAATGTATTGACTTGTAGTTTAGTCATAGTTATGATAATTAGCATAAAAATATCAATTCATATACAGTTTATACATAAACTACTAGCAGCTATGCCAAAGTAGTTGTGAGCAGTCAATTCAATCTAACGTTTAAACTACTCGAGACCTCTTGGGCAATATCAACTTAAAGTACTTGTTATTTTGGTGACAGTAACAATTTCTGTTTCTTAGTTACTTTCAATAACTAGACTACCTGACATTTTAAAGATTTTTGATGTGGGCTGCCATGCAAGTTAAACCCCAGAAAGATATTTAGTATAATGCCTGCTTTCTGTGTGTAGTCCCACAATGTTTTTGAAAGTATGTGTTTGACTTGCTAAAGTTAAATTTATGAGGAAGATGTTTGTTTATTCAAGCCATGTAGTTCTTCATTAATGCCTCTCCATTTGCATCCTGAATGTTATTTCTTTATAGCACTCGTGGTTAGGATAGTAGGGGACTTGTTGGTGTCTAAACTTTCTCTAGAGCTGTTGTGGGAAGCTGGCTCTGTATATGGTATGTCCACTAGGTGGTTATACCATGCACAGAGTCCATGGGTTCCCCAAAAGTGTACAGGGCTCAATGTAAAACCCAAAGGGCTCTATTAATGGTAGTGTGGGTGAGCAGCCTTAGGCCTAACAGAGTAGTGTAAGACATTCATTGCCACACATAGACTAATATTGGAGACACAACTCAAAATGGAGATCCAGACCATTTTTAGAAAAATAAGCTTTGTTTTTACTTTATTTTAAGACCAAGATCTTCGCAATAAGGTAAGCATGTTTTTAAATAGAAATACTTTTCACTTTCAAAGCTCGACACTTAAAACAATTTCTGTGAAGTTCAATATTATCCCATAGAGGAAAACAATAATGCGGTTGTAGGGGTATGTTTCACACTTACAGTTCCAGTCTTCTGGACCAAAAGTTGGCATGGGTCAGGTGAGAACCAAAGCTGCACCAACAGCACAGGGGCGATGAGCAGTGTTCGGGACACTGTTGGCTTGAGATCTTTATGGTACTGGTTATGTGTCTGTGCAACTCCTGAACTCGAGCTTACAGGAAATGTTTAAAGGAATTGTTCATATTGGATAGATCAACTAAAACCCTGTGGTTGTCCTTTGTAAAATCCTGGTTTTGTAAACTGAACTTTAAAGAGCTGTGGGGTTTTCCTGAGAATTACAGGGAGATCACCCAACTAACTTAAAAGCAATTTTTGGCTGTTTACAAGGAAAAGATCTATTGTATATCTAGGGTGGACGTAATTAAAGATTGCTTTTCTAGATAATAAATAGATGCCCTCTTTGGAGGATTACATGAATAAAAGTACGACCCCACGTGCTAAAAATCTTTATATTAAATCCACCTGGGCAAATTTCCTATTGACAATTTCACATACAAATAAGCTCCACCATTAACTTGAACCCATGTTTGTGCAGTGTCTGTTGACATCAAAGAGCATCCTTTTGTATTTCTGTAAGGGCCATGATCATTTAAGGAAAATATGGGTAATCTCAGTAAGCCGGTCTATGATTATTATTCTGAAATCTTACGTATATTGAAGACTGTAGCAACCAATGTTCTTACTTTTGCACTCCCCAGATTTTGCATGGATTGCAAGGAAATGCTGTGTCCGATGAATGATAATTGATGCTGGATCGATCTATTTTTTTAAATCATTTTAACATTGATGTTATTTTTACTTAGACTATATGAACTTTTGTACATTGTGTATATCATGTTGATTCTTGTGTTTTTGTGGGGCTATTTTTTCATTACGTTTTTGTTTGCAGTGTTTGAGTGTAGCGTGGGAATTTAAATGAACTACACTTTTTAAGGAAATATGCCTGTGTAAGTGTTTGCCATGTGTCTGGAAAGCTACTTGGAGACTGGAGATCTTAGCCTGCTTCTAAAAGACATCAAGAAAACCCTTTAGGGGCTGGCTTTACAAGTAGAAATACACATCATGACATCAGACCTAGAAGCCACCCTCAGCCACTCCCTCTCTACTCCTTATCTTACAGTCTTTGATGAAACCAGACTCTCTTTCAAGACGTGGCCTGCAGTGAAAAAAATAACTGATGAGGTTGGAACTAGCTATCCTTGCCATACAGTTTAGAACACCAATACCAATGTGATTGGAAAGGGGGAGCGTTTTGTTGAACCTGGAAGATATAGGCTGTGTTGTCAATCAGAAGCTATATTAAAACAGACTTTGTTTTTTAAGTGTAAACAGAGGTCAGGACATCTCCTGCGTATGTGTGTAAAACATCCAGTTAGTGAGAAGATTGACAGTAAATGATAGTCAATGCAGAGGATGTATCTGAGCATGTACTCTCAACCCATCATACTATCCATGCCTTGAGGTATTTGGTGTAACATCTTGTTCATTGTATAGTTTGTGTGTGCTTCTATTGAACTGATGTCAGAATGTATTGTTCCTATGATGACGATGAAGTTTAAAAGACCCCTTGTTTTATATCTCTGCAGAGAATGGTGTGTCATGGGGAACACACCTACCTTTTTGCTCAGACAATTATGTCTATTTTGGCCCAAGAAGAGCAGGGAGGATCAGCGGTGCGTAGAATCGCACAGGAGGTTCAGCGATATGCTCATGAAAAGTAAGACCTGGTCTCAATGATCTTACTTTGTTAGCACCTAATAATACGGGTCTTATTCCATTACTCGTGTCTGTTTACCAAGTCAGGTGGCCTCACAGGACTCCTGAACACATCATCATTGGTGCCCAATGCGAACTGCAATGGTGCAACACAAATCAACACTTTGCAAGCCTTTTACTTGTCTTTGCATGTGATTGTTCATTTAAATGTGTGAATTGAGTTGGGTAGTTGTATCCAGCCAGTAGAGAATCCAATGCTTGTATGGGTAGTGCATTGAAGTATACAAAAAAATGATCGATGGAATACTTAACTTTATTTATGTCACAACTCGAAACCTATACTGCGATTTTACAATCCGGCTAGGTCCCAGTCAATTACCCCCGCTTTGGAAGTCTACTCGATGAAAGCCCAAAATGCTGAACTTTATGTCGCAGAGCTCTAGTGTCATGTCAATTTGCACATACTAGTGGTGATTGAAACCTGTTTGCTAGATCCATGATCTCTGTTCCAATGAGCCCTCCGTTGATCCCGCAGTTTTTCTTACCTTGGCATGAAGAGAATTGTTGACATGGCCGCAATTAAACCATTGATCTACTGGCTATGAATTTGGTCCACTTTGGTGCTAGGCGAATATTGTGAATCTAAGAAAGAAGTTCTAAATCTAAGTAGTGCTAAAGTGATTCCTGGGCTTTGCCATGTCAAATCTTGGTGCAGATCGTTGGGGCTGATTCACTTGTGGGACTGCCCGGAAAGCATCAGCAAAATGATATCACCACAGTAAAAAAGCCAGGTATTAGGCCATTGGTGAAGAACGGTATGTTCCTAGTGGGACTGCGGGGCGACTAACTACTGAGTTTTTAAGTTTTAAACCTTTCTCTGAGTTTTGGTTTTTGTTACGATTTGATTTCGCCACCTTTGGCGAAAAGTCTCTGTGATATTCAGACTAGGCTGTTTGCCCCTAAGGTCATTCAATGTAGTTGAAATGAATATAGATACAACCGCATGCCCGGGATGTGGTTATGCACTGGAGACAGTCGAACGCGTGTTGTTTTTTTGCACAGAATACCACCGTCTTCGTAAAAAAATTGATTTGTCCCGTTTGTTGTAATTTGGGAGTTAGACGTTATAGGGTGGTACTGAGGGTATTAAACTCTGATACAGCAGCATCTATTGTTTTTGCTGTAAGTAGGTTTTTGTTAAGCGTCTGCTTTAGACTCCAGAAGTTTGTCGCAGGTTACGCAAGATGTCCCAGCCTTGCCGAGTTGTAAGCACAGTTAAGATGAAATGGTTGTTACTCTAGGAACCTCTACTCCGGATTGTCTGATTATTTGTGATACCTAGTATTTCATGGTCATGTGCCATAATCATAAGCAGGCCAATTCATCGCTATTATAAGTTTAGCTGTGATAGCCGATCATTGAGATATCCATTTTATCGGACATGACCGTATAGTATGATACGTTTCTATCCTTAGGAGTTTTTATATTGCTGTCATGATTGTATAAATTGGGATATTTTTAGCAGATGCCAATTGCCATTGTTTATTTATTGTGTATGCTGAAAATTAGGTGACAGTATATTAATATTCCAAAATACTGATTATGTGGTCTAGAATACTGGAGGTATGAGTTCCCTTAAGTTTATTAACTGTAAAGAGATCATTCATACATGACCATTTTTACTGTAGCAATTTTGGCATACGGTATTTAATCTGGTTAATATATATATACCTATGTAATGTATGTATTTATTACTTTGTACATTAATGGCTTTTTTTTAATCAAGGTTGCTATTTTTTATGTGTTGTATGTATTTTAAATGCACTTTCATGGAAGTATGATCGAGTATAGCAACTACTACTACTACTGATGAATGGAATGCTCGAATTAATCTCAGCCAGTGGTAATTACTCAGGCCGTATCTCAGTCCATCAGTATTTTGCACACCATGCGACCTCAGTTTGGACCCTGTCATATGCAAATCGGTCTTGACCATTCCCCAGGGGGAACAGTCCAGTCCGATTTGCCAGGTCCGGCCCTCCAGGACCCTCAACGCAAGCAACACAGGGCTGTTTGGACCAGACCGATTTGCACGCTGCTGGTTCAAACTTAGGTGGCATTGTGTGCGAAATACGGGTGGACTGACCTAAGTGGTATGGTATGTCCAGATATAGGTCCCGTGCACACTGTCACTGGAGCCAAAGTATACCTGGTTGATGAGCCCTAACTAATGCTAAACCGTTCCATCCATCACTTTTTTATGTACATTTAGGGAGGGGTATTACTATTTCCCCACAGGAAACCTGAAAAATTAATTGCCTTATGCCGCCATGTTGAATGCAAAAAATAATTGAGCTGAAAGATTTGTTTTTATTTCGTCCTTGTAAAGGAATTCCTGATTGTATTGGTCTTGGAACAGAATTTAGGGGCAAAACGTATGCTTGAAGTCAGGGCATGTAATTGCCACGGTCACCATGACTATTTGGACTTATAGATCACCACCCTCACTTTTTAGGTCCTTGCCAGTGTATGCACTAATCTCATTTGAAACACAAACAAATATTAAAAATGTTTTAGTGCTTGCCATGTGCTTGAAGGTATGACCTAGCTAACTCAAAACACAGTTGTGATACTTTATGTATTGATAAACTGAGGTCATTTCATGTGGAATTGCAGTGTACCCCATTCACTTGTTGAAACATCAAGTTTGTAACTTGCTCTCTTCTCCCACGAAGGGGTCATGACGCGAGCCAGATCACACTTGCACTTGGAACTGCCGCCTCCTACCCCCGAGCCTGCCAAGCGCTGGGAGCAATGTTATCAAAAGGAGCTTTGAATCCTGCTGACATCACAGTACTGTTCAAGATGTTCACGAGCATGGACCCCCCACCTGTGGAGCTGGTAAGTACACCTCAGACATTGAGTGCTTCTCAGCCCATTTTTGACATGTCTGTGAATTGACTACTGCTGATCATTTAAATTGCATTATGAGAGTCCATAATGTGGATCTTGGTTGCCATTGTTTCCAATTCGTAGACCAACAAAAAGCAATGGCCAAGGATCAGGTAAGGAATAAAATGGATTATAAGTTGTTTATGAAGCGCTGCATAGTCTTTTCAGGACTAGCGGTGAGTGTTAAGTTGATTGACTTTGCTCTTTGCGGTCAAATAATTGGCAATGTAGATTTTATGAGATTAGTTCAGTTTTTTTCTCTTTATGCACAAATTAAGTTCTGCAGTACAGCTTTTTGTAATGTAAAAACATTTCCACTTCCTAGTGAGCTAAGCCCGGTAGCCCAATTACATCTATGTACTTACCACTGCACTGTACGCATGTTTTGTTTAGTGGTAGATCGTACCATCTGCATGATATATAAGGAGTATCGGTGATACTAGGCAGCTATAAATAGAAGAAAATATAAACCTAAGCCATAGAGATTGCTCCTTATTTCCTGGGTGCATCTCTTTTTGTGTGTCTACGTTTGAGAAGTGATAATCCACAAACAAGGAAGTTAGTAGTATGGTATAGCAAGGCAGTATATTGATCAGCTGAAGTGCCTTACACCCTTTAAGCTCCCTCTTCCTAGTTAGAAGCTCGAAAAGCATCTGCACTATCACTTTGATATTGACGTTGGAAGTATTGTATCACAGTTATGTTTTAGTCTAAAACTACATGTGTGAATTTATGCTAATAATTTGATCAAGGCGTCTTGAAACAAATTAATCAAAGTCAGTGTTATTGCTATGTCAAGAATATATATGGTGTGAAAAGGCCGGCCTCTTCTGTTTACCGGAGTGTCATGTCCTCTTCCATCAATTGGTTCTTCTGACTTACTGGCTTTCCAAGTCAGTCACTAGGGAAGCAGGTGCTTCAGGTAGTAGTGTTGGACAGCCACTAGTTGCCATTCCATAACAGTGACCTGACAGATAGTACACATTTGCATGCAAGTCCTATTCTTACAAATTGACTGCTTTCTTTATAGACTTCTGAGGAGCTTCTGGCTAAAGGATTTGTTTCAGGCATTCAGCTGCCAATGAAAACATCTGTGCTTAAAAGCAGCTCTTAGAACAGATGTGTTTTGAAGACTATTTAAAAATATATACTTTTTTTTAAAGAGCCTATACAACACCCAAACAGCGTTTGAGTGCTTTGAAGGAGCAGGCGGAATAACAGTATGGTTGTAGAAGCCCATCACATATGCTTTGGTATTTAAAAGTCATATGGCAGAAGATTTGCTCTGATTTTGAATATGAAAACAATACAAATCATTTGCACAATCTATAATAGCGGTACAAAAGGGGGTGGTGATGGACGGAGCATCTGAATCAATCACACACTCACACCCAGTCAAAAGATCTGGGTTTAATCCATCACCGTTCTTTAGCCCACTCTGCCACCCCAGTTCAGACATGGCTATATGCAAATCAGTCTGACCCTGTGCCTCATGGGAACAGTCCAGCCCAAACTGCCAAGCCATGTTTTCCCTGGACCGGAAACAAACTTCCGAGGACCGGTTTCTGGCATTCCAGCCGTCTTCAGCCCGGCTTGCTTAAAATGAACTTATTTATTTGCTAAATTCTCTATCACACACAAAACAAATTGATGGCCAAAGTGTGTTACATTAAGTTGAGCAATGGTTCCAAAATCCATTTTCTTCATTTGTGCTGTAGTGTAAAAATCTTTCTGTAAAACAAACTTCATAAAAAATGTTCTGGCTCCTCGCATCGGGCAGATCCCGTATGGAGCGGCGTCTACGAGTGGATCCCCGTCCTCACCTATACATAAACCAAGCTGCTGTTCGCGTGCTACTCAAAGGTGGACACCTTCGAGCATTGACTCCTCTTTATTATACACAAACACAACACAGTTATATTTGCCCTGTCATTGCACCAGCTACATATTTTTTAAATACAACTCTTGGTCCATTGTTAATGGGTGAACCTTCTTAAAATTGGATACACAGCTGTAAAGTATCTCAAATTTAGATTTTTGTGTGTGCGTCTTGTATTTATATATTTTACTGTTGCAGCTTTTCATTCCTATACCAATCATTATGTACTGCTTGTCTCCTTTTTATGCATTATCTAGCTTAAACCAAAAACATTAGCTTACCTTTCGGTCTTTGCCATTTTATAAGATAATGTTTGTATTCTAAATTACAGGTGTATTAATTACACAGAAAATACGTTGCACACTTGAATTCAATGTGTATTAATTACACAGAAAAGATGTTTCACACTTGATGTCAAGGACCGTATTAATTTATTTGTTAACAAATTCTGAGGGAACATTGTTGTAATTTTTAAAATATGCAAGTTTTGACCATACTGTACCTCCCCACGTAAAGTGTGAATTGCTGCATTACAGTCCAGCTCAGCTAGTGGATATTCCTAAACCATACCACTCAACATCACAGCCGTTACCTTTGTTGTGCTAATGTGCAGACATCGCTGTATGCAGAGACTCCAAGAGCGCAGTCTGTCCGAAGTGTGTTCAATGCACTGTCCACAAAAAGCTTTAATGGGCAGTTGTTCAAGTTGTCGACATCCACTAGTTTCTTGTGATGCACATACTGCCTAATGTGTAAGTCACGAAGAAACTAAATTGGAGATTGAGTACACCAAATTACATTTGTAGTTTGAGTCAAGTGCGGTTAAGACTGAAACCAATGGCAGGCACAAGAAACCCTTGTGTAGTTTAATAATTTTGGTTACCATCACATGCTTCAGGAGGCAGTGTGCCACAATCTTTAGTGTTCATTTGACTCCTGACTTGAACATGCCAATAACCTACTTCACCTCTTCCCACTCCTGTAGCCTATTTAGTAGTACCTACATGCGCAGTGGCATGTGCATCACTACTAAGGTTTACTAGTATAATAGTGTCTCCCTGTTCACTTTTTAAGAAGATAGGCAGCCAGGTGTTAAACCTGATTCCATCTTCTTGTTGAATGCTCTGAATAATAAAGACTCCCATAATTTCATGCAGGACTTGACTAGATCAGCCAAGACTTCTGCTAGCCCCAGTACTTTTTTCAAACGTTGTGCCTTCAAAGCACCTTCAATGCTTCAATGTAGGCCCCCGTACAGGGCCTCGGATTCCCCCCCCCTCCCCCCCACCGCCACTTTTTGCACTCTGTTGCTCATCCCTGGGTCTGCTTATATTGATAAAACATTGGTTCCCCATTCAAATGATCTCTCCCCACAGCACAAAACATTTTAATGTTGTTGACCACAGCTGCTGCTTGTGTTGAATTTATGAGTTTATGTAATATCTGTGAGGAATTGGTGCACGGAAAATAATGCAATCGTAATATTAACTTTTGTTCTTTTGTTACAGATTCGCGTTCCAGCTTTCCTGGACCTTTTCATGCAATCCTTATTTAAACCAGGTGCTAAAATCAATCAAGATCATAAGCACAAGTACATCCACATCTTGGCATACGCTGCCAGTGTGGTGGAAACGTGGAAGAAGGTATGGTGCTTGAATAAATAATGCACTACAGCAAATTGTGTGTTTGTTGACTATCTGTATATATATTTGTTTTTATATGTTATATGTTAACAGAACAAGAGAGTGAACATCAACAAAGATGAATTAAAGTCAACTTCCAAAGCAGTGGAAACTGTCCACAACCTCTGCTGCAATGAAAATAAAGGTGCTTCAGAACTGGTGGCAGATCTGAGCACGCTATACCAGTGCATCAGGTGAGTGGTGCAGAAAAGGCTCTCTATTGATGTCCTCATAAACACACTGCGTAGCAGTCGTAGCCAAAGTATTTTGAATTCCGAAATGAGATCACATCAAATCTGAATTGGGAACCCTACATTGACCTCCAGTGCAGTCCTAATGCAATCAAAAATTGAACTGTTTGAAAATGTAAATGTTAGCATTGTGTTGTGTATGTAGAATAGAAACCCATAAAGCTTAGCAAAATAACAAAAAATATAACAAAACCTACGAGAACAGTAATTACAATACTGTGACACGCAGTAGAGAGAAGACATTTATTTCTACATAAAGTGCTATGTGTATTAAATTTAGTAACTAACATAGTAGCAGCAACCCGTAGCTGCACCATTTTATTATTGTGTAACATCAACGTACTGCGATCTGAGCTGCCATGCGTGCAATAAGAATCTAGGTAGTGCGAATATCATTTCAGGGGATTTTAATCCCCTTGCTAATTTAAGGGCCATCAGGGGTCTGAAAGTTCCCATATTTCGGAAAACTGGTACTAACCATTTTCTTTTAATTCGATCATACAGAAGAGGAAAAGGGCAATGGTGTTTCTACTTGGTTCATGGATAAACAACATTTTTGAGTATCCTGTATGATTGTAGCAGTTTGCAGTACAACCTGCAAAAAGAAAAATACCAAATCTAAATTTGATGTATAGTACCTTAGCTGTGAAAGGCTGTATTTAATCCAAATGTATCTTGAAACAAGAGATATGCATGTGCGATGCAAATTATTTAGTTAATATACTATGATCTATGGCCTGCAAACTCTCCCGATTAATAACCCAGAGAATGTTCTTAAGGTTTTTTATTCAGACACTGTAATTTTTTCTGGTTCATACCATTAATGTATCAAGTCCAACTTTAAGAGTGTAAAATTAATGTAAGACAGCCAGGATAGTTTTATTGGCTCCCTGGTAGTAAGGATCTCACTAAGAGCCACCCCATGAGGTAATCAGGTGTCATTTGACCATATTCTGCACCAGTAGATCAAGGACCTAAGTTTAGCAATGTGTTTAACACGTATAATGCCTAGTTTGATCATTGTTCATGTAGTTAGGTGCTTTTCGATATCCTTAAAAGCGCTTTTATAAAGCAGTTTCCAGCCCCTAGCATCTGTCTTAAAAATGAAAATTAAAAATCTCTAGGAGTTAAAATCAGTCTATTTTTAATAATATGACTCGTCCATTTAACATTATCAGCTATCCTAACATCTAGATAGTCAAACTCATGGACACACTCTAATATATCGTTTTCTATGTGAATGGCTTTCTTATATGGTCTTCATGGATTGAGGTTAATTTAGTCTTGGCTGCGTTTATTTATAGACCTCTCATTAAAGGCAGAAAAGCTATTTAATACATTTTGAAGACCTTTCACCAGCTTGTAACAGTAGAGTAAATACCCTTTCCCTGGCAACCATGGGAGCATCATGTAAACTGAGCAATAGGTGATCCATTGCCTCATTAAGATACTAGTAAATTGCGTTGGGGCCATTGCATGCCCCTGCCTAACCCCGTCCCTTATCTACAGGAAACATAGTTTTGGTATCAGATTATATCTAATGTAGAAAGTCTATTGTTTGTATTTCTCTCTTTGTGGATTGAGACAATTTCAGCCCCAAACCACTTTAAAATGTCGGGCCCAGTAAGCCAGAGCATGAGCCACAGAATGCATATAACAGGTCTAACCATTACGATACACTTATGCGGGTCTGTGGGTACCTTATCCAGCCCTGGTGCTTACCCTGGTTTTTGCAGACCTGAAGGTTTGCACACCTTTTCCAATGTAACCCCGAACTTCCTGGGATTTCCCTGTGATTCTTCAGACAAAGAGGTGAGTATGTCCTGAATGGGAGATACTTCTTCCTCCTCTGGCTTATATTTATCCTAACAGTGATTTACCCATTCTTCAGGAAGTATGTAAGTCTCCTGGAGAGTAAATGCTATTAAACTCCCACTCATGAGTAAATGCTAGAACACTTGGGTGTCATTTTCCGTTGCAACTTTCGACAAATATGATCATTGGTGATCTTGCTATTTATCCCTTTCTTTCCTTTATCTTCATACAATCTTCTTATGCCAGCTATCTTATTCCTTTTATAACTCTGAAAAGCCAAATGCAAATGCTTCTTTACAAATTCACCCTTTGCATCATACAAAGGATGGGCTTGATCATCCAGTAATGTTCGATTACTGTAACCAGTAACATTCTGTTCCTAGTCTCCTTTGTGAAATAACTTTTTAACTTTTCAAAATAGGAAAGATGTATATTCTAGGATTTTCTTGTTGCTTGTAGAATTAATCATTTTCAATCCTCCAGTGACAGTAGCAACTGTTCTATACTAGGCAACAAATTATTTTTCAGGGCTGTTGTCCATTTTACCCTGCTCTGGCTATTTGTCGCACTATGAATATTATGTTGGTTATTTAAAGACAGGGCTGATTATTCAGTAACTTTAAAAAAATATATATTTCACCCCATTCAATGACAACTAGTGGATCGTGACACTATCGCAAAAATGTGTGACCTAAGATTAGCATATATTACTCCATTTACTTATGTGTATAAATATATCATCAATGTGGCTAGTCCAACTTACATTGCTGAAATTAGCCACTGTGGTATATCTGGGGAAATAGGGACATTACAAGCCCTGCTCCATCATCAGTGTAGCTAACTGCAAGCTTAGGGTGTTGGTGATCTTAAGAGGTACCACCTCCATCTCTGGAATACCCCAGATCAAATCCTCGTCTTTCAATATGTCTTGAACAGTGGGAATTGGTTCAAACCTCTTATTGAAGTCTCCTACAATAAGAATCGTGTTTTTTGCCGTATTTTTAAGTTTGAGTCTTAAAGGAGTCTATTTAAGAGTTCTATTGTGGGGAGCTCTGTCATTCCGTTGTCACCTCTGTTATTCACATTATATTAATCCATTTCTTCCCAAGTCAGGAATTGTGTTTTTAGATTCTGAATAGCATTACTCGAGCTGTCCTTGACTTTTATTATGCAAGCCAGGTCCAATGTTATCCATACTGTTAAGCCCATTCTCTGTTTTGTAATTAGTGATGCTTCTAGGCCATAGTTTGCATCACCATGTAAATTAATTGGATCCCTTCACCACATTTCCCGCAGCACTCAAATGTGTAATGTCTTTATCAAAGTTATACATCCATTTATTTTGGAGCTCTGTGATATTCAATGACACTATCTTTAGGTGTCTACAGCACAAATCTTTCGTTTTTAGTGTCCCATTTGGAGGCGTACAATATGCAGGGTAGTCGAGCGACTTGCAGAACTTGTTTGCTGCTTGAGTTAGACCTACTTGCCCACTGGGTGTATCTTCTGAAGGCTGGTCTTCTGTTGCCAAGTTGAGGACAGGAAGCAATTATTCTTGAATAGTGGTGGTGTTGCAGTCATTTTTGGATAGCAAGTGTGTAATCTTGCTCATCATTTTTCACCCATTTAGTATGACTTTCATAGCGCCAGCTACTCATGATTACAGTATAGATTAGTTGTCCATAGTTACTACTAAACTCTTGTCATGGGTAGATGGATGGTATAATGGGTGGCACTTGGATGGTTTGAGATTCTGTGAGCGATTAACTTGCTCTTGAGTTTCATCGTTTCTGTGACTAGTTACAGCTGATTTTCGTTTGATTCTGTCAAGGTCTCTAGTTTAGCTTTTTGACCATGTCTGTTTTTTAGATCCAGACTTCAATGTAGACTTTGTAGGAGAAAGTTGATGCCCTTGGATGCAATGGGCTGCCGTGAGCAAGCGTAGTTGTTGAAAATGAGGGAAAGGTCAATAATAAGGATCCAGGGTGGAATCCAAAGTGGAGTGGGGAGAGGGGGAAAATAGTGTAATCTCGGGCACATTCTTTTCGGAATTATGTTAGGTCCTCTATGAAGGAGTATTTGTTTCCTACAATAGTTTGGTCTATAAAGCTGATTCATAGCAAACATTAACATGAAATCTCAGATTATAGCCCACCCCTAGCCTGGCATTCACTACGGTACCTTCCAGTTTTCTTGGCATGCCATGCCAGTGATTTGGAACATTGCTCGTGGGGGGCTGTCTTTGTAAAATCTCTTAAGTCAACCTCTAAAAGATCTTACTGGTTATCGTATGTCCTAAATAGAAGAGCTCTGTCTCTGTCCTCCACTAATTGTTCTCTTGCTTACAAAAACAAAGCCTTCATTCTTTCGTGGATGGCATTGATCGTATTTCAATATTGTGCTGGTAATGGAATAAGAGTAAAGCGCATAAAACCTGGTTGTTGGACATCAATGTTAAACGATTTTGTGGCACCCAATTTCTGAGATTATTTATTAATTATGTTGTGTTTGCCATTGCAGGTACCCTGTAGTAGCAATGGGTATATTGAAATGGGTGGACTGGACAGTTTCAGAGCCTCGATATTTCCAGCTGCAGACTGATCACACTCCTGTCCATCTGGCTTTACTGGACGAGGTACTGCTGATGTGTTTTAGAAATACTGTAGCTTAGCCATGTACTGTTTTTTAAGACATTTGGTACTGTTCTTTGATTTGGAAGAAGGGGGCAGAGTTGGATTGCTGTCTCATGAGAACCTTTATGCAGGTGAGAGTAAACAAACGTGGCTGGGGTTGGGTGATGGAATAAAAGCTGTGTGTGACATGTAAAAGTGACTTTTCAGGGATGTTTTCTTAATATTTAGGTTGAAACTGCATGTTTTTAATACATTCGTTACAGAGAGACCTCATAAACTCACCCCTGCATGTTGTGCATGACTCCATAGTTATGCTACCTATGCTGACAACTTTTTTTAATATATGTTTTTATTAATTTGTAACCAAAGCATTAAATCTAGGCTAACGTCTAAGGTGAGATCATAGCTCTCCCGTCCTTCTTTTTGTACTGCTCACACCTCCCTTGCATAATTTATTTATACCTTTCTGAGGTTGCATTCCAGTGGGAACTAACAGTTGTCTGTGGAGACGATGACATACTTTACACATGTGAAGGTTTTTAGAATGCAAACACAAGGAGAGTGATGGACGAGTGCTGAAACTTTTCAGATACTCACCCCCAGTCACAGATCTGGGTTGAATCCATCATCGTTCTTTAGCTCACTTCGCCACTTCAGTTCAGACCCAGCTATATGCAAACCAGTCTTGACCCTGTGCCTCATGGGAACAGCCCAGCCCGAAACTGCCAAGCCAGGTCTTTTCTGAACAAGAAACAAGCATCCCGGGACTGGTTTCGGGGTAACACCCCTCATCAGCCAGGCCAGCTTGAAGCCAGTGGCAAAGTGAGCAAGGGACCCACATCTGGGCATACCCTGTCAACTTAAGGCGAACAAAGCAAACACAAGGAGATGATGGACAGAGTATTGAAACTTTTCAGACACTGGGTGCGAACTGACAATAAATGTACTGTCTTTACTTGGGCTTCTCTCAATTGTTCTTTGGACTTTCCTAAAATCTGCATGGGTTAATTTCAATTGTCCTAGGGTCTAGGTTTAAGGCTTATTGGTTTTCATACATTTTGGATGTTTGTTTTTGGCTCAACAACCTACTTGCAGGTTTAGGCTTCATCTTAGATGTGAAGGTTCGGAGATTTGTACTTAAGCGTTTAAAGTTTAGGGTATAGTTTATGATTTAAGACCGAATTTGACACATTTCAAAGGTTAGACTTTTTAGGGGATGGGGTTTAGACTTTAATGTTTAGGTTTACAGCTGGTTGTATGTGCTGATGTTAGGTTGAGAATTGGCAGATTAGGGGTTTAGGCTTGCCTTAATGGTTTGGGATAAGGTTTTTAGTCTAAGTTCATAGTTCTAGTTAAGGGTTCCTTTTCGAAATTTACTCTTAATGGCTTAGTGATTTAAAGGAGTTCGACCAGAGGTGATTATTTAATTTAGGTTTAGGGTGTGCATGTTTTTAGAATTAGTGGTTTAAGCTCTAGTGTGGACTTTGGAGGGGGCTTTGGCAAAGGGATTTTATTTGTGGTTTGGTGCATTAGGTGTTTAGGCTTGGATAAATGGTTTCGGATAAGATATTTAAGCTTGGATCCTAGTTATAGGAGTTTAGAGTTCCTCTAGAAACGTAGTTTAAGGTTTGGCATCTTGAATGTACTGGAGTAGGCTTAGGGATTTTAAAGGCGTTGGCCAGTAGATGTTTTAGACTTGCGTGACTTTTCTTAGAATTTGTGGCCTGGGAAAGGCTTTTTCTTTAGAGTTTCATTTGATGCTTGGGGTAAGTGAAACGTTAAGTTTCTCATGTATTGGATAGTCTAAACACATTTTGTCAGTTTCAAACAGGTATACTTAATGAAACAGAGATCATATTGTATGCTTAATTTACTGTGGTATTGCCAAAAATGTCTGTGTTTTCTTTTACAGATCAGCACCTGTCACCCACTTCTGCATCCCCAGGTCCTGCAGCTCCTCGTCAAGCTGTTTGAAACCGAGCACTCTCAGCTCGATGTCATGGAACAGGTGACTGGCATATTTCTTAATTTTCTTGGGGGGCTGAGCAGAACATACTGGCTATTCTTCAAATGCAGACTCACTAGCAAGAGCTCCGGACAATAGCACCGTGGTGTTCGACTCTTTCTGCGCAGTGTGCCCCAGGCAAAATTACAGAACATTCTAAAAATGTAGCATTGCTGAGAGGTCTCATTGATGCCGCTTGATCCTACATGAAATGTCCAATACCGAGTAGCATTTTGGTATTACAGCAGATTGTCTCGGTTATGAGGATAGGACATAGGGCAAGATTTACCAATAGATTTTACTCAAAGGGGAACACTTAACCTTTTTGACTACATCCCCTCTCTTCTTCCAGCTTTCCCATGAACAGTTCATTTGTTCCTTAGATGCTGCAAGGAAATTCCAAGCTCAGAATAGGGATATTCAGACTTATTGCACAGTGAGCATTGGCACACAATTCTGCATCATCATCATTCCGCGCCATTGGTTAGGGACAGCATTACAAGCAGGTTGATCTTGTCAGTACTGCAGCTGAGTAATTATGTGGCCGCATTATGTGTGTTTGGATCCTTTTTGAACTCATATCCCTGGTTTTCATCACATTCAGTTTAAGTTTGCTGATTCAGAACCTGAACAAACTACCAATTAAAACTTATTTCCTATCAGGAAGACATTTGAAATTTTAATAAAAGGAAGCACTACATGATAGTGATAAATATATAAAGCTTCAACTGTAGACAGTGTGTATTTCTGTAACTCATTCCCAGCACTTGCAAAGAAAAATTAATTAAGGGTTTGGTCTACTGACATTATGAACATTTTCTAGTTTGGTAATCTGAAATATCTACCAGCAAATGCAGTCACTGTAAATATAATCTAGAGTCCCTGGCTGGTGTATTGTACCTGTACTCTGACCCTGCTAAAAGCCTTTGTGCAATGGTTGCATCCATTAATTTTAAAGATGGGAATTTGCACTTGTGTTAAAGCATTTGAGGCAGGTATAAAAGTTAGGAATTCCAGTTTATTGTTTGGATTTGTAAAACGTATGGATTTCGCCCACTTGTATTTTCCATGAAATTGTGTTAGGCAAAAGGAGTCTGACCATCGTCCCTGTTCCGACATCCCTGTGACTAATATGACTTTTTAGTTTGTGTAGAAGGTTTCAGAAATGCTGCAGAGCACGGGACATGGTGGGCAATAACAAGTTGTTAGTAAATTAGCAGAGCTGGAAGTACGAAAAAGTTTGATAAGCAAATAAGTAGTTTTTAGCTATATTATTAGCTGACTTGAAATCAATTACTTTTCTTGTAAATATCAGATTTTAATTTGCAGATAATTAACTTGCATGAAACATTGTTCTTTAAAGAATTAGTAGTGTTTTATATGTACTACTTTGGTTGAAATAAAAATGTCCTGTTGCAGTGAATTTCTTTTTGAATATTGTGATGATTTTAATTAAATGAGAAAGATTAATATTCAATTTTTTTTTCAAAACATTCCTTTAACCATAAAAATCTCTTTTAAACAGATAGCTATGGGTGTCGGCCGCCAGCTTAACCTATGAGAGTTAGGTGGTTAATTTTCTTGCTTCAGATTTTGCTGCTCAAATCACCCACAGAAGATAGAAACAGCAGGTTTCACAATACGGAATTGGAGAATGAGGGGGGATACGTAAGCTGGGAAAATACCTACTTCTAACTGATACCACTATGTCTGCCCAGAGTTGATCTTTGAAATTAGCCTACTTAAAGCTAGGATTTCATCAATATTACCCACGCTATGTGGTGCATTTGCAAAGAGGTGGGATAGCATAGCTTTGTCTGTAGTGTACAAATCAACAGAAGAGTGACATAGGAAAAGAGGCGAACCATAAAGGGGATTCAATTACTACCACCAAAGTAGAAATACTAGACAGATAAGCTATTACATGCACAGTGCAGAAAAAGAGCCCTCAGGCACCAACTGAAAGTCGGTTGCCAGTTGTCTTCATTGGGCTCTAGTTTAGAAAAAGTGGTGGTATCCAACAGTGAGGAGAAGTGAATATTAAAAGGAGTGTTGGCTACTCCCTAGACTAGAAAGTTTATTTAATACAGAGGTAGCTCTAACTCCATTAAAAGCAATGGTGCAAAGCGGACATAGACCTGGTTGTGTAAATTTGAACCAAGAGAGTCCTATAAAGATATAGGGGTCAATATGTTTCTGCTATAGAGAGCCAAAAGTCGGCTTAGCGTTCATCAGGACCAAAGGTGAATCGTCGCCTTGTGGGTGACGCACACTAAGGCGCCACTGCCATCTAGGGCGGGAGAAAAAAACACAAAAGGATTACAAACTTGAATGTAAACCATGCACAGGAACTTCCTCGTGCGTCCCCTCCAAAACGTAAGGGATGAAATATCTGGAATAAATCAAAAGACACAGAAGAAAAACAGAAAAGCGGTAAGCTATTACAACATTTCTCAATATGGCATTCAATCTGAAGACCACAGTTATTATCAAAGAGAGTGCATGAGGGTGAACCCACCAGAGAAACAGTGCACAAGGAAAACATCATAATATTGTATATGTCCCTTTAAGTCCAATCTCTTAATGCGTTAAAACCCACTTAAGTTAGTGTGCTTTACGTGCAAGAGATGCTGCTGCTACAAATTTGCAGAGAGAGAAACAAAGGTATATTAACCTAATGGAATATCAACCTCAACAGAAGCACACTCAGTTATTTAACAGTGAGCTGTGAGGGATTTCCGAAAACAAGATTGAAAAATAGTGCCCGTTATAGAAATTCGTAAATAAATTAAAATACACATTCATTTTGGAAAGATTCTGAGTAGAGAAAGGCTTAAAATGCACTCCCTCTAAAGTATCAGGAGCAGTGCTCCTTAGGCTCGTGGCGGGGGGAATATCTTCACGCCCGGACCGTCTGTAAAGTACAAAACAAAACAAAACACAGAAGCCCAGGTCACACACCAAACCGGGTTGGATTGGTTAAAGGCTCCAAAAGGGTGCAAAAGACGCTCGGTCGAAGTAGCGAGCTACAGCAGGGAAGACAGAAAATAAATTACACTACTGGCTGACTTACTAATATCCCTTGACTGCCCTCCATGGAACCTAGTAAGTCCTCATCCACAGCCCGAATACGCGGGATGTGTGGAAAACGCTAGCTTTTGTAATTACGTGATCAACGCCGGTTCATGAACACGTGATCGGAACTCTGATGGAGTTTCTTAAAGAGCCAGCGTTATTTTCTGGGTTTCGTGTATTTTTTCTAAAACAAACGTTATTGAATTCCGTGAATGTGAGGCTACAAACTTGTCTCACATGTTATTATGACGAGTTGCGTTCTGAAGTCAAATTATGCATCATAATCCTACACGTGCAAGGCAAATATCAGAGCCTTAAGCTATTATAAATATCAATAGCACACGTGTTGGATTGAAAAATGTAAAATGTTTGGAAAACACCAGTCTAGTGTGTCTCTATCGCTTAGTGTGTACACTAATTGTGATTTAATATGCCAGGCAAATGACTGACTGGTGACCAAATTTAATTTCCAATTCATTAGTTAATACATATATGAATTTGTAAATGTATTAAAAGTTCACAAAGAAAAGGCACAAATCGTTGGCATTTTTGTCACTAGGGAAACAGTCAGATATCCCGTAGACTGTATAGGTGAAAGGTATCTAATGCTTATAACAGACTCTCAGGAGTGGTACTGTTAGTTATATAATCAGCAACTCTTTATTACATAAAAAGAAGAGAGTATGTTTTACAAAGAAAAGAAGACAGATACTTGTTTCACACTGCAGTTTGAAGCGGTCAAGGCGTGGCGTAGGTATAAAGCCAAGTCCTTTCTCCAAAACTGCAGTTTCATCAGAAAGGACTTGGCTTTATACCTGCTCCACGCCTTGACCGCTTCAAACTGCAGTGTGAACTTAGTGAGTTCTTTAGAAAACTCTGGTTAAAAACTTTTTTTGAACACCAAAATCCAACAGAGAGTCAGGCTGCAGCTAGTGACACTAATTTTAGGAATAGGTCTACTTTTTCACCACCGTCGCATCTAATACCTGCTGACATAATTGCCTTTGAGCAGGCGGTATTCCAAGAAGTGGAGTCACTGGTAGAGCCTACCCCCTTTAAAAACTTGACAGCTGGTGAATTCCAAGCTATTCAATCATTACAGAAAAATCATAAAATTGTCATCAAGAGTGCGGATAAGGGGGGTGGTATTGTTATCCAGGATGCCTCCGCTTATGATCAAGAATGCAGACGCCTTTTAGGCGACACGAGAAATTACTCTGTCCTCCATCAGGATCCTTCCCCTTTCTTAAAGGATGAAATATTGGAACTGACTATGGCAGCGGAACGCGACGGTTACATTAGTAAACATGAGGCAGACTTTTTAACCTACTCTGAAGGAAAAATCCCGTACTTTATACCCTGCCAAAAACCCATAAAAACCGGCTTCCTCCCCCGGGAAGATTGATTGTTTCGGGTATTGGTTCCTTATTGGAACCCCTTTCAAAGTACTGCGACTTCTTCATTAAACCATTGGTGCAGGCAACTAGCACCTACATTAAGGACACCAAAAGTCTGCTAGCCATGCTCTTGACCGTCCAAATGCCAGAGGAGCCATGCTTTCTTGTCTCCTTAGACATTGAAAGTTTGTATACTTGTATCCCGCAGGATGCAACTATCAAAGTCCTGGCGGATGTTCTAGAACAAGCCACCTGGGACTACACTACTTCCCGGACTTTCATTATTGAGTGTGCTACATTAGCCCTCAAACGCAATTTTTTTCAATATGAGGACACCATCTATTTGCAAAAGACGGGCACTTCGATGGGCAGTACATTTGCCCCTAGCATTGCGGGTCTGTATTTGTACAATTTCGAACGGACTCACATCCTGGCTGCCACAAACCTCTACACTCTCAATGTTATCCTGTGGCAGAGGTACATTGATGATGTGCTTTTAATCTGGAAAGGCACTGAGGAAAGCCTTCTGGCATTTTTTGATTGGGTGAACACATGTGACCCCCACCTAAAATTCACCCACCAATACCATCCCAATTCCATTGTCTTCCTGGATGTAACAATAACTAGGGAAGATGACCATCTAACCACTAAGACCTACTATAAGCCCATTAGCAAAAACAATCTGCTACATTTTGCGAGCTTTCACCCGCGTTATTTGCGGGAGAATCTACCTTTTGGGCAATATCTGCGTATTCGTAGAAACTGTAGTTCCCTGACCGATTTTAACACACAGTCAGAAGACCTTACCAACAAGCTACATACCAGAGGCTACCCAAAAAGAATCCTAAATAAGAGCCACAAGAGGGCTAAAAATTAAAATAGGGAGGCCCTTATGGAAGAGTACAGTAAAGACCAGGAAGTTGAGACACCCTTGACCTGTGTGACGACCTACAGCAACATTTCTAACGCGGTTAGCCGTTGCATAGGCAAACACTGGCGCATTTTGACCAGTAATGGGCGAAAATTGCAAAAGCCGCTTTTTTCATACAAGCGCGATAGGAGCCTGCAAGATGCACTCGTCCACACTCCTCCAAGAATAAATAATATAACTCGGGACGACAGTGTACTCACCACATGGGGTTTGCCTCCTGTTTGTGGCCATTTCCCTTGCGGGGGGTGTAGTGTGTGTCATCTCACCACAGCAACAAAGACACTTAATCTGGAGGAAGGCAAAATTTGGCATCTCAAAGGGCACACCAATTGCAATTCAAGTTACGTCCTCTATCTTGTCACATGCCCCTGCAATCTTAAATATGTTGGGATGTCTACGGGAAAAATAAAATTGCGGATTGGCGAGCATCGCAGTAATGTTAGGTGCCGTAAGAGTACCACAAAATTAACTGCACATTACCTGGAATGTGACCACTGCCCCAATGACATTAGATGGACAGTAATAGAGCAATTGAATCAGAGTAATGAAAGTAGTATCTTTGAAAAAGAACAAAGATGGATTTACCGTCTTAACACACACTCACAGGGATTAAACGACGCTATTCCGTGGGGTTCAGTGATGCGGCGGTAACTTTTTCCATCTGTACTATCTGAAACAAGTATCTGTCTTCTTTTCTTTGTAAAACATACTCTCTTCTTTTTATGTAATAAAGAGTTGCTGATTATATAATAACAGTACCACTCCTGAGAGTCTGTTATAAGCATTAGATACCTTTCACCTATACAGTCCACGGGATATCTGACTGTTTCCCTAGTGACAAAAATGCCAACGATTTGTGCCTTTTCTTTGTGAACTTTTAATACATTTACAAATTCATATTTGTATTAACTAATGAATTGGAAATTAAATTTGGTCACCAGTCAGTCATTTGCCTGACATATTAAATCACAATTAGTGTACACACTAAGCGATAGAGACACACTAGACTGGTGTTTTCCAAACATTTTACATTTTTCAATCCAACACGTGTGCTATTGATATTCATAATCGCTTAAGGCTCTGATATTTGCCTTGCACGTGTAGGATTATGATGCATATTTTGACTTCAGAACGCAACTCGTCATAATAACATGTGAGACAAGTTTGTAGCCTCACATTCACGGAATTCAATAAAGTTTGTCTTAGAAAAAATACACGAAACCCAGAAAATAACGCTGGCTCTTTAAGAAGCTCCATCAGAGTTCCGATCACGTGTTCACGAACCGGCGTTGATCACGTAATTACAAAAGCTAGCGTTTTCCACACATCCCGCGTATTCGGGCTGTGGATGAGGACTTACTAGGTTCCATGGAGGGCAGTCGCCGGGATATTAGTAAGTCAGCCAGTAGTGTAATTTATTTTCTGTCTTCCCTGCTGTAGCTCGCTACTTCGACCGAGCGTCTTTTGCACCCTTTTGGAGCCTTTAACCAATCCAACCCGGTTTGGTGTGTGACCTGGGCTTCTGTGTTTTGTTTTGTTTTGTACTTTACAGACGGTCCGGGCGTGAAGATATTCCCCCCGCCACGAGCCTAAGGAGCACTGCTCCTGATACTTTAGAGGGAGTGCATTTTAAGCCTTTCTCTACTCAGAATCTTTCCAAAATGAATGTGTATTTTAATTTATTTACGAATTTCTATAACGGGCACTATTTTTCAATCTTGTTTTCGGAAATCCCTCACAGCTCACTGTTAAATAACTGAGTGTGCTTCTGTTGAGGTTGATATTCCATTAGGTTAATATACCTTTGTTTCTCTCTCTGCAAATTTGTAGCAGCAGCATCTCTTGCACGTAAAGCACACTAACTTAAGTGGGTTTTAACGCATTAAGAGATTGGACTTAAAGGGACATATACAATATTATGATGTTTCCCTTGTGCACTGTTTCTCTGGTGGGTTCACCCTCATGCACTCTCTTTGATAATAACTGTGGTCTTCAGATTGTTTGCCATATTGAGAAATGTTGTAATAGCTTACCGCTTTTCTGTTTTTTCTTTGTCTTTTGATTTATTCCAGATATTTCATCCCTTACGTTTTGGAGGGGACGCACGAGGAAGTTCCTGTGCATGGTTTACATTCAAGTTTGTAATCCTTTTGTGTTTTTTTCTCCCGCCCTAGATGGCAGTGGCGCCTTAGTGTGCGTCACCCACAAGGCGATGATTCACCTTTGGTCCTGATGAATGCTAAGCCGACTTTTGGCTCTCTATAGCGGAAACATGTTGACCCCTATATCTTTATAGGACTCTCTTGGTTCAAATTTACACAACCAGGTCTATGTCCGCTTTGCACCATTGCTTTTAATGGAGTTAGAGCTACCTCTGTATTAAATAAACTTTCTAGTCTGGGGAGTAGCCAACACTCCTTTTAATATTCACTTCTCCTCACTGTTGGATACCACTTCACTTTTTCTAAACTAGAGCCCAATGAAGACAACTGGCAACCGACTTTCAGTTGGTGCCTGAGAGCTCTTTTTCTGCACTGTGCATGTAATAGCTTATCTGTCTAGTATTCCTACTTTGGTGGTAGTAATTGAATCCCCTTTATGGTTCACCTCTTTTCCTATGTCACTCTTCTGTTGATTTGTACTCATTATTTCAAAAGGGGTTTAAGAGTGGCCTTTTGACCCTTTCTCTCCTGTTGATTAAATATAGCTTTGTCTGTAGCCATCTACATTCAAGGACCTGATTTCACTTATAAATCTGCTGGTGGACTACTTCGCCTGCTCTGGTATTTTGCGCACACTGAACACTTGTTTTTATGAGTAAAAAAACTAACAATGAAGGTGGGGCTGTGGTGAATAATTATTTTTATCATGTGCTGCAGCTCGAATTAAAGAAGACTTTACTGGACAGAATGGTTCATCTGCTAAGCCGAGGGTATGTTCTGCCAGTCGTCACATACATCCGTAGGTGCCTGGAGAAGCTGGACACAGACATTTCTCTCATCAGATACTTTGTCACTGAGGTGAGCAGTGCGTATGTAGGTCTCACCTGCTGAATAGCGCGTGCGCGGTTTGTTGCAAGGCTGATTATTAGCTTAAAGTGGACTATTTGCCCCCCATTGCTTACCATTGATTGGCTCCATTGTCCGTCTCATTTGGAATTGCTTGCTATGATTTGTTAGCATGCGTGGGTTTTCCTTCCTCTTCTGTTTGTCCCTCCCCTGGAGTTTGAATGCATAGCTGTCTCCTTGCACTACTCACTATTAAGGCACTTTTGTTTTGTTTTGTTTGTACTGTCTACAAACATGCATCAGTTGTCCAGCTGTCTCCTCGCTATGTGCTGCTCTCTCTTGCCCTTCTGGTTCTTTACCGCTCCTCCTTCATAATTCGCTTGCCCTTAAGTGCTCAAAAAATTTAGATATATTTTTGTGCCATCATCAATTGATTCTCTCATTCGTACCAAAGAATGGCACCCCTTCAGTTTTTTGTTTTTGTAATTTATAGTCTTAACACAATCTATGGAACCTTTTCTTAATAAAAACATGTTATACCTTTAGTTGAAAATGCTGCTTTCTCATTGTTTAATGTGCAACGATGTATGATTTCGAAGGTGACCAATAAATGGTGCTCAGAAGTCATGGGTCGCTTATAAACTTAATGATTGATCAACATTCCTTGTCGATAAGGTATTTTTACTTTTCTGATCCGCATGGTTTATAAGCAAAATACTACAACAGAGCACAGACTCTTAAAACACTAACCTACGCTGCCCATTGTACGGATGGTCTTTATTTACGACATGCAGTAGAAGTGTTACCGTACAGTTGCCATCAAGGTCAACGCCTCTTCTCAAAGGGTTCAAACACAAGTGACCCTAGAAGGGGACCCCTCCCCATGTCAAACAAAAATCCAGCCGCCCCTAATCTCAAACACCCAGGCTGCCTTCTTGGTAGCTTCTATGCAGGGGTTACCGTAAACGTCTGATTAGCTGCCACTAGCAGCCATTCTAGGTAAAGGCTAGAATGCCTGCATAAAGTCTTGAGACAGTAAATCTAGACGGCACAGTGTGTAGGGAGTGCTTACTCGAGACATAACTTCAGTGAACTCGGCATGTCTTGCAGCATTAACTTTCTCTAAATTCATGTGCTGTGGATTTATCCCATCCTACCCTTACTGTAGACACTATCACTATATTATTATGAATCGTTTCAAGCAAAGACGTTCGACCTGGAAATTTGTCCTTGGCAGTTGCTACGTCTAATTATGATAGGTAATTGGGCAACGCAATCTACCCTTGTGAGCCTGGTTATTAAAGTAAGAAAGGTGAAGATGCCTACAAGGGATTTATTTGAATCAAAATCGTTTCAAATAATTATTTTTATATATCTGTGGAGTGATATTTAATAACACTCAAAAACAATTTTTTAAATTAATTATGGTGAAAAGATTATTTCTATTGACAAATTATGTGCCACAAACGGGTAATCAAATGTAAAAAAATATATTTCAGATATCATACAATAAAGTAATCCGTCATTGAAAAACATTATACAAAGGTACTGAAAGAAGAACAGAAAAGCTAAACAAACATTGGCAACCGAAAACATAAAGTTTGGATGTAAGAAAATATCTTAGTTATCAATGTATATATCCATCTTCCTCCAGAAAAACAGCGAGTCTGTCCTAAACATAGGATTCTGCACTCAAATTTCCATTAATTTGACAATCACTACATAGAAGAATGGATTATTCTTCAGCATTTCGGTCTTCGTTGTATGAAATCATTGAGACCATCTTCAGGACAAACGTAACTCTTATGTAATTTCTTGACCCTGGGAAGAAAAATGTCTAAGATTCTCAGATGAGTTATCTCCAATACCGCGAAAGAGCAACACAGTTGGTTTTGTGAATCTCTTTGAGGCCTTCCCAGACACTGTTCGGTGTCGGGTACCATCATGGCCTTGCATTGGCTCCCGGTCAGACAGCGAATCAAGTTCAAGGCGCTGTGTCTGGCCTTCAAAATTTTGAAAACCTCTTCGCCACCGGCACTTGTTACTCTGCTTACACCCTATGTGCCATCGAGATCTTTAAGATCGGAGGGTCTCCATTTGGCTGTCTGCCCACGCTTCAGGTTGAGCAGGATGGGTGGCCGTTCTTTTAGGGTTCTAGCGGCTGGCCTATGGAACTCGTTACCAGTCCACATTCGTGCTCTTGAGGATATGTTCGCCTTCAGGCAGGCCATTAAAACTTTCCTCTTTCCAGTTTCTGGCTAGTCTTTTTAGTGTGTTATGTTATAGCATCTGTCAAAGCGCCAGGACGCCCCTTTGCTGGGGCAGCTGTGCGCTCAAGAAATTTTAATAACATAACATAACATAACATAACAGAGAGCAGATAAAATGGATTTCTAGTTTGTCTACTCCGTGGCGGTTGTCACGCGGTCATGACGAGAGCTCGGAATGAATTGGAGCGGCGAATACATTCCGAGCTCTCATCAGAAGAGATTAACTGAACCAACTGTGTTGCTGATATTTTATTTCATCTACCCTTTATGTTCTCAGTTGTCAATGTTTTTCTGTTCTCTTTCTGCACCCTTGTATATTGTTTTTCAATGACTGATTACTTTATTGTATTACATCTGAAATATATATTTTTTTACATTTGATCACCTGGTTAATTTGTCATTAGAAATAATCTTCACCATAATTAATTTCAAAAAATTGTTTTTGAGTTTTATTAAATATCACTCCACAGATATACAAAAATAATTATTTTAAACTATTTTGATTCAAATAAATCCCTTGAAGGCATCTTTACCTTTTTTTCATCTAATTATGAAGCAAGCGGGTGTAAAATAAATGCAAGTTCTGATCAGTGTTACATTCTGTATTGTGTAGTTTTACATATGTACAATTTATCTCTTTCAGGAGACAGTTATGACTCTGCTTTAGGCTCATGTATAATTCATTTCCCGAACTTTGACAACGTGCAGAAAATGCTGGGTGCTAAATACAATGATGATGAGGTGGTAACAAGTCAGCTCTCTGACTCTGTAACAGGAACCTACCAAGCAAAAACCTTTTTCATGAAAGCCTTGCCTACTCAGACAGTGATGAGGAACGAGAACAGCATCTGTCGGTTGAGCTTGCACAAGACGTCTTCCAAGTAGATTTTAACCTTACCGAGGTCCAAAATCTTACAGGTACCCATACTGAGAGGCCACCAGGACTCACAGTACTTAACATAATCCTGAAAATTTGACTGCTTTCATCACCAAACCAGGTGGTTTTAACGTGAAAACAAAAAGCACCACTCCTGGCGCATAAAATAACTTCGCAACCAAGTACACTTGTCCTAAAAACACTTTTAAGATACTGTGGTGCTGAAAATTGCATGCACTAAAGTAGAACAAATTATATTTTGAAGAAGCTCTGCACCAGTGTTGCGCTTGCACATAAAGCGCTGCTAGAAGCGACCACAAGAGAAGCCAGTCTCTACAGAGGAATAGCTTTACATTTGCTTCCAGGGGGCTTGGTCACTATGCAATACCACACATTATTGATGCCAGCCATTGTTGGAACACCATGAAAGCTAAGCAGATTGAAGCTAAACTAACAATGATGAAGATGAGCAGATCAAGAGGCATTTTCCCATCGAAGGCTATGACTCGTATCTGGGCACCTTTCCTGTCTAGATGATATTATAAGCTATCACTAAGCTGCAAAGAACATCTCACTTATATAGGCTATAGTTGCTGGAGGAGGACGGGTACTCTTCCTTCTTGGTTGAAACGTTAACTCAATCTCCAGTTTTTACCAATGTCCTGTCAGTGCGGCTGGTAGGAGAGGACTTCTTTAAGGGGCCAGCCAGTGCTTGACTGGTAATGACTCAGAGGGAGAGAAATATATGCTTTGCCCCTACTGTATGTAATGTCCCATGTGGTGCCACATTCTTACATTTTGAGAACTGGCCAGAAGAGCTTAGTCAATCCAGGCACTATCAATGGGCCACCTGTGGACATAGAAAACAAAAAACACGATGCTGTTTGGAAGATAGTTGAGGTACCAGCAGCTACACCGTGGTGTTTTAAATTCCACTCCACCAGTACTGCTACATCCGCTCCCCTTCCTGTGTATAGATAGTGAAAATAGGTCTGCAGCAGCTCTGCGAATAACTTATTTGAGAAGAATGAAGCATGAATTAAGGTAGCGAGGACTGTTCTGAAAAGTAAAGATTAGTATAAAATCCTTCAACTATAACCTGAGATTGA
Organism: Lissotriton helveticus; assembly: GCF_964261635.1. Taxonomy (NCBI): domain Eukaryota; kingdom Metazoa; phylum Chordata; class Amphibia; order Caudata; family Salamandridae; genus Lissotriton; species Lissotriton helveticus. Next base: position 155,295,684 of record NC_136068.1, on the reverse strand, counting down.
GGTAATTGCATTTTGTGCACCAGCAGTTTGCACCAGGCTATGAGCATTTAATTGCTCACCATGTCCGCGTCAACTACAAAGACATCCTGTCACGTGGCTGAGAGTTGAGACATTCATAAACAGGAGCTTGATCATGCCATGTCTATGACTTTTTCACAAAATGAGGCCATCCACATATAGTTCTTTGCAACAAACGAAAACTAGAAACCCCCAAACTACTCTTCTAGTTGCATACAATGTGGGTCAAGAGGTTATATATACTGTGTGAATCAGTTGGTATGGGTCATTTGTAAATGTTTTCACCTCCAGGTCCTCTCTTTCCACAGTGGGTATAGAAGTGCACATTGTGCTAGATGACATTCAATTTAATCAAACCAGCATGGAGCAGGGACACATGTTTTTCAAGCTTGATAAACCTGTCTCATGTATACTACAAGAAGTCGTCCGTATAGCCTCAGAATCTGAGATGCACCAGAGCCAAATGAGGCATCTAGAATTTAAGTTCCTGAATTTGGCAGCATAGTTCTAAAATCAAACCTCCACAAAAAATGCACAGAGAATCTTAGGGAGTCTGCATGACCAGCTACAAGAAATTGCTGCTGTGCAAAGGAGAAGCAATTTGTCTTCTGGCACCTCAGAAGGCAAAATACATTTCCCAATGCCTCTTTCCAAGACGATGTACATACCTGCCACATAATCTACATGCATATTTGAATTATTCTTTTATTAGGGGATAAATGCCAGCGCTGAAATATAGTGTGTTGCATACACTTGATGGTCAAATACAGCTCATGTACAACCTTTTCGGAAAGAAGTCTTTAGAAAGTGACAACTTTTTGTGTTGTATGCAACCCAGAGCATAGTAATCTGATTACCCAAGTCTGCAATTGGAAGTAAGATTTTGCAGTCTAGACAGTTGTACTCTTCATTAGGCAACAAGTGTTTGCTCACTCGACCAAGAGCACATTCTGTCGGAACAAAAGCAACGTCCATGGCCTTTTTCAGAATATGTCCCAGCGGACATGTGTAATCCAGCAAATCTGTACTCTGTTCATTTATTCACTAGACATTACTGTATCAATATTCATGTAAGACAAGAGGCAATGGGGGAAAGACTATTTACAAAATGTATTAGCTCCACTCATGGTTAAAATATTCCACCAGTGAGTGGGGAAAACTTGTTTTGGAGTCTGTGTTTTGCATTTGATTTGCTTTCACATTGCAGAAGTAAAAGGTAACTTTACTGTAGCAATAGTTCTGTGACTAGGCCATTTTAGATTAATGAGTCCTTTCCATCTCCCCAACAAAGAAGGCCGCTATCGCACTATGTAGTGTTTTCTTAGAGGGTCATTGAGGGTGTCATGTTGATGTAGTGAGTGACTCTGATTCTGCCTATGGTTTACAACCAGCTCTTTATGCCAGTTTAATGGATCCTAATTTGATACCCTTCCCTTCACTTCACCATAACTATTAGGTGGCTGGATAAATGCACAGCATGTTTATACTGGAGCTAATAAACTATTGTTACAGGTAAGTAACCTTTTCTATCGCTCACTTCTAGGTCAAATGCACCTAGAACAGGTTTTAATGCTAATTGCCACAGGTTCATATATATGGACTGAAAAATAAGTACCAAACCTCACAAAGGGCATGATTTAGATCTTGGCAGGCCGGTTACTCTGTCACAACGGTAACAAATATCCCGTCCGCTGAAATATAAATCCCATTACGGGATTTATATTTAGGCGGATGGATATCCATCACCACTGTGACGGAGTTAGCCATCCGCCAAGATCTAAATCAGGCCCAAAGTTTGTTATGAAGGTCAATTAATCGCCATAAGTGTAATATTGTGCTGGTGCACGTCTCCAAATAATTAAAAGACGTAACCAGCATTGACAACACCAAAAGGTCTGGCGTTGGCAGCATACATATTTGATTGCCCAGGCTTTTTTACTCCTTTATCAAAGTTTTTGTAAAACTTTATTACGAAATATTTAAAGATAGTCAACCTAACTTGGTTGTACAGATGACAATCTTGGAAGGATTTGTGTCATAAAGTTTCACAAAATGCCTTCCAAGGTCGCTCTGCATTTATAGGCAGCAATCTTCGAATGCTGTGTAAGTCCATTTTCCAAGGTGGCAGCTGGTAGTAGTGCACAAGCAGGATGCGGTGCTCTGCAAGCGAGAGCGCAGGACCTGTAAACAAAAAAACAAAAAATTCAAAAGTGGGAGGAAATGTCATTTTTTGAAGTAAAGATATACTTTGGGCCAGTAGTCCCTGGCACTGATGGGACTACTTTGTGGATCTGCAAATTGTGCACAAGAGGAATGCTATCACCCACAGTGAGATCAGGCAGTGGCTAAAGTTTGCTACCCTGTACCTTATGCTGTACAGTGTGGCTTGTGAAAGCAAAATGTGAATGACACTACAGCAAAGTAATGAAAGGGGGCAGACTGAAAGCTGCTGTATGCAGGCATGCATTTGTGTATATATGGTTTTATTGAAATCAAAAAATTTGGCTAATGCTGGATCTAAAGCGCTTGGTGGTTACTTTGACAAATCTTTATACTAAATGTGATCATTTGGATTTGTCTAATTTTGAACCAATAAGACCAAATCCTTGTATTCATCTGTTTTGTATCACCAGAGAATTGATCACAGTTTCATATGTTAAGGAATGCTTGGATCATTCAATCTTATGGCCCATGAGTTTTCATATCTGAAAAAAGAATGTATGTAATGCCCTGCCCGCTTGTAGCCAGCGGGCTCAACAGCTGGAGATTAAAAGCACTTCTGTTGCAGAGAGAACGTTTTTTTGTGCTGTTCACTAAACTGCTTACTGATTGCTGTACTAAAAAGTCAGGTGTCCCTCAAAGGGGTTCATGAGCAATTAAGGACCAGAACAACAAAATGACAATAATCCAGCACTTTTTTTTCTTATTTTCCAGGTGCTAGATGTCATCGCTCCTCCCTACACCTCTGATTTTGTACATCTTTTCCTTCCAATCTTGGAGAATGACAGCATCGCAGGGACGATTAAAACAGAAGGGGAGCATGACCCAGTCACAGAGTTCATTGGTAATCTTGATTCTGCTCTCAGACCTGTGCCTAGTTACACCATACCTCTGTTTGTGTATGCATGCATGCAGCCCCTAGTCTGAAATTGAGAAAATGCATATCATTTTTAGAAGTTTCTCTATAAGTTGTGATTTCACCAGGTCATGTAGAGGATCCAAAAATTAAGAGACTAGAAATAGGAGAATATCAAAAATGTGTATGTTTAGCATGTTTGGCTTCTCGTGTCAGTTTTGTTTTTTGTGCATCAGTCATTGAAGAAGACAGCATGCCATTTACAATAGCAAGTCACTATCCTGTTCTCTATTTTGTTTTTATTTACTTCCTATGAGCAATCTAGTACTGTGGTTGCTTTAGTACCATGCATTGGGAGAAGAACTATATTCCTCTATTTTGGTGTTTTGATTAATTTCCAGCTCATTTAGCATCTGCTGTTGTTGGGTACTTCTTCCATATCACTTACTTTGACATGATCTGTTGTGCACATTACACAGTAGCCGAGGCAGCATTCTTGGCTTTCTAGAGGCCTATTGCATTAAAGGTGAGTGCTATAGGAGACTTTGCACACCATCTTTTAACTTGATCCTTCAAAAGCCTCCTACAGAGATGATTCTCACTTTGACAGCAGTATTCTTACCGACAGGTTTGTTTGAAGCGTGCTTCCATATGTATCTATCTATGGACAGAGAGTTGGGTTTCCAAGTTGGTAAAGGTTGGTTCAGGGCTGAGGCTTTCACACTGTTACTTCAGAGGCTTTTAGTTGACAGTAAACACCACTTTTGCAACATACAACAGGAACTTCTATTGGCCAGCATTAACATAAACTGAGTTGGTAGTATAACTTTCAGTGTGTGTTTGGGGGTGAGGACGACACACCAAATGGAGCGACGTGTGTAGAGTACTGAATGTACACTTTAGAAATGTTAACAATTTTATGTAAGGAGTTGCAAGACCTCATTCTATACTCTGCTCGTATCTATTGGCAACCAAAGAGCGCATTGTAGAAGTGTTACTGTTTGTAATCGTGAAAATGATGTACATTTGCAAAGGGGCATAGTGCAAGTAGAGGTTAGTGGTTAAAACTTGATTGTAGGATTTGCTTAATGAGCAGATTTCTTTAATTGAAATTTCTACAGTGCTTTTGACTCAGCAACGTACATAGTTGGGTGACCAGTACACCGATTTTGGTTACCCTAAGTAAAAGTAAAGAAAAGGCGGGACTAAAATAAGAGCGCAAAAAGAGCTGAGGCAGAGCAAGCTTATACAGCATTCTAGAGTGTAGGCCAAATCCGAGATTGCATAAAAGATGGTAATAAGTGGGATGATAACAACAACACAGACACATTAGTGGGTGGTCATTAGTCAGTGAGGTAATCATTTGAAGAGTTGGGTTTTCGGTTCTTTATGGAAAGCCAAAAGATCCAGAATTACTCAGATGGGTTCAAGGATAGAGTTCCATAGTCTTGGAGTCGGGTATGAGAAGGACTCTTTAGATGTTTTTCCTTTTTTTAATGTAGTGATTTTGAGAATTTGTTTGTTTTTGTTCTCAGCATTACCTTGTCCACCTGTGGGCAGCTAGGAGGGTAAACCACTGTAGATAGTTTGTTTTGTGGGCCTGACGTGTGATTTTAAAGTCAAACTTTATCCTCCGTATCCTCTCTGGGGAGAGGATGTAGCCTAACGGCTAGAGCGGTCGACCTCGAAGCTGGAGAACTGGGTTCGAATTTCGGCAAAGGACGCTCAACATCCTTTGATTCTGGGCAAATCACTTAATCTCCCTGCTCCTAACAAAATGAATGTGTCCATCTGTAATGCAACTGGTGCACATGTAAAGCACTCTGATACCTTTGGGTCAAGTTTGCACTGTATAAAACTCCGATGGAAAAAAAACTTTATTTCAAAGGGAGCCAATGAATTTGTTTCAGTATTGAAGTGATGTGATCTGACTCTTTGGCACCTGTAATGAACTTGTCCTCACAGTGGAGTATAGCAGATAGAGGGACACTTTACGAGCTTTTGTTTAAGCTTGAAACCTAATGAATGACGATTAGGAGACACAATTTAAGTTTGCAATTTGTGCCTTGAAATCGAAATCTGCATATTTACTTTAACCGTCACTTTTCCTTTTTTTTAATGTGAAATCTGTACAGCCTTCAAAATGTACATATTACAGATATGATCTATTTTTCTCAGTTTTTCAGTACACACAGTAACATTTGTGCTTTGTTTATATTTAAGCTCACTGCAAATCCAACTTCATCATGATGTAAATTGGTAGACTAAGCTGCTGGTTGGATTACAACGTAATGGAAATCAAGTCTTCAAGGCTTTGCGATGGTCGAAGAGAAACCAGGGCTGTAGGTTGCCTCACAGCTCACCAAAGACAAAGAGGAACAGTAGTCCGGTGCATTGTGAACCTGTGGGATCCAGTAAACACACTGTCTCTGTTGTTGTGAGCTTGACAAATCGACCCACCATGGAATGTTTGACTTAGTTATGTGCGCCCCAAAGCTTGCAGTCATTCTTCAAATCTCAATCAAGGGGCCTGAGGCACAAATTCCTTGTGAGTTAATCTCCCTTCACTTCGTTTTTTGAAGTTAACTTCACTGTTCAGGCATCGGGGGTAACCGAGGACTTTAACAAAAAGTACGTTTTTACTTGTGGTAAGTTTCATTGTCTTGTTTTAAAAGATCATTATGATTTGATTTTACGTTTTTTTTTAATTTTATTTTTTTTAGTACTTTATTGGTTCAAGCAGTATATTTGCCTTTTTAGGAAAATAATAAATAAACAAATGGACCAAAAATGTTCTGTCTGTTAGTTCCTACACACAGCCGCTGCTATTCAGCTATAAACCCTCCCCCTACCTCCTTTTGAACTTCCATCCTCACCCTTAAGATCGATCTGCATCTTGGATCAGGCGATAGTGGGATTTTGCCTGCTGCAGATCTTTGTCACTGTCAATGTTCTGTTGAATTTGCAATATATATGCGCTGCGAAAGGGTCACATGATGCTGAAGTGGCGAGCAGGACTAGTGCACAGAATGTAATTTGGAAAGGTAAAACATTTGCATACATTCTATATTCATGTTTCGTATTCTTTGAAAGAATTTGCTTGTAGAGACATTTCGTATACAAAACCTGAAAAGGATTTAGCCATACTTTGATATTGTTACCTCCAATGCAGTGCTCTTGTCTTCACGAATGTGACTTCACAGTTATTGACAAAATTGGCCCTTCATTCATGACCTATCATTCCTCATTTGTAAATGTGCAAACCAGCAGAGAGCATTCAAAGAATAGTCTGTGGCCCAGCTATGATTTTAGTGCACATAGTGCCATAGTTCGGAATTACACTGTGTCCGTCAGTGTCTTTGTCTCTTCTTGCGTCCGGCTCCTTCGACCTCCGTGGTCTCAGCAAAAACCCTTCATGGTTTGAGTACCACATTCTTCATCAAAAACCTTTTTAAACCTAGCACCCTTTGAGGGCCTATCACACTTTCAGACTCTCCCTCGTCCGGCTATGCACCACGCGGGATGGAACGCACACGGTTCCAATATTGCTGTTGATGCCACCCAAAAGATCTGTGGAATAACCACCTTGAGGTATGCAGTCTTGGTTTCCTGTGATCACAATGACTACCTTCACCTCGTGCCTAGCCTTCTGGTCGAAGAGGATGCTCCAGTACTAGAGGGAACGCTGCTGGGCACACAGGAACATGCAGCATCCGGACCTGTATATACAAATCCTCTTCACACGTTCAAAGTAAATACATGAAGTTACATTAACTATCACAATGATGCTTGTATTTATATTTTCAGATGTCTTTAATTCGAGATCTTTAAGCGTTCTTAGCCAACACATGTTTCGTCGCGGTTACAGGGGATTACCCCGCGACTTCTTCAGGGCTGAGGTCAGTTTCAAGTAGTCTCTTAATTCTGGTGATAATTACAACCTGGAAGGGGTTCCTATAAGTACTGTAGTTGAGGCAAATCAGCCCACATGCCACCCTCACCTTCCAGCTCCGGTTGGCACCAACAGCCTTCAGAGGCCACCTAGCCTCTGACCAAAGACGTGGATCCCCACAGGTCGGAATACTCACCAAACCCTTTGTTTGCAGTAAAGTTCCTGCTGATGCGAGCGCCTCCCTCGGTGCCCAATGTCACTTCAGCTCTGTAGCCTTCATTGGCACCCAAGTTATACTCAACATCGAAACTTTCATCAACGCCAAAACCCAATTCAGAACTGAAGTCCCAATCCGCTCTGAAATCTCACTGAGGTCCCAAAGATAGGGAAGGATGCAAGACTCCAACAAAACCCACTTAGGTGGACATTGAGGCCCCAGTCTTGGAGAAAGTGCAACAAGAGTGGAATGCTAGGCAACAGTGCCTCTTCATTCACCTAAAGTACCTCTTCATTCACCTGCCTACGGACAAGAGCTCTACGAAGTGCCTCCCCGACGCCTTCTTTTCTAGAACCCTCTACTTTAGTGACGGAGATATAGGCACCCTCCCCTCAGCCCTCACCCTGCCACCTCCACCACCTACCTCTGCACCACTTCCTCCACCAGAGTCTCCAGAGGGTCTCTCTACTCAGGCTCTCCTCAGGACTTCCACTACCAGCAACTGGGGAGGGCTCACTGATGACCATTGGAATGATTACACCGTAGATTCCCCAGGAGGGACCCTGACCTAGACCACTATCCTGTTAAGAGTTTCACCCCTGATGATACAGCTACATACTATGACGTAATTTAGTAAGCAGCTACATTCCATTAAGTGGACATGCACATAATTCAAGAGGAGGACAATTTCCTCATGGAAACACTCTCTAAACCCGACAGGCCAGTCCACTTCCTCCCTATTGGCTCGCTTTTTGGCTGCAGGAATCCTTGATTGAAATTGGATCGCTGGCGGAAGTATCCATCCCTACGATATCTACTATATCTTACGATACACGTTACTGTACCTTGGGCCGAGCAGATTCCGGGAAGATACCTCCAGTTCTTCGCCCCCTCCTATCAAGCTCTACTCCTCTGGTATCCTATTGCAGGATACATAAACCATGAGTGTTACTTAGAACTCCAGGAGGCTTATGCATCTCGAGCAGCTTTGAAGCTGTAACTGTGGTGGCCTGTAGTCATCTGGCCCCCTGAGGGTATTTTACCTCTTGACATTCGACATATCTCCTCTGTGAATCGATACTGTGTCCCACTTGATTTGTACATCTCCGCCCTGATGAAGGTGTAGCCCCGGCTGGGGCCACACACCGAAACGCGCGTTGGTGTTTTTTCTACTGGGGATATCTTGACTGATCTCTTTTCTATCTCCCCGATGACTTGTTTTCATCTGTAACATCTTGATCAGCCTGGTTCTGTTATGTACTTTGGATATGTTGTGTGTATGTGTTATGGTTTGTATGTAACTCTGGTATGTTTGATGGTTTGAAAGTTGTTTATGAAGTTCACATGTGGGACTGTATTGATGAATTTTTTTATCTGTTTTTAAATAATCCACTTTGTGGTTTGATAATTATGTATTGAAGATGATTTATGTGATCTAATAACATTTTTATATATTTGTATTGAACTGTCCTCGGTCTGTCCTGGGGGGCATTGTGCTATTTATCAAATGACCTCTTAGTTGGGCTTATGATTGAATGTTTATTGGCAGGATTCCCCTTTGAACTGTTTTTGTGCACTTCCTCCCTAAGCGTATAGGGATGCTTAAGTCTGCCCCTGAGAACTTCAGGGAGCCTATCCATGCCAGATGAAAAATGTAAACCCTCTCTAAGTGACCCCTGTGTGTATTACAGGACAGGTCCCACCATTTCCGCCAGAGATTTTCACTGCCCGCAAGTGCACCTCTGCCGAAGCAACTGGCATTGCCCAGCCCCCAGATAAGGAGTGTAAAATGATAGACTATGCGGAGAAGAGGGTAGCAGCAGGTGCAGGTACCCATTGGTGTATAAACAATTTGGTTGCTCTTTTATCGGGAAACAATAGGGCACAATGGGAAGAGATAGAGGACCTCCTTAAACATCTCCTGGAACAGCTCCAAAAGAGAGGGTAAGATAGTGTTTCAGAGGGCAATATTATCTCCAGCATCAACATCGGTTGTGCATTGGATGCCACCGACATAACCTCCAGGGAAACAAAAGCGGCATCATACGTTGACACCACTCCTGGCTCTGTAACTCAAGGTTTAAACCCGAGGTCCAATAACATCTCTTCCACCTCCCGTTTGACGGGAAAGAACTTTTCAGGCCACAGGCTGATGAGATGAGAAGATCAGGACAGCTACAAAGACAGCAAACTTGCTGGGGGCTCTCCAGGTTACAGCATTTAGGGCTCATTTTGAGGCACCAACCAAGACACGGGCCAACACCACCTCTCCTAAATATCCCCATTCATACCAGAGGCAGCGGCTTACCACCATCAAGCCAGTAGGGGATACAGTAGGAGCATCCTACAAAGAGAACAATAGGGGCAGACGTAAAGGAGGTTCCAATTAGGGACTTGCCTCTGAAAAACAGTGACATGCCCTGCATCCTCCCTGGTCACACATCTCCTGTGGGGGAAGATTATGCTATTTCCTCCACCATTAGCAGTAAATCACGTCCTACAACTGAGTAATCACAATTATATAGCAGGGCTACTGCCTCAAACTGCTTTCCATCTCCTTTCAATATCCCACCATTGTCTCAAAGGCTCAGCAACGAGTATCTGTCTCTTCTCGAGCCAGAGGTGCAAAAGGGAACCATAGAGGCCATACCCCCGCAACTTCAAGCAACAAGGGTATAATTGCTGTAGTTCCTCATTTACAAGAAGGATAGCTTCCTCTGGCCTGCCCTCGATCTCGGGCCCTTCTTCTGTTACATCCTATCAGAACATTCCTAAACTAAAATGCCACAGGAGGTCATCCCCCTTCTTCAGCAAGAGGACTTCATGACGCTCTCGATCCCAAGGATGCCTACTTCCATAATCCCATCCACCCTGCCCGCCAAAAGTACTTTCGCTTTATTGTAATTGGACATCATTAACAATTCAAACTGCTCCGCCTAGGGGAGCCCCAAACCTCCGAAGTGTTCACAAAGTGTTTGGCAGTGATGGCGGTGCATCTGTGCAGAGAGGCAATCCACGTCTTTCCTTACCTTGACATCTGGCTGATCAAGTGCAGCAGCAGGCTGCAATGTCTGAGCAGCGGCATGCTGCAATGTCTTGCTCACGGGCAAATGGTGATGTCCTTGCTTCTCGCATTGGACTGTACTATAAATGCCCCTAAGTCCCACCTGCTATCCATTTAGATACAGCCCTTCCTCTGCCTCATCACAGGCAAAGCATGCCCCGACAAGCAAAGGCTCTTGACGTCTCAGCATCTGCTGACTTTTTATAAGCCCAACCGTCAAATCACGGTTTGCAAAGTCATGCTTCTTTTGGGAACAATGGTATCTTGCATTGCAATTGCTCCACATTTATTATTTGGAACCATGTATGACATCCAGAAACGGGGCAATACACTCTCCGCTGAACTCCCTCACCTAGCGCAGAGCATCTGACACTGGGTGCTCTGCTACAACATTCACCTTCTAGTAGAACATCTACCGCAGGTAGCTAACAACTTTGCGGACCTGCTCAGTAGGACATATTATTAAATCCAAGAGTGGGAACACCATCCCCGGGTCCTTCACTGACACTTTCAATGCTGGGGCACCCATCAGATAGATCTATTCACCACCCCAGCAAACGCAAAAAGCTAAAGCTTTGCCGCAAGATACCCACAGTCCATGGGTAATGCACTGTGGATGAACCGGTCAGGGATATTTGCCCATGCTTTCCAACACTCCCACTGAATTCCTTTGTGGTCAGGAAGCACAGATAAGAATCTCTATTTCTCATCTTAGTAGCTCCAACATGGGCAAGCCAGCCTTGGTTTTCCACTCGGGTCGAACATTCTCATTAAGAGTCAAGGCCAGGCATCTGGATCCAGGGCTTTTCAAGCTTGCGGTTTGGCACTGGAGGGCCTGGAATTTGGGTACTTCCACCTCCCGCGAGAAAGGTATGCCCATCTTGAAAGAGACATGATGTCCCACATAATGCACTTGTTTTGCAGCCTAATGGAACAGATTCTAACAAATATGATCCTTTAAACCTCATTGTGAAGGAGATTGTGGCTTGCCTTTTGCACCTTCTGAAGATGGGCCTTGCCTACACATCCATTTAACAGCAGTTTACGCTTACATGCAGAACAGACAACACGTCTTTGTTTAGGATACCAGTGTTTAAAGCATTTATGGACGGTCGTACCCACAGAGTACTTCCTGCTCCAATCTGGAACCTCACCATAGTCCTTATCAGACTTATGGGCCCACTATCTGAGCCTGTGCACTGTGCAGTTCTTTCCTGGAAGGTGGCCTTCTTTGTGGCTATCAACTCGCTGAGTTGAATCAGCGTGCTGTAAGCCGATCCCATTCATGAACCTTTTATACAGCCAGCTCCTCAGGGATAGGCACGTTCTTAGAACCATTCTTAAGTTGCTCCCTAAGGTAGTGTCACCATTCTATTGTACTGAAGTCCTAGAACTTCAGGTTTCTTTCCAGCTGCCCGATTCTATGGCAGAAGGAGCACTTAACCCGTTGCATGCTGATGACTGAACCGCTCCGTCATCAGCTGCGGTGGCGCTGTGCTGATGACGGAGCGGTTCCGTCATGGCCCTACCGCGCCCTACCGCGCCTGCCCTGGGCGTTCTATTGAGCGGGCGGCGCCATGACGGAACCGCTCCATCCTCAGCACAGCTCAACCGTGGCTGGTGACGGAGCGGTTCCATCACCAGCATGCGGCCGCCCCGCCCCCTTAGCACTGCGGCGGAATAGCCGCCGCAGTGAAGGGTGTGAGAAGTTGGCCTGATATATAATGTTCACTATTCTAGTGAACACTTTGTATCAGTCCAAACAACCCTTATTGATGTCTGGTTGTAAGTCAACCTGATAGACCAGCTATCCTAGTAGCATGGACACGTGCAGTCTTTAGGCTAAACTCTAGAGGGCGTGTTAAGCCAGCTGTTTTACCATTACATTTACCCCTTGAACACCAAGTGAAAGGACACCACACAAGTTGTTATGAAAATAAACAGATATTTATTTATAACAAGTCTACCCTGAACTCTTTATGAGTCAGGGAGCTAAGCACACAACAAAAACTCTTACGAAAATACTTTAAGTCGCACAATTTACACAAATGCCCGAGGGGCACGAAAAACCATATACTAAACAAGTGGAATGCGAAATTACTAGCAGGTAAGTACTATTCTCATAGGCTTTAGAATCGCTAGGACTGGACTATTGAACCTTTAGATTACGAGCAGGAGGCCTAGGGACGTCGTGTGCAGAGTGGGAACTCTCACGCGTAAGGCGGGAAAAAGTCTATGGAGGCTAGTAAAAGCAAAGTTAGTGTTCTCGGGCGAACCCAACTAAGTAGAGCTGAAACGACAATGGATCCTGACACTTAGATAGTAAGACTATGCTGGAGCACCGAAATGCTCAGGTTACCTAGCCCAGGGGCTGCGGCTGCATAGGGCTGAAAAGACGTCGGAGATCCTCGTTGCAGTCTATGGAGCCTGAAGAAAGAAGTTACTGGCAGGCGACCAGTGAAGAAGTTCGTGGTGATCCAAGCCTGGATCAGTGAAGATGGATACCTGTAAGCAGAGGGGACCAAGTTCTGAATCACTAGCCAGTGATTAGATGGGCACCAGGATGGCACCGGGCAAAGTCACCTCGACCAGGTGAGTGGGCGACGCTGGGCTCTGCAGTCTCTTGGACCAGGAGGCGTTGTCGGCGACCAGGATGGAGGTGCGAGCTGTCCCATGAAGATATCTGCTGTTGACGTCGCTGGACCCAGGATTGGGGCAACAAGTCTTGGCAAATGCAAGCCCACGCGGTGGACTCAAAATGGCGTCTGGAGTGGACCAGGAGGGTCCAGGGTACTTCTCTGATGGAGGGAAGCAAGGGCCAGTCTGGAGCAACCAGACCAGCGGTGTTGTCGTCGAAGTTCGTCGTCAGGAGGGCCACTAGCCAACGGGCAAGTGGCCTGGACAACGCGGTGAGCAGCAAAGAGCAGAAGGGCCCCACGCAGATCTCGTGGATGCAAGGGGGCTGGACTTCGGTGCTGGAGCTGCTCAGGGTTGGGGCTTCTCTTACCCCAAAGCACTCGGTCGAGGGTCACTCGGGAGTCGTGCTGGTCAAGCGTCGTGCAGTCTTGGAAGATGGCCGGTCCCTCGAGGTCTCGTCACACCCACGAATCACAGCTGGGCTGATGATGTAGGTAGAGGTCAGAGGTGCCAGGGAAGCCGGTTCTCGTCGAGCTGGGCAGTCTTGATCCGGTGAGGAGACTTACAGCAGACCGCGATGCTTGGTTGGTGCCTGCTGCTGCAGGGTGACTACTCCTTAGTCACAAGGGAGAAATCTTAGGAAGAAGTCTTGAGTTCCTTTCGTGGAAAGTAGTTTCAGGATTCAAAGATGATCTAATTTGGAAGGGGGCCTGCTCCTACCTTTATCCTGCAAAAGGGGGCTGGCACGCGACTAAGTCCTGCCCTATGGGTGGGACTAGGAGGGGGGTGGTTACACCCCTCTCCTTTGGCGGGCTTTCCCCAGATCAGGGGCTGGAGTGCCCCTGGAACTGGTTCAAGCCGGCCTATGCACAGTGAGCACCGGGGTGCCACTTGCAGTCACCTTCCTCTAAAGCCCTGCCTACCTAGGATACACAAAATCCTGTCTGGGACGGTGCTGGCACCGCCCCTGGCAGGAAACCCTTTGTCCTTGCCTCCTGCGCTGGGAGGACTCCCAGCAGCAGGAGGGCAGACTTGTGTCTCGGTGGCAGCATCCATCTTGTGGAGCTGAGGCTATGTCTGACTTTAACCGGGGTTACAGGTTACATACATGTCGTGTCCCTCTAGAAGGGTGGAATGCTAACCCTGTCGCCAGAATTGGCGAGGGGTTAGTATTCCAATTCGTATGACACCTTACTCGACATGTTTTGATAAAGCGATACCAGAGTTGGCATATAACTGCGAGGATTATAATGCACTTAAGATTATATGGTATTCGTTGTCATGGAACAGCTATTAGGACTTGGTTCCGCAAGCTGCAAACGGGCTCAGCTCATGCCAGAGCACCATTTCACCTTATTCCACGCACTCTGCCTTCAGGATTGTTAAGGCCTGCCATAGGAGTGACTGATAGGAATATAGGTGTCCATTTTAGGTTTAGATATAGGAATACTATATCTAAAGCAAAGGGTGATTACACCACCTTGCCCCAGCTGTCAAGCAGCCAGTTGTGTCTGGTTTAGTTAGTCACCCCAGGGGTGGCATAATACATGCTGCAGCCCCTGGGAGACTTCTGGGTGCACCTCAGCCCTGGGTACAGGGACTTGGAGAGGGCCCAGTGCCAATTCAGTACCTGGGTACAATTTGGAATAGAGAGAACAGCTAGGCTGTGGGTCTGATTAGCAGGCCCACAGCCAGGGAAAGTCGTAAACCAGTGAAGCAAAAAGCAAAAATCTGGGTGATCATAGGATTGCAGACCCTACTCTCCTACATGACCCCCCCCCCAAACTTTGGGACAATAAGCTAACCTTGACCAGGTGAGTCTTCTTGCTCTAAGTGGAAATACCTGGAGAGCCCATCAGCATTGCCATGATCAGTACCAGGTCTATGCTCCACTGTAAAATCCATCCCCTGTAGGGAAATGGACCACCTAAGTAGTTTGGGGTTTTCACCCTTCATCTGATTTAGCCATAAGAGGGGCTTATGGTCGGTCTGAATCTTAAAGTGAGTGCCAAACAAGTATGACCTCAACTTTTTCAGGGCCCACACCACAGCAAAGGCCTCCCTCTCAATATCTGACCAATTATTTCTCTCTGGGGGTCAGCCTTCTGCTAATAAAAGCAATGGGCTGGTCGTTACCATCAAAATTCAGCTGAGATAGAACAGCTCCCACACCCAACTCAGAAGCATCTGTTTGGACAATGAAGGTCTTGGAGTAGTCTGGACTCTTTAGGATAGGTGCTGTGCACATGGCCTGCTTTAGGTCATTAAGTGCTTTCTGACAGCTTGCTGTCCACTGAACTTTCTTTGGCATATTTTTACTTGTCAGGTCATTAAGTGGAGTCACAATGGACCCATAATTCTTGACAAATTTCCTATAGTAACCAGTCAGGCCCAAGAAAGCTCGAACCTGAGTCTGGGTGGTTGGAGGAGCCCAGTCCTTGATGGCCTGTATCTTGCTCTCCAAGGGTTGAACCTGGCCTCCACCTACAAGGTGGCCCAGGTATACAACCTGTGTCTGCCCTATCTGGCACTTAGTGGCCTTGATAGTGAGACCTGCCTTTTGCAGTGCCTCTAACACTTTCCTCAGGTGGACCAGGTGATCCTCCCAGGTAGAACTAAAGACAGCTATATCATCAAGATATGCTGCACAGAAGTCATCCAACCCAGTGCGAACTTGATTCACCAGCCTTTGGAAGGTGGCAGGTGCATTTTTCAAACCAAAGGGCATTACCACAAATTGATAATGCCCACCAGGGGTAGAAAATGCTGTCTTGGGCTTGGCCTCCTCAGCTAACCTGATTTGCCAATACCCAGCTGTCAGGTCAAATGTACTTAAGTAGTTGGCAGAAGCCAATCTATAAGTTCATCTGCTCTTGGTATTGGGTGGGCATCAGTCTTAGTGACTGCATTGAGTCCTCTGTAGTCTACGCAAAACCTCATCTCTTTCTTACCACCCTGGGTGTGAGGCTTTGGCACTAGAACTACTGGGCTAGCCCAACGGCTATCTGAGGGCTCAATGACTCCCAGCTCCAACATTTTCTGTACTTCTGTCTTGATGCAGTCTCTGACATGATCAGGCTGTCTGTAGATTTTACTCTTGACAGGCAGACTGTCTCCAGTGTCAACTTCATGGGTACACCAATCAGTTTGACTGGGGGTCAGAGAGAACATATGTCTAAAGGATTGCAGAACTTGTCTACAATCCTGTTGCTGATGTTCAGAGAGGCTGCCACAAAAGACAACACCATCTACTGATCCATCATCAGGATTCTGAGTGAGCAGGTCTGGGAGAGGGTCACTCTCTTCCTCCTGTCCCTCATCTGTGGCCATGAGCAAGCTCATGTCCTTCCTGTCGACATATGCCTTGAGCCTGTTTACATGGAGCACCCTGAGGGGGCTCCTGGGAGTTCCAAGGTCCACCAGGTAGGTGACCTCTCCCTTTTGCTCAATGATGGTGTGGGGCCCAGACCACTTGTCTTTGAGTGCTGCTGGGGCCACTGGCTCCAGCACCCACACCTTCTGTCCAGGCTTGTACACAGTCAGGACAGCCTTCTGGTCATGCCAAGCTTTTTGGAGTTCTTGGCTGGCCTCAAGGTTTTTAGATGCCTTCTCCATGTATTCAGCCATCCTGGAGCGGAGACCAAGTACATAGTCCACTATGTTGGTTGCAGGCTTTTTGAGAGGTCTCTCCCATCCTTCCTTCACCAAACACAGGGGTCCTCTTACAGGATGCCCATACAGAAGTTCAAAAGGGCTGTAGCCAACCCCCTTCTGTGGGACCTCTCTGTAAGCAAACAAGAGGCAGGGTATCAGGACATCCCATCTACGCCTGAGCTTTTCAGGTAGTCCATGAATCATCCCTTTGAGGGTCCTGTTGAATCTTTCAACAAGCCCATTGCACTGTGGATGATAGGGTGTGGTGAACTTGTAGTTGACACCACATTCCTTCCACATTGCAGTCAGATATCCTGACATGAAGTTTGCACCTCTGTCAGAAACAACCTCCTTAGGGAAGCCCACTCTGGAGAACACTCCAACTAGGGCCCTTGCCACTACAGGTGCTGTAGTGGTCCTAAGTGGAATAGCTTCAGGATACCTGGTGGCATGGTCCACCACCACCAGTATAAACTTGTGCCCTGATGCTGTCTGGGGTTCCATTGGACCAACAATGTCAATCCCCACTCTTTCAAAGGGAACCCCCACCACAGGTAGTGGTATGAGGGGGGCCTTTGTTGTGCCACCTGACTTACCACTGGCTTGGCAAGTGACACAGGAGCGACAAAACTCCTTGGTATTCTCATTCATGTGAGGCCAGTGAAAGTGTGAGACAAGTCTGTCCCAAATCTTTGTCTGGCCTAAGTGACCTGCAAGGGGGAATCTCATGGGCCAAGGTGAGAAGGAAACCCCTCTGAGACAAGGGGATGTCCAGCCTCCTGGTTGCACCAGGCTTGGGGTCTCTTGACTCAGAGTACAGGAGTCCATCTTCCCAGTATACCTTGTGGGCACATGTGGCGTTCCCTGCAGCCTCAGCAGCAGCCTGCTGTCTGAGGGGTTCAAGGGAAGGGCAGTCTAACTGTGCCTTCCCCAGGTCTTCTCTGGAGGGTCCCCCTGAGCCCAGAAACTCAACTTGATCAAGTTCAAGCTCTTTAGGCTCAGTTTCCCTCAGCTCTTTCAGGTCAGCCTCCTCAGAGACTTGATCCTCAACCTGGGGCAAGGGGGAAGGCAATGCCTTAACCCTACTGCTCTTCTTCTTGGAAGGTGTCTGGTCCATTGTTCCAGGATCCAGCACCTGTTCAGTGGGGCATCTTCTGGCCTGTGACCTAGTCACAGCAAGCACATGTGCTGGCAAGCCTAACATTTCCATGTGAGTCCTCTGCTTCACTTCTGACCATAGTGATGACTCCAAATCATTGCCCAACAAACAATCCACTGGGAGGTCTGAACTAACCACAACTTTCTTTTGGCCACTTACCCCTCCCCAGGAGAAAGCAACAATCGCCATACTATGACTGGTAGTGATGTTGCTGGCATTGGTCACCAGGAAATCTGTACCTGGCATGATCTGTCCAGGGTCCACAAAGTTAGGTGTCACCATGGTGACACTGGCACAAGTGTCCCTATAGGCCTGAGCCATTTTGCCATTTATTAAAGGTGTCTGCCTGTATTTGCCCAAAGTATTGGGACTGACATCAGGGGACATATCCATATCCCCTGTACAGACAAGGACAGCCTGAGTGAGTGTGCCAACTAAGTTGTCAGACCCCTCAGTTCCCAAGGTTAACCCAACTATTCCCTTGGGAGGTGCACTACCACTACTGACTGTACTAGGGGGTGCAGTTGCCTTAGGGGCTGTAGTGGTAGGAGGTTGCCCTCCTCTTTTGGTGCACTCACTAAACCAGTGAGACTTACTTTTACAGTACTGGAACCACCTTTTTGACTGGCCTTCTTGAGTCTTCTTTTTCTGCTGTGAAACCTGACCCCCACCCTCTTTGGTTTGTTGGGGACCTGTTGAAGACTTCTGGTCATTTTGTTCACTCTTGTTACTACCCTTTTGGTCTGCTTTCTTCTGACCACCCTGGTTCTGAGTCTGGTTCTGCTTGACCCTTGTTCTGACCCATCTGTCTGCCTTCTTTCCCAATTCTTGGGGAGAGGTCAGATCTGAATCAACAAGGTGCTGATGCAACAACTGGTTCTGACAATTATTTAGAATCTATTCTCTCATGATCAGATTATACAACCCTGTGTAATCAGTAACCTTGCTACCCAGCAACCAGCCTTCCAAAGCCTTAGTGGCACAATCAACAAAGTCATTCCAATCCTGAGACTGAGTTTTCTGGGTGTCTCTGAACAGCAACCTGTACTGTTCAGTGGTTAAGCCAAACCCATCAACCAGTGTGTTCTTCAGGACTTGGTAGTTGTTAGCATCCTCAACTCTTGTAGTGAGGAGCTTATCTCTACCTTTGCCTTCAAAGGAGAGCCACAATATAGCTGCCCACTGACTTTGGGGGATGCACTGGACGGTGCAGGCCCTCTCCAAAGCAGCCATCCACTTTTGGATGTCATCCCCTTGCTTAAAGGGGGGCACTATCTTAGTCAGGTGTTTAGTATCTAAACTCCTTTCCTTATCTCTAGGGAGATTGCTGCCACCAGTGGGAACTATCCCACTCATCTGCTGCTCTCTAGCAAAGGCAAGCTTTTCTTTGGCCAGGGCAAGTTCTTCCCTTTCAATCCTTAGATTAGCCTGTTTCATCCTAGCTTCATGCTCTCTTCTCTGAGGGGAAGTAAATCTCCTCTGGGGAGAAATCCTTCTCCTCTGAGAAGAGGCATTAGAGTGCAGAGATCTATTGGAGTCCCTAGAATGAGATCTATCCCTTCTAACTCCAAGGTTAGGCCTTACTAGGGTCAGTACTGGGGGTCCCCCAGATCCTTCCCTAAGTAGGTCTACGTTGGCCCTAGTAAGTCTGCTGACTAACTCAGACCTGTTGTCTGCCTCATCCCCAGAGAGTTCCTCTTCTTCCTCCTCCTCAACTGCATTTTCAGTGTCAAGGAGGTCTGGATCTCCAATGGTACCCTCTAAGGCTGGCATATTCCCATCTAACTGAGAAACTTTTCTCGCATCATATGTCTCTAAGAGACCTATCAGAAAGGGAATGGTGGGGTTAGACCCCTGTTTCAGTTTCCTGGAGGTACACACTTGTCTCATCTCCTGGAAACTGAGAGCTGCATATCTTGATTTGACCTGTGGAGGGTCAATGGCCACTAGGGGAGTCTCTGAAGACTCTCCATGGGTAGACATGCTTTTCTAGTGAGGTGTAAGTGGTGCACTTACCTACACTATATGTTTGCCTACTGATCCCTTGCTAGAGTTGTAGTTTAGGGTGTGCTGACCCTAGGAGCTACAACAGCTGGTTCCGTAGAACTCAGAGTATTCCAAGCTAAGTTATATGTACCTTAGCACTTATGTGATCTTTCAAATGATATTCTTAGGATATGTGTGGTAAAACAACAGCAAGCTCAAATCCCAACCGCTGCTCACCAATGTGAGAAGTTGGCCTGATATATAATGTTCACTATTCTAGTGAACACTTTGTATCAGTCCAAACAACCCTTATTGATGTCTGGTTGTAAGTCAACCTGATAGACCAGCTATCCTAGTAGCATGGACACGTGCAGTCTTTAGGCTAAACTATAGAGGGCGTGTTAAGCCAGCTGTTTTACCATCACATTTACCCCTTGAACACCAAGTGAAAGGACACCACACAAGTTATGAAAATAAACAGATATTTATTTATAACAAGTCTACCCTGAACTCTTTATGAGTCAGGGAGCTAAGCACACAACAAAAACTCTTACGAAAATACTTTAAGTCGCACAATTTACACAAATGCCCGAGGGGCACGAAAAACCATATACTAAACAAGTGGAATGCGAAATTACTAGCAGGTAAGTACTATTCTCATAGGCTTTAGAATCGCTAGGACTGGACTACTGAACCTTTAGATTACGAGCAGGAGGCCTAGGGACGTCGTGTGCAGAGTGGGAACTCTCACGCGTAAGGCGGGAAAAAGTCTATGGAGGCTAGTAAAAGCAAAGTTAGTGTTCTCGGGCGAACCCGACTAAGTAGAGCTGAAACGACAATGGATCCTGACACTTAGATAGTAAGACTATGCTGGAGCACCGAAATGCTCAGGTTACCTAGCCCAGGGGCTGCGGCTGCATAGGGCTGAAAAGACGTCGGAGATCCTCGTTGCAGTCTATGGAGCCTGAAGAAAGAAGTTGCTGGCAGGCGACCAGTGAAGAAGTTCGTGGTGATCCAAGCCTGGATCAGTGAAGATGGATACCTGTAAGCAGAGGGGACCAAGTTCTGAATCACTAGCCAGTGATTAGATGGGCACCAGGATGGCACCGGGCAAAGTCACCTCGACCAGGTGAGTGGGCGACGCTGGGCTCTGCAGTCTCTCGGACCAGGAGGCGTTGTCGGCGACCAGGATGGAGGTGCGAGCTGTCCCATGAAGATATCTGCTGTTGACGTCGCTGGACCCAGGATTGGGGCAACAAGTCTTGGCAAATGCAAGCCCACGCGGTGGACTCAAAATGGCGTCTGGAGTGGACCAGGAGGGTCCAGGGTACTTCTCTGATGGAGGGAAGCAAGGGCCAGTCTGGAGCAACCAGACCAGCGGTGTTGTCGTCGAAGTTCGTCGTCAGGAGGGCCACTAGCCAACGGGCAAGTGGCCTGGACAACGCGGTGAGCAGCAAAGAGCAGAAGGGCCCCGCGCAGATCTCGTGGATGCAAGGGGGCTGGACTTCGGTGCTGGAGCTGCTCAGGGTTGGGGCTTCTCTTACCCCAAAGCACTCGGTCGAGGGTCACTCGGGAGTCGTGCTGGTCAAGCGTCGTGCAGTCTTGGAAGATGGCCGGTCCGTCGAGGTCTCGTCACACCCACGAATCACAGCTGGGCTGATGTAGGTAGAGGTCAGAGGTGCCAGGGAAGCCGGTTCTCGTCGAGCTGGGTAGTCTTGATCCGGTGAGGAGACTTACAGCAGACCGCGATGCTTGGTTGGTGCCTGCTGCTGCAGGGTGACTACTCCTTAGTCACAAGGGAGAAATCTTAGGAAGAAGTCTTGAGTTCCTTTCGTGGAAAGTAGTTTCAGGATTCAAAGATGATCTAATTTGGAAGGGGGCCTGCTCCTACCTTTATCCTGCAAAAGGGGGCTGGCACGCGACTAAGTCCTGCCCTATGGGTGGGACTAGGAGGGGGGTGGTTACACCCCTCTCCTTTGGCGGGCTTTCCCCAGATCAGGGGCTGGAGTGTCCCTGGAACTGGTTCAAGCCGGCCTATGCACAGTGAGCACCGGGGTGCCACTTGCAGTCACCTTCCTCTAAAGCCCTGCCTACCTAGGATACACAAAATCCTGTCTGGGACGGTGCTGGCACCGCCCCTGGCAGGAAACCCTTTGTCCTTGCCTCCTGCGCTGGGAGGACTCCCAGCAGCAGGAGGGCAGACTTGTGTCTCGGTGGCAGCATCCATCTTGTGGAGCTGAGGCTATGTCTGACTTTAACCGGGGTTACAGGTTACATACATGTCGTGTCCCTCTAGAAGGGTGGAATGCTAACCCCGTCGCCAGAATTGGCGAGGGGTTAGTATTCCAATTCGTATGACACCTTACTCAACATGTTTTGATAAAGCGATACCAGAGTTGGCATATAACCGCGAGGATTATAATGCACTTAAGAGTATATGGTATGCGTTATCATGGAACAGCTATTAGGACTTGGTTCCGCAAGCTGCAAACGGGCTCAGCTCATGCCAGAGCACCATTTCACCTTATTCCACGCACTCTGCCTTCAGGATTGTTAAGGCCTGCCATAGGAGTGACTGATAGGAATATAGGTGTCCATTTTAGGTTTAGATATAGGAATACTATATCTAAAGCAAAGGGTGATTCCACCACCTTGCCCCAGCTGTCAAGCTGCCAGTTGTGTCTGGTTTAGGTAGTCACCCCAGGGGTGGCATAATACATGCTGCAGCCCCTGGGAGACTTCTGGGTGCACCTCAGCCCTGGGTACAGGGACTTGGAGAGGGCCCAGTGCCAATTCAGTACCTGGGTACAATTTGGAATAGAGAGAACAGCTAGGCTGTGGGTCTGATTAGCAGGCCCACAGCCAGGGAAAGTCGTAAACCAGTGAAGCAAAAAGTAAAAATCTGGGTGATCATAGGATTGCAGACCCTACTCTCCTACAAAGGGGTTAAAATTTAAGTGGTCCCTCGTACTACTTAGATAGGACCCAACTATTCCATAAGTCAAACCAACTCTGTCTCCATTCCAGAATATTTACAATAGGGAGTCTATCGCATAGACTGGCATAGCAAGGTGCTTTGTCAAATACATTCAGACCGGCTACCTCAAGGTGAAGAGAGTCCTCCAAGCCCCTCCCAGGGTGCACTCTGCTTCCAAGAAGGGTGCTACTGTAGACTTCTTATGCAACATCCCCTTAGCCTATATTTGAAAAGCAGCCTCCTGGACAACCCCACGACTTGTATTCTTTTTCACCTCTTTTTTTATTGACATTTTTTCATTTTAAACATACAACATGAACAATGCATAGACACCATGTATATCTACCTTCAAGTGATGCGATATCAAGGTCAGCACAGTGTATACAGGTGAGCCATTCAATAGGATACTGAGAGAAGACTTGTGACCGTGTCTGTATAGGGGACGTATAAATGTCAGGCGTTTTAGACATGGTATTTCATAGGCCAAACTGCGGCCATAGGGTACAACAAAATGAGGACAACTTAATGAAAGGAGGTGTAAGGGAGTCGCTGGAGACCTGCTGCCGTATGTGGTATAACAGAGTGGACCAGCCCCAACAGAGCTCAATGAAAACGGCATTATGAAGCTGGGACATACAACCCTGGGAATCGTTGCCACTCAACCGATGTGCCCAGGAAGGGTGAGCGCTGGGGATCAGACCTGGTCATTGTCGCGAGGCTCCCCAGTGCCTGTGACTATCCACTATTACTTCAACACCATAGTATCCCATTGAGACGCTAGGGGGAACTTTTGGATACCGAGTAGATCCTCCCTACGCAGAGCCACCCCCTTCGCCGCAGCCCAGTTGAGCAGGGATCGGTGCCTGGCTAATGTGTGAGGTTCCAGGGGGGATTTCCATTGCTTGGTGATCAAGCCCTTTGTTTCTTATTCCTGCTGAACAGGTGCAGTATGTGTACCTCCCATCTGGCTGGGACAGTGCGAGATGTGCAAGTGGCTAGTGTGGGTGCCACGCTGCTCCAATAGTCTTCTAGGGGCAGGACATCTCCACAACTTATGGAGAAGGTCTACTTCTAGCTGACGGCATCGGGGGCAGGACGCAACCGCTCTGAGGAAGTACTTATTGACTTGAGCTGGGGTGAGATAAGCCCGGTGTAACACAAAGAATTGAATTTGCTTATACCGCTGATTACGCGGGATGTATGTCGGACTACCCCGGACAGCTATCCACTCCCTATCTGTGAATGCCCTCCCCAAAACCCCCTCCCAGTGTTGCAGCAGAGGAGTCAGGCTGGCCTCCGTGTGCTGACAAAGGGAGGACGCGAACCATCACGTCAAATGTCCCCCGGTTCCTATCACATGAAGGTATTGCAGTCTGTGGTGTGTAGGTGGTTCCTGAGCAAGTGTATCCCACTTAGAAGACAGCGAGGCTATAAGTGCTTGGTGCAATAAAAACTATCTCAGGTGTAAGTTAAATTCCGTTATGAGTTCCTGATATGGGATTTAAAAAAGATCTCCTATATCATGAATGCCCTCTGCGGTCCAGTGTCGGGTCCCGTCGGTGATTGCAGCTGCGTACAGAGCGTGCAGACGAGGCACTAATATATCAGCATATGTCTTAACCTCTTCCATGCTCATGACGAGCTGAGCTCGTCATGAGGCACGGCGCTCCGGTGCTCATGACGAGCTCAGCTCGTCATGAGCCATGGAACGCTCACACGCAGGGATAATTCCCCTGCTGTGCTGAGCGTTCCACGGGAACGGGTGTGGTCATGACGAGCTCAGCTCGTCATGAGCACACGAGCGCCGTGCCAGCACCGGGGCACTGGCACGCCCCCCAGCACAGCGGGGGAATTACCCCCGCACGGAAGGGGTTAAATAATCCCTTCTGGAGTCTGTCGGGACTCGGCGTCTTACCGGATGCCAGGGACCGCAGTGCCTCCCTGCTATTGTTAGCGTGGGCAGCGTCACAGTGTAGAGAAATGACGCCACACTTTGTCTGTTTCCCACCTGCCGGGTCGTATACAGCCTGGCGTAATGGTCTGTCATTGCTGCATGAATGTCCTTTTGAGTGCTCCGCATATGCCCCAGGTCATCTATTAGCCTCTTTATAGGGCGTTGAGGATGCTCTTGTCCTGTCAAATAGGCCAATAATTTCCCCGCTTTGTCTACCGCAGACTGAACAGGCCGAATGTGCCAAGTAATTATGGTACCGCAGTCTTTCTTAGAGTACCCTCCTTTCCGTATGGGCATCGTCTCGCTGCCCTCGCTGGTCCGGGCGAGTATCGGCCTGCGATTCGAAGCAATTGTTTCTCAACAGCAGACAATGATGTGTCCAGCTGTTTACGAATACTCCATGTCTGCCCCAGTGAGTGCCGTCTGACAACTACTTTAAAAGCTTCCCACTCTGTCAGGGTTGATTCTGTAGAATCTGTGTAGAGCTCAAAATATTTGGCCACTGTAGTCTCCAGGAGCACCGAAACGCTGGATCCTCTAGGGCCACTGTCTGCAACTGCCAGATTGGGGTTGGAGGTAGCCCCCACCTCCCAGGCCAGGTGCATTATTTGTGGATTATGGTCCGAATGTGTCCGGCCCAGGTAATCTGTGGACTGTATCAGAGGGAGTAAGGCAGGGGATGTTAACATGCGATCTAGGCGCACATGTAAGTCGTGGACCGGGGTATAGAATGAATAAACTCTAGAATACGGATGACGCCAGATGTCGGAAAGCGACAAATAGCCCATCCAGGTACGTAACAGGTGTGCGTTTGAGGAAGCTGTGGAGCGATGTAGGGGAGGGAAGGAGCAATCAAGAGAAACATCTAACAGCATTAAAATCTCCTCCCCAGTAGCCATGGGACATCTTTCCACCGGAGCAGCACCTCTGACAGACTGTTTAGAAAGGCGGCCTGCACAGTATTGGGGGCATGGATGGAGTCCAGTAAGACAGACTGGCCATTTAGTTTAACCGCCACCAGCACATATCTCCCATCAGGGTCTACCAACACCTCCTCCACCTCCCAGGGAACCCCTGCTTTGACCCAGATAACCGCTCCTCTAGCCATGGATGAGTAGTTAGTACTATATATCTGACCCCGCCAGTGACGGCATAACCAGACTGCCTCAAGATTTGTCAGATGTGTCTCCTGCAATCGCGTGACGCTAGTCGCTCTGCGTTGCAGTTAAGCGTATATGGAGTACCGCCTGGCAGGCTTATGTATGCTCCTGACATTCCAGGTTATGGTGTTGAGATTAGTCATTGTGGCAATCTAAGGCTAGCAGGTCCCACCCGTATAGTGTGTTTCCCAGTGTGAGGTGAATACTCCCAAGGAGAGTATATGTGGCGGCAGCAGGTCTCGGAGCAAGGCGACTCGTGCGAGGGAGAAATCCTAATTAGGGCTCCCAGTTTTCCGTTTTTATTGATTTTTACAGATAAATACAGACAGAAATCAATGTAATTCATGTCTGTATTTATTTTTAAAAATGGAAAAATACAGAAAATTGGGCTTCTTTTGAGTGCCATTCCATACTGTAGTTCGTTAATTCCAGGTGAACAGCTGAGCAGATAGATGTCATGGGGAGTTAAAAACAGGATGAGATTTCATTAACCCCTTCCATGCTCATGACGAGCTGAGCTCGTCATGAGTTGCGCCGCTCGCATGCTCATGACGAGCTCAGCTCGTCATGTAACGCGGTAAAACGAAAAAAGCCGCACAGCGCGAAAATGACCGCAGCACGCATGCGGTTAAATAACATATGTCAACAACCTTTTGTATTTTAATGCCATTACTTACCTCTGGGTGTATTGTTATGTTATATTTGGCTGCTTAATATACTAAAGCATGTCAGTCGTCAAAGTATGAGTGCATATTAATTATTGTAATACATGTGGAAATGTACCATATTACAACTTAATTTATTCACACAACACAGAATAAATATGGATAAATACTGAAAAGATGGCCCAAAAATAAATATGGATAAATACAGACGGAAATTGTAAATAAATAAATACCATAAAACCGGGGAGCCCTAATCATAATATGTATCATCCAATCATCTTGAAACATCATAAGAGCAGAACCCGAACATGGAGGTCGACTGGGGGTACTGAGTTAACAAAGAGGAGAGAAGAGAGAAAACGGGTACAAATTCCACCCACCTTATTCCCCCCTCTAGAGCATCTGGCATGTAGTTTTGTAGGGAAAGCCCCAGGTGTGCATCGTGAACCAGTGGGGACTGGCGTGTATCTCTTGATCCCTCTAGATGTGTGCCGGCTGCTTCTGGGGACTTTGCGCAGATCCAAATCGTGGAACGACCCAAACCATTCTGCCTGTGTGAGGCAGGTAACTCGTTGTCGCTGATGAGTGACCACAGGGGGCAGCTAGTAGTAGGAATTGGCCCGTGTGGCCCATCCCTGGTACCTTTGCCAATGTAGACATGCAATGTGTGGAACATCGCCTGTGCATGTCACTTGTGTGGCATGTGTAACCTCAATAAATGGAGGAGAGGGACCAAGAGTGAGCGGGAGGGAGAGTGATGTGGTATCAGTCCACTCATTGAGCGGGAGGGAGAGTGATGTGGTATCAGTCCACTCATTGCAGTTAGTTGTTAAGAGCCTTTTCGCAGATCCTTGTCAAACAATCTCTTCTTACGTCTGAGGAGTGATGCCCAGAAGATGAGGCGAGCTGGTACTCGAAGACCAATCGCAATAGATTCAGCATCTTCGCGTGATTTCGTTGGGGATCCTACTGAACCAGCTGGTGGTGTATGTTTTGTTGGATGCAGTGCAGCGACCACCTGTAGCACCTCCTGACGTTCTGATCTACTCTGGTTAGGGTTCGGAGCGGTTACAGGAGACTATTTTGACCGCAAGCTTCCGCCTCTACCTCGACGGCGGTTGCGCCCGGACCTCTTCTGTACTTGAAATTCATTGGAGGGCCTGGGCATTGTTGCTAGCCCATTTTCTTCCAGCCAGTCCCATGCCTCTGCGGGGGTGTTGAAGAACCTAGCGCTGCCGTTGCACAGGACCCTTAGCCGGGCAGGAAATAGTAGGGAGTAGCTGAGTTCAAGCTCTCTCAACTGTCGCTTAACTGCCATGAAGGTGGTATAATCCGGAAAGAATGAGATAGTAACGTTCTGTACTCTTGGGCCAGGATGTTTCCCCACTTCCCTCAGTACTGCATCCCGGTAATGAAAATTCAGAAGGCGAAACAGAAAAGGGCGTGGGTTAGCTCCTGGTGGAGGACATCGGGCGGAAACCCTATGCGCACGTTCTACCACATATTGTGAGGAAAGCAGTCCGGGGGGCAGCAGTTCTTTCAACCAGGATTCTATGTAGCCTTCCGGGTTCGAGCCCTCCACACCCTCCGGAAGGCCAATTACACTAATGTTGTTCCGTCGTGACCTCCCCATAGCATCTCTTCCAAGGTGCGGACACGGTCTATCAGGGCCTGTAATGTTGCTGAATGACTATTAGCTCTTGGTTGGATGTCAGCAAGGGCGACTTTGTTTTCGTGCACACAGTCAGACAGCTTGTGGTGGTCTGCCCGTAGGAGCGTAAAGTCCGACGTGATGCCATCTATTCTGCTTTCTAGGGAGACACGGGTCTGCTCCAAAGGCGCACCTATCCTTTCCAATGCTGCCAGGACCGTATCTAATTTGGTTGACTGGTCTGGGTGGTCAGTTTCTGCCGGCTTCCCCCATGCCCCCCCGAAACTCCCTTGCCTACGGGGCGGTATGAATTGTCCGATAGATTAGTCGAGCGGAGGAGCCCCAATAAATATTTGCTGCACATTCGCATGCAGATATGCGATGGGCTTGTACGAGATCGACTCTGTTTGTACTGGGTGCCTCGCTAGCACTCTCAAGTGCTGCAGGAGGCACCCATCTTGCCACAGGATGCCCCTACCACGCTGTGTCTTGGGCTAGAGTCTACTGTCTTAGTAGCACTGAGGTAGGCACTCGCAGAGTTTACTACCCTGCGCGCAACGGTAGAGCACTCACTTTTAACCTCTGTGGCAAGTACAATCAGTTTCCCCAGAAAATGGCAGCGGCCACAGTCTAGTTTACAGCCTGACCCAGACCCAGCAAGCCCTGGGGCGTTCTAGCTTTTACTAACAGTGACCTCACGCTATGGTCAAGGGTCAGGTTCAGTGAAGGCAATCAGGGAGGGCGAGTTCTGTGCCGTTCGGCCCTATACCGCGCGTAAGGAGGCCTGGGCCCGACCGACACTCAGGCTCGCCCTCCAGTGGGCCACAGGCTGAGCAACAGTCCAGAACAACTGCACCATCCACAGCGACCGCCCACAGATAGGGAAGGATACATTTTTCCACCTCAAGCTTGATAGACTTCCTAGAAGGAGAGGTCCGCTCTCTGGGGTATCACGGGCGACAGAAAGGCTTCCCTCCCTCCAGTGCCAGCAACTCTAAGTGCAGCCTAATCTAAGTACAGACGTCCATTTCCAGATAAAGAGACCGGGAGCCTAGGCTCGACCAACCCCCGGATCTATCCCAGGGCCAGCCCGTCTCTGTACAGTCGCAATCTGTACCACAACCACTACAGGCAACTGAACAGCACGGTCTTTTACAAGCACCGAAGTATTCTCCTCTGTGTGAAGGGACTGGACACTCCACACCTCTCCCTGTGGCGAGTCAGAGCAGTCACACGTCTGGGAGGCAGCGCCTTCTGAACGGTTCGATGCCAGATTCTGGCCCAACCAGCATCCGGGCACTCCAGTGTTGCTCTGGATTGCCCCCGCAGAGCTCCAGGGTGCGGCTAGATGGGTGGGCTCCGGAAGAGCAAGTGTCACACAGATCTGATAGACATCTAGCCGCAGATTCCTTATCTTAGAATATCCCCAGGCGTCAGACTGGATCCAGAATTTTTTTGCAGCAGCACCTCTGCGCGCCGGGCGATGGCGCCACATGACCCCACCCTGACGTCGTCCACGGGCGAGGTCATATAAGTTCCTCTCGGCGCGCTGATGTCAGTTTCCTTCTTTTCCGCGTGCAACACGGATCCCGAGTAAGCGGTTCCTCTGGCCTGTTTTCAGGCCCCTTTTTGACGCTTCGCATCTGGAACAGTGTGCGATGCCCTCGGGCTTTAAAACGTGTACCTCCTGTTCGCGGCGAATGTCCCCGATGGACCCACACCGTATCTGTATGTGGTGTATGGGCGAACACCACGAATCGACAGATTGCGACCCCTGCCAACACCTCAAGCCGAAGTCCCGGCGGGAGCGCAGGATGGAGCTGCATTTGGCTCACCTGTCCTGGTCGGAGTCGTCTCGGCCCCCGGCCTCCTCATCAGCGGCAGTTCCCTCTGGCAGTGGGTTCCATTTGCAGAGTCGGTCGCCCTCTGGTTCCCAGGTGCGTCGTTCGCCTTTCTTGGGTAAGTCACGATGGATGTCGCCGAGGTCCTCGACCTCACTTCCTTCTTTTGTCGGGGTCACTAGTTCCCGGAATCCTCCGGACGTGCGCCCCCAGGCGTCTCCCCTCCCCTATCCGTCGTATCCGGGCACAGGGGCGACTCGGACCCAGATGAAGGCTTATGCCGCGGCTCTGCATGCCTCCCTTGGGTCCTCTCCTCTCCCTGGGGAATCCTCAGTGCCTCCGCTCCACACGGGGTCTCCGACGGACTCCCCTGCCCTCTAGGGATGATGGAGATATGGCATCGTCAGGGCGCGGCCCGGCTGGATCCCCCTCTCCGACCCATAGCACCCCTGCCGCGCCACATAGTCCGTGGGGCTCCCTTTGGTGTCGCAGGTGGTTGCTGGTGCTCAAAGCTTTGCTTCGGGCCCACCTCTTCCTTCCGGACAGGCGGCTGCCTGTCCGGAGGTGGGGTCGCCGCCGGTCCGGCGCTGTGGACTTGCCTCCCTGACTCCGACTCAGACTCCATTCCTTACTTTGGAGTCGGAGCCTGTTGTGGTTGAGGCTGAGTCGGTGCCTGGTCCAGCGCCGTAGGCTTGCCTCCCCGGCTCAGGGCAGGGTCGGCGCCAACCGAAGTCACCCTGTCGCCGCTCTGACGCCGGATTTTTTACTCCTGTCCGGAGGCTCATGGGGGGGAGTTCGACGTTGCCTCAACGTCCGGCGATGCCAGATCTGTCCTTGCCTCTTTCACCCTTGGAATGTGTGGCCCGTTGGAATCCCTGCCTCCTCTGGCGCCCCATCAAGACCCTCATTCGTCAATGGGGCTTCCTTCTTTTGGGCATTGGTCGCATCCTCAGTTTGTTGGTCAACCTCCTTGGGGTGGGAGACTTAGTGTACAGCCCTCACCCACGGATGAGTTGCTGTCCCCTCCTCGGAGGGCTACTGAGGTCAGTGCGTCGTTCATTAGGGTTGTCTCCTTGGCCGCTCCTGTTCTAAATATGCAACCCCCTTCGGTCCCCCTGCCTGTTTACCCTCTGCTGGATGTCCTCCACTACGGTTCGGGGAATGTAGAACCGCTTCTGCCCTTCAAAGCTTCTCTTTATGATGCCCTTTTGGGCTCGGCCAGCTTCCAGTGATCCGGTGGCTCGTTCTGTCTTGCACCGCCACCGTCCTGCTCCACATGATCCAGTTTGCTTATTTGTTCACCCAGACGTTCAGGGGTTTGTTCTGCAAACTGCTTTCCCTTCCTTGCCTCAGCTGATGCTTCCTCCCTCCCGGGAGTCCAGATGGCTGGAGTCGTGGGGTCGTAACATTTTCGCCTCCACTAGCACAGCTCTTCGCTCACTAAATACAGTGTGCGTCTTGGCTCGGGCTACCTCTGACCTTTGGTACTCTGCAGAGTCTCTTCTATTAGCCACCTCTGAGGGCGCTCGAATTGACCTCCTTCATCTTCTCCGTGATGGCCGTGATTTGGCAGAATTTACAATCTGCTTGCCCTTGGATACTGCGGATTCCTTAGGCCGAGCAATGGCTGGGTCGGTTGCCCTACGACGCCATGCTTGGTTGCGGGATGGCGTATTCCCGGAGAATATCCGGGAGCGCCTTGTTAACCTACCTTTTGATGGGGTCCTTTTGTTTGATGCCCACCCTGATTTGGATGTTGGGCGCCTCCTTGCGTGCTTTCGCCCTCCCCCATAGGTCTATATTTCGCAGATCTCTGTTTGACATGTTCTGGGGTAGTTACCCTTTTTATTTAGCATCCACCAGTTGCACTATGCGTTTTTAGGCTGGCAGTAGGCCTAATGTGGCGGTGTTCCTCAAGTTGTTTGTGTGCTGTCCTCTGACTCTGGTTTTCCCTAAGAGGTCTTTCCCCGGTGTTTTTTGGGGGGGTGCCTTACTCCAAGTGGGGTACTTGTATGCTATTGTATAGCTCTGCTATGCGTCAGGCGGGGATGGAGGTCCCTTTGGGCTCTCTACGTCCACTGACGCCATTATCTTACCGTTGCACGGTGTTCAACGTTGTGCCTTTTGGCGCTATCTCCTATACGCCTTGGGTCGCCTTGCTTGAACGTTGTATAGGTGCCTCATTCTCCTCCTTTGGAGTTTTCACTGTATTTTTACAAGCTTCAAAATGCGGAAACATCCTGCCATGGGTGCACTATGTGGGCTCCTCCTATAGCACCTGTAGTTGCGTGGTCGTGGCTC
The DNA here is from genome assembly GCF_964261635.1 of Lissotriton helveticus. Classification (NCBI taxonomy): domain Eukaryota; kingdom Metazoa; phylum Chordata; class Amphibia; order Caudata; family Salamandridae; genus Lissotriton; species Lissotriton helveticus. The sequence continues at coordinate 155,263,432 of NC_136068.1, read as the reverse complement.
TCCCCCTTTGCTATATATATATCTACAGATTGCCCATGGGGGTATCCCTTTTTCTACATCTCCACCTCTCTTCACTACTGTGAGGTCTGGTCCTATGTCTCCATGTTTCAAGGAGCATTTCAGTGCTGTACTCGAGCTTGCCCTCATTCTACAAGGCGGTGTCTTTTCCTGCATCTTCGGCAATAAGGGTTCCTTGCTTTCCATTCCCTGGGGTGGTACCCCTCCTTCAGGATGCTCCTTTCTTGGTGTTCATATAATAACCAGTCCCTGTCTTCTGTGGGGGTAAATTTCCTGTGGACGTGGTCTGGAGATCTGAGGTTCTTCTCTACATTTATGCGTGTTCCTCTTCACAGCTCCTATTGCCACTTTTGGTGCCTCTGCTGCCACTCCCTTCGGATGTGTCATTAGGTCTCGGCCTGGCGAATGCGCTGCTCTGCCATGAGAGGCCTTTTGGAACCGATACGATTCCAGCGTACACGCGGGGAGACAAACGAGACAGAAGATGTGCACGCGGGGATTGGCCCCTGTACTCGCGGAGTAAGACGGACGCACTATATTTTTAGGTCAAGAGCTGTGCACACGCTCGAGCATGGTGGTGGGCTTTCGCTTTACCTCCTTCACACGAGCCGCATGGCGTGGTCCGCTTCCACCGCGCTTTTCTCTCTCCTCCCTCCCTCACTCTCTCCTCCCTCATTCTACTACCCCTTGGTTTTAAAGCACGTAGCGCCTTCATTTAAAACTGTTCTGCAGTATTTTTGCACTGGCGTCAGTTTAACATGTTAATGTAGAGCCATTTTCACTCCATTCAGTGTGAAGAATTTCGTAACTTTTATAGCATATGTTAAGATCTGCTCCCACTTGTAACAAAGCTTTGTTTTCACTTTGACTGACAAACTTCTGCAGCAAAGTATTTTTCGGCTGTTTTTACTTTTTAACATAATCTCCCAGCAGAACTCTATTTCTATTCCTAAAATATCAGTGGTCGCATCCTTTCCACCCTCCAAATCGCAACTTCACAAAAAAAAGCTTACGTTACATGTTTAAAGGGTTACGATGTGGTTAATAAACGTTGTCGGATGCATTTGATTTTAGCTCACCAAGCTAAAACTTCCCCCAAAAAACTGTATTAATCAATCATAATAGGGCGGCAAACCCTAGTGCATTTATCAATGCTTGTTCACTAAGCTGCTGTACAAGTGGTCAAAGGATGGGAATTCTAACCCATGTATTTGTAACACATCGAGTGACTCGGAGAACATCTCTTTAAAAGTTTTATGCCGGTGAGTTTGTCAATGTTAGGGTGGGGGTGGGGGGGCGCGCTCGGATGCTGGAAGGCTAACAACCCCCTCCAGGGGGGGGCAATGCATCGATGGGGCAGTTTTTAGACAAAATAAGTGCAGAGGACACACCGGTACAAATTAAGCAAGGGCTCTGCGGAAGTGTGACGTCATGTGACTGGCTGTATGTGAAGGACGAGTGTTAACCCACCCCCCACACATACACACTTTTCCCCCGGTGCTTTCCGCACCCATCATATGACGTCACACTTCCGAAGAGTCCCTGCTTCATTTGAGCCGGTGGGGCATCTGCACTTATTTCCAAGGACCAGGTTTTATTTTTCCTCAAACGTTGACACAGAGCAAGAGAAGAAACACGGGAAGGAGGAAAGGAAAGGAGGAAATGAAAGGACAACCCGAAGGCAGGGATGTACAGGAAGCTGCAAGAGTGAGATGCAGGTAGTGAGTGTCTGGAGGCGGATGAAGTAGGCACCAGGGGGATTTAGGACTATAGCGCCTTGGTGTTCAGAACCCGACCTTGGCAAGCGCCTGCCGAGGGCTTCCAAACTCAGGGTCCTGGCATTCATTCTTTTTTTTTTTTTACAAATTAACCACTGGCCCCGATGGAGTCACTGCTTACTTTCACAGCCCACACGATAGTGGTACCTCTAGCGGCTAGAAGGCAGCGCTGGCACTAGGAACGCGATGGCGGTAACTTGAAAAGAGGGAGCAAGGCGAAGTCTGTCCCCCTATAAATCGAGTTGGGGGGAGGGGGGGGGTTGCCTCCCGCTGCGGGGGTAGCGCTGCACTTCATGCCCCCACAGGGAGGTGTCACAAGGCTTCGTCAATGCTCTGCTTCTCGGAGCACCCCACAAATTCTGTTGCATTTCCACTGGGTTTGCATTCTATAGCCCTTCACACCCTTGGACTCGAATGGTTTCAAGTTGCAGCTTAAGTATATAGCTCCTCCTGCTGGGGACCAGGTGTATTACAGTAGATGTTGTGTCCCGGCTGAATACTAGTCGTGAAAGTGAGAAGTGAATGGGCGGGACTACGGTTGGTGCTGTGACATGGCACTACTGTTCATGTGGTTGTGGATCCATGTGCCGTCACTACAATGGGTCCGTTTTCAAGGGGGATCGTGAGGTCGTTACTCGTTTTGGGACCTTTTCCTGTCACTGGCGATTGGTGCGGCCACACAAATGGGTAACGGTTTTATAGGGGGAAATGTAGGAACACAAGCAGTAGAACAATTGTTATCAACTGGAATTCTCTCCATTTGTGGCTCCAAATATAAGCCAGTCAGCAAGGGAGGAAACATTTTCAAAAAGCCCTCAGAATCACAAGGGTAGCCTGAAATTCAGAGTTCTACCAATAACCAATAGCCCTAAACGCAGTATCTTGTACACATTTACAAAAACCGTCGGCTTCCTTTGCACCATAGATTGTTCCATATGAACTGAGCATTGGTTGTACACAAAGAAAAATCATCTTAAGCTGCAGCTCACCAGGGGCCTCATTTATAAGACTGTGCGTCACTTTTACGCGCCGGTGCGACACTTTTTGTGACGCACCAGTGACGTAAAAAATGCGCCTTGTTGCGCCATATTTACAAAGTGACGCATCTAGTTAGATGCGTCACTTTGTAAACCCCTGCGCCAGGTATAATGTATGCAAGGGGTGCGTATTGACGCAAGAAAGGGTCGTAGAAGTGATGCCGTGAAATCTATGAGATTTCACTGCACCACTTCTAAGATGCCATTGCGTCAAAATCTTGCGCCTGCCTCGCAGCAGGCGTAAGACTGACGCAGGCCCTTTCACAGCCCCATGTGAAAGGACGCATTGCTGGAGTTGCGTCACTTTTGTGACACACTCCAGCAATGCGTCACTTTTGTGCTTACAGATACGTCAGAAATACTGACGTATCTGTAACTCCTTGCGACATGATGCGCCATACTGTAAATATGACGCATCATTAGTGTCGCAAGGAGGGCGCAGTGAAAAGTGACGCATCGCTGTTTTCACGCAGCGATGCGTCACTTTTCATAAATGAGGGCCCTGGTGTACTTCATCTTTTCCTATATCTGCGTCATATTTCATGCTAGTGTTATATTAATATTCACAATGTACTGCTGTGAGTGCGGGAAGCCTTTCCCCAATGGCTTCTGCGGAAACATCGCAACTCACAGGTTGGTATTTCAGTGCCCCTCCAAGGAAGTGCTTTACGTCGCCTGATGTGGTGAGAAGGACTCCCCTGATGCCACCTATGTGTACATTCTGACTTTTTGTTTGCGCATTTCATAAAACTGGTCATATCAAGATATTGGCACCAGGCAGCCTGGGTTCGAGTGCATGGGCATCACTTCACCTGCATGGCATTAGGGCAAGAAGGGTATTATTCCAAACGACCATCATTTGATGCGTCAAGGCGCTATACGGACGTTTTTGCTTATAGGCAGAGTGGGTGGAGGTCGGTCTGACACTAGGGTGGAGGTAGTTAGAGGAGTGGGTTTGGGATAAAAACGCTTCAGGAAAGAAAGAAAACTTTATTTCACTGTTTCTTAAAGTGCATAGAACATTATGCACAGAGTGCAGATCACATCTGAAATAAATACAAATTCACGTGTGTGTTACATGTACTGCTCCTTGTAGAGGTGAACAATCTAGTCAGGGCACAAGTCCTGAAAAAAGAAGTGGGGGGACTAACCTATTTAATCAGTATGCTAGTGGCATCACGGCGCATGACCACACCGCGTGAGGCTCGTGACATCACAGCGCGTTACATCACAGCAAGTGGCATCATAAGAAGTGACATCAGATCTTAAGCCTTCACATATATGTTTAGCAGGTCTATCATGAGTGCATTTGAGCAAATTTCGAGTATACTTGCAAACCCTCCTGATTTAGGCAGAAGATTCACACTTTTGTACGCTACACATAAAACAATATAACCTTTTGTCAGCGTTCAGCTTTCTCTGGCCGTAGTACTTTAAAAGAAATAGTGATATTTAAATTATTACAACACCTTCAGTGGTAGTAAGCACTATATAAATGCTATTTATTTTGTGCAAATACTGGGAAAGATCAACACATCTGCAGTTCTTACAGTGAATGCATATCTCCTAAACATAGCCTGAACAAAGTGAAAAGCTGTCTCTCTTAAGTATGTGTGAAGTGTTAACAAGGTGCGGGCCTTTGTTTCCCCTCTACTGCATTTGCTTCTAGGTGTGAGGCTCCTGACTGCTCCCAGCCAAGAGACTGGAACAAAAGGAGGCCTGATGACCCCTGAGTTTCGGCCTTTGTTATGGGCACAGCAGGAGTCAGAAATTAGCGCCCCCATCCCGGCCCGGCCCCCCTGCACGTTGTTATGGATCAGAAGCGGATTACAACCTGCAGGCTCTGCTGAAAGTGTCCCGATGTTTGGAAATTACACCGGGACGAATTCAGCAGGGGCCAAACTTCTTGGCAGGGTGGACGTTGTTCACTCAGTGAAACAAGCTTTGAAAATGCAATAGGTCTCGCCTTTGATTAAGTTAAAGCTATTTGCTTTGCTAATGGTATTGTATAGCAAAGGAAATGGGTCAAACTTAATGAAAGGCGAGACCTATTGCATTTTTAATGCTTCTTTTTAGGTTTCGCCTAAGTGAAAGCTGCGCATTGCGCAGCTTTTTCACGCAGGTGAAAACCTAATGAGAATAATATGTGGCTTTGGAATACGCCATCTGTTCCATTGGCTAGCTCCATAAATGGAGGCTAGCCATTGGAACAGAGATCTGTCCGTCATGGCCGGACCAGATTCGTGGGCGTTCCCGCGATTTCTTCCCTCTCCGCCCCTCTGTGCGCGTCATCTCGGCGGTGGGCAGGTTGTTTTGTTTTGTTAATTCCAGGCCGACCGCTGCCGGAAGAAGTCCAGGTGAGTGCCCGTTCCCGCCCCCCCCTCCCGCTGTCCGTGCTTTTCCCGCCCCCCCTCCCGCTGTCCGTGCTTTTCCCGCCCCCCCTCCCGCTGTCCGTGCCTTTCCCGCTCGTCTTTTACTCGTCTCGTCTTATGTTGCCTGCCCACCCCCCCTCCCGCTGTCCGTGTGCCCGCCCGGCCCCCCTCCCGCTGTCCGTGTGCCCACCCGGCCCCCCTCCCGCTGTCCGTGTGCCCGCCCAGCCTCCCCCTCCCGCTGTCCGTGTGCCCGCCCGGCCTCCCCCTCCCGCTGTCCGTGAGAATCTCTGGGTGCCGGCGTGTGTTTGGCCACGCGGAGCTTGTTGCTAAGGATGCGGCTTAGCACTGACTTCTTTTTGGCACTTTGTTCGACGTGAGAAATCCGCGCCTAGTAGGGCTGCTTGTTATGCCCCCGCCAGGTTGGCCTCGTCCATGTTTCTCTGGGTGAAGGTTCCACAGATGTAAATACAGCCGCGGCCCGCTTTGTATTCTGTTGACACAAAGTGAAATAAGTCGCATTGGCTGCCTCTTCTCTTCCAGCTTGTTGAAGCAGGAGTGTGCTTCTGTTTGTGAAGGGGGCATGGGGGCCTCCTCTGAGCCGTGTGAAGTGTGTGCACTGCAAGCGCTTTCTTTAGGTCAGTGAGAGGACTTGGCACAGCCTCTCGCTAGGATTAGAGGGAAGCAGAGGCGATGTTAATTGGAAGGCTTTGTAGTGGCAGAAGAGAAAACACTTTGAAACCGGAGGGCTTCACATTCTTCTATTGACCGTCATTCTGGCAGCACCCAGTGGGTCTCTTAAGTTTTACACAAATTATAGCAGATCAACCAGCATGTCGGACTGACATCAGTATCTTGGCATTTCCGATTCCTGATTTTTCAGGTGTGCTATTAGGGATATGAGTACTAGAGCAGGTCTCCACTGCCCAAGTTCATATTTGCCTTCAGCCAGGAGGTAGACGGGCTCAACAAGGAAGTGAAACGCACTCCCACTGTTAAGTTTAGAGGGTGTAGGAATGGTTGGTAGTTCGTTTTTGTGAAGTCTTCCTGCTTATCTGGGCAAAAATCAGGGACTTTGTCTGAAACCCAAATGGATTGCCTTACAATAGATGTATTTCCCTCTTGGAAAGGTTTGGGAATTTGTGGAAAACATGACAACCAAAAAGATTTCTGAAATTTCCCGAAATCTACAATCTCTTCAACCTCGAAGATGGTTTAGAAAATGTATGCATCTGCTTTGCCACAGTTACTAGGTTTCTGCAAAGATGTACCAGAGTCCGATAAAGCCACGTTGCTACAAGCACCTGTAACTGCTCACCCATAAGCGCCTGATATTTTCTTCGGTTTTTATTTTAACTCTACTTTGGTCCGATTTATAATTCCAGAGCATTAATGATACCCTGGAGACTGCTGAACACCGCATCGAGTGCTGCTACCCGAGAGTCAACACTGTCGTGCCTTGGGTATTCTTCCAGTAGTAGGGAGCTTTCTGTACGAAGTGCTTCGTTCTAATGAACTCCGTTGTCTGCAAATGATTTTACTGCAGCTGCAGACCTCCTTCGCTTTCATTTTTCCTAATTGAAAGGTCATGTTAAAAATAGAAATATTTTGTTGGAATTAAAGTGTACATCAAACTAAAGGGAGGTGACATAACTTCATCCAGTCTTCTATTGACAAACCTGGTGATTTTCATGTTCTGCTACCAAGCGTAGTATATTTCTTTTTACTGTCACTGTTTTGTGGAGCTCTTTGGTGTTTGTGTTTTTTTAAAATTTTTAAATATTTAGGATTATATTTCCAATATGCTCCTCTCGTCTCTGCTATGACGAGAAAGCCACAGAAAAATCATGCTGTTTTGTGTTGATGGGAACTCGTTTATTTGCCATGAAGGTTTGTGACGGACTTAAACTTCAGATTTTTTCTAAAATGTCTTTGTGGTTGTTCCATAAACCAGATGTGTGAAATCTAAGTATATTTTGGGGGGGGGGGGGGGTTGTGTAATTATCCCAGATTATGCAAAATCTTTTTGCTTTAATATTTTCAATTCCACTTGGATGAATGTTAGGAGGTGTCTTAAAACATGTCCTTAAACGATTGGGGACATTTTGTGGCACTTGAGGACGAACTTCTTGCATTGTCTGCATCCAACATATCTGCATGTATACCTGGTACATATCAAAGTGTTTTGTTGATTCTGATGCTAGGTTAAGTCACGGTGGCCTTTCAAAATCTGTAATGCTAATCCACTTGATCCTACTGCCCCAGACTATCTGCTACATGCTGCTGCATGAAGCTATTGGCATTGTAAATGACAATGCCATTTATTTATCTGTTTTCAAAACCAACACATAAATAAAAAGTTTGTCATTTACAATGCCAATAGCTCTAACTTTTCCGAAGGCGAAACCATTGCATTGTAAATGCTTGTTCATTGGGTGTTACTCTACACTATGTCTGCTGTGCCAGCGGGACAGCTCCTCTGATGCCGATCGTCCCAGGTGCTGCACCCTGCATCTCTGGTCTTCAAGCTGCCTGGTTGGGCAGTCCCATGCTCATTTTTAGCTACGCCACCTTGTCTCCGTCGCTGTCTGCTCTGTGCATGTTTCAGTTGTGGCCCGCATCAGCGTGCTTCAGAGTGATACTGTTCACCCCTTTGGTGACTAGGTGTGCACTTGGCGTGTCCTTTGTTCCCGCCTGTACTTCTAAGATGTTGCTCAGTTCCTGCCTTTTGCCCTTCGATTCCTGGATGTGGCCTCTCTAGCCTCCCTTGCGTGGGCTAGCCTGGTAGGTTCTGGTTACATCACTTCATGTTATCCTCTGGCTTTGGTTGGTGTCCACTTTGTGCACCATTGGGCTGGGAGTAGTCCTCCTTCCTCCTTCGTTCTGGACACTCTCTTCAGTTCTGGGATATGGTCAGTGCCTTTTATACATCTCATAGTCATACAGGTATGGTGTCGTACCATTCTGGCAGTTTTGGGATGCCTTGTCTCCTGTTGTCTTTTGCTCTTCTGAGCTACTTGGGTTGCTGTTCCTCCGCAGCCCTCCCCATACTCTGTCACTCTGTTGCCGGCTCAGTGCTTCAGGCACTTTCTGTTGTTCTATCGCAGACCCTCCTCCCCCTCGGGGTATGGCTGTGGAATCTATTCTAAGTTTGGGAATCTGCGGCTAGGTGTCTCTATCAGATGTACAAGTTACTTACCTTAGGCAACGATGTATCTGATAGAGGCATAGTCTAGCCGCAGATTCCTTAACGCCCACCCATCCTCCCCGTTCTGCGAGGACCTTGCCAGGTGGGCTTCTCCACTTTTCCTCCTTTCAGTTGCCATTGGTTTTCTTCCAGGGTGCTCACATGGTTGCACCTCCTTTAAAAATTGCCATATGCGGCTCCCTCCTTCCAGGTGGCTTCTTTCCTCTAAAACGGTGCCTTTTGATTCACCATCATCAGGCGATTCTTCTTCTTCTCCTGTTGCCTTCCCTCCCTCCCGCCTTCTCCATTGTCTCAGGGCTATTGTCTCCTCTATATTTGCCTTCTTTGGGATCTGCTGGGCTGTGTTTCGGCCCTCCCCTTTTCTATAGGGGAAGTGCTATTCTTTTCATACCTCGCAGTAGACTGTTTTTCTTCCTGTGCCCCGTCCTTGTTGGCCGGCACAGTTCTACGTGGTAATAACAATCTACCTTTGTCTGTTGAGATATTCTTCTCTTGTTACTCAGCCTGTGGGGAGGGTCCATGCTTCGCTTTGCAGGGTTCTTTATCAGAGCTTGCCCTGCCTTTACTTCTTCACTTATATGGAGACAGTGGCTGATACTGTCTTTTATGATGGTGTTTTGCACCATCCGCTTTCTTTCTTTTACGGATTTTTTCATCCGTCGCACACTGTTCCCATACTTTCACAGTTTTGTTGGTGGCTCCGCGTTGTGCCGCGGAAAAGTTTCTCATAAGAAAACTGACGTCAGCGCGCTGGGAGGGACTTATATAACCCTGCTGATGTCACGTCCATGGACGACGTCAGGGCGGGGTCGTGTGGCGCTGTCCCCTGGTGTGCAGAGGTGCTGCTGCTGCAAAAGAATTCCGGATCCAGTCTGACCCCTGGGGATACTCTAAGTTAAGGAATCTGCGGCTAGACAACGTCTCTACCAGATACATCATTATGTTATGTTATGTTATGTTATTAGTTCATTTTTATAGCGCACGGCTACTCAAAAAGAGTGTCCCGGCGCTTTTATTGGAGAAGGCAAAAGACAGCTGCAACATAATAACATAACACCAAATAAAAGACTAAAAGAGCAGTGAGCCAGGAGTTCAAGAGAGAACGGCTACTGAATAAAAAGCCACGTTTTAAGGCCCTTCCTAAAAGCCAGCAAGCTAGTGGCTCCCCGCAGGGCCAGCGGCAAAGAATTCCATAGCTGAGATGCCAGCAATCCAAAAGAGCGCCCGCCAAGGCGCGCTTTCTTTACCCGAGGGACAACAGCAAGGTGCAGGGATTCCGACCTCAAAGACCTGGTCGGATGATAAAAGACCAGTCTCTTTTGGAGGTACTTAGCTCCCTCCTTGTGAAGAGCTTTATAGACCAAGGTCAGAGCCTTAAAGGCGATCCTCTTGCGAATGGGCAACCAATGTAACGTTACCAGCAAGCCCGAGGCACTAGAGCGCCTACTAAGGCCGAAGATTGCCCTGGCCGCGGCGTTCTGCACCACTTGAAGGCGCTGCAGCAAGTACTCTGGAAGGCCCAGGTAGAGAATGTTGGAATAATCCAACCTGGACCCAATCAGAGCCTGAACTGTCAGCGTCCTATGTTCCACGGATAACAAAGGAAGGAACCTCCGCAGCATCCTAAGGATGCCAAAGCACATGCCCGACACCCCCAGGATCTGAGATTTCAGGGTTAACCTGTTATCCAACTTCACCCCTAGATTCTTTGCAACCTGAGAGGAGCAGGATGGAGGGAACATATCCCGTGGCCACCAAGTCTGCCAGTCAGGTTCGGTGTCACACCCAAAGAAAAGTACTTCGGACTTGTCGGAATTGCACTTAAGGCTGTTTAGATGGAACCAATGAAAAACAGCCCCAAGGCAATCCCGAATACTCTCCCCATCAAAGTCGCCTCCTCTCGTACAAGAGAAGAGGAGCTGGGTGTCATCCGCATAGGATACGATCTGGGCACCATGCGACTCCACCAGTGCCGCCAACGGGGTCATAATGATGTTAAAGAGGGTCGGGCTCAAAATAGAGCCCTGAGGGACCCCGACTCCCAAAGGCGGCATCACGGCGGAATCAGGCGGGGCCCAGATCGTTTGCCGGCGGCCGGCAAGAAAGGAAGAAAACCAGTCGAACACCGTCCCCCGTATGCCTATCTCGCGAAGTCTTGCGAGAAGACCATCATGGGGAACGGTGTCAAAAGCCGCCGACAGGTCTAACATCACCAGCATGACTTTGCCCCCAGAGTCCAGAACCCCTTTAATGGTTTCCGAAACCTCCAGGAGCGCAGTCTCCGTGCTAAGATGGGGACGAAAGCCCGATTGGGTGGCGTGCAAGATCTCATTAGATTCAAGGAAATTGGAAAGCACGCCTTGAACGTGCTTTTCCAGAATCTTCGTGAGGGCCGGCAGCAGGGAGATGGGCCTATAATTGACTGGGGCCTTCGGGTCTAGGCCAGATTTTTTAAGCAAGGGAATCACCATCGCCTGCTTCCAGGTTTGCGGGACCACACCTAGCCTCAGTGAAAGATTCAAAAGCGGATTAGCCAACGGGTTGATCACCTCCGCGACTTTCGCTAGAAATTTAGCCGGGCATGGGTCAAGGGGAGAACCCGATTTTAAATTGCCCATTAGAGCCAGGGAGTCCGGAGCAGAGATTGAAGGAAACACACTCAACGTCGCCCTAGGCCCGGCCTCTGGCAGTGTGGTGATGTCACGTTCAGTTTGGCCCACCGATATTGGTACCAGGAATGACTCCTGGATGCGTTGGATCTTGCTCGTAAAGAAGTCAGCCAGATCCGCAGCCCAGGTACCAGATGGTTTTTGGTCTGAGGTGTTCGACCAAGGTGAGGTGAATTCTCTCACGATGGAGAATATCTCCTTGCAGGAGTTGGAAGCAGCATCAATTCTCCTGGCTAGATACGCTTTTTTTTCCAGGCGAATGTCCCGGTGATAAGCCTTGACCACCGTTTTATAGGTCAGCTTGGCAACAGTGTCATATTGTGCCCGCCAAGCTCTTTCGGCTACCTTGCACTGCTGCCGCGTAGCCGACAGTGCAGCGGTAAACCAAGGCGCAGAGACCCGTTTCGGTGTCGGGCGAGATGTTACTTCCGGGGCAAGATCGTTTAGCCTGTCCAAAAACCAATCCTGCATGGTCTGCAAATCCCTGTCTAGATCGCCAGAAAGGAGGCAGGGATGGGCCACAGCTGCTTGCGCCAGCATCTCTGGGGTTACTCGATGGAATGCCCTATGGACACGACCCTGTTGATGTGCCGGAGTAGGCACTGACTTACCTATGCCCTTGATCACAAATTTGGCAAGGAAGTGGTCTGACCAAAGGACAGGAGTAACCTCTATACCCTCAAGAGGGACAGACGAGAAAACTTGGTCAAGGGTGTGCCCCTTCTCATGCGTAGGCTCCCGAAGGTAAGGGATGAGTCCCAAAGGGGTTAGCGCCTCAGAGAGTTTGGTGGCAGCCGGATCGGATGGATCATCCAACCGGAAATTGAGATCGCCAGCCACGATAAAATGTTCAGCTTTCAGGGCCAACTCAACCAGCACCAAATCCAGGTCTTCAAAGAAGGTACCGGGTGCACCAGGTGGCCTGTATATAAGCAGTCCCTTAAAGGATTGGTGAGGCGATAGAGTGATAGAGAAGGCTAGGGTCTCAGAGCCTCGGATGTCAATAGCTGGCAGGATCGCACAGGGGGTTCCTTTCCGGACCACTAGCGCCACTCCACCTCCCCTTCCCTTGGCTCTATCCTTTCTGAAGATGTTATAATCAGACGGGATTGCCATAGCGACGTCAGGGTTAGAAGAATCGGTCCACCATGTCTCAGTAAGCATGAGGCATAGTGGCTTCTCTATGTCGAGAAGCTCATAGATGTCCTGCGCATGTTTGCATGCTGACCTGGTGTTTAATAGCATGCATCCGAAGCCCATCCTGAAGGTGTCGTTGCTCAGCCGTAAGGTGAGCGAGCGGGTCGGGTACCAGCCACAACCCGGGCAACGGGATTTCCCATGATATCGACCGGGAAAAACAGCGCGACAGCCAGAGACATGAGGATGGAGAGTGCGAAGTTCGCCAGGGGAATAGCGCAAAACGGGGGTCCCAGGGGGACACATCCCTGATGGTAGAGTCCCACCCGCCGCTCCGCCCGCCTCCGGGACGCTGACGGGCGCAGACGGGCAGGACTCTGGCTTGACTCCGGCGCGAGTCAGGCGCGACCGCTGCGCGTCACCGCTGCGCGGGTGTAGCGAGCTTTAAGTAGGGCTCACCTGTGATGGTGAAAAAGCGCTAGAGCGCTCAGCCAGTGGCACAGTGGACACTCGCCACCCCCAAGATGGCGGCCACGCGCCAAAAACGAAGCCTACAGGTCGTAAATCCGCTCAAAACGCGGTGAGGGGCCCAATTTAAAGTGCAGGTATGTGGGCAGTACAAGCACAGTTAAAAGCAATAGTTACACAAGAAAACAAAGAAAAAAGCAAAAACGGCGATTTTTAAAATTAGTAGCGCTACAGCCTACTATTACAGCAGCCTAGCGCACAAGCGTGTAAATACCTTCTCCCGAAGGTAAGTAACTCATACGTTAACCCCAGCGGGCCCCACAGCATACAAGGGAAGGCCCGGGCCTGAATGGACCTTCCGACACCCCCCTCCCCCTTGAGCCTCACCCCGGGTAGCAGTCAGGCCATGAGTCACCACCTGAGCCCGTAACGCCGATCTCCCAGTGCAAAAGTCAAGAGACCCCCTGCCCCAGCCAAGTCAGTGCCGCAGAGGAGGAATCACAGGCTCCGAGCCAACACCAGCCGCAAACCAGGATTCCCCTCCTTTTTGAGTCTGCAAAAGCGGCTCAGCACCAAACAGGATCCGGGTATCTGCCTCCGGCTAAGGGAACAGGGCCCCGTGGGAGTCTAGGCCCGACCGACCTCCAACCTGTCACTTCGGCGTTGGAGCCCACCCACGCAGATTTCAAATGCGGTACAGTTTAGGCCCGAGTCGGCCCCTGCACTGTCCGCCCTCGCCAGCAGTCTATCCTAAGTTGCCAAGTGCACAGCAGTGTTACGGTACTGGAGTACAAGGGGAACCTGAGCCCGACTAACCACCGGGTCCCCCCTCACCAAGCGCCAGCTCCTGGGCTCACTTGCGTGAGTGACTTCCCAGCTGTGGAGCATCGTTTCACACCTGTCAGCGGGGTCTTTCCTCTAGACTTCCGGGTGACAGACCGCCGGTCCGCCGACCCAGCTGGATGTATGGCTTACTGCACGCTTCGCCTCTGAGAGCAGCAGCTGTCAGCGTCTGCGGGCACACTAGGCTATGAGCACCAGGAGAATGGAGGGGAGCTCAGCTCTGAGTAGCAGCTGCCGCCATTTCCTGATAGGCGCCAAATCAGTTGCAGGCCTCACCCAACAGACCGCTTCTGGTAGCTCCTTCGGTGTAGTAAACAACTCTGCACCGACCCCAACAGGAGAGCCTCCCTACTGGGTTTCCCCTGGGGATGGGACCCAGAGCTCTGTTGCAGTACATCCACCATCTTGAGTGCTTGGCCACCGACAACCCCACAGACTTTTACTAAACATTATAGTGTGGACATCTTGACTCATAAAGCTCTAGTTGGCCAAGCTATTTTAATTACATTATTCCACACATCTGCTTCATCCACACTGTAGCATCCACAGCTTGGTGGGTACTGCTATACAATATATGCTAGCACAACAACATGGTGATGAATGGAATTCTTGAATTAATCTCCGCCACTGGCAATCGTTTGGGGCTGCATTCCAGTCTATCGGCTTTCGCCCACCTTGCCAGTCTATATTAAAAGGCCTGCCTAATGCAAATCATTAACAAACGTGCTTGTCATGGCAACTGTCTGTACCAAACTTCCAGGTGAGTTCCCCTTCAGAAGTGATTGCAGGCATCCCCAGACTGGTTTCAACGTACTTAGGTCTCATCCGTGAGGTATAGCTTGAGTGCTATGGCTCAATGAGCAAGGGACCCACGTCTGGGCATATGAGTCACACTTAAAGGGCAAACTGCAACAACAAGGTGATAGATGGAATGCTTGAATTAATGTCAGCCACTGGCAATCGCACAAGCCACATCCCACTCCATTGTTTTTTGCCCATCATTTTACTCTAGAAAAAGGCCCTCCTTATGCTGTCTGTCGGGCGAAGTCCCATCCAGAAGGGACCACAGGCAACCCCAGACTGGTTTTGACCTACTTGGGTCTCATCAGTGAAATCTAGCTTGAGACCTATAGCACAGTGAGCACAGGACCCACATCCAGGCATGCCTATCGCACTTTGTGGTAGTTGCAATTTACGCCCTAAGTGATAGATGTGGTGGGTAGTACAACAGAAAAGTTCCCCGTAGAGAAGGGTGTAAGGCAGGGATGTGTATTGGCTCCCACTTTATTTTCAATATACATAAATGGGGTACTGGAATATTTTGACAACTACCCAACGGATGCCCCGAGTCTGGCAGGAAAAAAGATCCCTCTTCTAACGTTCGCCGATGACACCCTCATTCTCTCTAAAACAAGACAGGGACTACAACGTCCCCTCTCGAGATTTGAGGAGTTCTGTGCAGACCATGACCTCGTTGTCAATGTAGACAAAACAAAGTTTATGGTTCTCCAGAACTCTAATAAATCCATCGGTGAAGTTAGAATGCAGGAAGGCTCATTAGAGCAAGCTGAGACTTTTTCATATTTAGGGGTACATATTGACAAAAAACTTAGTTGGAAGCCGCATATAGACAGCCTAACAGTGAGACATGCCCAACTTTCTGGTGCGCTGCTCAAGGAGCATAGATGCTCTTATACTAAACCTGTAGCTCCTATTCTCCAAATCTATAATTCTAGAATAAGTGCATCAATCCTATATGCTGTAGAACTGTGGGGGTATGCGAATTTGGAATCTTTAGTGGTGGGTCAAAATAAAATTTTAAGATCATTGATTGGCCTTCCGCAATTGACCCCACTGGTCCCCTTATATTTAGATCTGGGTTGCCAGTCCATCAAGGATGTTGCACATTATAGGTTACTAGTATATTGGAGGAGACTCTGGGTGACTCCAGAGCTGGCCAACTATGCCCTGGCCTTGTTGGAAGTCAGGGAGTTTGATGTAAACAAGAACATTGCATGGTTTAGTTGTGGTAGAAATGTTCTTTATGAGCTGGGGTTACGTCGTTTGTGGACTTCCCCAGCAGTAAGCGCATTTCCAAGTAAAGCAGAGCTAAAGGCTGGCTATTGGCACATGATAAATCTCAGACGGTTTACTGTTTTTATCACGTCTACCCTGTCCAGCACTTTTCTGGAGATCAAACACGAACCAAAACTGGAGCTGGATTGGGACTTAATCACCTCTACACGTGATAGGAAACTATTCCATCAGTTTACTGTGGGAACTCTACCCACCAAGGCCTTTACCTCGAAATGGTCTAACTCAGATGTAAGTAGTAGTAATTGCCCTTTCTGTCTAGACAAGGAAGAATCAATGCTTCACATTTTTATTGGGATGCCCTGCATACAGTAACCAGAGGCGACGCTGGCTCAAACCTATTTGTTTAGCCCTGGGTATCCGGTCATATATTGAGGCTAAATTTCTGGGTCGGGTGTGGGTGATCCGGTGGACTGAAGGGAGATATAGATAAAGTTACTCCGATGTCTATCAACTGAGATTTTTTTATTATCATATATGATGAATTCATTTTGTGATTAGATGCTCTTTTATAGGCAAATCTTTATTATGTTAGTCCATCAAATGCGGACTGTTTTAGAGTTTTTATTAAATTATTTATTGTCTTAATGATGATTGTTATATGTCCTTGCACCAAACAAGTATGGTTATAAAGTGATAACTTGGTATGTTTAACCTGGACTTGATGTTTGTTTGTGATAACTTTTGTGATTTAAAAAAAAAAAATCGAAATAAAGTTTATAAACTGAAACTGATAGATGTAATGCAAACATGTGTAGCTACAGCCACACATTCAACGAATGGAAAATACTATTTACCCCTGTAAGCCTCTGTTTAAGCGGTTAGTGCGGTAGATTCACATTCCATTGCCCTCCTCCTTGGATGCTTGTGCCTCTTTTACTCTACATTGAGCTCCTGCAACATACGTTTCATTCGCACTCCAAATATCCTTGAACCAGCTGTGCAATAAACAGTCCTAACTTCAAGTAGGTGCCCATGTGCAAAGCACAGTAAGAGGAGGAGTTGCAGCACATTTTGGAACTTGACAGAAAAATAACTTGCAAATGCCCGAGCCAAACACTAGATTACAGGATTATGCTATGCATGTGAATCTACAGCACTACAAACAAATGCTAACAGGGTAAATAACTTTTTCGATATGTATATGTATTATTTGTATAGGGCTGGCTGTGACAAGAAGTCATGCCATAGTGGTAGATGGGTCACAGGTCATAATTTCCATTTATGTGGCTTCCCCTGTTCTGCCAGCAGTTGCCAATCATCATCACGATCAAGGAATTTCTCCAGTTTGTATCACTTGCCATTCTGTGTAGGAAAAAGCATTTTATTCTAGAGCCCTATCCTTTTTTGAAGGGAGTGGTGTTACCCGTAAACTCTAGGAAAGAAGAGAAAACCCCGAGAACTCTTCCTTTCAGCTGTTTCTGGACCTGTAAAAACAAGTTACGCAGAAGAAAGAATCCAGTTCTGTGCCTTTGCCAGTGAAGTGGTCATACAGTGCCAGTACATAACCAGTGATTAGAAGTAATGCAGCCTTTGATCTACAGCCATGAAGCGATCTACCAAAGAGCAGCAGGGTATGGGCTAGTTAAACAAATCTATTTGTGTTAGAATGTGTGTGTATTTTAAGTTTTGTCCTTTCGAATATCACGATATTTAGATGCTGCTCAAAACCTTTTACTCCATTCGACAGTCCTATGAACTTTGTGTGATGAACTGGAGTTCACGTTAAATGTATATAAAACATTACACGACAACCGTATAGATATGAATCAGTTTTTATTTTTATAAGAAATTGTGTCTAAGGCATAAGATTCATTGACAAATTGGAAAGATTAGCCTGTCCCAGCCAGCACAAGCTCGCTCCTAACAATAATGCACAATGAATACAACACACATTCTGAAATATCCTGTCAGGGTATCAGTTATTGATACTGATTTTGTGAACATTAAAATTCATTTGGCGCCAGAACAGAAATCTGATTAATGTTGCATTTGATTTTCAGTTAAAAAAAGAGGTAACCTGGTCAGTCGTAGCATGACGCTCAATGTGTAATATTTCAAGCAAATTCTGAAAGCGTCCTGGAATAGGGAAAGATAGTGCAAAAGGTCTGTACATTATTGTCTGTAGGTGCACAGCCACCAAAAAAAGGGATGGACTGAAATGTTGCCCCTCCCCCAAAAAGACAGTTTAGCCTAAACAGTAAGGCCATATTTAATTCAGAATACAAGCATCCCCAGCCATGTAGTAAACCTGCCCAAGTGAAAGGCTGGGGGTGGTTCCCCCTAATTTTAGATGGTTGAGGGCACCTCTTCCAATGTGGTTGCTGTTTAATGTTTTTGTCACTTGCTATGGAACTTTCATTCTCTGTTTTCTTGCTGCCTATAGATTCTTTTGGTTCATACTTGCCAGAAAGGGGGAATGCACTGTCAAAGATTGAGCTTTATTTAAAAATAAAAACAAATACACTGCAAAGGTGAAAAATGTGGTACAATTCAATCAGCACTCAGTCCACATTTTCGATGGCTGAAGTTTAGTTCCCAGATACACTATAGTCATTTTTCACTGCTCCTAAGGGGACTGCTCATAACTTGGGGTTCACAGCTAGCTAGTATGGAAACATTGGAGTCTATTCACAAAGGTATATTTACACATGAGGAAATCTAGACATTAAAAAGTTAAAGTACATTAATTTATTTTAAAATGATTCCCTATGAGGTTCTATTTTTTGTCCCTGCCTTCATTATTTTCTATGGGATGGTTTTGCAGTAACAGAGGTTGGCCATGTGTAGCGCTAGACTTACTCTAGGTCTGAGCTGCAGTACATTTACTACTGGTTTGGGTCCTTTTTGACTGTCGTAACTTTAGAAATGTAGTTTGTGTATAGCAATGGGATTGCCCATATATGGGTGTCTGGTGCTCCCTAAACCACTCCCATTTATTAGTATATCCATGTTTTCCAGTCACTCTCCCTGCTCCCCACCACATTTACTACTAAGTAGTAAACTTACAAGTGTCAGTATCTCCCGACAGAAAAGGTTGAAGAGGTGGAGGTTTACATTTGTAGGGTTCTGAAATGCATTTTGAAGTTAGTAGTACTACCTTGTTCTAGAACATGCAGTTTGTCAATCAGGCCAATATACCTACAGTAGTCAGTGTCTTGACTGCTGTAGCTTAGCATATTAAAGCAGTGCAATTTATAGCCGCAAACACAAAAGGGACAGGAGTGAATGATCATGTTTGCCCCTACTTTTCATACTCAAAAATGCAATACCATCTTCCATCTGTAAAACCAGATTTCATACAAGTTGTGATTTCTACTCTCCCAACATGTATTGGCGTAACTATGATATAATAATTCTTATTACAGCCTGCTTCTGCTATCCACTTGTGTAACCTTCATCGTCCGTAGGATGTGTTCAACTTTCAGTAGCCCCTTGTCTACCCCCACTAAAGTAACATGGGAACAGAAGGCTGGCATGCAGGACCTGAGCCAAAGGCTGTGGGCCTTATTTCGTTAATCTACCCCTTAAAGGTATCATAGGTCAATTAAGTAGAAATAAATGAATGCTTCATCTCTGTTCACTTCTCGTTTGCAGCATTTATCTTTAATTTCTGCCGCTAAATCTAAATATGAAATAAAATTGCACTCAACTGTGTGTTGAAAAGATGTGATCTATTGCTCAAAGTGTGTTGTAGTCCTGACTTTTAGGCCCAATGTGTCCATGTCAACAATATTCTATGACCCAGGTCAAATGACTCCGCTCCTGTATCTGGACACATTGGGAGCATTTAAAAACTGGGGCCTTGTAGAAAACTGACAATACTGCCCATTTTCTGAGGAGAAGATCGGGTGTGTGTGAGCCTTAGATAAAGTTCAGAATGCCTAAAGGCTGAAGAGATTTAAAAATTGCTGCTTTGACCACCAAGGTGGCAGCAGTTTTGTTTTTGATTACAAAGAGCTCATTAAAATATTGCTCTGAGGATCTACTATTTTTAGTATCTAATACCCAAACAGCAGAGCGACACGAGGTGACTCTAAAAGGCTTAGCCCTCTTATTGAAAGAAGACCTAAAATTGAGACAGCGGAGTCCAAAATAGGTCATCCAGTGAATTATGTCACACTAGGTCTCGGAACCCATCAGACGTCGTCAAATAAACCAACCTTGTGGAATAACTGTTGTTAGTGATTGTTAGAGATGTAGGACTGATTTTTGTCACTTTATCAGATGTCCTCTTGAAGTCACCGGTAAATTTAGACCTTGTGGTGTCATAACAGTGGTGCACCCTTTCTTGATGTGGACCCACCCTGGGGCGCTGAAAAGGTTTTTAGGGGGTGAGTCTATCTCCTCCATGAGTGGGAAGCAAGCTAACATATCATCAGTTTTAGAAAGGATAATCCCAAACACGTGCAGCTGTGCACAACGTCTGCCCACTTTGGAAAATGTGTTCAAGGAAGTATTGGGTCACCATAGGCACAGTCCTCCTCAATAGCCAGGTTGTAGTCGGCACCCTTCCCGCCTTTGTAGGCACTGGTCACAATCCTCAGCCAGCCGCTCTCTCCCTGAAAACAAGAACACACAATTAGCACAATAGCAAATGTGCCCCCAAACACTTTAAATCACGGAGTCAACTTGTTTGACACCCAGCGCTTAACATAATAAACTAGTAAAACATAAATTTGATAAGGAACCATGCACACACAAATAGGATTTTGGCTATTACTGTGTCCATCTGAACTGTGCTGGAGCTATCACTTAATTTATTGCATACATGTTGCATTTTGGTTACTTCAATTATATCAGAACTGACAACATTCTGCTATGCGACCAGGTAAAGGAGGGTAGAGTTCAATCGTTCGCGTAGAACCGTTTTCTGATCTGCCCCAGCATCGCCCCACTGACTTAGAGCTAGCAGCTGAAAAATAAAACAATGTTTTATTATAGTTTTATTTATCATCTGCTGGCTGAGAGAGGGGTGGTCTGGGCCATGGGAGGGGGGGAGGAGTGGTAGATGCACTTTTAAGAGTGCATGTCAGTTTGACTGGCAGTCTTATGCAGGACATACGGACATGCACATTTAGGTTTCTCCAACCTAGCTGCATTGCACAGCCGGGTTGAAGAAACTGCACAGACTCCCTGTGCCTGAGCAAGCGTTAATCCAGCTCTCTCAGGCCAATCCTTATGCTACTCTCATGCTTGAGAGCAGCGCAGGGATTGGATGGTGAGTCTATGATGTTGATACAGGGACTGCTGGGACCAAGAACTAGAAGCACGAGGCGGCTGGCAGCACTAGAAACATAAAAAAATATATATTATTAAACCCCCGCCACGCACTCCCCTCTCCACCCCCACCACTGTTTATCTGCGTCAACCACCACTGATCTTCCTCATTTGCTTTCCTTTATCTGCAAGTAGTTCAGTGTCCTTAATTGTGGCTGTGCTTGAATCTGAAGGAGGGGTTGACAGGATATGGTGCTGTGTTTAGTCTTAAATGATTGTTGATGAATCTGTGGATAGACGCTGATCGCAGGTTTCTGGCAGACTTTGGTGAGGGGTCAGTTTCTGAAGGTATACTAGGTTTTTGCCCCAGGAGGCCTCGTGGACGGTATAAAGTACCTTGATTTGATACTTGGTTCCTCAGAAGCCAGTGGCGTGCTCGATATTGCTGTGCCCACAGATATTTAGGCACAGTCTGGCTGCCT
Organism: Lissotriton helveticus; assembly: GCF_964261635.1. Classification (NCBI taxonomy): domain Eukaryota; kingdom Metazoa; phylum Chordata; class Amphibia; order Caudata; family Salamandridae; genus Lissotriton; species Lissotriton helveticus. Next base: position 155,242,109 of record NC_136068.1, on the reverse strand, counting down.
GGTGCTGTAGCCTGGCATTGAGTTCATAGAGAGGAAAGTGTAGATCAGAGGTCTTCAGACCATGGGACTCACCCCCCGAGGTTCAGCGAAAAGATTCCCAGGGGGGCGCAATGCTTCTGCAAGGACTTGTAAATAAGGTTGGCCTGGAAGTGCTGACCTTGTTTTTTGGGGTCAGACTGTAATCCTGAGTGCCCTGGGCGCTCAGCCGGTGAGAGGGTTGTTAGAGTCACAGATGTGACTATTTTGCTCTTTTTACAGACAGGAAATTGGTAAATAAATTAAACATGCACACACCTTAAATAAAAATTAATGCAAGTAAAACAAATTAGTCGAAAATGTACACTTTTCCATAATGAAGTCAGTTAGCTAACGCTACTAGAGCAGATGTGTGTGCGTGACCAGAGAGTCACAGAAGTGAATCCAGGTTGGCACGGTGCACAGTAGGGAATTTGTATTTATTGTTCTACGATGTCCCAAAGCACATATGTAAATCATTATTTTGATTTGCTTTTTGATTCATAAAGCGCACAGTTACCCGCAGGTGTTCTGGTACTAAAGTGAGAATCAAACACGTAAACAAAGCAGTGAATAGTTATGTTACTGAGGGAGACTTAGTATTGAAACAGATGTTTTTTTTTTATCGTCTTGCAAAATCTTAAAAGATTAAGTACGGATTGCAAATAGGGTGGTTGTTCCAAGTGTGTGCGGTGATCACATACATTTATTTGTATATATTTTAGTAATAAGTAATTGGAATATACCTAGAAGCATTTGTCCATAGAAAGGACACTCTACAACTCAACTGGTAAGACACTTACATTGCCGCTCAAGAGGAATACATTTTTGTCATGTCGGAGCTCCAAGTGACTCCATCCGTTAAAGCCTATACTAGCGCCCTAGCAGCCCTTATGCTTGGTGCTTAACCAATTACACAGGATTGAGCGATATGAAGGGGCAACTAATCCCAGGGCCACTGGAATTATGAGGCAGTATAGGACTAAATAGTGTGGCAGGGTTGACTAAACTATGCAACAGGAAAATGCTAATTATGCATCGTTCTGAAGCACATTTTGGGATAGCATTACTTGTCAGTCAGTCAGTCAAATAACTTTATTCGGTTAATTAAAACCATAAAAGCAGTACATAGTTCATAAGCAATAAAATACAGTTAAAATACAGTTTAAACAAGTTTTAGAGATGATTGCAAATCCTAAATAAATCCATTAAAAGTATTTACAAGAGAAAGAAATTATTAAATAAAAACAAATTCAAAGAGGTAGATATAGGGAATACACTTTCCAGTATGCTTTGCACATTCCCCCCGAACATATTTTACAAAAAATGTCAGGTTTGAAGGTTGTTTATTGAAGGGAGTTTAGTTTTGTTTTGTCTGACGGCTGCTACCAAAAAACAAGCTACACTATATGTAACCTGCACCGAGTTCAACATCTGTAGGTATAGGAGGGCCGGCCGTACCTGGGCGAAGTTTAGGTCTTTCAAGATTGGAAAAAGGAATTTTTTGCGGGCCACCAGGTAATGTTCACAAAGCATAACTAGATGAAGAGTATCCTGCGTGGAGAAGCAGTCACATGAACAGGGTGGGGTATTTTCTGGAGTACCCCACTTTGTATATGAGCCAAGCACAAGATGTATCTGGTTAAACCGGAACCTTGTTAATAAAAAACGGTGGTATGGTTTGGTTACATATTTTAGATAAGGTTCCATAGCCATGGACGACGAAAGTTGGTATAATGACCTTACCATTGGCTTGCAGAGCTCAACCGCTTCCCTCTCTGTGTCCAACATATTTCGAAAATGCTGCTTGACCCACCTTACATCCTCTTTCTTGAGGCTCTGTGGTAAAGAATACATGTCCGGACGCCCTAGCCTCGCGCATGCCGCTCTAACATACGCCAGCCAGGGTATGCTGGCTGCTTTATCCAGGGCCATACAGTCTTTGAGAATAAGGTGATTCAATGTGATCTCCTCATTTGTCCAAGTTTTAATCCAACATAACAGTGGGGACATTTTTAAGAGATCAGTAACGTATCCCAAGCCTATTTCATTGTGGATTGAATATGTAGGAGATGATTTCGGGAGTGACAGCAAGGCACGTATAAATTTATTTTCTGCAGTTTGAATGCCTGGGGCTGGAATATATCCCCAAATATCTGCCCCGTAGGATGCAATTGCCACGCATTTGGATCTATAAATGCGAGTCATGGCCTCCATGGGTCTTGAACCAAGCCTTTTGGAGAAATGCATGAGTGCTGCAGTGGATCTACTAACTCCATTCTCCTTTAGTTTCAGTTGGGCACCCCAAGTTCCTTTTTCGTCAAAGGTGACGCCTAGATAACAAAAAAAGGGTACCCTCGAGATTGGAGAATTATTACAACTAAAGGACCTGAGCTTCATGTTTTTCTTCCGTGAACCTGTAACCATAACATGAGATTTAGCTGTATTAATCTTTAGGTCCAGGGCTTCCATAAAACCACCAAAGTGATCTAATAGTCTTTGCAGGCCCACACCTGTACGAGCTATAAGGACGGCATCGTCCGCGTATAGGAGGACCGGGATGGGTGACCCCCCATACGCGGCATGTCCAAAGTAGCTGAGTTCAGGAATTTCCCCAGGGAGTTGATGTACAAAGTAAAAAGGAGAGGGGCAAGAATGCAGCCTTGTCTGACCCCTCTCCCTGATCTAAACTTCTCAGTGCATCTTCCCTCCCTTGTTACCCTGACAGAGGCGAACAAATTTTGATGAAAATCGTGCAAGAAATTGACCAAGGTGGTGTCCAAACCCAAATCTCTTAAAATAATCCACAGTTTAGAACGATTAACCAAGTCGAAAGCAGAAGATAAATCCATAAAACCCAGATAAAGAAGCCCCCCCTTCACCACAGTGTATTTGCTAATAATAAGGTGAAGGTTTAAACATTGATCCATGGTCCCCCTATGTGCTCTAAAACCATACTGCAAATCAGAGAGGATCCCGCTCTCCTCAAGCCAATCCCCGAGTCTTTGCAGAATGACTCTGCCCTAGATCTTAACAGCAGAGTCCAGCAGGGAGATTGGCCTGTAGCAGGCAGGATCCCCCCTGTTCCCCTTCTTGAATATGGGAACAATAATAGAGGTAGACCAGGAAGACGGGAAACCAGCTGCAGGTATCGCATTAAACACATTAGTTAATATTTTTGACCAAAATTGCGGATACTGGATGTAGAGATCTACAGGGACCCCATCAGGTCCAGGGGCCTTGTGTTTACTAGTATTTTTAATCGCCCTTTCTACCTCCGTGGTATTAAATTCCATAACCAGATTGGATGGACCGTGGGCGCTGACTGGTGAAGTTGGTACCGTGGATTCATAAATCTGTTTGAAGTGGGAAAGCCATCTATCATCTTCAATCACACAGTCCATGTCAGTTTTCCCATCCTCGGAGAAAAATGGCTGGTTCACAATGGCCCAAAACTTTTTGCTGTCTCTCAGTACATCAATGTCTAGTAAGCTGTCCCAGGCTTCCTCCTTAATTTGGTTCTTGCGTTTAATAACTGCAGTTTTGTATTCTTTTCTTAAGTTTGCCACTAATGACCTGTCTCTGGGTTTATGTTTTAGTGCTTTCAACAGGGCAGAGTGCTTTAGCGAGCATTCCTTGTTAAACCATTTACGAATTATCTTACTTCCTTGCGTGCCCGACCTTAACTCCAAATTCTTGGCAATACTCGCACATATCTCCACATAGGCGGCCACTACATCAGAGCCCAAGGCAGTTGAATCTAAGCAGACTGCCATATTATCCTCAGTCTCTTGGGCTAATATTTGAAAGAATTGCTCAGGAACAATCTTCTCCCATTTTAGCCGCCTTCCCTGGTCCTTAGTCGTCAGATCTCTTGAACCTGCCACACCAGTCGTTCTACCAGTCCGGAAGCAATCTAGGTCCAGCTTTAAGAGGACAGGATGATGATCACTAAAAATAGCAATTACAACCCTATACTCGCATGCCTTAGCCAAAGCCCCGGTTGATACAAAGATATAGTCTATGACGGTGTTGGCGTCTCTCCCAATAAAGGTAGGCACTCTAGGCTCGTTTTTGCCCTGGTCTGGTTCAAATAGGTTTAAGTTCGCAAGGAAAGTTTCAAGGCCCTCACCTTCCTTCGTATGTTCAAAATGGGGGATGCCCTCGGTCGGTAATCCTCCATATCTATCGTTGTAACAATCCCCCTCGCAGGGGTGAATATTAAAATCGCCCAGAATTACCATCTCTGGGACGGAAATGCAATCTTGTCTATAGACTGACAAAAAATCTAACAAGGAAGTCAAATGCTCATTCTCACAGGAAACCTCTTTGGAGTTGTAAAAGTTAATAAGCAGAAAAATATGTGAGTCTGACAAAGTCCACTCTACAACTAACGAATTCGTGGGTGCAGAATCTAGTTTTTTAAAGACCCCCACCAAGTTCAGAGAGCACAATATGAGTAGGCCACCCTTGGCTCTCCCTCTTGAGCCCGACACTGCTGGAGTAAAAAAGCTACAGAAGCCATCCATTGAGAAACTTGTGGTAGTATCCCATGTTTCTTGGAATGCCAAGATATCGTACTGTCTAACGAACCCTTGCCATATAGGGTTTGACGCCTTTGCATTTAAACCCGCCACGTTCCAGGTAAGAATTTTACAATATAATGGGTCATGGTTAGGCATGGTAAGCGACCCCCGGATCTCGCCAGCAACAGGGCATTTGTCAAACGTTGTAGATAAATTTGATTTTTCCAAATCCCTCGAAGTAGTGTCCATACGTAGTTGAATAGGGGTGCCCTGATGACTTCGTCCTATTGGGGAGTCCTGTATTTGTCAGTCAACCCAATCTGTGGTTGACAGACAATCAAAGCGGTTTGCCATTGGAAAGTGGAAAGGGTTGTTTAGCCCATTTACAAAATGATGGTAATAGTGAGGCTGAGTGTAATGTGGGCCAACAAAGGGGCCGTCTTGATGCGGTCTACCTCTTCTTCTCCTTACCATATTCCAACCCGCATCCCCCCCCTCCTCCCATCCATGGGGTTGTAATTCCCATGGGGGGGTAAATCTCTGTCTAGGTTTGAAGTCATGTGGTCCCTTTAGCCAGCTCCATCGGTTATCAGCTTGATTTTCTGGTAGATAAAAGTAGGAAAGGGGTCTAGCAGTCACAGTGCTTTCACGGAATCTAGGAGATCCACTATTGCATATGAAATCTACGGCCTCCGTATTCTCGAAGGTGACCACTACGCAGTCCCCTTGCAGTTTTTTCCTATTACCTCCCACCCACGGGGTTCTCTCTACCATTAAGATCTTGCTCGGTATATTTGGCGGAAGAGGATAATTTTTGGATAGCCAATGGCATACTTTGTTTTTTAGAGCCTGATGCGACTCTACTTCTGAAAGAGAAATTTCAGTAACGCCGGTAAGAATATCCACATAGGGACAAGCATCAGGAGGAAGATGGATATTTCTGCGAGCCGTGCCCTTAGCTCTGGCGAGTACATCAAGATTTGAGGGCTGTGATGTAAGATTGCACAATGAGGCCTGAGGGGTTGGATTAGTTATTGTCATTTTCTGAGTTTGATCTTTTTTGTGGGTTTGAACTATTACAGAGGTCTTAGTTTTAGTACCGTCCTGTTTTGGGGTGTTACTTGATTTCTCTGGGTCAGTACTTTTGGTCTCCAGAGCTCTATTAACCACCGCAGACGGCTTATTGGCCTTTTTAGGTGCATTGGTGACCTGGACTATCTTGTTGTTCATAGTGAAACTAGGAGCACTTATCTCCTTGTGTATGTTCGTTAGGATAGTCTCCAGGCAGCGTAATCTCACCTCTATAGGTTCAAGTAGTACTTTTAGCATATTAAAAATAGTAATGTTGTCTGTACTTACACCGTTCCCCTCCTGTGATGGATTTGCTGGATTACCAACTTCCCCACTCAACTCCAGAATTTCCTCTAGGCTATGGTCAATGATAGTGTCGTCTGGGAGGCTCAAGGATAGGCCATTCTTGGTGGGATGCGATCCCCTTATGGGAATAGATAGGTCTACTAGTGAATTATCAATGATAGAGGGGTCGGAAACGACCTTATGGTCGTTAGGGCCCATTTGGGCCTTCTTCCCTTTAGAAGTGGATGGTTTATTAACATTTCGTTTTTGTTTAGGGATTGCCCCTTCTATCCGGCCCCTTTCGTTAATAGCGGTTATCGTGTTAGGGGAGTTTAACTCACTTCGTTGCACTCCACTCTCTGTTAGGAGGTTAAGGTTAGGAGAGGCCTCCAGGTCCTGAAGGGTGTCTGAAGCATCAGGAACCCCAGTCACCCTGATGTTATGTACTAGAGCCTGGATGTTCGAACGAGAATCGGTATTTGGCGTCTGTGCCTGGGCGATAAGGCCCAGAGAGGATCGCTTGGCCGTTGCCAGGTCTTGGGAAACTCTCCTATCCATTAGTATAATTCTCTCATCAATTAATGCATGAGTGCGGGTGATAAAGTCATCCAATGTGCCAGTAAATTTTTTAGCTCCTGCGGCAGCCATGCTTCTAGTTTCCCAATAGGTCATGGCCAGTGTTATCTTGCAGTGGAAACGAAAGGATCTGAGGGAATCAGGCCAGGGTGTGTGGCCCAGGCCAGGCTCCTTGGGCCTCGGAGGGCCACAGAGGGCCCGCCCTTTGCCCGGGCTTCGCTCGGCGTCCCGCTCGCGTCCCGCTGAGCGTCAAGCCGTTGGTTATAGAGGGACGTTGCGGCCGGGGGGCGTGTCCTGCTGGGGGCGCTGCCGTGCACACCTGTGCAGCGCAGGGACTCCTGGTCTTCAGAGTCCCTGTGGCGCGCGCTCTCTCTTCAGCCTCACGGAGCTCCCTCCTCCTTCCAGCGACTGAGCAGCCCTCCTGCAGCCTCGACCCCACGCCTCAAGCCGCGCAGCGGCACCCGCGAAGCGGGTGCTGCAAGAAGTTGACGAGCGGCAGAGGCGGTCAATCCCTCCAGGGATACAGGGAGGCTGGATGTCACGGAGTCAGCGTTTCAGCGGCAGTAGCACCCAAGTAAGCTTTCAGACGGAGTCCCACTGTGGATTGGAAAGCTTCCCGCTTTTAATTTCTGGTCGGCCGGGGGGCGTGTCCTGCTGGGGGCGCGGCCGTGCACACCTGTGCAGCGCAGGGACTCCTGGTCTTCAGAGTCCCTGCGGCGCGCGCTCTCTCTTCAGCTTCACGGAGCTCCCTCCTCCTTCCAGCGACTGAGCAGCCCCCCTGCAGCCTCGACCCCACGCCTCAAGCCCCGCAGCGGCACCCGCGAAGCGGGTGCTGCAAGAAGTTGACGAGCGGCAGAGGCGGTCAATCCCTCCAGGGATACAGGGAGGCTGGATGTCACGGAGTCAGCGTTTCAGCGGCAGTAGCACCCAAGTAAGCTTTCAGACGGAGTCCGAAAGCATTACTTAGTTATTTTGTCATTTTTAGGTCTCAGCCTGACGAAAGCAGCACATGTGCTGCTGTCGTCATACAAGGACTTCTTGGAATCGATATGATTCCAGAAGCTCGCTTTCTGCTCCGCCTGTGTTTTGCATTGGTGCGCGTCATTTTGCGTCACCAATTATACAAAACCGGGTGTTCTGATTGTCCAGGAGGTTTTTAGTCCCTCCTGGTTACCATCCTGTCTCCTTTTGGCCCTGTCCACTGGGATTGCATCTTTTACTGGCCGTGGGAGACATTGTCTCCTAATTTGCCGCTAAGCACTTTTTTTTGGTATAGCTTTTCGCCGTCCCTCGCTAATCCTCGGGCTTTGTTTAACGTCCCCCCCCTACACAAACAGCTGCAAGTCGGGCTCCTACATAAGACCGTGATTGTTTGTTTTGTTTTAGTTGTGTTAGCAAATCTCCGGCAACAGGGACTATAGCCGAATCATCTAGGATGTTGGCATCTTGTCTTTTTCTTTCCACTTTGAATGACAGCTTCTTCCCTCCTCCAGTCCTTCCTACTTTTACATCTCTCTCCTCGCCCAGCCGTCATTACGCAATATGATTCTCAAACTTTATTGCATTATTTAACATCCAGACCAATTTATTTTCGGTCCCTTTAAATCACGTTAGGCTAGGGTGTCAGTCGCAGATTGCAAGTAAGAATGCACAGCTGGAGCACAAAACGTGGCACTATCGGAGCTGCGCCACATTGTTACCCTCTGTGCTAGATAATTCAGTTGAATACAATTCTGATGCCAGGACTTAATTACTCAGCAATCCTTTAATCACATCCGCTTCATTTTCTTTGTTAAGATCATCTTTATCGACCACGCAAAAGCTCTTGTAACTGTGACCGATACTGATCACATTTCAGTATTTTAGCCAGTGATTGATTTGTGATAACATTTGTAGCATGCTTTAAAGGCACCCCGGTTCAGGCACGTGTTGTTGGATAACATCCTTCCCCAAAAGAACAAGACTGACCCCCCCCAAAAAAAACTTTTTCATTATGGCTGTGGACTGCTTTGCTCGGGTGTGATGGTGGCGGCATCTGCCTCAATGAGCCTTTTATCTACACCGAGGGGTTCAAACTTTTCTTATGTAGTGTAGCTGTCGTGGACTGAGAACTCGAACGTTGAAAGGATGAAGTTTGGAAAAACTGTGTACATCTTTATTCTGTATCATCCCATCTGTGTTTCTCCTTTCTGCTGAAACGACCTTCATGGACCAGCAGCAACTTGGGGGAAAGGACTATTTTGGGGCATACAGCTAGCACCCTCAACTCCCTCGTGTTGAGCCAGACAAAAAAATTCTATGCAGCGTAACTTGTTTTTCCGCCATCTTTACTAATGCTCCTTCTGCTCTGTCATCAAAATAAAAATAACATCAGGTGCCTTCGAAAACTCCTCTGCTACCCTCTTATTCATGCCACACCCCCTATTATTCCCTGCCCCCAGAAGCATAACACATTTCTGGTGTCTCTTGCACCCCTCCTGAAAGCACCAAAACACAAGCATTTACAATGCAATGGTCTCGCCTTTGCAAAAGTTAGAGCTATTGGCATTGTAAATCACAACATTTTTATTTATGTGTTGGTTTTGAAAACAGATAAATAAATGGCATTGTCATTTACAATGCCCATAGCTTAATCTCTCGCAAATGCGAATCCTATTGCCTTTGCACCCACACACACACACAGAGCCACACACAGATTCTCACACACACACACACACACACACACACACACACACACACGCGACACAACACCTTCCATTCACTTTTCAGCCAACTGCACCTTGTTTCGGGAGTTCGATAGAACAAGAACGTTAAACTACAAGTCCAAAAAATGCAAAGTGCGGTTGGTTGCACACAGGGTTCTCTGGGGTGAGGTTGGCTGCACATAGGGTTCTCTGGGGTGAGGTTGGCTACACACAGGGTTCCCTGGAGGTGAGATTGGCTTCACACAGGGTTCTCTGGAGGTGAGATTGACTTCACACAGGGTTCTCTGGAGGTGAGGTTGGCTACACACAGGGGGGCATATTATCAAGGGGGGTTATCTCCGCTTTTTTGGCTTTAAAAGCCAAGAAAGCGGAGATAAAATTATCTCCCTATTACCTAGCTGTCGCTAACACCAGTTAGCGACAGCTAGTAGGAGATAGTGACCATCTTGGGCCCCACTTTGCATGTCAGTGATATTTATCACTAATGACATGCAAAGTGGGCGTGCCAAGATGTTAGCGACTGGAAACAGTCGCTAACATCGCTATCTCCTATTACCAACTCATGGAGATATTCGCGCAAAGCGCGAATATCTCCAAAAGCTAACACCTGCCCTGAGCAGTTCTTAGCCATGTTAGCCAATGGGAGGTGGATAACATGGCTAAGAGCAATAGTTCGGTAATGCATGAATATCGCTGACTTTTCAGCGATATTCATGCATAGCGGCCGATTTTTATCGCATTTGCGATAAACCTTGGTAATACCTAGGTTTATTTGCGATAAAAATCACCGCAGCTCAGCGGTAAATTTTTGTCTCTAACCAAGCAATAGCGATAATTATCGCTATTGCTTGGTAATATGCCCCAGGGTTCTCTGGGTGTCAGGTTGGCTACACACTGGGTTATCTGAGGGTGAGGTCACCTGCCCCATTAAAGGTAAATACTCATTTTGCTTTAAAAATAAAAAATAAAACATTAAATGGGTTTTCTCCACTGTACCTCTGCTTGGGATCCAATGGAGGGATCCGTTTCAGCACACACCATGCATGCTCACCTCTGCGGATGAAACCCCCCCCCCCCCCGCAGCAGGGGTCCTGGTAGGGGGGGGGGGGGGGGGGGAGAGAGAGAAGGGTCGCGCGGCTGCCCAGCCCCCACAGTACCACAAATGACGGCCGGACTGCTGCACCACGCCGCCACTGATAATGCCACCGCGGGCACCGGGACTCCTCTCCGTGCAGCGGGCGCTGCTGCTTCACATGCCGGGGACCGCTGGGCTCTACTGCTGGAGTGGCAAGCGGGCCCCCTGTCCCCACGGCCTCCCTCCCGGCGGCGCCCGACGCACGCCCCCTAGCCTTTGTTATTGGGAACTGTAGCTTATCCGTGCGGCGGACGAGGGGCGCCGCTGAAAGGCCGGGGCGCCGCCTCCCAGCTGGGCGGACCTGGGCACCGCCGTCGGCAGCCCCTTCACAGAGCCTGGAGACATACTTTCCAGCCCCAGTAATGCCCCCGTCCCACAAAATATACTCCTACTCGGCTCCAGAAAAACCCACAACGCTGTGTGCGCCTCTCGCACATGAAACCAGAAAACGCAATTCACCAAGGACGAAAACTCAACTGAAAATGCGACAAAGAAATGAAAGGAAATACCGACAAGATGGCCGTTCTATTTTATTACTTTCTTTAAGGTTTCGTGCCTTGTGTCCTCTTTTCGTTTCTTTGGTGTGAAATTCACCAATGACCAGGTGGGAAACTGGAGAGGGGCGTTACTGAGCTTCGAGAGAATTCGGCGAGGAATTCAAGGGGCCGAGCAACAATATAGGTGAGAAAACACCCGAGGAGGGTCGTTTTGATAGGCGGCGGCCGAGGTTTTGGGCGAGCTTGAGAGGTAAGAGACAGCGCAAGAAGGGCTGCAAAATGGCGTAGGAGGGGCAGGAAGGCAATCGTATGTAGTGTGGATAGTGAAGCCTGCTTCATTGAGGGATACAAGACAGGGAAGAAGACAAGTCCTAACAAGCGCTCGCCATTTGTTTGTAAGCCCCGTCCTTTTCAGACTGGGGGGGCGTGTTTTTCTTTCTCTCCTCTTCTCCATTGGCTGAAATGTAAACAACTGGCGTGTTTTTGACTTGTTGTTTACATTCCAGCCAATGGAAAGAGGAGAGTAAGAAACGAAAAAACACGCCCCTCAATCCGAAAAAGACGGGGCTTAGATGGAAAAAATGACATCACTAAAACCTCTTCTCCAATGGCTGGCCGCCGTTTAGGAAGCCAGCCAATGGAGAAGAGGGGCAGGGTTTACCCTCGCTACTAAGAAACATTAAATCTCGCCAGCGAGACTGCGCATGTGCGCAGCCTACGCTTGCCAAGACCTAAAAAATTACCTGGTCTTTTACCTCTCATGGCTGCTGTCTCACTGAGTGTGCTGCTCCTATTTTTTTTTTTTTTAAATGATCAGATGCACTGTGGTTGACAGAGTAAGTAACTTACTGTATTCGATTTTACAAGAAAATCATACAAGTATACATAAAAACACACACAAAAAAATCTTGAGTTCATCTTAAAATTCTTACATAATAAAATCAGTGCAAAAGAGCCAGCAAAGAACAATGCTACCATAAGAGCCGTTCATAAGGTGCAATAGTGCCATGGCACAGCATTTCTCTGCAACAAAAAATCAGCACTAAGAACAGTAGCCAGAAACCTACATATAAAAAAAACACAGTTTGGTAGTAGAAAATGCAATAGGTCTCACCTTTGATTAAGTTAAAGTCATTTGCTTTGCTAATGGTATTGTATAGCAAAGCAAATGGCTTTAACTTAATGAAAGGCGAGACCTATTGCATTTTTAATGCTAGTTACATTTGCCAACAGTGAGGACATATATGTCATTTCACGAGTACCAGTTTAACACCCAAATACAGAAATAAGCAACAGAAAGATGACCAGTTAACCTGTGCCATGGGCCTTTCAATCAATGGAACACCTGTCACCGTGATTTTTAGTAATATTTGACCAATTGGAGCTACAAACAATTTTTTTGGGCTAACATTTGCAGATGGTGCAGCAGATTACGTATTCTGTCGTAAATATGCGAAGTGCATAATTATTCAGAAAAAACAGTGGCCACAATTCTAGTGGTCTTGACTAAACACCAATTATTGCTGCTTTTCCTGTCCTACCTAGCTTGCGCGCATCTCCAGTGCACACTTGCTGTGTCAATGTTGCCTTGGGCCTCTGGGCAGCGGTCAACGGGAAAGAAAAATGGAAGCAGAGGGGGGTCACCTTAGTTTGGGCATCAGAGAGTTGGCAGTGACGGGATGGGTCAAGATCGGAGCCCTTGTTAGGTCTTGCCTGTCAATGCGCTTGCGCATTGAGCTTGCGAGAATATAGGGGCTTATCCACAGCTTAACCAAACTGGCGATTTCATGCTGTGCCCGTGAAAAGCAAGCTCAGTGCGCAAGCGCATTGACATAAAAGCGCGTGCACAACCCGTGGCTCTCCGTCGCCTCCCCCCGCCGCCCCTTTCTTTACTCTCCTCACTTCGCCACTTTTTTCTTTCCCTTCTGGGTCCTCCCTTTCAGCCCTTCACTTACACACCCCCACAGCCCCCTCTCCCCATTGCCAATTCAAATAACAAAATTAATACTTTTATAATTTGGAAAACATAAACTAAAATTAAAAAATATTTACATTTAACACAGCAAAAGCTCAAACTTTTCTATTGCGAGACCTATTGCATTTCCAATGCTTGTTTTTAACAAAGGGGAGAACAAAAGCCAACTTCGTAAGTCAGCAGCTATCATTAGTGAAGCAAATGCAGTGGCATTGCGTCCAGGGGTCAGAGGGACCCACTGGATCACACTTATGACTGTCTTTCTGGAATAAAGGGGTATTGGGTTCATTTCCTTGGTAGCATTAGGGCAGAGGGCACCTTGCTGCAAAAAGGGGGGCAACACATGGGTGCTTTTTTTTCCCTAAAAGGAGGCAATGTGGCCAAAGGGTGCGAGCTGCCAACTTTGGAGCGGAGGTTCAAGTCAAGGCAGCAGCTCACCATTCTGTAATTCTGGGCAAATCACTCAATCTCCTTGTGCCTAAAAAAAAAATCCCACAAAAATCTGACCTTGTGTAATGTATCTGTTGCTCATGTAAAGAGAGAAGGTGATGATTGTGTAGTTCCGAGAGATGAGCACAACTTCTGAGCCGAGGAAGGGATTTATCACATTTGCTGTGGATCTTTCAAAGAAAGGAGGAAATGTTTTCACCTTAAGGCTGAGCAAAGATCCATGGGTGAGTTTAATGCTTTTGTCAGGGGGCCCACTACAGGTTTTGAGTCTGGCTCGTCGACCCATAACTAGAAGACTCCCATGCTAACTAAATATTTTCATTACTTTGGGCTGTAGCTGGAGTGTCATTCTGAGAAATTTCTCTAAGAAGCTTGGTGCATCCACCAGTAGACTGTAGATTACTGCTGCGATGAAAGAGTTACTGGCGATGAAGCAGCAGACTGCTGTGCAGGATATATCGGGCGTGTTGGTGCTGATTAAGTCAGTAGTGTATGCTACAGCTGACTCGCCTTCTTGCTATTTTGTTCATGATGATTTTGTGACACAGGCAAAAAGACAGTCTGGTTGCTGAATACTTCCTAGCTGTGTTTCACTTAAAGTAGATGAAAATTTGAGTTGGAAAGGAGATTTGGGGTTTCCAGCAAATGCTTCAAGGCTGAGCAGGTGTGCACATTGGTGATTGGTAAGAAAGAGCATTGTTTTTCAGAGGGCTGGCAGAAGGAGTGGTGAGTGTGTCAGGTAGTCTGGGGTTTTAGGTGGTGCCACTTGGGTGGTATGGCAACATTTGTCGGTGGTACATGCGAGTCAAAAAGGGGCCCTCTCTGGGCTGGAGCTTTTGCAAGTGGTTGACTTGGAAGAATGATGTGCAGTGAAGGTACTGTGTTTAAGCATGGCCAAGTGTGGAAAGCATTGGAAGGTTAGTGGACTTGTGGGGTTTAAAAGAGGTTGTGAGTTGGTGGGTCGAAATGAGGTTGTGAGTTGATGGGTTTTAGTGTAACATTCAGTTTGGTCTTTTAGATGTTCTGATAAACCTCCTCAGAGGCCTTTAGGTTTCTTTCATTGGCCTAAATCATGAAGATTTCATTGTTATATATGTTTTAAGTGAGCTTAATGAGGTTGCATAAGCAAATAACTGTGTCAAGTTGGGCCTGGCTTTATATTTAAGATCTAAAGCTAAAGCGGGCATGCTGCCATTTCTTCAAAAGTCAATAAATAAGCATGGAAGAATGGATTGGACTTTAATATGGGGTTGGAAGTCCTGATATTTAATGCCAGGAGATGCCGGCAAAAACATCCCAAGATCTGGAAGCGATAGGCGGATTACCCTGGCCTGGAACTTGACCCCATACCCCCAGCAGACGCATCTATATCTGCTTTGATATCTGGTCGCTAAGATAGGAGATTGGTCATGTGTAGTGGGATACTGCTATTGAAGAAGGTAATGCGGGGACAATAGCTGTGTAGTTGTGTGTGGGTATCATGGGGGGAGGGGGTTTTACAGTGTATATGTTATATCGTTTTCTTTTTTTATGTTTATGATAAACAGTGGGATATAATCGTCAAACACAATGACTTGCACTGCTTGTAATAGCGGTTGTCTCCTGGTTGGAGGAGCACTGCGCCTTCAATACCTATTGATGCAATAAAATATGTTTAAAAAAAAAGCCAATAAATAAAAGAAGAAATTCAGCTGCATTTCTTTTCCATTTGCAAAGCCAATAGCTCTACTTTTAAGTATTGCGAGACCTATTGCATTGCAAATGCTTCTTAGATACTGACATTGCTGGGTAAAGCCTAGTGAAGCTCTCTGGACGTGTGCATTCAAAGAAGGGTCTCGGGTCTCGGGTCCCTGATGATTGTGGTCTGAGTATTCCTGGTGCTTAGACGCTAATATCTCCTGAAGTGAGTATGAGGAGGTGATTAACAGGCTCCTAGGAACAGGCATAGAAATCCTAGACCATGGAGAGAGAGGAATAATATCTTTGCTGTGAGCATAGATGATTCGCAGTACTGTGCAGACTTGCCAAGTGATCAGGAATGTTTGCCTTGTGCACACACTTGAATTGTTGACTGGGGTCTTGTGGCACAATCAACATGGGTATAAAGGTGTGTAGGAATTTTCTGTGTTGAAAAGACTGGGTTAGGTATATTCAGTGTTCCTGCAGTTTCTAATAATAATGTTACAGTTGAAACAGGGCTATGTGTTGTGAGACGCGAGGACTTTTCTTCTGATGGAGTCCTCCATAACTCAAGGGTGGGATGGGATCAGCTGCTAGCACTCTCCCAGTAGGACCGCTGGCTTGTCTTGCAACATTGATATATATATTTAGTGCTTTCATGTGCACTTCAACAGAAAGTAGCAGTCTAGCTGTGACGAGGCGAGCAGCCTGCCAATCACTGCACTCCTACTGGCGGTGACTGGCCGGGTACAATGCTCCATGGTCGCAGAGCCAGGAGGATGCAAGCTATGCCCCGGTGTTCAGCTAGGTGTTGTTGGGGCCACCGGAGTGTCGAGATCGCAATCATGGACCCAGGATTAGCTCACCTGTGCCCCACAGGTGACACTTGTGTCTGGAAAATTCTTGGAATGGGAATTAAATGGTTTTCTGTAGCTGGAATATTAAAATCTTACACGTATGCTTATAAAGCGCCGTTCCTACTCCCCTCAAGCTGAGATTCCATGTAGTGGAAGGCCCTACTTTGCTTCTATGGTTCTTTGCCTTTCAGATTTCAAGCGCATTTTTATTTATTTATTTTTGAGATTTATAAAGCGCTCAAATACCCAAGGGTGTCTCGGCGTAGAATCCTGTTATCCAACCTCCTTTCCCTGCATTGGTCAGTATTGTACTACTGTTCGTCCCTATAGTTCATATGAGCAAGATGGAAACCCGTTTAACTTGAATTGATTGCTGAAACAAGCACTTGCAATGCAATAGGTCTCACATTTGCGAGAGTTTGAGCTATTGGCATTGTAAATGACAGTGCCTTTTATTTATGCGTTTGGAAAACCTGCAAGTGCTGAGTAAACCTGTACTTTGTACTTATGATGGTTACTTATGAGAAGCAAGCTGGCAGTAACTGCATCTCTTTAACTGCCTTGCTTCTTGTAAGCAAAGTCTATAAGTACAAAGTGCGTGTTCATGCACCGCTTGCAGGTTTTGTAAACACATAAATAAAAGGCATTGTCATTTACAATGCCAATAACTCAAACTCTCGCAAATGCAAGACCTATTGCATTGCAAATGCTTGACTATCCCATGCTACTGTTGATCAGTTCCATTTAGGGTTATCCTTCTTATTTTAGACACTAATAAATAACTAATCAAACAAGTAGTGTGCTTGCTTTTTCACTGGTGTTTACGGGTTATCTATAGGCTTTACCACAATCCACTTGCTTAAGAACACATTAGTTTGTTTCTTTCAAGTTAAACTTCTAAATAACAGTGTTGAACGTGCACAGTTTTATAAACTATAAAGACACCAGTGACCAGTTTAATATGTAATGTTTGTCACTATTGAGTAAAAGGAGGGCGTTCAAGACCGACTTACGCATTTGTGTATATTTATAGGCATCCAATAGCCTATCTAAAAATAAGACAAAAAATAGAGAATGTGGCCTAAGGCCAGAGCTCCTGACTTTGCAGCTGGAAGAGGAGGCGCGTGCCCGCGTGTCCCCTGGAAGAAGAGCAGTTTATCTCACCTTGTTGAATACCATCGATTGTAAAGAGGGATTGGGAAGTGTATGTACAAGTACGTGATTGTGACTGTGACGTTGACTGTGCTGGCACGTGGTCTTGATCACACCATGCACCGGATGTAGGAACTGATCGTGTAGTTGCCGTTAAGATATGTGCTGGCAGTCACGACTAGTGGATAAGACTTGGACAGCTAGAACACTGGAGTGTTGTTATAAGAGGAGGGTGTGCAATGCTTGCTTGATCCCTCCCCAAGTAGGGTAGGTCTAGAGTGAGTGAGTGCCTAATAGGGGGAGTAATGGAGTGCATGAGTGACTGAGTGAAAGGAAGGATACAGAGCAAGCTTGCAAACGAAATCACTTTTAGAGCCAAGCTAGATAAAAAAAAAACAAGCGCCAGACGCACAGGGAAAGTTCTTACCTACTGAGGACATCCCGAGCTGAGCGTGCGCATTAAGAAAGAGAAACTGCTTAAGGATTGCGACGACGCCAGTTGCTTGGGGCATGGAGCGCGCAGCCGAAGTGTCCGGGGCTCCCGTGAGCTGAGGGAGCCCTGTGTGTTGGAGAAGTGAGGCGGTAGCCCACCCCGCAGGGGGAAGTCCGGCGGGAGCCCACCCCGCAGAGGGAAGTCCGGCGGGAGCCCACCCCGCCTTTGTGAATGCTGCATTGTGCGGCCGGAGAAAGATTTCAGGCGGGGCTCCTGTGAGCAAGACGGAGCCCCACATGTTGCTGCGCCATGACCGGGTGAGGAGGGGAGTCCCCCCCTGCTATTGAGGAGATCAGCCTGAGAGCAGCACAGAGTCTCCACAAGAGACAGTGAGTGGGGTTGAGCGGGAGGCATGCTGGACGCCGCTCCTGGACAGGACATGTGCAAGCGTATGGTAAGAGAAGGAGTTGTGATAAAGACGTGAACCGTACGCATGCACATCTCCTGTCTGTTAAGCTTCAGCACAGACAGTCGATGTGCACGCGCACGGCTTGCGGCATTATTACAACTCCTGCTCGCACGATACGCGTGCACAGCTCTTGTCCAGGACTTGCCGTACGCGTGCACCTGTCCTGCATCGCAAAGCAAGTCGGCAACAATATATCTCGCCTAGGCGAGCATCGCATAGCGCTGCATCGCTAGGTGAGACCTAAAAAGATGTAGGTTAAAAATGTGGACGGCTTGAGTAAAGCAAATAGGGAAGTTGAGCAGCCTGCGGAACTTGTAGACTGTGCTGTAAATGGGGAGGTAATTTAGGTATTAAGTACCTGTACTTCTTTAATTTGGAAGGGACAGCATCAGCAGTGGTTTTAGTGAGAGAATACAGGCACTTATCAGACGCAAATAAGTACTTTGAGATAAGGTGCACCTGCACTTCTATATTTCCATTTCGAGTACCGCTTATAGAGAAATCCACCAAATATTACGATATACAATGTCTTTTTGCAGAGGAGTTGCAATACAAAATACACATGTATAAAATATGTTGAAAAACGAACAAGCTTTTGTTTCTTAATCGGGTTTCCTACATTAATTTTATGATTTGTAATGAATCTTTATTTTGACCAGAATGGTGATGTCCTACTTGTGTCCCATCGAGGCCTGAATTATAAATGAGGTCAATGGTGAGCACACATACACTGAATGTTTAGATGCAATCGAGGTCTTATTTTGATATCACTTACCCAAGGCTCACCCCACGAGTTGCGGACAATCCAGTATTCTGTCCCATTTTCGTCGACACTCCAGCCAGCCACGGATATGATATGATTCACGAAGGCTTCTGTGTCATATTCAGCGTACACCCCTCCGGTGTAGGCATCTAGCTTTGGAGTCGCCATTATGCCACAGCTTGAAACAGGCAAGGGGAGAACGGGGGCTATTACAAAGTGAAACTATAATGCATTGCCTATGTAACAACTTGCATACAATTTCCTTTTTACTGTGTCATTGTAACATCCCCCTAGTCTTGCAGAGAATGGCACACTGCACTTTCCCAACGTACCACAGTTTAGTTTGGACAACTCAGATTCCCCTGCTAGGATAGGCACAGCAAGAAAGAAGCTTTCTGAGAACCATGGCTACTGCCTAATACTGGATAAAAATGGCTGACTTTCATGCTGCCTATAAACACACCAGGGATTTGTGTCAAAACCTGTGGGTGGTTGCATGGGAGCACCCATGTACCACCCATGGAAAGTCCCTTTGACACAAAGTAAGGCAAGGCAGCTCATTGTGCCGAGTTGCATTACTTTGGGTTACAAACCAATGCAAATCTTGATTTGCATTGACTTGTAACTTCCAGCAGAAGCTGTAGCATCATCGAAAAGGTAACACAAACCTGGCGCAAACTCTATGTAAATCTGGGCTGTAGTTCTTGGCCAGAATGGGTGATATCTTAACTAGCCAGTTCACCCACAGGTCTGTCAGGAACTTTATGCAGTGTTTATTTTCCCTTTCATGACTAATTGTGAACCCCTTATTCACATGCACATATCACTTGGAGTTCACTTGTCTTGGTTGCTTATGCTTACAAATTCTGATGTAACATTACACTTAGGTGCATTAAGTTTAAAAACGTCCTCTAAAGTATTTCCTAAACGTAGAAACATTAACTTTGTCTGGTAAACAGTGTGAATCCTACATATTCTTAACCTCCCATTATTAGATATCATTTCCCAAACCTCAAAAAATAATATTAAACCTAAGTATGAGTTTCACATTTGTTTACTGTCAAGTGTCGCAGGATCCCTTGCCTACCCGGTGAATGAGCTGGGTGAGATTCAACGTTCAAATATTCACAAAGAGCTTGACCTCAAGATCAAACGTCTTGTGTAAAACTGAAGCTAGCTGCTTCGCCGGTTTGAGGATCTGTGATTCAGCCTACTAACCTGATTGGACCGTTTGCATAAATCTCTGCCATCATCTTTTCTCTGCCGCTAACACTGCCAAAATCGCCAACCTTCCACAGCGTGAAGTTCTTGATCCAGTGGCATTGTCCAAATGTGACGCAGGTTCCACACTGGTTGAACTCGTTACACTCTGCAAGAGAAAAGGTAACATTAGTCACAAGGGCTGTGTAGGGTCCCTCACCAGAGGGGACTGTCACTCTGCATCCTTTTGGGAAGTTCATATTACTAGTCCTGGGCAGTGCTTAATTTGAGCCAGTGGTTTCTGGTTCTTTGCACAGGCACTTAATTGCCAACACTGGCACTTATGACAAATGCCACATCGTGGCGCTGCTTGTATAATTTAGCGGTGAACAGAACAGCAAATGTTTTTTAATTCAGTATGCATTAAAAACAACTAATACATGCTGGTCAAGCTCATTTTTATCGCGTTAGGGCCTGGAATAGGCTGAATTGTCACACTTGTAGTAGTGTGTTGATGAGTAGTTATGTAGTTACTGTCACTAGTAACGCTGGCAGTGGCAAAGGGTGATGCAAACTGCAGAGGTCTCCAGATTAGATACCAGGTGCTTATTTTTTTTTGTTTTACAAATTAAACACTGTTCCTGGGCAAATCTACAAAGTAGTTTTAAAATTGCTCATCGTTGTAAAGCAAAACTGTGACTCCCAAAAGATGTTTCGAAGCAATGCATCAACAATCCCATCCGGAAGGAGGGAAAAGTGATTTATCTAAGAGGAGATGATAGTTGTGCCATTGTCTCGCAGCACAATTCATGGGTGGGCACGAGGGGATATTGTGGCGTAGGGAAGGTAGTATGTGGAAATATGGCACTGGAGCGGTGTCCAGTTAATAGTCCATGTTGGAATAGGGCACTCGGATTATCACTGGAGTGGGGCTTCTATTTGATGGTTGCACACATGATACAAAATCGAATTCCATTGTTCGCAGTGCAGTAGATTAGTGAAATGTCTAATACTTTTCACTGAGACTGAGGTGATATCACATTTCTAAAGAAGCTCTAAGGATTCCAACTGTGTTTTTGTTTGGGGCTAATAATTACTTCGGGATTATTATCAAAGTAATTATTAATTATTTTGGTCTCCTTGCCTCTGTTTTTGCCCTTACATGGATTCATTTGTTTTCGTTCAATGCGATTTTTGTTTTAGTGCTGTAGATGGCAATTGTGTGCTGTTATGTGTGTGTGTGTATATATATATATGTATATATGTACATATGTACATATATATATATATATATATATATGTGTATATATGTACATGTATCTACCAACACCAATTAGCTTCATTCCAGCGCGCAACCCGGCCGGTGCTAGCGTTCAGGGCGTAGCTAAGCCCTGCAACAATTTGCCACATACAGGAAATTATACGCTGCACTCCAGGTATTTGAATTCATCAATCTCTATACTTTCTTTCACCATCACCAACGAGTTTCGACCATCAAGGTCTTGATCATGGTGAGCAAGACCTTGATGGTCGAAACGCGTTGGTGATGGTGAAATAAAGTATAGATATTGATGAATTCAAACTCCTGGAGTGCGGAGTATAATTTCCTGTTGGTGGCAAATATGTATGTATATATACATACATGCAGCTTTAAATGGAAATATAGAATTGCCGGTACTCACTATTTATAGTACCAGTTTTATCCTGAGAAGTGCCAGTACTCTCCCATTAAATGTATTGCAGCAGTGCTGTGAAGTGCAGGTACTTTACATTTCCAATTTAAGAACTGGAAGTATTCTGTACTGGACAGTACCTGCCCATTTAAAGAGCTACACTATTTAAGTTATGATTATGAATTAAAGCCGAAAAACCACTGAAATTCACAAGCTGTGGTTAGGAGCACAATCTAGAGCTCTCACACCAGCCAAGCAAACCATAACTGGCACATCGAATGCAATGTTTGTGACCTCACTTATATTGGAACAGATGCAATTACAAATGTACGTTATCTTGCAAAAAAGACTACATATCACATTAGACTTAACATTTTGACTATGAATGTACTGTCATTTATTGGTTTAATTATGTTGTTTAATATTTGACTCTTCTGTGTTATTTATTGGTGAAATTATTGTGAGGTCATAAGCATTGCGTTTCTTTTGTGAGTTACGATTTGCTTTTGCTTGGCTGATGTGCAAGTTACGAATTGTGATCCTAACCATAACTTGCGAATTTCTTGGTTTCCAGTTCTAATTTGTACTCATAACTTAACTTTAGCTGTGGTGTTTTAGGTGAATTTCGGAGGTATTTTAAACATGTTAAGATGCTATAACAACCCCACCATAAGTCACTTTAACCGCTTGGTTTTTTTTCAGTGAATTTTGAGTTTTGATTATATTTTGCATCCAAAAGTTCCCTTCCCACAACTCTCCATGCAGTCAACCGCCGCTGCACACACGCAGCCAGGCCCTGTGCCCAACGCCCTGCAGACGGCTAACTCTTGCCGTGCATGGCCACACCGTGTCTAACACTGTGACGGACTAACCCCTTCACCTTCAACAGTGGAAGTTGGCTGGAGGGCCTGGCCTTCATGCAGACCTGTGTTCATTCCACTGCTCAACGCCGTTTACAGTGGGCAGCGGAGGTTGGCAGCAGGGCCTGGGCCAAGGCTAGCCCCGCACCCCACTTTGTACAGATTTCTTTAACAATGTGCAGCGGGGCTCGGCCACTGAGTTTAATCTCACATCCAACGGATGTATGACGGTACAGCGCATGCTTTTACAGCACGTACCGTTACGACGCAGGTTTTACAACGCAAGTCGTTACAACGACTTGCGTTGGGGGGCGCTGGATAGTGAATAGTTTAATTTACTATTCCAACTCCAGTCCCCGTGGATAGTAGGGAAGGTGTTGGATAGTAAATTAAACTATTACCTATCCTAGAGCACCCTCCAGCGAAAGTCGTTGTAATGACTTTAGTTGTTAAACCTGCGTCGTAACGGTACTTCGTTGTAAAGGACGTTCCCCACATCCAACCCATCCCAGGTGGCCAAGTCCTTCTGGGCCCAACCTTCAGCATGTGTACTGAGGTTAGCCGCAGGGATTGCCTCCCAATACTGCGGGTGGCCAACCCTTGTAGGGTCCAGGATTCGCAAACTGATCATTTGATAGGCAAACTCTGCCTCAAAAATATTTGTATACATTTTATTGCCTGAGGGGGTCTTTTTGGACCACTCCCCAAATGGGCCTTCTGGTTAGGGTGAACTTACCCAGCAGTTCTACGGCCTTTTTCTTTTTCCCAACACGTTGCTCTGTGTACTATGGGCCATATGTATCATAGTTCCGTTTTGCGAATTCTAAATAGCGATTTTTAAGGAATCACTATTTAGAATTCGCAAAATGGTATGTATGTAAAAAATCGCATTTTTATAGCGATTCCTTAACATTCCTAATTTGCGATTAGCAAATTGCTAATCGCAAATTACCCATTCATTTCTATGGGCCAGGAGGCCCATAGGAATGAAGGGGAAATTTGCGATTAGCAATTTGCTGATCGCAAATTAGGAATATTTTCAAGGGTGCAGGGGTGTCTCAAGAACACCCTGCTGCACCCCTGAAAATGACATGTGGGGGCATATGGTGCACATACATGCCATAAGGGCATGTATGAGCGTCATATGGCACCTTTGTTTTTTTTTAAAATAGCTTTTATTAAAGAATTCGCAACTTACCACCAACTGGAAGTTGGTGGTAATTTGCGAATCCTTATGGGCATTTTTTTTTTTATATATTTTTTATTTTAACAGTAAGACAAGAGTAGGCAGTACAAATATCGGGTGTCAAATAATAAAATGCAGAGCAAGGACAGGCGGGGGGATACATATACAAAGAATCATCGTGAGAAACATACGGTAAATCGCTAGTAGGCATATCAGGGAAAGAAGAATAAACAATCTAGTAGACGATCCAAAAACAACCCCACCCGCCAGGCCCCGCCCTCAAGAACACAGGATAATTAACGATAGAGTAGACACCCGGACAATAAAGGATCATTGGAGAATAAACAGCCCATCTCTCGTGGAAAGGAAAAAGGAAAGAAAAAAGGGGCCATAGAACAAAACAAAGGAAAAATAAAAAAAAACTCCCCTACCCCCCACCCTGCACCCCTGCAATGGCTACGGCCTAACCCCACTAGCAGCATGCCTGTCGCCCAAGAACTACCCTAAAAGAAGGGAAAAAGAGAGAAAGTGGAGGAGGAGAAAGCAAACACACTCCCGGTCTCCCGTGCCCCCCGCCAGTAGCGACCACCCCAAAACGTAGTAAAACTAGTATGCAGCAAAATATAAAAACCAGTCGGGGGGAGTATAATCAATTACCACCCAACTCCCGTCACAACCCCGGCATTGCATAAAGTCATTGAAACAAACCCCAGCGATCAAATTCAGCCCTGGCCAGTACGGTCATTCAGAAGAGTCGTTTTCACTCGAGCCGCCATCTTGAAGGAAAAGGCAAAGCGTTCATAAAAGTTCACGTCAGTGCAGCCGGATCGAAAACAGGATAAAAGTTCACAATGTCCACCAATTGAACCAGAAAAGATGTCCGAGAGCAGCAAATATCTCAAACAGTCACAAAGGAACTTATTACCACAAAGAAAGCCGACTATAGCTGCAATAGGCGGCAGCAGAATCGAACAGGAGAAGATGGAGATATTCACTGGCTGGCTTTATGTTAATTGGGAATCGCCGAGGCTCAGTAAATCCGGGATCAACACGGGGACCTCGATCTCAGACGTGCAGTGCACCGCCGGTACCACAGCTAGCTGGAAACTCAAAAAGGAATCGTCCTCCGGTCCCAGGATATCGTCAAATTTCACGATCAGAGTCCGGAACACAGCAATGGTATGCGAATGGAGCGCCCCGATGGCGGCCATGACAGCCTGTAGCGATGGCGTGCCTTCCGTCCACTCCATCCCCTCTCAATAGGCGACAGAGCAGGACTTGAACCCCGTAGGCCGGCCACTCCGGGGTAAGAGGCTACGCAAATCCGATGTCAAACAGTGGGCGCCCCTCGTCTAGCAGAACACACCTTCGCCGTCAGCGAGGGCCCGGCCCGTCGACCCCGGAGGTTAGCAAGGTCTCCGGGCTCCAGACCTCGCCCACGGCAGCCGGTGCGGCACGTTGGTGTGTCCTCGGTGCAGACCACTCACAGGATCGTACTTAAAATCAACAAGTGCACGGCATACTTCGGGAGACCGGGCTCAGTCCAGGTCTCACGGCCGATGTTGATCACTTCCGACCCGGATAGGCTAGAAATCGAGGGCCCGGCTTCCGCACGCTGTTAGGCCGAGAGTAGAAACACGGCGTATCATCGTCAATTGATGAGGTAGAAAACTCGGGATTGTACCATCAGAAGCAGAAAAACTTCATGAACACGGAAATCTGGCGTGAGTTCAGGATTAGAAGCAGGATATTCGAGCTGCTGGCGGAGGTCGGCGGAGCCGGGAGCTTACGCGGCCATCTTGATTCCTAGCGTAGCTCCTCCTCCTTATGGGCATTTTTAAAATAATTTTTCTTTGATAAATTGCATTTAAGGAATCGCATAATTTGCGATTCCTTATGTGCAATCGCAAAATAAGGAATAGCAAATTTTGCGATTCCTTATTTTGTAGCAAAAATGTTACATACATACCATTTAGCAAATTAGCATTCGCAAAGGCCGAAATTCGGCGAATTTCGGCCTTTGCGAATGCTAATTAGCTTGATACATATGGCCCTATGTTTGGTAAAGGCAGCTACACCAGCCAATAAGAACATGACAGAAGGGCAAATCCAGTGCTACAGTCAAGTAGGAAGGTGTGAAGGTTTTAAGAAGTACAATGTTTACCCTAGAAGGTTTATTGGGACTATAGTACAAAACTCTGAACACTCATACACTCAAAGCTCACCAAATGGAAACTGACACCACTGGTCAGATGCAAATTATAATGGAGATGCAAAAAAAAAAAATCCTGCGATATGCGTGGTTTACCTTTTTACCTCCTCTCCACAGCATTCTCTCACTCAATCAATCACACTAGGGTCCTGAAAGGAGGATTTTGTCTCTTACGCTGATCCTTGGCTTGGTAGTTGTTGCAAGTCTCATCAGGGATCCCGTGATCGTGTGCATACTCCCAGACGCCTCCGTGGTCGCCCCCCTCGCAGGAGCCTGAATTGCCGCAGTCGATGATGTGTTGGACAGACAGGTAGGATGAGGGCCAGGCTCCCTTCCGCTTGATGTTGATGCGATCTGCGATATTCAGTGAACAGGTACAATATTTCAATTGAGCAATACTTTGCAAAAAGTGACAGACCCCCCCCCAAAATAAGTAGCAATAGTAGTACTAAACTAGTATTTCCCCATAATTACGAAGGAACCAAGGCAGATCTCCAACCCTGAAAACAGCCGCCCCTTAACCTTCAGTTCTCTAGAAAATCCTAGCAAAACTTGTTGGAAGTGCATTTTCAATGGGAAATTAAGTGAGTGTGCTTCAGTTAAAATGAATTTACCCAAAGCATATTTTAGGGTGTG
This sequence comes from Lissotriton helveticus, assembly GCF_964261635.1. Classification (NCBI taxonomy): domain Eukaryota; kingdom Metazoa; phylum Chordata; class Amphibia; order Caudata; family Salamandridae; genus Lissotriton; species Lissotriton helveticus. Next base: position 155,215,753 of record NC_136068.1, on the reverse strand, counting down.
TATTCAGAATCGGAATATCAAGAAAAACAGGCAGCAGGAGGGAACCTCTTTAAGTGGAGATGAAAGAACATATATTTTTTACTGCACCTTAGCGGGCTATTTTTTTCAAAATTTGTGTTAATTTCCATTGCACGGTAATTGTGTTGGCAAAACTAACCTTGAAGCAGTAATGCAAGAATTTAATGAGAAATTAATTTAAATGAATTTAGGCCTGGGTGATTTTTAGCACTCGAGCCATTCACCATTCCATCAGTAACTTTGCAAGTATTTTCCATTGGCCTAATAGAGACAATGTGAAATAAATAGAAATTTCAAATTTACGAAGCGCTTGATCCTGGGAATCAGAACTGAAAATAAGCAAACGTTGGTAATTAGTTATCATTCTGTTGCCTGTGTATAACCAGTTTCTATAGAGGCCCTATATATGTCAATTTGCACAGGTGCCTTCGGTATGAACTACCGAATCGCATGTCTACTTGTACTAGACTTGTTCATACAGGGTTCTCTTCCATAGTGAACGAGTGATGCACTGATAATGCTGTTTATTTTGCATTACTTCCATAAAGGTGTTATCTGCTGTCGCACACACCCATGCATGAATCTGTGCTGTTCCTGCAGAGATGGTCCTATATGCACTGATGAGCAAAGAAGATGTGCCAGTTGGACCATTTATTTTATGAAGTGTGAGAAGATGTCTTGCCAAGATAAGTTCCACTGAGGTGATGCAACATCTCTGTGAGACTTATTTACCTCCATTTACAGCATGGAACTAGTCTGGGCATGCTCGACAATTGTCTCCGTATTGGCTGACACAGCCTACCGTGGTCGCCAAAGAGGAGTGAAGTGACCTTAAGGTTTATGAGCCGTCACACCTTCTTGGCAATAGGAAATTTGTTGATTCTGTGGGTACCAGCCCCCTATATACTTGTGGGTGTGAAGACTAGTCTACTGTGGACAGTCCATTTTATTCTTATTCGTCTCTAGTGTGACCATCATGGCCACCAGGTACATCTAGGAGAGCTGAATAGGAGTAGGCAGCAGTTCATTGATCACTACAGGACTAAACAATGACCCCCTCCTCAGGTAGGTCTAGGGTAGTGACTGAATGAAAGGGACAGAAACTGCCCACTTGCTGAAAGAGGTCAGCCCTTGGAAGAGTCACTGTTGTAGCGAGTGTATGAAGAGGACAGTCATAAACGAAAAATACGTGACATCCACAGAGAAGTGTTCCAATAAGAATTACCACCACTTCAGTACCTGCCATAGCACTGGTGCTGCCGTGAGCCCAACAAGATCCGCAGTACTGGGGGATGTGCTGATTTCTGGTAGTGCTGACGTAGTTTGTTCCATTGATATTACGCCAGTCCCAGCTTTTGGGAAGATCGGAGATGTCGAGATACTCATGAGGCCGTGGATAAGTCCTGCAGAGAAACAAACATCACAAATGTTAATTCTGTCAGTCTATTATTGCAAGTTAGAAAACACCTGCACACTCTCTCAGTGGGGCGAATCGGTCTTGTATGTTCAACGCATGGGGATCAGAGTATATAGTTACACTGTTCTATAACCTAGAAAACAAGTGTGGAGTATTTCTGCCAGCCTCAGAAACTTTTGGAGTCACACACAGTTAAGTGTTTAAGATAAGTCTCTGTAGGAAACCGGCTATTTCTGGTAGGCTAAGGCTGATGCCAAAGCCAGGCAGAAACCACCATTCCAGTCAGGGCAAGGAAGTCACACGCCAGGATAACCTCCTGCTCACCCTCTAGGTAGCTTGGCACGAGCAGTCTAGGCTAAACTCGGAGGCGATGTGTAAAGCATTTGCGTCAGCGCACAACAGCAACAACATACTAGGTACACCACAAATGAGACTCCACACAAGGTTATATTAAAATAACTTTTGTATTGTCAAAACATATCAGATAGAAATTACACATGTACATTGTGCCAACTGGCACGGCAATATTCACAAGGGATTATTTACAAGACAGGGCCACATGGGCCACTGTCTGAATCAGCACTTCGCAGATATAGAAATACTTGTCAGTAATTAGAATAAAAGTATATAAACTTCACCGTAACACAAAGTAACAGTTATAGATCACATCCTGTAACTACTGGGAACAGGTAAGTACCACCTACGCAACCCTAACCCCTTAGGAGACTGTCACGCAGGGGACCAGGACCTCACTAGGACCACCTGTACTAAAAAGAACAACCCCCTAAGTATCACACAGCATTTAGGGGTCTAAGAAAGAACACATTACCCATGATGTATGAAACACATTCAGAGGAGTAGTAAAGGAAAACCACCTAAGTAGCACACAGCGTTTTAGGGGTCTAAGAAAGGACACATTACCCATGATGCATAAATATACATTCAGAGGAGTAGTCAAGAAAAACACATAATGCATAAACCTACACATTCAGCGGTGTTAAGAATAAAGCACATGATGCAATAAAATTACATTCAGAGGTACCAGAATAATACAGTAGCGCAATAGTCACAGGATGTCTAAAAACATTCAGAGGTGCAGGAATAAGACATGATGCAAGAAATCACATTCAGAGGTGCAAGAACCATACAATTGCGCAAAACCTACATAAGCCACCACCTGTGGCAGTCCTTAGGCCAACTGGCCTTGTTGGGGCTAGAACGCCCTGAGTCTCAATGTCAGGGGCCTCAACGATGCAGGGGCCCACGACTTGCTGGGCCCCTGGGAACACTCACAAGGGCCTAAACGTTGCAGCTGGCACTAAGTGTTGCGCAGCTGGGAAGGCCTGGCACCACGGTGCCCTCGCTGTCCCACACAGGGACTCTCTCCTGAAATTGCGCCTAAACGGTGCAGCTGCCCACTAACTGCTGGGCAGCTGGAGATTCAAAACTGCGCCGGGGCCCTCACTGGCCCTAGAACGAACTGCGCAAAAGGTTGGAGCCACACAGGCTCTGAAACAGCTGGGGGGCGTTGGAGCCATCTGGCTCTTAAACAAAATATGGCCCCTCTGAGCTTCTCTGGGCTCACGCACGTTGGGGCGACCCACTGCCAACTGGGGCCGCCCTAGATGCACCAAAGTCCATTGTGCCCCTACGAGCCTCAGGGCTCGCCAACAAGATGAGGCCCCTTGAGCCTCTCTGGGCTTTAGACTACGTTGGGGCGACCCGCTGCCAACCGGGGCCGCCCTGACTCTGTGCCTCGACCGGCACCGCACGGAGCTTCCTCCCCCACAGCCCTTCACTCACCGACTCTGCTGCGGGGGGAGGACTCCATCGTCGCGCCGCTCTCTGCGGCGTCCTCCCGGCGGCCGCACCTCTCTCGGCGCCTAGCAGGTCCGGTCTCCCTCTCCACACGGGAGACCGGCGACGAGGCAGCCAGGCTTTTCCCTTCTCTCGGGGCTCCCTCTCGACCACGGGAGCCCCGCAACGGCCGCCATCTTCCCCTCTCTCCACACACGCGCCGCCCCAGCCTTTCTCAGCTTCCCGGGGCCGCCTCGACCAGCCAATCCCGTCGCGGCCCCGATGACGAGTCTCCTCTCCTCCTCCAATCACGGCCCGACAGGGGCCATGACGCTGCGCCGCACGGGCCTATCCCGTCGCGGCGTTGGTGAGGGGGCTCGGCTCTCTCAGCCAATGAGAGCGCGGCGCCTTCGGTTCCTCAGGCGCTTCCAAGCCCGGGCGGCGGCGGTGAAAGGGAGGCAATTGCCGGGTGGGCACCGGCTTCTTTAAACAAAGAATAAATCGAGGTAGGCACTCGATCGGCCCACTCCATCAAATAAACAGGACACAATAAAGCGCTCCTAAGCGCTATGGCCAAGGATAAAGCGCTCCTACGCGCTGGGGGGAAATCAAGCGCTCCATAGCGCTAGCAAACAGGCAGAGCGCTCAGGGGGAAGCTCAGCGCCTCCAGGTGCTAGAAATCCAGTTCCAGCGCTATCCACAGGACAATGCAGCTCCTCCATGCTGCCAGAGCCCCAGAGCTTCCCAGGGGGGCAAAGCCAAGTCCCCCCATCCGCCCAGGCAGGGCAGAGGGGTCCCCCAGGAATCCAGGCAAGTCCATCAGGAGTCCAGGGGCTGGGCAGGACTCAGGGAGTCCCCTGAGCTCAAGCAGCAGCACGCCCCTGGCAGATTCAAGTCAGAAAACAAGAACAAATTGGAAGGGAACACAGCCCCTTCTTATACACAGAAAAGGCTTTGAAGTCTTTGTGTAAGCGAGCCCTAAGCCCTGGGTGTATCTGGTTTCCCTCTCCTGTCAGCCTCAGGGCAGAGGTGACAGTGGGCCATCAGAAGGGAGAGGCAGCAGGGTGGGCTGACAGGCACAGCCTGGCACCACCAGAGCTCTTCCCTCCCATCCGTGACAGCAGATGGGGGCCTTTCATCTACGGCTGACTCAGACCCCCTCCTCCGGGGCCCTGCAGACCCCGTCCTACTCACCAGACAGTCCATCTACCAGCAGGCCTAGGCATGCCTGGGCCAGGCCCATCAGCCAATCACGTGCCAGCAGACTCACTACACAATTATGCCAACTTCTAAAAGTGGCGCTTCTGGACTAGACACAGCCATGCCGCATATACCATTCTGCAGCATTCCTTACCACGAGTTCACACATATCAAACTCGACCCTGCACTCCCCATCCATTCACAGAGAGCACACGCACTTTACACTGTACCACAGTGAAAAAGTGCGCAGAGGCCTAAAATCACCAATCCAGGTTCCAACAACAGGCTAGGAAAAAGCAAAAAAGTCACGGGGTGAACCTGCCCAAAGGACCGGGTCCAACACATCCCCCTTCCAGCCAAAACGCAGGGTAGACCAATCACTACACTGATGGTCTTCAATGCTTTGGGCGACAAAACCACGGAAACGGGCCTGCAGGGCAGGGCCACCTTCCAGTTTTTCGCCACTCTGAACCCACAGGGATTTCCCTCAACAAAAGCTCTCTGACACAACTAGGATACCCCACTGGTACACACTAGTCATCCACAGCCAGGACCAGGCCCTAGGCCATCCAAATATCACAGGTCCTAAACAATCCACAGAGTGGGGGCAGAAGCCCCTGGCACACAATAGCCAATCTCCACTCTCTCTCTCAGGGTAGCTACACTACCACTGATCCTACAACCTAGGGACCACACCCTCAGGCTGACTAGAGGTCACGGGCAAGCATGCCCCCACCCTACCTCTACTCCTGTGTTCCCGCACCCTCACAGGGAAGCACTCACCAGAACACAATTCTCCTACCAGATCAGGACCTCACTCCGTCACTGGTCTACCACCTGGAAACTTTTTCACTTCTGAGGTCCAAAGCACACAGCACAGTCCCTCTTCAAGCAGGTGGGGGGGGGGGGGACACCGCACACAGCAAAGCCCCCTTTCCTCTACCTTAGTGGAAACAACAAACTGCAGGTGGGCCCCAGAACACACAGCAAGGGCAGCCCCCTCAGTCTCTTCAGCTGATCTACTTGGGTAGAGATTCCTCTTGACCTGGAAGCTACCTAATCTCCCAACCTAGGATTTAAACCCTCAAGTTGTACCGGGGTCAGAAGTACACCGTCCTTCTGCACCCCCTTCCAGTTCCACTATTACAGGCCCAGTATGTCTCATGCTAGACAGAGCACACGCCAGCGGCGTATCAGCGACACACTCTCCTCCAGTACTCCCTATCACAGGGTGATTCTCAGTATGTTCCAGGCTAGACAGAGCACACGCTAGCAGCGTATCAGCAACACACTTTCCTCCCACCGGGGTCAGAAGTAAGGACACCGTCCCTCTGCACCCCCCTCCAGAGTTCTGCACCCTCCCACCTTGGAGCGGTACCCCTGGAAGTCAACAACCGGTCAGGACACTGATTACCGATGCCCTTCCCTCCAGGTCAGGCTGAACCTGAACCTGGCCTCCCCCCTCCTCGGGGAACGACCTCCAGAGGCCCCACAAATGGTCAAGCACTCTAGACGGTCAAATGCCCAGCGAACCAGGACTTCTGCACCCTCCACTTAGGAGCGGTACAGCCCAACACTAGGACCGCCGGAGTTCTTGTTACAGACACTCCCCGTCCTCTAGACACAGGAAGATCCTCCTCAAATGACTTATAAGTACAGCCTAGGCCCCTGACCTGGCGCTCCCTTAGGGAACCCTCCAGGCCCTGAGACAGGGTTTCGGGCCAACGTGGGACACACCGTCCCACACTCACTCCGCCTCCACTGAGACAGGACGTGAGCCCCTACACCCCTACCATCCTAATGGGACTTAGCCGGGCTACACATGAACCTCTTCACCTACACAGGATCATCAGATACACAAGCCACTACTGTTAGAATCACTCCCTAATGTCTCTGTAAGACATCCAGCGCACCGCCAGACATCCACCTTCTTGTCCAATGCCTCTGCAGGACGTCCTGCACACCACCAGAGGTACACCTCACGTGCAAGCTCCTTACAAAAAAACTCACACGAACTCCTCCAGTTCAAGACACCGCTCATCCACACACTCCCCCTCCAGACTGGTGAGACAGTTCCTCACTGCCTCTGACTCTCAACCTGTCACCCTCTTACTGAGCACCAGGCACCATACTCTGGGAACTGGGAATGGGACTACACGCACTGGACACATTTAAGCTGCCACCACTGGATCCTACCATACGGGGGAATCCAGACACACACACTACACTCAGGGAATAACCACCCTCCTGAGTAAGCAATTTCTCCTCCACCCTCCCTCTCTTCCATCTACCCACACAGGGACAGGAATAGGAGTTGGACACTGGATCCAGCAAGGGATTCCTAATCTATGGGAACCTCCCCTCTCTACTGGCGTCCCGCCCTGTCATTTTCTCTCACCTGCCACTAAACATAAAGCGCAGGAACACCATCTGAAAATGACACTCTTGAGGAAAAACAAAATCAAAAACAATAATCCCAAATATGTGACTATCTGAAAAACGCAGAGTTTTTGTAATGTAGCCAGTTGTTGCTATGGCACTGTGCAAATACAAGTCCAAATCCGCACCGCTGACCAACAATGTAGGAAACCGGCTATTTCTGGTAGGCTAAGGCTGATGCCAAAGCCAGGCAGAAACCACCATTCCAGTCAGGGCAAGGAAGTCACACGCCAGGATAACCTCCTGCTCACCCTCTAGGTAGCTTGGCACGAGCAGTCTAGGCTAAACTCGGAGGCGATGTGTAAAGCATTTGCGTCAGCGCACAACAGCAACAACATACTAGGTACACCACAAAAGAGACTCCACACAAGGTTATATTAAAATAACTTTTGTATTGTCAAAACATATCAGATAGAAATTACACATGTACATTGTGCCAACTGGCACGGCAATATTCACAAGGGATTATTTACAAGACAGGGCCACATGGGCCACTGTCTGAATCAGCACTTCGCAGATATAGAAATACTTGTCAGTAATTAGAATAAAAGTATATAAACTTCACCGTAACACAAAGTAACAGTTATAGATCACATCCAGTAACTACTGGGAACAGGTAAGTACCACCTACGCAACCCTAACCCCTTAGGAGACTGTCACGCAGGGGACCAGGACCTCACTAGGACCACCTGTACTAAAAAGAACAACCCCCTAAGTATCACACAGCATTTAGGGGTCTAAGAAAGAACACATTACCCATGATGTATGAAACACATTCAGAGGAGTAGTAAACTAAAAACCACCTAAGTAGCACACAGCGTTTTAGGGATCTAAGAAAGGACACATTACCCATGATGCATAAATATACATTCAGAGGAGTAGTCAAGAAAAACACATAATGCATAAACCTACACATTCAGCGGTGTTAAGAATAAAGCACATGATGCAATAAAATTACATTCAGAGGTACCAGAATAATACAGTAGCGCAATAGTCACATGATGTCTAAAAACATTCAGAGGTGCAGGAATAAGACATGATGCAAGAAATCACATTCAGAGGTGCAAGAACCATACAATTGCGCAAAACCTACATAAGCCACCACCTGTGGCAGTCCCTAGGCCAACTGGCCTTGTTGGGGCTAGAACGCCCTGAGTCTCAATGTCAGGGGCCTAAACGATGCAGGGGCCCACGACTTGCTGGGCCCCTGGGAACACTCACAAGGGCCTAAACGTTGCAGCTGGCACTAAGTGCTGCGCAGCTGGGAAGGCCTGGCACCACGGTGCCCTCGCTGTCCCACACAGGGACTCTCTCCTGAAATTGCGCCTAAACGGGGCAGCTGCCCACTAACTGCTGGGCAGCTGGAGATTCAAAACTGCGCCGGGGCCCTCACTGGCCCTAGAACGAACTGCGCAAAAGGTTGGAGCCACACAGGCTCTGAAACAGCTGGGGGGCGTTGGAGCCATCTGGCTCTTAAACAAAATATGGCCCCTCTGAGCTTCTCTGGGCTCACGCACGTTGGGGCGACCCACTGCCAACTGGGGCCGCCCTAGATGCACCAAAGTCCATTGTGCCCCTACGAGCCTCAGGGCTCGCCAACAAGATGAGGCCCCTTGAGCCTCTCTGGGCTTTAGACTACGTTGGGGCGACCCGCTGCCAACCGGGGCCGCCCTGACTCTGTGCCTCGACCGGCACCGCACGGAGCTTCCTCCCCCACAGCCCTTCACTCACCGACTCTGCTGCGGGGGGGAGGACTCCATCGTCACGCCGCTCTCTGCGGCGTCCTCCCGGCGGCCGGCACCTCTCTCGGCGCCTAGCAGGTCCTGTCTCCCTCTCCACACGGGAGACCGGCGACGAGGCAGCCAGGCTTTTCCCTTCTCTCGGGGCTCCCTCTCGACCACGGGAGCCCCGCAACGGCCGCCATCTTCCCCTCTCTCCACACACGCGCCGCCCCAGCCTATCTCAGCTTCCCGGGGCCGCCTCGACCAGCCAATCCCGTCGCGGCCCCGATGACGAGTCTCCTCTCCTCTTCCAATCACGGCCCGACAGGGGCCATGACGCTGCGCCGCACGGGCCTATCCCGTCGCGGCGTTGGTGAGGGGGCTCGGCTCTCTCAGCCAATGAGAGCGCGGCGCCTTCGGTTCCTCAGGCGCTTCCAAGCCCGGGCGGCGGCGGTGAAAGGGAGGCAATTGCCGGGTGGGCACCGGCTTCTTTAAACAAAGAATAAATCGAGGTAGGCACTCGATCGGCCCACTCCATCAAATAAACAGGACACAATAAAGCGCTCCTAAGCGCTATGGCCAAGGATAAAGCGCTCCTACGCGCTGGGGGGAAATCAAGCGCTCCATAGCGCTAGCAAACAGGCAGAGCGCTCAGGGGGAAGCTCAGCGCCTCCAGGCGCTAGAAATCCAGTTCCAGCGCTATCCACAGGACAATGCAGCTCCTCCATGCTGCCAGAGCCCCAGAGCTTCCCAGGGGGGCAAAGCCAAGTCCCCCCCATCCGCCCAGGCAGGGCAGAGGGGTCCCCCAGGAATCCAGGCAAGTCCATCAGGAGTCCTGGGGCTGGGCAGGACTCAGGGAGTCCCCTGAGCTCAAGCAGCAGCACGCCCCTGGCAGATTCAAGTCAGAAAACAAGAACAAATTGGAAGGGAACACAGCCCCTTCTTATACACAGAAAAGGCTTTAAAGTCTTTTGAAGTCTTTGTGTAAGCGAGCCCTAAGCCCTGGGTGTATCTGGTTTCCCTCTCCTGTCAGCCTCAGGTCAGAGGTGACAGTGGGCCATCAGAAGGGAGAGGCAGCAGGGTGGGCTGACAGGCACAGCCTGGCACCACCAGAGCTCTTCCCTCCAATCCGTGACAGCAGATGGGGGCCTTTCATCTACGGCTGACTCAGACCCCCTCCTCCGGGGCCCTGCAGACCCCGTCCTACTCACCAGACAGTCCATCTACCAGCAGGCCTGGGCCAGGCCCATCAGCCAATCACGTGCCAGCAGACTCACTACACAATTATGCCAACTTCTAAAAGTGGCGCTTCTGGACTAGACACAGCCATGCCGCATATACCATTCTGCAGCATTCCTTACCACGAGTTCACACATATCAAACTCGACCCTGCACTCCCCATCCATTCACAGAGAGCACACGCACTTTACACTGTACCACAGTGAAAAAGTGTGCAGAGGCCTAAAATCACCAATCCAGGTTCCAAAAACAGGCTAGGAAAAAGCAAAAAAGTCATGGGGTGAACCTGCCCAAAGGACCGGGTCCAACAGTCTCCAACATACTGGCTCTCGTATTCAGACCTGGGGGCTGTAAATTGCACCCCAAAGGAGTTGCTTGCCAACTAGAGGGAAACCAGTCCCACGTATGCTTACACATACATTTTTCAGTCACAGCCTTCTCCCAAATTTGAATGTACAACAGCAGACTCATTCTCGATTTTCAACCTATTAATTTGGAAACCAACCTGCTTCTCTTGTGCTCAGCTAATTATGTGCCTAGAATCCCCTGACCAGCCACCTCTTATATATTGTCGGTCTGCTTTTTCTCTCTTCTCTCACTTCTTCAGCTCGGGCAACCTATTCTGCAGTGCTCAACATCTGACCCTTTTTCTTGCTGCATGTCCTGCTGGGGAACTAAGTATCCAGTGCATTACTGTGCACCCATCACGGTGAGGTCTCCAAATGACCTTTCATTTTGGTAGAAAATGTGTAACCATAGACTTCAGGAGATGGTGCTTCAGGCACGTTATAGTTAGAAAATAGCATTTAAAAAACCTTAGACATTCACTAAAAAAAAAAACATAGGTTTCAGGGGCGTTCTAGTTAGTTGGATATTTTACTCGTACAAAACCATAGAAATTCCCCCTTTATAGTTAGTTCAGCTAACTATACCTCACGCGCCCGCAATGCACTGCTGATAACGTCACATATTACATCACTCATGACATGGTCAGTGACATCACTCATGACATCATCCAGTGAATGTGTTTTTCTGAAAATTAAATGTTTTATATATGTATACCTCAAGGTCGATGGAAGAATAAATAGGTATATAAGTGTCTAAATGGATGATTTGTTTTGTAAAATTGATTGTACAACTGACTGATTAAGTATATCTTAGTGAATAATGTTTAAATATGTAAATATCTGCATCAGTCTCTCACTTTGTGTATAAGTGGTTGCATGGGTTGGTGAGTAGCTACATGAGTGTCTATATAGGTTATTAGTTGTTTTTTGAGTATCAGTATGAGTGTCTAAATGGTTCGGTGGGGGGGTATTACGTAGTGCATAGATGCATGAATGAGTGACTCACTGTATGCGTTGAAGACAGCATGTGTGCAGGACTGTGTGGGTGGATGAGTGTGTATGGGTGTGTTAGAGTGAATGACTGTCTCAATAGTGTCGCTATGAGTAACTACATATGTTTTAAACTAGTATATATGAGTATTGGTGTATATAAGTGAGTATATGTGAGAGTGAGAGATTGGAAGAGTTCCTGTATAAATTAGTATGTGTTTCTATAAGTGATTGCTTAAGAGAGTAAGTATGTGTAAGTTTCTGTAGAAGTAAGTGTGGTGGTGTGTGTATAACTGTATATGCAAGTAAATGGATGTTTGATACTTTGCATGTGTGACTATGTGTGTGAGTAACTATGGATGAGTGTCGGTGTGTAACAGGATGTATAGGTGTATGAGTACATATGATGAGTGAGTACATGTATGAGTGACTGTATAAGACTGTTGGTGAATGAATTACTGAATTTTACTTATCAACATCACAAGGACACCTCTGTCAGCACTAGGATGATTTTCACTGCACCCTCCTTCAGTAAGTGGTTAAGGGCATTGAAGAACAGGCTTTCTTAGTCATGCATGAAAATGGTGAACAAAAGTCTGGACATTTCTGGGAAGAAGACTCTCTGGTCCAGTGATCTCTCCAGTGCCAAGCTCATGTCAAGGTGATCGCAGCTAGCTACTGATTACACAAATGACATAGTATGATTGCTAAGCCTTGGTGTTCCGCAGGAGCAAAGTACGCGCAGCTTCGCAAACACAGCACTGATGGCCCGGGAACTCACGCACTCTGCTGCCTAGTCTTCAGTTAGGAGGCCAAGAACAAGTTCATCAACTTGTTACTCGATGAGAAAATATGACCAGAAAAGCCACCAGTAGGTCCTAAATCGAAGATCGAGTGATGGAAAATGAACACTGAACTTTTCCCATGGGATAAATTCTTCTAAGAGAAGTGTAAATTAAGGGCCTTATTCATGGGGTTTTGGCGCAAGTCACCTTGCTGCGCTGCCCTATGTCAAAGTGAAAGGGCAGGAATGCACCGTATTTATCTAATGTGCACTCCTGTCCTGACGCGGTTGTGGCAGCCTAGTGCCAATGCAGGCACCCTTGTGCAGTGTTGCAAGAGTGCCTGTGTTTGCAGGGTTGTTTTTGTGCAGGAAGAGGCACCTTCCTACACAAAAACAATCCTGGGAGGCTTTATCCATGTGTGCTAAAGAATGCAGCACACATCGAAAGAGGAAAGAACAGGGAGAAATAAAGTCATTTCTCCTCATTGCTCCTCCCCTATGGAGGTGTAAGGTGTTGGCGAGTCACAGGTTTACATGGTTTTGTAAATCTGGGGAAGTGTCAAAATCCATGGGTGTTGCATATGGAACGCCTCCCAAGCACAGAGTAAGGCAACACAGCGATTTATGCTGACTTGCCTTACTCCATATGTATTAAGTCATTTAAAGTGGCTTTGCGTGACCTCATAAATATGATTCTGTCGTTTGCGCAGCCGGAGAGTCACAAAAATGGCGGTCCGGCGGCAGATGGGGCTCCTAAATATGCCCCTAATTGTCAAGTAACACTCAAAGTACATGATCTCAGTCAGACGAGAACAGACTTGCTAAACCTATTTCGTCTCTGTGTGTCTGAATAAGTAGGGTGGAGGAACGCCTATCCAACAGCAGCAACGTCATTTGAGGCTACTAAATTGTGCAGCGTCACCCGTTTCCTACAGCCACATATCATCTGAATCGCGTGTTTTCCTGTCTGATATATAACACATTTGAGCTGATTACCTTGCATGACAGATCTTCCTTTCAGATGGTGACTTTTAGGTCATCTCTACTACCTACTGCATTTAGATAGCACTTATTAACATAACCTGAAACATGTACTGTAATGAGAAAACCAAAGCCATCACTTTTCTTTTAAAACCTGCTGGTGCTGTATAAGATCCTACTTTAAGTGTAAGCTGATATATAGGCTCAAGCAGCCTGGTAAAAGAAACTTCTTTGGTTTCTGGACCAAGTCCAGTGTGTGGGGCTGAGAAAAAGATCTTGGAGAAACTAGGGAGTGGGAGTTTAGCTGTCTGTAAGAGATGTGATAGGTACATAAGCACTTCATCTTTGTGTCCATTTATCACATGACCCAGTTATGGAATTAGATCTGGGTCACGCTTAAGTCCATGCCCAGGTCTGTAACCAGATTATAAACAGCAATAAGTCTCGAAATGGCATTCTAACAGACTGGGAACAATTTTCGAAGAATTTTGGTGATCACTGTGAGAGACTAAACAGACCAAATGTTGGCCAGAATGAATCAGTTCAAGTGGGGCGTATTTATAAACTGCAATAGCTTGGCAGCCAGCACGCAGGACATGGGATAATTTTTTAGAATAGACTAGTCTAAGTCAGACTTCTTTATAATCAGTGTGAGAAGTTGGCCTGGTATATGATGCTCACTAGTTCTAGTGATCACCTTGTACCATGCCAAGCAACCCTTATGGTGCAGGTTGTAAAGTCAACCTTATAGACAAGCTATCCTAGGGGTAGCATGGACTAAGCAGTCTTAGGCTAAACTCTGTAAAGGCATGTGAAGCAAGCTGTTTTACCATACACAATCCCTTGAATACCAAATGAAAGGACACCACACAGATATATATTGAAAATATATATAGATTTATTTCTACAAATATCCCTGATACTCTTTATGAGCACAGAAGCAAATGCGTTAAAACAAAACACAGTTTAAATACACAAAAGTTGCACAATTTTGGATGAGCCCTAGGGGCCACCTAAACCATATACTAAAATAGTGGTATAAGAACCACTATGGGGAAAGTGAAGAGGCCTAGGGCCTGGGGAATCGCTGGAGCTGTTCGGGACTAGCAGTGAAGAAGTCGGGAAAGGCCCGCGGGACTCGGGTGCAGTGCGGAAAGTGCACGCTTTACCAATGCAATGTCAATGGTGCGTAAAAGTTACAAAGTTAGTTATTAAGGAACCTTCCGAGTGACCTAGAAGGATGAAACTTTAGACACAGACACTAGAGGTGTATACCAGTGTGGGAACACCGGCGTTGCTGAGTTACCTCACCCACAGGAAGCGGGTGCACAGGGTCGAAGTAGTGTCGGGTTTCGTCACGCAGGTCGATGGTGCTTGGAGCTGAAGATGCTGCAGGCGGCTCGATGTGAAGAGTTCCGGTGGATCCAAGGGTGGATCTGAAGAGGTGAAGACCTGAAAGCAGAGGGGACAATGTTCAAAGTCACTAGCCAGTGACTACCTTGGAACCAGGCAATGTCGGGTGCAAACAGGTGATGTCGTGTAGCTTCTCTCTGCAGCCACGTGGACACGAGGGGTCGAGGACGTCCAGGAGTCGGCCACGAGCTGTCCCACGCAGGCTTCTCGCTGTTGGCGGTGTCGGCAACTTGATTGGAGCAAACAGGCCTTGGCTAATGCAAGCCACGCAGGAATCGAAAAAGGCTTGTTACTCGGACCAGCAAGGTCAGAGCAGGTGCTCCTTTTTAGGTCTCGTCCTTTTCCATTGCGAAGCAATGGGAAATGGGGGAGAATTCATGTGCTCCATCGGATAGTCAAACCACCACTTTTTTCCGTGGCGTTTTCTTCGAGTGCACGTACAGGCACGCGCATTTGGCCCATACACTTTCATGGCCATCTGTTCCTAATGGCCCTCCCCCAGCACAGAGCGCGCATCGCGGCCGCACAGCACATCAAAGGGCTTTGCCCAGCGTGTGCTCTGCGGCTTCTCGGCTTCTCCTCCCCTAACTTCCTTGCATTTCTCCTCCCCCTCCCCAGCCAGCTTCCCCCAGGCCAGAAAAGTACATTGTCATCACACTGTTTGTTTCATTCAGTTCGTTACCTCCTTTATGCTGTCTATACATAAAACAAACGTATTTGCTACTTTTTACCAGTCTTGGTAAAGCCAACAGGTCCAGCATAAAAGCATTTGTGAATGCAGCTAAATGATTTGCCTACATGGGCTACCAGCTGCGATACAACGGAAGCACAGTGAATCACACATGCTTTCATCCATCCCCAGAGCACTCTGATCTTTAATTGGCAATCGGTAGCAACATGTAAAACCTGTAAAGATTTACAGAATACTATGATTGGACATTAGGGCCGAGAACATACCCTATTTATTAATTGCACGGCACTTTTAATTAAATTACGAGTTATCCTCTAATCAAACGTGGCCACAGGAGTTCTCTTTTAATGCTTTTCTCACTAAACAGTTACCTTTCTGTCTCTCGCGCCTTTTTCTGTTCGTC
Source organism: Lissotriton helveticus (assembly GCF_964261635.1). Taxonomy (NCBI): domain Eukaryota; kingdom Metazoa; phylum Chordata; class Amphibia; order Caudata; family Salamandridae; genus Lissotriton; species Lissotriton helveticus. The sequence continues at coordinate 155,200,313 of NC_136068.1, read as the reverse complement.
TTTCTTGCTCAAAGTTAGTCTTCTTGGCTTAATTGCTTTAAATTGACGCCCCCTTTATGATTCTCATTTTCGCTGTCGCTCTGTTAGTCAACATTATGCGTCCCTTGATCTCTCTTCTCTTTTTTTGCTCTCCTCTTCCTTGCTCCATTTTACTTCCTCGTTCGCTTTTCCCCTCTTCCTTGAATCCCTCATCTCCTTTTCTATCCCTCTCTTCCTGGGCACCCCTGGTAGAAAACTGACTTTTGTTCTAATTCATTGCCCGTGGTCAGGCCCGTGTAATATATCCTGTTCTCAGACAGACCTGGACTTCTTTTTCCCGCTGCCTCCTACCTTCGCCTCTGACTGTGAGACTGCATCCCAGACGTTTGCATTCGTCTTAAAATGTTCAATGTGCTTCTTTATTTAAATAAACTTTATTAATCTGTTGATATGCACGTTCCTAAGCAGTCACTGTCACCCTCGAATTTTTAAACAGCTCGTGCTACCACGTAATTCATAAAAGAAGGAAGATCGATAAATTCATTCAAAACTGACCCAGAACATAGCGTTCAGCTATACCCAGCCTTAACCAACGCAAACATTCTGCCGTCAGCACAATCACTACATCAGCAGGACACACAATGACAGTCAGAGGAGCCGGAATAGCTAACGTCATTTGCATGGTGTCGCAAATTCATCATTCCTTCAATCAACTCACCGGACCCCACTTCCCCCCACAAGCACTCCCTCCCCGCACCTCTTGTGTCCCCACAGGGAGGAGCAGTGCAAGCTTCCCTCACACACAGAGCAGGTACAGCACAGGCAGCTACAGTGCAAGCTTCCCTCACACACGGAGCAGGTACAGCACAGGCAGCAACAGTGCAAGCTTCCCTCACACACAGAGCAGGTACAGCACAGGCAGCAACAGTGCAAGCTTCCCTCACACACAGAGCAGGTACAGCACAGGCAGCAACAGTGCAAGCTTCCCTCACACACAGAGCAGGTACAGCACAGGCAGCTACAGTGCAAGCTTCCCTCACACACGGAGCAGGTACAGAACAGGCGGCAGCAGTGCAAACTTCCTCACACACAGAGCAGGGACAGCAGCAGTGCAAGCTTCCCTCACACACAGAGTAGGTACAGCACAGGCGGCAGCAGTGCAAGCTTCCCTCACACACAGAGCAGGTACAGCACAGGCGGCAGCAGTGAAAGCTTCCCTCACACACAGAACAGGTACAGCACAGGCGGCAGCAGTGCAAGCTTCCCTCACACACAGAGCAGGTACAGCACAGGCGGCAGCAGTGCAGCACAGGCAGCAGCATTGCAAGCTTCCCTCACACACAGAAAAGGTACAGCACAGGCAGTAGCAGTGCAAACTTCCCTCACACACAGAACAGGTACAGCACCGGCAGCAGCAGTGCAAGCTTCCCTCACACACAGAGCAGGTACAGCACAGGCAGCAGCAGTGCAAGCTTCCCTCACACACAGAACTGGTAGAGCACAGGCGGCAGCAGTGCAAGCTTCCCTCACACACGGAACAGGTACAGCACAGGCGGCAGCAGTGCAAGCTTCCCTCACACACGGAACAGGTAGAGCACAGGCGGCAGCAGTGCAAGCTTCCCACACACACAGAGCAGGTAGAGCATAGGCGGCAGCAGTGCAAGCTTCCCTCACACTCAGAGCAAGTACAGCACAGGCGGCAGCAGTGCAAGCTTCCCTCACACACGGAACAGGTACAGCACAGGCAGCAGCAGTGCAAGCTTCCCTCACACACAGAGCAGGTACAGCACAGAAAGAAGGGGAAGGGGTTAAGTCAACAAGGACTACAGGTAGAAAGGGCGTGTTTTATGCACCGCTTGCAGGTTGTCAAAACACATAAATTGAAGGCATTGTCATTTAGAATGCCAGTAGCTCTCAAAATCTCGCAAATACGAGACCTATTGCATTGCAAATGCTTGTTACAGGAGCGAGGGCAAGTCTGGAGCAACCAGACCCGCAGTGTAAGTTGAAGGTGTTGTCGCCAAGATGGCCGCTAGCCACGTGGCAAGTGGACGGGATGGCGCGTCGAGTGGCACAGTGCAAAAGGGCCCCACGCAGATCGTGGAGATGCTGGGGGGCTGATCTTCGGTGCAAGGGCTGCTCGAGGTTGGGGCTTCTCAAACCCCAAAGCACAGCGTCGAGGGGGCCTCTGATGCTGCGCAGTCAGCGTTTCGGGGGTCTTCCAAGAGGTCCGGTCCCACGTCTCTCGGTGCCTCCATGGGTCCCTTCTTTGCAGGGACTGTGGATCGGGCTGTGAGAAGTCTGGGAATCTGGGTCTTGTCAGGCTCTGGGCTCCGGCTCCGGCGGGAGGCAGCGGCAAAGCAGACGTCGAGTTGCTGGTTGGTGCCTGTGTTCACAGGGTGGTCACTCCTTGGCCACAAGGGAGATTCTCTTCCGTCTTCTGTGCAGCAGAATGTCGAAGTCCAGTCTTCTTCTGTATTTCAAGTTGATTCAGGATGATCTGAAGTCTCAGGACACAGCTCCCACTCTTATTCGAATCTGGGGGGCCGGATCACCTACTAGGTCCCTCCTCTGGGTGGAACCAGGAAGGGGGTGGTTACACCCCCTTTCCTTTGTCCAGTTTCGCGCAAGGACTGGGGCTGGAAAGCCCCAGCACCGGTTTGAACTTGTCTATGCACAGGGACACCTTGTGTGCCCCAGGCATGTCTGATTCTATTCAGCCCTGTCCTACCCAATACACAAAATCCTGTCTGGAGTGGTGCTAGCACCTCCCCAAGCAGGAAACCCTTTGTCCAAGCTGCCCTCGCTGGAAGGACTCCCAGCAGCAGGAGGTCAGACTTGTGTCTGTGGTGGCAGCATCCATTTTGTGATGCTAAGGCTCTGTTTAACTTTAACCGGGGTTCAGGCTAGGTACATGTCGTGTCCCTCTAGAAGGGTGGAATGCTACCCCCGTCGCCAGAACTGGCGAGGGGGTAGTATTCCAATTCGTATGACACCTTACTCGACATGTTTTGATAAAGCCAAACCCAAGACAGCATTTAACCGCGAGGTTCATAATGCACTTAAGAGTATATGGTATGGCAATATCATGAAACAGCTAAAGGACATGGTTCCGAAAGCTGCAGACAGGCTCAGCTCATGCCAGAGCACCATCTCACATATTTCCAAGCACTCTGCCTCCAGGATTGATGAGGCCTTCCATAGGAGTGACTGATAGGAACATATGTGTCCATTTTAGGTTAGGTATAGGCATACTACACCTAAGTAAGGGGTGGTTACACCGACTTACCCCAGCTGAGTGATCAGCCAGTTGTGTCAAATATGGAGGCCAGGCCAGGGGTGGCACAATACATGCTGCAGCCCCTGGTAGGCCTTGGAAGCACCTATGCCCTGGGTACCTGGGTACACTGTTACAGGGTCCAATAAGGTGAACCAGTTCCAATTTCGTTATGCACCTAAAGTACATGGGTAACAATTTAGAGAGAGAACAGCAGGCTGTGGGTCTGATTAGCAGGCCCACAGCCACATTAAGTCATAAACCAGTGAAGCAAAAAGCAAAAATTTGGGGTGACCATAGGATAGCAGACCCTACTCTCCTACAATCAGCACTACCACCCTATCCTTGAAGCCGCAGGAACACAAGACATGAGTTGGATTTATTGATGAATGAGATGATGGTTGCAAGCAGTTCTACATCATCCCCAAGCAAGAAGACAGAGCCTCCATCACTGGTTTTAATGTTTCCAGTTTGTTGCCAATAACCTCAAGTGAAAGTGGGAACTACAGAAAGAGAGCCTTATTTTATGTACAAGATAGATGGGCTAGCGGTACATCTGACCGAAACTGATAATAGTGGCAAAAAGATTCTGCATATGGTACATTTTTTGAAGAAAATAAATGAAAGCAGAGAGTTGTAGAGGGTTGCCTAAAGGTAGGCATGAAGAAGGTGGGCGACCAGCTAAACAGCTGTACCTCTTTATAAATAAGTTCCACAATCCTTTTTTGGCGAGGATCACTACTTTATAACCTTGCTGGTCAATCGGATGGTTTTGAGCATATTTCTTAAATGTGCCTTTTGTGGGAATGCGTCTTCCCATCTCAACTTACCTAGACTTTTATATCCGAGTTGTCTCCTCTCTCTCTGGACATTCAAGGATAGTGGGTGACCGGACTATGTCATTCGCACCTTTTTTCTTTTTATTGCTCTCTCCCCCTCCGCGGCACTGCATATTTATTTCCCATGCTGTATTTTTAGGTCTCGCCTGTCAATGCGCTTGTGCATTGAGCTTGCGAGAATATAGGGGCTTATCCAGAGCTTAACCAAACTGGCGATTCCATGCAGTGCCCGTGAAAAGCAAGCTCAATGTGCAAGCGCATTGACCTAAAATGCGTGTGCACATGAAAGCCAGCCATCTGCCGCCAGCAGCTTCACCACCCCCTGCTGCATCAAAGGCTTTCGGACGTGTAGCATTTTTCCTCCCCCTCCCCACAGCAATGCCAAGAGCTTGTTGTGCCGCCTGACTTGTTTTTATTTCACCCTCGTTTAACTTGTTTTATTCGCCTGTTGTCCATTTTGCCTTTGGTCCCTCCTTCCCTTCCTCATGCTGTCCGTGTTGTTAATTGCCTGCTGCCGCCCCTTTCCGGTTGTTGTTGTTGACCACCTCCCTTCTCCCATCTGCTCGTGAATACTGGCATGCTTGCCCAGCCCCTCTCCCAGCGCTCGCCCCTCGTTCCCTCCCACTCGCTCGCTCCCCTGCACCCCCGCCTCCCACCCGACTTGAAAGGAAGCCTCTGTGATTAATTTTGAACGTGAGTGTATTTGTATACATCGGATCTCGAGTTCAGTACTTAACATGTCATCGCGCACGGACACGCTTTTCTTTCGTTCAAAACACTTGCTTTAGGTATGCTATGTCATAATTCCGTAAGTGAGTGCATTTCTTGGTGGCCCTTATTTTCTGTTCAAGGGGAGAGGGAGCGTGGGGAGTAAGCACCACCCTAGGGGCTTCATAAAGTTAAGTTGCACTGCGCCAGAAGACTTCCCAAGTACATATTTAGCACTGTCAGTGTTTCTTGTTTCGGTTGAGCTCATGATCTAATTTATGAGCAGAACAAACGTAGCTGCGTCTGCCCCCGTTTTACATAAAAAGGGCGTCCTGGGATATGTTAATTCTGCTCTCCCTAGTTGTCTCTGTCCTGGCTTCCGGCTTCGTCTGGATACACAGTCCGTCTCGTGCCGCATTCCACTGGGAGGGAGAAACACCACTTTTCATCGCATTTACAAAAAAAAAAATAATGCTGTATGTTTGAAATCCAGAGTCTCCCAAATTCCAGGGTACATCCATGTTTTTGCAGGTTTTCTTTTCTTTACTTCAGGTTGTCGGAAGGACTTGTTTTAACATGGCCACTGGCAGCTACACACGTACTGGGCGAAGTGCTTTTTAAAAAAAATTGCTGCCACCTAAAAATGCTCCTCCCCCCCCAACAATGACCACCTTTTAAAGAAAGAACATTCTCTTAATGGCCTCGTCTGGCCGGGTTACAAGAAACTGCGGTGGTACGGGGTGCAATTAAATTTCTTCCCGTTTACCGCCTCCTGCCTCTGAGGGTGACACAGCTTAAGAGGCAATAGGGCGCATTACCAAGTTGTACCCACGCATAATCTATAGAACTGCCCTTCCATTCTCACACAAATGTTCATGCTCTCCCCCCCCACACCCACCCAACTAAGGCCTCTTTAGTATCTACCCCCACTGACACCAATATCAAAATAACGCACACGACACACATTTTAATCACAGCACGTGTGTATGATGCGGGTATAAGAATGTATGTTTTCGAGCGCCGTGGATATTCTGCACGGCGTCCACTCTTAAAAACATTTATTTAATGGTGCACACAAAACTTGTATATAATCGGGCGCCGCGCTTTATATTTAGCAGATCGCTCACTGTTATGGGCAGTCGCAGGGCAGATTAAGATAAGGCCAGCCGTGTCCAGTCCTGCAGCGAAGCACACACAACTTTGCAGAAGCTGGAAGCTTTGGCCCTCACTTCTTGGCACTGCATATTTTCCCTGCCGTACTGTACCATTCAACATGTCAGGCTGCAGCAACGGGGCATGGGGGCGGTGGTTGAGTGGCTCCCAGACTTGGCTGCTGCTAAATAATAAAAGTGGACATTTTAAGGTAATTCTGTTAGTTTCATTTTCAAAGGCACATGCAGTGACTTTCTCCACATTCGTTTTTATGAGTGATGTAATAATTAGTGAAACCGTTTCAGTTTCTGAATGTTAGCCTTTTTTTCAGGTTAAACATCAATGATGTAGTATGCCACCCTGGAATTACTCGGCGCACTGCGCACTTAACAAGCTCACAGGCCAGAAGGAATTAATGCTAATTTGAAGGCAGCCTGCAGGAAAATTCTTACACAATGACACACACATGGTGCAGGCTACAAATATCTTATCATAAAACACACCAAAGAGCAGAACAGGTCTGGAAATAATGTATGACCATAAAAGTGACTCTGAAACAGTAGGATGTGTATGTGAACAAAAGTTGTTGAGAGTTGTAGGTAACCCAAAGCTAGAATGATTCCCATCAGACCACCTTCACGATGGAGTTAACGTCACGTGGGAATTACTGTACAGTCCATACCTCATCCGACCAAATAGTGCCGGCGTGGAGAGTGGATGTCAGAAATCTAGCCATGATGTTTACCATGAAGTGGACTAGAGTATGTGCAGTGCTCAAGTGGTGGTGATAATTAAAATTGACTACGCTGATTCTATGAGGACATACATGGAGGAATCTGTGTGTCAAGAGTAAAAACACGCCAGTATGGTGACTGCCCACTGGCGCTGTGTAGAACGGTCGACATGTTTCAGCCAACGGGGATTTGCCCCGGCTTTCTTCAGGACCTTGAGTATCAACTAGCTACTGCAACCATTACTACAGGTAATGTGTGACAAAAAATATTTGTAAAAAATAATAATTGTAAGTTTACTAATAGACAGTTAAATATCTACCAGGAACTTCAACGCTTTAAACGTCCACTGGCGTGGGAGAAGCTTGTCTTCTTCCCAGCCTTGTGTGGGTGAAGGCCTCACCTCACCCGGCAACCGCTCGGGAGTATGAGGCCCCGCTCTGTCCGTCGGTGCCTCCGACCATAAGTAGAGCGGAACCTCCACTTCCGCTCTACTTATGGTCGGAGGCACCGACGGACAGAGCGGGGCCTCATACTCCCGAGCGGTTGCCGGGTGAGGTGAGGCCTTCACCCACACAAGGCTGGGAAGAAGTCAAGCTTCTCCCACGCCAGTGGACGTTTAAAGCGTTGAAGTTCCTGGTAGATATTTAACTGTCTATTAGTAAACTTACAATTATTATTTTTTACAAATATTTTTTGTCACACATTACCTGTAGTAATGGTTGCAGTAGCTAGTTGATACTCAAGGTCCTGAAGAAAGCCGGGGCAAATCCCCGTTGGCTGAAACATGTCGACCGTTCTACACAGCGCCAGTGGGCAGTCACCATACTGGCGTGTTTTTACTCTTGACACACAGATTCCTCCATGTATGTCCTCATAGAATCAGCGTAGTCAATTTTAATTATCACCACCACTTGAGCACTGCACATACTCTAGTCCACTTCATGGTAAACATCATGGCTAGATTTCTGACATCCACTCTCCACGCCGGCACTATTTGGTCGGATGAGGTATGGACTGTACAGTAATTCCCACGTGACGTTAACTCCATCGTGAAGGTGGTCTGATGGGAATCATTCTAGCTTTGGGTTACCTACAACTCTCAACAACTTTTGTTCACATACACATCCTACTGTTTCAGAGTCACTTTTATGGTCATACATTATTTCCAGACCTGTTCTGCTCTTTGGTGTGTTTTATGTTGACAATAGGGGAGCGAGCAGTCAGGTCGTAAAATATTCCCCTTGACCCCCCCACACATGTTTTGTATTTGGCTACAAATATCTCACATGTCACTCACGGAGAGCAGAAAACCCTACCTAGGTGGTAGCCCTGAAAACTATAGCTCTATTTTTACTTTTCATATTTTTGCTACCAATAATACATTTATTTGGCTACTTCATTTCAAACTAACATGAAGCTTTTTGTCCACTTAAAAGAAGAACACACAAGGCTAAACTGGTGGTTAATCTAACTAATTTAGATAAAAGAATAAACAGCCCTGTTATAAAACCTTAACAGTCTAAATGATTTTATCAAACACGTATGTCTTATACGTAAAAGGTTCAGTTGCAAAAGTCTGATGTTTGAAAAATAAGTCCTAGTCCCTAAAAACGACCGCACTTATAATTGGGGCAGATCACTAAAAAGAAAGCATTTAAAACAATGCAATAGGTCTCGTATTTCAGTTTGCGCTATTGGCATTGTAAATGGCAATACCTTTTATTCATGTGTTTTGAAAACCTGCAAGCGGTGCATACAAACGCACTTACTACTGATAGTCCTTGCTTACGAGAAGCAAGGCTAGAAATAAAAGGAGGTGCAGCTACTGCCAGCCTTGCTTCTCGTAAGCAAGGACTATACGTGCAAAGTGCGTGTTTATGCACCGCTTGCAGGTTTTCAAAACAAATGAATAAAAGTCATTGCCATTTACAATGCCAATAGCTCTAACTCTAGTTGTGCCTTTCTGCCCTCTGCATCACAACATCATCACTCAGCGCCACCCCAGCATCACTCAGTGCCACCCCAGCATCACTCAGCGCCACTACAGCATCACTCAGCACCACCACAGCATCACTCAGCACCACCACATTATCACTCAGCACCACCACAGCACCAATCAGCATCACTCAGCACCAGGCCGTGTCTCTCGTTTCTCCTCCCCCCTTCCCCCCTCCCCACAGCAATGCCAAGAGCTTGCTTGCAGTCATTGCTTGCAGTCATTGATGTAACAGAGTGCCCCAGTTTTTAGGAGCATGCATTATTCCGTTATCAATTGAGGGATGTTGTGCTTTCCGAGAGAAATTCCATGAATTTTTTTGTCCACACATTTGGGGAATAATATATAGAGAGAGCAGAAAAAAACAATGCGAGAAAACGTCCACCCCCTACAACATTGTGCGCATTGGGTTTGAGAGAAGCAGAGGTTATATAATTTTTTCTAATATCTGCGTACAAATCCTCGGTGCAGATGTCCAGTTGTGTGTCTAAAACACGCACTAACACAGTATTTTTCATAGGACACCTAGGCCTTTGCATAGAGTGGGCATAGAGATGCAAGGGCACCTGTGTGACTGGCACATATTGTAGGCACAAAAGTTATTTACAATAGTTGAAGCTATTGCTATTATAAATTACAAGAACGTTTATTTCAGTATTAATTATTTTAAAAAACGTAAAAGCCATTTGTATTAGTTAGATGAATACATCTAAGTCACGTACATACAAAACATGTTGCATTACAAATGCTATAGGTGTCACATTTTAAAAAGTTTAAAGTATTGGCATTGTAAAGGACAAAGCTATTCATTTTGATATTTTCAAGACCAACACATTAAAAAAAATTGTCATTTACAAAACCAATAGCTCCAACTTTTCTAATGCGAGACCTATTGCATTTCCAATGCTTGTTTCTTTGGTTTGCTTCCTTACTGTCGGCCTACAATGTAATGTAATGTCCTTTCTGCTGTTTACTGTGTGTATGTAAGGCGCTCTGATACCTACGGGTCAAGCTAGCGCTATATAAAACTTTTTAAAATAAAATAAAGGCTTCGGTGGCAGTAGCTTTGAGAACCACTTTCCGTGCAGTGTTTGATGCTGAGGGCCATGGAGTCCACAGGTTCGGAGTAGAAAAGGCCCCGAGGGATACGAGTAAACAGATACTTAACCCTGAAATGTATACCGAGCAAATGACAAAATTCGTGTCTGTTGACAAGATAATCAACCCCCTGCTACTTCCTCTTTGTGTGCATCTATCACATGACCTAGTTATGGAATGGTTCCGGGTCACGCGGTCCGCGGGTCAGTGGCAGGAGGCCATGCGTGGAATGTCCCGCTCAGGCCTCACGTGGTGATAGTCACGTGCCGAGAGTGACCGAAAGAGGGAACTGGGAGGGGGCGGGGCGGTGACTCATCCCGCGTGCTCTGCCCCCCCTTGGAGCGAGCACACAGCTGGGGAGGAAGCGGAACTGAACTGCGAGAAGAGATGAAACCTGAGAATGTAATTGAACTTTGCTGAGTTCTGTTTCAAGGATGCAACGTTGACAAAAGCGGCAGAGCCCGCATTTTAACTAATGTTGAGGAGTGAGCCACAAACTCATGGGTTTTAAAATCAAAGAAACTCCAAGCCCGTTTATCTCTGCTCTCACGTCCCTTCAGCCCCTCTACGGTGGGCCTCCTTTCTTGGGTACTGGGGCGTGGGCAGGGACCCGACTCTCACGAGGCCCCTTCACCAGCTATAGTGATAAAGGGCCACCCCCTCCCCCCCCCCCCCCTATCTGGCAAATGACGCACGTGACGAGACAACTTACAACTACTCATGGGCCTTTGGATGTGGCCTAACGATCAGAGCTGCCGACTTTGGAGCTGGGTAACCAGGTTCGAGTCTCCAAGTCATCTCAACATCCTGTGATTCTGGGTAAATCACTTAATCTTCCCGTGCCTACCAAAAATGAATGTGTCCTCGTCGAACGTAAATGGGACTCATGTCAATCGCTCCAACACCTTTGGGTCGAGTTCACGCTATATAAAACTGCAATATATATATATATAATATATATATATATATATATATATATAAATATTTTTTTTTTTTTTTGACAGACAGTGCGAGAGCCTTGGATCCACCCTACTGGTGGCAGCTATGAGTATCATTCCAATTCTTATGGCGTGCTGGTGTCGCTATACATAAGGGACTATTTTTACATCTCAAACGTACAATGAATCGTTAAACATTATATTAATGATCTCAGACATTGTTATACAGGAAACAGTCTTTTTTTGTTTTATTTAACTGCAACGGGCTTTTCATTGATGTTTAGTCAAGACTCCCATAATGATTGCAAGCTAGGCATATTAACTTTACCAATGCTTGTTTATTTAGGAAGTTGTATGTCGGGGAGAACGAGGCCCCCACAGGCCGTTGGAGCACCTCACAGGATGTCGGATAAAGGATAATACAGAATAATTCAAACATACCTAAAGTAGGGGTAATAAGAGGAAAGGGGTAGGGTTTAACATCATTGAATGATAATACTTGTACTGAGTAAATAAACTGCATTACTACAACGGAATCTCCTCCATCTAGCAACTTTGAGGCAGCCAACTGGAACAGTGAACTAGCACATCAAATATCACTTAAAATAAGCTGCACTATTTGATCTAGATATTTCCACATTGGGAAATTTTGAGACAACTCTTCAAAATGAGTTAACTCTCACCAAACATAATTCCAGAAACCCAGAAGTATTTATCCAGGAAGTGGAGTTTCAGAGGTCCTTTGAGGAGTTTCTCTCTCGGATAGAGACTTCCAAAACTTGGGCGCATTGCCTCAGCTAGCCTGCCCTGCTGGGAACATTTCCTGAGGCGTATTTATTTTGAAGGGTTTATATAGCGCGAATCAGACTCATGCGAGTATCAGAGCGCTTTACATGACAAGTAGAAATATATACAGAATATATTACGATATAATGAGTCACACAATATTCAGTACTAGATACTTCTAGAACAAGACAAGGCGGTGCGATGCTAGTGCAAAATGGCAAAGATATAATCGAAGGACGAATATCAGCGAGGAAAAGCAAGTAATAAAGTACAGCAAATAGAACAAAGAGTTCACGTGGATAGAGCCATGAGGATAGCTTTTACTTCTCTTTTGAAGGAAGCCGGGGAAGGGTTCATTCTAGTTTCACTGGGCAGAGCGTTCCAAATCCTTGGAGCCATACCGGAGAAGGACCAGTTATATGGTTTGTTCTTGGCAAATCGCTGAGGTTGTATGAGAAGAGTCTTGGCACTCCTGGAAGCTCTGTTGCCCGCTGAGAGCACCAGTTTCTGAGCTAGGTATTGTAGGGTGTTGTGGTAGAGAGCCTTATGAGTCATACAAGTGATTTTTAAATGAATTCTGGCTTCAAACGGTAGCCAGTTGAGGGCTCTCGGGTCTGGGGAAATGTGGGCGTTTCTCTTAGAGCCTGTAATGACTCTCGCAGCTGAGTTGATCGTGGCTCTTAGCGGGGCTGTCGAAGACCTCGGGAGTCCGCATAAGGTTACTGCTCCTTATTCCAAGCGAGGGATAACTAAGGCTTGAACAGCTTGTTTGAAATCGAAGGCGGGCAGATAAGGTTTCAGTTTTCGTAGAGTCTTTAGGTGGAAGTTGGCTCCCTTTGTTGAGGCACTGATGTGTTTCAGCATTTTGAGGTTATTGTCCAGCGTTACCCCAAGAGATTTTGCTGAATCGACTATGAGCGGTTGTCCATTGAGAGCTGTTAGATGCTTCATCCAATCTGTGATAGTTTGAGTTTTGTTAGGGGGGGGGGGGCGATTACAAGGAATTCCGTTTTGAGGGAGTTAAGTTTCAAGTGGTTTTCGGCCAGCCAGATTTGGGTTTTTTGTAGAGTGGAGTTGAGTGATTTGATGTCTTCCAGAGAGTGAATTTTGATGTAGATTTGGGTATCGTCAGCATACATGTGGAATTGTATCTTGGAGAGGCTGAGAAGATCAGTGAGGGGTTCCATGAAAAGGTTGGGAGAGAGGGAGGAGCCTTGAGGAACTCAAGTCAAGTCAAGTCAAAGAATTTATATAGCGCACTACATACCCAGAGGGTCTCAAGGCGCTTAGGGAGGGGAGGAGGGTTACTTGTCAAATATCCACGTTTTAAGTTGCTTTCTGAATGCTAGGTGGTTTTGGGTAAGGCGAAGGTGAGTGGGGAGTGAGTTCCATGTTTTAGCAGCCAGGTATGAGAAGGATCTGCCTCCCATGGTGGTCTTGTTGATACGAGGTACAGTGGCGAGTGCTTGGCTGGAAGAACGTAGTTGGCGGGAGGGGGTGTAGAAGGACAGTCGTGAGTTGAGGCATTCTGGTCCGATGTCGTAGAGTGATTTGTGTGCGTGGGTTAGCAGTCGGAAAGTGATCCTCTTATTGACGGGTAGCCAGTGGAGGTCTTTCAGGTGACCAGAGATGTGTTCGTTGCGCGGGATGTTTAATATGATCCTAGCTGAGGCGTTTTGGATTCGTTGGAGTTTCTTCTGGAGTTTAGCAGTAGTGCCTGCGTAGAGGGTGTTTCCGTAGTCCAGTCGGCTCGTGACCAGAGCATGGGTGACTGTTTTTCTGGTTTCGGTGGGGATCCAGCGAAATGTTTTTTTGAGCATGCGAAGAATGTTGAAGCAGGATGAGGATACGGCGCTGACTTGTCTGTTCATTGAGAGTGAAGAATCCAGGATAACGCCTAGGTTCCGTGCGTGGTCTGTCGGGATGGGTGCTATTCCAAGGGCTTCCGGCCACCAAGAGTCGTCCCATGCCGAGGGGGAAGTGCCTAAGATGAGGACTTCTGTTTTATCTGAGTTCAGTTTCAGACGGCTGTGTTTCATCCATTCGGCAACTTCTTTCATTCCTTCGTGTAGGTTAGTTTTGGCGGTGCTGGGGTCATTGGTGAGAGAAAGGATCAGTTGAGTGTCATCTGCGTAAGAGATGATGTTGAGGTTGTGTTGGCGGGCGATGGCCGCGAGGGGGCTCATGTATACGTTGAAGAGGGTGGGACTGAGTGAAGATCCTTGTGGTACGCCACAGATGACTTCAGTGGCCTCGGACTTGAATGGTGGAAGGCGGACTCTCTGGGTTCTTCCGGTGAGGAACGAGGTGATCCATTCAAGTGCTTTTCCTTGTATTCCGATGTTTTTGAGACGATGTAAAAGGGTGCTGTGGCAGACTGTGTCGAAGGCTGCAGAGAGGTCGAGGAGGATGAGGGCGACTGTGTCTCCATTGTCCAGTAGAGTTCGAATGTCGTCTGTTGCTGCGATGAGGGCGGTCTCAGTGCTGTGTTTTGCTCGGAAGCCAGATTGTGAGGAGTCGAGGGATTTGTTGGCTTCGAGGAAAGCGGCGAGCTGGTTGTTGACAGCTTTCTCGATTACTTTGGCAGGGAATGGAAGGAGCGAAATGGGGCGGTAATTTTTGAGTTCGGTGGGGTCCGTTGTGGGTTTTTTCAGAAGGGCGGTGAGTTCAGCGTGTTTCCAGTTTTCCGGGAAGGTGGCGGAGTTGAAGGAGCAGTTGATGACGTCTCGGAGGTGCGGTGCTATGACGGAGTCTGCTTTGTTGAAGATGTGGTGAGGACATGGGTCTGTGGGGGATCCTGAGTGGATGGAGTTCATCAGGCGGATGGTGTCCTCAGTGGAGATTGGGTTCCAGTCTTTGAGGGTGTTTGAGGGGGGTGAAGGTCCAGCAGATGGTTGGGTGGGTTGGTCTCCGGGTTGGTTGTTGAAGCTGTTGTGGATGTCTGCAATTTTGTTGTGGAAGAATGAGGCTAGGGAGTCGCAGAGGGCTTGAGAGGGGGTGATGTCGTTGGAGTTGGCCGAGGGATTGGTAAATTCCTTGACGATGTTGAAAAGTTCCTTGCTGTTGTGGGCGTTGTTGTCAAGTCGATCCTTGAATGCTGTTTTCTTGGCCTTTCGGATTAGTTGGTGGTGTGTGCGGGTGGCGTTTTTGAGGGCGTCCTTGGTGCTAGTGGTTGGGTCTTTTTTCCAGGCCTTTACAAGGGAGCGGCAGAGTTTTTTGGATTTCTTAAGATCATCGTTGAACCATGGGGCCCTCTTGCAGCCAGGTTTGCTTTGACGTTTTTTCAGTGGTGCTAAGGTGTCGGCGGTGTTGGATAACCATAGGGTGAAGTTGGCGGCGGCTTGGTCTGGGTTGGAAGAGTGGGCTGGGGTGTTTAGAAGGAGCGATGAGGAGATCTGGTCGATGGTGGTTTTGTTCCAGTTTCTTTGCAGAGTTGGTTGGAGGTGGTTGATGGGTTTTGGCTTGTTGTAGGTGAAGTGAACGCAGCTGTGATCAGTCCAGAGGAGATCCGTAGTGTGGCTGAAGGAGACATGATTGCTGGAGGTGAAGATGGGGTCGAGTGTGTGACCTGCGATGTGGGTGGGGGAAGTGACCAGTTGTTTAAGTCCGAGGTTGGCGAGGTTGTCCAAGAGGGTGGTGGTGTTGCGGTCGTTGATCTTTTCAAGGTGAAAGTTGAGATCTCCCAGAAGGATGTAGTCTTTGGAGGGGAGCGCGTGTGGAGTGATGAAGTCCGTGATGTCTTCACTGAATTTTGCGCGGGGTCCTGGTGGTCTGTAGAGGAGGGTGCCCCTGAGTGTGGTCTTGGGGTCGATGTGAATCTGGAAGTGAAGGTGTTCGGAGTTGGCGAGGTTGGCGTCAGAGCTGGTTGAGATGCGGATTGATTTTTTATGGACGATAGCGATTCCTCCTCCTGTGTGGCCGGTACGGTCCTTGCGTGTGATCTTATAATCTTCAGGGATGGCAATGGTGATGTCTGGGGCGGAGGAAGCGTTCATCCATGTTTCTGTTAGGAAGGCGACGTCTGGAGAGATGGTGTCTAGTAGATTCCATAGGTCGATGGCGTGCCTGTGGAACGATCGGGTGTTGAGAAGGATGCATTGTAGGTGATTGGGGACAGGAATCTGTGGTATGGTCGTAGCGGAGATGTTGTCGGTGCCGATGAATTTGCAGGAGTAGCAAGAGAAAGGTCCATGGGTGTGTCCAGGAGCGGCTTGGACGCAGTTGGGGGGACGGCCTGGGTTAAGGGCTAGGAGGGTGGCGGCATCGTAGGTAATGCGGGAGGGCTGGGCAGTGCGAGGGGCAGGGGGTCTGGCGCTGGGCGCGGTCCAGGCGCGGACGGGCGTAGACGGGCTTACCTTTGGCGCACCTTCGGCGTGTACATAGCGCGTGGACGCTGCGCGTGGGACCATCTGACATTAATGGACAGAGGAGGGGGCGGAGCGTGGGAGGGTGAGCTGGGAGGCGTTAGCGAAGGGGGAGGGACGGTCTGCAGGCACAACAAAATGGTGGGCTTACAATCAAACAACAGGACGCTATGCGAGGGCAAGCTAAATACAAATGCAAGGTTTAAAAGTAGCAGCGCTATACATACAGGTCAGCAACAATTAATAACAAGCCTGAAAGGGACAGCTGCAGTTACAGCGCAATGAACGTAGGATACAATTACTGTAATTTACTACGCAAATGCGGAGCGCTACGCAGGGAGCTGGGCGCTTGTCAGGAATGACTGAAAATGGCTAAATTAAAGAAAATGCAATTCGATATTCAGCGCTACGATACCACAGTGGCGCTTGAAGAGTGGGAGGTGGGCAGGAGCAACCGCTTCACGAGGAGTTCAGCTGGTCACAGGGGTTCCTCAGCAGAGTGGTTTCTAGTCCTTCGTGGGTGGGAGGGTGAGCTGGGAGGCGTTAGCGAAGGGGGAGGGACGGTCTGCAGGCACAACAAAATGGTGGGCTTACAATCAAACAACAGGACGCTATGCGAGGGCAAGCTAAATACAAATGCAAGGTTTAAAAGTAGCAGCGCTATACATACAGGTCAGCAACAATTGATAACAAGCCTGAAAGGGACAGCTGCAGTTACAGCGCAATGAACGTAGGATACAATTACTGTAATTTACTACGCAAATGCGGAGCGCTACGCAGGGAGCTGGGCGCTTGTCAGGAATGACTGAAAATGGCTAAATTAAAGAAAATGCAATTCGATATTCAGCGCTACGATACCACAGTGGCGCTTGAAGAGTGGGAGGTGGGCAGGAGCAACCGCTTCACGAGGAGTTCAGCTGGTCACAGGGGTTCCTCAGCAGAGTGGTTTCTAGTCCTTCGTGGGTGGGAGGGTGAGCTGGGAGGCGTTAGCGAAGGGGGAGGGACGGTCTGCAGGCAAAACAAAATGGTGGGCTTACAATCAAACAACAGGACGCTATGCGAGGGCAAGCTAAATACAAATGCAAGGTTTAAAAGTAGCAGCGCTATACATACAGGTCAGCAACAATTAATAACAAGCCTGAAAGGGACAGCTGCAGTTACAGCGCAATGAACGTAGGATACAATTACTGTAATTTACTACGCAAATGCGGAGCGCTACGCAGGGAGCTGGGCGCTTGTCAGGAATGACTGAAAATGGCTAAATTAAAGAAAATGCAATTCGATATTCAGCGCTACGATACCACAGTGGCGCTTGAAGAGTGGGAGGTGGGCAGGAGCAACCGCTTCACGAGGAGTTCAGCTGGTCACAGGGGTTCCTCAGCAGAGTGGTTTCTAGTCCTTCGTGGGTGGGAGGGTGAGCTGGGAGGCGTTAGCGAAGGGGGAGGGACGGTCTGCAGGCAAAACAAAATGGTGGGCTTACAATCAAACAACAGGACGCTATGCGAGGGCAAGCTAAATACAAATGCAAGGTTTAAAAGTAGCAGCGCTATACATACAGGTCAGCAACAATTAATAACAAGCCTGAAAGGGACAGCTGCAGTTACAGCGCAATGAACGTAGGATACAATTACTGTAATTTACTACGCAAATGCGGAGCGCTACGCAGGGAGCTGGGCGCTTGTCAGGAATGACTGAAAATGGCTAAATTAAAGAAAATGCAATTCGATATTCAGCGCTACGATACCACAGTGGCGCTTGAAGAGTGGGAGGTGGGCAGGAGCAACCGCTTCACGAGGAGTTCAGCTGGTCACTCCTTCCCCTCGTCTGTCACTCCCAGCATGACAGACGAGGGGAAGGACAGGGATTGGTTGACCTTGAATCTTTGGGATCTGTTTTGGAGGAAAGAGGCAAACCAGTTAAAAACACTTCCAGATAAACCCATTCTGTGTTTCAAGAGATTCAGCAGGTTGTCGTGCTTGACGGTGTCAAATGCTGATGACAGGTCGAGTAGGATTAACAGACAAGCTTCATTTTAGTCAAGGATTTTTAGAGCGTAATCTAATACATGTGTCATGGCTGACTCTGTGCTGTGACCTGCTCTGAAACCAGATTGAAATTGGTTCAGCAGGTTGAAACTATCAATGTGACAGTTCAGTTGTATGTTAACACATTTTTCCAGGAGTTTAGCTAACATAGGGATGTTGGAGATCGGGCGATAGTTATTAGGGTCCGTGGGGTCCGCTGTGGGTTTCTTAAGGATAGGCGAGACCTGCCCCGTTCTCAGGGTGTCTGGAATGGATCCTTGCTGAAGGGAAGTATTAATGATCTTGGTCCAGAGGGGTAGTAGGAGAGGAGTGAAGTCTTTTATGTAGTTTGCCGGTAGCGGGTCAGAGAAGTGATTGGATGGTTTCAACACGTTTAGCGTTTTTAGTACGGTATCTTCACT
Organism: Lissotriton helveticus; assembly: GCF_964261635.1. Classification (NCBI taxonomy): domain Eukaryota; kingdom Metazoa; phylum Chordata; class Amphibia; order Caudata; family Salamandridae; genus Lissotriton; species Lissotriton helveticus. The sequence continues at coordinate 155,181,996 of NC_136068.1, read as the reverse complement.
GTAAATGTTGAAGTGGGACCATGATGCATGGTTTTTTAGTTTAAATAGTGGGAGATCATTAGCTGGGGCAGCAGCAAGGGACAGTGATGGGCTCACTTTCAGGCCCGAGATGGATATAAGGTCCTTGAGTAGATCTGATTTAATGAATTCAGTCTTAGAAGCGAAGAAGGAGGCACATTCATCACAAGTGGGAGTAGCGAGAGGGTTGGTGTTAAGGACCTTAGGTAGGCTCTTGGTTTGGGCTTTGATAAGATCAAAGAGTTTTTTGGGGCGGTTCTTAGCTAGGTCAAGTTGAGACCTGAAGAAATCGGTTTTAGATTTTCTGATTTTTCTAAAGTAAGTGTTCCTGGAGGTCCTGAGAAGTTTGAGGAGGTCAGTTGAGGGTGTAGCTCTCCAGCGTCGTTAGATTATTCTAAGAGAGCGTCTGTCATCATTTAGCCTCCCATCGTACCATGGTTGGGAATCTTTAGAGGCGGTTCTCTTCAGTCGCAATGGGGCAATTTTGTCTAGGAGGTTGTTCATGGAGTGAAAGTAGTGATTTGTCAGCTCCTGAACATCAGCTAGGTCTTCCGGGGGACTAAGAGGGTTTGAGTTATCTAGGGCTGTGAGGTCAGATCCTACGTTGTTAAGTTTTCTCTTCCAGATTTTGGTTCTCAGGAGTTGAGTAGGGAAACTTCCTTTGCATCTCATCATTTGGAAACCTCTGGAGACGCTCAGTTTATTTGAGACTGCAGGGCGGGGTACCCCGTGGGTGGCCGGCGTCCCCCCCCCCACTTTTTACAGTGAGCTTGATCACTGGAGCAAATGGAGGCACACATTCACTCTTTGGCCTCTCTGGGGCGAGATCGGAGCTCATTCAGAACACTGCTCATGCGCTGGCTTCTCTGATGTGGAGAAGAGTGGCTCAGGGGTTAGAGGCGGCAGACCCGGAAGCTGAGATCGGTCCTGGACCAGGGTTCAATTCCCCGCCTCGCCGGGTCTTGGGCTCAAAAATTCCATGGACTCGATAATTCTCGTTCCGGTGCCTACTCGACTCACGGGTTCACAATCTGAGACTCTGGCAATAGCTTGCTTAATCTCCACTACGGCCCCTCGCGGCGGGATGCCTGGCTTTCACCTTGTGGATACCCTGCTGGAGCTATCTCACAGGGGAATACCAGGACGGGTTCCCAAGGCAAGCGCCTTGATGCCTACGGGTGATACGTGCGCTATATAAATCGCAATACATTTACATGCAATCGCATCTAAGGGGTGAGTGAGGGGAGGCAGTGAGTCTGATGGTGCAAGCCACCTTCCGTGACATCACTTCCTGTCGTGACGTCAGCGCCCCACCTCTTTCTTTTTTTAGGACTTGTGCCCTATTTGAGAGGTAGTTAGGTGAAGTGCCTTATTTTAAAAAAATGCATATGGTTGGCGTGATGAGCAAAAAAACTATGGATTGAAAACACTGATTAGCATATGGTTGGGTCCAAATTGAAGTGTCGTGGTGAGCAAAAAACACGATGGATTAAACCCAGATCGGTGATCGGTGTGAATGTTTGATTTACTCTTATGTTCTTTTTGCCTGTGCCATACAAGTCACGCATGCCATTTTATAGATGCATCTCTACTCAACTGGACACCAATTTACAGAAGTCATAGTCTTGCTGTGGAAGACCAAGTGATAGTTCTGCTGTTTTCAGGACTTCAGATGGAAGAAAGTGTTTGCAGTTTTAGATGAATGCACATAGGAATGTAAAGTGCTGCTGTCTAAAAAGTTATGCCTGAATGCAGATGTTTATTTAGTAAGACATGGAGCCTTGAGGCAGCCATGACTCTCTGGGATCCAAGTCTGACAGATCTTTCAGAAGTGAGCACACCCGTATTGTTGCTTTTGCTTGATCAGCAGCTTGGACTTTGTGCCCGTCATCAATCTAGGATTATAAAATGGCGTAGTGTCTTTTATCTTGTGCTCTTTAATAGCCCTTCACAAGGCAGCAACGAGCGAGTGACGTCACTTCCGCTTGTCACAGGAGTTTGGTGAGATTACACCACTGGGTGAGGCTTTGGCGAACTAGTGACGTTTAGACAGAATCCTCCGGGGGGAAAAGTAGCATAGGCCTGGTGCACAGAAGAAGGCATGTGTTAATAAGCGCTACCCTCTGAATCCGACACTAAGGGGCATATTATCAAGGGGGGGCGATAGAATTATCGCCGCTTAGCGGCCGAAAACGGCAGCTAAATCGGCGATAATTGCCTATCACCCTATTAGCAAGATGTCGCTAACTGATGTTAGCGACAGCGAGCGGTTTGGGGCCCGCTTTGCATGTCAGTGATGTTTATCGCTAGTGACATGCAAAGTGGGCGTACCCAACCAGTTAGCGACTGAAAGCAGTCGCTAACGTCGCTATCGCCTATTAGCAAGGCAGGCGTAGCGTTGGAAATATTCGTGCTAAGTGCGAATATCTCCAAATACTAACACCTGCCCAGACCAGTTCTTAGCCATGTTATCCAATGGGAGGTGGATAACATGGCTAAGAGCATTTCGTCGCTAATGCGTGAATATCGCTGTATTCTCAGCGATATTCACACATTTCGCCGCTATCGCTGGATATTTTAGCACAATGGAGAAAAACGTTGCTAATAGCATGTTTTCTCCGCTAACATATCCAGCGTTAGGCAGCGATAAAAAAATCACCGCTAAGCCTATTTAGCGATAAATATCGCTACTTGTTGGTAATATGCCCCCAAGTTCTGGACCACGGACATGACGCACTTTTGCGGCCCTTCACACTTCCTGGAGCGAAATAGGCAATGGCCTCATATCGCTTCATGCCCACACGCCTGGAAGCTAGGCGTTATGTACACAATGATTGCTGACGTATGTTCAGTGGCGCAGCCATAGTGTCCTTAGCCCCAGTGCAAGGAAGTAAATGACCCCTCCCCCGCTCGTCACCCTAGAAGCTGTTTTAAGTATAAAATAAACCGCAATATTATGGGTTTAGTGGGCCCCGGTGCAACTGCACCTGCTGCACCAATGGAAGCCTCGCCCCTGCATATGCTTTGTGGACACTATGACAAGGCACGGGGCAGCGCTCGCAGGGTGACGTGTTATGGATGTTCAAAGTGCTGTGCATTCTACGATTTTGCTGCTGGAGGAAACGCTGCCGGGGTGTTTGCTGTTTGACACTTGTTTGCCTTCCCGACCCACGCCTCGCGGCCCCCGCTCCGCGGGCGCCGCTCGTGGTACCTGCACCTGTGTCTGATTAACTGCAGGGGGACCTGCCACTGTCTCCATCAGCTTTCGGGACTGCGAGGACCAGCAGGCGCAGCGCTTCTCAACTCGCCGCAGCTGGTCCTCTTCCCGCCCCTCCCGCCTGGATTTGAAAACTGCGGGCTGGGGGAAATTCTGCGCTGTGCATTCTACGATTTTGCTGCTGGAGGAAACGCTGCCGGGGTGTTTGCTGTTTGACACTTGTTTGCCTTCCCGACCCACGCCTCGCGGCCCCCGCTCCGCGGGCGCCGCTCGTGGTACCTGCACCTGTGTCTGATTAACTGCAGGGGGACCTGCCACTGTCTCCATCAGCTTTCGGGACTGCCAGGACCAGCAGGCGCAGCGCTTCTCAACTCGCCGCAGCTGGTCCTCTTCCCGCCCCTCCCGCTATTTAGCAGCAGCTACTGACGCGCTAGCGGGACGCGCGCGGAGCAAAGCGCGGAGCTAAGCCCGGGCAAAGGGCGGGCCCTCTGTGGCCCTCAGTGGCCGAGGTAGGCTGGGCTGGGCCCTGTTACTTACATGGACTGAGTTATTTTAACTGTGTTTTCCTCGAGACTTACTGATATCCGCTGGACGGTCCGAGGAAGATTTACTTATTGATACTGTTTTGTCACTTCATTGAACTGTTCATTTTGTCGGTCATTATTGGATCTTAAGGACTATATGTTTTATTTTGGAATACAATCTTAATATTTTATATTAATTCTTCTGGAAGTTGATATTTTTGTATAACTATTTTGTGAGTTACACTCTCAAAAGATGTTTAAAAAATTGCGTTCAGGGAGGGAAGTTGGAGGCATATTAGCCTCACAAAAAGAGCCTGTCCGCATAAGAAATAAATCTGTTAACAACCCCCCACTGAAGGGTCAATGCCAACTATTTGATCTCTGGGATTTGCCGACCCTTAAGAACGCTAATTTGTCTATGAATAAAGCCACCGGTGTTAAGGTCCAGGAGGTCCATACCTCTGCCCTTATGTCTCCCCCGCCCACTTTGGTGCTGCCTTCTGTACCACAATCCGTATTAGTGGTGTCCTCTCCCCTAGTTAACTTTGAAGGGAAGGGAGAAAGTAAGGTTGATCTTGTGGGACGATTCATCCACTGCTGTCTTATACTCCGCAGATTGACAGGTCGGGTGGCGGTTCGCTTTCATTATCCACCAACCCTGAACTCTGTGGTCGGTGTGTAAATATAGCTAAAGTGGAAACTCAGGCCCCCTGTAGATCCTCGGGTGGTGCGACCCCTTCTGGGCTTATGCTGTATAGTAGTACCCCCTCCTTAAATGATCAGGACACGTCTAACCTGTTAGATGCTTCTGGGTCTTTGGGCCTTAATCTATCGGGTATATGTCACCCTCAGGAGGCGTGTGAAAAACCTATCTCTGAATCCATGATTGCCCTGGAACAATTATTATCCTCGATATTAGCCCTATTGGGGAAATTTGTTGGCAGCTCAGATTGCATCTTGGATTCAGTTACCCAAATTTTGAAGGCTCTGCTACAAAAATCAACTGATAGGAGAGATGTCCTTCCCCCCACGACGGAACATAGCTTGCAAGTGGGAGAAACAAATGTCCGTGCAGAAGTCGCTAATACGAAGGATGTGGCGACATCCCCCCAATTACATACTGTAGCTATCCCCTTATCTGCAGTGCCGAACTGCATTAAGAACTCAGTCTTAGAGATTGAGGAAGAAAATAAATCTATTATTGGTCTTAATGGGGTTCAAGACCTATTTCCCATCTTTACGTCTGAGAATAGAAAAGACGTGAATGATTCTAAACCTGTGGTAAAGAAAAAAAATCGGCAAACATGGAAACAATAAAGGAAATAAAAAGAAACCAATTCGCAAATATAGGAAGAAAAGGCAGCGTCGAATAATCTTTCAAAATTGTTCGGCCGAAGTGGAGAATGAAGTAGCTGATTTGGAATTCTGCTCATTATCCGCAAAGGCGGATGTTGAGTTGAACTCCTTTATTCCTTCACCTTCAAATGGTGAATGCGAACCGGGTCCCTTAACATCTCAGGAGGTTTTGTTACGAGTAGGGGGTCACTTGCCAAGTCAGTCTCTACCGCCTGTGAGTGGAGACCCAAGTTATTTTCCTTCTGGGCCTCTTAATCCTTTGGCGCCTCCTTTTTCCATAGCTCTAGAGACGGATGACGGCCTTATAGTGGATTACCCCCAAATTACATCTAAAGCTCCAGTGGACACCCTTGTCCTGGACTTTCTACCTCTATTTGATGTGGACCTTCCCTTAAACAGAGCCTGGTTACTTAAGCGCTTTAGTGAGAGTGAAAGCCTCCACCATATCCAAACTAGGGATATTGAGCTGGTTACCCTGTTTGGTGAAGTCAAGGTCTCTAGTATAAGGGTTAAATTTTATTCACCTATTATTGTAAACCTGATACTGCAGCAAGCTGAGATCTTCCAACGCACAGGTATCGATATTCTTCCGATCTTTAACCTGGGCAACATTAAGTACTCCTCTGGGGAGACATTTGGAGGAGATAGGATTAAGGGGGTAGCCTCTTCCCTTGGGGATCTGAAGATTCGGGTCTCTAAGGGAAAACGTTCTGTCTTGCAAGCAAAACCACCTCCGTTAACGCAGATTTCCTCTCATATAGAGGATAACGATCGGTGGAACTGGCTGCACGGAGCCTTAACTACAAAAATTAAAGACAACCCTAGGCTGTTTCAGCATCTTTAACATCCCGCTGAAAATTATTTCTTGGAATGCGTCAGGGATCCATAGCAGCCCAGAGAAATTTGATTTCCTTTTCTCATTAGGAGCTAACGTGATTTGTTTACAGGAAACTTGGTGTGTCAATATGTTGAATGTTCCTAAAGATTTTTATGTCTTGGAAGTGCCTGCTGCCCCTTCCAAGAAAGGACACGCCAGGGGGGGGAATCGCCTGTTTATTATCTAATAAATTGCAATGGAGATTCTCCCATCATATCGATTCCAGTAAACTTTTCCATGCTATAACTATTGAAAATTTGTTTAATGTTGGCATTAAGGCCCCTATCGTGATTTTAAATGTTTATATTCCTCCAGAAGAACGTTTTAATGTGTTAATGAAGCGGGTATTTCGTTATGTAGATCAAATCAAAAATGTTCCATCTCCCCCGGAGGTTTTGATTATGGGCGATTTGAATTGCAAGATTTCTAATGTTAGTCTTGAGCTTTTTAGGAATAAGTCTAAGGAAGAGGCGCACTTTGTTCCTCAAGCTCTCTTCCCTGAAAAGTCAGTGACAAATAAAAGAGGGAAGATCCTGTTAAAAGAATTAATGGCCGTCGATGGGCTTATAGTAAATGGGAGATTCCCGTCGGACGTGCCTGCAAAATTTACTCATAAGTCTCCCTTTGGGTCTTCCATCCTGGATTATGTCATTGCTGACTATGGCCTGTTTCCATCTATCCTTGACCTTCAGACTATACCTACCCCCCTGAGTGATCATACTATATTATTCGTAACTATTTCCTTAAAAACCCTGCCTACTGCACCTTGGTCCCTTAATGGCAGCGACGCTGCCTTTCATGTCTCTTCGGGAAGGTGCTATTGGAATTCCTCAGCCATTAAAGGGGTGCAGGATCTCTTATCCGATACCCTCTTAGCTCTAAATGAGTGGCGTGGAAACGAAATAGTATACTTTGAAGAATTTCTGCGGAAGATTATTTCTTGTGCTAATAAATCTTCACGATCGAGAAGAGGGGTTGAAGTTCCCAGGACACTGTGTATCTTAAATAAGGAAATTAATAATCTAGTCCGGGACCAATATTTAGATAGAGGTACAGAACGTGGAAGAGAGATTTCCAGGCTAAAAAGAAAGAGAAGTAGACTTAAGTTAAAAATAAAAAAGGTTAAGGAAGACAATCTCTGGATTGACTTAAGGGAATCTGTTGTTCATGGCAGGATTAGAGATTTCTGGGCAATAATAGGTAAGGGGTGTGGGTCTAGATTAAGCCCCTCCCCTATTCCTATAGCGGAAGAGGTATGGACCACTTATATTCGGGACCTTTATGCAGGGAATTGTACTTCTGATACTATCGCCTCTGATGATATTTTAGGTGATGTTATTACTATTGGTCTGACTGCGGATGGCCTTATGAACTATCCTTTAGTAAAGGAGATTGAGATGGCCATAAAAAATATGCGTGTCTCCGGGGCAATGGGACCAGATGAACTCCCCATGACGGTCCTTAAACAGGACCCTTTAGGGTGGAGTAAAATTCTGTACCCCCTGTTTAAAGCATGTTTTATGTCTAAAAAGGTACCTGCCTCGTGGAGGGGGAGTATCCTGGTCCCCATTTTTAAGAAGGGAACTAGGGATTGCCCAAGTAACTATCGTTTGATTGCTCTCCTCGACTCAATCTGGAAGGTCTTTGCGAAATGCCTTCTAGGATCCCTCTCCGCTTGGGTTGAGGAGAACAATATCCTGCCGTTTGAACAGACTGGTTTCCGCAGGAACCACGGAACCCTGGATAATCTTACCGCTCTTCATGTGGTCACGGATAAATATGTACAGGTGAGACGGGGGACGGTGTATGCAGCTTTTATTGATTTCTCCACAGCATTCGACAAAGTGGACCGTGGAATGCTGTGGAGAAAATTGGCTGCGCTTGGTGTCCCGTCCCACCTGTTGGAGTTGGTGCGGGCCCTCCATACAGAGACCTGGTGTAGGGTCCTGTTGGGGGGTGAAGGGGGGCTTTCTGACCCAATTCCATCGGGTAATGGCCTTAAACAAGGCTGTTTATTGGCTCCCCTCTTATTCTCCCTATATACGGCTGACCTGCCCGCCGCTCTGTCTGCCACAGAGGGCATCGCCCCTTTGGTGGGGGGGACCTCTTTATCTTGCTTGATGTATGCCGATGATGTCCTCATTCTTGATTTAACCCCTAAAGGACTCTCAAATCGGCTACACGCTCTCCATAGTTATGCTGTGGCTCATTGCATGAAGATTAACATAACCAAAAGTAAAGTCATGTGTAAAAAGAGGTGTCGAGCTGCAGATTTTGGTTGGAGTATCGGGGGGCAAAAATTGGAGGTTGTAAAGTCATATATTTTTTTGGGGAAAATTGTTACGGCTAATTTGAGTGAGAAGCTCCATATAGATCATTGCTCTCGCAAAGCTCTTGCCCATGGCAAAGGTTTAAACTCACTATACCATGCAACGGGGAAACGGCACTTTCCGATTCTATTGGAAGTGTACAGATCTAAAATCCCCGCAACAATTCTTTATGGCATAGAGTTAATAGAGGTGAAAAAGTGGGACTTCTGCCATAGGATTGAGGGGAAACTCTTAAGATCTCTCTCTTCACTAAATACTGCCTGCTCTCTGGCCGCCTGCAGGCTCGAATTTGGTCTAAGGAGCAGTTGGGTACAGGGACTTTGTGCCCTAGTAAGATGGGTGGCCTGTCTTGCAAGAGCGGAGGTTGGGACACTGAGAGCACTCCTTAAAAGTGAATTATTAGGTAATTTCAATGAGTTTTCTCAACTTGTTCGTAATTTCAGAAAAGCCGTAACTCTTTTAAAATTAGATGAAACTATTCTTTTTGTGTACTCCCCTCTACAGTTAAAACTTGTTTTAAAAGCAGCCTCCTGGGACCTTTGCTTTCAATCGGATAAAAAGTTAATTCATGGAAAAAGGAATGTAGATATCCTTCTTGACACTTATCTGATGAAGCAGCCACAACCTTATGTGCGATGGTCCCTCCCACACGGTATACGTAGATTTTGGTTCCTGCTACGCTACGATTTAATACCCCTAAATCTCCTGTTATCTAAATGGTATGGTTCCACCTCTTTGTGTAATCTATGTAATCTGAATATTCAGGATTGTATGCATGTTTTACTGGTTTGCCCGGCGCTATGTAAATTGCGCTCTAGATGGATAAAAGTCATTTGTTTCCGTCTCGGCATTTTTACTCTGAATGACTTTCTTCATGCACTTTATTGTCCCCCCAACGAAATGTTCTGCTTCCACATTTTTAATTTTTTTAAAGGTTTTTTAGCTATTTATTAATAATCCATGGAGATGCTTTGTTGACTTGCCAATTTTTTACAGCTCTGGTGTGTATGTTAGTTTGTATGTAATTTAGTTACTTTTTGGGCAGACATTGTTTGCATTTGTATTGCATTGTACTGTACTTCTGTATATTTTATGTGGCCCTCTGTTGAGAGCCAAAACATAATAAATAAAATTGAATTGAATTGGATGTTCAAAGCATGGCTGAGATCACGTCTACACTTTAGGCCTCAAAGGGAGAACTGTTTATTTTGGCTGTCCGGTTCCGCGGGTATATATGGCACACGGTCTGGAAGGAAAGGGCGGAGAGAGGATACGCGCGGCTAAGCCCTCTGCATTTCTAAAGCAACAGGCCTACACTGAACATACACCCCAAACCCTTTTCACGTGCACTGAACACCAATGCAATTCGACCATCGGGGCAGGCTGTCTCCCAGAAACATAAAACACAAGTAAAGCAGGCCTGGGTGGCCGAGTGCTTTCTAATGGATGCCCAACGTGTACAGATGCATCATGGGAGAATCCATAGATTATGAAAATTAATAGGTATCCGTGGTTTCAAAAGCTACCCTGGACAGCTACTGGCCTCTTTGGCAGGGAGAAGGGTGACCTGACCTTAACATCTGCCTTCTGTTCCATGGTACAACAGCTCCCCCCACACACACACACCACACCCACACCAAAAGGAGCAGGCGAGTCCTCGTGATGGTCTGACACCACAGGCTGAGGGGAATCCCCTCTTCCTAATTAGAAACAAAGGGAAGCAGACCAGGTGTGCTATTAAAATACAGTTTCGGTCGCGCTTCCCCATTCTGGAATAGCAAACAAGGGGCCCAGTGGAGGAGGGGCCCATTGAGAAACTAAAGAACCAGACACGAACACTTACATCACATCCGGGGGCCGGACACATGTCTCTGCGGGACAAGTCACGTGCCAAACATCTGGACGTCTGTCATTGTTGTACCACCGAGTTCTGCAATTTTACACAGCAAGGGTGGTTTCTACCGCTCACTGTGAACGTATTGTTGTCCTCAGTCGGGGTCAATCACTAAAAGAAACCCGAGAACTGGAACTCCCTGCCGGGGCCTGGAGAGCCCTCCACTGCCTGTCCTCAGTTTAGGGCAGATCTGAGTGCACTGGTCAATGGAGATGTACGTTTACGACTGACTTGTGCGGGCCACTCGGGCATACAACCCTGCACAGCCAGCGCTGCAATGCGCAGAGCGTGCTGCTTGAGGTCATCCACTCGGTTCAAAGTGTGTGATCTTGTGCAGCGCCTCAAAGCCCGATATGGCCCGGTCCACAATAAAATTCGCTAAGTTCTTAGCGTGTAGTAAAGTCGCTTTTAAATGAAGTACAGTGGGCACGCAGATCCGCTTCGAGAGCTTCCAATCGACTTGGACACAATCAAAAATGTATCTAGTCCAGGAGCGTGGCTATTAGCAATGCAGCAGGTGCAGTGGCACCGGTGCCATCTGGACGCCAGACATGGCTGCATTTCGCTACTTGAATGCTTGCCTTGGGGGCTCAAGACACTCTTGCTCTGCCACTGGCCTGCTCCTGAACCCGATGGCCTTAAGTGGCTTTTCAGTCAATTGTAGGCGCGCTGGAAACCATCACAAACACCGTGTAACGATTTTTGGGCACATTCCATGGCGCAGCCGCGACGAGTTGCCTTATTTGACAAGTACATGGGTCACGAGGTCATGCTAAGGACCGGCTTATATGCCACAGCCCAGCAGCGGTAATAATAAATACATTACACAACGCTGCTGTCGCAATTTTGTAGTCGTGGCGCTATGTAATACGTGTTCCTGTAAACAGCTGGACCAGTTTATAAGGAAATGCGAAATGCCTGCGCTCCTTAACCCAATTAACCTCAGAGCGGAATGTTATTTCTGACAACCTATGCAGCACACCTTATGATCAGACCTCCTTGGGGTCACCGGCCTTAGGGCTGCGCGTGACCCCTCTCTGTGGGACTTACTGGACCCCTGAGTACACATCACTAGTCCCTCTGAACTCTGGGAGACTCCTCAGCACCTGTCCAATGGAAGGAGCCCCCGTTGTGGCAAAACCACTCAAGAGTTATGTAATGCTTTGTATGAATTGTTGAACATGCTTCCTTAAAAAATGTTTTTTTTTTTCATGGTCATGCTCTAGGTTATGTAAATCGATATGTAAAATGTTTGCTTTACTATTTTTTTTCCTGTTCTAATAAAAATGTATAAAAAAATAAAAGTTACACTTGACTCAATCCTTTCTCTCCCGTTGTCTGGCAACCGATAGCCCCTAAACCCCCGAGAGCTGAAGGTCTCCATTCCCTCGCTTACGTCTCACCTGGACGGACCCTCGAAGGTAGTGGACACCCATCCCAGACAGACTTTGTTAGAACGGGTGCCTGTCCTCATTCCTGTACCCCTTCCAATTCAATATTCTTTATTCGTAAACAGACATCCATAAAAGCACAATTCAGCAGCGATAGCCCTTCCAATATGTACCACTCCTTCAAGCGCTACGATAAGTGCTCCAGCTCTCTTCTAGGCGCTCGGATGAGCCCTCAGAGCCTTCCCCTCTCAGAGAGTCACCCGCAGTAATGCCCCTGCCCTGTTTTTGCCCACTTGGTGCTGTGCCCCCTAACCAGCGCTGTTCATCACCCCTGCACGCCCCCGCGCCATACCTGACTCCCGGGTGCCTCCTGGGTGCCGGCTTGTAGCAGTGCTGCCCCTCCATGAAATACAGCCCGGCAGAAGCCCAGGGCAGGAGGCAGGCGAGCAGCAGCAGCTCGGGTCGGGCCATGGTCAGTCAGTGAGTGTGGCTCATGTGATTTCTCACTCCGAGTTGTAGCAGACGGACCCTTCCGGGTCCGCCCCGAGGGTGAGTAAGGGTGTCTGGGACCGCCCTTTAAAGGGGCCGTCGGAAATACACAGCGCCTCAAAGGCACTGCCCGGTAAAACCTCATATATATATATATATATATATATATATATATATATATATATATATATATATATATATATATATATATATATATATATATATATATATATATATATATATATATATATATATATATATATATATATATATATATATATATATATATATATATATATATATATAATACAAAAAAATGCGTGGAGAGCAATTACCATATTAGTATATTCTCAAACAATACTCAAAACATTTTTACCACAAATAATCAATTATTTCTTTGTTTATCTTATACAAAAAGCCTATGAACAACAGTCTACAATATTGATTCTGTCTTTCCAACTTGGTAAAATAGACAAACACATTTGTGATTTTTGATGGCAGTCCTCGAGTTTCACTTTGAGATAATAGTTCATATACATTTCCTTTCCTTATGTTCTGTTTCTTTGCTAAAAGACAATGTCCACATTGGGGTCCTTATGTGTTGGTCTTCTCCTACTGTCAAAAAATGTATTTGCCAGAAGGTGACAGTCATAAGGGCACTGCCAACACGTTTCGTGGTGTCATCTCCCTTCTCCAGGGTTTAATAAGTCATTTCTAATTAAAATCTGCATGATTATCAAAGTTTACATTTGTTATGAGCGCTCATTTCAGCATCTTTAGGTTGATATAAGAATCCATCCATTCTAGTTCCAATTTCCCACTTGGGCCATGTTTTTAAATCAAATAGTGTGTGGACTTTGAGATTCAAGCCTCTGCTTTTATTTATTTTATTTATTTATAAAGTGTTATATACCTAGACTCTCAGTCTCTAGAGACTAGAAAGAGTCTCCCAGATATCAGTCACCCAGCAGGCTCTGTCTCGCGCCTCTCCCCTGTGGATTACCGACTCCAGACTTCCTTTTCAAGTTTAACACAGTTAGAACGACGGGTTCATGGTCAAATTGTAGATTACTTTTGATGGGGTTTTTGTATACAATAAATAAAGAAATATCTGATTATTTGTGATAGCGATTTTTAGAGCATTCGTTGAGAATGGACTAATGGGGTAACTGATCTCCACACTTTGTATGTAGCGCCTCAAAGCCGCTGTCCAGTAAGGCACACAGGAAGAGACCGTGCCTCAAAGTAGCTGTCCATAAAGAGGCACACCGAACTGCGGAGTAAAAAGGCGCGTAGTGAAAATAGCCCTTCAGACAGTAGATGCTCCACAAAGAGGCACACGAGGAGAAACAGCGCCTCGGATGAGTTGGCCAGTAACGAGGCACACAGGGAAAGGGAGACTCCCAAGGAATCTCCTGGGAAAGAGGCACACACTGAAACAAGCATTGAAAATGCAATAGGTCTCGCAATAGAAGAGTTTGACATTTTTCGTTTTGCATATGGATGAGTGGCGTTGCGTGGATGAGTGGCGTTGCGTGGATGAGTGGCGTTGCGTGGGTGAGTGGCGTTGCGTGGGTGAGTGGCGTTGCGTGGGTGAGTGGCGTTGCGTGGGTGAGCGGCGTTGCGTGGATGAGCGGCGTTGCGTGGATGAGCGGCGTTGCGTGGCTGAGCGGCGTTGCGTGGCTGAGTGGCGTTGCGTGGCTGAGTGGCGTTGCGTGGGTGAGTGGCGTTGCGTGGGTGAGTGGCGTTGCGTGGGTGAGTGGCGTTGCGTGTGTGTGTGGCGTTGCGTGTGTGTGTGGCGTTGCGTGTGTGTGTGGCGTTGCGTGTGTGTGTGGCGTTGCGTGTGTGTGTGGCGTTGCGTGTGTGTGTGGCGTTGCGTGTGTGTGTGGCGTTGCGTGTGTGAGTGGCGTTGCGTGGGTGAGTGGCGTTGCGTGGGTGAGTGGCGTTGCGTGGGTGAGTGGCGTTGCGTGGGTGAGTGGCGTTGCGTGGGTGAGTGACGTTGCGTGGGTGAGTGGCGTTGCGTGTGTGAGTGGCGTTGCGTGTGTGAGTGGCGTTGCGTGTGTGAGTGGCGTTGCGTGTGTGAGTGGCGTTGCATGTGTGAGTGGCGTTGCGTGTGTGTGTGGCGTTGCGTGTGTGTGTGGCGTTGCGTGTGTGTGTGGCGTTGCGTGTGTGTGTGGCGTTGCGTGGCTGAGTGGCGTTGCGTGGGTGAGTGGCGTTGCGTGGGTGAGTGGCGTTGCGTGGGTGAGTGGCGTTGCGTGGGTGAGTGGCGTTGCGTGGGTGAGTGGCGTTGCGTGGGTGAGTGGCGTTGCGTGTGTGAGTGGCGTTGCGTGTGTGAGTGGCGTTGCATGTGTGAGTGGCGTTGCATGTGTGAGTGGCGTTGCATGTGTGAGTGGCGTTGCATGTGTGAGTGGCGTTGCATGTGTGTGTGGCGTTGCGTGTGTGTGTGGCGTTGCGTGTGTGTGTGGCGTTGCGTGTGTGAGTGGCGTTGCGTGAGTGGCGTTGCGTGTGTGAGTGGCGTTGCGTGGCTGAGTGGCGTTGCGTGGCTGAGTGGCGTTGCGTGGCTGAGTGGCGTTGCGTGGCTGAGTGGCGTTGCGTGGCTGAGTGGCGTTGCGTGGGTGAGTGGCGTTGCGTGGTTGAGTGGCGTTGCGTGTGTGAGTGGCGTTGCGTGGTTGAGTGGCGTTGCATGTGTGAGTGGCGTTGCATGTGTGAGTGGCGTTGCATGTGTGAGTGGCGTTGCATGTGTGAGTGGCGTTGCATGTGTGTGTGGCGTTGCGTGTGTGTGTGGCGTTGCGTGTGTGTGTGGCGTTGCGTGTGTGAGTGGCGTTGCGTGTGTGAGTGGCGTTGCGTGTGTGAGTGGCGTTGCGTGTGTGAGTGGCGTTGCGTGGCTGAGTGGCGTTGCGTGGCTGAGTGGCGTTGCGTTGTTGAGTGGCGTTGCGTGTGTGAGTGGCGTTGCGTGTGTGAGTGGCGTTGCGTGTGTGAGTGGCGTTGCGTGTGTGAGTGGCGTTGCATGTGTGAGTGGCGTTGCATGTGTGAGTGGCGTTGCATGTGTGAGTGGCGTTGCATGTGTGAGTGGCGTTGCATGTGTGAGTGGCGTTGCATGTGTGAGTGGCGTTGCGTGTGTGAGTGGCGTTGCGTGTGTGTGTGGCGTTGCGTGTGTGTGTGGCGTTGCGTGTGTGTGTGGCGTTGCGTGTGTGTGTGGCGTTGCGTGTGTGAGTGGCGTTGCGTGTGTGAGTGGCGTTGCGTGGCTGAGTGGCGTTGCGTGGCTGAGTGGCGTTGCGTGGGTGAGTGGCGTTGCGTGGTTGAGTGGCGTTGCGTGTGTGAGTGGCGTTGCGTGGTTGAGTGGCGTTGCGTGTGTGAGTGGCGTTGCATGTGTGAGTGGCGTTGCATGTGTGAGTGGCGTTGCATGTGTGAGTGGCGTTGCGTGTGTGTGTGGCGTTGCGTGTGTGTGTGGCGTTGCGTGTGTGTGTGGCGTTGCGTGTGTGTGTGGCGTTGCGTGTGTGAGTGGCGTTGCGTGTGTGAGTGGCGTTGCGTGTGTGAGTGGCGTTGCGTGTGTGAGTGGCGTTGCGTGGCTGAGTGGCGTTGCGTGTGTGAGTGGCGTTGCGTGTGTGAGTGGCGTTGCGTGTGTGAGTGGCGTTGCATGTGTGAGTGGCGTTGCATGTGTGAGTGGCGTTGCATGTGTGAGTGGCGTTGCATGTGTGAGTGGCGTTGCATGTGTGAGTGGCGTTGCATGTGTGAGTGGCGTTGCGTGTGTGAGTGGCGTTGCGTGTGTGAGTGGCGTTGCGTGTGTGTGTGGCGTTGCGTGTGTGTGTGGCGTTGCGTGTGTGTGTGGCGTTGCGTGTGTGTGTGGCGTTGCGTGTGTGAGTGGCGTTGCGTGTGTGAGTGGCGTTGCGTGGCTGAGTGGCGTTGCGTGGCTGAGTGGCGTTGCGTGGCTGAGTGGCGTTGCGTGGGTGAGTGGCGTTGCGTGGCTGAGTGGCGTTGCGTGGGTGAGTGGCGTTGCGTGGTTGAGTGGCGTTGCGTGTGTGAGTGGCGTTGCGTGGTTGAGTGGCGTTGCATGTGTGAGTGGCGTTGCATGTGTGAGTGGCGTTGCATGTGTGAGTGGCGTTGCATGTGTGTGTGGCGTTGCATGTGTGTGTGGCGTTGCGTGTGTGTGTGGCGTTGCGTGTGTGGCGTTGCGTGTGTGAGTGGCGTTGCGTGTGTGAGTGGCGTTGCGTGTGTGAGTGGCGTTGCGTGTGTGAGTGGTGTTGCGTGGGTGAGTGGCGTTGCGTGGGTGAGTGGCGTTGCGTGGGTGAGTGGCGTTGCGTGGGTGAGTGGCGTTGCATGGGTGAGTGGCGTTGCGTGGGTGAGTGAATGGTTAGCTGTTGCTTATGCGACGTATAGCACTTAATACTAAAGTAGGCAGACCTTCTTAGCCTTTGTGAGAATAATAGCAAAATAAAAATAAAAACCAGATCAAGTCAAGGACGCAAACGGCACCATGCTATTGTTTATTTACTCAGATGATATGCATAAAAATGTAACTTGTGAGCACGTTTCTCTAACTCTCCAATAATCCCATTACAACACTTTGTACAAATGAGATTGGGACTCATCCTTCCGAAGTCGAGAAAAATGTGCAACGCTGTGTTGAAGTTAATTTTTTTAATTAACAAAATGCAAATAATGTGGAGAGATTTCAAGTGATTCAGGAATGGGGGCCCTTGTAAAGAGAAAGTACGGCCGGCCTGGGCAGTGATAGGGGAGGAGGGAGGAGAAATGCGAGTCACGGCAGCAGCAGCCTTTGATGTGCCTGCCGGCCGGCCGTGAATAATTAGGGGGTGAGAAATGCGCTCGGAGGGCTGCCTTTGATGTGGTAATGCGAGGCAGGCAGGCAGGCGGCTGGTGGCATTGTGCACGCGCTTTTTAGGGCTTGCGCAAGCGCAATGACCTAAAAAGCACATGCACTTGAAGGAATCGCCAGTGGAATCGCCAGTGGATAAACACTGGATAAGCCCCTATAGAGCTTCGCCAGCTATGCGCTGAAGCGCATCAGCAGGCGAGCCCTAAACACATTCCAACCCTCCCACCCCCACCCCGGATTTGAAGAAGCTACTTAGTAAAGAGGTACACGCGGAATAACTAGGACGAGAGGGGTAGGGGGCCACGCAAGGCCAAAAAACACATTTTCTGTGTTTTTTTTAAACTCCGCAGTGACCGCATTGTTTTCACCCGTGCAGACTGTGCTGTGTATAGCTGCAGAGGTTACTTGGGCCTGTCTCACAAAATGTCCAGAAAACGTGCCTGTCGAATTGGACTGAATTTTCATTTTCTGTGTTATCAAAGAATGCCAGATGTATGCATTCGATATTATTTATTTTTGCAGTTTTATATATGCAAACTCTGAACAAGGACATTTTATCTACCCACTAAGCTCAATTTCACCTTTCTGTTCTGTTATTCATTCACTCTTTCATTCATCATTCAGTTATTCACTATTCCCTCAATCCGTAGGCCGTTCCACCCAACAATCAGTTCACTCATCCTTCACCTATGCGTGTGCCTGTCCAAAAATCCAGCCACCCATCCTGTGACGTAGCCTCCCCTCAATAAATCCATCTAACCATCAGTTGATCCTTTTACCCATCTAGTCACACTCACCTTTCCTTTTACTCAGCCATCCATTCATCTTTTCAGCCATCCATTCACCCAGGGTACAAGTCCTAAACAAGCATTTACAATGCAATGGTTTCGCCTTTGGAAAAGTTAGAGCTATTGGCATTGTAAATGACAACATTTGTATTTATGTGTTGGTTTTGAAAGCAGATAAATACATGGCATTGTCATTTACATTGCCATTAGCTTAATCTCTGCAGTTACTCTGCACTCCCTAGCACTCCCTAGCCCTCCCTAGTCACTCTGCACTCCCTAGTCACTCTGCACTCCCTAGCCCTCCCTAGTCACTCTGCACTCCCTAGCCCTCCCTAGTCACTCTGCACTCCCTAGTCACTCTGCACTCCCTTGCACTCCCTCACACTCTGCACTCCCTTGCACTCCCTCGCACTCCCTTGCAGTTCCTTGCACTCCCTCGCACTCTGCACTCCCTCGCACTCTGCACTCCCTCGCACTCTGCATTCCCTCGCACTCTGCACTCCCTAGTCACTCTGCACTCCCTAGTCACTCTGCACTCCCTAGTCACTCTGCACTCCCTAGTCACTCTGCACTGCCTAGTCACTCTGCACTGCCTAGTCACTCTGCACTCCCTAGTCACTCTGCACTCCCTTGTCACTCTGCACTCCCTAGTCACTCTGCACTCCCTAGTCACTCCCTAGCACTCTGCACTCCCTAGCACTCTGCAGTCACTCTGCAGTCCCTAGCACTCTGCAGTCACTCTGCACTCCCTAGCACTCTGCACTCCCTAGCACTCTGCAGTCACTCTGCACTCCCTCGCACTCTGCACTCCCTAGTCACTCTGCACTCCCTAGTCACTCTGCACTGCCTAGTCACTCTGCACTGCCTAGTCACTCTGCACTCCCTAGTCACTCTGCACTCCCTAGTCACTCCCTAGCACTCTGCACTCCCTAGCACTCTGCAGTCACTCTGCAGTCCCTAGCACTCTGCAGTCACTCTGCACTCCCTAGCACTCTGCACTCCCTAGCACTCTGCAGTCACTCTGCACTCCCTAGCACTCTGCAGTCACTCTGCACTCCCTAGCACTCTGCACTCCCTAGCACTCTGCAGTTACTCTGCACTCCCTAGCACTCTGCAGTCACTCTGCACTCCCTAGCACTCTGCACTCCCTAGCACTCTGCAGTCACTCTTATAATATGTTATCTGTTCTCAGGCCCCCAGTTGATTGAACCCTCTGTTTCCTTATGTTTTTTCCGAACAATATCAGACAACACTTCTAACTGAATTCGTAAATAAATATATATATATATGTAATGTATTTATTGACTGCAACCACGTCAAGGCTTCTTGGCGTGACACAAACAAAAACATAATCACTGAGTATTTGCATGAGCCTTACTAGAAAGTCCTATCTCGAACAGTACGCAACTTACTTTCCTTTGGGTTTAACAAAAAGCGATAAATCGTAAAAAAGGTTTTAAGCAACACATTTGGTTAGGTGCAAAAGAAAGTGTCAAGTACGTCACTGTTTAGTTTGCCTCTAAAGCCTTGAATATTAAATTTGTAATGTACAACAGTACACTTGTTTTAAAATGTGAAGTCCCATTGGACCCGACAGTTTTATACAGTCTGTGCAGAAAACCAGGTAGATCTGGTCAAATAGCCAGGCGTCACCTTTAGGGCTCCAGAGAGTCATACTCAAATTTTTTCACAGCTGATTCTGATTTCGCAAATGCCCCACACATTTATACCATACCAGCTATGTCGTTGAACTGACCCTCACATGAATCCAGGTTTTAATTCAACCTATTAAATGTAATATGTGGGTGTGATCGCAATGAGATGAGTGCGCTGAAACCTTGGAAAATGAGAAAGATGTCAGAGGACGAATGGTGCCCCTGAGAACAGTGAGCCTCTAGGTGGGTTTAAAAATACGTGTAGAAGATACTATGTATTCAGAGTAAGAAATGGAGCCAGAGAATCGGCCAGCCGGCCAATAGAGAGAGGTGTTCTTCTGACCTTGTGGTCTCCACACTTGGTTTTTAGGTCTCGTGACCTATCAATGCGCATGCGCATTGAGAGAAGCGAGACTATAGGGCTTTAAACAAAGTTTACCTAACTGTGGCGATTTGGTGCTGTGCCCGTGCGCTTTTAGGTCAATGCGCAAGCGCATTGACCTAAAATGCGCGTGCACAGCATCAAATCGCCAGCCATCTGTTGCCCAGCTTGGTGCCGCTCCACCCCCTGCCGGATCAAAGGCTTTCACGGCCGGCCGGCCGTGCTTTCAGTTTCACAGCCGCTTGGCCGGCCGTGTCTCCTTATTTGACTTGTTTTGCTTGTTTACCTACGTCTCTCTCATTGTTTCTATCACTTCGCAACTGTCTTCCCTGCCCAGTGCCTCTTACTTTGTCTTTTAACAGACTGTCTTTCACCTGCCTCCCCACACTTTCTCCGCTGCCTCTGTATTACTTGTTTTAATGTGTTTTTGAACGGAACACTAGTGTTTGTGTTTAAAACGCCCTCTGGCAGAACTCGGAACTTTGGACAATAAAGCACAGCTCCTCGGCAGGTCTGGCCTTCCGAAACATCCGTGCCCCCCTCTCAATTTGGTAACAGTTCTCCTACACCACACTGTCACCGCTGGGCAGTGCAGAACAGAAAGGCCTGACAGCCGATGGGGCAAATCCACTCCGCATCACACTCACTGTAGTCATCCCGGCAGTAAAATACAATGCATTTTGTACTTTTTATAAACACTTCAAACAACCCGCCATGGTAAAGCTCAGGCTCCCCCCGTATGTCCACTCTCCCTGTTCTCCCCCAGCCTCCAACCCCCCCCCCCTCCCCCCACCTCGCTCCTCCCCCTGTGTGCTGCATGACCACTTTGCGGTAGGGTTACCAGATTGGGCTACATCTCGCACAGTTCAGCGATATTTTGTCCAACTGTGTGAGGGGATAATCAAGTAGTATGGGCAACCAGAATTTGGACTAGAATCCACGCAGTGTGCAGCAGATTCACAGACTGTGTCGCAGCCATGTTCCAGCCCGGAGCTGCTTAGCCACGCCCTTCTTGCCCCGCTCTGAGATCCTGCAGAGTTCATTCGATTTAGTGACCGTACATGAATACAACAAAACGTGGCAAAAAAAGCACGTTCTTTCTTGTTGGAAAACTGAGATTGTGTCAAGTAATTATGGGTAAAGAGAAACACTTTCTTCTTTCTGCCACTTTGTGCTGGATTTGTTTGTGTACGGCCTACCTTCACCCAATTCCGTTAACAAAGCGCTGGCTTTGTCTAGAATAATGCAGTGATTTTATTTACTTTGCCAGCCATATTTTGTTGGATCTTCCCTGCTGGGATTAATACGTCTGATTTCTGAGTACAGCTTTGATTTCTTTTTAAACGTATTTCATGCTTCGAGAGTCTGAATGGAGTGAGCACTTTGGCTTTTTACACCGGGCCGCTGTTGCCAACAGTATCTGTCTTTTTGTTGGGGGCGGGGGGGGGTGTAGCTGGTGTATTAAACAACCAAGCATGCTTCCGTCCCAACCTCGTGCCATGATCACAAAAGGTGTGTAAAAAAACGTGTTTTTTTATTTTGCGCTACTTTGTTCAGCAGCTCTGTTAAGGCTTCACACATACGAGGTGCCTATAGCATTTGCGGAAAAATTAGTGTGCTACTTTTCCTGTTGAACTGTATTTTCTCATCACCCTCACTCACCCTCAACCCCTCACCCTCACTCACCCTCAACCCCTCACCCTCAACCCCTCACCCTCACTCACCCTCACCCTCACCCTCACCCTCACTCTCACTCACCCTCACTCTCACTCACCCTCACTCACCCTCAACCCCTCACCCTCACTCACCCTCAAACCCTCACCCTCACTCACCCTCAAACCCTCACCCTCAACCCCTCACTCACCCTCACTCTCACTCACCCTCACTCACCCTCAACCCCTCACCCTCACTCACCCTCACTCACCCTCAACCCCTCACCCTCACTCACCCTCACTCACCCTCACCCTCAACCCCTAACCCTCACCCTCACTCACCCTCAACCCCTCACCCTCACTCACCCTCAACCCCTCACCCTCACTCACCCTCACTCACCCTCACTCACCCTCAACCCCTCACCCTCACTCACCCTCACCCACCCTCAACCCCTCACCCTCACTCACCCTCAACCCCTCACTCACCCTCAACCCCTCACCCTCACTCACCCTCACCCTCACTCACCCTCACTCACCCTCACTCACCCTCACTCACCCTCACTCACCCTCACTCACCCTCAACCCCTCACCCTCACTCACCCTCAACCCCTCACCCTCAAACACTCACCCTCAACCCCTCACCCTCAACCCCTCACCCTCAACCCCTCACTCACCCTCACTCTCACTCACCCTCACTCACCCTCAACCCCTCACCCTCACTCACCCTCACTCACCCTCACTCACCCTCAACCCCTCACCCTCACTCACCCTCACCCTCACTCACCCTCACCCTCAACCCCTCACCCTCACCCTCACTCACCCTCAACCCCTCACCCTCACTCACCCTCAACCCCTCACCCTCACCCACCCCCACTCACCCTCAACCCCTCACCCTCACCCTCACTCACCCTCACCCACCCTCAACCCCTCACCCTCACTCACCCTCAACCCCTCACTCACCCTCAACCCCTCACTCACCCTCACCCTCACTCACCCTCACTCACCCTCACTCACCCTCAACCTCACTCACCCTCACCCTCAACCCCTCACCCTCAACCCCTCACTCACCCTCACTCACCCTCACCCTCACTCAGCCTCACCGTCACTCACCCTCACTCACCCTCACCCTCACTCACCCTCACCCTCACTCACCCTCAACCCCTCACCCTCACTCACCCTCAACCCTCACCCTCACTCACCCTCAACCCTCACCCTCACTCACCCTCAACCCCTCACCCTCACTCACCCTCAACCCCTCACCCTCACTCACCCTCAACTCCTCACCCTCACTCACCCTCACCCTCACTCACCCTCAACCCCTCACCCTCACCCTCACTCACCCTCACCCTCACTCACCCTCAACCCCTCACCCTCACTCACCCTCACCCTCACTCACCCTCACCCTCAACCCCTCACCCTCACTCACCCTCACTCACCCTCACTCACCCTCACTCACCCTCACTCACCCTCACCCACCCTCACTCACTCACCCTCACTCACCCTCACCCACTCACCCTCACTCACCCTCACCCACCCTCACCCTCACTCACCCTCAACCCCTCGCCCTCACTCACCCTCAACCCCTCACCCTCACTCACCCTCAACCCCTCACCCTCACTCACCCTCAACCCCTCACCCTCACTCACCCTCACCCTCACTCACCCTCAACCCCTCACCCTCAACCTCTCACCCTCAACCCCTCACCCTCAACCTCTCACCCTCACCCTCACTCACCCTCACAACACATATTGTGTTACAATAGGTGTCACATTTGCGAAAGATAAAACTATTGGCATTGTAAATAACAAAGCTATTAATTTCGCTATTTTCAAAACAAGCACATAAATAAAAAATGTGTCCTTTACAATACCAATAGCTCAAACTTTCCTAATGCGAGACCTATTGCATTGCTGTGCTTCTCTCCCCTGCTGCACTCTCCTGCTCTCTAGAGATGTGGCCTAACGACCAGAGCTGCCATCTAAGTCACGTAAATACAAAACATGTTGCATTCCAAATGCTATAGGTGTCACATTCGCGAAAGTTATAACTATTGACATTGTAAATGACAAAGCCATCAATTTAGCAATTTTAAAAACCAACAAATAAATAAAATATGTCATTTACAAGACCAATAACTCCAACTTTTCTAATGCGAGACCTATTGCATTTCCAATGCTTGTTAATCTTGGATCTCTCCGATTACAGAATAGAGCTTAAATACGCAGCCAGCTTTCCAATATAAAATGAAAACAATAAGGTGTCAAATATATCAAAAGTTGAAAGTGAGACTGGAGATAAAAGATGTCAGATAAGAAGTTGCTATTTTGGCCAATTTCCTTGGATTCTAACAAAACGTCTTACAATGACACTTAAGACCATGGCTGAACTACTATTTCCTGTAGGAATAGGCTTACACCATCAGACAAGCCCATCAGCCTGTGATCGTACATATTCCAATAGATCGGCTAAATTTCCCAAGATAAACGAAAATCTGGGCAAAAGGCAAACTCCTCAAACATGGCCGCCGGTCCGTTGAGCGCAGTACAGAGTGGGAGTCAAAACAGTAAACATTTAAAGTGTTGTTCTACTATTCATGTGAATCATTAGTGTGTATTTTCTTGAGAATTTTAGTATGAACTTCTTACCAGAGACTACAGATGTCTAGCTGTCTGTGAACTCGACTAATGTATCCAAATGGATGTGTGCAGTGTTAAATCGGATTTGGTGCAATAATAAGCGGTTTGTTGTTAAGCTTTTGAAGACAAATAAAACAAGCACGGGCACACGGACAGCGGGGAAAGTACATGAGAAATTGTGAAACACGTGGCTTGTTAAAGATAATATTGATATTTCCCTTAATGTATGTAAAAAATTAATTTCATTTTACACAAAATAAACCCAGAGATTTCAGAAAATTGTTTCCGATGTAACCAAGAGGGGGAGGACATGGACCCATATAATCTGGGCTGTCCATGTATTCGATCATTTCGTAATGAGATAGATTTAAACTGTCTTTGCATTTTAGAATTACCCCAATCCATAGACACTCAGACTGCAATTTTAGGTTATTTGTTGGATATAAAAATGAACCTTTTGCTAAGAAAAAGGATATCCATTCTTGTATTGATTGCGAGATCAATCTTTTGGCAAAACGCTGGAACGTGTGAAGATATGTAATGTAATAATTATGGCTTAGTATTTAATTTATTGGCCATGGGGTATTTATGCTATCTAATATAAATGTTTCTAAGATTCTATGGCCTTCTTGCCGAAATAAATGTATGTTATATGTCTTTCTTTTAACTCTTCCAACAAATACATATATATTTTTTAAAGGGAATGCGACAGCCATGGAATAACAGACTAAGAGGTTTTACACTGACAGCTAAAAAGTGCCTGTAGACAACACCTTAAAATGATGACAAAAAAAATTGGCAAAATCCATATATTTTCTCTTCCGAACAAAAACTAAAAACAGCAAAAACGAAAAGCATTCCATTCTATAGTTGTCTAATTTATTCCTAAACGATTACTTGAACAAACGGGCACAAAAATGCCTCGTTAAAAAAAATAAAAAACACAGAATAGTGTAACAGCTTCTGGCCTTCTCCAAATCTCAAGACAAAAACGAATGATAACAATATATTTCACTGAAAACGGGGCTCTGATCCGATCCTGCCCAGAACAATGAACCGGCATGAAAGGCCCTCACACGTGCACAGAAAATACACCACTCTGCCTGAAGACAAAGAGCCCATCGTTTCTAATGCCAATACACCCTATAAGGCCTGGTACTGACCTGGGAGCCAGTCAATCCAATCCAGCTCCACTGATCTCGTCAACTGCTCCAAGATCCTAGAACTGCGGGATCAGTAACATTCCCTGGCACTGCACGGCCTGCAATCAGTGCGGTCTTCGATGCACCACCGATATGATCGGGGTGCAACGAGGACTGATCGCAGCCCTACCACATCAGGAAGAATTGTATTGAGTTTTGTTCTCCCGGTCGGAGTGGACAACCTGCAGGTAACGCGCAGGCTCGTCAGTCAAGCCGGTCCCCGCCCCTCGGCCCACTCCCAAACAGATCTCTAGGCCTCCCGCTTTGTTCGTTCCCCTGGGGGTTAAGTCGGAGCTCCCGCGCAGAGCAGGCAGTGGCTGCCGTGCTTTTTCCAGCGGTTTCGCGCGCTACCTCCTGCTCCAAGCTCCACCAGCGCTCGGGGGGGGGGAGGGGGGCGGGCAGCAGTGGTTTGGTGGCTTTGCTCGCCCGAAAGCTAATTGGTTAAGGACAATAAATATCCGCCCCGTAAAGATGACCACTTCGCCCTGGAAGTGACCAGAGGAAGTGAAGTTAGAGTCGCTCAGAAAGTGTCATTAATACGGTGCCCACGTGATCGACGTCCTTAGCAACTAACTAGGCATACGTCTGTCATGTGACCATGTGAGGCTGCGCTGGTAATGTTAGTAATACAAATAATCTAAAACGTGATGAGGTAAGCAACAAGACTGGTCTTTAAATATGTAAACAGAGCACATGCATGTATTTGGTTGGGTGATTTGATGCGAGGGGCACTGAGAAAGCGGTGCATTTAGTGATTATAGAAGCGACATAAAGGCATCTTTGCATGGTTTAGCTGAGAACGTGAACACATTCCCCCCCGATGCGTTAACGTGAGTTCAAGTCACAGACTCGGGCACATTTTGTTTTTCCAAAAAAAGTATCAAACGAACTAACTTTTTCTATTCGTGCAACGGCCCGATTCCGCCCTGCATTACCGGGGCAATGCTCCATCTTCTTACCTGCGTAGGTACATCCAGTACATTCTGCCCATGATTGTGATGACTCTTTCAGGTGGTCTTATCTGGCCCATGAGTTATTGTAAATGGAAAATCAAGATAAAGGGATTGAGGGTGAGGAAGGGCTGTGGGAACTGGAAAGTCAATTCCTCGTGTTGAATAGTAAGTTTAAAAACAAGTCAGGTCCCGGGCCGGCAGCCAATCACAGCGCGGCCCGGGGAATGATGTCACGGGGGTGTCCCGGGCCGGCAGCCAATGACAGCGCGGCCCGGGACAAAGGGGCGGGGCTTAAAAAAAGTACCAGAAACGCCCCGAATCGCATTTTCGCGAGAAAGCGTGATTGACAGCCTCTGTCTCCCAATGGCTAGCCTCCATTTATGGAGCTAGCCAATGGGAGACAGAGGCGGAACCAAAGTCCATATGTAGGATCATGAGGTTTCGCCGTGGGCGGAGCAACTGCTACGCAGTTGCAACTCCCAGGGCGAAACCTAAAAAGGAAGTGGGGGGACACTGACGTCACGACAGGAAGTGACATCACGAAAGGTGACTAGCACCATCAGACTCATTGCCTCCCCTCGCTCACCCCTTAGATGCGATTGCATCAGAGAAGCCAGCACGTGAGCAGGGTTCTGAATGGGCTCCGATTTACCCCAGAGAGGCCAAAGAGTGAATGTGCGGCTCCATTTGCTTCAGTTATCGAGCTCCCGGTAAAATAAGTGGGGGGACGCCGTCAAACCGCGCGGTACCCCGACTCGAGCCCTGCGTTCACCAATGTATCCTTTCACCCTTCCTTCTGTACCACCATTCCTTTATTTCCCTCTTCCTCTCAACGTCGCTTCCTTCTTTTACTTTCTAATCTAGCCATTTCTTTCCTTGCCTACACATATTCTCCTATTTTATCACCAGTGCCCTTTCCACCCAGTTTCTTAAATCTATCTTTCTCGTCCCCTTCACTGACATATTATGAGCTTTTATCTGTTGTATTACAGACAGAAAAGGCCCATAAGAATCCCAAGCCAGCTGTAGCTGGTACATCGAGGGTTTCGTAATGCCCCTGACTGCATCAATGCATATATTAATCAGCAGGGCTTTAAGTGGGATGAAAAAAGTGGGGGATCTCTCAAAGGGGCGTGGCCAATGTAATTAAGGTCATGGCTTAAAACACATAAGCAAAAATCTGAGCGTAGCATAGTGTTTCGCCCGACTTGTATTTTGCTGTTTCTGTCACTGCTTCCTGATATATGATACAAGTAACATCATACCTATAACAAGTCAGGACTATTGGCTTTGTCAATGGTTGTTAGTTGCATAAGATTAAATAAGCAGCAACCATGGCTTGTATAGAATATTGAAAACGCTTTCACCTAAAGCCCTGGTGGCACCACAACAATGTTGCTGCTCCTGAGTTTCAAAAAGAGAAGGGAAATCCAGAGAGAAAATGATTCTCTTTAAAGAAGTTCCTTCCCCTACAACACTCACCTGGCATGACGTCATGCCGTAACCTCCACTAGTGAGAAGTGAGCAGTGTGAGCACACGCACATGATGTGCTGCTGTCACTGCACTCCAGCGTCGGATTGGTAACGCGGGCATTTGGGCAAAGCCCGAGGGGCCGGTGTCGCGTTCCGGCTGGGCTGCTTTTTTGAGCAGGCTGGGTGGGGCTGTTCGGATGCTGCCTGAATGGTCTTTCTGGAAGCAGATGGGCGTCCCATTACCTCCCTTTTATGATCGGACAGAGGTGTCACTCCCTTTCTCTCGCCGGGCCACCCTTTCTCTCGCCGGGCCAGCCCATAAATATATGCATATTGAGCAGAGGTAGGGGGCCTGAGCAAAAGTGGCCTCACTTGTTTTCAGGTGTATTTCACCCGTGTAAACTAATCCGTGAATCCCCCCTTCTTTTTAATAACATTTTGCAGAAACAGTGTTTTGCTGAAAGGCAATATGCAAATGTGGGCCACTTTTTTTCCGGGCCGATTTTTAATCCCAATCCAACCCTCCTTCAGTCTGATGAAAAAATGGACCACCTGTGCCAGAGCACAAAACAGAACCCGATAGAGACCCATTTCGAGCCCTCCTTTAAAAAACTGCCAGTGCTCAGCACTGGTGAGACCCGGCCCACAAAAAGCCCTATTAACCCCTTGCATGCTTGTGACGGAACCGTTCCGTCACAAGCCTCGGGTGTGCTGTGCTTGTGACGGAACGGTTCCGTCACGGCCCGCTCGGCGCGCCTGCATGGCGCGAATTCCGCGCCTGTGCTGAGCATTCTATTGGGCGGGCGGGGCCGTGACGGAACCGTTCCGTCACAAGCACAGCTCGTCTGAGGCTTGTGACGGAGCGGTTCCGTCACGAGCACGGGAGCGCCGCGCAGCCCCCCTCCCCCTTAGCACTGCGGCGGAATAGCCGCCGTAGTGAAGGGGTTAATCAGTCATAATGATAAAAGACCCCTACCGTTAGCGGCGCAGTTGTCCCATCCTGCTATTAATTTGCCCTCAAGGTTGCCCAGTATTTTAATCTTTTTTTTTAGCAGTCTTAAGAGGTCCCAGAATCTCAGAGGACACCCCAGACTGCATATCTATTTCTATTTAGGATGCGGTTGGCACAGTCCAAGATCGGGAAGATATTAATTAATCAACCGACTCTGTAGTCCTAAGGGTTTAGCCACCCTTAATCTATTTTCCAGACCTTAGATGGTGGCAGCATTTATCAGTAGCAGCGCCAAGGGGCCTTCCAGGGTCCCCTTTAACTCAAGTCTAGGGACGTGTGGCAAATGCGGATCCTGCAGGTTTTTTTTTCATACATGATTGTGAAAGGGGGCTACTATTATGTGCATGATTTTTGCAATGACAATCATGGGCAGTAGAACAAGTGCATATAAAATACTGATTGTGAGTACCTTTGGTGCACCTACGGTTAGATCACTTGAAGCACATTTTTAGTTTAACCCCCTTAGGCGCGGACGCGATTCTGCGCCTGTGCGGCCGTTTTTAAAAGTGGGCGGGTTCATGACTGCTCCCATTCGTCATCAGCACACGGGCACCGTGATGCATGACGGCTGGGGGCCGTCATCAGCATGGAAGGGGTTAAAGGATTTGTGCACGATGGAGCGTGGCTGCTGCCCATAAAGAAACAACAAGGACAGCACCCCTCCTTACCGTTTCAATATCTCCTTTGTCTTCAGGTCCTGTTTGAGGGAATACACAAGGTTTTCCAAAAGAACATGCCCTGGAGGTTGTACCTGCTGAGGCGTTGAAAAACATTTCATTACAGGTTGGATTAAAGCCACAAGGAAGAAATCTTAGAACAACAAATACTAGGATCGTTCAATTCTTAATCCTCGAGCAAGCCACGAGTTACAGGTTTCAAATAATCACTCCACCTGTATTTCCTCATCTTCAACATAGTTATTAGATCCTTAGATCCCCACCTCATGTGTTCCATGGGATCTGTTCAGCTGCTTCCCATGTCATTATAGTGACTGAATGCCTCAGTTCAGCGTAGTTTGATCCACTGTAAAAAAAACAAGCATTTACAATGCAATAGGTCTCGCAGCATTAAAGTTTGAGTTACTGGCATTGTAAATGACAATGCTTTGCATTCATTTTTTTTTATTTGCAATTGGTATATAAACATTGTTTGTGAATGGTTAGCTGTTGCTTATGCTAAGCAAAGTTGGCAGTAATATAGAGTGCTAGTCTTGCTTGTTATAAGCATGCTGATTTAAAGCGCTCTGATACCTGGGGGTAAAGTTTGCAATTAGTGTAAAGGATGTTGTGTAAATAATGTAAATAATGCGATGTAAATGAGGCTTTGTAAATAGTGCTAAGAACGCTGTACAAATAGTGCAAAGGACGCTGTGCAAATAGTGCTAAGAACACTGTACAAATAGTGCAAAGGACGCTGTGCAAATAGTGCAAAGGACGCTGTGCAAATAGTGCAAAGGACGCTGTGCAAATAGTGTAAATGACCACACAGACAAGCCTGCTCAACAACACACAGACACTGAGGAACGTAGCCATATATATAAAATCAGTCACCCACGCAACAAGACAGACGCAACCCTGTTCCCCAACACACATAGACACAATTATCTGCAAGCTCTTTGAAATGCATATGAAGCAGCTGCTCGGGTTACGTGGCCGCATTCCTCACAGGCGGAGAGCAGACGCGGCCACTTGCCATTTAAAAAGCAGACCCGATTAAAGCAAAGCCAGGCTTCTGTTTTTATCATGAAAACGCTGCCAGTGATAGATCAACATCTCTTCCACTGGTCACCAGTCCTTGTACACAGCTGTAGAGTTTGGCACTCGGTGGCGAGGATCACACATAGTTTTCGGGTGTCACCAGCTGCACTATTCCTACACCTGCATGCTACGTTCGGGATTGAAGGGCTGCCCACGTGCTATATTTAGACCGCTGACCCTACACTTGGCTGACTCTCACTAATTGATACATAACTTCACACAAGATTTAGTATTTCATGATAATTCACTGTCTTCTCTAGCTGTTGAAGTAGCTGCGTTGTGGCCCCAGCTTACAGTTAATAAACAAATGCTACACATAAATCAGTGTAAATAGTATAAACCAGTGCACCATCTTGGTTGATAATTGTATTTGCTCTTCTTCTTCCGGGTCTGGTCTGTGAGGGCCTTCGGATTACACTTTTTCAGACACTGCCACAGCAGCAAGACCCTTGAAGCGACTGTGAGGCTTCATGAATGCTATATCAGTATCAACATAAAAGACATAGCATAGAATATCACAACAAAGCCACAAATAACGAAACATAATAGCACACAACATGCAACACATGACAGATAACACAGTAATACAACGCATCGGATGACATCATCCCTACAGTGCTTTTGCCAGAAACAGACCAGGGCGCTTTGGGTCCTAGGCGCACCCCGGCCTAGCTCAGCGGGCCCCCATGCACGGGTACACTCACCATTTCACCTGCTTTGCTCCCATGGTCCACGGTGACCTTTCACCTCACCAGGTCTGCGTTCTCGTGGGTCCTGGGGCCACGTGCCCCTCCACTCCGGCCATGTTCGCCACAAGTGGGTAAATCCGACGAAGGTGGGGACCCTTCGCTAAAGCAGGGCCACAAAGCGCAACTCCCCCAAAAGCTGTCCAGACAGGACGGGGTCTCCTTCTGGCGTCAACCTAATGCGGATGAGCATATCAAAGAGCATCTCTTTGAGTAAAAATACTCAAACCTTCTAAATCCTGGGGCATCTGGTTTGCAGACGTTGATGCTCGCTCAGATGTGAAATGCACACAGCTAAAGAATGTCGCACATTCGCGAAAGATATACATGGAAGTCTTAGCCAGTCCAGGCAAAATGCACGCTGATGAAATCACACCACAGAGAAGCAAGACGTGAGCGCGCACTGACAAAAACGAAACCTATCGTGGGGCGGGACTGCCCTCTTCTTGAAGCCCGCGCCCACGGAGTGCCTGGCCAGAGGAGCGGTGGTGACGCCGGGCTCCCATGCCCGAGGGAGAGCCCCGCAGAGGCTGCAGATGTCCGGAGTGGCGGTAAGTGGGCCTTAGTTGTTGGGGGGGCGGCTGGGGGGGTCTCAGTGTGCTTGTGTGTGTGTGTGTGTGCGCGCGCGTGTGTGTGTATGTGTGCGACGGCGGGGGTTGTCTCTGTATGTGTGCGTGCGTGTATGTGCGCTCGTGTGTGTGTCTCTGTGTGTGCGCATGTGTGTGTGAAAGCAGGGGGATGTGTGGCTGTGTGTGTGTTGGAGCTTCCCAGGAGACAAGAGATGGCCACAGCGTGCGCGTTCTTGCGCGCGCGGCCCGCTCCGATCCCCTTTTGGAAGATGCGCGTGGCCAGGTATTGTCTCCTGGAAAGCTGAGTCGCTCACAATAGGTTTCTGGCGAGACCGCGCTTTCGCGCGGTTAACGCCACGAGACCTAAAAAAAAGTAATGTGAATATATTTTGATTTTTTTCTATCTTCAAACTTAAATGTAACTATTTCGTCAAAATCATTAGTTTTTTCTGGTTTGGTGGTCAACAATTACATTACCTATTATTACTTTATACATACAAATTAAGAAATAAGGGGCATATGTATGAAGCCCATTTCCCGTTTGCAAATGGGCCGATTCTCAGATTTAGCCCGTTTGCGAACTGGAAAAAGCCTTTTGGGATGTATCGTCCCAAAAGGCCCTCGCAAAATAGGGACTCGTACAATTTGTGATTCCTTATTTTGTGAAAGCATTTAAGGAATCGCAATTTGCGATTCCTTAAATGCGATGTAAGAAGCACCCAAGTTGTGCGATTTTTCCTTAAGAAATCGCAAATTATCACTAACTCCAAGTTGGTGGTAATATGCGGCTTCTTTGAAAAATTCCCTTTTTTGCACTTTTCAAAGTGCCATGTGGCGTACATACATGCCCTTAGGGCATGTATGTGTGCCACATGTGCACACATATACATTGCAGGGGTGCAACAGGGTGTCCTTTTGACACTATGGCACCCTTGAAATTGCATTCTCAATTTGTGATTCTCTAATTGAGAATCGCAAATTGAGAATGTCTTCCCATTCATTCATATAGGCCTCTAGGCCCATAGCAATGAATGGGGAGGTATTCCTTAATTGCGAATCGCAACTTGCGATTCGCAATTAAGGAATATGTAGGATTCGCAAAATTATTTGCAAATCCTACATACATGGGGTTTTGCGATTCTCAAATAGCGATTCTCTAAAAATCGCTATTTGAGAATTGCAAATGTATCCTTTGATACATATCCCCTACATCACTAGCAGTATGCTTTGTGCTGTGAGCAGCCATTCAGACTCCTCCCACACTCCCAAAGAGAAAATATAAGCCTTACTTAGCAAATTCTGAAGGAACGCCACTTGTTTTAATGTTTTACATGAGGTCCTAGGCACTCCTGATTGAGACATTTTGAGTCTTCTGGTGTGCACTCAGGTTATCTCATACTGCATTACTGTTTTTGTAACTTATTAAAGATATTGCCATTAGTCATCATCAATGGCTTAAACAACACAAGCAAGGCAAGATTAGCTTCACAACACAGGTTCACATTGGATTTATGGTTTAACAACTGGATACACACTTAACCCATTAAGATCAAGGGACTCTTAAGATATTTTCTGCTCCATGTTTTGGTGCAAAATACTTCCACAAGTGGTGCTGCTTTTGGATTATTAACCCTTATATCATGGATTGAAAGTCATAATCTTATTTATATGGTAGGTGGGACATACCTGAATTCTAAATGATGATAGGGATCTTTTTTGTCTGTAAATTTGTTTATTAGATTTTTTTTTCAAGAAAAATACGACCAACATTGCAGTGTAATATGATTTTGTACATACATATTTTCATTGTGCGGTAAGTTTCAAGGTAGAACAGAAGGGTCACAAGACATGGCAAAGGGAGAGGTAAGAGACAGATCCATCAGTCACGATGAAGGAGATCTTTACAATTGACAAGGTGAGGTAAAATCCAGCAGAATACAACTAAGCCCATGCATGACCTAATGCAATTTTTTTAAGCTGGAAGGTTGGGTATATGCAGGGCCACCGAAATTATGCGGCAGGGAAGAGCCAAATTATGCGGCAGGGTGAGTAAATTATGTGGCAAGAAAAGCCAAATTATGCAGCAGGGTTGAGAAAATTATGCAGCAAGAAAAGCCAAATTATGCAGTGTTACACAGCATATTTTGTGATGGTATTGCTACATTATTTTGACATTATTAATCTTGTTAACACTGTTTGGGTATTGGTTGCACCTCTTAAGCATCAGTTTAGAAGTCAAATATAGTAATAAGCAACAGAAAGTTGACCAGTCAATCTTTGCCAAGGGCCTTCGACTGCGTACAATACGTGTTGCTGCGTTTTTTAGTAACTTCTGAACCATTAGAGTTGGGAAAAACATTTTTTGGGGTTAAAATCTGCGGATTATGGGGCAGATGGATTACATGGCAAATGCAGCAAATCTATAACTATGCAAAAATTGCCATAGCCACACAATCGCATACTTCCAGTGGCACTGTGTATATGAGGTGGGCATATGGTAAATTGTTGACTTTTTGTTCATACTAATAATAGTTGTACACTTGAATTCATTATTTTCTTGTTCTGTAGAATTCTACCCAATTGCTTCCATAATATTTTAACAAGTGTTATCTCAAACCATGGTATTGCATCTTCAAAAATGAGGTTTTATGTAATTAATCTGCCATAGAAGAGATTGATTTTGAAACCGTCCCTCCTGGAAGATTCTGCTTTCTTATTACTATGCAATTTGTCAGAAGGTACTAAATAGAAAAATATTAAAATGAGCCGCAATTAACATTGCTTGGGAGCCATTTAACGCAATGATAGGGGGTGTCTGTACTATTTTATCTCATCACAGAGCCCATAACAAAGGCATATACATTGGGCTAACTATATAACTTTTTTTTTTTTTACTTTTTTTTTGATTATTCAACATGTATAGAAAACTTCCCCCCTTCAATTGGCATCAATAAAAACATGTGTATACAGTTCGATGACCTCATTATGGCACTGGTGGGTACAGGCGTCATTGGGACAAATTGAGTCCATGAGGAATGACAGAAGCGTGAAATGACTATATAACTTTAAAAGCACTCTGTATAGAAAGTATCAAATCCCAAAGGAGCCGGGGGACCTGCAACTGAGGTAGTACCACTGTTTTCAAGAATAATAGCAGAGGATGGTGGGATTTATTTAATCTCTAAGGAGCTGGAGGCCTGCAATGAAGATTAATCCTATTGTGAAAGATGTATAACAGATGACACTAGGTGTATGTAACATACACTAAGATTATACTTAGGAGTGACCTTCATCAAATTAAACAGTATATCTCATTCTCACCCAAATGCAAATTCATTATATTGAGTGTTCAAAGTAAATTTGGAGCTTTGTAATAAGTATGAACTCTCAATAAAAAAAGTAAATTTAGAGGAGAAGGTGATTAGATGTTTTCTTTTTCTACTGCGTGGTGTTTACAAAACTAATGATAACTAAGGATAGGAATGGTACATCACTGGTGGCAAGAAGTGGTCCAAAGCGGTTCTGTTATGGGGTCTTTTCACACAGAATTGGGTGCCATTGATTATATATATATAAAAAGCGCTTTAAGGCAGGTGGAAAGGTGCATGATCGAGAATATGTCGTGTCTATATGCCCAGTACTGCAACATTACAATAGGGTGTTAGGCATTTTCAGGTTGGTCTTGTATTTTAAAATACCATACATTTTCCTGATTATTGTCTCATTCTTTTTTCCCCCCTTTTTGTTGCACTTATTATTTATTAGAAAGGTTTTATATAGAGGGAAAAAGACCCATCAGGGTATCGGAGTGCTGTACATTGAGTTGGAATAGTTTCTGTCCTGTAACTCCAGTTCTGTAGTAGGGGTATCTCTGTTATAGTCATAATCTAGTGAATAGTCCCGCCCATGTGCGTGGACCCCGGAGCAATCAAAAATAATCTCTTACAGTGTCAAAAAATGCAGAAAAGCATAGACACTTAAGAGAGAATTTAAAGACAGATAATGCAGCCTAAAAGGCTACACTGTCCAGTACTTCAACTAGAAATTCCACCATAAAATCCACAAAACAGCAACAGCCTGTACAGATTTCCATTGCTTTAACAGCAAACTCCCTCAGGAATGATAGAGAGAAGACCCTGGACAGACAAGCCCCATAGGCTGCCATTATGTGGCTCAAAACAGGATACTGTGCCTTTAAGAGAATCTTCCAGAACCTTCTCCCAGTATCCCAGAATGCATAGCAGGTCCAACTTACTTTCAGTTCTTTTTGAAGGCGTAACACGCCAGACCTGTAGCATTCCGTAAAGGAATATGTCTCTCTCCACCGGGGAGGAGGGAGGGCGCTTATGACTATAACAGATATACCCCTACTACAGAACTGGAGTTACAGGACAGAAACTACTCCTTCTGTAGTAGGGGATCTCTGTGTATAGTCATAATCTAGTGAATAGAATGGCAAGCCCATCCCCACACCAAAGCGGCGGTGGAGAAAAGAGAATCAACACCACTATTGTGCGAACAGATTACGCAGTGAAGCCTGTCCAACCTGAGCATCTGCCCTAGCATCAGAGTCCAGGCAGTAATGCTTAGCAAAGGTATGAACCGACTTCCAAGTGGCCGCCTTGCAGATTTCTGCAATCAGAACATTACGGAGCAATGCTGTCGTGGCAGCCTTGCCCCTGGTGGAATGAGCCTTAAGCTTACCTCCTAAGGTCTTATTAGCTTTTTGGTAACACAGCTGTATGCAGGACACAATCCACCTAGAGATAGACTGCTTAGAGGTCGCAAGACCCGTCCTGACAGATCCATAATTGATGAACAATTGGTCTGACCTACGAATATCACTGGTTTTATCCAGATAAAATTTCAGCACCCTCCTAACATCCAGGGAATGCAAAGACCTTTCCGCTGGAGATGAAGGATTCTGAAAGAACGTAGGTAAAGATATAGTCTGGTTGATATGAAAATCAGAAACAACCTTGGGAAGAAACTTAGGGTGAGTACGCATAACAACCATAGCAGCATGAAATACAGTATAAGGTTCTTGGCAACACAACGCCTGAATTTCACTCACCCTGCGGGCCGATGTAATGGCCACGAGGAACGCCGCCTTCCAGGACAGATGCTGCAACGAAGCCTTATGAATAGGTTCAAAAGGCTCCTTCATCAATCTGGACAGCACCACATTCAAGTCCCATGAAGGCGAAGGAAGCCTGACAGGAGGGAACACTTTCTTCAAGCCTTCCAAAAAATCTTTGATCACAGGGATCTGAAAGAAGGAAGTCTGTGAAGGGCATTTCCTGTAGGCAGTCAAAGCAGCCAGATGAACCTTAATGGAATGGACATTAAGGCCAGACTGCGCCAGATGTAGCAGATATGGAAGGATGACATCTTCCTTGCATGTCGTAGGGTCATAGTTCTTAGACTTGCACCAGATGCAAAACCTCTTCCACTTGTAAGCATAAGAAGTCCTAGTGGAAGGTCGCTTAGCCTCCTTCAGTATGTCCATACAATCCTCTGGGAGATTCAAATGGCCATATTGACTATTTCAGGAGCCATGCCGCCAAACTCAAAGACGAGAGGTTGGGGTGCACCATCCGCCCCCCGAACTTCGTGAGAAGGTCCGGCCTGCACGGCAGCTTCATGTGAGGAAGGAGAGACCGGTGAAGCAGGTCCGTGAACCACCACTGTCTGGGCCATTCCGGGGCAATCAGAATCATCTTCGCCCTGGATTGGGAGAGCTTGATGAGCACCGCTGGAATCAGGGGAATGGGTGGAAAAGCGTACAGAAAGCTGTTCGACCAGTTGATCCATAACGCGTTCCCCAGCGTCCCCGGCTGGTAGTACCTGGAGGCGAAGTCTCGGCATTTGCTGTTTTCGGCGGTGGCGAACAGATCCACGTCTGGAGTTCCCCACCTTGCGAAGACTTCTCCTAGTACTTCGTTGTTTATGACCCATTCGTGGTTTTCCTGAATCAGTCTGCTCAGCTCGTCTGCCTGAACATTCTGCACACCTGGTAGATGAGTGGCCGTTATCGAGAGTCCTCGAGCCAGAAGCCAATGCCAGATCGCCTGCGCCTCCTGAGACAGAGTGCGTGATCTCGAGCCCCCCTGCTTGTTGAGGTAATACATCGTATTGTCCGTCTGTACAAGCAGAGAGTTGGTCCGGAAGGACGGTTGAAAGGCCTTCAGCGCCAAGTGAACAGCCCTGAGTTCCAGGAAATTGATGTGGTACGTGGACTCCGACGGGGACCACGTCCCTTGAATCTGCAGATCTCCGGAGTGCGCTCCCCATCCCAGGAGAGAAGCATCCGTCACGATAGTCTGAGTGGGAATGTCCTTGTGGAAGGGAACACCTCTGAGGAGATTCTCCGCCGAACACCACCACTTCAGAGACTGAAGAGCATGCAGGGACAGTCGGATCTTGTCGTCCCAAGAGCCTCTCCTCTGGTCCCACTGATCTTCCAAGCACTCCTGCAGCGGTCTCATATGCAGCCGTGCATGTGGCGTCAGGAAGATGCAAGAGGCCATCGATCCCAGCAGAGAAGACACCGTCCTCACTGTCGTGGATGGAGTGGACATGAGAGCCTGAGCCTTCCGAAGGAGTGATAAACGTCGCTCTTCCGAAGGAGACACGCTTGCCGACAGCGTATCGATGGAGGCTCCCAAGTACTGGATGCACTGGACCGGAGTCGGGACAGACTTGGACATGTTGATGTGCAACCCCAGCTTGTTCAAGAGAACGCACGTCTTCTGGAAGTGTGCTTGAGCTTCCGAGAAGGAGGAGGCCTTGATCAACCAATTGTCCAGGTATGGGTAGACAAACACCTTGTTCTTCCGCAGGTGTGCCGTTACCACTGCCATGCACTTCGAGAACGTCCGGGGCGCAGACTTCAGCCCGAACGGAAGTACCGTGTACTGATAGTGATTGGTGCCGACTTGAAATCGCAGGAACTTCCTGTGTTTGTGTGCAATGGGCACATGGAAGTACGCATCCTGTAGGTCTATGGCGCAAAGCCAGTCTCCCCGTTGCAGCTGAGGATAAATCTGATGCAACGACAGCATGCAAAACTTTTCTCTGCGAATCCATTTGTTTGCCTGTCGCAAGTCCAGAATGGGCCTGAACTCGTTCTTGTCCTTCTTGCGGACCAGAAAGAACCGAGAGTACAGACCTCTTCCTCTTTGAGACATAGGGACATCTTCTAACGCCCTTTTCCTCAAAAGGATGTCGGCCTCCGCCTGGAGCTCGCGCAGTTGATACTGCGAGCTGACCGGAGGAATCGATGGAGGAGGGCTGTTGAACCGAAGACTGTATCCATTGCAAACAATATTCAGCACCCACTTGTCCTGAGTAATTTTTCTCCACTCTGCCAGAAAAAATTGAACGCTTCCCCCCACCGGAGCGGGTAACGGACGAAGGGGAAGTAACCGCTCAGGGTCGAGACCCAGCCGGGCCCTTGTTCGCGGTAGAGGACTGCTGTCCACCTCTACCCCTCTGACGTTTCTGGAAGGGTCTTCTGTATTGCTGCTGTTGTTGCTGCTGCTGCTGTTGCCCAGAAGACTGACCCCTTCCTCTACCCTGCGACCCGAACCGTCGTTGGAACTGGCAGTAGGGTTTCTTTTCTTTGGGCTTCTCCAAGCCCACAGCCGTCAGGGTTTCAGCCTCGGCCTTCATCCTGGCCATTTCGTCATCTGCGTGTTTCCCGAAGAGGGTGTCGCCGGAAAACGGCAGATTTGCCACTCGTTGTTGCGCTTCAGGCTTGAGCGACGTCAGCCGGAGCCAAGCATGGCGTCTCTGATTGATACCGTGGCAGTATCCATGCGCGGCCAACAGGGAGATATCCGCCGCAACGCTGATGGCCTGGTTCGAAACCAGCATTCCTTCCTGGATGATCTCCATGAAGTCCTCTTTCCTGTCCCGCGGGACAAGGTCCGCAAACTGTTCCATGGAATCCCACAGTGCACGGTCGTACCGCCCCAACAACGCAGAGTCGCTGGAGGCCTTCATCATCGTGGAAGACGTCCCACACGCCTTCCGTCCAGCTGAGTCAATCCAGCGGCTCTCCTTATCCGGAGGCACAGTGGAGGATGGGGAGGTAGCATGTAGTTTCCTAGCCGCCGTCACAATCACCGAATCAGGCACTGGGTCCTTCCGTAAGAAGGCCTGGGTCCGACTCTGGAGCCCTGTACTTCTTGACAAGCCTGGAGGGAGCGGCTTTCACCACTGCCGGCGTAAGGAAGAGCTGTTCAGCAGGCTCAACCAGTCCTGGCACCAAAGGCAGTAGGGGGCGAGACAGGTGCTTCGTGTGCAAAGTCTCGAAGATCACAGAAGTCGTGGGCGTAGGGGCCGTCACCTTGATCCCCAACTTCGCCGCCCCTCTCAGGAGAACCTCCTGGAACGTGCCAATGTCATCTATCGGAGACACCCTCGTCTCCGGTGAATCCGACAATGTAGGTGAATATGAACGGGTCCCAGAGGCCGAACGGGACCTGGACCTATGCCTCCTATGGCGATGTCTGGATCTCGAGGAGGATCCGTGTCCACTCCTAGATCTGTCTCTCCTCCCTGAGCGTGACCTCGATCTCCTGGGTCTGGGACGCTCCGCCGGCTTCCCCGGGTCGGACGTCTTGGGCTTAGGAGGAACCTTCGACTTAGGAGTTTTCTTCGGAGGTGTCGGAAGTCTGGGCATCGACACCGATCTCGGTGGAACCGGAGGAGGAGCACCCGGCACCGGGGCCTGCGGTCCTGACGGAAGAGCAGGTAGAGGAGGCAATGGAGGAGGGGTCGGAGCCCTCGGAGGAGGACCTCTAGGCAAAGGAGGAGGAGGAGGAGGTGTAATAGTCTTCTTCGGGGTATACACCTCTGAGTACGCCGTTCCCGGTGAACCACCATCCTGTCCTGACTGAGGGGAGCCCCCCACAGTCCTCGGCCTGTCCTTACGACGCCCTGACGTCGAAGACCGGTGTTCAGACGTCGAACGTGGTCCCCTCGACGTCGAGCGGCCCTTCGGCGTCGACCGTTTCACACGCCTCGGCGTCGACCGGCTTCTATGCCTCGACGTCGATCCCGACCAGATGGACGATCCTCTAAACCTCGACGACGAGCGCTGACGCCTCGACGGCGACCTCGACCGCCTCGACGGCGACCTCGACCGCCTCGACGACGACCTCTTCGATCGCCTCGACGTCGACCTCGAGCGCCTCGACGTCGACTTCTTCTGCGCCGGAGACCTCTTCCGCCTCGACGGCGACCTCGCCCTCTTCGACGGCGATCTCGATGACGAGGATCCCCTCGACGACGACGATGTCCTCGCCCTTGACGGCGAACGGCGGTGTCGCCTCGACGACGAGCGCCGACGCCGGGTCCTCCGATGCCGTCCACTCGACGCCGACGACGAAGAAATCGACACTGGGTTCGACGGCGGCCTGTGTAAGTCCCTCGACGTCGACGGGCGACGTTTTCTCGACCCAGAGCCCTGGGGAGACCGGGAACTGGCCGTGGACCTTCCTCTCGACGTCGTGGTCAGAGCAACCGACCCAGACGGAGACCGTGGATGTTTGCTGGACTTCCTGCCCCTGGGGAGCCCCCCAGAGGCCTCAGCATGGGCAGTAGAAGCCCCTCCAGACCCACCTTGAGCCTTCAGTCTTCTTTCTTCCAGGCCCTGAAGTCTAATCTTCCTCCTGTCCTTCAGGGTCCTGCCAGAGAAGCCTCTACAGATCTCACACTCCTCTGGGATGTGGGAAGAGGGAAGGCAGAGGATACACACCTCATGGGGATCTGACTTGGCCTTCTTCCTGGAGCACTCCGGGCATTTGTCAAATAATGCAGGCATTATGGACAACAAAAGGGTGCAGAAAACCAAGAAGAAAGTCACCAAAGTACTTTAAAAGTACACAAAATCGAATTTAGTGAAAAAACACCAACAAAACCCTTGAAAAGGGAGAGCTCAATGCTCCAGGGTCCTGCTTGCAGGAGCCGGAAAAAAGAACTGAAAGTAAGTTGGACCTGCTATGCATTCTGGGATACTGGGAGAAGGTTCTGGAAGATTCTCTTAAAGGCACAGTATCCTGTTTTGAGCCACATAATGGCAGCCTATGGGGCTTGTCTGTCCAGGTTCTTCTCTCTATCATTCCTGAGGGAGTTTGCTGTTAAAGCAATGGAAATCTGTACAGGCTGTTGCTGTTTTGTGGGTTTTATGGTGGAATTTCTAGTTGAAGTACTGGACAGTGTAGCCTTTTAGGCTGCATTATCTGTCTTTAAATTCTCTCTTAAGTGTCTATGCTTTTCTGCATTTTTTGACACTGTAAGAGATTATTTTTGATTGCTCCGGGGTCCACGCACATGGGCGGGACTATTCACTAGATTATGACTATACACAGAGATCCCCTACTACAGAATGAGAAGTTACATTGGTAAAGGAAAAAACAAATCATAGACATAAAGGCCGTTACATTACATGCTCATTGTAGAAAATAATAGAGATAAATGTAGTTGCATCAAATGCACATTGTATGACAGGTAAATAAGGTCTATGCTGCAAAGCGGATACAGAGGGATTGTATGGTTAAAGGTCTGTTGTCGTAGGTGGCTATTTAGTAGCAATCCTTTGAGTTCTCTTTTAAATACAGAGATCAAGGGGTTCTTTCTGATTTGGGGAGGTAGAGTGTTCTAAATTCTTGGAGCGAGACCAGAAAATGTACAGTTGTAGGTTCTCCTTTTTTTTATTTTTACTTTTGTAGTTTTAACAGTAAATAGTTTGAGCTTCTCAGAGCTTGATTCCCACCAGATAGTTCAAGCTTATTTGCCAGGTAAATAGGAGTGTTCTGATGCAG
Source organism: Lissotriton helveticus (assembly GCF_964261635.1). Taxonomy (NCBI): domain Eukaryota; kingdom Metazoa; phylum Chordata; class Amphibia; order Caudata; family Salamandridae; genus Lissotriton; species Lissotriton helveticus. The sequence goes on along the minus strand of NC_136068.1, from coordinate 155,139,406 downwards.
CACTTTGTGCGATACACAGGCTATTTTGTCCCTGATCCTTGCATCGGGTGAAAGCCAGAGTTGGATTAGATCTGCTGTGATGTGATCATGTTTTCTTGATCATGTGATGAGCCTGGCAGCAAAGTTCAGAGTGGCCCTTAAAGGTGCCAGTCTAGCTTTGAGTGGTCTGACTAGGGTGATGATACCATAGTCTAAATGAGAGATAACTAAGCATTGGACTGCTAGCTGTATGTCTGCAAGTGGCAGGAACGGTTAGATTTTCCTTAAAGTGTAGAGTTGGTGATTGGCTCCTCTTTTTGTTGCACTGACGTGGTCTTGCATATTCAGGAGTTTGTCCAAAGTTATGCCTAATGATCTAGTTGAGTTTACAATATGTGGGGTGCATTTGAGGACAGTTAGTTGTTTCATCCAATCTTTGAATGGGGGCAGGATGATTGTGGGGGAAAGCAGGAGGAATTCAGTCTTGAGAGTATTTAGCATAAGGTGGTTGTGAGATAGTCACTGTTGCATTTTCAGAATAGCAGATCTGAGAGTATTGATGAGGTCCGGTGAAAAAATTCTCAAGTACAATTGAGTATCATCGCGTACATGTGATAGTGTATGATTGTGTGTTTCAGAATGTCGGTGAGAGGTTCCATTTACAAGTTGAATAGTGTGGGTGAAAGTGCAGATCCTTGCAGAACTCCAATTGAGACTGGCGTGCACCCTTGGAACGCTCCTGGTTGACTTTGATTCTTTGCGTTCTATTTTGCATGAACGAAGCAAACCAATTTAAGACTCTACCCGATAACCCTATCCTTTTATCAAGAAGTTCAATCAAATTGTCATGTTTGACTGGGTCAAATGCTGATGAAAGATCAAGCAGTATACGTAGGCAAGGTTCGTCCTGGTCAAGTAGTCTAAGGGCATCATCAACAATGTGTGTTAGAACTGTACTATATCCAGATCTGAAGCCTGATTGGTATTGATCTAGTAGTTGAAACTGTTCAATGTGATTGCAGAGTTGTGTGTGTACGCACTACTCAAGTAGTTTGGCTAAAGTAATGATATTGGAAATTGTGCAGAAGTTGTTAGGATCAGATAAATCAGCATTTGGTTTCTTTGGGATAGGTTACTTGTCCGTTCTTGAGGCAATCTGGAATCAAACCGTGCACAAGAGATTCCTGTACAATCTTAGACCAGAGAGGGAAAATGGAAGAGGTAAGCTTTTTGAAGAACTTGGTGGGCAAAGGATCCTTGAAATGATTTGAAGGTTTTAATAAAGTTATGATGTTTCGCAGCTCCGTGTAATCCGGTAGTATTAAGGTATTCCATGATGCCTCAATTTTAGGTCTCGCATAGGCAGTGCTTGCGCTGTCTCTTTGAGACATGCTGTACTGAGGTATTGACTTGAAGCTCCACCCACTTTCCACTCATCTTTTTAATTGGCTCCTGTTACTGTCCTTTGTAAATGGTGGCTTTTCATTGGTCAATAGGCTTAGTAGTCACTCCTTAGTAACACCTTTTCTTGTAACCTCCCATGAGGACATCCCCTGTTACATGTGTTGTTACTCTGTGCGTTCTAATTACAGCTCCAAGCACTATTTTGTCAAATCACTTTCTCCTGCCTGGGGTTGTAGGCAAGACACGCTTTCCCCCATTTTTAGGTCTCGCCTGTCGATGCGCATGCGCATCGAGCTTGCGAGCCTATTGCGGCTTAAACAACTTTAACTGAGAAGCAAGGAATCGTGGCGATTCCTTGCAGTGCCCGTGACTTTTAAGCTCAATGCGCATGTGCATTGAGCTTAAAAGTGCGTGCACAGCCGCAATCGCCATCTGTTCCTCTCTCCCGCATTCCTCCGACACCTTTTGAAGTGAAGCTTAGCTTCACTTCAAAGGCCCGGCTTCTTAACACCCACATGCCGCTCTCCCCGCTCCGCCCCCTCCCCTGCCCGCCGTGTCGCAGATCACAGAATCTTGTTGATCTACTTTCAAGCGCACGGCCGCTAGGCCGTGCCTCCCCTACTCTCCTCCCCCCTCCTCCTCCTACTCTCCTCCCCTGCCTGCCGTGTCGCAGCTGTCTAAAGCTAAAGCTAAAACTGCTCACACAATACTTGCATTGTATTGCATCGGTGGATTTGCTGGAAACTCGCTTTGTTGGTGACTTTTCTAGTGGAATGCTCAGACCATCCAGCAGAATTATTTATTGTACATCCTTTACCACTACTATTTATTCAATAAAACGGGAGATTTTGTATTCATACTAATTTTGGTGTCTGGGTTTTTGGTAAGCACTCGTAATGATGGCCGTCAAACGGGTTTCCTTTGATTTCTGTCAAGTGCTGTTGAATATCTGTGCCAGATGAAGGAAAGTCCTCCTGCTCGCCCAGCTCTGGGTTCATTGCAGACTTCTTCTTGTTCTCATGATGATCACATCTTCTAAATCTGTAATGCTCTTAATGCCATCCGTATGTCGAGCTAAGCCCCGCAAATCTGTGAAAAATAAGAACCACGAAGATATGAACGGCCCTTGTATGCAGCGCGCACTTGTGTGCTATTGTAGCTGATAAAGATTTGTCAGCGCCCTCCCTAATTCCCAACCCCCCCACCCCTCCCCGACAGAACAAATGTAGTCTCATCCAGCTCATCCCATTATCACTGGCATCTTAAATCATTTTTACAATAAGAAAGCTTTACTTTTAAATTAAAAGCATATCAGCGGCATCTGTGCCACTGCCTCCGAATCCCACCAGCGCGGGTACAATCAGCCGGTCTTATCTTTGATTTATTTCTTTGGACATATGGGCCGCGCGAAGCTGTTTGGAAAGGAAATGTCCGCCCCACTCCCTTTAAGAAATATCCAGCCACAATCTGTCCATCTTGTATAGAACCTGCTCCAGGTCTCTTTATTGATTAGTCATAGTATTTTAATGATCCTGTTTGCACTTAGTGAGCGTGTTTTAATAGTGTTTAAGTTATTCGATAGGAACAGGTTGCATAAGAACGATTTTATTTCTACATGTTCCTTTTTTGTTAATGATTCGTTAAGCCTTGTTCTAAATGGTACTAATATTTTTGCACATCACATTATAGCACCAAAAGTAGCAGGCCTAGCCTTCCCTCACCACACAAGTTCGGCAAAGCTAAACTGAATCAAGTTTGTGTAGCTTACCACGCGATTATCATCCTTTTACGATGTTTATTTCAATACAAGAGGACAAAAACAGTTGTTTTGTGCCCCTCTTTATTAACGATTATAATGCAAGATGGCAAGTGTTTCCATTCTTATGCATGCAAAATCCTTCGTTTTTGCAGCAGATTACACTACACTTTATTTTTCGACTCAGCCCCACCCACTGTGACTAATGGAAGAATAAGTTTCATTTTTTTCACTGTGACTTTCTGGTTGAAACAAAGAACCAAACTTAATAGTCACCATCTTGAAGTTGAGAATGGTGCTGCCGTTTGTAACTGTGGTCTTCGTTTTGAACGGACTGACGTATGTGTAACTTAGGTTTGCAGTACTGACTGAGTCCTATTGGTCATGGATAATTTTCTTCTGCATCACATTTAAAAAAGAAAAGGCACGTGCAGCTTTATCATATTTTTTGTTAGACTTAAACCAACCAGTTTTAATGTTACAGTGAGCTGGCAAAATAGCGTATCCAATAGAATGTACAGTAGTCAAAAATATCCTATGAGCATTCACACCACCGGTGCTGAGGTGCCATTATTATTCACCCTCACTCACCCTCAATTACCCTCACCCTCACACACCCTCACACACCCTCACTCACCCTCACTCACCCTCACTCACCCTCACTCACCCTCAGCCTCACTCACCCTCAACCCCTCACCCTCACTCACCCTCACCCTCCCTCAACCCCTCACCCTCACTCACCCTCATCCCCTCAGCCTCACCCACCCTCACTCACCCTCGCCCTCACTCACCCTCACTCACCCTCACTCACCCTCACTCACCCTCACTCACCCTCACTCACACTCACTCACACTCACTCACCCTCACTCACCCTCACTCACACTCACCCTCACTCACCCTCACCCACACTCATCCTCACCTTCACTCACCCTCAACACCTCACCCTCACTCACCCTCAACCCCTCACCCTCACCCTCACTCAGCCTCAACCCCTTACCCTCAATCACCCTCACCCTCACTCAGCCTCAACCCCTCACCCACCCTCAACCCCTCATCCTCACTCACCCTCACTCACCCTCACTCACCCTCACTCACCCTCACTCACCCTCACCCTCACTCATCCTCACTCACAGCCTCACTCACCCTCAACCCCTCACCCTCACTCACCCTCACCCTCCCTCAACCCCTCACCCTCACTCACCCTCATCCCCTCAGCCTCACCCTCACTCACCCTCACTCACCCTCGCCCTCACTCAACCTCACTCACCCTCACCCTCACTCACCCTCACTCACCCTCACTCACCCTCACTCACCCTCACTCACACTCACTCACCCTCACTCACCCTCACTCACCCTCACTCTCACTCACCCTCACCCTCACCCACCCTCACCCTCACTCACCCTCACCCTCACTCACCCTCAACACCTCACCCTCACTCACCCTCAACACCTCACCCTCACTCACCCTCAACCCCTCACCCTCACCCTCACTCAGCCTCAACCCCTTACCCTCAATCACCCTCACCCTCACTCACCCTCAACCCCTCACCCTCACTCACCCTCAACCCCTCATCCTCACTCACCCTCAACCCCTCACCCTCACTCACCCTCAACCCCTCACCCTCACTCACCCTCACTCACCCTCAACCCCTCACCCTCAACACCTCACCCTCAACCCCTCACCCTCACTCACCCTCACAACACATATTGTGTTACAATAGGTGTCACATTTGCGGAAGATAAAACTATCTAGAGATGTAGCATAACGACCAGAGCTGCCATATAAGTCACGTAAATACTAAACATGTTGCATTCCAAATGCTATAGGTGTCACATTTGCAAACGTTATAACTATTGGCATTGTAAATGACAAAGCCATCAATATAGCAATTTTAACATCGCAAAAATAAATAATTTATGTCATTTACAAGACCAATAACTACAACTTTTCTAATGCGATACTTATTGCATTCCAACCCCACTCATCCACGCAACGCCACTCACACACGCAACGCCACTCACACACGCAACGCCACTCACACACGCAACGCCACTCACACACGCTACGCCACTCACACACGCTACGCCACTCACACACGCTACGCCACTCACACACGCAACGCCACTCACACACGCAACGCCACTCACACACGCAACGCCACTCACACACGCCACTCATCCACGCAACGCCACTCATCCACGCAACGCCACTCATCCACGCAACGCCACTCATCCACGCAACGCCACTCTTCCATTTGCAAAAAGAAAAATGTCTAACTATTCTATTGCGAGACCTATTGCATTTCCAATGCTTGTTTTTTTTTAGATCGAGCCTACAGTGCTTGTAAATAATGTCTTATCTCCTTACATTTGCTGTGCATTCAAAGACTGAGGTCAAATATTGGAGGCAGTTTTCCGAGTGGCCTCTTTCATTAGTACTGTTGCTAGCACTTTAAAGCACACTGCTGTCAGAATAAACTTCCTGGCAGCCATTAACACTGTCTCGGCTGTAGGAGCACGTTCACTTCAACCAGGCGCGGTGCGTCCATTGGGGCGTAGGGGCGTAGCGCCCCACTAAGCCTCGTGGACGCACCGCGTCAAGCACTGCAGTCATGATAATTCATTAGGATAATGGATTGCTTGCTGTTCCTCACGCCCGACACAACAATTGGAGTGCACCAGGGGGCTGGGCTGGGCTGCTGCAGCTTGAGTGACAGTCCACACACTCAGCTGCAGCAGTACTAGTAGTGCGCAAATGTATTTTGGGCCTTTGATCAGCCCGCACATGCGCTTTACGTCTTCTTCCCCTTAGAGAGGGACCCAAGGGGTGCTGTTTCATACAGCACCCCAGGGTCGCAGACCCGGGGTTGAAAGGGCGGATGGTAATTGTGCCCCCCTAGCCAATCCTGGCGCTGCATGCAGCGCCAGGATTGGTTGGTCCACAGTGCAGCAATCCATTATTGGGTGCCGCGCGTGGGTGGTGGCACACTGCCGCAGCCGCACTTTCTATGGCCAATCACTGTGTGACTTCATGTGAAGCCATGCAGTGATTGGCCATTCGGGAAGCACGCACGCTGTCTGTCTGGCTGCTCCCTGACAGTCTGCTGGTGCCTCAGCCTGCTGCTCGTCGACTCGTGACGGTGGACTTGGAGGAGTTGGACTCGTGTCGCTCACTCACGTGTATCGTCGACGTAGTCACTCACTACTAAGTGTAGACCAGGACTAGAGAGAATAGAGAGATCCTGCGCTGCGATTGCGAAAAAATTCAAAAGTAAGAGTTCTACTCTCGAACGTGTTAGTTAGTAGTGGCTCGGTCGCAGTATGTGACAGGTCGAGTGAGTGTTGTGATGTTTTCTAATTTATAGTTGTCGATGCATGCTGCACAGTAATTCTTTTTTTCCTGATCTTTGATGGTCTGAGGGATCGATTGTGTATTTAATGGATGCACCGCGCCTGGCTTTTTGCCCTCACACGTGACACGTGACCTCCGTCACAGCTCTGATCCCTGTGTGGACTGTGTGTGGTGGTGCCCTCCACGTGCCTCCATGTCCCCCTCCCCCAGTGAGATGTATGCTTCAGTCCCAGGCCAGGGCCTACCCAATGCTGCAAGGCCGGGTCAGCAAGTAGGCCCAAGTCTAAGAAATCACCGCCTGGGGCAAAATGAGTGTATCCCAAAACACCAACAATGGCCTCTGTCAACTACAGATTCCTGTGTGGGCACTGGGCGGCCTGCACAACCAGGTCAGCCCGTTGCGGCCCCCAATCAGTCTATGCACACCTCACATTCAGTGCCAGCGTAGGGGACCCAGTGCTGCATTCCACCAGGCCTCGCACATCCCCGGGCCTGCTTCATCAGTTCACCTCCCAGCCACTGTCCAACATGGGCTCTCGAGTCTCGCATGCTCGGACTCATTCATCCGTGTCCCCCTCTCATCTCCTGTGTGGTTGTTGTGGCAATCGGGCCGATCATACCCCTGGCGACAGCGGCCTGCCAGTCAGTCCGGCCCTACCCCCTTGTGGCCCAGCGCAGCCTAGCGAGCAGATCGCCGATGCTGGGCCAAAGCCGCCAGCCAGCCCTGGGCTGGCACCAATGTCTCAATCCGCGGTCCCCCGGGTCCTCCAGCTCACCGAACCTTGAGGTGCACCCAATGGTTGTGCCACTGCCAAAGAAAGTCTCCTGCCTCGGTGCCTCCTGTAGAGTAGATTCTGCACACTGAACGTTCTCGGGCTATTCTCACATTTAATATTAGAGAGGCCCCACGCTTTAAATCTTTGACCTGGTTCAGAAATACGTGCCCCTTACGCAAGGCCAGCTTCTCTGATTGGTCACCTTTCTCTGGCCCCAGCTTTTCAGGTAGCAACACTCTGATTTCTGGGATTTGTAGTTTCCTTTTCCCATCTTTGGCCTGCAAGCAGAGTGCTGTTGGGTTACAAACAACAAACTATAGCTACATTAGTGACAGAGTTCGAGTGCCTATTAAAGCATTTGGCAGTCCATAATTGGCAGCAGGCTCGCGCACAACTGCCCCCGTTTACATCAGGTTACCACCTGAAACTTTGTGATCCTCAGAAATCCCAAATTGTTTTTTGTTGGCGAATACTGCCAGGGCCTGGTGAGTAAAATGACGCGCCCCCTTCATGCCTGTTTAACTGCATTTCCTGCTAAATGGCAGCTGTTTGGGCTCATCAGAGACATATTTAATTTCTGTCTGTTTCCTGTTTCACATAAGTTTGTTTTTTTAAATAATTATTTTCCATAAAACAAACAAACAAACTTTGGAATGACTGAATTTTTACTGGACCGAATCCGAATGCTATAAGGGTGTTATCATTTCCACTGTTGTTTAATGCTTCGTCTATATGGCACATTATGGTTACCGTGAGCAATGTAATTGAAGGAATTCTCTGTACATTATTGTTAAAATGGATTATTTAAACTTTTTACAATAGTATCACAAATACCTAGACAGGCTGTGATAAATTAAACCTATTGAATGCAGTGCAGCGAAGGGTGAGTGATGTCTGTGTGAGTGCAGATTGAGCAGTGTGCCTGTGTGAGTCCAGGGTGAGTGATGTGCCTGTGTGAGTCCAGGGTGAGTGATGTCTGTGTGAGTGCAGGTTGAGCAGTGTGCCTGTGTGAGTCCAGGGTGAGTGATGTGCCTGTGTGAGTCCAGGGTGAGCGATGTGCCTGAGTGAGTCCAGGGTGAGTGATGTCTGTGTGAGTGCAGGTTGAGCAGTGTGCCTGTGTGAGTCCAGGGTGAGTGATGTGCCTGTGTGAGTCCAGGGTGAGCGATGTGCCTACTCCCAGAGATGTGTTCACCAAGCCACCTATTTTCTTTCTCAAATTTGCTTGAGAATGCAACATTTGCCCACTCTTTTTTCAAAATGTTCTCGGGAGAGACCACCGGAACCCCCCACAAGTGGTTCGGACTGGTTCGCTCGCCACAATGCAGTATGTACGCCGCACTACTTTCAAATGTCACCGCTTGCAGTGAAGGGCCGGACTGGGAACCACAACCGGCCCTGTCAAAGTGCTCGGCCACTGGTACAGGGCCGATTTCGCAGCTATGCCGAAAACCGGCCCCCACCCGTGCGGTGCACCGGAGGATTGCCCGGTGCCCGCTATGGCCAGTCTGGCCCTGGTCACCAGACGCCCCTGACTTCAACGTGCACTTTTTATTTACATCGAGCTCTTCTTAGAAGTGCCTGCGCAGTTAAATCCTGGCTGCAAGCTTTGGTTGTGTGCGCATGCACACACACCCACTCCACCCACCTCCGAACCTAAACCGACCCCTAACATCCTTAACGCCTGGAACCCAATCACCACTAAAGACACCACCCGCCTAATGAATTCCATCCACTCAGGCTCTCCAACCGACCCCTGTCCCCACCACATCTTCAACAAAGCAGACTCCATCATCGCACCCCATCTCCGTTATATCATCAACTGCTCCTTCAACTCCACTACCTTCCCAGAAAGCTGGAAACACGCCGAACTCAGCGCACTCTTGAAGAAACCCACAGCGGACCCCTCTGAACTCAAGAACTACCGCCCCATTTCCCTCCTCCCTTTCCCTGCCAAAGTCATTGAGAAAGCCGTCAATAGACAGCTCGCCGCCTTCCTTGAATCCAACAACTCCCTCGACTCCTCACAGTCTGGCTTTCGAGCCAAACACAGCACTGAAACCGCCCTTATTGCAGCGACAGACGACATCCGAACACTACTGGACAACGGAGAAACAGTTGCCCTCATCCTACTTGACCTCTCCGCCGCCTTCAACACGGTCTGTCATAGCACCCTCATACAACGCCTCAGCAACATCGGCATACAAGGAAAAGCCTTAGATTGGATCATCTCGTTCCTCGCCGGGAGGACCCAGAGAGTCCGACTCCCCCCATTCAAATCAGAGGCCACCGAAATCATCTGCGGAGTACCACAAGGATCATCACTTAGTCCCACCCTCTTCAACGTTTACATGAGTCCCCTCGCTTCCATCGCGCGACAACACAACCTCAACATCATCTCCTACGCTGACAACACCCAACTGATCCTTTCCCTTACCAAAGACCCTAACACCGCCAAAACCAACCTCCACGAAGGCATGAAAGAAGTAGCCGAATGGATGAAAAACAGCCGCCTAAAACTTAACTGAGACAAAACGGAAGTCCTCATCCTAGGATCATCCCCCTCTGCCTGGGATGACTCATGGTGGCCATCGACCCTGGGCACGGCACCCATACCCACAGACCACGCACGTAACCTGGGCTTCATCCTAGACTCCTCCCTCTCGATGTCCAGACAAGTCAACGCCGTCACATCCTCTTGCTTTAACGTACTTCGTATGCTCCAAAAAATCTTTCGCTGGATCCCCACCGAAACAAGAAAAACTGTCACCCACGCTCTGGTCACTAGCCGACTGGACTATGGAAACACCCTCTACGCCGGAACCACTTTCAAATTACAGAAAAAACTCCAACGCATCCAAAACGCATCAGCCAGACTCATATTGGACATCCCGCGCCAAGCTCACATTACCGGTCACCTGAAAGACCTCCACTGGCTTCCCGTCAACAAGAGAATAACGTTCCGTCTCCTCACACATGCACACAAGTCCCTCTACAATCTTGGACCCGAATGCCTCAACACACAACTCTCCTTCTACACACCGACCCGCCAACTAAGATCCTCCAGTCAAGCCCTCGCTGCAGTCCCACGCATTCAAAGATCCACCATGGGAGGAAGATCCTTCTCCTACCTGGCGGCCAAAACCTGGAACTCTCTCCCCACACACCTGCGCCTCACCCAGAACCACATTTCCTTCAGGAAGGAACTTAAAACCTGGCTATTCGATAAATAATGCACCCCCTTCCCCCAAGCGCCTTGAGACCCTCTGGGTGAGTAGTGCGCTATACAAATCCCTGAACTTGAACTTGAACTTGTTCTAGAGATTCGCCATGGTATGGGCAATGTATACGATCGTATTTCCTCAGGTCGTCCAATTCACCACCACCTCATGTCATTTTCAGCGTTTCAGCAAAGGAGGACAGATAAATAATGTGCAGAGCAGGCTTTGCACGCATGTGAAAGAATTTATTTTAAGGTTGCAGGTCAAACGCAGCTCATCGAAATAAATCAGCACCCTCGTTAGCACCTCTGCCCCATTATTTCGTCATTCCCGCCGAGGTCTCCATTTTGGCAGAAGAGGGCGCCCTCTTCTGTGATATGAAGGCGTGTGCACTAGGTGCAGCGTTTCTGAAGTTCACAGTCTGTCACAATGTCAGCGCCTTCATCAGTGCCACATGACACATACTTTATTAGTTGACAGCTGGTATGTCCTTGGAGATAGAAATTTGCTTTTTTTGTGCTACAGATTCAATGCCCCTATCTCCCACCCAAAAAAAGGCACGCCCATAAAGCTTCAATGTAAGGCAGTAAGGTGGGGAATGACAAGACATTTTTCTTTCACTGAGGGTGTCGGCCACGCTAGAGACTGAGAGGTGCAAACATTCATCTTTTTTTACTACAGGACATCAAGGCACTTTTACCAGTAATACAACTATAAACTGTCTTAAACTAAATAGCAAACGCCAACACCATGTTTAGTCGCAGAATTTTGGTATGAGTAAACTTGCTCTCTCTGTTCGCTTTACTCGGCCACATGTTTTCTTTTCCGCTTGATTTATTTTGTGGTCATGTGATATAAGATGAATGGTTCTTTTCATTCACCAGTGACTTCTATAATATTCAGAATATGTCGTTATGATTACCTCTGCAGACCGTGGACAATACACCAAACCAGTCTTTATGGGAAATTACGAACTTAACAAACTAGAAATACGGCATTTACTCAAGAGTCTGTCACAAGCTACAGTTCTGTTGCCAAGCCAGTGAGCAGGCTACATTTCTTTCCGTGTCGAATTCATCGACAACTGGAGAACAAAGAAAGTGCAAACTACCAGGAGGCGGTCACTAAAGGACCAATAATCCCAGCTGTGACTGCGGACTCCAAAGTTGACGTACAGTGGTGTTCAGCAAACCACCTCCCCCCAGAAGTAAAGAGGCTTCAGAGGGCAAACTCATTGTTACGTTTAAATAGTACTGTGGGGCATATTATCAAGGGCCTTAATTCACGTGTTAGCGACCTTTTCCGGTTGCTAACGCATGAATTAATTATCGCCCTATTATCATGCGTTATTCATCGCCCCCACGCTGGGGGCGATGAATAACGCTAATGAGATGCAGGGTGGGCGTTCCCACGTCCAACCACATGTAAAATGTGGTTGGAGGTGGGATTGCCTTATTCACAAGGCAGGCCTTGGGAGAAGGAGACCTGCAATAAACGCGTCTATCGCTGGTCTCCCAACACCTGCTTTAGTACGTGTTAGGCATTGCTAACATGAGGGGGTGGATCATAAAGCTGAATCCACCCCCCCCCCCCCATATTATCAAGGCACACATTTGCGCGGGAAAACAGCGCTTGTTTTCACGCACTAATGCGACCTATTGACGATTTCACATTGCCTGTTGGCTTTAGCGTTGAGAATACGCTGCTAACAGGCGATGTGAAATCGGCGATAGAGTTTTCCCCGTTATCAACGTTGTGCGATATTTTTTGCACTGCGTTGATAATATGCCCCTGTATTCCTTGCTCATCTACTATCAACAGTTTGATTAATAAGCCACAGAACGTGCCATTGGAGCCCATGCGTTTCAAGCTCTTGGAAGAATGCGCAAAGCCTATGTGCACACTTTCACTTAAGAGCTCTATAGCAGTAGGAACCTGCGACAACATTGTCTAGATTGTTGGCGTGCGGTATACAGCTTACAACGCAATGTGTAATGCTAGGTATGGATGTTAATGTCCAACAACAATACAGAGGCTTCATATTCACTGCAAATGTAATATCATGACTTTGTACTGCATGTTATTGCTTTGCTTTAGTACTTATTATTAATAACTTAGGTGAAACCTAATGCATTTACCAATGGTTGTGTTACTTGCAGTTGATTTTTACCAATCGCTCATTATTCTAATGTTGCTGAATAGGGTTCCTTAGGATAATATTAAATACTTATTCACAAAAACAACTCCAACCACTATGTTATGTTTTAAATCCTGAGTTTGTATTTCTCCAGATCAGATACTCTTAATATATGATGGCTACCTCTGCAAAGGGCCTTCCACTGCATGGCAACACATCACGCGCTTATGCACCAGATGATGGATTATGTGGAAAATGCAACAAATCCATAATTCTGCGAAAGACACTTTGGTTGCACAATCTCATAATTCCAGTGCTTCTGACTGTAATGTTGCTTTCTATGACAATGTGGTCTACATAACGGGGGTTCACATGACAACTGTCTTGCCTCTTAGTTCACTAATGACACTGTCACCAGAGTGCGGGTGGAGGGAGGGCAGTAGTGGTTCTAAGTTCATGTTAATAAGTACTACTCAGTGTAGTGAAATAATGTGACATTCTTGTGAAAGTTTCCACATGTCAAAGAATTATGAAGAGATGTTATCATATTTTACGTGATGTTTGTTCTATGAATTACTTGGCAAACAATTACAGGGCTCTGCTCATGAACAGCCTCTAGGAGCCAGGCCAGGCCCTTGACTCAGCTCTGGGTCAGCTCGTCCTGTTAATGTGTTTTCTCAACCACCTCTAAGTGTAGCTATTATTTATGCAGCCTGTGCAGCGTGCCAGCCTTGAGGCAAAAGCACTTCAAGAGCTGATTGCGGGACAGACTGGTAGGAAGGCATAGCCTATGAACGGAGGGATTTCCTTTTGACGTAACCTCTGTTTCTGTAAAGTTTTTATTTAATCCTTTCCAGTTAATGGAGAACGAAGAGTACAATAAGAAACACCTAAAATGACACTACAGGTGCACTTATCCCAAAATCTTTTAGTGCCACACTGTAACCTGCCAGACAAATGCTCAATGCTGGAACCTTGGATTGATTTCTCCCTCAGTCTTTGAAAAATAGCCTTTTCTTAACAAACAATGATTTTCTGGCTGTATGTATATGTTATTTCAGTAGTTGAACCCTAGGCAAAAGGCATCAGAGCACTGTACAAGGTCCAAGACAAAATGTATGTCTGGAAATCTGTTTTAAATCATTGAGGTGCATATTTAGTAACATTTCATGCAACTTGGCGCAGTGAAGTAGCTGCGCTTCTTTGCGTGAAAGCGCAGAACAGCAGCAGATTTTCAAATAAATAGTGCCTTGGAAATTGGATTGAAAGCTCTGACATACAAGTTACGGATGTATGACATTACAACGCATGCTTTTACATTGCATGCTTTTACAACGCGAGTTTTACAACGCATACCATTACAACGCATAGTGCTTTGGGGCGCTGGATAGTGAATAGTTTAATTCACTATTCCAACTCCAGTCCCCGTGGATAGTAGGGAAGGTGTTGGATAGTAAATTAAATCTATACCCTATCCTAGAGCGCCCCCCAGCGCAATGCGTCGTAATGGTTTGTGTTGTAAATACCGCATTGTAAAGGCACTTCGTTGTAAAAGTTGCGTTGTAAGTGTTGTTCACCACAGGTTATAAAGTGCACCCTCACATCATATCTCTGTTCCCTCCCTATTCAACCGATTCCTTTCTCAGTTCCCTTTACTCAATCTGTTTCCTCCTCTCACTTACCTTGCCACTGAGATCTGGGATAACGTGAATCCCTCTCAAGGAGATTTCACAGTGTTTTGTATATTTCATGAAAAAATTCAATGGAAACAAGCATTTGGAATGCAATACAATACATCTCGAATTACAGAACGTTTGAGCTATTTGCTTTGCAAATAATGTTTGTTCGATTTTATTTGTTGTCAAAAAAATCCCAGCAGTAGCATAAGTAATAAAAGAAAATCCATGAAGCAAGGAAAGGGTGAAGTACCACAGACTGCTACTGTGAGCCCCTGTGAAGCTGTAAAGGAACCTCTATTATACACATAAGTTACTGCATCCTTAATGCAGTTATAAAAAGGATTGCAGCTGAGCACATTTCAATTTTTTTGTTGGATGTGAGGTTTTTGTTAGCTTGTGTTGCTAACTAAAATCTCACTTCTAATAAAAACAAATGGAAATGTATGCTCAGCTGCAATATTTGTTTTATAATATAAGTGTGCAGTACCTTATGTGGCTACTAGAGGTCCCTTTACATCTCCACAGGGATACCTAGTAACAGCCTGTGGTACTGCACCCTTTACTTGCTTCGTGGATTTTCCTTTATTCCTTATACTACTGCTGAAATTTGTTTTGACAAAAAATAAATCGAACAAACATTAACATTGGCAAAGCCAATAGCTCAAACTTTCACTAATGCAGGACCTATTGCATTGCAAATGCTTGTTTGGGATGTAACCCACCAGTCCCGCAAGAAGAAGGCTCGCCCAAAAAGGCCTTGGAGAGGGTGAGGATTGGGCCGGGTTCTGCCTGTCAAGAAGGAGTGTTGCAGTTCTAGTTCAATCTTTCTTTTCTTTTCCATACAGTGTGAAGAGAATTCCTCCCCACTTGGGAGTGAGTCCTTGAGTGCCGAGGGATAATTGGTACAGTGGTTCGGTTGTTTGATGATTTCAAAGACGTTTTTTTTGTCTGTTTTTGGTCTTCAAGCTGAGCCTTAAAGTGATCGGTTTTGGCGCTAAGGATATGTGTGTTATAAGCACTTCTTGTCATCCTTTTACTGTTTGAGTCTCGTTATGAAAGGAGAGTTTCTCCAATATCTTTCAGCAAGCCTTACTTTACATCATTCCTCATAAGGGAGACATTAAACCAAGATTTTGAATGCTTGCTAGGAATTCTTTTGAGATGCAAAGGAGTAAGTGGGTCGAAAATATCTGTCATTGAATAAATGTAGTGATCAGTGAGTTAATACAGATTCATTGTTTTGGGGGAGTGGGGGGAGGAAGAAGATTATTGCTCATGGAGGTAAGGTACTTTAAACTGATGTTCCTCAGATCTCTAGATCATTGTTCGGTCCTAAGCGGTTGACCTTTTTTAAACAGAACACTTTCCAAGATGAGAAAAGATATTAGACAATGACCTGACCAGTCACATGGTGATATGTCGTTCAGTTGTATGACATTGTCTTTGACTATGATTAGATCTAGGGTGGCACCCTTTTTATGTGTAGGCCTGTTGCATGATTTTGTGAATTCAAGGTCAGAGAGGAAAGCCTAAAGGTCCATATTAAAAGGTCATTATTGTCGTTCCAGTGTAAATTGAAATCCTCAACAAAAAAAAAGATATGGTTTGGGAGTTGGTCAGAGTTAACTGATATGGTCTCCATTATTTGTTCGATGAACAGAAAATTGTCTCCAAAGGGGGTGGTATATCGTGTGGATTGTGCATACTAACTTGTCATTGTTCAGGATTTCGATTTCCATAATGTGATGAGAACTTTATTATTAATATCTGCTCAAACCATAAAGGACATTCTTTTCAAAATGATATATTAAATATGTTGCCTGTGATTTTATCAAAGTGCAATCTACTGCCCTATCACAGATTGATAAAAAACAATTCATTTATTTATAGTTAGTGAAACGCTTATCTCTAAAACACCAGTGTAGCATCATCAGTTGTTGAATTCCTTTTTGATTGATTAGTGAAGGAAGGGATTGAAGTGAATGCAGAAAAAGTTAATCAATGACTCTAAAAGTTCTGCACTGTATAACGGTATGCATTTGCTTGGATACCCCATTAGAGCGAGCATGCCTTTTTGATTAACTGAGCTTTTATTTTGATATGAAAGAAGAATCATTGGAGAAAACACAGTTGGTTGGACTTAAAAAGTTTATTGTTACCGCGTGCTAGCTTCCTCGTTGCATGGCAAACAAATTTGATGATAAATAGAATTCTATTTTCAAGATGTTTCCTACATTGCAAAGAGTAGCAAGTATTCCTTTAAAGTATTTATAATTTGCTTGTTATGGTCTAGACCATACGATGCAATTAAAATCCATTCTATATCGCAACAGAATATGAACTTGCCACAACTTGGCTTTGTATCGTTCAGTCTTGACTGATGTAATGGGTTCTCCCGGTGCCCGCTTACACCCATGAATTACTCATACAAACCAGAGATCAGTTGAAGAATAAGCTGGCCTTTGCCCATTGCGGAAAAAAGCAGGAGAGACCATAATTCACTTTTTTTTAGTTTCTTTTTTACAGCGCCCCCCCCCCCAAAAAAAAGTCCGAAGACTCTCGTAATAAATAATGTTAAGACTGTAGTTCATGCCCTACAATTTTAAAGAATGTCTATAATCACGACCATCGGGATTGTCAAAATTTTTGATAGGCAACATGGTGGTTAGTAGTTGGCTCATGATCGGGAAATTAGTTTAACCTCCTCATAAAACATAGGCGTGCTTACATTTGTAGATTTCTTGCTTGATTTTCATATAAATTGTACATAAATTGTAATTCATATTGTATAGTTCTTGTGATAAAGGTTTTTATTTTGAATCTATTTTAAATTAAGTAAATTTTAATTTGTTTCCAATGTAATCAACTTTTTATTATGTGAGTTTAACGGACTTATATCGGAGATTAACTTACTTTTGAATGATTCTTTTAAAAAAGAACAGATAAGCAAAGCCAAGAGGAAGTAAATGCATAAACCAACAGGAACAAGTCCCTCTTCTGTTTCTCTGCAAATTGAGGTTTTGGTTGAGAAAGCCAAACCTTCTGGGGGACATTTACAAACCCTGTGCGCCACTGGAGCAACACTTTTTTGAAGTTCCAGGGGCGCAGAGCGCAGACCCATATCTATGAGGCCACAAAAATACCACCCTGTCTGACTTTTCATGGTCTCGTAGATATGGTGTAAGGCATTGCAGCGCAAGTTGCTGGGTTATCTCACATTACATCGGGAGATGTGCCATGGGCGTTGTTTTGGGTATTCTCACTCAACTCCCATGGTATTTGACACATTCCCAGATTTACAACACAGCAACATCTGGGAACGTGTCAAAACCATGCGCCTCCCCGGTAAGGCGTAACAGTTGTTTTTGTGCAGGAAGCTACTGCTTACGGCACAAAAACAATTGTGCCAACAACGCAGATACCCTCTCACCATGGTGCAGGGTGCCTGCGTTGGCGCAAGGCACTAATTTGTGCACAGGCACAAAGACAGGAATACGCTGTATTTTATTAATGCAATGCATTTCTGCCCTTTTGATTTGCCGTAGGGCTGCGCGACAAAAAGATTTGCGGCACAGCCCTACGCCAAATCTTTTCCAATGAGGACCCCTGTTTCTCTGTTGGATGTGTTGTTGAATAGTGCTCATAACCTGTACATTTAGATGAAAGAATCCCAAGCAGGCTGAATTGTTTTTATTTTCTTTTTCAAAGCCTTGATACGCCCTGTGAACTTCATTCCTCTTTCCATCTTTTCATCACCCATAGTGACACTGATAGAAGCAAGATGGCCTCCTGAGCCACCACTGCCAAATGGACACCTGCTGTATTCAACATTGCTTACTTTGTGCACTGCCTGTTTCCCTTTAGGAATGTCAGTGCACACTACCAGAGCAAAGGTGGCTTCAGTTGCGTTCTGCAGACATGTTCCCATCTGACATATCAGAAGAGTTTTTGATCCACACGCATTCCTATTATACTCTCTGGGCCATAATTATGACCGCAGTTGCATCGTGCTTGCAATACGCACTGTGGTACGTGCACACAACTAAAAAATTAGACTTATGAAGCACGCAAGGCCACTTTGCATGGCCCTAAGTGGCTTCATAATTTTCAAGTTAAGCAACGCACAGCAAATCGCTGTGTTGCCATACTCTGCTAGGGAGGCGTTCCATGAGAGTTGCTTGGCTGTTCCCATGCAACTCCCATGGTATTTGGCGTATTTCCAGATTTACCAGAACTGGTAATCTTGAGAATGCGCCAAAATATCTTTATTTCTCCTGTTACTTCCTCTTTCTATTTGTGCTGCATTCTGCAGCAGACATAGAGAGAGAAATACGCCTCTCAGGATTGTACAGGAAGGTGCCCCAAAACAATCCTGCATGCTACACAGGCACAATTGCATCAGGGTCCAAGGGTCTCTGCGTTGGCGCTAGGCAGCTAAAATGGCATTAACGTAGGGGAAAAGGCAAGAATGTGCCGTATTCTTTCAAATACGGAGCATTCCTGTCCTTTCCCTGTCATGCAGTGCAGCACAGAAAGGTGACTTGCTGGGCGCCAATGTCATAAATATGCCCCACGATGTTGCACCCTAAACTAACGCACAACTCTCCCAAGATGTCTTGTGTCTCCCAAAATTTGTCTGCCTAGACATCAGCTCCTCAAAGCCACCTTCCTCCTCCATGTCTGTGTTACTCTTGCTTGGAAGTATGTACATTTATTTAAAAAAAGGTGAGTTCCAGGGCATGGGAGAAACATAAAGGTACATTTATGGTGACAGTCTTACTCCTAGCCCAAAGCTTTCTCCTACTTCCAACAACCTCCTACCAACCTACCCCTGCACCACAGGACCAATCACAACTGTAACACCACTAGCCTCTTCATGGGAGAACAGGTGAAGGCGAACACCTGAAGCGAGAAGATAAGTGTGGCTAAACACAGCGTGGACACACATGCATGGTGCCAACTGTGCACGGCATTTTTTTTTCAAAACTCTTTTTATTGAGGTGCACGGATTTTTAACAGATTTGTGACGCAATCTTTGGTCCTGTCACAAGATGGCAAGGTACCTCAATGGTTGGGGAAAGGAGAGAATATTTCATATTGGCAACATTATCCTTTTAAGGGGCATTGCCCACACTTCTCGTCAGGGCTGCTATTCATTTAACAAGAGTACCAGCAGTTCTCAGCAGAGGTTATATAGTTTTAGTAAAGCGCTCTGATACCTTCGGGTCTAGCTAGCGCTATACAAAACTCAAATAATAATTTCTCCGCAGGGCAGAGAAGTACTGGTACCTCCAAGTGGACCTTTCCAATGTACAAAAAAGTATTTGCTTGGCCTACATTTAATGAGACACTATTGAAATTTCTTAGCTGCTCTGCTATATGCATATACAATAGGAGTAGGCGTTTCCCCCATGGCTCGGCTAAACCTTCGTAAGACTGTAAGTATTGATACATGATGGCAGGGCTGATCTATCAGGTGTGGTTTTCAAGGAGGTCAGGAAGCCGCTTGTGGAACTCCCTGAGAATCTACTATCGCAAGGAAATGAATGTAACCTAAAACCTGCTATATATTGTCCAGGAATAAAACAAAATTGTAATGTATGAAAGTGTTCTCATGCAAAGAACAGTGGTGCCTGTAGGGTCTATCCCCAGCTGTATATAAGAGCCCAAAAAGTACATTATTTATTTATTTATTTATTCAAAGTTTTATATAGCGCGAACAGGATCCTTACAGATATCAGAGCGCTTCACAAAGACAGGGTAGGGGCAGTAGGAGTGAACAGAGATAATGGGAGCAATATAGTAGTCACTAACATGGTCGGGTAGTAATAACATACATAAAACATATCAGTATACAATCAGTATACAATCAAGTAAACAAATTATATAAAACGGTACAAGTCATTGATCCCACTACCGAGTTGTTCAGGTACACCTTGGGTGTGTGAATGGCTTATATCAATGTCTTAGTGTAGAGTGAACACTGAGTGTGGGCATCGGGAGAGTGAATCAGAAAACCAACGTGTATCAAATATTGGTCGGTAGTAAGAGAATAGCGTAGTAGTGACACCATCATGTTGGAAGTAATAGTAGTGACACCATCATGTTGGAAGTATAGTGTCAGAGGAAAAGGTGAGCAGTCATACAAAGCAATGCAGAGTCCCTGAACCAGCACCAATACGGTTCAGAAGATCTTGGCCAGAAGGATTGTTTTCACCTCTTTCTTGAAGAGTGCAGTGGAGGAGATCAGCCTGGTTTCAGGAGGGAGCGCATTCCAGATCCTGGGTGCCATTCCTGAGAAGGAGCGCTTGTATGTTTTCTCTTTCCGGAATCTACGAGGTTTCAGGAGTAGATTTTTAATGCCTAGGGTCAATGTTGCCCAATTTTGTTTGACCCTTAGAGCCGATTTGTACTTGCATTTAGAGGGGACCTGGCAGCTCAGCCTGGACTGTTAGTCAAGGTTAACAAAGAAGCGATTAATCATTGTCTTTAACAAGCGAGTGACCTCAGACCTAGAAGTTAATACTGCTAGTCTTACCATGAACCTATGTACAAATCATGATGCTGAGCAAACTACACGTCTATGCTTCAAATGTGTGTCTTGGATTGTAGAAAGAAGACACCCTCTATCAAGGAACAAAGGATTCCTCCTTTGTACATTGCACATATGTATCCAGTGTCTTTGGACTTTAATGACTACCAACACACACACATGCTCTTCCATACATTTCATCATGGCACGTCAACTTTATCATTAGTATGCACTGTTCGTTTTCTTTTTCACCCACGTGTATTATTATCTTTTCCTGTTTATCGCATCCAACTGGTGTTGTGGCTCGAACATTTTGCAAAGCATGTTGCCTTCTATGCAAAAGTTGTGTTTAAATGTCCTATTCTGGAGGGCTTTCAGAGGCCGGTTGCCATGCGTGGTACGTGCACCCGTCTTATCTGTACACACAGCTGTTTGCAAATGGAAAGTGCACCATCATCTTGCTGCGGACGCTTTTGACACGAAGCCCAGTCCAGGGAGGGCTGGCAGGGAATTCGAAAATAGTCAAGAAGATCATTATAAACTACGCCCGTTTATTTCACGTGCCCCAAAAATCTATTTATTATCTAGCTGCCGTGTCCTGGTAATTTCAACAGTGGAAGAATAAGTATTTCCTCTGAGTCCTTTCTGAACTCCGCACTGGTGAAACGAGAGCGGCAGTAGGAACACGAATTATGGCCACTGGCCCTATTGAACCCCAAAGATAACACGGCTGGTCCCTCACATAGAGCTATCATGGCGTCGTGGTGATAAAGGCGAGCCTCGGAGGTGCGGCGGTGTCTCGTGAAGGA
This sequence comes from Lissotriton helveticus, assembly GCF_964261635.1. Classification (NCBI taxonomy): domain Eukaryota; kingdom Metazoa; phylum Chordata; class Amphibia; order Caudata; family Salamandridae; genus Lissotriton; species Lissotriton helveticus. The sequence continues at coordinate 155,117,764 of NC_136068.1, read as the reverse complement.
GAGCCTTGTGCTGACGGACGGCCAGGGCGTGGTGGGATCGCGCAGGCCAGCGCTGGTGACGTCATCTTATAAAAGCTTCTCCCTCGGCCCCTCTCACTGTCACTCCAGCGCCTCAGCCGGGGCTTGTTCTGAAGACGCACAGCAGCACCTGTTCCACGCACCGGCCAATCACAGACCAGCACCATGCGCGAGATCGTGCACCTGCAGATCGGCCAGTGCGGCAACCAAATTGGCGCCAAGGTAAGAGCGCGCGAGAGTTTGGACACATGGAGTGAAATGTCCAACGTGACAAAGACTGTTAATCTTTTGTATATACTGAAATTTGTTCAGTCGCCCTAATTAATACTGTACTTAGCTGTGGACGGTGCTGTTGTATGTCCGAGGATTTTGAGCAAAAATATTGTGGTACAAAAATATCGTAGTCAAAATATTGGCCACCATAATATTGTGAAGGTAGACACATATAGGTAAGAATAGACGTGTCTTTCAGTATAGTAAATGTACATTTACCAATATATACTTCACAACATTTTGGTAGTGGATATTTTTGGCTACGACATTTTTGAGTTTTTGTAGCACAATGTTTTGGATACGATACTCTGGTAGAATATCGAATTGGTGACCAGTGTTAACCCAAAAGCTATCTTATCTGCTTGCACACAATAGCCAACAGGGATAACATCGCGAAATACATGTTTATGTTTTTTAATATGCGCTATGATAGGAAAGAAAACCATTCAGCTGCATTGGCATGATTGGAACCATAAAATAACAGATAAAGGTATTAAAAAAAAATCTTTTTAATATTCTGTTTATTCAACATTTTTCTCAGATACAATACATATTCTTACTAATCTCGCATTGAATACGGCTCTAGACACACTAACATTGTTGGACCTTGAGCAATAGGGCTCCAAGAGGCTGATCCCACCAGATGAGTACCCTGTCTGGGTCAGTGTGTGAGAATGTGCCAGCGAGTGATGGGGGTCACTCCAGACATCCGGGGCTACCCCGCTAATATCATCTGTATTTATCCCACATTTGCCACATTTTACCCCACTTCTTGGGACAGCTGTGACTTTGATATACAATGTTCTCGACTTGACTACACCAGTCCAAGTCTTGCTTCCGGGCTGTCAGACTTGGCCCAGACCCTGGCTTTGCTCCTCTTTCCCATCATGGCTGACATCATGAGCCACTTCTTCTGGTACTTGGGCCAGGCCTCTTCGCCCGTCACATATAGGATAAGCCATCGCGCTTCGAGTGGGATCTCTAGGCCAGTGACTTCAGACATAACCCTCATGACCCCTTGCAAGTACCTCTGTATAATCCTCTTCCTCTAACAGTCCAGTGTTTTTTTTCCCATGCCTCCCTCAGTGTCCCCAGGGGATCTGGTGAATTATTTATGATCTTATATGTAAGAGAGATTGCCTTGGACACCATAGGGTCTAGTAGAAGCCTATACTCCAGGGGCGTGAACTCCAGTAATTGTTCCCCTTCTGTGATGTGTCTTTTTAGTGCATGACCCAATTGCAAGTAGCTGAACTTTTCTGTTTCCGCCATACTGCATTCTGCTTGCAAATCATCGAAAGTGATCAGGGACTGGTTTCTCCAAATGTCTCCCAGTGTGTCTATCCCTAGGAGTTCCCATATGCGGATCCCCCCCCTAGGTTTCCCACCTCTTTTAATAGATCACTGTCACACAGGGGGGTTTCCCCTGTCAATTGCCCGCGCACTTCGGATAGCAGTGGACCTCGTTCGATATACGTATCACAGTCTGGGTGTGCAGTGGCATCTGTTGCATTCCCTTCCTACGTTATAGCGCCACTGGGTAACCCCGCTCGCCCACTGCCTGACCATCTACCCAATAAGCCAGCTCCTCTCTGTCAGCGTACACCCACTCATTAATCGCGGTCAGCTGCGCTGCACAATAGTACCTCCTAATGTCTGGGACCACTAGTCCTCCATCGTACAACCCCCTCTGTAACTTATATAACGCAATTCTAGAGCTCCCCCGTCCCAGAGGAGCTTGTGTACCTCCCCATTGATTTTCCGAAAGAATTCGGGAGGGACCCTGTAGGGTGAATTTTGGAGAACGTAAAGGAAACTGGGCAGGGACAGTATCTTAAACAGGACCACCCTGCCTATCAGGGACAATGGGAGGCCTCTCCAGTGCGCCACATCCAAATTAAGCTTCTGAATCAGAGGAGGGAGATTATCGTGCATGAAGTCATTAGGCTCCTTGGAGACCTTGATACCAAGATACTTAAATCGAGTCTGCTTCGTCAAGGATGTGTCTCTCGCCAATCTCGGTGGGGTGTCGCCCAGGGGCGTAACACAGGCCGCCGCAGCCCCTGCAGTGCGGGGGGGCCTCAAGCTCCAAGGGGCCCCATCGGCACTGCACTCTGGCCAGAGAGCTCCTTATTGAGCCTGGGGGGGGGCCCCTCTTCGCACCGTGCAGGGAGGCCCTCTCAATTTTCGTTACGCCAGTGGTGTCGCCCGACAAAGGAAGAAGAAGGGACTTGTCCCAGTTGATCTGGTAGCCTGAGTAGCTACCAAAGAGGCAGAATAGGTGAAGCAGCCTAGCCATTTGTGCTATAGGGTCGGATGACAAAGAGTAGTATATTGTCTGCATAGAGCGAGATACGTTCTTCCCACTCTCCCGTCTCCTTGATGCCCCACACTAGGTGGTACCCCCGAACCCATGCTGCTAGGGGCTCTATCGCACCGCAAAAATCATGATAAAGGTAATGTTATGCACTAGAGGAATAGAATAGCTGGCAAATTCCCTGTAGAGATATTCATAACATTGACACCATCAAAGCATGAAAACTGCACTTTTATTTTGTTTAAAGAAATAAGAGGCAATGGGGCCAAAATATATCAACACTGTGTGCTGCGGTTGCATAAAAAAAAAGGCGCAAACCGGTGTAAAGTATTGATTTGGGGATTTACTTTCAAGTGTAAAACAAGTACCCAAGCAATCACCTAGGGGTTTGACGCAAATTCCTATCTACTAACATTGGTAGCCGGGGATTTGTGCTAAGTCTCGGTCAGGCAGACATAACGTTAGAGAAAAGTTTTCCTTTCTTAAAACATATCTAACATTGCACGTGTGCTGTACAGTACATCACACATACAAAGTTCTGAATTTGTTAAACTATGTCAAAGCATATATAGTATTTTGTACTGAAATAGTCTCCTTCTAGCACAAAACAAATGCTTTACTTGACATACCTTCGACTATAGTGCAAGGGTGTGTCTGTTGGCACAAAGCAACCTAAAGTGTGCCATCGGAGAGACGAAAACAGTGCCATATATTTAATAGGTATGGCATTGTTTTGCTCCCTCCCTTTCACACAACATACGCAGCACCTTTGAGCTACTTTGTACTGCGTGAATTCTTTGAACATTTGCCATGTTTTTGAAAGCATTAAATAGTAAAAATATACTAAGGCCATCAAAGCAGCCACTAATGCCCAGACCTCCACCAATTTGGTTCATCATTAAAGGGCCACAGACCATTCAGTTTGAGATATGTGCTATATAAACTGACAATATCATTGACAGTAATATTATGCAAAATAAGGTGGAGTTCATACTTAAGTATGAATCCGCCAGTTTTACTGCTCACTTCAGGCTTGCTTACTTCTGCTTAAGGAAATAGCTGATTGCCATGGCCTATTTTCTATAGAGATTCCTGGCTCCCTGCCCGAGCATTATGTTTATAAACCTCACCGAGATGACAGAGAGGAAAAGACTTGGGCGGAGTTCAGAAATAAATGAACACTGTACAGAATCACACAGATACAAAATGGAAGCTGCTGCACTGGCATAAATCCTCGATGTAAATTCCGGGCGCCATCTTTAAAGTCCCATTTGAAACCCTTTTTCAAAGAGGACCAGGCTGGCCATGCAGGGTGTGGCTGGGGTACAGAGAGAGACTGACTGCACCGCAGCGATAAGGGAAGGCCAGGCTGTACATACAACTGCTTCTTTTAGATAAACGGTATCAAATGTGTTTTTTCCGGGTGTGATCCTCATTGCATTTTGTTGAATTTGAAGTTGACAAATAAAGGCTAATTTAGCTCAATGTTTTAAGTTAAAGGGTTTTCCTTCACAGGGTGCTATCTCTTTCCTTTACGGTTGTTTTTGAACTGGGGCGATACTGCCCACATTTCCAAGTGTGTTTAAAGCACAGAGCTCTGTTATGAATGTTAAAATAATGCGTATCCCACACGCATACTGCGGTGGGCTCTCCCACTTGAATCATGTTTGGAATGAGGTGCTTTGACTTCTGTGTGTACTTAAGGTTTTCGCTGGGGCAAAGTGATGCAAAGTATTGCAAGCTCATGAGGGGCTGTTTTCTTTTCAGGGCAAAAGTTATCTTGCTCTGGAAATGTTAAATTTTTCTCAGCCCAAAATAGTGCTGTGTTGCTTTGTACAACTTTGAGTCAAGTGTGCCTTACTACTACAGTGGCTCACTGCAAGCACTTACGGTTTTTGACGCAAAGCCTGATCTACTAGGATGGTCAGATTGGGCTTTGAATACAAACACAAAAACACATCCGTGAAGCAGGTGCTTATAAGGAGAAATGATTTCTTTTCGCCAAACGTTCCATGCATTGTAGGCGGGCCTCGCTGTACAGCACTCAATGTGTGGAATAATTTTGTTTTGGTGTACAGTTTTCGGATGGAACAGTATGCATCTAGTAAAAACCTATGCTAGACAGCATATATAAAATTTCTGCACCATGGTGGAAAGGTTGTGCACGGTGCTAGGCAACCCATTTATGAACCAGCGTGGGGTAGTGAGCAGCAGCAGCAGGCTATATTTATTAAAATGGCTCTGCATTGCTTTCTTGCAACTCAACAGCTATGGTGGCTGTGCTGCGTTTTGCCAAAAAAGAATACATCAGCCTCCTGGAGGGAGCTTTTAGTTCTTTTGTGTCCATAGCCAAGTTCATGGAGTGTGTTCAGGCTTCTCCTGTGATGAACCCTGGGCTTCTGGAGGGAGTTCTAGCTTCTTTTAATGGGGTTGCTGTCAGGTTGATGGAGTGAGCTATTACTTAGACCTCTGTCAAGAACTGACGTGAAGTCATAGGGGAGGATGTGGCATAACGGCCAGAGATCTGGACCACACATTGTATATCTCCCCATATGCACATGACTGCAGGCAGTGGCCTCTAGGACTGGGCAGAAAACATGACCAGTGGCATTCAGATCTGGACTCATGACTCACCAGGAGTCTTCCAAACTTAGGTACAATACTCTTGAGGAGGTTTCTAAAAATGGACATAGTATTTCAGTTGTGACATGGACTGGGTAAGATACTCCTAGTGTAGTTCCAGAACTGTACACAATACTCCAAAACTACACAGCAATACTCCAGAAGAAGCTTCTTAAAACTAGCCAAGGCCTTCATTACAAGTGGGCTGGTGTTTACTGTTATAGTTATTGTACCTGATAAATAACTATTCTTTGAGGAACGTTATGCATCATTTGCAACAAGTATCTCCAATTACAAGTTTCCACTTAATAATGGGGAATAACATAAGTCATTCCGACCTGTGGAATCCTTAGGGGGTCAGTAACACTGTACCCAGGAAAGAAAGAATCCCACTGTATCCGCAATTACCCATGTATATTACCACATCATTTTGCCAAGGTACTCTGAACGATCCTCTTGAGTAATTCATAACATCCATTTGTAAAACACTACAGCATGGATAAACACCCCAGTGTAGGTGGTATTTCCACATCAATAAATGGGGAAAAAACACACACAGAAACTGGATTTACACAAGGTATTCCCCATGAACCTCACCACAGATTCGAATTCTGGCTGGGCATACTCATGCTTTGGTCCTTTTAACATCAATGAAATTAGTATTAATGAGGTTCAGGGGCGTAGCTTGGTCAGCAAGATTGGAGGTTGGGGGGGAAGCTTCAGATTTACCATCAATCACACTGGCATATCTTGTTAAAATACATTATGAGAAGAAGCACACGAGGGGGGCTTAAGAGGCAGTGGAACCAGAGAGGATTGCTATGGGTACTTAAAACACATAGGGGCATATTTGGAAGAAAGTTGCAGAGCTAGGGTTCTCTCCAAAATTGCTAACGCCGCGCTACGTCACATTAGAAATGCAGGTATGTGCCATATTTGCAATAATACAGCGTAACCCTGCGTTTCTCCCTGTGCTGGCGCTAAATTCAGCTGCCTAACGCCAACACAGGCCCCCTTGCCCCATAGTGCAAGGGTGCCTGCATTGACGGAATGATTGTTTATGTGCAGGAAGGTGCTCCTTCCTGCACATAAACAATCTATAATTACAATTTGTAACTTCAATGTATGCTTCATTGTGCAGCACGCATAGAAGTTGAAAATCGTCCTTTTTTTAATGATTGCTTATGTGCCGGTATGGACACCTTTCTGCACATAAACAATAATTCATGGCAATTTGCTGTTTCTATGTGTGCTGCACAACACAGCACACATAGAAACAGCAAAAACGAGGAGAAATAAAGCATTTCTCCTCGTTTCGCCATGTTAAGACCAGGTTTTCCCTTAATTTTGGTGCTGCCTCCTTTTTACGGCACAATTGTAAATAGGGGACAACGTCAAAATCAATTGGTGTTGCGGCGGAACGCTCACCATAGCCCCCATTGACCTCCCCTTTGACGCTTAGTATAGCGTGAAACAGTGCCATATTTACAAGGCAGCATTAAGTCACGTTAAGTGGCTTACCGCCGCCCTATAATTAAGGCGAAGACCCTATCGCCACAGGAACGTCATAAAAAGATGACGTTCTTGTGGCGATAGGGGCTTGTAAATATGCATCCAAATAGTTTTCAAACTAACCAAGTTTTGAGAGACAGCTTTAGTCTGTGTGGGCATGTAAAAATCCAGGTTGAAATCCGACAGATACCTCACAATACCCACCTGAAACCACCTGTACCCTACTATTTACTGCAGAATACAATTTTTAGTGGGGTGTAACACCCCAATCCCTCCCCCAGACGCTAAGCCCCTGACGAGGTTGGTGATAAAATATATTATTTCAGTTTCATGGCACAGTACAGTTTCTGGTGCCCACTCTATAAATGATATCTCCCATCTGCTGATCAGCATACTGAATTAAATAAAATTGTATTTTATGAGTTATGGTTCACTGTGTGTCTCTGAAGTCTCGGAAATGATCGCTCTGGGTCCCCTCCCACACCACTGACGCCTCTTCCTGTTTACCATTCTCAGTTCTGGGAAGTGATAATCGATGAACATGGAATGGACTGCACCGGAAACTACGTGGGCGACTCCGTCCTGCAGCTCGAGCGCATCAATGTCTACTTCAATGAAGCTTACTGTGAGTACTCCAGCTTAATTTACGTGAGGGCATTTACGGGTATTAATTGCCCACCATGCAAAATGAGCCAGGGCCGAGTGCAAGAGCTCATAATAAGGGAAGAGGGCAATTAACAGTAGTTACAGTTCAGGGGCAGCAAGTTTTTAATATGTAGAAGTGTTGATGGTAACTGTGAATACATTGGGGTCTTTTTAACTGTGAGGGGCTGTGAGCAGGGCCACTAGAATTATGCGGCAAGAGAGGAGCAAATTATGTGGCAGAGTTAAGTGAATTATGAAGCAAGAAAAGGATAATTATGCTGCATAATGCGCCACATTTTGAAATAGTATTACTTTATTAATTTGTGATTTTTATACTTGGTAACACTTTCTGAGCATTGGTTGCGTTACATTAGTACACATTTAACACCAAAATATAGCAAATATCATCAGAAAGGTGACCAGTCCAGCTTTGCAAAGGTCCTACCACTGAGCAGCAACATGCGTTGTTGCCTTTTTAGTAACTTTTGAACCGTTTGAGCTAGAAACAAAATGTTTTTTTTGTTAAATTCAGCAGATTATGCGCCAGATGATAGATTAAGTGTCAAATGTGGCAAATCTACAATTATGTGAAAATCGGCGCAACCCACACAATCACATAATTCCAGTTGGCCTGGTTTTGAGTTACAAAAAATAGACCTCAGGAGCTAAGCCTGCGTGGCTTTGAGTGGCCTCATACATCATGAGTAAGGCAATGCAGCACACATCAATCCACCACCTTACTTGGCACCCAGGAAGCGTTCCATGGGGGTTGCAATGGGTTTTCCCATGTAACATCCATGCAATTTGACTCTGCCCCAGACTTACAAAGTGATGTAAACCTGGGGAAGCACCAAATCCGTACACCTCCCGAGGTGAAGTGTAAGAAGAAGAAGTAATAGGTTTACTTCTCCTAGTTTTTTTTTCTTTTCATGTGTGCTGCAGAATGTGTGCCGCATTCTGCAGCACACATAGAAAGACAAAAATGCCTCTTAGGATTGTTTTTGCGAAGGAGAGTGCCCCTTCCGACACAAAAACAATCCTGCATTCAATGGCAGCACCCTTGTACCATGATACAAGGGTGCCTACGTTGGCGCTAGGGTGACGAAACGGTGCCATCGCAGGTAGAAAGGACAGGAATGTACCGTATAGCTTATATACAGTACATTCCTGCCCTTTTACTTTAAATGTTGGCATTGGGCAGCGCAGCAAGATGCCTTGCTGTGCTGTCCTTCGCCAAAATCCCCAAAATAAGACCCTTAGAATGCTTATTCACGACATCCGTTAATGCTCGCATTCCAAGTTTTCTGATTGGCCGAGCCAAGTGCAGCATTTAATGGAAGGTGCGCACATTAATTCTTGTATGTTTGTGAATGGATGTGGGTTTGGTGCAGACAGAGGGCTCTTGTTTGCTGATTTCCATTCTTAAGATAGCCTTCTATTTGCCTGACATGAACCTCTGCGTTAGGCAACGTTCACCATTCCTTCATTTCACTGTCACTTCTTCGCTCTAAACCACATAATTTGTTTCTCTAGACAGCTGTGTCATCACCATCTCCCATATCTGAGAAACAGGCTAGCCTCTCTTTTGCATGGAAAGCCTGCTGTTGCTCTTACAGATTTGTGAAAGCCTCCTCATTTACCTAACACAATAACTCTTCATGTGGCTGAGCCCCAGTTTTAAAACATGAAGAATCCATTATGTTAGTCAACATGAACACCGGAAGACCTATAGGGCATTTCAGCCAAGCTCAGTGCTAGCATGCTTCTACTGAAGACAAAACTGCCTGGACTGCGACTCTCTAAGCATTTGTTTTACCAAGTGTTGCATGAATGCAGAAAACATAGGAGAAACATCTAATTTTTAATAGGACCTTGCTATGTGTGTATTTTTCCTAGCTTTGGTAATTAGCTCCACTGAACTTTACATTTCAGAATTTTTCTAGACGACAAATAGTACTTAAATTCCTCCCTGTTTTGATAGAACAATTCTGTTAGCTGAATAACTTCACCCAAAAATCCAGCCTTAAAATTAATTGTACATTCCCAACAAACATATCTTGCAGGAGTGACTAGACATGGTTTATCACCTCACCCCTTATATTTGCTTATCTATGGAACTTCTTAAACATTAAATAAATAAGATTTAATATAGGACATCACAGACTACCACTTTTCCCCAATGATAAACTTTATTCTGTGCCTCAACAGGAACACCCGCTACCAAAGTTGGGAGACAGAATCCATATGATTTTCTGAAGTATCAGAATTTAAACTAAATTATTCTAAATCATTTGATATGTCCATCGCCAACCGAAGACAAATGATAATGCTCTAAGGGGTATATTCACAAGAACGTATGATAACTACCGCAAGAGTAGCGGAACACAACTTGCAACATCGTAGCCTATCGTGGGAAAATAACCCAGTGTCAACTTGGAATTCACAACAAGGCGGTAGCAGGCGATAGACACCACATAACACGTCAAAGGTCCGTGTGAAAATCAACACCATGCCGCAAAAATGCGACACGTGAACGAAAAAAAACATGCGATGAGGTAAATCGCGGGACAAAAATCAGAGAAAACCAGCCACAGGCCTGCAAATCCCACGCGTCATGCGGGAAAATGCACTATAAAAGAAAGGAAAAACCAATTCTAACTGCGTAGCACCATGGATGCACCCGGACCGAGTGCAGAGGACAAGTCGACAAGCCGAACCCCACAACCCCACGGAGGACCAGCATGGAACCGCGTGTTCAGGGAAGGGCAAGGGGAAGAGGAGCAGGTGTAAAATTCCTGCTGCTAACGCGCCTTATAGCGTGTTTTGTGTTCTTATCGCCGATCTGGCTGGTCGTTGTGAATGTTGAGGTGTGGTGTTGTTGCGGGTTTTGGCATGGGAACGCCTACTCTGCATCTCATTAGCGATAGTTGCGGGGGTCCTCTGTGGCGATGTTTTTTGCGGATGCTATCGCGGGTAAACTGGTGCTGTGGGCTGTTAGCACCAGCTTGTGAATGGTGGGGTAATTTTATCACTACTTTGGCTGTGATATTGTGCCATTAATTCAGTGATGGCTCTTTGTGAATATACCCCCTAAGAGATGGAGTGATTGTTTGCACTGAAGCCCCAATTAAATATCTGTGAGCCAATATACCCTCCTAAAATTTGTGTACTATACAACTGCAATGTGCCTCATGTATTAGGCATTCTTTATAAGGTACTATACAGATCATGACAAGAAGGGAGCTCCTAGTTTGGCTGTGTGACTTGTATGAAGATGACCTTTATGTCTCGACTTTTATAATACAACAGGAGTTGGTAGCATTTCCGTGGTTCAACAATTCATGCGAAATAGTGAGTACTACAAAATTATACTGATTACATTGTGGGGTATGATTCATAAAAAAAATCTGAAAATTACAGGCCGATTTTGAAGGTGGACATGGGATAGATCAGACTCTCTGAATGCCCACAAATGTGCAAGCTCCCAAAATTCTAAGCTTAACCACGCCTTGGAACAACCATTGAGTGGAATTTACTGGTGTGGAGAACTCTGCGGTCATTGCAGAGGTCTCCACTCATGTTAATAGGCTTACACCAGCTAAGACTCTGTTTGTGAATCCCTAGCAGTAAAAAAAAAATCTAAATTCGGTCTTAAACCTTAACTTCTGACTGGATTTACCTTTGTGAGTTGGGGTTTATACACTGTGATATCATACATAAAACACTTTTAAATGAAGTCATTAAAATATGAAATTATAAATAAATGGCTGAATGTGGAAAATACAGATGGAAAATAAATACATAAATAAATACTATGGAACTGGGAGTCCTAGTTACAGGATCTAGTGTACTGGTGATTTCAAAGCAAGGGGTATATACACACCAATGTACTGAACGTGAAACTACTAGATAATGTTTAAAATACAGAAACATGAAAAATATTGCTTCCTGTCTGAAAAATTTTATTACACCAACACTCGCAAAGCTGGGTCATGAGATGTTCAGATTTGAAATGGCTGATAACATATTTCAGGCTCTGTTTTATTTAGAGTGGGTATAATGGTTGTTGAAGAACATTCCTCTTATTAGCTGTAATCCACACAACATCTTAGTTATTTTTTCATCTTCACACCAACGATAACAGATGTTGAAAACATAAAAGCAATGATGATAATGCATTTTGAAAGAAACACATTATGTAAATTAGGCGGTAACCCTCCTTCACTACTGTGTCCATTAAATTCTCTTTTTAAACTTCAGCTTTTTTCTTTTGCTAGAGGTTAGATTTGAGAATTTGAATATACACTTCACAAACAGCACTAACAAGAACATATGATATATGTTGGGTCTTACATTACTGCATGATGTAATAAATAACTATGACAAGTGTAGTGTTGCTTATGATGTTCGGAATTTTACAATTGAATGTGTAGGGAGCAGTTACACTGATCCTATTTCCCTGCCAGTCGCATGTACAGACACTTGAAGTAAAGAAGTTTTACTTCCCTCAAATGGTGTCTGTTAGACCTGGCATCTTTGGCGTGGTTCCCCCTATCTTTTTGCCACTACCTCCTGTATTTTTGATGCTGTGCTGGATTTCGTTTTTGCTGGTTTAGATTCGTTGGACACTCTGCCACTGCTGATCAGTGCCAGAGTGTAAGTGCTCCCTATGTAAATTGTTATTATGATTGGATATACATGATTGGCATATTTGTATCACCAAGAAGTCCCTAGTAAAGTGCACTGGGTGTGCCAGGGCTGGTGATGACAAATGCTACTAGTGAGCCTGCAGCACTGATTGTGCCACCCACATGAGTAGCCCTAAAATGGTGTCTCAGGCCTGCCACCGCAGTGCCTGTGTGCAGTCTGTGAACTGCCATGTCCTCCTGGTCAGTGACCCCACTGACCAGGCCTAACCCTCCCCTTTTTGTGCACATTGGTCACCCCTATGGAAGGCCAAAGGTACATCTTTTAGGAAAGGTTGTTTTTGAATCCTGTGTTTGAGAACAGCACTTTTAGAAAGTTGCTGTTCTCTTGTCTGACCTTCCTGTGTGCCTTGGCCTGTTTGTGTATTGACTGTCTGGTTTGAGAGTGACAGGGGCTGGGGATTCCCCAGGAGGCTGGCTGAGTCAGCCCTAGGCTGAATGACTGCATTTGCAACTTGAGTGGTTGGAGGAGATAGCACCAGAGCCTGAATAGGGCTGTGCCTGCCTTCCACAATGCTGGCTCCACCTCCTGCTGGGCGGCTGACGACCCTGCCCCTCACTCTGAAAGGAAAGGAGAAGCCAGGAAAACATAGTGCTCAAGAAACACCCAGAACTGGTTCAGACCGGGCTCAGGGCCCACTTGCACAAAGAGAAAAAAGACTTTTAGGGGTATAAGTACAGGACCCCTGACAACAGAAAATTAGATCATCCTGGAATCAAGAAGGAACCTCTGCCAAGGAGAAAGCCGAAACTGAAGAAGGAAGATTGTCCAGCTGTTGCTCTGCTGGATTACCCTGCTGTTGCTTTGCTGCCAAGGAGAGGGGAAGGACTTTGCTTTGTGCGGTGTCCCCTTGCTTGAAGGAATCTCCAAGGGCCTGAGAAGAGCTGGCTTCCTGTTTTGAAGTCCCAGGAACAAAAGGACTTCACCCCCAGCTTCCCCTGAGCTCTACTGAGAGAGTTCTGTCCTTCCTGGAGTGCTTGGCCCCTGTGTGGTGCCTCTGGAAGTTGTATCTGTGTTGGGAAGCTGGAAACTAAGCTTGAGAGACTTTACTACAGAAAAGTTATCGCATCGCTCGCTGCGGAGCGCATCCCCGACAGTGCGAGGAAATTCTCGCCGCTACGAAGGTCGAGATCGTCACAGCGCCTGTCGCCGCTGTCAGAGCCCTCGCATCCTTCGTTTGCGGGACGCACCCGATCGGTGCGGGAAATCTAACATCACTGCGAGTGTCGTCGCAGAGCGAGTTGGCCTAACGGCTAGGGCGCTCGACCTCGAACCTGGGGATCTGGGTTCGAGTCTCGGTAACGACGCCAAAACCTCCTGTGATTCTGGGCAAATCACTTAATCTCCCCGTGCCTAAAATGAAAGTGTGTCCTCATGTAACGTAACTGGAAAATATGTAAAGCGCTCTGATACCTGATTTGGTTCGGGTCTAGTTCGCGCTATATAAAACTCTGCAAAAAAACAAAAAAAGAGCCTGTCGTCGCTGGGTGAGATCGCCGCACCGCCTGCTTGCGGACTGCATCACGTCGCTGCGAGAGTCAAAGCCGAAGCCAACGCATCGAGGAACTGCGAGAGAGAAATCACCGCTGGTCCGCGCATCGTCGCCCTGGAGATCGTCGCACCTTCAAAGATCGTCGCATCGTGCCTTTGCGAGAACAAACTTCCTACGGAACCTACGCACCGGAATCCATACAAGTGGCCTTCCTCTCCATACAGACCGGATACGTCACAACATGCCCACTGCTGCAGTGGGGCTGTCGCAAACGCCTCCCCAGGGTCTCAGGAGCAATGCATCGCTTCTTTTCCACCGCACCAGCTTCTGCTTTTGGAACTTTGTCGTAACTAAAGGTACTGTGAGCTAAACGTGCCGCATTTTGAACTTTTCACATAACTGTGGATTATTTTATCGCAACCTAAAGAACTTTATCGCAACCTTAAGAACTCTTTTGAAACCATATTCTTGAACTGTGTATGTTGGATTTTTGTCGTTTTGGTCTTGTGTAGTTTAGATTAAATACCTTTATTTTTCTAAACTGTTGTGGAGTCAGTTTGTGGTGTTTTCACTGTGTTACTGTGAATGTTGGTACAAATACTTTACACATTTCCTCTGGTTAGCCTAGACTGCTCGTGCCAAGCTACCTAGAGGGTGAGCAGGGGTTATCGCAGAGGGTTTCCTCCTTACCCTGACTAGAAGCAAGGGTTCCTATTTGGACAGTGGTACCTATCCCTGCCAACTAGAAACCCCCATTTCTAGCAGTGTCTTTGGCCTCTTTTCATTGGTGATGAGGATGGAATGACAACTGACAAGATGCAAATGCTGTTTCTAATCCTGTGAGTTCTGATCCTGTGCCAGATAAAGCTTGGTGCAAATTGCCCATTGATAAAATTAGACCTTTAAATGTGGCTTTTCAAGTCAAATATGGAACTGTAGTTATAAACTACTACTCTAGGTGGCATGAGGTAGTGTTTGTGAACAGCATTACCACTGCCATGGTGAAAGAAGTGTTTGAGAACTTAATTTTGAGAGGGTATACTGGATGATATTATCACAGACAGTGGACGACCCTTTAGTTATAATCACTTTGAAGTTTTTCTGTATTGAGAATCTTGGTCATAAAAATGTATTTACCTCATTGTACCACCCTAGAAGCAATGGTCTTATGGAAAGATGCAATAGAGTGATAAAGGAAAATATTCGGTTGTCACTGCTTGGTGGGCTTATTTGGATACAAGATGTTAAGAATTTACTGTGGGCAATCCGCACAACTCCAACTGTGGACACTATGGTTTCTCCTTGCTTTCTATTGAAGGAAACGTTTCGAGGTTCATATATGACCAGAAAATGGATGGAGAAAATTATCACCAGATAGTTTATTCCAATGTGCGCGTGAACAAATGAGGAAGGCCAAAGAGACATATCATAAGGGAGGTTGTTGCAGTGTGAAGGAAGGAGAAGTGGATGTATCATTAAGGAAGGTTCTTGGTTCCCTATGTCCAAAAGAGGGGTCAAGGTGCTTGAACATCCTGTAAGGGTGGATGATGGAAATTGTTGGAATAAAGAAAGAGTGGCAAGGTTCATGGTGAATCTCATAAACAAGAAACTTTTTACATCCAATTGGAACCTTCTAGGAGTTTTACCAGAGAAGATCGCTTCCAGTAAGGTTCAGTTCATTATGAGTTATTGAGTAGAGCTATATCTATTTGTTTATGTTATTCTTTAGTATTTTGGGAGGTAATGTTTGGGGTCTTGTGTTATTCTCTAAATGGGAAAGATGTGTTGGGTCTTACAGTATTGTGTGAGGTAATAAATATCTCTAAAAAGTATAGTTTAAGAATGTTGTTTATGCTGTTCAGAATGTTATCGTGTATTAAGGAGGGAGCAGTTCCTGTGATCCTGCCAGTCGCATGTACAAATACTTGAAGCTAAAGAGTGTTCCTTACCTTAAATGGTCTTCCAGGCATCTTTTCAATATTACTATTGAAATACATATTTAGACATGGCCTAAGCCCTTCAATTTTACCAGGAATACCCATTGGTGTCATTATTTAAAATAATTTTAGATTTCATTTTTTTTAGAACAATTTATATAAATGTTCTTGCACGAAAGGCCTGAACTGGATAAAAATCGAACTCCCATCAAAATAAATCAGTGTCATGTGACTGAATTGTTAATGTTTATAGACTGACTGCTCTGCATTTGCTGTTCTTAAAACATATGGATGTTTTCAAAGCCTTCTTCTTAATTTCAGCGCACAAGTATGTGCCCCGGGCCATCTTGGTCGATCTGGAGCCAGGAACCATGGACAGCTTACGATCTAGCAGGATAGGAACTCTCTTCAGGCCTGATAACTTTATTCACGGTATGTATTCAAAATGATAGAGCTATGATTTACAGAGTGGTAGGTAAGTACTGTATAAGGCAGCTTTTCCTTTGAACATTTCAAGAAGTTTTCAGTATTCCATGACTTCACTACAAAACCAACATCGAAACCCATGTATCTATCAGGTGATGATTTGATATTGATGCAAGAACTGTGGGCTTCGTTAATGAACCAAGTACAGGGTCTGTCCAACCTGATTCTAACCCTGTCAACACCATGCCAACCTTTTCTTCTCTAAGGTAAATAACATAATGACCAATGCAGCAATGTCCACTAAATGGATGTTCTTGAGTGCTGGGCAATCGCTCAATTATAACCAAGTAGTTGAGCGTTCCATGTTTAAGGGCAGCCAATTAGGTTTCCCTCACTGAAATTAATGTGGCTAGTCCCATTGTATTCATTGTAAATGCTTATGGCCATACACGTTATATAAGAATTTATGTATGTCATAGAGGTTTGGCACATCCACTGCATGAACATATTGACAATTTGACATTTTAAGGGCCTTTATATTCCTAACTAGGAAAAGAAAAACAGCACTTACATGCATGCCGGCCGGCCGCTTCCTCTATGTTCTCTTTGACTCTTCGGTTGATTCCAGGAGCATGAAGGAAGCAGGAACCAGGAAGAACCCAGGCTCCCAGTTTCTCCCAGCCGGTCAGAATGCTGCCTTACAGCAGCATTGTGATTGGTCTGAGCACTATGGTTCGGCATTCAGAGAGGGACTGGGGCCCTGGGCATGTTCTCCACCCAGACTTTAATGCAGCCTTGCTGAACATGCAAAGTGCTCATGAATGTTTGGCCGGCCTGAGACGGCTGGCCAAACATTCATGTGCACTAAAGAGAGTGCCGCTGCTGTTCTGGTGACGTGCAGCCCCGCCCGCCCCGCCCCACCTCTAACCAGATGACACACAGATTGAAAAATAAAATGATAATAAAGTTAGTTATTATCATTTCATTTTTCCTTTTGTCAACTGCTCACATAGAAGTGGGGCGACGGTCCTCTGCCTTAGTGGATGAGCCGCCCCTGGGTTTAGCCCAGTTTTTAAGTTTATGCTAGCTTACAAACTAAAGTTAAATATTCACAAGTTACAATAGGTGCCAGGCATATCACAATATTGGCTGTAACCATTAATAGTTAAATTATAACAATGTTTTTTCACCTCTATATTGACGCTATCCCACCTCACAAGAATTATGGTAGAATGGGTTAAAAAAAAAAACTCCACCAGCAGAACTAACCCACAGAAAGGGGAAATGATATGTTGTGTCATGTTTGCAAATATGCTGCTTCTACTGCCTTTAGTATGGCTACACAAGGCTGTTTTATTCTTTACCTTCATGCCCACTAGAGGACTTTGCCGCAGACCTAAATTTGTTTTTTGTTTGAGTAGCATACAGTACTAGGTGTATTAACTCTGCTACTGTTGAACTGGGTGCAGGTGAATTACATTATCAATTTATGTTACGGACATTGGAGGAATGAACCTTGCAGAACCAAGTAAGTTATATCTAATAATATAGCATATTAATTCTAGGTCAATACAGCGCTGGTAGCTCACTGTTACAGTGTCATTGCCTGCCGGGGTGGCTCCTCCTTAGGAGCAGAGGAGCGTCACCCCGCCTGCTTGGAGCGCAGCAGGCAAAAACAAATAAATAAAATGGCGCGACAATGCCATTGTATTTCTTTTGCCACCGCACCGGCTTGCACTGTGTACATCACAAGGGTGGGGGCAGGGCTGAATCCTGTAAATGCAGGATGACAGCAAGGGTCTACAGTACTCATGTTGGGTCGGCCACATGCGCACTGTAGACGCAGCAATCCAAAGGCTGTGAAACACCATGGGGATTGCTGCCACAGGCGCCCAGTCTCAAAATGAGCACTGGGTGAGGCTGCTCTCACCAATCCTGGAGCTGCTTTCATAGCACGAGAGCAGCTCCAAGATTGGTTGGAGTTGTGTTCCACAGGGTGGGAGGAAGTCCTTCCTTTTCTTCCTCGTGGACAGCAAAGAGAAGTGCTGCACCGGTCGTGTTCCCGAATTTATGGTGAGTCATGCTCCTTGGCGCCTCGCTAAATTTTATTTAAGCTAGCCTCCACTGATTGCCTATGATTTTAACTATAGAGTAGGCATTAGGATCCTGGGAAAAGATCAGGGTCCAGGGGTCTTGCAACCTGACTGGTAAATGACCGCTTCCGGGAGAAGAAAGCAGGATAGGGAGTATGGGCAAAAAGGACCTAACTTACACAGCGAGGACAGAAACACAGCAAAATGGGCAGAGGCTAGCGCTTACATCAGTAGAAGAACAAATTCTATGGAGGGAGTGCGGTAATGAAAAAAGAAACATTAGTAGACCTACCTGGCTCCTGTTGTCTGCCCCTATTCTTCACTTTGGAGATGAGAATCCACGACAAACATTGCCTCCTCCGCTCACTCTTTTTTGTTTGGTTCATGCACAGGGACTTGAGCAGCTACAATAACCCTAACACAGGGGGTATCCCCAACGTTAATTATGTTTTTGCTTCCCCTCAGTTCTTGACATACTTTCTTGGACCATCAGACACTTCCCTGCTCTCGAGCTTAGTCCGCCCCAGTGACTCCCAGCCCACAGTGCTCTTACTAGCTGTTCCATTACCTTCTGTTTCTTGGGTTTGCTCACCTGTGCCTCTGGTTCTCATGGATCCAGAAGTTTCCTTGTGCCAGTCCTGTTTTCAATTTGCAGCTCTTACTGTTTCTTTGGTGTCTCCATCTCTATGGCTACCTTGGAGTGGAGAGAGCCTGTGCTGTCATCCCAGTGGAAAAGGCACCTGCAATTAACTGTCTGGAGCATCATCACCACATTCATGGGCAGATACATTGGTAGTTGTATTTCAACTGTGATGGGTTAGCTTTCGTGTTGTGGAGAACCTGCAAGTGAAGAGAATTTCAATGCAAGCATGGCAGCTTTCCTTTAGATTTAGTCTGCTACAGAGTGTAAGTTGCTGACAACTGGCTGCATTGCATATATCCTACTTAAAATCACATCACAGAGCAGTGTTGACCTCCACCCTGATGCTGTACATTTCTGTACATTATAGTAGGATGCAGGTTAGCTTCAATGGTAAATTAGACCTATTTCAGGCGAAATACAACAGCAAGATTTTAAATAAAGTAGTTAAATCACTTCAGTTGTAATTCTATGGCGAGCGGGTTGACCACATTATGTATACTCCAAAAACAAGTGAAACAGTGGGCGTAATTAACTTATGGTGTCATTTACAGCACGGAGGGCGGGCCCACCAGCTGCCAAGTTGGTGGAGACCCTAACATCCCACCCTCTGGTGGTCACAAAGTACATTTTACATATGTGGCTGCTATCCAATTTAAGATTACTCTCATTTCATGGACCGTAGAAAGATGAATAGCTGAATTAACCAACCTGAATGTGTAACCGGCTAGCCACACATCGATCTCAGATGTCAGGATATTAAAATATGTTTGTACATCTTCAGTATTAAGATATAATATGAAGCAGAACATTGTGGGAAATGTATAGAAATGTACGCACAGCAGTACACATATTTAATTTAGGTAAGTAGACAGAATGCTGCCAAGCTGAACCTACGAAATATTAAACTGTTATAGACTTAAAAATCTTCAAATACTCATTATAGGAGGTGTTTGGTGAAGCTATGATGCCATGCTGTTTAGTGGCCTGGTTATTTATTGACAACTTGCACCCTGTCGAGATGTATGACTTTACAAATATGTAGATTTGCAACCTGTGAGAATTGTCTTTTTGTGTTTCATTCTCTTCTGTCTAGATACATTTTTTTAAGTGTCTCACTGGCTCTTTTACTGTTTCCTGTCTACAGGGAATTCGGGTGCTGGCAACAACTGGGCAAAGGGCCATTACACCGAAGGAGCTGAACTGGTGGAATCAGTGTTAGATGTTATTCGAAACGAATGCGAGAGTTGCGACTGCCTGCAAGGATTTCAATTTGTCCAGTCACTAGGTGGAGGAACGGGGTCTGGCATGGGCACCCTTCTCATGAACAAAATCCGAGAAGAGTACCCTGATAGAATCATGAACACCTTCAGCGTGATGCCATCGCCCAAAGTGTCGGACACAGTAGTCGAACCATACAACGCCATCCTCTCCATTCACCAGCTGATTGAGAACGCAGATGAGACCTTCTGCATCGACAATGAGGCATTGTACGACATATGCTTCAAAACCTTGAAGTTGACCACCCCAACCTATGGAGACCTCAATCATTTAGTGTCGATGACGATGAGTGGCGTCACAACTTCTCTACGTTTTCCTGGTCAGCTCAATGCAGATCTACGGAAGCTGGCAGTAAACATGGTGCCCTTCCCTCGCCTACATTTCTTCATGCCGGGGTTCGTACCCCTGACATCTCGTGCAAGCCAGCAGTACCGAGCTCTCACTGTGCCCGAGCTCACCCAGCAAATGTTTGAGGCACGCAATATGATGACGGCGTGCGACCCACGTCATGGTCGCTATTTGACTGTTGCAGCCATCTTCAGAGGGCAAATGTCCACCAAGGAGGTGGACGAGCAAATGCTAGCTGTCCAGACAAAGAACAGTGCTTACTTTGTGGAGTGGATCCCAAACAACGTCAAGGTGGCAGTTTGCGACATACCCCCTCGTGGTCTCAAACTATCCTCCACTTTTATCGGCAACAACACCGCCATTCAAGAGATCTTCCGGCGAGTGGGTGAGCAGTTCTCGGCCATGTTCAAGAGAAAGGCATTTCTGCACTGGTACACGGGGGAAGGCATGGACGAGATGGAGTTTACTGAAGCTGAATGCAACAGCCACGACCTCGTGTCCGAGTACCAGCAGTATCAGGAAGCTACAGCTGACATAGAAGGGGATTTTGAAGAGGAGGAAGAGGAAACTGAGCATGTAACAGAAGTAGTTGAAAAAGTGTTTTAGATTCGGCAAAGAATTCTAGAATACAATGGACTTTTTTCGGACTGCATTCATATAAGTCTGAAATTGGATCAGCATTCAATGAGCAAAATTCAGAGGCTGTTTTAGTCCTTCTTATTAAGAGTCCATAAACTTTTTATTATCAGAATTATGTTAAGTATGCGAGTTCTTAATTAGGTCAACCAGACAGCTTCAGAGACAGCCATGTCTTCTGCTTTCCATTTACAAACCAATCCATGCTGGTATTTATGTCTTTATTCTCAATTACATTGACTGGAATATAAAGCCCATAATGTACTGAGATGCCAAATTTAAAATCAATTGCGTATACTGTGTTGAAGAGCTGCCCAATGGTATAAAACAGTATGCCTACTTAGTTATACATCAATGTGAAATCCACTCGTATTTATGTAACATAAATACATTCTATTGGGTCACATACATCAGCACCCCCTTGCTATTATACTAGTCACAAAAGTTCAGAGTTTTAGTAGTGACCTCAGTCAGCACTGGTGACCACTCAGCTGATTACATAAGTCCTGATGTCTTAACTTGATGTCCTTTGATATGGAATAAATCAATAGTCCATATAGGAGAGGCTGTAGTGGGCGGTACATCGACATTTCGGTTCCTTGTTACCTAAAAAGTACGTGAAGCCCTCTTCAGGACAAAGTGTTGGGTTTAACATCAATTAAGGACCCAAAATAAAACCTAGAAGCCCAACTAAATGCATTTAATGGGACGAAACAATGAATACTTGAGTGCAGATCACAGAGTCTAAGCCACATACCTCTAAGAAAACGGGATGGAGTACACCAATAGTCAACACAGCTAAGAAGATGGGATGAAGTACGCCAACAGTTAACACAGCTAAAAGAACAGGATGGAGTATGCCAACAGTCAACACAGCTAAGAAGACGGGATGGAGTACAACAGTTGTAGACGCACAAATTATTCAAGAGTCCCTTGATTGATTCAGGCATCTATGACTGTTGGCGTACTCCATTCTGTCTTTTTAGCGGTGTAGAATTGGGACAACAGGGAGCACATATCAATGTGCGGTAAGCGGGCACAAGGTGATGTCAAAGAGACCGTAATTTGTCCTGTGTCAGGCATCAGCAGCTCAAGTCCTGCTTTTTTTCTTTGCTCTGTGGGATATGTAGTTGTATTTCTATTATAAATGCAGTGCTACAAGTACCAGACCCATTCAAGTAATTTGTTTAAAAACGGATGATGCTCAGAGTACCATATTAGAAAATGGAAAATTTTGAAAAGGTATGTGCGTACACAGATAAACCCAAGAAGCTTATATAACAAGCACAGGCCAGATCAAAATTTCCATTATGCTGGTATATCCTCAAATCATTTTCCCTATTTGGCGTTGCACTTGTTACAAAATTGGGCTTCTACCCCATGTCGTGTAATTACACGCTAATTGCTCAAAAGAGGTAGCGCAAATGTACTGGAACGACAAACAACCAGAACGCGATTGGCTACTGTCTGCAGCACTTGTGTTCACTGCACTTTTTTGCATGAAATGCATCCTTGGCCCATTACACACAACTATCTATAAATCTGAGCAATTTTTCTGAAATTTTGCATACAATTATGCACATTTAACTCATGTGAAATTCGTACCCCATACATATAGGCACATGTGAACTACAGCTGTCTAGTATGTGTAACTTTTGTACGAAATTCCATGAAACCTTTGTGAAATCACAAACTTTTTTATGCAAATTGCATTATGAGAAATGTTGATAAATTTCACAAATGCCACATAACATGAATTTCAGGAATTTCACTGGTGTGATCTCTCAGCCCTAATACAAACACCAGCAGAAGTCCCCATACGAAACCTTCAGCCTCTATTTTCCATGCTTTGGCTTTTAAACCTATACTTAGAATGACAGAAACAGAACTACAAGTGACAGGATGAGTCATTTTGTAACTATGCACATGGATAAAAAATGCACAATGAAAATAATGAAAAACAAATGAATTTCCACTATATGACGTGAACAATGTTACTTACCTTTGGCTTGTTGTATTATGATGTTCTCTGGTTTTTTGTGTTTCCGCATTCTGATTTAAAAAGTGCCGGCGCAGAATTTTGCTGCAGAGCGCCACCCATATACCTTTGCAACATAAAAAATGCCGAAACCAGAGGGGTTTGGGTAATAATCGCTCAGCTGGACTCAATCCACTGGGTTGACAAAATCCTGGAAAAACAACCTTAGTACCAAAATTTCATGAAACACTGTAACAATAAATGTTGCAAATTAGTGGAGAGTCCAAAAAGGGAAAACATAATACTATTGATTGAAATAAAGAACAGTTACATGTATTTGTTGAACATCTAAATACAATATTAATTTCATTAGTTCTTCATTTTCATTTTTCAAGTTTTTACCTTTAAGTAGTACATAACATTACTTCCAAAATTCAGTGTTGCTAGTTAAAATGTTATTGATGAAGTACAGTCTAACACATTTCAAATTTCAATAGAGTCACTATCCATTCATATCATGTGTTATATTCTGTTTCTTTACTGTTTTACAGTCAATATGTGTTTTGTGGCTTAAAGTGAACTGTCGCTTCTTCAGGGCTGTTAAGAATTAATATTTCCAAAATAATTAGAAAACTCAAATTAATTGATCAAATAAAAACAGCAATGTTCTCAGACATTATTTTGCAAATATTAATTCTTAATTCACTTTAAGCCACGAAACATGTGTTGGCTGTACACCATCAAAGAAACCAATTATTGCACTTGATATGAATGGAAAGTGACTGTATTGAAATTATAAATTGTTTGACTGTACTACATCAGAAACATTTAAACTAGTAACACTATATTTTGGAAGTAATGTTATGTACTATGTGAAGGTACGAACTTGCAAAATTAAAATGAAGAAGTAATTAAATAAATATTGTTATGAGATATCCAACAAATAAATGTGATTATTCTTTCATTCAAACAGTGTTATTATTTTTTCCTTTTTTTGACTCTCCACCAATTTGTAACATTTATTGTTCCAGTGGTTTATGAAACATTTGCGTTCTACTACAAGAGTGTGTACGTGAGTCTATCATAGGTTTTGTACTGGAAGGGCCTTTCCAGTACAAAATACTATGCCTAGACAACATTTAAATCTTTACCTACTTTGTATGTGTGCTGTACACTTGCAAAGTCGGAAAGGAGAAATCAAAACATTTCTCCTTTTAATTCCTGCTTTCAAATGGTGTTAATTTTTGATGCAAAACCTTGTCTAATATTTTTGGGAGATAGGGTTTCACGTCAAAAGCATAGGTAGTTGCCCAGGAACTCCCATGTGCTTTGCGCTACTTTGCTTCACTTTTAGGCAATTTCCAGGGCACATCAAGTTTTGCACTGGGAAGCAAATAACAAAAAACCTTTTGTGTTGATTTTCGTAACGTTTGTTATTCAAATATTGGGCAAATTGTTGGTAAATCTAGCCCTATGTGTTTAAGAATTGCTTTTAAATATCTATTTAAAGAATAGGGCTTGCGTCAGAAGAGAAAACTTGTTTTGATATTCATTTGTAAAGTTCATGTTAAAATCAGGCATATTGTGCTTTGATCAAGAATATTATGCATTTAACTTTAAGCAACATGAGAAATTTAGACATATCATTGTCTTGGTGCTCATCGAAAAATATGTTTAGTTGTAAATAGGATACAGAATGGAAAAATAAGTACTTTATGATTTAAACTAATTGTCGATTTGTTGTACTTTGGTAAAGCTGGGTGGCATATGTGCTTGAAAGCCAGCACAACACAGTGTAGACAGAACCTTCAGTTTTACCTAGAGCTGTATTTTTTAATAATAATGTTATTATTATATATGTCTAGTTGTATGTCTTGTAGCTTTGTATAGAATGCTAACACACCTGCTTCATGCTCACAGAAAGTTGTGTGCCATTGCCTGTTTGCTGTTACCTTAGCGGTATTTGGAGGCAGCTAAAAGTAGAAGGTTCCTTACTTTTCTTTCGATTTGATAGCAAGGAGAACAAATCCCCAATCACTGCTGCAGAGACAATGGATTTCAGAGGCACGGAGATTCCCAACACACATTGCGATGTGCAATATCTTTTGAGAGTGGCAAATAAGTAAGTATCCAGTTAAAAACCACACACCTTTTGTAACTTGCTTAGCTCTGGAAATAAAGGAAAAGTAATGCATTATTTAGTGCCATGGGTGCGTACCAAGGGTGGAGCATGGGTGTTCCCATGCACCCACCCAAGGTTTCTCACACTAAACCCAATTTAGTAAATACAGTTGATTGGGTTTGGCGTGACAACACTGTGCCCTTTTCAAGTAGGTTCACGGAAGGAGAAATGCTTTAATTTCTCCTTCCTTTTCCGACTTTGCATGCATGCTGCACTGTGCATACAAAGTGGGAACAACTTTGCATTGTGTCTGGGCATCGTATTTTGCACAGGAAGGGTAGCCTTCCTGTACAAAACCTATGCTAGACTAATGCACACACCCTAGCGCTATGGCGCTAAGGTGTCTGCTTGGCGCACAGCAGCTGTAATCAGCGCTAGGGAAAGGGGAGGAGACAGCCATATCCCTGAAGATATGGCGCTCTCCTGCTCCCTCCCTGTCATGCAACGCAGCTCGTGGGGGCTGAACTGCATGAATTTTCTTGTAAATATCCCCCTAAATGGTCCAGTCTTTGAGACACTAACTAGAAATCCTCACAACAGATACAGAGGCCCATATTTATCATGGGTTTGCGCCGCCCTTGTGCCACGCAAGGGGACGCATAAACAACACAACACCTGGAATGATATTTACCAAGGCATGCAAGGCCACCTTGCATGGCCTAGCATGGCCACCTTGCATGGCCCAGCGTGGCTTGGTAAATATGGAATAATGCAAGGCAGAACAAGTCCCTGCCTCGCGTTACTCTGCCTCAGGGAGGCGTTCCATGGGTAGAGTGAGGGTATTTCCATGCATCCATTCATGGATTGTGGCGCATTCCCAGATTTACTGTCAGTGGTAAACCTGGGAATCAGTCATAATACAGCGCCTCCCTGCAGCACACGTAGAAAGAGAAAAATGCCCCTGAGGACTGTTTTCTGTGCAGAAAGGTGTAAGGGTGTTGCAAGGGTGCCTGCGTTGGCGCTAGGCAGAATTTTGTGCACCTGTGAAGGCAGACATCAGTAATGCGCCATATAATGTTAAATATGGCACACTCCTGCCATCTCCCTTTCAAGCAGCATGGAGGCTTACTGCATTGTGTGAAATATTTATAATAATGCCCCATAGTGTATACCAGCTGTGGTTTCCCTACATCAATATCCTCCTAGTGAATGCATGGGAACTACAGTCTGCAGTATCATTCTTAGCAGTTAAATGTCTCTACTGTGCTGAGATTGTAAAGAAAATAAAGGCTGGTGCAGTGTAAAATACAGCATGTCCTCACAGACATTAAATGTAGCTATAAGTCTGCAGTGCCACTGTTCGTAACTAGGGGGTATATTTACAAGGTCTGGCGCATCTCTGCAAATCATCAGGGATGCGCCAGAATAGATGCGACACGCAATTCTCCCCTTGTGCCACCACGGATGCGTCGCACTTACAATGCAGCATGAGGATAGGCAGAGACGTGTGGCATCTTGTGCCGTAAGGGCGGCGCATTGCTGGAGTCATGTCCCAAGCGTGACGCAACTCCTGCAATGCTCAGGGGCCGCCCATACTTAACGTGGTGCTTCAAGCAGGTATAAGAGTTTGACGTAGCGGCGTCGTAAACTTTTACGAGGCTTTCGTGCGATGGAACTCCCACCCTGCGACGGAACGCCCACATGAAACCAACGTTAGGTTTCATGTGGTGCAGTTCTTTACAGCGTGACGCATCTGCCTAGATGTGTCACGTTGTAAATAAGTCGCAACGTGGCGCATGGTTTACACCGCCGTTGCATCACAGACGCAACAGAGGCGCAAATGTGTCGCAAGGGGCTTGTAAATCTGCCCCCATGTGCACTCAGTTATATAGATGACATTCTCTTGCAATCACATTCTGAAGTAATAGGTACGAACAGAGAAGTTTAATGCAGATGCACGTTTACAATACCACTATTAGCAGTCAGAGGCCAGTTTTACTATGACTTTGCTTCAGTGCCAGTGCAGATTGAAGCGATGCAAGACAATGCAAACTGGGGCATTCTATCTACTATCCAGCGCAAAACATGTTTACACTTTTTTATAGTGTCTAAGCCACTTTGTTTTATTTTGTGTCAAGGGGGCCTTGCAGTGGTGGATCAGCACACACCCCTAGGTTTCACTACAAAGCAGCCCTGCGGCGCTTTGGCTTCCCTGCCCCTTTACTGCGGTGGATCAGGCTGTTGTACACCGACCCCACAGCCCGGGCAAGTGCGGGACGCTATGTGTCGGCCGAATGCCCGGTCTACCATGGTACCAGACAGGGTTGCCCCCTGTCCCCGCTGTTATTTGTCCTGGCGCTCGAACCACTGGCCATTGCTATTCGTAAGAGCGCGACTGGATTAGGCATACCAATGGCAGGGTCCTCCCATATACTCTCCATATATGCGGATGATATGCTATTATATTTCCGGGACCTGAAGGCTGATCATACGCTGTTATATGACACCTTCCGTAAGTTTGAAAAGGTGTCGAGCTTGGCTATAAACCCAGAAAAGTTGGTGGGATTCTACTTCTGGGACACACCTCGCCCACCCTATATACCCTTTGGCGCTTACATGATTCCAGTGGCCCAGTCCAATTTTAAATACCTAGGGATCCGTATATACAGGAAAACGGAAGACCAGTTAGATGGCAATGTCTCCCGGGCCATTGCTGGCCTTCGGGGCAGTATTGGTTTTTGGACCTCGCTGCCTTTGTCAGTCATGGGCCGCATTGCAATAGCTAAAATGGTGATGTTACCTCGCCTGCTGTACTACTTCGTGAATCTGCCCATATGTCTCCCGCACCGAATCTTCGCGACAATAAATACTTTACTAATCACTCTGATATGGGGGTCGGACAGACGACGGATTAGTTTACGTAAACTACAGCTTGGTACTAAACTAGGGGACCTATGTGCCCCTGACTTTCAAGGGTACTATTACGCCAGTCAACTCCAATGGCTGTCTTATTGGCTGGCCGGAAGGCACCTCCATGAGATTGGCTGGACTACGGAACGGCTGGAACGGGACGAATTACACAATCTATTGCTACCCAAAAGTAAAATACCGGGGAAATGCCACCCACTGCTTCGCACTGCCCTCCTCTGTTGGAAGAAGGCACTGGCTTACACATCGACGGCAACGACACCGCAGGGAAAACTCACGAAACGCACACTACGACACTGGACGGAGGGCGGAGTTGAGGAGATAGGCAGCTTCTTTGGAGATGACTCACTGCTAGACCATCGCAATATCGTTCAGGTGACTGGGACCTCGGACAGACACTATTTCTTGCATGCCACTATCTCCCACTATATTAGGACGACCTGGGCGCCCCAAAGCATTAAACCACAGCAACATGAGCTGGTACACCTGGTGCACTACATGGGAGCAGGGTGGCACTTAGTGCGCTGGCTGTATACGGGGATTAGAACGCATGCAGCGTTGTCCCTTGCCACACTGCGAGAGACCTGGTCACAAGACACTGGGGAGGAAATCACAGATGCCACGTGGAGACTGATCCTGGAACACCCAAAAAGGGTTTCACGAAACGTGAAATTTAGATTCATTCAAACCATGGTCCTCCATAGGGCATACCTTACCCCGGAGAGAATCCACCGGATGTTCCCAGACGCCCCCTATCATTGCCCGCGCTGCAGGGAAGATGAGGCGGGCCTTCTACATATGCTTGGACATGCCCGCAGCTGAGCCACTACTGGAGACAAGAGGAGAGGTCTCGCGGATACGGGTAAGGGAAAGCGCCTTACATTGTCTAATAGGAGCTCGCCCACGTCCCAAGCCGCTAAAAACTAAGTTGAGATTTGTAGATCTTGCCCACATTTTGGCCATTAGGACGATCACGATGAGATGGAAATCCCCAAGAGCGCCTGGGGTGGAGACATGGCGGGCAGAAGTGGTGAGGTGGAGCCGTGCAGAATGCATTACCCTCAGGAAAGAAGAGGAGGGCGGGAGGTGGAAAATTCCCATGGCAATGGATTGGGAGGTTATGCTACTGGAGTTGGACAGATTAGATCTACCACTGCCCCAAACCGAATGACCGCACATTTTACACTGAGTGAAGGAGGCCGGGTATGACAAAAGCCAGGGTGGAACTGAAATGTTTAAGTATGCATTTTATTTTTTCCTTTCTTTTCGATTATTCTGGAATAAAAGTGGTCAGTACCGTGGAGCAGAGATTGAAAGGTGGAGAGACTATCGACACCTGGGATTGGAGAGCAAGGGAGGGATTGTTGGGGAGGGCAGGGGTTAAAATGAAAAAACGTGATGTGTTAACTGCTCAAGATTTACTGATGTATATGCTGCCCTGAATGTACAATCACGAATAAAGTTTTGAAAGAAAAAAAAAAAGTTTCACTACAAAGCCCTGTCTCCTAAGATAGCCACTACTTGAGGCAGGCATGAAGAAAAGGAAATGTGTTCATTTCTCCAGAAAACCAATGGATTGCATTTGTGCTGCAGTGCACAGAATGCACACACCCAGTGCATCCGACCCTTTTGCTATTGTTTATGTAAAGCAATTTGTCCTGGAAGGGTATGCTTCAATTACAAATCCTATTCTGCATAATGCAAACTCTCCTCTCTGCCATGGTGTGAGACTGTGCGTGACGCAAGGCAGCTTGTTCATGGACTGGTGCAGGCTGTGACAGCAGCAACAGGCCCACTCAATGAATATTGCTCTGCACTCTGTTTTCCCCTTTGTGCAACTCAGCACTGTTAATCTGGGCCCACATGTCATTGACGAAGTTATAAAGAGAAGAAAGGTTTCTACTGTTTGACTGTGAATTGATCCAGATTCTTGTAGACATTAAACGTTGAACATGATAATTTATTCTTTATTTCTATCCTACGTGAGAATATAAAGGTAACTACTAACATGCATAAACTAACACAAACATCATGTAATTTGAACATAGTTCAACAATACATGCCATATGTACATTGCCTTGTGGGAATTTTGGAATACCTTGTTAGTATTCATTGCAATGGTAAGGCACTGGTAACACATCAAAACCTCTATTTAATTAAATGCATAACTACTCACACCAAATCACAGTCTACATTTACATAATATGGTGAAGATGTCAAGTCGGTAAACTTGTTAAACAACAAGCTAATTGACAAGCAAATTCTAAATTGTGATGTATAAACTTCCAACATCCTTGTTAACTCTGTAATCAAGATGAAACATGTCTCAGCTGACACTATTCATATCTGGAATTTGTGAAAAGAAGAGATAAAAGAACAGGGCAGCACTGCAGCACGCATTGAAAGAGGAAAAAGCCTTTAGTGATTGTTTTTGTGCAGGAAGGTACATAAAAACAATCTCCACACGACGCAGGCATCCTTGCACCATGATGCAAGGGTGCCTGCGCTGACACTTGGCAGCTTATTGTGCACCAGCGCAGGGGAGAGCACAGGAATGCAACATATTCTTGTAAATATGTCGCATTCCTGTGCTCTGAAAGTGCCGCAGCGTGGCGCAGCCAAAGGGCTTGCGGTGCAACGCTGCGGCACTTTCTTGTAGATCTGCCCCCTCATCTGTAACTGGTAAGCAACGGGCAAGATCCGACCTAAGAGCGGATTCAGTAATCAGTAAATGACTCCGGCTGCATCTCTCCAGTACTGAAATCATACATCCATGTCTCAATGAATAACCATGACCAGTGGCTAATTTGTGTTGGTGGTTGCCGGTTGGCACACAGCACTTATTTTAGGGGGCATCAACTCCATGACAACCCCTCCATTCTCCTGGTCCCCGTCTGCGCAGCTGAAGGCAGATTAATCCTCTGTTTACTTCCAAAGAGCATAGAAATGAAGGACAGACAAGACCGTGATCATTCACCATGCACTATGTCAATGTATTAGCAGCCCTTCTTCTGTTTGCATGAACCACAATGAAAATGACAGTAGGACTGTAGCTCTCTCTCCCGGTGGTGTAGATGTTGCTCACTCATCAGGCTGATGCTAGAGCTGAAGAGCAGGTCACTGGCAGAGTACAAGCAGCAGTGGCCAGCCTCCCAATTTATTTGTTCTACAAACTAAGCATTAACAACACAACAACCGAAACATCACAAGCTGAATCAGATTCTAGGCTGCTCCAAAAACCTGAGAACAGTGTGCAGAGCCGGCCCCTACTCAGAGTGCGCCCTGGGTGCAAAGAAATGTGCAGTCCTCCCTGCTGTTGGTGTAAAATGGGGTAACGGGGCCGCTTTTCACAGGTGAGTTCCCAGTAGGCTATGTCAAAGCAGTGACTTGTATCCAGTGGTCGAAGTGCATTAAAAAGTAGTATGGGAACTGTGATGCCTCATGCAATGGGGGCTGGGCGAGTGAGCATGGTCAAAGGAGTGCCTAAAACAAAAATATTCTGCAAATTTGTATGGTCTTTCACCTTCAGATCGCACATCTTAAATGAAAATTAAATGCAAGTTATGTTAATAAGTAGGAAATACACTATTGTACATTATGAAACCTCTATAAGTTAATGCATTGCACCAGAGAGCGGCAGTACTGAATCCTGGTTGGTGAGTTGGAGAGTAGTGACTTGTGTATGTTTAGTGCTACAAAGTCCCAGTCTGTCACAGAAAGCACTATGAACATATAAGCCATTATTTAAAACTTGTATTACGCACAGTATAAGATATACTGCTACAAAATATGCAAAAAAGGTTCAAGATAAAAAAATGCTTCAAAAATATAGATCAGTCTGTACATAAAGCAAATTTTTTTATAACGGTCTCAAAAGTACACAATTCACAGCTTACCTGGTAGCTCCCTTACAATACCTCTTAAAAAGAATGAACGTGTTACATCTGGAAGCTTCAAGTGATTTAATCGATTAAAGCCAATACTGGCTTCCAAGCACCCTTTACATTGCAGACTGACCAATTGGGCACATTTTCCTTTCTCTCAGGCAGGGGGCACCCTGGCAATAAGACTTGTTTAGCTGTCTGCCCTTCGGTTTCACAGCACAGGAAACTCCCTGCCTGAACTTCA
Organism: Lissotriton helveticus; assembly: GCF_964261635.1. Classification (NCBI taxonomy): domain Eukaryota; kingdom Metazoa; phylum Chordata; class Amphibia; order Caudata; family Salamandridae; genus Lissotriton; species Lissotriton helveticus. Next base: position 155,085,661 of record NC_136068.1, on the reverse strand, counting down.
GCTGAAGCATTTCAACTGGCGGAATTAACCATCCCAGGGCAGTTGTCTTTTCACAAAAAGTAAGGGAACTATTTTTTTAAAATAAAAAAAGTAAGGGCACATCATGCACCATAGATCCCCTCCACTTCGACCACTGCTTGCACCCAAGTTAAACATCTTGCACCTCCCCAAACTCACCCCAATCGCCCATAGCTTAAGTCCATTAGGCTGGTGCCAAGTTTGTTTGTTGGGGTTGAGAGGGGGTGTTAATGTATGGCAGCATGAGATGAAAGGTAAATGTGAGGGCACAGAGGGGGCTGATAGGGTGTTAAATTGGCACACGTTCAAAATAATTAGAACAACTTTAAACTAAAGGGCAGGACCTTAATAGAAAGAAAGAGCTCTGTAAGCCCCTCTGAAGACGGCACCAGGGCCTAGCTTGCCCATGCCAAAAGCTGGTCCTGACCGTGTGGAAAGGTACTCTTGAGATAGTAGCTGGCAGCACCATGAGAAGCTGTTAATAGACTGTGGGGCATATTTACAACGTCTCTGCTGCACATTACACCTTTGGAGTGTCACAAAAACAGTGTGCTGGCCCACATTTACAACACAAAGCCACCTTGCGTGGCTTTTCATGGCCTTGTAAATTTAGAGTAAGAAAATAACAAAAAGGATGAGAGAGCGAAGGTGTGGATTCATTCTCCCTAGCCAAGGTTTCATAAACAGTTGGAATCCACTGGTGGGTATGGATGATCCCTATAATGGTGGGGAGCACGTAGTGTTCTTTAAATACCCCTCAGACACCAAAAGGCCCCTTGGTGTCATGCTTCATCATTGGGGTCTTCGCACCCCTCTTCGGGATGCGGCGTGCTACTACCCATGTCTGCGCGGGAGCACTATTTACTCAGACTTTGTGAGGTGTGTGTGAGGGTGTTTGTGATAGTAAGTGAGTAGTGGGGTTTGAAGTGTTTATTGTGATGGTTAAAAAGTGCCTGGCTCGTGGGGGTGTACTAAAGATTTTTTAACACCTTAGGAGCTAGTAAACAAACCTCCCCAGTGCTGCGCTGTCCATTATCCAGTGCTGAACTGGACGTCCAGCGGTCGCACGCAGCACTGGGGAGGTAGTGCCCGTGACGACCGTTGGCCGACGGCAGCACCTAAAGGGTTAATGGGCCCCCGGGCTGGTACTGTTAAAATGGTGTGTTGCAAAGTTCTTATGTAATATAATGTACATCACCTCATGTGCAAATATTGAGTAAGGCAATCCCTTACTCTGCTTGGAAGGGGCAATCCATGGTTGTTGCTGTGGGTGTTCCCACACAACACCCATGGTTTTCCATGCTGCCCCAGATTTACAACATGCTGTAAATCTGGGGCTGCGCCAAAATGAACACCTTCTCAAAGCAGGCATAACGAGGTGAAATGTTTACATTACATTATGCAACACACATAGAACGAGGAAAACATCTCCTTTGACTGTTTGTGTGCAGGGAGGTGTGCCTTCATTCACAAAAACAATCAGGCCAAAACACAGACATCGTTGCACCATGGTGCAAGGGTGCCTGCATTAACACTCGGCTGCAGTTTGTGCGCCAGAAGAAAGGACAGCAATGTGCGGTATCTGGTACATACGGCCCATTCCTGCCCTTGTTGTTTGACGTAGGGCAGCGCAGTTAGAAGGCTTGCAGCGCTTCTCTAAGCCGAAATAGAGTAAATATGCCTGTGTGTTTTACATGCCATTAATGTACATTAAGTGCTACTACAACACTACTTTATGCACCACTTCTACCCAATGTTTAAATGGAAATATAGAAGTGCAGGTACTTACTCTTCAGAGTAACTGCTAGCTCCTGAGAAGTGCCAGCACTCCCCCATTAAATGTATTGCAGCAGTGCTGAGAAGTGCAGATGCTCTCTGTTTCAAACGGAAAAAGTGCAGGTACTCAGTACCCAACAGTACCTGCTCACTTAAAGTGCTGCTTCCACCTCAACCGCAGCAGCAACAACATATTTTCAATATTCGAACCGAAACGCATATACGACGTGCAAGAGAGGGAAAAACGCACAGATCATAGTCACATCAGGTCAACAGAACCCCCCGCCCCGCAGCATACCCAACATCCCGCAAATAACACACAGACACCAGTGTTAGATTGGGAAAAGTTGCTGCAGGTTTATTACATACAACACGTTATGTAATCACGGTGGGTTATCTTACGGACGATCCAAGGGCAGGCCGCATTCTCGCCACCTGCCCGCCTGATGAGCCAAGCAGCACAGTGGCGAACCACCGATCTGCTGCGCCATTATGGTAATCACTCTACTCACGCCCCTTGCGGGGCGTATCTAGGCAAACCCCCGGTTGCACAGGCACACAACCGCCCGAAGGACTACTGGGGCGCCGACACGGGTTCCTGGACCTCCCATGAGGTTCCAGGTTAGGCTCTGGCACCCCTATGTGCCCGCTGAAGTACAGGGCTGCACCTCTCTGCTTCCGGATCGCCCTGTAACTCCGCCTGCAACGAAAAAGAACACATTAAAGTTCCCACAGGTGCCCCCCCCTAGCTGACACTCGGGGTAAGAGGTAGGGAGGGAAAAGAGTGTCCCGTGAATCGACGCGCGACGTCCGGAGCGGCAAAGAGGCTACTAAATCACGAGGGGAAGTTATATACCCCTCGCCTTGCCTGCCGCCCCGGACGCACGTCACTGGCCCGCCCACCCTCCTGCCGGGCTCCACCTGCTCGGGGAGGAGTGGATGAACAAAGGCAGGGGGCGGGGGAGGCCCTCTGCGACTACGGGCCCGCCCTCCTGATGGCCACCGGGTGGCCTCGGGCAGCCGCATAGTCACATCAGGTCAACAGAACCCCCCGCCCCGCATCATACCCAACATCCCGCAAATAACACACAGACACCGGTGTTAGATTGGGAAAAGTTGCTGCAGGTTTATTACATACAACTCGTTATGTAATCACGGTGGGTTATCTTACGAACGATCCAAGGGCAGGCCGCATTCTCGCCACCTGCCCGCCTGATGAGCCAAGCAGCACAGTGGCGAACCACCCATCTGCTGCGCCATTATGATAATCACTCTACTCACGCCCCTTGCGGGGCGTATCTAGGCAAACCCCCGGTTGCACAGGCACACAACCGCCCGAAGGACTACTGGGGCGCCGAAACAGGTTCCTGGACCTCCCATGAGGTTCCAGGTTAGGCTCTGGCACCCCTATGTGCCCGCTGAAGTACAGTACTGCACCTCTCTGCTTCCGGATCGCCCTGTAACTCCGCCACAGCCCGGCCGGCGGCCACCGTCGCCGTCCGGGCCCCCCACCACTTCGCTACTTAGGAACCTGCAACCCTTGCTCTGCAGAGCTTCTCATCAGTCCAATAGGAACAAGTCCAAAATGACAGGTGAGAGGTGGACCCCTTCCACTTCAAAGAGACCTTTGCTCCTGTCCTGAAACACATGCCTGACGAACCAAAGCCCCTCTGTCACTAATTTGCAGCTTACCCCCGGGTCCATATTCCTCTAAGGCATTAGTGTAGACCGTCCCCGGTTCGGAGGGTCATACCCCCAGGTGAAGGACCAAGTGCTGAGGAGGGGGCCCCCATTGCTGATAGCGCTTCCTGTAATCTGTACAATAGGAGATCCAGCGCATGCCACTGAGACCCAACCACACACCTTCACACAAAGCGTCAGCAGACTACACCCCGGTAAGTTTAAACTTCTGCCATACTGCGGTCCCCCGAATAATCATTTAAAAGTACTTTTATTAAAGCTTGTGATTCTATACTCAAGAGTACAGGGGATCATTCTGGTGAAAATTACATATATTTTATAATATATAACTTGTGTGGGGTCCCTACATTTGATATCACAGGATTGCAATGGTAAAACACTGGCTTCACATGCCCTCGTGAGTTAGCCTCGAGCCAGCTAGTCCATGCTACCTCTAGGATAGCTTGACTATAAAGTTGACAAACAACCACCACCATAAGGGATTGCTATGACTGCTGCAAGGTGCCCCCAGATTTGGAGACATCATACATCAGGCCAACTTCGCACACTGGGAGGGGCTTCCAAGAAAATCTATAGGTTACTCAAATGTATTTACGAGGCTGTTCCGGCGCAAGCCAGGGGAGCCCAACCACACGTAATCGTGTTCGTGAAGCCGTGTGTCCAATTCCTGATAGGAGCCCACCGTGCAAAGCCACAACCCATCTGAGTGAAAACAAGCAAAAGGGGTGTTGGGTTACCAGAAAGATCAGTGTGAACCCTCGCAAACTAAGCGGGGAAAATTGTGAGGACCCCTCCCCATTGAGCGCCACAGGAGTAAGCCCAGACAACCAATCTGTAAATTGTATAATTTAAGGTGCCCAGGTGAATTTTCGCACAGCACTTAAAGTGTTTCACAATAGCTGAAAAGGCAATTCCAATAGCTTATTTACACAAACTATTCGCTGCACGTGACGCTGTACTGCCTCCTACTAGCCCTATCAGGAGGATGTAAAGCGTCGCCTGCTGGAACATGTGAATCGACGGGCGACGTCCAGAGCGGCAAAGAGGCTACTAAAATGGCGAGGGGAAGTTATATACCCCTCGCCTTGCCTGCCGCCCCGGACGCGCGTCACTGGCCCGCCCACCCTCCTGCCGGGCTCCACCTGCCCGGGGAGGAGTGGATGAACAAAGACAGGGGGCGGGGGAGGCCCTCTGCGACTACGGGCCCGCCCTCCTGATGGCCACCGGGTGGCCTCGGGCAGCCGCAGAAAGACGGCAAAACCATCACAAAGGGAGAACGCAGGAGTGAGCAAGCGTGAGATGAAGGGGCAGTAGTGTCTGGTGTGAATTAAAGAGGCCTGAGGTGGGTTTAAGGCTACCAGCCTTGGTCTTTGCTCATCCACTTAAATTGCATCTACCGCTGACTGCCACGTGAAGAAGTAGGGACTGTCGTGACACACATATTGGTTCAGCTCGGCCACTCGGGTGACAGGCTCCGCCTTTCATAAACAGCTCCGAATTTCAACCCAGGCCTTTCTCTCTTATAATGAAGGAGCGTGTGCGCTGCCTGCCGTCAGGGCCGGCTTTAGGGCAGTGCGACTGGTGCAGCCGCACTTGGCGCTGACCAGTGGAGGGGGCGCCGGCCTCAGGGGGGGGCTGTGTTGGGCAGTAACTTATTATTGGAGAGATGAGGGGCACTTTTGACTGGTGGTAGTGACAGAATTCGAGGAGGCGGTCATATGGTGTAGGGGCACCAAAAATGATTGTCGCACTGGGCGCCACCAGTGCAAAAGCCGGCCCTGCCTGCCATATACTTCTGAGGGGATATAAAAGGTAGGACGCGCCATATTGGAGAGCACTCACTTTGCAAGGTTATACAAAATGAGCAATTCTGATCCATGATAACTGTACGTTCTGGGCACACCTCACTGCGACACAGAATTAAAAGCGCAAGGAAGAGAGACTGTTTCCTACTGAGCAGCGGGGCAGCTCTGAAGCAGAAACATGTCGCATAAAGATAAGAACGGGTTGAAGGAAGGGAAAACCCCAATGACTGTGCAAATTCTTTACTGAACAACGCCTCCTGTTATTTTGAGTCAGATGGCAGCCCACTGCTTCCCTGCAACACAACACATTGTAGCAGAATTTACCAGCGGAAAGGGGAAACTATAGTGCATACAGAATGTATTCTACTGCAAAGCTAGTGGTCTTATTGATACAAAAATATGGACTGGGACGGAGGCATACACCTGCCTTCAGGAACACATTATATGTTAAAATAAAATATATGATACAAGTTTTTCAATAGGTTTAGTCTGGGCTTTAAATGGATGAAAAAACTGGTGGGGGGGGTGTCTCTCAAAGGGGCGTGGTCAATGTAACTAAGGGCATGGCTTAAAAACACGTAAGGTAAAAATCTGTGTTTAGCACAGTGTGCCGCCCGACCTGTATTTTGCTGTTCCTGTCTTTGCGTCCAGATATATGATACAACAAGTCACATCAAACCTACAAGTCAGGACTATTGGCTTTGTCAATGGTGGCTAGTTGCATAAGATAAATAAGCAGCAACTGTGGCTTGTATATAATATTGAAAACACTTCCACTTAAAGCCCTGGTGGTGACACCACGACAATGTTGCTGCTCCTGAGATTCAAAAAGAGAAGGGAAATCCAGAGGGAAAATGACTCTCTTTAAAGGATTTCCCTTCCCCTACAACGCTCACCACGCGCACATCGATGTGCCTGATGTCACTGCAGTCCGGAAAAAAACAACAGACCGCCTGCGCCAGGGCACAAAACAGAGCCCAATAGAGACCCGTTTGGAGGCCCTCTTAAAAAAACTGCGGGTGCTCAGACCCGGCCCACTTAAAGCCCCGGGTTTATTTTCGGTAGTAACCTGTGCATTCTGCAGAGCTTGCAAAAGAGACCAGACACAGCCCACAGCCTTGTGCTGCAGGACTGGGAAAAAAACGTGTAGTACTCAAAATGCACAGGCAGGCTGCAGCTATGCAAAGGTGTACTCCTCAGATGCACCTATCTGGGTGTCCAGGCTTTGGATTTCTATCTTATTTAGGGAGCCACTTTGTAATAAATGGTTTGTGTTCATGGCTGCCAATGAAGGTGAACAAATGACCAGGCAAGGTCTTTGTTTGGAAGGTATGTGGTTCAACAGATTGAGGTTCATATTTACAAGCATTCTTTCACCACTGGAGCATCACCTTTGTTGACGCTCCAAAGGTGCAGTGTGCTGGACCATATTTCAGAAGCCACACTGTGTGGCTTTTCATGGCCTTTTAAATATGGCCCAATTTCATACATTACTCTGGGTGAAAGGGGTGCTCCATTGGTATGGCTGTGGGTTGTGCCCACACAACACCTAAAGATTCTGATGCATTCCCAGATTGACACGGTTTCGTAAACCTTGGAACGCATCATATTCGAATGCCTCCCCAGGGGAGGCGTAAAAGTAGCGCAACGCGAACAAAAACATTTATATCTCCTCGTTTTTCCTATATGTGTGCTGCATTCGCAGCAAACATAGGGGGGAAATGCCATAAATAATTGTTTTTGTGCAAGGCATCCCTTCCTACACAAAAACAATCATCCCTGCAATGCAGGCACCCGTGCACCATGGTACAAGGGTGCCTGCTTTGGCAACAGGCAGCCTATTGTGGGCCAGCAGGGAGCACAGGGATGCATCATATTGTTGTAAATACAATGCATCCCTGCACTTTCCTAATGACGCAGCTCGGCGCTGCAAGCTAGCTTGCAGCACCGCGCTGTGTCATTTTCTTGTAAATATGCCCCTGAATGGGAGCAGATTTACTATTTTTTCACACACTGCAGTGCAACAACCAAAGTGCAAGTTTATGTCAAGCATAGCTTTTGTACTAGAATGCCACCATTTCTGCATGGTCTACCCAGATTGTGTACCTTGAGATTGATCCAATATTTTTACTGCCTTAATAACTCTGCACACTTTTCCCCTGCTAACCAGGTGGAGAAGGCCCGTGTCCCTCTTTAAATATGGTTGAATTAGCCTATTCCTAATTGGTATATTTAACTTGCCAATAAGCCCCTTGTATATGGTGCACAAAGTGTATCCAGAGACAGAAACTTGCATGCCACTAGTGGACTGCCACACCTATAGGCTTCAGGCAGTGGCGTAACAATAGCCCCCTCAATGCATGGGGGCTCTCTCAGGCCCCACAAAGTCAGCAACTGAGACCCACTGCTCCCTTTTCTGGCAGTTTTATATAATGTGAACTTGGCCCAATGGCATTAGAGCGCTTTACATGTGCACCAGATTATGTTACACTTCTTTATGGCACAAGGAGATTAAGCGATTTGCCCAGAATCAGGACGTTGATCTGAGGCTGGGATGCTAAACTGGTTCCACAGTTTGAAAGTCGGCAGCTCCGTCCTCTCCAAAACTGAGGGGTCTGTGACGTTCAGGGCCGGACTGGCCATAGCAGGCACCGGGCTTTTCCTCGGTGGGCCGGAGGGGTGGGGGCCAGTTTTGCAGCAGTGGGGGGCAGTTGTACCCCTTGTAACAAAATTGAAGCAACAGCGGTGCCTTGCCACTAGAGCTTCTCAGCGCCACCCCTCCGTTCCCTCAGACGATCGAGTGGAATTGCCAGGGCTGGTTTCTCTTCCCAGTCCAGGAGTGGTGACCGTTGCCTTTTATTGGCAGTCCCATTGCCACAGGATACGTTTAGTGAATCATGGCCACAGGATAGGTGTGGGCTTCACCTTAGGTTACACTCCTAAAGGTGTCCTGCCAGAAAAGAGATCCCTCAGCTAGTCAGTTCAGGGAGGGTCCAGGGAGGTGAGTTTGTTTCATGTCAAAGTGTTACAGCCTGCTTATTTGATGAGGCTCTGAAGGGGTGGCTAATTGGAAATGGGCAAAGCTGATGCACTGAATATCCATTAGCTCTCCTCGGGGCTGTAAAATCAGTCTCTTCGGCTCATGGTGACTGGACAACAGTGATGGTACATTCTTACGCCCAGGTTTACTAAAGGTTTGTGCTGGCTCTCATGCAATGCAACGCATAGCAAACAGCAGAGACTGATCAACTTTCACCCTAAAAGACATGCCGAAAATTGGTCTTTGCACCATGCCCAAATCTCTTTGCGACAAGATGTTGCTGCCTCGCCTAGCACAATAGCTAGATTTAGTGCATGTGCTGCTGATGACATCATCATTAGGCGACTCTTACTGAATCTGGGCTATACTATTTTCTGACCTATGCACAATATTTGTACCCAGTATACCTATCCTTTCATGTCCTATCACAGCTCTATGTCCATTTTGTCACTGTATACACAGGACTCCAACTAAAGATGGTACCTGGCCAGATTTAAACCAGCAAAAAACAGGATTTTAATGTTCCTGCCGGTATAAGAATTAGATAATAAATTGCCCCTTATCAGTACATATTTTAAAGGGTAAATGTTAGAAGAAAACACTTTAAAATGCGGTTTGCAATTGCCCTGCTGATCCTTGACTGATAATTAAAGTGAACAAAGACAGACAGCCCATGCTAAACAAAATATGAATACACAGGACTTCTTATAAAATTCTATTTGAGAATCATGTCCGAGCCTTTGCACAACCTAAAAAGCAAACAGACAGTGATCACTTTTGCCCTTTGTCATGCCATATTAAAATAAAAGCACGCCATATGAAAACTATTTAATTGCCAAATGTATCTAGGTCTAACCATTGCGATTCTGGTAACATTTATAAACCTCTCATTCTTCAACATAGTTATTTAATATCTTATTGCCAGAAAACTTCAATGGCATCCTCAGACCTTGCGAACTGCAAAATCTTGTGTATTATCTCTAACTCTAGAATGTATGTATACATGAAAACTAACACACACCTGTGTGTCTGTGGGTGTCTGTGTGTATATATGTGTGTGTGTATGTGTGTGTATATGTGTGTATATATATATATATATATATATATATATATATATATATATATACATATACTCACACGCACACATACATATATCTGTTGGTGCAAATAATTATCAAACATTGTTCAAACATTTGTTTTGCCATATTCCCATTTTTCCAAAAAGAATACATAAGCATTGAAACACTGAGGAGTTATCTCCCTCGCAAGCATTGAATACCAGGGCACATCAATTGTGATGGGCCAGATTTGACTATGCAGCTTGGCACAAATTAACAAAATCTTGGGGGGCGTGGCTAGCAGCCGACGATGGCGGCAGCTTAGAAGGCGAGCTCCGAGGTTGAAGCGGCCTCCTCGCAAATCCGATTAACTATCCGATGAGTAACCACTACCCTGCGGGTAGGCACTGAAGCCCGGGGCCGGGAGGCACAACCGGCAGCAACCAAAACGAAAATCCGACCGAGGGAAGTGGAATTTGTCACGCAACTTGTTTAGGCCACAGAGCGACATTGAAGCCGGGAGGCTGCCTGCCTCCGGGACCCGACAGGAAGTGCTGCGGACTGGGCTGCGAGGAGCCGGAAGCTACCGCTGAAGATGCAGCTCTGAGGGCGAGAGGTGGGCACAGATCGTTGAAGAAGTCGGACTCCAGGTACCTGTGACCCGGGACCATCCGGTGTCTGCTGCGACCAGATCCGAGTCGGGGAGCGCCCCGCGCCGCGCCCCTGAGACAGACGGACCAGCCGCGTCCGACCACGGACCCGCCATCTTGGATCCAGGCCCGCCGGCGGATCGGAACAGAGGACAGGGAAGGCAGTGCCTGCATCGGTGAGGTGCCCGGACTGTAGCGTGGGGGCCGCGGGAGTCCCCGCTCAGACCTCAAAGTGCCTGGCGAGAGGGTCCGCCAAGACACCACTCCAACCCATTCGCCATCACGGACGGAGGGGGTCCCGGTGGAGGCACAGCAGTTCAAAGCCCCGTACCCCACGCCTTGCATTGTACACCACCGCGAGGGAGTGGCGCCATTACCCCATTTAGCTCACCCGACTGGGGAGTGGGCAGAGTCACTGGAGTGGTCGCCACAGAGTGTGACGTAAAAGAGACACTGGCAACAGCAAACGTTAGGCACACTCCTGCGGCGGCCGGAGTGATCCCGACTGGGGCCACCTACACATCGAGAACCCTGCCGACCATCAGCAACGTAGCGGGGACACGGTGAGGGCAGCGCCTGAGAAAGAGGGTGACCCACGACCCCTTGCCGTGAACCACCTGGGCCGACTCCCAGGCGGACCATAAGGAGTACCGGCCCGAACCGCGCGTCCCTCCACCAATGTGGCCTGCAGGGCAGAGTGAGCGACGGTGACATCGGAGGGTCCAACCACCGGCTGGGTCCACTAGCATCGATACTTCTTGGAACTCCGTGAGCCGTCGCCGGAATACCTGAGGTCGGCCTCGGCTCCCTACGCACGTTGTTCCTGGCACCTACTCCTCGGCGATACACCGCCGCGACAACGGCCGGAATGGCGGGTAAGGGACCGAAGGGCGGAAACACGCAGACAAGACTCGAGAAATATGCCTATGATAAAACGTTATCCTCCCCGATGGAAGCGAAACTGCAGGCGAACAAAACGGCCGACGCAGCGGGGGGAAAGAAAGCAACTCTGGAGGACGTGATGCGGGCCTTGACACAGGTCCAAGTGACAGTGGGGTCGATATCGACGGAAATTACGCTAATACGAGCGGACTTCCACAAAATGTCAGAGAAAGTGAACTCGATGGAGGTGGTTACAAAGTCACTAGTGGAAGACGTCTCGGAACTGCAAATCAATATGGAGCGGATCTCGAAAGAAAATAGGGAACTGCGTGACAAACTGGACGAGCAAGAGGGACGCTCAAGACGGAACAACATCCGCATACTAGGGGTTCCTGAATCGGAAGACACTAGAGCTATGGACCTATATGTGGAGGGCCTGATCCAACAAGAACTTAAGCCCAAGGGTCTCTCAGCATTTTTTTCGGTGGAAAGAGCTCACCGAGTCCCCGGGGGTCGCCCGAAAACGGGAGCATCCCCGAGACCGATCATTGCCCGACTTTTTAATTTCAGAGATAGGGATGCGATCTTACAGGCGGCGAGAAACTCACCCCCAATTAAAGTTCAAAACTCCACATTGGCGTTCTTTCCAGACTACACGGCTGAGGTCGCCCGCAGGAGAAGAACATTCTTTGAAGTTAAGAAGGAACTCCGAGCGAGAGAAATCCCCTATGCAATGCTCTTCCCGGCTAAACTGAGAATAGTGGCGGATAATAAAACCTGGTTTTTTGATACCCCGGAGGTGGCGCATGACTGGCTGGAGGGGTGGAGACCAACGGGCCTGCCTCGCCGCTCCAATAGGCCAAACAGACACCGCAATAATGGAACGAGACCGAGCTCCCAAGTACCCGGTGACGACGCGGGACAGCACTCCCCCCTGAGCGAAGCTCCGGACCGTGAGGAAAATGAAGAACAATGACTTCTCGCAATTGTAATGTTAAGCCGAAGGTGATTCTGGCCGGGTGGGCCTCCAAGGACACTGGGCAGAGGTCCTCCGAGGATGTGATGAGGGGCCGCTGACCCCGGAGAGTCCTTCACCCCAGCGAGCAAGTACTGTGTTTTGGGTTTGGGGTAGGCACTTTGCTACGTTGGGGGGCGGGCAGTTTCAAGTCCGTTTAGCAGGGGGGCAGGGAGGGGCGGTGTTGAGGGTTGGGAGGTTTTGTATTTAACGGGTAGTTTTCTAGGTCAAGATTGGTTGGGCAGGTACACGTATGCAGCAGGGCGAGCCTCGGGCAATTTACTAGATCATGTTCACTGTGGCACGTAGTCACCCTTTACCGTACACAATATGGCACATAACACGCGGACTGACTTAGGGGGGGCAGACCCTGGGATGGGACCAGCGACACCTTTACGTCTCCTATCTTGGAATGTGAGGGGACTAGGGGATAAGGTCAAGAGAGGCATAGTCTTACAACACATAAGGAGGTTTAGCCCGGCCCTGGTCCTGCTACAAGAAACACATCTGGCAGGCTAGGCAGTACAAGCACTGGACAGGAAAGGCTACCGTATGATTGCCCACTCGGAATTCACTAGGGGGTCCCGTGGTACAGGGATACTGATGCACCGGTCCTCCAAGTACATACTTCAATCCACGAAGATAGACACACAGGGGCGATTTGCGGCGGCGCTTGGACAGTGGGAAGGGAGACCGCTTAATGTGGTCTCGGTATATATCCCACCGGCTTTGCATGCGACTGTACTCCCAGAACTGGGGACGTTTTTGTTAGGACTCCCAGAGGGGGATCTCATAGTGGGAGGAGATTTTAACGCGACGGTACACGCTACCTTAGACAGATTCCCGATACGACCTCAGGCTCCCGGACCGTCCCGACTGACTGACTTCCTAGAAGCGCAGGGCTTGATAGACCTATGGAGAAGCTTTCATCCAACAGCCCAACAATACACCTATCTTTCAGCTGTTCATGCTAGCCTCTCCAGGATCGATTATTTTCTGGCGTTAGGCCATGGACTCTTCACTATAGACGAGGTACGGATTGAGCCGAGAGGAATCTCGGACCATTCCCCATTGACGCTGACTCTCTCCAACCCGGAGCGATCCCAACAGCGCATTTACCCGATCTACCCGGGATATCTTAAGGTACCCCAGGTGACCAAGGCACTTAAAAGAGCGACCAAATGCTACCTCGCGGAGAACGAGGGTTCGGTGTCGTCCCCTTCAGTCCTATGGGAGGCCTATAAAACGGTTCTCAGGGGACATGCCATTTCCACTATAACAAGGCATAAGCGCACCCAGAAACAAGACCTACTGAACGTGGAGGACGAACTCGCTAAGGCCAACGAGGAGCACATGGCTGACCCGACCGGGGATACGCTGCATGCGCTCCAATTATGTCAGCAACGTCATACCGATCTTCTACGCCACAGAGAGGGAGTCAATTTGACGGCAACGGCGAATAGGGTATACGAGATAGGGGATAAGGCCAGCAAACTTCTGGCGTGGCTGGAAAAGAAACGGGAGGGGCAAAGGTCGATCCTACGACTAAAAGACTCGCAGGGGGTGGTGCAAACTCGCCCTGCTCTGATAGTCGACCTCCTGGCTGATCATTATCAAACAGTGTATACCCCTGAAATAGAAGTTACGCAGGAAATGGCGGAGACAGCTCTTCTGGGAGTGCCCACTCCCACACTGTCGCAAGACAAGGTGGAAGAACTTGAAGCTGACTTGACGAATGAAGAGTTGCAGTCGGCTATCGCAGCGTTGCACCCAGGAAAGGCCCTAGGCCCCAATGGAATACCGATTGAGTGGTACAAGACCATGTCGGAGACGCTGGCTGCACCCCTGCTTAATATGTTTGTGGAATGTCTGGGAAAGGGGCAGCTACCACCTGACCAGCGCATGGCAACTATTGTGGCGATCCCGAAGCCTGGCAAGCCACCGGAGGATTGCGGATCCTACCGGCCAATTTCCTTACTCAATGCTGAGAGTAAAATCTTAGCGAAACTATTAGCCAATAGACTGCTGCCCCACCTTGCCCAACTAATTCACCCAGACCAGTGGGGGTTCATGCCTCATAGAAGTACGGCGATGAATCTCAGACGTCTGCATGGAGTAATGGCTAGAGCCCCGTTGTTGAGGGAACCCGCAGCAATCCTCTCATTGGACGCTAAAATGGCGTTTGACTTGGTGGAATGGCAGTACCTCTTTGCGGTCCTACGGCATATGGGATTTGGCCCGAAATTTATCGCATGGATTGGGTTATTATACAACACTCCTGTGGCGCGAGTAACAGCAAATGGCCACGTCTCGAGAGATGTTCTGGTGGCAAGGGGCACAAGACAAGGCTGTCCGCTATCACCACTGTTGTTCGCTTTAGTGCTGGAGCCATTAGCCACGGTCATTAGAACCACCAGGCTCCTACGAGGAATAGCCTGGGAGGGTGATTGGGAGGACAGAGTGTCGTTATACGCCGACGATATGTTAATATACCTAACCGACCCGGCGGAGGGGATTCCTGTGTTGTTGGCACTGTGTGAGCGACACGGTGCAGCCTCAGGATATAAAATTAACTGGACGAAATCGGTACTCTACATGCTGCATGGGAATCCGCCGCAATTGAGTGAGGATTGTCCTCTGATACTGGAGACCATCTCCTTCAGATATTTGGGAATCCAAATCACGCGAGAACCCGGGACCTTTAAGGACATGAACCTGAAGCCGCTGTTAGATAGACTGAAGGCGGATGTCAGGCACTGGAAGACCCTTCCGCTGACGCTGTTGGTAGGGCGGCGCTTTTTAAGATGGTGGCGCTGCCCCGTTTCCTGTACGTATTGGAAAATACACCGGAAATGGTCCCACCTTCCTTTTTTAGACAGATATCAGGACAGTTGTCGGGCCTCTTATGGGGGAACCGACCGGCTAGGGTCGCAGAGGCGAAGTTAGTTAGAGACTGGTACAGTGGAGGAATTGCGCTCCCGAACTTAGAGTTATACTACTGGGCGGCTCACCTCAAGGTGATTAACCAGTGGATGCATGCTTCTCAAAACGACCCGGCGTATCTAGCAGACCGGCGACAGCTGGGCACTACTACCCTTTTAGCCCCGCTTTACAATAAGGGACTAACCGCGAAATTGGTTGGCCCGACTAAACACACTGTTACTCTATGGCGCAAAGCTCAAAGACGACTACACTGGGAGGGTGTGATCACACGTCTTACACCCCTGTGGGACTCCAAAGCCCTGGGGAATCTACGTAACAGCAAAGGCTTTACCCAATGGGATAACATCGGGATCTCCACGGTGGGTGACATGTGGACGAGGGATGGGGTAATTCCGTTCGAAACCCTGAGAGAGCAGTATGAGCTGAGCGTTACTGAAACATACCGATACATACAGATACGACACGCATTAATGGCTGCCATCCCACCAGGAACACAGGTCCCAGAGTCAGCTCCCTTAGAAGACCGACTCCTTACAGATTACATGGAGGCCAGCGCCACCTCCCTCACGTACCGCAAGCTGGTAAACCATCTGCCTGACCCATTACAAACACTGAGACACAAATGGGAGGATGAGCTCGGGGAATTGGATGAGGCGAATTGGAATGCTGCACTGGCGTCGCCCAGAGAAGCTGGAATCTCGGTGAGATTCCGACTAGTACAATTTAAAATACTGCACCGGGTATATTACACACGCACTACCCTACATAAAATTCAGAGGGCGGACCACCCTTACTGTTTGAGAGGTTGCGGGGAAGAAGGCACACTGTTTCATACCCTGTGGTCCTGTCCTGACATGGTAGAGTACTGGAGGCAAGTGATGCGCACTGTCGCCCAAACCCTGAGACTCCCCATTACTCCTGACCCTAGAGTTTGTCTGCTGAATGTCTGGGGCCCGAACAACCTGACTCCACAGAGGCGACGTTGGGTAATTATTGGGATGATGTTAGCGAAGAGGGACATAGCGCAGAAATGGGGGGCTCCGGAAACACCTACTTTGGCGCAATGGTGCAGAAATATGGACATGCTCATGGTGATGGAACGTGCGGTGTATCAACGCAGAGCCAACCCACGTAAATGGAACAAACTATGGTTGCCATGGAACACATATAGGGGGGAACTTTGTGATCCGCTACCTGAGGAGGAGGATATAGATAGCTCAGATGAGGAGGAAGAAGTAGAGTAGGTATGGAAGGCGGGAGGGGATCGCACATGGGATAGAAGAGTCCTGTGACTTCAATGTGCACATGATGTGAGCGGAACTCATACATACTGTGGGATACTGAGACTTCCTTAATATGCTGCTACACTGGGATGTAATAATTCGTGTTTTCTACTGCTAATAAGTCACCAATCTATGACCATACAGTTGAATGTTAAGTTAAAAAAGAAAAAAAAACGACATGTTGCACTGATGGTCGGATGTGGCTGAATGTTGATGCAACACCGACAATGCTATGATGATACACAATAATTTTTCTTGACGCAACAATAAAAACACTTAAAAAAAAAAATTAACAAAATCTTAAAAGGGATAAAAGCAAAAAGCTGGCAATAGGCAACTTCTTAAGGACCAGTAGCATGATCACTTTTCTTACGTTTTACTGTGTTTGATTCATTCTGAAAGTTAGGGCACATCAATAGTTGAGAATGCCAAAGATGGAATACATAATCGAAGGCGATGAGATTTTCCAAGTTTTTCTTGTATCAGAACAAGCCGCAGATACAAGAGTAGCCAGCACAACTACTGTAGATGGGTATGTTATAATACGTTTGAAGCTATAGCTGCTGTAAGTAAATACGGCATCAGATTAGGCATCGAAGTTGGAATTTATGGCGCAACAGCTGCGATGTGATTCACACATCCAAGAACGGTACAAACAGAAGTCCCACAAACGTTAGTTGTAGCACATTCCAGCACCACTGGTGATTCAAACAAAACAGCTTTAAGGATATGTATTTGCATAGCATTGCAATACACTTGATATAGAATTACTGGCCGAATAACATCCCAACGATCTACCGAAAGCACAGCTTGTTGTTCTAAATGAATATTTAAGAGGAGTCTGATAAGAGTTAAAGCACTGAAAAGATCTCGCATAATGAGGTTGAAACGTGTGAAACCAGAGAGATCAATGCTCACTCTGACTGGAAAGTAGGTCTTCTCCCAAGCAGAAGGATTTCGCTTGTCGACAGTAATGCCAACGTAGACATAGAGGGTTGGTGTTCATGCTTATCGCCTTGGAAGGCTGATGACACCTTATAATGATGACAACTGTTGAGATGCCCCCAAATAAGTTTAAAAACACTAATCCCAAAAATGCAGACATTTCCAAAAATAGTCTTAAATGCAATCAACAATTCAGAGCCAACTGTTTTAAAAACATGTTACACAGCAGTTGTGTGGGAAGCATGAAACATCACTAAGAAACGCAACGAAGCGAGTCAGCAACTGAGAGTGCAACAGTCGCTTTATTTCCACTGCAGTGTTCTTGTTTGAAGGTGAACATTCCTGCTCCAGATGTCAAACAAACCTTTTTTTAATACTAGAATTAGAAGAAGAATGTTCAATTTACCAAAACACATTTGTTAAAGTGAGCTTCATCCACACAGCAAGCTTTTCTTAGAGGACAACCTAATCTCACAACAATGTTACTATTTTCTGAACAGTTGCGAGATATGTGTCTCCTTGGGTAAAGCCACAGCATGAAGCATTTGTTAAACAACGTGACTGCTATTGTTAGGAAGAGCATGTTAAAAAAAGGATACTGGACAAAGGTGCAGCAAATAACTTGTAGGCAAGGCCGGGCTTCAAGGGTTTGCAAGAGTCATGAATTCGGTCTCAAAAGGGTAAGTGTCCCAGTTTGAGCACATCTCAGTGCTTGGCATCACCATGAGCTTCATTGGCTGGAGTTTCACAAAGAGTGCAATTCAGGTCTCCCTGGCTAGCTCACTATAACTTCTAAGATTAGAAACAGCAGATCTAAAGTCGAATTTACAATTGTACAATCAAGCATGATCATAAATACAGAACATATGTTTCTACAAAGGTTTCAATTACAAAATGAGCAGAGGGGAACTCCACAGTAGAATTCCTCAGCAATCAGTTATAAGTCACCAGGACCTGATTTTACCAGCTCAAAACTTTGCTCAGTAAAATCTCAAATGGGGGAACGGGCTGCTATCATGTCTCCAACTTTCTCCTCAACCCAGGTTGATGGGAGCAAGGAATGCCCTACTAATGCTCCCCCCCCCCCAAACCAGATAGGTAACATCCACCCCTTCCTTTGTTTATGATTAGCTTTCCATTTTCAATAGAATACACATTTTTCTAACTTCATTACAGAAATCCATTTTAACTTTTATTTATTTTCATATGGTTATGATTGGGATTAGACTCTTTACAGTTGTATTGAGTTTTCAGGTGATTATGAAGGTTGAGGTGATTTTTCGGTATGGTGATGAAGTACTGGTTGAAATGGTGGGCCAAAGTAATAGGCATTTAGGGTTGGGGACAAAAATGGACTGGGGGCGGGTGTCAAAGTCATGGTCGTTTTTGTATTACGTTTAAAGAGTCAATGCGAAAGTACATAGAAGTGATGGATTTTCAGGAATGAAATGTGACGCTTATTGTTGTTGAAGTTAGGACATTTCAATTGGAAGGCAATGAGTTCTCCACAGCCACTCTGAATAAAGGGATCATTGCTCAAATTTTCTAGCCAAGACCTCCAGCACATAGGGAATTTATTTATCTGTTTTATTTAGTGCAGCATAAACACATTGGATGTCAGAGCACTATACATAAGAACAGCTTCATACATAATGTAATTTCAGTCCAATGTACAAAAGACCTTTATCAGATTACATCAATACCATCAGTTTCCTGAGGCAGTTCATAAATAGATTTACAGGAGGCTTCAAGGGCAATTTCCTCAATCTTGCTGAGGACAGCAGGCAGGAGGGAGGGGCTACACCTAACTGGGTCTCCCAAGATTCTGCATGTAATCAAAATACAATATGGTGTTGTCTTGCGCAGCAGGCGCTATAGTTAGAATCAATAAAAAAGGAAAAATGTCAACAGCCCATGGGGCACAGGAATATGGCCTGTTCCATGACGGAACCAGTTTCATCCAGTGTATGGCACAGGCTGTGGGGGAAGCGGGGGTACAATGTGGCAGCCGGTGAGTAGGAGCCCAGACACGCAGTCTGTCCCTCACTGATAGGCGTCAATCCCAAGCCCCGCCCCCTTCGTACATTATGCTTATGAGTTAGCGGAATGTGTCTAACTAATTACTTGCATTTACGCATTTACGTTTATGTTCTCATTATGCAGTTATTCACTTATGCGTGTGATATCGTTTGCAGTGTTCTTAGCTTAGCATGTGTGCCACCATTTTGAATTATTTCTCTCTGCGTGCAAACTGTACTTGCTCATTCCCCCTCCCGTAGGAATAAGAATAATTCCTCGTGTCAGCATATATGCATTTCTTGGTTTACTGTAGCTGAAGCTCCTGCTAGCGAAACTCCTTATCAGGCCGTTCTCATGCGCTGGGGATGTAGCGGCCTGGCTCTGTGTCCTTGGGAGATGATAACAAGTGTTGCTATTGCAGGCGCAGATGCCTCTTGTATGAGGCCATTGTCCACACTCCTGGTGGACCAGTACTTTTCCATTATGGGTGTGTTTACTCTGCCTTCTCGTAATATAATGTATCACCATGATGATGTGAGTCAGTCCTTCTCGGCACACTCTTAGGGGTGAGGTCGATATAGGGCCCTCTCATATGGGAGTTTGTGGCCTAATAAACTTGCTTTGTTTAATCTTCTCCACTGTCCGGCTGACTTATTTTTGGTAACTGTAGGTGAGTGAGGTAAGTCACTCGGGTGGTATTTTAGCCACGCTTATCAGATGGCGCCCGAACAGGGACTCCGCGATTAGGACCTTTCTCACCCGTAAGTGGGTAGCAGAAGGCCGGAGACCCCCTGGTCGGCACGGTGGGCCTGGGTACCCACTTTGATGCCGAGCTTGGTTCTCGCAGCGCTGCCCCACCCTGCTGATCGGAGGAGGTCTCGGTCCAAGATCCTACGCCGGAGTCCGGAAGGCGGAACGTTGGAGCTGACCGTGTTGGTCCAGCCAGCCGGAAGTGGAGAACGGTAGAGGTCGGGACCGCGCACGGAAGGTAAGTGGTCCGACCGGTGATTGAGGGGCCGGAGTGCTCCGTGAGACCGGTGTGTCTCTGGTGATTGGAGGAGCCGGTGTGCTTCTGGGGCTAGTGTGCTCCGGGAAACTCAGGGTGCAGATAGCGCTCTGACAGACTTGATGGAGATTGGGGAACGTTGGTTTGTGACAATCCGACTGGATAGTACTGCGGGTTGGCGAGCGGCTTGCTACGCGAGGATTTTGGGCTCGCCCGAACACCTAATGTGGTGATTTGCGGGAGAGTGCCGGGTCCCGCGCGGTGTGGCACCTGCCGATTTGTAGTGCTGCCCGGGAAACGGATTGGTTTCCCAGTCTCGGAACAGCGGGTGTGTGCTGTTCAGTCTGCGGTAGGGTCCAGGTTTCCCAGGACTTGGTCGACGGGCCTTGTCCCATTTTTGGTAACACGTGTTTTGGTGCGGATTCTATTTGATCGATATATGCATATTGAAACTGTGAATTTTTTTTTGTGCTGTTGTGTGTTTGTAAGAGAACAAAATGCCGTGCTTTAGTAAATTGCGGTGTTTCGGGTGTTGTGATGAGGTTTCAGATGTGAGATTGGCTAAGAGCCAACCTGCCCCGCAGGAAGGCTCTCCGAATTTCGACATGTACGTCAAGCATGGCTTGCCTCCTATTTTGTTTTCCTCTTTGTGGCATAAGTATACAATGGATAATGTGGATTTGCAGTGGCCTTTGCTGGACTCTTTTGACGCAGCAAAATTAGACTATTTACAAGACAAATTGTTTGCTAGGCGCAGCCGTCAGAGTATGTTTGATTCTTTGCGAATGTGGCAGAAGGAGGCACGAGAACGGCAGATAAGGGAGGAGAAGGTAGCTCAGAAAAGATCGGCACAGACCATGGCGCAGAAGGCGAGGGAACACACTAAGAAAGAGAATGAGCTGCGGATTGAGCGCGCAGATAGGCGTTTTAGGTTATTGGAAAATAAGTGCTATGTGGTAAAGGAAGAGGATATAGACGAGATGGAAGATATTTTGAGCGCCCAACCCCCTCCCCCATATGCTCCACAGCCGCTGTACCCCGTGCTCGGAGATTCCGCCCCACAGGCGGTGGTTTCAGTTCCCCAAGTCAGTGCCCCTCCCTTGTCCGGTACACCTGCTTCCTCTGCAGGGGGACCTACTTCCCCTTCTACCACGGCACCCTTGCTCCCTTTCTCGGCGGCGAGCCCTGCGTCTGCTGCGCTATCCCCGGTGTTCTCTGCCGGCCCCGCTATCCCCACTGTTTCTGCCAACGCCACCCCTCGGAGCGCGTTGCGAACACCTGCTAGAGGAGCGGAGGGCGGACTACTTACTCAGGTACGAAAGTTACTCACACGTGCTACTGTACCCCTAGACGAGAAGACCATGGTAGCTAATCAAGCTTGTCAATGGGCCAGGAATAATATTTATTCACTAGAGGATATTTGGTCTACTATGAAGGATTATGAGCCTTTGATGCAACAGCATGCTTTGTGGCACATGTCAACGACCCTAATAGCGCTATGGGAGCAGGGATATGGTGGTATGGCGCCAGCGATTCTTCGCGATATTAAGACTCATGCTTACAGGGCTAATACTGGAGCAGCGGAAGTGCTCCGTAGTTTGAGGTATTTGTTGGAGTACAGGAATGAGCTAACAGCAACAGGTGAGACCCACTTCCCGGGGATACATCCAATGCGTGAAGTACACCCTATATTTCACCCTGAGGTATCTGAAATAGTAGACCCGACCACCCTGGTAGTGACTAGACCACGTGTAGATGCTCATTTCCAAGAACAATGGGTGTATACGCCCTGGAAAAGGAGCGAGGTATTAGCTCTGAAGGCGCAGTTACCCGACTCAAGAAAAAATCCAACGGCTTATTACAAAGAATTAACAGAGGCAGCCTCCTCAACAGTAATGACGTTAGCAGATATTGAACTGTTTTTCGGATTATTGGTCCCCGTGGATGTGTGGAGACAGGTGAAGGGTTCGGAACATAGAGAGGAGTTAGGCGGAACTTGGGAAGAATTTACAGATTGGGATAAGGAACGAAAGCCAGGTGAAAAGCCGAAGCCTGAGATACTAGCATTACCCGGGCGTATAATTAAATATATGCATTCACTCATTCCTCCTAAGAAGGTAGATTGGGATAAGTTAACGGCTTGCAAACAGAAAAAGGATGAGGCAGTTTCAGATTTCTTCACTCGTTTTGAAGAAACATTTATGGATTTTAGCGGACAAGATATCTCTCAAGATGGAGGGCTCCGTCTTTTTGTCAACAGATTCGTTACGAATCTGCTGCCAGAAATATCGGCCCGACTGCAAGCGTCTGAGAGTACATGGACAACATCTACCCCCTCAGGAATTTTGAGCATGGCCCAGTATTATGAACATAGAGAGAATGAGAATAAGGACAGGCAAGAAAAGAAGGCGAAAGATTTGAAGACAAAGGTTTTGTTGCAGCAAGTAGCGAAGGGCAGAGGACGGGGAGCCCCGCCCGTGTCAGGTGGTCGAGGAAGTAGCTTCGGAAGGGGAGAGAGAAGAGAGCGTTTGGGACCCAACCAGTGCGCTAACTGCAAACAGGAAGGGCACTGGTGGAAAGATTGTCCACTACTACGGTCCCAGGCTGGACCTGGTAGAGGACGAGGTCGGGGAGATGCGAATAGAGACACTAGACAGTCCGAGGAGGGCAGGAGACCGGGAGGAAATTATTTTGACGGAGGAAAGGATAGACAGCATTCTCAGAGGGAGGGCGATGACGGCAGGGATAGACAGTTCTACAACGATACGTACGCCATGGATGATTTCACAGGATTTTCCTATAACTAGGACAGCGTAGGGCAGAGTGAGGGACCTGTTTCTGTGGATGTTGATCACCGTGGGCCTTATGTAACGGCAGACTTGTCGGGATCCCATCAGAAATTTTTATTGGATACAGGTGCTACGAAAAGTTCTGTAGCACGTTCTCAGGTTCCAGGGGCGGCTCTGTCTGGCAAGACTAATGTTTCAGTGGGGTTCTCTGGTACCCCGGTGGTTAGCCCCATCTCTAAGCCCTTGACACTTACGATTGGCCCCTTTACTGTTGACTCCTCCTTTCTCTTGACTTCGAATTGTGGTGAGAATTTACTGGGTTTGGATTTGTTAAAAAGGTTGCATGCTACGATTTACTGTTCCCCGGATGGTGTGTACCTTACGATGGGTCCTTCTGTCGCGCGTGCGCAGCAATGTTTTTCAAAGGATGAGCCCCTCCCAGTTGAGTTCAGGGATGTCCCCCCGAGTCTGTGGGCCAGTAGCGATACTGATGTGGGAAAAATGGACATTGCACCGGTGTCCATAAATGTTAAGGTGGGAGCGAAGCTGCCTCGCATACCTCAATACAAGATCTCTAGAGATGGAGAGAGGGCTCTGTTGCAGATTATACAGGATTTGATTGGATCGGGGGTAGTCGAGGAAACGGACTCGAATATCTGTAATAGTCCGATACTTCCGATACTTAAAAGATCCTCAGGTGACGCTGGTGAGAATACACCTGATGTCTATCGTTTTGTGATTGATTTACGCCATGTTAACAAGGTTGTTGAGCCCCAGTACCCAGTGGTTTCTGACATTACTACCATTTTGACTATGATACCCCCCTCAGCTAAATACTTTTCAGTGTTGGACCTTAAGAATGCGTTCTTTAGTATACCTGTACACCCAGATAGCAGGTAACTCTTCGGATTCTCATTGGCTGGCCGCAGTTTTAGATTTTGTAGAATTCCTCAAGGCTATACAGAAAGCCCTAGTATTTACAGCCAAGCATTAAAAGCACAGTTAGATGATTTGGAGCTCCCGCAAGGAAATGTCTTGTTGCAATACGTGGATGATATTCTCATCGCCTCCGATACTGAGGAGGGGTGCCGAGAGTCTACTGTTAAATTGTTACACCATTTGGCTCGTCAGTGTCCCTCCCTAAATTCCAATACTGTCGACAGGAGGTCACCTACCTCGGTCACCTCCTATCGAAGGACGGGAGAAGGCTGACACCAGAACGCGTCAAGGCAATAACTAACATGGCAGTACCTAACACACAGCGAGAGGTGCGCGCATTCTTGGGCATAACATCGTACTGTCGCCAGTGGATACCTAATTATGCTTTACTAACAAAACCCCTGCTGTATCTGACCACAAAAGAGGTGTGCGAGCCCCTACCTTGGACACCTGCATGCCAAGAAGCGTTTGAGTTGTTGAAGACTGCTCTATGTTCTGCACCCGTTTTGGGAACACCCAATTACCAGAAGCCTTTTGTACTCTATGTGCACGAGGCGGAAGGTTGCGCGTTGTCTGTCTTAACACAAGATTTTGGAGGGAAACAGAGACCGTGTGCTTACTTCTCTGCAATGCTCGACAACGTGGCAAGAGCGCTTCCGAGCTGTCTAAGTGCTACAGCGGCTGCTGCAGTCTCGATAAGACAATCGGCAGGGCTCGTACTGGGTTCAGCTCTTACGGTAATGGTACCACATGCAGTGGACATTTTGCTAAACAGAACACAGACGCAGCATTTAACTAGCGCTCGTCTGACTGGTTATGAGATGACACTATTTGCCCCACATGTAACGATAACATTTCCAGGGTGGCCACACGTTTGGTACAACAGTGCATGATTTGTTTACGACACAATCCTGGGAAGGGAACACCCGTCCCTGTGGGTAATTTTGCACCCCCAACATACCCCTTTGAAGTAATACAGATGGATTACATTGAAATGGAAAGAGTGAACAACCTTAAGTATGTACTTGTGGTGGTGTGCGCATTCAGTAGGTGGGTGGAGGCTTTTCCAACAAAAGACTGTACAGCCATGTCGACAGCTAAAATGTTGATTAAGGAATACTTTAGCAGGTTCGGGTTACCTAGAGTGATCTGGAGTGATAACGGTACATCCTTCAATGCTGAACTGATGAAAAATATATGTAAGGGATTACAAATCTCTCAAAAATTCCACGCAGCCCTACACCCACAGGCTGCGGGTTTAGTTGAAAGATTTAATGGTACATTGAAACTGAAAATGGCCAAGATACAGAAAAGTACTGGGCTACGCTGGCCAGACGCTCTTCCCCTTGCTCTACTCTCCACACGAGTTACAGTAAATTCCAAGACAGGTGTTTCTCCCCACGAAGTTGTATTCGGCAGGCCCGCCAATGTGTGGGGAGTTCCTAGACCTAAATGTTTCTCAGAGATAGAATATCCTATGTTGACAGACTACTTGTATGCTTTGACTAAAGATCTCCATTCTGTTCACCAGCAGGTAGCAGACACACTGAAGCCGCTGCCTGAGGGGCCCGGCCACGGCATCAACCCAGGGGACTGGGTCGTCGTTAAGAAGTACCAGCGGAAGTCCTGTTTGGAGCCCAGATGGTCTGAGCCACTGTTGGTGCTGCTCACCACCCGCACCGCACTTCGAGTGGAGGGTCGAAAGGCGTGGACGCATGCCTCCCACGTAAGGAAGGTTCCACTACCTTTACCCTATGATGCATGGGTAAGAGGTGGCATTGCAGATCACGAAACAGAATCGTTGCCTAAGTACCTCCCTTTTTCTGATGCTGTGTTGATTGGGGAGGAGCACGACGAAAAAGCACGGAAGCCAGCCCTGAGTACGAGTAGCGAGGCTTCTATCGGTCACGGTGCTCAAGCGACCGAAGCCACCTCTTTTCCAAACGACCCACCAATTCTGTTTTCAGACCCCGAAGTGCGAGGGAGTACTCGCTATAACTTGCGGCCCAGGAAAGAGAGGCAAACGCATTGAGCACTGGAAGAAGGGCTGAGATAGGGACTAGGAGTGGACTATAGTCGATAGGTTATTGTAGCAATAGGGATGGACTGCTGAAAGGAGCCCTGGTGCACTTCTGAGACATTGCTTCTGAGACATTGCTGGACGGAACATTAGAGTTGTACGTGGGCCCAAGTTTTGTGCTCCTGAGTCACTGCAGTTGTGTGACTCCGTCGAGGGAATAGGGTTTGCGAAATCGAAAGCCTGCCTATGAGGCTTTAACGGACATAGGGAGAACAGCCCATCGAAGGGTGAAGAACCCCTCTGGCCGGTTTTGGAGTGTCTGAACTTTTAGTAGTGTCCCTAGCTTTTGAACTTTTAGGATATCCCTTGCCCCGTTCTCTAGCAGAAATGTATCCTTTTGGTCGTCCAATACCAGATGAGGAACAGCCTTTTGCTGCCCCTCGCAGACCAGAACCAGATTCACCATGGCGTGCCCTATCACGAAAAAGTAAAATTGTGGTTATTGTGGTGCTCATTATTGTCTTTCTGATCATGCTTGGAATACTGTTTTTCCTGGATAAAGCTTACCCCGTCCACAAATTGGTTCCTACCCCTTCTCCCTTACCAGAACATAATATGGTTACTGTTGATTATGGTGAACAATGTATGAGAAAAGGTTACCGTGATAATGTCTTCATAAAAACGCTACATCATGCACACGCTGTATACAATGTGACAGATTGCTGGGTATGTGGGTTGCTTCCTTCTGCAGCATATAAGAAGGACAGGTTATTGGCACTGCAATTGACCCCAGTGAATAGCTGCGTGGGCTGGTATACCTTGATAGGTAGGGTGAAGTTTTTCCAGCAGCCTGACTCTCTCACCCCACGACTCCCCGACAGTAAGTCTACACTGACGATGCGAGCACGCCCTTTGCCTCCCTCATCCCTTGGACGATTATTTACTGATGGACGTTTTGACCAAACATTTTTAGAGACTTGCTCGAAAAAGTTGGACAAATTTCTGATACCTAATGACACTGATAAGGTACGAGAGAGTTTTCTACAGTTAAACTCTTCTCTAGCATACCGACGCCCTCCTGCTACAAACAGTAGTGGTCATTCTCTGGTGCCCCTAGCAGTAGTGGGACCCTCGCCTTATTTCTGTATACAGGGTAGAGGTCCGATAAAGGTGGGTGACAGCATTTGTAATGTGACTACTTCGATTAGGTTGACCCTTAGTCCTTCGCTTGTCACTCCCCCTAATGTCTACTTTGTATGTGGAGATAACGGGTACCTGTGGTTGCCTGAGGGCTGGGGTGGGACATGTTACCTGGCGTATTTACTCCATCCTGTTTATGTAGCACCTTCGGATTATCATAAGACACATAGGAGGTTTGACGTGGTGCAAGGACAGCGAAAAAGGAGGGATCTTCAAGTTGATGACGTTGATCAGACGGACACCGCTGGACAGCAGTATAACGACTTTTCTAAAGGCCTGTTGCCATTCTGGGGCCCTATTTTTAATAGTAGATCCATCAGACGTCTTTCACAGGTTATGGAAAAGGTAGTGAATACTGAAGCTGATATTGCAGCTAATATGTCACTGGAGATGCAGGCTATGAGATTATTTACGATTCAGAATAGAATGGTTCTTGACGTCATCCTGGCAGATAGGGGTGGAGCTTGCCGCGTCATCGGGACGTCTTGCTGCATGTATATTCCTGACTCCGCCCGACAGTTAACTTGGCTGTGCAGAAACTTCATAGGTTGGCTGCTGAACTTCATCAAGATACTGGTACCTGGTCCCTACAGACATGGTTGTGGGGTCTTTTCTCTTCCTGGGGTTGGAAAATATTCATGGTCATTATAGGTGTTATAGGTTTCCTACTGTCATGCTGCCTCTGCGTTTACTGCCTTCCCCCTTGTTGCTCCATGTGTGCCAGCAATATGAAAAAGTCTACGAAAAGATTGAAACAATACCCTGTCTCCAATGCTGTTGAGCTTACTGATGCTAATTGGTTGATACTGATTCATGATGATGTTCTGGTTTAAGTATGTCTTTCCAGTTTTTCCCTGCCCATAGATTTTTGCTGTAAAGGCCCTCCTTTTGGTTAATAAATGGAAACAAACGTGTTAGCCACAGTCCGCTAAAAGGAGGGTCTGATAGGCGTCAATCCCAAGCCCCGCCCCCTTCGTACATTATGCTTATGAGTTAGCGGAATGTGTCTAACTAATTACTTGCATTTACGCATTTACGTTTATGTTCTCATTATGCAGTTATTCACTTATGCGTGTGATATCGTTTGCAGTGTTCTTAGCTTAGCATGTGTGCCACCATTTTGAATTATTTCTCTCTGCGTGCAAACTGTACTTGCTCATTCCCCCTCCCGTAGGAATAAGAATAATTCCTCGTGTCAGCATATATGCATTTCTTGGTTTACTGTAGCTGAAGCTCCTGCTAGCGAAACTCCTTATCAGGCCGTTCTCATGCGCTGGGGATGTAGCGGCCTGGCTCTGTGTCCTTGGGAGATGATAACAAGTGTTGCTATTGCAGGTGCAGATGCCTCTTGTATGAGGCCATTGTCCACACTCCTGGTGGACCAGTACTTTTCCATTATGGGCGTGTTTACTCTGCCTTCTCGTAATACAATGTATCACCATGATGATGTGAGTCAGTCCTTCTCGGCACACTCTTAGGGGTGAGGTCGATATAGGGCCCTCTCATATGGGAGTTTGTGGCCTAATAAACTTGCTTTGTTTATTCTTCTCCACTGTCCGGCTGACTTATTTTTGGTAACTGTAGGTGAGTGAGGTAAGTCACTCGGGTGGTATTTTAGCCACGCTTATCACTCACTATACACATCTAACCATCTCCAGAAGCCACCCCAAGTCTCACCTGATGCAGGTGACAGGACCAGAGGAAATCCAGGCAGAAATCCATCAGCAGAGTAAGAAACAACTGTATATTGGAATGTTGAAAACAAATACCTTGGTTGAAAGGGCAAAAGAGAGCAAGAGGACTTAAGAGCAAAGAAGGTGTTCCACAAAGTGGGTACCAAAGCATTAAAGAGTTGGCCACCCACATAAGCTTTGCTGAAGAGTGGAAGGGATAAGAGCAGTGCAGTGCTTGAAAGCATGGAGTGTGGGAGTGCGAAACTTGCTTGACTGGGTTCACTGAAACTAGGAACACTACAACAGACTAGTAAACCATGAATAGCAGTTTATATTAAATGAGCAAATCAAGAAGATTGATAACAGGCGTAGCATGACAAGCAATGTGTTGCAAAGATTAAACATGCCGAAAACCAACCCAGATGCAATGGTGAAAGATATGGCTGCGTCTTCCCTCCCAAATGTAGAACAGGAGAACTTTCTTTAACTTGTGGAGCTGAAAGGTGCAGGTTATGGTATCATAAGCTCCATCATATTAGTACTGAATATGTGCCAATGACCATACATAGGGTCCTCTGTCTGAAGTTAAGTCTATTTGATGCAGTTGACAAACCCCCACCCCAATCACAGCAGATGACGAACTAGATGCACAGTACATATACAGTACTGTATAACTGAAGGACGAAGGAGTTGATAACATTGGCTAGGAGCACAACATAAATGGTAAAGAGGCCTAGAGCCTTGGAGAACACTACCGCACGTGTCGAAGGCGAGAACAGTGCATTGTAAACGGGTCGGTTAAGAAAGAGCAGACAAAACAGACCAGTAGGAACTCTAACTTTTCCCCATCTCTTAATAAAATAAAATCCCGCTTTTCTTTCCTATCATGTTCATACATTAGAGACTCAAATAATTTCTTTCATCTCCCACTTTCACTTAGAGGCAGATCTCAAACTGCCTCACAGCTGTCTAGTCACTACATAGACATCCAATCACTTAAGCTAAATGCCCCCAAAAAGTAAATCTACTTTCCTGCCACTTTAGGACCTGTCCCTGACAACACTCTCCCAAATACAATAGCTCCAGCATAAATCAACCAAAATACTATAAGCACAATTCACTCCTGTATGGTATTGAATACATCCACAACACTCACACATTTGAAAAATTCTTCCATCCATTTCCTTCAACATGACCAAGAAACTAATAACTTTACCTTTTGATGGCAAACTCGACTACTGTAGTGACTTTCTGGTGAGCCTTCCCAGTTTTCTTTAGCCCCATTCAATAACATATCAAACTATGCTACATCACAATCATCGTTAACACCCTTTCTAAGACTACTGGCACCAAATCGGATAGATATTCAACTAAGAACATATGCCTCTACAAGTTACACATCCCGGTTTTCAAAGCGATAAACAGCTTCTCTCCAAACTCAATCCCAATCTGATAATCTCAATTTGTAATTTACTTCTCAATTTGGAGCATTCTGTTTAATGGGACCCCCGGTCCTGCGCATTACTTCTGACAAATGTGTTCAATCTCCCTGCTCTCCTCCATGAAGACTGCTCTCGACGTACAGATTTTTAAAAACCTCTATACTTATCTAAACCGCAACATTGACAATGTAAATACACACATGCAAGTAAGTCTCACATTTATGCTGGATCTTCCAGGACGCATGAAATACGGAACCTTCTTTATATGGTCCCACCCAGAATTGTTGACATAGCCAGCATTTCTCAACAAAATGTTACGCTACTTCAAAAATAAGAATACATGCTTTTTAGGTTCTGAGCTACCACATGACCCAAACTATGGACTAACCAACGGACACCGCAGCAGTGACTTGTCCACAAAATTCTTGTGCGTGGTATTCTGAGTCTCTAAACTCTCCTTGATGCCTCAGTGAGTGACCAGAGCAGGCAGCATGCGTCAACAACAGGGTGAGGTCAAAGCCTCTAGAAGATTTATCCTCGGTTTTGGGTCATGGGCAGAGGAGAATCTATTATTCAGTCATGCTCACTTTCCGGGGAGCAGAGTGCACCCATCCTCCTGACCGACTTATTTTCATGGATTGTCAGACATAGGAGAAGCAATGCAGAACATTGTTTCTATAAAGAAGGTATTGCTTCTAAATTCTGCAGAAGGTTCCAGAATCCTCAATCTTATGGGGGCTCAGATGTTCTAGCCCTTCCTTTTACGCTTAACCCTCAGTTTTTGAGGCACAGCAAGTAGAACCTGATCAAAGTAATTTTGATTGTTTCATTTTGGCAGTGGTGGAGCAGGCTCGTCTGCTTAGGCAGAGGTCAGTTGCTTCAGTTCAGGCCTTCTCTTCCATCCTTACTCAGTTTTGCAAGAGAGTTGCTTGATTAGGCTTCCTAAGATAGTGAGCTGGAGGTTAAGAGAACAGGCCTTCAAGTTCAGTCTTTCAAGCAATTTAGCTACAGCACGTCTGAACTCAACAGGTGTGTACTAAGCATTGTATGGCCTGCCATGATTAGCGTCTCTTCCGGGACTTTGAACATAAACCTATTGTAATGTATTCTTTTCAACAGTTCATTCAGGGTGAACAGTGAATTGGTTGCCCTTTTTTTCCCTCCAAACTAAGAATTTTTTGTTCTGAAAAATGCCTTCACCCTCTACGAAATTACCAGCGACACATTACTTATTTGTTAAGATATATCAGCCAGTAACACAACACAGTAAAACGCAATGACAAAATAGTTGTTTACAAGGGTTAGTCGCTCGCTATAACTTTTTTCCAAATGTTTTATTAAGTTATTTTTTTTAATTCCAGCTACACCCCTCGGGTTCAGAAGATCAGCTCTGGTGACAAATGGAAGTACTATTCAGCACCTCAGACATGTGTGTTCTCACAGCGTATTCTTCATGGGTGAGTTGTTTCTAATCTCCAATGAGCAACAGTTAAAGCCCTTTTTCTCGATCTTTTGGGAGGTGTTGCTGTACTGCAGACATGAGCAGGAAGACTGCTCTGTAATAGGTCGTGCATAGGCAGCGCAAGCGAGGTCTCTCTACATGTTGTATTCAGCCAGGGGTCTTACTGCCCGCCTCCAGCTTTTGTCAGTGTCCTTTAAAAAACAAACGTTGCTTCTATTTGGTTAATGTTCCTGCTTGTCCAGCTTTTTTCTCAATTGTCGACACCCTTGGATCACCCCAAGGACATGTCCTCTTCCACTTGTGCTATTGTATGTCCTGTCTTCGGAACTTTTCTTTTTTTATACATAGGTCAGCACCTCACCCGATTTGCAGTCACCGTGCTTTATCATATGCCATACGATCGGCAGGCCGTCGCCACTTCGTATTGAACGTGCACTCTACACTCGAATGGCAGCAGCAAAATCTCTAGCGTCTGCTCCAGAGCGCCACACCCCTGCCCTACTCACTTCTGGAGGCAGGAGACAGCTACAGATGTCTGCAACACCATTGCTGCTATCCGCTGAGGCGAGGGCTTCACTGCTGCCTCCGAGAAGGCTGAATAAAACATCATTGTGAGAAGTTGGCCTGATAGGTGATGTTTCCAATTCTGGAACCACCTGTTATCAGACCAAACAATCCCTTATGGTGTCTGGTTGTAAGTCAACCTTATTAGACAAGCTATCCTAGGGGTAGCATGGACTAAGCAGCCTAAAGGCTTAACTTAAGAGGTCGTGTTAAGCGAGCTGTTTTACCACATACAATCCTGTAATATCAAATGAAAGGACACCACACAAGTGTATATTATAAAAATATATGTATTTATTACTAAAAACAATCCCCAGTATTCTTTATGGATAAAGGGGCACAAGCGTTAAATCAAAAGCACAGTATAACATACAAAGTTGCACAATTATGGATGAGGGCGAGGGGCCACTCAGACCATATACTAAAAAAATGGTATAAGAGATACCAATCGATCAGTGGTTAGGCCTCGGGCCTAGGGAATCGCTGGGAGCAGTCGGGACAAGCAATGCTGAAGTCGGGAAAAGCCCGCGGGATTCGGGTGCAGTGCAGAAAGTGTACGCATGCATCAATGTTAACCAATGGTGCATAAAAGTTACAAAGTTAAAGTTTAAGGACACTTCCGCTGAACCTAGAGGAACAAAACTTAAGACACAGACCCTAGAGGTGTGTACCAGTGTGGAAACACCGGCGTTGCAATGTTACCTCACCCACAGGAAGCGGGTGCACAGGGTCGAAGTTGAGTCGGGTTTCATCACGCAGGCTCTTGGTGCTTGAAGCTGAAAGGGCTGCAGGCAGGATGAAAGAGAAGTGTCCGGTGGAGTCCAAGGGTGGACTCAAGTCGAAAAGTACCTGAAAGCAGAGGGGACAGAGTCTGGGTCACTCAGCAGTGACCAGGGTGGAACCAGGACGGAACCAGGCAATGTCGGGCGCAATCAGGTGGTCGTCGAGGAGCTTCTCTCCGCTGTCACGTGGGCTCTGGGGCATCTGCGACGTCCAGGAGCGGGTCACGATCTGTCCCACGCAGGCTCTCGCCGTCGGCGCTGTCGGCTTCAAGTTTGGAGCAAACAACATTTGGCAAAAGCAATCCACGTGGAACCGGGAGATTGCTTCTCACTCGAACCAGGAGGGTCAGAGTGGGGGCTCCTTTTCAGGGGAGCTGGTGCAGATCTGGAGCAACCAGAATCGCAAGTCGATTTTCAAGTTTCGTCGGCACAGGGGCCACTAGCCGGCTGGCAAGTGACCGGGCCAACGCGTTGAGCCAAAAGAAGCAGAAGGGCCCCACGCAGCACTCGTCGAGTGTGGAGGGCTGAACTTCGGTGCAAGAGTGGCTCAGGGTTGGGGCTTCTCAAACCCCGGTGTACAGCTGCGAGGGTCACTCGTGGGCTGCACGGTCAGCGTCTCGTGGTCTTTCCAAGATGGCGTGCCCCACGCTTCCGGTCGCCTCCACGGGTCTCAGCTCTGCAGGGACTGTGGATCGGGCTGTTGGAAGGCAGGCAAGCTTGATCTCGTTGATCTCTGTCGCTCGAGTTCCGGCGGGAACTGCAACAAAGCAGACGTCGATGGCTGGATGGTGCCTGTTTGCACAGGGTGTTCACTCCTTGACCACAAGGGAGATTCTTCAGTCTTCTACGTCGAGTAGGATGTCGAAGGGTCCAGAGTTTCGTTTCTTATGTTTCATCAGGATAATCTGAAGTGCATTGGCACTGCTCCCATTCTTATACCAATCTAGGGGACTGGATTACCTGCTAGGTCCCCTCCTATGGGTGGGACCCAGGAAGTGGGTGGATACACCCCCTTCCTTTGATCCAGGCCGCGCTGGCACGAGGGCTGGAGTGCCCCAGAACCGGTTTAGCCGGATTATGCAAGGGGCAGCCTTGTGCGCCCCCAGCACTGTCTGGTTTCTTTCAAACCTCCCTGCTACAATCCACTATCTCCTGTCTGGGGAGGTGTAGCACCTCCCTGCGACAGGAAACCCTTTGTCCAGGCCCCCTTGGCTGAGTTTCGGTCAGCTGCAGGGGGTCAGACCCGTGTCTGTGGCAGAAGCATCCATCTTGTGGATCTGAGGCTCTTTTAAAATTAACCGCATTTCAGTAAAGTAACATGTCTTCTCCCTCTAGAGGGGTGGAATGCTATCCCCGTCGCCAGAACTGGCGAGGGGATAGTATTCCAAATCGTATGACACCTTACACGACATGTTTTGATACAGCCAAACCAAATTTGCTATATAACCGCGAGGATTATAAGGCACTTAAGAGTATATGGTATGGCATTATCCTGAAACAGCTTAGGGAGTTGTTCCCGACGGCTGCAGACAGGCTCAGCTCATGCTAGAGCTCCATCTCACATTAAACCACGCACTCTGCCTCCAGGATTGGTGAGGCCTTCCATAGGAGTGGCTCATAGGTTTATATGTGTCCAGATATAGGTTTAGATATAGGTATACTATATCTAAGTAAGGGGTGGTTACACCACCTTACCCCAGCTGAGGGATCAGCCAGTTGTGTCAATTTAAGAACCAGCCAGGGGTGGCAAAAGATATGCTGCAGCCCCTGGTAGGCCTTGGTGGCTCCTATGCCCTGGGCACCTATAGTGCATTATAGAGGGGCTGACAAGGAGTCCATTTCCAATTGTGGTATGCACCTAGGGTACATGGAATCCATTTTACAGAGAGAGCAGATGGCCTGGGGCCCTGATTAGCAGGGAACCAGGTCAACTAAGTCAAAAACCAGCTAAACACAAGGCAAAAAATCTGGGGTAACCATAGTCAGGTAGCCACCTTCCTACATAACCCCCCCCCCCCCAAACGAAAGGAGATAAGGCTATCCTTGTCCAGGAAAGCCTATATTGCCTGAGTGGCCATATAAGGAAGTACCTGCACTAGCATGGGTACCCCCTGTCTCATGGTCCACTAAGCAGTCCCTCACCCTAGGGGTATTAGAGGGTCTCCGCCATAGGGAATCACTACCTTGGGTGTGTTTATGCAAAGTCAAAGGCTGGTTTGGATATGGAGTATTGAAGTGAGGCTCCACTAATTTAGGGCTTAGCTTCCTCCAATTATCTTCCACCATGTGTGCCTTTCTTTCTTTAACTGAGTTGCACTGTGCTCTCAGGGTCAACCTCTGGCTACCTAAAGCTGGAGGCTGGGTCCCTCTGTTTGGCTTGCTGGAGGGACAGTTCAGGTTTGGGCCCTTTGGGTCCCAGGTTTGGCTGTGCCCAACAGAATCCATCTGTGGGAGGTCCCAAACTGTTTTTAAGGGGGCTCCCTCAGGAGTTTTTAAAAAGTTTTCACCTCACTAGGGCTACTAGTTTTGGTGGCCCTAATCTGTTGATGGGGGTGCTTTATTTGACAGGGGGCCCTCTGGGTCTCACTGTCCTTCTGGTCCTCTGCAGCCCTGGGCTGGCTAATGTGGAAAAGTAAATTTTGCCATGTTCTGTGTCCCTACGCCTCATCCATCATATGTTATGTGTGCATGACCAATATGCATATGTTATTCCCCATGTCCGATTAATGACGCAATTACAGTTGTGTCCACCTCTGGTATGACATTTTCCAGTCCTCGTGAATACTACGAATATCAGGCCTATGTAAAGTAATGTTGCCACGTTTCCCAGTGTGCACGTTATTCCATTATAAAGTCCCCGTTTCCAGGCCTCAAAAGGGCCCGGACATCAGATTCAGCTCCTGTCTCCTGAAGCCTCGCTGAGGAGCGATACAGCCCCCACCTGTATCCTCGACCCTTCACTTACTTCCTGCCTCGCAGTGCCCGGTGCAGCTTGGCTCTGCCTCTGAGTCTGCCAAGAGTATGTTATGATTCCAGCTATCAGTTCAGTCCTCCTCCTCTGCATTCCTAAGCTACTGAACTGCATCAATAGTTTTCGTCATTGTCTAGCCTATTCGGCTCCACGTTAGAGAAATACTGTATTTAATGGTCATTTAGTATTCTTCATCACGCACTACATGTAGAATAATGCATGGTCCAGTCTTAGAATCAAGTTAGCTTTTCCCCTCATGACTTCTAGTTTATATCAACATGTTCCCTAAAACATTAGATACCAGATAGGGTTTAGGTACATGTCGCTCCGACCCTCCAGACTCTAGTCTCTGCTCCTAGCACAGAGTTCATAGCCCCCAGCTTCTCCTAGTAACACGTCATTGCCAATTTTCGCGCACCATTAGGTTAGAGGTCCCGGCTCCTTAGGTAGCCCCCTCCTATGTTTCCGCCCATTCATGACATATTCTGTTATGTTTGCATCACATGTCTATGTATACTCCCAGTTACACCTCTTTTTACTGTTATCTTTCGCGACTGCTACGCGTCACGCCTTCTGCTCCACCCACTGCTACGCCTACTGCAATGTAATGCTATGTGTTTGCGCTATGTATATAAGTTGATGTCTTGTTATTAAAAGATTAGCGCGCTCATCCCAGACCAAGCCCCAGCAGCTGCTGGGTCATCCTATGCAGGTTGTCCTGATCCTGTCCTTATGCTGTAATAAACCTGCAGAAACTCCTACTACCTCGAATCTTGACTCTTATTTCATTGAGCTATCTGTTATTCATTCATTCATCCAAAAATAGATCCGGTATTATTTATTTATATACCACATAATGGCGCCCGAATAGGGACTTGCCCTTTCCCCACGCGTCGGTGAAGCCACGCCGACCCCCTGACCCTCTGCAGTCGTGACGGAACTCTTCTGCGCAGTGGCAGATATTTCTGCTCAAGTATCCCTCAGGCCCACGGAGGAGACGGAGGAGGCGGTCCAGCATCCAAACGAGACGGTGGAGGAACGCGGCGAGTCCCGACCAGAGCCCAAGCCGAGAGTCCAAGGTCCGAGGTATCCGGAGGCCCACCCGTAACTGAAGTCCGAAGTCCGTCGTCCGTCGTCGTAGCAGTCCAGTCCCGTCCGAGGCCTTCCGTTCCGTGCTGCCCGGTGAGTACCATTGCTGGGGTAGTATCTAGACAGGACCAATCTAAATTGACTCCTGGTCCGTGGGTTGGTGGTGCCCAGACTCACAAACGAAGTGTTCACCTAGGTGGATACGGGTCTTGATGCGTCCCTTTATGGGACCGGTATGTTCCGTACTGTTACAGCAGTGCATCCAGTAACTCTAGTCTGTTCCGTTCTCGAGAAAACCTGTTCTATTTCTGTTCTCAGTATTCCAGGTAATATTCTGTTCGAACTGTTATTTATAATGTTCTTTATGTATTTTAATGTTGTGGTATGAGTGTGACGTGATTTCGTGTTTTCATTGTATATTGTATTGTGTCTAGATTACAGTTCAGTCATGCCGCTCTTTTCCAAGTTACGTCAGATAAAAACTAGAAAGGGTCTATTAGAGGAAGCGGTTCCTGTCCCGCCCAGGGACAGTCCAGGTCACTTTATGTATCAGAAACATGGCATAAGCGCCATAATGTATCTAGATTTATGGGTAGAGTATACCAAACAGTTAGAAGAAAAGTATAGATGGCCCGTATCGGGTACATGGGATGCCGAATGTATCATGCGAGTAGAAGAAGCATTATGGAAAAAGAAAGCCAGACAGTCACAGAAAGATGCCATCGAGTTATGGCGTAAGGAAGCGCATAGAAGAACGGAAAAGGAAGTCAGAAAGTCAGAGTTAAGTAGAGAATCCCAAGAACGAGCCCAAGAAAGAGAATTAATCGAGATAGGTGAACAAGTCAAAGCAGAACAGTCAGACAGACAGAGGCATGCCCTTATTAAGGGTATGTATCCTCTTCTTGCCGAAGGAGTGCCAAAAGCGACCCCAGAGGCATCCAGTAATTTCCCGCCACCATTAATTCCGACCAAGCTACGTCACAAACCGACCGCAGCTGATATTTTTATTTCGTCCTATCTGGACGACACAGTCCCCGAATATGCAAATCCTGTCCGCGCTCCGCCAGTCCCTGTAAACCAGGTAATTCATGCTCCTCCAGACACCGGGGTGCCCTTAACAGCTCCCCCGGCCCAGTCCGCCATACAAGTACAATTACCGACCCTGCCAGGACGAAGAATGTCAGTCGACGATTCTAGTCTAGGGGCCGCAGGGGGAGGTCTTCCTCAAACCCCGCCGCCACACAAACGTTTATCAGCACTCGAATTACATGCTCAAGCATCACAGCGTACTCCTAAAAGTAATAAGTCTGTCACAGAAATCAGACAAGCCCTTAACGAATGTGTCTATGACGCAGTCCCAGGCGAGTATAATATGGTTTTATATTCCGTACGTGTAAGGAGGGTGACCGAGTATCTAGTCACCTTACCGAATATGAAAGAAGATCTAGACAGAATATATCGTTTCATCCGTACAGGGGATGATCCAGAAAGTATTGGCGAGATTATGTCTCAAAGGAAAGCCGAGATTCAGCTCATGATATTAAAGTTCCTGATCAATTGTCTAATAAGAGAACAAGATTACCCGTCTAAAGATCCCGCCGAAATGAGAATCCTGACAAGGTGGAGTGATAATATAGCCGAGGGTAAGCACAAGACCGTCAGTGCCATGGAGAGTATGTACAAGAAAATTCGTAAAGAAATAATAAGGTTACACGAACAGCGTAAAGCAGCACAAGTAAGCGAGAAAGAAAGTATCTCTGATCCTGAAGAGGAAGACGAGAATCCCGCCAGAATAGCATATGTAGGAAAATCTAGATTTCCAGATCGCCATTTACGCCTAGAACACAAGTCTATTTTTCATCATCAAGCACCAGAACAAGGTTCTCTAGAACAAGTATTTCAAGTTACCGATCACATTCTGAAATCACGAATCGGTTATAGTGAATTAAGTACCATGCATGAACAAGAACTAGTCCGATCAGCAGTCCGATGGATTACTGATTCTACCACTTTTCCAGACGAAATAGTGGCACAAATGTTTCTGAAACTGCCCCCAGCCGAGCAACGACTGGTGGGTATGTATATGATCCAGTACCTCATTACTCTGTATGAGGGTCAACATTCTGATCCAGGCCCGTTGCATGATATCCTGAACGAGTTACTCCAGTATAAATGGAGAGGTCTAGGTACCGATTTAATAAGTGTCATTCTAGAACAGCGTCACAAGTATAGAACGTTTTTGAACCCACATTTTGTTCATGTCTCACCCCCAGAAAGTAAATCATTCTACATAGACAGACAGAATCCGTTACGAGAAGTCCACCCAGTCCAAGGGGCGGGTGGCGTAATGCAACGAGTGTTTGTATACACTCCGATTTCAAAGATGGAACTTCTTGAAATGAAGAAATTAATTCCCTGTCATGACAAAGATCCAGCGGGGTTCCATAGAGAATTAAAAGACATGCTCCGTATGGGAGAATACACTTACCCAGATATCATTAAAATGTTAAAGGTCCTGTTACCCGCAGGGGTGTATGAAAAGTTAAAGGAAAAGGAATGGGAGGTGGGAGAGAAAAAGATCGATTGGACAGCTCTAGAAGCTGAAGACAAGGCACGAGTACCAGGTACCGGTCTTGGAGATAAATGTAAAGAATTACCAGAATTATTGATTCAAGTTTTACCCAGATTATTGACAACGAGAAAAGAAGACTGGGATGCAATCTCAGCCTGTAAACAGAAACAAGACGAAGATATTAGTGATTTTTATTCTAGATTTGAGAAATGTTTCAGTATCAACAGTGGTCTCAAGACAAGTAGTGAGTCATACCCTCACCTTTTCGTTACTAAATTAGTCGAGAATTCAAGTCCACAAATTAAAAATCGAGTTTTGAAAGTCGAAAGCACCTGGCAAGCAAATACTCCGTCCCAGATGCTCCAGATGCTCCAGTACCACCAGAATAGAATCAGGGAAGAGCAAGAACACGAGAGAAAACGTATGAAAGACACGAAAATGAAAGTGCTAGTTGCACAATCTGTTCCTCAAGACAGTCAGAAGAGGGGTCCGAATCAAGCCAGTCATCCTGCGGCTCCCGTTAAAGGGAACTGCAATTATTGTAAACAGCCAGGTCATTTTATAAACGAGTGTGCAGTTCTGAAACATAATATAGCTACTGGTAAGACTAAAGAAAGACCACGTCCGCCGAGACAAGAACAAGTTTCACAGATTCCTCAGCCACAGAATGCACAACAGACAGTTCCCGCACCGCAGCCTATTGCTGCAACACAGCACGTTACATCGCAGATGTACCAGTATGCTCAGACAGAGTATCCAGAGTATCAGTCATATTCATGAAACAGCCTAGAGAGGGAGGTAGGCTTGCCTCTCATCGAGATACCTGTAGATCAAGAAGGTCCCTATGTTCATAGTCAAGTATTAGGGAAAGACAGAAAGTTTTTGATCGATACAGGGGCAAGTAGGACCACAATTAGTCATGCCGAAGTTCCAGGGGCTCCGCTCTCAGGCTCAAGAAATGTTTCCCTTGGATTTTCAGGAAAGCCAATAGTTAATGAGATATCAAAGCCAGTCACTCTAGAAGTAGGTCCATTGTCCCGTACTACTGACCTGTTACTTACTAAGTCATGTCCAGAAAATCTATTAGGCATTAAGACACTGAAAGAATTAGGTGCAGTTATTTGCTGTTCCCCAGAGGGAATACGTCTGTTCCTACGTGACTTTAAGGGTCACTATGTATTACGAGATTTTGATTCCAGATTGTCTAATGTTCCGCAGCACTTATGGGCGCAAGGTCCAACTGATGTAGGTTACATGCAAATCACACCCCATCGTGTGACTCTCAAACCAGGTGTAGTGTTACCACGAATCAGACAGTACAGATTGCCACCTGAGGCTGTAGCAGCCTTATCCAAAATTATTGACGAGCTCATGGCTCAAGGAGTAGTTGTAGAAACTGACTCCAATGTATGTAATTCTCCGATCATTCCAGTCATGAAACGTACTGATCCGAATGCACCCCCAGTATATCGATTAGTGATTGATTTACGAGAGCTTAACAAATGTATTATTCCTCAGTACCCAGTTGTCCCAGATATTTCTTCCCTGTTAACTGCTATTGATTCCGAAGCCATGTTTTTCACTGTCATAGACCTCAAGAATGCATTTTTTAGTGTTCCAATTCATCCAGACAGCCAGTTTCTTTTCGGATTCTGTTTAAATGGAAGGAGCTATATGTTTACACGCGCTCCTCAAGGTTTCACAGAAAGCCCTAGTATTTACAGTCAAGCACTCAAGAGACAACTAGACAACATTCACATGCCAACTGACACTGCCCTGCTCCAGTATGTCGATGATCTACTGATCACAGCCCGTTCTGAACGTGACTGCGAGCGAGCATCCCTTACAGTTCTGTATTTTCTAGCCGAGATGGGGCACAAGGTGTCACCTTCGAAGCTTCAATTCTGTGTCCAGCAAGTGGTATACTTAGGACACTTGCTGTCCAAGAGGGGTAGGCAGTTGACACCCGACCGTATCCAGTTAATAGCGAGTCTTCCCCAGCCCAGAACCCAGAAGGAGGTACGTGCCTTTATCGGCCTTACTTCTTATTGTAGACAATGGATTCCCCAGTATGCATTTCTAGCCAAGCCACTGATACAGTTAACGACACAGGAGGCAGCCGTATCGACTGTCCTCCCTTGGACATCTGAACATACACTTAGTTTCAATGAGTTAAAGAAAGCCCTATGTCAAGCTCCAGTTCTAGCCACACCGAACTACAGTAAGCCTTTTACACTTTTCGTTACTGAACGGGAAGGTACAGCATTATCTGTTCTCACACAAGATCAAGCAGGACAATACAAGC
This sequence comes from Lissotriton helveticus, assembly GCF_964261635.1. Lineage (NCBI taxonomy): Eukaryota > Metazoa > Chordata > Amphibia > Caudata > Salamandridae > Lissotriton > Lissotriton helveticus. The sequence goes on along the minus strand of NC_136068.1, from coordinate 155,043,712 downwards.
CCTGTGCTTATTTTTCGAGCACATTAGATCCAGTCGCCCAGGCGTTGCCTGCGTGCCTCAAGTCAGTTGCAGCCACAGCACTAGCTATCAGACAAAGTGATTCCATAGTTTTAGGACACTCCCTGACAGTACAAGTCCCACATTCAGTAGAAGTTCTTTTAAACCGAACACAAACTCAGCACTTGACAATTGCACGTTTAACAGGTTATGAATTGACACTGTTCCAGCCACACATAGAAATCAGACGCTGCAACGTTCTGAATCCTGCTACACTGTTACCATCAGTTAATTCAAATCCAGACACACATGACTGTGTGGAAGTAATCAACATTACGACAAAGCCAAGACAAGACCTGACAGATATTCCGTTATCAGATCCCGACCTGACACTTTATGTAGATGGTTCATGTATGAGAACTAGTACAGGAGAACTAGTCGCCGCGTATGCAGTGACTACTGACACTGAAGTTATCAAGACACACCGTATTGACACCCTGTCCGCTCAAGCAGCAGAGCTAGTCGCTCTGACACAAGCCTGTATACATGCCAAGAACCTGAAAGTTAATGTTTACACAGATTCACGTTACGCATTCGGAGTTGTACACGACTTCGGAGTGCTCTGGCAGGAGAGAGGTTTCATGACTTCTCATGGAACCAAGATTCAGCATGGTCTCCTTATTCAAGCCCTGTTAGATGCCATACATTTACCGACATCCATTGCTATCATGAAATGCAAAGCACATACGAAAGTTACTGACATTATTTCCCAAGGTAATGATCTAGCAGATCGCACAGCCAAGCTTACAGCACAGACTCCAGACATTCCAGTTAATCTGACACATACTCCAGATCCGATTACATGCATGACAGTTAAGGACCCTACACAAGATGTCATAGATATCCAGTTACATGCTACCCCCGATGAAATCAAGAAATGGTCTGAACAAGGAGGGGTCCAGACAGATCAAGGATGGTTAACGAAGGGTAGAGCCACATGGTTTCTCCCCGATTCTATGGTTCAAGTCATTATCAATACCGCACATAGTCCAGCACATTTAGGAGAAAAAGCTATGTTAGACAGTATCCAGAACATTTGGTTCAACAAGCATTTACGAGCTGCAGCCAAGCAGAAAGTCCGTACCTGTATGATATGTTGTCAGTTTAATCCAGGTAAAAGTGTCCCGGTGGAACAAGGTGGTTTCCAGCCCCCTGGCCACCCTTTTGAGGTCCTCCAGATGGATTATATTCAGATGGAGCGATGTCGAGGTTTCAAGTATGTCCTTGTAGTTGTATGCGCTTTGTCCAGGTGGACAGAAGCATATCCAGTCCCAGATTACACAGCCGCGACCACTGCCAAGCAGTTGGTTCGTGAATTTTTCCCTAGATATGGACTCCCTAGAGTCGTATATTCTGATAACGGCCAGCCATTCTCATCTGAACTCATGAAGCACGTTTCCCTTTTGTTAGGGTACCAGTGGAAGTTTCATTGTGTACGCCATCCTGAAGCAGCCGGTCTCGTAGAGAGACATAATCAGACTCTGAAAATCCGCATTGCAAAAGTCTGTAAGGACAAAGGTGTAGACTGGCTAGTAGCTCTGCCAGTCGCTTTGTTTTATATGCGCATGGTCGCACATTCCAGATCAGGTCTGTCCCCGTATGAGGTCGTATTCGGCCGCCCCCCTAACATGTGGGGTACTCCTAGACCCCGAAGTATTACCGATGTTTCATGTAATATGCTGACAGATTACCTAGCTTCCTTGATGTCTGCCCTCAACTCATGTCGTTCACAGGTTGCCGCCGCATTTCCAGACAATACCGAGGTGGCACCGCACGAGATCGTTCCAGGCTCCTTGGTGATGATCAGAAATTTTGACAGATCAAGTCCGCTGGAACCACGTTGGAAGGAGCCACGCCAGGTCCTCTTGACCACCCGTACTGCCGTCAAGTTGGAAGGCAGGAAGGGGTGGGTCCACCTTTCTCATGTAAAACTTTTCAAAGGATTGAAACCAGTTTCTAAAAACATTTCCAAGGATTCCCAAGATTCGAGAGATTGCCAGAACATTGTTTTAAAGGACTGTCCCGCACAAGACATTATTACAACCCCTCCCTTGTTAGAGAAAACTCCGCAACAGGAGTATAAGCTCAAATTAAGGTCTAGTAAAATAAGTCAGTCAGTTTGATTGTATAAGTCCTCCCCTAGGTGAAACGGTTAGACTGTTTCTGACATGTATAAAATAGACCCCCATAGTGAGAGAGTCAGTCAAAGTTCAATCAGATGTATCGTTTTTCTGAGTTTCGTATTATTCATCAGCATTTTGATTTCCTGCACCAGCTATGCGTTCTATCTGTACTTTCCAGTTCCTCATGCTAATATGTCTGCTAATGCTACAGTAGAGCACACGTTTAGTGATCTGCCTCCTCACGAATATTCATACCGCCTCGCTATGCGCAACAACACATTTATCCGTATGTTACATTATTCACACCAGACCAGCAATGCCACTAATTGTTGGGTGTGTGGTCGACTCCCCCCTTTTCAGACACCGAAGGGAGTTCTGCCACTCTTTCCTTATCCATTCTCACATAATGGTTCGTGTGGAGCATGGTCCACGTTAACGTCATCCTCAACAGATATGTCTTTTCTTAACAGTACATGTTTTTCAGACAAGCAAGGTCTCCGCCACCGAACAGGTTTAGATCTAGAAAATGAAGTTTATAATTTAGGTAATTATTCGTCGAATTTCATGGTCCTGAATGTTCAGTCTGATACTACTCCAGACTTACCTGCTATTTCAGTACTACCAGTCAAAGGCGAATTATGTGTCCGTAGTTATGGTTCTGTACACGTAGGACATAGTGAATGTACTACTGTTATCAAGTATAGTGACAGTGGGAAATCTATTTTTAAAGCCTCACGTCATTCTTATTTTATTTGTGGTCAAACTGCATATGTCCGTCTGCCCCTCGATTGGGAGGGAACCTGTTACATTGCCTTCCTACTGCCACCTGTTTTCCTAGCCCCATCTGATTATCACAGAAACACACATCTAGTACACATTAGACATAGAAGGGAGTCCCCAATTGTCGACTATACTGAAACTACTCTAGAACAGTATACAGATTTCAATAAAGGTTTCTTCTTCTTTGTAGGACCTGTCCAGAATAGTAAACTGATCCGCAGGTTAACAAGAACCCTTGAAGCTGTAGTAAATGAAACTGCCTCTGCTCTAGGTAACTTAACCGAAGAACAATCTGCTATGAGATTTGTCGTTTTGCAAAATCGTCTCGTCCTTGACGTCATACTGGCCGATAGGGGCGGGGCCTGTAGAGTCATCGGATCTAGTTGCTGCATTTTCATTCCAAATAACGCGCCGTCTGTTTATTCAGCTATAACCAGACTCCATAAGATTGCCCATCTGTTACACCAAGATCCAGGCACCTGGACATGGTCCGGTTGGTTCTGGAATGTAATTTCCGCATGGGGATGGAAAGTCCTGTCCTTTCTAGGTATTGCAGTAGCGATCATATTTAGCTGCTGCCTCTGTATACAATGTGGCCCTGCGATTTGCAGCATGTGTGCTACCTCTTGTATTCCTAGTCCCAAGCCCCGTTCTAAATCCCGTTCCAAGACAATTCGAGACGAGCAAATGGTACTGTATGAAATGATAGATGGTATCATGAAAATTGATGTTTCCTGATGGAAACGTAGTGACAAGGAGGGAATGTGGAAAAGTAAATTTTGCCATGTTCTGTGTCCCTACGCCTCATCCATCATATGTTATGTGTGCATGACCAATATGCATATGTTATTCCCCATGTCCGATTAATGACGCAATTACAGTTGTGTCCACCTCTGGTATGACATTTTCCAGTCCTCGTGAATACTACGAATATCAGGCCTATGTAAAGTAATGTTGCCACGTTTCCCAGTGTGCACGTTATTCCATTATAAAGTCCCCGTTTCCAGGCCTCAAAAGGGCCCGGACATCAGATTCAGCTCCTGTCTCCTGAAGCCTCGCTGAGGAGCGATACAGCCCCCACCTGTATCCTCGACCCTTCACTTACTTCCTGCCTCGCAGTGCCCGGTGCAGCTTGGCTCTGCCTCTGAGTCTGCCAAGAGTATGTTATGATTCCAGCTATCAGTTCAGTCCTCCTCCTCTGCATTCCTAAGCTACTGAACTGCATCAATAGTTTTCGTCATTGTCTAGCCTATTCGGCTCCACGTTAGAGAAATACTGTATTTAATGGTCATTTAGTATTCTTCATCACGCACTACATGTAGAATAATGCATGGTCCAGTCTTAGAATCAAGTTAGCTTTTCCCCTCATGACTTCTAGTTTATATCAACATGTTCCCTAAAACATTAGATACCAGATAGGGTTTAGGTACATGTCGCTCCGACCCTCCAGACTCTAGTCTCTGCTCCTAGCACAGAGTTCATAGCCCCCAGCTTCTCCTAGTAACACGTCATTGCCAATTTTCGCGCACCATTAGGTTAGAGGTCCCGGCTCCTTAGGTAGCCCCCTCCTATGTTTCCGCCCATTCATGACATATTCTGTTATGTTTGCATCACATGTCTATGTATACTCCCAGTTACACCTCTTTTTACTGTTATCTTTCGCGACTGCTACGCGTCACGCCTTCTGCTCCACCCACTGCTACGCCTACTGCAATGTAATGCTATGTGTTTGCGCTATGTATATAAGTTGATGTCTTGTTATTAAAAGATTAGCGCGCTCATCCCAGACCAAGCCCCAGCAGCTGCTGGGTCATCCTATGCAGGTTGTCCTGATCCTGTCCTTATGCTGTAATAAACCTGCAGAAACTCCTACTACCTCGAATCTTGACTCTTATTTCATTGAGCTATCTGTTATTCATTCATTCATCCAAAAATAGATCCGGTATTATTTATTTATATACCACACTAAGGCAAGGGAGAGAGGGGCAGGTTACCTGCTCCAGACTGGGTCCCACCTGAGAAGGGTCCACCGCCATCAGAGGCTCTGTCAGGCCAGGCCTAACAACCTCTGGGGCAGTTCCTTCATCAGGGTAAGATCAGTTCCCTGAGGAGGCTGATCCTGTCCTAAGGTCTGGCGAGGGGGAGATTTCTCTTCCTCCTCCATGCTCTCAGTTTGTGTGGAGTTATCCATCATTTCAGGCTTCACAACACACATATCAGTTTGAGTTTGGGCTGTGGCCATCACAGCCCCACCAACCTTTTCAGGAGGAGACTCGGTTTGGGTTTCTGCTGTTATCATAACAGCGTTGCTATTCTGTTCAGGAAGAGCTTTTGCTAAAGATGGGGCAGAGGGTGGCTCAGCCCTACCAACCTTTTCAGGAAGGACATCTTGAACTGGGGCTGTAGCCAGTACAGCCCCACTAACCTTTCCATTGGAATTTACCATTCTAGAATGGGTTTCCTGTTCAACCTCAGCCCAGGCTGAGATTTCCAAATCATTACCAAGTAGGCAGTCTAGAGGCAAGTTTGCTGACACTGCCACTCTCTTTGGGCCAGTGACACCTCCCCAGCTGAGACTTACTACTGCCATGGGATGATTTGTTTGGATTCCATCAATGTTTGTTACCTGGTATGTGGCACCTGGTAAAAGTTGCTTAGAGGGGACTATACAGTCAGCCACCATGGTGATGCTAGCCCCTGTGTCTCTAAAGGCTTCAACTTTCAAACCATTGATGATGGGTTCTTGTCGATATTTGCTCAAAGTATTTGGGCAATCAGAGAAGTTGGCAAACCCCATGCCAGTCTCATAAACAAGATTATTTGGTGAGGGGGACCTGGATAGGCCAGGGTCCTCCTGGGCTCCAAAAGTAAACCCACCCAGATTCCTGGGTGTGCTCCCACTTCCTGGGGGATTACTGCTGACAGTAACAGGAGGTGTTGGAGCTGGCTTTGGAGGTATATTCTCTTTATTGCCATTCTTGGGACAACAGTTGTCTGTTTTGTAATGCCCAACCTGTTTACAGACATGACAATAAGGCTTTTTCTCAGTTGAAGAAGTGTCTTGGGACCCACCCCCATTCTTGGAGTTTTGGGGCCCTGGGGAAGTCTTTTCTCTACTTTTATCCCCACCCTTATCTTGAGGCTTGGTAGACTCCTTCTTCTGGTTACTGTCCTGATTCTTAGGCCTAATCCTGGTCCTGACCCATTTATCTGCCCTCTTTCCCAATTCTTGGGGAGAGGTCAAATCTGAGTCCACCAGGTGCTGGTGTAAGAGCTGGTTCTGACAATTACTTAGGATCTGCTCCCTCATAATCAAATTATACAATCCTGTGAAGTCATGTACTTTGCTGCCATTTAGCCAACCCTCCAGAGCCTTAGTAGCACAATCTACAAAATCAGTCCAGTCCTGTGTCTGTGTCTTCGGGGTGTCTCTGAACTTCAACCTGTACTGTTCAGTGGTTAAGCCAAACCCATCTATTAGGACACTTCTCAGGACTTTGTAATTGTTTGCATCCTCATGTCTAACAGGGAGGAGCTTATCTCTCCCTTTCTCTGAAAAGGAGTACCATAAGATTGCTGCCCACTGTTCCTCAGGAACCTGCTGTACCATGCAGGCTCTCTCAAGAGCAGTTATCCACTTGTGGATGTCATCCCCTTCCTTGTAGGGGGGCACAATCTTTGTCAGGTTTCTACTATCATAGGACCTGGGTTTCTCTTTAGGAATATTGCTGCCACCAGTGGCATCTAAGCCACACAATTTCTGCTCTCTTGCCAAGGCAAGTCTAGCTTGGGCCAGGGCTACCTCCAGTCTCTCTGGAGGCGTGGGTTCGAATCCCACCGCTGCCACCAATGTGAGAAGTTGGCCTGATAGGTGATGTTTCCAATTCTGGAACCACCTGTTATCAGACCAAACAATCCCTTATCGTGTCTGGTTGTAAGTCAACCTTACTAGACAAGCTATCCTAGGGGTAGCATGGACTAAGCAGCCTAAAGGCTTAACTTAAGAGGTCGTGTTAAGCGAGCTGTTTTACCACATACAATCCTGTAATATCAAATGAAAGGACACCACACAAGTGTATATTATAAAAATATATGTATTTATTACTAAAAACAATCCCCAGTATTCTTTATGGATAAAGGGGCACAAGCGTTAAATCAAAAGCACAGTATAACATACAAAGTTGCACAATTATGGATGAGGGCGAGGGGCCACTCAGACCATATACTAAAAAAATGGTATAAGAGATACCAATCGATCAGTGGTTAGGCCTAGGGCCTAGGGAATCGCTGGGAGCAGTCGGGACAAGCAATGCTGAAGTCGGGAAAAGCCCGCGGGATTCGGGTGCAGTGCAGAAAGTGCACGCATGCATCAATGTTAACCAATGGTGCGTAAAAGTTACAAAGTTAAAGTTTAAGGACACTTCCGCTGAACCTAGAGGAACAAAACTTAAGACACAGACCCTAGAGGTGTGTACCAGTGTGGGAACACCGGCGTTGCAATGTTACCTCACCCACAGGAAGCGGGTGCAGAGGGTCGAAGTTGAGTCGGGTTTCGTCACGCAGGCTCTTGGTGCTTGAAGCTGAAAGGGCTGCAGGCAGGGTGAAAGAGAAGTGTCCGGTGGAGTCCAAGGGTGGACTCAAGTCGAAAAGTACCTGAAAGCAGAGGGGACAGAGTCTGGGTCACTCAGCAGTGACCAGGGTGGAACCAGGACGGAACCAGGCAATGTCGGGCGCAATCAGGTGGTCGTCGAGGAGCTTCTCTCCGCTGTCACGTGGGCTCTGGGGCATCTGCGACGTCCAGGAGCGGGTCACGATCTGTCCCACGCAGGCTCTCGCCGTCGGCGCTGTCGGCTTCAAGTTTGGAGCAAACAACACTTGGCAAAAGCAATCCACGCGGAACCGGGAGATTGCTTCTCACTCGAACCAGGAGGGTCAGAGTGGGGGCTCCTTTTCAGGGGAGCTGGTGCAGATCTGGAGCAACCAGAATCGCAAGTCGATTTTCAAGTTTCGTCGGCACAGGGGCCACTAGCTGGCTGGCAAGTGACCGGGCCATTGCGTTGAGCCAAAAGAAGCAGGAGGGCCCCACGCAGCACTCGTCGAGTGTGGAGGGCTGAACTTCGGTGCAAGAGTGGCTCAGGGTTGGGGCTTCTCAAACCCCGGTGTACAGCTGCGAGGGTCACTCGTGGGCTGCACGGTCAGCGTCTCGTGGTCTTTCCAAGATGGCGTGCCCCACGCTTCCGGTCGCCTCCACGGGTCTCAGCTCTGCAGGGACTGTGGATCGGGCTGTTGGAAGGCAGGCAAGCTTGATCTCGTCGATCTCTGTCGCTCGAGTTCCGGCGGGAACTGCATAAAGCAGACGTCGATGGCTGGATGGTGCCTGTTTACACAGGGTGGTCACTCCTTGACCACAAGGGAGATTCTTCAGTCTTCTACGTCGAGTAGGATGTCGAAGGGTCCAGAGTTTCGTTTCTTATGTTTCATCAGGATAATCTGAAGTGCATTGGCACTGCTCCCATTCTTATACCAATCTAGGGGGCTGGATTACCTGCTAGGTCCCCTCCTATGGGTGGGACCCAGGAAGTGGGTGGATACACCCCCTTCCTTTGATCCAGGCCGCGCTGGCACGAGGGCTGGAGTGCCCCAGAACCGGTTTAGCCGGATTATGCAAGGGGCAGCCTTGTGCGCCCCCAGCACTGTCTGGTTTCTTTCAAACCTCCCTGCTACAATCCACTATCTCCTGTCTGGGGAGGTGTAGCACCTCCCTGCGACAGGAAACCCTTTGTCCAGGCCCCCTTGGCTGAGTTTCGGTCAGCTGCAGGGGGTCAGACCCGTGTCTGTGGCAGAAGCATCCATCTTGTGGATCTGAGGCTCTTTTAAAATTAACCGCATTTCAGTAAAGTAACATGTCTTCTCCCTCTAGAGGGGTGGAATGCTATCCCCGTCGCCAGAACTGGCGAGGGGATAGTATTCCAAATCGTATGACACCTTACACGACATGTTTTGATAAAGCCAAACCAAAGTTGCTATATAACCGCGAGGATTATAAGGCACTTAAGAGTATATGGTATGGCATTATCCTGAAACAGCTTAGGGAGTTGTTCCCGAAGGCTGCAGACAGGCTCAGCTCATGCTAGAGCTCCATCTCACATTAAACCACGCACTCTGCCTCCAGGATTGGTGAGGCCTTCCATAGGAGTGGCTCATAGGTTTATATGTGTCCAGATATAGGTTTAGATATAGGTATACTATATCTAAGTAAGGGGTGGTTACACCACCTTACCCCAGCTGAGGGATCAGCCAGTTGTGTCAATTTAAGAACCAGCCAGGGGTGGCAAAAGATATGCTGCAGCCCCTGGTAGACCTTGGTGGCTCCTATGCCCTGGGCACCTATAGTGCATTATACAGGGGCTGACAAGGAGTCCATTTCCAATTGTGGTATGTACCTAGGGTACATGGAATCCATTTTACAGAGAGAGCAGATGGCCTGGGGCCCTGATTAGCAGGGAACCAGGTCAACTAAGTCAAAAACCAGCTAAACACAAGGCAAAAAATCTGGGGTAACCATAGTAAGGTAGCCACCTTCCTACAATCATGATCAGTGATTGTATGTCCCTGATGAGTTTACAGAGAGGTGAACTATGAGAGGTGGTAAATACCAGAGTTTCAGCTGCCCTTTCACTAGATTTTCTGATTTTTTTGAGAGAAGGTGGGACGCGTTTTAAAAACTCCAGTGCTCACGCATGAGTTATGCCTTTATCATTCTGGGGAGATTAAAAATCACAGCCTAACAAGGGCGGTGCTATGGCAAAATATTTTTGCCTTTAAGAGAAGTATTTTATGTTTTATATATTTAACTCCATTTAACTCTCACTTCTTCTACACTCTGCCTACTTTACTCTGTCTATATGTAGCTCCCCAGGCTTTACTCCACTTTTCTTCTGTCTTATATTCTGCATAATTACTTTGCAGATAAGCGAGGACAAGGCTGCCATCAAGCTTCTGCTGTACTCTCGCCATAGGATTGGCCATTTTAAATTAGCAAAACATCAAGGGAGGTACATCGAATGTCAGCTTAAAAAGAAAAGTCATATTTAGGAAGTAATTTAGTGTACTTTCTCGTTTAAAGTTATTGATATCGATTAAATTGTACAAATAATATACTACAGAAAGTAGCAGCCATTTTTGTTTCAGCACACTACTACTAGTATCCCTTGGTATTATTAAGAGTTTAACAGACTGTCAGTGAGCTCAGTCCGCGCATGCACTCTTCACAGCCTTCATTCTGTTCAGCAGGGCAGAGAGGAGCAATGCAGCACCAAGAGGGGTAGGCAAGCAGCCAGGATTCCTAGTTCCAGAGGCCTCACCTGCACGCTCCAGGTTTCAACAGGTAATTATCAGTTCAGCGCTGGGCAAACACGCTCCTTGTTAACCTTTTGCATTCAGGGTCCATCCACTTTCAATGACAACAATCCTGCCTGTGCCACGCCACTGTCAATGTTCCTTCCAGCTACCCCAGCTTCGGAAAATCAGTAGTGTAGTGGGCGAAAGGTACACGCCACGGCTGTGCAGCAGCTCATACCACATTTACAGCCTAACCCCCCCCCCCCCCATTAAAAGTGCCCAATACTCGCCACTGCCCATGCTTGAATAATAAAGGCCTCTTCATATTATTTTCTACCCAAGCCAGTGCCACCCTCTGGGGTGAGGAATGAAGGCTAGTTGTACAGGAAGACCTCACAGTGCAAAGCACTTCTAGGCCTCCTTGCATGGCCAGACTGACCAGCCGCCCCCATTCCCTTGCCCCAATCTGCCGTCTTTAACAGCCTATAGGATGGTCACAGCCAGCCTGTCATTAAGTGGTAGACCCCCATATCTGCTACATGCTCAAAATCTTGTCCCACGCTCATGTTGTGAGTAAATTACATCACCCTAGCCTACCTTCTGTCTGCAAGTGCCATTGACAGGTCTGACCTTATGAGTCCCATCACCATGGAGTTAGTGGCAGACACTGTAGTGTCTGTCACTAGAATTGCAGTAAGCTCACCAGGCCTTGCTTGACCTGTTGATGCCCTTAAAATGCAGTGTTCCTTACAATGGTAAGATAACTATACCATGTCACTTCATTTTTTCAATAAATTCTTTTTTGATCTTTCTCCAAAAAGTGAGTGTGTTCATGTTTAACCTAGGTGGTGTAATTTCTCTGGTTAGCTCCAGTTATGTGACTGCATCTCTGTGTAATTTACTATTAGTGTGAAAGCTTTGTTAAAAAAAATACACTTTTTTGGTCTCGGCCTGCGAAAGACTGCCTCCATGCACAGTAGAGCTGGCGAGATTTATTTTTCACTAGCGAGGTTAAGCCCCGCCCCTCTTTTCCATTGGCTGGCGTCACCGTTTATGCTAAACAGTGGCCAGCCATTGGAGAAGAGGTCCTAGTGACGTTCTTATTTCTCTTCAAGCCCCGTCCTTTTCAGACTGGGTTCCTTGACTTCCTTCTGCCGTGCGGCCGTGAGAGGGAACAAGGTAGCGGAGAACTCTGGTGAGTGTGGCGGCTGCAGTGAAGGCGGGCCCCTGTGTACCAGGCGCCAGAGGTGGTGAGTGCGGCGCGGTCTAGCACAGGTTCATGGTGGCAGAGGGGGGTGTGGGAAGTGTCCAGAGAGCTGCAGAAAGGTGCTGGCGGGCGTGGGTGGCCCGGGAATTCACTGCGTGCGGCAGCACCTATATACGCATTGAAAACAGACACGCTGCTCTCTGCCCTTTAGGTGTTCAGTCTGCTGGTCCCTCTCTGGTGGCGATTGGGATGGATCATGCCCATTTTTAGGTCGAGGACCGAGGGCTGGCTTGCCAGCCGGAAGTCGGAGATTTCATGATCTTCAGGAGGGCAGTTTAACCCGCCTCTCTCCTCTGTCTCTCCTCCATTGGCTGGCTTCCTAAACGGAGGCGAGCCATTGGAGGAGAGAGGCGTCCCTCGAAAGAAGCTCCGTCTCTTTCGGATTCGGGGGCGTGTTTTTGGCATTCTTTCGCCCTGTGATGTCATCCGTCACTCAGAACGCCAAAAGACACCCCCGAATCTGAAAATGGCAGCGCTTTTCTTTATGCCATTTCGCGATGACCGCTGCCCCAAGAAGTAGCCGAGTCCTCGCCCCTGCTGCTGCATTACTGCAACAGAGCTCGCAATGGCCGGGGAGTTAGGCGGAGGCAGCCCGGCCCAGACAGAAGACACGCACAGGATCACAGGTACGGAGCGGGAGCCGGAGCGCACAAGCAGCAGCCTCACCACACCCCGTCCTGCAGCGCGCACAGCCTGCACTCCCCATGGCCACCAGCGCCGTGCTGAGCATGTCCTCCCGGCTGGGCCCGCAGCGTCTCTACCCGGGAATGCACCAGGAGGAGCCTCCCGTTTTCGCCCAGCTACAGCAGGCAGAGGTGTTTGGAGATCCAGCCTGCCTCGGAGGCCTTGTGGTGATGGGGACCACGAGGGAGCCTGAGGCCGGGGCAGTGGTGCTAAGCTGGGTCTCCTGTCTGCCCAGGCCGTCTGGCCAGAGGAGCAAAAAGAAGCACCCTCACTGCCGCGAACAGCCTAACCTGAGGCGCAACACCCATCTCCGGGACCCAGGTGAGTGAGGGGGGGGGGGAGGAGGAGAGACGGACTGCACACAGCCCAGTGAAAACACTAATCGTGAGGGCTCAACATAGCGTGTTCAGCACGGAGATCGCCGCCCTCCCCCTTCTTCCCGGGCTCCGCACCACCTGCAAGGACCCCCCACCGCGCTGAGACAGTGGGGTGAAGCGGGTGGAAGTAAACATTGCAAGGACTCGATGCGGGGACCTGCGCGGTCGGGGATTGGGACCGCCTCCCCTCCTGGGCCCGGTAATCACTCTCGCGGGCCCCACGCTGCACCTGGATTGCCAGTGAAGACACGGTGGAGGAGATCAGCACAGAGGCCTGTGTGGCGCAGGGTCATCACCGCCTACCCCCCGGGCCCAGCAGCTTTCCGCAGGCCCACCGCTGTGAGTGCACGACCCTTCCCCCTCACTTTAGAGACAAGACATAGGAACAGCAATAGGATAACTTTTAAGGGGGGTTGCGGACGCAATCCCAGAATACCGGGAGAAGTCTTCACACACCTGAGAGGCACCCAAACACGCTGGTCTGGGGGTACGGACCGGGCAGTTCGAAGAGGAGCGGTGGCGCTTCAGACCCGAGAGGTGGCCGCCATTAACCCAGCACCAATAACCGCCTGCCTAACTACAAGGGGAACGATGCGGTCCTCCGCCTGGCTCGGGAAAAGGCTCCGGTGCTGTACCAGAGCGCCACACTCTCCTTCTGCTGCATCTTCTCAGGACACCGGCATAGAGTATGCCAAGTATGTGGCATGCAGCTTTAGCGTGGAGGTTGCTTGAATTCCCGCCAGGGGCCCCGTCCGTATTTACACTGTTCCTCAGCCGGCTGCAGGGAAAGTCACATCCAGTCCTCACCGCAGCCGCTTCCGCAAACTCCTGCAGGAAGTCGGGCCACAATACAATCTCCGCTTCGTGCAGAGACCGTGGAGCGCTGGGTTTCCATCGTCGGGTGGACGCCCCCTCCCTCCTGTGCCCTCCTCACTTCTCCTTTTCGCTGCCCAACTCTCTTCACTGGCCGCGTGTCCATGTTCCTCCCCTGCAGACTCCTCCCAGCTCCCGGGTGTCCCCCGCCTCTGCCGTGTTTTTTTTTATTGTTCTTCCCTGTACCTTTCGTCTGCCTGTCTATTCCCTCCTCCCCTTGCCTGTCACCTCCATCTCTGCCTGCTCTGTCAGATCCCCTGCCCGTGTTCCTCGTTACCCACCTACAATCTCCTGCGCCCTCTCTCCTAACCCCTACTACGTATATTCCACCCAGACAGTCAAAGGCTTCCTCCGCGACGAGCCATGCCTGCAGGAGTCTGGAAAGTTTCAGCCCCTTGGAGGGATGCCCCCTCTGACCTCAACAATGTCCCAGGCGTGGGGTCATGTTTTGGAGAGCGTCACATCTGCGTTGGAGACAACTTTCGCGCCGCACATGACTGAAAGTATTGTGTTCTGCTCACGAGCGTCAGATCCAGTGTACTTTTAAAATAGCGAATTTTATAGAGGCGATGATGCAGTTTATTCCTGACAGAATGGTTTGGTCGGTTAATGCACCTGCTGCATCTTCTCAGGACATCGGCATACAGTATGCCCAGGGCTTTAAGTGGGCCGGGTCCTGCTGGTCCTCAGCACCGGCAGTTCTTAAAAGCAGGTGCTGAGACGGGTTCCTATCGGGCCCTTCCTTTTTGCCCTCACCCTCAGGAAGAAAAAGAAATTCTTAACTGAAGCAGTGCCACTCCTCAACCTCTGGCTGGGCTCTGATCAGCTGGGCTGGGTGCTGAGAGGAGGAGCTGCCTGACAGCATACAGGAGCAGTTGTGAAAGCAGACACTAGCACCTCAGTGGAAGGCAGGGGCAGCCAAAGCAGCCTCCCGAGACTGGGAGATAACGGACGAGCGTGCCTGCGGCTTTCCGAGGGACATTCCGTTCTGCCACAGTTCTTTCAGAGTGCTGCTACCTCTGGGGTGTACGGATCCCTGCGAGGTCCCCTCCTAAATAGGAACTGCCCCTCCAGTTCTCTACCATGTGGCAAGGCTGTGAGCAGGGCGTGATGACTTGAGGGAAAGAAAAAAAAGTTGAATATTTAGTTGCTGCTCTGCCCGTCACTGCATGTTCTCTTTAAGATGACCGCAGCATGACACCAGGAGTGCGAACTGGGGGGGGGGCGTTACAACACTGCCTCCAAGACGTGGGAATGTGGACTCCGCTCACTGGTCCTTATACTAGCGCCAAGAAGCACACACTGTTTGGGTTGACCGGCGCCACACCAAAGTGCACTCTAATGAGGTAAGGAACATCTTTAGGTAGGTGTGTGTGTGGGGCTCTGTGTGTGGGGGGCTCTGTGTGTGTGTGGGGGGCTCTGTGTGTGGGGGGCTCTGTGTGTGTGGGGTTCTGTGTGTGTGTGGGGGGTTCTGTGTGTGTGTGTGGGGCTCTGTGTGTGTGTGGGGCACTGTGTGGGTGTGTGTGGGGGCACTGTGTGTGTGGGGCTCTGTGTGTGTGTGTGGGGGGCTCTGTGTGTGTGGGGGGGCTCTGTGTGTGTGTGGCTCTCTGTGTTTGTGTGTGTCGCTCGGTCTGTCTGTGTGTGTGTGTGTGTGGGGCTCTGTGTATGTGGCTCTGTGTCTGCGGCTCTGTGTCTGCGGCTCTGTGTCTGCGGCTCTGTGTCCGCGGCTCTGTGTCCGCGAATACTCTCTACTACTCTCTAATGCTCACCTATTGCCATTGTAAATGACAATACCATTTATTTATGTTTAAAAAAAAGGAATAAAAAAAAACGTCATGAGCAATGCCAATAGCTCTACCTTTAATAATGCCGAGACCATTGCATTGTAAATGCTTGTTTAGTGGGGCGCTCAGCGACCGACTTACTGCCAGTATCTGGCCCTGCAAAACGGCTCCCAGTCCACGGGATCGACTCCAGTCTTCTATCCCGATACCCGAAGCCTCATGTACTCGGAGCAGCCCCGGCCGAAACAGACTCTGGTGAGTGCCGCCACGCCCCCCCACAGCAAAGACCTCCCGCAGCCCCTTTCCAGTAGCGCCTGTAGATTAATCTGAAGCGGCGTGTCCCGTTTGCAGCTACGGGGCCTGCGTATTTTATGTCTTCTATTTTGCCTGCGAAGTGAAAAGGACCAGAACGAGAAAAAAAAAAGCCCCTGGTCTTTCATAGCTCAGGTGGGGAAGAAACGCATCACACCTGTCAATGAGGTCTCAAGAGTGTGGCACCCCTGCTTTGCAGTGCTTGAAAGGCAAGCCTGGAAACTCAGCTTGTTGCTTGCCCTTCCCCAGGGAGGTCCTGATCATGATTTGAGCCCGTAGGCTCCAAACCTTCGTACAAGTGGGGCTTTTTGCTCAATGCAAGGGGCACTACAGGTAGCAGAGTCGGGGGTTCTCAGAAATGTACTAGCGTGCTTGGCTAGGCGGTGTTTCCTGTTATGAATCATACATTGGTTAATGGTTTGCCTTGATTTTTTTTTTTTTACATTTTATACAGAACAGTTTGACATTGGCAATTTGATTAAAGACTGTGTTTGTGTTGCACTTCAGAACAACCACAATTACAATTAGTAAACCTGGTCAATGATAACATGAGCTTTATGGGAATGTAATAATTTCAAATGTCTTTACCAGAAGCTCCACAGCAGGGGCAGCTTACTTCTAGGTTCGGCTCTGTATGCCGCTTGCAGTAGAGCATTCTTTTGTTTAATTTAGAGCGAATTCATGTTGTGAAACTCGAATAATCGTCCATTTCTGCTGTGCCTCTATCGAACAATATAACCGTGTACCTATCCATGTCGGCCGTTTCTCAAACAAACTATTGCTCAGTGAAAGGGACGCCACAATCAGCACATGTGCATGGCCGGTGTTGATTAACATATAGATTAAACGAGATCTGTAATAAGTATTTAAAAAACACCCCGAGGCCTGCAAGAGTCATTTCCATGTTGGACTATCAGCTGGCGATCGGGGACCGGCACGGCACAGCACAGCATGTCAGAAGCTGATCTTTCACTTGGAAATTCCTGTGCAAGAACAGAAGACAGGTTGATAGATACTCAATATGCAGTTACTGCAGCTCAAGTTCTGGCCTCAGTCATACATCTAAAGAGGGGGAGACCCCCAGGGTAATTACAGCACTGATTGTGCTACATACATATGCATGGTATGTACATAAACGTTTAAAAAACACTAATAAAAGCAAAGCTAAAAGCTACCTAATTAGAAACAGAATTGTTTAAGCTTAACTAAGGCAGAGTCCGTTGCATTGCAAATGCTTGTTTATATTTTGAAGGGAGTTAATCATATTTTCATTAAATAGCACGAAGTCCATCCTTGGGTGTGTCTGGCCATTACCAGCGGCACGTGAAGTAACAGTAGATGTTGTAGCACACAGGATAATATGCTGCATGGCTAAATTCTTATAAAGTCCAAAAGGCAAGACGGATATGCTATGCCTGTGGTATTCCATGTCTTGATGTCATTTAGAGTGACTTTATGTCACTTGGAATGTTTATCCTTGTTCACTGGTTCAGTTGCTCAGACGTCTTACTGGGAGGAATGTCTCTTTCCCACCTGTGGTTGTTAAGCGGTTCTTCCTCTGGAATAAATCTACTCAGAACCTAACTTCTGTGTGGTCAGCAATTACTACACATTTACTGGCGACGATTGGGAGGATTAAATTCAAGGAAGACAGCACTCACACGTTCTTAAACGAAGAAAAGCCTGCAATCCTTGAGCAAATGAAGAAAATCTCATTTAAAGCTTGCAATTCATGAAGAACTACAAGAAAAGTCGTCTGCGGTAATACTTTCGAAATTCCGCGACTCTACAAATGTGAGTTAAAAGACTTTTTCTTCGTTCAATTTAGAATGAATCTCGATTTGCGCTAAAGTCATTTTGTCATTCTTTCGACCGCACATATCGAGCAGTGTTCGCCGTATTTTAATTGATTTTGGCGAATTTGGGGACTGTTTGGCTGGATTGACCGAATGTAAAGGATGCAGGCCAGGCGTTTGGTAAGAACTATTTACATTTGAAAGTTGAAGAAGATTACCTCGAGCCTTCGAGTTCCGTCCCTGGAATCCGCTCGTCGTCCGAGTTTGACAAAGTGAATGCTGGGTATTCTGACGTCATCACGCACGTCTACTGCCGCCATCTTTGTTAAACTTGAAGCTTTATTAGCGTGAACTAAGAAATCTTCGTGTCATGGAAAAAAAAAAAAAGAAAACATAACGAAGGAACAGGCATCTTTGAGTTTCATATATTGTTTGGGCTTTCTTCTTATTCATCCTGCTGCAAGTCAGTAACCACGGTGATTTGCACACCTGTTCAAGACCTTATGTGGAAAACTCCACGTTGGCAAGTCAATAACTACGGTGATTTGCACACCAATACTGTTATTTTCTTTTATTCTTGCGTTTTGTAGCATTATTTATTTAATTGATTTAACCTCTGTCAATTTTATTACAAAATGTCTAATATAGCTGCACCTCCACATTTCCTTCAAGTTGCTGGAGAACCTAACATAGAATGGGATCTTTGGTATCCTATGTTTATTGCGTACGTAGATGTTTTGGAAAAGGATGGTTGTTCTGCAAAAAGGAAATTAGCCCTTCTAAGACATTGCCTTGGGGGTGCTGGGATCAAAGAATTTGATAATTTACCACCTTTAGAGGAAGCTGGTGACTTAAACGTGTTTGATAAAGCCGCAAAACAAATGAAAATTCGCTTTGGTAGAAGAATAAATATAGTAATGGAAAGGTTCAAATTTTATTCTCGTGAACAGAAGGCCGATGAAACAATTGAAGATTATGTTGCAGCATTACGTTCTCTTGCTTGTTCTTGTTCTTTTGAGACTATATCTTATGAACAAGTTCTTAGGGATCAAATTATGATGAAGACCAAAAGCAAAAAGATCCAAGAAAGACTTTGGTTAGGAACAGAGACTACATTAGCTGCAGTGGTGAATATAGCAAAGGGCATAGAACACTCTGAATTATTCGTGTCAGAAATTAGAGGGAAGAATCAGAAGACACATGTACCTGAGACTGAAGTAGCTATTGTTAAAAGTCAAACTACCTCGAGTGTTTCTAGTAGTAAAAGTAATTTCAAGAAAGAATACGTAAGAAATGCTAATGAAAACAGAGGTTTTGTGAAAAGAGGTACAATACTTTGTTATAGATGCGGAAGTTCCAACCATGTAGGCAATTACAGAGGTTGCCCTGCTTGGGACAAAATTTGTGTAAAATGCAAGAGAAAAGGGCATTTTGGTAATGTATGCAAGTCAGGGCAGAAAATTAATTATATATCACCTGAAGAAGAGGAGGTTCTTAATAGTTTGAATTGTATACTTTCTGTGGATGAGTGTTCAAAAGAATTTTCCTTCTTGTACAATTTTAATGGATGATAAACCCGTTGAGATTTTTGTTGATTCATGTGCGTGGTACACCATTATTGGCAAGAATATCTTTGAACAATTGTGGTGTCAGAGAATTATTAAGTCCGGACATATATACTGGTGGGTACACTGGACAAAAGATTGCTCTAGAGGGATTTTTCAGGGCAAAGATATCTTTTAAGAATAGGGACACCAAAGCTAAAGTTTATGTCGCTACCAAAGGGGTATCTATTCTTAGTTGGCCTCATCAACGTGATCTGGGAATAAAATTAGATCCAAATGCTGATCCTCCGGTCTACGTTGATGAGTTTCCTTGTGTAAAATCAAAAATTGACTCTGGTGAATTTAACCCTGAATTCATCTAGCAGTGCTGGGTTCACTGAGAAGGTTTTAGAAAAGTTTCCTGAAATCTTTAATGAGAAATTGGGGAAATATGTTGACTTCAAACACAAAATTATATTGAATGATAATGCTGTCCCTGTTAGGCATAGAGTGAGAAATGTTCCCTTAGCTTATAGACCAAAATTAAAGGAAATGTTGGATGACTTGGTCAAAAGAAACATAATTGAGCCAATTGAATCATCCCCTTGGGTTTCGCCCATAGTGCTATCACTTAAGAGTTCAGGTGATCTTCGTTTGTGTGCGGATCTTCGCAGCCTTAACAAAGAAATTTGGATAGATAAACACCCTTTGCCTAATATCCATGAGTTAAGTACCACATTATCTGGAGCCACTATATTATCCACCATCGACGTAGCTAGTGCCTACCACCAGGTGGAGTTTCATGATGACTCCAGGAAGTTAACAGTGCGGCTTCTGTTTTCCAACGTTTAATGAGGGAGTTGTTGATGGAATGTAAAGGGGCTATAGCTTTCCAGGATGATATATTGATCTTTGGGAAGGATAGCTGTGAACACGATGAGAATTTAGTTTCTGTTTTGTAAAAAGTAAGGTCTAAAGGTCTTACCTTGAAACTTAATAAATGCAAGTTCAGGCAGGAGAAAGTGGAGTATTTAGGCCATGAAATTTCGAAGGATGGTATCAAGCCTAAGGTTAACCATGTGCAGTGCATTGTTAATGTTCCTACACCTAAATCTAAAGAACAGTTGCTTTCCTTTTTAGGTCTGACTGAATTTTATGGAAAATTTGTACGCAATTATTCAGACATTGTACATCCACTGAGTATTTTGCTAAAAAAAAAAAATGCAAAATTTGAGTGGGGTAAGAACAACAGAAATCTTTTGAAATGCAAAATTATTGAAGCTCCATTTTTGAGGCCATACTCGGTGGGTAAGGAGTGCATTGTTTATGTTGACGCGAGTAACGTTGGTTTAGGCGCTGTATTGATGCAGAAAGATAGGTCTGGTGAGTTTGTTGTGTCGTATGCCTCTAGAGCTTTACGTGACGCTGAAAAGAATTATTCAACAATTGAAAGAGAGTTGCTTGCCTGTACTTGGGCATCTCAGCATTTCAGACAGTTTTTGTGGGGAACTAAGTTTTCTTTGAGAACTGACCACAAACCCTTAATCACTATGTTGTCTGCAGGCGGTGGAAGGGTACTTACCGCTCGTTTAGCAAGGTTGGCAGCCAAATTACAGGAATACCGTTGTGAAGTCGTGTATGTTCCAGGACGCTTGAATGTTCATGCAGATTGTATGTCACGTTTTCCTGCGAGTGTAGCCGTTGGTGAAAGTGTTCAACGTGATGTTGCATACTCCATTGTAGATGTGAATGTGATTTTAAGTAGAGGGTTCTTTGGTTTTGTCAGAGAAGGATTGGTTAGAAGCTACGAATAATGATGAAGTTTTGAACTTGGTTAATCAATTTTTGAATAATGGCTGGCCTGAGGAGAGGAAACTCTCTGGTGAATTAGCGTCATTTTATAAAGTCAGAGATGAATTAATGTTGAATCAGGACATTATTGTGAGATCTGATAAAATCGTTCCTCCATTGAAGCTCAGGGAGACTATTTGTAAGTTGGTGCATGAAGGACACATGGGTATGTCCACAACTAAAAGGAGGATTAGGGAGCATTACTGGTCACCTGGGGTTGATTCCATGGTAGATAATTGGGTAAGGAATTGTACTCCTTGTTTGTCGAGTGACAAGTCAGTAAAGAATGTCACTGTTGAGATGACCCCTACTGAATATGCCAAAGGTCCTTGGCGGAGAGTAGCTATTGACATCATTGGACCTTTCAATTATCAATCTGGAAAAGAGTTGTTTGGTTTGGTTTTAGTTGACTACTTTTCGAAATGGCCGGAATTGAAGATTGTAGAGAGAATTTCCTCTGAGAATGTGATTGAATTTCTTGATGAAATATTTTCGAGAGAAGGGATACCAGAGGAACTTATTTCGGACAATGGTCCACAGTTCATCAGTAAGGAATTTGAATATTTTCTTAGTAAATGTGGAATTACACATAAGAGAACTTCAAATTATTTTCCACAAGCTAATGGCCAAGTCGAGAGGTTTAACAGTCATCAAGGAATCTTGTCAGCTAGCTGTGAAGAGTGGTTTGAAGTGGAAGAAAGCTCTGCAGACGACTTTATTAACTTATCGTTTATCTCACAACTCTGTGACTGGTTTGTCTCCGTTCGAGTTATTACGTGGCAGGAAATCTGGTTCTCGACTTTTACCTTGGTGGTTAAAAAGTAATTCTTCCTATGAGGTGGACTTTAAAGAATTGAAAGAAAAAATTGGTAAATACCAGGAAAGGATGGTCCAGCACTTTTTTAAGAGGAAGTATGTTTGCAGATTAAAAGTCGGTGATTTTGTACGTATGAAATTGGGTGGATTATTACACAGGAGGGTATCAAAATGGTCTGATCCTGTTAAAGTAATTGAAGTTTTCAGCAAAGCTGTGTTAGAAAGGCGATCCCGGGGGAGGCAGAAGATGTCTGACTGACCACCCCTAGGTCCACCCCTCCGTCGAGAAGTAGCCGAGCGTTATCGAGAGGCCTCCTGGGTGAGGGTCCTCTCCTAGGATCGTACAGCAGAGTAACCACAACACTACAAACTGACACCACACAAGAGGTTAAAGTCTTAGGCTTTATCAAGAATAAAGGTTGCTGGGTCTCAGCGGTATATACAGGCAGATCGAGGGATCTGTAGAGTCTCGTAAAAGGGACAGGGTAGCGGGACAGTCTCAGTATGGGTGCAGGAAGGGATACCCTGCGCACAGCTCTCAATCCTCGAGCCAGGGGTTCAGAGAGGTCGAGCCGCGGCAGCGCCAGCAGGACTCAACAGGTGGTCTTAACGGAGAGGAGGCCGCGGCAGCGCCAGCAGGCCTCGAGGTGGTTTCGGCAAAGAAGGGCCGCGGCAGCGCCAGCAGGCTCTCAAGATGGTTCAGCCGCGGCAGCGCCAGCAGGCTCTCAGGATGGTTCAGCCGCGGCAGCGCCAGCAGGCTCTCAAGATGGTTCAGCCGCGGCAGCGCCAGCAGGCTCTCAAGATGGTTCAGCCGCGGCAGCGCCAGCAGGCTCTCAGGATGGTTCAGCCGCGGCAGCGCCAGCAGGCTCTCAGGATGGTTCAGCCGCGGCAGCGCCAGCAGGCTCTCAAGATGGTTCAGCCGCGGCAGCGCCAGCAGGCTCTTAAGATTGTACAGCAAGGGTGGGCCGCGGCAGCGCCAGCAGGCTCTCAGGGTATCTTCAGGTTACAGGCAATGAGTTCTTCTGGTGTCGGCCGTGACAGCGTCAGCAGGGCTTCCAGTCCAGGATACAACTAACGTCCTACTCCGGGGCTGGCCCAGATATAGGACTGGAGTCCTTTGATGTCCGGACCCTCTCACCTGGGGGGTCAGAGGGGCCGGGATGATGGTGTCCAGACACCCAGCAGGAGGGTGGAGCCAGCGCCCAGGGAGGCCGGTGGGCGATCGATACCAGGCGTCCGGGGACGGCTGGAGGGCCATCGAAACTCCCTTTCCTCCGGGATCTGTCGAGTGGCCACTCGACCACCTGGGTGGATCTTGGTGCCTCGATGTCTGGGCTTTGCTGGGGCATGGGCCGGGGCCGAGGCCACGTGGTCGTGACGTGGTGGGCCCAAGATGGAGTCGGGCGCAGCCTCGTGCTTAGGTCGTGATGGGCCCACGATGGAGCCAGGCCGGTAGTGGGGGTCCGGGATGGTGACCGGAACAGCAATGTTGGTGCGTGCAGTGTCGGGCAAAAGGGCTGCCCGAGGCTGGGTGGAGGGCCGATGTCGTCCTGGGCCCGCCATGCGGGAGGGGTAGGACCACTCCATGAGGCCGGGTCCAACAAGCTGTTAGATTGGAAGGAGGTAAAATATGGAATTTGAGAAGAATTTCTTTATGTAAGACCACTGTTGTTCCTTTCACTCAAAAGATTTCTTTGCCAGAGAAGAATGTATTGGATCACAACTCTGATGGTTTTTCTTGCACACATGAGGTTTATGACAATCTAGAAAATAAGTTTGGGATTAATCACTACGTCAGAATTATTTACAATGTAAGATCAGATGTTGAAGTGGATAATCATTCATTGAATGGGGATTGTCATGAAATTTCTTAGTGAACGTGTAAAATGTGTTCCTTTAAAGTTTAAAGACTATGTTAAAGTTTAAAGAATATGTTTTGGCTTAACTTATTGCTACTTATTTTCTTTTTGTGGTTTTTTTTGTGGTTTTTTTATTAAAAGGGGGAGGTGTGTGGAATTCCATGTCTTGATGTCATTTAGAATGACTTTGTCACTTGGAACGTTTATCCTTGTTCACTGGTTCAGTTGCTCAGAAGTTTTACTGGGAGGAATGTCGCTTTCCCACCTGTGGTTGTTAAGCTATTCTTCCTCTGGAATAAATCTACTCAGAACCCAACTTCTGTGTGGTCAGCAATTACTACAATGCCAAAGCTTGTTCAATCTCTCTCCAATTGGCGAGGCAGATTGCTCCTTTATGGCATTTGTCATTGGTCCTGTGGCAGAGCCTGCTTCATTTGTTTAAACAGACAAAGTTCTTAACTAACAATTCTGCCAGGAAGAGGGGGATGGGGGAGAGGGGGGGGGAAATCGTGTTCTCATTTGAATGGGTCAATTTCTGATGATTCTCCCTACAACGCTGGTTTTTCATTTGGGATCAACTTTTTCCCCAATAGATCGATCCTGCTTTCACTATTCACGATTGGGGTTCCAGTATTTTTCTAGTCTTCTGTGAAACATTTTTTTGTGGATGTGCGGTGTTCCTTTACTTAAGCGGGACCATTTTTGACCGGACATAGTATCCATCACTTTGATGCTTCATGTAGAGTTTGGAAGGCTTCTACCGAAGGGTTAGGCAGATGGTTCAGATACACAATTTCACTAACTTACTCGAGGGCTGAGAATAGATCAATGAAGGATTTCTGTACCTTATCCTGAGGTCTTGGCTGGCATCTATAAGGCGGACGTTGCAACTTCCCATACTTCTGTAGGTCTTCTTTTTCATGTTAAAGCATAGTCATCTTAAACAGGTTTTGTTTTAGATGCTTATCGTGTTAGCTTACTCCCGAATTTCCACAGCGCAGAGATACCACTTCGAGTTGATTCAGTCGCTATGCAAAACTCATAAATAAACAAATAGGCTTCGAGTCTTGGATCCAGGCTCTACAGGCTGTAG
This sequence comes from Lissotriton helveticus, assembly GCF_964261635.1. NCBI lineage: Eukaryota > Metazoa > Chordata > Amphibia > Caudata > Salamandridae > Lissotriton > Lissotriton helveticus. Next base: position 155,019,155 of record NC_136068.1, on the reverse strand, counting down.
TGAAGTATGTATTGGTTAGGAATAAATATGAGTTTAAGCAGAACTTTGTTGCCACGGTTCTTAGTCTATTGCTCTGGTATTCTTCACCATGAAGAAGGGACTGGACATGGAGCACGGGGTGATGACGAATGTATGACGTTACATCTTATACATTCACAATGCGGTAGTTTACATAGCATTCGTTACAACGCATGTTGTTACAACGACTTGCACTATAGGCGCTGAATTTAGGAATAGTCTGATTTATTATTCCAACTCCAGGGCGCGAAACAGTAGGGAAGGTGTTGGAATAGCAAATCATACTATTCCTTAGTGTAGAGCGCCATCCAGCGCAAGTCGTAACGACTTGAGTTGTAAAGCTATCGCAGTGTAACGACTGCGTGTGAAGTTTGTTCTCCGGTGATGACACAATCACTTACTTCACTGGTTAGAGCTCCTCTTTAGATTACCAGGTGATGGCTGTATAATCCAGTTACTCTTATAGCACACCGTAAGGGGTTAACAGTTGCAGATTGTTTGCATTGGCAAATAGTGTCTAGTCTCTGGGGTGTGTTGGATCGCATTAGTAAGGACTTGCAAAATTTAGTAGTACTGACGAACAAATAGGGGTATTTCTGCTGGAGGACATTCTTACATAACCACTACAAATTATTTATTTTTTGTAACTTGGTTGGGCATGGAGAAATATAATGCCACAAACCCCAACCCCACTTTCATGGAATCAACAATTGAGAGCATCCTTGGACATGAACAAACTGAAATCAGCTTATGTTTTCCATCATCAGAATTCAGATTTTCTCCACATCAGACGAGATGGTCTGTTGAATTAAAACAAGTTTGAACTTAAGCCTTTTTAAACAGAGTATAAATAACAAACCATCCTCTAGGTTTTGCAATTTACATCAATATGGGGAAAAACAAACCAAGAATGTGTTTTCATATTAGAAAGAAAATAAAAACAGCAAGTTTATCTGTTGTCCAAGCGTGCATGGTGTGGCATGCATTAAATTTAAAGAAATAAAACAGCTTAAAGAGCTGAATGCACTCGGGAGGTGAACCACATCACCCCGACGGACGCACCAGACCTATTTAGGCCTTAGAGTAGGACTGAATCATGTTGGTATAAGGCCAAAAGACCATCAGATCCTAACACCCTACATATTTTTAGTTGCATCACCCCTGACCACTCCACCAATAAAGGGATACTTTGGAGTAGTCGAGGAAATTTTAATCTCGACATTACAGCCCCATGTCTTTTTCTTACAAGCGCTCCCTAGAAGATGGTTAAGCCCACCCTGAACTTTAGGAGCCAGGGTGAACCGGATGATGAAGCATGACACTACTAGAGAATGTGAGGGTTACATAAAGAAAAGGAAATCTTTCCTTCCTCCACTTCTAGGAACGCTGTGCCATAGTTAGGAATAGCATTGCCCAACACTTCATATAGAATACTTTAGGTGGGATACCTTTTTGTCTAGGCAAGTATGACCATATCTTGGTCCCCTCTAGAGTCGGACACTGGCGTCCTAGCAAGGAAAGAATCCAATAAAATCTTCTGCACCATACAACAAGCCTTCTATTGCAAAAGTCCTACACTTCTTGGATTGGACGGAGCCATGTGCTTCTCCCACGTACTATAAACTGTACGTCACTGTCTTGCGGAGATTCCTCAAATATAGGAAGTCTTACTACAGAGTCGAGTCCTTTCAAATAATGGGCCCCCACCTCGATTGCTCTTCCTTTTCACTTGGAATACACATTTTATACTAGCTAGTCCTCATGTTCCTTTTCTCGTTCCTTGTTGTTTTAGAGTCCTAATATGTGCGTGCTGGCTTGTCGTTTGTGCTTTTTGTCACAATGATGCTTTTGGAGACTGTGTGCTTTGGTAATAAATGTAATAAATAAATGGCTGTCTCTCAAACACCGTGCTAGCGGAGGCATGACAATTTCTCCCAAAAATAGACTAGGGCATTTACCTGTAGGCATTTAAACGTCAATTTGAATGACGTGCTTGTCTAGTTGTAGCTAATTAAGGGAAGAATGCTATCAAAGTTGCCTAAACTTAAGACTAAAGAAGCTGCCATTTTTTAACAAATAGCAATTGGTCGCTTTGTCCATTGGGAGACCTCCCCGCATGGTATTACCACAATCAAATTCTGAGTTTAAAAGCATTTTTACAACAGATTTACAATTCGTATTCAAATAGGGGACTGATCGTTTGAGATTTTAAAACCAGAATAAGACAGGGCAGATCACTATCCCTAGAAGAGCTTTAAAATCTAAAGTGCACCCCACTCCACTACTAGATTCGTTGCTGTTAGATGTGGAGTCAGGAAGACCGAAAAGTCCAAGAGGTTGAGAAGTATTGCTTACAACCTACATCTTATGACAGGAGCCCTTGAGGAGCAGCTGTGTTTTATCCTCGTTCAGCCTAAGTCCACTGACTTTCAACCAGAAGCCCAATACGTGGTCCTCTCCTCAAGCGATCTATGTACAGTAGGTTCATCAAAAAGGAGTATTGTCGTATGTGTATATATATATATATATCTTTTTTTTTTTTTTAGTTAAAAGCCCATACAGGGCACAATTCTGAAACAGTTGGGTTTATGACAATGAAACTTGTTATTACATATGAATTTATTGTATATACTTGTTTTCTTTTTCCAACAGTGGTTAAGACAAACAGGCGTTGTATATTGAAACTGATGAATTTTTGTATAATATATACACGCTTTGAAATGAATTATTCCTCGTTTTACAATTATGGTTTAAATTAATTTTTATGCTTTGCACTTGCACTTTAAAATGAGTTTAAGTATGTTTTTTGTATAATATTAACCCCTTACAAGATGGCCGCCTTGTAAATTACATCATTGAGGTTGGTGGAAAGTCCATCTTTTGTTTTCATGGATATGACGACGTGAAGGGTTTAAAATGTTTTTTTTTTTTCACATTTGTAATGGGCATTGAAAAAGCCGCGAGGCGAAACGTGTCTGTCGATAGGGGGAGAAGGCTGAGCACCGAATAAAGCATCTGTAGCTTTTACCAAGAACTCCGTGTGTGCCTTTCATTGCAAGCTGAAGGAGTGCCTGCAGAGAGGGATATATGGGAGATATATATATATATAGATATATATATATATATATATAGATATATATATAGATATATATATATATATATATATATATATATATATATATATATATATATATATATATAGCAGCACGTCTCGACGTTGTCCGGGTATGAATTGCTACCGGCCAGTACTATATTGTTTTGTAGGATTTCGTTTTGATAGCATTTCTTATCTGTGACAGGCCTGTGAAACGCTCCGATTCACAGTGCACTGCCGAGGCACTTAAGAGTGCGCGTGAACTCGAATTTTCCTACTTTATTTTTCCTTGCAATATTATATAGCGCGTACTCGACAACATGGCATGAGCACAATTTACATTACAGAAGAACACATTCATTTGTGGTAGGCACGGGGAGACAAAGCGTTTTCCCTGGAATCACAGGATGTTGAGCTGATGCAGAGATTCGAAGGTAGCTCCCCAGCTCTAAAGTTCACAATTCTAGAACTTGTGGCGAGAGGTGTGTCTAAAAGTGTATGTCGGTGCTGGCCATCAATGAGAGAGACCTGTGCATTTTTCAAATCGGTGGTGAAAAAAGTATGAGTATGTTGCTGGAGATGTGGGCCGCCGTGCCACCAATGTACTTACCGGGAGAGGGTAAACACCCATTATTCCGCAACTTTCTTCCCGCATACCATCACTCTGCATACTTTCATTACGAAAGTACCATGACTCCGCAATGCCATTATAACGCATTACAAAAGGGGATGATGGACGGAGCGTTTGAGCAAATCAAACACTCACCCCCAGTAAACTGATCTGGGTTTAATCCATCACCATTCTTTAGCCCACTCAGCCACCCCATTTCAGACATGGCTATATGCAAATCAGTCTGACCCTGTGCCTCATGGGAACAGTCCAGCCCGAACTGCCATGCCATGTCTTCCATGGACCGGACACAAGCATCCTGGGACCGGTTTCGGATTCATAATCTCATCAGCCAGGCTATCTTGAATCCAGTGGCCAAGTGAGCAAGGGACTCGCGTCTGAGCATACCCTGCCACACTTAGGGCGAACAAAGCGATACAAAAGGGGATGATGGACAGAGCGTTTGAGCAAATCAAACACTCACCCCCAGTCAACTGATCTGGGTTTAATCCATCACCATTCTTTAGCCCACTCAGCCACCCCATTTCAGACATGGCTATATGCAAATCAGTCTGACCCTGTGCCTCATGGGAAAAGTCCAGCCCGGTTCCGGTCCAGGGAAGACATGGCTTGGCGGTTCGGGCTGGACTGTTCCCATGAGGCACAGGGTCAGACTGATTTGCATATAGCCATGTCTGAACTGGGGTGGCAGAGCGGGCTAAAGAACGGTGATGGATTAAACCCAGATCTTTTGACTGGGTGTGAGTGTTTGATTGATTCAGATGCTCCGTCCATCAACACCCCCTTTTGTACCGCATTATAACGCATGGCATTACATTTTATATGCTTTTACCACGCATACATTTACAACGAAATTCGTTGTAAATGCATGAATGGTAAAAGTATGTTTTTTTTTATGTTTGGATAAGGTAAGTATGGGTATAGGGGTCTATGTTTTGGGGTACTGGGGTATATGTTTTGGGGTGTTTGGGTATTTTAAGGGTTTGGATATAGTTTTGGGTTATGGGGTTCAGGGGTAGTTTTAGGGATAGGTATGGGTTTTGGGGTATAGGGGTATTTTTTTGGTTCAGGGGGTAGGTTTGGGTTACAGGGGTATTTTAGGGTTCAGGGGTAGGTTTGGGTTTTTGGGGTACAGGGTTATTTTTATGGTTCATTGCTAGGTTTGGGTTTTGGGGTACAGGGGTATTTTTAGGGTTCAGGGGTAGGTTTGGGGGTACTTTAAGGGTTATGGGGTACAAGGGTATTTTTAGGGTTCAGGGCTAGGTTTGGGTTTTGGGGTACAGGGGTATTTTAGGGTTCAGGGCTAGGTTTGGGTTTTGGGGTACTTTAAGGGTTCAGGGGTAGGTATGGGTTTTGGGGTATTTTTTTGGTTCAGGCGTAGGTTTGGGTTTTGGGGTACAGTGGTATTTTAAGGGTTATGGGGTAGGTTTGGGTTTTGGGGTACAGGGGTATTTTAGGGTTCAGGGCTAGGTTTGGGTTTTGGGGTACAGGGGTATTTTTAGGGTTTAGGGATAGGTTTGGGTTTTGGGGTACTGGGTATATTTATAGGGTTAAGATGGGTTAGTGTTTAATGGTGTTGGGGTATTTTGAGGAGTAAGGGTGGGTTATGATTATGGGGTGCAGGGGTATTTAAAGGGAGCAGGGTGGACACCCGGAGCTGGATTGTACAGAACCTTGGAAGAAAAAAACAGTGAAATATTGGGGACAACGCTTGCTTTTTTCCCCCGTAATCCCGTGCCCCGCACACGCCCCCAGCACACGATATGAGACATGGCATGAAGGGTGGAACGTACCACACGCCCCCAGCACACGCCGACAGCACAACACAGACACGCCCACAAGGGGCTACTTGGCTGGCACGGTTCTTTTACCTTTTAAATGTATATGGTGGGCGTCTGCCTAGCCTATGTCCTTCTGCTGCAACTGCCCTTTCCAACGCTGTATTGGGTGTTGTGATTGGTGCTGTGGTTCCTGAGATTACCCGCCTCAAAGGTTTGGGCTCGCTATTATATTAGTATAGATACACATACATAAATACACACTATATATATATACACAATATATATATATATATATATATATATATATATATATATATACACACATACATATATATACACATACACATACATATACATACATACACATATATATACACACACACACACACACACACACTTGCTCTAGTTAGTTATGCATTAAAGCCCTTGCTGAACCTCTGTTTATAATCCACGGGAAGAGTGCACATCACTCAAAGCTACTGTATGCATTATCCATGTGCATCAGTCCAGGCTGCTAGTATACTAGTTTATACCTCCCATTCAAGTAATGGCAGAAGAACGACTGTCCTGGTGCAATTCTCATTTACCTCCGGCTTCCCTATTACAGGACACTTTAAGTCACTTCCATAAGTGGACACATCTGACCACCTACTTTAGCATCTAATAGTTTCATAACAAAAGCTAATCATGCAGAAATCAACAGGAGCGAAAATGAACACAAGGTTAAGCATAAATAGAATACATAAAAGATTTGATAAATAATAGGACATAAATGACAGATGACTTTACTCTGACAATTCGGGAACAAATGGAGACTTGGTAGAAGTATTTAACCTTCACTCAGGCAAAGACTCGTCCTCAGTCATTCCAAAAGTATGGTTTTATTTGAACTTTTCAGTATAAATTACATCTACATTTCAAAGTAGAACCCATCAGATTACTTGTCCCCTCTCTGTAAGCACACGTGCTTCATTTGTCTGTTCGAAGGTGCCGTGTTCATGAGACAGCCATCAATCGGCCAACTCTAAGGAGAAGAAAAACAAAGGTAGTAATTTTTTTATTCATAACATTCTAAAAATTTCAAAAAGCAAACAAAACACCCCGCGACATCAGCAAATGAGTGCATACTTGTGAATGAAATTCATTATTGGTCACCAACTGTGAGAGTACTATCTTGCATAATTAAGTAAATGATTAAAACTGCTGTGGAGGAGGAAATGCCAAACTTGATCACTCAACCCCCAACCCACCATATAAGACAAGTTTTTAGTCTAGACAACACTGCTATTTCTGCTGCAAATGCGAACCATAAAACTGGTAGAGGTAGGTGGGTTTAGTGCAAGAGACTACATTCACATGACACCCACCCAGCAATCAATGTCAGAGCTAACAATTACACAGGCACACCTCTGTACACCTACAGGCCAGGAAGTGCCAGAAGGCGACACAAATGGAATAGGACCACCTGACCTCTGTATATGTGCTATTATTACCCTATTGCTTTACCTCGACACAGAAGGATGAATGACCGGGATAGTAAATCACTATGCAATGAGACAACATTTCTGGGCTGGGCTTATATTTCGCAAACCTGCCAAATAGCTCAAGTTAACTAAACCAAAACTACAAGCCCAACATGCTAGTACGATTAGTGCTGCCTTCCGAATAATTCGTGTCTAGTTCGCGCTATATAAAACTCTGCAAAAAAAAAACAAACTAAGTGGGCTGAACTATTGCCACAGGTATATGCTGTTGTGGGTGGAAGTAAAACATGAACAACAATACAACCAACGAGTGGAGACGGCTATCAGAAAACTCATACATAATAGAAGGGCTTCAAAGTATTTTGTGTGGCAAATAAAAAAGGTAACGTCAGACCTCAAAACAGGAGCAGATCTGGCTGAATGATCATAAAGGATTTTCTAAATGCTATTTTGTTATATAAATAACAGGTGACCGTGAACAGTAGTTATTTATATAACAAAATAGCATTTAGAAAATCCTTTATGATCATTTCATATGCTGTGATTGACTGTGTTCCAGAAGTGGATTATAATTCTTGGCCCAATATTGAAGAGTTCCCATGAACTACTACTAATCTCATCCTTTGCTCCACTTTAGAAAACAGGGAATCCGCATTTGTTTACAGTGAGAGAATGCATAATAATTCCTATTTGTAAAGCGCGAGCATTTCACCCATTTAAGGTTTCATGGATGCGGGGGCCCTCGAGGAGATTAAGTGAGCTACTGCCCAGAGTCACATGATGCGGAGCTACTGCCGGAGACCAAACCGCAAGCCCCACACTCCAGTCAGCCGCTCTGGCCGCTGTGCATGCATGTAGAATGTTTCCTTGGTTTTGTATATCAGATGACCAAATGCTATTTAAATTTTACCCTCATCTCAGCTCAAACTGTGATTAGATTGGCTCATTCGGCCTTTGGATTTTCTATCTCTTAGCAGCAACCAGCCTTGCACCAGGAGGACCTGCCCACTTCTCTTGAGAACCCTAATATTTGCTCGACATTTTATTTATTTTACAAGCAGAGACGTCCATTTGTGATGTCCGCAGAGAAACTTTATGGTGCTTTCAGCCATGATGTAACCGCTAATCCCCTTTAGAGATTTAGTAGCCATAACGGCTTGCAACAGCATCCAGTGCCGCAACCAAGGTTTCATTTTTTCTTTCTTCTCAGTCTTGAAAGTGATCTTCTACTGTTTTAGAACTTAATTTCAATATATTGATTCTGGAAACTTTACTGTGCTATGGTTCACGGTGATGAGTTGGTGGTCATTGAACTGGTCTTATGCAGGTATTATACCTTCTTGATTTTTCTCATTGTTTGGTGCAGCAGTGCCTCTAGCTTTTTAGATCCAGGATGAATATTTTATAGTTGGTGTTTCGCCCAAAAAAAATAATTAATCCAAGACATTCTAATTTACCTTGCCGCACACATCCTAAATTGCAATTAATGATGGCACACGTATCTAAAAGGTATTGTAATCCCACAGGATTGGGACATAAGCATAGTTCTATACAAGTTATTACTTAACCTAGAATGTCTCCCCAGTGACTCCTATTTATCTCACCGGAGAGTCGTTCTGCATAATACCCGTCTATGTACCCAAAGCCTTCATGGTTTATGAATTTGACAAGAGGCGAGTGAGTTTTGTTAAACTACTGCAACATAAGAACCTAACTTGACAGGTCAGACTAGCACCTCAGTAGAAGCGCTGAAATTCTTCACGCACGATTATTCGAGAGCGCCTCTTAAACACCCATTTGAGCCACCAGCTCACTTTACAGACGAATGAGCTCTGAGGGCAATGTCTTATCAGTCTATGGCTGGGCCCGACCTTTTAAACTATGTACAAAGTTAGAAAGTGAAGGACATGGACTAACATCACGAGCAACCCTAGAGTGATGAGAGGGCATTCTGGGTCTTGGACAACCACACTCCTAGTATAATGACCAGTAAGCTACCTTCCCAGGGCACCCATGAGGAGGTCCCCGTCCTGGTACAGAGTTTCACTCTTTACACGCCCTCTAAGGTCCCCAATAGTGTTGAATACATATAGATCCGAACATTGAGTTTTATTAATTTGCAACTATTACACAGATACAGTGTACGGGGTTTCTAAAGACAAGCTAACTTGGCATGTGAAATTAGAATTCAACAATATCACATCCACGTTCAGCATAAAACATTAAGTACACTGGGAAAAACGTGCTTAAAAACTACAGGCCATCACATAAAGAGTGGGTCTAATGAACCGTTGCTGCCCTCTAGTGGCCTTTTGAGACACATTCTACCTAGTGGACAATACAATAGCTAGTTACGGTTTTCTGGAATGAAGAAGAGGCAGTTACACTGTGAACTGGTGAATAAATGACCAAAGGAGTCGATTGTGAATACATGATCACAGGGGCATATGCAACATATTCAATGTTACAGAAGGCTATCAAAATCCTACTGCACTACCCTCGCCACCAGTATGAAGGTACCTGGACAGTGAGACAAAGGAGGCACAAGAGAGTAAACTGCAAGAGAACTCCAACACTCATAATTCTATGTGCATTATTCGTAATAGGTCCACTACTGCGAGGAATAAAGGAACTTCAACCTTTTACTGCTTGAAGTTCTGCTCCTCGGGTAAGAATTGTGTAAATATTGGAAATGCATAAGATTAACGGTTGTCTGCTCTCTTGATTTCTGTTATTTCTTGTAGGATTTCTTTTTATTCACGGTTTGGTATTATTTTTGTTGTGACGTGGCCTGCATAGATCTTTTTTTATATTTTTTTATTGTATTTCTTGTCTCAATACACGTCAACCTAACACTGATAAACAGTCTGGCCCTGATGAAGCAACTTTAAAACGTTAAAGTCACGTAACATGTGTTCGCCTGTTTCCAGTATATGAACTAAAATAAATGGTTCATGACTTAAGAAAACGGTCTAAAAAGCCTGATTAATTACATGACAGACATTAGCCAAACTACAGAACTCAGTTCTTGTCTTTTAATATTTCATTTGAATAGCGCAAGAGGAGAAAGCACTATATCTTGTTTGAGATCTAATATTCTTCCAAAAGAAACTCTTTCCCCAGTTCCGGTCTATCAGTGTAAAGTAGATACAAATCAAATGGTTCTCCAATATTTCTTTATGAGGCGGAGTACTAAAAAAAAATTCCTTATTGGTTTAAGGAGCAAGAGGGTATTCTTATGAAAAAAATATTAGGGATACTTAAATCTGCTCCATATGAATAATCGAAGTTGGAATTGGGCACCACTAGAACAAAGTAATACAGGTTTTCTGCTTCACATTAGAAGATGGGGTGCTAATGATTGAGCATTTGATATACAGAACCTAAGATGGTCTTTTATTTGATTTTAAATTATACAAATGTTTGAGCTAGCTTTTTTGGACATGCTTTTTTGTTCCACCTCCTATGGACTCATGAGAATAATTAATAATATTATGGTGAAAAAGGAGTGCGTTAAAAACAATTTTGTGCAGTCACAGAAAAGACTTACAAGCTTGCATTTTTTTAAATGGACTGCATTTGGAAAAATAAGACCTGAACCATGATATGCTGCTAATTCTTCCGCTCCCAACAGGTCTGACAGCTCTTTTTGAAACTGAACAGGTGTCATTTACCCTTAAGGTTGGTGGGAGCCAGGACTAGAAAGCAGTATGCAGAATGGAGACATTGCCTTTGAAAACTTTCTCCAGTCGTTTGCCTGGTAAAGGAAGCAAAGTTTGAGAAAGATATTACGTCCTTCTCAGTTTCAGCAGTGCACGGTTATATTATATGATCTGCTGCCTCTTACGGTGATTATTGGGGCCGGGAGGGGGAGAGGGGGGGGGGGGGGGTTGGGGAGGGATGAGGGGGGCTGACAGAGCAAGCTCTATTCTGCAGAGTCGTGCCCTGGTTACCATAAATAATTCTTAAACAGATGGTTTTAAATACCCTTTTGGGTTCATTTATTAGGTCTTGCTGGCGTGGGCGGCGCACATGCGCAGTCTCGCTCGCAAGATTTTATGATTTAGAGGGGCTTTCAGTTACGGGCTTTAAGCCCCACCCCTCTTTCCCATTGGCCGGCATTACTGTTTTATGCTAAAGGTGGGAAGAGGTTAGTGGGACGTACACTTTTCTCTTTTTGCGATGGCCCACTTGGACGGGCTCGTTTGACATCCTTTTGGCGTAAAAGCTTTCTTATCTTTATGGGGCTAACAAATGGCCCCATAAAGATAAGAACCTTTTACGCCAAAAGGAAGTCAGACGAGCCAGTCCAAGTGGGCCGTCTCAAAAAGAATGAAGTCTGTCAGAACCGCGGCTGTCTGGCGAGCGCTTGTTAAAAGTTCACCCTTCAGAAAATTTGCCTACCGATCTCTGCGGGAATTCGTCAGGGAATTCACCATGGTTGTTGTTTGTACTGGCCCTGCTCCTGCATGGTTATTTCAGAAGAGACTGAATCGCCTACGTCTTGAATAGAGCTCTCGCTGCAACATCACTTCATTCCAAAGGCATGGCATAGTCACGGGATCTCGTGTACTCCCAAACGCAGGAAAGTGGTCACTATCTGCACACCGTGGTCACCATGGCAACCGCGTTCTTTCTTGCAGGGTAACCAAGTTTGTATTGCGCACGCGGACGAGGCCATTTTAAACTCAGGGACAACAGAACCAGTTCATTCACTAACTCGTGTGGCGTGGCAAAGCCATGTCTCCCATGTACTAAAAACTTCTGTCATTGTTACATTTGATTCGATTATTTTCACTCTTCACATTGGGCTTAATCTGCCCCACTCCTGTGTAGTACGTGGGTTGCTGCACGCAAAGACGGGCTGTTGAAACAACTAAGAATGAAAAGAGACGAAAAACTATGTTCTATATAGACTCTAGGCCGATATCGACCTCTCACGAACACCATTCTAAAATGAAAGTGGACACATAAAACCCAGGAAATAATCAAACGTTCGATTGACATAAAACTTTTCCCCCCAAAATGACATAATACTGAAATCTTTAGAATTCGAAAAATAGGCAAATTATGTAACAATGTGTCAAACTGCATTGTTTTCTACAATGATATACATTTTTTGGGGGAAAAACAAGTGCAGGTCGTGTAAAAATATCGGTTTTCAACTATTTTTTTTTAAAGTGCGAGGCTGATATCTCAATTTATGAACATTAGCCTCTACACGCTTGGGGAGACGGGCTGGGGGCTGCTTCTAAGCCGACATGAATCAGCCTCAAAATGCCTAACGCCTGCCCCCGGCTCATTCACCACGCTTGGATGGCACCAGGGGGGCCGTGCCTGGGGAGGGACAGATGGCATCCCTGGGAGGAGGCCGGCCTGACTTAATCCCGGTTTTCACCTGCAGCGCCCATGGGAAAAACTCCCAGCTGCTGTACGAGAGCCGAGGAATGCTCAGGCGGGGCGATGCGAGGGGTGGGGGCAGACTTCTAGGAGGAGGGCACGCAAGGGTAAGCATCAGACTCTCCTGGGGGAAGTGGAGTGAAAAAAAAACGTTGTGAAGCAAGATAAACACTGCAGCATTCACACGCTTCTGTTCTCCCACCCCCTCTTGCTAACGGCACACATACGTGTACCTTGTTATTATTTCTCACACCTTCTGAGACACCAACTTTACTGCAGGAAGCGGTGGTCTTGGGCCAGTCGTGAAATTGATATTGTGTTGCTCCTCACAGACTGCAATTTGCATACTTAACCTTGAAACAAGTGGCAGGGAGAAAAATATTGCTCACGTTTTATTTTTAACCATTGATTTTTTCTTACATCGGATTAAGGTAGAATACATTGCTTTCTTTACCTTTGCGTCATAATTTTCAATTATTATTATTAATATTATTAAAGTATAGCTATGAAAATATAGCCACATCGATAACAATAAAATAATTTGTTTTTCCGCGCCGAATTGCATTTTACGGATAAATCAGCATTCTCTTCTTTCTGTATATGAATATCTTTTTTTTCTAACTTCACGCTGTTTTACGGATGGTGCACGCTACTCATTTATGTTTTAGATACGGCCTTCTGCCAAGGTTTCTATAGCACATACATCGGGTGTTAATACTCCCCTTCTCAGTAGTATCACCATCCACAAAGATATTAGTTTTGTCGACCTCAGACAGACGAACGTCGGAGTTGCCCCGCTATTGTTCACATCTACTGCTTGAAATTCGCAGAGATCCCAGAAATGACCACTGACTTCATGGGATGCTATATGTCATCATCATTATTGCGTCATTGCACGCGATATCTGCTTGTGAGCAGTTGCTTCGCGTTATTGATTTCAGTGGTGGTGCTCCAGTAAGACTAAAAAGAACTATTCCCACGCGACACAAACAACACAGCGGCCTAACGGAACATGGCGCCCCCTTCCCCGCCCTTCGCCACCCATGTTCTGTCCATCTTGGTTGCGTAGAACTCGCGAGGAGAAGAACCTTGCAAGCCTAATAAAACTATTGTGAAAGACGGAAGAAAGCTCACACCAATCACCAGCTCTGAGAATCAAAGAGCAAAGCAATTCATTCTCACGAACAACCACGCTGGAAGTTAAGAAAGTGTGGAAGGGCGGGAACTCCATCACTGGGCTTTATTTATCAATGCAAACGAGAAATGCAAATCCGCCTTTGCTTTGATAGAAATCTGCTCCGACTAACTAGCCTCGAGTGTGCCTGAGTTTTAATGCGTGGAGCTATTGTTAAATTTGAATAATTAATTTATTTGTATGTTTAGTGAGTATTTGCTGCCAAGGTGTATAAAGACGACCCCAGATAGTGTGATACCGCTTCAGTTTGCTGAATGCCACTTCAAAGTGAAGAATGCAACCTCAAAGCAAAGCGTTGAATGTCCCGCTGGAGCACGGAATTCTGTGTCAGAGTGCTCACTTCAGTGAGCACATTACCACTTCAGTGCATGGAATGCTACTTCAGAGAATGGAATGCCCTCACAAAGCACAGAATGCTAGTTCCCTGGTGTCACGTCAGAGCATGGACTGCCACTCCAGAACATGGCCCATCCCTTCACAATACAGATTGCTGCTTCAGATCTTGGAATGCAACTGACACGGAATGCACACGTTCAGTGTGGGATGCTGATTCAGAGCATGGAATGCCCTTTCAAATAGAATGTTTTTTCATAGGTGTCATTTCAGAGCATGGAATGCCACTCCAGAACATGGTAGGCCCCTTCAGGAAGCAGAATGATGCATCAGAGTGGGCAATGGTGCCTCTGAGCACTGGAGTCCCTCAGTGGACGGAATACTGCTTCTGAGGTTGGAATGCAAATTTAGAGCGCAGAATGCCAATTCAGATTGTGGTATGCCCCTTCTGGGCATGGGATGCAACTTCATGGTACAGTGTTTCTGAGTGCTTCAAAGTGCGATATGCTCTCCAGGGCACAAGTTATAAAAAAAGCATTAGCATAGCCAATAGGTCTCGCTTTTGGGACCTTATAAGTGTTTAATTATCCAGCACAATATCCTTGGTGCAACAACATCAAGTGTTGCATGGCTAAACACTTATAAGGTCCCAAAGGTGAGACCTATTGGCTATGCCAATGCTTGTTTTTAAAGTGGGCGATGTGTGAATCTATTAGACATTGAGGAGAAATGTTGTGTTTATGTTTCATGCAATAGGCATAAAAAATATATTTTAGATGAAACATGACCTCACAGAGGAGAAGTGGGAGGATGTCACAGAAATCTGAAGTAATATTAGTGAGCTGCTGCAGGGGTACAACATTGAAAACACATCACTGCCCCTGAATATCACATGTAAACACATTTAGAATTTGGACCAGTGTGCCTATGCGCCAACAGTGACCTGGCCAAAGAGGGCATGAAAGAGCTGAAATTGTATCAAATTCAAGGCTGTCCTGAGCAGGGGCCCCCAAAATACGTTTGGCCCAGGGCCCCAAAAATAGATGTCCCTGAGCTTACTATCCCAGAGCTCAGTGAACCGTCAGTCAGTGCCTTTGTGGGAAGCATTTCTTTGGCAGTTGTTAGCCCAGCTCCATAAAGAAATTAGGCTTGGCATTTAGAAGGACCCACTAAAGGTGAACAGTTAAAATACTTTAGAGACCGTAACTCACCTTATGGACATTCTAGGTACCCTTGGGTTTTGCAAGTTTGACGCTGGACACAGCAGCTTTTTCGGCCTCTACTTTGAACTCTGGCTTCAAGGCAGCACGTACCGCCTTGGCACAGATGTGAGAGTAACGGATGTAGCTAGAAAAAAAAAAACATTTGGTTAGAAAAAGTCTGTTTTCATAGAGAAGAAATCTACCCAAAATTCAAAGTGTTAATCCAGAAGATTGACAACCCTCAACAACACCCCTGCACAAATAGGTAAGACCACAAAAATCCAAGGCATCACAAGCATCGGCCAACAGGTCCAAAGACCTGGTCCAAGCAAAGTTTTGTTGCTGGCAATCTCATTAAAAGGTTCATGGAAAACTGAGATGGTTGCCATTTCTGACCAGAAATCGTGCATTTTTAGACTATTTATTTCACATAATTTCCTTATTCTACATAAATGTGACTTTGCCTAAAACACACTTTACATACACTGTGTTATTTTACTGTGCTATGTCACTGAGCAGTACAAAGCACTGAAAAAGGTACACGTGAATGAAATTTTAAAAACGCTGCATGCATTTTCCAGACTGGATGGTTCTGACCAAAGCAGAAAATCATGTTGCAAATTTGAGGGGAAAGCAGTACCATCCAGGGAAGACGGACAGTAAGATGTACAAAGTTCGACGAAGGAAAAACACACACCACAACACATTTGCTTAATACTACTACTAAGAACACAAGCTGAAAAATAAATTGTTCACTTTATGAACATCTGTTCTAAGATCATAAACGTCAGCGCATATGAAAAGATGTCGAAGACACACAGGAAAAGTATTCTTTAGATGTAGTTTATTGTAAGGAAAGGAGAGCCGTCCCAGCAGGCAGGTCGATGGCAAGGAAATAACTGCCCCAACTAGAACACTGTACATGGAACATTCACAGTGACATAGGACGGTTCCAAGTTGCGCAATGCACATCACCACACCTCCCCTCTTTTGGAAAGAGAATCACCAAAACATCAATTACAGTGAAAGTAAAACACAGATCATGGGAAAGTAAATAAGAGATACAATAGGGTTGAACATAACTTCGCAGCTTGTTAGATTCAAGTGAAAAGTACAACAGGGTTAAACATAATCTCGCAGCTTGCTAGGTCTGACAGACATTCTAGTGCTTTTCCTAACCCCATCCCCCTCTGAAACATTTTTAAAGTTGACATTACTTGGAAAACCAGAGGGATCTTTTGCGATTTGGGAAGTACACCACCAATTACCATTGGTCAATCTGACCGCATTCTTGCGAGTATCCACTACTTGCTGAGAATCTAAAAACTTTGAAAGACCTTTCCTAACTGAAACAGGATTTTTGACTTTGACCCAATCTCCAATCTGAATGTTGTGAGACATTTTCTTTCCAGGTTTAACCTGTTTAGAACACACGTCAGAGGATTTTCTATGAGCAGCATCCCACATATTGCTCATGTCGCCACTTTGATGAAAATTTCTTACCATCCAGAAAGGATATACTTGTGAACAAGCTTTCCTCCCTCTCATGAGTTCAAAATGAGTATAATTGGTAGCAGAATGAGGGGAAGTGCGGTAGGACCATACAAGATCTTTAACTGCTTTAAATACACAACTTCTAGATTTGAAAGCAGATTGAACACACTCCACAATAACTCTGTTAAATCTTTCAGTCTTGCCATTGCTTTGCGGATGATAAAGAGGAGTTCTGGTGTGTTTGATACCACACGACCTCAAAAAGGAGTTCATTTCATGAGAGATGAATTGAACTCCGTTATCGGTTAAGATTTCCTCTGGATAACCTTCTCTCAAAAAGATACTATTCAAGCAATCAATGACACTTTTAGAATTTGGTATACTGATTGGTTCAACATCGACCCACCTTGACAAATGATCAATGAGGACCAAAAAAATATTTGGAGTTGTTGGGAAGAACATGGAATTGTCCCAAAAAGTCCATTCCCAACTTCTGCCAAGCACGACCTGGAACATAAACCTTAGATTCAACAAGGCCTTCCAACACTAATACCTTGTCACTGGCATTACAACGTGGACATAATCTGACCATCTCATCTATCTGAGAGTCCATTTTTGGCCACCAGAAATCAGATCTCACTTTTCTTTTAGTAATAGTAGCACCGAGATGGCCAGAATGTGCTGCCAAAATAATTTTCTCTCTAAAACATGATGGAGGAAGCAACTTGTCACCACGGACAATTACACTATTTTCCATTGAGAGCTCAGTGTTAATTTTCCAAAACATTTGGAGATCGGGAGAAAGACATTTCTCCTTCGGCCACCCCTTTTTGATAAGAGAGGAAACTTCTTTAAGGATTACATCATTACTTAGTGCTTTGATCCAATCATCCTCTAGAAAAGAAATGGGTTCTTGACAGACATTAGCAACAAAACACTCCTCTACCTCAGTCTCCCAATCTTGTTCATCACTGTCAGTTATGGGAAGCCTGGAAAGGCAGTCAGCTCTGCTGTTTCTTCCCCCAGGTATGTATTCCACGCTAAAGGAGAATTCAAGTAATTTCGTGGACAATCTTGCTAAACGAGCTGTCGTACGTTTGACATTTTTTCCATTTAAGATATCAACCAAAGGTCGATGATCCGTTCTGAGAACAAAAGACCTGCCCCACAAATATGATTTAAATTTCTCCACACTCCATGTGCATGCTAGAAGTTCTTTTTCAATGACGGAATATTTCCGTTCCACAGGACGGAGGGTGCGGGAGGCAAAGCCAACCGTATACTCCTTCCCGCCAGAACATTGAGAAAGAACTGCACCCAAACCATACTCACATGCATCAACCGTGACAAAAGTTTGTCTTCCTTCAACAAATGCTTGTAAAGCTGGAGCCGAAAGTATATGATCTTTGATGATCTGGAAACCTTTTTTGCATTCTTCTGACCACTCGAAAACAGCTCCTTTCTTTAGTAAAGACCTGAAGCATTCAGTAGTTTTTGCAAAATCTTTCATGAATTTTGCATAAAACTCACACAAGCCGAGGAAAGACAAAAGTTGTTCCCTGTTTTGAGGAGCCAGTGCCTCAATAATACTCTTAACCAAACCAGGCCTAGGCTTGATACCTTTTTCTGAAATATGTCCTAAATACTCTATTTCTTTGGCCTTGAAAATACATTTAGTTTTCTGCAGGGTTAAACCTCTATTCTCGAGAACTTCGAAAACTTCATTAATTGCTTGGTCGTGCTCACTCTCTGTTTTGGTGAAGATGAGAATGTCATCTTGAAAGACCACTACATTGGGATTATGGGCAAACATTTCCGACATGAGTCTTTGAAAGACGGCTGCGGCTGATGCCAGCCCAAAGGGGAGACGACAGAATTGGAAAACACCATCAGGAGTGACGAAGGCAGTGAGATGTCTAGATTGAGGGTGCAATTCTACCTGATAGGCAGCTTTGAGATCGAGTTTCGTAAACCACGAAGATGATCCCACTTTGGCAATAAGGTCTTCAATTCGTGGCAAAGGAAACCCATCAACCCAAATGGCTTCATTTAGGGTGCGTAAGTCAACACACATTCTCAAATCTCCTGACCTCTTCTTGGCTAAGACAATGGGGGAAAGCCATAGAGTAGATTCGACTTTTTCGATGATCCCTTGATCACACAGAGCCTTCAAATGTTTAGACAGATCGCTTCTGATGCTCAAAGGAACATTGCGTAATTTGTGCTTGGTGGGAACAACATTGTCTTTTACTCTGATGGTATGCTGAAAGTTAGTGATTTTTCCAAGACGGTTCTCGAAGATTCTACTAAACTTTTGCTCCCAAGTGTTGTGCGCATGAATGCATAGTGTATTATTAGTAATCGTGGTAACAGGAGTGTCTTTAATCTGTTTGTCGATGAAAACTGGATTAGCTAATCCTGGCTTGATAGTTAGACCTATTTCAGCTTGGTGGATAAGACCAAGAACATTAATTCCTTTCTTGGCCACATACACCTTCCCCTTGATGGTTACTCCTAATACATTGATGTCGGCCCAGAAAAATCCAAGTAAATTAATCCTACTGCCTTCAAAGGCTACAGTAAGGATATCTGGGGGTAATAAACTCTTGTTATGCCAAAATTTGGTGTATTTATCTTGTGAAATAATGGTTATGCGTGCACCAGTGTCGACTAGCAACTGAACGTGATCTTTTCCAATGATAACATCAACTTCGGGATCAGGAATGTCATGAGAAATACTTTTGTCATGGGAATCCATGACTACTACTACATATTCTTGATGCATGACGTCTTCATGAGAAAGATCACCCTCATACGGAAAATTGTCATTATTTTCGTTCATGCTTTCATCATTGATGACACATCGAACATTTCCTCTTGTGCCTCCTCTCCTGCCTCTCATGCACATCTTAGCAAAATGCCCCATCTTACCACACTGTCCACATTGTTGATTGGCTGCAGGGCAGTTCTTAAAGGAAGAAACATGAGAGGAAGAACCACATCTATAGCAGAACATTCTAGAGTCAGACTGTCTGAATCTACCACCTCTAGATAAATTGGTTCTTCTGAAATTGCCACGCGGCACAAAAGGAGTTCTGGTTGCAGGAGAATTAGAAATAGCACCAGAGATTGTGGTATTGGACATAGCACCAGAGATTGTGGTATTGGACAAGGCTGTTTCCAGCTGTTTGACATCATCCATAGAGGTTTCTATGCTTTTAGCTATATCTACCGCCTTATCTAATGAGGGGTCTTTACACGTTAGCAACTTCTTTTGAATTTCCTTACAATAGCAACGTGCAACAAGCTGATCTCTAATAAGCTGTGATGTGAAATTGTCATATTCACAATTTGCAGCTAACATTTTTAAAGCAGTTATAAAGGTATCAATATTTTCATCACTCTTTTGTGTCCTTGTGAAGAACTTATACCTATTTACAACTAAGTTTTTTGTTTTAGTAAAATATTTCTCTAATTTCGCCTTAGCTATTACAAACTCATCAGGATCTTGACCCTCAGGTGGATCATATGGAGGTAAATGGTCAAAAACATTTTGACCATCGACCCCCAAATGGTAGTACATGAGGTTCTTTTTCCTCTCCGGTCTATATCTTTGACCATCAATGGCACCCAAGTAAGCCATGAACGATCTGACCCATAATTTCCATTCCAATGGAGGATCACCAGGTACCTGCAAGAACGGAGCTGGTGGGGTGACGCTTTGCATAGTTAAATGGAATAGTTACTGATGAAGTGTAGGTAAATTCTGGTAGTTTGGATTAGTTTCAATAAAAGTTATTTGAAAATTAGGACATGTTCTAGACCTTCAATAAAATAAAATATGTACTGGTCGTGAAAAATGTGCTTTAAAATCCCCAGAATTTACTTCCACCCACAAAAATGTGAGCATATCACAGAAGTAATATGCCGCAAAAATTGTACACACTGTAATAATTGTGTGTGTATCACAGAAGCAATGAGTTGTCTTGAAGAAAGGAAGAAGAAAGGAAAAAATTATTGTCCAATTCTGGTTTAGTTCCAGCTTCCGTCACTAGATGGCAGTGTGAGATAGAAAATCCTGTCTTTCTCTTTGAATTCCGAGACAGCGTGAGAATTTGTTCAAACGCTGTGAAATTAAAACAAGCATTGGAAATGCAATAGGTCTCGCAGCATTAGAGTTAGTGCTTTTAGAATTGTTTATGGGTTTTTTGTAAATCTTTAGCATTTTTGTTTCCTGTAGCCAATGCTAAAGAATTAAAAAAAAAAGCCATAAACATTTCTAAAAGGCCCGCAAGTCCTTACCTGCCAGCGAATTACGAAGGATTACTAAATGGCGTGTTTAGGCATTCGGAGCAGATGTAGACCCTCCCTCTTAGGGTGCCCGCACACCTGACTCGGTTCGCAGCCAGGGAGCATTTGATTTCTGCATTCTGTGCCAAAATCGTATTTTGTCTTTTGCAATTCTGCAGCTAAGAGATGAGCTTTTATTGTTAAGTAGGCGTATTCTAATTGCATAAAAATTGTACATTTCAATAGTATGATATTCTACACATTGTTGCAGCAGGGCCTACTGTTACAAAGGCTGGATTGGAAAGATGGGCCGTTTTTTTTAATATACATTTTTTGATTTTGCACCGATTACCGTACATGGTCGTAGTGCCAGCACATGGGGGCATGTGTATTTGTGTAGAGTAAAGGGACGAAAGTAAAGACATGAAAGGCGCTGGCTGGTGTCCATATCACACACATGCTTTGTAGCCTTTGTGTTTTTCGCTCATTCGAGTTATTAGTACCCGTTGTTACTTTCCTAAATCACAAGGGACTAAAGCCCTCTTGTTCGTACTCATTCTGGTGGCAGTTTCCAGATCAGGGCGCGGTCTCTTTGAGAGCAACAAATGAAAACAAATGAACTAGGAACACAGCTTCAAGTCATAACAAGCCGGCGTTGCGGGCTGATTCTGCTTGCAAAGGCATCATCAGCCTTCATTAACCACCAATGCCAGGCCCTGCCCAAGCCTCTAACCAGCTGCAGCTCCACTGACTTCACACATGGGGAGATTACAAATGACACGTCGGGTTACCCTGGGCCGCAGCCTTTTCTGCAGCGAGCAGCTCACCAGGCTGAAGCGGTTTAAAAGGGTCAGCGAAATCAAAAGAAAGTATTCACTCCTAGACTGACCGACTGTGACAGCGTTGTGCAAATTAGTGAGAAGGCACGAGATGAAAGGGGCTAGCGTGCTAATTAACATGTGTAATAGTTACTGCAAACAAACCAGTTACACCATAACTTGTTAGCCCCGTTTAAAGGACTCGAGAAAGTACGGGACCATGTAGGTTCCAATAAAAAGAAGAATAGTGGCATCTCCCAGTCGCAGTGCGGAAAAAAACCGAAGTGCGGTATCAAGCGCTAGATAACATACGTTATTGGAATAATTATCAGTTTCTATAGAGCTTTAACTTATTTTAAAACGGAACTCTCCCGACTTCCTTTTCAAATTGCTTTGACAGCATTTTCCATGTAAAAGACGTTTAAAAAGTGGAGTTTCAACAGCATCAGCAGTGCACCAATCTCACGCCCCCACTACACACACACGGAAGCCCATTTTCTGTAATTTCATTACAAGCCTCTCTCATACATGCATCAAGCATGTTAAAGCAAAAACGGTAACGAAACAACCCATACCCACAAAGGTAAAGCGCAAGAAGCAGCAGATAGCCCCAAATGACAACAAGACGGAGGGAAGAGAGGGGAGGGGGGAGGAGAAATGCGACACGGCGGGAAGGGGCAGGCAGGATGACTCAGGGGAGGGGGCGGAGCGGGGCAGAGCGGCATGTGGGTGTGAAGAAGCCGGGCCTTTGAAGTGAAGCTAAGCTTCACTTCAAAGGTGTCGGAGGAATGCGGGCGGCTGTGCACGCGCTTTTAAGCTCAATGCACATGCGCATTGAGCTTAAAAGTCACGGGCACTGCAAGGAATCGCCACGATTCCTTGCAGTGTGGATAAAGAGTGGATAACTCGCAATACTCTCGCCTTGCTCGATGCGCATGCGCATCGACAGGCGAGACCTAAAAAATAAATGCTTGACAAACACATGTAGATGCTGTGTGTGTCAGCGCAGCGTTACAAGCATTGTCTGGTAAGGTGAGCAATTTGATCTCGAGGAGGATCTCTATTCGATATGTAGACAGGGCAACCAGCACTAAAATCGATTTGTTGCATGTGGCTTCATCACAGTCAATAACGAAGGAATAAGTCAAATATTAGATGTGTAAAATTACTAACTCCCTTTGAATTGGTAATGTAGGTAACAGCCCAGCGCTGGCTTCGGTTGGTATGCAGTATTATCGAAGTCAGTTGCTATGGAGGCTTGAAGTCAACAAATGGTTTCTTAGAACAGTTGAAATGCGTCAGTGCGTTAAGACGTGCCTGTAATTGGTTAACAATGCGCTGCAGACAGTCCCGTCACTTATTTAATATACGACCACGTCATCACAATCATGAAAGTAGCGTTCGGGGAAGGTTCCTTCAGCTTCGTGGAACACGGTGAGAAACATGACGCATCTATTAATTTGAAACGAAAATGTTCCTTTAATTTCGTGCGCTTGCTAGACCGGGGAATCACCTCTGTGAAATATGTCTTCAGTGAGAGTTTTTTTTTTTTAAAGGCGATAAACAGATTTCTTTAAGTTTTCCCCTTATTATCTTTCCAATGCTATCGGAGATAGACTATGTAAGTAATGTTCGTGGGAACGGCTCTCCTGAACGAATCTATGTTGTATAGATTAAATGATGTACTCACGGTTTAGCGTTGTCAGTTGAGGAGTGAAAAAAAAAACGGGTTGGAAGGAAAGTTCTCCTTGATGAATAGGAGGAGACGTAGGGTAGATCCCGTCCTCAGTCGCCAGTGAAAAGATGTCGAAGACACACAGGAAAAGTATTCTTTAGATGTAGTTTATTGTAAGGAAAGGAGAGCCGTCCCAGCAGGCAGGTCGATGGCAAGGAAATAACTGCCCCAACTAGAACACTGTACATGGAACATTCACAGTGACATAGGACGGTTCCAAGTTGCGCAATGCACATCACCACAGCATAGTTTCTACTGCACACATTATTGCTAGGCCCAGGTGGAGTTTCCAAACTGACCAAAAACTCTGCAGCATTCCACTGCGTGCGGAACACATTCGGTCACGCAGTTTGCCCTGATTTTTATCACCGGGTGTTTGACCGGCGCTAGAAAATCAGTGCAAAAAGGTCCATTGCGCAGAGCAGGAGGGCACGGCTTCTTTCTGCTTCTCGAGTAGACATTCTACTCGAGTGGCAGCTTCATCAACGCAAACAGAAGAATTCTCAACGCCAGCGATAGCAGCCACCCTCAATCGCCAGTGTTGAGAAAGCTCGCCGGGAGGTAGTCTGGAGTAAGATTTTCCTAGCTCACGTAGAACTCCAAGCACTACGCAGAGAAGGGAAAATTCCAAACTCTTAAAGCAGAACGGAATTTCACGCAGATGCCTAGCCCTTGCCGTTTCGAACTAGGAGACTTGGCTAACCAGAGAATGTAAGATTGGACAGCAGGCAAAAGCTTGACGTCAGCAACACCCAATTATGTTGAGACTTTGGATGGTGGACGAACAGCGGCACTCTTGTTGTTAGACTTCAGTGCCGCGTTCGATACTGTATCCCACGAGATCCTGTTACGGCGGTTGGAGGAAGTGGGCGTTAGGGGATCCGCTCTTTGCTGGTTCCACTCATTCCTCTCAGATAGATCGTTCCAGGTTGCTATCCCTCCCGGGAAATCCACCTCTTACCCGCTCACTTTGGGGGTCCCACAGGGATCAGCGCTGAGCCCCACTTTATTTAATATCTACGTTAGACCGCTGGCTGATGTAGTCAAACGCTGGGGCCTGACAATGGTCTCCTACGCGGATGACACACAGCTGGCGGTCACGTTAAGTGGGGACTCAGCAGGGGAGGCCCTCAAGTTCTGTGAGGGGCTTCGTGCGGTGGCCAATTGGATGAATCAGAACTGTCTCCAATTGAACACTATGAAAACAGAGGTCATGGTGTTTGGTAAGCAACCTGGGTGGTGGAATGATCGCTGGTGGCCTTCTGAGCTTGGAATAATCCCAACTCCCATTACAGAGATAAAAAACCTTGGAGTCTGGTTGGACCCCTCCTTGAGCTTTACGTGTCATACTGAGAGGGTAGCTGCTACCTGTTTTGGCGTTATTAGAGGCATCAGGCCAGTATTGAAATTTTTTGATGCCCCCACCAGACAGCTCGTGGTCCAGGCCTCAGTGCTATCCAGGTTAGACTACGCCAGTGCTCTGCTAGCAGGGACCAACCAGGCGGAATTAAAAACGGCTGCAGCGAGTACAAAACGCCGCGGCAAGAGCGGTAGTCGGCCTGCCTAGGAGATGTTCGGTCTCAAGAACATTGCAGGCGCTCCACTGGCTTCCAGTAGCCAGGAGGATTGAGTTCAAGGTGCTCTGCCTTGCTTTTAAAATTTTAAAAAGGTACAGCCCCACCCATTTTGGAGAATCTTCTGACCCCATATGTTCCCTCCCGACCCCTGAGATCGATGGTCAGAATTTGTCTGTGGTCCCACGTTTTCTGTTGAGCAGGACTGGCGGCCGCTCCTTCCGAGTGGTAGCCGCAAAACTCTGGATCTCTCTTCCTGCGGAAATTCGAGCACTGGAAGATCTTTTCCAGTTTAGACGTGCGATAAAAACAGTACTTTTTAATAAAAACTTCTGATTCGGCAGCTATATGTAATGTTGTGTTTACCTTCCTGGGCGCCAGGACGCCCCTTTGCTGGGGCAGCTGTGCGCGATACAAAAGTAATTAACATAACTACTGAAGGTGCACTGTCAGGCACTTTTGCACAACAAAAAAACCTAAGAATAAATCAATAACCTATAGACCTAGTTGAAGTCTATTGGTTGCAGCTTGTATGCTCATAGAAAACTAGATAAAAGGCAAAAGTTAATTTTGCACACCCATAATACTCATGCATCATAGAATGCCTCATTTCCTGATTTTACATTACCACAGGTAGTGACATGAAGAGGAGTTAAAAACCGTTTAAGAAACCAATATATGGGGAATAGAGAAAAATAGTGCGCTGCAAACTACGTAAATGCAGTGAAAAGGACGGCCGTATGGAATTGGGGCAGTCTCCCTTCGAGGGATCAAACCACCATAAGGAGGGACAAATAAAACAGATGCCTCTATCAGGAGCACCGATTTATGCACGGCATGAAGAGGAACCAATTAAAAGTGATGGGAGTAGTTGGAGTCCCTAGAGCCTGTCACTACATGTCGAAAGACCGCACATGTGCTGCCTAGGCTCGACCTAAAAAGGACATGAGTGGACTTTATGGGTCAGGTGATTTACACTAGTTTTCTTTCACATGCCTGCTAGGTATGGTAGGTCACGTTTGTTGGCTGATGTGAGAATGTAAAGAAAAATTTAGCATAATCCTTCCCTCCATAACCTTAATATAATTGAAACTTCCCTTTATGTTTGCTAGGATTTTTTTTCCATTTTCCTTTCTTTCCCGTGTGACTATCACATCTAACTGCTTTTGCAATCACTGTTTTGGTAAATTAGAATGCAAGTTGTTAAGAGAAGTGTTAATGTTAGGGAGGAGATGCTTTCATTTGCATCTAAAAGGCTGTCTCCACCCTCTGACAAAAAAAAGACAAAAAGCTGGAAACTACACTTTTATTTTGCATTTCACAACTCTGTACTTTGGTACTACCATATAGAATACTATAGTCTATTTCTTTTATTTTATCAAATCATCATGTTACATTGTAGTTTTGCTTCTAACAGTCAATAAGGGCTTAAAACCTCAGCATGCAAAAGTGCTGATAAGGAGTCAGTTGTGAGCTGGGTTTTAAAATGTTGTAAAGCTGCCTCCATTTCAAAAACGTCTCGTTTGGTGTGTAAAACCAAAAGCAAACCCTGCTCACATATTTTGTGAGGGTTCACTCACGTTGTGCATTCAAACAAGCATTGGCAATGTGGATAAACTTTCCTAAAGCGTGGTGGAAAGTTCATCACTGAGCAGGACGGGTACAACACAAGTAGCTTACACACTAACCAGTGAGTGAGCAAGACTAAAGGACTGTTGAATGATTTCAATGACAAACATATAGGTAGTACAATACCCCTGCAAGAAACAGCCAAACCTGCTATGGAATCACAGTTTATCTGAGTACTCACATAGGATAATGAATGCTCACCTACCTACTATGGTATGCTACATTACTGTGTTCAAGATCTTTCGCTGGGAAACGAAGCATTCAAGAGTACTACTGTTCATTGGTAGTACAGTTTGCCAGCTAGGGCTTCTCTAGTTTGGGTGATGTTACGTCATTTATGTCTACATTTATGTTCTCCCTTTGTTAAATTGTCACACCTATATCAAAATTGCATGCAGGTGCTTTACTGGTATTTCTACCACAAGATTAAATGCAGGAGGCCAGAGCAACAGCAGTGGCGTAACTAAAGTTGAGGAGGCCCCCCCTGCAAGGTACACGGAGGAGCCCCTACTACGGATTTAATCCAGAGCTCTCAGGCCTGAGTACTGTGCTCAGGGGCCCCGCGGGGGCCTGCGTTACGCCCCTGAGCAACAGACCATACTCTTCTTTTCCATCAAAATGTTTTGTGCTTGAATATGCCCCTATGGGCTCAGGCAGACTCCCCAACAATACAACCTGACCTTCCATCAAATATTGTAAAATAATCCCAGCTTCATAGGGCAGGTTTACCAGCCTGGGGAGGGGTTATTAGGTCCCACTGCTTGAAGAAGTTATGCAACTTGTAATTGATGAGCCCTTCAGTTTAGCATGGCAAGTCACTAATCGTAACCTGTGCCAAGAACAGGCCATGCCCAAGTTGCAGTTTACTGGGTGTGGGCTGATACTGTGAGCTACGCACCCAAAACCAGAGAATCTCCTACCCTATTATCACTGCCAAAAGAGAAATGGAAGTGAGACAGTGACTGCCAGGTATCATAATTTTCAGCTGCCATATCTGTGTTGAAGTGTGTCTGGAAAAGCAGCTCTGAGCTCATAAGTGAGTTCTACTTTATTTACAAGTTTTACATAAAAAGTTAATTTTTGTTTCACTTTAGCAACTTAGATTATAGAATTGCACTGAATGGCCTTCATTAAAATGAGTGATCCACAACCCTTCTGCTGCGATAGTTTATTAATGACTCAAGCGGCCCAGTTTCTTCTAAATAAGCCTTTTTTGTATGAATGGGGCAACAGTATGACCTATTAAACCATATACAAGAGAGGTTGTTGTACAGAGTACATCCTGAAATATTTCAAGGAACTCTTGAATGTGAAGAACACTGAAAAGACAGTGCGGTGCTGAAAAGTAATTTTATAGTGTCATGCTGCCTGCTCAAGATTGGAAACCAGGTTTCCTGATTATATTGTGCAATTGAGATCCAGGATAAATAACACATTCTTTCCCCCTTAGGCTCGGATGACAATTTTATTGGTGACCCAAGAGGCAAGTCGGTTGTCTTGTACCTCCTATACAAGGCCATTACTGTTATGGAAGGGGTAACATTATAGTATATCAAACTATACACACACACACGAGGTTTCTGTAAAATGCACATCATAAACGTAATGATTTTAAGATGCTGTCAAATGTGATAACTCTGAAAAGGAAGCACAGGAAAGAAAAAAAAATTCCCTAGTGTCAGTTTGGTCAAGCTGCAAAGCTGTGACTGCAACAAGCTTCTCTGTGTCAGTATGCCGCTACTTGTCTTGCTTGCCCTGTGTCCAATAGAAGCTTCTGACTGGCCTGGGTATGTAATGCAAGTCTATTTGTTTTTCTGGGTGATGGGGAAACAGCTGGGGAAACACCCCTTTTCATATACCAGCTACGCCATTAGGAAGAAACACTGCTGCCCTCCTTCAGAGGACAGGTACAGCTAGGGTAGCATCAGCACAAGCTTTTCCGCTTACTGAACAGCTACAAATTGGGCAGTAGCAAAGCAAGCTTCCCTCCGTCTCAGATGACAGAGCAATCTTTCATTTCCCAGCAACACAGAACCAGCAGGGTAGAGTTGTACAAGCTTTCATCGTTCACAGAACATGAACACTTAAGTGACAAGTAGCTTACAGGGAGTACTCTAGACTAGAGCTTAACTCGCCGAGAGGAATATTTAGGAGGATGAATGAGTGAAAAATGTGAGTTCTGACACCATTCTCTCAGATATTTCACGCAGCACTCTGAAAATCCTGCTCCAATGAAACCTGTTTGTGTTGATTCTTAACTTTTCAATGTATTGAAAAATTGCAGTAACCTAGGTCAGTGTTATTTATAGCAGCCTCCCCGCAGACTAATTAGCGATGCTGTAGACAGGCAACAAGCTCTTCAAAAAGGTTTTGAGTGGGGTGCATCAGACTGTACGATCCAGCCTCTTCAAACTGTAGAGGGCCTCCAGAGAGTTACTGAATTTAAAGTGTGAGGTTTCTGTGTATGGCCGAGTTGTAGAGCAGCCCATGAACGTTTGCAATAAAAGCACCGCACAGGAGGACGAATGATATACGCCAAACAGCCAACACCATGGGGCGAGAAGAAAACCGCTTAGGAGAGGCAAAGCAAACTCTAATAAATCGGTAAAACTAGGTAGTATGCGGCTGGCTAACTGTCACACCAGGATAATAAAAAGTGCACCGCTGAGAACGTATTACTTGGAAACTAGACAGCTCTCTGCTGCAACCATACTATGTCTCCTTAACACCATTTGAATCCCGAACTGCCTCACTCCAGGGTAATTTAACCCGGAAATCTAAGTAAACGTCCACCGGAAATCGATCGCCAACTGAACACGGTTAGTACGCATCGCAGACGCATGTCTTTAGCGAACTCTGTGATTGTTCTGGATCCAAAAACTACAACAGAACCTCCAACGACCCCTGCAACTGGGCCAAAAGGAAAATACTGAAATAGCACCCCCACCCCTCATTTTAAAAGCCCCAAATATGGCAGAACAATCTCTGTTCCGGTAACACCCCACCCTCTGTACCTGAGTCCGGCCTGTCTCCAGAACGCCACCATCTTTGCTACCGGTGCTGGAGCTGCAGTATGATCTGCTCGTGCGATGGCGGACAGGCAGGGGGCGGGACTCAACCCAAGGGTAAAAGGAGAAAAGCTCTGCAATCAGCCAATTAGACAGCGCGCCGGTCAGCATGAACATAAAAGAAATACTGCAGAATCCGGCGGAAATACAGGTCAGAGTGAAAGGCGAATCATATTGTAGTAAAAAAAAATAACAGAAGGTGTTGATACAACTGCATTTCCAACAGAACATATACTAACGAGTGACTTTATTTGTCCATGCCGAAAGGAAGAGAAAAACACATTGGCCAATGAAACATATTGTCCTGGTCATAATACGGAAACGACGATGTTTAATGCAGTTCATCAAGAATTTCCAATACAGCAGGTCTGGCATTTGTGGAAAGTTGAGTTTTTGGCGTTGTAAATTATACTTTTTATTTTATTTATGTTTAGTTTTTTTTGTAGTTGAGTGGATGCATGTTGTTTGTAGTGGGATCATGTGGTTTGAATTGGAATTGTTAGTGGTGGAATTGTGTGGGTTGGATTTGGGTGGTCTATGGTGTATTTGTGTTTTGTTAATGTGGGGTAAACAATAGATACAGGTGAGAGGTGTATAAATTAGATAGAAAGTAAGAATCAGAGGGAATGGTAGTTTGTGTATTAAGCAGTGAATGAACTGTAGACAAAGTAATATAAATAGTGTGTGAGAAAGGGATAGAAGGGAAGAGAATGTTATAGATGTATAGAGAGGCTGTGGTTGTTTATGTAGAAAATAGTGAAAGAAGAGTAGGGGAGTGTGTGTGTGTGTTATTTCAAAGTTATGGTATTGAAAGTGTGTAGAAAGATATAAGTGAACTAATAGTATAAATGCTAGATTAGTGTGTGAGAGAGCGAGATAGTGGTGTGAAAGATTATGAGAGGGAGTTGTCTCCAACATATGTGATAAATTGTGCCAATGCTATAGCAAAGTTAAACAACTGTAATGCGCACATCTGCTGAACAGACAGAATAAAAGAGTTATACATTGGATTGTTTTTTTTAATTAAAAGTCTTCCTCTTATATATTTACACACACATACTGTCATAATACAAAACAGCAAGAACACAACATTAATATGATAAAGCAGAGCCAATAAAAACCAGATCATTTTCCAATTGTTTTCTCAAAGGTGATGAGTACATGTTCCTACAATTTACACAAACTTTAACATTTAGTATTAATACAGCATGTGTACTAATTTAAAAGGTGTCTAGTTTTGGGCACAAAATGGAAAAGCAAATTACATTAAGTGGGAACAGTGATGCTGCCACAATTAAAATAAATAAAATATTAAGCACAATGCAGCTGGTCCTTCCCATGCTGCACAACATTTGCTTAACAAAACAAAGTAATAACAGAATGCCAGCATGCAGTAGTGCAGAGTAGAGTGGTGTAGAGTTTGGTGACATAGAGTGCAGTGTTGCAGAGTAGAGTGGAATAGAGTGCAGAGGTGCAGGGTGGCAGTGAGTGCATTGGCATAGAGGGCAGTGGCATAGAGTACTGCAGAGTAGAGTAGAGTGCATTAGCATATAGTAGAGTGGGCTGGTGTAGAGTGCATTGGTGTAGAGTGTTGCAGAATATAGTAGTGCTGAGTACCATGGTGCAGAGTAGAGTGCTGCAAAGTAGAGTGCAGTGCTGTGGAGTGGAGTGACATAGAGTAGAGTGAACTGGTGTAGAGTGCATTGGCGTAGAATGTTGCAGAGTATACTGAGTGCAGTGGGTTAGAGTGTGGTGGCATAGATTTCAGCAGCTTACAATGCAGTGTGGTAGAATGTAGTGGCAT
Organism: Lissotriton helveticus; assembly: GCF_964261635.1. NCBI lineage: Eukaryota > Metazoa > Chordata > Amphibia > Caudata > Salamandridae > Lissotriton > Lissotriton helveticus. The sequence goes on along the minus strand of NC_136068.1, from coordinate 154,987,605 downwards.
AGATTAGAGTGGTGCATAGTAGAGTTCAGTGGTGCAGAGTAGAGTGAAATAAACTTCAATGGTCTAGAGAGTGCAGTGACAAAGTGGTGCAGAGTGCAGTGGCATATAGTGCAGTGATGCAGAGTGGCATAGAGTGCAGTAGGACGGAGTGAAGTGGCGGAGAGTGCAAAGTACAGTGTCATAGAATGCAGTGTCGTAGAGTGCAGTGGCATAGAGTAGAGTGTCTTAGAGAGCAGTGACGTGGAGTACAGCGGTGCAGAGTAGAGTGCAGTGACAGAGTACAGCGGTGTTGAGTGCATTTGCGTAAAGTGCAGTGGTTTAGAGTGCAGTGGAATAGAATGCAGTGGCATAGAGTAGAGTGGCACAGAGTGGAGTAGAGTGGCATTGGGTGCAGTGACATAGAGTGGAAAAGCATAGAAAACATGCCACTTTCCAATTAAGTACAGCCAAGAAGAGGCACTAGCCAATAAGCCTGGTTTAATGTCTTAAAGCATGCTGAGATACCACATTAGAGGAAGACCCAAGACAGAAAGTCAACAGGGATGGGCAGAGAGAGCTTCAGTTGTAAAGTAGTACCTCATGTAGTTCAATACAAGCACTCAATTGTGAGGCGTAAGGAAACAACCAAACTGTCAATAGCATTTTGACAAAGTATAACAAATTCACTCAGATTGATAAAGCCAGTGGCTGAAAAGGGACTTAACCACAAACCACTCAATATATATTGTTAGCAATCAGACCTAAAATAACCAAGTTAGGGATAACATAAAAATGGTGAATGTTTATAAGTGGATTTCACAAAAGTAAAACAATACTTGCATGAGTGAACTAGCAAAGTTGTGAGGGCCTAGTACAGAAGTGCTATTGCACATGCAAATAAAAAAGGTGCTGAAAGCAAAGGTAGTGAGGGCGATAGATAGAGTGAGGGCGATAGACAGATAGAGAAATATGCAGCCTTGTAAACCACTTAGAATGCAGAGTGGAGTTACTAGGTTTAGGTTTAATATAATATATATAACGAAAAGAAAATGGAATTTCTTAGCGTACATATCTGTTAATACTGTAATACATTTGAAATTTATTATGGAGAAGGATTTAAGTAGACCGAGTTGAACACTATAAGAAGATGGGTGGGCTTTCTGAGTAAATTGTCCTATTCCTCGGTGAAATATGGGCCACGAAGTTAAACATTTTCAGGGTTGGTGATTGTTTAAGCTTTTCGTTCTACCCTGTTCAGTGTTCTGTCCTATATCTACTTAAATCAGTAGACCTACCCAATCTCTTGTAGCTCGTCATCTGTGCCTGAAATTACGTCATTGGTGATTAGGGGCCTGATTTACAATTTGTGACGGACATCTCGTTCGTCTAATTACAAGGCATTGCATCATTTCAGACTTGCAATAGGCCGGATGGATATCCCTCACGTTTGTGTCGTAATAACCCGCCCCTCCTAGTCCATATCAGTCCCTTATCTGGTGATTGGCGGATGGGCCAGACCTGGGAATCTGTGCAGAACCTCTCCGCCTTTGAGCGAGCTGAGGTAAGAAAAAACAAGACTATGCAAAGTGGTGATTCCGCTCTGAGAGTCAAAACTGTCAGGTTCATTATAGAACGAGCCTTTGGTCAAAGTCGACTTCCATAATTCGACTGCCTGCTAATGCTCACTAGACATGTTTTTCCCAGCGTTGCAAATGAAAATTTATTTTTAGACCCAACCATCACCAGGTCGGTCTCTCTGGCATTTAGTGCTTACCAGCCTATGAATGACTTACAGGTAGAGTGAGCATTTTTTGGCAGTTATTCGATTACACTACTGTTGGAAGGCTCGATGAATGTCATCAGACCAAGAAGCGAACTTTTCTTGTTGTCCTGTCTGATCAACAATATACAGCTGACCTTAACCAGCCCCTTAGTCTATCACAGGAAAGGATCTAAGATCTCAAATTAGATTGGCATACATTCATTCATATTGCTTCCTTGGCAGCCTCAGTAAAGAGGCCAGAGATTGAATGGGCCCAGATGCACATGTATATTCCCCTCTTCGCCCTCAGGCAGCACATCATTGCAGAGCATGTCCTGCTGCTGCTCACAATACCCACAAAAAAATAGCAAAAAAGAACTGCTTCTGGGAAGGGTGCATAAGGAGTGGGCACGTGTGTGATTAAAAATAGATCAGAAGAAGCCATGTTTGTGGGCATGGCTGCTCACAATACCCACATAAAAACAGCAAAAAAAGAACTGCTTCTGGGAAGGGTGCTTAAGGAGTGGGCACGTGTGTGATTAAAAAAAGTCATGTTTGTGGGCAGGGTCTGCATGGCGATGTTGAAAGCTTCATTTGCTGTGTTTAATTCGGGGTTGAAAGCAATGTGGGAAAGAGCAGAGGAAGTGAGCAGGCAGACACAGAAGCCAAACAGTCTGTGTAGCTGCCTTTAAAAGAGCACTAATTAGTGGCGGAAATGTCAGGGGGGGTCTCAAGGAGCCCCTGCAGGATGCGGTGACGGGGCTTATCAAAGAGGCATTGAAAGGGTTGGGTCACCCCAGTAGGCAGCCTGTCTGTCCTTTAGAGACATTTCAAAGGCATGCGCGGGCAGACCTGGGCTCTGTGAGGGCTCATGGAAGGGCTGGATGTTTACACCGCGCGGCTCACTAAGGACATTAAAGGGGTGCCCCCAAAGTGATCGCGGGCGCTTAATGAGATGTGTACCTCTCGGTTGGCCTTTGGTGGAGGGGGCTGGTCTTTACTCCTGCAGTCTGACTGGTGAGTGGCAGAAAGAAAATACTGCTTTTGTATGCATTTGTTTGGAACGGTTGGGCTTCCATGTTAATTTGTAGTGGGTAAGGCAGTGGCCCTCGGAGCCCTGACTGGCTATATTGTGTACACTTGGGTGGACCTGCGCCAGCTACCAGTCTTTGCACTGGTGGGGACGAGCAGCTCCTTTGACTGGTTTTCGAAGCACTAGTTCACAAGTGGGACTGTCAAACCTAATGTTTAGTACGTTTCGCAGTTGGTGTGCTTGTAGGACGATATTCCGCGAGAAAACCTGGACACATGGAGGCTAAGAAGTGACGCAAGAGGCTGCGTGTTTTGCAGTCCCTTCAGCAGGATAACGCAGTCACAGATCCTGGGCCAAAAATAATACTTACGTTTTCGCTTTTAATATTGTATGCTGCGATTTTTTTTACATACTAGAAAGTTGTTACTCTTCAAGAAACTGAGGATGCAAATCGTGTGGACACTTTTCAAATGACTAAATACAAATATAAAAAATACATTCATTCATACTGCTTCCTTGGCAGCCTCAGTAAAGAGGCCAGAGATTGAATGGGAGAGCATGCACGTGTAAGAAAAGGAGGACATACAGTGAATATTGGGAAAGAGCTGAACAGAGACTGAGGAGAAAGCAAAGAGTAACATGCTCTCGACATTGCGGGTGAGCGGATTCCTTTGAAGTCCGATGCGGGGGGCGAGGGAGCGGATTCCTTTGAAGTCTGATGCCGAGGCTCAGAAGCTTACAAATGGTGTGCGCTGTGCACGCGCCGGGCTCACATGTACTGTAGGCAATCCGCCTTTGGGTGCATTTTTCAGAGCCCTTACTTTATATCTCGCCAAGCATTCCTAACGGAATGACTTAGGCTCGACCTAAAAATGCTGAATGTATATAAGTGGATTTCACAAAAGTAAAACAATACTTGCATGAGTGAACTAGCAAAGTTGTGAGGGCCTAGTACAGAAGTGTTATTGCCTGTGCGTAACATGGAAATTAATATAAATATGTTTTTAAAAAAGAGAAAAGAAAGAAAAATACATTTTAGTTGATAGTGCTAACATTACATGAACCCCCTTGTGTAAGCAAAGGTAGTGCTAAAGGTGAGAAACATGACTTTTTCTTAAAAGCAAAGAAAATGAAAGATGAAAGGCTAACGACATCAAGATATGTGGATTAAAATAAAAAGAAAGTGATCAATAATTATAAAGTAAGTGGTACAATATGTTTAAATTAAATGGCTATGGAGCACTGTGTCAAGGGTTGCTTTTACTAATTTCTGGTTGGCTTGGTTGGAATTTTACAATTTCAAAGCTGTAATACTGTGCGTGGAGTGGTAAATGGCTTTTGTCATTTTACAGCTCCGCATGGACAGCACTATGCTAGTCCTATGCTTAAAGACTTTGCTGTAGAAATGGCAAAAGACTTTGTCCCTTTCTATCTTGGCATGGATGGCACTGTGCTAATCCTATGCTTAAAGACTTTGATAGAAAAGCAGACATTTGAGGTGAGCAGATCTAGAGTGTTGCTGGTGTTGAGAGTGCTATATACAGGAGCTGCTTTCCACCTAAATGTGAGAACTACCCAGAGTTCTCTGCTTCTTTTTTGCATAATTTATTTGTCACTCTATGCCTGAAAGGGTATTGTTTGACTTATACTGGGTGCTCCCTTGTGTCTGGACAAAGCTATACCTCGTCTGAAGAGCTCTAAGTAGAGCGAACCACTGTGTCAGGGATTGCTTTTACTCATTTTAGTTTGGCTTGGTTGGTATTTTATCAATTAAAAGCTGTAATACTGTGCCTGGAGTGGTTAACGGCTTTTGTCATTTTACAACTCGGCATGGACAGCACTGTGCTAGTCCTATCCTTAAAGACTTTTCTGTAGAAATGGCAAAATACTTTGTCCCCTTCTATCTCGGTGTGGATGGCACTGTGCTAATCCTATGCTTAAGGACTTTGATAGAAAAGCAGGCATTTGAGGTGAGCAGATCTAGAGTGTTGCTGGTGTTGAGAGTGCTCTATACAGGAGCTGCTTTCCACCTAAACATGAGAACTACCCAGAGTTCTCTGCTTCTTTTTTGGCTAAGGAGCATAGTCAAAATGTACAATATATGTAAACATTAGGGCTCATTTTAGAATTCAGGAGCACGGCCCTGGTAGATTGCATCAGTACATTTGCAACTGGTATGAACCAAGGCCATGCACACCAATTATATAAAAAATAAAAGGTCTGAATTTTGGGCATGCACTAATGAACTGGTTTGCTAATGAGCAGTAGTGAGCTCAGTACAGAAAGAGACAACAATTATGTCACAGGTAAACTGTTTGCTCCATTTATGTGTTGAGCAGAAAACATCTTGCACATTGAGTTTGATTAATGCTTGCCCCAGGGAGAAAAAGAAAATATAAAGGGGGTTCGAGGAAAGTCTATTTTTGTTTTATTAAATCGGTTAAAAATACAGCAAGTTTTGTACAAAATGAAACTTTAAAACCTTTGTTTTTACTACAATTGCATACAGGACTGCACAGTGTGTGAAATGGCTTTCATAGTTCCAAAAAGCTCAGTTAGTGAGCTATTTGGGAAGGGCCCCAGAAGAGTACCTGGCCTGTATTATAGACCGTTTAAGATATTCACTGGAGATACCCTGTCCCAGTTAACGACATTCCTTGAAAGTTTATCATGGTAGGAGCAGAGTGGACTTAACATGAAGTGGTTCATGCTCGGGCGCCTGCACCGGCAGGTCTTGAGACGTTGTTTGTCTGCTTGCATCCTTGGAATGCAGGTGGGGGTTTCTAACAGCATCCTCTGAAGTTAATATTGGGAAGTTTCAGTCCTCTAACACCGCACAACTATATTACATGCAGTAATAAACAGAAAGCAAATATGAGACAGGACTCTAAAACTGAAAATGTAGTGATTGTGACCTTCTCTGCTCCGGACAAATGTTTTATCAAGCACAAATTACGAAAAGGTAATGGTAAAATACTAATGTACACGTTTACATGTGTATTTGGAGATGATCTGTGTTTTTATTAATATTAAGATCCAAGTGGTGCACATCTTCGTGGAAAAAAAAGGTTTAACATGCATTCCAAAATAGTATTGTACCTTTCTAGTACATTATGGCCCAGATTCATCAAACAAAAATCAGCTTGCAAAGGGGCAGATTCTCAGAATCTGCCCCTTTGCGAGCGGTATTTTTGCATTTGGGATGCATCAACCCAAATGCAAAAAATCGCAATTTTAGAAATCGCTAAATTGCGATTATTTGCATTTAAGGATCCTCAAATTGAGATTCCTTAAATGCAATGCATGAAAGTTTTTAAAACAGCGAATTCGCTAATAGGGCACGCAAATTACCATGAAGTATGGTAATTGCAAAAACGTTGAAAAATGCACTAAAGTGCATTTTTCAAAGTTTCATGTTGCGCACACACATGCCCTAAGGGCATGTGTGTGCGCAACATATGTGCACATATCAATTTCAGGGGTGCAACAGGGTGTCCTTTGGACACCCCTGCACCCGTGAAATCGCAATCTCAATTTGCGAATCGCTAATTGCGATTCGCAAATTGAGATTGTCTTCCCATTCATTGGAATGAATGGGGAGGTATTCCTTAATTGCGACTCGCAATTTGCGAGTCACAATTAAGGAATTCTAAGAAATCGCTATTTTTTAAGTGATTTCTTGATGCATTCCATTTTGCTATTCCTTAATAGCGAATCGGTATTTTTCGCTATTAAGGAATCGCAAATTGGGTTGTTGATGCATCTGGGGGTATGTCTGTGAAAGTTGTAAAAACAAGCAACACACCGTGGACATGCGGCTTGGCTGGCACTGGCAGAGATTGGTTGGGGGATGCTGGCTGGGGCCCTTGGTGGCTACTCACTTCACAGACAGTGGGTGAACCTTAGCATTCACCACGGAGGCAGGGAGTGCATGCCGTAATGTCACCTCTGTTGTTCAGCTTGCCTGAGGCTTGGAGGCGCTTCATGGTAAAGCTGTTATCGTTACAGGGAGTTTGAAGGATTCTGGTGGTGCCAGGTAATCAATATGGACAACGGGAGGTGAGCGGGGAATTTACAACTTGGACAGCATGAGGGGGGGGGGGTTTGGGGGGGGGTGTAAGCAACCCTGACAATGGGTAAATGAAAAGCAGGACACAGGGCAGCGATTGAAGCTACGAGCATTAGCAGGGAACATGACCAGGAAATTAACAAAGGAAGCAGAGGCAAAAGAAAAAGTAGTGCGCAACATTGACGTAAATGGCCGATCGTGAAATAATCCATGTAACAGAGGTAGTCTCCAGGACGGGCCAAAACGGCAAAAGGAGGGAGGGATAAATGTAAGCTATTCACCAATGAAAGCAAAGGAATCTGGAAAAGCACATGAAAGGACCAATCATAAGTGAGGGGCTTTCTTAATGCTTAACGTAGCTACAGCACGTCTCAAGAGACATCGCTTGAGCTGCCTAGGCGAGACCTCAAAAGTGATTGCGTCCCATAAGATGTTTATGGCTGCTGATAACTTCAAGTGCTGTCCACCTCATTAGGCCTTCATAGCTTCGTTCTTTGTTTATGTCTAAGACTGTGAGTTCTAATACCTAGAGTGTCAAGTGATTTGACACTCTAAGGCAACTACCAGTACCATGCTGATTGGGTAAACAGCCTTAAAAATATTATATTGACCTCTGAGCCCGCCAGATTTAATCTTGTTTGTGTTGGTTGGTATCACTTGTACAAGTAAGGTTTGATGCAAAAAACACAGCTTATCCCCCTACAGCTGTTTTTTGCAGTTTTCTTTAGCCTGTGAAAAAACATACATTCTCGCATCCAATAGTGTTTTAATTTGACTGCCACGTGGTGCAGATTTGATCTTGCATGGTTCTGTTACAGTTTAAAAACATCCAGAAATCATAGAGGTCTGTGGTTCAGAGGGGGAGATTAATAATTTTTTTTATGTGTTCACTGTGTATTTGTTACATTAAGTTTACATTTCAGAAGGGAAAAATACCATATTTTAAGGATTCTTCTGATGTGTTTTATCTATTTATGCCACGAAAATAACAGCCAGGACTGTAAAATGTTGTTGAGTTGGTAAGATTAAAGCAAGGCCATCTGCAGGACATATACACTATTCATGCACACACATTTCAAAAAGGAGACTCTTAATTTTTTAAGCTAAAAATGTTATTTTACTATTCAACTGCCAAACCCTCCCCCCCCCCACTCCAATTAAAGTAAATGAGGAGATTAAATGACCTCCTTTTTTCTCAAATTCTCCTTCTTAGATTTTCTCAGATGCTGGCAATTATTGGACAATTCCACTATGTAGATACTTCCATTGCTCTCAAGCTTCCAAAGGTTATGAGTGGAAAACTCATTCAGTCCAAGCATTTTCCTCTGCATTGTGGGACTTCTAGTGCATTCATCCCACTACAAAATAAGGACTAAAAGGGCCAGAATGGAAAGAAAGAATCTAGCCTGATGGAACTACTCACACATGGACCAGGGAAACTATGGTTCCCTAATTTCTGCCGTGGTCCCACAGCTTAGCTTCCCAAGCATAGGTTAAGGAACAGCGCATTCATCGGAAAAAAGCAATCAGCACTTGCGTAATGAACTGGATGCCCTGGAGTATGATGACACTGCACCATTTTAGGTTTCTAATACATTGATGATTTTGTCATCATTGGGGACAATTCATAGCAATTAACTTCATTATGTGGCCCTATAGCACCGAGGGCTTTATTTACAAGATTTTGCCATAGGGCAGCGCCGCAGGCCTTCCTGCGGTGCTGCTCTACGGCAAAAGAAAAGGGCAGGAATGTGCTGTATCTATTAGATACAGTGCATTCCTGTCCTTTTCCCTTGCACTGGTGCACAATGGGTTGCCATACGCTAACGCAGGCACCTTTGCGCCTTGGTGCAAGGGTGCCTGTGTTGCAGGGATGATTGTTATTGTGCAGGAAGGGAATCCAAATCAATCACAAGACGCTTTTTCCTCTTTCTATGTGTTCTGCAGAATGCAGCACACATAGAAAATAGAAAAATGAGGAGAAATATAGGTATTTCTCCTCATTGCATTTCCCTGAGGCGTACGTTTTTGGCGCTGCCTCAGAGTTACGATTCCTCATGAATCTGGGGCAGTGTCAAAAAGCCATGAGTGTTGCTTGGAACTCCTCCAGCAACACACATTGCACGCCCCTTTAACACAGAAAACTGCATTCAATGGATCAATATTTACAAGGCTGCGTTAAGCCATGTAAAGTGGCTTAGTGCTGCCTGGTAAATATGGAGCAGGCCCCTGCACCACCAGAACGTCGCAAAAAGTGACCCTCCGGTAGCGCCAGGCCCGGACTGGCCGTTGCGGGCACCGGGCAATCCCCCGGTGTGCCGCAAGGGTGGGGGCCGGTTTTGGGCCCTGGGGGCCGTTTTTGTTACAGGGCCATTTTTGCAGTATAGCTGCAAAATCGGGCCTGTAACAAAATCGGCCCAAAACCGACCCCGGCAAAGAGCTCGGTCGCACCCACAGGGGGTCGGCCAAGCACTCTGCCAGGGACGGTTTTGGCTCTCAGTCCGGCCCTGGGTAGCGCACCCTCACCGTGAATGAAGCCCTGAATAATTAGAAAAAAACATGTTCCTCTGCTGGTGGGCTGAACGTTTTACCAAATGAATTTGTGCTAGTAAGCAAAAAGACAATTTATAGTGTGACTGGTGTGATCGAAATGCTACCACACACTATATTGTATTTAGACGATGAGTCTTCAACTGCAATATACTTGACACTTTACAGTGAAGTTCGGGACAAGAACCGTCACAAAGTAAGGTAAAATCTAGTGATACAAACACGCCCACAGCAGCTGCAGTGTCTTACAGTAATATTAAGCAAAAGGCTGTCGGTATCTGCTATATAATGCCTGTGAACTATGGGCCAGATGTATCAAAGGGTTTTGCCCATTCTGTGTCTATGGGGAAATATGTTGATACATATGGCCGTAGATGATTTGTGCTAGAGGAATGCTGAATCTCCATTATATCTCTCGCATCTTTCTTTGCTTTTCCCTAAAACTTCAGCAAAGGTTTTTGCTGTGGGTCAAAGTACACAGTAATTGATGGAGACTGCAGCATGGTGATTGGTTACTTGCCAGGAGCAGAAGTGCTTGTGGACAGCAACTTCCACAACAGAGTTCAATTTTCAGCTAGCGAGTTGGAAGTTTGGGCGTTGCCTATTGTACACTCTGTGGAGGTCATTGCACTGCCAGGCCTGCCATGTGACTGCAAAGAGTCTTCACCACTTGAACAGGATCCCTAATTATTGAGCGGTGTCCCGGCCCGGCGGAATAGCTGGATCCAAAGGCTCCTTGGCCTCAGCACTTGGCCTTTTCAAGACAGATTCTTTTATGTTCATTTTTCAGTACTTGTCTTTGTGAGCCGCAGAGCATGGAGTGGGATCAGCTGATCCAGACCCACCAATTCCTCTGTCCAGCAGTAAGAAGGTCATTGTAGTGTATAGTTGTGATTTTTCTGGGCTGGGTTTTGGGCTTGTAAATTTCCAGAGTATGGCTCGCAGCCGGCTGTGCATGTATGATTCTTTTACTGGATAAGCGCACATGGAGGGTTTTCTGAACACACTGTCCAGGATGGTGGTGCCATGATTGTTCTCATATCAGCAAACATGCCCACAGACCCGATTCAGGCGGGAGAGTCCCGATTGCTTAAGCCCAAAATAGTTTTTTTTAACAATCTCCCACATGAAATTGCCTCTGTTTCAAAGAAAGTCTAGGGAGAAATTACAGTTCCCTGATTTTGTTTCAAAATCTCCCTCTTTCTGTTTTTAGGTCTCGCCTAGGCAGTGCTTGTGCTATATCTTCAGACATGCTGTATTCAGGATATGGGCATTACGCTCCACCCATGTTTCACCCATCTTTACAATTGGCACCTCTTCCTGTCTTTTATCAATGACGACTTTTGATTCATCAATAGGCTTAATAGTCCCTCCTTAGTACCTCCCTCTCTCCTGTTGTTACCTCCCATAATTACAGCCCTTCTACAAGTGTTCCTACTCTAACGCTTTCATTAGCAGTTAAGAAGAACTATTTATTTAATTAATGTCTTGCTGAAGCAGGCCCGAGATGCTGTCTGAGCCTTAGAGGCAGCGCTTTTTTTTTCTTACAAATTACTACGGACGGGCACTTATGTTGTTGCTTGTGTGTCCGCTTTATATTTGCAAAAAGCACTTGTGGCACGCCGCAACGTTGCGATTTAACTTTAAATATGGAGGCAGCACCTATTGTGTGGCCGCTTTAAATTTACACAAAAAGCATTTGCTGCGCGCCGCAACATCATGCTTTAACTTTAAATATTGCATTTTTTTTTTAACCTTGATCAGGCCAGTTATATTTACACAAAAAGCACTTGCCGCAAGCCCCAACGTCGTGCTTTAACTTTTTTTATAAGGTGCCACACCGTGCTTCAGCCTTCTTCTGACTAGTGCCATCCGGTGTTTACTTACTTCACGAATGTGTCATTTTCCCCGGGGCCCAGGCACCACCCTATGCCGCCTCAGGAAAATGCTACTGGTTTCTGCACGGCTAAAGCCGGAATTCATGGCTCGCGAACCATTTTGCACAGCTGCAACCCACCTCGCCCCCGTCACTGGCCGGGGCCCCAATAAGGGCGGTGAGAGTGACTTGCAAGGCTTCACTCCTACTGTACCAATTGTCTCACAGGACTAATGGAGCACTTCAAAGGCCGGTTTTGAATGCAGGCGATAGAGTGCAGATATCATCTGCTACAGCTGTTTCACATTACTTTGTTAAAGTACTCATATGTTTTGACCACTGAAGTGGTAGTCTTGGGAAAAGGCAATTTTGTCATGTATTTTTAAATATTTTATGCGTGAAGTGGCTTTTAATTGCACAAATTGGGAATGTACTCATCTGTAGATACTTGTCTCATAGTCCATCATAAGCCAAAGCTGGATATTTCTACAGTAGACAGGAAATATGAATGTGAAATGCCAATATGCGTTTACGAGTCTCTATTGTTTTGTTTTTCAAAATGATACTACAATGCATTTGCAACAGTCCTGTGCACACATACAGTTAAGACATGGTATGTTTATATTCTACACATAGACACAATAATCGCTGTGGTTTTTTTCTTGCTTTTTTTTAATGCTTGTTGGCACAAAGAACCACATTGATTATTGTGTCTGTGTAGAATACAAACATACCATGTTTTAACTGTATGTGTGCACAGGACTGTTGCAATTGTTATATGTGGTTGGTTTTCCAACGCAAAGTAAGGGGTTGGTAGGGTCGCCCCTTTCCTGTTAACACCATAGCAAATAGATCTGTGTCCATTTGACCACCGTATACTGTGGTTCCTTTACATGAAAACCCTAGTTCTTAGCATCATAACCACAATGCATTGCTTGTAACAATTCTTTTTTTGAAAGTGTTTAACTGTTGGTAATTAAACACCAAACCTATCTATAACTAGGTGCACGATTATTGAGAATGTCCTTGTTGGCTACGACTGTGCGTTGCATGCCCAGAGACTCAGAAAGTAAGGTGCACTTTTTAGCTTGTAAAAAACGAAAAGTAAAATACATTGTCATTTTCAACGCCAACAGCTCTAACTTTCACAAATGCGAGACCTATTGCATTGCAAATCCTTGTTTCCAAATGTTGACATGTATGTATCAGAAAGGCTTTATGTCCCTAGAGACAAAGGCACCAGACAGATAGTAACTTTGTAATGAAACCATGGCTACAGATATACTTGTTTAGAGAGGACATCACCCAAAGGTGTTGCAAATCTTTACGTAGAGAACAAGAGAAATGCAGGAATAGCATATATAGGATTCAAAGGACATGGTTTGGCAACTTTATGAGTTTGGCATGACAGAATTTTTAAATAGTTTTTTTGGTACTTTCTGTAGGAAGTAGGGATTGTGCATATCTTACCTTCCCAGACAATGTGCTGTATACCATGGGAACAGAACAGGAAAAATCCTGGTTTACAGTCTTACCTTTTTTCATAACATCCCGGATAGTCCATGATTGGCGTCTTTGTAGATAGTGGCACCTCAGGTGGTTAGACTCTTGTGGAGATAAGTGGTTTGAAAGAGGTATGTGTATAATACAGCTCTATACTTCTTTTTCTGTTTCTTAAACAGTGAAGATTTTATTGCTAATTGATAAAAAACATTGCAAACAAAAAATTGCAAGATTAGAAAAGAAAAAAAAAGAAAACACAAACTCATGCTAAAACGAGCATTAATAAATACAGATAACCAAATGTTTAGTTACACATTGTTTTAAAAATTGGTTATTGGAATGTTCAATGTTGATGTGTGCAGGACCTTCAGTCACACAAAAGATGATGGGAGGAATGCTTGCAAAAAGTCTAACCACTGGTAATCGGTTGAGGTAGCATTCAATCCCATCGTTTTTTGCCTACGGTGCTACTCTAGTTGTTGCGCTGCTTCCTCACCCGCACTTTGGCACCAGCAGTGAACACTGGTCGTGGGAGAGATGTTTGCAGTGGCACATCGCACCCCATCCATTACTATCGGTGGGAAAAGCCTGCCATGGGCGAGGTGCATGGTTGACTGTGTACCTTGGGAGACACGGAGAGAGCGAGCGCATCGGCGGGCTACTGTCGCCCCCTATTACTGCTACCTTAAAGCAGCCGTCCTGCTGGGGCTACCATCTAGATCGTTATTCCTCTCCCTGGGGCCATGTTGGGAGGCAAAGTTTCCTCCTCAGAACTTCTTCACAGAGTGTCTTGCTCATTCCTCTGGGAAGACTTATAGCTTCCAAATCTAAGATGGAGACCTTCTATAGAGGCTTGAAGGGAGATGCCCAACTTAAGATGGCAAATAAAGTACTTCCTGCTTTTTTCCCTATATAAGGAGCAAAAATGCTGGTTACTCATTGAGTTGCAACGCTTCGAGTATCTCAGTCGTAGGGCTCTCGCTCTTCCTCTAGCTGGGTCGTGATTCCTGCTCACTTACTCTGCTTCCTTTTCCAGTGTACTTCTCAGATGCTTGGCCAACCTCCAGCCTGAATCCAATTCTTGTCTTTGGAGGCTTTTTACACCAGGTCTTTTTCTTCCTATTCCTGGGGCCTTTTATGGGGGACACTTTTCTGCCTGGTGCTACCCTGTTTCGGCGGCAATGTGACTACTGGTAGGGGTAGCCCATATCTCTGGCAGGCACGGACTATGAAGTCCTGGAGGTTAAAGTCAAGAAGAAAACAAAGGCCTGGAACATGGCATCTAATCCCTGAACCTGACACCATTCAAAGGCACACCTTGACCCTGCTACTCACAGAAACAGTCCATCCCAAACTGCCAGACGATGCCCCATCGAGAAGGGAACACAAGCAGCCCAGACCGGTTTCTGCCTTGTTAGGCTTGGTCAGTAAGGTATAGCTTGGATCCTATGGCACATTGAGCAATACTCCAACGTCTGTGCATACCCCGTTATGTAGCTTACATTTAGTCTCCATTTTAGCTTTTCGATTCAACTTAGCATGGTTTTCAAATGGTGGTTTGCACATATTTTTCCTAATATCAGAATGTGCCAAGTAAGCATTTATTTCTGATAGCCATTGTCGCCCTCTAGTTTTCACATTTAGTTACAGGGTTGCAAACTGAGAACATGATGCCCCATTTTATTTTCCTTAATTTGTTGATTGTTAGATAACTATTTCTCCCCAGACAAAGTAAGACGCTGCTCTGCACCTTTGGCACAGTGGGATAAGCTTGCAGTTATATTATTTGAACAGCGTCCATGTTGAAATCGGTGAGAGGTTCACTTGCTGCCGGAGTCATTATGGAACGCTGCTATAAGCTGTGACTGAGATGCACTTCCACTAACCCTGAACTTTCATCCTGAGAAGGAAGATAAACGCTCAGGAGAAGTGTGCAGGCCTGTACACTTGGATGGGTGCATTCATTAATGCACAGAGGCTGGCTTCCTGACATACAGTACTAAGGTATGGGGTTAGGTAATTCCACGAGGCCTGTCAGGAGGGTACTTTCGACATGCTCTCTATTTAGCATAGGGAAATTATTGATAGATAAGAGTAAACTTAGTAACATTATGAAAATTAACATAGTTGAATTGTTTGTGTTTTTCACCATTCTAATAATGCTTGTAATGATGGGTCTCATCTTTCTGATGATCGTAGCTCATGTTTTACTTACAAAGATTAGAGCTTTTCAACAAACATTTGAAAATGCAATATCATATATTTTCTTTATGATTAACTTGGGCATGTAAAAGGGACAAACAAAAGGGTTAGATTTGTTTCCTCAATTTCCTTGGGAATCAGAGTGGTCATGTTGGAGGTTATCAGTAACATCTATAACTCTGAAAGTTTAGGGGTTTGGCTATAATACTTTTAGGTAGCCAAAATATAAACAATTACTGATTATATGAGAAAACTCAGGCCCAGATGTAGGTCGCCAATTACCGGTCGGTAACGGCCGATTTCGGCCGTTACCGACCGGTATTTGGGAATTGGCATGTTGGGGGCATTTTATTTACAGAATCGGTATATTTACAGATTAAATTTACAGAATCGGTAAATATACCGATTCTGTAAATCAAGATGTAGGTGGCACTGTAATCAGTGCCACAGGCCCTTACCGAATCGTTATTTACCATGGTATACTATTCGATGGTAAATAACTAATTCCAGTGTACATGCACATCTGTGCATGTACACCTGTGCCATGTGGCACACAAGCCAGAAACAGGGGTGCAACAGGGTGTCAAAATGACACCTGTCCCCCTTGTAAATTCGGTAATTACCGAATCGGTATTTGCTATTGAATCCTATGGGCTTCAAGGCCCATAGGATGCAATGGCAATTACCGAATATTACCGATTCGGTATTTTTAACGAATTATTTAGCTACATAGCAATTACCAAATTGTAAATACCGAATCGGTAAAATTCGGTATTTACCATTCGGTAATGTGCTATTACCTACATCTGGGCCTCAGTTTTTGTATTATGAAGTTTTGATGTTTTATATACAGTCTCACTAAATTTGTAGGAACCATATAACACCCTAGCCACCTACGCTGTAACATCAGTCATACAAAAGATGTGCAGGACCTGGGTCATGAATTTGATAAAGTGCCCAGTAAGCTGTGGACACCATTATTCAAACATGCTAACACTGCTTCTTTACATTTCCTCATGCCCATGCAGTTAACAATTTGTTTCAAAAAGATTCTTGGAGGTGATTTAATTCATAACATAGCCATGAAATAAGAGTCAGGGCTTCAAACAAATACTGCAAATTGATTTACATCAGACTTCCTTTCTGCCGGCTCTAAATTCTAATAATCGAAATAGCCGGAAACGAAGTCGGGCTAATTTACACTTTTTCAGTAATGGTAAGCTTAGATATTTTTGTGGCTGGATAAAAGTAAGAGAATGGTAAGAGGTGCCTTGAATTCTTCCTTGCACCGGTGCGTTGTTACCAGATTTAATTAGGGCAAGCTATTTTTAGGTCCTACTCGCCCTTTCTTTGGAGTAGAAGGAAGACTGACATTTGACCTCTGTCTCTGAAAGCAGAGCAAATGTGACAAGATAGCAAAATATAAAGGCATCTTTATTGCTCACAATGTGATTGAGCAATAAAAATGCCTTTAAATCTTGTTAACTTGTCACATTTGATCACAGAGGTCAAGTGCATTACAATTAGGTCAAGTAGATTTTTAAAGTTACTAGACCTACAGGTCTAGGGAGAATATTTTGATTTTTCGAGCCCTGATTGCATTTGAGGGAGTCTAGAAGATGTGCAGGTTTCCCATAAAACAGCAATGTGCCAAAGTTGAGTCGGCATTAATTTTCCTCTCATAATTTTGAGTTTAGGAAAGGCCAAAGGGCCAGAAAGCTTTTTTCTAAGGTGCAGGAATGAATTTGCATTAGAACATCACCCACTTGAAACTTGATTTTAGGGTACAAACCACTGATAAGAGGAGTGGGCCTAGCAGGTAGTTTTAGGGAGGTTTTTGTTTGCAGCACATTATCTCGAGGTAACTCCCACCACAATTACCTTCACCCCAGATATATGGTGCGCTGATTCACTAAACGTTGCTTTGGTAAGGACATTTGGTAGAATGCTACCAACAAAATATATATTCATTATTAATGCACCATTTTATCCATTTAAAGTTATTTAAATGTTTACTGGTCCTATTTATTCTTTAAATACTCATGTTTGCCTATGTTCTTCGCTTTTGGAATTTTGATATCTACACTATTTGAACTATGGGCAATGGTGCCTGTTCTCTAATTAGCGTTACAAAAGGGGGTGGTTCTCTGAATAACAGTATGCCTACCCATTATATTTTAATTATTTGAAGTGGGCGCACAAGTTATACATGGCCTACCGAGCCTTGATGGCACCCTCGATAGTTCCAAATCATCCATACAATATAAACATGAGAATTAAAGTCACTATTCGAAATTGCTAGTTTTGTAATTCAATCTTGACACAGAGATCCACAACTCCGGTTATTTAGGCGTTGGGGTATCTTGGTACTGATTGTACCTGTTGCACAATGAAGTAACATCACAGGCCGCCGGGTAGGTGTGGCAAGGCTTCAAAATCCTCCATCACTAGAATTTTAATTTGCCTCCACCAGTATTTCCTGGTTTCAGCAGAGTGGACACTGAAAATCTGGAGTTTCTACCAAACTCTAGATAGCAAGCGCTGTGCTCGTTTCTGAACATTCGTTATGTAGTTATATTGCGTTATTCTCCATTTCAAGCTACAAAACAGGATGCAGAAATACAACCATCGGGAAAATAGTGAATTTTCCAGCATTGGCAATTCCCTAGTGTGGAATTACCACACCAAAAATCGCAGCACTCGTGATGACCCCAAGGGCCTGGGCATTTTTAGTATTCTCAGAATACTTTCTGGGATGGCAAGGGATGTGTGACCGCTTCCTTTCTGGCCCTCCTGACTCAGTGAGATACATGCGGGCAGCATGTCACCATAGGGCACCAGTTCCCTCTCTTTAATCACACAACAGGATAATTGCTACATCACTTACTGGTACCCTTGATGCTCCTAGTCCTACTTTTGTTCATCCCGAGTCTTTATGGTGGGGTTAACCTTCAAGACAGGGAACTTTGGCTGAAAATTATTGGAATGCAGGCCTATCCACCCTAATTGAATGCCACAATTAAGTCTGGACTTTCCAGCATTCTTCTGAACGTATCTAAACTCACCAGAATAGGATTTGCCAAATCCGGCAAAATGAAAGGGACGGATTAGTAAAATATGAGGGAGGGAGAGAATGAATTATATATTTTTAAAAAGCATTGTTTAATTTACAATAAAGTTGAAGTGCAGTGGTCCAAAGTTTTGCTTAAGAGTTTGCAGCCAAATGCTAGGGTTCTGAAAGAACAAATCTACCCTTTTATTCCACCACCCTACAAGTCAAGTATCTTTCAGCTCCCTCTTGCTGGTTTACTTTTCGTCCTTGCTTTCTTCACTTTTATCTGTCCCTTCTTCAGTCTTTTTTCCTTTATCATTTTTTCCTGTCCTTTTCCTTCTCATTCTTTATTCTGGTCTACATTACTCCCTCTTGCTTGCAGTCAAAGTCTGATTGTATATAATATAGGTATTCTCTTTACGGCGTGGCTTGATCGCCGATGGCGGAGGTCGCCTAGCGTCTCGGCTCCGCGGCCGAGCTCGCATTAATCCTGGTAGGAGAGGGGTCCTGGGGGCACCCGCACCCCAACGCTGATCGCCCAGTGCCCTGTGCTCCCCCTCCTGCAAATCGAGACCGGAGGCGGCCTCGGGACTGACGGAACCGGCGAAGAAGCGAGGTCCCGGGAGAGGAACCCAAGATGGCGCCTGCTCCTCCTCTGCGGCCCCGGCGTTAAGAGGGGCCGAGATCCGGGAGAGGCGGACGACTTAGAGCCCCAGCAAACCCAGGCGACCCATCCCCTGCCAGGGCGGCTTTCAGCGACCCGTCCCCCGCTGACTCCTGAGGGGGCCGCCGACGGCCGGAGACCGGGAGACGCTGCCCGGACCAGAGTGGGGGAGGGGCGGAGGAGCCTGCTCGCGGCCGAGCGAACGGAGCGGCGGAGGCTGCGGTGGGGACCTTGCCGCCCGAACTGGAGGTGGGCATGCTGCACGGGGGGTGCGCCTCCCCTAGCCGTGCTAATAATGAGGGGACCGAAGCCGTGCTGAAGGGGTGACAAGCACTCAGGAGGGATCCGGTGGCGCCGGCGGAGCCCCTTGCACTACGACCCTCCATTACAAGGGGAGACCCGATAGAGGAGGGGGAGCAGACAACACAACCACTGCGGAGGGGCACCGCCGCTCCACCATTGCTGGGAGTTGTGGACTGACTCTTTCGCCACATGGTTGTGGGGACTCTCGGGTGAGCCGGGTGGTGGAGGACGGACCCAGGGCGTACGGGGGTCCCGCTGCCCTTGGAACTTTCGCCACGCTCAGCTGGGGAGGTGCTGCCATTACAGCGGAGCCTGCGGAGCCTGGGAACACATATTAACAATGCCCGCCACCCTGGCCCCGAACTGACCCGCACTCGGACGGCCGACCTGGCCGACACTTAGAGGCCTGCTGGTCTTGTGGGGGGGCCGAGGAAACACGGAGAAACGGTTAACTGAGCGGAGTTGACTCTGAGGACTGCGACGTACTGGGAGTGACCCCGACACGACCGTCTCCGCTCCTGCTGAGGCTGTGCAGTGAACCCTGCCCATCATGGGGAAACCGAGGGGACCCAAGGGAGGCACACAGGCTGCGTCTGACGCGGAACCGCCGGACAATGAGGAGCGCCTACACGCGGAGGGGCCGGGGAGCCCTCTTATCCAGGAACAACTCGATAAAATCCTACTGGCCATCACGGAGACCAGGTCGGCCCTTCGGGAGGACATTGCTCAGGTGGCGACGGGCTTGGGCCTTCTCCGAGCGGATCATGGCAAGCTCTCCGATAGAGTAAAGGAGGTCGAAGGGTCGGTGCGACACTTGGAACCAGCGCAACAAGCTTTGGACGCCACGATGAAAGACGCTCTGTCCCGAATAGAGGCGCTGGAGAAGCGGGCGGAGGATGCCGAAGGGCGCAACAGGCGAAATAACATTCGGATAGTTGGCCTTCCGGAAAAAATTGAAGGGGGGGACATGGTGACGTTCCTTGAAAACTGGCTGCGGACGGATGTGGCACAGGAGGGGTTGTCCGCCTTCTACACCTTGGAACGAGCGCATAGAGTGCCGGCCAGGCCGCCACAACAGGGCCGCCCGCCGCGCCCAGTGGTGGCACGACTGCTCCATTTTCGCAACAGGGACCTCATATTGCAGGCTGCCAGACAGAAGGGTCCGTATCAGGTGGACAACAGCCGCGTGAACATTTTCCCGGACTATACCTACGAAACGCAGAGGCGCCGCTCGTCATTCCTGGCCGTCAAGCGTGAGCTGCAAACCGAGGGCATCCAGTACTCCCTACTAATCCCAGCACGACTTCGTGTCATTGTGGACGACTCCACTAAGTTCTTTGACACCCCGGATGAGGCGTGCAGTTGGCTGGGATTATACAGGGCGGGCAGGGATGGCTTCGGAACTTCCTCTCATCCCACGATGGAGGGCATACTGCAGAAGAAACCCAAGCGGTTCAGGCACCGAAGGGGAAGGACTGTTCGCCCCTCCACAATAGAGACTGTGGCAGAGCGGCGAGGAGTGCTGGAGATGGTCTCTAATATATCTGGCCCTCAGAGCGACCATGGAGCTGGACTTTCGGAGCCCGGAGAGAGTGGAGGCTGCTCGGACTCCGAGGGGTCTGAATCGGACAGTGTGAGGCTCCCGGAGGCCACCCCAGAGACGGCTGATGGACTGCTGGACGAACAATGAAGCCTTGGGTGAGCCGGTTCTGATTGGGTTGCTGGGAGGGGGGACGAGCACGTGTGGCTGCTGGGACTTATAGGAGTGAATTGGTTACTCTATGACGGGGGGGGGGTTGCAGGGACTCTTCTTATAGGCCCTGATGCTATCGAGCTCGGCCGCAATGCGGCTAGCAGCGGGACCCCGCGTCGACGCTAGGCCCCCTCATTGCCCTTAAGGCACACCTACGGTGACCACCGATAGGTTAGTGGAGTGGGAGGTTTTGGAGGGATTAGTTTGGATGGGGACTAGATGGCACTATTTGGTACCTGTTCTGGGGGGGATGGAAAGGGGTTCTTGTTCACAAGTTGATTTATTGTTGTTTAGGAGGGGACTCGTCATCGGTGTGGGTTTCTATGGGTACTTCTTCATGGCTGTGATGTGTTCAGTATGGCGGGTGGACGAGACATGGGACTATGGCTGACTTGTCGAATCTGAAATGTATCACCTGGAATGTGAGGGGTCTGCACACAATGACCAGACGACACAAGGTCCACGCTTACCTAGTGCGTAGGGGAGTACAGATCGCGTTGCTACAGGAAACACATCTCAACAAAGCTGAGGGACTTGCACTGCAGCGTAGGTGGCATGGGCAGGTATACTGCACTACTTATTCAGCTTACGCGAGAGGCGCGCTCATATGGATAACGGCGGGGGTGCCTCTGCAGGTTGATAGCCACACTGTAGATCCAGAAGGGAGGTATGTCGCGTTGGCAGGGAAATTAGGAGGTAGAGAGTTGAATATTTGCTGCATTTACGCGCCGAACACGGACCAGCTCGCCTTTCTAAATGGGCTGTCGGGCTCATTGGCCCGATACCTCTCGGGACCCATCCTGTTGGGGGGTGACTTCAATGCGGTGCTCGACGTGGACTTGGATAGATCTCATCCACCCCTCCCGGACTCCCCGGCGAATCGGGTCGCTACAGGTAGGGTGAACTGGCAGGCGAAATCGGGACTGTCGGACATTTGGCGAGTGCATCACCCACACACTCGTGATTACTCCCACTTTTCTGGCATGCACGAATTGCATGTGCGACTAGACGGTTTCTTGGGATCGGTTGCAGTAGCTTCCTCGGCTAGGCGGTCGGAATATCTGGCGAGAACAATTTCTGACCACAATCCATTGTTGCTCACCATGTGCTGGCTTCGGGGCACCCCTTGTGTGCCCTCCTGGAAGTTGAGGCCAGAGCTGCTGGAAGACCAAGTGTTCCACGGGGACCTACAGGGCAAGATCTCGGGATACTTCGAGATAAACGAGGGCACGACTGCAGAGAGGGCTACGGAGTGGGATGCCTTCAAGGTAGTGGTTAGAGGCTATTGTATAACACAAAAAGTTGGAGTCCGCCGCGTGCTCCTAGATGATTTGGACAGAGCTGACCGGGACCTCCGCGACTTGGAGATCGCCCGTCCTGGCCATCTAGAACTACAACAGCGGGTCCTGGCGGCAAAAGAGGCGGTGGCGGTAGAGGTTGAACGATTGCGAAGTTATGACCACAAGCTGTACTTGACTAGATCGCTGAGGGAGGGCGACAAGTCGAGTGCACTACTGGCTTGGCTTGCTAATCCCACGCGACGTACGTCGCCCATTGTGGCGATGAAGACTAGTGGGACTGAGGAAGTTTATACTCAACCTGATATACTTACCTGCTTCTGGGGTTATTACAGGAAGTTATATCGTAGTCGGCTATCGCCGGACACTTCCCCGACAGACTCCTTCTTGAAGGATCTGCCGATTCCCACCCTGGATTCGGAACAGGCGAAAGAGCTAGGACGTGATGTGGAACTGGCTGAGATACGATGCGCGATTAAATCCATGGCCCGTAATAGAACGCCGGGCCTGGACGGCCTACCTGTGGAGTTTTATTGCACGTACATGGATATTCTAGCCCCCAAACTACTGCGGGTTTATAATGAGGCAAAGTCTATAGGTAAGCTACCGGGTTCAATGCGAGAGGCCCTGGTGATACCCCTCCTTAAACCGGACCGGGAGGGATCGGAACCGGCATCTTACAGGCCGCTCTCAATGCTCACGGTCGATTATAAGATTTTGAGCAGCATACTGGCTGCCCGCCTGCTGGGACACATGGGATCCCTGATTCATCCTGACCAGGCGGGCTTTATCCCCAAGCGCAACACCACGATGAACATCCGTCGACTCTTTAGACTGTTGGAGGAAGATCATACGGACGCTCCCGAACCTATGATCCTCTCAGTTGACCTGGAGAAGGCCTTCGACAGTCTAGAATGGATTTACCTCCATAGGGTCCTTGCACGATTCGGTCTAGGGGAGGGATTTTTGAAATGGACCACAGTGTTGTACGCCTCAGCGGTGGCTAGGGTGAAGTCGGGCCCGCTGATATCCCAACAATACCCGGTGGAACGGGGAACAAGACAGGGCTGTTCATTGTCCCCATTGCTATTTGCCCTAGCGGTAGAGCCGCTGGCTATCTCGATACGTACGGGAGCACACTATCGGGGGTTGCATTCTCCGATGGGCCACCAATATATCTCCCTATATGCTGATGACCTGCTGCTCTTTCTCGCGGACGCTGGAACGGCCCTGACTGGAGCAGACTCAGTGCTCACGACCTTTGGAGAGATCTCGGGGCTCCGGGTGAATTGGGCTAAGACCTGCTTGTTTACGGTCCGCGGAGGTAGTCCCCAGCCGGACATGCACAGGGAGATCAGATGGGAGCCGGCTTGTTTTAAATACCTAGGGGTGCATGTGTACCATCGTTCTGTGGACGTATTGGAGGGTAACATCTCCAGGGGCATCCGAGCGCTCAAGGGTAGCATGGCCTTCTGGTCCACCCTGCCTCTATCAGTAGCGGGGCGAATAGCGCTGTTGAAGATGGTGGCGCTACCCCGACTGTTGTACTATTTCAGGACGCTGCCGGTCTGGATCCCCAGATCCATCTTTCGGGGCCTGGACTCCACAATAGTGGCGTTCCTGTGGGGCTCGGGCCGCCGCAGAGTGGCACTTAAGACCTTGATGAGGCCGAGAGCTGAGGGAGGGTTGGCAGCGCCTGATTTCGAGGCGTACTATTTAGCTGCCCAGCTGCAATATTATACTCAGGAGGTGGCGCGTGAATTTTGCGGTCCGGAGGAAACGAGAGGCAGTGGCATACCCAGGCATGTCCTCTCCTATATTGCGCTGCAACAGAAGCTAGAATTGAAGGACCTCACGCAAGAGGAGCGCACCATACGGTTATGCTGGAACCGACTACACCGCGGTCCAGGCAATCAGCGTCCTTATGCCCCAGAAATCCCCCTGGGGATGCTTACAGCGTTGCCCCATGGTGGAGACTGGTCTCGACTGAGTGTTTGGGAGGAAACGGGTGTGCAGGTTGTAGGCGACCTATATGATGATGGAGCATTGCTACCCTTTCAGGCGCTTCTGGACCGTTATGACGTCCCCCGAGGCGACTTTTTACTTCATGCGGCGATCACTAGGGCGCTCCAGGCACACTGGAGAACCGGACATGAGGAACCACAGCCGTCGAGAGCATGTCAATATGTCATGATGTCCGCAGGGACAATTAAAGCGGTGTCCTGTTTATATTCCAGGATGGTGGATGAGAGGTTGACCCCCTTGGCGGTCCTCAAGGCCCGGTGGGAGGTTGATATAGGGAAGGAGATCCCTGAATCCACGTGGTCCCAGTTACTGCAGCGGACCTGGAAGGGGACGCGGAGCGCCAGATTCCAATTGGTCCACTTCTATATCTTACATAGAGCTTATCTAACCCCGGAGAAACTACAGAAATATTTTGGCCTGGAAACGGCAGCCTGTCCTAGGTGTAGAGAGGATGGAGCGGACCTTCTCCACATGCTGTGGTCCTGCCCTGTGCTGACATCCTATTGGTTGCTGGTAGAAGAAACGCTGACCGCAGCGACGGGGAGATCGTTGCAGATGGATGTGGCTGTGGGGATTCTGCATTGGTTTCCACACACCTCTAAAAATAAACTCACCAGTAAATTTATAGATTTAGGTTTGCTTCTGGCCAAAAGGGAAATAACTAGACATTGGAAGGCGCGGGTTGGTCCATCGGGCGCTAAATGGCGCAATGAGCTTCTCAAGTGGGCAGGGAGTGAGAGCACATTAATATTCCAGCAGGCGAGGCGGCGGAGGGATGAACGGGCGCTAGAGGCGGCGCAGGCTTGGGAGACGATAGTGCAGGCTCTACGCGACCAAGATACACATACTGACTCAGACAGTGTAGATGAGGAACGGCCTGGTCCCCACTGACAGTCTATTCCTGGATTATACCCAAGTTAGAGAATTGCAGCTTACGTTTCATGATACTTGACCACGAGACAACCTACCGATGACGAGAGGGGTGGAGGGGGGGTTAGAGGAAGAGGAAGGACAATCGTCTCCACCAGCCGGTGGAATCATATAATGAGCTGAATGACACTTTACTCCTCAGGGGCGGGGAATTGACCGAAGGTTGGGGGGGGTACTGGTTGGGGGTGTTTTCATAAAGCAGATGCGATTTCCTTTTACCACCTATGTTACAGGACGAAAGCATGGAAATGAACATTGCAAAAATTGGCACACGCCGCCCGACCCCCGGGTTGTGGGCTGAATGGCCGGGTATAACGCTCTGATTGATACTACCAATTCTGTTTTATTTTCATATAAGGTGCCAATGATGTGATTATCTTTGATTCCTGCAATAAAAACATATTTTAAAAAAAAAAATAGGTATTCTCTTTACGTTTCTCTTCATACTACTTACTATGAGGTTCGCCATAGCCATTTTCATGTGCACTTCAGAGAGCATATCTTGCCTTCTCTGGGACGACACATTAGCTTTGCTACAAGCCAGGATAAAATTGCTCCTTACACATAAAACAGCCTATGGTAGTGGCTAGGAGTATGCATTTGAAAGCAAGATTAGAGTTCTTTCGACTATTTCAAAACAGTGGTGAAAGATTTCTTGCAGCCCTAATCATTGGTAGTGTTAGACCACAAGAAAGGTTGTTCACTCATCTGGCATATTTGCTATGGAACATACTGACTGAAGATGGAAGGACGACAAACGCCCTTTGCCATTTATAAACAGGAGGGGGAAAACTTGTGATTTCACCCTACCAACCCGTACACAGGCAGCTGGATACCCATATTTGGGTTAGTTGGAGCAGTCCACTATTTTATTTATTTGAAAGTAAGATTGAATAACAGACTTCAGTGCATGATTTTCTGAACTGCAACAGCCTAAGTGAAGTGTTGCATCACCTTGGAAACATGCGTTTGAGCAGACATCTCTTTCAGTGATAACAGTTTGCAGCACTCTCTCACCAAAGTTGGATTCAACATTCACCAAACCCTGTAATGACAAAAACCCGCGAGCTGAAACCCAGATGGCTGCTCTGCATATCATCAATAGCCCTCCCACTGCTATTGGCCAGAAACCTATCCTCAAGGTGGATTTCCCCTATATGTTAGTTGGCAGAGGTGTCCGTGGAGTAGGTCAGGGAAATAGCAAACTGATCTGCAGCCAATGACTTCTGATCTTTACAGAGATGGTAAAAGTAACAACAAGCATTGGAAATGCAATAGGTCTCGCAATAGGAAAGTTTTGAGTTTTTGGTGTGGAAATTGTTTTTTTTAACGTTTTTTTCCCTTCTAAATGAAAGTATTAATCGTGTATTTAGATTTGTGATTATTTTAGTAAATATGTAATGTAACATGTGTAGCATTATTAAAGGTACATGTTTTGTTTATTTCCCTGTTTTAAAACTATTGTTCTGAGAAATCACAAAGTTTTACCAATAACACAACTGAAATATATTTAAATTTGATTCTTCAATTTGTATTAAATTTTTAATTTTTGCTAGATAATATTTGAACTATTTGTTGTTGAATTGTTTGACAGATTGATGCAGTGGTTGGGCTGAGTGATGTTGTGGTGTTGGTGAGTGATGTTGTGGTGTTGGTGAGTGATGTTGTTGTTGCGCTGAGTGTTGTTGTTGCGTTGAGTGATGGTGTTGTTGTGTTGATTGATGGTGTGGTGGTGCTGAGTGATGCTGTGTTGGTGCTGAGTGATGCTGGGGTGGCGCTGATTGATAATGTGGTGTTGCTGAGTGATGCCGGGGTAGCGCTGAGTGATGATGTGTTGATGATGAGTGTTGCTGTGTGATGTTGGTGTTACACTGAGTGATGCTGGTGTGATGGTGAGTTTTGATGTGGTTCTGTGGTGGTACAGAGTGATGCTGGGGTGGTGCTGAGTGTTGATGTGGTGGTGCTGAGAGTTGCTGTGGTGGTGCTGATTGGTGCTGTGGTGGTGATGATTGATGCTGTGTTTGAGTAAATTGATGCTGTTGTTGTGCTTATTGGTGGTATTGTTGTGTTGAGTGATGCTGTGGTGTTGTAGACTGATGCTGGTGTGTTACTGAGGAGAGGGTTGAGTGAGGAGAGGGTTGAGTGAGGAGAGGGTTGAGTGAGGAGAGGGTTGAGTGAGGAGAGGGGAGAGTGAGGGGAGGGGAGAGTGAGGGGAGGGGAGAGTGAGGGGAGGGGAGAGTGAGGGGAGGGGAGAGTGAGGGGAGGGGAGAGTGAGGAGAGGGGAGAGTGAGGAGAGGGGAGAGTGAGGAGAGGGGAGAGTGAGGAGAGGGGAGAGTGAGGAGAGGGGAGAGGGGAGAGAGGGGAGAGAGGAGAGGGGAGAGTGAGGAGAGGGGAGAGTGAGGAGAGGGAGAGTGAGGAGAGGGGAGAGTGAGGAGAGGGGAGAGTGAGGAGAGGGGAGAGTGAGGAGAGGGGAGAGTGGGGAGAATGAGGAGAGAGGAGAGTGAGGAGAGAGGAGAGAGAGGAGAGAGAGGAGAGTGAGGAGAGAGGAGAGTGAGGAGAGAGAGGAGAGTGAGGAGAGAGAGGAGAGTGAGGAGAGAGAGGAGAGTGAGGAGAGAGGAGAGTGAGGAGAGAGGAGAGTGAGGAGAGAGGAGAGTGAGGAGAGTGAGGAGAGAGGAGAGTGAGGAGAAACGAGATGTGTCGCATTTCATGAAAACATGGAAACAAGTGAGAAATGTAGAAGGTAAACGGATTTACATCCAAAAAGTTCACTGCTCTTAATTTTCGATTCAGCTAGAGGACTGGCCAGTGAAAAGGGAGGAGGGAGGAGAAGCTGCCAAGTAAGGCTGTGTGCGGGGAGAGAGAGGGGAGGTGCTGGCGGCTGGGGAGGGGGAGGAGAAATGCGAGTAGGTGAGAGGACTGGAAGAATGCAGGGGGCGGAGCGGAGCGGGAAGAGCTGCTCTTGGCAGGCTGGGGAACAGATGCTGCTACATGGAAACAAGTGAAAAATGTAGAAGGTAAACTGATTTATATCCAAAAAGTTCACCGCTCTTAATTTTCGATTCAGCTAGAGGCAGAGAGGTGGGGGCTGCCTGGCTGGGCAGTGAAAGGGGAGGAGAAGCTGCCAAGATTTGAAGAGAGGGGAGGTGCTGGCGGCTGGGGAGGCAGGGGGCGGAGAGCAGAGGGCGTAGCGGGAAGAGCTGCTGGCGGAGCTCGGGAACAGAAATACGAGGCACAGAAAAGCGGCAATGAAAAGTGCACCGAAACAGCAATGGGAGGAGCTTGGGTGTCATTCCATGAGCAAGTAAAAGTCACTGCAACGAAAACATAAATTAAAAAGTCACTGCAACAAAAACATAAATTAACAAGAAACTAAGTTCTGACGGCAAAGTTAGGGGAGGAGAAGTAAAGGCTTTGTTTGCGGGGAGGTGCTGGTGTGGGAGGAGTGCTGCTACGGCCTGGGGGAAGCTGGCTGGGGGAGGAGAAATGAAAGTAAAGGCTGTGTTTGCGGGGAGAGAGAGGGGAGGTGCTGGTGTGGGAGGAGTGCTGCTACGGCCTGGGGGAAGCTGGCTGGGGAGGGGGAGGAGAAATGCAAGTTTATGGCCCAAAAGCACGTGCCTGTGACCACGTGAACTTCATGAAAACCGCAGCAAAAAGCTAGTGGTTTCATGAGGATTTCGAGCACTTGAATTCTCGATCCCTCAATGCGCTTGCGCGCATTGTAGGTCACGAGACATAAAAAGGTTTTCTGAGGTAGACGGTCTTCTGCATAGCTGAATGAGTAGGACTTCCACTGCAGCCCCACCCTTTCAACTTCCAAACATAGTAGGCAAGATTGAGGAGGTTGTTTCTCCACTCTGCCTCAGTTAAATCACAGACGGAACCTGTATTACTCTCATACCAGTGCAACCCCTAGAGTCTGAAATGAATGGACCCCTAGAGGGCTTTTAAGCCTCCACTAGTATAACCAATGCCTACTGTCCTCAAATCCCTGTAGGTAGAGGTAAAATCCCAGGGATAGACCGACATCGTAAATTAATTCCTTTAGTCAACGAAGACATTGTTGCAACAAGAAGCTTGGCATCAAACAAGTAAACCGGTGCAAAAAAACATTCACTGCACATCCCATATGACCTGGAATACTCAGGACAGAACATCATCTCTTAGGATCAACCCATCTGGGAGCATACCAATGTAGCCTTCTGCCAGGCTTGATCTGTTCATCTATCCATGGAAGAAATGATGGAAAGCTAGCTGGTCTAGACAGCAAGTCCCTGGATGGTGATTCATGAACATTAGCACCACAAAATGGTCCTTTTTCAGTAGAACATTCCTGTTAGACCTGTCTGGCTTTTTGCGTAGTCCCTCCAATTTATTATTTATTTTGTCCCCTTTTTGCCCCTCATACTTTTATTAATTCTTGCGTCCACTAGTTTTTTCAAGGTGTTGGTCAAGGGGATAGGTGTTCTTTCCCCCTCATAGTTTTTCACCTCAGGCCTAGAGGCCTTTTCTGACAGGAATATAGTTGGAGTCACAAAATGGTGGCTACCAACTGTCCCAACTGACAAACCTAGAACCTGTCCCATAGAGTAGAATAGGGCATTCCAGAACCTTCTGGTCCCTTCTGGACCCCTGAGGGTCAGCCTATAAAAGCCGGAATGCTGGACAGCCCTTTTGTCTTACCAGAGAGAGTCAGCTGGAGGACAGGCTGTAGCAGAAGGTGGGGGGAGGTTAGACTAAGGGTTGACCTCCTGGACTGGGACGCTGCCCTATTGATCCACCACTCTACCCCCCTTGGGTTACTTGTCCTGTCCCCGCTGTTTAGGGTTACTGGAGACCCTGGGCGCCTGACCAATCCCCAGACTGGAAGAATGGGGATGTGAAGAGGAGAAGGAGACTGCAGCACTGTGGAGTGCAGTCCTCTGCCCAGTGAAAAGACTTTAGTGAGACTGTTGCTAAGAGAATCTCAAATGGAGAGGGGTTAATCTTTGTGGCCCCCTTTCTCCGCTCTTTAATTGAATTCTGCCCCGGTTGCTGGCATTTCCCCCGGATGACAAAATCCCACAGTGTCCCTCTTCCTACCTGTCGTGACGAGTGCTGAGGGAGCGGAGGCAGAGAGAAGTCGAGCTGAACTGCTCCTGAATTGGCGTAGTGAGCGGCGCCGATTTGGAGCTGTGGTTGCCAGTCCTGAGGTGAGGAGCGGTCCTGGAGGAGTCCTTGTGGATTTCCGAGTGGGCGGAGTAGCAGGGAGGCGTCGGCGGAGGAGCGCGGGCTCCAGCGGGAAGACACTTTCCCCTCGCGCATGCCCCGTTGAGCCGCCCGGCTCTGGGAGGCGGAGCCGGCGAGCGAAGGGGTTTGGAAGCGGCGCTCGTTAGCGCCCGTCGGACCTACTCGCGCCAGCCCTGGGGTTGTGTGGCCGGTAGCGGAGGAGACCAGCGGTGACTCCGGCTCACCGGCGAGACATTCCCCGGACCTCCCCGCATCTGCCTTGAGTTTAGCTCGCGGGACAGGTGGAAACCGCCTCAACAGTTACCGGCTGGGAACTCGGTTGAACCGCGTGACAGGGCGGAATTTTGGCACAGTAAGGAGAGTGTGGGGTGAAGGGGGAGGACTGTGTCCTAGATCATTTCCTGAGGGAAGGAGAGTTAACACTAGTGCATGATAAAGTGATCTAGTTTCACCAGTCGTTTTCCCCCTACTGTGTCCTTGGAGGTGGGGGTGAAATTGGATGATAAGAACCACGTTGCTAACTGGTCTGAGGAAAGACATCTACTAGACCAGAATCTGGGAGTAGCACCACTGCCAATGCTGTGCTGAGAGTACCTGCTGATTAAGTAGGGGTAATAGTTCCTCATAGAGGCTGCTGGCACTGATGTAAACGTCTTGTATAACTGAAACCTCTCATTGGATGTGTACCTTTTTGGTGGGTAGTGGTGTTGAGAGGGAAAAGTTTCATAGAAATCAAATCTAACCAATTCTGGAATCTAATGTAATGTACTATTGATGCTGATAGTGATGTAAGTTAGCACTTCTGAAAGTATTATTATTAATTTCATGACAACTGTATGTACTAAGCTGTGATTTCTAAAGACATAAGAGCAGAGAATATTTTTATAAACAAGCTCGTATTTTTCCAACATTGGTGTAGTGTCATTTTTGGGTGTTTTTGCGTTGATTTATTGCTGGGTGGTTTGCAACCTTTACGCTTAAGCCTCTAGTGATTGTGTCTTACCCTAGGCCAGGCTACCCTAGGTGACCTGTCATCTCAGGTTCCAACAAGTTGGTGTCTAGCGGTGGGATCCTGACTGTGGTTGCAACTACTCAGTAGTAATTGAGCGTAATTCACTAGACTACACCAGGAGTTTTCTCCTAGCGGCCCTCCTAATTTGTGCTTTTGTTTTTCCAAACTTGTTCCTGGTGGTGGGGTGGAGGTAGCTTCAGGTTGCCCTTGCAACTCAAATTTCCTTGTGTGTATAACTTGGTATTTCCTGTTGTAAAATGGAGTTTGCACTAGAAAACCTAGACACCTATTCTGTGGCTCAGCTGAAAGATTTCTGCCAGAAAATGGGGGTATTTTTTAAGCATGGTGCCAAGAAGGGGGAACTCCAGACCAGTCTAAGGGCTTGGGTGGAGGCACACAAAGAAGGGAAGGAGGAGGATGAAGGGACAGACCGGGACACGGTTGTGGAGATAGAAGGATTATTCCACTCTGAGGGGGAAAACCTACTCCCAGGACCAGTGTCCTACTCCAGGAAGGGCAGTAGCGCCTCTGGGGGAAGCTTAACTGAAGCAGAGCTCGCTGACAGGAGGGAAAAGAGGCAATTAAAATGGGAGTTGGCTAAGCTGGAGCAGGAGAAGGAAGAGAGGAGGATGGCTCACGAGTTCAGGTTGAAAGAGTTGGAACTCCAAGCCCTACAACGGGGGCCCTCTCCTGTAATAAATGGTGGCAGCGAATTTAAAAAGACAGCCAGGGAGTCCAGACCCTATTTACCAAAAGACCTTATAGCTAGCTTTAGTCAGGGGGACGACATAGCCAAATGGTTGGCTGCCTATGAGGTCTCCTTAAGAGCCCATGGGGTGCAGGAGAAGCACTGGGGGGGTGGTTTGTATAGGTACATGCCTCCCGCTGGTCGGGACACCTTGCTAGCCCTGGAACCAGAGGAGCAAACCAATTACCCCATCATGAAGCTAGCATTGGTAAGGAAGTTTGGGCTTACCCCAGAAAGGTACCGTCAGAAGTTCAGGGGGAGCCACAAGTTGAGCACCCAGAACTGGGTGGACTTCCTTGATTATGCAAGAAAGGCATTAGAGGGCTGGGTCAAGGGCAGTGAGGTGAAGGATTATGAGGGGTTGTATGATCTATTTTTGAAAGAGCACCATCTCGAGAAATGTTTTCCCGAGCTGCGCCAACACCTGGTGGACAGCAAGCTGACCAATCCCCGGAAGCTTGCAGAGGAGGCGGACATCTGGGCAAGTACCCGGGTGTCCTCAAAGGGGACTGGAGGGGATTCCCAAAAGGCCGGACAGGGCGCCCCCCAGAAGAAGGAGGGGGGAGATAAAAAGAGGGAGTTCACTAAAGGTCCCCAAAACAATTTCCAAGGAAAGGGAACAGGTTTCACTCCTAAGGCAAACCCGCCCAGAAACCCTAATCCTGGCCAAAGCCAGCAGCCAAGGGTTCTCCACTGTTTTGAGTGTGGTGGTGTTGGACATTATAAGGGAGATGTCAGATGCCCAAAGAGACCACCCCCTCCCACTGGAGGAAAACCACCGGGAGTAGCTAGTGTAGCGCTCGGGGAGGAGTTGCCCTTAGATAAGGGGGGTGAGTGGGCGGGTGTCACCTTAGTGTCCCTGGGAGAACGGGAGATGGTTCCTAAGATCCAGGTGCCCCCAAATACTGCAAAGTATGGGCAATGGGTCACCATCAACGGCCAGAGAGGGGAGGCTCTGAGAGATACAGGAGCCAGTATGACTATGGTGAGAAGTCAACTGGTATCTCCAGAGCAGGTGGTTCCCCATGTACTCCACCCCGCCGCGATGGCTGACGGCAGAATGGGCCACTATCCAGTGGCTGAGGTTCCCTTTGAGTGGGAAGGGGTTGAAGGTTCACTTCGAGTTGCCGTAAGCCCTGCCGTGCCAGTTGATTGTCTGCTGGGGAATGACATGGAGCACAACACTTGGAGAGAGGTGGAATACCGGACGCACTCTGCGATGCTGGGTACACCTGACTGGGCCTGTGTGAGCATACGGTCTGCGACTGCCCGGAGAGGGAGTTCGCCTGGGTTGGAGCCTGGAACAATGGCCCAACCCGCTGCCAAAAAGGGACAGACCCGAAGTCAGGAAGAGCCTGCTTTGGCTTCCACACCCCATGTGACAGATCGGCCACCTGCGGTGGTGGACCAGGAGTCCGTGGAGGGGAAGTAGACTCTGGAGGATTTACCCATCCCTGCTGAGTGGCATGTGGAGGGAGGGCCTACCAGAGAGGAATTCTGTAAGGGGCAGAGGGAGTGCCCTACCCTTGAGGGACTGAGGCGTCAGGCTGAAGCCCAGGCAGCAGGTGATGTTACGGGACACTACCATATTTACTGGGAGGATGGACTCCTCTACAGTGAACCCAAGGTACCCTTACCTGGCTCATCAAGGGCCTTGGTAATCCCGCAACAATACCAAGCCTTTCTGCTGGAATTGGCTCATGCTATACCCTTGGCAGGACACTTAGGTCAGGACAAGACCTTTGCTCGGCTTGTCCTCCACTTTTACTGGCCTCAGTTGAAAGTGGCGTCCAACACTTACTGTCGGACATGTGTATCCTGCCAGGCCAGTGGGAAAACAGGGGTAAAGCTGAAGGCTCCCCTGGAACCACTTCCAGTCGTTAGCACCCCCTTTGAAAGGGTGGGCATCGACATTGTAGGGCCTTTAGATCCACCAACAACAGCGGGTCACAGGTTCATCCTGGTTCTGGTGGATCATGCCACACGGTACCCAGAGGCAATTCCTCTGAGGACAGTCACTGCACCTGTGGTGGCTAGAGCCCTAATGGGGATCTTTACCCGAGTGGGATTCCCCAAGGAAGTTGTGTCTGACAGGGGGACCAACTTTATGTCAGCTTACATGCGGGCAATGTGGAAGGAGTGTGGAGTGACCTACCGGTTCACCACTCCTTATCACCCCCAGTCAAATGGACTGGTTGAGAGGTTTAATAAAACCTTGAAGGGCATGATCAGAAGTCTGCCCGAAAGCCTGAGGAGGAAATGGGACGTCCTCCTACCCTGTTTGCTATTCTCTTACAGGGAAGTGCCACAGAAGGGAGTGGGCTTCAGCCCCTTTGAACTTCTGTATGGGCACCCTGTACGCGGTCCTCTCAGCCTGGTGAAGGATGGTTGGGAGAAGTCTCCCAGGAAACCCCCCCAGGATGTGGTGAGCTACATGCTGGCCTTCAGGAGCCAAATGGCGAAGTTGTGGAAGCAAGCTTCTGACAACTTGGAGGCCAGCCAGGCAGTCATGAAAGAGTGGTATGACCACAATGCTCACCAGGTGGAATTGGAGCCTGGCCAGAAAGTGTGGGTGATGGAACCTGGGGAGCTTAGTGCCCTCCAGGATCGCTGGACAGGCCCATTTGAAGTGTTGGAAAAGAAGGGTAAGGCCACATACCTGGTGGACCTTAAGACCCCTCGACAGCCCCTACGGGTGCTGCATGCCAACCGACTCAAACCCCACCATGAGAGGCCCGAGGTCATTTTAATGATGGTGACTGATGGGGAAGAGGAAGCGGAAAGCGAACCTCTCCCAGACTTGTTCTCGTCTCAAGAGAAGGATGGGTCAGTGGAGGGAGTGATTCTCTCTCCCACTCTAACTCCTGAGCAGCGGGAGGACTGCCACCCGATACTGGAGCAGTACTCTACGCTGTTCTCCCTTGTCCCGGGAAGGACTCACCTGTGTACCCATGATGTGGACACAGGGGACAGCCCACCAGTGAAGTCGAAGACCTACCGGCTGTCCGACAAGGTGAAGGATAGCATCCATGGAGAGGTTGCCAAGATGCTAGAGCTGGGAGTTATAGAACCTTCCAACAGCCCTTGGTCCAGTCCGGTGGTGCTAGTGCCAAAAGCCGCTCCACCAGGCACCACACCAGAACTGAGGTTCTGTGTGGATTACCGGGGACTGAACTCAGTAACCAAGACTGATGCTCATCCGATCCCTAGGGCGGATGAATTAATTGACCGGCTAGGAGCTGCCCAATACCTAAGTACCTTTGACCTCACTTCAGGGTACTGGCAGATCTCCTTGACAGATGGAGCAAAGGAAAGGTCAGCCTTCTCCACGCCTGAGGGACACTTCCAGTTTTGTGTAATGCCCTTTGGGCTCAAAAATGCCCCTGCCACATTTCAGCGGCTGGTGAACCAGGTCCTCTCTGGAATGGAGAGTTTCTCTGCTGCTTACCTGGATGACATTGCTGTCTTCAGTAGCAGTTGGGAGGACCATTTGCAACATTTGCAAGCAGTTCTCCAGGCCCTGAAACAAGCTGGATTGACAATCAAGGCCAGCAAATGCCAGATTGGGCAGGGGTCGGTTGTGTACCTTGGACACTTGGTGGGTAGGGGGACAGTGCAACCCCTGCAGGCAAAGATTGAGGCAATCATGGACTGGGAACCCCCCAAGACACAGACTGAGGTCCGAGCTTTCCTGGGCCTCACAGGCTACTACCGTCGCTTTGTGAAGGGGTATGGCACAATTGTAGCGCCCCTCACAGAGCTCACCTCAAAGAAACAACCTCGACGGGTAGTTTGGACGAAAGCTTGTCAGCAAGCTTTTGAGAAACTGAAGCAGGCAATGTGTGCAGCACCGGTCCTGAGGGCCCCAGACTTCTCCAAGGAGTTCATTGTCCAGACAGACGCATCAGAACATGGCCTTGGGGCAGTGTCATCGCAACTAAATGAAGAGGGCCTGGATCAGCCTGTGGTCTTCCTATCCAGGAGACTGCTTCCCCGGGAACAGAAGTGGAGTGCAATTGAGAGGGAAGCTTTTGCGGTGGTGTGGGCTCTGAAGAAGCTGCGGCCATACCTGTTTGGCTCGCACTTCCTGGTTCAGACTGACCACCGACCTCTTCGTTGGCTAATGCAGATGAAGGGGGAGAATCCCAAGCTGTTGAGGTGGTCCATCTCCCTACAGGGAATGGACTTCCGGGTGGAACATCGACCTGGAGTTGACCACGCCAACGAAGACGGTCGCTCTAGGTATTTCCGCCTTAGTGATGAGGACTCCCAAGGGGTTGGGTAGTTCTCCCCACTTTCAGCTGGGGGGGGGACGCGTGTTAGACCTGTCTGGCTTTTTGCGTAGTCCCTCCAATTTATTATTTATTTTGTCCCCTTTTTGCCCCTCATACTTTTATTAATTCTTGCGTCCACTAGTTTTTTCAAGGTGTTGGTCAAGGGGATAGGTGTTCTTTCCCCCTCATAGTTTTTCACCTCAGGCCTAGAGGCCTTTTCCGACAGGAATATAGTTGGAGTCACAAAATGGTGGCTACCAACTGTCCCAACTGACAAACCTAGAACCTGTCCCATAGAGTAGAATAGGGCATTCCAGAACCTTCTGGACCCCTGAGGGTCAGCCTATAAAAGGCAGAATGCTGGACAGCCATTTTGTCTTACCAGAGAGAGTCAGCTGGAGGACAGGCTGTAGCAGAAGGTGGGGGGAGGTTAGACTAAGGGTTGACCTCCTGGACTGGGACGCTGCCCTATTGATCCACCACTCTACCCCCTTGGGTTACTTGTCCTGTCCCCGCTGTTTAGGGTTACTGGAGACCCTGGGCGCCTGACCAATCCCCAGACTGGAAGAATGGGGATGTGAAGAGGAGAAGGAGACTGCAGCACTGTGGAGTGCAGTCCTCTGCCCAGTGAAAAGACTTTAGTGAGACTGTTGCTAAGAGAATCTCAAATGGAGAGGGGTTAATCTTTGTGGCCCCCTTTCTCCGCTCTTTAATTGAATTCTGCCCCGGTTGCTGGCATTTCCCCCTGATGACAAAATCCCACAGTGTCCCTCTTCCTACCTGTCGTGACGAGTGCTGAGGCAGAGAGAAGTCGAGCTGAACTGCTCCTGAATTGGCGTAGTGAGCGGCGCCGATTTGGAGCTGTGGTTGCCAGTCCTGAGGTGAGGAGCGGTCCTGGAGGAGTCCTTGTGGATTTCCGAGTGGGCGGAGTAGCAGGGAGGCGTCGGCGGAGGAGCGCGGGCTCCAGCGGGAAGACACTTTCCCCTCGCGCATGCCCCGTTGAGCCGCCCGGCTCTGGAAGGCGGAGCCAGCGAGCGAAGGGGTTTGGAAGCGGCGCTCGTTAGCGCCCGTCGGACCTACTCGCGCCAGCCCTGGGGTTGTGTGGCCGGTAGCGGAGGAGACCAGTGGTGACTCCGGCTCACCGGCGAGACATTCCCCGGACCTCCCCGCATCTGCCTTGAGTTTAGCTCGCGGGACGGGTGGAAACCGCCTCAACAGTTACCGGCTGGGACCTCGGTTGAACCGCGTGACAGGGCGGAATTTTGGCACAGTAAGGAGAGTGTGGGGTGAAGGGGGAGGACTGTGTCCTAGATTCTTTCCTGAGGGAAGGAGAGTTAACACTAGTGCATGATAAAGTGATCTAGTTTCACCAGTCGTTTTCCCCCTACTGTGTCCTTGGAGGTGGGGGTGAAATTGGATGATAAGAACCACGTTGCTAACTGGTCTGAGGAAAGACATCTACTAGACCAGAATCTGGGAGTAGCACCACTGCCAATGCTGTGCTGAGAGTACCTGCTGATTAAGTAGGGGTAATAGTTCCTCATAGAGGCTGCTGGCACTGATGTAAACGTCTTGTATAACTGAAACCTCTCATTGGATGTGTACCTTTTTGGTGGGTAGTGGTGTTGAGAGGGAAAAGTTTCATAGAAATCAAATCTAACCAATTCTGGAATCTAATGTAATGTACTATTGATGCTGATAGTGATGTAAGTTAGCACTTCTGAAAGTATTATTATTAATTTCATGACAACTGTATGTACTAAGCTGTGATTTCTAAAGACATAAGAGCAAAGAATATTTTTATAAACAAGCTCGTATTTTTCCAACATTGGTGTAGTGCCATTTTTGGGTGTTTTTGCGTTGATTTATTGCTGGGTGGTTTGCAACCTTTACGCTTAAGCCTCTAGTGATTGTGTCTTACCCTAGGCCAGGCTACCCTAGGTGACCTGTCATCTCAGGTTCCAACAATTCCTCTCATAGGTCTACCGTATCTCAGTACCCAAACAGTACAGAGGACAGCTTCTGGTTGGATGTTAAACTCTCGTCTAGTAACCAATCATATACATAAGCATTTAGGTATTCAAAATTGATAAGTGTGGCACTAGTCCTTTATGGTGGCCGACTTTTGTAATAGGGTGCTAAAGTCATTGGATCAATAAAATTCATACATGTGAGACGTCAGTCACATTAACAGACACAGTGGGGGCACGAACATGGGCAGTTGACGATACAGAGAATAGTCTGCAAAGTAATAGTCCTGGCATGTTTATTTCGATCTTTAGCAGATTACAAAATCATTGATGCAGGTCTGTGCTACAATAACGAGTTATGTGTGGCCGGGCGAGGGATACCGACCTGGAAATTAAATTGTCAATTCTGTTGGAGATAACTGATGACTGCAAAATGCAACTAAAAAGCCAAATAAACATGTGATTTGTTCCCACTGAGGAAAACGGATTGTTTCCGTAACATTGAACAACGAATGCGCATGGCTTTGAGCAACATTGCCATGTTATGGTAGAATGGGCAACAGACAACGAGATGGCCCCAGTGAATGCACCCGATTCATGGCAACATCGCAGTTTAGTTTATGCTGCAGATAAATCATCCAATGAAAGCGAAGCACTAAGCTTAAAAGAAATGGCTGTGAAATTGAACCCACATTATTGAATCAAACTATGAAAAAGGCAAAGTGCCGAAACCAGTCTTTTGTATGCAATAAATGGTGTCTGACACGAGCGGAGTGCTCTGCTTTACTTTGTCGGATGTTGGGCGAGGGGGGGGCAATACTGTGCATAAGGTGCCACTCTCATGAACAAAAGCACTCACCCTGAACTGTTCGACGGGTCATGTGGCAATTGTTGGTAGAGGTATATATATATTTACTGGGAGGATGGACTCCTCTACAGTGAACCCAAGGTACCCTTACCTGGCTCATCAAGGGCCTTGGTAGTCCCGCAACAATACCGAGCCTTTCTGCTGGAATTGGCTCATGCTATACCCTTGGCAGGACACTTAGGTCAGGACAAGACCTTTGCTCGGCTTGTCCTCCACTTTTACTGGCCTCAGTTGAAAGTGGCGTCCAACACTTACTGTCGGACATGTGTATCCTGCCAGGCCAGTGGGAAAACAGGGGTAAAGCTGAAGGCTCCCCTGGAACCACTTCCAGTCGTTAGCACCCCCTTTGAAAGGGTGGGCATCGACATTGTAGGGCCTTTAGATCCACCAACAACAGCGGGTCACAGGTTCATCCTGGTTCTGGTGGATCATGCCACACGGTACCCAGAGGCAATTCCTCTGAGGACAGTCACTGCACCTGTGGTGGCTAGAGCCCTAATGGGGATCTTTACCCGAGTGGGATTCCCCAAGGAAGTTGTGTCTGACAGGGGGACCAACTTTATGTCAGCTTACATGCGGGCAATGTGGAAGGAGTGTGGAGTGACCTACCGGTTCACCACTCCTTATCACCCCCAGTCAAATGGACTGGTTGAGAGGTTTAATAAAACCTTGAAGGGCATGATCAGAAGTCTGCCCGAAAGCCTGAGGAGGAAATGGGACGTCCTCCTACCCTGTTTGCTATTCTCTTACAGGGAAGTGCCACAGAAGGGAGTGGGCTTCAGCCCCTTTGAACTTCTGTATGGGCACCCTGTACGCGGTCCTCTCAGCCTGGTGAAGGATGGTTGGGAGAAGTCTCCCAGGAAACCCCCCCAGGATGTGGTGAGCTACATGCTGGCCTTCAGGAGCCAAATGGCGAAGTTGTGGAAGCAAGCTTCTGACAACTTGGAGGCCAGCCAGGCAGTCATGAAAGAGTGGTATGACCACAATGCTCACCAGGTGGAATTGGAGCCTGGCCAGAAAGTGTGGGTGATGGAACCTGGGGAGCTTAGTGCCCTCCAGGATCGCTGGACAGGCCCATTTGAAGTGTTGGAAAAGAAGGGTAAGGCCACATACCTGGTGGACCTTAAGACCCCTCGACAGCCCCTACGGGTGCTGCATGCCAACCGACTCAAACCCCACCATGAGAGGCCCGAGGTCATTTTAATGATGGTGACTGATGGGGAAGAGGAAGCGGAAAGCGAACCTCTCCCAGACTTGTTCTCGTCTCAAGAGAAGGATGGGTCAGTGGAGGGAGTGATTCTCTCTCCCACTCTAACTCCTGAGCAGCGGGAGGACTGCCACCCGATACTGGAGCAGTACTCTACGCTGTTCTCTCTTGTCCCGGGAAGGACTCACCTGTGTACCCATGATGTGGACACAGGGGACAGCCCACCAGTGAAGTCGAAGACCTACCGGCTGTCCGACAAGGTGAAGGATAGCATCCATGGAGAGGTTGCCAAGATGCTAGAGCTGGGAGTTATAGAACCTTCCAACAGCCCTTGGTCCAGTCCGGTGGTGCTAGTGCCAAAAGCCGCTCCACCAGGCACCACACCAGAACTGAGGTTCTGTGTGGATTACCGGGGACTGAACTCAGTAACCAAGACTGATGCTCATCCGATCCCTAGGGCGGATGAATTAATTGACCGGCTAGGAGCTGCCCAGTACCTAAGTACCTTTGACCTCACTTCAGGGTACTGGCATATCTCCTTGACAGATGGAGCAAAGGAAAGGTCAGCCTTCTCCACGCCTGAGGGACACTTCCAGTTTTGTGTAATGCCCTTTGGGCTCAAAAATGCCCCTGCCACATTTCAGCGGCTGGTGAACCAGGTCCTCTCTGGAATGGAGAGTTTCTCTGCTGCTTACCTGGATGACATTGCTGTCTTCAGTAGCAGTTGGGAGGACCATTTGCAACATTTGCAAGCAGTTCTCCAGGCCCTGAAACAAGCTGGATTGACAATCAAGGCCAGCAAATGCCAGATTGGGCAGGGGTCGGTTGTGTACCTTGGACACTTGGTGGGTAGGGGGACAGTGCAACCCCTGCAGGCAAAGATTGAGGCAATCATGGCCTGGGAACCCCCCAAGACACAGACTGAGGTCCGAGCTTTCCTGGGCCTCACAGGCTACTACCGTCGCTTTGTGAAGGGGTATGGCACAATTGTAGCGCCCCTCACAGAGCTCACCTCAAAGAAACAACCTCGACGGGTAGTTTGGACGAAAGCTTGTCAGCAAGCTTTTGAGAAACTGAAGCAGGCAATGTGTGCAGCACCGGTCCTGAGGGCCCCAGACTTCTCCAAGGAGTTCATTGTCCAGACAGACGCATCAGAACATGGCCTTGGGGCAGTGTCATCGCAACTAAATGAAGAGGGCCTGGATCAGCCTGTGGTCTTCCTATCCAGGAGACTGCTTCCCCGGGAACAGAAGTGGAGTG
This sequence comes from Lissotriton helveticus, assembly GCF_964261635.1. Lineage (NCBI taxonomy): Eukaryota > Metazoa > Chordata > Amphibia > Caudata > Salamandridae > Lissotriton > Lissotriton helveticus. Next base: position 154,946,041 of record NC_136068.1, on the reverse strand, counting down.
CAATTGAGAGGGAAGCTTTTGCGGTGGTGTGGGCTCTGAAGAAGCTGCGGCCATACCTGTTTGGCTCGCACTTCCTGGTTCAGACTGACCACCGACCTCTTCGTTGGCTAATGCAGATGAAGGGGGAGAATCCCAAGCTGTTGAGGTGGTCCATCTCCCTACAGGGAATGGACTTCCGGGTGGAACATCGACCTGGAGTTGACCACGCCAACGAAGACGGTCGCTCTAGGTATTTCCGCCTTAGTGATGAGGACTCCCAAGGGGTTGGGTAGTTCTCCCCACTTTCAGCTGGGGGGGGGACGCGTGTTAGACCTGTCTGGCTTTTTGCGTAGTCCCTCCAATTTATTATTTATTTTGTCCCCTTTTTGCCCCTCATACTTTTATTAATTCTTGCGTCCACTAGTTTTTTCAAGGTGTTGGTCAAGGGGATAGGTGTTCTTTCCCCCTCATAGTTTTTCACCTCAGGCCTAGAGGCCTTTTCCGACAGGAATATAGTTGGAGTCACAAAATGGTGGCTACCAACTGTCCCAACTGACAAACCTAGAACCTGTCTCATAGAGTAGAATAGGGCATTCCAGAACCTTCTGGACCCCTGAGGGTCAGCCTATAAAAGGCAGAATGCTGGACAGCCATTTTGTCTTACCAGAGAGAGTCAGCTGGAGGACAGGCTGTAGCAGAAGGTGGGGGGAGGTTAGACTAAGGGTTGACCTCCTGGACTGGGACGCTGCCCTATTGATCCACCACTCTACCCCCCTTGGGTTACTTGTCCTGTCCCCGCTGTTTAGGGTTACTGGAGACCCTGGGCGCCTGACCAATCCCCAGACTGGAAGAATGGGGATGTGAAGAGGAGAAGGAGACTGCAGCACTGTGGAGTGCAGTCCTCTGCCCAGTGAAAAGACTTTAGTGAGACTGTTGCTAAGAGAATCTCAAATGGAGAGGGGTTAATCTTTGTGGCCCCCTTTCTCCGCTCTTTAATTGAATTCTGCCCCGGTTGCTGGCATTTCCCCCTGATGACAAAATCCCACAGTGTCCCTCTTCCTACCTGTCGTGACGAGTGCTGAAGCAGAGAGAAGTCGAGCTGAACTGCTCCTGAATTGGCGTAGTGAGCGGCGCCGATTTGGAGCTGTGGTTGCCAGTCCTGAGGTGAGGAGCGGTCCTGGAGGAGTCCTTGTGGATTTCCGAGTGGGCGGAGTAGCAGGGAGGCGTCGGCGGAGGAGCGCGGGCTCCAGCGGGAAGACACTTTCCCCTCGCGCATGCCCCGTTGAGCCGCCCGGCTCTGGAAGGCGGAGCCAGCGAGCGAAGGGGTTTGGAAGCGGCGCTCGTTAGCGCCCGTCGGACCTACTCGCGCCAGCCCTGGGGTTGTGTGGCCGGTAGCGGAGGAGACCAGTGGTGACTCCGGCTCACCGGCCAGACATTCCCCGGACCTCCCCGCATCTGCCTTGAGTTTAGCTCGCGGGACGGGTGGAAACCGCCTCAACAGTTACCGGCTGGGACCTCGGTTGAACCGCGTGACAGGGCGGAATTTTGGCACAGTAAGGAGAGTGTGGGGTGAAGGGGGAGGACTGTGTCCTAGATCCTTTCCTGAGGGAAGGAGAGTTAACACTAGTGCATGATAAAGTGATCTAGTTTCACCAGTCGTTTTCCCCCTACTGTGTCCTTGGAGGTGGGGGTGAAATTGGATGATAAGAACCACGTTGCTAACTGGTCTGAGGAAAGACATCTACTAGACCAGAATCTGGGAGTAGCACCACTGCCAATGCTGTGCTGAGAGTACCTGCTGATTAAGTAGGGGTAATAGTTCCTCATAGAGGCTGCTGGCACTGATGTAAACGTCTTGTATAACTGAAACCTCTCATTGGATGTGTACCTTTTTGGTGGGTAGTGGTGTTGAGAGGGAAAAGTTTCATAGAAATCAAATCTAACCAATTCTGGAATCTAATGTAATGTACTATTGATGCTGATAGTGATGTAAGTTAGCACTTCTGAAAGTATTATTATTAATTTCATGACAACTGTATGTACTAAGCTGTGATTTCTAAAGACATAAGAGCAAAGAATATTTTTATAAACAAGCTCGTATTTTTCCAACATTGGTGTAGTGCCATTTTTGGGTGTTTTTGCGTTGATTTATTGCTGGGTGGTTTGCAACCTTTACGCTTAAGCCTCTAGTGATTGTGTCTTACCCTAGGCCAGGCTACCCTAGGTGACCTGTCATCTCAGGTTCCAACAATTCCTCTCATAGGTCTACCGTATCTCAGTACCCAAACAGTACAGAGGACAGCTTCTGGTTGGATGTTAAACTCTCGTCTAGTAACCAATCATATACATAAGCATTTAGGTATTCAAAATTGATAAGTGTGGCACTAGTCCTTTATGGTGGCCGACTTTTGTAATAGGGTGCTAAAGTCATTGGATCAATAAAATTCATACATGTGAGACGTCAGTCACATTAACAGACACAGTGGGGGCACGAACATGGGCAGTTGACGATACAGAGAATAGTCTGCAAAGTAATAGTCCTGGCATGTTTATTTCGATCTTTAGCAGATTACAAAATCATTGATGCAGGTCTGTGCTACAATAACGAGTTATGTGTGGCCGGGCGAGGGATACCGACCTGGAAATTAAATTGTCAATTCTGTTGGAGATAACTGATGACTGCAAAATGCAACTAAAAAGCCAAATAAACATGTGATTTGTTCCCACTGAGGAAAACGGATTGTTTCCGTAACATTGAACAACGAATGCGCATGGCTTTGAGCAACATTGCCATGTTATGGTAGAATGGGCAACAGACAACGAGATGGCCCCAGTGAATGCACCCGATTCATGGCAACATCGCAGTTTAGTTTATGCTGCAGATAAATCATCCAATGAAAGCGAAGCACTAAGCTTAAAAGAAATGGCTGTGAAATTGAACCCACATTATTGAATCAAACTATGAAAAAGGCAAAGTGCCGAAACCAGTCTGTTGTATGCAATAAATGGTGTCTGACACGAGCGGAGTGCTCTGCTTTACTTTGTCGGATGTTGGGCGAGGGGGGGGCAATACTGTGCATAAGGTGCCACTCTCATGAACAAAAGCACTCACCCTGAACTGTTCGACGGGTCATGTGGCAATTGTTGGTAGAGGTATATATATATTTACTGGGAGGATGGACTCCTCTACAGTGAACCCAAGGTACCCTTACCTGGCTCATCAAGGGCCTTGGTAGTCCCGCAACAATACCGAGCCTTTCTGCTGGAATTGGCTCATGCTATACCCTTGGCAGGACACTTAGGTCAGGACAAGACCTTTGCTCGGCTTGTCCTCCACTTTTACTGGCCTCAGTTGAAAGTGGCGTCCAACACTTACTGTCGGACATGTGTATCCTGCCAGGCCAGTGGGAAAACAGGGGTAAAGCTGAAGGCTCCCCTGGAACCACTTCCAGTCGTTAGCACCCCCTTTGAAAGGGTGGGCATCGACATTGTAGGGCCTTTAGATCCACCAACAACAGCGGGTCACAGGTTCATCCTGGTTCTGGTGGATCATGCCACACGGTACCCAGAGGCAATTCCTCTGAGGACAGTCACTGCACCTGTGGTGGCTAGAGCCCTAATGGGGATCTTTACCCGAGTGGGATTCCCCAAGGAAGTTGTGTCTGACAGGGGGACCAACTTTATGTCAGCTTACATGCGGGCAATGTGGAAGGAGTGTGGAGTGACCTACCGGTTCACCACTCCTTATCACCCCCAGTCAAATGGACTGGTTGAGAGGTTTAATAAAACCTTGAAGGGCATGATCAGAAGTCTGCCCGAAAGCCTGAGGAGGAAATGGGACGTCCTCCTACCCTGTTTGCTATTCTCTTACAGGGAAGTGCCACAGAAGGGAGTGGGCTTCAGCCCCTTTGAACTTCTGTATGGGCACCCTGTACGCGGTCCTCTCAGCCTGGTGAAGGATGGTTGGGAGAAGTCTCCCAGGAAACCCCCCCAGGATGTGGTGAGCTACATGCTGGCCTTCAGGAGCCAAATGGCGAAGTTGTGGAAGCAAGCTTCTGACAACTTGGAGGCCAGCCAGGCAGTCATGAAAGAGTGGTATGACCACAATGCTCACCAGGTGGAATTGGAGCCTGGCCAGAAAGTGTGGGTGATGGAACCTGGGGAGCTTAGTGCCCTCCAGGATCGCTGGACAGGCCCATTTGAAGTGTTGGAAAAGAAGGGTAAGGCCACATACCTGGTGGACCTTAAGACCCCTCGACAGCCCCTACGGGTGCTGCATGCCAACCGACTCAAACCCCACCATGAGAGGCCCGAGGTCATTTTAATGATGGTGACTGATGGGGAAGAGGAAGCGGAAAGCGAACCTCTCCCAGACTTGTTCTCGTCTCAAGAGAAGGATGGGTCAGTGGAGGGAGTGATTCTCTCTCCCACTCTAACTCCTGAGCAGCGGGAGGACTGCCACCCGATACTGGAGCAGTACTCTACGCTGTTCTCCCTTGTCCCGGGAAGGACTCACCTGTGTACCCATGATGTGGACACAGGGGACAGCCCACCAGTGAAGTCGAAGACCTACCGGCTGTCCGACAAGGTGAAGGATAGCATCCATGGAGAGGTTGCCAAGATGCTAGAGCTGGGAGTTATAGAACCTTCCAACAGCCCTTGGTCCAGTCCGGTGGTGCTAGTGCCAAAAGCCGCTCCACCAGGCACCACACCAGAACTGAGGTTCTGTGTGGATTACCGGGGACTGAACTCAGTAACCAAGACTGATGCTCATCCGATCCCTAGGGCGGATGAATTAATTGACCGGCTAGGAGCTGCCCAATACCTAAGTACCTTTGACCTCACTTCAGGGTACTGGCAGATCTCCTTGACAGATGGAGCAAAGGAAAGGTCAGCCTTCTCCACGCCTGAGGGACACTTCCAGTTTTGTGTAATGCCCTTTGGGCTCAAAAATGCCCCTGCCACATTTCAGCGGCTGGTGAACCAGGTCCTCTCTGGAATGGAGAGTTTCTCTGCTGCTTACCTGGATGACATTGCTGTCTTCAGTAGCAGTTGGGAGGACCATTTGCAACATTTGCAAGCAGTTCTCCAGGCCCTGAAACAAGCTGGATTGACAATCAAGGCCAGCAAATGCCAGATTGGGCAGGGGTCGGTTGTGTACCTTGGACACTTGGTGGGTAGGGGGACAGTGCAACCCCTGCAGGCAAAGATTGAGGCAATCATGGCCTGGGAACCCCCCAAGACACAGACTGAGGTCCGAGCTTTCCTGGGCCTCACAGGCTACTACCGTCGCTTTGTGAAGGGGTATGGCACAATTGTAGCGCCCCTCACAGAGCTCACCTCAAAGAAACAACCTCGACGGGTAGTTTGGACGAAAGCTTGTCAGCAAGCTTTTGAGAAACTGAAGCAGGCAATGTGTGCAGCACCGGTCCTGAGGGCCCCAGACTTCTCCAAGGAGTTCATTGTCCAGACAGACGCATCAGAACATGGCCTTGGGGCAGTGTCATCGCAACTAAATGAAGAGGGCCTGGATCAGCCTGTGGTCTTCCTATCCAGGAGACTGCTTCCCCGGGAACAGAAGTGGAGTGCAATTGAGAGGGAAGCTTTTGCGGTGGTGTGGGCTCTGAAGAAGCTGCGGCCATACCTGTTTGGCTCGCACTTCCTGGTTCAGACTGACCACCGACCTCTTCGTTGGCTAATGCAGATGAAGGGGGAGAATCCCAAGCTGTTGAGGTGGTCCATCTCCCTACAGGGAATGGACTTCCGGGTGGAACATCGACCTGGAGTTGACCACGCCAACGAAGACGGTCGCTCTAGGTATTTCCGCCTTAGTGATGAGGACTCCCAAGGGGTTGGGTAGTTCTCCCCACTTTCAGCTGGGGGGGGGACGCGTGTTAGACCTGTCTGGCTTTTTGCGTAGTCCCTCCAATTTATTATTTATTTTGTCCCCTTTTTGCCCCTCATACTTTTATTAATTCTTGCGTCCACTAGTTTTTTCAAGGTGTTGGTCAAGGGGATAGGTGTTCCTTCCCCCTCATAGTTTTTCACCTCAGGCCTAGAGGCCTTTTCCGACAGGAATATAGTTGGAGTCACAAAATGGTGGCTACCAACTGTCCCAACTGACAAACCTAGAACCTGTCCCATAGAGTAGAATAGGGCATTCCAGAACCTTCTGGACCCCTGAGGGTCAGCCTATAAAAGGCAGAATGCTGGACAGCCATTTTGTCTTACCAGAGAGAGTCAGCTGGAGGACAGGCTGTAGCAGAAGGTGGGGGGAGGTTAGACTAAGGGTTGACCTCCTGGACTGGGACGCTGCCCTATTGATCCACCACTCTACCCCCCTTGGGTTACTTGTCCTGTCCCCGCTGTTTAGGGTTACTGGAGACCCTGGGCGCCTGACCAATCCCCAGACTGGAAGAATGGGGATGTGAAGAGGAGAAGGAGACTGCAGCACTGTGGAGTGCAGTCCTCTGCCCAGTGAAAAGACTTTAGTGAGACTGTTGCTAAGAGAATCTCAAATGGAGAGGGGTTAATCTTTGTGGCCCCCTTTCTCCGCTCTTTAATTGAATTCTGCCCCGGTTGCTGGCATTTCCCCCTGATGACAAAATCCCACAGTGTCCCTCTTCCTACCTGTCGTGACGAGTGCTGAAGCAGAGAGAAGTCGAGCTGAACTGCTCCTGAATTGGCGTAGTGAGCGGCGCCGATTTGGAGCTGTGGTTGCCAGTCCTGAGGTGAGGAGCGGTCCTGGAGGAGTCCTTGTGGATTTCCGAGTGGGCGGAGTAGCAGGGAGGCGTCGGCGGAGGAGCGCGGGCTCCAGCGGGAAGACACTTTCCCCTCGCGCATGCCCCGTTGAGCCGCCCGGCTCTGGAAGGCGGAGCCAGCGAGCGAAGGGGTTTGGAAGCGGCGCTCGTTAGCGCCCGTCGGACCTACTCGCGCCAGCCCTGGGGTTGTGTGGCCGGTAGCGGAGGAGACCAGTGGTGACTCCGGCTCACCGGCGAGACATTCCCCGGACCTCCCCGCATCTGCCTTGAGTTTAGCTCGCGGGACGGGTGGAAACCGCCTCAACAGTTACCGGCTGGGACCTCGGTTGAACCGCGTGACAGGGCGGAATTTTGGCACAGTAAGGAGAGTGTGGGGTGAAGGGGGAGGACTGTGTCCTAGATCCTTTCCTGAGGGAAGGAGAGTTAACACTAGTGCATGATAAAGTGATCTAGTTTCACCAGTCGTTTTCCCCCTACTGTGTCCTTGGAGGTGGGGGTGAAATTGGATGATAAGAACCACGTTGCTAACTGGTCTGAGGAAAGACATCTACTAGACCAGAATCTGGGAGTAGCACCACTGCCAATGCTGTGCTGAGAGTACCTGCTGATTAAGTAGGGGTAATAGTTCCTCATAGAGGCTGCTGGCACTGATGTAAACGTCTTGTATAACTGAAACCTCTCATTGGATGTGTACCTTTTTGGTGGGTAGTGGTGTTGAGAGGGAAAAGTTTCATAGAAATCAAATCTAACCAATTCTGGAATCTAATGTAATGTACTATTGATGCTGATAGTGATGTAAGTTAGCACTTCTGAAAGTATTATTATTAATTTCATGACAACTGTATGTACTAAGCTGTGATTTCTAAAGACATAAGAGCAAAGAATATTTTTATAAACAAGCTCGTATTTTTCCAACATTGGTGTAGTGCCATTTTTGGGTGTTTTTGCGTTGATTTATTGCTGTGTGGTTTGCAACCTTTACGCTTAAGCCTCTAGTGATTGTGTCTTACCCTAGGCCAGGCTACCCTAGGTGACCTGTCATCTCAGGTTCCAACAATTCCTCTCATAGGTCTACCGTATCTCAGTACCCAAACAGTACAGAGGACAGCTTCTGGTTGGATGTTAAACTCTCGTCTAGTAACCAATCATATACATAAGCATTTAGGTATTCAAAATTGATAAGTGTGGCACTAGTCCTTTATGGTGGCCGACTTCTGTAATAGGGTGCTAAAGTCATTGGATCAATAAAATTCATACATGTGAGACGTCAGTCACATTAACAGACACAGTGGGGGCACGAACATGGGCAGTTGACGATACAGAGAATAGTCTGCAAAGTAATAGTCCTGGCATGTTTATTTCGATCTTTAGCAGATTACAAAATCATTGATGCAGGTCTGTGCTACAATAACGAGTTATGTGTGGCCGGGCGAGGGATACCGACCTGGAAATTAAATTGTCAATTCTGTTGGAGTTAACTGATGACTGCAAAATGCAACTAAAAAGCCAAATAAACATGTGATTTGTTCCCACTGAGGAAAACGGATTGTTTCCGTAACATTGAACAACGAATGCGCATGGCTTTGAGCAACATTGCCATGTTATGGTAGAATGGGCAACAGACAACGAGATGGCCCCAGTGAATGCACCCGATTCATGGCAACATCGCAGTTTAGTTTATGCTGCAGATAAATCATCCAATGAAAGCGAAGCACTAAGCTTAAAAGAAATGGCTGTGAAATTGAACCCACATTATTGAATCAAACTATGAAAAAGGCAAAGTGCCGAAACCAGTCTGTTGTATGCAATAAATGGTGTCTGACACGAGCGGAGTGCTCTGCTTTACTTTGTCGGATGTTGGGCGAGGGGGGGGCAATACTGTGCATAAGGTGCCACTCTCATGAACAAAAGCACTCACCCTGAACTGTTCGACGGGTCATGTGGCAATTGTTGGTAGAGGTATATATATATTTACTGGGAGGATGGACTCCTCTACAGTGAACCCAAGGTACCCTTACCTGGCTCATCAAGGGCCTTGGTAGTCCCGCAACAATACCGAGCCTTTCTGCTGGAATTGGCTCATGCTATACCCTTGGCAGGACACTTAGGTCAGGACAAGACCTTTGCTCGGCTTGTCCTCCACTTTTACTGGCCTCAGTTGAAAGTGGCGTCCAACACTTACTGTCGGACATGTGTATCCTGCCAGGCCAGTGGGAAAACAGGGGTAAAGCTGAAGGCTCCCCTGGAACCACTTCCAGTCGTTAGCACCCCCTTTGAAAGGGTGGGCATCGACATTGTAGGGCCTTTAGATCCACCAACAACAGCGGGTCACAGGTTCATCCTGGTTCTGGTGGATCATGCCACACGGTACCCAGAGGCAATTCCTCTGAGGACAGTCACTGCACCTGTGGTGGCTAGAGCCCTAATGGGGATCTTTACCCGAGTGGGATTCCCCAAGGAAGTTGTGTCTGACAGGGGGACCAACTTTATGTCAGCTTACATGCGGGCAATGTGGAAGGAGTGTGGAGTGACCTACCGGTTCACCACTCCTTATCACCCCCAGTCAAATGGACTGGTTGAGAGGTTTAATAAAACCTTGAAGGGCATGATCAGAAGTCTGCCCGAAAGCCTGAGGAGGAAATGGGACGTCCTCCTACCCTGTTTGCTATTCTCTTACAGGGAAGTGCCACAGAAGGGAGTGGGCTTCAGCCCCTTTGAACTTCTGTATGGGCACCCTGTACGCGGTCCTCTCAGCCTGGTGAAGGATGGTTGGGAGAAGTCTCCCAGGAAACCCCCCCAGGATGTGGTGAGCTACATGCTGGCCTTCAGGAGCCAAATGGCGAAGTTGTGGAAGCAAGCTTCTGACAACTTGGAGGCCAGCCAGGCAGTCATGAAAGAGTGGTATGACCACAATGCTCACCAGGTGGAATTGGAGCCTGGCCAGAAAGTGTGGGTGATGGAACCTGGGGAGCTTAGTGCCCTCCAGGATCGCTGGACAGGCCCATTTGAAGTGTTGGAAAAGAAGGGTAAGGCCACATACCTGGTGGACCTTAAGACCCCTCGACAGCCCCTACGGGTGCTGCATGCCAACCGACTCAAACCCCACCATGAGAGGCCCGAGGTCATTTTAATGATGGTGACTGATGGGGAAGAGGAAGCGGAAAGCGAACCTCTCCCAGACTTGTTCTCGTCTCAAGAGAAGGATGGGTCAGTGGAGGGAGTGATTCTCTCTCCCACTCTAACTCCTGAGCAGCGGGAGGACTGCCACCCGATACTGGAGCAGTACTCTACGCTGTTCTCCCTTGTCCCGGGAAGGACTCACCTGTGTACCCATGATGTGGACACAGGGGACAGCCCACCAGTGAAGTCGAAGACCTACCGGCTGTCCGACAAGGTGAAGGATAGCATCCATGGAGAGGTTGCCAAGATGCTAGAGCTGGGAGTTATAGAACCTTCCAACAGCCCTTGGTCCAGTCCGGTGGTGCTAGTGCCAAAAGCCGCTCCACCAGGCACCACACCAGAACTGAGGTTCTGTGTGGATTACCGGGGACTGAACTCAGTAACCAAGACTGATGCTCATCCGATCCCTAGGGCGGATGAATTAATTGACCGGCTAGGAGCTGCCCAATACCTAAGTACCTTTGACCTCACTTCAGGGTACTGGCAGATCTCCTTGACAGATGGAGCAAAGGAAAGGTCAGCCTTCTCCACGCCTGAGGGACACTTCCAGTTTTGTGTAATGCCCTTTGGGCTCAAAAATGCCCCTGCCACATTTCAGCGGCTGGTGAACCAGGTCCTCTCTGGAATGGAGAGTTTCTCTGCTGCTTACCTGGATGACATTGCTGTCTTCAGTAGCAGTTGGGAGGACCATTTGCAACATTTGCAAGCAGTTCTCCAGGCCCTGAAACAAGCTGGATTGACAATCAAGGCCAGCAAATGCCAGATTGGGCAGGGGTCGGTTGTGTACCTTGGACACTTGGTGGGTAGGGGGACAGTGCAACCCCTGCAGGCAAAGATTGAGGCAATCATGGCCTGGGAACCCCCCAAGACACAGACTGAGGTCCGAGCTTTCCTGGGCCTCACAGGCTACTACCGTCGCTTTGTGAAGGGGTATGGCACAATTGTAGCGCCCCTCACAGAGCTCACCTCAAAGAAACAACCTCGACGGGTAGTTTGGACGAAAGCTTGTCAGCAAGCTTTTGAGAAACTGAAGCAGGCAATGTGTGCAGCACCGGTCCTGAGGGCCCCAGACTTCTCCAAGGAGTTCATTGTCCAGACAGACGCATCAGAACATGGCCTTGGGGCAGTGTCATCGCAACTAAATGAAGAGGGCCTGGATCAGCCTGTGGTCTTCCTATCCAGGAGACTGCTTCCCCGGGAACAGAAGTGGAGTGCAATTGAGAGGGAAGCTTTTGCGGTGGTGTGGGCTCTGAAGAAGCTGCGGCCATACCTGTTTGGCTCGCACTTCCTGGTTCAGACTGACCACCGACCTCTTCGTTGGCTAATGCAGATGAAGGGGGAGAATCCCAAGCTGTTGAGGTGGTCCATCTCCCTACAGGGAATGGACTTCCGGGTGGAACATCGACCTGGAGTTGACCACGCCAACGAAGACGGTCGCTCTAGGTATTTCCGCCTTAGTGATGAGGACTCCCAAGGGGTTGGGTAGTTCTCCCCACTTTCAGCTGGGGGGGGGACGCGTGTTAGACCTGTCTGGCTTTTTGCGTAGTCCCTCCAATTTATTATTTATTTTGTCCCCTTTTTGCCCCTCATACTTTTATTAATTCTTGCGTCCACTAGTTTTTTCAAGGTGTTGGTCAAGGGGATAGGTGTTCCTTCCCCCTCATAGTTTTTCACCTCAGGCCTAGAGGCCTTTTCCGACAGGAATATAGTTGGAGTCACAAAATGGTGGCTACCAACTGTCCCAACTGACAAACCTAGAACCTGTCCCATAGAGTAGAATAGGGCATTCCAGAACCTTCTGGACCCCTGAGGGTCAGCCTATAAAAGGCAGAATGCTGGACAGCCATTTTGTCTTACCAGAGAGAGTCAGCTGGAGGACAGGCTGTAGCAGAAGGTGGGGGGAGGTTAGACTAAGGGTTGACCTCCTGGACTGGGACGCTGCCCTATTGATCCACCACTCTACCCCCCTTGGGTTACTTGTCCTGTCCCCGCTGTTTAGGGTTACTGGAGACCCTGGGCGCCTGACCAATCCCCAGACTGGAAGAATGGGGATGTGAAGAGGAGAAGGAGACTGCAGCACTGTGGAGTGCAGTCCTCTGCCCAGTGAAAAGACTTTAGTGAGACTGTTGCTAAGAGAATCTCAAATGGAGAGGGGTTAATCTTTGTGGCCCCCTTTCTCCGCTCTTTAATTGAATTCTGCCCCGGTTGCTGGCATTTCCCCCTGATGACAAAATCCCACAGTGTCCCTCTTCCTACCTGTCGTGACGAGTGCTGAAGCAGAGAGAAGTCGAGCTGAACTGCTCCTGAATTGGCGTAGTGAGCGGCGCCGATTTGGAGCTGTGGTTGCCAGTCCTGAGGTGAGGAGCGGTCCTGGAGGAGTCCTTGTGGATTTCCGAGTGGGCGGAGTAGCAGGGAGGCGTCGGCGGAGGAGCGCGGGCTCCAGCGGGAAGACACTTTCCCCTCGCGCATGCCCCGTTGAGCCGCCCGGCTCTGGAAGGCGGAGCCAGCGAGCGAAGGGGTTTGGAAGCGGCGCTCGTTAGCGCCCGTCGGACCTACTCGCGCCAGCCCTGGGGTTGTGTGGCCGGTAGCGGAGGAGACCAGTGGTGACTCCGGCTCACCGGCGAGACATTCCCCGGACCTCCCCGCATCTGCCTTGAGTTTAGCTCGCGGGACGGGTGGAAACCGCCTCAACAGTTACCGGCTGGGACCTCGGTTGAACCGCGTGACAGGGCGGAATTTTGGCACAGTAAGGAGAGTGTGGGGTGAAGGGGGAGGACTGTGTCCTAGATCCTTTCCTGAGGGAAGGAGAGTTAACACTAGTGCATGATAAAGTGATCTAGTTTCACCAGTCGTTTTCCCCCTACTGTGTCCTTGGAGGTGGGGGTGAAATTGGATGATAAGAACCACTTTGCTAACTGGTCTGAGGAAAGACATCTACTAGACCAGAATCTGGGAGTAGCACCACTGCCAATGCTGTGCTGAGAGTACCTGCTGATTAAGTAGGGGTAATAGTTCCTCATAGAGGCTGCTGGCACTGATGTAAACGTCTTGTATAACTGAAACCTCTCATTGGATGTGTACCTTTTTGGTGGGTAGTGGTGTTGAGAGGGAAAAGTTTCATAGAAATCAAATCTAACCAATTCTGGAATCTAATGTAATGTACTATTGATGCTGATAGTGATGTAAGTTAGCACTTCTGAAAGTATTATTATTAATTTCATGACAACTGTATGTACTAAGCTGTGATTTCTAAAGACATAAGAGCAAAGAATATTTTTATAAACAAGCTCGTATTTTTCCAACATTGGTGTAGTGCCATTTTTGGGTGTTTTTGCGTTGATTTATTGCTGTGTGGTTTGCAACCTTTACGCTTAAGCCTCTAGTGATTGTGTCTTACCCTAGGCCAGGCTACCCTAGGTGACCTGTCATCTCAGGTTCCAACAATTCCTCTCATAGGTCTACCGTATCTCAGTACCCAAACAGTACAGAGGACAGCTTCTGGTTGGATGTTAAACTCTCGTCTAGTAACCAATCATATACATAAGCATTTAGGTATTCAAAATTGATAAGTGTGGCACTAGTCCTTTATGGTGGCCGACTTTTGTAATAGGGTGCTAAAGTCATTGGATCAATAAAATTCATACATGTGAGACGTCAGTCACATTAACAGACACAGTGGGGGCACGAACATGGGCAGTTGACGATACAGAGAATAGTCTGCAAAGTAATAGTCCTGGCATGTTTATTTCGATCTTTAGCAGATTACAAAATCATTGATGCAGGTCTGTGCTACAATAACGAGTTATGTGTGGCCGGGCGAGGGATACCGACCTGGAAATTAAATTGTCAATTCTGTTGGAGTTAACTGATGACTGCAAAATGCAACTAAAAAGCCAAATAAACATGTGATTTGTTCCCACTGAGGAAAACGGATTGTTTCCGTAACATTGAACAACGAATGCGCATGGCTTTGAGCAACATTGCCATGTTATGGTAGAATGGGCAACAGACAACGAGATGGCCCCAGTGAATGCACCCGATTCATGGCAACATCGCAGTTTAGTTTATGCTGCAGATAAATCATCCAATGAAAGCGAAGCACTAAGCTTAAAAGAAATGGCTGTGAAATTGAACCCACATTATTGAATCAAACTATGAAAAAGGCAAAGTGCCGAAACCAGTCTGTTGTATGCAATAAATGGTGTCTGACACGAGCGGAGTGCTCTGCTTTACTTTGTCGGATGTTGGGCGAGGGGGGGGCAATACTGTGCATAAGGTGCCACTCTCATGAACAAAAGCACTCACCCTGAACTGTTCGACGGGTCATGTGGCAATTGTTGGTAGAGGTATATATATATTTACTGGGAGGATGGACTCCTCTACAGTGAACCCAAGGTACCCTTACCTGGCTCATCAAGGGCCTTGGTAGTCCCGCAACAATACCGAGCCTTTCTGCTGGAATTGGCTCATGCTATACCCTTGGCAGGACACTTAGGTCAGGACAAGACCTTTGCTCGGCTTGTCCTCCACTTTTACTGGCCTCAGTTGAAAGTGGCGTCCAACACTTACTGTCGGACATGTGTATCCTGCCAGGCCAGTGGGAAAACAGGGGTAAAGCTGAAGGCTCCCCTGGAACCACTTCCAGTCGTTAGCACCCCCTTTGAAAGGGTGGGCATCGACATTGTAGGGCCTTTAGATCCACCAACAACAGCGGGTCACAGGTTCATCCTGGTTCTGGTGGATCATGCCACACGGTACCCAGAGGCAATTCCTCTGAGGACAGTCACTGCACCTGTGGTGGCTAGAGCCCTAATGGGGATCTTTACCCGAGTGGGATTCCCCAAGGAAGTTGTGTCTGACAGGGGGACCAACTTTATGTCAGCTTACATGCGGGCAATGTGGAAGGAGTGTGGAGTGACCTACCGGTTCACCACTCCTTATCACCCCCAGTCAAATGGACTGGTTGAGAGGTTTAATAAAACCTTGAAGGGCATGATCAGAAGTCTGCCCGAAAGCCTGAGGAGGAAATGGGACGTCCTCCTACCCTGTTTGCTATTCTCTTACAGGGAAGTGCCACAGAAGGGAGTGGGCTTCAGCCCCTTTGAACTTCTGTATGGGCACCCTGTACGCGGTCCTCTCAGCCTGGTGAAGGATGGTTGGGAGAAGTCTCCCAGGAAACCCCCCCAGGATGTGGTGAGCTACATGCTGGCCTTCAGGAGCCAAATGGCGAAGTTGTGGAAGCAAGCTTCTGACAACTTGGAGGCCAGCCAGGCAGTCATGAAAGAGTGGTATGACCACAATGCTCACCAGGTGGAATTGGAGCCTGGCCAGAAAGTGTGGGTGATGGAACCTGGGGAGCTTAGTGCCCTCCAGGATCGCTGGACAGGCCCATTTGAAGTGTTGGAAAAGAAGGGTAAGGCCACATACCTGGTGGACCTTAAGACCCCTCGACAGCCCCTACGGGTGCTGCATGCCAACCGACTCAAACCCCACCATGAGAGGCCCGAGGTCATTTTAATGATGGTGACTGATGGGGAAGAGGAAGCGGAAAGCGAACCTCTCCCAGACTTGTTCTCGTCTCAAGAGAAGGATGGGTCAGTGGAGGGAGTGATTCTCTCTCCCACTCTAACTCCTGAGCAGCGGGAGGACTGCCACCCGATACTGGAGCAGTACTCTACGCTGTTCTCCCTTGTCCCGGGAAGGACTCACCTGTGTACCCATGATGTGGACACAGGGGACAGCCCACCAGTGAAGTCGAAGACCTACCGGCTGTCCGACAAGGTGAAGGATAGCATCCATGGAGAGGTTGCCAAGATGCTAGAGCTGGGAGTTATAGAACCTTCCAACAGCCCTTGGTCCAGTCCGGTGGTGCTAGTGCCAAAAGCCGCTCCACCAGGCACCACACCAGAACTGAGGTTCTGTGTGGATTACCGGGGACTGAACTCAGTAACCAAGACTGATGCTCATCCGATCCCTAGGGCGGATGAATTAATTGACCGGCTAGGAGCTGCCCAATACCTAAGTACCTTTGACCTCACTTCAGGGTACTGGCAGATCTCCTTGACAGATGGAGCAAAGGAAAGGTCAGCCTTCTCCACGCCTGAGGGACACTTCCAGTTTTGTGTAATGCCCTTTGGGCTCAAAAATGCCCCTGCCACATTTCAGCGGCTGGTGAACCAGGTCCTCTCTGGAATGGAGAGTTTCTCTGCTGCTTACCTGGATGACATTGCTGTCTTCAGTAGCAGTTGGGAGGACCATTTGCAACATTTGCAAGCAGTTCTCCAGGCCCTGAAACAAGCTGGATTGACAATCAAGGCCAGCAAATGCCAGATTGGGCAGGGGTCGGTTGTGTACCTTGGACACTTGGTGGGTAGGGGGACAGTGCAACCCCTGCAGGCAAAGATTGAGGCAATCATGGCCTGGGAACCCCCCAAGACACAGACTGAGGTCCGAGCTTTCCTGGGCCTCACAGGCTACTACCGTCGCTTTGTGAAGGGGTATGGCACAATTGTAGCGCCCCTCACAGAGCTCACCTCAAAGAAACAACCTCGACGGGTAGTTTGGACGAAAGCTTGTCAGCAAGCTTTTGAGAAACTGAAGCAGGCAATGTGTGCAGCACCGGTCCTGAGGGCCCCAGACTTCTCCAAGGAGTTCATTGTCCAGACAGACGCATCAGAACATGGCCTTGGGGCAGTGTCATCGCAACTAAATGAAGAGGGCCTGGATCAGCCTGTGGTCTTCCTATCCAGGAGACTGCTTCCCCGGGAACAGAAGTGGAGTGCAATTGAGAGGGAAGCTTTTGCGGTGGTGTGGGCTCTGAAGAAGCTGCGGCCATACCTGTTTGGCTCGCACTTCCTGGTTCAGACTGACCACCGACCTCTTCGTTGGCTAATGCAGATGAAGGGGGAGAATCCCAAGCTGTTGAGGTGGTCCATCTCCCTACAGGGAATGGACTTCCGGGTGGAACATCGACCTGGAGTTGACCACGCCAACGAAGACGGTCGCTCTAGGTATTTCCGCCTTAGTGATGAGGACTCCCAAGGGGTTGGGTAGTTCTCCCCACTTTCAGCTGGGGGGGGGACGCGTGTTAGACCTGTCTGGCTTTTTGCGTAGTCCCTCCAATTTATTATTTATTTTGTCCCCTTTTTGCCCCTCATACTTTTATTAATTCTTGCGTCCACTAGTTTTTTCAAGGTGTTGGTCAAGGGGATAGGTGTTCCTTCCCCCTCATAGTTTTTCACCTCAGGCCTAGAGGCCTTTTCCGACAAGAATATAGTTGGAGTCACAAAATGGTGGCTACCAACTGTCCCAACTGACAAACCTAGAACCTGTCCCATAGAGTAGAATAGGGCATTCCAGAACCTTCTGGACCCCTGAGGGTCAGCCTATAAAAGGCAGAATGCTGGACAGCCATTTTGTCTTACCAGAGAGAGTCAGCTGGAGGACAGGCTGTAGCATAAGGTGGGGGGAGGTTAGACTAAGGGTTGACCTCCTGGACTGGGACGCTGCCCTATTGATCCACCACTCTACCCCCCTTGGGTTACTTGTCCTGTCCCCGCTGTTTAGGGTTACTGGAGACCCTGGGCGCCTGACCAATCCCCAGACTGGAAGAATGGGGATGTGAAGAGGAGAAGGAGACTGCAGCACTGTGGAGTGCAGTCCTCTGCCCAGTGAAAAGACTTTAGTGAGACTGTTGCTAAGAGAATCTCAAATGGAGAGGGGTTAATCTTTGTGGCCCCCTTTCTCCGCTCTTTAATTGAATTCTGCCCCGGTTGCTGGCATTTCCCCCTGATGACAAAATCCCACAGTGTCCCTCTTCCTACCTGTCGTGACGAGTGCTGAAGCAGAGAGAAGTCGAGCTGAACTGCTCCTGAATTGGCGTAGTGAGCGGCGCCGATTTGGAGCTGTGGTTGCCAGTCCTGAGGTGAGGAGCGGTCCTGGAGGAGTCCTTGTGGATTTCCGAGTGGGCGGAGTAGCAGGGAGGCGTCGGCGGAGGAGCGCGGGCTCCAGCGGGAAGACACTTTCCCCTCGCGCATGCCCCGTTGAGCCGCCCGGCTCTGGAAGGCGGAGCCAGCGAGCGAAGGGGTTTGGAAGCGGCGCTCGTTAGCGCCCGTCGGACCTACTCGCGCCAGCCCTGGGGTTGTGTGGCCGGTAGCGGAGGAGACCAGTGGTGACTCCGGCTCACCGGCGAGACATTCCCCGGACCTCCCCGCATCTGCCTTGAGTTTAGCTCGCGGGACGGGTGGAAACCGCCTCAACAGTTACCGGCTGGGACCTCGGTTGAACCGCGTGACAGGGCGGAATTTTGGCACAGTAAGGAGAGTGTGGGGTGAAGGGGGAGGACTGTGTCCTAGATCCTTTCCTGAGGGAAGGAGAGTTAACACTAGTGCATGATAAAGTGATCTAGTTTCACCAGTCGTTTTCCCCCTACTGTGTCCTTGGAGGTGGGGGTGAAATTGGATGATAAGAACCACGTTGCTAACTGGTCTGAGGAAAGACATCTACTAGACCAGAATCTGGGAGTAGCACCACTGCCAATGCTGTGCTGAGAGTACCTGCTGATTAAGTAGGGGTAATAGTTCCTCATAGAGGCTGCTGGCACTGATGTAAACGTCTTGTATAACTGAAACCTCTCATTGGATGTGTACCTTTTTGGTGGGTAGTGGTGTTGAGAGGGAAAAGTTTCATAGAAATCAAATCTAACCAATTCTGGAATCTAATGTAATGTACTATTGATGCTGATAGTGATGTAAGTTAGCACTTCTGAAAGTATTATTATTAATTTCATGACAACTGTATGTACTAAGCTGTGATTTCTAAAGACATAAGAGCAAAGAATATTTTTATAAACAAGCTCGTATTTTTCCAACATTGGTGTAGTGCCATTTTTGGGTGTTTTTGCGTTGATTTATTGCTGTGTGGTTTGCAACCTTTACGCTTAAGCCTCTAGTGATTGTGTCTTACCCTAGGCCAGGCTACCCTAGGTGACCTGTCAGCTCAGGTTCCAACAATTCCTCTCATAGGTCTACCGTATCTCAGTACCCAAACAGTACAGAGGACAGCTTCTGGTTGGATGTTAAACTCTCGTCTAGTAACCAATCATATACATAAGCATTTAGGTATTCAAAATTGATAAGTGTGGCACTAGTCCTTTATGGTGGCCGACTTTTGTAATAGGGTGCTAAAGTCATTGGATCAATAAAATTCATACATGTGAGACGTCAGTCACATTAACAGACACAGTGGGGGCACGAACATGGGCAGTTGACGATACAGAGAATAGTCTGCAAAGTAATAGTCCTGGCATGTTTATTTCGATCTTTAGCAGATTACAAAATCATTGATGCAGGTCTGTGCTACAATAACGAGTTATGTGTGGCCGGGCGAGGGATACCGACCTGGAAATTAAATTGTCAATTCTGTTGGAGTTAACTGATGACTGCAAAATGCAACTAAAAAGCCAAATAAACATGTGATTTGTTCCCACTGAGGAAAACGGATTGTTTCCGTAACATTGAACAACGAATGCGCATGGCTTTGAGCAACATTGCCATGTTATGGTAGAATGGGCAACAGACAACGAGATGGCCCCAGTGAATGCACCCGATTCATGGCAACATCGCAGTTTAGTTTATGCTGCAGATAAATCATCCAATGAAAGCGAAGCACTAAGCTTAAAAGAAATGGCTGTGAAATTGAACCCACATTATTGAATCAAACTATGAAAAAGGCAAAGTGCCGAAACCAGTCTGTTGTATGCAATAAATGGTGTCTGACACGAGCGGAGTGCTCTGCTTTACTTTGTCGGATGTTGGGCGAGGGGGGGGCAATACTGTGCATAAGGTGCCACTCTCATGAACAAAAGCACTCACCCTGAACTGTTCGACGGGTCATGTGGCAATTGTTGGTAGAGGTATATATATATTTACTGGGAGGATGGACTCCTCTACAGTGAACCCAAGGTACCCTTACCTGGCTCATCAAGGGCCTTGGTAGTCCCGCAACAATACCGAGCCTTTCTGCTGGAATTGGCTCATGCTATACCCTTGGCAGGACACTTAGGTCAGGACAAGACCTTTGCTCGGCTTGTCCTCCACTTTTACTGGCCTCAGTTGAAAGTGGCGTCCAACACTTACTGTCGGACATGTGTATCCTGCCAGGCCAGTGGGAAAACAGGGGTAAAGCTGAAGGCTCCCCTGGAACCACTTCCAGTCGTTAGCACCCCCTTTGAAAGGGTGGGCATCGACATTGTAGGGCCTTTAGATCCACCAACAACAGCGGGTCACAGGTTCATCCTGGTTCTGGTGGATCATGCCACACGGTACCCAGAGGCAATTCCTCTGAGGACAGTCACTGCACCTGTGGTGGCTAGAGCCCTAATGGGGATCTTTACCCGAGTGGGATTCCCCAAGGAAGTTGTGTCTGACAGGGGGACCAACTTTATGTCAGCTTACATGCGGGCAATGTGGAAGGAGTGTGGAGTGACCTACCGGTTCACCACTCCTTATCACCCCCAGTCAAATGGACTGGTTGAGAGGTTTAATAAAACCTTGAAGGGCATGATCAGAAGTCTGCCCGAAAGCCTGAGGAGGAAATGGGACGTCCTCCTACCCTGTTTGCTATTCTCTTACAGGGAAGTGCCACAGAAGGGAGTGGGCTTCAGCC
The DNA here is from genome assembly GCF_964261635.1 of Lissotriton helveticus. Taxonomy (NCBI): domain Eukaryota; kingdom Metazoa; phylum Chordata; class Amphibia; order Caudata; family Salamandridae; genus Lissotriton; species Lissotriton helveticus. The sequence goes on along the minus strand of NC_136068.1, from coordinate 154,925,456 downwards.
CCTTTGAACTTCTGTATGGGCACCCTGTACGCGGTCCTCTCAGCCTGGTGAAGGATGGTTGGGAGAAGTCTCCCAGGAAACCCCCCCAGGATGTGGTGAGCTACATGCTGGCCTTCAGGAGCCAAATGGCGAAGTTGTGGAAGCAAGCTTCTGACAACTTGGAGGCCAGCCAGGCAGTCATGAAAGAGTGGTATGACCACAATGCTCACCAGGTGGAATTGGAGCCTGGCCAGAAAGTGTGGGTGATGGAACCTGGGGAGCTTAGTGCCCTCCAGGATCGCTGGACAGGCCCATTTGAAGTGTTGGAAAAGAAGGGTAAGGCCACATACCTGGTGGACCTTAAGACCCCTCGACAGCCCCTACGGGTGCTGCATGCCAACCGACTCAAACCCCACCATGAGAGGCCCGAGGTCATTTTAATGATGGTGACTGATGGGGAAGAGGAAGCGGAAAGCGAACCTCTCCCAGACTTGTTCTCGTCTCAAGAGAAGGATGGGTCAGTGGAGGGAGTGATTCTCTCTCCCACTCTAACTCCTGAGCAGCGGGAGGACTGCCACCCGATACTGGAGCAGTACTCTACGCTGTTCTCCCTTGTCCCGGGAAGGACTCACCTGTGTACCCATGATGTGGACACAGGGGACAGCCCACCAGTGAAGTCGAAGACCTACCGGCTGTCCGACAAGGTGAAGGATAGCATCCATGGAGAGGTTGCCAAGATGCTAGAGCTGGGAGTTATAGAAACTTCCAACAGCCCTTGGTCCAGTCCGGTGGTGCTAGTGCCAAAAGCCACTCCACCAGGCACCACACCAGAACTGAGGTTCTGTGTGGATTACCGGGGACTGAACTCAGTAACCAAGACTGATGCTCATCCGATCCCTAGGGCGGATGAATTAATTGACCGGCTAGGAGCTGCCCAATACCTAAGTACCTTTGACCTCACTTCAGGGTACTGGCAGATCTCCTTGACAGATGGAGCAAAGGAAAGGTCAGCCTTCTCCACGCCTGAGGGACACTTCCAGTTTTGTGTAATGCCCTTTGGGCTCAAAAATGCCCCTGCCACATTTCAGCGGCTGGTGAACCAGGTCCTCTCTGGAATGGAGAGTTTCTCTGCTGCTTACCTGGATGACATTGCTGTCTTCAGTAGCAGTTGGGAGGACCATTTGCAACATTTGCAAGCAGTTCTCCAGGCCCTGAAACAAGCTGGATTGACAATCAAGGCCAGCAAATGCCAGATTGGGCAGGGGTCGGTTGTGTACCTTGGACACTTGGTGGGTAGGGGGACAGTGCAACCCCTGCAGGCAAAGATTGAGGCAATCATGGCCTGGGAACCCCCCAAGACACAGACTGAGGTCCGAGCTTTCCTGGGCCTCACAGGCTACTACCGTCGCTTTGTGAAGGGGTATGGCACAATTGTAGCGCCCCTCACAGAGCTCACCTCAAAGAAACAACCTTGACGGGTAGTTTGGACGAAAGCTTGTCAGCAAGCTTTTGAGAAACTGAAGCAGGCAATGTGTGCAGCACCGGTCCTGAGGGCCCCAGACTTCTCCAAGGAGTTCATTGTCCAGACAGACGCATCAGAACATGGCCTTGGGGCAGTGTCATCGCAACTAAATGAAGAGGGCCTGGATCAGCCTGTGGTCTTCCTATCCAGGAGACTGCTTCCCCGGGAACAGAAGTGGAGTGCAATTGAGAGGGAAGCTTTTGCGGTGGTGTGGGCTCTGAAGAAGCTGCGGCCATACCTGTTTGGCTCGCACTTCCTGGTTCAGACTGACCACCGACCTCTTCGTTGGCTAATGCAGATGAAGGGGGAGAATCCCAAGCTGTTGAGGTGGTCCATCTCCCTACAGGGAATGGACTTCCGGGTGGAACATCGACCTGGAGTTGACCACGCCAACGAAGACGGTCGCTCTAGGTATTTCCGCCTTAGTGATGAGGACTCCCAAGGGGTTGGGTAGTTCTCCCCACTTTCAGCTGGGGGGGGGACGCGTGTTAGACCTGTCTGGCTTTTTGCGTAGTCCCTCCAATTTATTATTTATTTTGTCCCCTTTTTGCCCCTCATACTTTTATTAATTCTTGCGTCCACTAGTTTTTTCAAGGTGTTGGTCAAGGGGATAGGTGTTCCTTCCCCCTCATAGTTTTTCACCTCAGGCCTAGAGGCCTTTTCCGACAGGAATATAGTTGGAGTCACAAAATGGTGGCTACCAACTGTCCCAACTGACAAACCTAGAACCTGTCCCATAGAGTAGAATAGGGCATTCCAGAACCTTCTGGACCCCTGAGGGTCAGCCTATAAAAGGCAGAATGCTGGACAGCCATTTTGTCTTACCAGAGAGAGTCAGCTGGAGGACAGGCTGTAGCAGAAGGTGGGGGGAGGTTAGACTAAGGGTTGACCTCCTGGACTGGGACGCTGCCCTATTGATCCACCACTCTACCCCCCTTGGGTTACTTGTCCTGTCCCCGCTGTTTAGGGTTACTGGAGACCCTGGGCGCCTGACCAATCCCCAGACTGGAAGAATGGGGATGTGAAGAGGAGAAGGAGACTGCAGCACTGTGGAGTGCAGTCCTCTGCCCAGTGAAAAGACTTTAGTGAGACTGTTGCTAAGAGAATCTCAAATGGAGAGGGGTTAATCTTTGTGGCCCCCTTTCTCCGCTCTTTAATTGAATTCTGCCCCGGTTGCTGGCATTTCCCCCTGATGACAAAATCCCACAGTGTCCCTCTTCCTACCTGTCGTGACGAGTGCTGAAGCAGAGAGAAGTCGAGCTGAACTGCTCCTGAATTGGCGTAGTGAGCGGCGCCGATTTGGAGCTGTGGTTGCCAGTCCTGAGGTGAGGAGCGGTCCTGGAGGAGTCCTTGTGGATTTCCGAGTGGGCGGAGTAGCAGGGAGGCGTCGGCGGAGGAGCGCGGGCTCCAGCGGGAAGACACTTTCCCCTCGCGCATGCCCCGTTGAGCCGCCCGGCTCTGGAAGGCGGAGCCAGCGAGCGAAGGGGTTTGGAAGCGGCGCTCGTTAGCGCCCGTCGGACCTACTCGCGCCAGCCCTGGGGTTGTGTGGCCGGTAGCGGAGGAGACCAGTGGTGACTCCGGCTCACCGGCGAGACATTCCCCGGACCTCCCCGCATCTGCCTTGAGTTTAGCTCGCGGGACGGGTGGAAACCGCCTCAACAGTTACCGGCTGGGACCTCGGTTGAACCGCGTGACAGGGCGGAATTTTGGCACAGTAAGGAGAGTGTGGGGTGAAGGGGGAGGACTGTGTCCTAGATCCTTTCCTGAGGGAAGGAGAGTTAACACTAGTGCATGATAAAGTGATCTAGTTTCACCAGTCGTTTTCCCCCTACTGTGTCCTTGGAGGTGGGGGTGAAATTGGATGATAAGAACCACGTTGCTAACTGGTCTGAGGAAAGACATCTACTAGACCAGAATCTGGGAGTAGCACCACTGCCAATGCTGTGCTGAGAGTACCTGCTGATTAAGTAGGGGTAATAGTTCCTCATAGAGGCTGCTGGCACTGATGTAAACGTCTTGTATAACTGAAACCTCTCATTGGATGTGTACCTTTTTGGTGGGTAGTGGTGTTGAGAGGGAAAAGTTTCATAGAAATCAAATCTAACCAATTCTGGAATCTAATGTAATGTACTATTGATGCTGATAGTGATGTAAGTTAGCACTTCTGAAAGTATTATTATTAATTTCATGACAACTGTATGTACTAAGCTGTGATTTCTAAAGACATAAGAGCAAAGAATATTTTTATAAACAAGCTCGTATTTTTCCAACATTGGTGTAGTGCCATTTTTGGGTGTTTTTGCGTTGATTTATTGCTGGGTGGTTTGCAACCTTTACGCTTAAGCCTCTAGTGATTGTGTCTTACCCTAGGCCAGGCTACCCTAGGTGACCTGTCATCTCAGGTTCCAACAATTCCTCTCATAGGTCTACCGTATCTCAGTACCCAAACAGTACAGAGGACAGCTTCTGGTTGGATGTTAAACTCTCGTCTAGTAACCAATCATATACATAAGCATTTAGGTATTCAAAATTGATAAGTGTGGCACTAGTCCTTTATGGTGGCCGACTTTTGTAATAGGGTGCTAGAGTCATTGGATCAATAAAATTCATACATGTGAGACGTCAGTCACATTAACAGACACAGTGGGGGCACGAACATGGGCAGTTGACGATACAGAGAATAGTCTGCAAAGTAATAGTCCTGGCATGTTTATTTCGATCTTTAGCAGATTACAAAATGATTGATGCAGGTCTGTGCTACAATAACGAGTTATGTGTGGCCGGGCGAGGGATACCGACCTGGAAATTAAATTGTCAATTCTGTTGGAGATAACTGATGACTGCAAAATGCAACTAAAAAGCCAAATAAACATGTGATTTGTTCCCACTGAGGAAAACGGATTGTTTCCGTAACATTGAACAACGAATGCGCATGGCTTTGAGCAACATTGCCATGTTATGGTAGAATGGGCAACAGACAACGAGATGGCCCCAGTGAATGCACCCGATTCATGGCAACATCGCAGTTTAGTTTATGCTGCAGATAAATCATCCAATGAAAGCGAAGCACTAAGCTTAAAAGAAATGGCTGTGAAATTGAACCCACATTATTGAATCAAACTATGAAAAAGGCAAAGTGCCGAAACCAGTCTGTTGTATGCAATAAATGGTGTCTGACACGAGCGGAGTGCTCTGCTTTACTTTGTCGGATGATGGGCGAGGGGGGGGCAATACTGTGCATAAGGTGCCACTCTCATGAACAAAAGCACTCACCCTGAACTGTTCGACGGGTCATGTGGCAATTGTTGGTAGAGGTATATATATATTTACTGGGAGGATGGACTCCTCTACAGTGAACCCAAGGTACCCTTACCTGGCTCATCAAGGGCCTTGGTAGTCCCGCAACAATACCGAGCCTTTCTGCTGGAATTGGCTCATGCTATACCCTTGGCAGGACACTTAGGTCAGGACAAGACCTTTGCTCGGCTTGTCCTCCACTTTTACTGGCCTCAGTTGAAAGTGGCGTCCAACACTTACTGTCGGACATGTGTATCCTGCCAGGCCAGTGGGAAAACAGGGGTAAAGCTGAAGGCTCCCCTGGAACCACTTCCAGTCGTTAGCACCCCCTTTGAAAGGGTGGGCATCGACATTGTAGGGCCTTTAGATCCACCAACAACAGCGGGTCACAGGTTCATCCTGGTTCTGGTGGATCATGCCACACGGTACCCAGAGGCAACTCCTCTGAGGACAGTCACTGCACCTGTGGTGGCTAGAGCCCTAATGGGGATCTTTACCCGAGTGGGATTCCCCAAGGAAGTTGTGTCTGACAGGGGGACCAACTTTATGTCAGCTTACATGCGGGCAATGTGGAAGGAGTGTGGAGTGACCTACCGGTTCACCACTCCTTATCACCCCCAGTCAAATGGACTGGTTGAGAGGTTTAATAAAACCTTGAAGGGCATGATCAGAAGTCTGCCCGAAAGCCTGGGGAGGAAATGGGACGTCCTCCTACCCTGTTTGCTATTCTCTTACAGGGAATTGCCACAGAAGGGAGTGGGCTTCAGCCCCTTTGAACTTCTGTATGGGCACCCTGTACGCGGTCCTCTCAGCCTGGTGAAGGATGGTTGGGAGAAGTCTCCCAGGAAACCCCCCCAGGATGTGGTGAGCTACATGCTGGCCTTCAGGAGCCAAATGGCGAAGTTGTGGAAGCAAGCTTCTGACAACTTGGAGGCCAGCCAGGCAGTCATGAAAGAGTGGTATGACCACAATGCTCACCAGGTGGAATTGGAGCCTGGCCAGAAAGTGTGGGTGATGGAACCTGGGGAGCTTAGTGCCCTCCAGGATCGCTGGACAGGCCCATTTGAAGTGTTGGAAAAGAAGGGTAAGGCCACATACCTGGTGGACCTTAAGACCCCTCGACAGCCCCTACGGGTGCTGCATGCCAACCGACTCAAACCCCACCATGAGAGGCCCGAGGTCATTTTAATGATGGTGACTGATGGGGAAGAGGAAGCGGAAAGCGAACCTCTCCCAGACTTGTTCTCGTCTCAAGAGAAGGATGGGTCAGTGGAGGGAGTGATTCTCTCTCCCACTCTAACTCCTGAGCAGCGGGAGGACTGCCACCCGATACTGGAGCAGTACTCTACGCTGTTCTCCCTTGTCCCGGGAAGGACTCACCTGTGTACCCATGATGTGGACACAGGGGACAGCCCACCAGTGAAGTCGAAGACCTACCGGCTGTCCGACAAGGTGAAGGATAGCATCCATGGAGAGGTTGCCAAGATGCTAGAGCTGGGAGTTATAGAACCTTCCAACAGCCCTTGGTCCAGTCCGGTGGTGCTAGTGCCAAAAGCCGCTCCACCAGGCACCACACCAGAACTGAGGTTCTGTGTGGATTACCGGGGACTGAACTCAGTAACCAAGACTGATGCTCATCCGATCCCTAGGGCGGATGAATTAATTGACCGGCTAGGAGCTGCCCAATACCTAAGTACCTTTGACCTCACTTCAGGGTACTGGCAGATCTCCTTGACAGATGGAGCAAAGGAAAGGTCAGCCTTCTCCACGCCTGAGGGACACTTCCAGTTTTGTGTAATGCCCTTTGGGCTCAAAAATGCCCCTGCCACATTTCAGCGGCTGGTGAACCAGGTCCTCTCTGGAATGGAGAGTTTCTCTGCTGCTTACCTGGATGACATTGCTGTCTTCAGTAGCAGTTGGGAGGACCATTTGCAACATTTGCAAGCAGTTCTCCAGGCCCTGAAACAAGCTGGATTGACAATCAAGGCCAGCAAATGCCAGATTGGGCAGGGGTCGGTTGTGTACCTTGGACACTTGGTGGGTAGGGGGACAGTGCAACCCCTGCAGGCAAAGATTGAGGCAATCATGGCCTGGGAACCCCCCAAGACACAGACTGAGGTCCGAGCTTTCCTGGGCCTCACAGGCTACTACCGTCGCTTTGTGAAGGGGTATGGCACAATTGTAGCGCCCCTCACAGAGCTCACCTCAAACAAACAACCTCGACGGGTAGTTTGGACGAAAGCTTGTCAGCAAGCTTTTGAGAAACTGAAGCAGGCAATGTGTGCAGCACCGGTCCTGAGGGCCCCAGACTTCTCCAAGGAGTTCATTGTCCAGACAGACGCATCAGAACATGGCCTTGGGGCAGTGTCATCGCAACTAAATGAAGAGGGCCTGGATCAGCCTGTGGTCTTCCTATCCAGGAGACTGCTTCCCCGGGAACAGAAGTGGAGTGCAATTGAGAGGGAAGCTTTTGCGGTGGTGTGGGCTCTGAAGAAGCTGCGGCCATACCTGTTTGGCTCGCACTTCCTGGTTCAGACTGACCACCGACCTCTTCGTTGGCTAATGCAGATGAAGGGGGAGAATCCCAAGCTGTTGAGGTGGTCCATCTCCCTACAGGGAATGGACTTCCGGGTGGAACATCGACCTGGAGTTGACCACGCCAACGAAGACGGTCGCTCTAGGTATTTCCGCCTTAGTGATGAGGACTCCCAAGGGGTTGGGTAGTTCTCCCCACTTTCAGCTGGGGGGGGGACGCGTGTTAGACCTGTCTGGCTTTTTGCGTAGTCCCTCCAATTTATTATTTATTTTGTCCCCTTTTTGCCCCTCATACTTTTATTAATTCTTGCGTCCACTAGTTTTTTCAAGGTGTTGGTCAAGGGGATAGGTGTTCTTTCCCCCTCATAGTTTTTCACCTCAGGCCTAGAGGCCTTTTCCGACAGGAATATAGTTGGAGTCACAAAATGGTGGCTACCAACTGTCCCAACTGACAAACCTAGAACCTGTCCCATAGAGTAGAATAGGGCATTCCAGAACCTTCTGGACCCCTGAGGGTCAGCCTATAAAAGGCAGAATGCTGGACAGCCATTTTGTCTTACCAGAGAGAGTCAGCTGGAGGACAGGCTGTAGCAGAAGGTGGGGGGAGGTTAGACTAAGGGTTGACCTCCTGGACTGGGACGCTGCCCTATTGATCCACCACTCTACCCCCCTTGGGTTACTTGTCCTGTCCCCGCTGTTTAGGGTTACTGGAGACCCTGGGCGCCTGACCAATCCCCAGACTGGAAGAATGGGGATGTGAAGAGGAGAAGGAGACTGCAGCACTGTGGAGTGCAGTCCTCTGCCCAGTGAAAAGACTTTAGTGAGACTGTTGCTAAGAGAATCTCAAATGGAGAGGGGTTAATCTTTGTGGCCCCCTTTCTCCGCTCTTTAATTGAATTCTGCCCCGGTTGCTGGCATTTCCCCCTGATGACAAAATCCCACAGTGTCCCTCTTCCTACCTGTCGTGACGAGTGCTGAGGCAGAGAGAAGTCGAGCTGAACTGCTCCTGAATTGGCGTAGTGAGCGGCGCCGATTTGGAGCTGTGGTTGCCAGTCCTGAGGTGAGGAGCGGTCCTGGAGGAGTCCTTGTGGATTTCCGAGTGGGCGGAGTAGCAGGGAGGCGTCGGCGGAGGAGCGCGGGCTCCAGCGGGAAGACACTTTCCCCTCGCGCATGCCCCGTTGAGCCGCCCGGCTCTGGAAGGCGGAGCCAGCGAGCGAAGGGGTTTGGAAGCGGCGCTCGTTAGCGCCCGTCGGACCTACTCGCGCCAGCCCTGGGGTTGTGTGGCCGGTAGCGGAGGAGACCAGTGGTGACTCCGGCTCACCGGCGAGACATTCCCCGGACCTCCCCGCATCTGCCTTGAGTTTAGCTCGCGGGACGGGTGGAAACCGCCTCAACAGTTACCGGCTGGGACCTCGGTTGAACCGCGTGACAGGGCGGAATTTTGGCACAGTAAGGAGAGTGTGGGGTGAAGGGGGAGGACTGTGTCCTAGATCCTTTCCTGAGGGAAGGAGAGTTAACACTAGTGCATGATAAAGTGATCTAGTTTCACCAGTCGTTTTCCCCCTACTGTGTCCTTGGAGGTGGGGGTGAAATTGGATGATAAGAACCACGTTGCTAACTGGTCTGAGGAAAGACATCTACTAGACCAGAATCTGGGAGTAGCACCACTGCCAATGCTGTGCTGAGAGTACCTGCTGATTAAGTAGGGGTAATAGTTCCTCATAGAGGCTGCTGGCACTGATGTAAACGTCTTGTATAACTGAAACCTCTCATTGGATGTGTACCTTTTTGGTGGGTAGTGGTGTTGAGAGGGAAAAGTTTCATAGAAATCAAATCTAACCAATTCTGGAATCTAATGTAATGTACTATTGATGCTGATAGTGATGTAAGTTAGCACTTCTGAAAGTATTATTATTAATTTCATGACAACTGTATGTACTAAGCTGTGATTTCTAAAGACATAAGAGCAAAGAATATTTTTATAAACAAGCTCGTATTTTTCCAACATTGGTGTAGTGCCATTTTTGGGTGTTTTTGCGTTGATTTATTGCTGGGTGGTTTGCAACCTTTACGCTTAAGCCTCTAGTGATTGTGTCTTACCCTAGGCCAGGCTACCCTAGGTGACCTGTCATCTCAGGTTTCAACAATTCCTCTCATAGGTCTACCGTATCTCAGTACCCAAACAGTACAGAGGACAGCTTCTGGTTGGATGTTAAATTTCTCGTCTAGTAACCAATCATATACATAAGCATTTAGGTATTCAAAATTGATAAGTGTGGCACTAGTCCTTTATGGTGGCCGACTTTTGTAATAGGGTGCTAAAGTCATTGGATCAATAAAATTCATACATGTGAGACGTCAGTCACATTAACAGACACAGTGGGGGCACGAACATGGGCAGTTGACGATACAGAGAATAGTCTGCAAAGTAATAGTCCTGGCATGTTTATTTCGATCTTTAGCAGATTACAAAATCATTGATGCAGGTCTGTGCTACAATAACGAGTTATGTGTGGCCGGGCGAGGGATACCGACCTGGAAATTAAATTGTCAATTCTGTTGGAGATAACTGATGACTGCAAAATGCAACTAAAAAGCCAAATAAACATGTGATTTGTTCCCACTGAGGAAAACGGATTGTTTCCGTAACATTGAACAACGAATGCGCATGGCTTTGAGCAACATTGCCATGTTATGGTAGAATGGGCAACAGACAACGAGATGGCCCCAGTGAATGCACCCGATTCATGGCAACATCGCAGTTTAGTTTATGCTGCAGATAAATCATCCAATGAAAGCGAAGCACTAAGCTTAAAAGAAATGGCTGTGAAATTGAACCCACATTATTGAATCAAACTATGAAAAAGGCAAAGTGCCGAAACCAGTCTGTTGTATGCAATAAATGGTGTCTGACACGAGCGGAGTGCTCTGCTTTACTTTGTCGGATGTTGGGCGAGGGGGGGGCAATACTGTGCATAAGGTGCCACTCTCATGAACAAAAGCACTCACCCTGAACTGTTCGACGGGTCATGTGGCAATTGTTGGTAGAGGTATATATATATTTACTGGGAGGATGGACTCCTCTACAGTGAACCCAAGGTACCCTTACCTGGCTCATCAAGGGCCTTGGTAGTCCCGCAACAATACCGAGCCTTTCTGCTGGAATTGGCTCATGCTATACCCTTGGCAGGACACTTAGGTCAGGACAAGACCTTTGCTCGGCTTGTCCTCCACTTTTACTGGCCTCAGTTGAAAGTGGCGTCCAACACTTACTGTCGGACATGTGTATCCTGCCAGGCCAGTGGGAAAACAGGGGTAAAGCTGAAGGCTCCCCTGGAACCACTTCCAGTCGTTAGCACCCCCTTTGAAAGGGTGGGCATCGACATTGTAGGGCCTTTAGATCCACCAACAACAGCGGGTCACAGGTTCATCCTGGTTCTGGTGGATCATGCCACACGGTACCCAGAGGCAACTCCTCTGAGGACAGTCACTGCACCTGTGGTGGCTAGAGCCCTAATGGGGATCTTTACCCGAGTGGGATTCCCCAAGGAAGTTGTGTCTGACAGGGGGACCAACTTTATGTCAGCTTACATGCGGGCAATGTGGAAGGAGTGTGGAGTGACCTACCGGTTCACCACTCCTTATCACCCCCAGTCAAATGGACTGGTTGAGAGGTTTAATAAAACCTTGAAGGGCATGATCAGAAGTCTGCCCGAAAGCCTGAGGAGGAAATGGGACGTCCTCCTACCCTGTTTGCTATTCTCTTACAGGGAAGTGCCACAGAAGGGAGTGGGCTTCAGCCCCTTTGAACTTCTGTATGGGCACCCTGTACGCGGTCCTCTCAGCCTGGTGAAGGATGGTTGGGAGAAGTCTCCCAGGAAACCCCCCCAGGATGTGGTGAGCTACATGCTGGCCTTCAGGAGCCAAATGGCGAAGTTGTGGAAGCAAGCTTCTGACAACTTGGAGGCCAGCCAGGCAGTCATGAAAGAGTGGTATGACCACAATGCTCACCAGGTGGAATTGGAGCCTGGCCAGAAAGTGTGGGTGATGGAACCTGGGGAGCTTAGTGCCCTCCAGGATCGCTGGACAGGCCCATTTGAAGTATTGGAAAAGAAGGGTAAGGCCACATACCTGGTGGACCTTAAGACCCCTCGACAGCCCCTACGGGTGCTGCATGCCAACCGACTCAAACCCCACCATGAGAGGCCCGAGGTCATTTTAATGATGGTGACTGATGGGGAAGAGGAAGCGGAAAGCGAACCTCTCCCAGACTTGTTCTCGTCTCAAGAGAAGGATGGGTCAGTGGAGGGAGTGATTCTCTCTCCCACTCTAACTCCTGAGCAGCGGGAGGACTGCCACCCGATACTGGAGCAGTACCGGGAAGAGGTGTGGCGCCGCGGCCAGGGCGACTGACTCCGGAATCTGGGGATCACGGTTCGATCCCCAGCACCGGCGGCAGATTAACCCAGCACCATGTGACTCTGGGCAATAGCTTGCTTAATCTTCCCGACGGCCCCCAGCGCCTAGAGACCCTCACGGGTGATTGTGCGCTTTACAAATGTGGATTTAGATTTTTACTCTACGCTGTTCTCCCTTGTCCCGGGAAGGACTCACCTGTGTACCCATGATGTGGACACAGGGGACAGCCCACCAGTGAAGTCGAAGACCTACCGGCTGTCCGACAAGGTGAAGGATAGCATCCATGGAGAGGTTGCCAAGATGCTAGAGCTGGGAGTTATAGAACCTTCCAACAGCCCTTGGTCCAGTCCGGTGGTGCTAGTGCCAAAAGCCGCTCCACCAGGCACCACACCAGAACTGAGGTTCTGTGTGGATTACCGGGGACTGAACTCAGTAACCAAGACTGATGCTCATCCGATCCCTAGGGCGGATGAATTAATTGACCGGCTAGGAGCTGCCCAATACCTAAGTACCTTTGACCTCACTTCAGGGTACTGGCAGATCTCCTTGACAGATGGAGCAAAGGAAAGGTCAGCCTTCTCCACGCCTGAGGGACACTTCCAGTTTTGTGTAATGCCCTTTGGGCTCAAAAATGCCCCTGCCACATTTCAGCGGCTGGTGAACCAGGTCCTCTCTGGAATGGAGAGTTTCTCTGCTGCTTACCTGGATGACATTGCTGTCTTCAGTAGCAGTTGGGAGGACCATTTGCAACATTTGCAAGCAGTTCTCCAGGCCCTGAAACAAGCTGGATTGACAATCAAGGCCAGCAAATGCCAGATTGGGCAGGGGTCGGTTGTGTACCTTGGACACTTGGTGGGTAGGGGGACAGTGCAACCCCTGCAGGCAAAGATTGAGGCAATCATGGCCTGGGAACCCCCCAAGACACAGACTGAGGTCCGAGCTTTCCTGGGCCTCACAGGCTACTACCGTCGCTTTGTGAAGGGGTATGGCACAATTGTAGCGCCCCTCACAGAGCTCACCTCAAAGAAACAACCTCGACGGGTAGTTTGGACGAAAGCTTGTCAGCAAGCTTTTGAGAAACTGAAGCAGGCAATGTGTGCAGCACCGGTCCTGAGGGCCCCAGACTTCTCCAAGGAGTTCATTGTCCAGACAGACGCATCAGAACATGGCCTTGGGGCAGTGTCATCGCAACTAAATGAAGAGGGCCTGGATCAGCCTGTGGTCTTCCTATCCAGGAGACTGCTTCCCCGGGAACAGAAGTGGAGTGCAATTGAGAGGGAAGCTTTTGCGGTGGTGTGGGCTCTGAAGAAGCTGCGGCCATACCTGTTTGGCTCGCACTTCCTGGTTCAAACTGACCACCGACCTCTTCGTTGGCTAATGCAGATGAAGGGGGAGAATCCCAAGCTGTTGAGGTGGTCCATCTCCCTACAGGGAATGGACTTCCGGGTGGAACATCGACCTGGAGTTGACCACGCCAACGAAGACGGTCGCTCTAGGTATTTCCGCCTTAGTGATGAGGACTCCCAAGGGGTTGGGTAGTTCTCCCCACTTTCAGCTGGGGGGGGGACGCGTGTTAGACCTGTCTGGCTTTTTGCGTAGTCCCTCCAATTTATTATTTATTTTGTCCCCTTTTTGCCCCTCATACTTTTATTAATTCTTGCGTCCACTAGTTCTTTCAAGGTGTTGGTCAAGGGGATAGGTGTTCTTTCCCCCTCATAGTTTTTCACCTCAGGCCTAGAGGCCTTTTCCGACAGGAATATAGTTGGAGTCACAAAATGGTGGCTACCAACTGTCCCAACTGACAAACCTAGAACCTGTCCCATAGAGTAGAATAGGGCATTCCAGAACCTTCTGGACCCCTGAGGGTCAGCCTATAAAAGGCAGAATGCTGGACAGCCATTTTGTCTTACCAGAGAGAGTCAGCTGGAGGACAGGCTGTAGCAGAAGGTGGGGGGAGGTTAGACTAAGGGTTGACCTCCTGGACTGGGACGCTGCCCTATTGATCCACCACTCTACCCCCCTTGGGTTACTTGTCCTGTCCCCGCTGTTTAGGGTTACTGGAGACCCTGGGCGCCTGACCAATCCCCAGACTGGAAGAATGGGGATGTGAAGAGGAGAAGGAGACTGCAGCACTGTGGAGTGCAGTCCTCTGCCCAGTGAAAAGACTTTAGTGAGACTGTTGCTAAGAGAATCTCAAATGGAGAGGGGTTAATCTTTGTGGCCCCCTTTCTCCGCTCTTTAATTGAATTCTGCCCCGGTTGCTGGCATTTCCCCCTGATGACAAAATCCCACAGTGTCCCTCTTCCTACCTGTCGTGACGAGTGCTGAGGCAGAGAGAAGTCGAGCTGAACTGCTCCTGAATTGGCGTAGTGAGCGGCGCCGATTTGGAGCTGTGGTTGCCAGTCCTGAGGTGAGGAGCGGTCCTGGAGGAGTCCTTGTGGATTTCCGAGTGGGCGGAGTAGCAGGGAGGCGTCGGCGGAGGAGCGCGGGCTCCAGCGGGAAGACACTTTCCCCTCGCGCATGCCCCGTTGAGCCGCCCGGCTCTGGAAGGCGGAGCCAGCGAGCGAAGGGGTTTGGAAGCGGCGCTCGTTAGCGCCCGTCGGACCTACTCGCGCCAGCCCTGGGGTTGTGTGGCCGGTAGCGGAGGAGACCAGTGGTGACTCCGGCTCACCGGCGAGACATTCCCCGGACCTCCCCGCATCTGCCTTGAGTTTAGCTCGCGGGACGGGTGGAAACCGCCTCAACAGTTACCGGCTGGGACCTCGGTTGAACCGCGTGACAGGGCGGAATTTTGGCACAGTAAGGAGAGTGTGGGGTGAAGGGGGAGGACTGTGTCCTAGATCCTTTCCTGAGGGAAGGAGAGTTAACACTAGTGCATGATAAAGTGATCTAGTTTCACCAGTCGTTTTCCCCCTACTGTGTCCTTGGAGGTGGGGGTGAAATTGGATGATAAGAACCACGTTGCTAACTGGTCTGAGGAAAGACATCTACTAGACCAGAATCTGGGAGTAGCACCACTGCCAATGCTGTGCTGAGAGTACCTGCTGATTAAGTAGGGGTAATAGTTCCTCATAGAGGCTGCTGGCACTGATGTAAACGTCTTGTATAACTGAAACCTCTCATTGGATGTGTACCTTTTTGGTGGGTAGTGGTGTTGAGAGGGAAAAGTTTCATAGAAATCAAATCTAACCAATTCTGGAATCTAATGTAATGTACTATTGATGCTGATAGTGATGTAAGTTAGCACTTCTGAAAGTATTATTATTAATTTCATGACAACTGTATGTACTAAGCTGTGATTTCTAAAGACATAAGAGCAAAGAATATTTTTATAAACAAGCTCGTATTTTTCCAACATTGGTGTAGTGCCATTTTTGGGTGTTTTTGCGTTGATTTATTGCTGGGTGGTTTGCAACCTTTACGCTTAAGCCTCTAGTGATTGTGTCTTACCCTAGGCCAGGCTACCCTAGGTGACCTGTCATCTCAGGTTCCAACAATTCCTCTCATAGGTCTACCGTATCTCAGTACCCAAACAGTACAGAGGACAGCTTCTGGTTGGATGTTAAACTCTCGTCTAGTAACCAATCATATACATAAGCATTTAGGTATTCAAAATTGATAAGTGTGGCACTAGTCCTTTATGGTGGCCGACTTTTGTAATAGGGTGCTAAAGTCATTGGATCAATAAAATTCATACATGTGAGACGTCAGTCACATTAACAGACACAGTGGGGGCACGAACATGGGCAGTTGACGATACAGAGAATAGTCTGCAAAGTAATAGTCCTGGCATGTTTATTTCGATCTTTAGCAGATTACAAAATCATTGATGCAGGTCTGTGCTACAATAACGAGTTATGTGTGGCCGGGCGAGGGATACCGACCTGGAAATTAAATTGTCAATTCTGTTGGAGATAACTGATGACTGCAAAATGCAACTAAAAAGCCAAATAAACATGTGATTTGTTCCCACTGAGGAAAACGGATTGTTTCCGTAACATTGAACAACGAATGCGCATGGCTTTGAGCAACATTGCCATGTTATGGTAGAATGGGCAACAGACAACGAGATGGCCCCAGTGAATGCACCCGATTCATGGCAACATCGCAGTTTAGTTTATGCTGCAGATAAATCATCCAATGAAAGCGAAGCACTAAGCTTAAAAGAAATGGCTGTGAAATTGAACCCACATTATTGAATCAAACTATGAAAAAGGCAAAGTGCCGAAACCAGTCTGTTGTATGCAATAAATGGTGTCTGACACGAGCGGAGTGCTCTGCTTTACTTTGTCGGATGTTGGGCGAGGGGGGGGCAATACTGTGCATAAGGTGCCACTCTCATGAACAAAAGCACTCACCCTGAACTGTTCGACGGGTCATGTGGCAATTGTTGGTAGAGGTATATATATATTTACTGGGAGGATGGACTCCTCTACAGTGAACCCAAGGTACCCTTACCTGGCTCATCAAGGGCCTTGGTAGTCCCGCAACAATACCGAGCCTTTCTGCTGGAATTGGCTCATGCTATACCCTTGGCAGGACACTTAGGTCAGGACAAGACCTTTGCTCGGCTTGTCCTCCACTTTTACTGGCCTCAGTTGAAAGTGGCGTCCAACACTTACTGTCGGACATGTGTATCCTGCCAGGCCAGTGGGAAAACAGGGGTAAAGCTGAAGGCTCCCCTGGAACCACTTCCAGTCGTTAGCACCCCCTTTGAAAGGGTGGGCATCGACATTGTAGGGCCTTTAGATCCACCAACAACAGCGGGTCACAGGTTCATCCTGGTTCTGGTGGATCATGCCACACGGTACCCAGAGGCAATTCCTCTGAGGACAGTCACTGCACCTGTGGTGGCTAGAGCCCTAATGGCGATCTTTACCCGAGTGGGATTCCCCAAGGAAGTTGTGTCTGACAGGGGGACCAACTTTATGTCAGCTTACATGCGGGCAATGTGGAAGGAGTGTGGAGTGACCTACCGGTTCACCACTCCTTATCACCCCCAGTCAAATGGACTGGTTGAGAGGTTTAATAAAACCTTGAAGGGCATGATCAGAAGTCTGCCCGAAAGCCTGAGGAGGAAATGGGACGTCCTCCTACCCTGTTTGCTATTCTCTTACAGGGAAGTGCCACAGAAGGGAGTGGGCTTCAGCCCCTTTGAACTTCTGTATGGGCACTCTGTACGCGGTCCTCTCAGCCTGGTGAAGGATGGTTGGGAGAAGTCTCCCAGGAAACCCCCCCAGGATGTGGTGAGCTACATGCTGGCCTTCAGGAGCCAAATGGCGAAGTTGTGGAAGCAAGCTTCTGACAACTTGGAGGCCAGCCAGGCAGTCATGAAAGAGTGGTATGACCACAATGCTCACCAGGTGGAATTGGAGCCTGGCCAGAAAGTGTGGGTGATGGAACCTGGGGAGCTTAGTGCCCTCCAGGATCGCTGGACAGGCCCATTTGAAGTGTTGGAAAAGAAGGGTAAGGCCACATACCTGGTGGACCTTAAGACCCCTCGACAGCCCCTACGGGTGCTGCATGCCAACCGACTCAAACCCCACCATGAGAGGCCGAGGTCATTTTAATGATGGTGACTGATGGGGAAGAGGAAGCGGAAAGCGAACCTCTCCCAGACTTGTTCTCGTCTCAAGAGAAGGATGGGTCAGTGGAGGGAGTGATTCTCTCTCCCACTCTAACTCCTGAGCAGCGGGAGGACTGCCACCCGATACTGGAGCAGTACTCTACGCTGTTCTCCCTTGTCCCGGGAAGGACTCACCTGTGTACCCATGATGTGGACACAGGGGACAGCCCACCAGTGAAGTCGAAGACCTACCGGCTGTCCGACAAGGTGAAGGATAGCATCCATGGAGAGGTTGCCAAGATGCTAGAGCTGGGAGTTATAGAACCTTCCAACAGCCCTTGGTCCAGTCCGGTGGTGCTAGTGCCAAAAGCCGCTCCACCAGGCACCACACCAGAACTGAGGTTCTGTGTGGATTACCGGGGACTGAACTCAGTAACCAAGACTGATGCTCATCCGATCCCTAGGGCGGATGAATTAATTGACCGGCTAGGAGCTGCCCAATACCTAAGTACCTTTGACCTCACTTCAGGGTACTGGCAGATCTCCTTGACAGATGGAGCAAAGGAAAGGTCAGCCTTCTCCACGCCTGAGGGACACTTCCAGTTTTGTGTAATGCCCTTTGGGCTCAAAAATGCCCCTGCCACATTTCAGCGGCTGGTGAACCAGGTCCTCTCTGGAATGGAGAGTTTCTCTGCTGCTTACCTGGATGACATTGCTGTCTTCAGTAGCAGTTGGGAGGACCATTTGCAACATTTGCAAGCAGTTCTCCAGGCCCTGAAACAAGCTGGATTGACAATCAAGGCCAGCAAATGCCAGATTGGGCAGGGGTCGGTGTGTACCTTGGACACTTGGTGGGTAGGGGGACAGTGCAACCCCTGCAGGCAAAGATTGAGGCAATCATGGCCTGGGAACCCCCCAAGACACAGACTGAGGTCCGAGCTTTCCTGGGCCTCACAGGCTACTACCGTCGCTTTGTGAAGGGGTATGGCACAATTGTAGCGCCCCTCACAGAGCTCACCTCAAAGAAACAACCTCGACGGGTAGTTTGGACGAAAGCTTGTCAGCAAGCTTTTGAGAAACTGAAGCAGGCAATGTGTGCAGCACCGGTCCTGAGGGCCCCAGACTTCTCCAAGGAGTTCATTGTCCAGACAGACGCATCAGAACATGGCCTTGGGGCAGTGTCATCGCAACTAAATGAAGAGGGCCTGGATCAGCCTGTGGTCTTCCTATCCAGGAGACTGCTTCCCCGGGAACAGAAGTGGAGTGCAATTGAGAGGGAAGCTTTTGCGGTGGTGTGGGCTCTGAAGAAGCTGCGGCCATACCTGTTTGGCTCGCACTTCCTGGTTCAGACTGACCACCGACCTCTTCGTTGGCTAATGCAGATGAAGGGGGAGAATCCCAAGCTGTTGAGGTGGTCCATCTCCCTACAGGGAATGGACTTCCGGGTGGAACATCGACCTGGAGTTGACCACGCCAACGAAGACGGTCGCTCTAGGTATTTCCGCCTTAGTGATGAGGACTCTCAAGGGGTTGGGTAGTTCTCCCCACTTTCAGCTGGGGGGGGGACGCGTGTTAGACCTGTCTGGCTTTTTGCGTAGTCCCTCCAATTTATTATTTATTTTGTCCCCTTTTTGCCCCTCATACTTTTATTAATTCTTGCGTCCACTAGTTTTTTCAAGGTGTTGGTCAAGGGGATAGGTGTTCTTTCCCCCTCATAGTTTTTCACCTCAGGCCTAGAGGCCTTTTCCGACAGGAATATAGTTGGAGTCACAAAATGGTGGCTACCAACTGTCCCAACTGACAAACCTAGAACCTGTCCCATAGAGTAGAATAGGGCATTCCAGAACCTTCTGGACCCCTGAGGGTCAGCCTATAAAAGGCAGAATGCTGGACAGCCATTTTGTCTTACCAGAGAGAGTCAGCTGGAGGACAGGCTGTAGCAGAAGGTGGGGGGAGGTTAGACTAAGGGTTGACCTCCTGGACTGGGACGCTGCCCTATTGATCCACCACTCTACCCCCCTTGGGTTACTTGTCCTGTCCCCGCTGTTTAGGGTTACTGGAGACCCTGGGCGCCTGACCAATCCCCAGACTGGAAGAATGGGGATGTGAAGAGGAGAAGGAGACTGCAGCACTGTGGAGTGCAGTCCTCTGCCCAGTGAAAAGACTTTAGTGAGACTGTTGCTAAGAGAATCTCAAATGGAGAGGGGTTAATCTTTGTGGCCCCCTTTCTCCGCTCTTTAATTGAATTCTGCCCCGGTTGCTGGCATTTCCCCCTGATGACAAAATCCCACAGTGTCCCTCTTCCTACCTGTCGTGACGAGTGCTGAGGCAGAGAGAAGTCGAGCTGAACTGCTCCTGAATTGGCGTAGTGAGCGGCGCCGATTTGGAGCTGTGGTTGCCAGTCCTGAGGTGAGGAGCGGTCCTGGAGGAGTCCTTGTGGATTTCCGAGTGGGCGGAGTAGCAGGGAGGCGTCGGCGGAGGAGCGCGGGCTCCAGCGGGAAGACACTTTCCCCTCGCGCATGCCCCGTTGAGCCGCCCGGCTCTGGAAGGCGGAGCCAGCGAGCGAAGGGGTTTGGAAGCGGCGCTCGTTAGCGCCCGTCGGACCTACTCGCGCCAGCCCTGGGGTTGTGTGGCCGGTAGCGGAGGAGACCAGTGGTGACTCCGGCTCACCGGCGAGACATTCCCCGGACCTCCCCGCATCTGCCTTGAGTTTAGATCGCGGGACGGGTGGAAACCGCCTCAACAGTTACCGGCTGGGACCTCGGTTGAACCGCGTGACAGGGCGGAATTTTGGCACAGTAAGGAGAGTGTGGGGTGAAGGGGGAGGACTGTGTCCTAGATCCTTTCCTGAGGGAAGGAGAGTTAACACTAGTGCATGATAAAGTGATCTAGTTTCACCAGTCGTTTTCCCCCTACTGTGTCCTTGGAGGTGGGGGTGAAATTGGATGATAAGAACCACGTTGCTAACTGGTCTGAGGAAAGACATCTACTAGACCAGAATCTGGGAGTAGCACCACTGCCAATGCTGTGCTGAGAGTACCTGCTGATTAAGTAGGGGTAATAGTTCCTCATAGAGGCTGCTGGCACTGATGTAAACGTCTTGTATAACTGAAACCTCTCATTGGATGTGTACCTTTTTGGTGGGTAGTGGTGTTGAGAGGGAAAAGTTTCATAGAAATCAAATCTAACCAATTCTGGAATCTAATGTAATGTACTATTGATGCTGATAGTGATGTAAGTTAGCACTTCTGAAAGTATTATTATTAATTTCATGACAACTGTATGTACTAAGCTGTGATTTCTAAAGACATAAGAGCAAAGAATATTTTTATAAACAAGCTCGTATTTTTCCAACATTGGTGTAGTGCCATTTTTGGGTGTTTTTGCGTTGATTTATTGCTGGGTGGTTTGCAACCTTTACGCTTAAGCCTCTAGTGATTGTGTCTTACCCTAGGCCAGGCTACCCTAGGTGACCTGTCATCTCAGGTTCCAACAATTCCTCTCATAGGTCTACCGTATCTCAGTACCCAAACAGTACAGAGGACAGCTTCTGGTTGGATGTTAAACTCTCGTCTAGTAACCAATCATATACATAAGCATTTAGGTATTCAAAATTGATAAGTGTGGCACTAGTCCTTTATGGTGGCCGACTTTTGTAATAGGGTGCTAAAGTCATTGGATCAATAAAATTCATACATGTGAGACATCAGTCACATTAACAGACACAGTGGGGGCACGAACATGGGCAGTTGACGATACAGAGAATAGTCTGCAAAGTAATAGTCCTGGCATGTTTATTTCGATCTTTAGCAGATTACAAAATCATTGATGCAGGTCTGTGCTACAATAACGAGTTATGTGTGGCCGGGCGAGGGATACCGACCTGGAAATTAAATTGTCAATTCTGTTGGAGATAACTGATGACTGCAAAATGCAACTAAAAAGCCAAATAAACATGTGATTTGTTCCCACTGAGGAAAACGGATTGTTTCCGTAACATTGAACAACGAATGCGCATGGCTTTGAGCAACATTGCCATGTTATGGTAGAATGGGCAACAGACAACAAGATGGCCCCAGTGAATGCACCCGATTCATGGCAACATCGCAGTTTAGTTTATGCTGCAGATAAATCATCCAATGAAAGCGAAGCACTAAGCTTAAAAGAAATGGCTGTGAAATTGAACCCACATTATTGAATCAAACTATGAAAAAGGCAAAGTGCCGAAACCAGTCTGTTGTATGCAATAAATGGTGTCTGACACGAGCGGAGTGCTCTGCTTTACTTTGTCGGATGTTGGGCGAGGGGGGGGGCAATACTGTGCATAAGGTGCCACTCTCATGAACAAAAGCACTCACCCTGAACTGTTCGACGGGTCATGTGGCAATTGTTGGTAGAGGTATATATATATTTACTGGGAGGATGGACTCCTCTACAGTGAACCCAAGGTACCCTTACCTGGCTCATCAAGGGCCTTGGTAGTCCCGCAACAATACCGAGCCTTTCTGCTGGAATTGGCTCATGCTATACCCTTGGCAGGACACTTAGGTCAGGACAAGACCTTTGCTCGGCTTGTCCTCCACTTTTACTGGCCTCAGTTGAAAGTGGCGTCCAACACTTACTGTCGGACATGTGTATCCTGCCAGGCCAGTGGGAAAACAGGGGTAAAGCTGAAGGCTCCCCTGGAACCACTTCCAGTCGTTAGCACCCCCTTTGAAAGGGTGGGCATCGACATTGTAGGGCCTTTAGATCCACCAACAACAGCGGGTCACAGGTTCATCCTGGTTCTGGTGGATCATGCCACACGGTACCCAGAGGCAATTCCTCTGAGGACAGTCACTGCACCTGTGGTGGCTAGAGCCCTAATGGGGATCTTTACCCGAGTGGGATTCCCCAAGGAAGTTGTGTCTGACAGGGGGACCAACTTTATGTCAGCTTACATGCGGGCAATGTGGAAGGAGTGTGGAGTGACCTACCGGTTCACCACTCCTTATCACCCCCAGTCAAATGGACTGGTTGAGAGGTTTAATAAAACCTTGAAGGGCATGATCAGAAGTCTGCCCGAAAGCCTGAGGAGGAAATGGGACGTCCTCCTACCCTGTTTGCTATTCTCTTACAGGGAAGTGCCACAGAAGGGAGTGGGCTTCAGCCCCTTTGAACTTCTGTATGGGCACCCTGTACGCGGTCCTCTCAGCCTGGTGAAGGATGGTTGGGAGAAGTCTCCCAGGAAACCCCCCCAGGATGTGGTGAGCTACATGCTGGCCTTCAGGAGCCAAATGGCGAAGTTGTGGAAGCAAGCTTCTGACAACTTGGAGGCCAGCCAGGCAGTCATGAAAGAGTGGTATGACCACAATGCTCACCAGGTGGAATTGGAGCCTGGCCAGAAAGTGTGGGTGATGGAACCTGGGGAGCTTAGTGCCCTCCAGGATCGCTGGACAGGCCCATTTGAAGTGTTGGAAAAGAAGGGTAAGGCCACATACCTGGTGGACCTTAAGACCCCTCGACAGCCCCTACGGGTGCTGCATGCCAACCGACTCAAACCCCACCATGAGAGGCCCGAGGTCATTTAAATGATGGTGACTGATGGGGAAGAGGAAGCGGAAAGCGAACCTCTCCCAGACTTGTTCTCGTCTCAAGAGAAGGATGGGTCAGTGGAGGGAGTGATTCTCTCTCCCACTCTAACTCCTGAGCAGCGGGAGGACTGCCACCCGATACTGGAGCAGTACTCTACGCTGTTCTCCCTTGTCCCGGGAAGGACTCACCTGTGTACCCATGATGTGGACACAGGGGACAGCCCACCAGTGAAGTCGAAGACCTACCGGCTGTCCGACAAGGTGAAGGATAGCATCCATGGAGAGGTTGCCAAGATGCTAGAGCTGGGAGTTATAGAACCTTCCAACAGCCCTTGGTCCAGTCCGGTGGTGCAAGTGCCAAAAGCCGCTCCACCAGGCACCACACCAGAACTGAGGTTCTGTGTGGATTACCGGGGACTGAACTCAGTAACCAAGACTGATGCTCATCCGATCCCTAGGGCGGATGAATTAATTGACCGGCTAGGAGCTGCCCAATACCTAAGTACCTTTGACCTCACTTCAGGGTACTGGCAGATCTCCTTGACAGATGGAGCAAAGGAAAGGTCAGCCTTCTCCACGCCTGAGGGACACTTCCAGTTTTGTGTAATGCCCTTTGGGCTCAAAAATGCCCCTGCCACATTTCAGCGGCTGGTAAACAGGTCCTCTCTGGAATGGAGAGTTTCTCTGCTGCTTACCTGGATGACATTGCTGTCTTCAGTAGCAGTTGGGAGGACCATTTGCAACATTTGCAAGCAGTTCTCCAGGCCCTGAAACAAGCTGGATTGACAATCAAGGCCAGCAAATGCCAGATTGGGCAGGGGTCGGTTGTGTACCTTGGACACTTGGTGGGTAGGGGGACAGTGCAACCCCTGCAGGCAAAGATTGAGGCAATCATGGCCTGGGAACCCCCCAAGACACAGACTGAGGTCCGAGCTTTCCTGGGCCTCACAGGCTACTACCGTCGCTTTGTGAAGGGGTATGGCACAATTGTAGCGCCCCTCACAGAGCTCACCTCAAAGAAACAACCTCGACGGGTAGTTTGGACGAAAGCTTGTCAGCAAGCTTTTGAGAAACTGAAGCAGGCAATGTGTGCAGCACCGGTCCTGAGGGCCCCAGACTTCTCCAAGGAGTTCATTGTCCAGACAGACGCATCAGAACATGGCCTTGGGGCAGTGTCATCGCAACTAAATGAAGAGGGCCTGGATCAGCCTGTGGTCTTCCTATCCAGGAGACTGCTTCCCCGGGAACAGACGTGGAGTGCAATTGAGAGGGAAGCTTTTGCGGTGGTGTGGGCTCTGAAGAAGCTGCGGCCATACCTGTTTGGCTCGCACTTCCTGGTTCAGACTGACCACCGACCTCTTCGTTGGCTAATGCAGATGAAGGGGGAGAATCCCAAGCTGTTGAGGTGGTCCATCTCCCTACAGGGAATGGACTTCCGGGTGGAACATCGACCTGGAGTTGACCACGCCAACGAAGACGGTCGCTCTAGGTATTTCCGCCTTAGTGATGAGGACTCCCAAGGGGTTGGGTAGTTCTCCCCACTTTCAGCTGGGGGGGGGACGCGTGTTAGACCTGTCTGGCTTTTTGCGTAGTCCCTCCAATTTATTATTTATTTTGTCCCCTTTTTGCCCCTCATACTTTTATTAATTCTTGCGTCCACTAGTTTTTTCAAGGTGTTGGTCAAGGGGATAGGTGTTCTTTCCCCCTCATAGTTTTTCACCTCAGGCCTAGAGGCCTTTTCCGACAGGAATATAGTTGGAGTCACAAAATGGTGGCTACCAACTGTCCCAACTGACAAACCTAGAACCTGTCCCATAGAGTAGAATAGGGCATTCCAGAACCTTCTGGACCCCTGAGGGTCAGCCTATAAAAGGCAGAATGCTGGACAGCCATTTTGTCTTACCAGAGAGAGTCAGCTGGAGGACAGGCTGTAGCAGAAGGTGGGGGGAGGTTAGACTAAGGGTTGACCTCCTGGACTGGGACGCTGCCCTATTGATCCACCACTCTACCCCCCTTGGGTTACTTGTCCTGTCCCCGCTGTTTAGGGTTACTGGAGACCCTGGGCGCCTGACCAATCCCCAGACTGGAAGAATGGGGATGTGAAGAGGAGAAGGAGACTGCAGCACTGTGGAGTGCAGTCCTCTGCCCAGTGAAAAGACTTTAGTGAGACTGTTGCTAAGAGAATCTCAAATGGAGAGGGGTTAATCTTTGTGGCCCCCTTTCTCCGCTCTTTAATTGAATTCTGCCCCGGTTGCTGGCATTTCCCCCTGATGACAAAATCCCACAGTGTCCCTCTTCCTACCTGTCGTGACGAGTGCTGAGGCAGAGAGAAGTCGAGCTGAACTGCTCCTGAATTGGCGTAGTGAGCGGCGCCGATTTGGAGCTGTGGTTGCCAGTCCTGAGGTGAGGAGCGGTCCTGGAGGAGTCCTTGTGGATTTCCGAGTGGGCGGAGTAGCAGGGAGGCGTCGGCGGAGGAGCGCGGGCTCCAGCGGGAAGACACTTTCCCCTCGCGCATGCCCCGTTGAGCCGCCCGGCTCTGGAAGGCGGAGCCAGCGAGCGAAGGGGTTTGGAAGCGGCGCTCGTTAGCGCCCGTCGGACCTACTCGCGCCAGCCCTGGGGTTGTGTGGCCTGTAGCGGAGGAGACCAGTGGTGACTCCGGCGAGACATTCCCCGGACCTCCCCGCATCTGCCTTGAGTTTAGCTCGCGGGACGGGTGGAAACCGCCTCAACAGTTACCGGCTGGGACCTCGGTTGAACCGCGTGACAGGGCGGAATTTTGGCACAGTAAGGAGAGTGTGGGGTGAAGGGGGAGGACTGTGTCCTAGATCCTTTCCTGAGGGAAGGAGAGTTAACACTAGTGCATGATAAAGTGATCTAGTTTCACCAGTCGTTTTCCCCCTACTGTGTCCTTGGAGGTGGGGGTGAAATTGGATGATAAGAACCACGTTGCTAACTGGTCTGAGGAAAGACATCTACTAGACCAGAATCTGGGAGTAGCACCACTGCCAATGCTGTGCTGAGAGTACCTGCTGATTAAGTAGGGGTAATAGTTCCTCATAGAGGCTGCTGGCACTGATGTAAACGTCTTGTATAACTGAAACCTCTCATTGGATGTGTACCTTTTTGGTGGGTAGTGGTGTTGAGAGGGAAAAGTTTCATAGAAATCAAATCTAACCAATTCTGGAATCTAATGTAATGTACTATTGATGCTGATAGTGATGTAAGTTAGCACTTCTGAAAGTATTATTATTAATTTCATGACAACTGTATGTACTAAGCTGTGATTTCTAAAGACATAAGAGCAAAGAATATTTTTATAAACAAGCTCGTATTTTTCCAACATTGGTGTAGTGCCATTTTTGGGTGTTTTTGCGTTGATTTATTGCTGGGTGGTTTGCAACCTTTACGCTTAAGCCTCTAGTGATTGTGTCTTACCCTAGGCCAGGCTACCCTAGGTGACCTGTCATCTCAGGTTCCAACAATTCCTCTCATAGGTCTACCGTATCTCAGTACCCAAACAGTACAGAGGACAGCTTCTGGTTGGATGTTAAACTCTCGTCTAGTAACCAATCATATACATAAGCAATCTAATTTCTATTGCTATATTTGTCAGCAACAGCAATGCAATAATATGAACCTAATCACATTAACTACAAAAAGATTTTTCATATGAATAGGCAATTTCTCAACTGATCAATAGTCAATCACTGGGATCAAAAATAGTAACATAGGAAATTTAAGTCCAAAATTCTTTGCTGTTTGACGAGTTCTTTATTCACTCGGGTTTTCCAAAGTTCCACGTATTTCAAAAGATCAATTCAAAATTCAGATTTCACAACTTCATTATACATCAGCACCAGCCAACACGTGTTTCGTTGGGCAATTATCAATGCCAATCAACTTCATCAGGGCTGCAAGCCAAAGTAATACAATATAATCAGATTTAAATATTATATCACTCCTTTAAAATTTCACTTAAGAAAATTTAAATTAAATTCAAAACCAAAGGGTATATGAAGTCACCACCTAGGTGAAAACGTACACAGCACCCTCATTAAAGTGACATATCTTGTACACTAACAGTGGATCCCAGTGTAGAAAAGTTGAATACAGAAAAACATTCTGTCATAGAGCCAAAATCATATGTATCACAAAGTCGTATTACCTTGAAAAAAGATCAATATCCTTCTAATATATAGGAATTTCCGCACTTATTTGGCCTTGAAAGCAACAATTCCTGGAATGATATAGGGAGGTTCTAAGCAATATCACCACTAAAATATAATATGTATACAATACTATCAAAAACACCGTAACCTCGTTCTATGTATAACTGTTTCCACCATGCGAAGCAAGAAAGAAATTTAAAAGGGAGACCTTTCCCTAAATATTAACGTAATAATAATAATACGGTAAGTAGTAAATTGTACCTTTCTCCGTTTTTCACTCACTCCAATATTTATGCTTTGGAAGTTTATTTGCGTTTTAGTCAGTCTGGTAAGAGAAATCAAGACATACTTAATTATGATGATCTATTTGTTAATACGCGTCTTAGTAATAGTTACCCACACTGTCCCTTACCTAATATTTCTCTTGTTCAGTGTCCCGCATTCTTAATACGCTGCGGAGGTAACCACGATATCAATGCACAAAATCTGCAGAAGAAGAACCACTAGTTACGGGGTCTTCCAGCATTGAGAGTAACAATACTTGAGCCACGAATCTATATTATTCATAGCGGCAATACATGATTTAGTTTATCTATTTAATAGTACACATCTTAGTATTGTATGGCCAGGCTTTCCCTTACCTAAAGTTCCTCTCGATCAGTATCCCGCATTCTTGTTACGCAGATGGAGGTGAACACGGTATCAGTGCACAGGGTCTGCGGAAGAAGAGCCACTAGTTACGGGGTCTTCCAGTATTAAGAGCAACCATACTTGAGCAATGAATCGATATTATTTAAGAGCAGCGGTTCTATGGCAGTTCTTACCAATATCTCTCTCCAGTATTCTATCCGATGGATCCTCGCATATCAGCTATCGGCGTGTTCAATAGCCGCCATCTTTATAAAGTAGTTACTACCACGAGTGCAGATAAACGGCCGCCATCTTAGAACATGTTTACGGCCATCCGAGTTCTGTTTTAATTCTACAAAACGAACATCCTCTTATAATTATTCTAACACCATTATTATCCCTATGTATATTTAAACACTACTATCTTATTTACAATATTAACACTGATATCAGGTGTCACAAAATCGATCGCGGTATGCCGGTTTTTCGCCGCCATCTTAGATTAGTCAATGATTATGTGGGAGAGATATGTAAGAAGTTCGTAATTCTGAGTATTAACTCTATTCCTAACCACATTAGTCAAAAAATGTATATTATTCATTAATGGGCGATATAATACCTTATTAATATCAATATAAGGTTATATTGATATAAACTATTTAATGATTGACCACTGCTATTTTGGAATAAAACAAATAACTACATAATGGATCAATGTAAAAAACACCTAAAGAGTTCACTTATCTGGTTATGTGGTGATAGTACCATGAGCCTCCCACGTCATTCTCAACTGTACATTAATAAAGTTCACACATTGACAAAAAATGGGATCGTGGCGTCAGCATTTGAGGTCCCCAGGAAGGCATTATACAATAACAAGTTTTAACACAATAATATGTATACAGATTTTTTCATGAAGACCTAGAACCTGATTTACTGGATAAATGGGAGCAGGAGCTTACTTCTAGTTCCAGTAATTTGATAAGGATACTCATAGACAATGCAGAACGTAAGATTGAGAAGCTTTTGATTGAAATTAAAACATGTGAAGAGGAAATTAAACAATTAAATCTACCGGAAGCTACTATTAAGAATTATAATATGTTAGATGAGATTTTAACTAACTTACAAGCGGATATCAAAAGGAGGAAAGCCCGTAAATTGAAAAGGGACGAATTTGATTATACATCAGGCAGGGTATTTACCTTTGCACGTAAATTCGATTATCTCTTTCAAAAAAATGATAATCAAAAGAGAAATTTGACTCCTCTAAGTTCGGTTGTAAACACCTCATCAAGCAGTATATCGACTGATGGAGGCAGTGTAGGAGCTCCTGCGGCCCAGGATGGAGATACCACCAACACTAACAATTTTTTAGTAGAAGTTCAGAGGTTCAAAAGAGGAATTCGAGATACAGGAGGGAGATTTGGCAATATACAAACAGGAAGACAAGGAGAGGGAGCCGAGGCAAACGCAGGAGAGGCGGTCCCAGGAATGAGGGAAAGACTGAGGTCATGGAGGAAATAGATTCTAATTCCAAGGAGATTGAGGTGATCAACCTTTCATCTGTTGAATTGTCTACAGGTATGTGTAATGTACTGAAAAAAGGTTTGGGATATTGTCCTACCAAGAATGTTGATTGGTATACAACTAAAATAGATGTGTATAAGTTTGTACGTTTACTAAAATTGAAAAAGTTTTTTTCTTTGAAAGACAATGTGAGAACAAAAACAACAAATAAACCGTTATTGGCTGAGATTACTATCCAAGATCTTTATGACACAAAATTATTACTGTCTCTGACTGAATCAGAGGATGATCCGGTGACTATGAATTCTCTTTTTAGAGATCTTGAGATTAATCCTGGTCTTACAATCTCTAGCGGGTTCAAAGATAAATCAAAATGGACGCCACAACTGTCCTCGGGCAATGTTATCGATGCCTTTTATAAATCAGTTACTCTGGAAATAGACAATTTAATTAAAAAAGAAGGGCAACGAAACAAGAAACTTTATCGAGACAATTTGAAAATAGATGAAAGGGAGGCACTACGACAACTGACTGATCACCCGGATTTAATAATACGTAGTGCTGATAAGGGTGGCAATATTGTTGTCATGAATCGTACTGATTATAACAATGAAGTTATGTCTCAACTTGGAAATGTTAAATACTATGAGAAAGTAGTTGTGAATCCCTTGGAAAGAATTACTGGTACAATCAATACAAAATTGAAAGAGTGGTATGACAAAGGTCTTTTGGATAATGACGAATTTTACTACCTTAAGATACAATCCCCCAAGGCCCCTTGTATGTATTGCTTACCTAAAATACATAAAGACAGACAGAAACCACCGGGTAGACCGATAATTTCGGGTATTGGTGGGCCAACGGAGAGATTATCTCAATTTGTAGATTCTTATTTAAGACCTTTTGTCCATAATTTACCATCACACATAGAAGACACGAAACACGTCCTTAATATCATGAATGATGTAGTATGGGATGATGATATGATTTTAGTTACTCTTGACGTAGTATCTTTGTACTCAAATATTGAACATGAACAAGGTATACGGGCAATTGAGAGTTTTTTTAACAAAAGACCAGCTGAATATTTGGATCATACCTCTATGTTAATAGAAATGACAAGAATGGTTTTGGCAAACAACTACTTTCTCTTTGAATCTTCCTGGTACAAGCAAAAGACTGGGACTGCGATGGGTTCCAAATTTGCTCCGTCCTTCGCGAACCTCTTTATGGGGAGGTTGGAGGCGGAGTGGATTTGGGGCCCTAGAGGCAGCCAATGGATAGATCACATCTACTATTGGGGAAGGTTCATAGATGATTGTTTGTTATTCTGGAGAGGTACTACTGATGAATTAGAGATGTTTCTGGAGTTTCTTAACACTAATGATCTTAACATGTCATTTACGACACATTATGATAAAGTGAAGTTAACTTTTCTTGATATAGAATTGTTTGTGGAAGGTAAGAAACTCAACAGTCGTATGTTTCGAAAAGAAACTAGTTGTAACTCTCTTTTACGAGCGGACAGCTGCCACCCGAAGAGCCAGATCAACTCCATTCCATATGGAGAAATGATTAGAGCGAGACGAAACTGCTCCAAAGATTCAGATTTTGATGACAATATTAAGGACATGAAGATGAGGTTCAAGAATAGAGGTTACCCGAACAGTGTTATCAATAAGGCTGTTAATAGGGTACATAAACTGGAACGATCAGAGACTCTTAAATCTAAAACTAAGAGGGATATTGCTACAGGAAATAAGACCATTAGAATGATTACGAACTTTGGTGTAGGTAGTAATAAGATCTTTGGCATTATGAAAAAATACTGGCACATGCTTTATGCTGATAAAGACCTTAAACCTTTCCTCAAAGACAACCCAAGTATTACCTTTCGAAAGGGAATGTCGATTGCTAATATTGTTAGCCCGAGTTACCCTAAGCCTAGTGTCCACCGGGAATACAGTGAATGGTTACGTGCCCGCCCTAAAGGCTTTCACTACTGTGGTAACTGTAGTTCATGTTGGTGGGCGCAGAAAAAAGTCTTGACATTTGAATATAATGACACAGGCATCCATTACATAGATACCTTTATTAATTGTGACTCTAATTTTGTGATTTATGTCATTGCTTGTACGTGCGGAAAAATTTATGTTGGAAGCACTGTGAGGAGGCTTAAAGACAGGATGGTTGAACATTATCGGGCACTTAAAAATGGAGATACCAGATATCCGATAGCGTCGCATTCTATACAGAATTGTAATGATAAAAAGAATCATAGATTTTCTTTTCATGGTATTGAACAGGTAGTTTTAGATAAACGTGGAGGAGATAGAACACTGAAGCTGAGACGAAGAGAGGCACGCTGGATTATGGTTCTTCGGGCTGTAGAGGAAGGACTTAATATTGATACTGAACTGCAATATTTCCTAGGAGAATAATTATATTGATTCTACAACAAATGTTCAGTTTATATATAATTGTTCTGGCTCTTTTGTATATATGAAAAAATCTGTATACATATTATTGTGTTAAAACTTGTTATTGTATAATGCCTTCCTGGGGACCTCAAATGCTGACGCCACGATCCCATTTTTTGTCAATGTGTGAACTTTATTAATGTACAGTTGAGAATGACGTGGGAGGCTCATGGTACTATCACCACATAACCAGATAAGTGAACTCTTTAGGTGTTTTTTACATTGATCCATTATGTAGTTATTTGTTTTATTCCAAAATAGCAGTGGTCAATCATTAAATAGTTTATATCAATATAACCTTATATTGATATTAATAAGGTATTATATCGCCCATTAATGAATAATATACATTTTTTGACTAATGTGGTTAGGAATAGAGTTAATACTCAGAATTACGAACTTCTTACATATCTCTCCCACATAATCATTGACTAATCTAAGATGGCGGCGAAAAACCGGCATACCGCGATCGATTTTGTGACACCTGATATCAGTGTTAATATTGTAAATAAGATAGTAGTGTTTAAATATACATAGGGATAATAATGGTGTTAGAATAATTATAAGAGGATGTTCGTTTTGTAGAATTAAAACAGAACTCGGATGGCCGTAAACATGTTCTAAGATGGCGGCCGTTTATCTGCACTCGTGGTAGTAACTACTTTATAAAGATGGCGGCTATTGAACACGCCGATAGCTGATATGCGAGGATCCATCGGATAGAATACTGGAGAGAGATATTGGTAAGAACTGCCATAGAACCGCTGCTCTTAAATAATATCGATTCATTGCTCAAGTATGGTTGCTCTTAATACTGGAAGACCCCGTAACTAGTGGCTCTTCTTCCGCAGACCCTGTGCACTGATACCGTGTTCACCTCCATCTGCGTAACAAGAATGCGGGATACTGATCGAGAGGAACTTTAGGTAAGGGAAAGCCTGGCCATACAATACTAAGATGTGTACTATTAAATAGATAAACTAAATCATGTATTGCCGCTATGAATAATATAGATCCGTGGCTCAAGTATTGTTACTCTCAATGCTGGAAGACCCCGTAACTAGTGGTTCTTCTTCTGCAGATTTTGTGCATTGATATCGTGGTTACCTCCGCAGCGTATTAAGAATGCGGGACACTGAACAAGAGAAATATTAGGTAAGGGACAGTGTGGGTAACTATTACTAAGACGCGTATTAACAAATAGATCATCATAATTAAGTATGTCTTGATTTCTCTTACCAGACTGACTAAAACGCAAATAAACTTCCAAAGCATAAATATTGGAGTGAGTGAAAAACGGAGAAAGGTACAATTTACTACTTACCGTATTATTATTATTACGTTAATATTTAGGGAAAGGTCTCCCTTTTAAATTTCTTTCTTGCTTCGCATGGTGGAAACAGTTATACATAGAACGAGGTTACGGTGTTTTTGATAGTATTGTATACATATTATATTTTAGTGGTGATATTGCTTAGAACCTCCCTATATCATTCCAGGAATTGTTGCTTTCAAGGCCAAATAAGTGCGGAAATTCCTATATATTAGAAGGATATTGATCTTTTTTCAAGGTAATACGACTTTGTGATACATATGATTTTGGCTCTATGACAGAATGTTTTTCTGTATTCAACTTTTCTACACTGGGATCCACTGTTAGTGTACAAGATATGTCACTTTAATGAGGGTGCTGTGTACGTTTTCACCTAGGTGGTGACTTCATATACCCTTTGGTTTTGAATTTAATTTAAATTTTCTTAAGTGAAATTTTAAAGGAGTGATATAATATTTAAATCTGATTATATTGTATTACTTTGGCTTGCAGCCCTGATGAAGTTGATTGGCATTGATAATTGCCCAACGAAACACGTGTTGGCTGGTGCTGATGTATAATGAAGTTGTGAAATCTGAATTTTGAATTGATCTTTTGAAATACGTGGAACTTTGGAAAACCCGAGTGAATAAAGAACTCGTCAAACAGCAAAGAATTTTGGACTTAAATTTCCTATGTTACTATTTTTGATCCCAGTGATTGACTATTGATCAGTTGAGAAATTGCCTATTCATATGAAAAATCTTTTTGTAGTTAATGTGATTAGGTTCATATTATTGCATTGCTGTTGCTGACAAATATAGCAATAGAAATTAGATTGCTCGACAGGATTTTGAATTTTGTAATATATCTTGGTGTTTTCCGAGATTACTTGAGGAAGTTTGGCAACCCTCCTCCCAGTCTCGTAGCAATCCTTATAAAATTACGTTTAAATTACAACTTTGCCATACTCACAGCTGAGCGCCCTTAGTCCTAGTTGCCTTTTTGTAGTTACATATACATAAGCATTTAGGTATTCAAAATTGATAAGTGTGGCACTAGTCCTTTATGGTGGCCGACTTTTGTAATAGGGTGCTAAAGTCATTGGATCAATAAAATTCATACATGTGAGACGTCAGTCACATTAACAGACACAGTGGGGGCACGAACATGGGCAGTTGACGATACAGAGAATAGTCTGCAAAGTAATAGTCCTGGCATGTTTATTTCGATCTTTAGCAGATTACAAAATCATTGATGCAGGTCTGTGCTACAATAACGAGTTATGTGTGGCCGGGCGAGGGATACCGACCTGGAAATTAAATTGTCAATTCTGTTGGAGATAACTGATGACTGCAAAATGCAACTAAAAAGCCAAATAAACATGTGATTTGTTCCCACTGAGGAAAACGGATTGTTTCCGTAACATTGAACAACGAATGCGCATGGCTTTGAGCAACATTGCCATGTTATGGTAGAATGGGCAACAGACAACGAGATGGCCCCAGTGAATGCACCCGATTCATGGCAACATCGCAGTTTAGTTTATGCTGCAGATAAATCATCCAATGAAAGCGAAGCACTAAGCTTAAAAGAAATGGCTGTGAAATTGAACCCATATTATTGAATCAAACTATGAAAAAGGCAAAGTGCCGAAACCAGTCTGTTGTATGCAATAAATGGTGTCTGACACGAGCGGAGTGCTCTGCTTTACTTTGTCGGATGTTGGGCGAGGGGGGGGCAATACTGTGCATAAGGTGCCACTCTCATGAACAAAAGCACTCACCCTGAACTGTTCGATGGGTCATGTGGCAATTGTTGGTAGAGGTATATATATATTTACTGGGAGGATGGACTCCTCTACAGTGAACCCAAGGTACCCGTACCTGGCTCATCAAGGGCCTTGGTAGTCCCGCAACAATACCGAGCCTTTCTGCTGGAATTGGCTCATGCTATACCCTTGGCAGGACACTTAGGTCAGGACAAGACCTTTGCTCGGCTTGTCCTCCACTTTTACTGGCCTCAGTTGAAAGTGGCGTCCAACACTTACTGTCGGACACGTGTATCCTGCCAGGCCAGTGGGAAAATAGGGGTAAAGCTGAAGGCTCCCCTGGAACCACTTCCAGTCGTTAGCACCCCCTTTGAAAGGGTGGGCATCGACATTGTAGGGCCTTTAGATCCACCAACAACAGCGGGTCACAGGTTCATCCTGGTTCTGGTGGATCATGCCACACGGTACCCAGAGGCAATTCCTCTGAGGACAGTCACTGCACCTGTGGTGGCTAGAGCCCTAATGGGGATCTTTACCCGAGTGGGATTCCCCAAGGAAGTTGTGTCTGACAGGGGGACCAACTTTATGTCAGCTTACATGCGGGCAATGTGGAAGGAGTGTGGAGTGACCTACCGGTTCACCACTCCTTATCACCCCCAGTCAAATGGACTGGTTGAGAGGTTTAATAAAACCTTGAAGGGCATGATCAGAAGTCTGCCCGAAAGCCTGAGGAGGAAATGGGACGTCCTCCTACCCTGTTTGCTATTCTCTTACAGGGAAGTGCCACAGAAGGGAGTGGGCTTCAGCCCCTTTAAACTTCTGTATGGGCACCCTGTACGCGGTCCTCTCAGCCTGGTGAAGGATGGTTGGGAGAAGTCTCCCAGGAAACCCCCCCAGGATGTGGTGAGCTACATGCTGGCCTTCAGGAGCCAAATGGCAAAGTTGTGGAAGCAAGCTTCTGACAACTTGGAGGCCAGCCAGGCAGTCATGAAAGAGTGGTATGACCACAATGCTCACCAGGTGGAATTGGAGCCTGGCCAGAAAGTGTGGGTGATGGAACCTGGGGAGCTTAGTGCCCTCCAGGATCGCTGGACAGGCCCATTTGAAGTGTTGGAAAAGAAGGGTAAGGCCACATACCTGGTGGACCTTAAGACCCCTCGACAGCCCCTACGGGTGCTGCATGCCAACCGACTCAAACCCCACCATGAGAGGCCCGAGGTCATTTTAATGATGGTGACTGATGGGGAAGAGGAAGCGGAAAGCGAACCTCTCCCAGACTTGTTCTCGTCTCAAGAGAAGGATGGGTCAGTGGAGGGAGTGATTCTCTCTCCCACTCTAACTCCTGAGCAGCGGGAGGACTGCCACCCGATACTGGAGCAGTACTCTACGCTGTTCTCCCTTGTCCCGGGAAGGACTCACCTGTGTACCCATGATGTGGACACAGGGGACAGCCCACCAGTGAAGTCGAAGACCTACCGGCTGTCCGACAAGGTGAAGGAGAGCATCCATGGAGAGTTTGCCAAGATGCTAGAGCTGGGAGTTATAGAACCTTCCAACAGCCCTTGGTCCAGTCCGGTGGTGCTAGTGCCAAAAGCCGCTCCACCAGGCACCACACCAGAACTGAGGTTCTGTGTGGATTACCGGGGACTGAACTCAGTAACCAAGACTGATGCTCATCCGATCCCTAGGGCGGATGAATTAATTGACCGGCTAGGAGCTGCCCAATACCTAAGTACCTTTGACCTCACTTCAGGGTGCTGGCAGATCTCCTTGACAGATGGAGCAAAGGAAAGGTCAGCCTTCTCCACGCCTGAGGGACACTTCCAGTTTTGTGTAATGCCCTTTGGGCTCAAAAATGCCCCTGCCACATTTCAGCGGCTGGTGAACCAGGTCCTCTCTGGAATGGAGAGTTTCTCTGCTGCTTACCTGGATGACATTGCTGTCTTCAGTAGCAGTTGGGAGGACCATTTGCAACATTTGCAAGCAGTTCTCCAGGCCCTGAAACAAGCTGGATTGACAATCAAGGCCAGCAAATGCCAGATTGGGCAGGGGTCGGTTGTGTACCTTGGACACTTGGTGGGTAGGGGGACAGTGCAACCCCTGCAGGCAAAGATTGAGGCAATCATGGCCTGGGAACCCCCCAAGACACAGACTGAGGTCCGAGCTTTCCTGGGCCTCACAGGCTACTACCGTCGCTTTGTGAAGGGGTATGGCACAATTGTAGCGCCCCTCACAGAGCTCACCTCAAAGAAACAACCTCGACGGGTAGTTTGGACGAAAGCTTGTCAGCAAGCTTTTGAGAAACTGAAGCAGGCAATGTGTGCAGCACCGGTCCTGAGGGCCCCAGACTTCTCCAAGGAGTTCATTGTCCAGACAGACGCATCAGAACATGGCCTTGGGGCAGTGTCATCGCAACTAAATGAAGAGGGCCTGGATCAGCCTGTGGTCTTCCTATCCAGGAGACTGCTTCCCCGGGAACAGACGTGGAGTGCAATTGAGAGGGAAGCTTTTGCGGTGGTGTGAGCTCTGAAGAAGCTGCGGCCATACCTGTTTGGCTCGCACTTCCTGGTTCAGACTGACCACCGACCTCTTCGTTGGCTAATGCAGATGAAGGGGGAGAATCCCAAGCTGTTGAGGTGGTCCATCTCCCTACAGGGAATGGACTTCCGGGTGGAACATCGACCTGGAGTTGACCACGCCAACGAAGACGGTCGCTCTAGGTATTTCCGCCTTAGTGATGAGGACTCCCAAGGGGTTGGGTAGTTCTCCCCACTTTCAGCTGGGGGGGGGGACGCGTGTTAGACCTGTCTGGCTTTTTGCGTAGTCCCTCCAATTTATTATTTATTTTGTCCCCTTTTTGCCCCTCATACTTTTATTAATTCTTGCGTCCACTAGTTTTTTCAAGGTGTTGGTCAAGGGGATAGGTGTTCTTTCCCCCTCATAGTTTTTCACCTCAGGCCTAGAGGCCTTTTCCGACAGGAATATAGTTGGAGTCACAAAATGGTGGCTACCAACTGTCCCAACTGACAAACCTAGAACCTGTCCCATAGAGTAGAATAGGGCATTCCAGAACCTTCTGGACCCCTGAGGGTCAGCCTATAAAAGGCAGAATGCTGGACAGCCATTTTGTCTTACCAGAGAGAGTCAGCTGGAGGACAGGCTGTAGCAGAAGGTGGGGGGAGGTTAGACTAAGGGTTGACCTCCTGGACTGGGACGCTGCCCTATTGATCCACCACTCTACCCCCCTTGGGTTACTTGTCCTGTCCCCGCTGTTTAGGGTTACTGGAGACCCTGGGCGCCTGACCAATCCCCAGACTGGAAGAATGGGGATGTGAAGAG
This sequence comes from Lissotriton helveticus, assembly GCF_964261635.1. Lineage (NCBI taxonomy): Eukaryota > Metazoa > Chordata > Amphibia > Caudata > Salamandridae > Lissotriton > Lissotriton helveticus. Next base: position 154,887,334 of record NC_136068.1, on the reverse strand, counting down.
GAGAAGGAGACTGCAGCACTGTGGAGTGCAGTCCTCTGCCCAGTGAAAAGACTTTAGTGAGACTGTTGCTAAGAGAATCTCAAATGGAGAGGGGTTAATCTTTGTGGCCCCCTTTCTCCGCTCTTTAATTGAATTCTGCCCCGGTTGCTGGCATTTCCCCCTGATGACAAAATCCCACAGTGTCCCTCTTCCTACCTGTCGTGACGAGTGCTGAGGCAGAGAGAAGTCGAGCTGAACTGCTCCTGAATTGGCGTAGTGAGCGGCGCCGATTTGGAGCTGTGGTTGCCAGTCCTGAGGTGAGGAGCGGTCCTGGAGGAGTCCTTGTGGATTTCCGAGTGGGCGGAGTAGCAGGGAGGCGTCGGCGGAGGAGCGCGGGCTCCAGCGGGAAGACACTTTCCCCTCGCGCATGCCCCGTTGAGCCGCCCGGCTCTGGAAGGCGGAGCCAGCGAGCGAAGGGGTTTGGAAGCGGCGCTCGTTAGCGCCCGTCGGACCTACTCGCGCCAGCCCTGGGGTTGTGTGGCCGGTAGCGGAGGAGACCAGTGGTGACTCCGGCTCACCGGCGAGACATTCCCCGGACCTCCCCGCATCTGCCTTGAGTTTAGCTCGCGGGACGGGTGGAAACCGCCTCAACAGTTACCGGCTGGGACCTCGGTTGAACCGCGTGACAGGGCGGAATTTTGGCACAGTAAGGAGAGTGTGGGGTGAAGGGGGAGGACTGTGTCCTAGATCCTTTCCTGAGGGAAGGAGAGTTAACACTAGTGCATGATAAAGTGATCTAGTTTCACCAGTCGTTTTCCCCCTACTGTGTCCTTGGAGGTGGGGGTGAAATTGGATGATAAGAACCACGTTGCTAACTGGTCTGAGGAAAGACATCTACTAGACCAGAATCTGGGAGTAGCACCACTGCCAATGCTGTGCTGAGAGTACCTGCTGATTAAGTAGGGGTAATAGTTCCTCATAGAGGCTGCTGGCACTGATGTAAACGTCTTGTATAACTGAAACCTCTCATTGGATGTGTACCTTTTTGGTGGGTAGTGGTGTTGAGAGGGAAAAGTTTCATAGAAATCAAATCTAACCAATTCTGGAATCTAATGTAATGTACTATTGATGCTGATAGTGATGTAAGTTAGCACTTCTGAAAGTATTATTATTAATTTCATGACAACTGTATGTACTAAGCTGTGATTTCTAAAGACATAAGAGCAAAGAATATTTTTATAAACAAGCTCGTATTTTTCCAACATTGGTGTAGTGCCATTTTTGGGTGTTTTTGCGTTGATTTATTGCTGGGTGGTTTGCAACCTTTACGCTTAAGCCTCTAGTGATTGTGTCTTACCCTAGGCCAGGCTACCCTAGGTGACCTGTCATCTCAGGTTCCAACAATTCCTCTCATAGGTCTACCGTATCTCAGTACCCAAACAGTACAGAGGACAGCTTCTGGTTGGATGTTAAACTCTCGTCTAGTAACCAATCATATACATAAGCATTTAGGTATTCAAAATTGATAAGTGTGGCACTAGTCCTTTATGGTGGCCGACTTTTGTAATAGGGTGCTAAAGTCATTGGATCAATAAAATTCATACATGTGAGACGTCAGTCACATTAACAGACACAGTGGGGGCACGAACATGGGCAGTTGACGATACAGAGAATAGTCTGCAAAGTAATAGTCCTGGCATGTTTATTTCGATCTTTAGCAGATTACAAAATCATTGATGCAGGTCTGTGCTACAATAACGAGTTATGTGTGGCCGGGCGAGGGATACCGACCTGGAAATTAAATTGTCAATTCTGTTGGAGATAACTGATGACTGCAAAATGCAACTAAAAAGCCAAATAAACATGTGATTTGTTCCCACTGAGGAAAACGGATTGTTTCCGTAACATTGAACAACGAATGCGCATGGCTTTGAGCAACATTGCCATGTTATGGTAGAATGGGCAACAGACAACGAGATGGCCCCAGTGAATGCACCCGATTCATGGCAACATCGCAGTTTAGTTTATGCTGCAGATAAATCATCCAATGAAAGCGAAGCACTAAGCTTAAAAGAAATGGCTGTGAAATTGAACCCACATTATTGAATCAAACTATGAAAAAGGCAAAGTGCCGAAACCAGTCTGTTGTATGCAATAAATGGTGTCTGACACGAGCGGAGTGCTCTGCTTTACTTTGTCGGATGTTGGGCGAGGGGGGGGCAATACTGTGCATAAGGTGCCACTCTCATGAACAAAAGCACTCACCCTGAACTGTTCGATGGGTCATGTGGCAATTGTTGGTAGAGGTATATATATATTTACTGGGAGGATGGACTCCTCTACAGTGAACCCAAGGTACCCTTACCTGGCTCATCAAGGGCCTTGGTAGTCCCGCAACAATACCGAGCCTTTCTGCTGGAATTGGCTCATGCTATACCCTTGGCAGGACACTTAGGTCAGGACAAGACCTTTGCTCGGCTTGTCCTCCACTTTTACTGGCCTCAGTTGAAAGTGGCGTCCAACACTTACTGTCGGACATGTGTATCCTGCCAGGCCAGTGGGAAAACAGGGGTAAAGCTGAAGGCTCCCCTGGAACCACTTCCAGTCGTTAGCACCCCCTTTGAAAGGGTGGGCATCGACATTGTAGGGCCTTTAGATCCACCAACAACAGCGGGTCACAGGTTCATCCTGGTTCTGGTGGATCATGCCACACGGTACCCAGAGGCAATTCCTCTGAGGACAGTCACTGCACCTGTGGTGGCTAGAGCCCTAATGGGGATCTTTACCCGAGTGGGATTCCCCAAGGAAGTTGTGTCTGACAGGGGGACCAACTTTATGTCAGCTTACATGCGGGCAATGTGGAAGGAGTGTGGAGTGACCTACCGGTTCACCACTCCTTATCACCCCCAGTCAAATGGACTGGTTGAGAGGTTTAATAAAACCTTGAAGGGCATGATCAGAAGTCTGCCCGAAAGCCTGAGGAGGAAATGGGACGTCCTCCTACCCTGTTTGCTATTCTCTTACAGGGAAGTGCCACAGAAGGGAGTGGGCTTCAGCCCCTTTAAACTTCTGTATGGGCACCCTGTACGCGGTCCTCTCAGCCTGGTGAAGGATGGTTGGGAGAAGTCTCCCAGGAAACCCCCCCAGGATGTGGTGAGCTACATGCTGGCCTTCAGGAGCCAAATGGCAAAGTTGTGGAAGCAAGCTTCTGACAACTTGGAGGCCAGCCAGGCAGTCATGAAAGAGTGGTATGACCACAATGCTCACCAGGTGGAATTGGAGCCTGGCCAGAAAGTGTGGGTGATGGAACCTGGGGAGCTTAGTGCCCTCCAGGATCGCTGGACAGGCCCATTTGAAGTGTTGGAAAAGAAGGGTAAGGCCACATACCTGGTGGACCTTAAGACCCCTCGACAGCCCCTACGGGTGCTGCATGCCAACCGACTCAAACCCCACCATGAGAGGCCCGAGGTCATTTTAATGATGGTGACTGATGGGGAAGAGGAAGCGGAAAGCGAACCTCTCCCAGACTTGTTCTCGTCTCAAGAGAAGGATGGGTCAGTGGAGGGAGTGATTCTCTCTCCCACTCTAACTCCTGAGCAGCGGGAGGACTGCCACCCGATACTGGAGCAGTACTCTACGCTGTTCTCCCTTGTCCCGGGAAGGACTCACCTGTGTACCCATGATGTGGACACAGGGGACAGCCCACCAGTGAAGTCGAAGACCTACCGGCTGTCCGACAAGGTGAAGGAGAGCATCCATGGAGAGTTTGCCAAGATGCTAGAGCTGGGAGTTATAGAACCTTCCAACAGCCCTTGGTCCAGTCCGGTGGTGCTAGTGCCAAAAGCCGCTCCACCAGGCACCACACCAGAACTGAGGTTCTGTGTGGATTACCGGGGACTGAACTCAGTAACCAAGACTGATGCTCATCCGATCCCTAGGGCGGATGAATTAATTGACCGGCTAGGAGCTGCCCAATACCTAAGTACCTTTGACCTCACTTCAGGGTGCTGGCAGATCTCCTTGACAGATGGAGCAAAGGAAAGGTCAGCCTTCTCCACGCCTGAGGGACACTTCCAGTTTTGTGTAATGCCCTTTGGGCTCAAAAATGCCCCTGCCACATTTCAGCGGCTGGTGAACCAGGTCCTCTCTGGAATGGAGAGTTTCTCTGCTGCTTACCTGGATGACATTGCTGTCTTCAGTAGCAGTTGGGAGGACCATTTGCAACATTTGCAAGCAGTTCTCCAGGCCCTGAAACAAGCTGGATTGACAATCAAGGCCAGCAAATGCCAGATTGGGCAGGGGTCGGTTGTGTACCTTGGACACTTGGTGGGTAGGGGGACAGTGCAACCCCTGCAGGCAAAGATTGAGGCAATCATGGCCTGGGAACCCCCCAAGACACAGACTGAGGTCCGAGCTTTCCTGGGCCTCACAGGCTACTACCGTCGCTTTGTGAAGGGGTATGGCACAATTGTAGCGCCCCTCACAGAGCTCACCTCAAAGAAACAACCTCGACGGGTAGTTTGGACGAAAGCTTGTCAGCAAGCTTTTGAGAAACTGAAGCAGACAATGTGTGCAGCACCGGTCCTGAGGGCCCCAGACTTCTCCAAGGAGTTCATTGTCCAGACAGACGCATCAGAACATGGCCTTGGGGCAGTGTCATCGCAACTAAATGAAGAGGGCCTGGATCAGCCTGTGGTCTTCCTATCCAGGAGACTGCTTCCCCGGGAACAGACGTGGAGTGCAATTGAGAGGGAAGCTTTTGCGGTGGTGTGAGCTCTGAAGAAGCTGCGGCCATACCTGTTTGGCTCGCACTTCCTGGTTCAGACTGACCACCGACCTCTTCGTTGGCTAATGCAGATGAAGGGGGAGAATCCCAAGCTGTTGAGGTGGTCCATCTCCCTACAGGGAATGGACTTCCGGGTGGAACATCGACCTGGAGTTGACCACGCCAACGAAGACGGTCGCTCTAGGTATTTCCGCCTTAGTGATGAGGACTCCCAAGGGGTTGGGTAGTTCTCCCCACTTTCAGCTGGGGGGGGGACGCGTGTTAGACCTGTCTGGCTTTTTGCGTAGTCCCTCCAATTTATTATTTATTTTGTCCCCTTTTTGCCCCTCATACTTTTATTAATTCTTGCGTCCACTAGTTTTTTCAAGGTGTTGGTCAAGGGGATAGGTGTTCTTTCCCCCTCATAGTTTTTCACCTCAGGCCTAGAGGCCTTTTCCGACAGGAATATAGTTGGAGTCACAAAATGGTGGCTACCAACTGTCCCAACTGACAAACCTAGAACCTGTCCCATAGAGTAGAATAGGGCATTCCAGAACCTTCTGGACCCCTGAGGGTCAGCCTATAAAAGGCAGAATGCTGGACAGCCATTTTGTCTTACCAGAGAGAGTCAGCTGGAGGACAGGCTGTAGCAGAAGGTGGGGGGAGGTTAGACTAAGGGTTGACCTCCTGGACTGGGACGCTGCCCTATTGATCCACCACTCTACCCCCCTTGGGTTACTTGTCCTGTCCCCGCTGTTTAGGGTTACTGGAGACCCTGGGCGCCTGACCAATACCCAGACTGGAAGAATGGGGATGTGAAGAGGAGAAGGAGACTGCAGCACTGTGGAGTGCAGTCCTCTGCCCAGTGAAAAGACTTTAGTGAGACTGTTGCTAAGAGAATCTCAAATGGAGAGGGGTTAATCTTTGTGGCCCCCTTTCTCCGCTCTTTAATTGAATTCTGCCCCGGTTGCTGGCATTTCCCCCTGATGACAAAATCCCACAGTGTCCCTCTTCCTACCTGTCGTGACGAGTGCTGAGGCAGAGAGAAGTCGAGCTGAACTGCTCCTGAATTGGCGTAGTGAGCGGCGCCGATTTGGAGCTGTGGTTGCCAGTCCTGAGGTGAGGAGCGGTCCTGGAGGAGTCCTTGTGGATTTCCGAGTGGGCGGAGTAGCAGGGAGGCGTCGGCGGAGGAGCGCGGGCTCCAGCGGGAAGACACTTTCCCCTCGCGCATGCCCCGTTGAGCCGCCCGGCTCTGGAAGGCGGAGCCAGCGAGCGAAGGGGTTTGGAAGCGGCGCTCGTTAGCGCCCGTCGGACCTACTCGCGCCAGCCCTGGGGTTGTGTGGCCGGTAGCGGAGGAGACCAGTGGTGACTCCGGCTCACCGGCGAGACATTCCCCGGACCTCCCCGCATCTGCCTTGAGTTTAGCTCGCGGGACGGGTGGAAACCGCCTCAACAGTTACCGGCTGGGACCTCGGTTGAACCGCGTGACAGGGCGGAATTTTGGCACAGTAAGGAGAGTGTGGGGTGAAGGGGGAGGACTGTGTCCTAGATCCTTTCCTGAGGGAAGGAGAGTTAACACTAGTGCATGATAAAGTGATCTAGTTTCACCATTCGTTTTCCCCCTACTGTGTCCTTGGAGGTGGGGGTGAAATTGGATGATAAGAACCACGTTGCTAACTGGTCTGAGGAAAGACATCTACTAGACCAGAATCTGGGAGTAGCACCACTGCCAATGCTGTGCTGAGAGTACCTGCTGATTAAGTAGGGGTAATAGTTCCTCATAGAGGCTGCTGGCACTGATGTAAACGTCTTGTATAACTGAAACCTCTCATTGGATGTGTACCTTTTTGGTGGGTAGTGGTGTTGAGAGGGAAAAGTTTCATAGAAATCAAATCTAACCAATTCTGGAATCTAATGTAATGTACTATTGATGCTGATAGTGATGTAAGTTAGCACTTCTGAAAGTATTATTATTAATTTCATGACAACTGTATGTACTAAGCTGTGATTTCTAAAGACATAAGAGCAAAGAATATTTTTATAAACAAGCTCGTATTTTTCCAACATTGGTGTAGTGCCATTTTTGGGTGTTTTTGCGTTGATTTATTGCTGGGTGGTTTGCAACCTTTACGCTTAAGCCTCTAGTGATTGTGTCTTACCCTAGGCCAGGCTACCCTAGGTGACCTGTCATCTCAGGTTCCAACAATTCCTCTCATAGGTCTACCGTATCTCAGTACCCAAACAGTACAGAGGACAGCTTCTGGTTGGATGTTAAACTCTCGTCTAGTAACCAATCATATACATAAGCATTTAGGTATTCAAAATTGATAAGTGTGGCACTAGTCCTTTATGGTGGCCGACTTTTGTAATAGGGTGCTAAAGTCATTGGATCAATAAAATTCATACATGTGAGACGTCAGTCACATTAACAGACACAGTGGGGGCACGAACATGGGCAGTTGACGATACAGAGAATAGTCTGCAAAGTAATAGTCCTGGCATGTTTATTTCGATCTTTAGCAGATTACAAAATCATTGATGCAGGTCTGTGCTACAATAACGAGTTATGTGTGGCCGGGCGAGGGATACCGACCTGGAAATTAAATTGTCAATTCTGTTGGAGATAACTGATGACTGCAAAATGCAACTAAAAAGCCAAATAAACATGTGATTTGTTCCCACTGAGGAAAACGGATTGTTTCCGTAACATTGAACAACGAATGCGCATGGCTTTGAGCAACATTGCCATGTTATGGTAGAATGGGCAACAGACAACGAGATGGCCCCAGTGAATGCACCCGATTCATGGCAACATCGCAGTTTAGTTTATGCTGCAGATAAATCATCCAATGAAAGCGAAGCACTAAGCTTAAAAGAAATGGCTGTGAAATTGAACCCACATTATTGAATCAAACTATGAAAAAGGCAAAGTGCCGAAACCAGTCTGTTGTATGCAATAAATGGTGTCCGACACGAGCGGAGTGCTCTGCTTTACTTTGTCGGATGTTGGGCGAGGGGGGGGGGCAATACTGTGCATAAGGTGCCACTCTCATGAACAAAAGCACTCACCCTGAACTGTTCGATGGGTCATGTGGCAATTGTTGGTAGAGGTATATATATATTTACTGGGAGGATGGACTCCTCTACAGTGAACCCAAGGTACCCTTACCTGGCTCATCAAGGGCCTTGGTAGTCCCGCAACAATACCGAGCCTTTCTGCTGGAATTGGCTCATGCTATACCCTTGGCAGGACACTTAGGTCAGGACAAGACCTTTGCTCGGCTTGTCCTCCACTTTTACTGGCCTCAGTTGAAAGTGGCGTCCAACACTTACTGTCGGACATGTGTATCCTGCCAGGCCAGTGGGAAAACAGGGGTAAAGCTGAAGGCTCCCCTGGAACCACTTCCAGTCGTTAGCACCCCCTTTGAAAGGGTGGGCATCGACATTGTAGGGCCTTTAGATCCACCAACAACAGCGGGTCACAGGTTCATCCTGGTTCTGGTGGATCATGCCACACGGTACCCAGAGGCAATTCCTCTGAGGACAGTCACTGCACCTGTGGTGGCTAGAGCCCTAATGGGGATCTTTACCCGAGTGGGATTCCCCAAGGAAGTTGTGTCTGACAGGGGGACCAACTTTATGTCAGCTTACATGCGGGCAATGTGGAAGGAGTGTGGAGTGACCTACCGGTTCACCACTCCTTATCACCCCCAGTCAAATGGACTGGTTGAGAGGTTTAATAAAACCTTGAAGGGCATGATCAGAAGTCTGCCCGAAAGCCTGAGGAGGAAATGGGACGTCCTCCTACCCTGTTTGCTATTCTCTTACAGGGAAGTGCCACAGAAGGGAGTGGGCTTCAGCCCCTTTAAACTTCTGTATGGGCACCCTGTACGCGGTCCTCTCAGCCTGGTGAAGGATGGTTGGGAGAAGTCTCCCAGGAAACCCCCCCAGGATGTGGTGAGCTACATGCTGGCCTTCAGGAGCCAAATGGCAAAGTTGTGGAAGCAAGCTTCTGACAACTTGGAGGCCAGCCAGGCAGTCATGAAAGAGTGGTATGACCACAATGCTCACCAGGTGGAATTGGAGCCTGGCCAGAAAGTGTGGGTGATGGAACCTGGGGAGCTTAGTGCCCTCCAGGATCGCTGGACAGGCCCATTTGAAGTGTTGGAAAAGAAGGGTAAGGCCACATACCTGGTGGACCTTAAGACCCCTCGACAGCCCCTACGGGTGCTGCATGCCAACCGACTCAAACCCCACCATGAGAGGCCCGAGGTCATTTTAATGATGGTGACTGATGGGGAAGAGGAAGCGGAAAGCGAACCTCTCCCAGACTTGTTCTCGTCTCAAGAGAAGGATGGGTCAGTGGAGGGAGTGATTCTCTCTCCCACTCTAACTCCTGAGCAGCGGGAGGACTGCCACCCGATACTGGAGCAGTACTCTACGCTGTTCTCCCTTGTCCCGGGAAGGACTCACCTGTGTACCCATGATGTGGACACAGGGGACAGCCCACCAGTGAAGTCGAAGACCTACCGGCTGTCCGACAAGGTGAAGGAGAGCATCCATGGAGAGTTTGCCAAGATGCTAGAGCTGGGAGTTATAGAACCTTCCAACAGCCCTTGGTCCAGTCCGGTGGTGCTAGTGCCAAAAGCCGCTCCACCAGGCACCACACCAGAACTGAGGTTCTGTGTGGATTACCGGGGACTGAACTCAGTAACCAAGACTGATGCTCATCCGATCCCTAGGGCGGATGAATTAATTGACCGGCTAGGAGCTGCCCAATACCTAAGTACCTTTGACCTCACTTCAGGGTGCTGGCAGATCTCCTTGACAGATGGAGCAAAGGAAAGGTCAGCCTTCTCCACGCCTGAGGGACACTTCCAGTTTTGTGTAATGCCCTTTGGGCTCAAAAATGCCCCTGCCACATTTCAGCGGCTGGTGAACCAGGTCCTCTCTGGAATGGAGAGTTTCTCTGCTGCTTACCTGGATGACATTGCTGTCTTCAGTAGCAGTTGGGAGGACCATTTGCAACATTTGCAAGCAGTTCTCCAGGCCCTGAAACAAGCTGGATTGACAATCAAGGCCAGCAAATGCCAGATTGGGCAGGGGTCGGTTGTGTACCTTGGACACTTGGTGGGTAGGGGGACAGTGCAACCCATGCAGGCAAAGATTGAGGCAATCATGGCCTGGGAACCCCCCAAGACACAGACTGAGGTCCGAGCTTTCCTGGGCCTCACAGGCTACTACCGTCGCTTTGTGAAGGGGTATGGCACAATTGTAGCGCCCCTCACAGAGCTCACCTCAAAGAACGGGTAGTTTGGACGAAAGCTTGTCAGCAAGCTTTTGAGAAACTGAAGCAGGCAATGTGTGCAGCACCGGTCCTGAGGGCCCCAGACTTCTCCAAGGAGTTCATTGTCCAGACAGACGCATCAAAACATGGCCTTGGGGCAGTGTCATCGCAACTAAATGAAGAGGGCCTGGATCAGCCTGTGGTCTTCCTATCCAGGAGACTGCTTCCCCGGGAACAAACGTGGAGTGCAATTGAGAGGGAAGCTTTTGCGGTGGTGTGAGCTCTGAAGAAGCTGCGGCCATACCTGTTTGGCTCGCACTTCCTGGTTCAGACTGACCACCGACCTCTTCGTTGGCTAATGCAGATGAAGGGGGAGAATCCCAATCTGTTGAGGTGGTCCATCTCCCTACAGGGAATGGACTTCCGGGTGGAACATCGACCTGGAGTTGACCACGCCAACGAAGACGGTCGCTCTAGGTATTTCCGCCTTAGTGATGAGGACTCCCAAGGGGTTGGGTAGTTCTCCCCACTTTCAGCTGGGGGGGGGACGCGTGTTAGACCTGTCTGGCTTTTTGCGTAGTCCCTCCAATTTATTATTTATTTTGTCCCCTTTTTGCCCCTCATACTTTTATTAATTCTTGCGTCCACTAGTTTTTTCAAGGTGTTGGTCAAGGGGATAGGTGTTCTTTCCCCCTCATAGTTTTTCACCTCAGGCCTAGAGGCCTTTTCCGACAGGAATATAGTTGGAGTCACAAAATGGTGGCTACCAACTGTCCCAACTGACAAACCTAGAACCTGTCCCATAGAGTAGAATAGGGCATTCCAGAACCTTCTGGACCCCTGAGGGTCAGCCTATAAAAGGCAGAATGCTGGACAGCCATTTTGTCTTACCAGAGAGAGTCAGCTGGAGGACAGGCTGTAGCAGAAGGTGGGGGGAGGTTAGACTAAGGGTTGACCTCCTGGACTGGGACGCTGCCCTATTGATCCACCACTCTATCCCCCTTGGGTTACTTGTCCTGTCCCCGCTGTTTAGGGTTACTGGAGACCCTGGGCGCCTGACCAATCCCCAGACTGGAAGAATGGGGATGTGAAGAGGAGAAGGAGACTGCAGCACTGTGGAGTGCAGTCCTCTGCCCAGTGAAAAGACTTTAGTGAGACTGTTGCTAAGAGAATCTCAAATGGAGAGGGGTTAATCTTTGTGGCCCCCTTTCTCCGCTCTTTAATTGAATTCTGCCCCGGTTGCTGGCATTTCCCCCTGATGACAAAATCCCACAGTGTCCCTCTTCCTACCTGTCGTGACGAGTGCTGAGGCAGAGAGAAGTCGAGCTGAACTGCTCCTGAATTGGCGTAGTGAGCGGCGCCGATTTGGAGCTGTGGTTGCCAGTCCTGAGGTGAGGAGCGGTCCTGGAGGAGTCCTTGTGGATTTCCGAGTGGGCGGAGTAGCAGGGAGGCGTCGGCGGAGGAGCGCGGGCTCCAGCGGGAAGACACTTTCCCCTCGCGCATGCCCCGTTGAGCCGCCCGGCTCTGGAAGGCAGAGCCAGCGAGCGAAGGGGTTTGGAAGCGGCGCTCGTTAGCGCCCGTCGGACCTACTCGCGCCAGCCCTGGGGTTGTGTGGCCGGTAGCGGAGGAGACCAGTGGTGACTCCGGCTCACCGGCGAGACATTCCCCGGACCTCCCCGCATCTGCCTTGAGTTTAGCTCGCGGGACGGGTGGAAACCGCCTCAACAGTTACCGGCTGGGACCTCGGTTGAACCGCGTGACAGGGCGGAATTTTGGCACAGTAAGGAGAGTGTGGGGTGAAGGGGGAGGACTGTGTCCTAGATCCTTTCCTGAGGGAAGGAGAGTTAACACTAGTGCATGATAAAGTGATCTAGTTTCACCAGTCGTTTTCCCCCTACTGTGTCCTTGGAGGTGGGGGTGAAATTGGATGATAAGAACCACGTTGCTAACTGGTCTGAGGAAAGACATCTACTAGACCAGAATCTGGGAGTAGCACCACTGCCAATGCTGTGCTGAGAGTACCTGCTGATTAAGTAGGGGTAATAGTTCCTCATAGAGGCTGCTGGCACTGATGTAAACGTCTTGTATAACTGAAACCTCTCATTGGATGTGTACCTTTTTGGTGGGTAGTGGTGTTGAGAGGGAAAAGTTTCATAGAAATCAAATCTAACCAATTCTGGAATCTAATGTAATGTACTATTGATGCTGATAGTGATGTAAGTTAGCACTTCTGAAAGTATTATTATTAATTTCATGACAACTGTATGTACTAAGCTGTGATTTCTAAAGACATAAGAGCAAAGAATATTTTTATAAACAAGCTCGTATTTTTCCAACATTGGTGTAGTGCCATTTTTGGGTGTTTTTGCGTTGATTTATTGCTGGGTGGTTTGCAACCTTTACGCTTAAGCCTCTAGTGATTGTGTCTTACCCTAGGCCAGGCTACCCTAGGTGACCTGTCATCTCAGGTTCCAACAATTCCTCTCATAGGTCTACCGTATCTCAGTACCCAAACAGTACAGAGGACAGCTTCTGGTTGGATGTTAAACTCTCGTCTAGTAACCAATCATATACATAAGCATTTAGGTATTCAAAATTGATAAGTGTGGCACTAGTCCTTTATGGTGGCCGACTTTTGTAAACGGGTGCTAAAGTCATTGGATCAATAAAATTCATACATGTGAGACGTCAGTCACATTAACAGACACAGTGGGGGCACGAACATGGGCAGTTGACGATACAGAGAATAGTCTGCAAAGTAATAGTCCTGGCATGTTTATTTCGATCTTTAGCAGATTACAAAATCATTGATGCAGGTCTGTGCTACAATAACGAGTTATGTGTGGCCGGGCGAGGGATACCGACCTGGAAATTAAATTGTCAATTCTGTTGGAGATAACTGATGACTGCAAAATGCAACTAAAAAGCCAAATAAACATGTGATTTGTTCCCACTGAGGAAAACGGATTGTTTCCGTAACATTGAACAACGAATGCGCATGGCTTTGAGCAACATTGCCATGTTATGGTAGAATGGGCAACAGACAACGAGATGGCCCCAGTGAATGCACCCGATTCATGGCAACATCGCAGTTTAGTTTATGCTGCAGATAAATCATCCAATGAAAGCGAAGCACTAAGCTTAAAAGAAATGGCTGTGAAATTGAACCCACATTATTGAATCAAACTATGAAAAAGGCAAAGTGCCGAAACCAGTCTGTTGTATGCAATAAATGGTGTCTGACACGAGCGGAGTGCTCTGCTTTACTTTGTCGGATGTTGGGCGAGGGGGGGGGCAATACTGTGCATAAGGTGCCACTCTCATGAACAAAAGCACTCACCCTGAACTGTTCGATGGGTCATGTGGCAATTGTTGGTAGAGGTATATATATATTTACTGGGAGGATGGACTCCTCTACAGTGAACCCAAGGTACCCTTACCTGGCTCATCAAGGGCCTTGGTAGTCCCGCAACAATACCGAGCCTTTCTGCTGGAATTGGCTCATGCTATACCCTTGGCAGGACACTTAGGTCAGGACAAGACCTTTGCTCGGCTTGTCCTCCACTTTTACTGGCCTCAGTTGAAAGTGGCATCCAACACTTACTGTCGGACATGTGTATCCTGCCAGGCCAGTGGGAAAACAGGGGTAAAGCTGAAGGCTCCCCTGGAACCACTTCCAGTCGTTAGCACCCCCTTTGAAAGGGTGGGCATCGACATTGTAGGGCCTTTAGATCCACCAACAACAGCGGGTCACAGGTTCATCCTGGTTCTGGTGGATCATGCCACACGGTACCCAGAGGCAATTCCTCTGAGGACAGTCACTGCACCTGTGGTGGCTAGAGCCCTAATGGGGATCTTTACCCGAGTGGGATTCCCCAAGGAAGTTGTGTCTGACAGGGGGACCAACTTTATGTCAGCTTACATGCGGGCAATGTGGAAGGAGTGTGGAGTGACCTACCGGTTCACCACTCCTTATCACCCCCAGTCAAATGGACTGGTTGAGAGGTTTAATAAAACCTTGAAGGGCATGATCAGAAGTCTGCCCGAAAGCCTGAGGAGGAAATGGGACGTCCTCCTACCCTGTTTGCTATTCTCTTACAGGGAAGTGCCACAGAAGGGAGTGGGCTTCAGCCCCTTTAAACTTCTGTATGGGCACCCTGTACGCGGTCCTCTCAGCCTGGTGAAGGATGGTTGGGAGAAGTCTCTCAGGAAACCCCCCCAGGATGTGGTGAGCTACATGCTGGCCTTCAGGAGCCAAATGGCAAAGTTGTGGAAGCAAGCTTCTGACAACTTGGAGGCCAGCCAGGCAGTCATGAAAGAGTGGTATGACCACAATGCTCACCAGGTGGAATTGGAGCCTGGCCAGAAAGTGTGGGTGATGGAACCTGGGGAGCTTAGTGCCCTCCAGGATCGCTGGACAGGCCCATTTGAAGTGTTGGAAAAGAAGGGTAAGGCCACATACCTGGTGGACCTTAAGACCCCTCGACAGCCCCTACGGGTGCTGCATGCCAACCGACTCAAACCCCACCATGAGAGGCCCGAGGTCATTTTAATGATGGTGACTGATGGGGAAGAGGAAGCGGAAAGCGAACCTCTCCCAGACTTGTTCTCGTCTCAAGAGAAGGATGGGTCAGTGGAGGGAGTGATTCTCTCTCCCACTCTAACTCCTGAGCAGCGGGAGGACTGCCACCCGATACTGGAGCAGTACTCTACGCTGTTCTCCCTTGTCCCGGGAAGGACTCACCTGTGTACCCATGATGTGGACACAGGGGACAGCCCACCAGTGAAGTCGAAGACCTACCGGCTGTCCGACAAGGTGAAGGAGAGCATCCATGGAGAGTTTGCCAAGATGCTAGAGCTGGGAGTTATAGAACCTTCCAACAGCCCTTGGTCCAGTCCGGTGGTGCTAGTGCCAAAAGCCGCTCCACCAGGCACCACACCAGAACTGAGGTTCTGTGTGGATTACCGGGGACTGAACTCAGTAACCAAGACTGATGCTCATCCGATCCCTAGGGCGGATGAATTAATTGACCGGCTAGGAGCTGCCCAATACCTAAGTACCTTTGACCTCACTTCAGGGTGCTGGCAGATCTCCTTGACAGATGGAGCAAAGGAAAGGTCAGCCTTCTCCACGCCTGAGGGACACTTCCAGTTTTGTGTAATGCCCTTTGGGCTCAAAAATGCCCCTGCCACATTTCAGCGGCTGGTGAACCAGGTCCTCTCTGGAATGGAGAGTTTCTCTGCTGCTTACCTGGATGACATTGCTGTCTTCAGTAGCAGTTGGGAGGACCATTTGCAACATTTGCAAGCAGTTCTCCAGGCCCTGAAACAAGCTGGATTGACAATCAAGGCCAGCAAATGCCAGATTGGGCAGGGGTCGGTTGTGTACCTTGGACACTTGGTGGGTAGGGGGACAGTGCAACCCCTGCAGGCAAAGATTGAGGCAATCATGGCCTGGGAACCCCCCAAGACACAGACTGAGGTCCGAGCTTTCCTGGGCCTCACAGGCTACTACCGTCGCTTTGTGAAGGGGTATGGCACAATTGTAGCGCCCCTCACAGAGCTCACCTCAAAGAAACAACCTCGACGGGTAGTTTGGACGAAAGCTTGTCAGCAAGCTTTTGAGAAACTGAAGCAGACAATGTGTGCAGCACCGGTCCTGAGGGCCCCAGACTTCTCCAAGGAGTTCATTGTCCAGACAGACGCATCAGAACATGGCCTTGGGGCAGTGTCATCGCAACTAAATGAAGAGGGCCTGGATCAGCCTGTGGTCTTCCTATCCAGGAGACTGCTTCCCCGGGAACAGACGTGGAGTGCAATTGAGAGGGAAGCTTTTGCGGTGGTGTGAGCTCTGAAGAAGCTGCGGCCATACCTGTTTGGCTCGCACTTCCTGGTTCAGACTGACCACCGACCTCTTCGTTGGCTAATGCAGATGAAGGGGGAGAATCCCAAGCTGTTGAGGTGGTCCATCTCCCTACAGGGAATGGACTTCCGGGTGGAACATCGACCTGGAGTTGACCACGCCAACGAAGACGGTCGCTCTAGGTATTTCCGCCTTAGTGATGAGGACTCCCAAGGGGTTGGGTAGTTCTCCCCACTTTCAGCTGGGGGGGGGGACGCGTGTTAGACCTGTCTGGCTTTTTGCGTAGTCCCTCCAATTTATTATTTATTTTGTCCCCTTTTTGCCCCTCATACTTTTATTAATTCTTGCGTCCACTAGTTTTTTCAAGGTGTTGGTCAAGGGGATAGGTGTTCTTTCCCCCTCATAGTTTTTCACCTCAGGCCTAGAGGCCTTTTCCGACAGGAATATAGTTGGAGTCACAAAATGGTGGCTACCAACTGTCCCAACTGACAAACCTAGAACCTGTCCCATAGAGTAGAATAGGGCATTCCAGAACCTTCTGGACCCCTGAGGGTCAGCCTATAAAAGGCAGAATGCTGGACAGCCATTTTGTCTTACCAGAGAGAGTCAGCTGGAGGACAGGCTGTAGCAGAAGGTGGGGGGAGGTTAGACTAAGGGTTGACCTCCTGGACTGGGACGCTGCCCTATTGATCCACCACTCTACCCCCCTTGGGTTACTTGTCCTGTCCCCGCTGTTTAGGGTTACTGGAGACCCTGGGCGCCTGACCAATACCCAGACTGGAAGAATGGGGATGTGAAGAGGAGAAGGAGACTGCAGCACTGTGGAGTGCAGTCCTCTGCCCAGTGAAAAGACTTTAGTGAGACTGTTGCTAAGAGAATCTCAAATGGAGAGGGGTTAATCTTTGTGGCCCCCTTTCTCCGCTCTTTAATTGAATTCTGCCCCGGTTGCTGGCATTTCCCCCTGATGACAAAATCCCACAGTGTCCCTCTTCCTACCTGTCGTGACGAGTGCTGAGGCAGAGAGAAGTCGAGCTGAACTGCTCCTGAATTGGCGTAGTGAGCGGCGCCGATTTGGAGCTGTGGTTGCCAGTCCTGAGGTGAGGAGCGGTCCTGGAGGAGTCCTTGTGGATTTCCGAGTGGGCGGAGTAGCAGGGAGGCGTCGGCGGAGGAGCGCGGGCTCCAGCGGGAAGACACTTTCCCCTCGCGCATGCCCCGTTGAGCCGCCCGGCTCTGGAAGGCGGAGCCAGCGAGCGAAGGGGTTTGGAAGCGGCGCTCGTTAGCGCCCGTCGGACCTACTCGCGCCAGCCCTGGGGTTGTGTGGCCGGTAGCGGAGGAGACCAGTGGTGACTCCGGCTCACCGGCGAGACATTCCCCGGACCTCCCCGCATCTGCCTTGAGTTTAGCTCGCGGGACGGGTGGAAACCGCCTCAACAGTTACCGGCTGGGACCTCGGTTGAACCGCGTGACAGGGCGGAATTTTGGCACAGTAAGGAGAGTGTGGGGTGAAGGGGGAGGACTGTGTCCTAGATCCTTTCCTGAGGGAAGGAGAGTTAACACTAGTGCATGATAAAGTGATCTAGTTTCACCATTCGTTTTCCCCCTACTGTGTCCTTGGAGGTGGGGGTGAAATTGGATGATAAGAACCACGTTGCTAACTGGTCTGAGGAAAGACATCTACTAGACCAGAATCTGGGAGTAGCACCACTGCCAATGCTGTGCTGAGAGTACCTGCTGATTAAGTAGGGGTAATAGTTCCTCATAGAGGCTGCTGGCACTGATGTAAACGTCTTGTATAACTGAAACCTCTCATTGGATGTGTACCTTTTTGGTGGGTAGTGGTGTTGAGAGGGAAAAGTTTCATAGAAATCAAATCTAACCAATTCTGGAATCTAATGTAATGTACTATTGATGCTGATAGTGATGTAAGTTAGCACTTCTGAAAGTATTATTATTAATTTCATGACAACTGTATGTACTAAGCTGTGATTTCTAAAGACATAAGAGCAAAGAATATTTTTATAAACAAGCTCGTATTTTTCCAACATTGGTGTAGTGCCATTTTTGGGTGTTTTTGCGTTGATTTATTGCTGGGTGGTTTGCAACCTTTACGCTTAAGCCTCTAGTGATTGTGTCTTACCCTAGGCCAGGCTACCCTAGGTGACCTGTCATCTCAGGTTCCAACAATTCCTCTCATAGGTCTACCGTATCTCAGTACCCAAACAGTACAGAGGACAGCTTCTGGTTGGATGTTAAACTCTCGTCTAGTAACCAATCATATACATAAGCATTTAGGTATTCAAAATTGATAAGTGTGGCACTAGTCCTTTATGGTGGCCGACTTTTGTAATAGGGTGCTAAAGTCATTGGATCAATAAAATTCATACATGTGAGACGTCAGTCACATTAACAGACACAGTGGGGGCACGAACATGGGCAGTTGACGATACAGAGAATAGTCTGCAAAGTAATAGTCCTGGCATGTTTATTTCGATCTTTAGCAGATTACAAAATCATTGATGCAGGTCTGTGCTACAATAACGAGTTATGTGTGGCCGGGCGAGGGATACCGACCTGGAAATTAAATTGTCAATTCTGTTGGAGATAACTGATGACTGCAAAATGCAACTAAAAAGCCAAATAAACATGTGATTTGTTCCCACTGAGGAAAACGGATTGTTTCCGTAACATTGAACAACGAATGCGCATGGCTTTGAGCAACATTGCCATGTTATGGTAGAATGGGCAACAGACAACGAGATGGCCCCAGTGAATGCACCCGATTCATGGCAACATCGCAGTTTAGTTTATGCTGCAGATAAATCATCCAATGAAAGCGAAGCACTAAGCTTAAAAGAAATGGCTGTGAAATTGAACCCACATTATTGAATCAAACTATGAAAAAGGCAAAGTGCCGAAACCAGTCTGTTGTATGCAATAAATGGTGTCCGACACGAGCGGAGTGCTCTGCTTTACTTTGTCGGATGTTGGGCGAGGGGGGGGGGCAATACTGTGCATAAGGTGCCACTCTCATGAACAAAAGCACTCACCCTGAACTGTTCGATGGGTCATGTGGCAATTGTTGGTAGAGGTATATATATATTTACTGGGAGGATGGACTCCTCTACAGTGAACCCAAGGTACCCTTACCTGGCTCATCAAGGGCCTTGGTAGTCCCGCAACAATACCGAGCCTTTCTGCTGGAATTGGCTCATGCTATACCCTTGGCAGGACACTTAGGTCAGGACAAGACCTTTGCTCGGCTTGTCCTCCACTTTTACTGGCCTCAGTTGAAAGTGGCGTCCAACACTTACTGTCGGACATGTGTATCCTGCCAGGCCAGTGGGAAAACAGGGGTAAAGCTGAAGGCTCCCCTGGAACCACTTCCAGTCGTTAGCACCCCCTTTGAAAGGGTGGGCATCGACATTGTAGGGCCTTTAGATCCACCAACAACAGCGGGTCACAGGTTCATCCTGGTTCTGGTGGATCATGCCACACGGTACCCAGAGGCAATTCCTCTGAGGACAGTCACTGCACCTGTGGTGGCTAGAGCCCTAATGGGGATCTTTACCCGAGTGGGATTCCCCAAGGAAGTTGTGTCTGACAGGGGGACCAACTTTATGTCAGCTTACATGCGGGCAATGTGGAAGGAGTGTGGAGTGACCTACCGGTTCACCACTCCTTATCACCCCCAGTCAAATGGACTGGTTGAGAGGTTTAATAAAACCTTGAAGGGCATGATCAGAAGTCTGCCCGAAAGCCTGAGGAGGAAATGGGACGTCCTCCTACCCTGTTTGCTATTCTCTTACAGGGAAGTGCCACAGAAGGGAGTGGGCTTCAGCCCCTTTAAACTTCTGTATGGGCACCCTGTACGCGGTCCTCTCAGCCTGGTGAAGGATGGTTGGGAGAAGTCTCCCAGGAAACCCCCCCAGGATGTGGTGAGCTACATGCTGGCCTTCAGGAGCCAAATGGCAAAGTTGTGGAAGCAAGCTTCTGACAACTTGGAGGCCAGCCAGGCAGTCATGAAAGAGTGGTATGACCACAATGCTCACCAGGTGGAATTGGAGCCTGGCCAGAAAGTGTGGGTGATGGAACCTGGGGAGCTTAGTGCCCTCCAGGATCGCTGGACAGGCCCATTTGAAGTGTTGGAAAAGAAGGGTAAGGCCACATACCTGGTGGACCTTAAGACCCCTCGACAGCCCCTACGGGTGCTGCATGCCAACCGACTCAAACCCCACCATGAGAGGCCCGAGGTCATTTTAATGATGGTGACTGATGGGGAAGAGGAAGCGGAAAGCGAACCTCTCCCAGACTTGTTCTCGTCTCAAGAGAAGGATGGGTCAGTGGAGGGAGTGATTCTCTCTCCCACTCTAACTCCTGAGCAGCGGGAGGACTGCCACCCGATACTGGAGCAGTACTCTACGCTGTTCTCCCTTGTCCCGGGAAGGACTCACCTGTGTACCCATGATGTGGACACAGGGGACAGCCCACCAGTGAAGTCGAAGACCTACCGGCTGTCCGACAAGGTGAAGGAGAGCATCCATGGAGAGTTTGCCAAGATGCTAGAGCTGGGAGTTATAGAACCTTCCAACAGCCCTTGGTCCAGTCCGGTGGTGCTAGTGCCAAAAGCCGCTCCACCAGGCACCACACCAGAACTGAGGTTCTGTGTGGATTACCGGGGACTGAACTCAGTAACCAAGACTGATGCTCATCCGATCCCTAGGGCGGATGAATTAATTGACCGGCTAGGAGCTGCCCAATACCTAAGTACCTTTGACCTCACTTCAGGGTGCTGGCAGATCTCCTTGACAGATGGAGCAAAGGAAAGGTCAGCCTTCTCCACGCCTGAGGGACACTTCCAGTTTTGTGTAATGCCCTTTGGGCTCAAAAATGCCCCTGCCACATTTCAGCGGCTGGTGAACCAGGTCCTCTCTGGAATGGAGAGTTTCTCTGCTGCTTACCTGGATGACATTGCTGTCTTCAGTAGCAGTTGGGAGGACCATTTGCAACATTTGCAAGCAGTTCTCCAGGCCCTGAAACAAGCTGGATTGACAATCAAGGCCAGCAAATGCCAGATTGGGCAGGGGTCGGTTGTGTACCTTGGACACTTGGTGGGTAGGGGGACAGTGCAACCCATGCAGGCAAAGATTGAGGCAATCATGGCCTGGGAACCCCCCAAGACACAGACTGAGGTCCGAGCTTTCCTGGGCCTCACAGGCTACTACCGTCGCTTTGTGAAGGGGTATGGCACAATTGTAGCGCCCCTCACAGAGCTCACCTCAAAGAAACAACCTCGACGGGTAGTTTGGACGAAAGCTTGTCAGCAAGCTTTTGAGAAACTGAAGCAGGCAATGTGTGCAGCACCGGTCCTGAGGGCCCCAGACTTCTCCAAGGAGTTCATTGTCCAGACAGACGCATCAAAACATGGCCTTGGGGCAGTGTCATCGCAACTAAATGAAGAGGGCCTGGATCAGCCTGTGGTCTTCCTATCCAGGAGACTGCTTCCCCGGGAACAAACGTGGAGTGCAATTGAGAGGGAAGCTTTTGCGGTGGTGTGAGCTCTGAAGAAGCTGCGGCCATACCTGTTTGGCTCGCACTTCCTGGTTCAGACTGACCACCGACCTCTTCGTTGGCTAATGCAGATGAAGGGGGAGAATCCCAATCTGTTGAGGTGGTCCATCTCCCTACAGGGAATGGACTTCCGGGTGGAACATCGACCTGGAGTTGACCACGCCAACGAAGACGGTCGCTCTAGGTATTTCCGCCTTAGTGATGAGGACTCCCAAGGGGTTGGGTAGTTCTCCCCACTTTCAGCTGGGGGGGGGACGCGTGTTAGACCTGTCTGGCTTTTTGCGTAGTCCCTCCAATTTATTATTTATTTTGTCCCCTTTTTGCCCCTCATACTTTTATTAATTCTTGCGTCCACTAGTTTTTTCAAGGTGTTGGTCAAGGGGATAGGTGTTCTTTCCCCCTCATAGTTTTTCACCTCAGGCCTAGAGGCCTTTTCCGACAGGAATATAGTTGGAGTCACAAAATGGTGGCTACCAACTGTCCCAACTGACAAACCTAGAACCTGTCCCATAGAGTAGAATAGGGCATTCCAGAACCTTCTGGACCCCTGAGGGTCAGCCTATAAAAGGCAGAATGCTGGACAGCCATTTTGTCTTACCAGAGAGAGTCAGCTGGAGGACAGGCTGTAGCAGAAGGTGGGGGGAGGTTAGACTAAGGGTTGACCTCCTGGACTGGGACGCTGCCCTATTGATCCACCACTCTATCCCCCTTGGGTTACTTGTCCTGTCCCCGCTGTTTAGGGTTACTGGAGACCCTGGGCGCCTGACCAATCCCCAGACTGGAAGAATGGGGATGTGAAGAGGAGAAGGAGACTGCAGCACTGTGGAGTGCAGTCCTCTGCCCAGTGAAAAGACTTTAGTGAGACTGTTGCTAAGAGAATCTCAAATGGAGAGGGGTTAATCTTTGTGGCCCCCTTTCTCCGCTCTTTAATTGAATTCTGCCCCGGTTGCTGGCATTTCCCCCTGATGACAAAATCCCACAGTGTCCCTCTTCCTACCTGTCGTGACGAGTGCTGAGGCAGAGAGAAGTCGAGCTGAACTGCTCCTGAATTGGCGTAGTGAGCGGCGCCGATTTGGAGCTGTGGTTGCCAGTCCTGAGGTGAGGAGCGGTCCTGGAGGAGTCCTTGTGGATTTCCGAGTGGGCGGAGTAGCAGGGAGGCGTCGGCGGAGGAGCGGGGGCTCCAGCGGGAAGACACTTTCCCCTCGCGCATGCCCCGTTGAGCCGCCCGGCTCTGGAAGGCAGAGCCAGCGAGCGAAGGGGTTTGGAAGCGGCGCTCGTTAGCGCCCGTCGGACCTACTCGCGCCAGCCCTGGGGTTGTGTGGCCGGTAGCGGAGGAGACCAGTGGTGACTCCGGCTCACCGGCGAGACATTCCCCGGACCTCCCCGCATCTGCCTTGAGTTTAGCTCGCGGGACGGGTGGAAACCGCCTCAACAGTTACCGGCTGGGACCTCGGTTTAACCGCGTGACAGGGCGGAATTTTGGCACAGTAAGGAGAGTGTGGGGTGAAGGGGGAGGACTGTGTCCTAGATCCTTTCCTGAGGGAAGGAGAGTTAACACTAGTGCATGATAAAGTGATCTAGTTTCACCAGTCGTTTTCCCCCTACTGTGTCCTTGGAGGTGGGGGTGAAATTGGATGATAAGAACCACGTTGCTAACTGGTCTGAGGAAAGACATCTACTAGACCAGAATCTGGGAGTAGCACCACTGCCAATGCTGTGCTGAGAGTACCTGCTGATTAAGTAGGGGTAATAGTTCCTCATAGAGGCTGCTGGCACTGATGTAAACGTCTTGTATAACTGAAACCTCTCATTGGATGTGTACCTTTTTGGTGGGTAGTGGTGTTGAGAGGGAAAAGTTTCATAGAAATCAAATCTAACCAATTCTGGAATCTAATGTAATGTACTATTGATGCTGATAGTGATGTAAGTTAGCACTTCTGAAAGTATTATTATTAATTTCATGACAACTGTATGTACTAAGCTGTGATTTCTAAAGACATAAGAGCAAAGAATATTTTTATAAACAAGCTCGTATTTTTCCAACATTGGTGTAGTGCCATTTTTGGGTGTTTTTGCGTTGATTTATTGCTGGGTGGTTTGCAACCTTTACGCTTAAGCCTCTAGTGATTGTGTCTTACCCTAGGCCAGGCTACCCTAGGTGACCTGTCATCTCAGGTTCCAACAATTCCTCTCATAGGTCTACCGTATCTCAGTACCCAAACAGTACAGAGGACAGCTTCTGGTTGGATGTTAAACTCTCGTCTAGTAACCAATCATATACATAAGCATTTAGGTATTCAAAATTGATAAGTGTGGCACTAGTCCTTTATGGTGGCCGACTTTTGTAAACGGGTGCTAAAGTCATTGGATCAATAAAATTCATACATGTGAGACGTCAGTCACATTAACAGACACAGTGGGGGCACGAACATGGGCAGTTGACGATACAGAGAATAGTCTGCAAAGTAATAGTCCTGGCATGTTTATTTCGATCTTTAGCAGATTACAAAATCATTGATGCAGGTCTGTGCTACAATAACGAGTTATGTGTGGCCGGGCGAGGGATACCGACCTGGAAATTAAATTGTCAATTCTGTTGGAGATAACTGATGACTGCAAAATGCAACTAAAAAGCCAAATAAACATGTGATTTGTTCCCACTGAGGAAAACGGATTGTTTCCGTAACATTGAACAACGAATGCGCATGGCTTTGAGCAACATTGCCATGTTATGGTAGAATGGGCAACAGACAACGAGATGGCCCCAGTGAATGCACCCGATTCATGGCAACATCGCAGTTTAGTTTATGCTGCAGATAAATCATCCAATGAAAGCGAAGCACTAAGCTTAAAAGAAATGGCTGTGAAATTGAACCCACATTATTGAATCAAACTATGAAAAAGGCAAAGTGCCGAAACCAGTCTGTTGTATGCAATAAATGGTGTCTGACACGAGCGGAGTGCTCTGCTTTACTTTGTCGGATGTTGGGCGAGGGGGGGGGCAATACTGTGCATAAGGTGCCACTCTCATGAACAAAAGCACTCACCCTGAACTGTTCGATGGGTCATGTGGCAATTGTTGGTAGAGGTATATATATATTTACTGGGAGGATGGACTCCTCTACAGTGAACCCAAGGTACCCTTACCTGGCTCATCAAGGGCCTTGGTAGTCCCGCAACAATACCGAGCCTTTCTGCTGGAATTGGCTCATGCTATACCCTTGGCAGGACACTTAGGTCAGGACAAGACCTTTGCTCGGCTTGTCCTCCACTTTTACTGGCCTCAGTTGAAAGTGGCATCCAACACTTACTGTCGGACATGTGTATCCTGCCAGGCCAGTGGGAAAACAGGGGTAAAGCTAAAGGCTCCCCTGGAACCACTTCCAGTCGTTAGCACCCCCTTTGAAAGGGTGGGCATCGACATTGTAGGGCCTTTAGATCCACCAACAACAGCGGGTCACAGGTTCATCCTGGTTCTGGTGGATCATGCCACACGGTACCCAGAGGCAATTCCTCTGAGGACAGTCACTGCACCTGTGGTGGCTAGAGCCCTAATGGGGATCTTTACCCGAGTGGGATTCCCCAAGGAAGTTGTGTCTGACAGGGGGACCAACTTTATGTCAGCTTACATGCGGGCAATGTGGAAGGAGTGTGGAGTGACCTACCGGTTCACCACTCCTTATCACCCCCAGTCAAATGGACTGGTTGAGAGGTTTAATAAAACCTTGAAGGGCATGATCAGAAGTCTGCCCGAAAGCCTGAGGAGGAAATGGGACGTCCTCCTACCCTGTTTGCTATTCTCTTACAGGGAAGTGCCACAGAAGGGAGTGGGCTTCAGCCCCTTTGAACTTCTGTATGGGCACCCTGTACGCGGTCCTCTCAGCCTGGTGAAGGATGGTTGGGAGAAGTCTCCCAGGAAACCCCCCCAGGATGTGGTGAGCTACATGCTGGCCTTCAGGAGCCAAATGGCGAAGTTGTGGAAGCAAGCTTCTGACAACTTGGAGGCCAGCCAGGCAGTCATGAAAGAGTGGTATGACCACAATGCTCACCAGGTGGAATTGGAGCCTGGCCAGAAAGTGTGGGTGATGGAACCTGGGGAGCTTAGTGCCCTCCAGGATCGCTGGACAGGCCCATTTGAAGTGTTGGAAAAGAAGGGTAAGGCCACATACCTGGTGGACCTTAAGACCCCTCGACAGCCCCTACGGGTGCTGAATGCCAACCGACTCAAACCCCACCATGAGAGGCCCGAGGTCATTTTAATGATGGTGACTGATGGGGAAGAGGAAGCGGAAAGCGAACCTCTCCCAGACTTGTTCTCGTCTCAAGAGAAGGATGGGTCAGTGGAGGGAGTGATTCTCTCTCCCACTCTAACTCCTGAGCAGCGGGAGGACTGCCACCCGATACTGGAGCAGTACTCTACGCTGTTCTCCCTTGTCCCGGGAAGGACTCACCTGTGTACCCATGATGTGGACACAGGGGACAGCCCACCAGTGAAGTCGAAGACCTACCGGCTGTCCGACAAGGTGAAGGATAGCATCCATGGAGAGTTTGCCAAGATGCTAGAGCTGGGAGTTATAGAACCTTCCAACAGCCCTTGGTCCAGTCCGGTGGTGCTAGTGCCAAAAGCCGCTCCACCAGGCACCACACCAGAACTGAGGTTCTGTGTGGA
The DNA here is from genome assembly GCF_964261635.1 of Lissotriton helveticus. Lineage (NCBI taxonomy): Eukaryota > Metazoa > Chordata > Amphibia > Caudata > Salamandridae > Lissotriton > Lissotriton helveticus. Next base: position 154,861,203 of record NC_136068.1, on the reverse strand, counting down.
TTACCGGGGACTGAACTCAGTAACCAAGACTGATGCTCATCCGATCCCTAGGGCGGATGAATTAATTGACCGGCTAGGAGCTGCCCAATACCTTAGTCCCCTTGACCTCACTTCAGGGTGCTGGCAGATCTCCTTGACAGATGGAGCAAAGGAAAGGTCAGCCTTCTCCACGCCTGAGGGACACTTCCAGTTTTGTGTAATGCCCTTTGGGCTCAAAAATGCCCCTGCCACATTTCAGCGGCTGGTGAACCAGGTCCTCTCTGGAATGAAGAGTTTCTCTGCTGCTTACCTGGATGACATTGCTGTCTTCAGTAGCAGTTGGGAGGACCATTTGCAACATTTGCAAGCAGTTCTCCAGGCCCTGAAACAAGCTGGATTGACAATCAAGGCCAGCAAATGCCAGATTGGGCAGGGGTCGGTTGTGTACCATGGACACTTGGTGGGTAGGGGGACAGTGCAACCCCTGCAGGCAAAGATTGAGGCAATCATGGCCTGGGAACCCCCCAAGACACAGACTGAGGTCCGAGCTTTCCTGGGCCTCACAGGCTACTACCGTCGCTTTGTGAAGGGGTATGGCACAATTGTAGCGCCCCTCACAGAGCTCACCTCAAAGAAACAACCTCGACGGGTAGTTTGGACGAAAGCTTGTCAGCAAGCTTTTGAGAAACTGAAGCAGGCAATGTGTGCAGCACCGGTCCTGAGGGCCCCAGACTTCTCCAAGGAGTTCATTGTCCAGACAGACGCATCAGAACATGGCCTTGGGGCAGTGTCATCGCAACTAAATGAAGAGGGCCTGGATCAGCCTGTGGTCTTCCTATCCAGGAGACTGCTTCCCCGGGAACAGAAGTGGAGTGCAATTGAGAGGGAAGCTTTTGCGGTGGTGTGGGCTCTGAAGAAGCTGCGGCCATACCTGTTTGGCTCGCACTTCCTGGTTCAGACTGACCACCGACCTCTTCGTTGGCTAATGCAGATGAAGGGGGAGAATCCCAAGCTGTTGAGGTGGTCCATCTCCCTACAGGGAATGGACTTCCGGGTGGAACATCGACCTGGAGTTGACCACGCCAACGAAGACGGTCGCTCTAGGTATTTCCGCCTTAGTGATGAGGACTCCCAAGGGGTTGGGTAGTTCTCCCCACTTTCAGCTGGGGGGGGACGCGTGTTAGACCTGTCTGGCTTTTTGCGTAGTCCCTCCAATTTATTATTTATTTTGTCCCCTTTTTGCCCCTCATACTTTTATTAATTCTTGCGTCCACTAGTTTTTTCAAGGTGTTGGTCAAGGGGATAGGTGTTCCTTCCCCCTCACAGTTTTTCACCTCAGGCCTAGAGGCCTTTTCCGACAGGAATATAGTTGGAGTCACAAAATGGTGGCTACCAACTGTCCCAACTGACAAACCTAGAACCTGTCCCATAGAGTAGAATAGGGCATTCCAGAACCTTCTGGACCCCTGAGGGTCAGCCTATAAAAGGCAGAATGCTGGACAGCCATTTTGTCTTACCAGAGAGAGTCAGCTGGAGGACAGGCTGTAGCAGAAGGTGGGGGGAGGTTAGACTAAGGGTTGACCTCCTGGACTGGGACGCTGCCCTATTGATCCACCACTCTACCCCCCTTGGGTTACTTGTCCTGTCCCCGCTGTTTAGAGTTACTGGAGACCCTGGGCGCCTGACCAATCCCCAGACTGGAAGAATGGGGATGTGAAGAGGAGAAGGAGACTGCAGCACTGTGGAGTGCAGTCCTCTGCCCAGTGAAAAGACTTTACTGAGACTGTTGCTAAGAGAATCTCAAATGGAGAGGGGTTAATCTTTGTGGCCCCCTTTCTCCGCTCTTTAATTGAATTCTGCCCCGGTTGCTGGCATTTCCCCCTGATGACAAAATCCCACAGTGTCCCTCTTCCTACCTGTCGTGACGAGTGCTGAGGCAGAGAGAAGTCGAGCTGAACTGCTCCTGAATTGGCGTAGTGAGCGGCGCCGATTTGGAGCTGTGGTTGCCAGTCCTGAGGTGAGGAGCGGTCCTGGAGGAGTCCTTGTGGATTTCCGAGTGGGCGGAGTAGCAGGGAGGCGTCGGCGGAGGAGCGCGGGCTCCAGCGGGAAGACACTTTCCCCTCGCGCATGCCCCGTTGAGCCGCCCGGCTCTGGAAGGCGGAGCCAGCGAGCGAAGGGGTTTGGAAGCGGCGCTCGTTAGCGCCCGTCGGACCTACTCGCGCCAGCCCTGGGGTTGTGTGGCCGGTAGCGGAGGAGACCAGCGGTGACTCCGGCTCACCGGCGAGACATTCCCCAGACCTCCCCGCATCTGCCTTGAGTTTAGCTCGCGGGACGGGTGGAAACCGCCTCAACAGTTACCGGCTGGGACCTCGGTTGAACCGCGTGACAGGGCGGAATTTTGGCACAGTAAGGAGAGTGTGGGGTGAAGGGGGAGGACTGTGTCCTAGATCCTTTCCTGAGGGAAGGAGAGTTAACACTAGTGCATGATAAAGTGATCTAGTTTCACCAGTCGTTTTCCCCCTACTGTGTCCTTGGAGGTGGGGGTGAAATTGGATGATAAGAACCACGTTGCTAACTGGTCTGAGGAAAGACATCTACTAGACCAGAATCTGGGAGTAGCACCACTGCCAATGCTGTGCTGAGAGTACCTGCTGATTAAGTAGGGGTAATAGTTCCTCATAGAGGCTGCTGGCACTGATGTAAACGTCTTGTATAACTGAAACCTCTCATTGGATGTGTACCTTTTTGGTGGGTAGTGGTGTTGAGAGGGAAAAGTTTCATAGAAATCAAATCTAACCAATTCTGGAATCTAATGTAATGTACTATTGATGCTGATAGTGATGTAAGTTAGCACTTCTGAAAGTATTATTATTAATTTCATGACAACTGTATGTACTAAGCTGTGATTTCTAAAGACATAAGAGCAAAGAATATTTTTATAAACAAGCTCGTATTTTTCCAACATTGGTGTAGTGCCATTTTTGGGTGTTTTTGCGTTGATTTATTGCTGGGTGGTTTGCAACCTTTACGCTTAAGCCTCTAGTGATTGTGTCTTACCCTAGGCCAGGCTACCCTAGGTGACCTGTCATCTCAGGTTCCAACAATTCCTCTCATAGGTCTACCGTATCTCAGTACCCAAACAGTACAGAGGACAGCTTCTGGTTGGATGTTAAACTCTCGTCTAGTAACCAATCATATACATAAGCATTTAGGTATTCAAAATTGATAAGTGTGGCACTAGTCCTTTATGGTGGCCGACTTTTGTAAACGGGTGCTAAAGTCATTGGATCAATAAAATTCATACATGTGAGACGTCAGTCACATTAACAGACACAGTGGGGGCACGAACATGGGCAGTTGACGATACAGAGAATAGTCTGCAAAGTAATAGTCCTGGCATGTTTATTTCGATCTTTAGCAGATTACAAAATCATTGATGCAGGTCTGTGCTACAATAACGAGTTATGTGTGGCCGGGCGAGGGATACCGACCTGGAAATTAAATTGTCAATTCTGTTGGAGATAACTGATGACTGCAAAATGCAACTAAAAAGCCAAATAAACATGTGATTTGTTCCCACTGAGGAAAACGGATTGTTTCCGTAACATTGAACAACGAATGCGCATGGCTTTGAGCAACATTGCCATGTTATGGTAGAATGGGCAACAGACAACGAGATGGCCCCAGTGAATGCACCCGATTCATGGCAACATCGCAGTTTAGTTTATGCTGCAGATAAATCATCCAATGAAAGCGAAGCACTAAGCTTAAAAGAAATGGCTGTGAAATTGAACCCACATTATTGAATCAAACTATGAAAAAGGCAAAGTGCCGAAACCAGTCTGTTGTATGCAATAAATGGTGTCTGACACGAGCGGAGTGCTCTGCTTTACTTTGTCGGATGTTGGGCGAGGGGGGGGCAATACTGTGCATAAGGTGCCACTCTCATGAACAAAAGCACTCACCCTGAACTGTTCGACGGGTCATGTGGCAATTGTTGGTAGAGGTGTATATATATATATATACACACACACACATATACACACACACTTTAACTTCACAACCTTGATTTTGTGGGTCTCTGTATCTGCCCACAGGCAGGCGGAAAGACAAGTTTGCTTTTTCATTTTAGGCCTTACAGAAGTATACCACTAGATGCATTGATCACCAGATTCAAAACCTAATTGTACCAGTGTTAGAATTATCAGTCAGTCCAATGAATGTCTCAAGATAAACCCAGCAACAAACTTGATAGTAGCCTTTGAAGTTGGAGCGTGCTCAGGGGATCGGTATGGATACTCGATAAGAAGGCGCTTATACAAATATAGCACCCTGTACATTTATGCTACAAGAAACAATGTACAGATATGTTGAAATTTCACTAGAACAAGAGCACAGTACAAGACATGAATGTATTGTTTTTCCATTCGTCTTTCACACGTTCTTGGCAGATATGCCTTGACAAATTATTGAGAACACATCCTTTACACTACTTTACTGGCTTAAAAGCCTAGGGCTTTAGGATCTCTCGAGTTTGCAACAAGGTTCTGCAACAATAAATACACACTCAAAGATTTGTGGTCTCATGCAGCCTGTTGCATTACAAATGCTGAAATCTGTGTTGGGTCAGGACTGGCTTAAACTGTTAACTGGTACTACTCTTAAAAACACACACACACACACACAACAAACAAGACGTATGTTGGTAAACACCGTCAATACAGTCAATTCGTGGAAATGTTCCGAGTCTGGCTTAGAAAAGGTTCTGTGGAACAAATGCAACAAGGTTGACTCAATGTGTGTTCTCTAAAGTCTTGACTGAACGAATGCCATTTTCACTCCAGATAGAAAACAAAACGTTCATGTTCCTTAGCAGGCGATACTAGAGTGGTTTAACAATATTTCAGCAGGCAGGTGGAAGGAGCATACCTTCTGCAAAGAACCTTAAAGCATGGTCTGCACAGATTCTGAGATATTATTAACGGGAACAGACATCCACATTTGAATGCCCCTCTCAGCATCCCATAAGGTTATAAAATACGAACACACAACAGGTCAAACAATAACGTTTACTGGTATTTTACCTGTGGATAAGTTACATATTGTCTAAACACTGTAAAAACAACCTTTGATGGGAGCAACAATTATACAAATCTACTACAAAAGTTTCATATACAAAAACACTTTTTTTAATAATAGTTTAGCGTACACGATCAAGTCTAATTGTTTTGCTAGGCTACATTCTGTAGAACGCGAGGTTGACTTCTTTTATTTCAAAGAACAATACGTTTGCCTTAGGAAGGCACTTGAAACAGCAAATTACTGAAAATACTAGATGGGATCAGTATTAAAAAAAAAATATAGCACATAATAGATGTGTGATTTGATTTTGCTCTTCAAGCGGATGCCAGCTTGACACAGGCATCTGATGACTTAAAATGTATTTGTACCTGAAGTAACAAAAAAAACGTTAGCTGATGTACCGAGTGTAAATCGAACCTAATTCAGGTGCTCTAGTTCACAAATTAAATTTGTGTATACAGTATGGCTACTCTAAAACATGTTGTAAGGAAGTACAGGCTCGGACATTCTCATGGCATGGTTTAGTTACATACAGCGCAATGTAAACTTTAAGTCATTTAATATGCTTCATACTTGCACCAAATAGTTTACTGAACTGTACTTTAACCCTTGAAGTGGCATTTTCCGGTATACAGAAAATGTGCCCAAGGGTGTAAAGTAATGCACTCCATAAAATGGATAGACTACCGAGTAGTAAATACTTTAACATCTTCAAGTCAGCTAGAAAGTCATGTTGATGGCCTGGATGAAATCTCTGGGCAATGTGCACTAAGGAGAAAACTACCGCCTAAGGATCCTTCATGGAAATCAAAGAGCCAAAAATTTGGGGTAAATACTTCATTTAACTGGTAGTCCTGGACACAGTGAAAGGGACTGCTCTACTAGAAATTTATACAACCGTATTTCATATTATACAAGGTTCTGCGCCTCTTCTGAAAATCAGTCGGGACAGTTTTAATTTTGCACACTGATCAGAATTCCGTACTGCCTAGTTGCGCTTTTGTAATATCACCAATGACATGACTTAAGCACACTTTGAGTGGTTAACTTGGAATTTTTAACATGCCTTTTCTTATTCTTAAGGGATAGCAGTCCTCACTCAAATTAGTTTTGTAGCATGGATTCTTGCCACATAACTTGTATACCTCACCATTGAATCAGAAGAGGTACGAGACAAACTATTGGATTTATATTTTATGGTTACAAAGGTTTCTGCAAATTTCATCTGATCAGTCACTTCCGTTGGTACTATACAAACCAACTGAACTGACTAGTCCAGAGAAATGCATGGGCCACGAATGGCTGCACACAAGTAAGTATCAAGCAGAAAATTCAACACATCAAATGTGATCTAATAGATCCACCCACATCCCACGATCAGAGAGATGCAGATGCTAGGATGAGAATAATGTCACTGCAATTATTTTTCTTGTTGAACATCACATATACTGTGATTAGCAAAAAGAGAGATTATGTGAACAAGAGCCAAGTTGGCGCGTTTTGACTTTAGTTTACAAATGAAAAATTGTTGTCTGTCCCTCGTCCTCAAAAACTATGCTGCAACAGGAGGCACAAGTCAGTTAAATGTCCTCTAAAAAATATTTAACAATTTTTGTTTTGATATAGACCATAACCAGAGACTGGGCATTCGAGCAAGCCACTGCATAACATCTGTTGGACTGCATCTCCGCAATCTCTGTACGGGAGCCATAAGCCAGCAAAATGGCCTTCTTAGCAGTAAGGCCTCCACTTGGAGGTCACGGAACACTGGCTTGACACTTCGAAGTAGGTAGGTGGAGGAGGCATGTTTGAGAGGGCACAATCCCATAGGGCAAGTTTACCAACAGGTCGACAAACTGCTGACCTCCAGTTCCATAAGCCAAACATTTATGATTAGAAGGAGATTGTTATAAGTATAAGGGAATAGATTTACCATACATCAATGGGTAATCTGCTTGACTGTCTAGCTGCAAAGTTGCTGTGCATGAAACCACCAGACTGATACATATTGATGACTTAATTCACCTATGTAGACACTGGTCTCGAATTGGCAACCCCAAGGAAAATGTGTTACATTTTGAAGACAATTTAATCGGAAGATAAAGTATGTTAAGGCACCACAATCAAAACCATTTGCTATTCAGATAAATGCTTGGCAAAACTGTGCATGTTTACCTTAAAAAAAATAAAAATAAAGACTAGAATGTTAGCAGTCAATAAAAAAATAGTTTTATACAAATAAATACCACTTACAGTACGTATTTCATTTCAAGGGAGCAGTTTACAAACTAACCCAGACTAGGTGTATACATGTTTTTCTCTGAGGCAAAGGTTCCTGCACAATGGATAGCTCAAAACATGTAATCAAGTGAAGAAGCGAACAGAATTTCAAGTTTTGATGCGAGTCTAAGTGCTTGTAAATTTTTTCCAATGAGGGGCTGGACGTCAAGGCGAGCCATGTGCCCGAATATGCAGTGCAGGCAACATCTCGCTACCTGATTCGGCGTCTGTGGCTACACCTTCAAAGAGTAACCAATTTGCTGAGAATAGCAACACAGCCCAGCAATGACCACAACGATGGTGGAGCAAAACCAGTCACTGCCCAGTTGCATTATGTCATACAAATTCACTTGGAGACCAAACGCCAGTCAGTTTGTGGTCGCGTATACATACAAGAAATCAAATCTACAAAACAAGACCCAGATAGATGTACACTAGGTTACAATGCACTGCTCTCCCTTTAAAGGATTCAAGTAACAAACCTTTCTTTCAACCAATGCAGATAAAAAATAAACTAACAAACGGTTTTGAATGGCGATTATTGAAATGAGTGGCTGGTCCCAAAACAACCATGATAGGTTAATAACGAATAAATGAATAAATGGCACTGTATACTCATAACTGGTCACAACCACAACTGTAGTCTTGAAAGCAGCCTTTATTTACCCTTGCATGTACTAGGGTTTGTCTTGGTGAAAGGGCTTTCTATCATATCTGTGTCATCTGCACATAGTGCAATGAACTTGTTGTGCTCTGCAAAGTCTGTACTCCAGTTGACCCCGCAAAACGGTCAAGCTCCGACAGGTTCTACTGGTGTTCCATACGACAGCAGCTTCTCTCCATACGTCCATTATTAAAAACTTCTTTATATTAGATACGTGTCTTTAAATAACAAAATATAAATAAATAGCTTTATGGCATGGAAGGAAGCTGCAATGGTTTACTCCTGGATCCTACACCTTGCTACTTCTTGCAGGTCCTCGTCATCATTCATCCACAAATGCTGCTGCTGCTATGGAAGCCCGCATGCCGCCCCGTGCCGATGCTTTCAGATCTTCAATTTCAGAATTCAACTTACTGATCACCCATTCCATTGCATCACGACCCTGAAACAAGGAGGAGGTACATGGTAAATTAGAATTATTCTACAAGCAAATTGAATCTTCTATGCCTTGTGGCCACAAAGCCGACGATGGTCAAGACCACCATATTTAGGCCAAAAAGTTGCCCCCTTTTTTATCTTTTTAAAACAAAATACAAGACAAAAACCCTACAAAACAAACATACAATGTTAAAACATCGGATATATTTATTTACACAGGCAGACTGGAGGTAAACTTTGCAGTCACGTTTGTATGCATGATACGAACAATAGTGCGAAAGTCATACAAAACATTATGGTAGGTTGAAGTCAATTAGATGTGAAACATTAGTCTTTAATTAGTGATAACCAGCGCTCAATAGCCCTTGACAGTTAAGTTCACCAAATCCTTAAAACCCAAGTCGTTCTTAGAACTTTGAATTTCTGCTTAACAATTGGGGACTTCAAAAACGCATGTGGAAATACTTAGATATGTTAAGTCTTCATCCCTATTCAACATTTTGCAGAATATAGAAGCAGCTCAAAATGGATTGTGTAAGGTCAAGGCCCTGTGATCAAAAGAGGTATTTAGCAACCAGTGTAAAAGACCCTAAACACAGTCCTAACCGTGTTGTGTCATCTCTGCAAACTAGCAATTCAAAGCACATAGCTAGATTTTAAGCTAATGAAGATTTGAGTGTCGGGAAACAAGCATAAGAAAAAAAATATACCTAGACTATAAAATGTAAAGCAGTCGATACATGTTACATTGCAGGGTTCAGGCAACAGCATACTGCTTAAATTCTGAACTTTAAGACACCAGCAATGCTGGACCTTGGGCTGCAACACTATTAGACAAATTTAGCCAACCGTTGTTCTAGCCAAAAAGAGCTGCAGCAAAATGGCTTGGGATGTATACACACACCCCTACGCCCTACTGCATATAAACCAGGCTGAAATAGAGTGACGGTGCCTTGGTGGATACCAATGATGAAAGGGAGCTATGCTTGGTTGTAGCAGTCGCATTTCAGCAAGGGTATCCTGCCAGGGTTCATGAGTGCTGAATATCTTTATTGGCAGTCAAGGAGATTCCTTTCTGGTGAAGAGACTCATAAAAATACATATAAAAGACGGGGTGAGGTTTTTGGCCTGAATAATTAAGCATGCCCAAGACGAGACCAAAGTGTAAATCTCAATGCCCAAGGAGAATGGAGGCCTTAAATTTACCGACAGTGTAGACTTTGCGGTCCTTTCACTTCCCCGTAGACTGAATTCTCATGTATTTTTGACTGCTCATGCCACCTTATAAAAGCTCCATGAAAAAAAAAAAAAGCACACTGACAACAAGGTTTGAACTGATCTCAGCCACCGGCAAGCAATCCAAGAGGCGTGAAAATGTTATGATTATATATATATATATATATATATATATATATATATATATATAATCTACACACACACACAAACTGGGTGGAAATATAGCTAGCCTGCAGCAAACACCTTGTGCGTGATTAATACTGATAGTTTGTACTCACTTCTAAAAATTAGGGGACCGTCAAGCCTCATAGACCAATATTCCTATTTTTCCAGGTTGAGCAATGTCTCCTACGACAAATGATTTAAATGCATCGCAGCATATGACTTTACAAAAATGTGCCGTCGCGTCATAGCGGAGCAGAGACCCAAGATCCCTTATCAAACCTTCACATCCTGCAAAACAGGACCACCTTTAAATGGCAATCTTTTGCATGATAACCTGGATGTAAAGTTGAGGAGGAATAGTGGATGTGTTGATTAGACACCTTTAGACTTACTTTATGAGCATTAGAAGATATTGTGTTAGCCATTAACCCTTCGAGATAACTGCTGAGACTGACCCCCTTCACAGAGATGATTGCTTCTTGAGTTAGCACCGTCCTGGTGGATATAAAAAGGAGGCAAATAAACATCAAGGCTAAATTCAATTATAACAGCAAATTATTATGAAGGCAAGTACAGCAATACAACTGCACTTTTTTTTTCAGACCTCCGCTGCACCTCAACTCCAACAATGTCACCAACTTAAACTCTAAAAGCTTAATTTTTCTCAGTGCTGATCCACTTGATTTAACAGTAAGCACATCTCTTTTACAAAAATTCAGAAACAAATGCAAAAATTAAAACTAAGCCACTCAATAAGCTAGAAGTGTGCATACGATGAACAGATGAGTGAGAAGGGAGAAAAGGGCCAACAAATAGATGTGGACAGTACATGTTCAACATACTGTGGAACAAGATAACTTCTATAGTGTATGAACAGGAACGCACACTGACCATCTACAAGAGAACAGCCAAAATTTTACGTACCCGTTCTTTTTACTTTTCCTCCTGTTCTTACGTGTCTGCAAACTGAACATACAGACACGCCTTTGTGGGAGGTGTTAACAAGGCAGAGATGACAATCCATCTCAGCCCCTGCAGATTGGATCTCTTGACACCATTGATTAAAGCAGAGAGAAACCAGCTGCCTCGTCACATTTCAATACCAAACAGCAACCAGTTTAAGTTAATGTTGGGGAGGAGAAGGCAGCTCAGAAGCAGCACTTTATGAAACTGGGTGACTGATCGAATCTTCTCCAAATCATGAAAAATACAGTGACTTAGTAAGTATTAAGGGAATGGTAATTTACGATATGTCAGTGACCAATATCATCATGGACAACATCTAAATCATCTCAGTTATTAAAAAAATCACAAAGAAAAAACTTGGTATGTCTATAAGCTCTTCACATTGTAGCTATTGGATACTGGGATTTCATGTCACACTGAAAAGAAAAATATATACTTACTTTCCCGGATCTTGTGGATGTGGCTTGTATATCAACCTTTCATCTACAGACACCAAATTTGTAAATGTGATCTGTTGACAAAATAGAATAAATACAAGGCGTTACATAGGTACTTGGCACAAAAATCCATCAGCATTGACCAGGCATTTGAAGCTCCCCAGCAGTGCTATTTACTAAAAGAATTGTGTACTTATTTAATGATCACAGAGGTATAGAAAGTGGAACCGTTTTTGTCATCGAATACAAATATACTGACATAGATGGCTAAGAAATGCCCTGATTTCCAGAGACAAATGGATCTGAACCACAAGACAAGCATTTTGTAAAGTATAAGAGGTTAACCAGAATAAGAACTCTGCTCTAGAGGTTAGACATTCAACAATGTAACCTATAAATCATTTCCAAATATAACGTATCACTTCTACAATGAATGAAGAGATGTACACACTGGACATCTACAAGAGAAAAGCCAAAACTTAACACCTCCATATATTTTGTTCTACCTCGTGTTTTACGTGCAAGCACACTGAACACATACATGGGCATGAATAGGAGGAATATGGCAAAAAAACAATCCATCATGGCCCCTTCCAGGTCATCACTAAGAATTCGAGAGAAAGACACTACCCTCACCTAAAATGTCCCTTTCTGGATCAAATGATCCCGTCTCTATAGAGATGGATAGTACTACTTCCTACAATGACATTGGGCAATCAAATATCACTTCAAAGAGGCTTTGTTCCACAGTGCCTTCAAGGTAAAAACGAACAAAGCATGTATTTCTACTGCTTTACATTTGATTTCCTTTGATATATTTTAGTCAAGGTAGTACCCTTTTTGCCTTAGTCTTGCAATTTGATTTGTTATTCCTCCAATAGTTGGAGCAGGTTATTGTGTAAGGGGCACTTATCACAGAGTAAATTCTAGCCAGGTCACAATAAGCTTCCCATAACTAGCATGTTCCTTATTCTGTTTTTTAAATATGTGTCACGACTTACATTAGAGGACTTGAGTTCCATAGTTTTTGCAACAGGATCAACAACTGAATGCTCCTGGATGTAGGTCTTTGTTCTTGTGGCACCAATTAGCTACGAGGGAAAAAAAACAACAAAAAAAAAAAACTAGTATTTACTACAGCTGAGAGCATACAAAATTACCTGAAACCTCACGCGGCGGCAATTTTAATACCTGCCCTAATGAAAGTCAAACCCATGCTTACCGATTTGACCACAGAGGGCATGCCCCATTCCGTACTCAGCAGCCTGTCGCTGTGCAGCTTTCCTGTGGTGTCTACCTTCCTTTCTAGCACATCAACTCCAACCACACTGGTGTTCATAGGGTTGGGATATTTCTGCATAGCGGCAGTTGTGACGGTCTCCCATGGGTGGCTGTGGAGTGACCCAAAGAAAATAATCAGTATCCCCAGAGACCAAAGTAAGTGCACGTGCAGCCGTGACATTTAAGGTTTAAGTAATGGCAAAGTAAAATGCAAAACTAAACACATACACAACATTAACCATCTACTAGGATGCTGGGTGATGCTTCAGTGCTGAACAGTAGCCCTAAAAGACAGAGTACGGTCTACCAACTAATGGTGTCTGTGTTCAGCAGTTAGAGTATTTTCTTTCCAATAATTACAAAATCAGGACACTGTGGGCCACATGTATCAAAAATGTTGCATTCGAAAATGGTGCGAAAACTGCCCATTTGCAAATGCAAAATAGACTTTCAAGATGAAGGGCTTTGTAGGTGCAATAGGTAATCGCAAAAAATAGCGAAATTGCAACTACAAATAGAGAATCGCAATTTGCGATTCTCTTAGCACACATACCAAGCATTTTCTAAATGCTAACTGTGCATTTAGGAAAATGCTATTGCCATCGACTCCAAGTCGATGGTAACCAAGTGCAAATTTTGAAAAATTCATTTTTCTAAGTGCTGTGTAGCGCACACGTGTCCTAGGGCATGTGCCCGCTTGGTGCTTCATTACCTAATTTGCGATTACCAATTAGGTAATAGCAAATTAGCTAACGCAAAACCATTCACATCTATGGGCCTTTAGGCCCATAGAACGAATGGAGTAGTATTACTTAATAGCAATTACCTATTTACCGAATCGCTATTAGGTAATATATCGCTAGATCCTTGGCGAATCCCTACATACATAGATAGCATTTTGCGATGACCAAATAGCAATTAGGTAAAAAAATAAATAAACAAATATATAAAAAAAAAATCGCTGTGTGGTAATCACAAAATGCTTTTTTAATAAATTAGCCCTGGACCTTGCTGCAAGAATAGAGCGTGCAACATATAACCACAATTAAATTCCAATAAGCCCTTTCTTTTAAAACCAAAACAATCATGTAGAAATTACCATACCAGCCATGGAAAACCCCTCTTTCCACTAATTTACGTCTACTAAGAGACCACACAGACGATAAGCTATGCAGTTTCGCTCAGTACTTCTGCGACATAGCATAGCTCGACAAAACGCTGCAAGTCTCAAGTTTTGGAGAAATGTGATTATAAAATGGCAAACGTTCGTCGTTTGGTGAATCCACAAAGCGGCTCTGGCGGAGAGCAGCAGGGGCACTCGACTGAAATAAAAAATTGCAGGTTTTGGAAGAGTAAACGTTTGAATCGCCCTCTTTACTCACTGGAGTGACTCATGGGTCAGCATCGTCACAGTGACTAGTACACAGTGAATCAAGCGCAGATTTCGTGTTCCCTTGAAAGTTCGAGGTGTCAGCACTTCATTGTTGCTTTGTCAGAGCATCAAAGGTTAGATGTACACCATTTTAATATGGTCGTCCACAAAATGCTGCTCTTGGCTGACCGAGAGGACACCCACCCAGGGCTGAAGGTGACCTTTCCTTTGTTCCACATTGAAAGCCTCGGGTGAGGTGACCACGTGTATTGTTTGCTTTTACCTGCTGACGTAAAGATTATTCGCGATAGTCACACAGCCCTGTACTAGCCATAACCAACTGGCAAACAAGACAGACTGGACCCCGCAAGGTCACCTTCTGAGGTGTCACAACCGGCTTGCGTTCAGAGAGAGGAGACACGCCCCCAAGAAAAGAGAGTTGCTATGTGACAGGAGTCTACAAACGACATAAAATGTGAACACGGACAGCTGCACTAAGATCTTTCACAGCTGGATACTTGATCTACCGGTTATTACAGAGTGGCAGACAACACCCTGACAAGGGGACAGGCTTCCCTGAGAACTGTACGTTCTTCCGCTCTCCTCATGTGAGAGACAGTATGAGGGGAGGGCTGTAGGTTGCGTCATCTGAAGCACGAGGGAAGACCTCGGGCGCACTGGATCAGTGGAAAGGAACAGCATGGCCTGAGACACCGGACCCGCCTTCCGCATTCCGGGCATGGCCTCACAAGAGCGACGCCCTGCGGCCACCGATACTTGCAATATGCCGACCGCAGCTGGTTTCAAGTCACGCGGATGCTCCACGTGTGAGGGTGTGTGACGGGACCGCCGGGATCTGAAGAATAGCCATGTGCTGTGCCCTTTAACGAGGAAGCTTCAGAAAATGAAGGCTCCTTTATTGGCCTTTACCATTAAATTGGGTTATAGGAGCATAAGTTGTTTCACGCCTAGAAACAACTTGTGTTGTAAGGTCTTATCGCACAGGTGGTGGAGAAGAAACAGAGAGAGTTGTGCTTTTCACAATTAACAGGACTGTAGATAGTTCTCGTGGAGGTTGTTGGGCCAGTCGTTCAGGCAACGATTATCAAATGATGTGGTAAATATGAATGCATTGAAACAGAAGCGTGGGACAGGTGGGTTTTAAGAACTTCAGAATTAAAGATGCCTAGCTCCAGTTTTGAAGGCTGGGTGGGGGAAGCGGGGAGGGTGGCTATGGTACCAAGGTGGGAGTACGTTTATTCTGAAAAAGTGCCATCCAAAGCAAGAAAATAATGGACAGATGTACGACCATTTTTATTGGTCAAAAACTGGAAAAATGGGCCTATTTGCGATCGATAAAAATGGTTGTAGCATGCACCATACCTATTTTGCGGGGCGTCAACCTGTTACAGACTCTTCACTATTAGGAAGGGGACCTTCCTAATAGTGAGTCACAGGAGGACGAAAGATTGTTTTCCACCAAAATTGCATTTACCACCAAATTCAAATTGGGGGTAAGCCAGTCCCAGGGGACCCTTTCCCCTTAATGAAAGACAGTGAAAATGCTTTTTAAGAGCAGGTAGTGGTCCCATAGACCTTTGCCCGTTCATAAAAAAAATGAAACTGAAAAGTATATATTTTTTTAACCCCTTCGATGCTTGTGGCGGAACGGTTCAGTCATGAGCGACGGTTGGGCTGTGCTTATGACGGAACCGTTCCGTCACGGCCCGCCCGTTTTTTAGAACCTTCAGCACAGCGCGAAAATTCACCCGCGCTGAAGGTGTTAAAAACATCTTGTTTTCCTTTAAGGAAAAACTGGATGCATAAAAAAAACTGCTTTATTGAAAAATCAGTCACAGACATACTGGTCTGCCGACCCCAGCAGGCCACCATCCCGTTGAGTTTTGGCCATTTCCAATAGGTTGCAAAATGCGATCTGCCTCATGATTATTAAGGAGGCAAGTCTCTTGCAACCCATTTGATTTCGCAAACAGTGTCAGACACTGTTGTATATCAGTGTTGGCGACTTGCAAAACAATGCAATTTCAGGTCTCAACTATGGAGGGTCATACTTCTGGCCCTATGTCTTCAAGGAATGGTAGAAACTCAGTCCATTTGCTGGCCTAATGATTCGTTTCAATTTGGTGAAAGATCCATTTATGTGAAGGTGAGGGGTATGTCCAAAAGAAAGGTTTATAACCAGTGAATTAAATGGGGAGGCACTGTCTGGTACTGAGTACCTGCACTTCTTTGATTTCAAAGGGAGAGTACTTTTACTTCTCAGCCCTGTTGCAGTACATTTAATGTGTGCACAAGCACTTCTCATGACCAAGCAGGTACTATGGATAGTGGGTACCAGTACTTATAAATTTCCCTTTAAACACTCTTTATAACATGTCTTTGCATGGGGACTGCAGAAACTAAATACAGTTAAAATAAAGTTTCTATATTTTGAAAAGCACAACGTATTTTGCTTCCAGACGGCTGGGAGTGTATTATGAATTTGCACAGACTCAATTAGCAAGTGCAGCAACAAAGCTGGTGTCTAAACTACTTATTGCATCTAGACTGAACATGTTTAAAGAGACCACAAATATAATCATTGGTGTATAATTTGAAAGAACTATTATGGATCCAAAGAGCCCCTTTATTTAAAAGAAAAAAAGTCAATGTCAGTGTGGACTTCTCAACTATAAACACTAATCTGTACGTGGATGTGAAATTTATCAGTGGATTACAGACAAACGGATACATGGATCCACTAAAAACATCACTACACCTCATTTATACATTTAAAACGATTATAAGGGGGTAACTTGGTGCTAGTCGTTGTACTAGGAACCTGTCTAGTGATAAGCACCGACTGACAATTATGAATCTGCTATTGCAGCAAACAGCCAGGTTTTCAAAGATCTTACCAAGATTAAAGAACCCTAGAAAACAGGCGTCCTTCCCTTGCAACAAAGCAAGGGAATTTCAAACGTAGGGTGTATTGGCAAAGATATTCGCCAATAGGCGCGCCTACTTAGGCCTCAGAGTGCGCCTTGGTTTATAAAATGAGAAAAATCCTCTCAGCTGGTCTCTATCTTTTGTGAACAAGACTTAGTGCTTTCAATTTTAGTCGTTGGGCACTTTCATAACAGATTTTAGCGGCAGAACTAAGTAGAATGTTTTGCAGTAGCCAAACCCAGCAAATATAAAAGCATTCATTATTTGGATTATTTTTGAGAATATTAAAAAAAGGTAAATAGTTATTTTCAGGATCCGCATGCGAATGTTTTTTTACATACTTACTTAATGTGATCCTCTATTTGCAGGTTTGAGTAACAATATTCCTATTTTTTTCACCTTAGGCTCTAGTACTGGTTTCATTCCAATCAATGGTGGCCATAATTCGTAGTTGCAAATGTGTGTCAGTCTAAGTGGTAGCAAAATCCCTGTATTATACACCATTTAAATGGAACCTATTATATGGCACCCAGGTTTACACGTTAACCGTGGGATATTACATAATTATAACAATCATTGGCAGAGCTAACCGGTGTGGCGCTGGCTGGTTCTATTATATTTCTAGCAAAAATGTATTACTGGGTGAAGTTGCCAGACTCATCAATGGGAAAAAAAATAAAAAGCTGACAGCAAAAATAGTCTCAAAAAGCACACCTCGCCAAAGTAGTCCTGACACTTAAGGGAACTACTTTGTGTATGGATGTACTCTCTGTAATGTGCTCTTGGTGACTAGTAATACTCTGTCTCAATTTCCCCCCCCAATTATATAAATCTTATACCATAAAAACTCAGTTTATAAAATACATTCACAATGTGTAACCTAAGACTAAAACCATTCCTTCTAAAACTGCACAAGAAATAGGTTTATAATATCCTTAAAAAAAGTATAAGCTCATCTCTCACTGAAGTTAGATATTGGATTAAGTGGACAGAATTAAAACGCGAATGGCACATTAACATATCGATGAATTAAGAGCGATGGCCGAAAGCTCTATAAGTAGGTATTTTAGACAATTTTAGTAACACTATGAGGCCCTGGATAGACAGACCTTAAAAAAAAAAAATACAATCTGAAACGATTGAAAGAACACACCTCCCTACATCCCCCCCCCCCCAAAAAAAAACAGCACGTGCGAGAAGAGTATCCATTCCTACCAGACACCCAAATCAAGCAAAAAAAGATGGGTCTGTGTGCGTTCATCATCATGCTGTGGCATTGCTAGTGTACGAACTTGGCAAGTCGACCATCTACAAGATCATAAATAAGCCAAACTTGACGCCTCCATTCATTTTGCTTTACCTCCAGTTCTTACGTGGCCGCACACTAATAGCACAGGCACGCCTTTGTAGGAGGACAGAAACAGGACAGACACATCTCAATCTGACCCACATAAAAAGGTTGGCCACAAATTGCACACGATGAAGAAATAAAAATACGGCTTACATTAAACTAATACACATTATTGAGATAGGACATAGTTCTTAGAATCCTACACGTTGGACATAGTTCTTAGAATCCTACACGTTTGACATCGATGACACTATGTATCGATCGTGCGGAAATGCACTACTCCATTGCTTTGGGCAGCAGAATATTAACACCTCGCCCAATTGAAACGTGGGTGAGAGCATTTACGTAATCTACGGTGAAACCAGCAGACCTAAATTCTAATTCAGCTGTCAAAACATTAAACTGCGCGACTCAAATCAAAACAGGAAGCCCAAACCTGTGTGAATAAACGCGAGAAATAACACGTAAAGTTTGATGCGCTTCAACTCACAAGAAACGTGAAAGTGTGGAGATTTTGCCTCGTAGTCTGTGATGGAAAACACCAATCAAGCATATTCATTTTGTGGCACAGTACCACATGCAGCAGCCCCAAGGCGCATTGTATTAGCACCGTGTTGGGTGCGTGCACGTACATGTAGGAAAACTAGTTGGAAGAGATTACCCATTACTGCCGCGTAATTTATACAGGACGTTAATATACTGATTCGAAAAAAGAATTGCCGAGATTTGCACTCGTTACATTCAGGTGACAGCAGATGTCAGCAGCGGGCTTTTAAGCCACTGAGCTCCAATTGACCCTGACGGCCGACCCGCAGACAGGTTTATCACAAGGCATTGTGGGCACGATGACCTACGTGGGTGCCCTTCCCTTTAAACTGACCCAACAACCCCCTAACCGTAGCCTATCGAGTCTACTTCTGTTTACAGTTGAATCAATAATTTAAAAACTGCACAGATAACGGCCCAACGGCCGCAACACCGATTTTTCATGTTTTCATTTAAAATGAGTTCCTTTTCTTAGTCAGCTACTTGTTATTCTAATGGACTCCAGATTTCTACCAGCTTGAACCTCACTCGAGTTCCCCGTGAGGCCTCCTACAGGCAGCCAAAGAGAGCCCCCAAGGCTGGGCCGCCTGGTCTCCACCGCGAAGCTGCAGCCCGCGCTCCCCTATACCTTGAAACTCTCCCGCGGCGGCCATGTCACGCCGGCAGAGAGGACCGGCGGACAGACATTCTCCCTCCCGCCAACCGGCTCCCTACTCCCACTCGGACTCACTCAAAGACGTGCTCGGAGGCCCAGATCTTCATGGCTGGACGGGGGGATGAACGCGCCGCCGCTGCCTCGCTCTGCAGGCTGGGTCGTCACGAGCCGAAAGACTGGTGCGCAGCGTCACCAGGCGACGGAATGAAATATTCCAGTGACGTCGCGGCGCTCTCAGTGCGTCAGAGCATACGCCCCTTAAGGGCGCCGTCGGCCTGGAGAGTGGAGACATGGAGTGTCCTTGAAGGGAAAGCAATGGGTTGGCGGGCTGCGGGAGCGCGGGACCCAGACGAATGGAAGGCGAGAGTATTAGTAGGGCAAGTGGACATATGCCCATAATAAGTTACGACTGCCGTTCTGTTAAAGTAATTACCATGTGGTCTGGCTATTAAGTCTGTGCATTTCTTTAGTTGAGGTTTGTACCCGCACTGTCCGACAGTGTAGACTTTAGAGCTCATTGCACATTTGCTAAATCATTTGCTACAATATTTGTAGGTAAAAAATCATGTAATCATGACATAACCGTAACATTACTCTGCCAGATTTCATTGTGTTTTCTTGACATCATTATTCCTAGGAGGAAAGGGTATTTTCGATTAGTTTTTGATTTTGTTTTGTTTGAATTTGGAGAGTTAGCTACCTTGCTGCTATTTGTGGAGTAGGGTGGATGCTTAATTGCTCAGTTTCCTACCCTCAGACATAATTACGCTTAATCTTGGTCTTCCTCAATAGGATCCTATCACTGGAGCCCTCATGAGTGTCTTGGTCAGTGGTGTGATATTTATTATACCAGATGAAATCCAAATGTAGTGATTAGGAATTTATCAGGTGCGATACATTTCATCCCTTTACTTGTTTTTTAGGGATATCGTGCAGATTTTGGGGCTTATTACACGTCACAGGCAATACTATTACTATTATGGAAGAATATTTAAAAACTATCACTTTTAACAAATACATAACTAAAGCATGAAGTGGTAGCACATTGTCATTTGCAATCGGCAGATTTTCCATTGAAATGGCCATAACAGTTCCCACTGACATGCAGTTTTAATGATAAAACTATATAGAATGCAAGCAGTAATGTTTGGAAATCAAGTTTCTGCAAATATTTGTCATTTGCACATCACCAAGTAAAGTGTTCTGATTTGTTTTGCTCCTATTCAAATCTTTGTTTGCATCCCACTTCTGAATTACAAAAAAGTGCATTCGTAACTCCTTATATATTATGAAATATTTGTACTATTCATTTATAAGTTACTGCCTTTTGCTTCCCAATGATTGTGAGAAAGCTCACTTGACAAGAACCTCTAACTGCAGTAAGAGAAAGAAAAGTAAACCCCATTTTCCAGGAAAAAATAAGCAGCAATTAGTATAGTGACAAACTGATATTTGACCTCTGTCCTTGGACAGCAAATTTTACAGGTATTCAATTAATTTTCTTTCTGCTCACTTAAATCTCACCTCAGTAGTTCCCCAATTTAACGTCCGCGAGGCCACAGATTTATTTAATAACTGATTGGAATCCTTGATAGAGGAATCCACACACCCTCAAGAGCAAGTGCAGTAAACCCAAACCTTCTCTACCTTGGTTTTTTTTTTCTTTCAAAACCGTGTTTATTAAGAGTTCAATCAAGATTCAGGACAGCCCTCCACAGTCAGGAGGAGACCGTCAACAACACGTACAGATAAAAGCATGGTAGTGAACTCAGAGTTTTGTAGAAACAAAAGGGGCACGCCCCAAATCCCCCCCGACCCACCCATCCCCAACAGTATCCCCCAACACCCCTTCCCACTACCCACCCCTTATCCCACCCTAACCCAGTGCACGTGATCGCAAGTCAGCAACAGGAGACGGAAATCGAAGTCAGAGTCGGCTAACAGCCTAGGGCCCGGGGTCCACATCGAGGGCCAGTACATCATCAATATCAGCTGGGGAATCGAGGTCCAGACCCCTGTAGTCTGCCCACCGCTTCCAGATCTTATAGTGTTTCCGGGGGCACCCCCTGGCCTCAAATACGGGTAATTCTAAACCCATCAGAAAGTCTAATCCAGCCTTCCACGCACTTAGGGGGGGGGCACGTTCGCTCTTCCATGCTTGGGCCAGATCACGCTTAGCTACCACTAGTCCCAACAGCAGTAGGTGGCGTTTGTAAATGTTACCCCCAACAGTTTCCAGAATATGAAGGAGACCCAGCCTAGGGGTACGGGGAACGTCCCACCCCAGTACTTCCGACAGGCAGTCCCACACACCCGCCCAGAATCGGGTCAGCCTCTCACAGGACCATACGGTATGGAAGAGCGTCCCCCTCTCAGTACCACACCTCAGACATTCAGGGGCAGCTATGAGGCCCGCACGCCACAGCCGCTCCCTAGTATAATAGGCCCTATGGAGGTATTTAAATTGAATGAACCTAAGACGGACGGCTATAGCTGCGCCACGAGGGGATTCGAGGGCCTCCCGCCAATCGTCATCATCCAAGGGGCCAACATCATTCTCCCAGGAGGCCTTCAAAGTCGAGAGGGAGGGGGAGCAGTTCACGACCAGGGAGCGGTATATCTGAGAGACTTTCTTGTCGCCCAGGTCGCCCATAAACAGTTTAGCCTCAATAGGACTAAAGTCGGGGAGCTGTTCCAACCCCACCAGGCTGGGGCCAAGGGCATGGCGGAACTGAAGATAGCGAAAGAATTGGGACCTGGACAAATTATACTCGGAGCTAAGGTCCTGGAAGGATTTAAGTGTGGTTCCATTGAGAACATTACCAAGGGACGAGATCCCGATCGCATCCCAGCCGCCGAACCCGGACAAGGAGGCCAGCGCTGGTAGTAGACCGTTATGCCACAGCGGCGTCTCGGCCGTCAGCCTGCCCCACCACCCCATACGGCGCAGAGCCTGCCGCCAGATCGCGAAGACCACCTGGGTGACCCTTGGCAAAGCCCCCCTCCGCCTGGCCGAGTACAGCAGAGTGTGGAGTGTGGCACCTCCCATCAAGGAGTGTTCCAGTGCATAGGCCGGATCGCTACGATCCCCATACCACCACTCGTTGAGCACTAGAAGGTGGGAGGCCTGGTAATACGATAGCAGGTCCGCGGACGCCAAGCCGCCACAGTAGGCAGAGAGAAAGCAGGTACGCAGTGCCACCCTAGAAGCACCCCCGGCCCACAGAAATCTGCCCAGCACCGAGTTGACACCACGGAACCACTGCGGGCCTATTTTATACGGGTGATTTTGTAGTTGGTAGAGGAGCCGAGGCAGGGCCACCATTTTGAAGATAGCCGACCGGCCATAGATATTAAGGGGCATACGCGTCCAGGTCTTAACGTCAACCTGGACCCTGTCCCACACCGGCTGGATGTTACGATCCCATGCCACGGCAGGCGAGGCCGAGAGGTAAACGCCCAGGTACCTCATGCCATCGACCGCCACCTGAAGGGACGCAGCCCACTGGCAACTCACCGAAGCTCCCCCCAGAATCCACAGGGTTGACTTGCGAGGGTTAAGAAAGAGCCCCGACGCCTGACCGAACTCCCGCATTATGTCAAGAACACGAGGCCCTGTACGTTGTAAATCGGTCATGAAGAAGAGCACGTCGTCCGCATATAGGGCGATGCGGTCCGAGTGGCCCGTCCCCCACACGAAGCCCCGATAGAGCGCGTCCTGGCGCACTCGGGCAGCCATAGGTTCCATGGCCAGCGCGAAGAGGTACGGGGAGAGGGGGCACCCCTGACGAGTGCCCCTGGCCACGGGAAATCGCGCGGAAATCGCCCCAGAGACGCGCACAGAAGCGGTGATATCGGTATAGAGCAGTTTCACATAGGAGACGAAAACCGGACCCAGGTTCAGTAGTGGCAGGAGGGCGAGGAGGTAGGTCCAGCTGACCGAGTCAAAGGCACTATCTATGTCAGCCAATAACAGCGCCGCCTGGTCCCCAGTTTTCCCGATCGCGTCAATCGCCGCCTGCGCCCGCCGGATGTTGTGTCGCGTCGCCCGGTGCGGCATGAATCCCGCCTGGTCCGGGTGAACAAGGGCCGAAATGTGGGGAAGCAGGCGATTCGCAAGCGCCTTGGCCAGGAGTTTGGCTTCAAAATTAATAAGGGAGATGGGGCGGTAGGACTCGTGGCGCTCGGGGGGTCTGCCCGGCTTTTGAAATACCACGATCTCGGCGTGACGCCAGTCCGGGGGGAGGCTACCCCGCTCCCGAGCCAGTTCCAGTGCCCGCCTGTAATGCGGCCCAAGTTGCAGGTGGAACTGCCGGTAAAATTCACTGGGGAACCCACTAGGCCCAGGTGCTTTACCCGCTTTGAGTTGACCCAGCGCGTCACCCAATTCCTCAGCTGTCAGGGGGAGATCCAGGGCATCGCGGACCTCATCAGGTACCGCTCGTGGGCGGACCGCCGCGAGGTAAGCCTCAAAGCCATCGGGGGAGAGGCTCTCACGAGGGGCATACTGATGCTCGTAGTAGCGCGCGAAGCTCGCTGCAAGGATCGAGGGGTCCGTCATCGCTACCCCCGCGCCGTCGACCAGCCCCGGTAGGGTGACCGGCTGAAAAGTCTGCTGACACAATCGGTGGAGCATGGTGCAGGACTTGTCGCCCCATTGGTACACCCTACTACGAGTAGCCAGCCACGCTTGTCGGGCCTCATCCAACAAGACCGAGGAGTAAGACTGTTGGGCTTGTAAAAGCAGCCGCAGCGTCACATCATCGGCCGCCACCTGTGTCGTGCCTCCCGCCCTTCCACACGCTCCGCCGCAGTAGCAATACTTTCGTGTCGGGTCCGGCGAGCAGAAGCGCACCAGGCAATATCGACAGCCCTCAGGGCGGGTTTCATGGCCTCCCATACTGTCACCGCATCAACCCCCTCCGTTAGATTGTCCCGCCAATAGTGGGCGATCGCACTGCGCAGATGTCGGGAATAGCCCGGTTGCTGCAGGTGCCACGTAGACATCCGCCACCTGAATGGTTGGCGCGCCTTACAAAGGTCAATCTGAACCGCCACAGGGGAGTGGTCGGACAGCCCGCGAGGCCGGATCGCCGCCCCCTTCACTCTGTCAAGGAAGGCCCCCGGTACAAATACACAGTCTAAGCGTGAAAGGGAGCCATGCACAGCAGACACATAGGTGTATTCTCGTCTCTCTGCATGAAGATGTCTCCACACATCCACCCATCCAAGGCCATCAATCATTGCACTCAGCTTCGTAGGAGAGGCCGCAGCCGCGACCCCCTGCCTCCTCTGCCTGTCCAGAGCCACATCCATCACATCGTTCCAGTCGCCACCAATTACCGCCAAATAGCGGGGGAGATCGGCCCAAAGGGTAAACAGTCGCTCCGCAAGGGCCCACTGCAGCGGGGGGGGGCATACACACTACCAAAAATTACGGGCTCCGCACCAATCTTCCCCTGCACAAACACAAACCGGCCCTGCGGATCGAGCCATTGACGCTCATGGGTATAGGCTAATCGTTTGTGAACCAGGATGGCCACCCCCCTCGAGCCCCTAGCAAACCCAGCATGAAACACCTGGTGGAAGCCAAACCTCTGCAGGCTCAGAGCTTTAGTACCCAGCATGTGTGTCTCCTGGAGGAGGAGCACATCAGCCAGGTCCCTTTTTGCCCAGCGAAGCACAGCCCCCCGTTTGATCTTGTCCAGGAGCCCCCGGACATTCCAGCTCAAGACACGCATGAGAGCAGCAGATGGCACAGGTCGTGGAGCGTCAGCCATTGTCACAATGGGTCCGTGCCCACAATCCCCGCAACCCAACCCAGACTCCCAGCCCTCCAGCCGCCGACAGCATACAAAACACGTGCATCCCACAGAACACAATCCCAATCCCCGCTACCCCACTAATCCCAACCCAACCCACCAGCAACCAAACATCCCAGAACCCCCCTCCCCCACCCCAATACCTCAATCTCTACCTTGGTTTTTAAAAGACCTCAATGTTGAAAGGAAGAATCTCAACAAGCTTGAGAAAAAAAAGAGAAAATAATGCCCCCCCCACACCCCACCCCCCCTTGAGTGTTGCTAGTCTAAGATCTGTGGGAAAAAGCTGCAAGGATCACATCTTTAGAGCCAAGTCATTGTAAATCTGATCCATCCTCGACAATTCTAGGGACAGACCTGAACTACTATTTGAAGTAATCAAACAGGTTAACAACCCTTCTTCCAAAAACCCAACCAAGTCATCAGAAACCTCATGCAACTTTGTAGACTTCGTAGAGTTTTTTGATAAAAATGTCAAAGACATAAACATCTCCAAACTGGCCACCTTTGACAATAAAGCAGAGAAGAATCTATGTCGCAAAGCAGAGCAGCCCTGTTCCTCTTTTAGCCCATTTTTAGAGACAGAACTACTGGTGACAATATCCAAGGTGAAACCCTCAAACCATCTTTTCAACGCCATCTCTGGCTCCATAAGTAAAGACCTTGCCAAATAGCTACACCCCTTCTGGTCAACTCTTCCCTCGAACAGGGATAATTCCCATACCGTCTAAAAGTTGGCCAATTCTCTCCTCTTCTAAAGAAACAATCATTGGGCCCCAATAACCTTAACTACTCCCACTCATTCTCCACCTTTACATTCATAGGTAAAGTGATTGAAAGCTGCATAGCCGGCCAACTGTCATCTTGCGTCCAACAAATACCTACTTGACATTCTCCAATCTGGCTCAGACAGGTTGGCTGGCTTCAAGTCACTGTGAATGCAGTTCTACAGAATGTGAATGATTCTCCCACATCCTTAACAGTGGAAGATCATGACACTCTGTTTCCTCAATCTTTCCGCAGCATGTGACAAAGTCAATCAGCATGCTCAAATAAACACCCTGTATAATGTATTGGGACTTGAACGATGTATTGGGACTTGAACGTGTATTTAGCATTTGGTTCACCTACTTACTGATCACTCTCAAGCAGTGAAAATTGAGAGTTCTGTCTCACAGCCAGTTAGCCTGTAACAAGGGGTCCTGTAAGACTTTCTCCTGGCCTCAACCCTATACAATCTCTATCTGTAGCCTTTTTTTGTGGCCCTTAGGAATTCTGGGATTCTCTGTCACCTGTGTGCCGTTGATACCCTAAGCTACTTGAAGGTCACATCCCCAGATGAGATCACCCTCCTCTCCAACACCTTGATAAGAATTCGATCAGGGTGTCATATCACCGATTTAATCTAAAACCATTGAAAATAGAATATCTTAGAAGAAAGCCAATCAGTCTGTTCAAGATTGGATTGAATTCCTCCCTACCTTAGAGTGCTGAAACTCCATGGTTCAGAACTCCTGGTCACTTGGCTTCACCATTGACAGTCGACCACCTCAAGAGTCATAATGCAGCTATGGCTAAGAGTGCCCGGTTCTAACTAAGGACCCTCTGGGGGATCAGACAGCTCATCCCAGAACATGACCTAAAATCAGTTGTACAGGCGTTGGTTCTCTCCAAGACCGGACTATTGGATTTTGCTACTATTAGGCACCCCAAAGTTCACTTAGGTCTGCTCAGAGCAGTTTTATATGCTGCGGCCTGCTTTGTTACTGGTCACACAAAATTTGAACACATGACTCCCATCAGGCTTTTCTTCTAATGGCTACCTGTAGAGTCGGAACACAATTTGAAACTAACTGCACCACATACAGTGCACTCCTCTTTGTCCGCCTAGTTAACTTAAAAATTTGGGCTCTAAACGGGTTCAAGAAATGCTCGATCCCGAGGAGGAGCTACGCTTGCAACCAAGATGGCCGCATAAGCTCCCGGCTCCGCTGACCTCCGCCAGCAGCTTGCAAGTCCTGACAATTATCCTGAATTCGCACCGGACTCCCGTGTATCTGTAGTGTTACTGAGTCTAACGGTGCAATCCCGAGATTTCCATCTTCTCGAATACTGAAGATATGCCGTGTTTCAATCTCGGCCTAACCCAGCGCGAAAGCCGGGGCCTCGATTTCTGATGAACAACATCGGCCGCGGGACTTGGGCTGTGTCCAGTCCCCCGAAGTGGAGTACATCCTGACTGGTTTGGATTGCCATACGATGGTCGGTTGATTCCGAAGACACAACGGCGTGCCGCACCGGTTGCTGTGGTCGGGGGTCCGTCGCCTGGAGACTTTGCTACCCGCCCGGGGTCGACGGGCTCGGACCCTCGCTGGAGGCGAAGGTGTCGATATTGCGAGATTGAGAGCGCCCACCGTTGCCATCGGCCCCACCTGTGCCTGCTACCCCGGAGTGGTCGACCTCCGGGGCTCAAGTCCTGCTCGGTTGTTTTGCTAGAGGGGATGGAGCGGGTGGAGACTATGCCGTCGCTGCTGACCGTAATGGCCGCCATTGGGGCGCTCCACTCACAGGTCACCGCCATCATCCAGAAAATGGTTGTAACAGTTGACTCTATCTGCCTGAGACTGGATGAAGACCCTTCGATACGCTTCAAACAAGCTGTGTTACCCGCGGAGCAGGGTATGCCTGAGACTGAGGGCCCCGTGCAGAAGCCAGATTTGGTGTTTTTTGTCCGCTCCCTAACAACAGCCAGCGAGCCTGGGACCACCATGAGCTCAGTATGCTCAGGGCCGATACCGCCCAAGATGGACAGAGATTTTCTTTTACGCCATACTAAGTTTTTCAGTGACTATCGGAGTGATTCATCGTTCTTTTCCTCCCAGTTGGTGCAACCACGTTCTTGTGACTTATCTTTGATGGACAGTTATCTCCGTTTGACTTGTGGTCTTCGAGTACTGATGTCCTGGCTTCGTTCCTACCAAATTGACTTTGACTTTATTGAACGTTTCGATTCTCCTATTGAGATGGCGGTTCGAGCGGAGAGGGCTCGCACGAAAAATTGGAGTGGCCAGGGTTGAATTTGACTGTCTGGGTTTGACGAAATGGTTTCATTTGACATGAAATTTGTAGTTTATAATGATGCGGTGAGTCTGGTGATTCTCTCAACCTCCCCCGGTTGGTTAGTAATCGTTGCTTAACACTGTCTTGTTTGTAATTACGGTGGGTTGCTTCTGGCGGGGGTAAGGGAGACCGGGGGCCTGTTTGGTATCTCCTCCTCCACTCTTTTCCTTCTTTTAGGGTAGTTCTGGGCGACAGGCACGCTGCTAGTGGGGTTGGGCCGTAGCCATTGCAGGGGTGGGGGGTTTGGGTTATTTTTTTTATTTTGTCTTTGTTTAGTTCTATGGCTTTTTTCTTTTCTTTCCCCTTTTTACGAGAGATGGGTAGTTTATCCTGAATCGAGTTCCCTCACTTATCTGGGTGTCTACTCTGATCTTAATTATCCTGAATCGTGGGTGGACGGGTTTTGCAGACTGTAGCTTATTGAGGTGGTCGACCGTGCTGTCTCTTCTTTTCATATATTTCTTTATGTTAATATTTCATACACCTGTGTATTGATTTCTCTGCATTTACTTACTCACCTGCCGAATGTTGCAATGTATTCTAAGTATGACACCTGATATGTGTAATGTCTCCTCTCGTTTTTCTTCAATAAAAAGACTTAAAAAAAAAAGAAAGAAATGCTCGATCCCTTCTACTCAAGCCCACCTCCTTCAAACGAGTGATTCGTGAATCAGTTATTCTTGGGAAGCGCCAAAAGAATTTGGAACTCCAACTTTTCTCTTTGAAAGACAATTGTGTTAAATCCTTTTTCTCCCATTCGCTCTTGAATGTCTGCCTTAATTTTTCATTTATTTCATCTTGAATGTACCCTTGCATTGATTGTTGAGGGACTGTACACGTGGATAGCTTATCTTTCACTTACTCTCTACTATCTGCTCTTAATTCTCCATAGATTGTATCTCTATTGTACTCCTGCACTAACTGTACTCTTATAAATCTCTCTGATGCCTCCGGGCCATGCCCACCTTATATAAAATCACAAAAACAAATAAAAATTAATTGCAAATCCACAGGTTCTGGTAAATACCTGGCATTTTTTTCACAACTGTTGGCAGATGTGACCTGGCAATATGTATGCCAAAAATCACAAAACTCATGTATGTAATAAGTGCAGTAACAATACTGAACCAGGCTGCTTATAATGATGTACTGTGAAGCTTCAGACTCCATCATAGAAGTGTATTGCTACCTCCTAAAAACGAACAAACCGCAAAATCTACAAGACGTTGCACAACTAATACATGCACAGAAGGTTAGCTATTCCCTTACACTTTGTGAACATACAAGCAATAGAAACAAGCATTTGCAATGCATTAGGTCTCGCATTATGAAAGTTTGAGCTATTGGTATTGTAAATGACCAATTTTTTATTTGTGTTGGTTTTGAAAATAGTGAAATTACTAGATTTGTCATTTACAATGCCAATAGTTTTAACTTTCGCAAATGTGACTCCTATAGCATTTGTAATGCAATATGTGTTGTATTTACGTGACTTAGATGTATTGATATTACAAATAACAATGGCTTTAAACATTTTTTAATAATGAATACTTAAATAAAAGCTATTGTAATTTATAATGGCAATAGGTTAAACTTTTGAAAATAACTTTTGTGAAGATTATGTTCAGTGTATTTAATTGTGACGAAAATCCAAAAACAGAAGTGAAATATTAACATCTTTTTGTGACATTTGTAATAAAGCTTGAAACATTAAGAGAACATATTTGAACCAGTTGTTGTTGAACGGTTGCACAGATTGATGGTTTGGAGGTGCTGAGTGATGTTGTGGTGGCAACGAGTGATGCTGTGGTGATGCGATAGATAGATAGATAGATAGATAGATAGATAGAGTGAGGGCGATAGAGCGAGGGAGGGCGACAGATAGAGGGAGGGAGGGCAATAGATAGAGGGAGGGTGAGGGTGTGAGGGTGAGTGAGGGTGTGTGAGGGTGAGGGTGTGTGCAGGTGAGGGGGTGTGAGGGTGAGTGAGGGTGTGTGATGGTGAGGGTGTGTGCGGGTGAGGGGGTGTGAGGGTGAGGGTAAGGGTGTGTGAGGGTGTGAGAGGGGGTGTGAGGGTGAGGGTGTGAGGTTGAGTGAGGGTGCGTGAGGGTGTGAGTGAGGGTGTGTGATGGTGAGGAGGTGTGAGGGTGAGTGAGGGGGGTGAGGGTGTCTTAGGATGTGTGAGGGTGAGAGGGTGTGAGGATGTGTGAGGGTGAGTGAGGGTGAGTGAGGGTGGGTGAGTGAGGATGGGTGAGGGTGAGTGAGGGTGTGTGAGGGTGAGGGTGTGTGAGGGGTGAAGGTGAGTGAGGGTGAGTGAGGGTGTGTGAGGGTGAAAGGGTGTGTGAGGTGAGAGGGTGTGTGAGGGGGTGTGATGGTGAGTCTGCAAAGAAACAGCAAATACCTACAAAACGTACCATTTCTAAATAACAGTTTAGATAAAGGTTGCTCTCCCACACATAACAAATAACCACACCACCCGAACCAGCTTTAGTATTAACTGCAGACATTTGATTTACAAATGGCCACTGAAGCGTCCCTTTATCAGCGCTGCTCAGTCTGCAGCACACATCACGTTTGCACCTACACGCTGGCCTGCCGCTTTTCACGAAATCGCTTTTCTTGGCACGAAAAGCAGGACATATTGTAGGGTGGAGGGAGTGACTGATGGGCTGAGAGCCCCTCCCTGCGAGGAGGAACCAGACCTTCAGCTATTGCAAAAATGCAGTAGTAAATGCAGCACTCACTGCTATGGAGCCCGGCATTGCTTTCCCACAGATCGCTCGCGGTGCACACGTCCATTTTGGACGTTCTGTTTTTGAAGAAATGTATAAGGCACTGCCGCTCACTTAATGTCAGAACAAACCAAAGAAAATTAGTAAGCATACAGATTGCAAATGGCCTGGGCACCAACTGATTTAGAATAAAGCAGAACACGCGTTTGAATGGTTTTCTTTGAAGCAGTGAACGTAAATGAGTTTGGAAAGGATAGCATTTCTTTCCTACCATTAAGCCAGTAATGTTCCGATATGTCCGTTCTGATGTAATGGTGATCATGGGGCAGTCCGGTAGAACGCGTGAACGCCGTGTCTTTGCCGAGGAAATCCGAGGCCGTTCCAGCAAAGAGATACCCATCTGCAAATAAAAAAAAACGGAAGTCAGGCACTTTTGCCTGAGACGGGGGCGGGGCCTGCAATCCAGCAGGAAGTCCCGCCCGCCGCCACAGCCGCCGCCGCCGAGGAAGAAGTGGAGCGATGAGACACTGAACACGCCGAAAAGAGCCCGGTAAGTGGTGGGGATGGGGGTCACGCGCGTGTGTATGTGTCTGGAGTGCGTGTGTGTGACTGTGGGGGAGGGGGGTGTGTGTGAGCGAGTGTCTGCCGTGTGCCTGCGTGTGCATGCGCTCGCCTGTGTGTGCGCATGCAGAGGGGTGGGGGGGTGGGGGCTGCCTATATGTGAAGCGCTCTGATACCTGATTCGGTTCGGGGCTGGGAAATAAAAAAAAAAAAAAAAAAAAAATGCTGAGTTACTCTGCGCATGCGCGGGTGAGACGCGCGCTCCCGCGGTCAAATCCGACACTGGGAAAGCTCGTGACACTTTGGTGTCCACTCTCCCAAATACGGATAGCATTAGTTGGCGAGCTGACAGCATTCATGCTTCGCATGAATGCTAACGTCAGCTCGCCCTAAAAAAGACATTTTTTCAAGTTATGAATCAAGTCAAACTCCACGGAATGGCAGAGAGGGAATCGAGGATTTTTTTGTAGTAAAACCTGGACTTAAAATAATGATCATTACCACTAAGTAACTGAACCATTACCTCCTCATGGATGTATGACGTTATAACGCATACTATTACTCCGCAGACCATTACAACGCGACTTTTACTCCGCATACCGTTACAACGCATAGCGCCTTGGGGCGCTGGATAGTGGTAAGTATAATTTACTATTCTAACTCCAGTCCCCGTGGACCCTAGGGAAGGTGTTGGATAGTAAATTATACTTATTCCCTATCCTAGAGCGCCCCCCAGCGCAATGCGTTGTAATGGTATGCGGAGTAAAAGTCGCGTTGTAATGGTAGTGCGGAGTAAAAGATCCGTTGTAACGGGTGTATACCCCTCCTCATACGTCTTCCTTTACACAGTCCTAACAATATGACAATATTACCAAGCAGGCTCAGAAGATCAGAAAAATAGTAACATTTTACGAAATGGAGGATTTTATGATGCTAAAATAACATAATTTATTCATGTGAAAAACCAGAAGAAACATATTTCATTCTTTCACAGAGCTCAAAACATTTGCAGATCATAACAAAGATCCAACTTGTAACTGATAATGAGATATAAATGTATTGGGAGATACCAAAGTGAAAGCATTTCAAATGTCACTTACGTATACCCCCTTGAAAGCTGCAGAAGAAGTGGGGATGGTGCTTGTGGAATGTCCCCATACTGAATTCAGTAACTTTGCCCCAGCTGACTGATAAGCAGTAATGATTGTAAACCTCTCTGGCCACTCAAATGAGGCCATTCTTTTAAGTAGATATAGGTCTATGAACACCCAGCGTATGGAGGAAAGGATAGGAACGATGATGGATTTTTCAGAACAAACAAGGGACTTGGCCACAAAACCACCTTGTCAGGTAAAAAAATCGTAGATAAGGCAAAGTTCCCAACAAAGAACTCCAATCAGATAATCTCCTGCCAGACAAAATGATCACCGATAAAATGACTTTAGCCCTCAAATATTTTAAAGGCATTAACTCCAGATGCAGGCTTCTGAACAAAGTGCTTAACGAAGAGCAGATCCAGAGGAGGATAAGAGAGTGGACCACTGGACATTGCAAGAAAAAACTCTTAAGAAGCTAAAATTCTAGTTCTAAAAATCCCTAGAACCCCCAAACCCCAGAAGGTTCTAATCGCAGGCCACTGACTGTTGTGAATAAAAACTGCTCAGCCTAAAATGAAATAATTACTCAAAAAATCCAGAATATTAATTAGTTCACAAGATACTGATTTAAGAGCTCTTGCTAAGTAACATGACACATAGTACCTCCACTGAATGGAGTAGGATTTGAGAGTACGAGGGCGACATGACTGCGTAATGTATCGACCCACTTCTAAACCACACACTATGACTTGTAAAGCTAGTCTCTCAATATCCAACCCATTAGCTGGAGGCGTGTCAGGGGTGCCTTGGAAGTGTGGCAATATTGGAATTCTCGATTGTTGGAATAACCATGTATATGAAGATTGACGTTTCCAGCAGAGGATAATCAGAAGAATCTCTGCTGTCTCTGACTTAATATTATGTATTACTTTAGGGGGGTGGTAGTCGGAAAAAGGGGAAGGCATAGAGAAGACCCCTGGGCCAAGGAATAAACATCACCTATTCCGTAAGCCTTGTGGCTCAGAGATAGGGAGCAAGTCAGTGGTAGGAGGGCATCTTGTTCCGAGGCAAACCGATCTAGCCATGGATGCCTGAAACCTCTTGCTGTCGATTGAAATAGAACAGGATCCAGACATAGATTGATTTGAGGAACATCGGACACATAGGATCTACAAGCGTACTCTTCCTCCACGGTTGTTTGCTCTCAAGAAGAGGAGATTCTTCTTTGCCTAAATCTCTGCCTTGCAAGTTAGACTTGAGACTCTGGAACCCCCCTAATGCTTCATGTACGTTTGGATAATCTGGTTGTCTATTCACACTCATACACCTCATCCTTTTATGATCTGTAATAAGTAAAGGAGGCATTACAATATTGCTAGCCATTTCCTCCAGTTGGAAGTGTTACCAGCTTCTAAAGGGCTCCATTACCCCAGAACTGTCTTCCTCTCCATAGTCTCACCCTAACCCAGTCCGCTGGGATCTCTTGTCACAACTATTGCTAGCCGCCAGTCCTAGTCCTCTCCCCCAGTTTTACTACTGATAAAATAAACCACTTGGAAGAGTCCTGATCTTCCTCTGCCTCTATCATAATAGAAACCAAGAAACATAACACAGGACCTGCAGAGTAGATTATAACCACCAGATAATTACAATGATATTTTTCAGTCCTCTCCCTCACTCTTCCTCCATTACACTAATGGGTGCTGCACCTCAAGTCAAGATCAGTGCACCCCTGTGGTCACTCATGAACAGCACCAAAGTGCATCCAAGATGAGTTAACAACAAATACAACACTCTGCCAACCACTCACTCCCACAGAGTACTGACAGTGTTGGGTGCTTCCTATATAAATACAATACTTAACTTCAATTGGTTCAAGTTGTCAACCACAAATCAGCTTTCAGAATGCACTTGTAGGCAAATGTGAAAAGTGTTTTTGCAGTTGGAAAAACAAACAAATCAGGGAGGCCCCCTTTAAAGATCAATCTGGGACCAGGGCAATCAAACGGAATGAAAGGAACAACGTCCCACGTTACAACAGACTACCCACTGAAGTCTAGTTGGTAATACACATAGAGACACATTTGCAGTTATAACAAACTGATATCTACTTATGAAAAAGAGAGGGATGCTAGTGCTAACAGAAAGAATCTTGAGCGAAGAGTTCCAGTGAAACAAATGGACTGTCACAAAATATTTAAGACTTTCATTAATTTTTTTTAGTATAGATATAGAGTTATTCTTCATATACTTTCTATATTCATGTCATAAAAAACAAATTGCATCAAATCACATAAACAATATCACATTGTAACAAGCATTGGCATAGCCAATAGGTCTCGCCTTTGGACCTTGTAAGTGTTTAACCACGCAACAGTTAATCTTGTTGCACCAAGGACATTGTGCTGCATAACTGAATACTTATAAGGTTCAAAAAGCGAGACCTATTGGCTATGCCAATGCTTGTTATATATATAGAAGATGTATCAATCAAGAACATTATCTCATAACGCACAGTCAGAATTTTTTTTAATATATGGCTAAAGTCATATCCAATTAATTCCGTTTAGTGAATCAGTTAAAAAGTCACAATTTATAGAAGCAATAACGTGATTAAAACAAATCATTAGAAAAGCAGAGAGAGAATACTTATCACTGTTTTAGTTATAATGATATGCATCCTATACCTTAAATGTATGGCATGCAATGTGTTACATTTAAAGATTGTAAGGTTCAGATGCAGAGGTCCTGGGATGTATATCAATCAAACAATTCTCTACAAAAAACAAATAAAAATAGGAAATGTAACGCAGAACATCCCAGTCATTTATATGTATTGCAGATGTATGTTTATTTTTGTGGCATATCGGTAGATTATTTCTATTCAAATGATACTAAATCATTCTGTCTCCCTGTGCCACATTTCCTACAATTCTTGAGTTCAAAATCATATTCAAAGAAGCAATACATTTAAAACACCCTTAACCACACCACTCTATACGGGGTTGAGTCCCCGGTAAAAAGCAGGAAACCCAGGGAAATCATTACCCAACAAGAAGTGTTGTGTTTCAAAACAGTTATTAGCATCAACAAAATACAGAATTAATTGAAAACCAAAGGGAATGGGCTCAACATGCCCATCACTATATCCGTGCAGACGAAGTAAAATGGTAGCAGCCATCTTAATAAGAAAATGAAATACGTTTTTCGGATCAGTTATTATCATCACAAAATCAAACACAGCTTAACTGCCTCTGAGAGCGCTCTACGATAAAATGCGGTAACCAAAGGGAATTTGCTCAACATGCCCAAATAGATGGAATGAGAAGATGGCCGCCATCTTGGTAAGAAAGTGAACTAAATAGATGGAGCACTGTTCACAATTACTCTTAAGCCTCAGCGTCTCATGACCCCTAAAGTTGTGTGCAAGGGCCAACTAATAACAGTTCCCGTTTTTTCTTTCACCTATCAAGCATCACCACTACCGAGTTTCTTTATCTTATATATATATATATATACATGGTCGCGCAATCATGTACAGCACGTGACCAGAAAGACGTGTAATTTACGCGATGTCAAAACTTATAGTTAGTTTAGTCATAAAATAATAATAAACGCTAAACTATGAAATCAGTCTCCTGTTGAAAACCGCTTCTGTATTTTTTACGGGTCATCACACAAACAAATACCGCATGTGCCTAAAATATCATGTAAATAGCGTATAATGGTTTAAAAAAATGAAACCATCAAGCCAAGCTCTCCTGTGCAGAAAAATAGCATGTGAGATACATATGCGGTCGTCTCTGCAATATTTAACCGCATGAGTCAATACTGTCCCAAGCTTGACTGTGACAAGGGCGGCCATCTCGTTTTTGCTGGGGCCACGACGCACCCTGCAGTTAGAAATGATAGCGGACCAGAGAGGGAGCATGTCTAAAAGGAGTACTGCATCCTGATTGGCTGAGGAGCCGACGCGGGAATCGAAACTAGTGGTGCGCGCGCACCAGAGGAGCGGGGGCAAGGGAGCGCGAAGACGCCGAGACGAGGTAAGGGATGTGTGTGTAAGCGCCGGGGGTTCTCTGTGTATGTGTGTGCGTGCGTGTGTGTATGCGGGGGGGTTCTGTATGTATGTATGTATGTGTGTGTGTATGCGTGGGGGGGCTGTATGTGTGTTGTGCATGTGTTGTGAAGAGCCTGTTGATGCGCGCGACCTGATCCCGGCAGGCTGCTGCTGCTGCTGCTGCGTGCGCGTGACAGTCTGTTGTCCTCTCCGGCTCCCTTTGAGTCCTTGAAAGCCGGAATGATAACAATAGTCTCGCTCTGCGACAGCAGGCCTTTGGCCTGCAATCGCAGGGCGAGACCTAAAAACGACAACTAGACTTCAGTGGGTAGTCTGTTGTAACGTGGGACGTTGTTCCTTTCATTCCGTTTGCAGTTGGAAGGCCTGTGATTCACAACATCACAAGTTTTGCAACAACGGAAGGACACTCGCAGTGCACTAATGGTTCGTTGCAAGTTTGAAAGGTCTCTACAACCTGCAAAGTACCTTTTGCGACTTATAAATCACAAAGAGTAGTCGACGTGAAAGTGGCATCCGGCTTCTTATTCGATTTGAAGTGTGATGTATCAGTGGTTTTTCTAATTAACAAGGTGGAAACTGTGTCTTGGGAAAAAATGTTCAGTGGCCCTTTTCTGATTTTGGGGGCATCTCTTAACTCGCCAGTTAGAGCGAGCAGGTGCCAATTTGATTAGTTGACGCTCTAGTCTTCCTCTATGAGTAGACTATTTAAATCGAATGCCAGTGCGACCACGCAGCAGGCATGCCAGAAAGCCTGTCTGCGCCCGTCTGCACACGGACTCCGCCATGCACCAGGACCTCTGGTCATTTTCCCCCCCATGTGCAATAGAGAAGCATTGATTCAAGCTAATCCCTCAGGTAAGCAGGCTCACTGTAATCATTTTCATTTTAGTGAGAGTGCAGAGTATTTTTACTGCAGCAATTGGAACTTCACCTGTAGGGTGGAGAAATTGCTGCCTGTTGATAAATTAAGGCAGTGCCCTGATCTTAAAGCAAGTTCCTTGAGTTGCTTTTTGATTAATTCTCGTTCTCTTATTAAACATAAATACGAGTTTTTAGAGTTCTTTTGGCCAGACGTATAACGGCTCTTAACGGGCCATTTGCAACCGCTAAATAGCCTTTTCACATGTACTAACTGTATTTTGCTAGTCAGTAAACTATTACTGACTCACAAAATAGGGTTTGCGAGTCGCTGTTAGGAAGGGGCAGGCCAGGGCGTCCTTTCCTAATAGCGAGTCGCAGGGGGATGTACGATTGTTTTGAGAACGAATGCAGTCGCAAATCAATTGCAGTTTACCACCTACTTCAAGTAGGTGATAACCCATTCGCATACGAGAAAGGGACCCTAGGGGACCTCTTCCTCTTGGCGAACTGTTTTTTAGGAGCAGGCAGTGGTCCCAAGGACTACTGCCTACCCTTAAAAACAGAAATGTTTCATTTTTCTTTTTGAAATGCATCCTGTTTTCCTTTAAGGAAAACAGGCCGAATTAAAAAAAAGTTGCTTTATTTAAAAGCAAACGCAGACATTGATGTTTGTCCCCAGCAGGCCACTATCCCTGTGTTATTGTCCATTCGCAATGGGTCGCAAATTGCGACCTACCTCATGAATGTTAATGAGGCATGTCAATTGCGACCCCATTGGAAATCACTAATGTGTCGGCTTTAGTCTAGACTCATCGGCTTCAAAACCTGCAGTAAATAGGATAGGAAGTATAAAAAGTGCCCTGTCTGGAATAAGATGAATAATAAAGACTTGGTTGAAAGTTTTGAAGCCTTGTTGCCGCTGCTAACGATGATCCGAATGAAGCAGCAGCAAGGTTTACTGAGTGGATAAATGAGGCTATTTTCAAGTTTGTGCTGCTAAAAAAATTGAAAACTTTTATTAATTGTCTGACTGCACCATGGTTCTCTCCTAACATTAGGGCCATGAAACAAAAATGTCACAGGCAAGAGAAAGCTTGGAGAGCTGATTATAGTGAAAGTGTAACATTCAGATATAGAGAAATAATTCTGGAGTACATAAAAATCATAATTGAGTGGAAACCCAAGTACCATACTGAGAAAATTAACTTGGCTGCAGACTCTTAGAAAGAGCCTTTTGAAACCGTTAAGGGTGCTCATTAGCCCCTATCCTACGAATGGTCTCCTCCCAAGCCCGATTTTTTTTTGATAAACTGGCAGCTTCTTTTAAAGACAAAGTGGAGGCAGTCTACAGTGAATTTGATCTTACTCGATCTTCATCTGATTTAAGTATAGAGCCTTTTCCTTAGATCTCCAACAACGCTGAGCTCTGCATATTTCCCCCCTTGACAACAGAACAATTGGTCAAGTTAATTTGTCACACTAAGGCAGGAGTCCCCTCAGATCCTTGACCGCCTAAGTACTGCATGACATTTGCTGACAAGATAGCTCCGGTTCTCACTATTTTGTTGAATTCTATCATCAAAGTGGGTCTTTTCCCTGTAGAAAAAAAGCCTCAATTCTTTCCCCAACTAAAAAAGCCTTCTCTTGAAAAACTATCTACCTATATCACGGCTACCATATTCAGCGAAGGCTTTTGAGAAACATCTTAATAAAATGATGTCAACATATTTGGAGGAGAATAATTTCTTGAACAAGGCACAGTATGGCTTTAGATCAAGCTATAGTACTGAGGCTGGCGTGGTTGTGGTCTCAGAAGAGATTAGACTCCTTATGGATGACCGTGGGAGGGCTGCAGTGGGATGCGCTGTCCTTTTGATCCATCCGCAGCCTTCAGCATGGTGAGCCAACTGGTCCTTCTGGAACGTCTGGCACAAATTGTGATTGCTGGCTCGGCTCGCGATCTTTCCTAACAGATAGAGAGCAGACGGTGACCCTTGGGGAGTTTAATTCAAAATCTTTTTCCCTACCTTGTGGGGTTCCCCAGGGGTCATCTTTCAGCCCTAAGCTTTTTTTAATATCTATGTCCCCCCAGCCAAGTTGCTTCATTCCTTTGGATTTGCCACAGTATCATATGCTGATGACACCCACATTGTCCTCTCGCCCTACCAGTTTCTAAAGTTAGGAACCTAGATTTAGTCTTTAATGCTGAGCTGTCATTTGTGGATAAGATCAACAAATTGACTTCGTCTTTGTTTTTCATGCTAAAAATGTTTGAGGAAGGTGCTGCCTTTTATTCCCTTGATATGCAAAAATCAGTTGTCATTGCTTTAGTTTTATCTAGGCTTGATTATTGTAATGCCCTTTATTTGGGCATCAAACAGAAGTCATTAACCGCATGCGCGCTAGCGGGTTTTCCCGCTGTGCGCTGATTTTTGAAAATCGCGCTGTTTATGACAAAGCCAGCTCGTCATCCGCGTAGCGCAGGTAACGCCCATGACGAGCTGGCTTTGTCATTAGCGCGGAAGGGGTTAAATAAGCTTTAGATGCTGCAGTGTGTAGCCGGCTGCCTTCTCAAGAAAATACCAAAGTTTAAGTCTGTATCGGGTGCCTTGAAAGACCTTTATTGGCTCCCAGTTAGGAAAAGAGTTGCCTTTGAGGCTCTGTGTCCGGCACATAATGCTTTGCATGGAATTGGACTAGAGTATCTTAAATAAAATTTAGATGGTACTCTCCAAAAAGACTGCTGCGATCTGCCACTTCAAATTCAGTAATTGTTAAAGAATTAAGAAAGCTTCATAGGGCGATTGACGTTTTGTTTATTCCACCTGCCAACTCTGGAGCATATTGCCCATGCATCTCAAATGCCAACTTCATTTTCCCAGCTTTCGTAAACACTTAACATTTTGGCTGTTCTCGCTTTCTTTATAGTTTCTGTTTGTTCCCCGGTTTATGGTTTTAGGGTTCTTCGCAAGATCATGCTAACGCCACTACACACAAAGGCATTTGTGTGCTTTAGAAGTCTCTTAAATTAAAAAAATCTCATATCAAAACCTGGCAAAGGAATAATTGGTCCCTGGTAGCACAGTAATTTCGTATGATGGTTTGCCCACAGAAAAACATCCATACATGTAAAAGTCTCTATACGAGTCACTGTTTTCATACAGTCAGCCCACGTGCTGCCATTTGTGTCCTAAACATTTTTGACACAGTCAGCTTGTTTATGACCGGGCTGTTTATAGCTCCAGAGAGCTGTATACTCCGAATGTCACTAGCTCAAACTCCATCAGGATGGTGATAATATGTGTTATATAAACGGAAAGGCATAGTTCATTTGCTGGTGAACTAATATTTAAAATGTTTTTTTTATCATATAATATACAGCATTTAACACGTCACTTGCCGTAACTCGTGATACCGTAATACGGTGTTAAACTAAGTGCTGCGTGAGAAAACTTGGAAAAATTGGCAACCTATCCCGCGTGTGGAGTACTGAATAAACTGGAAAGAACAAAAAGTTAAAATACCGAATACAATATTGGCAGAAAAGGTTACAGAGTATCATATGATGGATGAACTATTGAACAGCCACGAAGGCTTCTATTTGCTGTGCATCTGACTTGGGGCGAGAGTTCGCCTCATCCTACCCTATTGTCTAAATTTGAGGGCCACAGGGCAAGGCTCGATGTCAGGCTGCACGCACTATACTAAATGATGGATAAAAATTGTGGAAAAGGATTATAAAGGTGTGCATCCCGATATCCCCGAATTGAGAAAACTTGGAGGCATAAGCATAACCCTCAAAACGGAATCACTTACGCCTTACGCAGTTACACTTACGCAGTGGCGTAAAGTGAAATGGTGCCCCTCCCCCGGCAGAATGTGGAGGAACTCCGGAGTCTTCCACGACTCACAGATGTTGTTTGACCTTGGCCGGGACTGAATGTGCCCCCCCCCCCCCCCCTTGGGATTCGGGTGCCCTTGAAGGGTCGGGCCCCCCTGCGCTCGCTGCGGTGGCTGCAGGGCCTTGTTACGCCCCTGCTTTTCCGGGCAGAAGAATTAATGGCGTCGTTACACGAGCTCCTTTTCAAGTTCTCTCAGAGGGCGCTTGCTGCTTTGGCTTCTCGTGGAGCCAAGTGGCCCCAGGTACTCCCAGGTACTGTGGTGTCGGATGCCAGTTTGTCGTAGTTCTGCAAACTGCGATTGACGCCTCTTTAGGGTGAGGCATGGGCGTGCCGGCTGCCAGGACACAT
Organism: Lissotriton helveticus; assembly: GCF_964261635.1. Lineage (NCBI taxonomy): Eukaryota > Metazoa > Chordata > Amphibia > Caudata > Salamandridae > Lissotriton > Lissotriton helveticus. The sequence continues at coordinate 154,819,279 of NC_136068.1, read as the reverse complement.
TTTGTTCAATGCCACGCGAGGGACACGCAATTGCACAACAGGATAGTAGGGGAAAGGTGACTGGGCTGCTCGCCAGTAACAAGTAACATGCCATGGTTATGGCAACCGGCTCACTTCCCAGCAGCTGATTCAAGCGAACCCTCCCTGTGCTGTTAGGAAGAAGCATGCACATGCAGCCCCACCACTGACCGCACAATCCAGCTGTTACCTTGCCCTACTTGAACTGTAGGCCGCGTCTACAAAGACCCCTAGGTTAGCAATTTTTGGCGTGAGTAGCTCGCACTGCCCCAGTTTTCTTCTGTGTACTCTGTCGCTTCTTCTCCTTAGAATTTTAAATGTGTTAGGAAAATTACTAGTTCCAGGCTGGAAAGTTTAAATAAGCAATCATTGACAAAAATCGTTTAGGCATTTGTATAGTAAAACCTTTTGTGAATTTTCACTGTTACACAAAGTAGAGGAACACTTGGAACACAAATACAACACCGCAGACGCGGAGAGACGTGGAATTGGAGAAAGGGGGAGAGGGTGGTGTAGAGACATGCAGTCCTTACAATTTATATTATAGAGCAGTGAATGGCACATATAGTCCAGTTCTAAAGAACTCGGTTAACTTTGGAAGGATGAAAAGCAGAGTTTGCATGACTCCTACTCTAACTTGTGATCTGCAAGATGTACATACCACTCTGAAACACGTGATGGATCCTCTGACCCATCTTAATGGACTTCACCAGGGGCATAGTTTGGGGTGTGACACCCTCCAAATAAATGCATTCGTGGTTTGGTAAATGGGTTCTAAGTCAAGTGTGTCGGTTTTTCTCATTGTGACTGGTAGGTGAATTTCAAAATGTGAAAACAGATAACCCAGAATCAATACCGGCTTACCTGCTTGTCCACATTGTGTGATCTTAGGCAAATATTTTATTTCACAGAGCCTCCTTGTTCCACATATTTTACACATTTTAACATTTGAATTCAGGACGAGCTGTATAAGCACCTCTAACGTTTGCATTAGTTTACTGTAATGTTGCTCCATCTGGAATAAGAATCTAGGTCACATTTAGGGATTACACGACGACTGACTTGCCTCTTAATTCACTAATGGCGTTGTTGCTGGGGACGACACATGAATGTTTCTGAAAACAATTTTTAATAAATGTTTATCAATGCAGTGATATAATGGATGTCTTAAGGTGAAACACTTCCACGTGTTAAAGAAATACACTTGTTTTGAATTTGATGAGACTTTATCAGATGTTTACATCATGTTTCTTGCAAGATATATATGACAAACATTTTCATGTCTTGGCTCGGACACAAACTCTCAGAGTCAAGCTAGGCTCTAGGCTCAGCTCCGGCTCGTCCTAATAATTTGCCTACCCACCTGCCTCTATTTGTGGCTCGGCTTAGTACACCGTCAGTCACTTGATAAAATCATTGGTAAAAGGTTTGGACGAGAAACATGGAGCCCTGCCTATAGGGGCGGCCTGCTTTAACATCTACAGTGGGGGTGGAGTTCTTGATGGGCCTCTTCTGTCCGCAGCTCGGCAGAAAAAGACCCATCATTTAATGAAAGGATTGGTGGGTAAGTGAATGGAAGGATGGATGTATAGGTGAAAGGGTGGATTGATTGAGTGAAAGGGTGGATGGAGAGATGGCAAGATAAATGAGTGAAAGGATGGATGTGAAAGAATGAGTGGATGGATAAGTGAAAGGGTGGATGGATGGCTGAGCGAAAGGATGGGTGGGTGGGTCAATTGATATATGGATGGATGGACATAAACCACAGCAAGGAGCTCTTCGCCATTGTGAAGGAATTCTTCAACTCTGCAGCTACCGGGAAAAACATCAGCCCCTCCCAAGAACCGTGTGACACCCTGGTGGACTTCTTCCACAAGATCACAGCCATCTAGAAAAAACTTAAAACCCCAACTGCTGCCGCAGACATCAGCCTACTCACACCCACAAACCCCGAACACCAGTTAGGACCCTCTCACAACTCAAGCCACAATCTTCATCATGAACTCCGTACACTCAGGAGCACACACGGACCCATGTCCCCCTCAACATCTTCAACCTCAGGAGCAAGATGATTGGCGACGAGCTCAAGAAAGTCCTGAACGCCTCCTTCACCACGGCCTACCTGGGTGTCTTTTTGTCCCCTGATGCGGCACTAGCACGGACACGTGTCTTGGAGAATGTTTGGCTCATTTGAGAGAGGATGTTAGGGTCTTGGTGGTCTTATCTCCCTGACTGGTTGGTTGGCAATTTTTAAAATATTTTCATTGCCCAGGTTTCTGTACCAGAATCTTCTGTATGACATTCCACACACTGGTTCTGAAAACTTAATTCCATTCTTAACGGCTTACTCTGGGAGGGTGGGACCCCGCCTCCACCCCCCCATATTCCCCAGAGTAAATGCTTTCAATCCACTTACTGTTGGGGTATTTCTGCAGCAGATATTGAATCATATTATCGTGCGTTACATCTGCTGATCATCAATTACTGGTGGTACGACCTTCAGGCGACCCCACCTTTATGTCTGAGAGATGGGAGATACCCCGTTTTGTCTTATATCCATATGACGGGGGCAGCAGTGGTGATCTTATTCAGGGGACTAGAGTAGTCCTGAATCAGTGGAGAAACTCGCTTCATCAGGTGGGATGGTGGGAAGGCTGATGAGTGGACACCGCTCTGGTTGAGCCGTAGGTGGCTGTGCTGGAATGCTTTCGGAAGTGGGACCTCACAGGGATCTCTACCTGTTGCGGAGATTCTGCTGGTAAAGCAGAACTGTGCGTTAGGATGACAGGACGTCAGAATGTAAAAAGTGAGTCTCTCTACGTCAGTATATGTCAGTCCAAATCCTGGCTAGCTCACAGTGCCTCACCTGAACTCCTAACCTTCGCAGAGTAGTAGGTGATTTTGACAACCTAGAACATGACCCTCAGGTCCCCAAGGGAACCCTGGAAATAGATCATCACCTTTCGTGTCTCACTCATGCATATCCTTAGAAAACAAAAGAAAGACAAAAAGAAAATGTACAATACATTTATTGAAACTATCGTAGTCTATTATGAAGCAAATGTGCTGCGATTATTAAACAACATAATTAGCATTACTATCAGGCAGCATAAAATAAACATCCCCACCATGGCAAATTATCTATCTATCTGTCTAGGCGTACTTTGTGAGCACAGGCATATATATATAAGTAGTCTCTGGGCTTGGCAACAGAACTCATACCTGGTGCATGTAGTTAGTTAGGCTGCATCATAATTGTAAACTCAGTCTGTGCTGGCATTCGTTCCAAGACCAGTGTGTCTTACAGAATTCTCCTCTCTGCCCCTAAGGGGATGAGACACAGTTTATATGATAAGAACTACTGTTTGGAAAGCTGGAGCTGCGCTACGCTGTTATGTCTAAAACGTTAGGAGCTGTTGCTGACCGGGCAAAGAAAACAGTACACCATATTGTAATGTATTCTAGGCAACGTTGGACAAAATGTGCAGCCTGAATCCCAAGAAGATTCACTAACTAACAACATTTACAGCATATTCCTAAAATAACGCCACAAAACCAAATGTATTACGTGTGGCTGTGAATATCAGACGCAGCCTAAAACATCTAATACTCAAAACTAAGGGAGAACCAAAGGAGGCCCAGAAGTGAAATCACTACATACCCTGGGTGATGTCATGAGCGGGACGGTACTTAAGTCCTTTCAGACCATGCAGGTGGAATACGAGCTTCATTGTAGTCAGTCCCATCGCTCCCTTCACCCTGTCATGCTCTGACCCTGTACTCTGTAACCCTGTCTGACCTCCCTGAATTTAACCCACTGGAGGGCAAACTTATCATGGGAGACCACAAGATTCCAAAGTTATATCAGCCACTTACGTCCAACCCCCCAGATGTATTCCTTGCTCTCAGGGGGCGTAGGAGGCTGATGTAGGGGTGCTGGAGAACGAAGATTCGACCAAGGCCCTGGGGGCGCTGTGGGAGGCGGCCATTGCAGCCAGACTTAGGCTGATCCAGCTCAAATACCTCAATATGGTGTACTTCACACGCCACCGACTGTGGTGGATCGGGGTGATTGCTTTCCCGACTTGTCCGATGTAGTGTGGAGGATGGAACATTTTTACACACAGTATGGGGTTGCCCTGCCCTGGATCGATTCTGGCGCCAGGTGACATCTTGCCCGGGCAGGGTCTTGTCGTGGTCAGTTCCGAAGGACCCGAAACTTATTCTCCTCCATATCACCGACACTCTGGGTGGTAATAGGTATAAGCTGTAACTTTTGTTTTTAGGCATGACTTTGGCAAAGCCAGATATAGCGTGGGAGTGGAAGGCCGTGGACACCGTCACCCCCCATCCCTGGTGCTATGGAAAAAAGTGTTGAACCACTGTATGGGCCTGGAGGTGGCAGTGTACAAGGCTAGAGGTTGTCCGCAAAAACATTCCAAGATTTGGTAGGTGTGTGCGGATTATAGAGATAACGAGTTAGAGCCTCACGGGATAGGGGGCGTTTGGAAGGGGGTGGAACAAGTGATCTGATTTTTAAACTTGTGGTTTCTTTTATTGCTAGAAAGTGGGTGGGGCGGGGCTGGGTGTGCAGGTATTTGCTTTTGTTTATGCCTATTTCTCTCATGTTTTTTTTCCTTTATATGTCGGCCCTCCAGGCCATGTTTATAATTCAAAATCAATAACATTAGTTAATAAAGGCAGACCAGACAATGGCTTCTCAGGCTGGAGAGAGGATCAGTAGAATGAGCCAGCCCCTCCATGGGTTCACACGTGTCTAACCTGTGCACTTGGGGAGTAGAATGTTTCCCTTCTCTGTCTTATTGGTTGGAACTGGGTCAGCAAAACATGAAGTTGAAAAAAACTGGATTTTCTAAAATAAACAAAACATTTTGCTCAATTACCAGGGCCATAACATACACCTCTGCTGATCAGCGATGTGAGGGGGTGGGTAGTCTGTGAGCCCCGAAGGAAGCCTCCACAGCTTGTTTGTACTTAGTTTGTTGGTGTGGGTGTGTGAATTTGCCTCAAGTTAAACTGCTGTATACACCATGCTTTTTGAGGTCACTATGCTGGCCTACAGCTGAACAGGACCATGTTACTTTCTCTTTCTGTCTGAGCTAGAGAAGACCCCTACGAGATTTGAGACAGCTCCCATATGATATGCCTGGGCAGCCGAAAGGCGTGAACGCTGGTGGGAACAAATACAGTGTTCTGTTTCTGTAAATACATTGCTTTAGGGGTTGCAGAATTTTAGTGTAGCACATAATTATCATGTAAGTTTGACTCACTCTCATAATAGTGCCCTGAAACTAGGTAAGTGGTGAGCTTTGAGTGCTTGACATTATCAATTCTGTTGGTTTGGATTGCTGCAAGGTAAAGGAGTGAGCTCCTCAGATTTGTGAAGTTACAGAAACAGATGGCGCATTCGCTTTTAAGGTCCCGCCTGCGACAACGCATGTGGTGCAAGCACTCTCGCCTGTAAAAGATAATGTACACAACAAGGGGCTTGCAACCTGCCCACTGCTTAACAAATTATTGGTTTCAATGTCACTCTTATTTGCTGCCTTCTAATTGGCCAGCACGTGCTGGCTTCACTAGCACTTCTTTCGGCCAAGTACTAATTGCTTTAGCTTGATTGCTGTCCTTCCGCTGATTGCACTGTAATTGAGGCACTACTTTTATTTTTTCTTCTTCCCTGCCGTCCTTGTTCAATCTCTTGCCGTTTGTTATACAATCCCATACACACGTCAAATATGCCCTTTTCTCTTTTGAAATGGATATTTATTGGGCCAATAAATGTTATTTCCTTTTATTGTGACAATAGTTCAGTGGATTAGCTTCAGGAAGTTGTTTTGGGGGTGGACCATCCCCAAATGAACTCATTCAAGGCTTGAAGTTGGGTCTGGCTTGCCCTGAGTTGGGCCTGCTTTCTCTGTGCTGGTTTATCTTGTTGTGAGCCAAGAATGAAAGGAAGAACAATGACCTGTGATATAAATGTGAGGGAGAGAGAGACAGACAGTCAGACCTAGATACTCATCTGGCGGTTGAAAAAAATAATCTTAAAAGTGGCTTGGAATCCACCCATTAATAACCTTTACTTACCATTTATTTGCATTAACATCACTCTAATTGTATTGTATTGTATTGTATTGTATAGAGAATTTATATAGCGCAAAAAACGGTCACCCTGCGGGTATCCTGGCGCTTAGACTTTAGACTAGTCAGCACGTTGGTAAACCTAAGCTGGCAGTGAAAGATCTAATTGTCCGCCCTTGGAAATAACCAGGTTTTCAGATTCTTTCTGAAACAGGTCAGTGAAGTGGCCAGTCTGATGGTCTGGGGCAGGACATTCCAAAGACTTGTGGCTGCCACGCCAAAGGCTCTGCCCCCCATCCTAGTTTTCTTAAATCTGGTCATCCTTATCAGGTTTGCATTAGAGGAGCGGAGCTGCCTTTTCGGATTATGCCAGGTAAATCTTTCCTGTAGTGGGATGGGGGCCCAAGTCATGCGCCGCTCTATACACTATACAGAGAGATTTAAAACAGATTCTCTCTTTAACAGGCAACCAGTGTAGGTCTCTCAGGGCTCTGTTCGTAGAGGCACTATGTTGCCTGTTCAATGTCAGCTTTGCTGCCATGGACTGGACTCTCTGCAGTCTCTGTAGGACGTACTGCGGTGCTCCCAAATACAGAGCATTGCAGTAGTCCAATCTGCTAAGGATTATGCTCCTTACTACAAGCGAGCGAGTATCTTTCGGCAGAAGCGGGAGGATCTGACGTAATATCCGCAACAGAGAGAAACAGACATTAGCAGTTTTGTTTACCTGGGACTCCATTTGGAGACTACCATCCACTAGTACCCCCAAGTTGCGCACCGTTTTAGCAGGAGCAAGGGGATCTTTCTCTGGGAAGAGCTTAAACTCCAGCATTGGATGTTGGTGCAGTCTGGTGGGCGGGCACAATATCACCTCTGTTTTTCCACCATTAAATTGCAGAGAGTTTTGCCTGAGCCAGCCCACTGTCTGGAGCATACACTCCTGGACCTTTTCCAAGGATACCGCCTGTTTCCCTTCCAGGGAGAACACCAGTTGGGTGTCGTCCGCGTAGTTAACGAGGTCGATTCCATAAGACTTGATTAACAAGAGTAAAGGACGCAGGTAGATGTTAAAGAGGATGGGACTTATCGCAGACCCTTGCGGAACTCCATGAAGTACAGGAGACTGACTGGACTCAAACTGTGGCTAAGTCACAGTCTATTGCCTCTCTGAAAGATAGGATTGTAGCCACTGCAAGGCTCGACCTTTTATCTCCAAGTTTTTTAGTCTTTCCATCAGTACTGTATGGAACACCGTATCAAATGCGGCCGACATGTCTAGTAATACTAGAACAGAGAAATCCCCCCTGTCGGCACGCATCCGTAGATTATCCATTACGGTGACCAAAGCAGTCTCAGTACGGTGGCCCGGACAAAAGCCAAAATGATCACTATATAGTAGCTGATTATCCTCTAGATAGCCTGACAACGTTTTACTGACTAATTTCTCCAGGAATTTAACAGGGTAAGGCAGAAGGGATATAGGTCTGAAGTTGGCCAGGACCAGTGGATCTAGGGAGGGTTTCTTAAGCAGAGGTGTGACTACTGCCTGTTTCCAAGCCTCCGGAACCACTCCTTCTTCCAGGGATTGGTTGCAAATTAATCGCAGCCAAGGAAGGGTTTCCTTTCCAGAAACTTTCCAAATTCTATGCGGGAGCGGATCCTGGGGGGAGCCCGAGGTGATACTTTGGGCTAATTTGACAAAAAGGTCCTCTGAGAGGACTTGAAAGTTTTCCATGCTTTTGATTGCTCACCATGTTGCCTGCTTTCATTTTGCATGTCTTCCTGCTTTGCCTGTCCATGCCGTGGAGCATGCCCCAAGTACAGCTTCAATTCACTGGCCAGTATTTTCCATAGGCAACGCACTTCGGAAGGTACTTTTAAAAATTTGCTGTCTAGCACACCATACGAGTGCATCTGCAGCCCGTCTCTCCCCTCCCCGGCACTCTTCCCACATCGTTGTTAGCACCTTCTGCCATTCGCTATTGAATCCTCATTATTGCTTCCTCCCTATTGCTAGCCTGTCCCCCACCCCCTCCTGCCTTGCTGCTTAACCTGTCGCCCCACTCATTTCTCCTATCACTGCTTGCTCTTAGGGGATCTATTTAAACGCGCCTTCTCCCACAGTCTGTGTAGCACTAGCCTCACCGAAGCTCGGTATTTGAGCCTCTTAACCCAGGAAGGCATTCGAAAATGTTGCCAGTGGGACAGGGAACAAGCAGGTAGTGTGTGGCACTGTAGTGGTATTTACATAGTGCTTGGTATCCTTGATGAGGCTCTGCAATGCTTTATCAAAGCACATCTGGTGAAGAGAAGGGCCTCCATGCCGTGGTGTAAATTTCAAGTCTGTCTCATCTTGCATACACACCAAACATCACAAAACCTCTCACGTTGAACACAACACACACACCAAACTGCACATGAGTTCACCAGTCGCACACTCTCACACACACACTAAATCGCACACAACCTCCCACACGCCTAACAATACACATATTCCGGACTCCACATAAGCACAGCAGCCGCACACTCTCTCACACACTAAATCGTACACAACTTGGGCACAAGCAATCCCTTGTGAGAAAGATGTCCCTGAAAGAACGAAAGGACTCGAGCAGAGGCAGTAGCGTAATTACTCGGTGCCCCTGAAAGGCTGCCAGTAGAAGGGTGGATTAAATCCATGTTAAGCCGATGCCACTGCACGTCAGGCTATTTCCTTTACATTTAAATAAACAACAACAAAGTGTTGGACTTTGAAGGGGTCAGATTTACTATTCACCTCCAAACTGGGCAACAGTAGGGAAAGTGTTAAATTTTGTACCAATCCAATCAGACAAGCAATAGAAAAAGGTAAAGAATTTAAACATTTGAATTTGCCATTGCCAACCCTGAGCAATAAAAACATAAAATGACATAAAATCCAATTATCAAAACTTAAAAATATAAAAAAATGATCACCACAAAAATATTATCATATTTATCACTTAAAATAAACATACAGTAATTATTAATATAACTGAAAGTTAAATTGAAAACATTAATTTTTATTTATCTATTTAAAGCATTTGTGCATTGATTTTTATATTATTATTAATGTACAAAATATATATCAATGCAAAAAATGAAATGCCTAAAAACTTATATACCTATACAAAACATTAAGCATTAATGTTTAACATTCTACCTAATTACAAAATATATACATTTACAAAATGAACAGAAATATATGCACTCAATATAAAATATAAAAACAGTTCACAAAATGAACTAAGAATTTCACCAATTAATAAAAAATTTTTTTTTGTCAAACTTGTGTTTATTGAATTTTTGCACAGTAATAAAAACAATCTTGATAATACATTTTCCAGAGACCTTCGGATATCGCTTATAGGTGGCTAGTTATTGATTACATAGTCTTTCAAGAAATCTGCCATCTTCGTAACATTCAAACATCTCGTATTATCTGCAAACCTGTACATGGTCTTTGTAACATTGAATAATGTGCGTATTCGGAATACACTCTTTAAGATTTCAACAGAACACTTGTTGATTCACACAGCGACAGAGTATATCCGACAAGGCGTAGATAAGGTGGAATTGCCATATAGCACAACACTCAGCACCTTTCCCTGTTTGAAGTATAATAGTATAGGCACAGTTTCATGTAGTATAAAGGCACAGTGTATAGCATATAGAGTAAGCTTAAACACTCAATCCGCCTCTCGGTGCGCGACCAGTATCAAATTGTGCCCTTCCAACTTGGAAGGTACCCTACCCCTAAACGAAGAAAGCCCTCTCCCTCCCCCCTTCAACAAATTTAATAAAATAATGGTGGTGTCAAGTGCGTGGTGTATCGAGTAGGTTAGTCACGTTGGAGCGGTGGGACAAGTTCCAGTGTGGATAACGTCTATCCTCTCTAGGGAACCGCCTAGGTGTGCCACTTATGGCAGTTTCTTATGTTCGGGGCCTGCGGACTAGTATTGAAAGAGATGCATATATCGGATGGAGCGTGGGCAGACTGGCAGAGGCAGCCCTTGGGTAAGATAAGAGACTAGTGGTCTCCATTTGTATTCAACATTTTTGTAATCGTCTCTGAAGATATCCGTCACTCTCTCTAGACAGAGTATCTTCCAGAGTCTAGCTTGCCACTTCGAGAGGGTGGGGGTCTGCTTTCCTCTTCCAAGCTGATCGCGGTTTTGGCCGCCCCTAAACAGGACCATAGAATGGCCTTGTCCATTTTGGTTTGGTGCGCCAGAGATGGGTCCCTGATGCCCAGGAGCACTCTCTCAATAGTAGTTGGTATGGGATAACCCAACATGGTTTTGATATGGACTAGTATCTCCCCCCAGAAGGGTCTGACCGTGGAGCAGTCCCACAAGATGTGTTGAAAGTTGCTGAGTAAGCCACAGCCCATCCAACACATATTGGATGTGTTTGGAAATATTCGTTTAAGCTTGGTTGGGTAGAGATACCAATCCAGCATGGTTTTCATGTGTGCTTCTAGTAGTTCTAGGTAGTGGTTAAATTTAGCTGTGTCTGACCATATCCCGGCCCATTCTGTCTCAGATACGTCTCTCTGAGTTATTCCTTCCCACATGGCCATATATCTAGGTCTCGGTGAGTGAGTGGTGGTAAGCACGGCCTTATATAGGTAGATTACCCCCTTCATAGAGATAGCTCTTTGTACAAATTTTTCAAATCTAGTCTTCGGTCGTGTGGCAGCGTCACGGATCTGGGTCAGATCCCAGTGTTTGAGTTGAAGATAGTGATAGTGTTCATCTGGGCCCAGGTGGAACTCCCTCCGGCAGGTCGCAAAGGTTAAAATATCATAGTTATGAAAGAGGTCTTGCAGCATAAGACAACCTCCCTCCCTCCATGCATAAAAGGGACCCTCGCAGAGAGCTGGTGGAAAGGCCTGTTAGAAGTGTATCTGTGTGTGCGGTGAGGGAAATTTAGTCCATTCGTCTCCCCCGGAGATTGAGTCCCAAACCTTCAAAGTAGTGTGTGTGGGGATGCTAATATAGACATTGGCTGGTCTGTCCCAGATCTTCCTCCCTGCAATATCCCTATCCATGTGCAACCAGTGTTTTTCCGATGCCCATTTGGACCATTCCGTCACTATCCTGAGTTGCGCTGCCTTGTAGTAAAGGCCAAGATCAGGTACCGCTACGCCTCCCGCATCTCTTGGTCGCCGTAGTACATGAAACGTTAGGCGCGCTCGTCCGCCTTGCCAAACGAAGTGAGTGATTAGGGACCTCAGTTTAGGAAGGAGGTCTCTGTCGAGTTCTATAGGTAGTGCTTGGAAAAGATATAAACATTTTGGGAGCACTGTCATTTTAATCACGTGTATGCGGCCTAGCCAGGAAATAAACAGCAGCTTCCACCGCTTAAGGTCACCTTGAAGTTGGTGGAGGAGAGGGGGAAAGTTTGCATTATATAGTCCCTCTACATCTGAAGTCAGCTGTACACCCAGGTATTGAAGAGAGCGTTTAGCCCATTGGAAGGGGGTGCATTCCCTCAATGTGTCTGCCTCAGCTGCGGGGATTGCGAGATTAGGAATGGAGGATTTGTCCAAATTAATTTTGAAACCCGCCACTTGCTCAAATCTGGTCTGTTCTAACTGTAGTGCCGGGAGGGAGGACGATGGTTCAGTGAGATATAAAAGAATGTCATCTGCAAAAAGCGATATTTTGTGATTGTCTCCTCCAAAGGGAAGCTCCGTTATCTCGGGGTTGTCCGTATATACATTGCTAGTGGCTCAATGCTCAGAGCAAACAGCAGAGGTGACAACGGGCACCCCTGTCTCGTCCCGCTAGTAAAGGAAAAAGGGGCAGACATTGTACCATTGACCTGTATTCTGCAACGGGGTCTAGAATAGTTAACCCTAAGCTTGTTGATAAATTTACCCGGAAAGCCAAAGTGTTCAAGAGTGGTAAAAAGGAATGACCAATCCACCCTGTCGAAAGGCCTTCTCTGCGTCCAGCCCCACGAGAACTGCCGGTATATTGCATTTGGACGCCTTCTAGATCAGATGAACTGTCCGCCGAATGTTGTCATGGGTCTGCCTGCCCTTTATGAAGCCTGATTGATCCGGGTGGAATTAGATCTGGCAGTAGTTCATTAAACCGTTCCGCCAATTTAGTCGAGTAGAGCTTTGCGTCTACATTGAAAAGAGCGATAGGGTTGTAGGAGGTGCATAAATGGGGCTTTTTCCCTGGCTTGGGGATCACTGTGATGACCGCTTCAGATATCGAGGGGGTTACCTCTACATCCTCTGCCATTTTATTGTAAAGTTGCATAAGGTGTGGGATGATCTCAGCTACAAAGGTCTTATAGAAAAGAGCTGTTAGGCCATCCGGACCTGCTGATTTAATTGCTGTACACACTTCCTCATAAGTTATGGGGGCAGTGAGAGTGTCATTATGGCTCTGAGTAACCTTCGAGAAAGTCAGTGCCTGAAGATACTTATATTGTGTTGCGAAGTCCCGGTGTTCCCCTGTGTATAAGTGCTCATAGAACGGTCTAAATATTTCGGCCTTCCCTGCATCGGTAGCCACCAACCCGCCCTCGCTGTCTTGTATATTCCAGATAAACTCCCTTTCCCTTTTTGCCCTTAATTGCCTCGCCAAGTGTTTGCCTATTTTGTTTCATTGTGTATAGGATATCTGACGGAGCCGTAAGAGGGTGTATTCTGCTCTGTTGTTATAGATCGCTTTGCGTTTCCCTCTCAAGGCGGTGAGTTTACGTTGTGTTTCCCTAGTAGGTGTACTCTTATGTGCTTTCTCCGTCAAGTCCAATTCTGCCTTCAAGCTTACTCTCTCCCTAGTTCTCTGTCTATTGAGGGTAGCGTTAAGCTCTAGGCATTTACCTCGTATGACTGCTTTGAACGCATACCAATTATTGAAGAGTAACGTATCCTGGGGGGAGTTAAGGGTAAAAAATTCCATATTCAAACTTCTCAGTTCGTCCCGCATCAGCTTATCTCTTGTAAGGGAGGCCGGAAAGTACCACTTAGAGGACTTGGGTGCTGCGTTACTCCAGCTAAGACAGATCGAAACTGGGCAGTGATCCGAGATTGAGACCGGGAAGATTTTCGCCTCCTGTAGAGAACCCAGCAAACTTTGACTAATAAAAACATAATCTAGCCTGAAGTAAGTGCGGTGCACATGGGAGAAATTTTTTTTAATCTCTTGTTGTGGGGTAGAGCGTGCGCCAAGTATCTCTGAGACCCAGGTCATGCACTGTCTGTTTCACTGCTGTGGGAAAGGAGCTTGTCAATGATCTGTGGAGTGTGTGTACTGTCTAGGTCAGCCTGAGATGTGAGGTTGAAGTCACCCAAAAGAACTGTCGGACCTTCTGCAAATTCTCCAATCCGATTTAAGAGTGTAGTCATAAATGCTGTTTGGCCCACGTTAGGAGCATACGCTGCTACGACGGTGCATAGTTTCCCCTTCAATTTGCCCTTTACCATGATTAGTCGGCCCTCCTTGTCTGAATGGACAGCCGCTGGACGGAATGTAGTAGTTGTATGAACAAGTAGGGCCACCCCCATTGCTTTGTCAATGCTGAGGATCTATAAACAAGGGGGTATTGTTTGTGTCGAAGCCTCGTCTCCTTATCTCTTTTTAAATGTGTCTCTTGAAGGGCCACAATGTCAAAGGGGTGGTCAGTAATATATTTCCATATCTTTTGACTCTTAAGTGGTGAATTTAACCCCTTAACGTCCCAGGAGGTTACAGTGATCACCACGACTACGTGTCTTCCCTCCTCCCCCAGCGCTTAGGCCCGTTCCGTTTCGGAGCACCGTCACGGTTTTGGTTGCTAGTGTATACTTCGCCTTGTCTTACCCACCTCATTGAAGTCCCACAGTTATGACTGTGCACCAAATAGATGTACCGTGTTATCCACCACCATTCCCCTACCATCCACCACCCGAACAAAAACACACCTCCCTCCCAACAGAAAAAATAAAGAAAAACCCCAACAATACCAACATCAATGGAAGTCAGACAGATGGAATGTCTCTGACTACAGACGATGACTCCCCTTTGGGCTCGTTGGTGGATGTCAGAACCTGAGTCCCCATCCACGCCTTCTCGAGTGTTCAAAGAAATTCGCCATCTTCACGTAGTCTATGAAGAATATGCATGTGCTGTCGCCGTCGGCTATAGGAGTCGCTGACCTCAGTTCCTTAATGTTCTGGAGGGTCGCGCGTCTGTCCGTGTTATGTGGGCATGAGCTTCCTTAATATCTAGGCAGACTTCGATCACGGCCTCTCATTCTTATTGTTATTTGTGAGCCCCCTCGAGCTTGCTGACCATTGGATCTCATTGCGGTGCCCTTCGCCGTCTCTTGCTGATGCTCCTCCTCAACCAGAGGGAGGCCAAACAGACAAAGTCCTTCATTGAGCTCAGTGACATGGCAGAGTTTATTGTTATGTTCAAAGCTCAGACTGAATGGGTAGGTCCATTTGTATTTCACATGGTCGTCTCGGAGCTTTGTAGTTAGAGGTCGAAACTGGTGCTGTTGTGCCAGCGTTGCCGGTGCTAGATCTTGATATATGGTGCACTTATAGCCTTGGAAGGAGATATTGCTTTTCTTCCTGGCCTCCTGTAAGACTGTTTCTTTCACCTTGAAGGACTGAAATTTAGCTAAGACATTGCGTGCCCGTCGCCGTTTTCCATTGGTTGGTCCCCCCACCCGGTGGGCGCGTTCTAGTTTAACGCCTTAACCGCGGTGGCAGGCGTTCTAATGAGTAGGCGGGGCTGTGGCGGACGTTGGCCGTTCGCAGCACTGGGGAGGGAGTGCTCCAGTCGGCCAAAGCGGAACGGGTTAATCTTGAGTTGGCCCGGGCTGACAATCTCAGCAAAAAGACCTTCGAGGAACACCTCAAGATCTGGCCCTCCCGTATCTTCTGCCAAGTCTCGAATCTGGATGTTGTCGTGTCGTGCCCTATTTTCTAGGTCTTCGGCTTTCCATTGGGCCAGATGGAGTTGATGCTGAGGATCTTGCAGCTTTCCGTGCGTGTCCATACCATGTTTGTCCAATTCCTGGGTTTGAGTTTCCAAGTCCACTACTCTCGTGCCCACCGAGTTGGCATTGTGCTGGAGCGTGGTCACGAGCGTGGTTAAATCTGTCCGGAGGTGATCGATGGAGGCCTTCATGTCTTGGTTTAGCTTGGCGTGTAATTCAGCCTTAAAATCGCATAGGGAGGCCATCAAGTCTTCTTTAGTAAGGGCTATAACGGTCGTGGATTCACCATGTTCAGGTGGCTGTCCGAGGGGTGGAAGAAATTGGTGACCTTAGGTGTTGCCTTCTTTGGTGGCATAGGTGCGAGCTCCGCACCGCCCTTTGCGTGGTAGGTGGCGTCGTCGGTCATGGAGGGCAGGGGCCTCTTTACAGTCCAATGTATAGCACCTTCAATGTAGGCTAACGAATACAAAGCTCCTCACTCCTGTCACTTCACCCTTGGCGATTCATAAAGGGTGTGGTGATGGACAGAGTATCTGAATTAAGCAGAACACTCCTACCCAGTCAAAAGATCAGGGCTTGATCCATCACCGTTTTTTAGCTCACTGCACCATCCCAGCTCAGAACCTGGCTACATGCAAATTAGTCTGACCCTGGCCCAGTGCATCATGGGTACAGGGCAGACCAAACTACCAAGCCAATTCTTTACTGGAAAGGAAACAAGCTTCCGGGGACCGGTTTCTGGCATTACAGCCGTCTTCGGCCCGGCTTGCTTGAATCCTGATGGTGCAGTGAGCAAGGGACTCACATCTGAGCATACCCTTCCACACTTGTGGTGGCCAAAACGATTCATAAAGGGGGTGGTGATGGACAGAGTATCTGAATTAAGCAGAACACTCCTACCCAGTCAAAAGATCAGGGCTTGATCCATCACCGTTTTTTAGCTCACTGCACCATCCCAGCTCAGAACCTGGCTACATGCAAATTAGTCTGACCCTGGCCCAGTGCATCATGGGAACAGGGCAGACCAAACTACCAAGCCAATTCTTTACTGGAAAGGAAACAAGCTTCCGGGGACTGGTTTCTGGCATTACAGCCGTCTTCGGCCCGGCTTGCTTGAATCCTGATGGTGCAGTGAGCAAGGGACTCACATCTGAGCATACCCTTCCACACTTGTGGTGGCCAAAACGATTCATAAAGGGGGTGGTGATGGACAGAGTATCTGAATTAAGCAGAACACTCCTACCCAGTCAAAAGATCAGGGCTTGATCCATCACCGTTTTTTAGCTCACTGCACCATCCCAGCTCAGAACCTGGCTACATGCAAATTAGTCTGACCCTGGCCCAGTGCATCATGGGAACAGGGCAGACCAAACTACCAAGCCAATTCTTTACTGGAAAGGAAACAAGCTTCCGGGGACCGGTTTCTGGCATTACAGCCGTCTTCGGCCCGGCTTGCTTGAATCCTGATGGTGCAGTGAGCAAGGGACTCACATCTGAGCATACCCTTCCACACTTGTGGTGGCCAAAACGATTCATAAAGGGGGTGGTGATGGACAGAGTATCTGAATTAAGCAGAACACTCCTACCCAGTCAAAAGATCAGGGCTTGATCCATCACTGTTTTTTAGCTCACTGCACCATCCCAGCTCAGAACCTGGCTACATGCAAATTAGTCTGACCCTGGCCCAGTGCATCATGGGAACAGGGCAGACCAAACTACCAAGCCAATTCTTTACTGGAAAGGAAACAAGCTTCCGGGGACCGGTTTCTGGCATTACAGCCGTCTTCGGCCTGGCTTGCTTGAATCCTGATGGTGCAGTGAGCAAGGGACTCACATCTGAGCATACCCTTCCACACTTGTGGTGGCCAAACGATTCATAAAGGGGGTGGTGATGGACAGAGTATCTGAATTAAGCAGAACACTCCTACACAGTCAAAAGATCAGGGCTTGATCCATCACCGTTTTTTAGCTCACTGCACCATCCCAGCTCAGAACCTGGCTACATGCAAATTAGTCTGACCCTGGCCCAGTGCATCATGGGAACAGGGCAGACCAAACTACCAAGCCAATTCTTTACTGGAAAGGAAACAAGCTTCCGGGGACCGGTTTCTGGCATTACAGCCGTCTTCGGCCCGGCTTGCTTGAATCCTGATGGTGCAGTGAGCAAGGGACTCACATCTGAGCATACCCTTCCACACTTGTGGTGGCCAAAACGATTCATAAAGGGGGTGGTGATGGACAGAGTATCTGAATTAAGCAGAACACTCCTACCCAGTCAAAAGATCAGGGCTTGATCCATCACCGTTTTTTAGCTCACTGCACCATCCCAGCTCAGAACCTGGCTACATGCAAATTAGTCTGACCCTGGCCCAGTGCATCATGGGAACAGGGCAGACCAAACTACCAAGCCAATTCTTTACTGGAAAGGAAACAAGCTTCCAGGGACCGGTTTCTGGCATTACAGCCGTCTTCGGCCCGGCTTGCTTGAATCCTGATGGTGCAGTGAGCAAGGGACTCACATCTGAGCATACCCTTCCACACTTGTGGTGGCCAAAACGATTCATAAAGGGGGTGGTGATGGACAGAGTATCTGAATTAAGCAGAACACTCCTACCCAGTCAAAAGATCAGTGCTTCATCCATCACCGTTTTTTAGCTCACTGCACCATCCCAGCTCAGAACCTGGCTACATGCAAATTAGTCTGACCCTGGCCCAGTGCATCATGGGAACAGGGCAGACCAAACTACCAAGCCAATTCTTTACTGGAAAGGAAACAAGCTTCCGGGGACCGGTTTCTGGCATTACAGCCGTCTTCGGCCCGGCTTGCTTGAATCCTGATGGTGCAGTGAGCAAGGGACTCACATCTGAGCATACCCTTCCACACTTGTGGTGGCCAAAACGATTCATAAAGGGGGTGGTGATGGACAGAGTATCTGAATTAAGCAGAACACTCCTACCCAGTCAAAAGATCAGGGCTTGATCCATCACCGTTTTTTAGCTCACTGCACCATCCCAGCTCAGAACCTGGCTACATGCAAATTAGTCTGACCTTGGCCCAGTGCATCATGGGAACAGGGCAGACCAAACTACCAAGCCAATTCTTTACTGGAAAGGAAACAAGCTTCCGGGGACCGGTTTCTGGCATTACAGCCGTCTTCGGCCCGGCTTGCTTGAATCCTGATGGTGCAGTGAGCAAGGGACTCACATCTGAGCATACCCTTCCACACTTGTGGTGGCCAAAACGATTCATAAAGGGGGTGGTGATGGAAAGAGTATCTGAATTAAGCAGAACACTCCTACCCAGTCAAAAGATCAGGGCTTGATCCATCACCGTTTTTTAGCTCACTGCACCATCCCAGCTCAGAACCTGGCTACATGCAAATTAGTCCGACCCTGGCCCAGTGCATCATGGGAACAGGGCAGACCAAACTACCAAGCCAATTCTTTACTGGAAAGGAAACAAGCTTCCGGGGACCGGTTTCTGGCATTACAGCCGTCTTCGGCCCGGCTTGCTTGAATCCTGATGGTGCAGTGAGCAAGGGACTCACATCTGAGCATACCCTTCCACACTTGTGGTGGCCAAAACGATTCATAAAGGGGGTGGTGATGGAAAGAGTATCTGAATTAAGCAGAACACTCCTACCCAGTCAAAAGATCAGGGCTTGATCCATCACCGTTTTTTAGCTCACTGCACCATCCCAGCTCAGAACCTGGCTACATGCAAATTAGTCTGACCCTGGCCCAGTGCATCATGGGAACAGGGCAGACCAAACTACCAAGCCAATTCTTTACTGGAAAGGAAACAAGCTTCCGGGGACCGGTTTCTGGCATTACAGCCGTCTTCGGCCCGGCTTGCTTGAATCCTGATGGTGCAGTGAGCAAGGGACTCACATCTGAGCATACCCTTCCACACTTGTGGTGGCCAAAACGATTCATAAAGGGGGTGGTGATGGACAGAGTATCTGAATTAAGCAGAACACTCCTACCCAGTCAAAAGATCAGGGCTTGATCCATCACCGTTTTTTAGCTCACTGCACCATCCCAGCTCAGAACCTGGCTACATGCAAATTAGTCTGACCCTGGCCCAGTGCATCATGGGAACAGGGCAGACCAAACTACCAAGCCAATTATTTACTGGAAAGGAAACAAGCTTCCGGGGAGACTACCGTGGGGAGGGGCGTGAGTAGTACAGGGCCGCATCGGAGGGCTTGTATGCACCAGGAAGACCCAGGAACCGACATGTTTCTTTGCTTTTAGGACGCTAGCTGGTGGTAAGTGCCTCGGTGGCAAACATTGAGACATGACAGTCGCCAGTCAAATGCTTGCCGAGATGCGAGCCGCCATCTTGAGGTCAGGCAGGGTCAGGCGCGGAGATAACGGGCACTGAGTTCCTGCCCGAGCATCCGTCGGACCGAGTCCCCTGGGTTCTCGCCGCTCCACACTCCGTCCAGGCTGGTCCATCGTTGGCCCTACCTTCCTGGTCACATCAGAGTTCCCAACGCGTGTGCCTCCCAGTGTAGATCGCGGTCCCTGCCGCGTTCCTTCATTCTCTTGTGTCCTCTGCAGTGGCTTACCGCATTGCTGACATTAGGCTTCGAATTGCTTGCAGGGTCGTGGTCGGGACGGAGAGTTAATTAATCTTCCAAAGGGGGAGAGCCCTGTGTTTAATAGCCATTTCAGTTTGCAGATCTGGCGGCCGCCATTTTGTGGAGTTCCGCGGCCGGCAGAGTCAAGCTCCAGAAAGGCTCACAGCAGCATAATTGCAGCCGCAGTGTCCTCGTGTACCAGCCAGCAGGTCCCGAGTCGGTGGTGAGCTTCAGGAGCAAATTTGGCGAAGTCTGTGGGTAGCTATGCACTTGAGTCACCAGTGCGGATCTGGAGCCGAGACGATTCACGTCTGCTCGGCCATCTTTCCCGGCCACGCCCCCCAATACATACTTTATAAAGTTAATAAAAAGATATTTCCCAACATTTCCAACCCTACTTCCATACAAACACAATAATATATCCAACAAATAATAACTAAAATGTATCAAACATAATAAACACAAACATGATATCGCGCCTGCCTTATTACAAGTCCATTATATCCCAATGTACTTGTTAGCGGTTCTCGTGTTGCTGCTGACCTCTGTAGTCTGTGTCTAGGCTATTCTAAATGTTCTCAGGTAGCTGCACTTCTCCAGTCACTCCCTGTCTCTAGCACAGAGATGGCCTTATGTAGACTGCCACAACTGGTTTGCTCAGCCCAACCGTGTTTCTTAGTTTATAGGCTCCAGTGGCCGATGAGAGCCTCTCATCAGTAACACTGCAATCTGCAAATGAGATCCCTGGTAGGTACCTCATAGTTCACCTGAGCAGTCATTGTGGGGGCCAAGGATTGCCCAAGAGCTCACCTGTCAGTTAAAAAAACTTTCGCTCTCCTCGGAGTTCTGAAGATTCGTGCCCATCTTGGGTCCCAGTTGGCCTTGCATCTGAATACATATTTTTAAAAAGCATTGGATAAACATTGAATGAAGTGCATGCTATATTTAACTAAATATTGTTCATTTTATACATTGGCCCTACCGTGCTTCACTATTCTCTGAGTTGTGAAACTGTTGTCAGAGTGCTTGGAGAAATATCTCAATGAGAAGAGCATTTGTGCTTGAAGAAAGCGTTGAACTGCATGTGATGAGTTTGAATCTCATCAAATCCCACTTTCAGATGCTGCTGTTTGTAATCTAAAACTGCAAACCAAACCTGTTGCTTCCAACATTAAGGCAGGTGAAGAAGAGAGACTGACTGTTGAGTAAGTGTAAGACATCCCCAGGGTAGGCAACACCCACCAAACGCAAGTGACTTGAGGTGTGCTTTTAGTGAATACATTAAACTGTATTGATAGTTATTTAGTATTCTCTTAAGTCTGAAATCTTAGTCCTCCATCATTTAATGCCAGTGTTGATAGATCTCCGGGGTATAGGTAACTCAGTGGCAGTGGTATAATCTTAGTCACACGCATTGCCTTGTTCCTCTGGAACATCAAACACTTGATTCTACGATAAGCTCACTGAATTGCCACTTACCTTTGTTTCGGTTGCTACTTCCATTGGGTAACAAGGTACAACACTGAAGATTTATATTTGGAGAGTGATGTAGCTTTAGAAACTGATGTAGCTTTAGAAACTCTGATACAGTAAATTCTTAAATATGTCTCTTCTCTCGTATTGCCAGTCAGTGTCATAACAAAAACAAGCATTTACAATGCAATAGGTCTCGCATTAGGAAAGTTTGAGCTATTGGTATTGTGAATGGCAATGTTTTTATTTATGTGTTGGTTTTGAAAATAGCGAAATTAATAGCTTTGGCATTTACAATGGCAATAGTTTTAACTTTTGCAAATGTGACACCTATAGCATTTGTAATGCAATATGTGTTGTATTTACGTGACTTGGATGTATTGATATTACAAATAACAATGGCTTTTATTTTTTTTAATAATTAATACTTAAATAAAAGTTATTGTATTTTGTAATGGCAATAGCTTAAACTTTTGTAAACAACTTTTGTGATTATGTTCAGTGTATTTTATTGTGACGAAAATACAAGAACAGAAGTGAAATATTAACATCTTTTTTGTGACATTTGTAATAAAGCTTGAAACATTGAAGAACTTATTTTAACCATTTGATAGATAGAGTGAGGGCGATAGATAGAGTAAGGGCGATAGATAGATAGAGTGAGGGCGATAGATAGATAGAGTGAGGGCGATACATAGATAGAGTGAGGGCGATACATAGATAGAGTGAGGGCGATACATAGATAGAGTGAGGGCGATACATAGAGTGAGGGCGATACATAGATAGAGTGAGGGCGATACATAGATAGAGTGAGGGCGATAGATAGAGTGAGGGCGATAGATAGAGTGAGGGCGATAGATAGAGTGAGGGCTATAGATAGAGTGAGGGCTATAGATAGAGTGAGGGCTATAGATAGAGTGAGGGCGATAGATGGATAGGATGAGTAAATGGATGGATGGGATGATGGATAGATGGAGTGGCCAGAGAGCAGACAGAGTGGATGTATATTGCTTATTGGCTATGCGGATGGTTTTTGTAGTTTGAACAAAGGGTACCAGATGTGGTGGGTTTGTTGGTGCAGCTTATTGACATCTAGATGGATACTGTAGAAAGAGCAGACAAACTGTCTGGAAGGATACTACATACTGGATGAACAGATAGATGGCTGGATGGATGGAAAGACGGAGGGACGAATACATGGATGGATGAATGGACGGACGGGAAGACGGATGGATGGATGGACGGATGTACTGATGGCTGGATGGATGGACGGACGGACGGATGTAGTTGCAGGCTACAGCATATACCATTTGACCCTCACTCTATATATTACTGCCAGGTGCTTGCTCCGACCACCCAACATGTGTTGCGGATACCCACCCACCCTTGCCCCATCAGAAGCGTGGCCAATGGGTCCCAGAGTGCAAAGTGCTGGTAGTTAAGATTAAGCCATCACCAGGAGTAAGAGTTACACACAACCTGGACCATTTGCCAATTATGACTCGACGCTCAATCTGTTGAACTATTTAGCAAGTTTATCGTCTGTATAGAAACTCATATACTTTTTGATCTGATTGGCTGACAAAAGCTCAGTGACTCATCCTAAAGCTATCCCTGGAATTCTAGTGGCACCGGCTTTCTTTCTCAGGGGTGTATATCTTGATAATAATAGCGTGAAATATCTCAACTGAGTTCCCGCAGCTGGTTCACGCCCTGATATTTGGGGGCTTCTCATCAATGTTCCTTTAAAACCTTTGGTACTTGAAATCGGACACTGGATATCCTATCTCCGGCCCACGTGCTCAACATCTGTGGCAAACCCCGCCTCTGCTCATTCACTGCCAAATTAGTGGGTTTACAATGTACTTGATTTTTTTTCTCAGTTTGAAAAAATACATTTCTGTCTTTGGTACTGCGGGGTCACATTTTACATTATTCCATAGAGTGTATAGAACATATTCTGCTGTTCTTTCCTGTTTCCTGGCAGGTCCTTCCAATACCCGATGGGTGACATGTTAATTTTGTCTTCCCACGTGCCCTTCTTAATAATGCTCAACGTATTTATTTAAGGGGGATAAAGTGAGAGTCATTTAAGAGTTGGGACCTTACCAATGCCGTGCGAGTAGGGAACTGCCCTTACCCGGCCATGGCTTTTTATTCACATCATTTGACCAGTCTCGAGAACTACACAATCTCTAGTGCTCGTTAATTAAAGACTTTAAACCTCTAAGCGTGTGCTTCTTTCTCTAAACGCTTCCTCGAGTAGTGCTAATACCCTGTCTTTTTCTGTCACCCTGTAATCATTCTTTCGGGAATGTGTCACTAACAGCTCACAAGCCCGAGGTATTGTAAGCTTCCGTCCTATTAAGCGCTGGTTTCACGGATGAGGACAAAACTACGTGCCATAAAACATCAGCGCCCTATAAGAGCCGACCCTACCCCCTCTGAGGGCACAGGGGACCGCGGCGTCTATTGGCAGGACTCTCTCAGCGTTCGGACAATGCCCTCTTCCGGCCGTGCCCTCCCCGCCGGTAACAACTGGAGAATACCCAGGACTCAGAGTGCTGCAAGGAACTCACACCAGACGCATTAAAGCACCGCACATCCGTTCCCTATTGTGCTAACTGCGTTTTCGGTTCGCTACCTGTGGGGGAGCAAGGGCGCCCCCAAACGTACATCTCACCACAAACAGACAGTGAGAGGAACCGATGTTTCACAAAGTAAGCAAAAATAAGACATTTTCCAGCCAGCAAACTTTTCCATCACAAAGGCACCACAGTCAATCAGGGCACATTGTCTGGGCAAATACAATTCTTCGCTCTGCGGAAACTGCTTTTGTTTCTTAGACCACACAGTGCCCGCTGCCCACCCACCAAGGGTGCCCACCCGCCACTGGCAGTGACTGACCTTTTATCCTTCAACGTCGAGCGGATGCAGGGATGAAACAAGCCGCCTGGATCAGGGAGTTTTACACGCAGGGCATGCTTCGCTCATCAAGGCATGCTTAGCCCTCCATGAAGCACAGAGTCCAGACTCGGCAGAGTGGTTCTGTTATTTTTTTCTCGCGTGTGTTTTCTCGCTCTGAACTTTTCTCCTCCCGCAGTATTTCCCTTCACCGCCTCTCGCTCCCCCTCCCGCCCCCTTTAGTTTAGTGCAGACCTGTTGGAAATGGGGGTTGCCCAAGTCTCAAAGGGGGTAGCATGGCATCAAGCGGGCAGGCCAAACTTGGAGGACATGTGAAGCACTCACGCAGTACCCTCAGTCAACACACCGGGCACAGCACAAAAGAGGCAGGACACCAATCTGAGTTGGAAAATTAAGCAGTTTAGTATCTCCAACCTGCAAGGCAAAAATGCATTAACAGTGTCATCATAACATGGCGCCAACTGGCACCAGAGCCAAGTATTTCAGTGGGGGATTATTTACATGGGACAAAAAGGGTTTAGTCCATAGTCCATAGTGTCTAGCTGAAATATAAACAGGTTAGCATTTGGCACGTAACATCAGTGACACCTATATAAGGGAAAAATGCACTTGGCGTATTCGCCCATTAAACATGCAATCAAACATTAGGGATAAGAACCCAAAATAGCTGGCATTGGCGACTCCTGCAAAAAGAATAGGAATCACCTGGCATTAACATTAGGCAGGAACACCTGTAATAAGACATCAGGTTTCTTCCCCCCTCCACCTAGGGAACTATGCGTCAGGCAGGGCCAACTCAGGCCTTCATCCTTGGTAGCGGCTGTAATTACAGCAGACAGCATCCTGCATAACCCCTGTAAGAAAAGACATCGTGGCATACCAGCACATTTAATAACAGACAGGAGCACCTGTAACGAATCAGTTCAACAGCTCATAAATCTGGGGCATAGACAGGGGCCTGAGATAACTCGACAGGCCAGCTTAGTGGCACCCTTGCAGTAAAAGAGAACACCCAGTTTTACTCCACCCTCCACCTGCGGATATAGAACAACAGGCAGGCAGTGCGTTGGCAACAACTCTTCCCGGGTCACCTTAGAGGAGACAATATCCCCAGGGCATAGAACCTAAGGCCTACCAACCTCACATGGGGTAGATCCTCCTCAGGGCATAAACGTATAGATTGAAGGTTAAGCCTATCCTCTAGGGACCCTATGCACCACAGGTAACAGGCAACTACTAGGCATCACTGTCAATTCATTCTTCAGATGACTGCCCACTCCAGGGTCCACCTATACGGCCCCAACTGGAAGCACTACAATCTCGTGCCCTATCACAAGGTGTCTTAAATGTACCAGTCATGGGTGGGGGCGAGCACCGACCCTGTGCCCCGCTGCCCTCTCCACCCTCTTTATATGCCCCACTCACCGGCTGCTCCTGGGTTCTGGCTCCGGGCTCCAACCACACTGCTGGCCCCTTTGTAAGGGGAGGGCGATCCGGAAGCTCCACGCGGCCTTCTCCCAGGCCCCTCTTATCTAGTGGGGACCCGGGCTGCTAGGCGGAGGGGACAGGCACCGACAATGTGCCTCGAGGCCCCCCTGGCGTAGTGCACTCAAAGGGAACTTCTCTCCCCTCTCCACGTCAGCTGGCGGCAGCCACGGGGAACAGGCGGGGCTCTTCCTCTGCTTCCCCGGGTTCCTCCTCTCTCACGAGGACCCGGGACTTCAAAGTGGCCTTCGTGAGGCTGCCGGCTCCTTTGGGGGCGGGGGCCTAGTGCAAGGGAGGCTCCCGCCCAGCTCCTTCACAATTGCGGGGCTCCTCTCTTCCCGAGGACACCGGCGCTCTTCCTCTTTCCGGCCCGGGGCACTCACCGACGGGGTGGCCTCCCGCTCCGGTCTTCAGCAATGGCTGGCTGCTGAGGAGGCGGACCAGGCACCGATCCTGTGCCTCGAGGCCCCCTCTCTTCACTTACGGCGGCCTCTCTCTAGCTGCCGATTCAATCGGGACTCCCTCTTCACCACGGGAGTCCCGAAACACCTCCGTTGGCTTCGCCCGGGTTCCCTCGGCCTCCCGGGAACCCGGGGCTTCTCGGCAGCTTCCGCGGGCTTCTTCCTGCTGCCTGTCTGGGCAGCCAATCCGTGCGCGGCAAGGACGGGGGCGCGGCCAATGACGCGGCCGGGCGCCCCGGTCATGTGACGCGGGCCCGGACGGCTTCAGGGCCCAGCGCGGCCTCCACCTCACATCGGCGGCCCTCTCCTGGCACCGGGGGCCGCCGCGACGATGTGCCACACAGCGGGGGAAGGACTCCTCGCAGCGCCGGGCTGCGGCGGTGAAATCGGCGGTGCAAGGGGTAGGCTCCCTTTTCAATTAATTAATTAAATGGCGGACAGCGCCAAAACGAGGGTAGGCTCCTCACACTCGATCCTCCTCACAGCGCCCTCAGGCCACAGCGCGATTCTCCTCAGCAGATGTCGCTATTTACAGCGCACTGCTCCTCCCTCTTAGCCCAACAGAATAGAGGCAGTTCAGGGCTTCTAGGGACACGCAGCTCCTCACAGTCCTTCTCTAGCGCTTCCAAATTATAGCGCTTCCCCGGCAGGACAGTTCAGGTCAGGGCAGCAACAGTCTTGGAGTTTACAGCGCTTAGGTAGGCAAACCAGGGCTTCCAAGTAGGCTCCTCACGGAGGGGGGGCGAACAGTTCCACAGCCAGCCCCAGGGGCACACTCCTCACCTCCTGGGGGGTTCAAGCCCACAGCATTCCTCCTCTTCTGGGTACCTTTTTCCCTCAGCGCTGGCGTAGTCCAAGGTCCCACAGCGTCAGGGACCTATGAAGAGTCCTCCCTTGTCAGGGGCCCATGGGGACAGCAGCGGGGGGGTTTTTAGGGGTGCAGGGCCCAGCTCACAGGTCCATGTGGCGGTAGCACCTCACAGCAGGTCCCCCTCCCTTCCTTGTCCCAGCGCTGACTGACTCTCTGGTGACACTTCTCCCTATTTATACCCTCCTCCCAGGCAGTGCCAGGACCTTCTAGAATGTTGGCACATCTAGCCTAAACTGGTTCTAGGGGAGGGGGTGAGCACCCTGGGTGCCAGGCTTTCCCTCCAAAACTAGGGGTAGCTGGGTAATATTATCTAGACCGCTGACCTATGTCAGTCCAGTGGCAAAACCCATGGCCATGGCATCCATTTTAAAAACAATACATTTCAGTCAGGTACATTTCCAAAATGGGGGTGCAGTTTTAAAATGGGGGATTTTACAAGTGCTCACATTACTTCAGGTAATTACATTTTCACAAGGTGTCTCACACCACTCATGGCCTATACAGGTTTAATCCCATGGGGGAGACATTCAAGTTAGGGGGTCAAAAGCGAAAAATTTTGGGGGGAAATGGCCAAGTCCAACACGACTCCCCCCCAGCCAAAAGCCAGGGTAGACATATCAATGCCTTGATGGGCTTCCCTGCTTGGGGCGGAAAAAGGTGGACGCAGGCCTGCAACTACAGGAGCACCTGCAGTCTCTCCTCCACTCTGGAACCCAATGGTTCTTTTTCGCATCCCTCCTTTCACCAACATCACCACCCCACTGGTGTTCCCTAGTGGGATGTCTCTCCTTCCTAGAGTGGGAGGCTCTAGCCTCAGGCTTGTAATTCCCTTGGACCACTCTCTTCTCTCCAAACTGCCACTGGTCCACCCACCTGGGGTCTACACCCTCAGACTGACCAGCCCTTAGGGGCGAGGCTCTCCTCCCCCTACTTCTCCTCCTAGGGTTCCTCCATCTCCTACGCTGGGGGACACCCTCACACAACTCTCTCCCCAACCTGGAGCCGAAACCCACAGGCTGAACCGGTGACAGGGGCGAGTCCTCCCTCTCCCTGCACCCCCTCCCAGAGTCCCGCACCCTCCTAACTGGAGTAGTACCCCTGGGAGTCACTTCCGGGGGGACCCTGGTTACAGAGGTCCCTCCCACCAGGGCAGGCAAACCCTGTCCCTGGCCACCCAACCCAGGATCTGCGCCCTGTGGCTGAGCTGGTGACAGAGAAGAGACCTTCCTCCCTCTGCACCCCCTCCCAGAGTTCCGCACCCTCCCACTGGGAGTAGTACCCCTAGGAGTCAAATTGGTAGGGACCTGAATTACAGGTACCCCACCCTCCAGGTCAGGCAACCCCTTAACCTGGAACCCCAGTCCAGGATCTAAACCCTGTGACTGGTCAAACCCCCGAACCACTGGAGCTCCAATTAATGATGCTCCGGGTCCTCCTGACATGAGGGGATCCTTTCCACGAGAAGGCACACCGGGACAGCCTAGACTCCCAACCTGGGGTTCCCTAAAAGAACTCTCCAGTCCCTGTGACTGCAGTTGGGGCATCTCGGGACACCTCCCCGTCTCACTCCCTCCTTTAGATGGAATGTGAGGCCCTACAACCCGCCCACTATCCTGGGACCTAGCTGGGCTTCTCACCTCTCCCGCCACGCTGGGTCGGAAGATCCCTGCACCTCTCCTTTCTGGATCACTCCCCAATGTCTTCCCAGACGCTCTGGCACTTACCCAGAGGTCTGCCTCCCGTGCAAGTTCCCTGGGGTCTGAGAACCCGCACTGCAACAGATGGTGACGCAGTCTTGGGAAACAACTCCTCAGCATGTGCTCCCGGATAACGGCATGGCACAGCCCTTCCCAATCCTCCACTGCTCTCCTCACCACCCAATCCTCCAGTACAGTCCAACACTCCTCCTCGAACTCTCCCCAGGACTGATGGAACAGCTTACCCCTGCCCCTAAACACTAACCCGTCCTCCTCTTCCGGGGAATCAGGCACAGTCTCTTGGGCTTCGGGAGTGGGACTCCTTGCACTGGACCTACACTCGCTGCCACCACTGGATCCCACCCTCTTCGGTGAATCCAGACTCCTAAAACCACTCTCAGGGGACAACCTACCCACCTGAGCTGATCTCTCTCTGGCGAAGGCCCTCTCCGCCTCCGCCATCCTCTCCAGCGCTAGGACTTTTTCAGTCTCTAGTCGCTGCTCTTCTACCCTCAGCTGCGCTAAGCCCTCGGCATGCCTGAGCTTTGCCAGCGCCAGCTGATACTCCCTTTCCTCCCTCCTATCTACCCACTCTTCTGGGGACAGGGAAAGGGATGGGGCAGTGCCCCCGGGACTGGACCCAGTGCGAGACTCCCTATCTTCGGTGTCCTCCACAGCTACTGGCGTCTCTGCCCTGCTAGACTCTTCCTCCTCCTCATCGGAGCATTTACCTCCCAGGATTCTGGATGGGGAGCCCTCACTCTGGTCTCTAACCCACTGACCCTTCAACACTTCGGGGGGGTAGTCAGACAAGTCCCCATTAACCTCTAAGGGCTCTCCCCTCTTGAGGGCCTCATAGAGAAACAAATTCCTCCTAATGTTCCCTACTGGGGGTATCCCTCTCTCCAGGAGGAAGTCTATCACCTCCTGTTCGGTGTACTCCATCAGTTCCACTTCCTGGTAAATCAACCCCATCGTGGCGAGGTATACCCGGGACACACCCTCCCAGTGGAACAAGGGGACAATTAAAAATACTCTTCAGGAGGAAGCAATCAAAAAACAATATTCAGCCAAACAGCAATAATCCCCACCACAAGGCTCTACCTGTGGTGTAACCTGTGGCCGCTGTGGTACTGCGCAA
The DNA here is from genome assembly GCF_964261635.1 of Lissotriton helveticus. Lineage (NCBI taxonomy): Eukaryota > Metazoa > Chordata > Amphibia > Caudata > Salamandridae > Lissotriton > Lissotriton helveticus. The sequence goes on along the minus strand of NC_136068.1, from coordinate 154,789,553 downwards.
ACACAAGTCCTATCCCACCGCTCTGCCACCAAATGTTGGAAATGGGGGTTGCCCAAGTCTCAAAGGGGGTAGCATGGCATCAAGCGGGCAGGCCAAACTTGGAGGACATGTGAAGCACTCACGCAGTACCCTCAGTCAACACACCAGGCACAGCACAAAAGAGGCAGGACACCAATCTGAGTTGGAAAATTAAGCAGTTTAGTATCTCCAACCTGCAAGGCAAAAATGCATTAACAGTGTCATCATAACATGGCGCCAACTGGCACCAGAGCCAAGTATTTCAGTGGGGGATTATTTACATGGGACAAAAAGGGTTTAGTCCATAGTCCATAGTGTCTAGCTGAAATATAAACAGGTTAGCATTTGGCACGTAACATCAGTGACACCTATATAAGGGAAAAATGCACTTGGCGTATTCGCCCATTAAACATGCAATCAAACATTAGGGATAAGAACCCAAAATAGCTGGCATTGGCGACTCCTGCAAAAAGAATAGGAATCACCTGGCATTAACATTAGGCAGGAACACCTGTAATAAGACATCAGGTTTCTTCCCCCCTCCACCTAGGGAACTATGCGTCAGGCAGGGCCAACTCAGGCCTTCATCCTTGGTAGCGGCTGTAATTACAGCAGACAGCATCCTGCATAACCCCTGTAAGAAAAGACATCGTGGCATACCAGCACATTTAATAACAGACAGGAGCACCTGTAACGAATCAGTTCAACAGCTCATAAATCTGGGGCATAGACAGGGGCCTGAGATAACTCGACAGGCCAGCTTAGTGGCACCCTTGCAGTAAAAGAGAACACCCAGTTTTACTCCACCCTCCACCTGCGGATATAGAACAACAGGCAGGCAGTGCGTTGGCAACAACTCTTCCCGGGTCACCTTAGAGGAGACAATATCCCCAGGGCATAGAACCTAAGGCCTACCAACCTCAACATGGGGTAGATCCTCCTCAGGGCATAAACGTATAGATTGAAGGTTAAGCCTATCCTCTAGGGACCCTATGCACCACAGGTAACAGGCAACTACTAGGCATCACTGTCAATTCATTCTTCAGATGACTGCCCACTCCAGGGTCCACCTATACGGCCCCAACTGGAAGCACTACAATCTCGTGCCCTATCACAAGGTGTCTTAAATGTACCAGTCATGGGTGGGGGCGAGCACCGACCCTGTGCCCCGCTGCCCTCTCCACCCTCTTTATATGCCCCACTCACCGGCTGCTCCTGGGTTCTGGCTCCGGGCTCCAACCACACTGCTGGCCCCTTTGTAAGGGGAGGGCGATCCGGAGGCTCCACGCGGCCTTCTCCCAGGCCCCTCTTATCTAGTGGGGACCCGGGCTGCTAGGCGGAGGGGACAGGCACCGACAATGTGCCTCGAGGCCCCCCTGGCGTAGTACACTCAAAGGGAACTTCTCTCCCCTCTCCACGTCAGCTGGCGGCAGCCACGGGGAACAGGCGGGGCTCTTCCTCTGCTTCCCCGGGTTCCTCCTCTCTCACGAGGACCCGGGACTTCAAAGTGGCCTTCGTGAGGCTGCCGGCTCCTTTGGGGGCGGGGGCCTAGTGCAAGGGAGGCTCCCGCCCAGCTCCTTCACAATTGCGGGGCTCCTCTCTTCCCGAGGACACCGGCGCTCTTCCTCTTTCCGGCCCGGGGCACTCACCGACGGGGTGGCCTCCCGCTCCGGTCTTCAGCAATGGCTGGCTGCTGAGGAGGCGGACCAGGCACCGATCCTGTGCCTCGAGGCCCCCTCTCTTCACTTACGGCGGCCTCTCTCTAGCTGCCGATTCAATCGGGACTCCCTCTTCACCACGGGAGTCCCGAAACACCTCCGTTGGCTTCGCCCGGGTTCCCTCGGCCTCCCGGGAACCCGGGGCTTCTCGGCAGCTTCCGCGGGCTTCTTCCTGCTGCCTGTCTGGGCAGCCAATCCGTGCGCGGCAAGGACGGGGGCGCGGCCAATGACGCGGCCGGGCGCCCCGGTCATGTGACGCGGGCCCGGACGGCTTCAGGGCCCAGCGCGGCCTCCACCTCACATCGGCGGCCCTCTCCTGGCACCGGGGGCCGCCGCGACGATGTGCCACACAGCGGGGGAAGGACTCCTCGCAGCGCCGGGCTGCGGCGGTGAAATCGGCGGTGCAAGGGGTAGGCTCCCTTTTCAATTAATTAATTAAATGGCGGACAGCGCCAAAACGAGGGTAGGCTCCTCACACTCGATCCTCCTCACAGCGCCCTCAGGCCACAGCGCGATTCTCCTCAGCAGATGTCGCTATTTACAGCGCACTGCTCCTCCCTCTTAGCCCAACAGAATAGAGGCAGTTCAGGGCTTCTAGGGACACGCAGCTCCTCACAGTCCTTCTCTAGCGCTTCCAAATTATAGCGCTTCCCCGGCAGGACAGTTCAGGTCAGGGCAGCAACAGTCTTGGAGTTTACAGCGCTTAGGTAGGCAAACCAGGGCTTCCAAGTAGGCTCCTCACGGAGGGGGGGCGAACAGTTCCACAGCCAGCCCCAGGGGCACACTCCTCACCTCCTGGGGGGTTCAAGCCCACAGCATTCCTCCTCTTCTGGGTACCTTTTTCCCTCAGCGCTGGCGTAGTCCAAGGTCCCACAGCGTCAGGGACCTATGAAGAGTCCTCCCTTGTCAGGGGCCCATGGGGACAGCAGCGGGGGGGTTTTTAGGGGTGCAGGGCCCAGCTCACAGGTCCATGTGGCGGTAGCACCTCACAGCAGGTCCCCCTCCCTTCCTTGTCCCAGCGCTGACTGACTCTCTGGTGACACTTCTCCCTATTTATACCCTCCTCCCAGGCAGTGCCAGGACCTTCTAGAATGTTGGCACATCTAGCCTAAACTGGTTCTAGGGGAGGGGGTGAGCACCCTGGGTGCCAGGCTTTCCCTCCAAAACTAGGGGTAGCTGGGTAATATTATCTAGACCGCTGACCTATGTCAGTCCAGTGGCAAAACCCATGGCCATGGCATCCATTTTAAAAACAATACATTTCAGTCAGGTACATTTCCAAAATGGGGGTGCAGTTTTAAAATGGGGGATTTTACAAGTGCTCACATTACTTCAGGTAATTACATTTTCACAAGGTGTCTCACACCACTCATGGCCTATACAGGTTTAATCCCATGGGGGAGACATTCAAGTTAGGGGGTCAAAAGCGAAAAATTTTGGGGGGAAATGGCCAAGTCCAACAAGACCAAACATCCTCTCCTTGTCCCAGACGCGGTAACGTACAGTCCGCATCTCAGGTTTCATTATAAATACGGGGCTTATTAATGACTTTTTCAGATATGATGCAGGCTGGTCAGCCACTCACGGACAGCCTTTTCAGACGCCGTGGATTTATGAAACGTCACATGGTTTATGTTGTGTGGGTAACATATGGCTCCCTCCCTCCAGCGCGCGAATGGTTTACTCGCAGCCTATCCCGCCCTCTGAAATTACCCATTCTTAAAAGTGTGTTTGGATTGAGTCGGGGGCCCCACAGTCTAGTAAAGTAATTGGTTAACCAGCATTAACTGGAGGGATAACAAAGGGGAGCATTGTTGCGCTAGTGATTTTCTTGCACAGTTTCAGGGTCAGTTATTTTTCGAGTCACAGCACATGGTGTCCAGCTCGCGAGGAAAATGTGTCACGATAGTCAGCCCTTTCCCAGTCCCCGGCCTCAAAGTAGACTTGAGGCACAAAAAAAAAGTTATATTGGCAAACAACTCTAATGCAGGTTGTGTCCCCAAATAAATTATCACCGCCGACGGGCCCGGGATTCCAGAGGAAACGCTGTGCCCGCCTCCCTGCTCGGGGCCGCGCTGCCATTGGCGGACCCCTGAGGCAGGAAGCCAGGCAACGGGAGAGAAGACGTGGGCCGTGCCAGAAGAAAGAAGGAAGTCCCGCCTGCTGCTGGGCTATGATTGGCTGCCCGCCGGGATGGAGCAAAGAAGCCGAGTCCTCCCGCGGCCCGGGGCTCCCGTGAGCTAGGGAGAGCCCCGGGGCCGCCCCAGAGAAGAGAAATCCTGCGTAGCCGGTGAGTGGGGTCCGGTGCTGGTGTGTGTGTGTGTGTATGTGTGCGATGGCGGCGGGGGGAGGGGGGTCTTTGTATGTGTGCGTGCGTGTGTGTAGGTGCGCTGGTGTGTGTGTGGGGGGTCTCTGTGTGTGTGTGTAGGTGCGCTAGTGTGTGTGTAGGTGCGGGGGCAGGGGGGGTGTGCCTGTGTATGCGTGTGGCTGTGTATGCGTGTGGCTGTGATGTGCGCATGCGTGAGTGTGGGTGCGCGTGCACGCAGTGAAATCCAGGACAAGAGAAGCGCGTGGCACCCTCTTGTCCTTCCTTCCCCCGAGACAGGCAACATTAGGTCTCCAGCTGGACGCATCCTTTGGATGTTAACTCCAGCTCGACCTAAGGATAAAGCATAGGTTCGATAGAGTAGTAAAATGAGATACCTACATACAGTTAAATACACACCTACTGAGTGTAGGGACATTCTGACATCTCTCAACAGTGGCAACCTTTTCAACAAATGTGTTTGGATCCACCTACCAATCCTAGGCTCTGACGGTGTGACTTGTGAGATCAGTCCAGAATGTTCAGTGTGTGTATTTCTTCTTTGTCTTACGTGTAGCCATCTTTGTGCCTTTTTGTATGTCTCCATTGATGAGTTTAGGTGTTCAGGCGAAATGTCAGACCAAGGTTAGTTCTGGAAATGAGATGTACAATCAGGGAGTTGGTATGCAGGTAAGGGGTTTTTGAGCCTTAAGGGAGTATCTGTAGCATAGCTTGTGAAGTTAGATAACCTGCAGAGGGCAGGGCGATAGTGGGGAAAGTGTTACCTTTGAAGGCCAGTGATCACCATGGTCCTTGAGCCGAAGGGCAGAGGGAATGCGACAAGACTTCACATGGGCACCACCAGGTCACAAAAGATCACTATCATCTGTGGAATCTACAGTGGCTTCACACTGTCTCCAGTCATCTTCAACCTTTACATAGATCTCCAACACCTTGCACATCATCCAGACATCATCCAGACTTGTATGTCCAGTACTTACATGAGCAATACCAAAGGGGATAATGGACGGAGCGTTTGAGCAAATCAAACACTCACCCCCTGTCAACTGATCTGGCTTTAATCCATCATCATTGTTTAGCTCACTCTACCACCCCAATTCAGACATGGCCATATGCAAATCAGTCTGACCCTGTGCCTCATGGGAATAGTCCAGTCCGAACTGCCAAGCCATGTCTTCCCTGGACCGGAAACAAGCACCCTGGGACCGGTTTCGGGTTCATAACCCTCATCAGCCAGGCTATCTTGAATCTAGTGGCAAAGTGAGCAAGGTTCCCACGTCTGGGCATACCCTGCGCCAACTTAGGGTGAACAAAGCGATACCAAAGGGGATGATGGACGGAGCGTTTGAGCAAATCAAACACTCACCCCCAGTCATCTGATCTGGGTTTAATCTATTATCATTCTTTAGCTCACCCCACCACCCCAGTTCAGACATGGCCATATGCAAATCAGTCTGACCCTGTGCCTCATGGGAACAGTCCAGCCCGAACTGCCAAGCCATGATGGCGGTTGGCAGAGTTTTTCCAAACTCTGCAGTCCAAGCAGAGCGTGGATTGGGTGAAACTCCATGAACTCCGCCAGCAGACTGGAGTTTACCGCCCACCCCTACTAACAAGCATTGGAAATGCAATAGGTCTCGCACCATTAGAGTTAGTGCTTTAAGAATTGTTTATGGGTTTTTTTTGTAAATGTTTAGCATTTTTGTTTCCTGTAGCCAATGCTAAAGAATTACAAATAAAAAAAGCCATAAATATTTATAAAAGCTGTAACTGAAATGGTCTGAGAGCTATTGCACTGTGTGAGGGTGAGGTGTTGAGGGTGAGTGAGGGTGAGCGTGAGGGTGGGTGAGGGTGAGTGTGAGTGAGGGTGAGTGAGGGGTTGAGGGTGAGTGAGGGTGAGGGGTTGAGGGTGAGTGAGGGTGGGTGAGGGGTTGAGGTGAGTAAGGGTGAGTGAGGGTGAGTGAGGGTGAGTGAGGGTGAGGGGTTGAGGGTGAGTGAGGGTGAGGGTGGGTGAGGGTGAGTGAGGGTGAGGGGTTGAGTGTGAGTGAGGGTGAGGGGTTGAGGGTGAGTGAGGGTGAGGGATTGAGGGTGAGGGGTTGAGGGTGAGTGAGGGTGAGGGTGAGGGTGAGTGAGGGTGAGGGTGAGTGAGGGTGAGGGGTTGAGGGTGAGTGAGGGTGAGGGTGAGTGAGGATGAGGTGTTGAGGGTGGGTGAGGGTGAGTGAGGGTGAGGGTGAGTGAGGGTGAGTGTGAGTGAGGGTGAGTGAGGGTGAGGGTGAGTGAGGGTGAGGGGTTGAGGGTGATTGAGGGTGAGGGGTTGAGGGTGAGGGTGAGTGAGGGTGAGGGTGTGAGGGTGAGGGGTTGAGGGTGAGTGAGGGTGAGGGGTTGAGGGTGGGTGAGGGTGAGTGAGGGTGAGTGAGGGTGAGTGAGAGTGAGGGGTTGAGGGTGAGGGGTGAGGGTGAGTGAGGGTGAGGGTGAGTGAGGGTGAGTGAGGGGTTGAGGGTGAGTGAGGGGGAGTGAGGGTGAGGGTGAGTGAGGGTGAGGGTGAGTGAGGGTTTGAGGGTGAGGGGTTGAGGGTGAGTGAGGGTGAGGGGTTGAGGGTGAGTGAGGGTGAGGGCATTCACATGTACTGCGCGTGGGTGTCCTTCCTTTCCTGGAAATGCTAACTTTACTGTCTTAAAAGAAAGTGAAAGCAAAGCAGACTAAAGATCGAACAGAGATCGTCGGGGACTTTCCACTTCGACGCAAGTGTGGCTTTGTTCAGCTGTTAGGCAGAGGGTGTTTGTGGAGTGTGGGCGGGGCTACCTGTATTTGATGGGTGACATCACCTTTCGTAGGAGTTTGGAGCTTAACATTGGCCACAGGCTAAGCCAATAGGCCCTAGAGCCCTAGTCTTCAAACTTTTTAAGCCCCCGCGTCAATACATTTCATTAGGGCTCCCAGGCGAGCGTGGGAAAGGAGAGGAGGGGAGAGCAGCAGAAGAAGCCGAATGAGAGAGATCGAATGAGGAGAGAGGCGGGGCAGGAGCCCGCTTGTTAATAAATAATCCCCGGAGGTGGTGATATTTCCCGGGATTGTGACAGAACATTTCTCGCTGCACCAACACAAACAGAGGCAGCGAGAGACATGTCACCGGGGGAGGGGGCGGGTGTCTGCGCGCTGCTCCGGGGACAGCGGGGGAGGGGCGTGTGTGCGGTGCTGCTGGGGAAGGCATGCGGGGCTGCTGAGCAGGGACAAAGGCAGAACAAAAACGGAGGTTGGATGGGCAAAGGAAGAAAGAGGTGACACACGAACTGGAATAAATAAAACTAAAAAGTAGAAAATTGGGGATATTAAATAGAAAGGGGTGAAAGAGGGGGAGGCAGGAAAGTAAACGGAGAGCGGTGAGACAAAACGAAGACGACTTTCAGGAGGCGAGCGCGGGAAAGGAGAGGAGGGGAGAGCCACTACGGGCAGGGGTGGGGCGGAGAGGGGAGAGGTGCGACACGGCAGGCAGGGGAGGAGAGTAGGAGGAGGAGGGGGGAGGAGAGTAGGGGAGGCACAGAAAGGTCTTCTGCTCGATGTTAATGATAGCCAAATGGCATATATATAACCCAGACGGGGCTTATTTACAAAGCCAGCGGGGATCTTCAAAGGGTGGCACAGCTCTTGCCCCGGTGGAGCAACAATGGGCAATGCAGCCGTCCAGGACTGTGTAGCTATGGAGAGCACAATATTATACCATTAGTTGCCCGAGGCTATGCCATGTTAGCTACAACTGTAGGGTGTTTGTAACACGAGCTCCAGACATTTGTTTCCACGCTCTAGGCATTGACAGTTATAGCCGCTCAGCAAAGCTTCGTGGTGCCTTTGTCTGGTGGAGCGCGGAGCGTAGATGATTTAAAAGGCAGCTGAGACATGCAGGATGAAAGAGGAGTGTCACTGTAGAATGCTGGAGATGAGAGGGACTGCCAGCCTAAGATCCAGGAGGCGAGAAAGACCGTCAGTGTGGAGTGCAGGATTCGAGAGAGACTGTCAGTGTGGAGTATAGGAATGAGAGAGAGCGTCAGTGTGGCGTGCAGTATTCGAGAGAGACTGTCAGTGTGGAGTATAGGAATGAGAGAGCGTCAGTGTGGCATGCAGTATTCGAGAGAGACTGTCAGTGTGGAGTATAGGAATGAGAGAGAGCGTCAGTGTGGCGTGCAGGATTCGAGAGAGACTTGTCAGTGTGGAGTGCAGGAGGCGAGAGAGACCGTCAGTGTGGCGTGCAGGATGAGAGAGAGACTTGTCAGTATGGAGTGCAGGAGGCGAGAGAGACCGTCGGTGTGGCGTGCAGGGGACGTAAGATATTGTAATTGCTGGGTGTACGAGGCGTGGGAGACTGTCATGTAGGGTGGGTGCAGCAAATGAGAGAGATTGTCAGTGTGGCGTGCAGGATACGAGAGAGACTGTCAGTGTGGGATGCAGGAGATAGAGACACTGGAAACGAGAGACTGTCAATGAGGCGGGAGAAACGGTCATTGTGGGAAGCCGGAGTTGAAATAGACTCAGCGTGGGACGCCTGGGATAGGAGAGACTGTCGCTGTGAGATGCAGAAGATGAGAGGCAGTGTGAGTGCAGGTGTGTGGGTAGGAAAGGACGGCGTGTACGTCATGAGTGCGGGCACGGTTTCTGTGGGGTGAAAGGGAGAGGAGGGCTGCTGGTCTGGGAGGGTGGTCTGTTGGAAGAGGGGGTCGCCGTGGGAGGCACTGATGACGCAGTACTGAGGGAGAGAGTCCGTATTTGCACCGAGTGGTCGTCGGAGGTGTGAGGGCACAGGCCGCGGTGCCCGTGACATTGTGAGTGAGGATACGAAGCCGGATTTGACGGACGGGATTGTGACAGAACATTTCTCGCTGCACCAACACAAACAGAGGCAGCGAGAGACATGTCACCGGGGGAGGGAGCGGGTGTCTGCGCGCTGCTCCAGGGGACAGCGGGGGAGGGGCGTGTGTGCGGTGCTGCTGGGGAAGTGGAATAAATAAAAACTAAAAAGGAGAAAATTGGGGATATAAAATAGAAAGGGGTGAAAGAGGGGGAGGCAGGAAAGTAAACGGAGAGCGGTGAGACAAAACGAAGACGACTTTCAGGAGGCGAGCGTGGGAAAGGAGAGGAGGGGAGAGCACGGCGGGCAGGGGAGGGGGCGGAGAGGGGAGAGGTGCGACACGGCAGGCAGACAGGGGAGGAGAGTAGGAGGAGGAGGGGGGAGGAGAGTAGGGGAGGCACGGCCTAGCGGCCGTGCAATCAAGAAGTGAGGGGGCGGGAGAGTAGGCAAGGCAGGCGGCTGGGGGCATGTGCACGCGCTTTTAAGCTCAATGCGCATGCGCATTGAGCTTAAAAGTCACGGGCACTGCAAGGAATCGCCACGATTCCTTGCAAGTTGGACAAAGAGTGGATAAGCCCCCATAGTCTCGCAAGCTCGATGCGCATGCGCATCGACAGGCGAGACCTAAAAAGGAGGAGCACTAGGCCAGCTTTCTAACCTTGGGTGCAGCTAAAAATGCTCATCGATTAGCTTTGACCATCAGTCTTGTCATTAGCAGTAATCACTCACTGAAGCAAATTTCGTGAGCAGGAAACCATATCTGGTATGCATGAACTGCTGAAATCAGCAGCAGAGTCAGATAGAGCCAGTGCATCAGTACAATACATGATCTCCGCAAGACATATAATTATAGGCCTAGTAATGCACGCCACCTCTTCGCCTAACAAGTAATGTTACTTCTGTTGCTGTTTTGGATACTAGCCTTTTTAAGTGCTTCCGCCTTTTGTAAGGGTGGTGAAGGCCTGATTCAACATATCTGCCAGGACAAACATAGCAGGGGAACACCTGCACATTTATCACGTCATACAGGCTGCAAGAGGATGAGAATAAATCAGTGGAAGTTAAAAAGTACTTCCAGAACACAAATTGTCATTCTTTACACTGAAGATAAAAAAAATTCACCCAACGTTTGCAGCTAATGTCTTGCCGCCAAAGTCTTATTTCTGTTTTTTTCTGCTGTGATTTACTTGCCAATGCTCAGTTTATCCACTTCGGGAAAAAATATATAAAAGTTAATACTTAAACTGTGCATCCCGAGATTCAAACCAGTAGTTTACTGAGATGTCCGCAGCAGGGACCCGCTCAGCTGTCTGGTTAACGGGGTGCACTAGAACTCAGCCTCTCCCGTCATTTTCACCCAGGGGGTCATTTGTGCCTGACTTCCACTTCTGCCATACCAAGACCCTTGTTCGTTTTGTGCAGCCATTTTGTAGTAGTAGCGTGTTTCAAATAATCACAAACTGCAGGTCACAACGACATCGGTTATCATACAATGACAAGATACTCTTGAACATTCTGAGAATTGACGATGCCGGATCACTTAAATTTTATGTCAAAGGCCCGGAGGCCAACATTATGCATATCCCTTTATTACCGCCCAAACACAGCAGCAACAATATCTTAGAACGTAGAATATATCCAAACATTCCAGAACTTTAGAACATGTATAAGTCCCCTTGATCAGCAGCCATCTTCCTCTTTTGTTGCTGCTCGAACACAAGGTAAGTACTCTGTTAAATTCTGATCATTTCTAAGGGTATGTTTGATTAATTAACCCGGAATTAAGTATGAAAACGATGGAATTGATGAGTTAAAGAGAAAGTTTATGAGGGGATTTGTTTAGTGTTTAATGGGAAAGGTTTTTAATATCGGACGTATGAATTTGTTTTAAATAGTAGGCTGGAGTATGAGAGCGTAGTGTAACGATTTATTTAGTATGTTTATTAACGGAGAGTTAATAAATTATTAGTAGCAGATTACCGTCTTTTGGATCAGTTGGCAGTTGGTGAGCGTGTGGTCTCGAGCGTTCGGTGTGCGCTTCCAGGCGTGAGAGCGGTAGCTGCTTGGAACGCGGTGTGAGGAGAGATTCGGGCGCAGGAACAGACGCGCAATGGAAGGAAAGGTATTGTGAGCCAAGGGGGCCGCCGTATGTTTCAGCTGAAGAAAGAACAAGCATTGGCAAAGCCAATAGGTCTTGCCTTTGACCCATTAATAAAGCCAATTTCTCCAATGTGCTTTAAAAAAATGAAAGTGGGGGAAAGAGGGTAGGTGAGCGGGTGAGGAAGCTGCAATGAAGGGTGGGTGAGCAGGGGATTAAAGCAGCAATGGAAAAGCAACAAGGGCAATGGAGGGTGGGTGGACACTAAGATACAACAGACAGAGTGTGGAAAAGTAATGGAGGCAGGGAGAATGGGGGAAAAGCAACAACGGCAATGGAGGGAGAGTAGTGTGGACGGACACTAACCAACATTGGCAAAGGATGAAGGGTAAAAAGCAACAGCGGCAACAGAAGCAGTGTGGTTGGTAAAAATCATTGGCAGGAACAGAGGGAGTGCGGGTGGGGGAAAGCAACAGCAGCAACAGACAGAATGGGGAGACCGTGAGCATGGAAAAAGCATAGCAGTAAAAGAGGGAGGGAGGATGAGGAAAAAGCAACAAATGAAATGGAAGGCGGATGTGCAGACACTAAGCAACAGCAGCAACGGAGGGAGGGTGTGGGGAAAAAGCAACAACAGCAACGGAGACAACCGAGGGAGGGTGGGCAGCCACTAAGTGGCAGCTGCAACGCAGGTAGGGTGGGCGAGGAAAAAATGACAGCCGCAATGGAGTGGGGTAGGCGGGTTGAAACCTAAGCGGGGAACAGCACGCTGGTGAGAGAGAGGAATGTGGAGCCTGGGATAGAAACACATAGGTGGGGAGCGGGTGGATGATGAAGCAACATAGTGGGAGGGAGGGAGTGGGAGAAGGATTCAGGCAAGAGACAACAATGTGGGCACAGAAGGGAGACAACAGAACTCAGAAGAGGAAACAACATGGAGCCCTTGGGGTTGGAGAAGTGCACTAGAGAGACAGCTGGAAACACATGCACACACATGGAGTGCTTCATGAAAAGGAAAAAAAAGTTCCAGTAAAGCGTACACTGGTGGAAGCATGGAATGAGCCAATCAGAGAGATGGTAAACAGGCCAGTGTCCATTGCAAGGACAAATACAAACTGGTGGAGCTAAACAAATAAATTCCAAAAAACAGGAAGAGGGAAAGAGAAGCAGAGATTCATTCAGCTTCCCAAGCCAGTACTAAAATAATAAAAAAGAATTAATCACTTAAGTCGTTTTCCAGAGTCTCTTGGAAATTTTCTAATGAGGACCCTCAGCCGCACTGTCACGGCAGTAGTATATCTTGGTTCTCCGCTTATTTGATTAAGTGGGATGAATCATCATAGGATCTTGGCACTCGAGTGTCCCTTTGTTGTTTGCCCTCCCGCATGTGGTCTGATTGGTCGCAATTTCCTATGGCTAATAGTGCTCAGCAACAGACAGATATTTTTGGTAGCAGTTTCTAGATCACTTCCCCCAAGTGGCTCTAAAAACTGCTACCAAAAATATCCGCACTTTAACACTTCCTATATTAACATTAAGAGCTCTCTTGGCCCTTGCGCAGACATCAAGGACGTTTGCAGCTGAGCACTATTAGACATGGGAAATTGCGACCAATCAGACCACATGCAGGAGGGCAAACAACAAAGTTCCGCCCTCCAAATCTACTTCCTGTTCCAGGTCAAATAAGACAGCAACAGCACATGTCTTAAGAATCCCACAAGGTAGGATTACAAGCCGCAGTGCCGGCCTCATGGTCCTGAAACGCCGCATAGATTCCAGGTAAAACTAAACAAACCAAATTTTCCTAAAGCTCTCTTGCTTTCACTTTGCACTTTTATCCTCATAGAGGCACACAGATGCACCTTTGGTAATTTTCCAGGAATACAGTATATGACAGCTTTTCGGCACTTTTTCTCTTTTTTTAAAACCTGGAAGTTCACTCTGGACTGTGATACTTTACGCAAACCGACAACAGGAAGCCAGCACTGCGAAACACTTTACAACAGCTTAATCACATTAAGCAAGAAATATAACTTTTTACCATTTGTTTCGAAAACGTGTAAGACTATGTATACTTTTGCCTATGCATAATAAGTAAGCCTTTAACTCCTTCCTTATTTTCTCTTTGTCCTCTACAGCAATAGACCAAATTAAGGCCTATTACCACATGTCCATAACAGGCATTAAATACAACCTGTTGCCCTAATAGGGTGAGCGAATTCACTCACCTGACATACCACATACACAGCATTTGAGACAGCTGGATCCTTTGGTCCTGAAGAAAGCCATCGGACCCTTTTGGGGGACACCTCAACAGGTGTTCTGGACCTATAGTTATCCAATTAAGCACCACCCACTTTTTTAACCTTATCCCTCCACTTTCAAAATAAAAACAAACTACACAGGAAAGATGATAATTTTTATAATTTTTTATTATTCCAACACTTCCCACTCACGACTGTCAGACACCGGACAGTCTCCCTCCTGGTGGAGGGTGATGGAGACCGGGACACTCAGGTGCCAAGTCCCTATGATGATTCATCCCACGTAATCAAATAAGCGGAAAACCAAGATTGTGATGTATTCCTATAGGTTCTGAATCGATCCCCCTATTCCTGACCCTATTCTGGTTAAACAAACCAACAAGTTAACTAGCAGTCAGCCCATGAGGCAGAAAACCCCCATGATGCAGATACCGTTATCTGACGCAGTCACACTACGGCACAGGAACGTGTTATCTGATTAGGTCATAACGCTTGCGATCTAATTAGACAAGCGATATTCCTCCAGCCCCTGATAAGGCATATGGAGTTCTCATAACAAATCAAACCTATGACAACCTGGGCAAAACCCTGCGGCCATTGTTTTGATTTCACCGAGAACTTCAGCAAAAGAATGTGCTAACGAGCAAGTCGTATGACATCCTTATTGACGTATCTATGTCCATCCTTACGTCAATCTCGGCACCTTAAAGGTATAAATATTACCGATATTGCCCTATGCAAAGACACGCGGTGGTGACGAGACGGAGCAGCCATACTTGCCGAAGCCCAGAGCAGAGCAGACCCCGCTGGCACAGCCCCGCCTTCCTGACGCGCTGAGAACAAGACGCGCTGCTTTCTCCTGCCGAGAGATCCAGCACCGGCGCTTCCGGGTAGCCCTCGCAGGCAGCCTGGAATATCGAGACCAGAGAGAGAGATACCATCCCTCATTCATCCTTAATTCCAGGTACAGAACTGAATAACCCCTCGCAGAGAATTCTTTAGTTATTCACTTGGCAAACACAAACTTAACTTAAACTGTAACTTTCTATTCCCGCCCACGTATTAGGCTTAGGTCAGGTACACGGGGTAGGCGTATTTAGAAACACCAGTTGAGTACGTTTAGTCAAATGTATATGTGTATATAATATATTTTATTCATTTTAAAACATCTTATGGCTTAGAAACCATATCAATGTTTTTACAGTATTATTTTATACTTCTGCTTTTAATGTATGCACTTTACTTAACTATAAGTATTGCAATAATATCGATCCATTTCTCTTGTATGAGAAAAGAGACTGATCAATAAATAACACCTTTTTATTGAACACGCCCGTCTCTTCCTTTTCTCTACATTCTGATGAGACTAAGAATGCACGTACTGACTGAGTAAAATAAATTGCCTTTTGTTCACACGACTCTCGAGATACACTCTTGATTAGGGGAGAGCAAAGTTGTCATGTTCTATGGTTGTCAGAAACTAAATCCCTTCTTGTCTAATCAGGGAAGTTAATTCCTTCCTGAACATTCGAGAAAGTTTCTAGTGAACTCTGAGCTAGCTGGCAAACCCAAAACTTTAAGTCTAATATCGTCAGTAGTAGACCTAGTTAACGTCTGGTCTAGGCCTTTACTATTGAAGGTATTATTCCAATGCGCAGAGCCTATTGGGATAATAGGAACTACACTACATGGCGCCCAACGCGTTTGGAAAGGGCGATAAAACTAACGTAAGACATTTAAAGTAACTCAGTCGTGCTTTCTCACTCAGACCCCTTTCTCCCATAATACTCCAAAGACGTCTGGAGTGGGTAAAAGGTCATATCCGCCAGACCTCGCAGGAGGGAACTCCTATGTATGGTTCTTGGTATAGTCAACGTTGAAGGATACACTGTTCCAAAATATTGTGCATCTAATCTTTGTTTCCATAAGAAACCTGATCTGCAAACAAACAAAATAACCATCCTGTCGGTAAAATGGTAGACAGTGATGAAGAAAGAGAGGCAGTTAGATTAGCAACTGAACTCGCAGCAGCTGATGCTACCATACAGGAAGCTGACCCGGATATAATACTCATCCCGGTCATTAAAAGGAAATCTATAACCATAAAACTTATAGAAAATGGACTGACACCTAGAGGTGGTACAGTCATATTCGTAATTGAGGCACACGAATATCGGCAGACAGAGGTATACTATTCATGGATAAATTTTCCAGCAGCAAATCCTGTAACAAAGTACTTCCACTATTACAAAATAGAGGAACCTCCTGAAACGTACACTCCTTTCGAGGAGGTGGAAGTACCACTCAAATTTCAAGAGCATTTGCTCTTATTTGATGGCGCCCTAAAACATAATAATCACATCACCAGGCTTGGTCCTTTAGGTAGACCAGGAGCAACGTGGCCGGTCCTAGCCGGATACACACCACATCCAGACATCGACGGGATGTCTGCAGCTAACCTGTTAACACAGCTAAAACAATTAATAAAAATACATAGACAATTAGTCCAGTATGTGATGCGGACTTCAACAATTCAGCCAGCGATTAAACTCCCACAGCTGACCCCTCACCAGGGGAACACAAATAAAATTACACCACAGAACATCCAGTCCTGCCTAGGTAAAGTACCGGCTAAACGGGAACAAATACCATTCTGGCTAGCGCAGAAAATCACCCAAATAGAGGCGGTGTTTCCAGACACCACCCCGCTAGAAAAGCACAGGATTCTGACTATCTGTCTTCCAATGGGAATCGCACCACACATTGAGGACTGTGACACTTGGGGTACAGTCTTTGCTTCCATCTACACAAAAACGCACGGTGTTCCATCCATTTCGGTAATACCAGATGTGCTAAAACAAATTCAAGACGAATACGGTCCAGAACCCGCTTTAACTCTTGGTATGAAATTACTAAAAGACTTCAAGCAGGTCTCGGCTATATTATTAGCCAACATAAAGGGAGAAGCAGCAAACGTGGCGATCCGCCAGAGGTTAAAGGAAACAGATATAGCAGACCAACCAGCTGAAATTGCCAGAATCATAGAAAAATCCTATGAGGAACTAGGTAGAGATAGTTTAGGTGGAATACCAGTAAAACCACAACTAATTGAAAGTCCTGAAAAAATATTTTTTAATAATAATTCAACATCACAGAAAAAGAGCTGGGATGGAAACAAACAATCCAATCCCAAAGAAAAGAAATTCCAGTCCAGAGGAAGGTCTCCTAGGCGAAGAGAGAAATCTCCGAACCAAAGACACAGGTCACCCCGGAGGGACCCCTCTGGGAAAAGATATAACCTTAGAAATAGGGATAATATAAAAAAGCCTGATAGATATCAAGACATTGATACACGTCCCTCTCAATCTTTTCAGACTTCCTCGCAGAAATCGGAAAGAAGAGGACGATCAGAACAAAGAGAAGAGCACGCCAAGTCCAAAGACAAGGAACCTGCTCAGCTAAAAAAGAAATTACAATTTCCAAAGAAGAAGGTAGCCAGCATTAAAATAGTTAACAATGCCGAGAATTCTGAGGACACAACTGAAAAACGGGGAATGGGCTCAGACAATGCTAGACAGCGCAGCAGAAGTGAGCATAGCGCGCAAAGTCCTTATGAATCATCTGGAGACAGTGGACACGAATGAATATCTTCAAGTGGAAACTGCAGACACCAGAGTTAGCAAACCTCACAAAATATACGAAATAACATTACGTATAGAGGGAGATAAGACTAGAAAAATAAGGGGACTATTTTGGGATAATCTCTCCAAGGGCTATGATATCCTTCTAGCTGAAAAAGACTGGCCACCAGAGTTTGTCAGGGATTGCCCTCATGGCGAAGAAGTAATTATGCCTGCCTTCTCAAATCATATCCCAATTCATAAAAAATACACACTTGCTAGAAAGTGGGCAGTGGCTCTAGCCCCTGCTTTATATAAAAATCACGTGGGATGGGATGAGGACTCTCCTCCTCACAAAATCCAGTTAAAATCACAACCTACTGCACAAAGGCAGTACCCAATTAAGCAAGAAGCTAAAAAACAGGTAAAAGAAATACTAGATCAGCTAGAATACCAGGGGGTGATTGAAACTTGCACCTCACAAATGAACAACCCTTTGTTTCCGGTCTCCAAACCAGACAATTCATATCGTCTAGTTTTGGATTACCGACACCTTAACACGTGTTGCAAAACTTTTGCAGTGCAAAATTTGCATAGTGCTGCACTAATGAATAACATAGTGCGCAAAAAATACAAAACAACATTAGACATCTCTAATGGATTCTTTTGTCAAAACATAGCACCAGAGAGCAGATATTTGTCTGCGTTCTCAATAAATGGCACTCAAAAACAATTCTGTCGGTTAGCCCAGGGGTACAAGAACAGCCCGGGAGTATTCTCAGCGAGAGTAACAGAACTACTACAAATATATGACGACGAAGCATTATCGTATGTCGACGACATTTACTTAACAGATGATGACTTGGAGACTCACTTGAAGAGAGTGAACACCATAATACTTGGGTTCGCAGCAGAGGGTTACAAATTCAACTTTAAAAAATCCAGAATTGCCCATCTGACAGTCCTGTTCTTAGGATATGAATTATCAAGTGAAGGCAAAAGCCTGGCTGACAATTTCCTAGAGAAATGTGCCGTAATCCAAGCACCTAGAACACTAAAAAACCTACAGTCGATTCTAGGCTTCCTAAATTTCGGAAGAACATACATTGCAAATTACGCAGAAAGGGTCAAACCCCTTTATGATCTGATAAAACCAGATTTTAAAAGATCCAATTGGACTAAAAAACACACAGAAAGTTTGAGATCCTTACAAACAGACATGCTAATTAAAACAAAATTAGAAACACGTGATAACACACGCAATCTAGTGATTCGAGTCATCCCAGGGAGATGCGGATTCACATACCTGACCTCTAATGAGGGAGAAAAGGTACCAATTGCATTCAAATCACACTTGTACACAGAAGCTGAACAGAAATTCAGCAACAAAGAAAAAATTGTTCATGCAGTTCAAACCGTAATAGCTAGAGAAAAAGATCAAGCTGACGGTAGACATATCACAGTCAGAACAGCAGAATCAGCCTTTGAGGCACTAACAACACCGTGTAATTTACCAACAACAACATTGAATCCGGAATGGATACAATGGGTGAATTCAATCACAACGGACAAAGTATACTATTACTTTGATCCAGAACTAGAAGAATTAAAAAATCTAGACTATGAAAGAACATTCCCTCTGCCAATCGACATTCTGCCTTTACGACATTACGCCTGTGTAATTTATACAGACGGACATGCTCAACCCCCCGTTTGGGGAGAACAGGCATACAACCCAACATGTGGGATTACAAAAGAAGTGTGGCACGGAGGTAAACTAAAACCTTTATTAACAAAAACACACTCAGTAGAAACTAATTCAGAACAACAAACTGAAATACTAGCATTGAAAATGGCGCTAGATAATGCGGATCGCGAATTCCCGACACTTATAGTGTCAGATTCATATTACTGCGTCAAATCATATAACAAGGATTTGCAGACATGGATTCAGAACGGTTACAAAGATGACACAGATGCACCAATAAAGCAGAAACTGCTCTGGGAACAAATAGCTCTTTTACAAAAAGAGCTACCAAAGACTCACGTGACACACTCACTGAGTCATCAGCGTGATGGCGTTCACGTTGCAGGGAATTCATTGGCTGAGACAGCCACAGCGGCAGCCACTAAATCGGCACCCGTAGTTCGAAAAAAGCGTACATTAAAATACATTGACGGTGAAACAGTGCTGGCGGTGAAAACGTCATCAAAAGGCGACTGCTCAGCGCTACCGATCAACTATCCACTCAATTATACATACATAATCGATGCAAACTCCGTCCCTTTTGCTCGAATCCCTGGAGTGGGGGATAGAGTGATTCCAAACATGGACAGGAGAAACTTGTTAATCGCAGACGCACATATGGGCGAGGGTCTCAGACACCTCAAACTAAAAGATTCTCTGGAAGAATTACAATCACGGTACTGGTGGCCAGGCATGAGCCTGCGTCACACCATGTTTGTAAAAAACTGCCCAAACTGCAACAGAGATTGCAGCGGGGAGAGAAACAGTTTAATACCTCGTCGTTTTACTCCAGAAAAAATCAGGAGTAAAAATGAAGGCTTGCGATTAACATATACAGGGTAGTTTCTACTTATAATGTAGATCACCAGCACTCGGCTGACGTCTGGACTGTTATACAAAGATTTGCGAGTCTAAATGGCATATACGCTAAGAGCATGCTACGTTTGACCATTGTTTTCACTCTAGCCCTCCAGCCTGATGGGAAACATGGCCAAATGAGCATAGCACAGCGGGAATCTTCTCACTTCCTTCCTGAGGGATACAGGATGGTGTAAAGAAAAAACCAAGGTATAAAGCAATCTATAACGGAAAGGATATTAGGTTCGGGAGCTGGGTGGGTCAAACATCTAATAAGTGTCCAACGTAGTCTAAATAACTTGCCAAGAAATTCTCTGAAGGGATTCAGTGCGTACGAATTATTATTTGGAACTAGGATGTTGATCTCTGACATTGATAGTCAGACTTCAGTGGTGAAAGAAAAAAGCTTTGATATCAAAGACCGTTTGGCTATTTTGCAGGACTTAAACAAAACAAGAAAAGACCTAAGCAACATAAAGTTGAAACAACAGCCAACAACCACTGAAGAACCACCACCTGTCCCAGCAAGACCTGTCTGGATTCCAAAAGTCGGGGATCTAGTCAGGGAAAAGATCGCGGTAAAGAAGGAATTTGGGCCTTCTTACAGAAAAGCAGTTCCTGTCTTGTCTATCAACGGGACAAGATCAGTTGTACTACCGCCACTTGCTGGTAAAAAGGAGAACCGAGTTGTATCCATCGACCTGGTAAAACCACAATCATGTGGCCGATAACAAACAGTAGGCCAAGTGGACTCCCAATAAGTAGCCGAACACCAAGGTTTGCTACCAGTACAGAGGTCCTAACGAAGAGGCTCATCACATTCGAAACGCCTACAGAAGAACAACAAGGACTATGCAACAATGCAATAGAACTCAGACCTCTGAAAACCCAAATAAAAACATTTAGCAGAGACACACCAATCTACAATGAAGTACCAAGCGAAAATGCAGGAAACAGTAATCCTGAAGCAATTGGAACAATTGACAGAACTGCATCCGGCTACTTCATAAATTTCGATGATTCCTCTGAAGGCTTCAGTGAATCAAAGACACAGACATCATCAAAAACCTTTAAAGATAAAGCTAAAGAACTTTTGAAACAACTGAAAGAAACATATCTGATTTCTCCATGGATCGAATTTTGGGTGGGTTTTGGTGCATTTATCCTCATACTTTGGCTCATCATGGTACTTACTTTGGGACGCTTCATTGAGGGAAAATATGCTAAAATGGACACAGCAAGTCAGAAAATCAACTTGATCCTCAAACCACACACATCGTCACACGTCGAGAAAAGAGAACTTTCTTCAGTCAACTTCACAGCCAATCCGATACCGGGTGGGGTAGCCTGGGACAACACCGACTATGAAATTTATGGTCCGGTCGAAATCCTGAAATATCCACACCAAATTAAGATCTCATTGAGTGGCTTTGCAAAACCAAGCTCATTTGCTGATGATTGGGACTTCGAAAGCATTAATAATATGATGTCTGACTTAGTAATGTCTGCTAAATTTACCAAACATGATTATTTGCAGGGTCCTACAAATTATGATAGTATGTACTGTTATAACCACTATGGTAACCATTTTCTACATAGATCTGCACAACCTAGAAATGTTTTAAATTATAATCAATGGGAACATTGTGCAACCCCTCCAAAAGGAAGCTCAAGAACCTTCTATGACAAATATTCATACTTTTCAGGTTTTAACATAAGTAATGCTGAAGCATTTTATTTCAAATTGTCAAACAAGACAGGAACTAAGACCATGATAACAAACACAAAATTGATATATTCAGACTCATTTTTTGAACAAATGAATACTTTTGGTTTTGATTATTGGGACAAAAATGTGGAATTGAAAAGTGTTTGGGGTACAAAAGAATGGCAAGTACAGGGTATAGAATCTTTGTTTAGAGCCTGCATGATCCCAGAACAAATGATATTTTTAAATGACACTGTTCAACAAACTACCTGTCTTGGCCTAGCCAAAATTAAAGACTTAAATAAACCGTCTATTCCAAAACCAACAATGTACAGCAATAGCACTGTAGATGAAGAGATAGACGTAAATTATGTATTGAACCAAAACAGAACACATCCAGATTGGAAACAGTGGTTGATCTGGCCCACAGATACTAATAACTGTCAAGACAGATTCCTGAACAAAACACAGGGGTTCAAAATGACCAGGCCAGACCCTAGATATCCCCAAAGACATCACCCAGGGATAATAACCACCTACAGTGTGGGCAAATTATGCCTTCAGTGGCTACAAACTTCCACACTGACAGAAATTAAGCAACACCTAACTTTACTTACTGATGGTGCTGACTTGCGTGATTTCATTATGGGACCGCGCAAACAGCGTCAAAAACGTTTCATAGCAGCCTCTGTATATGCAGCATACAATGAGGCCTGGAAGGTTACTCAAATTGAAACAGCAGAGAGAATACGGGAAATTGACCGTATTAATTTGGAAAAATCACTTTCTGTAGTGGACAATGGGTTAATGACTCTGTCCTCCAGAATTTTTTCTTTGGACAGCATTGTGTCTTCAGCAATCGACATATTATCGCAAGACTTACTGTTATTACAACACGGTCAGTCTCAATTGCGTTCTATTGTACAGCTTGGCTGGACGTTACAAAATCTACGTTCAGGCTATGTGCCTTGGCGTTTAATCAACACAACGTCACTATTCCAAATCTTTAACCTTACTGATAGACAAATCAGTATGGCACAAAAGGGTGCTGATTATACAATCTTGAGCATTGAAAAACTCGAAAGATTACCAGTGACAATGTCAGAACGACCTGTCAGTGAATGGATAATACATGGGATAATAAATATTCCAATCTCAACCTTCAGGTTTCAATACTGCCAAAAATATATACAGGCTGGCATGTACGAGAAATTGGGAAAGGGGTACATCAAAACAACATGGAACCTGCCCTATTCACATGCATGTGTCAGTAATAAAGGACAGAAAGTGTTTCTTAGTGGCAATAATTGTGCGATGTCACTAAGCGGCACGCTTCTGTGTAACGGAATTAGTTTGCATGGAGCCTGTGAAGGGAATTCATACAACCTTTCATGTCACCAGCAAGGCGCACCTGCAACAGAGATTGAACCATTCTTTCAAAGACTCTATAATGGGAGTTACATTCTAATTGTAGATCGCAGATGTTGTAGTCTTATGCCCGGGACTCCTTATCTCGTAACTACGACTGCGAAGGTCAAGTGCTGTGGACGCTCATTGTTCCCCAGCTCCTTTCCAGACAGGGAGGCAAGGGCATGGCCCAACTTGAAAATTACTTCTATTCGAATAGATACTTTAAGCAGAATGAAAACAGTGCTTCTTCAGACGCCTACAAGGCTCACGTCATCAAAAGAAACATATGATCTACAAGTCGCAAGGACGACTGCAGAGATACATTCATTGTTATCGACTAATTCCCCCATACATTTCGCGGAAATCCTGAATGAAATCTTAAATATTTCTGATACCAATGGGGTCTCAAAAGTATTTAAGACAGTATTTTCGATGGCATTAACACCATTCAAAGCCATACTGGGTATTTTTCCAGATTTCGTCCATTCGATTTTTGGCGGACTTCCCCTGATCTTGGGACTAATTGCAGGAATCCTATTCTTGGTCCTTATTTTTCATTATGGCAACCCATGTCACAGACCAAACTCTTGCGACAAGGGAAGAAACAATCCTAGCCATTGGATACCGGGACCGGATATCAAAAATCCTGGGACTCTCCCGGCTTAGAGACCTGAACATGACTTGGTTTCTATCATTTCGACCAATGTGGCAAAGATGTGTTTTACCTGTATTAAGGTGTCTGCTATGCGGAGAAGAATGCGTGTTAGACACCTGTCTGACGCTACAATCGGATGCGCCAATGGATGCAGAAACATTGTTGAGCCCGATCAAGGTTCACGCTTTGTGCTGCCCTCAAAGGCTACCAATCCTGATGACGGCATTCGTGGAAGCTTCACCACTACGATTAAGGGGTAGTGAAGTTCAAGATGAAAGCAGCATCGAACAGGTACGACCTTCTGTCAGCAATGCGAATCAGAATGTCAATGGAGACAATCATGCGCACGAATGCATGGTTACACCTTTTTCCGAGTTAGTGGAACTTTCCCAGGAAGCTGTTGACAGCTTTTTCGAAAGCCTAAATGATATGATGTTCTCACCAGAGCAGAAATAGAGACTTTTGAGCAAGCTCGCACACGGCGTTCCCTGAATTCGGCCTTCAACTTTAAAAATAAAGTCACATGAACAATTTCACCTCCAGTTCACGGACAGCAATTTTTCAGCAGCCCCAAAATATTTTTGCATATTTTTCGGGACACTATCTTCTGCTTAAAGTAAGAACTATTCTTAGAGAACTAAGGTTTCTAAATTTTAGATAGCTTATAGACATTAGCTGCCCGCTGGTATGTTCATAAATATTTTATTGTGTGATGGAATGGTCTCGAACTTTTTTTCTGTATTAAGAGCCATTTCATGTGTAGATTCTCATATACCAAATAGCAATAATGTATACAAATGCGTGATTACTTTGGCATTATTCTACAGCTTGAGTGCATACAATACATATGATTGCAATTCCTTCCGTATATTTGAAAAATTTCAAAATGCATTTATGTATTATGTATTTTGGGGTGGTAAGGTATACACTATACTCTATAGTATGTTTTACTATGCATAGATTAGTAAATATGTCCATAGTTAGCGTGGAGTGGGTGTGATGTATTTATATAGGTTCTGAATCGATCCCCCTATTCCTGACCCTATTCTGGTTAAACAAACCAACAAGTTAACTAGCAGTCAGCCCATGAGGCAGAAAACCCCCATGATGCAGATACCGTTATCTGACGCAGTCACACTACGGCACAGGAACGTGTTATCTGATTAGGTCATAACGCTTGCGATCTAATTAGACAAGCGATATTCCTCCAGCCCCTGATAAGGCATACGGAGTTCTCATAACAAATCAAACCTATGACAACCTGGGCAAAACCCTGCGGCCATTGTTTTGATTTCACCGAGAACTTCAGCAAAAGAATGTGCTAACGAGCAAGTCGTATGACATCCTTATTGACGTATCTATGTCCATCCTTACGTCAATCTCGGCACCTTAAAGGTATAAATATTACCGATTTGCCCTATGCAAAGACACGCGGTGGTGACGAGACGGAGCAGCCATACTTGCCGAAGCCCAGAGCAGAGCAGACCCCGCTGGCACAGCCCCGCCTTCCTGACGCGCTGAGAACGAGACGCGCTGCTTTCTCCTGCCGAGAGATCCAGCACCGGCGCTTCCGGGTAGCCCTCGCAGGCAGCCTGGAATATCGAGACCAGAGAGAGAGATACCATCCCTCATTCATCCTTAATTCCAGGTACAGAACTGAATAACCCCTCGCAGAGAATTCTTTAGTTATTCACTTGGCAAAAACAAACTTAACTTAAACTGTAACTTTCTATTCCCGCCCACGTATTAGGCTTAGGTCAGGTACACGGGGTAGGCGTATTTAGAAACACCAGTTGAGTACGTTTAGTCAAATGTATATGTGTATATAATATATTTTATTCATTTTAAAACATCTTATGGCTTAGAAACCATATCAATGTTTTTACAGTATTATTTTATACTTCTGCTTTTAATGTATGCACTTTACTTAACTATAAGTATTGCAATAATATCGATCCATTTCTCTTGTATGAGAAAAGAGACTGATCAATAAATAACACCTTTTTATTGAACACGCCCGTCTCTTCCTTTTCTCTACATTCTGATGAGACTAAGAATGCACGTACTGACTGAGTAAAATAAATTGCCTTTTGTTCACACGACTCTCGAGATACACTCTTGATTAGGGGAGAGCAAAGTTGTCATGTTCTATGGTTGTCAGAAACTAAATCCCTTCTTGTCTAATCAGGGAAGTTAATTCCTTCCTGAACATTTGAGAAAGTTTCTAGTGAACTCTGAGCTAGCTGGCAAACCCAAAACTTTAAGTCTAATATCGTCAGTAGTAGACCTAGTTAACGTCTGGTCTAGGCCTTTACTATTGAAGGTATTATTCCAATGCGCAGAGCCTATTGGGATAATAGGAACTACACTACAAGATAAACCGCTGCCGTGACACTGTGGCTGAGGGTCCTTATCAGAAAATTTTCAGGGAGGTTCCAATTTTGGTGGAAGTTGGCAAGTTCTAGGACAGCGGCATATTTAGTATGTTTGGTGTGCAATAACAACATGGGGCCTGTAGCCAGAGAAGAGTCTGTAGAGAAATTCGGCTAAGTAGGCTGAGAAATGTCAACTTCTGCCGTTACGCGGATCCCATCTGTCAAAACAAGCGATGCATGGCTTTGGAGTCCAAGCAGAGCTGTAAAGCAGGGTTGTTACAGGGGATGTCTTTTTAGGTCTCGACGCTAGACAGTGCCTCTGTCTCGTAAGAGACATGTTGTATCTACTTTGTGGGCTTCAGTCCGCCCATAAGCTTCCCATTTGCTAGCTCCATCATTCCTCTTCTATTCTTTATCTCCATTTGTCCATGGCATGCATGCGTCATGCCTCTTCCTGTGTTTAGCTCTCCCTGAGGGCAGGGACCAATTACTAACATCCATCCACAGCGGCCATTTTAGGAAATGTTTTCAGGACTACTTTTTTCTTTGGTTAACAGCACTTTTAACAAGCACTCATGTTTACATTTGCTCAGAGAATTTATACGGCTCTATCACTTGTAGTGGTGGTGTGAATTTGCTGTCATCCTTCTTTTTAATCACCGCCAGCTTTACTCTCACCCACCCACCCTTTTCCAGGGCCACGTTCTGAACATTCCGCCTTTTGTTGTAATGTTCTGTGTACAAGGCTTGTGCCCTTTCAATATTTCGTCGCACCACTGCAGGTGACCATTTGCTCTGGACTATTAGATGTTTCCACGCCAGATTGTCCTTCGTAAAAGGGTCTCGCCCTCGCAGAATTCAGAAGGTGCTGTAACCTGTGCTGGCCGGAGTGATGCGGTACGCCCACAACATTTTCGGGAGCTCTCTTTCCCAATCTTGCCCAGCGCTGATTGCAGCCTGCACCGATCCCATTATTACTCTGTTGAATCGTTCTGCCAATCCGTTCCCCGCTGGGTGGTAGATGGGGGTATGTATGACTTCAATTCCGTTGCGGACCATGAAGGCGTCCCATTTCGCGGACACAAACTGCGGTCCATTGTCACAGGTGATCACTTTGGGGATCCCTTCCCTCACAAAGGTAGAGGTCAAAAAGGACAGCACTCCTTCTGTGTCTACTGTCTCTTGTACTTCCACTTCCGGCCATTTGGAATACCGGTCCACCAAAACTATGGCATACTTCGGCACTCCATTGGTATTGAGGATGGGTCCTAGAATGTCCACAGATAGCACCTCCCACGGGCTGGAGGGAACAGCGAATTTGCCCAGGGGTGGTCTCAACAGGATCTGGGTTTTGTCCACCCTGCTACATGGTTTGCACGATCTTACGTGTCTTACGACTTGGCTGTCCATGGCAGGCCACCAGTAAGCTTGCTTCGCTCTGGCTTTTGTTTTCATCATGCCGAGGTGTCCCTCATGGAGGATAGTTAGGAGGTGTTCCACTACAATCTGAGGGGGAACTACTTTGTCCCCTCTCAGTAGGAAGGCGGGGTTGTCTTCCTCTTGAACTTCCCAGAACTTCTTCAACTGGCTGTCGAGGTGTTTCTTATCCGGCCACCCATGCATCACGTAGCCTTTCACCGCTTCTAAGGCCTCATCTTGGGTGTACGCCTCTTCCCATTCCTTTTCGCTGATCACCCCTTAATGTTCTTGCGTTACTGCCACCATGTAGCTTTCCCATCCGGGGGGTTCTTGGTCTTCCGCCCGTTCCATAGCCGCTGCTCTGCTTAGGAAATCTGCTACTCTGTTCTTGTTCCCTGGAATGTATTCTACTTCATATACATAGTCCAATAATCTCAAGGTCATCTTGGCTATGCGGGGCGTCGCATGGGCATGACAAGGGGTTTATGGTCCGTGCGAAGTAGGAAACTGGAGCCCCACAAGAACTGTCGGAACCGCTCCATGGCCCACACCACCGCCAGCATCTCCTTTTCGATTACGCTGAATTTTTCTTCGTTGGGCGCAAGCTGACCGTGGAGACTTCTCCCTCTCGTGATCTCTGCATCAATACAGCTCCCAGACCTTTGTCGCTTGCGTCAGTGGTCAGTATGGATAGGGCTGCTTGGTCGAATCCCTTGAGAGGTACTGCGTTGCAGATCTCTTGTTTCAGGGCATCAAACTCCGCTTGTTCCTCCCCAGACCATTTGAACACGTTCTTCTCCTTCAGAAGCTGCCTCAGGTGATGGGTCTTGGAGGCGAAATGCGGAATGAACTTGCTGTAAAATTCAGCCATTCCTAAAAACGAGCGAATGTCCTCCTTTTTCGTTGGTGTCGGTGCATCTTGGTTGGCTGTCACATTTGCTCTCTTTGGTTCTATTCCCTTCTCGCTGATCTCGTGACCCAGGTACGTCACTGACTTTACTCCAAATTTGCATTTCGCCCATTCTGCTGTGAGCCCATTTTTCTCCAGTATGGACAACACTGCGTGTAGCTTTGTATCGTGGTCGCTTTTTGACTTCCCCATTATGAGGATGTCGTCCTGGAAGTATTGCACTCCTTCCACCTTCTGGAAAAATCTGTGCATCAGTTTTTGGAATACTGCGGCTGCTGACGCTAGTCCGAACGGCATCCTTAGGAACTTATCACACCCAAACGGGGTTATGAACGATGTTAGGTGACTACAGGACGGATGTAACGCGATTTGGTGGTACACGGAAGAGAGGTCCACTGTGGAGAACCACTTTATTCCCTTAGTCCTCGACAGCATTTCGTTGATCCTGGGTAGAGGGAACTTGTCTACCCATATGTTCTTGTTCAGTTCCCTGAGGTCCACACACCCGTTGGGCTTCTGTGCCACGACGAGAGGTGCGAGCCATTCGGCACTCTCAATGGCCTCTATGATGCCACTCTTTTCTAGGCGCCTCAACTCCTCCTGTACCACTTCTCTGCTTCGGAATGGAATGTTGCGAACCTTGTGGCTCAACGGACGTGCTCCTTCCTTTAAGCATATTTTGTGCGTGAACTTGGTCATCCGACCTATAGTTCCTTTGAAGACCTCCGGGTATTCTCTTCTCCATGCGTCCTCTTCGTATCCACGTTCTGTGTCTGTCATTAACACCTTATCGACTCCTCCTGGGTTGAGCTGAATACCCAAGGCGCCTTGATCCATCCATCCCAATACCGACGGTCCTTTTTCGGCCACGTACAGCTTGCCGTTTGCTTTGCGTCCTTTGAATTCGAAGGTGAGGGGGCAATACCCTACCATGGGTATAGGTTCGCCGGTGTATGTGACCGGGCGTATGTCCGGGGAAATTAGGTTTGCCTTCATCTCATTCTGAAAGTTCCTTTCCCACACTGTTCGTTGCACTATCGTGTAAGGGGAACCAGAGTCCACCACTATGTCATTCTCAGTACTGGCTTTTTGAACCCCGTGCAGTTTATCCCCAGGACTTGGTAATTTATGCACAAATCTTCCTCCTCTTCCTCTTCTCCCTGTGTTTCTTCTTCTTCCTCGCCATCTTGGGCTACATACTTCACTTCAGCCTTCCTGGGTCGGCGTTGGCACACTTTTTCGTAGTGACCCATGATGCCACAGTACGAGCATTTGGCCCTGAAGATGGACAGACCTTGTCTTTGCCGGCGTGCGTTGTGCTTCCACATCGGTAGCAGTTTTCCTTGCTGTCCCATTTGGGCCTTTGCATTCCTCCTGCTTTCTGAGGGTATCTTTTCTGGGGCCGTGTCTTGAATGGTCCTATCTGCTGGTTCTTGCCTGGTCTGTTCCCTTCCGTCACTTTGCATACTGTCGTTTTGCTGATCGTATCCTTCCTTGCTGCTTCTGCGCATCTCTTCGACAGTTCAGCCTTTTTCACCAGTGCCAATACTTCCTTGAGTGGCGCATCGCCGTTTACCCACAACTTCTCTTGGATGGCCGTGTTGGTCGTGTGCATTATTATTTGGTCTCTTATCAGTTTGTCGTGCAATGTTCCAAATTTGCAGGTCACAGCCAGTTTTAGTAAGGCTGCCCCGTATTCGTCAATCGATTCTCCTCCGCCTTGTTTCCTCTGGAAGACATTGCATTTGTCTATGGCTACACATACCACGGGTCGGTAGTGCGAGTCTAGATCCTCGATCGCATGTTTGAACTCATCTGTGTCTGTGGGAGGCCTGGTCTTCTTCACTAGATTGTCATATACTCGGATTCCCTCCGGGCCTAGGTTGTGCAGGAGTATCTTCTTCCTCCTGGAGCTCGAGTACGCCCCTTCGCTCTCTTTTTCCAGGGCCGATAGATAATTCAGAAAATACCTCCTCCAGTCTTCCCATGGCATCGTTGGTTCGCCTCTCTTGGGTAGGAATGGGACCAGGTTGGTGAGAGAAGAGGACTGCGCGCTAATTTTTCCCGCGTTGCGTTGGACCAGGTTTTGCAGCGCAACCGCGCTTGGCGGGCTTCCTGGCGCTTATCTCTCTTCTTGTCTGCCTTCTTGCGTGGGCACTGGGCTTCCTTCCTCACTGCTGGACGTACTTGGGGAGTCCAGGGCTGCGTTTGGGACACGTGCGCTGGGTCTCGGCTTGCCCTTACTTCGGTAGGCTCGGCCAGAGGCAAGTAAACTGCATAACATGAAAAAGTGGTATCCCCACAATGAAAATAGGACAAAAGTTCCAATATATAAAGACAAACGCCCACAGAACAGCTAATAAGTTTTCATTATTTATTTTTCATTTTTGTCATTTTCTTTTTTATTAAATAGGCAAAAGAAAAAATATACAAAACAATTCATTTTGATAAATTCATAACATGTAAAATTCCATAAGACATTAGAAAAGAAACAGTCCAGGGAAGAACTTCCTGGGGTTTAGCTCGCCCCCCCACGTTCCAGCTTCTCCCTGATGTCCTCCTCTATCGTGTTGCTGTGGATCGGGGTGTTCCTCCTCTTCCTGACAGCCTCTTCCCCTGTAACCTATGGCCGCATGCTCTCATCGCCCTCTAGGCCCTCCTCTGTCTCTGTATGCTCTTTTCTGGGTGTCTTGGGTGGTACTGCGCACTCACCAGCAGTTGCGGGGTGGTGGGTTCTCTGGTGGCCTGTCCTTGCCCCCCGTGCCCCGCACTCTCTCTACTGGGGCCACATCCTATGGTTGCACTCCAATCCCTCTGCCACGCTCAGTGTTTATGGGTCTCCGGGTGCACTGCGCTGAATCTGCTCACAGTCGATTTATCCCGTCCCTCGTCGCCATTTATAAAGGTTAGCTTCCACCCTAAATAACCACTCGTGAGCCAGGGGTGGTAGATACTATCTTTAATACACTGAGCGCTGGGGAGAGCGTCCGAAGGGCTCCGGAGTCGCGGCTCTCTAAAATGGCCGCACTTCCGGTTCCGCCCGCGGCGCTTGCCCTAACAACAACTAGAACGTCACCACAAAATTACATGGCAATTTCAATAATAACTCTCATATGCATTTTCTGGATTTAAACTTTGTTCCCTCAAATGTTCACTCTCTCAAGTATGTAAGATAGTAAGTTGTGCAGACAAAATTGTCTGTCCTCAAACTCCACAATACCTCCTGCTAATCTGCAAGCAACAGTCAGCACACTGTGCTTCGACTAAGTCGCCTCACACTGCACTCCTCACTTAGCATGTCCATAGATGCCAAACTACAAACAACTCCCTTTGAGCCATGCTTCCATTGCTGGTTTTATTTTGGGAGGGAGAGTAGCTGCCCTTCTCAAGACTCACGTGATATTTTTGATTGGCGAACACCGGCACTTCTAGATACATACAAGCAAGTACTCTGTTACAGGGTATCTGCACTCCTTTATTTATATTTCAAGCCCTGCTTGTACCATCCTGCTAATCAATATTAGGGACTTTCGCAAAACTATCTTTTTGATTGGCGGCCAGTGTAGGCTGCAAAGGACTGGTAAAATATGTTCTCTACCTGATGTGCCTGTGAGTAGACGAGCAGTGGCTTTCTGGACTAGCAGCAGATAACTAAGCAATTTATAAGGACGACCCATGCTTTTCCGTAGTCAACCCGTTCAAAAATAAAAGCCTTAACAACAAGGTGTATGCAAAGCAGACTAGAATTGATTAATAGAAAGGCGACCCTCGGTAGGTGCCACTCTTGGAAGGTGATTGTCCATAGCGTTCATGATTGTGGACGAGGCTACCCCTCTACAGATAGTGATGCTTCAAATTCCAGTTCACCTGCTCCGGAGGCCGAGATGCAAAAGCTGAACTGAAGTGGCAGATCTTTGATCTGAATTGTGCCCCATTTTCGGATCAGTGTCATACCTAATCCTGTTTCAGTGTTGTTGCTGCCGAGAGGGGGCTTCACTACTGATACATCTTAAAAACATGATTTCAGTTGGTTTCTAACATAAGCATTGTAGGGCATCAATGTTCCTTATGTTGGTAGGCTGCAGACCACCGCCAGCCTACGGCAGAGTTAGGGAGGCAACTTAAGAGAGATTCAGCACGGCGTAGAATAGGTTCTTGTGCACTGAAGATAGGAGCAGAAGAGGATAACAGAAGGAACTCATTTGGGAAACCAGCGGGTTGGTGACAGAATGTGTTAGTCAGTTCTACAACATGAAGCATGGGTTGTAGGCCCAGTGACTGTAAAGAGATGTCCCTAAATAACAGCATAACGAGTGCATACAAAGCAAACTTGGAACGGAGGGTTCCTGGGTGCCGAATAAACAGATGCATATTGTCAACCAAGTCAGTGGTACCCATTTTATCGACCTAGGGACAATGAAATGCTGATTAAACCCACAGGGATTAGAACATGTGACGATGGGGTCACATTGCTTCCACTGTACTCCTCCCGTCACGTCAAAGGCTCATTCACTCATAAGACACCCCTTGCAGGTGATGTGCTACAAGTATAAAACACATTTTAAGTAAAGGCTGATACAATAGAGCTTGTTAAATTTATGTTTTTATTTGAACAATTTTTATAGTTTTATTCAATTAAAAAAAGCTAAACATTACATACGATATCAAATCATCAGTATCTGGCTATCCATTGACCTTGGACAAAAAGGAAACTAGCATTTGCAATGCAATAGGTCTCCCATTATTAATGTTTGAGCTATTGGTGTTGCATTATTTAGCAATGCCAATAGCTCAAACTTAAATAATGCGAGACCTATTGCAAATGCTTGTTTTCACTTGTAATCATTAGATTAGTTTCTCTGGGAACTCCATGACCAATCTAAATGAGTTACCTCTTGCTGTATTTCTAATTAGTCTACTTTCAGCAACACTTAACTTTTTGGGACCTCCCTTGGCCTTCACACCTGTGTTCCCCACAAATTGCATGTAGGTATAAAGCAGAACGATAAGAAATGTCAGTTTTCTTATGCTTAGAAAAAATCAAAATATTGTCTGGCTTTTTGCTGGGTCACAAATGCGTGGATCCTTCCTCATACTTCAAATTGTGTGAGGAAGGAGTGTCTGTGCGCTAGCATGGGGCAGACACTGATTATTTTCATAGTTGTGTCTCTGTACCCCAGCAAGGAGCGAGACACAGTTTGGATTTTATTTTAGCCTAAGAAAAAATCCAAACAGTGTTTGGCTCCTTAAGGGGTACAAAAGTGTTTAGTGTCTGCCTCCCTTGCAGTGGCATATCATTTTTAGGTCTCGCCTGTCGATGCGCATGCGCATCGAGCTTGCGAGACTATGGGGGCTTATCCACTCTTTATCCAACTTGCAAGGAATCGTGGCGATTCCTTGCAGTGCCCGTGACTTTTAAGCTCAATGCGCATGTGCATTGAGCTTAAAAGCGCGTGCACAGCCGCCCGCATTCCTCCGACACCTTTGAAGTGAAGCTTAGCTTCACTTCAAAGGCCCGGCTTCTTCACACCCACATGCCGCTCTGCCCCGCTCCGCCCCCTCCCCTGAGTCATCCTGCCTGCCCAGACTTCTCCTCCCCCCTACTTACATCCCGCTTTCACTTGTTAACTTTACCGCTGTCCGGGTGGTTCCATGTTATTTCTTTAACTACCTGCTCGTGACTGCCCGTCCTCGTGCTGGCACTGTGCTTTCCTCTGTGAACTTTAGGACTTCTCCATATAACTGTGGCATTCCAGAAATTCGTCATTGGAACGCAACGTGCAACGCATTGACCCGACGTTGCTCTTTGATTGCGCACCTAGAAACCTTGACGCGCAAACCAGCTTCATTCTCCTTGGCTGACACACCCAGCAGCCTTTACAGACGGACAACAGCGTGTACAACAGCTTTGTGCCAATACTAACGTGCACACCAGCTTTGTGTCCATTTTATGTACACAGCAGCTCCATGCTCTATCGCTCACGCGCACAGCGACGCTGTGTGCACTTTAATGCTCATTCGCTGGCACGCACAGCACATTTGTGCAAGTATTTGCATGTCTACCCTGCAATCCTTTCGCTGATACGCACAGCTTGATTTTAAAATTGTGTGTATAAGTTACAGTTCACTCGCTGATGCACACAGCAACTCCGCGGCGCTGACGCGCACAGTTGGATTTTAAATTGCGTGCCTACTTTACAGTTTACTCACTGATGCGCACAGCAGCTCCATGCTTTCTTGCAGACTCGCACAGCAGTGCCCAGTGCAGACTTTTACGTTCTTTCGC
The DNA here is from genome assembly GCF_964261635.1 of Lissotriton helveticus. Classification (NCBI taxonomy): domain Eukaryota; kingdom Metazoa; phylum Chordata; class Amphibia; order Caudata; family Salamandridae; genus Lissotriton; species Lissotriton helveticus. The sequence continues at coordinate 154,755,301 of NC_136068.1, read as the reverse complement.
TGACACGCAGAGCACTTTTGTACAAGTATTTGGTCGTCTACCCTGCAATCTTTTCGCTGATACGCACATCTTGATTTTAAAACTGCGTGTCTAGTTTACAGTTCACTCGCTGATGCGCACAGCAACTCTGCTGACGCGTTTAGCTGGATTTTAAATTGCGTGCCTACAGTACAATCACACAACACTTTAGTACAAGTATTGCGTGTCTACTCTGCAATCTTTTCGCTGATGCGCACAGCAACTCTGAGTGCAGTCTCTTTCAATCGCTGACACACACAGCACGTTCCCATCTAATTGTGTGTATACAGTACAACATATTATATCCTATGTCTTCATTAACAATATAGTGTATCTGTACTGAATATATATCCAGCATTTCAGACTGCATTTCAGAGCTTTTAGAAATGTTTATGGCTTTTTTTTTTTGAAATTCTTTAGCATTGGCTACAGGAAACAAAAATGCTAAAGATTTACAAAAAAAAACCATAAACAATTCTAAAAGCACTAACTCTAATGCTGCGAGACCTATTGCATTTCCAATGCTTGTTTTTTGTCTGTTCCCCATCAAGGAGCACACACAGTTTAGATTTTGACTTGTACTAAAAACTCCTTGCTGGGCACGATTGTTATGCTTCGCTAAAGGAGACAATGAGCTTTAAGGATTTTTCCATAGTTTAATCTTCACAAGATCACAGGTAAAATGTACATGTAAATCCAGTACTTGTATAGCGCACGAATTACCCCCGAAGGGGTCTCTCGGCGCTGTGGGCCGTTGGGAAGATTAAGTGAGTTATTGCCCAGAGTCACATGGTGCTGGGCAGACTCCTGCCGCCGGAGCCGGGGATTGAACCGTGATCTCCAGCATCCAGCATCAGTCGCTCTGGCTGCGGCGCCACACCTCTCCCCAACCGTACAATCAACCCACAGCTGGATGCAAATCACCCAGCTGCCACTTCTCAGATTCTCAACTCCCACCATCCCAGCTGACCTTACAAGGTTCCAACCAGCGTAGCAGACTATTGCACCATGGCACCCAAAGGTAAGCACAACAGGCACCGAATTAATTTCTCATGTCCCAGCAAGGAGCCGCACATGTTTAAATATTTTCTTACAGAACTTAGAGTAAAGAATCATCCAAATGGTGTCTGACTCTTTGCTGGGGCACAGAATTGTGTGTGGGAGCCCGAAAAGTAGCCGAGGACTGCTTGAAATTTTTATAGGTAAAGAAACGTCCAAATGACATCTGGCTGCTTACTGTCATGGGACTAATAGGCAGCCGTGGAACGTGCAGGTAAGAGCGGTGTGGCAGTGGCGCCAGGTGCGGTGGGGGTTTCGACAAACGACGACTAGGAAAATTAATTGTTTATTTAAATTTCCAACGTGGTTGTCTGTCGAATCCCCCCCAACCCGGCCTTATCACCCGAAAGCTCTTACCTGCCCGTGCTGCTCCTGTTGATAGGTCTGTCTACCCCCACGTAACATTCCCCTGTTCTGAATTATGATGCTGCATGAATGCTGAAGTATCCAAAGCCGAGCCTGAGTTTTTTTTCAGGGTCACAGACTGCACTATTCTGATGCTGAATATGTGATGTAACAACGCAATCAAAAGGATCGCGGTATGTTACATCGCAGTCTTTACAATGCAATTTGCTACACCGACTTGCGCCAGAGGGCGCTGGACTTAGGAATAGTAAGATTTACTATTCCAACACCAGTCTACGTACAGTAGGGAAGGTGTTGGAATAATAAATCTTACTATTCCTTAGGTTATAGCGCCATCCAGCGCAAGTCGATTTACCGCTTGCGTTGCAACTGCATCGCGGTGTAATCAACGCGATGTAAAGGATGTTTCCCGTTGATGCTATCATTCCCTCAGGCTTCAGGCACTCTAGTCACTGCAGTTTTATCGGTGTCTCCATGTCTCTGTTCCTGTAGTGAGTTTGGCTTGGGCCGGGCATTTGATAGGGGGGAAGGAGAGAGACCGCAATGCAGATGGATCCCCCTGTGTACAAAGTTGCTGGATTATCATCTTGTGCTTGCGCCACCTCCGCACCCTACTTCCCCCCTACTGACTTTCTACTCTACTTCCTTGTATCTAGGGCAACCTCATGGCATCTTACTTGTGAATCCATTAAGATAACGTCTACAACATTTCCGGGTCCTCTACTCTTGAATCCCGGTTTGACATTGGATTCTTGCCGATTCTCATTTGTTACGTCTGAACAGCACTCCCTCAGGTCCACCTTGCGCAATGTGCCATCCCATTCTGCATCACTGTCTCCATAATGGGTGCCTGTACGCCCAGTAGCCAAACCCTGGTTTGATTATCGTAACAATAACCTCTTTACTCCACTGCTTCAGTTCCAGGTGAAAAGGACAACGCCACCACCTGCAGAGCAGGAATACTCAAAGAGAATTCCTTGCTACTGACAGTGCTCCATTGGCTGGCCATTCGCTTTTTATTTTACCATGACCGACTTCTCCAGGTAAGATCGCAGAGTTAAGCCCATATTCAGAAGTATCAGTATTGATTATACACCCTGGCAGTCTCCCACCTACTACTGATTCAGTCAGATAAGGTTTGGCATGCCAGCTTTTATCCAGAACCCTCCAAGGAAAATAAATCATTAAAGGTGAAGAGGGAGGGGATTGAGAAAAACAATTGTTTTCCCATTTTAACAGCGTGAACTTCTGAACAGCTTTACATCAATGTTGGCATAAAAGTAGAACTTTACTTAAATGCCTTTGTTGGTTTGATGTTAATCATTTCATTAGGTCTCGTCCTTTACCATTGCGAAGCAATGGGAAATGGGGGAGAATTCAAGTACTCAAACGGATTGTCAAACCACCGCTTTTTTCCGTGGCGTTTTCTTCGAGTGCACGTACAGGCACGCGCATTTGGCCCATACACTTTCATGGCCATCTGTTCCTGTTCCTCAATGTCCCTCCCACCCTTCGTTTGATCTTGCCGAGAGTTCAGGCTAATGGCCCTCCCCCAGCACAGAGCGCGCATCGCGGCCGCACAGCACATCAAAGGGCTTCTCCCAGCGTGTGCTGTGCAGCTTCTCCTCCCCTAATTATGTGGCCGGCCGTACTTGTGTTTCCCGGCCGCTCTTGTATTTAATTAGCAGCAGCAGCATTTCTCCTGCGCCAGGCCACATCAAAGGCTCTGTGCCACTTTCACCCACACAGCAACACTTACAGACACGCAACGCCACTCACACCCACGCAAGCCCACTATCATCCACGCAACACCACACTCACCCACGCAACGCCACTCACCCAAGCAACACCACTCACCCACGCAACCCCACTCATCCACGCAACCCCACTCACCCACGCAACGCCACTCATCCACGCAACGCCACTCATCCACGCAACGCCACTCACCCACGCAACGCCACTCACCCACGCAACGCCACTCACACACGCAACGCCACTCACACACGCAACGCCACTCACACACGCAACGCCACTCACACACGCAACGCCACTCAGCCATGCAACGCCACTCAGCCACGCAACGCCACTCAGCCACGCCACGCACCGCCAGGCAGCCACGCAGCCACGCAACGCCACTCAGCCATGCAATGCCACTCACACGCGCAACGCCACTCACACGCGCAACGCCACTCACACACGCAACGCCACTCACACGCGCAGCGCCACTCAGCCACGCAACGCCACTCAGCCACGCAACGCCACTCAGCCACGCAACGCCACTCAGCCACGCAACGCCACTCACACATTGTGGGTGCAGATTGTGGGTGCAGATTCAGGGTGCAGATTGTGGGTGCAGATTGTGGGTGCAGATTGTGGGTGCAGATTGTGAGTGCAGATTTAGAGTGCAGATTGTGGGTGCAGATTCAGGGTGCAGATTGTGGGTGCAGATTGTGGGTGCAGATTGTGGGTGCAGATTGTGGGTGCAGATTCAGGGTGCAGATTCAGGGTGCAGATTGTGGGTGCAGATTGTGGGTGCAGATTGTGGGTGCAGATTGTGGGTGCAGATTGTGAGTGCAGATTGTGAGTGCAGATTTAGAGTGCAGATTCAGGGTGCAGATTCAGGGTGCAGATTCAGGGTGCAGATTGTGGGTGCAGATTGTGGGTGCAGATTGTGGGTGCAGATTCAGGGTGCAGATTGTGGGTGCAGATTGTGGGTGCAGATTGTGGGTGCAGATTGTGGGTGCAGATTCAGAGTGCAGATTCAGAAAAAACTCAGCAGCACCACCACCATTGCAATGCAATAGGTCTCGTTTTAACGCAAATTTAAGCTATAGGCCTTGTAAATGACAAAGCCTTTTATTTATGTTCCAAAAACCAGAACGCAAAAATAAAGGGCATTATCATTTACAATGCTAATAGTTCAGACTCGCGTTATTGCGAGACCTATTGCATTTCCAATGCTTGTTTTTAAGAGTTATGTATCTTAAAAAGTGTACGAGTGGGCATCAAAGGGTTTACACTTTTGTATATCCATGCTGTTTGGTATTCGTGAATAACTGGGGAGTCAGGGATTTCAAAATATAAAAAAATCTGATTGGGCGAGGGAGCTTTTCCTATCGTCTCTTTGGGATCCATGGTACCTGAGTTAGGACAGTGGAGCTAAAAGATCTGATTTGTTACCGCAAGAGAAACTTTATCTTACGGCAAGCATTACAGGACTCAGGGCTAAGTCCCCATGTCCCACAAGTAGAAAAAAGCCATTTAAAGGGAGAGGGTATGTATACACTGATGCCCCATGCCACAGTCGAGAGACCCGCAAAGGGTCCCCATTTGTTGAGAAAAAGAAATCTAATTTGCTATCCCAATGCAAAATTCAGTGTGTGTAGACCGTGCAGGATTCACAAATCTTATTTGTGATTCGTGAATCCAAAACCATATTCTTTAAAAATAAGGCCAAGGACTGTGTCCCAATACTTGGGTATCGGCAACAGGGCAGACCCTGTGCGCCATTCCAGTTTGGAATGCGTTACCGTGGCAGGTTGGGCACAGGCCCAGCCCCTAACCCCTGCTGTGCATTTCTTTATGGCCTCACCCTCTCTGCAAACGAGGCCCAGCTCCCAACCCCCACTGTGCACGGCCGCACTTTGTGCATAGAGGGCGTTGGGCACAACTGTTGAGTTAGGTGCAGCTTGCAGTGCCTGTACTCAGGCCAGGCCAAGCCTCAACACCCCACTGTTCACGGCCGAAAACGTGCACAGTGGAGGATGACAGCCCTCTGTGGATGGGTTTCTCAATCCTACTGCATACAGCTGGGGGGCTTGGAAATTCCCTGAGCAAAATCGCAGTTAATCAAGCATTTGCAATGCAGTCGGTACTGTTTGGAGATTTTTTTCAGACACATCTTTTTGTCATTCTGACAGTGGCGCTGCCGGGCAGCAGGTCTGCCCTGTGAGGAAAAGGTGTAACCAGTCCTTCCACAGTCCTTCTGCATTGTTGGCAGATGTCCAACAAACCCAGGCAAAAACTGAAAATGGTGCACAGAAGACACTGTCGGTAAAGGCATCCCTTGTTGGCGCTATTTCAGAAAACACATCATGTTCGTGGTCACATCCTTCATGAATGCTTTTTTGTGAGTGACTGGGTTACTGGTGGATAGATTGATTTAGCTGTGGTCACACACTTTTGTTATGTTGAAGCTGGGATTGCAAGCAGTTCTCATGGTTCCAAAGCTGCCAGATCCCTATTAATCGCAACCACTATGAAGTGCTTTCTTGAATAGGACAGCAGGCTTGCTTTGAAGGGACCCGATTGTCTGCACATACGTAGCCGCAGTGAGAGTGGGGGTCGTCCCACTATCAGGCCTGCAGAAGAGGTAATACATGCACAGCCACGGTTAGTAGTAGACACCCCTGCAGGGATACTCGGACATTCCGGGTCGCCTTTTGTGCAATCCGCTCAATGCTCAGGCAGCAGCGCTCTCTGACGGAGTCCACTGAGGACTGCGCGTAAAGCTCAGAAGACGGACCTAGCCTTTGGGTGCTATATCTCATATGCACCAAGAAAAATAGCTCTCTTGGCGGCTTGAAGCAACCGTTAAATGTTATTTCCAGGGCACAAGGCCTGAACTAGTGAGGAGTAACTTAAACCGGATTAATTTGTAGATTTGTGTGAACTCTTAATCATTACCGGCATTGTTATTTTCCTTGACTATGAAGCCAGTGCGCAGAAGCGAGGGAGCAGTGTGCACGGCTAATATGCATGCGCCGCTGCTGCGTTGTTTCGCACATGCGCAGTTTAACACTTCCTTGTGAGGCTTCACCGTAAAGAGTTACCGCCTCTCTCTTTTTTCCACTACCCACCCGATCCATTTTTTTAAACTTTGCATTTCGCCGCCTTTAATTCATTCTCGGCGAGCGTTTGGACAGGGGTAGGTGTACTAGAGGCTACACCCGCATTACTTAGTAAGTGCCATTTCAATTAATTCCATCTTATTTCCCCGGTACTTTTTCCGTTGTGCTTATGTACCTGGTTTGTGTCTATTGCTTCCACAGCCCGACTTTTCCCGGGGGTTCCATTCCCTTGACCACTAGAGGAGAGCTTTAACTAATATTTGGTAAGCACTGTGATGTGAACTACCCACCTCACGGTTTGGTACTTTTCACCAATTTTCAACATTGGCAGATTTCTGCCCTATAGTTGTTATACGTTTAAACAACCTTATACAGCCAAGGTTAGTTGCCTGTTAACACCATTTTATGCGTTATTTTGAGCCTAAGGGCTCCATGAACTAGCAGCCCCCGATCTACTGTGGACCAGTCTTGTGTGCCCGCGTAATCTTTCTATTTGAAGCGCTGTGTACACATAAGTGACACTTTGTGATGCATCAAGTTGTTACTGACGCTCACATGTGGCTTACTTTGCTTTTTCTCTTTCTAGGTATCATCCAGGAGCAGCTTCAATGTAACAGCTACAACCACATAGTGGGGACATAGGTCTCCTGATCCGCCCTGGATGAGATAAGAGGGTTCTCATTTTAACTTTTATGTATTTTACTCACGTGCACTTCACTTTGTTTTTGGTCCTGACGAAGCGCCAATGACCTACGGGCGATAGAGGCGCGAAACATGTTGACCTTGACTAGTGACACCCAGGCATAGTGGGCCTTGTGGGGTCAGTCATTTTTAAGCAGTACTTTTAACTGCCAAGGGTTACCTAGACAATCTTGTCGCTGCTTCCATACCCTTGATTTTATCACACTATCATGTTTGCACGTAATTGATTTACCCTCCCTTACCCTTCCCCACACACCTGCATGCAACATCCGGCTAATCCTCTAAAAGATCTCCGATAAAGTGACCCTTCGGGGACCCGTAGGGAATTGCAGCGCCGGCCCTACGAGGAGCAAAATTGCCCGATGATGAAGCATGACATCCTCCGGGGTGTGTGAGGGCAGCAGAGGATGTAGTATGTCTTTCCCTCTCCCATCAGGGTATTTTTTACCTAGGATTACTTTTCCCCATTCTTCCCTGTTTTTAATGTATGGGTGACTATTTGCACTCAGATACGTGGGTGACTTTTGCACCCTGGTATAGGAACTTTGTCCTCTTTTTGTGAACAGATTTGGTTTAGGAGCATGGACACTGGACCTTTATTGGCTCCTTGGTCCCCCCTCTCTTTTGTTGAATTGACAAGCCCTAAACAAGCCAAATCCCCCTTAAAAATGTGGAGGAGAAAAAGAGGTTGGACTTCCAGTTCTGCCATTTTTCTTCGGACTGACCCTCCCTCAACGAGCCGGATTGTAATGCTCACAAAAAAGACACCTTTCTTCTGCCCCGGAGCTTATGTTATGTAATGCAGTGCACACTTCCCACTTCGAGAGGGGGGGGGGGGGGCATTTGTTTACCTGCCAGGGCAGAGTATGACGTGAGCCACATACAATGAGGAGGTTTTCCGATGCACACAAAGCCTGGTGCTCTCTAGGGCCATTGCAAGCTATTGTTTGACAGTCTGAAGTAACAAAATACTTCTGCTAAGCTCCGGGCTGCGAGCACAACAACATTCAATTAAAAATCAGCCAGCGAGGGGCTTTCCTCTCTGCCCTGTCGGTGCAACCACTCAGAGCTGAGGTAGGCAACGGGCAGGAGGTGGTGGTGGGAAGAGGTAGGGCACCCCAGTGGTTGAGATTAAAATGATTCAGGGGGCGTGGTGCACGCTGATGAAAGGAAACACAGCCATCAGCTGAGTGCCAGCCAATGCAAGCAAAAAAGAGTACTTCACAAAGTGTAATAAAACACGAAGAGTAAGAATACATGTAACAGGACAGTTCTCATGGGAGGTACTACTAAGTGAGCCAACCAACGAAAAACAGGCATTTTCAAAGAACACTCAAAGGAGGCAATTAAAAAGATGGGCAGTGCTTAAAGCCCATAATCCAGATACAGCATGTCTTGAAGAGACAGCACATGCGCTGCCTAGGTGAGACCTAAAGATAAGTTATGCTTCTGGCTCAAATGTGTAAGACCACTCAAATTTGTCAATCATAGTTAATAATGCACACAACACATGCCATAACTCTCAGCAACTTTTGTATTATAAACCACTCTATTACCTCTACTCAGATATATCCATTATAGTCCTATAAATCTACGTTCACTGTTGCTATATGTGCTGCAGGACACCAATGCGTCGAGGGGGCTGTAGACTCCTTGGAAGACCAGGCTCTTCAGCTGAGTATCTCCCAGTCTGCGACCAGACCGAACCTTCACTCAGCTCCCGCCAGGTTCCTGGAGGAATGTGGCTTGCGCAGCTAGGTAAACGATTATGGGGTTGGTCCCACAGGGCAACACATGGGCACAAAGAGGGTGGTCAAGAAAGCTGATAATGGGGGCTAGGAAATGCAGTGGCTCTTATAAGGACTCTACGAGAACCTCAAGAGGAGGAGGGGAGAAACAACCAGCACAAGCTTTCCACAAATAGAAATAAAGGGGCACACTCACCATTTCTGCACATAACGAGGCCTGGCATTAGCACAGAAACTACCAAGGAAAAGCAGGAGCACAAGAAGGGCAGACATGAAAAGAGAAAAAAGTGTCAATTTAGACATCTAAAGGTGGTGGAGCAGAGAAATAGAGAAAGAGCAGAGTTGTAGATAGACTAAAGTGACAGTGGAAGAGGTGGGACAGAAGAATAAGGAGATAAGGGAACACACCTTCTGTCACTTTCACTTCTTTCTTCAGAGGGGAGTTGCCACAGACTGGTACTTTACTGGAATATCTGGAAAAAGGAAAGAAAAGAAACCGTTTGTTGTGAACTTTAGAGCATTGTGAGAAAGCGTTTAAAGACTGTTCGGGAAGTGGGAGGGTAGAAAGAAGGGGAGCTCTGTTTAGGACGTTTCACCATCCCTAATCGTACAATGTTTATACAAACATGGTACAAGTTCACCCTAATCCTGTCTCGGAGCAGTCCACTGGAAGGATCTACCACTGATTGGTGTCCGAAGTGGGATCTCTCAGTTCTAAGGAGTATCAGAATGGAAGCTGTAGTGCACCAGCTGGTAGGGGGACAGAGGTAACTACAATGGATGCTAGAGAGATGCATCGGTGCCGCAGAATAGGAGCGAGCAACCTTGTAGCACGCAATTAAGAATCAAGGGGAGCAGCTACGACAGGTGTTAGGGAGTCAAATACAGTTAACAAGCGCGTTCATGCTCCACTACCCTGGTTGAGCCACAACAAGGGAAATAATCCAAGAGTGCTATGGTGGTTCTTGTACTTGCAGGCATAATAGTTTAAAGTAAAAGGGAAAGGAAAAGGAGCAAGACAATGCAGATTGTGTCAGGATGTCCAAGTTCTCTCCTTGATTGGAAGGAGTAGTGGGTGAGATGTGTGAGGGGGAGAACGTATCTGCCCTGTTAGAGGATTCTCTCTTCATCAGGTCATCCTGAACAGCACGGGACCAGGGGAAGAGAAAACAAAAGTCAAACAGACTCAAAGGACAACAAGAAAAAAGATGTGAGTGAAAGGTTGAAGACAGGTGGACGACTCTGTCCAGGTATCTTCTTCCAGGATTCGGTGTGGCATTAGGAGAGAAGCTCCTGGGAAGTGAGTCCAGTAAGGGAGGAGGAACCATAAGAAGATGGGAAGGCAGAGAGGAGGCAACGGAGATACACACTGCGAGGGGCCTGTACCAAACTCAGCAGAAAGTTGTGGGTGCCATAGGAGTCCTGGTGAGGCAAGGACTCAGGAGGTGGTAGACTCAGCAAGAGACAAAGCTCTTCAGCGGAGTGTCTCCCAGTCTACAAGAACGGACCTGTAAGCAGAAACTGGGTTTGAGTGGAGGACAGGAAGAATTGGCGCTCTAGTGGGTACGGTTAAAGGTCATATAAACAAGAATTTTGCGGTGCAGACAGGTCAGGGGAACAAACCCAAACAAAACAGCCCCTGAATAGGCAAAGGTACAAGTCCCCTACCCCAACAATAGAAACATAGGTCCTGTGCACACGTTTAGGGTGATAGGTTTTTATGTAAAAACCAAATGATTAGGTAAAGTTCATAGAGTAGCGTTATGAAAGTCGAGATCCAACGGTTTATGAAGAAAGATTTATAGTTCAATCTTGATCAGTACATTCGTGAATAAAGCAAGCCGACATGTGTTTCGTCACATTGTGTGAAGATATGACTCTTCAGGGCTGTGGATTCTCTCTGTAGAGATGTGGGGGCGTATGTTCGGCGGGGGTAAAACCGTAGTAGTGAAGTAGGAGAGGTACTAGGGGTGTAGAAAACTGGTCTAGCTGGGCATAGAAGCTAAACGGTCTGTAGGAACCTTGGTTCCCCCACATCTCTACTCTATGAACTTTACCTAATCATTTGGTTTTTACATAAAAACCTATCACCCTAAACGTGTGCACAGGACCTATGTTTCTACAAGAACGGACCTTCACTCCGCTCCTGCCACATTACTGGAGGATTGTGGCTTGAACAGGTGGATAACCGATGGGGCATGAAGGCACAACCAAGGTGGTCAAAAAGACCGCTAAGGCCATGTAAAGCAGTGGCACTTAAAAGACCTAACGGTCATGCCAATAGGAGGAAGGGGGGGAAGGAAAAACCAGCATGAATCTTGCACAACTAGAAGGGATGCGCCATAAGCACCATTTTTGCATGTAAGGGAGACTGGGGTAAGCATGGATCCTACCAAGGTAAGGCAGGAGCGGTAGAGAGACAAAATATCAAAACTAAAATATCGATATACTATAATATCGAAGTTTTAATTTCAATGGTACAGAATATCGATGTGCAATAATATCGATAGACAGAATATCGATATTAAGGTATGTATGTTAGTAATATCGACATTTTGTTTAGTGTTATGTATTTTATTATGTTTATATGTTTGTTAAACATGTTTTTTAATGTATGTTTAGAAATTAGTAATTTTGTTTACATTTTGCGTTTTAGTATCAGAACGGGATGTGGGTTTGTAGGGGAATAGGGTGGGAAGTAATTTAATTATAATTAATTGATTAATATGTTTAAAAATATGTTTGATTAATAAATAATTAATAATTAATTGGTAATTAATTATTATTAATTAGTTATTTAAATGAATTAGAGTTAATGTAGTAGTATTTATTATTTTTTGTTATTGTTAATTAATAATTAATTGGTAATTAATTATTAATTATTAGTTAATTAAATTAATTAGAGTTAATGTAGTAATGTTTATTGTTTTTTGTTATTGTTAATTAATAATTAATTGGTAATTAATTATTATTAATTAGTTAATTAAATTAGAGTTAATGTAGTAGTATTTATTATTTTTTGTTATTGTGAATTAATAATTAATTGGCAATTAATTATTATTAATTAGTTAATTAAATTAATTAGAGTTAATGAGTTAATGTAGTGATGTTTATTATTTTTCTTATTGTTAATTAATAATTAATTGGTAATTGATTATTATTAATTAGTTAATTAAAGTAATTAGAGTTAATGTACTAATATTTTTAATTTTTTGTTATTGCTAATTAATAATTATTGGTAATTAATTATTATTAAGTGATTAAATGACAATAACATTTTTTATGTGATTTATTTATGTGTAGTGGGTTGTGTGTTTATAGGGGAATAGGGTGTGACATAATTAAATTAAATTAATTAAAGAGATTGTATTTATTTATTGGTATTTATTGTTAATTAATTGTTATTTAATTAATTGGTAATTAGTTTTTTTTAATTATTTCATATTAATTATAAATAATGTATTAATAAATATTGTTCTTGTAAATATCTTAATTAATTATTAATTGGTAATTAATGATTAATTGTTAATTAATATGTGTTAATTAGCTAATTTATAATTATATCAATTTAATATTAATTGTTATTAATTGATTAATTGATATTTATATTAATTGTGGTTTTTTGTATGTGTAGTGTGTTGTGTGTCAAAGGGGGAGTAGTGTGGGAAGTAATTTTTACCCCCATGCTATCCAACGCTTTCCCTACAGTCGCACCCTCTGGGGTGGGAATAGTAATTTTTACCCCTACGATATCCAACGCTTTCCCTACTGTTGCACCCTCTGGAGTGGGAATAGTAATTTTTACCCCTACGCTATCCAACGCTTTCCCTACTGTTGCACCCTCTGGAGTGGGAACAGTATTTTTTACCCCTACGCTATCCAACGCTTTCCCTACTGTTGCACCCTCTGGAGTGGGAATAGTAATATTTACCACTACGCTATCAAACGCTTTTCCTACTGTTGCACCCTCTGGAGTGGGAATAGTAATTTTTACCCCTACGTTATCCAACGCTTTCCCTACTGTTGCACCCTCTGGAGTGGGAATAGTAATTTTTACCCCTACGCTATCCAATGCTTTTCCTACTGTTGCACCCTTTGGAGTGGGAATAGTAATTTTTACCCCTACGCTATTCAACGCTTTTCCTACTGTTGAACTTCCCGGAATGGGAATAGTAATTTTTACCCCTACGCTATCCATCGCTTTCCCTACTGTTGCACTCTCTGGAGTGGAAATAGTAATTTTTACCCCTACGCTATCCAACGCTTTCCCTACTGTTGCACCCTCTGGAGTGGGAATAGTAATTTTTACCCCTACGCTATCCAACGCTTTCCCTATTGCTGCACTCTCTGGAGTGGGAATAGTATTTTTTACCCCTACGCTATCCAACGCTTTCCCTACTGTTGCACCCTCTGGAGCGGGATTAGTACTTTTTACCCCTACGCTATTAACGCTTTCCCCACTGTTGCACTCTCTGGAGTGGGAATAGTAATTTTTACCCCTACGCTATCCAACGCTTTCCCTATTGCTGCACTCTCTGGAGTGGGAATAGTAATTTTTACCCCTACGCTATCCAACGCTTTCCCTACTGTTGCACCCTCTGGAGCGGGATTAGTACTTTTTACCCCTACGCTATTAACGCTTTCCCCACTGTTGCACTCTCTGGAGTGGGAATAGTAATTTTTACCCCTACGCTATCCAACGCTTTCCCTACTGTTGCACCCTCTGGAGTGGGAATAGTAATATTTACCACTACGCTATCAAACGCTTTTCCTACTGTTGCACCCTCTGGAGTGGGAATAGTAATTTTTACCCCTACGTTATCCAACGCTTTCCCTACTGTTGCACCCTCTGGAGTGGGAATAGTAATTTTTACCCCTACGCTATCCAACGCTTTCCCTACTGTTGCACCCTTTGGAGTGGGAATAGTAATTTTTACCCCTACGCTATTCAACGCTTTTCCTACTGTTGAACTCCCCGGAATGGGAATAGTAATTTTTACCCCTACGCTATCCATCGCTTTCCCTACTGTTGCACTCTCTGGAGTGGAAATAGTAATTTTTACCCCTACGCTATCCAACGCTTTCCCTACTGTTGCACCCTCTGGAGTGGGAATAGTAATTTTTACCCCTACGCTATCCAACGCTTTCCCTATTGCTGCACTCTCTGGAGTGGGAATAGTAATTTTTACCCCTACGCTATCCAACGCTTTCCCTACTGTTGCACCCTCTGGAGCGGGATTAGTACTTTTTACCCCTACGCTATTAACGCTTTCCCCACTGTTGCACTCTCTGGAGTGGGAATAGTAATTTTTACCCCTACGCTATCCAACACTTTTCCTACTGTTGCAATATGTAGAGTAAGTATATATATTAATTAATATCGCTAGAGCAAGTTTTCTTCATTCAAGAAGACGCCTCACACCACTTCAGTTGTACTTTGTTCGTTTTATTCTCCTGTAGGTTTTGGTGGGAAAAACCTACAGGAGAATAAAACAAACAAAGTACAACTGAAGTGGTGTGCGGCGTCTTCTTGAATGAAGAAAACTTGCTGTAGCGATTTTTAGCGAGGCTGTCCTGACCCTCGCCGCCAGCGCCAGCTAAAGGACGCTCCCCCCGCTTGGGACAATTGCTTGTGAGATATTAATTTATATGTAGTGTTTAATTTATTTTAAGTGTGTATGTATTAGTTATTTTTTAAATATGTTTTAATGTTTATATTTATAATTTGCTAAATTATATGTATTTTTTAATTATTTTTACATTATTATTAATACATTTAAAAAAACGATATTTTTAACTTCGATATTTTTGTACTACTATATATTTTTTTCGATATTTTTGTACTTACCTTAATTTAGATAGAACTCCGATATTTTTGATTTCGATATTTTTGTGTCGATATTTTTGTATGTCTATATTCTGTTTGTCGATATTATGTCATAGATTCGGCAGGAGCACAAACAAGTCCACATTGAGTTTCTTCAGAAATATTTATTTTCTAATTTGATAGTAAGCTCATTCTACATTGTATGTCCCTGAAATATGGATGCCATCGTACTGGAAAATGGTCTTGCGATATGCTTGGATTTGTACATTTGCAGGCATTGATCTTTACGATTTGGCAGTGTATTGCAGTCACGACTTATAAGGACCTATTCCCAAACTGCATTTTTTAGTATGTTTAGAAGCTCTGCAGTAGCACTACTAATGTCTATGCCTACGCCTCTCCTATCTTTATGTATGCAGATCTCCCCCCTGACTGAGGAGATCTGCACACTTTCAGGTACTACATTTTAGTAGTAAATGTGGGTGGGACAGAGGCAGGAAAAAGGGGAATACTTACTACTAAAGGGCAGGGTTAAGTGAGGACTGAGGAGGGGTCAAGGGAGGAATTAGAAAGGAGTTTAGCAAAGGACATGAACCCACTCACGAGAGTATGGTCCTTCCTATTCAAAAACTGCCCTTCTATGGTTACGACAGCCAAAAAGGACCAAAACTGTTGCAAATGTATTCCACCTCAGAGCTGTAGTAGGTGCAGCACCATCCATCACTGTAAAACAGTCAAAACCGCTACCTAAAAGAACTCCTAACCAGACTGCGGAGTTCAAAATCAGACAACCAACATTTTCCAGAACCTACATAACGATGACCACATTAAACCAGCTCTGAAAGCTCTACGCTGGCTCCCTGCTAAATTCGGGATTAAGTAGAAACAAACAATGCTCATTTAACTCCTTGGCCGCGGCAGTAAATTGCGCCGCGGCGCTGGGGGGAGGGGGGCCGCACAGCGCCGCCATGCTCATGATGGAACCACTCCGTCACGAGCCACGGGCGCGCTGTGCTTGTGACAGAGTGGTTCCGTCACGGCCCCGCCCGCTTAATAGAATGCGCCGCGCAGGAGCGAAATTGATGCCGCGCAGGAGCGAAATTGATGCCGCGCAGGCACGAAATTGATGCCGCGCAGGCGCTGCGGCCGGGCCGTGACGGAACCATTCCATCACCAGCACAGCGCGTCCGTGGCTGGTGACGGAGTGGTTCCGTCACCAGCATGGATGTGGTTAAGAGACTAAAGTATGGAGGATTGGGGGTTTAAGATCTGAAATTGGGGGCTTATCCCGCACCTCATTTTGGAATCCAGGTATCTTTATTTGTTTCAGGAAAAACCCGGACACCAAATTCTTGGAACAGGCTTTCAATTAAGTCCTACATCTACTTGAGAGTGATTGAAGAAGGTCC
Source organism: Lissotriton helveticus (assembly GCF_964261635.1). Taxonomy (NCBI): domain Eukaryota; kingdom Metazoa; phylum Chordata; class Amphibia; order Caudata; family Salamandridae; genus Lissotriton; species Lissotriton helveticus. The sequence goes on along the minus strand of NC_136068.1, from coordinate 154,739,322 downwards.
TATTAAGTTCTTCCTACGTATCCTGATGGATTCCAATCACGTTTTGTTTCAAAAACATTATTACGTTTTTTCTTGCCTTTTTTCCAGCCAGTGCTTTGAAGTAGCCCTGGTGACTTATAGCACACTATAAAACTGTTTAATTAGTAAATTGATAATTATGCTGCTATACATACTGACCTCACCAAGTTGATATCAGTAATGGCACAGCATAAGGACACTTTTCCATTCCCAGATCCCATCAGTCTGTGATCATGTTAGTTTTTCATCAGCACTCTGAAGGGACTTCCTTAGTGTTTGTGTGTCTGTGCTTTACACAATTTAAAGTTCAACTAGATATTGTCAGACAAAGCAAAAGTATAATGACTGTATCTGTTGTAAAACCTAAAGTCTCTTTTCCACACATTGATTAGCAATTGAGGTTATACAAGACTCAAAGGGACATTGTTTTAATACAAATGAGGTGTAAACTTGGTATATTCTAACTAAAGGAATATTGCCAAAGAGTAAAACAAATGTTCTAGGAGAATTTGTTTAGAGTGTTTATGCCTTGGTGCTGACAAGTGATGCAAGATGCGCTTTAGACGACACACTTAACACTGTTAAATAAGCATAAATAGGGGTGAGAAATGCCTTTTAATTGAAGCTGTATAGGTATCTGCTGATCAGCCATTTCTGCTCCTCTGAGCAGCACTTAGCCAAGATAATCAGCCCAGTTAACACCTTTGCCAGTTCATTCTGAAGGAAGGCGGTGTCTGGAAACAGTACCTGGAGTTTAAGGAACTCCAACACCTCTCTAGCAGGTCAAGTAGGTATTAACAAGCCCCATGAATTACAGGCTACACCAGGATTAACAAACCGCATGAATTAAAGGCCAAGCAAGGATTAACACAACCCAGGAATTACAGGCCAAATAGGGGTTAGTTTAGCATACCTTATGATTAGCGGCTAAACGGGGATTAACAAGTCAAGGGCCATAACAATGTTCTCAACACATGTCGGTTTTCGGAGGTATAAACACCTTAGTGTCGGAGTGTCCAGTGCCGCAGAGGTTTTTCAAGACACCATCCAAGGGGTACTAGCCGGCCTTAAAAGGGTTCTCAACGTCAGTGATGACATTCTCGAACATGCCCCCACTTTGGAAGAACATATGGACCGCCTGAGAGGCACGTTTCAGTGTTTGCAGGAGTTTGGCCTCACTCTCCATTGAGAGAAATGTGAGTTCCTCAAGAGGGAAATTGCATTCTTTGGATACCGTTTCTCCCAGCACGGAGTGTCAACGGATCCGTCCAAAGTCAATGACATCCAGCCTGGTGTACTTTGATCCAGACCGAGAGTCTGAACTGTCAGTGGATGCGAGTCCCATTGGCCTCAGGCAGTACTGTGACAGAAACAGAAAGATGGAGACTGGGATCCTGTAGCCTATGCGAGCTGAGCCTTGACGTATACTGAGCAACGATACTCACACATCGAGAAAGAAGCAATAGCCGTTCACTGGGGTTGTCTTAATTTCCATCTATATCTCTATAACCAGCCCTTCACAGTCCACACTGACCACAAGCCGTTGATTCCACTCTTACGGGTACTTTTCTTGAAACCTCCACCGTGGATTGAAAAGTAGATCCTGCAGTTAGGGGAATATCAATTCCAGGAAGTCTATCACCCAGGGGTGCAAAACCCTGCCGATTTCCTATCCAGGCATTCCAACCGACCACAGAGGAGGAAGAGTTTGTGGCGGACAAGGTAGAGGAATACGTCAAACTAGTGGTGAAGCGATCACGTCCGCGGCCCATCTCTTTGGAGGAGATCATAAGCGCCACATTGGAAGATGAGTGTTCGCAGCTAGCCATCGTTGCCGTGACATCAGGGAGATGGCACCTGTTGCTTGATAAACTGCCCTGCAGGACCGAAGAGGCACGCGCAGCCCTAAGCGCATTGCACAATGTTTGTGCCAAACTAGCAGTATCCCTAGAAGGCTGCCCCATGAGAGAGTCCCGTCTAGTGATTCCCAGGACACTACAGCAGCGGGTAGTCGATTTAGCGCACAACGCCCATCAAGAGATTGTAACGCCTAAATCTCGTTTTCGCAGTAAAGTGTGGTTTACCAACATGGACAGCGTTGTGGAGCAGACTGTTCGCCAGTACCCCTGTGTCAAGCGACCGGCCCAGCTGAACCTCCTGCTCTAATCATCACAGAAGAAATACCACCTCACCCCTGTCATAGGGCCAGTGCAGACTTTAGAAGTATCCCGGACGGGAGGCATATGTTAGTTGTCATTGATGAATTCTCAAAATATCCAGAGGTTGAAATCCTGGAATCGACAATGGCGAGCAACACTATACCAACGTCTGGAGAATATAATGGCCACACATGGACTTCTCAAAGAATTGCGCATGGACAATGGCCCTCTGTTCTCCAGCCATCAATTCTCTGAATACTTACTGTCTCGGGTGTTCAGCATTGCAAAATCGCCCCATGCTGGCCCCAAGCCAATGGGGAGGCGGAGCACTTCATGCGCATGCTGAACAAAGTTCTTCGGATTGCACTAGCCATGGCCAGAATATGGAGTGTGTGCTGTACACTTTCTTGAGAGAATATGGGCTCACACCCATTCAACAACCCAAGTCACCCTGGGGACCCTCTGCATCAACAGAGCAGTGAGTGATGTCATTCCTTAAGTGGAACAACTGTCAAATCTACAGGAACATGTGGTGGTGAAACTGAGACATCATCAGGCCAAAAATAATCACGTGTCCAGGATCCATGGAGCAAGAATAAGATTGTTTGCTGTTGGTGATGTGGTCATGGTGAACAATCGAAACCCACGGGGACAATTCACGCTTCTATTTGAGGTAGATCCCTGGATAATCCAAGCTGTGAAAGCGACAATGGCCACAACCCAGAGGGCAGGAGAGACCATCACCAGGAACGCATCTTGTTTCAAGGAGTACAGGAGTCCTGTACTCCCAGGTATGGAGACACCCTCTGGGATGACGGCAGGGGAACAGGTCCTGATAGTGTCTCATGTCTCCAGAACCTACTGATGAAGGGGTCTTCTCTTCTGTTGCACGAGGCGTAGATCCTACAGGAAATTCCAAGACTGTCACCTGCATGGTTTCGGAACCAGGTCACGAGGAATTCCCTGATGACTGTCAGCGCTCGCAAGTGACCAGAGGGGATGTATGACACTACAACGCATGCTTTTACCACGCATGCTGTTACAACGCAGTTTTTACAACACATGCTGTTACAACGCATAACGCTTTGGGGTGCTGGATAGTGAATAGTTTAATTTACTATTCCAACTCCAGTCCCCGTGGATAGTAGGGAAGGTGTTGGATAGTAAATTAAATCTATTCCCTATCCTAGAGCGCCCCTCAGTGCAATGCGTTGTAATGGTTTTCGTTGTAAAACCTGCGTTGTAATAGCACTGCGTTGTAAAAGTTTCGTTGTAAAGGATGTTTCCCGACCAGAGGAGGTGATGATCGAGAGAGCGATGGTGGTTGCGGGAAGTACCACCTCAGACCAAGTCCTGCAGCATCTTCCCGCCTGAAGGACTTTGTGCTAATCTAAAGTATAGACAAAATGTTTTGGTGTATAGCTCTCTGTCTCGCTCTCTCTCTCTTTCTCCCTCTCTCTCTTTTTGGCCTCTCATTTTGGTCGTTTTATGACAACGATTTATCCATTTAAAATAAAGGAGGAATGTTATGTTTGGTGGGCCCCCCCACCTTGCTGAGACCCGAGGGGTGCCACTGTCTGCCCCCTTTTGGAGTAATAATTTGGTGGAGGCCAGAAAAGGGTGTGGCCGTAAAATACAAACCAATAAATGGGACCTGGACCCACACCTCGTTGTTCAGTGACCGGACCAGCATTGCATCTGTGTGTCCATACTTCTTTCATATAGTGTCCCCACTTTTCTGTGGCACTCTCCGTTGCATGAATGGAACAGCAGGGAGCACAATAAAAGCATACAAACGGCATTGCAGCTAATCTTTGAGCAGCCTACTACTCACTGACACGCCGTTTATTTGATCTCGTCATGCCCACTTGCTATCGGACAGCTACGTGCGGGTCTTCAGCCTCCGTAGTGGCCGGGTGGCTTACTACAATAACCAGGGTATCCTCCTTCAAAGCATTTTCACGTTGAGTGAATTCCATACTCAATTATTCCTTTAGGTGTGAAAGCCTTATAAAGAATTTGCAATACGCCAATGCTGACCACAAGGCGAGACAGATTTACCTAACGTGGGAACACCCAACTACATGTTACTGCCCCTTTAACTTTCCTAAAGCCTCACTCCTGCCCCACAAAGGTCCCTCTAGTTCCCATTTAACATATGATCAGAGAGGGTGGTGAATTAAAGTGGAATTGTCCGTGGGTTGCAGTGGTGGAAGAGGGCGAGATTGGCGAGCAGGGTATGCTTCTACTTTTTTAATTTAATAGAATCCGTTCCCCTACATTTTTATTTTTAGAAATGCATCCCAAAATCTTCTCTCTCTCACCTCTCTTTTTTCTCTCTTCCCTCTCTCTCTTTCTCTTCCCCCCCTCTCTCCCTCCCTCCTCTCTTCCCCTGGGAAACATCCTTAACAACGAAGTTTAAATTACGGCTTACCTGAACAACGAAGTCCGAACAGGCCCGGACTGGCCATAGCGGGCACCGGGCAATCCCCTGGTGCGCAGCACGGGTGGGGGCCGGTTTTGTGACAGGGCCGTGTTTGCAGCATAGCTGCAATATCTGCCCTGTACCAAAATCGGCCGAAAACCGGCCCCGGCAAAGAGCTCGGCAGCACCTCCAGCCCCCAAGTGGGGGGGGGGGGGGGGGGGCGAGGGTTGTGGTTCCCAGTCCGGCCCTGAGTCTGAACAACGACAAATGTTAACAACGACTTTCCTAAACCACGACTTTACTTAACAACGAAGCTTAATAGTCGCTTTTGTCTTCTGTGATCAAGATACATGGAGAAAAAAATGACCACTAGATGGCAGTCTTGCATTCTGCATGAACTATAAGCCCCGGATAAGTAGTCAAGCACGCAAAATGAAGTGCTTTCTCAAGAATCACAGGTTGGTGCCGGGCCTCGAACTTGGTTTTAAAGTTCTAAAGAGGGCAGTTTTGGATGTAAGCTAATATGCCCTCCCCACTTTTCCGTTTTCTTTAAAGTTACAAACTCGAGAATGTTGTTTAAACATGAAGCAAAACGCGTAAAGATGTGTGGTTCTGAACTGCTAAAACTGCAACAGAGTGAGTAAACGAGTTAAGCATCCATCACAGTATTAGAGATGGAACAACTCTAATTTTCACATGTACCGTCAAGCGCCGCGATAACAATCGAAAAATGGATATTCTTTGAGGAAAAATAAAGTGGAGGGACATTCAGCTTATTCACTCAGTGGTACATTGTTTCATAAATAATATAGTTGAACAGCAGCCCCGCACACTTCTGTGAAGTGCAAAGTGCTCCTCTCCACTAAGTAATGCATACATTTAAGAAATGTAGATTACTTGCTGCTCGTGGCACCTGGACCAGGGGCAATGTGTTAACAACTACTCAGACAACAGGAAGTAGGAGAGGTGATGATGTGGTAGGTTGACCTAGTGACAAGGGATGCACTAGACCACACCGGCAAAGTAGCAGCAGGTGCAAGCATAGCTTGTGTGTGGGTGATCATGTATATTTTTAGAGTGGGGGAATTAGTATTTAAGGGGTGGGGGATCGGGGTAATAGTTGGAAAGCATTTTTTTTAACACGCATTCCTTTACAACGAAAATTCGTGGTAAAGGAATGCGTAGTAAAATAAATCGTGGTTTAGACGAGGTCGTGGTTAAGACCTCGTTGTTAGGGAAGTCGTGGTTGGGGAATTCGTTGTTAAAACATACAACCGGGAAGGCTCTCTCTTCCCCTCTCTCTCTCTCTAGCCCCCTCTCTCTCTTGCCCCCTCTTGCTCTCTTTCCCTCTCTTTCTCTCTCATTCCCTCTCTTTCCGTCTCTGTCTCGCCACTTGCTGAAAACCGTGACTTTAAGAATCAAGAACCGGCTCTTACCCTCTCATTCCTCTCCTTTCCTTCATTCGTTCCCTTGTGTAATGGATCCAAAAATGAAACACTTTTGTTTGAAATGTCATCTTTTTCTGACATTTTTCTATTCCACAGTGTAGCCTCAGGATGGAAAGAAAAAAAGGTTAAAATTACAAAAAATAAACAAAGAATTTAATAAAGCAAGACAGAGTGGTCACAAAGTAGCCAGATTGGTTTTATTCACACCCAAACACATTAGCCCCGCTTTACATAGTTTGCCAGTGAAGCACTACTTTCATTTTCCCGTCTTTCTTTTAACAGCATTGTTTTACCCGGGTGGGTAAGTGCACCATTCCTGGAGGTACTGCAATACCTGGGTGATGCCTGGGTTCGAAAACGTATAATGACATCCTTATCGAGCTGTTTTCCTTTTTTAAGTTTATAAAAATGTGTTCAGGGATATGGTCTTTTTAAAACATACTGCTTACGTTTTGTAAGAATATAAGCAATGGACATTGTAACGGGTCCGTACCGGGCCCTGTAGTCATGTCCTTGAATTTCAGGCAAAAACACTCATTGATTTCTGAAAAAATGAGTGTAAAAGCATTAAGATAACTGTGTTGTTCCTGGTTACTTTTCACCTGCTTTACTTAATCTTGCATTCCCTATGAGTGTTTGCTTTTTTCCAGGATGTTGTTACTTCTTTTTACCCAGGCAGCATAATACTCTTCTCTAGTGCATAATTTGAATTTAGTTACAGCAGGGCACAATTGGGTTGTATAGGAAGGCAGTGTGAGTTTCTCTCAGTGGGGCAGTATGGTGTTCAGTGGGGGACAGGATGTGGCACTACGGCCAGAGCTGTCGAATTTGGAACTGAGGAACCAGGTTCAGCCTTTGTGACCAGTCCACCAGACCACTCTCCTGAGGGAGCACATTCCCATGCCAGACCTTTGAAGGTCTCACTAGACCTTCAAAGCCCTGGTGTCTTAGTGCCAGCAGGTGGATCCTAGCAGTGGCAAGTGTGGGCTGACCTTGAAGCCTTGTCCACTAAAATCCATACTGAAGTTCACCTCCAGTCTAGCGGACAAGCTTACGAAGCAGCACACTTTAGAGCAACAGTGAGGTCACAGGACTCTTGAGGCCAGCCTGCCTCACCCATTGGTACCTCCATTTGGCCTTGTTTCAGCAGTAGTAGTGCAACTCACCATGGATCGGCATTACAGGATTTGCATGCACACCAAACTAAGTTCGCAAAGTTCATGGTCTCTCTGGTTCATGCACAAGCACTTTTAACATGTGCTGCCTGCTTTGAGGCCACTGAAATTATGCAGCAATGGAGGACAAAATTATGTTGCTGTGTTGACTAAACTATGCAGCGAAACAAAAGGCTGCAGCCTAATGTTGAACATTTTCTACACATACTAACATTCCCTGTAAAGATTTTGCCTCATTAGTACCAGTGTAACATACAAATGCAGCTGTGAGAAAGGTGACCTGTCAACCTTGGCAAAGGCTCCTCCACTTCGCAGCAACACATGTGAAATATTTTTAGGTCTCGCGACCTGCGTTGCACTGCGAGGCATTTTGTAATCGAAAATCGGGGTTTGAGCACTGACCTAGGAATCGCACACGCTCGTGCATGTGTAATTCCTTTTGTGCTACCCCATTGGCCTTTGCGTGCGTCTTTTTATAAAAGACTGCACGCAATTGGCCTAAGGCGGGCGCCTTGCTCCGCCCACGTCCTATTGGTGTCTATTACGCGCTTGGTGTGCGTAATAGACACCAATAGGCCGTCACGTGGTTTCTATTAGCGTGCCCACACACGGGCGCGATGATAGAAACATATGGCTTGCAGTGGCGCGCTCTCGCGCTTCTTCTTTATTTTTGGATCCATTTCACACAGAAGCAACAAAAGTCGTTTCTTTTCCTTGTGAAACAGAGGGCTGCATATCTCATGTTGTGCAAAAAGGCATACGTTCTTGTTACTTTTGCCCTTCCCAGCCCCAGTGTACCTGCCGGACGCACGCCAGCGCTGCACGCTTCCCTTAGTGAGGATTCATTCCATGCGCACATTGCCAGCAACAGTTTTCAGATTGATATCCCCATAGACAGTAAGTGTCCATGCTGCCCTGACCGATAATTTTTCACGCCCGGCACACCTCAGTGCTTCTTATAATTGGGGCCTGTTTTTATCAGTCAGTCCCATGGCGTTTCGCTATGTACTAAAATCAATAAAGAAGTTGAAATAAAGTACTTAGTTTCTGTTGGAGCCAGCCTCTCCTTTCCATCGGCACGCTATCCCATGTCCCTGCTCCCTTTGCTTCCACTAAGCCACACTCGATTTCCAGACAACACCTGTTTGTGTACCTAGTAGAGGGAATCGGGTTCGTGGACGTGATGGCATGCGCACTTTTTGAAGACGGCTCGGGCAGGCATTCGTTAAAAACCGTCATGTAATTAGCAGTGACGTATAAAAGGCCCCTTGCACTGCAGGGGGGTCCGGAGGTGAGCTCCCCGGTGCCCCTGGGGGGGCTCATGTTTCGTTACGTCAATAGTAATTAGCATTCATAAAACCTAGCCTACTCAAATAATAAAGCCAGGCTTTGCATGACAAAATAAAGAGCTCAACGTTACACCTTGAGTACAGTCAATAGCTTTCTGTGACTTTCTCTTATAGACTCCCAACGGGTCTCCAATTGTACGTGAAATTATATTTAAAACATGTTTTTAAATCAGTAATGATCGCTCATGTTGTCAGATGCAATTTAATTTACACCTCCCCGATAACTGCCAAGATTCCGGATTACTTATGTGTGACATTTTCATAGTTACAGTGTGTTTCAGTGGCGTTCAGCTGCCACGTGTGACACTTAAGAGTAACACTTTCTCGCAAGCAAAACTAAGCAATTTAGTACATGGAAAGCGATAAATATCAGAAATGACATACTTCTGAGCAATGAGTTATAAAAATATTTTGAAAATGATACAAAACTCTTGAAATGGGACGTTAACACTTACTTTAAAAAAAAAAACATTTTATTATATAAAACAAAAGGAAACAACACATCAAACATACAATCAAGGCAATACAGTAATAATACAGCCATTAGGCCTGCGCTCAAGGAGGACGGGAGATACATAATCACAGGAGAAAAGATTCTTTGAATACAGACGAGGGGAGGGCGCCAAAGGTAGAATAGCATACGACCAGCACAAAATACCACAGCTAGTAGGAATGTAGGTCAGGGCGACTGGGAAGGACTAGGAATAGCAGTGAGTGGGGGCGTACAGATATCTCCACGGTATGAGTTCCATGGGTTCCAAATCTTCCCCCATTTTTTGGGCCTGCCTCTTGCCATATACACTGTCTTCTCTCTGAACATGCACCAGTCCAGACTCTCCTTCCAAGCAGTCACTGTAGGCGGCCTCGGGGACCCCCACAACTGTGCAATATCCCTCTTCGCAACAATATTGGCCAGAGTCACCCACCGAAGCTGCGACACATTCAATAAACATTGTCGGGCTTCCGGCATCATCACAACACCCGTTACTTCATCCATCACCTCATGTATACGTTTACAAAATCGCACCACCTCAGGGCATTCCCATATGATATGGAGATAGGTGCCAAGGAGACCACACCCACGCCTACAAATGCCATCCGTGGAATAGCCCATATGGATCAGATGGGGACCGGTGACATAGATTCTGTGGAGGATCTTGAGTTGGACCAGACGGAGGCGGGCCGGAATCGCCACCTCCCTGGGAGAGGAGATCGCGGACTGCCAGTCCTCATCATCCAGTTCAATACCATCAGCAATCCAGGCTTCACGAAGGCGATCGAGCAGACTCGATCGGTCATTAATCATTTTCTTATAGAACAGCGAGATAGTACTGTCTGGCACATAACCGTCTAATATACGATCTTCGAGGGGGGAGGAATCCGGAATATCACTACCCACTGGCAACACAGAGTTCAGAGCATGGCGCACCTGGCCATAACAAAATTTTTCCCTGTCACTCAGCTTATACTCTATTTGCAGATCCGAGAAGGGCTTCACCCCTCCTTTAACCCAGAGATCACGCACTTTACTAATACCGATCGTGTCCCATTTATCAAATCCCTTAGTCTGCTATAGGCCACCCAACTTCGCAGAGGCATAGAGCGGAGTTGCACCAGTTATTTTATCACTCCAGCCCATAGCCGCCATCGCGCTATGCCATACCCGTACGGCTATAGCAGTAGGTCCCAAGAGTTGTGAACGGGAGGGTCCCGAATAAAGCGCCCTGTAGTAATCACCACCCGGTAGCAGCCACTTATCCATTTCAAATGCAGGATTCAACGCCGGGCAATACATCCCGTGGTTGATGGCAGCAAGGTGGGAGGCCCAATAATACCTACAAATATCCGGGAGCGCTATACCGCCATCATACCAGGGAAGTGTCAATTTTGGAAGAGCAATCCGTGAACGTCCGTCCCATATTAATTGCCTCTGCAACGATTCTACTTCCCGAAAATATTTCGACGGGATGACATCAAAACTATTCTGAAGTGCGTATAGGAACCGCGGTAAGGACATCATTTTAAAAAGGGCCGCACACCCTAGGGGAGATACCGGTAATTTACGCCAACGCGATACATCGGAGCGCAACCTTTGGAGTGGGGGGAGTAAATTACGTTCATAGCGAACCGCCGGATCCAACGAGATAAACACACCCAAGTACTTAAAGCCAGACTGCGACAACTGGATGGGACAGCCCCGCGGCAAGCGAAGGACATCCCCCGCAAGTACATAAACGTAGAATTTCGACCAATTAATAATGAGGCCCGAGTTCTTCCCGAAGGAGTTAAGTACGTCAAACTATACGTTGAGCGATTTTTGGGGAGATGTAATGTATAATAAAATATCATCCGTGTATAAGGAAATGCGATATTCGAATTCCGGCGTCCAGCGTATACCCTTCATCGAAGGTTCCCACCGTAGCCAAGCGGCGAGTGGCTCCAACGCCAAAGCAAAGAGGAGCGGGGACAACGGACAACCCTGCCGCGTGTCCCTCCCAAGAGTAAAAGGCACGGAGACACAGCCATTAACCACCACCTGTGCCAGTGGCGTTTCATACAGGAGTTTGACCCAACCAATAAAACCAGCGCCAAATCCAAATTTGGCGAGTGCCGCCCAAAGATAAGACCATTCAATTGTATCAAAGGCCATCGTGGCGTCCAGGGACACCAAGATGGCCGGTTCACGCAGCGTCGGGGCCCTCGCGAGAACACCATGCAAACGTCACGGATTTAATGCCGTGTTACGGTGCGGGATAAAACCCGATTGATCCGGATGAATCAGGTCACCAATGACCGGAATCAAACGATTAGCAAGCAGTTTGGCAAGGATCTTGGGCTCCACATTTAAGAGGGAAATAGGTCTATAAGACGAGCAGCGATCCCGTGGTTTACCCTCCTTATGGATCACCACAATAGTCGCAAGACGCTGATCTCTGGGGAGGGAGCCACTGTTTCGCGCAGCCAAAAACATATCACGGAGATAGGGAGCAAGAGTATCAGGGCGTAATTTATACAGTTCAACAGGAAGGCCATTGGGACCCAGAGCCCTGCCGGAACGAAGGGAGCGCAGCGCGAGAGCCACCTCATCCACCGAGGGCGTGGCATCCAAACAGTCACGATCCGATTCCGACAAACATGGAAGTGCTATATCTCGAAGCAACAACTGTGAATCCTCCTCGGGCCTGTCGGACACCGAGGTATAGACCTCTCGAAAATAATCAGCAAAGCATTCAACAATTTCAACAGGTTCCGTTACACGCACACCACCACATGTCTCAAGCACCGGAACCACTCGACTCGCTCTCCCTTCCGTCCAGCCAGGCAATCAATTTTCCTGCTTTATCACCCACATCATATAGCCGTCCCTGCTGTTCCCTACTCATCGTCTTTGCCGCATCAGTAACCAAAGTTTTATATTCTAATTGTTTAAGGCGGAGGACATGTAAAGCTTCTCGAGACGCCCCTCGTTCCAATGCAGTCTCCAGGTCTGTGATTTCAGTCTCGAGCTGAACAATTGCCTCATTCTTACATTTCTTAGCACACCCCACCAAAGACGATGCCTGTCCCCTGATCACAGTCTTAAAAGCTTCCCATAACGAAACAGGCGAGGATACAGAACCAGCATTCTCAGTAAAATACAGATCAAATGATTTAATCAATTCAGTGCAAGTCTTAGGATCAAGAAGATACCAGGGGTTAATCGGGGCTACCCTCCCTTCGGCGCCGATGCTAAGATTAAAATGAAACCAAATAGGGGAATGGTCTGATATACCCCGGGCCAAGTGTCTAATCTCTCCAATCGAGGGGGACAGGGCAGCCGGTATCAGGATATAATCCAGTCTAGAAAGACTACCATGAGCTCCCGAATGGAAAGTAAACTGTGTTTACTCTGGATGCATTAGTCTCCAACAATCTATAAGTCCCAATGTTTCCAGGAAGTCACCCAACCAGGCTTGCGCAGCAGGAAGATCTCAGGGCGGATATCGGTCTATTCTGCAAGAAATGACGGAGTTAAAATCACCACCCAATATCAGAACACCCTCCGGGAGACCCAGAACCATCCGCCCCAGGTCCGTAAATGTCGTGGATTGTAAGCCCGGGGGGACATACACTGACACCAACGAAATTGGTTTTCCCTCCCACCGCCCAACAAGTGCAACATATCGACCCCTGGCATCAAGGATCACATCATCAATCTCGAGGGGGAGGGAAACCCTAAGCAAAATACCCACTCCTCTAGAACTAGATGTAAATCCGGAATGGGCAGCAAGACGATAACCCCGTCTATTAAGAGCGTGACAAGTATTTCCTATTAAGTGAGTCTCTTGTAGCAAAACAACATCAGGCGAAAGGCGCCGCAACAGCTGCATAACCACCCCTCTCTTTATCCAATCACCCAACCCATTCACATTCCAGCATAATACCCTCAACCCTCTACCCCCATCCAGATCCACAATGAACTCCCATCGCAAAACGAGCATCACACCAATGTCAAAGATAATGAAAGTACCTTGCCTTGAAGAAGAAAAGACAAACAATCCCAAAACATGACCTTCCCTCCCCCCCAAGGTTCCCAACACAACTCCCCCCCACCCTGCACCCCTGCACCGACTCAAAAGCCACCCCAATTTGCAGTGTGCCTGTCGCCCTAACACTTACAAACGAAGAACTAATCTACACAAAGAAAACCCCAGAGGAGGAAAGGGTCCCTCCAGCCCCGCTACCCCCCAAAATACGAATGGAATGATCAAAGAAGTCAGTGAGCCTCAGCTGGTCACGTGGAATAGTGTTCCGGACACAGGCACCATAATCATCCTTGGTCCATCAGTCCCCCCTCAGCACCACCAGCATGTTCCTGGCCAGCACGGCGAGCCGGCAAAGTGTCCAACCAATCACTTGCTTCCTCAGGCCTGACAAATAAGAATGTTCGATTGTCATATTCAACACGCAGCCGGGCCGGGAATAACATAGCGTATTTTAGTTCCATGTCTCGTAGTCGCCGTTTCACCCCTTGAAATTCCATTTGTTGTTTCTGGACCGATTGAGAAAAATCCGGATAAAAGTTCACAGCAGCGTTCTCGGACTGCTTAGGGCCGCTCGTCCGTGCTGCCTGCAAAATGGCGTCGCGATCTCTAAAGTTGAAGATACGTGCAATAATCGGACGGGGAGGAAAACCGGGCTTCGCCTGCCCCCCTGGCACTCTGTGTGCACGTTCGATGGCAAAGAATTTGCTCAGGCCTTTGGGTGCAAGATGATTAAGAATGAGGTCCTCCACTCGAAGATCAGTGGCGAGTGAACTAGAATCTTCCGGGACCCCAATAATACGCACGTTGTAGCGCCGTGCACGGCCTTCAAAATCCTCCAAGCGACGAGCAAAAAAGTCATTAGCAGATCTAAGGTTGCGCACTTCTGTTGCAAGTCGGACACATCCGTGGTAAGGCTGGATGTCTTTAGGTCCAATGACTTCACCTTCTCGTTCGTCTTGGCCAAATCAGTTCGAATGAGGTTAACATCAATAGCCAACGTGTCCAACTTCAGGGCCAAGGCTTCATATTGTTGGCCAATGGAAGACTGAATACTAGCAATGGCGCCCATCACGTCCTGTAACGTTAATTCCGCCAATACAGCAGGATCGTCGACAGCCACCTCCCGGGTCTTAGGCGCGCCACCAGGGGATCCTTTGGAAAGTGTGTAGCGATCCATGACATTCGTCTGAGTTGAACCTCCACGGGTGGTGGTCTTGACTTTCCGTTTCTCACTCTCAGGCTTGCCCGTCATGGCGAGCCGGGTACCCCGGAGGGAGGCTTGGGATCTGGTCCAAATGGCTCCTTAAAGTGCACACACAAGAATACAGGAGGCGAAGTTGAGCCAATTTGAGTCCACAGCCAAACAGTCGCTAGCTCGAAGCTCAATGAGCTAGCATCGGAGCTCGTCCGATCCACAGACACACCGCAGATAGGAGACAGTGCGCTGGAGAAACGAAACCGAAAGTGAAGTGAGGCTGTGGTCTGATCCCCTCAGGCCGTTGTTGTTAAATTACGACCTGGGCACTGCTACAACTCAAGGTCCAGGCTGTTCCATGGAGAAGGCCGCAAAGTTCAGGACGGCAAAACTCTGGGACCCTGTGTCCGATTCCGATCCAAGAACCTGCTAGTACATCAGCCGGGTTGTGTCTTCAAAGACCTTCCATCAAATCAGGATATTATCCAGGATAAATGCGGGAGGCAGCGAGGGACCTCGGGAGCCCTGTGCTCACGCGGCCATCTCGGATGCGCGCGAAGCTCTACTCCAACGAGAAACAGCCTGGATATACCGCTTACAAACATTGAAGCCATTCGGGCTCAACGACCGAACAGAATTTTGCTGTTTTTTATAAATCACCGCTGGTGATATCCTACTGCACAAAACTTTTGCGCCACCTGTTATTATTCATATACAAATGTGACATGTACATCTGGTTTACACACATTCAATTTACATAACCCCGAGTTCCTTCAAGATGGCTACCCACTCTCCTTACACGCAGTCCGTTTTCTATTTTTTCAACACACATGTGACCACAAATCTATCAGGGTCCGATCGCCTCACTTCCGCATTACCCACAACACTTACTTTTATTGAACTTGAAATGTTTGACAGTTTTGTGGCAGCCTATTTTATTTTGTGTGTAATAAAATTTTTTTTATTAAATAAAGTCGTATTCACAGTACTTTCAGTCGCAGGCTGCGACCGCCGCATTCTAATGCAGAAAGTAATTATTTCCTGGAGCGACAAACAAGACTCAGTTCTGCGTGTCTCTGGTTACACAAACAATCTCTGCAGTGATTGTATTAAGCGACTGAGGTAATAAAGCAGATTCCTGCCTTCGGGGTGAACAGAAGATGTGATCCTTGGCAGTCCTTTCGCATTGATGTGCTTCCTGCATTATTCTTAGACCTTCCTTTCCACCAATTTTACCCCACTCACCCACTTTTATTCTGTAAGTAGAGCAGACGTTCTGGCCATGTGTGATCCTCAGCAGGTCTGCTTTATATATAGTCTACTTTTTGCCACCCAAGTAACCCCACCCCTCAGTGTGCCCACTGTATCCCACGTTTGTCCCACAGCTTACACAGATTGCGTATTGTATATTCCTATTGCACAGCACAGACTGTTTCCACCCCCACTCTCTCCCCCCCCCACACATTCGTGCTAGATGACGATTTACAATCACCAATAAATGCGATTAGGAATTAAGTGCAGGGCATATTTGCTGTAAGTGAGAGTAGGGCGCATGGGGTTGGCAGGGACAGGACACATTCCTTACTGGTTGGCAAGGCTACAGACAACTCCTCCTCTATATCGGGACGTGCAGACACCACGTTGCAGCGACATTTTGCTCTACAAATGTTTTCCATTTGAATTATATTGGAAAAGTTGTGGTCTAAAGATTAATGTGTGTGTGCATAAAATGTGGACAAACATTGCATGCTTGGGTTTCTCAGTAATAAGTTTGAGTCTATACATTTTTACATGTACACTTTGGTTCAAGAAAGCAAGTCCGTCCTAAAGGCCTTATACATCACGTCCAGTGTTTGTTTATAGAGGTGTAGATAGATACGGCAGGTAATGTGTGAAGCAGGGGGTAAAGTTTGAAAGAGCCTACTGCTTCCCATTTATGGCTGTCCTTTACTACCCAGACTTGGGGCAGGAAGGCCCATATTCCTTGCTTGCATTTGGGTATAACACCGTATTGCCACTATGCGGTTGTAAGCGTGTGCATTGCATGCAATGAATTTCCGATCACATAACTTTTTTTAATGCATTTTTTTTCTGCAATCAGTTCCAAATGAGAAGCTATGTTTGAAAGTGTGCCGTGGATGCTTTGGTTATAAGAGAATGTAATTTCCAGTTTCAGGGAAGTCCGCTCGACTGGTGCTAAACCCATTTCAGAGTACTTCTACTATTCCCTCTAGACGCCTGCGCTTCTCTTCACTTGCCCTCGTGCACACACCGCCTGTACCCTTCGCAGACATAGCAGTGGCTTCTCCTTCTCCTACATCGCTGCCAAGACCTGGAACAACATGTCCCTCCAGCTATATGGAGCCCCTTCGCTGGCACCCTTCAGAAAGAGACTCAAGACCTGGTTCTTAGATGGAGACGCACCGCCTAGATACCCCTAAGTGTGACAGTCTTGTGCTTTACAAATGCTGTTTGATTGATTGATTTTGGCAGCTAAGTGAACTGTAGCACCGGGCAATAATGTGCAAGTCAGACTTGTGCAATGATTCGGATTCGTGATGCAGGGATTTGTGCGTCAGAGGATGTTGGGTTTTCCACAAGGACTCCTAACTTCCATAGTGGGGAACCTTCTGAAGTATTCTCAGTTAGAAGAAGTCAAATAAAGCGGTGGTCTCTCTACCCACTATTGTTTAACACATTTATACAGCTGAGTTCAATACTATTAACAGTTAATCAATTATACAGTTACCGTGGCCGAACTGGCCTGTAGGGCAATCTGGCAGTGTCCCGTGGGCTGTCTGACAGGTCAGTGTGCAGGCAGTTTTTTTGGCGGTTTGTTGTTCTGTTTTATGGACTGGTGTTATAACGACTATTCATGCGTATGCACCTCAGCGATGCTGTAGTGAGTTTTTTTCTTGTTATGCTACTGTTCGAAGATAGCAAATGACCATTTTAGACTTGTAGATTTAGAACTAACGTCTGCATAGCAATGTGCAGCTGCCAGGCACTTGCAAAAGCATAACTAACACGCATTTGCAATGCAATAAGTCTCGCATATACGAGAGTTTAAGCTATTGGCATTGTAAATGGCAATTCCTTTTAGTTATGTTTTAAAAATCAAATTATAAAAAAAGGCATTGTCATTTACAATGCCAATAGCTCAAACTTACGTAAATGCGAGACTTATTGCATTGCAAATGCTTGTTTAACTTTTGATCCATTTGAGCTACAAAACTTTTTTATGTTAAAATCGTCAGGTTATGCAACAGATGTGTTATGTGGTAAATATGTCAGAGCCATAATTATTTGGAAAACATTTGCAAACTAGGATATTTATGAATCATGTTTGAACTACTCTGGAAAAAGGGAGGAGGAGTGCTGATGACAGAAACGGCATGGCTCGTAGACAAATTGTTTGTGATTCCACTTTTAAGCGTATTTGGGACATTGAAATGAATGAAATGAAAATGAAATGAAATGAAAAGCAATTTTTAACGCGCAACTAAGCCCGGGGGGCGTCAAGGCGCCTAACCAAACAATACCAGCTACCAGAGTATACTCCTAATTACGGGTAAGCCCTGACAAAACACCAGGTCTTGAGCGCTTTTTTAAAAGAGGGCAGAGAAGGTTGAATCTTAATCTCATGAGGCAGCAGGTTCCATAATTTGGGAGCAACAATGGAAAATGCTCTGTTTCCCCAACGTACCCTTTTGGCACGTGGGACCACCAACAGATTCATCTCTGAAGATCTCAGAGATCTACAAGGTTGGTAGCGGGTCAGCAAGGCACCCAGGGGATCAGAGAGACCCTCAGCCAAAGCTCGGTAGGCAAGGCAAAGGATCTTAAACGAGATCCTAAGATGAATAGGGAGCCAGTGAAGGCTCTTTCTGGCCATCGTTGCAGATGAGGTTTTGGGAAGTGCTAGAACAAAACGAGCAGCCGCATTTTGAACCACCTGTAATCGCTGGATGAGCCCCTTGTTGGAGTCTGCATAAAGCGCATTGCAGTAGTCCAACCTTGAACTCACCAATGCCACTGCCACCTGCTTACGTGCTGAGGGGGAAAGATAGTGAACAATCCTTCTAAGATTCTTTAACACCCCCCAGCAGGTAGCAACTGTACGGTTGACCTGCAAGGTCATGGACAAGGAGGTGTCAAAGATTACTCCCAGATTTCTTGCCGACTGGGAAGGAGATGGACAGGTTCCCAGTGAGTCCGGCCACCACTCATCTGACCAAATATCCTGGTCCTTACCAAAGACCAGGATCTCAGTTTTGTCGCCATTCAACTTCAGGGAATTCTGAAGCATCCAGTCAGAGACTGTCTGCATACAGATCCTGAAGTTGGTGGCAGATGTTGAAACTGAGTGGGACAGTGACACCATAATTTGAGTGTCATCGGCGTATGACACCAATTCCATCCCCTGAGATTGTACTAGCCTTGCAAGAGGGGCGATTGGAAATCATATCCCACTTTGTGAATGTATTTTAATGTCAATTCCTCATTAAACATTAAATAAACATGTGTATCCATTGGTTGAATAACATAACGTAATAAGCTGTAACTGGTCAGTGAAATGCCAAATAAATACTAAAAATTGGGATGTTTTATCCTTCTGGCCACACCTCCGACTCTGCCCACTGACCCAATCCTCAGGTTATTCATGCCCTCTGATTCTCCGCCCCCATTTCACCTATTTTTTTTCTCCCACTTCGACCACTGCTGAGTTGACAAATCCACATAAAGAAAAGGACCCGGTATTTCGGGATCTACTTGTTAATCACCATTTTAGAGACAAAAACTCGTAGTAGCTGGATATTGTTGCAGGAATATCAGCTAAAACTTTTAATTTCGGCCACTAAAATATGGCAACTAGTGATCAGGCCCCAAAGTTCTTTCCATTTACATATGTGTTTTACTATTTGTTATATTTGATACTTTTGTAGTGTTCAAGGTTACAGAAGACTGCTTCAGAGCTCTAATAAAAATGGGAAATGATCACAGATCTCATTTACCATGTTAAGGATATTTATGAATGCCCGGCATCACCCTTCACACTACATAGGATTAACGTTTTGTAGAGTTTGTGTATGCATGCTTTCCAGCACTTGGAAACAGAGTAGGGAAAATCGAAAACAAAAGACATGTTTGTTTTTAAACAAATGTTGAGTCTCATTTCCTAAATAAGTAGTGTTGGTATCAGGGCCCGACTGGGAACCACAACCGGCCCTGGCAAAGTGCTCGCCCCTGAACCCCCCCCCACTCGGGGGGTTGGAGGTGCCGCCGAGCTATTTGCCGGGGACGGTTTTCGGCCGATTTTGGAACAGGGCCGATTTTGTAGCTATGCTGCAAAAAGGCCCTGTAACAAAAACGGCCCCAAGGGGCCCAAAACCGTCCCCCACCCGTGCGGCGCACCGGGGCATTGTCCGGTGCCCGCTATGGGCAGTCTGACCCTGGTTGGTATGTGTGGTACATTATATCATGTCTCAGCAGGGGTGTAGTTAGCGTTGGGGCAGCAGATCCAGTGGCACCGGGGCCCATTGAACCCTGACAACTGCTGTATTTTACTACTCCAACAGCAGGTAAGGGGCCATTTTCTTTGCTTGTAACAGGGCCATTTGCATACTTGATACGCTCCTGTGTCTATGATGCTGTCAAGGAGGTGGGAGGTGAGTCAGCAGTAGGCCTACATGCTTCTCTTCTTGTCCCTTGTGATAACTCTGATAAAAACTACAAGATGGTTGGCAGCATATCACTTAAAACTTTATACTCTATGGGGCAGATTTACAAGCCCCTTGCGTCACTTTTGCGTCATTTTTAACATGGGAAAAGTGACGCAAAAGTGGATCAAGGTGCTTGTAAATCTACCCCTATATGTTTTGTCGTATCACTTCCCCCTACTTCACCACCTCAGTTTAAACTTGGATTGAGTCCTGTGATGTACTGAACTATAAACCCACAATGATTGATAATGGCAAATATCTAGGTTTCATTCATGATAAGACTCCATCTGCCATCTCAAATCAATGCGATGGCTAAATGTGCATGGGTTCAATTAATACTGATATGGAGGTTCTGTCAGTATTTCCCTTAACAGGAACTCAAAATGCAGGTGCATCCTCTTGTGATATCAAGGATTGACTATGGGAACACTCTCTTAAGTGGTCTTCCCAAAACACACCACACCTCACTAAAGGATGTAGTTCATGTAGTAGCCTGTTTCATCGCAGGAACACAAAATGTGATCTTAATTCTCCTGTGCTCTCTATCAATCAATCAATCAGGATGTATAAAACACGGCTAATCATCCGATTGGGTATCCAGAAGCTTGCAGGTCCTGGAGGCTTGTTCGAACAGCCAGGTCTTGAGGGCCATTCGGAATTCCGGAAGTGAGGTGACGGTCTGAAGGTGTGTGGGAAGGCTGCTCCAGGTCTTTGCTGCGATGTGGAAGAAGGAGCGGCCTCACTTCTGCTTTGGTAGATGCGGTGAGAATGAACAAGTGAAAGGGAGGCGGATCGTAGACTTTTCGGCGGTTAATGGAAGTTCTGGTGGTGGTTAAAATATGAAGGTCCTTGGCTGTGTAAAGCCTTGGGTCAGCGCTTGAATTGACATCTCTTCTACAGAGGGAGCCATTGGGGTTACTTGAGATGGGTTCATCGGGGAAGGTCGAGGATGAGTCTGCCTGAGGCATTCTGTATGGTCTGAAGTCTCTGTAAGAGGTGTGCGGCGATTCCTATATAGAGGGTGTTGCCTTAGTCCAGTTGACTGGTAATGAGGGCCTGTGTCACTGAGCTTGTCGTGTGTAATAGTAGCCACTTGAAGATCTTAAGTAGTTTGCGCAGATTGAGGAAGCAGGTGGAGGAGACGGCGTTGATCTGTGATTTCATGGTGAGCTGCATATTAATAATGATTCTGAGGTTTCTGGTGTGGTGGGAGGGAGTGGGTGCGGGTCCTAGGTCTGGTGGCCCCCGGGAGTCGTTCCATGTGTTGCTGCTGTTGCCAAAAATAAGTATTTCCGTCTAGTCTGTGTTTAGCTGCAGGCAGTTGTTTTTCAGCCAGTCTGAGACATTTGCCATGCATCTGTGGATGTTGGTTTTGGTGGTAGTGGGGTGGTCGGTGAGTGAGAGGATGCATTGGGTGTCATCTGCAAATGAAATTATGTCAAGACACTGCAATTTGCCGATGTTGGCCAGAAGGGTCATATATGCGTTGAAGAGCGTGGGGCTGAGGGATGAGCCCTGGGGGACACCGCAGGTGATCTCCTTGGGTTCAGAGGTGAAAGGTGGGAAGTGGGTCCTCTGGGTTCTTCTGGTGAGGAAGAAGGTGATCCATGTGAGCACATCCCCTAGGATGCCGATGTGGTGGAGTCTTTCGATCAGTGTGTGGTGGGATACGGTGTGGAAGGCTGCCAAGAGGACAATGAGGATCATAGCTGCTGTTTTTTCTTGGTCAAGGAGAGTTCGGATATGTCCGTGGTTGCGATCAGAGTGATTTTGGTGCTATGATTGTTGCGGAAGTCGAATTAGGAGGCATTGAGTTGCTGGTTCTTCTCCAGGTGTGTCATTAGTTGATTGTTGATGATATTTTTCAGTACCTTCACTGGGAATGGGGGCAGGGAGATTGGCCAGTAGTTTTTTAGTTTGCAGGGGTCGGCAGAGGGTTTTTTGGAGTGGTGGTCTGACTTTGGCGTGTTTCCGGGTGTCGGGAAATGTTGCAGTGGTGATAGAGGTGTTGAGAATGGTGATGAGTTCCTGGCGGATCTTTTAGTTACTGAGGTTGAAAATGTGGTGTAGGCATGGATCTGTCCGACCTCCTGAGTGGATGGATTTCATGGTGGAGGTGGTGTCCTTGGTGGAGAGGATGTTCCAGGTGGTCAGTGTGTGGTTCGTGTCGGTTATGGTGGTGGTGTATCTGTTGAAGAAGTAGGTAGGTGTGGGTTAGGGTTTGAAGTTTCTGTATATGGTTGTGATTTTGTTGTGGAAGCTGGAGCACTCTATAAGCTGACATGCATCACTCACAGGATCTTACATTTACAGACAACACATTTTCTGTTAAAATGGCCACTAAATGTGCACTGGCATGCAGTTTTACTGATAGAACTATATTGTTGGGGTCACTGGAATTATGTACCATGGGAAGGACTACATTTTGTAGGAGGGTCAAATAAATTATACAGCCAGAAAAAGCTAATAATGCGACCTAATTTGGCACATTTTTGTGGTAGTATTACTGCATAATGTTGTAATTTTATTCACATGTTTAACAGGCTGGTTAAAAGCTTCCCCTCTTTTGTACTAGTTTAACATCCAAATACAGCAATAAGCAACTGAAAGATGGCCAGTCAACCTTAGCATAGGGCCTTCCATTGCACGGCAACTTAGGTTGCCGCAATTGTAGCAAATTATTATCCATTTGAGAAAGAAACATTTTTTTTGTTTAATCTGCAGATTACGCTACAGATGCTCTTGTATGTGGCAAAAGCGACAATCCCACAATTATGAGGAAAATGGCATGGCGGCAGAATCACATAATTGCAGTGTCCCTCTACATACTGCACTAACGATAACGTGTGGAAATTGGGTTTCGGCAAATATTTATCATTTGTGCTTTACCAAGTGTCTTGGTTTGTTTTATTCCTGTTAAAATCTTTGTTTACATCAACTTCAGAATTACAAAAACGAGTTTAATTTATGCTTTCCTAATTGCTGAAATATTTTGAAAAAATGTGTAAAGTTCATTTAAATTTTGCTAGAAAACAAATTGGCAACCTACACTACAGCATTTCCTTTCACTCACTGTACCCAGCAAGATTGTCATCTAGGTCACTTTTACAAAATCCTCTCACTTTACAGTCAGAGAAAGAAAAGAAAACACCAGTTTAGTTTGTTATTAAAAGAATAATCAGCAATTTGTCAGACGACATAGCCTGACATTTGGCTTTTGTCAAATGTGACAAGATAAACAAAAAAATTAAATGCATCTTTATTGCTCATTCACCTTCTCAACTTTAGAATGGTTATGTTGGGGGTTCTGCACCACCTCCCACACTCCTAGTTTCTGCACCAATGTGTGCCCGACATTGTAAAGTGCTCTTCTGCTCATGGGCTATGTTTGCGCCATTTGAACTGCAAACTAATAGCTGATCTATGGGTAGCATGCGCTTTATATAGTATTGTCATTTCATATACAGCCTTTCTGGCCCCCTCTAATACGAATACTATAATACAAAGTGGTCAGCAGCCAACTGTACTTCAATACTCTTACTCTCAAATGAGACATACTTACTACTGGTCTTGTCCCTCACCCAGTATTATACCAACCAGTAAGCTAGCCATCACTAACTGAACAGGCGTGGAATAACTGAAGAGATATGCCACTTACGGCTGCCCAAGTCGAAGATTCTAATTGAGTCCACCACTTCAGGTCCCAACTAGCTACACACTATGGCCGCCTCTTTAATATCTCACAATGAATTTCAAATATGCGATGATAGTAACAAAACCCTTACAAGCAGATCTGCTTACCATTTCCCTCTCCAACCAAATCTTTTACCAAAAATCTTTTTTTTTAAATCAAGTTGGACAACACATTGCAGTAACCAGCTACGTCGAGTGTGATCATAAGAAATATAAAGGGACCTGCAGAGCTGCTCTAAGCTGCTAGGTTACGGAATATTGTAAATTGATAATCTCTCTCGCTCTCATACCTCTCCATCCACCATACTGCTAAGTGCTGCTTCCTCTAACAGGATAACCGTGTCTCGGAGTCATCACGTATAACATTGAAACAATTCCCACATAGGATTAAAAAACAAAGACAGCACACGCCCAATCACACAACCTACATGGCGTAGCTTGCTGTAAATGTATGCAAGCATTTCACTACCCCACGTAAGGGCTATACAAACACTGCAACACAATGAGATAAAAGAACACACAAAACGAAAATAAACCATTCAAATATATCAATTTCTGTCACAAAACACTCCTTCCTATCAGTACTACAGAAAGCTGTGGATATCCTGCCACCTACTGGCCCAAAAAAGTAAGCATGATCATTGAATCCATAATGTTACCTTGAACAGAAATGACATTTACTATAAAAGCAGTTGCGATGAAATAGGTCTCACATTCGCGAGAGTTTAAGCTATGGGCATTATAAATGACAATGTCTTCTATTTATCTGTTTTGATAATTAACACAACAATAAAAGGCATTGTCATTTACAATACCAATGGCTCAAACTCTTATAAATGTGAGACCTATTTCATTTCAAGAAGCGGCCTCCATTGACTTGGGCTGCTTGGAAAGTGAAAGCACGCATGGCGCGCTGAATGTTGCAGGAAAGCATGTTGTGCCTGCAGTAGGAGAAACTCATTAAAGAAAATAGTGCTTACAGACTAAATAGGACATACCGTGTAACAACAGAAGTAAAAGGGCCAGTGTTTTTATTGCGCCTATCAAATAACAGAACATCTTCCACACGGTAGCCAAACACCCAGCACAGCCAAAAACTTTAACACTGCACCTTTAGAAAAGGGTTTTATTTTACAAAAAGCAAGGACTCTCTCTCTTAGGATAAGGCTTGAGGTTTTATTTTACACAATGCTCTCTAACAGAAAGGCTTTTCCAGATGCCAAATGCATAATATTTAAATACACAAAGAGATATCAAGTCAAGTCAAAAAGGCTTTATTTCGATACAAAATTATCATAAAAGCAACACAGAAATCACAGTGCAACAATTAAAAGCAAACGTAAACGTTCAATAAAAATGCAACCTATTTAAAGAATTGTCAAAGCAGTACATTAGGTAATCAATATAAAAGAAAATTTAAACAAACAATATTAGCCTTTTAGTTCATTTAGTTTTTAGTTTTTCCAATTTGCAAGGCAGTTCATAAGACAGTTCTTCGAGCAGTGGATTAAAAATGAAATTAAACAGTCAATTTTAGCCTTTTAGCTCGAATGGACCAAGCCCATAAAAATTTGGCTATGGCACAAACGTAGGTTGCACGGCTGTCCGACATTAGTATCCTGATTGCAGCCGCGTGGCTCCTAGTACCCAGCTGCCGACATAAGTTTTTGAGCCAAACCCTCCTAGGTATTGTATACTCTCTGCACTCGAACATAAGATTTGCCAATGACTAGGCATGCAGGGCAAAGCTCTGTAATTTGTACACGAGATTTCCAACGTGAAGTAAAAGAGTAGAGGGGAAGAGTTCCTATTCTAAATCTAAAATACAAAGCCCTGTCAAAAGGTTTTTCAATGATGTCGAGGTACACTTCCCGTTTAGGTTGATCTTTAAACTTCAGGAAGTCCTCCGTGAGTCTGCCCGTGGTGGTGCTTGTGTTCCTCTGAGAAAGGATCCAGTCCTAATAGAGTTTCTTAAGAGCTAACTTCGGGGGTGAGGTTCTATTTGCCCATGCTTCATTCAAGCCCAAATTTGCTAGCAGCATCTTCATATCCCTCAACCATTTAATTTTATGCCACCCTGGTAGCGACATAATTTCTGCTAGGCCTTGCGCATATCTGCTGAGTTCCTCCACACGCCACAGGCGTGCCCATAGCAATAGTGGACGAAATTTTGCGAGGTCATCAATTGGGCGGCAGCCTAGATCCAACATTAGCGGAACTGTGGGAGTGCCCTGCGGGAGAGACATAATCGCTCTACAAAATTTCCTCTCTGATCCTGGCAAAGCGTCAGTAATGGATGACCCCCAAAGTTCGGCCCCATAGAGAGCAGAACTGACCCCTTTGGCCGAATAAATCTCAAGGACTGTAGCTATTGGTCTTATTATACAGGAGCGTTGTTCTTTCAGAAGAGCTCCTGTGATCCTTTTATGAGATAACAGCATTTTGTCCAAGTGTGGGGTCCATTCCATTTTGTGAGAGAGGCGTATCCCAAGATAGTCGAAGACTTCTACCCTCTCCAAAAGTTCAGCGTTCAGGGTAGGAGGGCGGGCTTGTTTTTTGGGAGGGTTCAGCACAAGGTATTTAGTTTTGCTTGTGTTGATTACCAGGCCTCGTTTGGTGCAAAAGGATTGGAAGTTGTCTAGGAGCCCTTGGAGTCCTATGGGGGTTTTAGAGATTAAAAGCGTATCGTCCGCGAAGAGGAGGGTTGGTATACGTTCGCCAGCCAGGGATGGTTCATCTGAGGGATGTTTCCGAAGATGCTCAACCACCCCATTGATGTAAAGGGAAAAAAGGGTGGGAGCTAACACACATCCCTGGCGGACACCTCTCTCAACCGGGATACTATTTGTTTTTTCCCCCCCAGGGCCCCACCTAACCTGAGCAAAATTATCTTGATGCAACCTAACAAGTAGGGATAGCAAGTAGTGGGGCAACCCCATATCAGCCAGTACGGTCCAAAGGGTCTCCCTGGGTACAAGGTCAAAGGCAGTCTTTAAATCGATGAACGCGAGATAAAGACTGCCCTTGCCTATGACCACAACTTTCCAATACACCATCATGAGTCTAAAGGCTTGTTCAACTGTCCCGGTACCCGCTCTAAAGCCCGCCTGATAGTCAGAAAGGATTTTATTTTCTTCTATCCAGTTTGAAATTCTGACCAGCAGAACCTTGCCGACTACTTTTTGACTAATATCTAACAGGCTGATGGGCCTATAATTAGATGGGTCATCTCTGGGGCCTTTTTTATAAATAGGGACCACCTCAGCCCCTTTCCATGAGGAGGGGATAGGGGCGCCCCTACAGATAGCAACGAGTAGGGAGTGGATCAGTTTCCCCCACTTCATAATATCAGATTTCAAGAGGTCGCCAGGGATACCGTCCGGACCAGCCGCTTTTTGGGGAATAATAGTGCTTATTGCGTAGTCCACTTCCTTAGTTGTAAAATCAAAGTCATTAGGCTGAATGTCCCAAATTGGAGTGAACAATGGTGGAGCCACCAGCCCTCCATCAGGATCACAAAGAACAGTAGGAGTGAGATGATCGTCTTGACGGGTATATAGCTTTGAGAAGTGTTTGACCCACGCCTGACTTGGGATGTTACAAGTTATCAGGTCACTATCTGGCCTATTACGAGCTCTTATAGTATCCCAAAACCATTTAGAGTCTTTCTTAGAGCTAGCTTCTTTGAGGGTAGACCAATAGGCCTCTTCCCACTCCTTTTTTGCTAGCCCCAGTGTTCTCTTGTGTTCTTTCCTGGCTATCTGTATTAGGGGTTGGGACTTGCCCTTAACGGCCTCAATTAGCCTAGTCTTAGCTTTCCTGCATGCTACAGTGTACCAATCATGTATCCCTTTAGATTTGTTCTGGGACATATTCTTCCCTGTAGTACCCTTTATCCAAAAAACTTCTCCTATAGTCTTTGCAGCTGCCTCAAAAATGGGTGTTGCCCTATCTGCTATCGTGGCTAAATCAATAGTATTGATCTCTGCTTGTGAGGCTATGAGGACCTCTTCTATGGTAGAAAGTTTGTCAGCATTGCTGGCAACTTTGTTCCACTTTAGGCGTCTTCCACAGGAGGAGACAGTGACCCTATGTTTGCATTTGGGTGGTGCTAACAATGCTCCATTAAACCAGGGATTCGTGATGATTAAGGAAAGCGAATTATGGTCGCTCTCCACAGTCGGTGTGATTACCATATCTTCAACCGAACTCCAGAGCCCCAAGTCCAACAGAATATAGTCAATCCTCGAGGTGTGACCAACCCTGTTGAACGTTGGAGCGCCCATCCGGTCCGAAGATGTACGGCCATTAGTGACTCTTAACCCAAACTCCAAGGTCAGTGCATTTAACTGCACTGCACTACGGGTCCAACGTTTAATCGGAGGGATGGAGAGTGTGGGAATACCCCATCTGCTATCTTCCTCACCTAGGTCAGGGATTCCATCCAGGGGAAGTGGCTCATATGTGCAGTTAAAATCGCCTGCTACTAGGGTATGGTCAGCTTCTTTATAATCCCTAAGCTGCACCTCAAGATCGGATATTACAGATGAGGTGCACCCATTTTTAGTGCCTCTAGCGTAGACGTTGTAAAGATCTAAGGTCAAACCTCTACGGTGATTAGACAAAGAAATACCCAAAATGTCTGGGTTATTTGTCTGCTTAGAGGTTATCCGGCAGTTGAGGGAGATGCTTACCCAAATAATGAGCCCTCCCGAAGGACGCCCCTTCCCTTGCCTGGGTTTTTCTGCTGGAACAAAATAGGTGACAAACCCAACTCGGTGGAGTGGCTCAGTGCTCCAGGTCTCCTGAAACACACATATCTTGTGTGCTTCAACCAAATCACTCCACTCAGGGAGACCTAATTTCCTGTGAATCCCCGCGAGATTCCAACTGAGAATTTTTATTTTGTCCTTAATGGTTTCTCCTCTAGTACCCATAATATCTCTAGGGTTATGGGGATCTACACTGTCTCTATCTAGAGCAAAAGGCATTGACTTGGTCAGGCTGGTAACCGCCACAGTTGGGGGATTAGGGCATAAGGGGTGAGATGTGACCGAAGAAGCCTCCTCCTCACCCCTATTAATATCGAGATGTGTGGAGGAAGCTTCGTCAGGGTTGAGTCAATCAACCTCATCCAGCGCACAGAATCTATTCCAGTGGGCAAACTGGGAAACAAAGGGGTCGAATGGAGGAGGTAGTCCATGCCATGGTTGCTGCCACTGATGAGTAATATGATGTGGAGCATGCGTATACCCTCTATTAATTGGGAAGCTGAATCTAGGGGGATTTTGTCTTGAGGCATAGGTAAGAAATAAGACAAGGGAAGTGGATTAATTTGAGTAGCAGGTCCACTACAGGGTGTATTACATATATAATTCACTGCCCCTGTATCCCTAAGATTAACAGTAATAACATCCCCTGCTATGGTCTTGGTATTCCTGCCCACCCACTCTCCTCTACGTACAGCAAGAATTTCACCACTCATATGGATGGGTAGAGGTTTGTGCAACTGAAGCCACTGGGCACATTTGTTTCTCAGTTCAACGAAAGTTTCTCTTCTACCCTCCTTCAGTGGTGGTACACCCGTCAAAACAACCACAAAGGGAGAAACTTCCGGCGGTAAGTTGATTGTTTTAAAACGGGCCAACCTTGTCTTTGGTTCCTGAGTCTTATTTGAGGAAGAGGTTGATGTTGGGTTAACATCCAAACCATTAGATCCCTTTGCTGGTTGATTGCTCACTTTTTTTGGGCCAGAGCATGTTTGCATCTCCGGGGTAGGACCAGTCACACTAGGGGTTGGGGGAGATACAACAGATTTACCCCCTGTTTGAATCGAATGCTGTGTTGCTGTTCCTAGGTTATCTGAAGAGATTTTGGCCTTAGTGGGAGGATCTCTCGAAGGCTTGCTACCAGATGTATTTTCCAGAGGCACATCTTTTGTGTTCCCGTGCGTCTGTGTAGGCACATTCCCACTAGCCATATTAGCCCATTTTGAATTGATTAGCGACGTCAGTCTATCAATTTTGGATATTAAGGGCTTAATTTGAGCCGCTATCGTAGCTTCAAGGTCCGATTTTAGATCTATTACCATATTTTCGACCCAGCAAGGTATGCCTGATGCAGAGTTAGGGGTAGGTGAAACAAGGTTGTGATTCCTAATTTTAGTTTTAGGCTTTTCCTTAATCTTAAACGCGTTCTTAGCAGAACCTGAGTTCCCTGATTCTGATAATACAGGAATAGCTCCTACCCTTGATACTTGGGGATGTTTATCTGCAATTAGCTCTGACTTTTCAGATGATTGGCAGGCTTCTAGGTCTGGAGTGGCCTCAAGATCAACGTATGACGGGTCAGAGTCTGAATGAGTTACCGATAGGTCAACTGCGTTTGGGACTGTGTATGTGCCAGCAGCAGGCGAAGGTAAAGGGAGGGAACAATTAATTAGGGGTTGCTGGACGGGTGAACTTGCAGTTGCTAAATGGCCCAGGGACGAGCGTTTGGCATTCATAAGGTCCAAAGATACTCTTTTTTCCAATAGAATAATGCCATGGTCAATTGTCTCATTTACCCGGGAAAAAAACTGGTCTATAGGCCCAATGACCTGTGCTACAGCCATTGCTTTTTTAGTATTACTTCTAGTTCTACCGTGCATGGTAGACATTTATGGAGGCCTATGCACTGAGTAGTACCAGTAATGTCAGTTGAAACCAAGGGGGGTGGCCCGGTCCGGTCTCTACGGGCACTAACGGGCAACAACGGGCCCGCCCTTTGCCCGGGCTTCGCCCCAGGCTGCGTCCCGCGATGCGCGTTAATGCCCTTGGTTAAGTTCCTGTAAAGTGAGAGGGGGCGTGGCACTGGGAGGGGGCGCGTCTCACGCGGGAAGAGGCAACAGCTGATGGAATTGAACGCTGAGCCTCGCAGTCCCGGGGCCGCACCTCTTGTCTCCTCTGCGGCCTCGCCGGTGATTTTCCTCCTCTTCACGAAGGGCACAAGGGCTGGAACACTGGAGGGATAACAAGCTACTCCTGTAGCGTCAGGCAAGAGATTGTGGTAAGAACCTCAAGGCGAGCGGCACCCGCGAAGCGGGGGCCGCAAGAGGTTATGAGTAGTTTGGTGGGGGCGTGGCACTGGGAGGGGGCGCGGCTCACGCGGGAAGAGGCAACAGCTGATGGAATTGAACGCTGAGCCTCGCAGTCCCGGGGCCGCGCCTCTCGTCTCCTCTGCGGCCTCGCCGGTGATTTTCCTCCTCTTCACGAAGGGCACAAGGGCTGGAACACTGGAGGGATAACAAGCTACTCCTGTAGCGTCAGGCAAGAGATTGAGGTAAGAACCTCAAGGCGAGCGGCACCCGCGAAGCGGGGGCCGCAAGAGGTTATGAGTAGTTTGGTGGGGGCGTGGCACTGGGAGGGGGCGCGGCTCACGCGGGAAGAGGCAACAGCTGATGGAATTGAACGCTGAGCCTCGCAGTCCCGGGGCCGCGCCTCTCGTCTCCTCTGCGGCCTCGCCGGTGATTTTCCTCCTCTTCACGAAGGGCACAAGGGCTGGGACACTGGAGGGATAACAAGCTACTCCTGTAGCGTCAGGCAAGAGATTGTGGTAAGAACCTCAAGGCGAGCGGCACCCGCGAAGCGGGGGCCGCAAGAGGTTATGAGTAGTTTGGTGGGGGCGTGGCACTGGGAGGGGGCGCGGCTCACGCGGGAAGAGGCAACAGCTGATGGAATTGAACGCTGAGCCTCGCAGTCCCGGGGCCGCGCCTCTCGTCTCCTCTGCGGCCTCGCCGGTGATTTTCCTCCTCTTCACGAAGGGCACAAGGGCTGGAACACTGGAGGGATAACAAGCTACTCCTGTAGCGTCAGGCAAGAGATTGTGGTAAGAACCTCAAGGCGAGCGGCACCCCAAAGAGATATATATGTTTATATGCAAGCAATAATCTAAATGCATGAATAATACTGATTAATAAACAAGCAGCAAAAAATATGAGCTAAGACTCAAGCAAATATACTGGACGTCCTGCAAGAAATCAAAAAGATATATATATATACATCAGATGATTACTTTGGATGTTCCCCTCAACTCACTTCTACATCACAAAGAAAACACCTCAAATTTTCAAAGCCACTGGCCAAACATCACAATGGCAATAACCAAGCCTCAATACATCACCTGGTGCAAACACCGCATCTCAGACTGGGAAAGTAAACAGCTGTGATTGAGAGCCTCAGCAACCAGGGTCCGCTTTCTGAGGTAGACGCATCCGCCCCACTCAGATTCCAAACTCCCGATTTCCGAGTCAGCAACCCTGAGCTTTAAACACACTAGAAGGTTCGAGAAAGACCTCCCCCTGGGCCAGAGGAATCTTACCAGAACTGGCCAAGTTCCAAGCAAGCATTCCCACAGCAGGAAGGAGTTCTCACGTCCCCTTCTTCAAATCTCGCATGTTCCAGCCTCTAACTTGACGAAGCTCACAAAACCTTTCAGAGTACATAAACAATCCCTCACAAAAACAAAAAGTCCTTGAACGTGAATAACCCAAGCAACTTGCAAGCACTGCTGTGCACGCAGAAAGGCTGAAGCAAGGCAAAGCCAGGAAAAAGGATGACATAAGGCCATGTCAAAGCCAATAGTAAGAGCTTCATAATTCTTGCAAGTGCACGCAGAAAAGCTGAAGCAAGGCAAAGTCGGAAAACAAGATGACATAAGGCCATGTCAAAGACAATAGTAAGAGCTTCATAATTCTCACACAACACCGAGCACATGTGCGCATCTCTGCCCACAACACTGCACTTCAAAACCAAAAAGTACATTCCACACCTCTGTCTCCCTTTCACGCTTTCAAATGCACATCCCAAGCGCTCTGCTCTTGGCAAGGCTGTTCTAGACAGCTCCCACTAAAAGACAGCAAGATTACAAGAAAGAGAAGCAAGGCATATGCAGGACCATCATACTCCCAGGCTAGGATGAAATAACACACTAAAGTCAGTTAAAATAATGGTAGTCAAACGTCATGACTGGGTGTCAAATCTCAAGAGTGCCTCTAGCACTACAGCCAGTCCTCCTGGGAGGTTACAAATAAAGACAAGGCAGTACTAAGGAGGGACTAACATGCCTATTAAACAATCAGAAGCCAGCATTTTCAAAGAACAATGACACAAGCCAATAAAAAATATGGGCGGAGAGTGGGCGGAGCTCCAAGTCCATACTCGAATACAGCATGCCGCGCAGAGCAGCACATGCGCTGCTCATGCTTGATCCAAAAAAGTAGTGCAAAATAAAACTAGGTGAGTCAACTTCAAATTAGATTAAACAAGCACTGGCAAAGCCAATAGGTCTAATGTTGTCTGTCAGCCTTTTGGCTTTGTCTAAGCTTGTTTTGGCATGGTTTTTGTAAAACATTATTGTTGGTGTTGTCGAGAAAAATAAAACATCAGTTAAAAGCAAAAGTAATATTTTGGTTCATAAAGCACAGGTTAGCAGGGTAGTGACCGTATTCTAGAGAATTATTTTGTGTGCATATATAAGCCATGTGATAGAACAGAATGCTGTCACTCTGAGTGAAGTTAGCAATTGGCTAAAGTGGGCAGACTCACTGCCCATGCTCAATGCTTGATTGGGAGGAAGAAAAATGTGAATGACTCAACAACAGACCAATGGATGAAGAACACTGACTATAAGCCCCTATGAGAAATTATACATATATATATATATATATATATATATATATATATATATATATATATATATATATATATATATATATATATATATATATATATATATATTGCTCTCAAAGTTTCCCATTCGTTCCTCAGGAAAATATAGCAGCACTCAAGAGGATACGGGTGTCCACATATTTTATTTCATGCAGGAGCTACACAGACGCGTTTCAGCGTGCTGCCTTCGTCAGTGTGTAAAGCATTAGATGTCCGGCATATTAATAAAGTTTTTTCTACATCACAATTTAGCATGGACATAAACATAGGACATTAACTCCTCTAAGACGCAGTGGGCTCTATCTTGCAGCGGTGTTGATACACAGTTTCTTATCAGTGCATAGGCTATACAGCAATTATCGTGCTTACAAATAGGTGACAGTTCCGCGTCAGAGGGTATAGTTATATCATAATGCAATGCAATAACATTCTTATTCAGCCGTGGATCGGCTTATGTCCCATGTTCAACCATAGCCCATGTAGATATGACTTCAAAATACACTGAGACAAAGAAAAGGTTTTTCAGATCAAAAAGGTACAGATCAAAAGATCAGAATCCATAAAAGTTCAATTAGTACTAATCATGGCTAAGGTAACACTTGCCCTCTAGTACATATTCTAATCATGAAAACATGAAATTTCTCAAGAAAACTAGATTGAACTTCAAAAAATCGAAGTGGAACTTCAAAGAATCAGCTTGGCTGCAAGCAACCAGCAGAATCACAGTAAATTACTCCTATTCACATTAATTCATACAGTGTTGAGTGATTTATGTCCAAAAAACTCTCCAGGTTCCCAAATACAAATCAGCAATTGTATATCTCATTATTCTCAATTATACTGGTATATACATGTTCAAGGATTCATGTGTCTATTACTAGGCACGATACATATTTACAATTTGAGCAGACAAAGCAGTTCGCATCTATCACAGTCCAACATTATTTGCCCAAATGGAAAACCATTTCTTCCCCACTATTTAGACCCCGAGGGTGTTTAGTGGATAGGTCGATGATATACCTGGACTCTAATTTTCGTAGTCGTCTCAGTCTATCTCCACCCCTTACACTCGGTTGGATAGTGTCTAGACCGAAGTACTGTAGCTTGTTTTGATCTTTGCTGTGTGCCTCTGCGAAATGTCAGGCCACCGGATACGATGGATAGGCCTTGTCGATGGCCCTCAGATGTTCTAAAATTCGCAGTTTCAGCTGGTTGATAGTACTGCCGATGTAGCGAAGGTCACATGGGCACACCAAACAGTAAATTGCAAAGGGGGTGCTACAGGTGATGAACTTCTTTATGTACATCGTTCTACCTGTATCCGGTATGTCATATGACAGGACTCGCTTGCTACCTGAGCAGGCTTTACATCGCCCGCAGGGATAAAAGCCCTTCATTTCTTTAAGTGTGTTATTTCTTGGTGTTGGTTTCTCAAGATGGCTGGTAACTAGTAGGTCCCCCAGTGATCTGGCTTTATTAAATGTCACCAGTGGGTGCGCAGGCAGATCTTCACTGAGCACACTGTCCGTTTGGAGAATGTGCCAGTTTTTCTGTAACATGGCTCTCAAATCTTTTGCTCCAGAGGAGAAGGGAGTTATCATTCTGAATTTCCCTTCACCTGTTGCTCTGTATATATATATATATATATATATATATATATATATATATATATATATATATATATATATATATATATATATATATACACAAAAAAGAAGCAGAGAACTCTGGGTAGTTCTCAAATTTAGGTGGAAAGCAGCTCCTGTATGGCGCACTCTCAACACCAGCGACACTCTAGATCTGCTCACTTCAAATGTCCGCTTTTCTATCAAAGTCTTTAAACGTAGGATTAGCAAAGTGCTATCCACACCGAGATAGAAATGGACAAAGTCTTTTGCCATTTCTACAGCAAAGTTTTTAAGCATAGGACTAACACAGTGCTGCCCTTGCTGAGCTGTAAAAGGACAAAATCAATTTATCACTCCAGGCACAATATTACAGCTTTGAATTGGTAAAATACCAACCAAGCCAACCTGAAATGAATACAAGCAACCCCTGACACAGTGTTTCGCTGTAATTAGAGCTCTTCAGAGAGGTATAGCTTTGTCCAGACACAAGGGAGCACCCAGTAGAAGTCCAAAAAATACCCTTTCAGGCATAGAGTTACAAATAAATTATGCAAAAAGAAGCAGAGAACTCTGGGTAGTTCTCAAGTTTAGGTGGAAAGCTGCTCCTGGATGGAGCACTTTCAACACCAGCGACACTCTAGATCTGCTCACCTCAAATGTCTGCTTTCCTATCAAAGTCTTTAAGCATAGGATCAGCAAAGTGCTATCCACGCCGAGATAGAAATGGACACACACACACATATATATATCTATATATATATATAGATATATATAGATATATATATATATTGAAAAACACCTCCCTCTCGTAAAAGAAAGCAGAGGCCACGGCAGGGGATAACCAAGGAAGCCATTTATTCACATGCTATGACGGGCGAATGCATTTTGGCATGGGTGAGCCTTCTTCAGCACCCAGGTAGTCATAATGCTGTCCTTTGCTTTAATGAGAGTCCTGCCACCTATTTGAAAGTTCAAACAAGCTCCGCCCCCAACGATGTCAGAACACCTGTTGCATGTCCTACCGATCTTCCATGGACTGCAAGACCCAGAATACACTGTAGTGATCCCGGTTAAGATGCACGTGGGGTTGATTACACCAAGTGGTTTGCGCTCGATGCAGGACACTGCGCAAAGTAAAAGCCGATTTTCCTGCTTGCTCTCATGCGGATAGAGCCTCCTCGGGTCCCCAACTGCTCCAGCCTCACTGTTCGGGAATCACTTCAGCGGGGGCAGAAAGACATTGCTTGCCGCCCTGTGTGAGGTGGGATGCCTCACAACCGCCTGATTCTCCCCCAACCGAGGCGGGCCCAGGCTATCCGATCCCTCGGAAAAACAAAACCTGTCAAAGGCAGGAAGCCAGTAAAGTCCGGGCCGCTTTGTAGAGCAGGGGCCTCCGTAGCACGTCTCTGGCCGACGTGAAATTTATCGAAAAAACACCTCCCTCTCGTAAAAGAAAGCAGAGGCCACAGCAGGGGATAACCAAGGAAGCCATTTATTCACATGCTATGACGGGCGAATGCATTTTGGCATGGGTGAGCCTTCTTCAGCACCCAGGTAGTCATAATGCTGTCCTTTGCTTTAATGAGAGTCCTGCCACCTATTTGAAAGTTCAAACAAGCTCCGCCCCCAACGATGTCAGAACACCTGTTGCATGTCCTACCGATCTTCCATGGACTGCAAGACCCAGAATACACTGTAGTGATCCCGGTTAAGATGCACGTGGGGTTGATTACACCAAGTGGTTTGCGCTCGATGCAGGACACTGCGCAAAGTAAAAGCCGATTTTCCTGCTTGCTCTCATGCGGATAGAGCCTCCTCGGGTCCCCAACTGCTCCAGCCTCACTGTTCGGGAATCACTTCAGCGGGGGCAGAAAGACATTGCTTGCCGCCCTGTGTGAGGTGGGATGCCTCACAACCGCCTGATTCTCCCCCAACCGAGGCGGGCCCAGGCTATCCGATCCCTCGGAAAAACAAAACCTGTCAAAGGCAGGAAGCCAGTAAAGTCCGGGCCGCTTTGTAGAGCAGGGGCCTCCGTAGCACGTCTCTGGCCGACGTGAAATTTATCTAAAAACACCTCCCTCTCGTAAAAGAAAGCAGAGGCCACAGCAGGGGATAACCAAGGAAGCCATTTATTCACATGCTATGACGGGCGAATGCATTTCGGCATGGGTGAGCCTTCTTCAGCGCCCAGGTAGTCATAATGCTGTCCTTTGCTTTAATGAGAGTCCTGCCACCTATTTGAAAGTTCAAACAAGCTCCGCCCCCAACAATGTCAGCACACCTGTTGCATGTCCTACCGATCTTCCATGGACTGCAAGACCCAGAATACACTGTAGGGATCCCGGGTAAGTTGCGCGTGGGGTTGATTACAACAAGTGGTTTGCGCTCGATGCAGGACACTGCGCAAAGTAAAAGCCGATTTTTCCTGCTTGCTTTCATGCGGATAGAGCCTCCTCGGGTCCCCAACTGCTCCAGCCTCACCGTTCGGGAATCACTTCTGCGGGGGTAGAAAGACATTGCTTGCCGCCCTGTGTGAGGTGGGATGCCTCACAACCGCCTGCTTCTCCCCCAACACCGAGGCGGGCCCAGGCTATCCGATCCCTCGGAAACACAAAATCTGTCAAAGGCAGGAAGCCAGTAAAGTCTGGGCCGCTTTGTAGAGCAGGGGCCTCCATAGCACGTCTCTGGCCGACGTGAAATTTATCGAAAAACACCTCCCTCTCGTAATAGAAAGCAGAGGCCACAGCAGGGGATAACCAAGGAAGCCATTTATTCACATACTATATATATATATATATATATATATATATATATATATATATTCACCAAAGCACCCAAGCAATTTTAGGACGCACTCGTCACGCTGTTCTGAACCATCCGGTTTAATAATTCATGGCAACCAGCAATTTTATCCTCGGTTTTACATATCATGGCCGACGCGTTTCGAAGAAGAAGCAAAAGACTTCGAAACGCGTCTGCCATGATATGTAAAACCGAGGATAAAATTGCTGGTTGCCATGAATTAATAAACCGGATGGTTCAGAACAGCGTGACGAGTGCGTCCTAAAATTGCTTGGGTGCTTGCTTTGGTGAATATATATATATATATATATATATATATATATATAATACCTACTGGCGAAAGCCAGTAGGTATATATAGTTAGAATTGGCTACCATAGGAAATCCGCACCATTCTATTGGGAATAACTTTGGCGTCGGTTGAGGTGTCATCAGTGATGTCACTGACCATGTCATGAATGATCTAATATGTGCCATCATCAGCAGTGGATTGTGGGTGCGCGAAATATAGTTAGTACAACTAACTATATAGGAGCAATTTCAATGGTTTTGTATGAGTAAAATGTCCAGCTAACTATAACACCCCTAAAACTTCCTAACTATATAACACCTGAAACCTACGGTGTTTTCAGTGAATTTCAAAGGTTTTTTAAATGCTAATTCCTAACTATATAAGGCCTGAAACCTATGGTTTTTTCAGTGAATTTGCAAGGTTTTTTAAATGCTAATTCCTGACTATATAAGGCCTGAAACCTATGGTTTTTTCAGTGAATATATATATATATATATACACTCACACTCACACACACACATATATATATATATATATATATATATATATATATGTACGCTCCAGAAGTTTCTCAAACCGCAATCACGCGGAAAAGAATGGCAGCACTCTCAGGGTATATGCACGATATTTATTTTCAAAATTTTGAAAATAAATATCGTGCATATACCCTGAGAGTGCTGCCATTCTTTTCCGCGTGATTGCGGTTTGAGAAACTTCTGGAGCGTACATTACGTGTCGGGTGCACCCCCGACAAGGCAGGCACCAGCCAAAGAGTGCGGGAGGCAGGTGCAAACGGAGCGCGAATATATATATATATATATATATTCCCATAACGTTCCCTGCCAGAATTGCCGCTTCACAACGCAGTGGGTGCCGCAGCTAGTGAGGACTGACTTGCGCATAATACTTCAAAACTGGCGATGACAACGCATGTCGGCCACCTGGCCTTTGACATTGACAAAGGCCAGAGGCCAAAACGTGTTTGGCAGGTGGATTTTGGTTGCACGATATGAAATAAAATAATTATTGATCTGAAGAAACAAGGGAGTGCGCAACATTATCTATTGAGAGGCAAATAAGTATTTTAAAAAAGAAATGAACCTCTCATCAACTGACAAAATATTGTGAAATCTTATCAAAAAGATAAGAAATATAACCTTTATAAATTAGGGAATATCTTAATTTCCTCCATTGTTATAAAGTCCTCTTTCATGTAACCCTCTTAACTCTCCTAGTGGAAAGTTCACAATGACAACTATGCATTTTTTTATATAATCACTTATAAAACACAATTGCTGATAAATGCTGCAACTTAAAATAGAGACACATTGTGACAAACCTCATTTGACTCACTTGAATCTGCTGAAACACATGCAGGTTGGAACCAGACTAAACCTGCCCTTAGCTTGGGCACTACAGGATATACATTGAAGCAGCTAATACTTTGAAGTTCATGATTGAACTGGGTTTAAATGGTCACTTGTCAAGTATACTGTTGGACAGGCCCCACGAAGGGCTCGCTCCCTCCCCGCATGACAGGGCCCAGACACCGGCTCTCCGGGGGCTACCCGCAGAAGCAACCCGCAACCCGTCCCCTCCGGGACGTCTGCTCCCGGATGTCTCTGTGTCACGGGCCCGGGCCCCCGTCAGCCCCATTGCCCGGCCCAGCCGCCATCTTGGACACTGCACCACGCGGCCGCGTGGCCTCAGCTCGACCCCAACCCTGGACCTGGCCAGGCCCCGCCATCCCGGCACCACCATCCACCCAGGAGGTGAACGGACCACTTGGCAGGCTAATGGGAGAAAGAAGTGTCGATGGCTCTCCCCCGCCAGGTGCCGATCGCCCCCAGCCTCCCCGGGTGCTGGCTCCACCCCCCTGCTGGATGTCTGGACTCCCTCATCCCGGACCTCCCGACCTCCCAGTGCGAGGGTCCGGACATCAAAGGGCGCCAGACCTATAACTGAGGCAGCCCCAGAGCAGGAGGGCAGTTGTATCCTGGAGTCGAGAGACACCGAGAAGAACTCATCCTTGACGGACTGCTGGCGCTGCCGCAGCCCTGCCTTGTGAACTATCGCCCTGCCTGCTGGCGCTGCCGCGGCCTTCTGCAACCTTCATCCTCGTGGGACCTGCTGGCGCTGCCGCGGCCCGTTGTAACCGTCATCCTCGTTGGGACCTGCTGGCGCTGCCGCGGCCCGTTGCCATCTACGACCTCTTCGGGACCTGCTGGCGCTGCCGCGGTCCGACCCGTCCGAACACCGAGCTCGAGGATTGTGAGCTACCGCCGTTTCACCTCAGTACCAGTCGGTACCAAGACTGTCCCGCTACCCCCTTTCCCTACTAGAGACTAGAATTGAGAGGATCATCGTGTCCTGACCTCCTTGTATCGTACTACCTTACTTCCAGAACTGCCTATAAAAGGTGTTAATCTGATCTTCGTGTGGTGTCCATCTGTGGGGGGGGAAGTTACTTGTCTGTACGATCGCTGGAGACGGCCCTCACCGGAGGCCTCTCCCCTTGTGCTCGGCCGACCCTCCAGATCCCCGTCTAACATTGGTGGCCAGCGGCGCGATCCGAACCAACGCGTAACCGTACAGAGAGTAACTCACCCTACGACTAATCCACAATGACGACCAGAGAGAGCGGATCTGCAGAGAAATTCCAGATGGAAAAACTGGAAGAGTACAACCACCGAGAGCTAAAACAATTTTGCATAGAACTAGGCATTGCCACCACCGGTCTGAGCACGAAAGAGGACTTCAAACACGCCCTAGAATCCTGGGCAGAGACAAATATCGCCGAAGCCCCGGAGACAAACACCACTCTGACGGAAGAAAGGAGAACGGATCTCTCCCGGTAAGAGATCCGAGAACGAGAGAAAAATAGACTACACGAGTTAGAGTTGGCACGGCTCAAATTAGACGGAGAATTGAAACTGGCGGAACAAAAGATGAACTTAGAACACTTACGGCTCCAAGAAGAGCGAGAGGAAAAGCAGAGACAGAGAGAACTCGAAGAAAAAAGACTGGCATACGAACACGAGTGCAAGCTGGCGGAGATAGAAATGCGCAAACAGAACAAAGACCTAGGGGTGCCCGAGCAACCGCGCCCCCCAGGGACTACCGAACAGAAGGTCCACATCCCCAAAGATGTGGTCCGTGAATATTATCGGAACGACGACATACAGCAGTGGTTCAAGGCCTACGAGATCGCCATGACTGCCCACCGGATCGCTCGAAGTGACTGGGGAGCCGGTCTATGGGGGAGATTCGTCAATGAAGGCCGGGATGCCCTGCTGCAGCTTCCGGACCATCAAATGACGTCCTATGACCACATGAAGGCCACCCTCCTCAGTCGATATGGGCTAACGCCCGAGATGTACCGCCAGAGGTTCCGCAACTGCACCCGGATCCCGGGTACAACCTGGATAGAATATGTGAGCTATTTCAGCCGAGCCTTCGAGGGATGGATCAAGGGTAGCAATGTAACAACCTACGAGCAGCTCTTCAACCTCATTGTGTGGGAGCACCTCTCCAACAACTGCTTCGTCGAGCTCAGGCAGCACCTCCTCGACAGCAAATTGACTGACCCACGGCAGCTCGCCGCCGAGGCTGACCGATGGGAGAGCACCCGAGTGACCCGGAGTGGGCCAAACGAGCAGAACAGAACCAACCAAGGTCATCATCGTCCCCGAGGAGGAGGAGGAGGACAGGGCCGGGGCAGAGACGCCGTCCCGGCCGCTCCCGCAAACAACGCCCCGCCCCCGGCCGGCCGGGGCAACCCCCCGATGCGCCCGGGGTTCCGAGCCAACGTTACGTGTCACCGATGCCAACGAGTCGGCCACTATGCCAGTGACCCGACCTGCCCAAAGAACCAGACCCCCGGGCCCCGCCAGATGGCTGCCGCCGCCCTAGGGGAAGAGCAAGTCTCCGAAGAGCCTGATGAGTACGAGCAGGAGCAGCCCGAGTGGGAACCCGCCGCCATGACCCTGGCCTGCCTAGGGGGAAGAGACCTGATCCCGCGGGCTCCCCTACCAGCCAACACCAGGAAATACAGTCAGTGGGTGAACATAAATGGGCGTAAGGCCGAAGCCCTGCGTGACACCGGGGCCAGTGTGACGGCCGTCCGTTGTCACCTGGTGACCCCAGAACAAATCCTGCCAAACGTTCTTTGCCCCGTCCGATCGGCCGACAATTCGGAGAGCCTGTGTCGGATGGCCTGCGTCCCCTTCGAATGGGGAGGAGTGTCCGGTATGCTAAGAGTGACTGTCCGCGACGATGCCCCCGTGGACTGCCTCCTGGGGAACGATCTCGAGAGTTCCCCATGGGCAGCCGTTGAAAGAAGAGAGCACCTGGGGATGTTGGGCCTCCCGGGCTGGGCGTGTGTAACAACCCGGTCCATGGCCGTCGACACCCTCCCTGGATCTGAAGAACCCGAATGGCCAGCACCGCCTCCCCCGATCGCTCCAGAGGGAAGCTCCATCCCTACCGACCCCCCGGAACAAACCCAAGGAGAAGCCGCTCAGCCCCAAGACCTTCCCGACCTGGCTCAGTGGCGTCAGGAAGGGGGGCCCACCCAAGAACAATTCCGGCAAGAGCAAAAGACATGTTCCTCCCTCGAGGGACTGCGACAGCAAGCGCTCGCCCAGAGCGCAGGAGACACCGCAGGAGCCCACTGGATCTATTGGGACAATGACTTACTGTACAGCGAACAAAGAATAGCGGAGCTGGGGGCCAGTCGAGTGCTGGTGGTGCCCCTCTGCTTCAGAGACTTCCTTTTGAACTTGGCCCATGATGTCCCCCTGGCTGGACACTTGGGGCAAGACAAAACATACAACCGCCTGGTGACTCACTTTTACTGGCCGAAAATGAGAAATGACGTCTCCAACCACTGCCGGTCCTGCCCGACCTGCCAGGCCAGCGGGAAGAGCGGCCGCAAACTCAAGGCACCCCTGCAACCATTCCCCGTTGTGACCACCCCGTTCGAAAGGGTGGGAATAGACATTGTGGGGCCCCTGGACCCCCGAACAGCACAAGGGCATCGATTCATCCTGGTCCTGGTGGACCACGCCACCCGCTATCCTGAGACGGTTCCCCTTCGAACTGTAACCGCACCAGTGGTGGGTCGAGCCTTAATGGGAATCTTCTCTCGGGTGGGCTTCCCCAGGGAAGTCGTCAGCGACAGGGGCACAAACTTTATTTCAAAATATATGAAATCCTTATGGCAACAGTGCGGAGTCACCTACCGATTCACAACCCCCTATCACCCGCAAGGAAACGGACTGGTCGAGCGATTCAACCGCACTCTCAAGGGGATGATCATGGGGCTGGAAGAACCCCTACGCCGCCAGTGGGACGTGCTACTACCGTGCCTCCTCTTCGCCTACCGAGAAGTCCCCCAGAAGTCCCTCGGCTTCAGCCCGTTCGAACTCCTGTACGGACACCCTGTTCGCGGGCCTCTCAGCCTAGTTAAAAGAGGAGTGGGAAATGGCCCCCCTGAAGACCCCTCCAGACGTCTACAAGTACCTCCTGACCCTCCGTAATCAGACCCGGCGATTCAGAGAGATCGCCAAAGCCAATCTTGAAGCCAGTCAGGAGGACATGAAGACGTGGTACGATCAACATGCCTCCTCCATCAAATTCTAGCCTGGCCAGCAGGTATGGGTGATGTCCCCCATCGAACCTTGTGCCTTACAGGACAAGTGGACGGGGCCCTTCAAGGTGATCGAGCGTAAGAGCCCCGTCACCTACCTCATCGACATGGAATCCCCCCGGAACCCCCTCCGGGTCCTCCACGCCAACAGACTCAAACCCCACTTCGTGCGCTCGGAGCTCAGCCTGCTGATGGCTACAGACAGTGGGGCGGAAGAGGACTCCGAGCCCCTCCCTGACCTACTGGGGACCGGGGGAAAAAGATGGTTCGGTGGACGGGGTCCAACTCTCCGAGGCTCTGACCCCGGAGCAGCGCCAAGACTGTCGGGCCCTCCTGCTGCCATTTGCAAACCTATTCTCCCTCACACCCGGGGTCACCCCCTGGTGCCTGCACGACGTGGACACTCCTATCCGACACCGGCCGTACCGAGTACCAGATCGGGTACGCACCTGCATCCAAGAAGAAGTCTCCAAGATGTTCGCACTCGGAGTCATCGAACCCTCGGACAGCCCCTGGGCCAGCCCGGTTGTACTGGTCCCCAAAGCTGCGGCCCCGGGCACCACACCCGAGCTCCGGTTCTGCGTCGACTATCAGGGTCTGAACGCTGTCACCCGCACCGACGCTCACCCCATCCCCCGAGCCGACGAACTAGTTGACCGCATGGTG
Organism: Lissotriton helveticus; assembly: GCF_964261635.1. Taxonomy (NCBI): domain Eukaryota; kingdom Metazoa; phylum Chordata; class Amphibia; order Caudata; family Salamandridae; genus Lissotriton; species Lissotriton helveticus. The sequence continues at coordinate 154,694,867 of NC_136068.1, read as the reverse complement.
GCGGCCCGCTACCTAAGCATCTTCGACCTGACGGCGGGCTACTGGCAGATCGGCCTCACCCCCAGGGCACAAGAACGATCCGCTTTCTCCACCCCGGATGGACACTACCATTTCAGAGTGATGCCATTCGGCATGAAAAACGCTCCAGCCACGTTTCAACGACTTGTGAACCAGGTATTGGCGGGCCTCGAAGAGTTCAGCGCCGCATACCTGGACGACATCGCGGTGTATAGCCGCCACTGGTCAGACCACCTCCGCCACCTCCGAGGGGTCCTGCAGGCCCTCCAACGGGCCGGCCTCACCATCAAGGCCAGCAAGTGCCAAATCGGCCAGGGGTCCGTGACCTACCTCGGACACCAAGTGGGGAGCGGTCTGGTGGCCCCCCTCCAGCTCAAGATCGCTGCCATCCAATCCTGGCGCCCCCCCGTAACTCAAACCGAGGTCCGAGCCATCCTGGGGCTCACCGGGTACTATCGGCGGTTCGTAAAGGACTATGGCAGCATTGTGAGGCCCCTCACGGAACTCACATCCAAGACCAACCCAAGAACCGTCAACTGGACTCCCGACTGTCAAGCGGCCTTCGAGAGGCTGAAGGCCGCCATGTGCACCGCTCCTGTGCTCCAGGCCCCCGACTACAGCCGTGAGTTCATCGTCCAGACTGATGCATCAGACCATGGCATCGGGGCCGTCCTCTCCCGACTGAACCCCGAGGGAGTCGACCAACCAGTGGCCTTCATCAGCCGACGCCTACTGCCCCGAGAACAGCGCTGGAGCACCATTGAGCGAGAGGCCTTCGCGGTAGTATGGGCCCTCAAGAAGCTCCGGCCTTACCTCTTCGGAACCCACTTCCGGGTACAAACAGATCATCGGCCCCTGCAATGGCTAATGCAAATGCGGGGGGAGAACCCCAAACTATTGCGATGGTCCATCTCCCTGCAGGGGATGGACTTCACTGTGGAGCATCGCCCTGGCCAAGACCACGCCAACGCGGATGGCCTGTCCCGCTTTTTCCGCCTCGACGAGGAGAGTCCCCAAGAGGATGGGTGACTCTCCCCGCCTTCAGCTGGGGGGGACGCATGTTGGACAGGCCCCACGAAGGGCTCGCTCCCTCCCCGCATGACAGGGCCCAGACACCGGCTCTCCGGGGGCTACCCGCAGAAGCAACCCGCAACCCGTCCCCTCCGGGACGCCTGCTCCCGGATGTCTCTGTGTCACGGGCCCGGGCCCCCGTCAGCCCCATTGCCCGGCCCAGCCGCCATCTTGGACACTGCACCACGCGGCCGCGTGGCCTCAGCTCGACCCCAACCCTGGACCTGGCCAGGCCCCGCCATCCCGGCACCACCATCCACCCAGGAGGTGAACGGACCACTTGGCAGGCTAATGGGAGAAAGAAGTGTCGATGGCTCTCCCCCCGCCAGGTGCCGATCGCCCCCAGCCTCCCCGGGTGCTGGCTCCACCCCCCTGCTGGGTGTCTGGACTCCCTCATCCCGGACCTCCCGACCTCCCAGTGCGAGGGTCCGGACATCAAAGGGCGCCAGACCTATAACTGAGGCAGCCCCAGAGCAGGAGGGCAGTTGTATCCTGGAGTCGAGAGACACCGAGAAGAACTCATCCTTGACGGACTGCTGGCGCTGCCGCAGCCCTGCCTTGTGAACTATCGCCCTGCCTGCTGGCGCTGCCGCGGCCTTCTGCAACCTTCATCCTCGTGGGACCTGCTGGCGCTGCCGCGGCCCGTTGTAACCGTCATCCTCGTTGGGACCTGCTGGCGCTGCCGCGGCCCGTTGCCATCTACGACCTCTTCGGGACCTGCTGGCGCTGCCGCGGTCCGACCCGTCCGAACACCGAGCTCGAGGATTGTGAGCTACCGCCGTTTCACCTCAGTACCAGTCGGTACCAAGACTGTCCCGCTACCCCCTTTCCCTACTAGAGACTAGAATTGAGAGGATCATCGTGTCCTGACCTCCTTGTATCGTACTACCTTACTTCCAGAACTGCCTATAAAAGGTGTTAATCTGATCTTCGTGTGGTGTCCATCTGTGGGGGGGGAAGTTACTTGTCTGTACGATCGCTGGAGACGGCCCTCACCGGAGGCCTCTCCCCTTGTGCTCGGCCGACCCTCCAGGTCCCCGTCTAACATATACTCAATGTGAGAAAATGTGGCTTATTATATAATGTGCTTGTGGAACCTCACAGTGTAATAACTCAAAACCTGTCTTGGTTCCAGTTAGGCTGGTTTGCAAAACCTTAACCCAACCCTGGGTAGCTATGGCTTCGAGTAGTCAGGCTTTTACAAAGGAACTAGTGCAAAGCATTTAGAAGTAACAAGACAATTGAATAAGACAAAACGCGACATGAAGGAAATCCAACATTGATTTATAAAAATAGATCTTATTTTTATGAGTTTTTAAACTCCAAAAAAACAAAATCACCAGAGGGTTCTGGAGATATGAATTTTTAAGCAAATCGTAAATTACTGCTTTGTCACCAAAAATGGAAATCAGAAAGGAAAACTACTTAAATTAGTGGTTTCTCTGAAAACATCTGAATTTGTTTTGTTAAGTTGTATCCAGCTACTCAGGCCCGCTTTGGGTGACCAACTCTATCAGGGAATGAGTTGGGGGGGAGTAGGCTTAGAAGGACAGTTACCTTGCCATCAAAGCAGTCTCCAGTCCAGTTGGAGGCTCTGTGGGCAAAGCTCCATAGACATCAATGGAGTTGTCCTAATGCAAGTGATACAGGATGTTGAAGTTGCTGAAGATGCTGATCCTTTTGACGGGGGTCTTCCTGGGGTCATCACATGGTCTACAAACATGGTGGGGTGAGTTTGGCCACAGAAGGTCGATGTCCCTTGAAGTCCAGTTGAAGTCCAGCCAAAAACCAGTTGCCACTGGTCTCTGGTCACAACAAAATCAGTTTTTCCCTTTAACTGCATGAGTGCCTATCATGGGGGACCAAACTATACTTTAACGACTCTCCTGGGTCTAGTAGAATTGGGTGCAATTTTTCAGTGTCAGCGTTCAGTCTCCTGGGCTTTGCTTCAGCGGTTAGCGGCGAACAAGCAATAGTCTCTACCAACTCTGCCAAGGTGTTTTTTTCAGCTTTTGTGGCTCTGGGGCTGTAACAGGAATTGAGTCAACTGACTTTGGAGTTCACCTCTTTTGTCTGGGGTTCAGGGGTGGCTTTTCCTCGAGCAGGGCACCATAAGCACAATGCTCTCTTCACTAGCCCAGGAGCAGCAAGTGCAGCCCAGTCTTTGGTGCAGCCTCTCTTTGCAGGTCAAGGGACCAGCAGAGCTGTCCTCTTTTGGTCCTCTCTCCAGTACAGATGTGATCTGAGGTACCAACATTAGTAGTCCCATTCAGCAGTTAGCACAGGTAAGTTATCAGTGTGTAACCATGTACTAGCCAATTGGGCTACTAGCCTTTCCACAGTAAAAATGACAATTTGTTTTTTTTACTGTTGGGACAAATAGAAAATACATGTGCTACATTTTAATATACTGCACCCTACTTTGGGACTCAATAGGTCCACATTAGGGGTGACATATATATAATAAAAATAGGAGGACTTTGAATGGCAAAGTCAGTTTAGCAGTTTAATTGCTCTACCTGTCTGCATTGGAAGGCTGGGAGATAGGTTTCACTCTGTCACTCTCGGGGTGACACTATAAGTGCTAGGGCCCAGGAGGGACACTTTGACTTACAGGCCTTGGGTACCCCTTGGACCATATATACACTAGCGAATTATAAGTAAGTTAATGTATACCAATTGAGTATAAGTCAATCACTTTTAAGGGTCAGAGCACTGGCACTGAGGTTAGCCGGCATCAATGTACTCTCAGAGTCGAGAAACCAGCAACATCAGTCAAAAGCTTTGGGGGTTATAATGCAAAAAGAGGCATTTACTTACACACAACAATCATTTACCTGGCTCACTCCCCTGGCTCCTCTTCATATCCTATAGCCCCACAACAGCAAGACTCCAAGGACACATTATCCGTACATATGCATTTGATAACGACTTATAGATGCTCTGGAAAGACGTCAGTTTGATACAATACCCTATGTCATCAAACAGACCTTGGATCAAGGAGGTATGACCACAATTCTCACTTTTAAGTATATATAAAATAAGTGCTGACCTGCAATACTCAAACTTACTGAGCCCCTCTTCAGCTCTCTCCCCAGTACCGATGTGATCTGTGATCTGGGTGCCAGGTGTGCCACAACGTGATCTGTGGGAATGGGGTGACTACTAGCCAATGGACTACCAGGTCCACTACCACCTGATAATGACTTCCTGCAATGTGTGGCATCTAGTTTTCCCAGAGTGCAATGTTCTACCACTCATGATTGCAGAACCCATCTCTCGGTGTGTGGAGATTAACAGCCCACCCTAGAGGTGTGGCTACCTGAGTGCCGAACGCCCACAAGAAAACCAGTTTGGCAACTGTTTTCCCTCTCTGCAACCAATGCCAAACTGTCTGCCAGAACAAAAGTGTATCCACCATTTCCCGTTCAAAGATGTCTTCCCCTTTGAGGTCACTTTTTAAACTCATACCCAGTGTGGCTTCCTGCCAGGGAAAGGTAACACCACGTCTAATGACAGTACTCTATTGTGTCCTTTCCTGGGAGTCGTTCACACTTTTCCCCAGGTGGGCAGAAGGCTTTCTTGTGACCAGCATCTGTGAATGGCCACTGAAAAACCTGGGCAACTGTTTAAATGACAAAGTTGAGTTAGCAGTTAAACTGCTCTACAACTCGGCTGAGGCAGTCTGGGAGAAGGGTTTTACTCTGTCACACTCAGGGAGGCATAATAAGTGCTGCAGCTCATAAGAGACACTTTGACTTACAGGCCCTGAGTAACCCTTGTACCATGTACTAAGAAGTGATAGACCCCACCATGACTCCAAGGACATATTATCCATACACGTGCATTCGATACAGACATATAAATGTCAATTTGGTACAATACCCTTTGTCATCAAATAGACACTCCAACAAGTAGATATACCCACAATTCTCGCCATTAAGCCCATATGAAATAATTGCACATCTGCAATATTCAGACTTACTGGCTGCTCTTCCATGATACATGACCAAGACATTTACTTACTTGTGCTAACTGAAGCTTGGTTCACCAATCATCTAGACCCTTAACTACCTTGTTACTATCTGAAGGATGTAACATACTACATAAAAACAAACCACAATAGACAAGTGGTGATAGTGCCCTTATTTATAAAGAACACTTCTACTAGAAACCCATCAAGGCCAATGTTTTTCCTTCGTTGAATCTATTATCATAGACCTTATTTAAACTCAAAAACACATATGCTAAGTATAACCTATTATCCACCAGTAAATAACTCCTTTATTGTGGAGCTAAATGAGTACACTCTCAAATGTAAAAAAATCTTCCTAGGAAACTTCAACATCCATTTTGAAAACCCCTATGATCCCCCCTAGCCAATGCGCCAACGGTTGGAGCATCAAAAGCATTAGTAGACTGGGCGACGCAGTGGGACCTCTGTGATGCCTGGCGCAGTCGCAATCCTCTTACGAGAACCTATTCATACTACTCAGGTGCCCACGCGCTACATGTCAGACTTGACAGATTCATGTTGTCGAGTGAGTTACTGCCCCATGTCACGGACACTTGCTATCTCGGTCGCACTCATTCGGACCACAACCCTCACACCCTTGACGTTGCCTGGGAACGCCCGCACCCACCGATCCCCAAGTGGCGACTCCAACCGGATGTCTTATTGGACGCTCCATACAGAGAGTTGCTTTTGACTCGCATTTTATAGTATTTTGAGAATAATAATGACACTGCATCCACCCCACAGATTGAGTGGGACGCATTTAAGGTAGTCATGCAAGGTTATTGCCTGGGCACACAGGTGGGATTGAGAAGCCAGGTGGATAGGGATTTGACGAAAGTAGAATCTGCCCTACTGACCAGCGAGCAGGAGGCAGCGGGGGGAGACGATACAAGGTTGGGGGCGGCCCGTGAACAGCACACTCAGCTTCTGGATAGACTGAAGAACTTAAACTATGCTGCACACTCGGCGCGCACGCACCGCACTGGGGATAAGCCAGGTAAACTATTAGCGTGGCTGATACAGCGAGACACCCAAACGTCACCAGTGCTGTCAATCCGCACCACTCAGGACACCATTGTCTACACACAGAGGGCTATACACGAGGCTTTCATGAGTCATTACGAGAAACTGTACCGTTCCCGTTTGCGTGTCACCGAGGAGGATATCTCTGAGTATCTGTCGGAGTTGCCCCTACCAGCGGTTACCAATGCGCAATGCGAAGAATTGGGCGCACCACTTGCGGCGGAGGAGCTTCGGACAGTTATATTCTCCATTTCCAATGGTAAAACCCCAGGTCCAGATGGATTACCTGCGGAGTTTTATAAGGCCTACTCTACCATCCTTATTCCTGAACTTTTACGGATGTATGGGGCGGCAATCAAAGATGCTGCTCTCCCGCCAACCTTGAATGAAGCGAACGTGATATCGCTTTTGAAGCCTGGCAGAGACGGGCTCAATATGGGATCATACAGGCCACTTGCTCTCCTTAATACGGATTACAAAATCCTAGCGTCCGCACTGGCCCAGAGGCTGGCGCCTCTGGTACCCGCGCTGGTACACGCTCACCAGAACGGCTTTGTACCTACCCGCTGCACGTCTTATAATATTAGACGGCTATTCCGTGTGCAAAGCCTGGCCGTATCCCACTGGCCTCGATCGGGGTGCGTGGTTCTCGATCTTGAGAAAGCGTTCGATTCTGTGGAATGGCCCTACCTTATGCAGGTGCTGGAGAAGTTTGGTCTGGGCCCTGCCTACCTTTAGATGGTGGAACTCCTTTACTCATACCCTGTGGTGCGTGTACGCACAGGCAGGCTTTTCTCACACCCGGTACGTGTTCGCAGAGGCACTAGACAGGGGTGCCCCCTTTCCCCCTTGATGTTTGCGCTTATGATGGAACCCTTAGCGACACGGCTGCGTGCTTCAGGTGTAGAATGGGGTATCCCTTTAGCTGACGGTATACACTCAGTATCGCTATATGCAGATGATCTACTGATCTACATTAGAGACCTGACCTGCTTCCCATGCGCACTCACTGCTATATTCAGCAATTTCGGTGATGTGTCGGGACTTCGCGTTAATTGGGCGAAATCGGGCGTATATTCTTTCGCTGCAGACACCCCGGAGTGCGATATCGAAGTAATGGGTGAACGACTCCTATGGTATCCAACCGTTTTTCGCTACCTGGGGATTCAGGTTTATCGAGAACCCGCTGACCTATTGGACGGTAACCTCACGAGAACAATTTCGTCGCTCACTGCACAGGTGTCCTTTTGGAACTCGCTACCGTTGAATGTCCCCAGTCGTATTACGTTAGCTAAGATGATTGCCCTGCCTAAGTTGCTGTACTTTTATGCAAATCTTCCAGTGTATGTCCCAACCCGCACTTTCCGAGAGCTGGAAACCCAGACCAGAAGATTGATCTGGAACAAGGGACGCCCCAGAGTTGCGTTGGGGACACTCTATGCAGCAGCGGAGAGTGGAGGGCTATCTGTCCCTAACCATGAGCTTTACTACCTAGCTGCGCAGTTGCAGTGGGTCACCTACTGGTTAAGTGGGAAGAACTTGGGTGATACTGCCTCGGATGACGCAATCATGACGGTCGCACAGGTACATGCGCTGTTTCACCCCCTAACTAAGGTCCGCTGCCCTGATCAACTACACCTTGCGGTGGCAAGGAAGTGCTATGTGAGGAGCCTGAAACTTACAAACACTACCACACCATATGCCCCAAATCTACCACTACCGGGTACACCTTGGGAGGGAGGCGCACTTACGGAACCTGCACTGGGCAGTTGGACGGCCGTTGACTTAGAGAGCCTGGGCGACTTATATACAGAGGGCGCATTACTTTCTTTTGCGACCCTAGCGGACAACACTGGACTACCTGCCAGGCAATTCCTGACGCATGCGACGCTCCTTCATACATTGACACGAGCCTGGGGAGCCCTAACACAGGAACCACCAACACATTTGCTCATCCAATACCTGCATGTGATGAGAAACAGCTCTCACATAGTACATTGGCTCGCCCAAGCACTACACGTACACACACAGTTCTCTACACAGCGGCGGCGAGATAAATGGACAGTAGATAGAGGCCAGGACTGGACTGATAGAGAATGGGCGCAAGTGCTTGCTGGGGCGCAGAATATACCGCGTAACACTCGTTTCAAAATCATACAATATTATATCGTGCGTATCTCTCTCCAGATAAGCTCAATCGTTACTTTGGGCTTGACACATCGGCATGCCCCAGATGCGGACTTGTGGACGCACAACTCCTACACGTACTTTGGGGGTGCCCTTCCCTACACAAATACTGGACTACAGTGTCGGCTACTTTGGCAAAAGCTACAGGAGGTAACTTGCCGCACACATGGGAAGTTCGCCTATTGGGGTTGTTTAAAAGAACAAAACAGACGACAGTCCAAGCGCGGTTTTGGGACCTGGGGCTGATAACTGCGAAACGTCTCATTACCAGGCGCTGGAAAAATAGTGCACCCCCCCAGGCGATACACTGGCGTAATTCGTTTGACAACTGGGCAAGGGCGGAAAGTGTAGCGTTACATAGAGAAGAGACGGCGGGGCTCCGCATGTATCCCATAGCGCAGGACTGGGATAGCGCCTTGACTATTTACCACCAAGTGTACCTGCAGAGTGGCATTGTTTAGACGCTCATGCCATTCTCCCCATAGTACTGGCTGAGTTTCCCCCCCCTCCTCCCCCCCTGCTAGCTCCCCCCCCTCCCGCTGCATACATGACTGGTTGCATAGTTTGATCCTCACTACTGACAGGACACCATTCATGCCTGTCCGCTACCTGCCCCCTGACCAACACAAGTACACACACATCCACTGTTAGTTACCGCCTAGTCTCTAGTTCCTGAATATTCAGGTTGTTCTCTACATTTGCTAGTTTTGTAATAAAGATCTGGATATATGTTGCATTGCTGATGTGCCCAATTTACCTTGATCTGCTACCATAGCATAACCCGTGATCCGTATTGAACAATTCTCTGGCGTAATCCCGGGAAACAGCTGTTGTTTTTTCTTTTATACTGTGAACTGCCACTGTTGTTGCTTTATATTCTTTCATTTGCATAACTGTAACCGATGACAGTGATACGCTGTACTACATACTTTGCTTTTATTTCGCTTCCTGTAATCGAGCTCCCTCATGTGAATGTACAATTGAAGCGACTTGTGTTAAATGATCTGTACCACGGCACGGCTAATTTTTTCATGAGTGTAATGCTGTAAAATGACAAAAAATGCAATAAACATATTCAAACAAAAAAAAATGAAAACCCCTATGATAGCTCACACCAGGTATCGTCTTTGTTGAAAGAAATAATCTTATAGAACATAGCACTTACCATTCCACAAAAAGAATTCATCTTTGACCTCATTATTAGAGGAGGTAATGTATACAGATATCAGAATCACTAGCTGAATTTTATGGTTAACTACATCTTCCTCTCCTGATCAACTCAGATCTCCTTGTCTAGTAGTTGCACCTCATGAACACCTACTAGAGCCCAAACAAATATCAACTCAAACAATTTCACAATCTAATATTGTCTTTCACTCACACCCAACAGAATAATGTTGGTCGTCCTCATTACCCTTAGAAAATAGTAAAACATATCCTGCATCATTGATAAAGTAGTTCCTCCCACCGCAGAAAAGAAATGGATCAAAGAAGCTGCACACTTGTTTAGCTCCTATTTCAATGAGCAAGAAAAGCTATAGGATGAAAAAAGAAGTTTGAGAAAAAACAAACAAAACTATTTTGTTGGAAACTTAAATGCTAGGGAAAATCGCAAAATATTAAACTCTACCAAGGTAATACTGATTTCCTTTAACTCATCTTGATCTGACCTCGAATTGTCCCAAAGAATGTTTCCCACAATTGATCAAAAGGCAGGTGATGATCTCAAAATTTTAGAAAGGTTCAGTTATGTTACTGGACTCCCATACTTGACAAAAGTACTGGAGAAATTTGAAATAAGGGGGGGTGGTAGTTCAATCAGCTGGGAGGGTTGAGGAAACTGTGTGCCCTTTTCTTTCCCCAGGGTAAGAGCAGAAGTAATCAGAGGTGAAAAAGGACACTTGTAACACTTTTTAAACCATTGGTTTTGGGAGAAGTAATTGGAAAACCCTCAAAGAAATCAATGTAATTTGGGAGTGCGGTATATATGTTTTCATCCGCCCCACATTGAAATCATGGCAGTTATCATTGGATGTTCCAAATTGTGATAGTTGCCGACCTCAGCCAGAGGCACCTCCGGTCACAAAGTGCAGTGTCAGAGATAGAGGATTTGTTCCCACAAAATGGTGTGAAAAAACAAACTTTATGAAAAAAGGAAAAAATCTTTAAAAATGAGGAAAAACACCCAAATAGGTTTAATGGGGGTGGACTCCCTCTGGTTTAAAATATGTTCATACTTAGAGAGATCGAGTTACTAGATCTGATGGTATTGTTAAAGAATCGTCGACATGTTTCAGCTCCTTCGGCCCTAAGGGTCTATGAAGCTTTCGTCAGGACTAACATACGTATACTAATACTCACACGATTTGTGCGGTATTCTTCAATTGGTCATTCTTTGCCAATCGTTGATGCTGGGATCAGCGTTCGTTATTTTTCTGTATTGGGTGAACGCACTTCTTCAACTGGGTTTCTGCTACTTATAGCGCAGAGCCGCATGGAGGCTTCTCCTCGGACTGGTGCTGACTCTGCCCCCGGATCCGGGGGCAGAGTCAGCACCAGTCCGAGGAGAAGCCTCCATGCGGCTCTGCGCTATAAGTAGCAGAAACCCCGTTGAAGAAGTGCGTTCACCCAATACAGAAAAATAACGAACGCTGATCCCAGCATCAACGATTGGCAAAGAATGACCAATTGAAGAATACCGCACAAATCGTGTGAGTATTAGTATACGTATGTTAGTCCTGACGAAAGCTTCATAGACCCTTAGGGCCGAAGGAGCTGAAACATGTCGACGATTCTTTAACAATACCATCAGATCTAGTAACTCGATCTCTCTAAGCAGACCCCCCAGGATATAGCGGCATGGATTGGCAAATTTAGCGGCACAAAAATGGAAATTTAGCGGCACAAAAATGGAAATTTAGCGGCAATTTTGCGGCATTTTATTTGGCCATTTTTCCTACAACAAACACAGATATGTTCTTTTTTTTGTTATTTAACAACATGAAGCTATATATATTTGGTTAATTTACAATGTAGAAACTTTGTTTCCCTCGAAAAGCAAAAGACTGCCCGTCAGCAGCCCAGGGCAGCAAAACAGCGTTACAGGCGTCCCGCGTTGCGTGGGGCAAGGCGGCACTTTATAGCGCGGTGTCAGCGCGATATGTATGGCAAGAGAGAAGAACCAAGAGGTCGCTGCCAGAGGTCCTAAGTGAAGACTCCGAGCAGATGACAAAATGGTCATGTGTGTTTAGCCTCTTGAATGCAGTGGATGACCTGTTGACAGCCACAGTGTAGTTTTAGTACCAGTAACCAGTTTCAACATAGTTGAACAGAGCAGTACGTAAACAAGAGGAGACATGAATTCTAAAAGCACCTCTATGTATTTTCAGTAAAGCATTTATAGCACCTTTTACATAGTTAAAATTATTTAAATGCTGGCCAAGAGCACTGTATAGCTAAACGACCGGTTTGATGTCTTGAATGCCCTTTTAAGATGTAGAAATCGTTGTGCTGTCTGTAGAAGTTAAAACTCGTAGAATCTACATTCAGTGCAAACCTCGGGCACAATTTTTGCCCACGATCCTTTCGTTTTCCATTTCAGTAAAATCAACGCTATTACTTTGCCACGTCTTGACCTAGTGCCACGGAGGTGAAGGAAAAAAAGGGAAAGTATTTGAAATACTTATTCTGCTGTCATTTAGGTGTGAAAATCATCGTTGACAGGGAATTTTTGGTAATGTGTGTAATGTGTGCATTCATTTGTATTCACCTCCCCTGCATGTGAGACCTGTGACTGCTCTATGGAAAAGCTGTTTGTGCTCAAGGCCTTAAAAGGCATGTATAATAAATCTGCATTACAAAAAAAAAAAAACTTGTGGCAGGCTATCGACTAACCTGTTAAATAAATTCCGTTTTGATTTGAAGTATGTGAATCCATCTTGTGTGACGATCTTGCCAATAATCTGATATGGATCCTGCCCTCCTGGGCTCGTGTTGGGCATCCTTGATTTCAAACAATTGCTGTATGAAATAGCCTGTGGAGTTTACTCTGCCGACAAGGGACTAGACTGTAAGCCTGAGATGGTTTTGCTGAGTCCTGACATTACAACCGCTCATCCCACCTTCCACCCTGGGAGATAAAACTGGGCTGGGGTTTCCTTCGCACACTTCGTCCCCGGGAAGAGAAGAGGCCCATTTCTGGAGTGGGTGGGGGTGGGGGCTGCTGGGGGGCATTGACTCATCCTGTGAGCACACACGCCTACTAGCCCAGCCATCTCCTCTCAGATGATTCACGCAACGAGAGTAACAGATTGTTGGCGCTTTGCATTTCAGCTCCATGCAAGGCGCAGAGTAAGGTAGAAATACCTATCCAGAAATAAAGCGAGACTGCAGCTCCCCCTAGTGGCACATCGGAGTTAATCCCATGAACAGGATTACATCCATTAGACAGACCCCCAGGATATAGCGGCTTTGTAAAAAATGCCGAGATTTCTACTAAAGTGCCGATTTCGCGGGCACTTTGGTAAAAATCGCGGCATTTTTTTAAAAGTGCCGATTTCACGGCAAATCGCGAAATCGCGAAATCGCGATATCCTGGAGGGTCTGTCTAAGTATGAACATATTTTAAACCAGAGGGAGTCCACCCCCCATTAAACCTATTTGGGTGTTTTTCCTCATTTTTAAAGATTTTTTCCTTTTTTCATAAAGTTTGTTTTTTCACACCATTTTGTGGGAACAAATCCTCTATCTCTGACACTGCACTTTGAGACCGGAGGTGCCTCTGGCTGAGGTCGGCAACTATCACAATTTGGAACACGTCAACAAAATGACGTTACTAAAAAAGACACCTATTAGCACATTTCCAGTGTGCCTTCCTGTTCCATCACAGTACTGCAACAACTTTTCTCACAATAGTTGACAGTATCTCTTGACACGTTGATGAAGGCAGCTCTTGCCTTATGGTACTACTTGAGTGATCTTCTGCAGTCAACGATACTGACCATGACCCTCTCCAAAAACTACTAAATAGGTTTGTTGGTGTATTTCTAAAAGGGTTTAAATCAGGGGTGTAGCACAGGGCCCCGGGGTGCAGGGGGCCCAAGTACCAGGGGGCCCCCTCAGCACATTGCTCGGGCTTTGTGTGTGTGCGCAATATCGCAACACCCGGGCGGGGCCCGCTTCTTGGTTCCTTTGGGGAAAATACTTGTACACTAGCTCAGATCTAGGGTTCAGAGACTCTGGATTGCCTCTTGGGGCTAGGACTCAATTTCCCACAATGCACCTGCACAGTCCACGAAAAGTCCAGTTGCAACTGGTCAGCTGGGGTGATCTTCTCTTTGGGCTTGCAGGTGACTTCTTCCATCTCTGTTGTACCTGTTGCTGATCAGGGAGTCCACTCCTTTTCCTTTGAGTTAGTCACAGTCCTTTCTTTGTGGAACCTTGACAGTGCATAAGGTGCAGTCCTTGTGAATGCAAGCCTTCTGTGGTGCTGTCCAAGGGTCCAACAGGGCAGTTCTTCTTTTGTTCCCGGCAGTGTTATGAGGAGCTCCTGCAGCTCTCTCATATTCATCCCCTATTCTGGGCTGGCAAGAGGAGGGTACACCCCAACCAATAAGGGTAACGTTACCTCCCTCTGCTATGACCACTTTCTGTGAAGTGTGGTATATTTTTGACCCAGAATGCACTGTTTTCACAAAAATCTAAATGGAGAAAATCTCTCCTTAGCGCGTGTATCTGGGTAACTCAACCCAAAGGTGTGGCTAACAACTCACTATACTCCCCTCATAGCCCCTATCCTAATCTAATTAGGGGTGCTCCCTTCTGGCTGGGGATCAAGGAATTGGGGCTGGCCTGGGTCCTGTGACATCTTTTCTCCTGCTTTTGAAGTCCAGTTCATCAGCCTAGCCTCCTCCTCTCCCTGGCTTCTCCAGGAAGCAAATCTCCTCCCACCAAATGGCTGTATTGTTTCAGCCCCCAGTCTCTTCACAAATACTCAGGGAGCTGCTTTGGCTCAGGCTATAAAATGCTCACCAATCAGAAGAGGCGGCTACAGGGCTGCTTTAGGTAACTTCAGGATAGTAATTTCTAAAACTACATTTCTGTAATAGTTATAATAAATCAGACCTTGGCAAGTTGTTGGATTTATTGTAACCATTATTCTGATACTTTGAATGATATTGCTAGCTAGCTCCAAAGCAAATATAGACTTTATTTAGTTTGATTAAGTCTTCCAGTGTTAGCCTATGGGGCTAGCAGCCCTACAATAGAGAAAAAAGAAAGTTCAATGTTTTTGCCTACCAGAGCATATAAAACATCATTTATATTGTTCCTGTTTTTTATGAAGATGCACCTTACCCTTGGGGCACATAGGCAGAACTTAGGGTGACTTATAAGTTATTTTTAAAAAAGGTGGTTTGGGGCTTTGGAAGTATTTTTTTTTCCAAAGTCGAATTTGGACATAGTTTTATTTTAAAACCAGCCTGCAAGGCAGGTCTGCCTTTAAAATGACACCAGTCATCACAGCGGTGCACTCCTAAGTGCCTTAAGTCCACTGGGGTCTCTAAAGCCCTACCATATACTAGGGACTTACAAGTAGGTTGTCTTTGCCAACTAAAATTATACCAATTACCATATATCTTTAAAGGACAGAACACTGGGTCTGGTTAGCAGAGCACATTCAAAGTCAATAACTACCAGCATCAGTTTAAAAATGGGGATTATCAGGGCATGAAGAGTGACTTGCCTACACTTACCTAGCCTGAACTTCCACTCCCTCTCTCCGATACTCTTTGATATTCCCTCCCAGCATTCTTCAGTCTTCCCATCTCTGTATTGCCCACTTCTCCTTTTCCCTCTGTGGCTGACTTTCACACTCGATTAGTTTCACCCAGACCTTACCTCTCCAAGCACACTGGCACACCATCATAATTAGTTTCTGCTTTACTGCTCCTTGATCACAACTTTTGCTTCTTCTTTCCTATTTTTTAAAGTAGCTCTTTATCGCATATTTATAATAGCATACAGGTCAGATACATCAATATCACTGATTAGCACTCCAGATAGGAAAGTTATCAATGGACATACATTGGTATCATCCGGCCACTCTTTCACATATACCCTGTAACCTACCGTTCTCCCTCACCTGTATCTCCTACTTTTCTATTTATTCTCTCATATCTTTACTGCATCTCGGGCGATACATTGATTCCCAATACAAACCCTAACCTCTTCTTGTTTACCTGTTTCTCAATCTGACTCTTAATCTCGCCCTATCTTCTCACAAGCCAGGTCGTAGCCATCCAGCCCGCCCTTCTCCTTTAAACACCACCTCTTCTACCTCTCCATGGTCCCTCTAATGCGCTGCATCTTTTCTATTCCATCTCAGCCAGGCACACTGACACACTATTTATATACCAAGACCAAGTTTACATTTTATTCAGTGGATAGACTTCTCTGTGTCATAGAGGCAGAAATACTCAGATCATGATGTGTCGGCACAAGCCATGGAGGCCTTGCCATAGCACACTAATGACGGGTGGGCCTTGAGACCCTCGCGGGTAAGTAGTGCGCTTTACAAATGCTATGATTGATTGATTGATGATTGAGTGGGCCTACAAGAACTCCCCTTTAAACCAGAGTGCCAACATGCCATCCAGAACTACCTTTTGGAAAAACAACAGCTGGGTAGTGTTGCTGGCACAAGGGGCTGCAAGGACGAGGCTGAGGGAACCGAAGGAAGGAACACTCAGGAGGGCGTGTGTAAGGTGACAAGAGAGGGTACTGGAGAAGGCAGCTGATGAGGGGGACCAGATCGCCTCAGAGCTCCAGTCGAAGGGGCTCAAGGATCTACTCACGGATGAGGCGAAGAGGAAGTTAAGGTTCCTGAAGGAAATGTACCAAGATAAAGGTGAGAGAGCTAAAGCAACGTTAGTCAGTAACCACAGAGTGCAGCAACAACTGATAACAGAACAGAGGCACAGTGTGCCAACCTCCACACATGTATTGGAAACACACACTATCATGGTAGAGGGTGAGCAAAGGACAGGGTCCCATTTCTAGCTCAAGATGGATGTTCTCCATCACCGCCTGTGCTCCATGACGCGATGACTGTTATACGCAAAGAAAGAAGCCACTGTAGCCATTGTGGAGCCAACAGACCCATATCCTTCCTGAACGGTGATGCAAAAAATCCTGGCCAAGGTGATGGCAAAGAGGCTAGATAAAATTCGATCTATGATGTTGACGGATACCAGGTGGTGCTCACCATATACATTCAAGTGATGGATAACACGTGGAAGGCAAAAATCTGATACAGTAGGTGCAAAGGGACAAAGTTGATGGAGTGTTAGTATAATTCACTATTGGCAAAGGGACAAATGAACGGAAGCTGATACCACAGGTCTACTTTAACCAGACCTGACTCTTCGAATGACCCCAACGGAGCTGCAACCACCCCCCCAGCGCCTTGAGACCCTAACGGGTGAGTAGCACGCTTTACAAAACCCTGATTGATTGATTGATGTAGGATAAGACAGGGCTGTCCTTTGTCGCAACTCCTGTTTGCACTTGTCCTGGAACCATTGTCTTCAGACATAAGAGAGAAAGATCAACCTGAGCATGAGGGCAATCAATTCAAAATATCTGTTTGCAGACAATAAATTGCTCGTTAGTAGGCCCACTAAATGCCAAGAAAATAAGAGCTGGTCAGGAAGAATCCGCCCTTGTGTAATGCAGCCTTGTGCTTGTGAAAAGCATTCCAATGCCCTGAAAAAAATAAAACCAGTACTCCTGATGCTGCTACTGAGAGCTGTGGATGGATTAACCTTTGGGTGCTAGGGACGAGATGGTCTCGTTCTCAGCACCACTGAGCTGGCTGTGCTGAGGACGAGACCATCTCGTCCTCAGTACTCAAGTGGCTAAAATGTCTACAAGGCGAATCGGGGTTTGTGCCTTCATTTTCATCACAATTGTTCAAGGGGACACAAGCCCCATAGATAGTTTGTAATTAGGAATTTCATGCTTAGTTTAGTGCTTTTGATATGGAACTGAATATACCGCATGGTTGTAACCTTGCCCTTAGTCATTCTTATATTGACAAACCTATTCCCTACATGGCTTGATGAACGAGGGTCTGCTGATCTCAGCAGCCCCCCTCCCCTCCACCATACCATGAAGGTGGATGCTGCACTTCTCAGAGAGTGGCCTTTTAGAGCCAGAACTTGACCCTGAGGATTATTCTAACCGCAAATGAAAAACTATATAGTTATAACATTGTTTTCATACGGATTGCTGTAAGGGAGGAGGACACCCCGTCATTAAAACCACTGGACAAATGATACATTTGTTTGGATACAAAGGAGAAGAAATGCGATCGCCGTTATACTCACCGTTAACCACTAGATGGTGCACTAGTATCAGTAAAGCGTGGTTCCTGAAAACGTTTTATAATCGAGTGCAAGCTGTAGCCACAGGACGCTTGGTGGACGTGCTGCTCTATTATGTAAGATGTTTTGTAACCAACTGGAAGGGGTGACGTTAAGGTTCCAACAGCAGTTTCAACCTATAAAACAGTTTCACAGAATCTCCCATTAAAGAAGTCGGCAGAGCTCGGTGACGGGCTGCTTTGATATTCACTGGCAGCACCGTTGGTTCTTTCCGCCAATCTGCACCATCTCAGCCAATCTGCACCACCTCTTCTCTAGACTAGAGAAGGAGCGCGTAAAGCGGCTTCAGTTTCGCCTCGCGTCCCGTCTAGGCATCCTTCGTTTCCGCTCACCTTCTGTGTGATCTTGGGCATATGTACTTTATGTATCAGTTTGCTTCGCATTTTGGGCAGCAAGAAATTAAGGAAAATGGTGCTTGAAGCACACCTGGATGGTGCATATTTTATAGTTTGTAATATACTGCGTTAAAGGCTGCCCTGCTTCGCTCGCGTTCCATAAAAGTGCAACACATGATATCAGTGCTCCTAATGCTGCTGCTGAGAGCTATGAATGGATTAACCTTGGGTTCTAAGGACGAGGTGGTCTCGTTCTCAGCACCGCTGAGGCAGGCTGCGCTGAGGACGAGACCAACTCGTCCATAGCACTTAAATGGCTACAATATCTACATTGTGAATTGAATTTTGTGCCTTCATTTTCACCACAATTGTTCAAGAAGACTCAAATCCCTTAGATAGTTTGTAGTCACATGAAGTTCTGTTGCTTTAGTAGAAAAAAAGATCATGATTTGTTCAAATAAGTCTTCAGTCCGTATAGAGATCTAACTTTAGTGACCCCGTGAAGATTACTTTTATCTCCGGACTGAATACCACTTTAGTATGGAGAACCTGTATGCAGAATTTACCAAGTGCGCTAAATCCTCCTGTAAAATGAGGAATTACATGCAGAATACAGTGCTTTTGACATGGAACGGAATAGACCGCATGTTTCAAGTTTCTTGTATGATTACCTCTCGGATCCCCTTCCTGCCAACGCTGTCAAAGACCTTACCCCGTCGCTCCTCCCACTTTGGACTAAAATCATCAACAGCTCTCTTCAACAAGGGACCATTCCCGACTCCCTCAAAGTTGGACAAGTCACACCTATACTAAAACCTACAGCCGACCCCACTGATCTAAATAATTATCGTCCCATTACCAATATTCCGACTCTTGCCAAACTACTGGAAAAATGCGCACAAACTCAATTGACTAAGCACATTAAAAAGTTTGATCTCCTCAACACTCATCAATCAGGCTTCAGAGTGGACCACAGCACAGAAACTGCTATGATACACATAATTGACGACGCCCTCCAAATGCTAGATCAAAACGATACCTGCCTCCTTATCCTTCTGGATCTCTCCTCTGCATTCGACACCGTCAAACATGAGAACCTACTTGATCTATTAAACACAAGAATGGGTATATCTGGAACTGTGCTCAAGTGGTTCACGTCCTTTCTACACAACAGAACGCAGAAATTCAAGAGCAACAACTTGATGTCCTCTCCAATACCGGTATCGCTAGGCGTCCCACAAGGATCCTCCCTATCCCCAACTCTGTTTAACCTAGTCATGGACCAAAGCTGGCTTAAACACCTAACCGCACTCAATGTTCATCCCACCATTGTAGACTCAGCAAAATCCCTAGGCATAACACTTGACACCAACCTCAACATGCAGGAACACATCAACAAAGCAATTAAAGGGGCGAACTACCAGATCAATACCTTAAGGAAACTCAAACCCTTCCTTCCAGCCAAAGATTTCCAAACTGCGGTACAAGCTCTAGTCATCCCTCGAATAGATTACGGCAGCATCGCCCTCTGTGGTCTCCCCCTAACTACCACGGCACCCATAAGAGCTTCTCTAAACGCTGCAGCGAGACTCATCACCGGATCAAGAAAACACTCACACATCTCCCCTGACCTGAGAGCCCTGAACTGGCTACCTTTTGAAGCCAGAATCCATCTGAAAATCGCCTGCATCACGCACAAGGCTGTCCACCTGAGCTCACCCGGATACCTCGCCCAAAAGCTGTTGATTTCCGGAGGCTCTAGAATCACTAGAGGCACAGACAATCTCCTGCTAAAGCCCCGAAGATTCCGTAAGGAAAAAACGTATAAACGCTCCTTCTCTGGAATGGCACCCAGGATCTGGAACTCACTCCCCCCTGAAATAAGGCTTATCTCCTCTACGATACTTTTTAAGAAAGAAGTAAAAGCTATCCTCATGGCGAAATACACTTGAACTACTAGTGGGGATGTTATTGACAGACGCTGCATCATTCAGTTTCACTGACCTGTTTTGCATTTTTGTATGGCTCGTTTTATGACCTGCCTGAGTGCTTAAGCTATCAATTATTTGGACTTGTATTTGTACTTGTATCATCACTAATGTATCTGGTGGTCTTTGCTCCCACATGTACCTTCCCCACCCCAATATTATTTGCTCACACATTGTTCTTTTCGTCTGTAAAGCGCTCTGATATCTGCAAAGATCTTGTTCGCGCTATATAAAACTTTCAAAATAAATAAATAAATAAAAACATTGGTATCACACAAATGTTTTCAAATCAACGCCATATATTCTATAGTTTATAAAAAAAATAGACGATGTATAAAAATCAATGGTGCATGTTAAAACTAAAGTATTAAGTGCAAGATACAATGCGGAAGGCATATGTCTTTATTGACAAATCGTTATCACAACCCGCGAGCTGTCACTTATTTGGTGATGCACAAACAGCAGAATTGAATGCTTTGAATCCGGCCGTGCTAACGTGCCTAGGGAAATAGACCGCATGGTTTTAAACCGGTGAATTTTGGCAGGTTGCGCCTACTGAAATTCAATAGGGGAAACTGTACGGAAGGTAGTTTACTGCCTGACTCACAATTCCGAGCTCCAAGAATAAGGATTGCGCAAGGAATATAATTTTGTAGTCAGGACCTTAGTCATCCTTATATTGGCCAAACCTAATCCCCACACGGCTTGATGAGCGATGATAGTCTGCTGATCTCAGCAGCCCCCTCCCCCACCCTGAAGGGGGAATGATGCACATCTCAGAGTGGCCTTTTAGAGCCAGAACTGGACCCTAAAGTTTGTTTTCCATTTCTAACCGCAAAATAAGTGCGGAAATGAAGAACGATATACTCATAGCATTATTTTCATACGTATTGATGTAACGGAGGAGTGTGACACCCCTTAAAACCACTCAGGACAAATGATACATGTATTGGCCGAATCAGTTACTACGGAGGAAATGTTAGAGCCGTTATACTCACCTCTAACCACTAGATGGTGCGCTAGTATTGTGAAATACTCAATTCAGTAAAGTGTGGTTCCCGAAGACGTTTTATAATCGTGAGCATGCTGTAATTGCTTAACGCTTACTAATACTTGGTGGATGAGCTGTTCTATTATGTAAGATGTTTTGTAACCAACCGAAGGGGGTGACGTTAAGGTTCCAACAGCCGTTGCGACTTGTGAAACAGTTTGCAGAATCCTCCATTAATGGAGACGGCAAGCTCGGTGACTGGGTGCTGCTATTCACGTGGCAACACCATTGGTTCATTGCGCCAATCTGCACCATCTCTGCCAATCTGCACCAACTCTTCTCTATAGACTAGCGATAGAGCGCATGGGGTGCCTTCGGTTTCCCTTCGCATCACGTCTAGGCATCTTTCTTTTTCGCTCATGTTCTGTGTGATCTTGGACGTATGTACTTTGGGCCTCATTGATGAGACTCCTTACGCCTCTGGGGCCTCATTTATGAGCCCTTGCGTCAGTTTTGCGCTTCCGATGCATCACTTTTTGTGACGCATCGGCGGCGTAAAACATGCCTCCTGTTGCGCACTATTTACAAAGTGACGCATCTAAGCAGATGCGTCACTTTGTAAACCCCTGCGCTACATTATACCTGCGTCAGGTATAATGTATGCAGAGGGGGCGTTCCCCCGCAAAAAGCCTCGTAATAGTGACGCAGTGAAATCTATGAGATTTCACTGCGTCACTTTTAGGACGCTGTTGCGTCAAAATCTTGCGCCTGCCTCACAGCAGGCGTAAGACTGACGCAAGGTTAACCTGGGGAAAAACTTTTGTGGCACAATAGCAGCATTTTACCAAGCTCCGACGGCTAGATTATTGATAAATGGTAGCCTATCTTCTCCTATAAAAATTCAAAGGGGGACAAGACAAGGGTGTCCGCTTTCACCTTTACTATTTGACCGATACATGGAATCATTTGCAGAAAAGATCAGACATGACCAACATATTCTACCTTTTAAATATAAGAACTGGGTGAAGAAAGTTGCCCTGTATGCGGACGATTTGATGTTATATACTACTGACCCTATCAAATCAATTCCTCTAATTTATAAAGCGGCAGAGCAATTTGGTCAAGTCTCTGGATACCTGATTAATCAAACTAAATCAGAGTGTATGTGTTGGAATATTCCTCAGATTAATCACATTTCAATTCTGAAAAGCCAAATAAGATACCTGGTAATCCAAATTACACAGGACATAAATCAACTTGCAGAAAAAAATCTTGAAAAGATCGATAAAGAAATGGCAATTTCTTTAAAGAACTGGTCACTCCTGCCTTTGACTTTAATTGGTAGGATAAATATAGTAAAGATGATGTTGTTACCCAAAATCATATATATATTTCAGAACATTCCACTTGCTTTCAAAGAAGCTAAACTGACTAAAATACAAGCTAAATGGAACTCGTTTATCTGGGCCTCAAAAGGTATAAGAATTTCTTGGAAAAAATTACGAAGGAAAAGAGGCAAAGGTGGGCTGTGCGCATCTGATCTGAGAGTGTATGCCTGGACCCTATTATTGAAAGCTGGATTTAGCTTATTTGATACTTTAGGGGCTACAGAAACAGACATTATGTTTCAAAATATGCTTTCTGAGACTCAGGGTGGGTCTCATGCATTTATTTTTAAGTTTGGAGATATGCGATTCTTTAAAAAAGTGCGTCTAAAGGTTCTTAGAGACATGGCATATGTATGGGCTAGATGAGGAAAAAGCTTAACATTCAATATTATGCAAACTTAGCACCAATTTGGGACTCTCCGGGTGCCCCAGAATGGACTAAAGATCTATTATCTCTAGCTCTCCAGAATGCAAATATCAGATTATGGGGTCAGCTAATACCTGAAGGTAATCTTTTGAGCTGGGAAGACATTTTGGCCCTCACAGATAAAAATCTATCCAAATTCAAGTATTTACAAATAAAAAGCTGGGACCAGGCTGTCATAGAGGGCAAAGGTTCTAAATCTATTCTGGATGAACTACTAATGAAGAAAACAACTTTGCTCAAAACATCGACTCTATACTGGACAATACTTGAAGGAGAGGATGGAGAGTTCAGCCTTCCAGAACATCTATGGAGAGACCAAGTCCAGGATGCTGACTTGCAGACTTTATGGCAAGTATCTTTTGACTTGCTACACCTTACGGTCTCTCCTGCCAATTTAAAGCGGAACCACTTGTTTTCTCTCCATAGGGTATATTGGTCTCCGGCCAGGATTGCTAAAATTTCAAAGGGGCCTATTCCTTGCTGCCCAAAGTGCCATCTGGAAAAAGCAGATGATCTCCATATGTTCATGACTTGCCCCGAATTATCGCAATTTTGGTTTGAAGTACAAGAAGGTATGAAAGCCATCTTCGGGTATGAAATACAGGTTAGTGCACAACAAGTATTTTTTGGAATTCCCTCCAATTACGAGGAAGTATCTCAAGATAGTAATAAGTTATTCTTATACTTAATTATTTTAGCACGTAGAGAAATTTGTAAATTGTGGTTGAGTATTAAGGCACCAATATATTTGGATTGGGTTAGGGCAATCAGGCACACTCTTAGCTTAGATAAAGTGGTATGGAAGAGAAGGAAGCATTTTTGGATTCCTTGTATTAATTGGCTTGACGAACTATAAATCAACTGTGTCCAATGATTATGCCTTTTGCGGATCGAAACACCCTAAGATCAGTCCAAGGGTCTGGTAAAGTGTAAGACTGAGTTGATTATAGACATGGTGGTACCGTAAGATTCATATTGGGTGTCTGCAAAAAGAGCTTCCTCAAAGATTCTCAGTATAATCAATACCGAAAATATCTTTGATGGCGTATGAGGACTAAAAAAAGTTTAAAAAAAAAAAAAAAAAGACTGACGCAAGCCCTTTCACATGGGGTTTTCCCCATGTGAAAGGACGCATTGCTGGAGATGCGTCACTTTTGTGACACACTCCAGCAATGCGTAATTTTTGCGCTTACAGATACGTCAGAAATACTGACGTATCTGGAACTCCTTGCGACATGATGTGTCATACATTAAATATGACGCATCAGTTATGTTGCAAGGAGTGCGCACTGAGAAGTGACGCATCGCTGCTTTCACGCAACGATGCGTCATTTCTCATAAATGAGTCCCCTGGAGCGTCACTTTTTGTGACGGTCCGTGGCGCAGAAGCCTGCGTGATATTTATCAGGCAGCACAAAGCTTAATTCTTCCCTGATAAATGTCAGTCCCTTTTCTGCATTAAAGGGGCGTGCAATGGGTGTTGCTGGGGGCGTTCCCAGCAACATCCACGGCCTTTTGACACTGCCCCAGATTTACGAGAAGTCGTATATCTGAAGCAGCGCCAACGTCTCCCCAGGGGACGCGTAAGGGAGGCACAACGAGGAGAAATATCTTTATTTCTCCTTGTTTTTCTTTTTTCTATGCAGCACACACAGAAAGAGTAAAAAGCCTCTTGTGATTATTTTTGTACGGAAAGGGTTTCCTTCCTGTACAAAAATAATCATCCCCTCAAGGCCTGCACCCTTGCACCATGGTGCAAAGGTGCCTGCGTTGGCGCACGGCAGCCCATTGTGCGCCGGCGCAGGGGAAAAGGACAGGAATGCGCTGCATCTTATAGATACAGCGCATTCCTGCCCTTTTCTTTTGCTGTTGGGAAGCGCAGCAGGAAGGCCTGCGGTGCTGCCCTATGGAAAAACCGCATAAATGAGGCCCTTTGTGTCTGTTTAGTTCGCAGCTCGGGCAGCAAGACATTAAGGTAAATGGTTGCTTGAAGCACACATGGTAGGGGGACCAGATGTCTTGGATTTCCACGGACAATCCCGGTTTAGAGAAGTCTGTCTTGGTGTCCCGACATTTTTAACAATTTTAAATATATGTCCCAGTTTTTAGAACAAAGTGGAGTGAGAATTGGAATTATTACACATAGACACACTTCCACATCCCGCACTGTAGTGTGAAATAGAGTTAATTAACCCTGACCCAGCACTGCATCAGCCTCCTTCAAGCATCACAGCAGGAGCTCAGCTGGACCGTCAGTTCTTGCCCTCAGTAGAGGGGAGGAGGGTATTGGGGGCAGGTAGCAGGTCCTGTTTCGGTGTTTTAAAATCAGAGGCACACACTGATTGTGTGTGTGTGTGTGTGTGTGTGTGTGTGTTATACATCTAAAACATGTAAATCGTATAGGAATAGAGGACTAAAAGGACATATATATATATATATATATATATAAATATATGCGTGTGTGTGTGTGTATATATATATATATATATATATATATATATATATCTATTCCAAACTCGGTTTCTCTGTCAGTATCCGTGGCGCTCTGTTTGTGGTGCGCGACTCCTGCGGTGGAAACCAATACCGCTTTCACATTAACCAAGAGCTCCCGGTTTCCCGGGAAAAACGGATCGCACTCCTCACAGATTGCACGTAATTCTTATTTATTCCAGCAGTATTCCATATGCATCAGTTCATAGGCAGTGACAATGACGACAATTCCCTACGCCAGTGGTTCCCAAACTTTTCACAGGGCCGGCCTAAGGCATGTGCATGCTGTGCACCTGCACAGGGCCGCCAAAGCCCAGGGGCCGCCACGCCAATATATATCCTTAGATACATATTTGCGTGGCGGCCCCTGGCAGGGATTTGGCGGCCTCGGGCCCCCTACCTACACTCCCTGCTCAGGGCCTCCGTGAGCCTAGAGCCGACCCTGCTTTTCACTCTTGAGGACCCCCATTGAGTCACTACTGGAATCCGGGGACCTCCAAGCAATTTGTATGATTTTAAATCTCAAACATTACAGCTCTTATTCGAAGAAGAAAAAAACACACACACATGTGTACATCAAACTAAGACTAGACTTGAATTACTAAAGATTTTAGTATTTTTATATTAAAAATAGCAAAAATTGAAAAATCCTAATGGGAAGGTTGATGCTGTATCTCGGGACTAACTTTTCATTGTTAGGTTTTATTTTGCATCCTGAGGCTCCTGCTCCTGCCAAGGCTGGGCTGGAAACCTAAATCTGCTCTGGCAAATGTTGTCAGCCTAGTCCCCGTACAGTGCACACCAAGTGCAGTGAGTGAGCCTGACCACTACAAAGGGAGCTTTGGGGAGCTCGTCCCCAAGAAAATTTGGGGGAAAATGGTGCATTTTACAACCCATTTGTCACTGTATAGTAAATTGTATTAACTTCTAAAGCATAGTAAACAATGACCTTACTATGCACCAGGGTGCAACAATCTTTTGTCAATCTTCAATGATTGACAATCTTCAATGATTCCCTCACTACTACCCTCCAACAGTGCCTATCATCTCTCCATAGCCCCACTGTCTCATGTATTTAATTTGTTTTATAGTACCTCTCATACCACTGTAAAGTGTCAGAGCACATTACATCACACACATAGAGAGACAATGAAGCATATGTGAGTACATCTGTGAATAGAAAATGTTACATAAGGCAAAGGGGACTACAAGGTGTAGGATTCACATGTCATCCATACTGGTAGGCAATTTTTAAGAGTGCTTGGTCTGGAGAAGTACATACTCAGGATTCAGAAGATAAAATGGGTTAGCATTGACTTTAATAATAAGGATTTATTTCTACCCAAACAAACTTTTTTAGCAGCATCGGGATAATGGAAGACTGGGAAAAAGCATAACTTACTGACTTGGACCATGCAGTTTGCAAGCAGCTCTTTGATGGCAGTTCATAGCTCACTGTGCTAGACTACGATTGAAACTTGTGTACTGCACAATAACAAAATAATATATGTGGCAAAAGCAGGAACCCATTGAGCTATATACAAAACAAAATTCTTTTTTTTTTTTAAAGTGTGTGGTAGACATTCTTTGCAGCAGGCATATTAACCATCACCGCTTCCTAAGATGAGTCAAAGCTGCTACTGGACAAAACCTCCATCTCTCCACAGCAGGCACATTAATCACCGGAGTAATTGTGACACTTTTCTAACTGCGCAAAAACTGCTGATTATACATGGAACGTTGCAGTGCTTTTAAAACTGCTGCCTACGGACCCCCTAGGGATGTGTCACAGACCCCTGGTGGTCC
Source organism: Lissotriton helveticus (assembly GCF_964261635.1). Taxonomy (NCBI): domain Eukaryota; kingdom Metazoa; phylum Chordata; class Amphibia; order Caudata; family Salamandridae; genus Lissotriton; species Lissotriton helveticus. The sequence goes on along the minus strand of NC_136068.1, from coordinate 154,667,682 downwards.
GCGGACCCCAGTTTGGGAACCACTGCCCTACGCGTTTCGGCATTACAAATGCCTTGTTCACGGTAAGTGGGCTCAATTGTTTTTCGTTTTCTATAAAACCCTTTCAAACTTCAATTTACATCACTTCCTCTATACGCCCTCCATGCCACGTGGCATTATGGGACATGTAGTTAACGATACATTATGTTATTTCTATTCAACCATGATCTAAGGAAACTTACTGTGAAGTAATAATCTCCACATTTAATGTCCATTTTTTTCTTTTTCTTTTTTTGCAAGCCTTTATCTCACCAACCAGATCATATTTACATTATTTGAAAACCAAAATACATTTAACAAGCTTAAATCACTGCAAGATTCTATACTGCCTATCTCTTTTTGAATTGCCAATTATAGTTCTTCACTCATAGCGTTCTAGTGCCTGCGCAAGTGTGTTGTTGGTTCCTTCTGCTCAATTGCAGTCATGGACTTTCTGCTCATATTTTTATCATTTTACCATTTCCATATAATGTATTCAATATTGCCAGCTAATACATTTTGTACAGTCACTTGCTTTCTTGTATGTACAAATATTCATTCATTAGAGTGTTTATTCAAATATGATTTTGATTTGCAGATGATGTTGATTGCAATTACATGTTTCAATTCTCGATTCATTACTATGCCAGATATTTCTTCCATCATAAGTGAATATAAAGTTCCTCTGATTGGTTCAATCCGAATGGGGTCATGCTTCGCATGTTTATAATGTGTCGCGACTCCTTTTGGCGGAGGGTTTTCTCCCTGTCCCCACCCCTTATAGTCTGTGTTACGGTTTCAATACCGTAGAATTTGAGACTTTTCCAGTCACTTTTGTGTACGGCCTCCATATGCTTCTCTACTGCGTTCCTTTTGTCTTTGTTTGTAGTTGCACGTACGTGCTCAAGAATCCGCTTCTTTAATTCACATGTCGTGCTCCCAACATATCACAGTTTACATGGGCATTCGATTATATAGATCACAAATTTGCTCTTACATGTGATTAGTTCTCGGATTTTCCAGTATTTTTTGTTTGCCATATGAAATTCAGTAATTGGTTTGGCAATTTGACACACTTTGCAATTAAAGCATTTGGCAAAACCTTTTTTCTGTGGCCAACTCTCCTTCTGATTTTTCCCTTTCAGGTGGCTGTGCATAAGTTGATCTTTAAGGTTTTGCGCTCTACGATATGTCACAATTGGGTGATTTCCCAAATTTTTTGACAAAGTAGTGTCCAATTTTAGGATGTTCCAATTTTTTCTTAGTATTGATGTAACTGCTTTTGATTCCTGAGTGAAATCTATGATTAGTCTGATCTTCCTTTCATCATTTTGGATGTTATTCGTTGGAAGAGATTGTGATCTTAAGCACTCGTCTCTTGTCTTTCCATTAGCACGTGCCCATCCTTGCTTGATCACACTCCTATTGTATTTCCGTTGTCTGAATCTTTCTTTGGCGATGTTGCTATGTTTCATCCATTCAGTCTCCTCGCTACAGATTCTCCGTAGTCTGAGGAATTCCCCATAGGGGATGCTCGTTATTAGGGACTTTTGGTGGAAACTGCTTGCCTCTAATGTTGCATTTGTGGCTGCATTTTTTCTGTGGAGAGTTGTTTGTATTTTATTTTCATTGAAGTAAATTTCAGTGTCCAAGAACACTATCCGCTGATTGCTTATATCAAAAGTGAATCTTAGATTATTCAAACTTTCATTGAGAATGACAAAGTATTCTTGGAACTCCACTTTGGTGCCATGCCATATAATGAGCAGATCGTCGATTAATCTCATCCAACTCACTATTTTTCCACAAATCTCTGTTTTTTGGGATTCCAAGCAATTTTTTGTTCCCACCATCCCATTAGTAGGCATGCATAATTTGGACTGAAGGAAAATCCCATCGCTGTTCCGCTCTTTTGTCTGAACATTTCTTCACCAAACAGAAAGATGTTATATGTTAAGCACATCTTCATCATGTCTTCCAACATTTCATTATGTTGTTTCAAATGAATACTCCTTTCACGCAGGAAATGGTTGTTTGCTTTTATACCTGATACGTTGTCAATGGTCGTATAAAGTGAGATAACATCCATAGTGATCATATGATATGTATCTTTCCATTCAATGTTCTGCAATGTTCTCAATACATGGCTGGTATCCTTTGTGTAGGAATTTAATCCCTCCACAAATGGCTGTAAGAAGTAATCAATGTAGTTTGCGATTGGTTCGAGAAACGAACCGTTAGCTGATAGAATTGGTCAGCCTGGGAGGTTGTCTCTATCTTTATGGATTTTCAGGAGAAAATATATAGTGGCCATCACTGGGTGGTCAACTGTTAAGTACTTCCTTTCCTCTTCATCAAGTAACATTTGAGCCTGCCATTGTCGTAGTTTTGAGTAAATTACATTCTTTATGTGTGACGTTGGATTGGTTTCTAGCCGTTCATAGTAAGCTGTGTTATTCAATTGTCTATGAGCTTCCTTGACATATGCCTCCTTTCCCCAGATAACAATGCTGCCGCCTTTGTCCGCAGTCTTGATTTCTATTGCTTTAATAGCTGTTAAGGTCTTTAAAGCTTCCCTTTCACACTTGTTCAGGTTGTCCCTCTGGTTTGATTTTTTCAACTTGTACAAGTTCTGAATGACTGCTTCTTGAAAGAGAGCCACCTTGTTCCCTGGTGGTAATTGCGGATAAAATTTCGATTTGGGGCATTTGTCACTTAATCCTGCACCCACTTGTGGACAGGCTGTGTTAAAAGATATTTCCTCACCTTCCAAAGCATTGAGGTTTAGTAATGTTAAATAATCCTCTGATTCTTTTGCTTTTAGGTTTGATTCAGTCATGTGAATTGTTGTCTCCTTTATCTTTTTATTCTTAGTCTCTGCAAAGAATTTTGCCAGTTTGATTTTATATATATATATGCACGCTTTTAGTCCTACTTCTATGTTTGGCCTGTCCCGGTTTTTGATTTTTAAAATCTGGTCACCCTAACACATGGATGTTGCATATTTTATATTTTGTAATATACTGTGGTAAAGGCTGCCATGCTTCATTCACCAGGATGCTGCTTCTTTCTTCACGAATCTGGAGGCTTCTGCCTTATCTGTGAACTCTCCAAAGAGGTTTAAGACTGACTTTTAAGAGGGTAATGTGTAAGAACTAGGAAAGATGGAATGTGCAAATATTATTAAGAAAGATTTATCAGTACAACTGTACAGAGAGGAGACTGCCAGACTGCGGGATCTCTGAAAACACTACAGGGGGCTCTTCTTGAATGTTCCAAGGTGAGGGTGGGATGTTCTACACAGAAGATTTTATTACAAGACCCGGAGGCTCTTATTATGATATCATTTATTGCCTTTATTAAACAGCAGCCAAGAAAAACTACAAGTCCCAGAATGCTTAAAGAAAAAACTACAATATTTTGTCATAAAGAACGAAACAACAATCATCACAAGGTAGACCTATAAATATCTTGACGGGGAGCAACAAGTCCTCGTTTCTTGCAGCTCGAAGTCAAAATAAGTATTTTCACGTAGTCATTCTTTTGGCAATGTATATTATACTGTTTTTGAGATTAATAATGTTATCTTCCTGATTTTACTGTGTATCTTTGTTTGTGGTGTTTGTTTTTACTACCTGCTTTCTGGCCGACTTTCCGCGTCCCAACGTCTTTTGGGTCCACGGTGACCGTTAGCCTTCACCACAGCCGAATTCTTAGGGGCAGTTTCTTTCCTCATCTAGGGCCAGATGTAGGTAATCACAGTTTACCGACTCATAAATACAGAATCATACTGATTCGGTATTTCAGAAACGGAAAACGGGATGTAGGAAAAAAATTGGTAAAAAATACCGATTCGGTAACATTCGGATTTTCACATCGGTATTTACCGATTCGGTAAATACAGATTCGGAAAATACTGATTTGGTAATACCCATTCAACCCTATGGTCCTCCAGGCCCATAGAAATGAATGGGATTTTCCGAATCGGTATTTACCGAATTGGTATTTACCGATTCGGTAAATACCGATTTGGAAAATACAAAAAGAACCCAATTGAGCCTCTCAACCAATCAGGAACACCCTCCATACCCCACAACAAAGCAACAGAGGAACCAACCAATCAGATGCAACTATCCCTCCCCAGTACCTGGAAGTGGCCACACCCATGCAGGTGCAGAGCAACTGAACTGTTTGGAGAGCTGGAGGAAACACAGAGGAGCAGGCTGCCCTGAGCAAAGCTGAGCTGCAGAATGGAGTCCCAGGATGGGCAGAAGGATGGAGCTGAGCGCAAGAGGAAAATGAAATTCAGCCCAGCAGAACTGCAGGTGTTGGTTGAGAAGGTCGTCAAGCACCACTACCAGCTCTTTGGCAAGGAGTCTCTGCATGTTGCTGAGTCAGCCAAAAGGAACACCTGGCTGGAGATTCAGTCTAAGGTCAATGCCATTGGGGTCATACACAGGGACATTGATGACATGAAGAAAAGGTGGTATGATCTGCGGATCATTACAAAAAAAAAAATTGCAGCACAGACGAAAGAAGCTGGAGCCACAGGTGGAGGGAGGAACAGAGCACCAAGACAGACAGACCTGGAGCAGCTGGTGGAATCCACCCTGGAGCCAGATAGTATCCATGGGATTGGGGATGCTGACAGCTCAGCCAGAGCTGCTAAAAAACAAGGTAAGATGCATGGACATGAATCCCCACCCTTTTTCCTGACCCCCTTCCCCAATGTGGGTGTCTGCATCAAACTCCGGAACTGGCTTTAGCTATTTTCAGCAATGCATCATGGGAGACATAGTCATAGGATGATACATCAATGCAGTCAACATAGAAATCAGCAAGGCATGCCACACACTACATCCATAAGCTGTTGAGGACTAGGCAATTGTGTGATAGGAATGTGATTTAATAATGACACACAGGTGAACAACACCACTGACCCAATGTCCATATCTGTCCAGAGGAAAGTCATCGCGTAGTACAGCGCAGGAAAGGGACGAGAGGGCACCGGCAACGGAGAGGAGTCAGAAAACACCCGAAAGAGCAGGTCAAAGCACTGTTCTGCAAAACACACCCACAGCGCAGGCAGCCACTACACCGGAGCGACCCACCACACCGTAGCCTCTATCACCTTTGCTGTTTGGGTCACAACATTTGGAACCACCTGCACTTTCCCCCACACCAACCTCAGAGTCATCTGTGCTGGGAAGGCCAAGGAGGCATGATGTGCCCCCTCTCAGGATTCTGGAGACGTCATATGAGGAAGATGTTGAGGGTCTAACACCAACAAATCCACCTCTGACTGACAACGCTGGGCAGCAGACTTCATCTGGAGCTCTGTATGCCGGTGTCCGAGGCCGAAGGGTACGGGAGAGAGGCGAAGGCCATGATGGAGAGGGGGTCTTCTGTGGTCTTGAGGCCACCATGGTTAAAGTCCAGCGCCTGCAAGCAAAGGGCATTTTAACAGTTCATAGACAGGTGTGCACTTTAAATAGCAGGATGTCCAACATAGACCGGGGATTGGCTCCATGACAGAGTGCATGCAGTCCATGGCAATGGGTATGAAGGACATGACACAGTGCATGAGTGCTCTCTGCCAAAAACTAGATAGTGACCACTCTGAGAGGCGCAGGGATCGTCAGTGCATGCGGCAACAGACCAAAGCCATGAACCGCCTTGCTACAGCAACCTCCCTGCTATGCCGGTGCTATGTCGCCATGCAGGATGACATTGTGCACTGCTGCAAAGATTTGTCGAGGGGGATGGGGAGAATCACCTCTGCCATGGAGCTTTTGCTCTCTCACACACCAGGCAGCCACTGCTGGAGACACAGCTGTTGGGGACACAGAAGACTCCACCAGCAGGAGTGGCTCTAGCACTCCTGTTCCTGACATTCGAAGGAGCAGCAGACTCCAATCTACAGACCCGGCACCACTGCAACCGTTGACACCCAGCCTCGTGCATCCCGCACTATAGTCCGTGGGCGCAAACATTAATGTTGCCCTCAACCCGCAGGACAGGTCACGGTGAGGTAAACTGTGACCACCCAGTGTGGAATACAGACGTTGTAGTACCATGGTGTGGTATCAGTAAAGTGCCGTAGTGACTATTAAACTACATACTTCAAATACTAAGCCTGTCTGTGTCTCCTTACTTACTTAGAAATAGCTGCGTGTGATCTCTGCCCGTCTCAGTCTCCCATCTGTTGCTGGTGCTGCTCCTTCTGCATAGTGCTCTGCCATGATGTGTGATTTCCACTTCTGTGCCTTTCTTGGTGGCAAGATTGTGCCGCATGGCACAGGTCACTATTATTTTGCAGCAGATAATTGGAGTGTACTGCTGTGCACCTCCACTCTTATGGAGGCAGCGGAACCTGCTTTTTAGTAGTCCAAATGTGCGTTCTACAACTCTGCGTGTTGCTCTTTGTGCCACATTGTAACGCCTCTCACTCCTGGTAGATGGATTCATGTAGGGGGTGAGAACAAAGGAGCGCAGAGCATAAGCACTATCACCTAGGTGGAAAAGAGAGTGCCATTAGTTACATAATCATGATTGATTCATGTGCATTGACTATCAGGGTGTGTCACAGTTATTTACCTAGTAGGTATCCATCCCCAAAATCACCAGCAACAAGGCGTGTGTAAATTCCACTGTTCTGGAAGATGTACGAGTCGTGGGTACTCCCTGGGAATTCGGCCACAATGTCTGTTATAATGTTGCCAGCGTTGCATATCACCTGCACATTGATTTAGTGCGTTGACTTCCGGTTCCTGTAAATGTGTTCTGTGGCTGCAGGTGGGCAGAGTGGGATGTGGGTGCCATCTATACAGCCTATGACGTGAGGGAAGTGTGACAGTTGATAGAAATCTGTTTTGGTTTTCGCAAGTTCCGCAGGTGTGTCAGGGAACCTAATATAATGATGCATTCTCTGCATCATGGCCTCAAGGAACTTCCTGAAGAAACGGGACAGGCAGCTCTGGGACACACCACCTACTGCCGCGATCACACTCTGGTAACTCCCAGAGGCAAGCAGGTGTTGGCTACACAGCACCTGTAGATGGGGTGGGATGGCATACGCCCTTGGTGTTGGGTGATCCAGGAGTGGGTGAAGGTTCCTGATCAAGTCCAGGATGGTTTGGGGTGTAGCCTGTACCTTTACAGTATCTCTGGCTCAGTCAGTTGGAAGTGTAAAAACAACAGTTGATGGACAGAATGCAGAACAATGTCATATATTAACCCCAGTACAGAGATCTGGGGCTAAATCCATCGTTTTTTTGCACTCCACACAACCCCAGTTTAGACATGGCCATATGCAAATCAGCCTTGACCCTGTGCCTCATGGGAACAGTCCAGCCCGAACTGCCAAGCCATGTCTTTCCTGGACCGGAATCAAGCATCCTAGGACCGGTTTCTGGCTATCAGCCATCTTCAGCCAGGATAGCTTGACTCCAGTGGTGTGGAGAGCATGGGACTCACGTCTGAGCATACCCATCCCACTCGGGGTGACAAATGCAAAAACAGCAGTTGATGGACAGAATGCAGAACAATGTCATACATTCACCCCAGTACAGAGATCTGGGCCTAAATCCATCGTTTTTTTGCACTCCACACCACCCCAGTTCAGACATGCCATATGCAAATCAGCCTTGACCCCGTGCCTCATGGGAACAGTCCAGCCCGAACTGCCAAGCCATGTCTTTCCTGGACCGGAATCAAGCATCCTAGGACCGGTTTCTGCCTATCAGCCATCTTCAGCCAGGATAGCTTGACTCCAGTGGTGTGGAGAGCACGGGACTCACGTCTGAGCATACCCATCCCACTCGGGGTGACAAATGCAAAAACAACAGTTGATGGACAGAATGCAGAACAATGTCATACATTCATCCCAGTACAGAGATCTGGGCCTAAATCCATCGTTTTTTTGCACTCCACACCACCCCAGTTCAGACATGGCCATATGCAAATCAGCCTTGACCCTGTGCCTCATGGGAACAGTCCAGCCCGAACTGCCAAGCCATGTCTTTCCTGGACCGGAATCAAGCATCCTAGGACCGGTTTCTGGCTATCAGCCATCTTCAGTCAGGATAGCTTTACTCCAGTGGTGTGGAGAGCATGGGACTCACGTCGGAGCATACCCATCCCACTCGGGATGACAAATGCAAAAAGATGGCTGAAATGCCAGAAACCGGTCCTCGGAAGCTTGTTTCCGGTCCAGGGAAGGCATGGCTTGGCAGTTCGGGCTGGACTGTTCCCATGAGGCACAGGGTCAGACTGATTTGCATATGGCCATGTCTGAACTGGGGTGGCAGAGTGGGCTAAAGAACGGTGATGGATTAAACCCAGATCTGTTGACTGGGTGTGAGTGTTTGATTGGTTCAGATGCTCCGTCCATCACCACCCCCTTTTGTACCACTTTGTTCGCCATAAGTTGGCAGGGTATGCTCAGACGTGAGTCCCTTGCTCTCTTTGCCACTGGATTCAAGCAAGCCGGGCTGAAGACGGCTGAAATGCCAGAAACCGGTCCTCGGAAGCTTATTTCCGGTCCGGGGAAGGCATGGCTTGGCAGTTCGGGCTGGACTGTTCCCATGAGGCACAGGGTCAGACTGATTTGCATATGACCATGTCTGAACTGGGGTGGCAGAGTGGGCTAAAGAACGGTGATGGATCAAACCCAGATCTGTTGACTGGGTGTGACTGTTTGATTGGGTCAGATGCTCCGTCCATCACCACCCCCTTTTGTACCAGTCAGTTGGAAGAGCGTTATCCTCTGCCTGTAGACTTGCTCCTTCCTTCTCCATACCCTCTCTCCTGCTGCCTGTAGCCATAGCCAATTTGCTATGACGTAGAATGCCGCCATTCTGGTAGCACTGTTGCAATTTGGGTCCTTATTTTATAGCCTGCACCTGGTTACCACCTGCTTTCAATCCATGGTATTTACCGACTCTTAAATATCGAATTTCATGAAATTCAGTTTTTTTTTAGGTTTCCTACATCTCGATAGTAATTTTTTACCATTTCTTATTTCCCGATTCGGTAATTAAGAATTTGGTAAATAAGGATTCGGACAATACCGAATCGGTAGAATACGGACTCTTTTTTACCGATTCGGTAGTATTTTGACTCCTACATCTCATTTTCCAAATACCGGTTGGTAACGGACGAAATTACCGAATTTCGGCCATTACCGACCGGTATTTGGCTACCTACATCTGGCCCCTAGTGTTATATTGCTCTGCATCTTACCGGCATTGTCTTTTGCGCCAAAGGTCGCAGGGTTTGTTCTGAAGTGTTCGTCCTCACGCTTCACGCTCCTCTGCTCTTTTCTGTATGTTTCCCTTCAGCGCCCCGCCCTTTTCTTCGGCGGGACACGGCAACGGGCCCACCTCCAGTCACACCTTTGTCGACAGTATTTCGGCCACATTGAAGATGATTTTTGTTTGCCGAAGGGCTTACAGAGACAGTTACCTTATTTTTTCAAACAGTAATCCTTGTACATGGAGATGTATTTTGAAGATGATGAGGCCCTGATTGTTAAGGATAATTTGAATTTATTTATAAAAGACTGGGTACAGCAAGCTGTTTCCAGCCCAATATCTAGTATTTCAAAAAATGTGGAAGCCTCTATGCAGAAAATTTTGGCCATAGACACTGATATTGTTAATATCAAAAAAGCAAGGAAACGTTTTTCTGAGCATAAGGTTGCGGCTAAAGACTCTCCTGAAATTCAACCTCTTTCTGAGGAAAGTAATACTTCTAAGAAAACTAAATTACCCATTAAAATTGTTCAATTAAGAGATACTGAGGATGCCATGGGTGACACAGATGATGATATGGATAAGGTAGATCCAGACATATTGATCTGGTCTCGGCCTGCAGAGAAGAGGCGTAAAACTTCTCTTAACGAACTGGGAGAGTCATCTAAGTCTGATGGTACATCTAGCTCATTACTTGATTTGTCTGGTCAATTGATGTTTGATCCTATGCTTATCCGTCATCCTAATTCCACAGAGTGGTCTCCTTATGAACATGTATCTCTTTATGTTTCTAATAAATTACGTCAACCTTTGGACAAACTTTCCCACAGTCATCTGAGCTCGCAATGTCCTAAGGCCTTCCCTGCCTAATAACATTGCCGTTACTGCACCATTGATCCAAACATACTTTTATATTTCGCTAAGTTTGGAAAGGATCCAAAAAATCGAGTGGCTAGAGCCTGGACCAACTTCCAGGATAGATTGTTGGATCTTACGGTCATCTAACCAGAATACTATACTTGGCAGAGGAAGCTAGGATTGAGGGTACTAAAGTGGATCCAATAACTCTGACTAACTGGGCCCAGAGGGCGATATGTCTTCTAGGTAACGCTAATTTGGCAATGTCCCATGAAAGATGAAAGAGCTTACTTCTGAAAAGGGATCCTAAACAGAGTAATTTGGCATCCATAGAAGCGGTTCAGGAGGCTAATGGTTTTCTTTTTGGCGAATCTTTCATCAAAGACCTCAGCAGATATGTGGCAACTTTTAATTCCATTGATAAAGCTCAATCTTCTTTACAAAGAACTTTTAGTTATGAGGTTTTTGGCGGGCAGGAGTTGTTTTGCTGACCACGACTTCTCGAGGGGTTCATTTAACCAATCCAGAGGCTCCTTCGGATGGCAACAAGACTACAAACCTCACTTTTATCCACAGGAGAACCGAGGTTTCAGACAGCATGGTTTCCGAAACAGAGGATTTCGGAACTCAGGTAAGCGACCTTGTTTCTGGCCATCCTCCAGTGGGAGGTCGAATAAGGGAGGTTGATTAAGTTTGTTTTTTCACGCATGGAGAGAGTTAACCTCAGATCCATGGGTTTTTCAGACAGTACAAGGTTATTGCATCGAGCCTTTTACAACTCCAGTTCAGGAGAAGGTTCCTCCCCCCTAAGTTTTCGAAGGAGCAAGAAGACTTACTGTCTCAAGAGATCCAATCCCTCCTTCACAAACAAGCCTTCAGGGTTTGTAAGCACAATGTTCTTGGTCCAAAAGACGAACAAGAAGTTTCGACCAGTAATAAATCTAAGCTCTTTCAACAATTATGTAGTTTATCATCATTTCAAGATGGAGACTATCCTCCATCTCAGAGATTCTTTGTTTGAAAAAGATTGGAGGGTTCGCCTATTCAGGATGCGCATTCTCAATTCCGATTCATCAGTCATTCAGGAAGTTCCTTCAGTTCTAAAGGAAAAATATAGTTTATCAGTTCAAAAGCCGCCTTTTCGGACTCTCTTCAGCTCCTTGGTGTTTCACCAAGATTCTGAAGCCGGTCATTACTCACACGAGAGCCCAGGGCATCAGATTAATAGACTATCTGGAAGATTTCCTTCTTTTACACCAAGACAGAAATGTGCTGATATCACATATAACAAACTTTATCACTCTCCTTCAGAGTCCTCGTTTTCTCATCAACACATACAAATCAATAGTTAATCCGACTTGTCAACTGGAATTTTTAGGTTTCGTAGTAGCTCCGGACAGGTCCATTCTTCAACTCCTACAGGCAAGATTTCTTGCATAAAAAAGGAGATAAGCCAGGTGTTGGGTCAGCCCAACCTGACTCTCAGGCTTTTAGCTCGCATAGTAGGTTTTTGGCGTCTTCGATCCAAGCCATTTTTCCGGGCCCCCTACATTATCGAGCATTGCAAGGACTCAAGATTCGTCATCTTCGAAAGTGTCTCAGTTATGGAGACATCATTCCGTTAGATCAGGTGTCTCGCTCAGAACTCCAGTGGTGGTTAGATCATCTAGAAGCATGGAACGGAAAATAAATCTCCTCTACAGCACCAGATCTAGTATTAGAATCCGATGCAAGTCGTATTGGTTGGGGCGCAAGATGTGGTCAGTTCTCGACAGGCAGTGCATGGTCAAAAAAGGAGTTGTCACTGCACAACAATTGTTTAGAGATGCGTGCAGGTTCCTTTGCGATTCAGGTCTTTGTCAGAAACAAGATAAGTTGTTCCGTTCTTCTCCAAATGGACAATCTATCGGCCGTCTGGCATATAAATCATCTGGGAGGAACAAGATCAAAACCTCTGGCAGAACTAGTCAAAAACTGTTGGGAATTTTGTCTCTAGAGAAAGATTTCTGTCCAAGCACAGCATCTCCCAAGAAATCTGAATACTGTAGCGTACTGGTGTTCCAGACATCTTCGACATTCGAGCGACTGTCGTCTTCATCCATCAGCATGCAGAGATCTTTTTTCCAAATTCGGTCCCTTGTCAATAGACCTTTTTGTCTCTCGATTCAACACCCAGCTTCCTTTTTTATTACAGTTGGAGACCAGATCCTCATGCTCTAGCGACTGATGCTTTTTTTCAGGACTGGTCCAGGCAGGTGAATTATGCTTTCCTCCCTTCATTCTGATATCTTGAGTTATAGCTCAGCTTCGTCGTCAAAAAGCAAATAAATGGTACTGGTTACTCCATTCTGGCAGGGCCAACTTTAGTTCCCAAGCATTTTGGAATTGTCTGTAGATCATCCAATTCTTCTCCCATTATTTCCATCGTTACTTCAGAATCTTCAGGGTTCATTGCACAATCTAGTTCTAAAACAATCCCTCACTGTAGTGGCATGGTTGGTTTCGGGTCTTCCTGGAAAACCCCAGGTATTTTGGCAGAAGCTGCTCAACTCATTCAGCAACCTTGGACCCCGGGGACAACCAAAGCTTACAAAGCAGCATGAAGAGTTTGGAATAGCTGGTGCATGGATAGGGGTGCTGATCCGTTTTCAGCGGATGTGACATGGATCATTAATTTTCTAGCATCTTTAGCATCCCAAGGGAAAGCTTATAGAACGATTAACACATATAGATCAGCAATATCGGCTGAACACGTGAGATTGGATGGAAGACCGGTGGGAGAACACCCATTGATATGTGGTCTGTTAAAGGGAGTAAGATTAGCAAAACCTCCTTTACCAAAATATAATTCTATGGGGGATTTTAATATTATTTTATAGTGTTATCTCAATCAACCTGATAATTATTTTTATTTCTCAAACATTTATCTGCAAAGTTGACTGTTCTTTTATGTCTTGTTTCTTTAAAACCAATTTCTGATGTCAGAGCTTTAGATGTTTTTTCTGCACTATATACCCCTTTTGGTGTATTCTTCCAGATTTGTAGAAGAACAAAAACAAATGTAATGTCTGTATTTTATCCTTATTTTCCGAATCATCCAAAAATATGTGTAGTAGGTTGTTTAAGAGAGTATATTTCAAAGACTAAAGATTTGAGGAAGTCTTCCGTTCCCCGGCTTCTTATTTATTTTAGAGCTCCTCATAATCTGATTTCATCTCCCACTCCAGCTCGTTGGGTCAAATGGATAATGTGTATGGTTGGCGATGATGTTTCAGTTTTTGGTGCCCATTCTACCAGAGTTGCTATGGCATCTAAAGCCTTTTTGGCTGCAGCGGGCTTGGATTACATCCTCAAATCTACGGATTGGAGTAATGTTTCTACTTTTAGAATTTGTTATTGCAGACCTGTTTTTCATGTTGCTAATACAATTGTTACATTGCTTTGAACTAGCATAACAGGAGCCTCTGGGTCTTGTAATATAAAAAGGAGATTTTCTTAGCTTCAGTGAAAGAAAGTCTTGATTTTATTAAAGACAGGGAGGCAAGTATTATCCCTCCACATATGCTCTCTAACCCTCCCTTTGATTTTTTTTTATAGAGTCAGCTGCAGCTTCTAACCAGATGTCTTGAGAGAAAAATGTAAACTTCACGTTCTTGGATCTCACCATATTTCGTCTATGACCAATCTGCCCTGCAAGCAAAGACATATGGATTTTCAAGATGATTTTAATTTTTAATATCCGCATTTTCAGCATGTCCTGGACTATTTAAAAAACTTTTTTTCTCTGCTTTTGGCTCTTTTTATTATGTTTTACAGTTCCAATGTTTCAACTTTCTTTACTGCTTTTGCAAGAAAAGAGGACTTGGGCCCAGCCAAGGTATTATAGGTCTTCCTTGTGATGATTGGTTGTTTCATTCTTTATGACAGCATGTTGTTTTTTCTCTATGGATGCTGGGATTTGTAGTTTTTCTTGTCTGCTTTTTAATAGAAGCAAGAAAAGATGGCATAATACTCGCCTCCTTATTTAATAAAATCAAGACTTTCTTTCACTGAAGCTAAGAAAATCTCCATTCTCACTTGCGAGAGTTTAAACCACTCTGTTCGTAATACAAAACAGAACGACTGTGTGTTACAATCAGAATTGACCAAAGCTTGCAAAGTTATCTTGAAGATTTATTGTGACAAACCCTGGCAAACCCTGTGACACGCTCTTGGCCAGGCACTACGTTCCATCTGATTCCAGTGTTCCAATATTAACACACCAGGAGCATGGTGAAAATGGAGATTTTCTTAGCTTCAGTGAAAGAAAGTCTTGATTTTATTAAAGACAGGGAGGCAAGTATTATCCCTCCACATATGCTCTCTAACCCTCCCTTTGATTTTTTTTATAGAGTCAGCTGCAGCTTCTAACCAGATGTCTTGAGAGAAAAATGTAAACTTCACGTTCTTGGATCTCACCATGTTTCGTCTATGACCAATCTGCCCTGCAAGCAAAGACATATGGATTTTCAAGATGATTTTAATTTTTAATATCCGCATTTTCAGCATGTCCTGGACTATTTAAAAAACTTTTTTTCTCTGCTTTTGGCTCTTTTTATTATGTTTTACAGTTCCAATGTTTCAACTTTCTTTACTGCTTTTGCAAGAAAAGAGGACTTGGGCCCAGCCAAGGTATTATAGGTCTTCCTTGTGATGATTGGTTGTTTCATTCTTTATGACAGCATGTTGTTTTTTCTCTATGGATGCTGGGATTTGTAGTTTTTCTTGTCTGCTTTTTAATAGAAGCAAGAAAAGATGGCATAATACTCGCCTCCTTATTTAATAAAATCAAGACTTTCTTTCACTGAAGCTAAGAAAATCTCCATTCTCACTTGCGAGAGTTTAAACCACTCTGTCCGTAATACAAAACAGAACGACTGTGTGTTACAATCAGAATTGACCAAAGCTTGCAAAGTTATCTTGAAGATTTATTGTGACAAACCCTGGCAAACCCTGTGACACGCTCTTGGCCAGGCACTACGTTCCATCTGATTCCAGTGTTCCAATATTAACACACCAGGAGCATGGTGAAAATGGAGATTTTCTTAGCTTCAGTGAAAGAAAGTCTTGATTTTATTAAAGACAGGGAGGCAAGTATTATCCCTCCACATATGCTCTCTAACCCTCCCTTTGATTTTTTTTATAGAGTCAGCTGCAGCTTCTAACCAGATGTCTTGAGAGAAAAATGTAAACTTCATGTTCTTGGATCTCACCATGTTTCGTCTATGACCAATCTGCCCTGCAAGCAAAGACATATGGATTTTCAAAATGATTTTAATTTTTAATATCCGCATTTTCAGCATGTCCTGGACTATTTAAAAAACTTTTTTGCTCTGCTTTTGGCTCTTTTTATTATGTTTTACAGTTCCAATGTTTCAACTTTCTTTACTGCTTTTGCAAGAAAAGAGGACTTGGGCCCAGCCAAGGTATTATAGGTCTTCCTTGTGATGATTGGTTGTTTCATTCTTTATGACAGCATGCTGTTTTTTCTCTATGCATGCTGGGAGTTGTAGTTTTTCTTGGCTGCTGTTTAATAGAAGCAAGAAAAGGGGAGAATTCTCGCCTCCTTATTTTTTAAAATCCAGACTTTCTTTCACTGAAGCTAAGAAAATCTCCATTCTCACTTGCGAGAGTTTAAACCTCTCTGTTCGTAATACAAAACAGAACGCATTGACTGTGTGTTACAATCAGAATTGACCAAAGCTTGCAAAGTTATCTTGAAGATTTATTGTGACAAACCCTGGCAAAAACCCTGTGACACGCTCTTGGCCAGGCACTACGTTCCATCTGATTCCAGTGTTCCAATATTAACACACCAGGAGCATGATGACAAGGGAAATCAATCACAGAAACATTGTAAATAGTTTAAAGTTACAATATAGTGCAATAAACGACTGATCAACCTACACTATCGAGCACAGAGCACATACTTGAACTGGCCGACGAAGAGCTCAGTATAGAAACAAGAAGGACTCAGAAACCTCTGAAATGCAGTCCCTAAAGACCTAATCCATCCATTTGGTAATATGTCATTTGAGTCTCCAGCTGGGCATATAACAAAGGCCTAATTTAAGGGGCCATTTGGCCTCCTTTTGTTTGAGTATCCTGGCCGGGAGCTGTCTGTAGCTTAACACCTAGATGTAAATGCAGTGGAAGGGAAACAAAAGCCACAGCTTGTTAGCACTTCGCAGGTACTTAAGAGAGGCACAATTTTGAGTTTGTTCAGACCCTGTATATATGAGAGATGCAGGTACTGTAGGAATGTCAGATGTGTTGCTCTGTCCTAGTATTTACACAAAATATCAAATTTAATTCCAGTATTTTTTTATTTCTTTAATAGCAGTATTCATACCAATGCAGGGTGTCCGAGCACTTTACATACACATACACATTATATTGACAATAAATCATACAAGTTTGTAAATCAATGTACAGGATATGTTACATAGAACAATGAGGGTTACAAGGTGTGGGAGTCACATATAATCATTCATAGCTCACTGTGCTATATTAGAAGGATTGCATTGCAACTTCAAGTAACAAAAGGATCTCTGTGTTAAAAGAAGTAACCTTTTAAAAAGGGCCCAGTCTCCATTACACAAGTGGAAATGGAAAGCCAGGAGAAAGTTAAGAGCCAGCAAATGCATAAGGAATTGTACACATGTCCTAAGGTGGGAAAAAAGAATACACCAAAAAACAGGAACACAAGCTACTGAGATGGAGTATAAGCAAGCCAACCAAGATCAGAAGCATCTTACCTGGAATCTAAAACAAAGGCTCATAGAAGACGAATGGATCAAAATTTACGACCTGTGTAAAAATAATAAATTGAAGCAATTCTGGGACTATATAGTCAATCTAGAGAATGAAAAGATAGATCGGCGGAATACAGTAATAGCGGAAGCATGGCAAGAGCAAGATATACACAACCGATCCAAGGGCATTGTCACAAGGGGCTAGGGAGACAACGCAGGCTGGTAAGCAAAGAGCTCCCAAAGCCTGAAGACACAGGGGCACAGGAACAGCACGCTTTGGAGAAAATCCTATAAAAGAGAAGAAAAGTTGGGGCACCAGGACCAGACAGCCTCCCAGGCGGAATGTTCAAAGAAGGCCTGGCGTACTGGTCAAAGACATTATCTATTCTTTACATAGAATATAGGGCTATGGCAGATGTACCCGACTCCTGAAGAGGCTCTATGTTGCAACCGATATATAAGGAAAGTGACAAAACCGACCCTAAAAATTACAGGCCAATAGCCTTATTGAAGAAAAAAGGAAAAACATGCGCCAGTTCCCTTCTAAATGAGCTAAATGACTGGATCAAGGGAAACAACATCTTATCATTCTACCAAACAGGGTTAAGAAAGGGGGGCAACATAGTAGCATTATCATACCTGGGTCTGCAGGCGAACACCAATAACATGCTTTGTGGGCTGTCCATAAATAACCTTAAGTGTATTACACGCTGATAAATGTAGGAATAGGGCACATAAGATAGGGTACACATACCCATACTAACCTACTGGTATCCAACAAATTACACATCTAGCACTGCACTTTGCAATTTGTACTTTTTTATGGCAGATGCCAATATGCCTAAAATAATTATGAATCTTTTTCGAATAAGCATCCAGCTTTCATTTAGATTACACATCAGTGACATTTTCAGAGATGTTTTAACGGATGGCCAAAGTGGGCTCCTGACCAGGGCCTCTTACGGTCAGGGGGCCCCTGACAGAGCCAGCTCTGTTCTGCAGAGTTCTTCCCTAATGACCTTTAAAAATCCTTAAACAGTTGTTTTAAGTACTGTTTTCCTTTCATTTATTTTTAACATGGGTGATATGTGAGAGTCCATTAGAGACTTTATGCAGAGACATGCTGTTTTATGTTTCATGCAACATCCGTAATAAAAAGGTTCTTCTAGATCAAAACAGGACCTCACCTATGAGAAATGGAAGGGTATCACAGAGATTATTTGAAGTAATATTAGTGTGCAGCTGCTATGTTACAATATTGAAAACACACATCAGTATCCCTGAATATAAATGTTATGTAATGTTGTTATGTTGTAAATGTAAATTTACATTTACAACATTTACATTTACAATATTGAAAATACACGTCAGTATCCCTGAATATAAATGTTAGATGTAAACACATTTAGAATTTGACAAGTGTGTCTGTACACTGTCAGTGACCTGAGCAAAGATGGTTGAGAGTTGAAATTAAATGAAATGAATTCGTACTTGTATAGCGCACTTATACCCTGAGGTGTCTTGGCGCTGTACGCATACCGCTGTGGAACCCTTCCTGGCTTTTCCCTGTGAAATGCCCACTCCTAGGCACCCCCAAGGTGAAGCCAGGCATCCCAGCGCTGTTGGGGCCGTTGTGGAGATTAAGCAAGCTATTGCCCAGAGTTGCAGAGTGGGACCCATGATTAGAATAGGCACCGAGGCGAGAATTATCAGGTCTGAGGAAATTGAGCCCAAGACCCGCCGAGGCGGGAATTGAACCCTGGTCCTGGGCCAGACCTCTGCATTAGGGTCTGCCGCTCTAACCATTGAGCCACACTTCAGAGAGTTGCAACTGGATCATAAATTCAAAGCTGTTCCGAACAGGGGCACCCAAAATAAGTTTGGCCCAGGGCCTCCAAAATCCTTAAACGGTCCCTGGACATTTTATAAATTACACACTTAGCCCCACCGCCCTAGGGACATAAAAGTTAGGGCCCAGCGACATCTCAGATGTCTTCAACTCTACAAGACCTGAGCTGAGCTGAAGTTCCGCAGAGCAATAAGCTAGCACGCACAATATTCAGGTATGAATTCATTTCAACATGTCTGGGAGATAACTCTTGATCTAGGAAATGTTATTTTTATGGGTCTTGTTTTAACACAGTGTTTTTATAGAAATGTCCCAGTTATTTGTCCTATTTATATGATTATTAGTAATTACATAATACATTTTTGATTGATTGATTGAGCAGTAACCTACTTACCCATCTACATAAAATGAAAAGCAGTTATCCGCAGGTTACATGATGTGCTTTGCAGGAGACACCTTAACCCTGTATGCTACTTTGAGTTAAAACTGGGACTAGACAAAACACAGATCTTTCTAGCAAATGTGGTAACCACCAAAGTTATCTTACCATTATTACAACACCTTCAGATTTACTGGAAACACAAACATCTCTGCAGCAGATGTCTCAACCTCATAAGATATTTTAAAATTCAGACTTTTTGCAGCTAAGTAGAACATATTTACTGTCACACGTCTTCTTGCTGCCAATTTCTTTGTGGAAGAGATTTTCTTTTTAATGTGTAAGTTGAGGCCCCGATTTGGCATATGGGTTGTATCATTTTAATGGCACAACCCGGATGTAAAATCTAATTTGGGATCGCCAGTGCTACACAAATCCCGTTTGTGTGGCTTAGTTAAAAAAAAAACTAACACAAGCAAGCACATTGCCCTTCCTTGCGTTACCTTGCGACAAGTAGGGGTTGCATGGGTGGTGCTTGGACATTCCCGTGCATCCACCCATGTATTTTGACGCAAACCCATATTTACAAAGACCTGTAGACATAGGTTTGCACCAAACTGATGAGTCTACCTGAGGCTGGCATAAAGAGAAGAAAAATATCTATGTTGCCTTCTTATTTCCTCTTTGCATATATGCTTCAGCACAAAAGCAAAGAGGAAATTGCCTCATAGGATAGTTTTTACGTGGCTTTGTAAACATTTATTTTTAAAACTGTCAGGTAGGCATGACACGGGTGGTGCATGGGCGTTCCCGAACATCCACCCATGTATTTTGTAAACAAATAATATACAAAGTATTCGCAAGGCAGGCATATTTGCTTTACCTGGCTCAGCTCTTGAGTCTCACTTCTTTGTGGTTATTACCCATTTCTGTGAGGTGATATTCCCGATAGGCCCCGCTAGTGAGTTGAAGTCTTAGAAAGAAGTCATCGAAAGTCAAAGTGCCTCCGCCCGTAGCATGTCAGTCAGAGCAAGTTGCCCCCTAGGTCTGGCGGCATGAGGTTAGAGTTTGTCTGGCCGGCAGAAGCCACATGAAAGTCAAGTGCCTCCTATATGTGGCCTAGATTCTTATTATACATGGTCCAACATTACAGCCTATTAAATCAAACACTTGAGAGAGATTTTTCTAGAATCATACAATTTGGCCAAGCTAGAAAGCCTGGATCAATCACAGGCTTTATGCTTTTGCATAGTTTGTTTCAGCCATTAGATGGACATCTCTTTATTTCTACAGTTTTACTTCAAAGGCTAATGCTTTGTCTTTAATTCTTGGCACAAGAGGTTGGAGCATGGATGGCAAGCAGATGCCACAACTGCATTCTTCACTTCAAATAAGGACTGCCTTCGATAATCCTGCTTGTTCCTCCAGAAGTATCTAAATCCGTCACACCACAACAAAAGATAATTTCCAAACATTTGTAATTATGTGCTTTGTTTACCAGTTTCAGTCGCTAAATCTTGAAGAGCTGTTGCCCTTGAAAGGAAAAAAAGTTGCTCTTTTGTAGCTCTGGAAATTTGAGGGCCCTGGATATGGCTGTGTTAAATGTTGCCAAGTTGTTACACTGCCAGGTTATGGGTGGTCTTTTGTTTTGCCCTTCTCACACCTACCTATTGCAGCAATGCTGCAAATTTTGCAATGAACTGGATTATAACACAATAACACAGGGTAGCTTTGTTGGTATGCTGCTCTTTTGGCAAACTGATGTAATTTAGAGTTATGCTATGTATTACATGAAAGATTGTGTGTACTTACTGCTCATAGTTTGCAGTGTCTCTTGCTGTTCCCAGATCTCCCCACTTGGGTCGTTTTTCTATGCAAACTAGAAAAAGTTCCTTCTGTTTTTTTATTTTATTTTCAAAGTGCAAAAATTCGTGCATATATTACTGAGCAAAAAAAACAATTTTAAAGGTAGCCCCCCCCCCCCCATATTACATGAATTACATTAAGGGATTTGGGGAAAAAAGGGCACAGATATCCAATAATAAAAAACAAATAGGGAAGTCGGAAGAGAGAAAAAAAAAAAAAGAGAGAAAAAGGATAAGCATGAACAATAACACAAAGTGAATATATATTCCTGTATGTGACAATTTCTGTAGAGAAAAAAAAAAAAGAAAAGAGTTTCTTTTCTTTCTTTTTTTTTTTCCTCCCCTCCTTAATTAAAAAAAAAACAGGAGCAGTAGCAGAGATACACTTTTTACTCCGCCGGAGTAAGCCAGTCAGTGAGTTTTCCCAAAACCTCTAGACCCTTCTTCCGGCCCCTACGTCCCTTCCTAGCATAGACTGCTCTTTCAAGATGGTATGTAGCTACAAATCGTGCGAGCCATTGTGAATAGGAGGGAGACTCTGAATCTAGCCAGGCTGTAGCAACGCAGATTCTCCAGACGGCCATGGCTAGAAAAATGATTCCCTCCCTTTCAATGTGTGGAGTTTCTGCTTGCGTTCCTAGCATGATAATGGTAGGATTTTGGGTGATTAGGTTGAGAAGAGATTTGTCTTAAACACCCCTGTATTCGGGTCAGGATGGGTATGAGCTTTGGACAGGAAGCAAAAATATGTACAGAGTCAGCGCCAAATACAGCGCATCTAGGGCAAAGAGTGCCTTGGCCTGTCCTCCATTTCGCAATTTTGTTTGGAGTGAAGTACAAAAAGAAAATTGTTTTGAAGTACTGTGCTTGTAGTTTTGCAGAGAGCAGGATGTTTTGAGACAGGGCAAGAGAGTTAAAAAAAACGTTTTGAGGGACTCCAAGTTTGCCGTGCCACTTGTCTGCGACGTTTTGGAGGTCGTCCGGCATCTGATTATTTAGAATATTGTAGAGAAAACCAATTTGAGGAGTCAGTGGTTTCCGCAGCCCGTGAATCCTGAGGCGCCCCCAACCTTTCGAGAGAGAAAGTTGTGGATAGACAGGTATTTAAAAGCATCTTCTCTCTTAAGGTTGTGCTTAATTAGGAGATCAGAGAAGGGAATAACTCCCTCGTTAGTGATTAAGTCCCCCAATTTAGTGATGCCTGCTCTGTACCAATCAGAGAAGTAGGCTTTCCCAAAAATATCTGGAAGGTAGGTGTTGTTTAAGATGGGAGAATAGAAGTTAAACCTGCCTATACCCAGGCTTCTGCGAATATTTTGGAAAACCTTAAATGAGTTAAGCAGGGTTTTAAATCGGGCCCTTTTAAAGTATCCAAAGGTGGTTTCTCGTAATAGACATCCCCAGGTGTTTTCCCCACCAGCAGTTGGAATGGAGAAGGCAGTGCTATCAATTGGGAGTTGGGTTGGTCTTTAAATAGTTCAGAGCTATATTGCATGACAGAGGCCCAATAGTACAAAGTAATATTAGGGAAGGCCCAGCCGCCCCGATCTTTTGGTAGACATAATTGTCTGAGAGCCCTCCTGGGTTGTGAATACGACCAAATAAATTGTGTGTAGATGTGCTCGAATTTCATGAGGCTGGCTTTATTCAACTCTAGGGGGATTGTGCGGAAAAAGTATAGCAATTTAGGAAAAAAAGTCATTTTGATGACATTACACCTGCCAACTAAGGTGAGATGAAGGTTGTTAATTTGTTTCAGTGCTTTTTTAGTTTGCGTAGCGAGCGGTAGTAGGTTGTTGGTGACAACTTCGTCCAGGTTAGAGGACACATAGACTCCTAGGTATTTGGCTTTAGGGACTATTCTGTAATCGGCCAAGGTGATTTTACTGTTAACTATTATCTGAGTCTTATTTTTATTAAGGGCGTAGCCAGATATTTTGCCAAATTTACTTGCTTCTAATTCCAGGCACGTTATGGTATTTAGAGGATCTGGTGAAGTTATGGCCAGATCGTCTGCATAGGCTAAGATTTTAGTGGAACATCCTTGGAAGTCGACTGGTAAGATATATTGACTGTTTTCAATATGTTTGATAAAAGGGTCCAGGTATAGAGCAAAAAGCAGAGGGGAACAGGGGCACCCCTGCCTTGTGCCACGGGAGATCTGAAATTGTCCAGTTAATTGACCATTTATTGTGACGCAAGCGGAGGGTTTTAAATATAGCGATTGCACTGCTCGAATCAGGTTTGTCCCGAATCTCATCCTATGCAACACCGCCCACAGGTGTTTCCAGGAGACCCGGTCAAACGCCTTTTCGGCATCAAGTAGTATTAAAGACATGGGGTCCCCTGCTACCTGTGTGGCGTCAAACATGGTGATAACTCTTCTGACGTGTTCAGTTGTGCCCTTTTTTGGGATGAACCCATGTTGGTATTTTGAGACAAGGGATTCCACAACCGAAGAGATGCGGTTTGCCAGTATTTTGGAGAAGAGCTTGGAGTCGGTATTAATAAGTGTAATTGGTCGGTATGAACTCATATCCAAGGGAGATTTATCTTTTTTGGGGAATATTGCTATCCTGGCATTCGACCATGAAGGAGGAGGTGCACCCCCGCTGAAAATAGATGTCATTAATTCTGTTATTATTTTTTGGAGTTGAGGTGCAAAGACCTTATAAAACTCTATGGGGATGCAGTCCACCCCAGCCGCTTTCCCATCAGGAAGAGAATTAAGGGATACCCGGATCTCATCCCAGGTAGGAATTAGATCTAAGGCCTCACTGGAGTCAGCAGTGAGTGTTTGTAAACATCCGTAGGACAGTGGATAGGGGCCAGACCACCCTCCTGGTCCTTTTGGATCTGACCGCGGCCTTCGACACCCTCTCCCCCTCAGTACTTACATCACGCCTGAGGGACGTGGGGGTGGGGGGGGCAGCTTTGGATCTACTGACCTCCTTCCTTGCTGGGAGGGAGCAAAGAGTCAAACTGGGTGAGTTCCTATCTCCATCCCGACCTGTGCTATGTGGGGTCCCTCAAGGGTCGGCTCTTAGCCCGACCCTGTTTAATATCTATGTGACCCCACTGGCCAGACTCATAAGATCTTTCGGGATGGAGGTAGTTTCCTATGCTGACGACACCCAAATTCTCGTCTCTCTCTCCCATTCAGACGTGCAGACCGCCTCCAAGTTTAGATCTTGTATGGAGGCGGTTGGTCACTGGATGATTCAGAACTCTCTTAAACTGAATGGGGAGAAGACGGAGGTGATGGTGTTCGGAGGGAACAATAACATCTGGTCAGCCAGCTGGTGGCCCAATTCGCTTGGAGCATGCCCTTCCCCCACAACATCTGCCAAGAATTTGGGGGTGATGATAGACCCAGCCCTGGATATGAATGGACAGGTGAGCAGAACCATCTCCACCTGTTGGGGCCTAATCCACACCTTGCGAAGGATTAGGAAATATCTTTCGTTACAATCCATAAAACAGGTAGCTGTGGCATTAATAGGCTCACGGCTAGACTACTGTAACGCGCTGTATGCGGGGATAAAAAAAGAGCCTCCTGCAGCGCTTACAGGTGGTTCAAAATGCCACAGCAAGATTTGTTTTGGATGTTCTCAGACGTACTTCGGCTACGTTAGCCAGGAAAACACTGCACTGGCTTCCGGTAGAACACCGAGTACGGTTCAAGGTCTTGTGTATGACATACAGAGTCATCACAAAAAACAGTGACTCGGGAATAAGCTCCATCATCTCCAACTATATCCCTGGAAGGAACTTGCGTTCCTCCGGGAAACTGCTTCTCTCAGCCCCTCGCATAAGAAGAGCCAAATGGGGTGGCAGGGCCTTCTCCACCCTTGCCCCTAAATGGTGGAACGAACTCCCTTTGGATCTCAGGTCCCTGCCCTCGTTGCAGACATTTCGTAGTGCACTTAAAACTCGCCTCTTCCTGCAAGCTTATGTGTAATGGTTGAATGGTTCTACTTTCTGATTTTATGGTTAGGCGCCTTGATACCTTCGGGTTATTGTTTTTTTTGCGCGTTATAAATTATTTTCAATCAATCAATCAAACAATCCCAGTAAGGTACCTAGTAATGTCATTATTAAGAGAATCCGCCGAGTCTTTATTCTCTTCTGAGTAAAGATTGGCATAATACTCCTGAAAGCCCTTTCTTATCCGTTCAGAGTCATTTGTCTCTTCTCCTGACTGGAGCTTAATTGCATGTATCTCATTGTGTGAGACCTGCTGTCGTGTCCTCACTGCCAGATGATGTCCGATGCGGTCGCTGCACTCGTAGTTTTTTTGCTGTGTGCTTACCCATTTAGCAGCGGCTTTTTCAGTGAATATAGCTCCTATTTTTGACCTAGCTAGGACCACCTCGTCTTGAATGTTCTCAATGCTCAGCCCTGCTTGAATGGCTTGGGTTAGCTTAATTTCAGCCTCCTTGAGCTTTCCCTGAAGATTAATTATAGTGAGCCTCTCCTTCTTATTTCTACCTGCTGAGAAGCCAAGTGTTTCTCCCCGAATGCCGGCTTTTAGTGTATCCCATACAATTGGCAACGAGGCTGACCCCAAGTTCATATCTAGGAAGTCCTGTAACCAGACCCGCATGTGCGTTTAGTATACTGGGTCTTGGAGTAGAGCTTTCTCGAAGCTCCAGGAAAAGGGTATTCTTGGATTTCCCAGCCCCTTAATATTAAGAATAAGGGGGTTGTGGTCGGACAAGAAACGTGGAGCAGTCTCGATGGTGCTATTATTAATAAGGGCAGAGGAGATAAAGAAGTAATCTAGCCTGACAAGAGTGCGATGAGGGGCGGAGAAAAAGGTGTAACAAGGGAGTGCGGGATTTAGACAGGCCCATACATCTTTTAGCCCGTGTGTTACAGCCAAATTGCTCAGGGCCTGAAATACCAGTGGTTTCCTGCCGGTATACCTCCAGTTATTGACAGTTGCCCATTTACTGGGCAGGTGTAGGTTGAGATCTCCACAAAGAATTATAGGGGTGGGCCAGTGGGCTAATTCTCCTGAAATGTAGTTAATGACTCCCGGGTCATCAGTATTGCTGCCATAAATAGAGCACAAAGTGAAGGGAGCGCTGCCAGGGAGAAGGCACTCAGTTATAACCCACCTGCCCAGTGTGTCTACTTTAGTCCGGGGGGTGTTAAGAGGGAGACTTTTTTCTGCCAAAATGGCAACCCCTCTAGTTTTGGAGCCTTGAGTGGTTGCTCCCAGGACTTTAAATCCCAGAGAATCCAGCGATTGCTTCTGTGTGCCTTCAATGTGGGTCTCTTGTAAGCAATGAATATCCCCCCTCAAAGTTCTGAGCCCCTGAGAGACTTTTTGCCGTTTAGAGCGATCATTCAATCCGCAAATATTCACACAAACAATTCTTAAGGTGTCACCATTATTAGCCATAGGGAAGGGGTTGTAGGGACCTTCCGTACCGTGCATAAGAATTAACAAAAGAAAGGAAAAGAAAATATTTTAAGAAAAGGAAAATACATTCAATTATCATGTGTAGGTGCCTGTGTATTAGAAAAACAGAAAAACATTGCGCCAAATTTCTGAGCCACGTTTCCCCCCAAAAAAGCAAGGTTAAACCCCCCTCCACCCCCCCCCCTTCTTGAGCAATCAGGGAAACCCTGAATGATGGAAGTCTACATGAGTCCCGGCCGTCTGTCACGCCGGAGTAATTCAGGAAGCATACGTCCAGTTTTAGATTCTCTCTCTGAGCGAATCAGCCTCCAAAAATAGTTACTGCGTAAGGCCTTAATAATATAAACATAATAGTGCTAAATGATAAAAGAAAGTGAGTGACAGGAAGCCAGAGACCAGAGCGGAGATAAGAAGAGATAGGTAGAGAGAAAGAAAAGAAAAAAAGCAACAAAATACGGAGCGGGTATTATTAGTCAAGTCAAGTCAAGTCTTAGATCATCTGCTGTTGCCTTTGCTCTTTGTCTCGGATAAGTATTCCCCAGCTTTTATTTCCGACAAAAAGATCTTAGTGTTTCCTTTATAGACAACTTTGAGTCTAGCAGGGTTCATCAGGTATACCTCAGTGCCTTGCTGCTGAAATGGTAGGATTAATTGTCTTAAACGCCATCTGCGTTCCACTGTCTGGTGACAGAAGTCTGGCTTGGCGAAGAAGGTTATACCATTGGCACCTTTTTTGGAGTTAAAACGGGCCTTGTCGTAGATCATCTCCCTGAGAAGAAAGTTTCCGAAGTATACCAAGAACACTCTTGGGTGCCCACCAGAATTGTGTCGCTTTAGGTGGAAGGGGAAGCGGTGAGCCCTCTGTACCTCGTAATTCCAATCCCACCCGGTCTCCTCTGGGAAGGACTCCTGTAGCAGCTTGACAATGAAGCGCCTTGGGTCATCCCCCTCCTTCCCTTCAGGAATGCCTAGAAAGCGCAAGTTGTTTCGACGCTGGCGATTTTCCTGGTCCTCCATCTTGGTCATTAGATCCACCATGCAGGCAGTGTTGGATTCTCCGACCTGTTTTGCAGCCAGGCTTTCTGTCTCTAGATGCTCGGTGCGTGCTTCTACCATTGTTACATGGTCATTCATCTCAGAGCAAGTTTTATTTAAACGCCTTAGCCCACCTTGAAGTTTCTTAGCTGTGTTTTTAGCAGCCCGATTATCAGTTCTGACCTCTTCATGGAACTCCTTTATGGAGGCTAAGATAGAGGCTAGCGAGGGTTCAGAGTGTTCAGCCAGTAAGTTTTTGGCGCTCCCCCACTGGGTAGAATTGTGGTCGTCCTCCTCAGCTGGATAAGACATTTGGGAGTCAGAGTAATCCCATTTTAGCTGACTGCGTCGCTTGTTCCTGCTGCTGGGTTTTTTGGACCTCTGAATGGTGTCTGTATCTTTGTGCGAGACCTCGCTGTCTCCCTCGCTAGCCCCTTCAGTCAAATCAGTCGCTTCTTCGCTGGAAGAGGAGGGGGTGCCGTCAGAGACAGAGTAGAAGTCCTCTAGTCCTGCTTCGGGTGTCCAGGGGGTTTGAGCAGTAGAAGGCACCACCAAGTTTTGTATAACTTTGCTGATCTCCTTAGAGTCGCTTGGAGTCACTAGGTTAGAGGCACTGTGTGGTTGCTCAAGGGGGTGCTCACTGGAAGGTTGCTCTGATAGAGAGAGGAGCTCTGGTGACACGGAGATCTGGGCAGGGGCTGGGACCAGGACCGGGCTCAGGGCCATGGCGACACCTGGAGGCTCTGCTGACAAGCGCACGGATGTCTCACTGAGGCTTTCTGCAGGAGCACCCCCCTCTGTCTGGGCAATTGGTTGTGATTTGTCAGTCTTTCTCAGACCCAAAAATATCTTCGCGGGGGGAAGGTGTGTAGTATCAAGAGTTTTTAAGGTCCTTGCCCCCCTTCCCCCCCCTGCCTTAGCTGCCGGCTTCCCCAGAGCTTTAAGCCCAACACTGACCTCCATTTTCAGGCTGGCTGCGCCTCCCCGGGCTCCTCCTGAGGTGGCGGCTCCTACAGCAGCAATCGCTGAGTTCCTTGAGGTTTGTGCCTCACTGGTGGTGATCGGAGTTCTAGTTTTGGAGCCTTTCCGTGCTCCTCTGGCGTTCATGCCGCTCCGATGCAAGTGTCCTCGGTAAACAGATCCGCTGTTGCCTCTCACCGGGAGCTCCGCCGGCGTTACAGCGGGGAAGAAGCTGTTAGCTGGAAGAAGCCCTCTCGGGACCGCACAAGCTTGTGATCCAGCGATTACAAAAGTGAAGAGTAATAGGGCTTTTAGCACGGCGCTGCAAGTCTCGAAGCTGCCAGAAATCGGAGTTGGAGCTGTGATTATCCAGCACCTCCGGGGTCTCCTGTGAGTCGGGAATCTTGAGTAATAATAGCGCGTCTGACTTCGTCGGGTCAGGTCTGCCGCTGCCTCGCTCTGCATCGCTCTAGCATCCGTCAGGCTGGCGCAGGGCGGCTGGCCGAGTGCTATGCTTCCGGCGTGGACAGCCGAATGGCAGCAGACTCACACAGACTCCATCTTGCTCTCCTTAGTGAAAAACCATCGAAAAAGTTCCTTCTGAAGGCTAATATTTTCTTGAAAGCTCAAGTTGGGACTGGAATTGCATATGCCTTTTTCTTGTTAGTTACCTTTGTCACCAATTCCTTCTCACCTTTGGATACTGGATGCCTTACACTTATTTTAATGTGGAGATGATACATCTTAATGTGAAATGTATGGTCCACTCTTGCAATGGTGAATGTAAAGGTGGTTTAGAAATAGTTATGTCAACTATAAGAACATGAGATGTCTGCAGCTCAATGTGGAAGTGCCATTTTGGGGGGGGGGGCAGTGTGTAATTTGTAAAATCATACATGCAGAGCCTCAAACCTTTTCTTAGGGTTCTATTGCGAAATGCCATAACCTTTTTTTTCTTTCACTACTCCACACTTCCTTATTCTTGCCGGATCTTTTCTCATCGTCTTTTCTGCCTGCGGCATTGTTTTCCAATCTCTTTTTCTCCTTTCTTCCCTTTTTGTCTTTCTATCTTGCTTTGGTCATGGTCTGTTGGTGATCCACCTACTTCAAAATGGAAACGAGATTTGCACTCACTGTTACTCATTGAATCATTTTCAGAACTTTCTTCATCTTTAGCCATTCACCTCGTCCATAAGAAGGTCATCGGCTTTCTTCCTCAAATGAACTAAGTGGGGCTTTTATCTTTCTGAAAAAAGGATAAGTGATCTCCTCAGCTACGGGTCTTCCTCAGGACAGGGATAAGGGAACATAAGTTCAAGGATGTAGCGCCCAGCGATAGGGTGGGCAACCCGGCAATGGTGTGCCATAACCCACAATGTCAGAGTCAATATCAAAACTGGCCGTAATGAAAACGTCCAAGGAAAGGGGTGAATCCCTTGACAACCGCTGTAGTTTAGCGGGGAGAGACTTTCTCAAGTGAAAATGGTTTGAAGTACCAAGATTCGTGCACATTATTCCTTCATTAGATCAAAGCGTGTCCTCTTCCATCAAAATCCGTCATGCAACCTTTTTTTGACGGAAGAGGACGCGCTTTGATCCTGAGGAAGACCCGTAGCTGAGGAGATCACTTACCTTTTTTGCGTCTGGGTCGAAACTTCGACGAGTCCCCCCCCCATTGGGCCTGTACTCTATGTACCCCACCACTCTACCATAGTCACAGATGAAGTATCACGGTGATTAGACTAAAGAAAAATAACGACTAGGATTTGAATGACAGTAGGGGCAGGCCTGCTAATCCTAAGGACTTTGGCCGTAGCAGATATTATACATTGAAGAAAATATTGTGTTTTCAATTATCTCTGACTCTCTTTCTTTCACGTGAGCACCAACTCTTCACTTTTCTTTGCATTTCCTGGTAATAACCCCCTTTTCTTTAAGTTAATTGAATGCTCTGAATTGAACTATGGATAATTGCCTACGAATAAATTAAATGTTGTTTCGGCATAACTAGACCTATACCAGTGGGTACCGTTTCATTTGGAATGTATTTTGGCTGTGTTCTTCTTTTCTATTTCAGGATTTAATCATTTATAAATAAGAAACGTTATCAACATTGATTCTAATATTTATTATTATTGTCCAGGACCTATTGTTTTCAGTACCAATTGATACCCAGGTCCTTTGACATTTTTCTGGGACACCCCATTTATATTAATGGTAAAGAAGTTAATCGCCTGGACTTTGGATAGAAAGATATTTAGTGACAGGCTGACAATAAATCCGAGGTGTAGAAAATTACTGCCCCCTTGATGTCCATTCATATGACCGCATTAGTGGTGTTCCAGCACCACTGAGCATTCTCTATTTTCTACGACTTTGTTTTATTCGTAAATCTACTATTATTTTAGCATATTCCATATGTTTACCATGCCTAGCAGTAGAGGCAGCATCTTTGAGCTATAAACACACCATGGTATAAAAAGCTGTGAGGTAAGTGGAATTTTCTGACAGCAGGTGTTACATCCTGACTCAAAGAATCTGAGTTCTCCATTGGCCTTTTTTGGCGATCACTATCAGAGCTAACCACTTGCAACACCCTCGATATTGTCTTCCTCGAGAGTTACTTGCACAATGTTTCACTAATCGCTAGTGGCATATCCCTTACTTTGCTCACTCTTGGCATTGCACTAAACTTAAGAACTATGTGAGGAAACCCATTAGTAATGTTAATCCTTTTTGAAACACTTCAGAAAAAATATTTGCCTAGTCATAGGTCTTAATTTCATTTACCTTGGCGTCATCAACCCCAAGAAATGTGTCTGGGTGAATAGGATCAAGTCACATCAGCTGTTCTGCTGTTGTGGCCATTGCAACAAAGAAGATACATTTTTGGCGGCATACACTTTGGAATGAACACCAACCCCTTTAAAATTCTAACATTGCCTCAAAATATCCCTTTCCTTGATGTGCTTCTTCCCACAAGCCACAAGTTTCATGTCATTCAGCTTATATCCTTCTAACATAGTAATTTTTCTCAACAAGGAATCAACCATTAGTCTTACATTCCTGCCACCCATATTCATTGTGTAATAGGGGTTATCCTATTTTTTGTACCTCCCCGCTCACTAATCTGTAAAATAAATTCTTCAGTGACCCCATAATCATTGTTGTCGGTAAAAGCATTCCCTCTCCCTCTTGCTTTCCTATATTTCCCATTTATTTGAACTATGTTCTTTTTGCATATCACCTTTTTTTGTTTAATATTTTTATTTTCTTCTCAACAAAACAATTGGGACAGCTTCTTAAAATGTCCTTTCTGTTTTTCACATCATATACAAACAAGTCAGCGGGTACAGAATAGTCACAATCGGTCCAAAGCTTCCCGGGAAAAAAACATAATTAGTAACATGATAGAGCACATCATAACCCATTCTAGCGTGGCTCCTGCAAGTAATCAGTCTAAGTCCTCATCGTCCCCAGTGGTACGCGGCGGCTCACAAATACAACCTCTGAATTTGTTCCAGGCCCCCCAGATTCCCTCCCACTTTCTCGGGCAACCACTATGGATGAAGACAGCCCTCTCTGCTACCATCGTCTCATCCATATCTTTGCACCATTTGTTGAGCGCCGGGGAAACCGCCGATCCCCACAGCATAGCAATATTGCGCTTTGCTATCATCATGCCCAACATTACCCAGTCCAGCTGGCGATGGTTCAAGTCGTTAGGCTCCCACACGTTCAGCGGCGAGGCTCCGGCAACAAGGAGATACCAATCGTTTGGGAAATAGTGCGCATTACTGCTGTCCAGTACATTGTCATGTGTCTACAGTCCCAAATGGTATGAAAGAACGTTCCTTCCTCCCCACAGCCACGAAGACAGAACTTATGCATAGCCTTACCTATTTTGTACAGGGTCGTTCTCGTGAAATATGTGCGGTGCAATGTCTTTAGTTGCACCAGCTTTAACCTGGAGGGGATAGCGGTTTCACATGGTGAGGCGAGGGTCTCCTGCCATTCGGAGTCGTCAAAAGGGCCCACCTCTCCAGCCCAGTTCAGTTTCAATGTTGACATTACATCCGTAAGATTATTAATGAGTTTCCTATAAGTAAAGGAGGTGGCCTTATCTGTCATGTGGTCTGTCAGAAGCCTGTCTTCAAGCGGAGACGACTCCTGCAGGACAATGCCCAGTGGTATAACCGAGTGTAACGCGTGCGCAATTTGCAGGTACCTGAACCTCTCCGTCAGTGGCATCTCATACTGCGTTTGCAGGTGGCTAAAGTCGACTACGTCACCTTTTCTCCATAGGTCATCTACCACTGATATGCCAATGGAGTCCCAAGCCTGGAACCCCTTGCTGTTGCGAAGGAAGCCCAGTTGCCAAGAGTCCCACAGTGGTGTCATTTGGGTGAGAATGTCATTGCATTTAAGACGTCTATTGGCCTTGTACCATAACTGTACTGAGTGTTGAGTCGGACCCACCAGATCCGACGGGGGGCGGCGGTAGTAAAGATTGTGGAGCAGACCCCTACCATCAAGAGAATGCCTATCAGCAAAGTACGCCGGCTCAGTCTGCGGGGCATGTAACCAACAATTAATCTGCTTAAGATGCGCCGCCCAGTAATAGAGTTCAATGTTCGGGAGTGCTATCCCCCCATCGTACCAGTTTATCCTGGGCGATTCGAGGTGGCCTTGCCCCCCCAAAGCAGGTGGGATACCGTCGCAGTGATCGCCTTGAAGTAGGTCGGTGGGACCAAAAATGGGCAATTTTCAAGCACATACAGAAAGCGCAGGAGCGCCATCATTTTGTACAGTGACGCCTTTCCTAGGAGTGTGAGGGGAAGAGTCTGCCACACTCTGACGTCGCGTTTAAACCTGTCCAGTAGTGGTCGAAGGTTCAGATCATAAAATTCGTCGGGGTGTGACGTAATGAAAATACCTAGATATTTGAATGGCGCCGTCGCGACCCGCAGGGGACAGCTCATGGGCAGTATGGGAGGTGGGCCAGACAGAACATGAAGGACGGACTTGGTCCAGTTGATCTTGTAACCAGACACCCTACCGAACTTCTCACAGACATTTAATAATTCAAGAATAGATTTTTTGGGGGAGGTGAGAAATAAAAGTATATCATCCGTGTATAGAGATATACGGTCCTCCCACCCATCGGACCATTGGAGTCCTCTGATAGAGGGCTCCCATCTGACCCAAATCGCAAGAGGCTCCAAAAGCAACGCAAAAAGCAGCGGGGACAGCGGGCACCCCTGCCTTGTGCCACGGCCCAGTGCGAAGTCTCGTGAAATGTGCCCATTGGCAGCAATATGCGCCAGTGGTCTAGTATATAGTAAACGAACCCAGGCGCAGAACTTGGGGTCGAACCCCATATGTTGGAGCACCACAAACAGGTAAGGCCATTCGACTGTATCGAACGCCATAGTTGCGTCCAGGGAGAGGATGACTGCCGGCTCTCCTATAAGTGCCGAACGCGCCATGACCGCATGAAGACGACGGAGGTTAAGGGCCGTACTCCGATGCGGCATGAAACCAGATTGGTCCGGACTAATAAGGGACACAAGATGGGGAGTCAGTCTTAACGCAAGTAATTTGTCTACTATTTTGGGCTCAGCATTAATGAGAGATATCAGACGATAGGAAGCACAGTCCGTCGCCGGCCTGCCCGGCTTATGAACTGCAACAATCGTTGCTAGCCGCTGATCTCTCGGCAGCTCCCCGCGCTCGAGGCTATCAGATAACATGTGCATGCATATCGCCTTTTGATGTTTTTCTCATCCTTCACTATTGCCACTTTCTGAGAAGTAGCTTCCAATATTTATTTCAAAACCCTGGCTGGTGTCTTCTGCTCTTTGTACAATATCTATAGCCACCTACAATGTAGGATCCTCTTAATCAACAGTTTCTCCTTTAGTTTCCATTTATAAACTGTTTTGTACCAATTGGTCTCAGTATTTAATCTTCAAAACTCTTACAATTGCATGTAAGCTACTAGCAGTTTTAGTACTGCTCTAAAGTTATTCAAAGGTTACCCAACGTACTGGCCTCTTTTCATAAGCTTGAACCTCTGGACAACCTCTTTTTTCCAGTAATTCTTAATTAGTTGTTACAACTGCTCTCTCTTAATCATTTTCTTCCTCTTCCCCATCTTCTTCTACTGGTGGTGATAGCCGTTTCAATACTCGGCTACCTTATGACCATAATCAATGGTAGCATTACCAACTTTTGGGATCCTGTAAATCATCTCCATTGAACCGTCTCTACATAGGCATTAAAACCATCCTTTCATTCACCCTACACACATCAAGGTTCTCTAAGGTTGTTTAAAACATGGGAGGTTCTGTCATCCCTTCCACTGTTGGGCAAAGGATGTAGAAAGAGCTATAAACACACAGTGGCATAAAAAGCTATGAGTATAGTGGCATTGTCTTACAGCTGGGGTTAAATTCTGAGACAAAGTCCCGTTTTTTTTTTTACTTATACCGGCTACACAGAAATCAAAGGATTTGTAGCCTAATCTCACATGGTGAAGCCTAGGATCAAAGATCAATTGTCATGCCCCATACACTACCCTCTGTGCTTCTGAGCCTTCCATGTTCATGAACAGTAGAGCCACTGTAGTAGTTACTGTATTTCTAATGCGCAAACCTAGCAACAGAGCGCTTCACATACAACTAGATTGAAAACTAGCACTACAACAGAGGCATAGTAAGGAGAAAGTTAAGAGCACTTCTGTGTTTTAAGGTGGACTCTAAAAATACATGGCTTGTCATCAGGCCAGTGCAGGTTTTTTCACCTTTAACAGCAGCAGGCACTAGTGTCGAAAGAGATCCCAGATGATGAAGGGCGGTCTCGATGGTGTACTGATGGGAACTCATTCCACGATGGTTCTCTGTAATATTGTGTATTTGTAGTTGGGTACTTTGTTGGTGTCTGTAGACTCTCTGTTGGTTTTTGTTGGTGTCAGTCGTGGACTCTAAAAATAGTCTTGAGGCCTTTCTTTAAAGAAAGCAGGTTGAGGTTGATTCCAGCATTTTAGGTCAGCAAATCCATTATGTATGGACTCGTCTTTGATCAGAGTTGTGGTAATTTTGTTTTTTTGGATTCCCAGAGTACGTGGAATTTGGTTCTTGAGATTTTTTATTCTCCAAGGTTTTCCATTGATGAATTTCCAGGCGGCACATAAAAATAACTTATCACCAAAGAGCAACTGCCTACATTAATATTTTTCTCCCTACAATTCCTCCGACATCTGAATTCCAGGGGTAAAAAGCCAGGAACCTTCCACAAAAAGAGGCAGCAAAGGGAAGATGCCCACAAAGAATCTCCAACAGACCCACACTTACACACACACACCTTTAGCCGCCCGATATAACACAAGGGTATATCTCACACACACACACACTCTCGAGCCACACAAGGGTGATCCGAACACACACCATAAGCCTCACACTATAACACAAAGGGGAATCTCTCACATGCACACACCATAAGTCACACAATATAATACAATTTTGGATCACTCACATACACACACACCCATCAGAAGCTACACAATATATCATAAGGGCGGATCACATACACACCATAAGCCACAGAATATAACACAAGGGTGGATCTCTCTCTCTCACACACACACACACTAAGCCATGCAATATAAGCCAAGAATTGATCTCACACACACACATACCATAAGACCACAATATTACACAATGGTGGAACACACACCATAAGCCATACAATATAACATAAGGGACACACTCAATAAGTAATACAATATAACACAAGGGTGGATGTTTTATCAATAATAGAGTCCAACAAGGGAGTAGTGAACTGCCCACTATACCAGCTCCTGCGGGGGTCAGTACACAAAATAACACAAGAGTGGATCACAAACATACACACACCATAAGACACACAATATAACACAAGGGAGGATATCTCGCTCACTCACACATGCACACTAAGCCGCACAATATAACACAAGAGTGGATCATGTACACCATATGCCACACAATATTACACAAGGGTGATCTCTCTCACACACACACACAACACAAGGGTGGAACGCACACACAATTAAGTAATACAATATAACACATGTGGATGTTTCATCAATAAAAGAGTCCAGTAAGAGCGGAGTGAACCTCTGTTATACCAGCTCCAGCGAGGGTCAGAATAACGTGTTCTTTATTACCGTTTTTATTGTCTTTTATTTACGATTTGCAAGTCATAACCCAGAAGATGAAAAGAATATTAGCTACGGTTTTTGCCTATGATATGCAAGAAGGAAAGAGAAATGATTGCGTTGAAAAACAACTAAGTGGCAACAAAGGATGGAAAGAATGAAAGGAATATGGAAAGGCGGAAAGAGAACAAGACATGGAGAAAGGGAGAAAATGGAGGGAAAGAAAGTAAGAGAAGGGAGTATGGCAGGAAGAAAAGTAAGGACGAATTTATAAAAGAAAAAAGGAAGGGGAGAACAAAGGGTAGAAAGATTAGTAAGGAATAACAAATTAACATAAAAGGGGTGAAGAAATGAAAGATGGAGAGTAGGAAAGAATACGAAATAAAGGGCAGAACTGTAGCAAGAAAGATGAAATGAAAGGAGAATGTACAGAAGGGAAAGCAAGATAGAAAGAAGGAATTAAGAGAGTGGAAAGAATGAAAGAAAGAGTACCCTACTCCACTCAATCCTTATTAGCCCTAAAACCGCTGTCCGCATGCAGCACGAAAATACCATGGCATACTGTGGAGGGAGCCTTTTCTTGTTTAGAATGTCATCATCGACTGCTCTGTAATCACAGTCCACCTAAAGTAGAAGCTCCCGCAATAAGGTTGAAGTCTTTCCTTCTTAACGTAAGATCCCTGCCTAAACACCAGCATGAGGTATGGGATCTGATACACTCTATCCAGCCAGATATATGTTTCATCACTGAAACCTGGATGAAGCCCCACACCATCACTGCTGTAACAATGGGGATCCCAACTGGATATAAACTCAAACACCTAGATAGAGAAGGGAAGACTGGCGGTGGCCTAGCAATCATATATAAGGATGACTTAAGGGTCACTGTATTTTCGCAATATCAAAGTCCACTACTTGAAATCATGTTTTTCAAAATTGATCTTAAAAGCCACATATTTTGGAAAGGTGCTCTGGCTTATCGTCCCCCAGGATCAAACCCAGACTTCCCCCTCCTCCTCCAAGAGTTGTTAGCGCCCCAACTAAAATCCAACGAAGATTTTATCCTTCTAGGGGATTTTAATACTCATGTAGATCAACCAACTTTACCTGAATCTCACTCCCTTATCACCGACCTGTCAAATCTAGGTCTAGAGATAAAAAACACCGGTCCCACGCACAGTGGTGGCCATACACTAGACCTTGTCCTCTCCAACTGTGCAAAGATTAACTGTCTTCCAGCAAGAGAGATCCTATGGACAGACCATTTTCTTCTACAATTTTCATTCTCAATTCCCAAAAAACGTAGTAACAAAGGACCCTTTCCTCAGACCTGGCGCCGCCAATGGCACAAAATCTCCTTAAGTAACCTACGGGAAATTTGGGTAGAACCCATCATATTAGCAGAAGACACAGCAGACACAGCACTGGAAAAATTCACAGGCTCAATTAAGCGAGCCATTGACACCCTGGCCCCTTTAAAACTATACAAAGAGTTCCCTTCTTCTAAACAAGAAAGTTGGTACACTCAGGAGCTAAGGGAGCAAAAACAGAAATGTAGGCAAGCCGAAAAAAAATGGAGGAAGCATAAGACTGAGGAGATTAGAGCGGTCTTCCGTCTTGCTCAATCCATTTACTACAAAAACATCAGAACGGCCCGAAAAAATCGTCTTCTGCAACAGCTGGAAGAAGCTGTTAACTGCCCTAAGGAGCTTTTTAAAATCCTTCAAAACTTCATCAAACCCGCCGCATGTGAGAGCCCTGAGGAGTTCTCACAGATTTTATGCGACGACATATCATCGTTTTTTGAGAGTAAAATAAACAACATATATGAGAAAATAGTGGCCGCCAATAACAGCATGAACAGTATGAGTGACACCAATAAGATCACATCTTTAATTCTGCCTAAAGATAACCCACACCCATTGTCATTTTTTCCCCCCATTGAAAGCACGGATCTCCCTCGTCTCATTACTCATATTAAATCAGGATCTCCAAATGACCTCCTCCCTGCCAAGATGGTTCCTCCCCTGATCCCTCTCCTGGGCCCCTTTATACAAAAGATAATTAATATCTCTCTTACTAAAGGACATGTCCCGGCAGAGTGGAAAAGGGCGGTGGTAAACCCAATACGCAAGAAAGCTGCATCCCCATGGACCGACCTCTCCAACTTGCGCCCCATCTCGCTCCTGCCACACATCAGCAAAATAGCTGAGAAGCACGTGAACACCTATCTGTCACAACATCTCGAAGCGACGGAGGGCCTGGACTATTCCCAATCTGGTTTCAGGCCGGACCACAGCACCGAATCAGCCCTCCAGACAGTGACCAATAACATCAGAATGGCACTGGATGGAGGTAGCTCTATGATTTTGGTGCTGTTGGATCTCTCCGCCGCCTTCGATACGGTGTCTCACGAAGTGCTTCTTGAACGACTAAAGGGCGTAGGACTGGAGGGAGTGGCACTGACATGGATGAAGAGCTTCCTGTCAGGCCGTTCTCAAGAGGTCAGGTTGGGCTCCCACAAATCCATCTATAGGGAGCTCAACAAGGGAGTGCCACAGGGATCTTGCCTAAGTCCCACACTCTTCAACGTGTACGTGGCCCCTTTGGCCGCCTTAGCAAGATCATTTGGGTTTACACCAGTGTCGTATGCTGACGACACCCAACTCCTCTTTCCCTTTAAAGATCTAACCCCTGCAATACAAAGATCTTTTGCAGAGGGGATGAAAGCAATATCCACATGGATGTCATTAAATTGCCTCCAATGTAATATCGGAAAGACTGAGGTAATGTTGTTTGGGCATGCAGCTACACACTGGACACCGGATTGGTGGCCCCTGGAATTAGGCCCTGTTCCCACCCCTAAAAGCATGGTGAGAAACCTTGGAGTGTTATTAGACCAGACACTCACCTACAAGGACCATGTAAACCAGGTGGCGAGCACCTGCTTTCAAGCTATTGGAATGTTAAGAAGAGTGTTCCCCTATCTGCCAGACTGCCATAGGAAAACACTCGTGCAGGCATTAGTCATCAGCAGAGTAGATTACTGCAACGGCCTCCTTTTAGGAGCGAACGAAGGGCAGCTTAAAAAGTTGCAAGTGATTCAAAATACGGCAGCGAGGGTAGTCCTCAATGCCCCTCCTAGGACTCCCTCCATCCCTCTGCTGATTAGGCTCCACTGGCTGCCAGTGAGGGCACGAGTACATTTTAAGACCTTATGCACTATCCACAAAAGCATGATAGGCAAAGGCCCAAAATATCTGGCCAACCTCTTTCTGCCCTATGCCCCTGGACGCACCCTTCGTTCCGGCAGCCAGCAGCTTTTGCAGGTGCCCAGAATAAAGAGGTCCAGACAAGGAGGGCGAGCTCTGGCCCATCTTGGACCAAAGCTCTGGAACTCCCTACCTTCTGAGATGAGAATACTCACTAACCATCTGACCTTTCGTAAGGTCTTAAAAACGTACCTATTCCCCAGCATCTGATCCCTCTCTGTTTATATGCATTACGCACATCTATCTGAGGATATTCTTACTGGCAAAGCGCGGAGATACCCCTTCGGGGGTCTATTCAGGCGCTATAGAAGAATATAAAATAAAATAATAAAATACCATAAGGTAGAAAAAAAGAATGATATAAAGGAGGCAAAGGTAAAATGATAGAAGGTATGTATGAATGAATGACAGACATACAGAATGAAAAAAACATAGAAAGAAGAAAGGATAGAGGAAAGGCGACAGGGAGGAAAGAAGGAAGAACGATGAAAAAGGCTGGTAAACATGCAGATGTTTAGACAAATTATTTTAAGGTCGTGCTGTAAAAACATTTTTCGTCTGGGGAGAGAGGCAACATCATCACAGGCCTGCCTAGAAATGGTAGGAATCTCTCACTGTGCACTCGCTTTAGTACCATGGGTTTCAAAGTGGGGGATATTTTATTTTTCTGGCTGCTCCCTTTTAGGCCAGTCTTCCTGGTCACACATTTGCCCTCATATCCTCTACTGCTCCTATACAACCAGTACAGGGTGGTGCCCACTGAAGCAACAGGAGGCAAGGCTGCAAAACAAGCTGCTTCCACGCGCAGCAGTAAGCATTACATCAGCGCTATTTTTAATCACACCAAAATGAAATGTGGGAAGAGATGAGAGGCCACACATTCACTGAATTCTCTTAATCTCTCTGGGCATAAAACAGGCTTAGTTTACACGGTCATTAAATAACAGTTAGCGGCCGGGGAAAGAAATTATCCCTTGAAATGACCGCCACAACTCGGCGCACACATCTCCAAGTCTGGCCTCTCTTTCCCACCATGATGAACACAAAAACAGGCCGGCGTGAGTGGTGAGCTCACCGACAGGAGGGTGACGTAAGCGCGCACAACAAGGCCTCGCGCACAGAGGCCCATTC
The DNA here is from genome assembly GCF_964261635.1 of Lissotriton helveticus. Taxonomy (NCBI): domain Eukaryota; kingdom Metazoa; phylum Chordata; class Amphibia; order Caudata; family Salamandridae; genus Lissotriton; species Lissotriton helveticus. The sequence continues at coordinate 154,626,639 of NC_136068.1, read as the reverse complement.
GGACCGGAACATGGAGGCGTCTGGGCGGCCAGGCTCTGTCAGAGCTGCACGTTCCCTCATTCTTTCCCAGGGGTTGGTAAACCCCGATGATGCCTCAAACAAATCATTGCCTCGGTGCGGAAAGCAGTCTGAGAAATGAGCTATTTCCTAAAGCTGACACACAGGATCGACGAGCTGAATAGTTAACAATCTGGCATTGATGGCGCCAAAATGGATGTCTTTTATTTATTTATAAAGTGGTAAAAGCTTCTTAATTAATGCTGATCTACGAGTGGCACACGAGGGTGGCGTGGCACATATTACAGTCACAATTCAATGTTTTAATTCTTTATTTTCCTTTTATGTGTTGCGATTTATCTACTAATATTGTTAACCGGTTTTTCGTTTTTGGTGGTCAGGAACAGACGAGCTCTTAGGTGAAAAATAATTCTTGTAAAATTGTCAGGTTTCTTTTGTAACTTGGAAATTACCCCACTGTTTACTCACATAAGAATTGTGACTCGGACACCGCCCCCTAACCACATTGTTGCTTTTGGGCAATTTCTTAAGAGGTGACGCACTTCCTCATGTAAAATCAGCTGGGGCTGCCCATACAGGTTTATACCCAAGTGAGCTGAGGAGCTGATGACAGAAATAGCATCTGCAAGCCATAAGAGGTTGTATTAAAAATACAGCTCTAGGCACCAGTTGGCACGCTGTAGGCACAAACTTCGCCCAAGAGCCAGTTTTTCAATATATCCTTAGGAGTTCTTTGCACATGTATGGTTAGGACTGAACGTATTTTATACAAAAGTCCTCCACAGCAGAGCTTCCCACACTGTTTAGAACCGCAACCCAATTTTTAGAATAACAAACTGTTGGGATCCACCTAGCTTTACTGATAGGGCCGGACTGGCCGTACCCTGGCACCAGGCATTTCCCGGTGGGGTGGGGCCCGGTTTTGTGTCCGCGGGGGCCAGTTTTGTCACTGGGGCTAGTTTTGCTGCAGTGCTGCAATATTGGCCCTGTGTAACAAAAGCGGGAGTTGTGCTTCTTTCTAGCATCCCTCCCTTACAAACAGTTGAGAGTGGTGGAAGTTAGCATTCTCTTCCAACCAGGTGAATGTGGTTGAAGCCACCATACTCTTCCAACCAGAAAAAAGTTGTGGTATTCACCGTACCCTACCAGCTGGGGGAGAGAGGTGGAAGTAGGGTGACCAACTGGCATAGGTCGAAATTCAGGACAGTGAGTGTAAAAATTCAGGACAAAGCGTCAAAATTAAGGAAAAAAATTCAGGACAAACGTTTGAGACAAAAGGTACGTTTTACAGACACATCAGAGGAGTCGTGCAATAGTACATAAGTAAGTACATAGACAACCAACATAAGTAGACAACAAAATCAGTTTTTATTAAGTTGAGACAAGTGTGCACTTAACTTTCTGTTGCTGCTTTTGGCTACTTTGGCACCTTTTAGCCCCCTCCCCACAGCTGCATCACCATGATTATTCTGCTGTGTTTATTCATTATTCTGTTTTATGCTGAAATGAGAGCCACAGATCAAAGGCAGAAAGGGCCAAGAAAAACTTTTATCTGCTCCAGTGACGCCCCGACTTAAGCAGTTATAGTGGGTGCTTGACTACGCCTTTGGCCCATTGTCATTCTTTATGTGGTATTCATCCACAGTCAGAATGACAATGGGTCAGTCCACAGACTGGGTGAGGTCTGGGAGGGGCTGCTGCAGCCTCTAGAGTTCAAAGAGAAGTAATAGCTGGCTCCGATTGTCGCACGGAAACAGCACAGCTTGCTGCCATTCCCAAAATTACAGACAAAAGGCATCCGTGAAAGAAATCCTGATGGACAAAGAGGCCCAAAATTTCGGGCAGTCCGTGAAATTTACTGACGGTTGGTCACCCTAGGTGGAAGTCGCCGTACTATTCCAAACAGGAGAGCGTGGCAGAAGTCACCATAGTCATCAGATTAGGAGAATAGCGGAAGTTACCAACCGGAAGAGACTTCTAGAATTCACCATGCCCTTCCAATCTGGATAGAGTAGTGGTCATTATTTTATTACACTGCCCATGAGACAGCACGGAAGGCCACCAATCTGTACCAGCTAGAAGAGTGCTGTGGAAGGAAGGTGCCCTACTCTCTTACCTAGCAGGTAGTTGTGGGTGCAATCTCTTAATCTAGCCAATATAGTGTTAATTGGAAATGCTTCCTGGACTTTCTTGGCTATACGATCCAAATAATTATTATCGATCCGTATCACAAACAAACATACCAAGCCTTCAAACTGGTTTCAGACAAACCTTACTAAAATTAAGTAGAGAACGTGGTAGATCCATTTTTATTTTAAACACATATTTTGTCAATGTTATTCCTAGTGAGGTTGGAGGCAACCAGGTGAATTTCAAAGTGATTTGCAGTCAATAACAGATTGAAGTGAAACTGATTATAGCTCAAATTTGTCAATTCAGAGGTGTATTAAGCACTTTGCAAGCAACCAACGTAACCTAACAGAACACACTCAACCTCAAACAGACATGGCCTCTGCAAAATGGTCAATGTAATTCACATTCACATCTGCATAAGATTCTGTGTGTTTGGTGAGCTTGTTTAAACTGAAGAATCAGGGTCAACGTGTTCTGTCTGGAAGTCGTATGAGATATGGAATTGCTACTATGTGTAAGATACCCACAAAATTTCCACAGGGGACTGAAAATTATCCTCCTCTGCCCAGCACATGTATTGGGAAGGGTGTACCTTTCTCCTGCACACAAATCTATGTCGGCGCTGCCCCGCTATCTTCACACTTTGTGTCACAGAGTATCCAGTTCCCAATGCTCTACTATGAAAGCATTATCACTACCCTAGTATAGTGAATATGGACATAGATGCATAAAGCCTTTCACACCTATATAAACGCATTATTCACCTAGTTACTAAAGTGCTCTGATGCAGCTTAAGAACACTATATTATCTTATGCTTCTCGTAATTGGCTTGTACTCTAGCAAGTTGTGAAAACTGAAAAATATTACAAAGATACATATATAACGTTCTTTGGCATTTTAACCTCCAGTACATTTCCTACACTGCTCTCTACAATATCCTATCCTTATATGTTGTCTGTCACTGAGGCACAAGTATACATCGAAAGTCTTTTTTTAAATTTTGTTTTTTTAAAGTCTGTTGGAGCTATTCTCTGTTGAAAATGCAAATAATGTAACAAAGCAATAATTCAGCATGAATCATAATCCGGGAGCTGCCGCTTCACTGTCTTTTCATGGCCATTTTGCTTTCAAACCCACTTATTGCACATAATGAGCCATGTGCAGTATGACTGACTCATGGCGTTGGCATGTGCACCCTAAACTGAGGAGGCGGGTTTAACTCCCAAATATCTATGGTGGTGATAAGCAGCTCCTCGCATTGCGGTTCAGTTCCATGAAAAGACTGGTCTGGCAGGCAGCGTGTTATGAAAGAGCACAAATAAATACATTCCCCTGCAAAAAGTGACTCATGTTGTAGCAAAAACATTTGTCCCTAGCCAATTCATACTCCCACAGATGAGCAACAAAGCACCATAAGAAGTCATCATCATCATCATCATCAACTTTATTCAGTTTTTACAAGAAAACCATAAAAGTCAAACAAACACCTTTAAAAAAGACTCCATCAAATAATTTAACACAAACAATACATAATATAGAGTTTAATAGCAAACACGTTTGATGGATCTATAGTAGAAACAAATTAATATTACCACAGTGGCCCAAATGTAACCATAAAAATGCATCACAGCTGGACCTAGGCCTAATTGCAACCCTTAAAAAGTGAGTGTATAATATCGAGTGGCTTGAAAGCAGTCGTAAAAAGATAAAAGCCAGTCTAACCTGCCTAAAGCTAGCTTTCTTAAGAATAGGAATAATAAAAGACTTTCTTGGAACCTCATAAAAACTACAAAACATTAAAAAGTGAATCATATCCTGTGGATACTTTCCGTTCCAGCCATACTGCCCTCTATATGCATGCACCACAGGGATGGGCTAAGAGATAATGAAAGAGGTCCAGACAAAATTGAGTCAGTAAAAAAACGGTTGTGGGCACTTGTGAACCATAAGAGATAGGGCTCAGTGAATGGCACCGTCTTCAATAGGGAATACCCACGAACACTGGGCTACCTCAACTCCTCTTCTTCCCTGGCCCATGTGCGCCTCTTGAAGAAGTTCTCCTTTACCCAGTACATATCCCTTCTACATATTCCTAAGGATTCTCAAATAGATCAGCCCTTCCCATGCTAGAAAGGCTTTCTCTGATATTCTTTAACCAGTGAATACGGTTAGAATAATCGAGGGAAAGACGATCACTCAGGATTTCTATACTTAGGTCGGTTCCCTCATACATCCAGGTTTTAATCCATAATGACAAAGGATGATAGTCCAGCACATCTGAAAGGAAAGCCATTCCAAGTTCTTCATGGGCTATAAACGATGACATACACTGGTATAAGCAGAGAATCAGTCTCTGGAAAGTGTTTTCAACAGATTGCAATACATTGTGCTCGATATAACCCCAAATCTCACTCCCATATGTGACCTTCGATATACATTTAGCTTTGTAAATCTGCAAAAGTGCCCCAATCAGTCTATTTCCTGGTCTGGAGGCAAAGTTAAGAACGGCCGCAATAGCCCTAGCAAAATCCCCTTTCTTTCGACTTGCCAAGGCGCGGCAAGTCAGGGCTATATCAAACACCACCCTTAGGTTTGAAAGGACGACAGTTTTCAGGACCGGCGTAGCCCCACCAAAAAAGTGCAGCGCTTAGCTGGACGCTGGCCCACCTGCATGAAAAATGATTTGCGGTTATTGACCAACAAGTCCAAATCCTCTATAAAATGTACAAAAGGAGTTCAATAAGCATTGTAGACCCCTCGCCATGAGGACAGCATCATCAGCATACAGAAGGACAGGCAAACTTTGATTGCCCACCTAAGAGGAGTCAGTATTTCATTTCAAAAGGGCCTGCTCCAAGTTTAAATATACAAATTAAATAGAAAAGGGGCCAGGTTACACCATTGATGGGCCCCTCTCTGTATACAAAACTCACAGGATACTTTGAGATCCTTAGAATAGCATACTACAGCTTTGGGGTCTCTAGGGAGATCCCTTAAAAACAGAACAATGTCTCTATCGATGCCAATTGAGAGCATTATCTGTGAAGCTAGGATCTGTTAACACGATCAAACGTGGAAGACAGATCAATGAAAGCTAAGTAGATGGTGCCAGTACGGGCGACTGCATACTTGTTCAAGAGCATTTTAATATTTAAACTCTGGTCCACAGTTGAACAGCCCGGCCCACCACCGTTACAACATAATCCAAAAGGAGATGAGCCTGTAACAGTGAGTGCTGTCCCAATCTCCCTTTTTAAAAACCAGGACAATGGTAGATAATGGCCAAGTGTCTGGGTGGCCAATTATGACAGCAGTATTAATAGTTGCAGTGAGTACAGGCACCCAAATTTCCTGGTTGGAAATATAGAGGTCTGGGGGAATCCCATCAGGGCCTGGGCCTTATTTGTAGTTAAACCCATTATACCTGCTCTCCTGTGTGCTAAATGTAATCCCAGACTTACCCTCACCGATATCCATGATAACCCTCGAGGGGGGTTCAGGCTGGAACATGTCCTCGAAGTGACTTATCCAATCATCCTCAGAAATAATGTCATCCAGTGTCGTGGCTCTGTCTACTGCTAAAACGGGCTATTGATGATGCCTTAGAACTTAGAGGTATTGCGCACAGTGCTGGCCTCTACTAGGTCTGACCAGGACTCCTCTTTCAGGGCTGACTTACGCTTTGCCAAGGCAGCCTTCTATTGTCTGCGATACCTCTTGACAGCCAGGGAATCTCTTGGAGGTGCAGGGGCACTCAGAGTCAAATCATCCCAGACCTATATAAGAGGGGCGCCTGCCTGAGGCCCGTAATAGGTTGGCTATAGCTCCTGACATGCTTCCAAAAGCCTCCAGGATGTCTGAAGTTTTTGCCGCCCTGTCTGAGCAAGTGGCGAACTCCTTGGAAAACTGGGTGAGCAGAGACTCATAGAACTGGTCTGGTATAATCTGTACTCACGTCAGTCTCCTCCCCCAGCCATGGCTGTCAGTGCCCCTTTTGCTCCATTATTGGCTAATTTTTCTGCCAGGGGCCATCCAGTTGAGACACACACCGGGTTATGGTCACTGTACATGCTTGCCTTTATAATTAAATCCAAAATGTAAGAAAGAAAAAAAAGGTGTAGAAACAAAAATACAATCAATAAAGGACTCACAACCTCTCCCAGTGAAAGTGGGGACATCATCCTTTTTGTACGGGTGCAACTTATTCATAGCAGACAACACATCAAACTCATTCAAGATGTCGTTAAGTATAGAGCCCTGATAGGTGTGTTTGATATGCAGATCGGTGTGGTGTGCACACCCCATGTCTTTAACCCCCCCCCCCCAGACCTGGGGTCCCCACATATATGGACATTAAAGTCCCTGCAATGAGAACAGTCAAGTAAAACTGCTTACTCTGGGTCATGTTTCTAAGACAAAAACCCAGGCGTTTAATATTGCATACTTCTGAAGGACTTACAACAGCGTTGTAAACATTTTAAAGCAATAACTTATTTGTCTCCCTAGATAAAAGCACCTGTAAGGGGGGGAGTCTTAGGCAGCATGACAGTGCTGACCTGGATAGCTAAAGAAACAAAACTGACCCAACCCCCCTTTGCTCTTCCTGTTGTAGAGGGTGTGACTGGCACAAAGAAGGTTTTGTAACCTTCCAGATAATAACAGAGGCCGATCACATTAAACCTTCTAGAAAAAAGTACCCAGTCTGGATTATCAAACTTGCTTGCCAGCCCTGCAACGTTCCAGGAAATAAAATGACACCCCTTGACTACTAAATAACTCTAAGTCCCCCGAGCACTGTACGGGAGGTGCAGTTCATTCGGCAGGACCTGGACTCAGTCAATCACAGCAATCTAATGAGCTAAGAAGCCCAAACCTATTAGATGTGGCTATACCTACAGTTCCCTCTTTCTGACTGTGCTGACCCCTCCTTGAAACCTACCGTATGGGACAAGTGGATGGATCTGGGGCCTATAAAAGTAACCCAAAAGAAGAGCCACAATAGCCGGGTTAGGACCCCTAGGTTTAAGTTGGGAGTTCATACTGAGGATAATAATCGCCACAAATGGACTATTGAAATTAATGGTGACACAATCCCCATCCTAGTTTTTTTTTACTCTGCCACCCATGATGTTCTGCGCAGCATGATGATGTGACTATCTACCCTTAACCCAGTCGCAATGTTAGAATTTAGCCAATGCACAACTTTATTCTTGAGCTGTTCAAAGTCTTCCTTAGTGCCTGGAGCTAGTCGGAACATTTGCTAAAACCACTACTAGAGGACTCTGGTGGCAGGAATAAAGCGTAAGAGCTTGGGGCAGGGTCGCTTCAGTCCCCTGGGCGGGTACCTCCTGACCCGCCACCATGTTGGACCTGCTTGTGACAGTTCCTGGGTTTGGGTTCTTCTTAAGCTGTGAAGAGGGCCGCCATAAGTGATTGATGCGGGTAGCAAAGATGTGTTCAAAGTTGTAACCAATGTAGATAAGTGTTTGGAAGGTGCTCGTCGACATGTACACGGAGATGCACCCTCCGTTGCTGCCCTAAGTGGGATCTTTGTACCATGCTCCTGCATACTTTGACCCACACTATTACACGCACTGGCAGGCGGGGCTGTTGGGCATATAGGGAGGGTAGGCAACACAAGTTAATCGCCATGAGGAAGTGTAGCCAGCTTTTTAAGATATTTTTCAATGGCTGACAAGCGATGAATGGGGACTAATTTGAAATCCAGGGCTGATAACAAAGATGCTTCTACAGCGTCAAGCAGGCTCAAATCCAGACGAGGTGCAGCTGTGGAATCTGGGGGGGCTTGAATGCGAGCCAATGCGCTTAAGATGTTTAGCATGACTCCTGATCGAGGAGACGTTCCTCTTTGCTCTTGCTCCCTTCCACGGCTCCAGAACCCACTCTGAGGACCACCGGTTTAGTCAGGGGGTTAGTTAGCTGGGTGCCATCCTGATGTAAGGTGATCGATGAAGTCAGGCAGTTGCTCCTGTCATCGTTCTGAGCCAAGAGCACTGGGTCAGAGTTGGGGGCTTGTTCAAAAGCATCTGGGCATAAAGGTGCAGGATCACGGGGGGGGGGAGGGCGTTAACAGGGGATTGAGAAAGTTGGCGTGTAGCCAACTCAATTTCCTTAGCCAAAACCCCTACAGCACGCTGCAGGAAGGCGTCCATGGTGGACACAGTGTTCACTTGTTCCTTAGCGGGGAGCCTCCGTTACCCCATTGTAGCAATCCAGACAACCCCAAGTGACATCCCCAAATAAAGTGGCTGATGTCCCTCCAACTAATCCACAGATAGTATCTTAAAATAATGAGGTCACTAAAACAGCAGGGGTCCGGAAAGAAAACAGAAAGACTGAAACCATAACCACCATCTGTTAAGCAAGTACACAGTGGGCCGCTCTGTAGCAAGCACGCACCCAGCCCCTTGATAAACACAGCAGAACAAAGCTCGCACATTAACAGAGGAGATGTAAACTCTCCTACCTGCACAGGTGCGCCCAAGTCCAGTGTCCTCCAGGTGTTATCCTTATATGGATCTGGGAACTCCGGGAGGGTTCCTCCTCCTACTCCTTGGGCCTGGCTCCCGATATGATACAAATCAATTGGGAGCAAACCCCTAGTCAGAGAGTCAAGAGAGTGGGCCCAGCCCAGCTTCCTCTGGGTTCTGATGGGCGCAGGAGATGTACAGCACTTTTAGGGGAGCGAGTGTGTTGGCCCCTCCTCCAGTCCTCGCAACTTCCTGGGACAGAGAGCCTCAATTAACTCCCCAAGTGGCGGCAGGCTCCACAAAGATAGCGGCTGCTCTGGTGCTCAGTTGTGTGATTTGGTCCTCCTGATTGTCTCCCTCATTCTCATCTTCTTTAGTGATGGGTAAAGCTTGAAACTTAAAGAAACTGGAAATCAAACCCTAGGCAAAGGTTGGATAAGTGATCAGGTAACAGAATATGGTGTTGCTGTGGTTTATGTACTCCCAACAGTGATTTGATTATTTTTGAATTTCAAAGGCAACTTTGTTTAAAAGCTGTAATGACCCTGAAACCCAGTGTCAGGCCAGGTCATCTCGAAATTTGCAGAGGCAATACGATTTGAACTATTGTTCATAAGAAGTCATCAACTAATATCTATTGTACCATCCCTTCTGCTTATTTATTATTGGCAAGAAATAGGCGCACATATTAAATATTACCAAAACAGGCTTCCAGCATATCGAGGGCTCATGGTGGTTAGTATTGGGTGGATAGGAGGAAGTTGGTGGAAAGACAAGCCCTAAGATACAGTTAAGGATTGGTTAAAGAGTATGCGAGCATTGAGAGTCAAGTATGGTGAGCACGACAGTGAGATTGCACAAAATGAGGATAGAGAACAAGCATTCAGCCAGTCAAAAGATATGTTTATTAAGGCGGTAGTCTTTTCAACAATGCAATATGAAAGCTACATATTAAATTGGCCGTTAAGATCCTATAAAAATGTAAACTCTTTAAAAAAAAGTCTTAGCTATAGAACGGGTGTAGCATAAGTCACTTTTAGCATAGTCATACCTTTGCCTGTGGTAACTTGATCAACAAATTGAATTATTTGTGTTTGGATTATATATGTTTTTGATAATATGAACTGAATCAGTTGATTGGCTTCTATATACAACTTGGACTTACCTGATTCATTGGGACTCTTAAGTGACCAATTTCTTGTTTGATTCTTTTGATTTCTTCTTACATTTTGTTATGGTGATACAAATATTCTTTCTCACACTAAAGTATACAGAGTGTGTCTCCTTTGTTATGTTCTTTAAAAAAAAAGTATTCACTTCTAATAAATACTATTCTATTGCACAATTTACATTAAGATAGTTCATATCCACAAAAATGTAACAGCATGACTTATTTGATATGCAAAACTTCTTTTAAATAGGCCTTAAATCATTTTTTGCTCCTGCAGTAGCGAAATGCAATCTTGTAAGGCACAAAGGGCCAAATTCACAAAGGTGAACTGAGATGAAAGTCTAACTTTACAACTTTCGGTATTTCCAAAGGCCATTAATGTGTAGTAAAGTTACACTTTTGTCTCAGTTAAACTTAAGTTTTAGTCTTAAGTTTAACTTTTTGGTCTCAGTTAAACTTAAGACCAAAACTTAAGCTTAATTGAGACAGAAGTCTAACTTTACTACCCTTAAATGCCCTTTGTGAATACCGAAAGTTGTAAAGTTGGACTTTCGTCTCCGTTCACCTTTGCGAATCGGGCCCATATTGTTTTGCATCTTACTTTCGAGCCACATGTGCAATTTTTTATTATTACAGGAAATTGAATTCTTCAATCTAAAACCCAAGTGTAATGCACTCAACCCTATTCTAAATTCTAATACTACACTTTATTCTACCAAATGCGTTATCAAACGTTTTAAGCCCACATAGTGCTCTTGCTTTCAGTGATTCTATACGGTCATTCCAACATCCCTACATATTTGTACTTGTTAACACTTTCCATTTTTGAGTCACCAAGGTGCTGTGTAAAGTTTGTCTTTCCTTGCTGAAAAGACATAATTGTAGTTTTGTCTATATTGATTTCATGTTTTTCCAAGCAACAGTACCTGTCAAACACGACTAGTTTTCTCTGAATCCCTAATTGAGTAAGATCCATGATGACTAAATTGTCTGCATAAAGGAGACAAAGGGTATGTGAGCCACCTATTTTGAGACTGAAACTTTTGCTATCTCTGATAGCAAATCGCATAGAAATGTCGAGAACAATATTTGCAAAATAGGCATTCATATATATATATATTACCTACTGGCGGTCGCCAGTATGTAGTTATAGTTAGGATCGTTTTCGATAGGAAATCCGCAACATTCTATTGGGAATAACTTTGGTGCCGAATGAGGGATCTGCCTGTAATTTTCCTTAACTTTGCCTCGCTGCGCTCCGCTCCTTCCCTGAAAGTTTAGGGGGATCCGTCAAGCGGGGGCCGAGATAAAAGGGGGGTCCCAAAACGTGTTTTCCCCATGTTAATTTCCATAGGGCGGTTGGACTCACTTTTAGCCCGAACGGCTGAATGGATTTCCACCAAACTTGGCAAAATTGTAGGGACTGGTACCCCGATGTGCCTTTGCTATGTCTCAAGATATATGCTCCAGTGGTTTTTCCGAAAATTAACTTTGAAAAAATATATATTGGGCTACATTGGGCTATATATATGTTAGAGCCCAAATGTAGCCCAATGTAGCCCAATGTAGCCCAAAGATGGCCACCAGAGAAAAAAAACCAAATGTAGCCCAAATATCAGCCAGATGTAGCCCAACTATAGCCCAATGACAGAATGTCCCAGAGTGTTCTAAAGAACAACTAGAGCGCTAACAGTCTTACTTATGACAAAAGTATGGCACACCTGAAGTCATCTTGATTGGAATAAAGTGTTAACACTTAAAACATTTAATTTGCAAAGGAACAAAATGAGGGGGTTCATTTTGCCATAGAAATTATGATTAGTGCTGAAGAAAGAAAAATTAGGGCACATTTTGAGTGACTTCTCAAATCCTCTTATATTTCATTAAAAGATGGCCACCAGAGACAAAAGAGCCCAAATGTAGCCCAAATATCAGCCAGATGTAGCCCAACTATAGCCCAATGACAGAATGTCCCAGAGTGTTCTAAAGAACAACTGGAACGCTAACAGTCTTACTTATGACAAAAGTATGGCACACCTGAAGTCATCTTGATTGGAATAAAGTGGTAACACTTAATACATTTAATTTGAAAAGGAACAAAATGAGGGGTTTCATTTTGCCATAGAAATTTTATGTATATATATATATTCACTGAAAAAAACATAGGTTTCACACCAGTTATAGTTAGGTGGAAATTTTATTTGCATAAAACCATTGAAATTCCCACGTTATAGTTAGTTGGACTCACTATAACTTGCGCGCGCAATGCACTGCTGATGACGTCACATATTACATCACTCATGACATGGTCAGTGACATCACTCATGACATCACTGATGACATCTCAAATGACATCACTGATGACATCAATGGTTTTATGCGAGTAAAATTTCCACCTAACTATAACTGGTGTGAAACCTATGTTTTTTTCAGTGAATTTAATAGGTTTTTTAAATGCTAATTCCTAACTATAACTGGTGTGAAACCTATGTTTTTTTCAGTGAATAACAACATCTTTTTATTTGGTGAGCAATTGTACAGGCAAATCTCTGGCACAGCGATGGGCACCTGCTTTGCCCCCAGCTATGCGAACTTGTTCGTTGGCTGGTGGGAGGAGCAGGTGCCCAGAAGCTGGAAGGGGGGTCAAGACTGTGGCAGGGTGGTACACTGGTACCGATATATAGACGATCTTTTTATCGTGTGGCAGGGGACTACTGCCAGCGCGGAAATGTACATCAAAGATCTGAATAATAACTGCTACAATTTGCACCTTTCGGGTACAATTAGTCGAGTGGCAGTAGACTACTTGGACCTGAGGGTGTACATTGATGAGGGCCGGGTACATACTTCCCTGTACAGGAAAGAAACGGCAGGTAATTCCATTCTGTATGCCAAAAGCAGCCACCCGCCCAAGCCTATTAAAAGCATCCCCTACGGGGAACTCCACAGACTCCGCAGAAACAGCACGCAGGAACATGAGTTTGAAAAGGCGGCCCATGAGTGTCTGGAACGTTTCAGACTAAGGGGCTATGGCGACTCCCTACTACAGAGTACACTAAAAAGAGTCAGGAAAATCCCCAGGATAGAACTGCTAAAAAAGAAAAAGAAACCAACAGAAGACGATGTACAGACTAGGACTACTAGCACAGAAGTCAATAAGTTTAGGATGATAACACCTTATTCCTCTGGAGCAAATCATCTCAAGGCCATGATGAGAAAGAACTGGCATATCCTGCGCACAGACAGTATATTGAGGGAAGATCTGCCTCTCTATCCTCTAGTTACCTTTAGCAAGTGTAGGTCGTTGGGGGATATGTTGACACACAGTCATTTCAGCACACCCACCAATAAACAAAACAAACTGAAGGATATGAGTGGATTCTACCCTTGTGGCCGCTGTAAGGCGTGTGCCGCAAGCAAAAGAGTTCTCTGATTTGAAAACCAGATGACGGGTAGATCTGTGACGATGAAGACATTTTTGACATGCAGTACTGTCTATGCAGTGTATTGCCTGGTATGCCCGTGTGGCCTCCCCTACATTGGGAGTACCATTAATCAACTGAAACTGAGGGTGCTCGAGCACCTCAGAGCCATTGACAAAGTTGACCCATCCTACCCGGATATATGACGTTAAAACGCATATTTTTACAACGCATACCGTTACAACGGGACTTTTACAACGCAAATACTATTACCACGCATGTATTTACAACGCATTTTTTTACAACGCAGGTACCTTTACAACGCATACCATTACAACGTAAGTATTGGTAAGTATATATATTTTTTTTTATTGTATATTATTTAAAATTATTTTTATTTAATGTAATTGTATTTAATTTAATTTTATTTAATTTTATTTAATTAAATTAATTTATATTTATTTTATTTTATTTTTTTCTTGTACCCTTTTATCTAAAATTCCCAAAACTGACCCTGAACCCTAAAAATACCCTTTTACCCAAAAACCCAAAACTGACCCTGAACCCAAAAAATACCCCTTTACCCAAAAAACCAAAACTGACCCTGAACCCTAAAAATACCCCTTTACCCAAAAACCCCAAACTGACCCTGAACCCTAAAAATACCCCTTTACCCAAAAACTGAAAATTGACCCTGAACCCATAAAATACCCCTTTACCCAAAAACTGAAAACTGACCCTGAACCCTAAAAATACCCCTTTACCCAAAAACTGAAAACTGACCCTAAACCCTAAAAATACTCCTTTACCCAAAAACTGAAAACTGACCCTGAACCCTAAAAATACCCCTTTACCCAAAAACTGAAAACTGACCCTAAACCCTAAAAATACCCCTTTACCCAAAAACTGAAAACTGACCCTGAACCCTAAAAATACCCCTTTACCCAAAAACTGAAAACTGACCCTAAACCTTAAAAATACCCCTTTACCCAAAAACTGAAAACTGACCCTGAACCCTAAAAATACCCCTTTACCCAAAAACCCAAAACTGACCCTGAACCCTAAAAATACCACTTTACCCAAAAACCCAAAACTGACCCTGAACCCTAAAAATACCCTTTTACCCAAAAACCCAAAACTGACCCTGAACCCAAAAAATACCCTTTTACCCAAAAACCCAAAACTGACCCTGAACCCTAAAAATACCCCTTTACCCAAAAACCCAAAACTGACCCTGAACCCTAAAAATACCCCTTTAAAAAAAATCTAATATATATCATTTTAAATATAATTATATACTTACCAATACTTACGTTGTAATGGTATGCGTTGTAAAAGTACCTGCGTTGTAAAAACATGCGTTGTAAATAAATGCGTTGTAATGGTATTTGCGTTGTAAAAGTTCCGTTGTAATGGTAGTGCGTTGTAAAAAATGCGTTGTAATGTGTGTTTACCATCCTACCCAGTAGCGCGTCACTTTTCTGAGTTCCATAATAAGGACCGTACCAAATTAACATACTTTGGGTTGGATCATGTACCTAATAACATCAGGGGTGGAGACAGATTAAGACGACTCAGAAGACTGGAGTCTAGATATATTATTGATTTAGCTACGAAACATCCGGGGGGCCTCAACAGTGGGGAGGAAATGGCTATCCATCTAGGCAAATGAATCTCCTATATTGGTTCTGGATCTTTTGTTGATATCTTTTTCTGTTGATACCCTGTCTTGTGGTATATGTTGTGATAAGATACAAGCCTTGAGGATGGCCTCGGAGTAGGAGTGTCTGAGTTTCACGATTCTATGAAATAGGCACAGTAAACTGAAACAAGAGAGAAAAAAAGTTTTTTGTGAAAAAGTTTTTTGTGAACCTTTTACCATGAACTTGTACAGCCCATTCATTAATCTTTGTATATATGTACATACTTACTGATATTTTGAAGGAATATGAGTTGGGATAATCTTCATATGTATTTTCTGTGCATATATACTTTCCTGCAATACCTTCTAGGTGCAATATACATATGTGGATTTATGAGTGTATATATAGTTATGGATGCATGTTTGGCTTTGATTTTCATGCCGATATAAACCTTATCCTGATTATAGTAGACTAACAATGTAAGGATTCATGCCGATCCACGGCTAGATACTGTTATATAGTATAACTTGTATAATTATTGATTTTGGCATTTACCTCTTGTTTTTCCAACCGATACACGGTTTGATGATTTAGGAAGGGTAACTGTTGTGTTGATATCTACACCTTATCCACTACAAGATGGCGCCCGTATTAGATCTTGGGTTTGTCCTTCCCCTATGTCTACTACCTCTAGGAGGGTTTATAATGATATCATGTGCCCAGTGTCATTGACACTGACGAAGGCTGACGCCGAAACGCGTTTGTTTGTTGACTTTTGCAAATTAAACTGAGACCGAAATTTACCACCTCCTGAGTGCTGCTGTTCCTTTCGAGTAAGGGAGCCTTGAGCGTTTATATATATATATATATATATATATATATATATATATATAAAATTTCTATGGCAAAATGAAACCCCTCATTTTGTTCCTTTTCAAATTAAATGTATTAAGTGTTACCACTTTATTCCAAACAAGATGACTTCAGGTGTGCCATACTTTTGTCATAAGTAACACTGTTAGCGTTCTAGTTGTTCTTTAGAACACTCTGGGACATTCTGTAATTGGGCTATAGTTGGGCTACATCTGGCTGATATTTGGGCTACATTTGGGCTCTTTTGTCTCTGGTGGCCATCTTGGGAGACTGCATATCAGAATTTTTTTAATGAAATATAAGAGGATTTGAGAAGTCACTCAAAATGTGCCCTAATTTTTCTTTCTTCAGCACTAATCATAATTTCTATGGCAAAATGAACCCCCTCATTTTGTTCTTTTGCAAATTAAATGTTTTAAGTGTTAACACTTTATTCCAATCAAGATGACTTCAGGTGTGCCATACTTTTGTCATAAGTAAGACTGTTAGCGCTCTAGTTGTTCTTTAGAACACTCTGGGACATTCTGTCATTGGGCTATAGTTGGGCTACATCTGGCTGATATTTGGGCTACATTTGGATTTTTTTGTCTCTGGTGGCCATCTTTGGGCTACATTGGGCTACATTTGGGCTCTAATATATATAAAGCCCAATGTAGCCCAATATATATTTTTTCAAAGTTAATTTTCGTAAAAACCACTGGAGCATATATCTTGAGACATAGCAAAGGCACATCGGGGTACCAGTCCCTACAATTTTGCCAAGTTTGGTGGAAATCCATTCAGCCGTTCGGGCTAAAAGTGAGTCCAACCGCCCTATGGAAATTAACATGGGGAAAACACGTTTTGGGACCCCCCTTTTATCTCGGCCCCCGCTTGACGGATCCCCCCGAAACTTTCAGGGAAGGAGCGGAGCGCAGCGAGGCAAAGTTAAGGAAAATTACAGGCAGATCCCTCATTCGGCACCAAAGTTATTCCCAATAGAATGTTGCGGATTTCCTATGGAAAACGATCCTAACTATAACTACCTACTGGCGACCGCCAGTAGGTAATATATATATATATATTCACTGAAAAAACCATAGGTTTCACACCAGTTATAGTTAGGAATTAGCATTTAAAAAACTTATTAAATTCACTGAAAAAAACGTAGGTTTCACACCAGTTATAGTTAGGTGGAAATTTTACTCGCATAAAACCATTGAAATTCCCACGTTATAGTTAGTTGGACTCACTATAACTTGCGCGTGCAATGCACTGCTGATGACATCACATATTACATCACTCATGACATGGTCAGTGACATCACTCATGACCACTGATGACATCTCAAATGACATCACTGATGACATCATCCAGTGAATGTGTATCTTTCTGAAAAATAAATATTTTTTATATATGTATATCTAAAAGTTGATGGAAGAATAAATGGGTAAATAAATGTCTAAATGGATTTTTTTTGTGTAAAATTGATTGGTTAACTGACTTATTAAATGTATCTTAGTGAATACATATATTAGCGAGTAATGTTTAAATATTTAAATATCTGTATCTGTGTCTCACTTTGTGTATGAGTGGCTGCATGGGTTGGTGAGTAGCTACATGAGTGTGTATATGGGTTATTAGTTGTTTTTTTGAGTATCAGTATCAGTGTCTGTATGGTTCGGTGGGGGATATTACTTAGAGCACAGATGCATGAATGAGTGACTCACTATTTGTATGTATTTTGAAGACAGCAGGTGTGCAAGACTGTATGGGTGGATGATTGTGTGTATAGGTGGGTTAGTGAGTATGTGTTTTTATAATTGATTGTTTAAGAGAGTAAATATGTTTCCGTTTCTGTAGAAGTATGTGTAGTGGTGTGTATTTAGCAGTATAATCAAGTAAATGTTTTTTTGATAGTTTATTTGCATGTGTGAATTTGTGTGTGAGTAACTATATGGATGAGTATTAGTGTGTAACAGGATGTATAGGTGTATGAGTACATATGATGAGTAAGTACATGCATGAGTGACTATATAGAACTGTTGGTGAATGAGTGGATGTGTATGTAGATGTTGGAATTACCTAATAAGTTGTTGTAATTGGTATTGGTTTCTCCTTTTTTAAGAAAATGTTAGTTTCTATTTTTGAATGTGTGTGTCAAAGGTTATTTTATGCTGATGGGAGGTCTGCCACTTTGTCACAAGGATGTTGTCATCAGTGATGTCATTTGAGATGTCATCAGTGATGTCATAGTGATGTCACTGACCATGTCATGAGTGATGTAATATGTGACGTCGTCAGCAGTGCATTGCACGCGCAAGTTATAGTGAGTCCAACTAACTATAACGTGGGAATTTCAATGGTTTTATGCGAGTAAAATTTCCACCTAACTATAACTGGTGTGAAACCTATGCTTTTTTCAGTGAATATATATAGATATATATATATATATATATATATTCTCACAAGCCATACTTCACGATTAAAGAAGGCGCTGACTCCGTGAATCTGAATCCAAATGTTTATTCTTAAGATCAGTTGCTGCTTAGACGCGTTTCGGCGTTACCGCCTTGTTCACTACATATATATAATAACGTTTTGTTAAGCACATAGCTACCCTAACCGGATTTTGCCAGTGCTAAGTAAACTCAATGCAGAACACAGAAAATTTAAAAAGCCAGGTCTTCAAGAGTTTGGGAAAAACACAAAAGAATTTACAAGTTCTCATAATCTGGGACCCAGGTAGGAGAAGCACCGACTACCTGTTAGGCCCTCCTGAATCTGGGGACGGTAGAGAGTTTACAATTGCTCGAGTTAAGGGATCGACTGGGCCAGTAGGGTGCCTCTCCCCCATCCCTCTCAAACAGATTTTGATTGGCATTATACTTGTGAGAGTTCCCTCATTGTCAATTACTATTTACATCCAGTTCCCTCTGTGTACTTTTGGAGGATTAAAAGCAAATCTCTTGTGATTTTTAATTTTAGTAACATTTTCCACAAAGATTCACAATCCACAAGATCAAATGCTGCAAGGAAGTCAACAAAGCCGCTTTATAATTACCCCTTAGCACAATAGATGTTTGTGCAATTGACTATAAGCTAAAACAATGATCGTGGGTGCAGTATCCCACTTAAAACTTCCCTGTTAAACTGGGATATTACCCTCTGATTCAGCCATTTCTTTTTAGTAAGGCCAGTGTTATTTTTGAGGATAATTTTATCACCACATAAAGCACATTTTTAATCTATAATTTTGTGGGGCAGTTGCATTACTCTTTTTGAAAATAAGCTTTATAATCGCCACCTGTCAAATTTCTGGAACTTCCCAAGTATTTAAAATTCTTTGAAACACCAAGAAATAAAACCTTTCCCACCAGTCAATATTAGTGATTATAATGATTGTATGTAGATTTTCCGGACCGACCGCCCTTGTAGGTTTTTAGTGACACAATTATTTCCCTAATTGTCATCAGTGAATTGTTTTTTCCGTTGCTGTATTGGAATGTCCTTTCGAATAAATCTTTCTAAGGTATGTTGTCTACATTTCTTCCCTGTCCACACACTAACATACAGTTAAAAAAATGCATACATGAAAATATAGTCTGTCGGACAGCATTGATTTCCGTTGATAAAGGTTTGTTTAGCTGGGAAGTTGAGGCTTTTCACCCATTGGCTCTAAACATTCCACTTGAGGATGAAAAACATTCAGAAAATTATTCTCCTGAGTTGAGATTGAGCTATCAATAAGGTTTCCTTATTTTTATATTAAATGCAATTAATATATCCTTATAAAAGGAGTCAGTTTTTAGCGGGTCTAATCAATGATTGAAATCTTCCAGATGTAACACAACACAGTATGAATGATCCAAGCAGATTTTTGTGACATCCCGGTTTAACTTTAAATTAACTTGCATTTGATATATTAACATTTATATTAATTAGGAAATCAGTATTAGAGATGTTTTTGAACAAATGTAACAAACGTACCACAATCCACAGGTACAGTTTATCATGGATGCATTACCAGAAGAAGGGAATACCTGCCAAAAGAATTAAAGTGAGGCCCTAGAAGAGGATCCTAAAATACATACATTGACATCGGAGCAACCAGGGCAAGGTCAGAGGTTCAAATCAAAAAATGCATATAGTAATATATTTTCAAAGTCAATTCTTTATTCATATGTAAACATTATAAATATCAGATCATGTCATGCTTCTTATACTTTAAAACAAAGAAATAAATAAATATATCTCATAAACTCAAGTCCCACACACACAATTCATACCTCACAATCAGACCATCACACATTCCACAATTAAACATAACTCAAACATCAAACGCACAAATAGACTCAATAGTACATAGGCGCCACAGGATGATAAGATGACAGGATGGAAATAAATCATCAATGGGGGAAGAGGTATAGATGGAACCAATACAGCTACACCCACACAGACAACGCTGACGCGCGTTTCGGTGTATAGCCCCAGCCGGGGCTACACCTTCATCAGGGCGGAGATGTACAATGGAGAGTGGGACACAATATCTGCAGACATAAAAAAACATATATATTTTAACAATACGTGCTGATATCAATTCAGTATTTTTACTTAAGAAGTTAAAACAATGCTCCTGTGGAAGCTCCTGACCAAAGATAGTAGTCGATACAATTTCAATAAAATATCCATATATGGAATAGAGAACCTGGAATAGACTTCTTTATCAAAGGAAAATGTGAAACAAAATGAATAGAACATTCAGATCATATAAAGACACTCAGACCATAGAAAGAGTGAAAATACAATATCATAGGAAGCCTCCCTCACCCACGGAAAATGTTTGTCATACATAAGTGTCCAGAAAAGACCAAAGTGATAAGACAACCAACTATAACAGATTGAGAATCTATCAGGCCTGAAGCCTCCATCTGTCTTTACTCCCTCTCTTGATGTCATTGGTCCTGAGGTAGGTATCTTCGAAAAAGCAGTTACTGCTAAAATTGAAAAGATCATTAAATATGTACCTAAACCCTCCCCCAATTTGCCCAGCGATGAGGATATTTGTTTGAAATCTTTGAAGGAAAACAGGCAGCTAACGATTAATCCCTGTAATAAGGATGGGGGCATTGTGATTTTTGACACTCCTACTTATGTAGAGAAAATGAACCTGCTCCTTTCCTCCCCTGAACACTACAGAAGGATTGTGAGGAACCCTGAGACTCCCCTGAAGCGCCGTATTTTAACCATGGTGGAACAGGCAGTAGATATGGGATATATCTGTACTAAAGAAGCTGAATATTTAACTCCCAGCGATACCCATCATCTATGGGGTCCCCAAGATTCACAAGAACACCCTTGACCCTCCGCTGAGGCTCATTGTGTCTACCATCGGCTCTGCATCGGAGCTCCTCTCGAAATATATTGACCATTTTTTGAAACCCTTGGTCAATAATCTGGAATCCTTTGTTAAGGATACTGGCCATTTTATCGCCAAAATTGAAGGAACATCCTACATGGAAGACAGGGAACTCCTAGTGATTTTAGATCTCAAATCGTTGTATACGAATATCCCGCAGAGTGGAGCCTTGAGGGTCATTGAGGAAGTTCTATCTTCTAAACCAGAGATTAGTAATTCTCCATTCATTGTTCAGTGCCTTAAAGTGGTCCTATATGAAAACTATTTTGAGTTTAACAACTGTTTTTTCAAGCAAATCTCGGGAGTCAGCATGGGGGCTGCTTGTGCTCCTAGTGTAGCTTGTCTATACATGGGGCACTTTGAACAGATTAACATCTACAATGAGATGGCCCCCTTCCAAGAGAATGTTTAAGCATGGTCTTGATTTATTGACGACATCTTCTTCATATGGAAGGGGGACCATGTTTCTCTAAATGAGTTCATTCTTTGGCTCAATGCTGCGGACAGTAACTTAAAGTTTACTGCGCATGCCAGCAATTTCAGGATTGAGTTTCTTGATATCTGGATAGAACACCGGGACAATGAGATCTTTGTGTCCCTTTTTACCAAACCCACTGCAAGGAATACCTTATTGCAGTATGGCAGCTTTCACCCCGCTGCCAAAGGGAAAATATCCCTTTTATTCAGTTCCTCCGGATTCGGAGGAACTGTTCAGATATCACAGACTTTCTCATCCAAGCTGACATCCTCAAAGAAAAGTTGGCACACCGTGACTACCCCTACAAACTGATTAAAGAATCTTTTAAGCGAGCCAGGTATTTCAACCGTGAATCGATGTTCCTACCCAGGTCCAGGGAACATCAGGATAAACTGGTATGTATCAGACACTCCAATATAGATCATAAACTAAGACAGACCATAAACTTATGTTGGCATATCCTAAACTTGGGCAACAGAGAAGAACATCTCCCAAAACCTATCTTTGCTTTCAGGAGAAATAAAAATTTGAAGAACCACCTGGTAAGAGGTAAGTTGCAGGAACCACCAAGGGTACAACAAAAGCGATCTGTGGGCTGGACCCTATCAATGGCAACTACCGATGCGGCAATTGCCAGGCGTGCTCAAATGCTCTAATTGGAGATACGATCCGAATCAGTGAACGCACCATCTCTTTGGCGATTGCTAAGAAAATGACCAATTGCCGTACTCCGAACGTGATATATATCATCATATGTCCATGCAACCTCCCCTATGTAGGCGAAACTGGACGAGAATGTCGCATCAGGATAGGGGAACATAAGTCTGATATATGCACTAAAAAAACTTCAGCCCCTAAAGTGGCACATTGGCTTGAGGAGAAACATACTGAGGAGGACCTTAAATGGTACATACTTGAAAAGATCCAGGTATTCCCCGGATTAGATCCTGTTACCATATGCAAAAAGAGAGAAGTTTTTTGGATCTACTTCCTAGACTCTTTTAAAAAGGGATTAAATGAAGACTGCCCCTGGGAGAATGCCATTATATAAGATCGATTTCTCGCTGGGATGTTTATCCCATCTATCCCGGGTGAGCTTCCTTTAATGACGCTTATATCTATGACCCCCTCAAATGCTCCCCCTGCCTTGATACGCGGAGCCTATGTTGAAGGACGCCCTTTTCATTCCTTGATTGACATTACCGGGTTCATTCACCTGAGATCACGCTATGAGAAAACCTTCCTTTTTTCTCTACCTTGTGGAGAAATATTGGTCCACCTTTTAAATGAACCTTCATGCCTGTTTGAAATTGCCCCGTTTTTTTTTTGGGGGGGGGGGTACCAGCCTCTGTTGGTTATCTTTATGGACCCTTTATATCGTCCATTATGCATTATGTATACTGTCTCCCCTTTTTTAAGCATGCGATTAATGGTCGTCATATAGGTTGCTCTATCTGTGTGATCGCTCCCTTGGAGTTAAATTCCTTTCCAAGATGGCCGCGATCATAGGAATCTACCTATTAGGAGGTATACATTTGTCCTTTTTTATCTCTGTTATTTTAGCTGCCATCTGATTCGTCCAAATCCCTTAGCCACGTATTTAAATACCAGGCGTGGGCTGTTTCCCCCTTGATGATTATATCCAGCGAGGTTTGTTGTTTTCAATCCGACCGACCGGACGTATCCCCCCGGCTATCAATACAGGTAATGTACCCATCCTGAAGTACGGGAACGACCTAACTTATTAGTGCCAGTAATTTCCACCTTAATAGTATCTACTACACCGGCCCATATTTGTCCTTATTTTTTTAATTAGCCAGTAAAATCTCAATCTTTAGGTCGGAACGTCTTATTCTTTAAATCTTGAACTTGTGCCGCACCCTCGCCTCCTCGTCTCGCTTTAAGCTTGAGCTGTTCTTATCCCTTAATTGGTTGCTTTACTAACTATTATAATGTTTCCACCCCCGCTGGGAGCATCTCCTGATGGGGTGCAGGAAAGAATAATTTAGATCCAGCATCTGCCGTGTCTTGCGAAGAGGAAGGTATGTTTCCAAGAGAATTGGTTGGGATTACAATGTACACGTAAACTGAGATAATGGCGATAACATGGTTATAATTCCTTTTGGTAGATTCGACCACTTATAACTGAAATGCAAGTGAAAGAACAACTACTACTGAGACTCAGTCCTTCTCGAAGAGAGGTAGGAAAGAGTAATATTATTCCTGCTCTCGAATAGTCCTCCTTTGTTCATAGCAAGCAGTGCTATAATTTTTAAATTGTTTTTTTAAACCGTTTTTATTGCAGCTCCAAATCATACATACAACATACACTTATGAGCACCTTACATGGTTATTATCAACGCTCAGTTCTTGTATGGGTGATTCGTTTACACAGCCTATAATCCCACAACCCGGGGGTCGGGCGGCGTCCATCAGTGAATCACCCCATCTAACAACCCCAGAGCACTTTCAAGTCCGCATGCTAGGATTCCTTCAGTCTGCTTTAACATTTTTTACCCCTCCCCTCCCCTCAAACCCTTCCTCCCCCCCAACTTCTTAACTCCCTGACTCCTCCCCCCACCCATCTCCCAGAGCCTATGCCTACGCCTGGACTTGCAGTCAGTGTGTGTGTGTGAACGATGTCAGGAGTAAGTTGATATTCACAGAGAAAGTGCACCTGGTGTGTCAGTGGGATTCTCATTTCCTGAGTTGGAGAGCCCTTCCTCCTCCCCTAGCATGCTATCTCGTAGTGCTTGCGCTAGCCCCTCCCATGCTGCTGCCGCCTCCAGCGCCCTTTCGTCAGAATTGCGGCGAGCCAGTTGATACCTGAGCGTACTTTTGCTCGCTACCCATTTGAGACATTCATTAAACCATCTTTTGTGCGTAGGACCCGTTTTTGATTTCCAGTTCCTAGTGATTTCCCTCTTAGCCAGTATTAGCCCCATATCTATAAACTTGCTCGTGATCCTATTCTTGGGTGTGTGCGGAAACCAATGCAGCACTCCAACCGCCTTAGTGTATTGTAGTCCTCGATCCGTTGCGTTGTTCAATGTCTCGCCAATCTCCCGCCAATAGACTCGTAGATGTGAGCAGTCCCATAGCATATGGCCCAAATCCGCCCCTATTGTATTACACCTGGGGCAAGCTGCATTTTCCACCCCAAAATATTTTCCTATTTTCCCTGGTGTGAGGTAGGCTCTATGGAGGATATAAAAATGTATCAGTTGGAAGCGTGCATTCCTCGTGCTCTTCCTGGCCCACCTAAGTAGCTGCACCCATGTCGTGTCCGGGATCTCCAGCTGGAGATCCAGCTCCCATTTGGCCTTCAGTGTAGTCAATGGTTTTAAGGGTTCTCGCAGCATTCTAGAATAGAGGCATGTTACTGCCTTATAAGTACCAGCTGCCATCATAGTGTACTGGCAGGCCGTGGACGTGGCGGGCTCCAACAGCCCTTCCCCCCAGTGCGCCTGCATGGCTCTGGTCACAGCGGCGTGCATCAGATAGTCTCCTCTCGGAAGGTCGAATCGATCCTGCAGGGATTGGTACGGGAGTAAGACCCCATCTTCGTACAAATCTCCCAGCACTTGTAGTCCTGCATCTTCCCAACCCTGCAATTGCGACCAGTCACCGCCGTGGGGGAGGGCTGTCACCATCCCCAACGGTATCTCGGGTGCATACATACGCTGCATTCCCGCTCTTCGCCGTGCTCGATTCCAGCAAAGCCTAAACGTCTGCTCCTCTAGGGATAAGTCTCTGAGGATGAGCCTCTGCTGTAGGGTAATGTACGCAAGCACATGTCGGGGGTGCCCCCGTCCCTCTCCCGCTCCGGGCCTCGAAACACCCTTGCCACTTCCTGCGTGAAGACCTGCAATTGAGCCGCCAGGTAGTAGAGCTCAAAATCTGGTACTGCCATGCCCCCCTCGTCCTTTGGTCGAGTCAACGTGTCTAATGCTATTCTCCGTCTACCCGTACCCCATAGGAATGAGATCAATAGTGATCTCAACTGCTGGAAGGTAGAGCCAGGTATCCATACCGGCAGCGTTCGGAAGTAGTAGAGGAGGCGCGGTAGGGCTATCATCTTTATTAGGGAGATGCGGCCCGTTACCGAGAGTGGTAGAGTGGCCCAAAAGGACATACTTCCTTTCAATGCCCGGATGCACCGGCTCACATTGCCTTCTAGCATATCTGCCGCCTTGTGGTATACATACACTCCCAGATATTTCAAACAAATAGGTTCCCAGTTGAGTAGCGGGCAAGTGGTAGGTCGCTTCTCTCCCTGTCGCAGTGGGAATAAACAGGATTTGGACCAGTTAACCTTTAATCCTGACAATTTCCCAAAAAGTCCGAGAAGTCTTTCTGCACCCTTCAGCGCCTCGCTTGCATCACCTAGGAACAATAAGAGGTCGTCCGCGTATAGCGAGATAGCCTGCGGGTTCCCCCGGTATACTAGACCCCTGTAATAGCGGCCCGTCCGTGCTTCTGCTGCAAATGGCTCAATCGCTAAGGCAAACAGCAGGGGGGACAGCGACAACCCCTGCCTGGTGCCACGGCACACTTGGTACTGGTGCGATATCAGGGTGCCTATCCGGACTGGCGCCTTCGCCGATGTGTACAGCACTTTGGTCCAGCCTATATAGCTATCGCCAAGGCCAAAGTGTCTCATGACTCTGTATAGATAGTCCCATTCTAGACTATCAAACGCTTTTTCGATATCAATTGACAACACCAAAGGCGTACTCACTTCCGGCATCGGGTCACCCATTAGCCGTATCAGCCGACGTACATTAATGGTAGTGTTCCGCGTGGGAATGAATCCGGACTGATCGCTGTGGACTAATTCCGTCATGTGGGCCAACAGCCTAGTGGCCGGTATAGTACTCAGGATCTTATAGTCCGTTGTCAGCATGGACAGCGGGCGATAAGAAGCTAGTTTATTGTTCTCTCTCCCCGGCTTCAGCAATGGGATCATCAGGGCTTCGCTCATAGATTGAGGCAGTCTTCCCCTAGCCTTAGCTTCGTTGTAGACCGCCTGGAGCCGCGGGGCTAGCTGCTCTAGGTATTTACTGTAGAACTCTATAGGCAAGCCGTCCAGGCCCGGGGTTTTGTTTCGAGCCATCTGCTTCACAGAGCTTCGTATCTCCCCCAGTGTGATATCTCTACCCAGGTCATCTGATTGTTCCTGATCTAGCTGTGGCAATTGCAGTCCCTCCAAAAAGGTGTCGATCTCGCTCTCTTGACCCGCCAGTCCGCTTTCGTATAGCGTTTCGTAATATGTTCGGAAGCTGTCCAAGATTTCTGTTTGGGTGTTGCATATGTGTCCCCCTTCCTCTTCAATGGTCAAGATCGGGTGGCTACGTCTAGTCGGGTTAGCCAGCCAAGCGAGCATCGTCCCCGCCTTATCCCCCTCGGCGTGCGCCCTCGTCAAATAAGTCTTATAATCGAAGCTCCGGAGCCGCTCCATTTCAACCGCCACAGCTTCTTTGGCCTCACTAACCACTTCCTGTAGCTCGGGATGGTTAGGGCGCGCCAACTCGGCCTTCCACAATGCCCCCTCTGCCTTATCCAGATCGTCTAAAAGCGTCTTGCGGGCTCCTGCATGTCTCCCGATACAGTGGCCTCTGATGACAACCTTAAAGGCATTCCACTCCATCGCTCTGGAGGCCGTGGTGCCATTATTTTCCTCGAAGTATTGCGTGATTCTCTCCCCTAGCGCCTCCCTAAACGGTGGGTCGTCCAGAGTGGCCGGGCGTAGTTGCCACGTCGGGACCCATGAGGTCTCAGTCATCCATGTTAGCGTCAGCAAAAGGGGATTATGGTCGGACAGCGTGCGAGTTAAGTACTCAATGTTTGCCACCGTAGAGACCACGAGCGGGGAGCACAAAACCACGTCTAGTCGAATGTGGAGATCATGCAGACTAGAGTAGTACGAATAATCCCTCAAGTTCGGATGCAGCGCCCTCCAAACGACTACCAATTCCCATCTCTCCTGCCATTCAAGCCTACGTTTCGCTAGCCGATGCACTGGCGACGCTCCCAGCGGTGGATGAGATCTGTCCAAATCAATGTCTGCCACTGAGTTAAAGTCCCCTCCCATGACAATGGGGCCCGCTAGGTAGCTCGCCAGCGCGCCAGAGAGCTTCGTTAAAAAGGCCGGCTGATCAACATTGGGTGCGTACACACTGCATAGCACTATATCACGGCCCCTACATTTCGCCTCTATGGCCACAAATCTGCCCTCTGGGTCAATTACTTGCTTAGATACCCGGAAGGGGACCCCCGCTCGGATCCAGATCATCGCCCCCCTCGCAAATGCAGAGTATTTGGTGTTGAACAGTTGTCCCTGCCACCTTCGCTGCAGCGCAATGCCCTCCTGTTTTGTCAGATGTGTTTCCTGTAACAATGCTATCTGTACGCCCCTGTGGACTAAATAAGCATGCACCTTGTGTCTTCTCGCCATAGAGTGTAGTCCCCGCACATTCCAGGTCACATATCTCAGAGCTCCAGAGTTAGCCATGATCCCAGGTTAACCAATATGAAATAGCATAAATCCACTTCCAGGCGTATGTGGCGGCATCCTCCCACCCCAGTCCCTCCCATACAACAACAGTCCCCCACACCCCATGTTCCACACCTCGAGTCACCCCAACTACTCTCGGTGTCCTCCCCCCAGAACAGGACCTAACTTCGCGAAAGCAGCTCCCATCCAAACTTCAACAAAAGGGCCAGCTAATCCAGCCGCTATACCCTTAATCCGCAGTCTTCACTATGGTGGCCTTATGGGCCTACGGGGCGTGACGCGTCCCCGAGGGTGGTTCTCACAATCCCATCCCCCCCGCCCCACAATCCCCTCATAGTCACTCACGAGTCTCCGGACTTCTGAGTTGTAGACATTTGTGTCGGAGGGCTCCGGTCGCCCCGGCAATTATATGTAGACAATTCTGTGCATCTCCCCTCTCAGGCTTCTATGATTTCCTCCG
This sequence comes from Lissotriton helveticus, assembly GCF_964261635.1. Lineage (NCBI taxonomy): Eukaryota > Metazoa > Chordata > Amphibia > Caudata > Salamandridae > Lissotriton > Lissotriton helveticus. Next base: position 154,598,034 of record NC_136068.1, on the reverse strand, counting down.
ATGTTTGAGGCGTCAACACTGGACCTCTGGCGCCACCAAGGTCCGAAAGGTCCGTTTCCGAGCCCGTAGCATGGCCCTCCGAGTTCGAGCCCCTATTTGATCGGCTGCTCACTGTCCCCGACAAGTTGACCACCGCTTGTAGTGCCGCCCTTCTCTCCTCCTCCGTTTGCGATTCCGTCGGCTTTTTAGTTCTTTGTCGATGCCTGCAGAGCCTCTGTGACTTCCGGACCGGCTGTTTACGCTTCTCCTCCTCGGCTTTGAATTGGGCTCCGTCTGTACCGGCTTTGTAGGTGTCCCACCACGCCCATGCCTCCGCTGATGTAGGGAAGAAAAATGCTTTGTCGTCCACCACCACCCTGAGCTTAGCTGGGAAGAGGAGTGAGTACTTTATGCCCTCCACACGCAGTTCACACTTGAGTGACAAGAAGGAGGCTCGCAGTTTCTGTGTTTCAAATGTGAAGTCAGGGAACAGTGTCACGTTGTTATTATCCACTTGGAATGGGCCCTTTTCTCTGGCCCTTTGCAATAACCAGTCCCTGTCCTTATAATGTAGCAGTTTTATCACCACTGGACGGGGTGGTAGGCCCGGTTTCGGCGGTCTGGCCAGGACTCGGTGCGCACGTTCCAGCGTAAAGAAAGGTGAGAGTCCCTCTGGTGCCACTTCTGTCCGTAACCATGTGTCCAGGAATCCCACCATGTCGTCACCTTCTTTTTTCTCCGGCAGACCTACCAAGCGTACATTATTGTGCCTGCTATGGTTTTTGGCATCCTCTGCTCGCCGTTCCAGTACCAGTATTCGGTCTAGAGCATCCCCTAAGCGTCCCTCCATGGATTTATGCCCTGGTACCAACTCTTGTAGGGTGTCTTCCGTGCTCTTGACCCTGGCCTTCAGTTTGTCGTGATCCGCCCGCAGAAGTCCCAAACCTGTTGCCACCTGTGCTATGTCCTGCCACAGAGCATCCTTCGTGGCTGTTATAGCTTCCAGGATACGGTCTTGCATTTGTTGTAATTCCGTGGGGCCCTGCACCGTACCATCCGTCGCCTCAGAGCCGGCAGCCCCATCCACTCTCCCCTTGGGTTTCCCCATCTCGGTTCGTCCGCCAGCTGATTACTTCTTCCCTGCTATGCTTGAGGGGGGGTTCGCTCACTGCCCCCTCTCAAGGAAGGTAGTCTCTACAGCCCCTCTTTAAGTCTTTTCAGGCCAGTGCTCCGTGCCTCACCCCCCTAGCGACACTCTTTTCGTGATTCTATTGGGGGGCATTCACTGCATCCGCTCTCCTCGACCTGGTACGGCCAGCCCCAGCGCACCAGACCCCGCAGACGCCACCAGGTCTGCAATGCGCTAGGAGCAAGGGGCTCCCCCACCACTGCGCTGACGCCGTTTCGCTCACCTCCAATGCAACTTATGGGCTCAGGCTGAATGTTCCCGTTCTCTTGGTGTTCTTATTTGCAGCCCTTTGGTCTCTGGTCTCTCGATCTCCCCGGGCACCGTCCTAGATTGGGCCCGTGTGTCGGTCTGCACCAAGGCTCTCCGTCACAAGCCTGGGGTCTCACGGGTATTCTGCCGCCTCCGATGGCACTCCGACAGTGTGGGTCCACTCAGGGGCTCTCTCTCAGCCGACCACTCACTCCGGGCTGTACCGCCGCCACCTGCGCTTCCGGCGTTCTGGACCCAATTTCGCTAGTTTTCAGCTCCGTATTTGGGGCTCCGTGCGCCTACAGCGCTGCCGGAGCGCACATCTCCCCCAGCGGTCGGAAGCCCGCTCAGACCCAGGACCTCGCTCCTTCGATCGCGGCAGACTGGTAACGGCAGCCCCTCACTCGCTCCATACAGCCTCTGTTCGTCCCCTTGCTGCGCAGGTAGTCGCGCTGCCCTCCGGCTTCAAGCCGCCAGGAAATCTCCCCCCCGTGTAGTCGGGCAGGTCGCCTTTCACTCAGGCGGGCTCCCTATGAGGAGGCACCACTTACTGCGATCCTGGGAACTGAATATATTTCCACTATTGGCCTGAATACGTCGAGACACGGCTCTATGGTCTAGAGCAGAGGTCTTCAAACTTTTGTAGGCTGAGCCCCCCAGCTACATTTTTGAGATGTCGCCCTCACCACCGACAGAAATTTTTGGAATCTGGTACACTATATAATCGACAGCCACCCGCATATCACAGGCCATATCTGCCAAATAATTTTAAACACATTAAGAGTGTTTAGTAAACTGCAGGTTTGTGAGTGGGTGTGGTTAAATGACAGCGGCTTATTACACAGTTTATATCGAAATTTTCCAAGATGAAATGTGCTCAAATTGTTTTTACTATGAAGCTTTGTTTTACACATATAACACATATAACACATGATTTGACATTGATTGATAATAACAGCACTAACATTAATGTGATGGGTGTGCCTGTTTTTTGGCACAGAGACGGTCAATCTGTGGATGGATTTTTGCTACTGCCATCCTCCGGTTGTGCTCCACATCTAGTCTTGACCGGTACTTAGTCTTTAACACCGCAAGTGATGAGAACCCAACCTCACATATATAGGACAAGCTGAAAGACAAGAGAGTTTTGATAGCAGTTTCTCTCAAAGCTGAATGTTCTGCATACATTTTCAGGCAAAACTCTCCCAATGAGACTTTTCTGAATTGCATTTGCAGAGTGTGGTCACTTTGAAGATCAATCAGTTCTTCCTGCATGCGAATCGGGAGATGGCTCCCCACCTCTGCCAGAAATGGTTGAAAGACCCAGTCATTGAAGTGATCGCTGTCCTCGGGAAAATACTTTTGTAAACTGTTCCTGAGAGACGTCAGGTGATTATTTATTATCTCACCAACACTTGGAAGTTCATATTGAGTCTCCTCAAGAGCATCTACTAAACATTGAAACAACTCAAACATGCCCTCTTCCACTAGTCTTCTCCATAATTCCAGCTTATTCTTGAATGCAGTTATTCTTTTGTTCCTGGTAAAATAAGTGATTTCAGCTCCTTGCAGAGACAGATTCAGGGATTTTTAATTTCTCGAAAATGTCAGCAAGGTATGCTAAAAGCACAAGCCAGCGGGGATTGCATAGCTGTTCTGCTTTGCCAGGGTTCAAACACAGAAGAAATGGACGCACTTCATTCCTTAATTCAAAGATGCGAGTCAGCACTTTCCCCCGGGATAACCACCGCACTCCTGTATGAAACAGCAAGCCTTCATGCTAAGCTCCCATTTTTGCACATAAAATTGCAAAAAGACGAGCTCTTGTGGGATGGGTCTTTATAAACTTTACTATTTTTATAGCAGAATTAAGCACATCCTCAAGTTCACTGTCTATGTTTCGAACATCAAGGGCTTGCCGGTGTATCATACAGTGGGTCCACAGAATATGTGGAGCCACTTATAACACGTTAGCTTTTAGGCCACACATTGAAGGAGCACCATCTGTGCAGATTCCAGCACAGTTTTCCCATTTCATGGGTCATGGATATTCAAGAACTCATTGATAATGTCAAACAAATCAGAACCTGTTTCTCGCCCCTTGATTGGATTGCAAAATAAAAAATCTTCCAATAATAGTGTTTCATAACAATGTCGAACATAAGCAATTAAATGGTCATCCTTTGACACATCAGTTGCTTCATCTAATTGCACAGCAAACAAACTTGATTTCAACCGGGCTATGAGCTGTCCCTAGATATCTTCTGACATGTCAGATAAGCGGCTGCAAACTGATGTGTCTGAGATGGGTATGCTTTTGAACTTCTCTGCTGCTTTTTCACCAAGCATTGTCCTAGCCACGTCGAGCAATGCTGGGAGAATCACTCTTTCTCCTTCTACAAAGGGTCTTTTGTTTTTAGCACTGTGAGGAAAATGAAATTTTGCCTGACCAAGATGCCCCCTACGTGTACCCTATATTACATGTATGTGCATGTCACCCATGCATATTTCTCTCAGTGGCCTGAATCACAAGGCCTCTGCAATCACGTCCTGCATTAAGGTGCCTGTCATCAAGTTTCCCAAACGTTAAGCTAACATGAAGGCCCATGTATTTGCATTGTGCACTTTTAAATAAATATCGTAATAAACCCTTTTTGTGGTTCAGTCTGAGCCACTTTCTGAATTAGGGTTTTCATGACTCCTGACACACTGAAAGCTGCAGTTACGTATCTCTGACCTCGCATACTTCTAGCTCAGCCGAAAGAGACCCAGCAAGGGTTGCCAAGATAGTATGAATAACAGTTATCTGCCTGCTGTACAGAGTCACATTCCTGCCCAGTGAGGAAGGTAAACAGAACCCGTCCGCGGAAGATAGGGCCTAGCCTCTCTGTCTCCATTGAAGTAAATCACAGTGCTTGCATCCATAGAAAGCTCACAGCCCCACGCAATGAACGGAGAAATATATGCCTTTTCTGATTCTTAGCGTGAGCAACCTTTGCTTCAGATAATACATCCCCTGACTTAAGATATCAGTTAGTACCAGACGTGCTGGTCGCCTTGACACGAAAGATCTCTCTACTAGACTGAAAGTCAGCTCTCCTCCCAGTTACACGTCAATTGCACGTCATGCTCAAATTGCGTGCACAAGTAGGGCAAAGTTCCAGCTTGCCATATAACTCCTCCTCTATGTAGCCACCCACCTATCACCCACCTGTGACTCATCAAGTGTACACCCTCATGCACGCCCACATGCTCTTATCTCTTTCTTTCATCCTCTGCCTGGAGCGCTCCTCCCTATGTACAAGGAAAAATGTATATATGTGTTGTTCTCTGTAAATAATGTTAGAAGACCCTTCCTGAACCTCAGTGGTGATGGAACAGATTCTCCCTTAACTCGAGTTATTGGAATAAAGCCCTTTTAACTTGGACACCACGGACTCTCTGCCTCTCATTTGATACATGCTAATTGTTAAATGCCTAGAAATTATGCCAGGGTAATATTTTATTTACCACATTAATTTGGCGCCCTTACAGGGACATATCCCTTTCCCCACGCGCCGGAGTTGTAGGTCCAGCTTTGCCCCCTTCTACAGCCGTGACGGACTTTAAAGTGTACACGCCATCGGGATTTCCCGCTACTCCCTCAGGCCCAGGAGGAGGATGGGCTGTGACCAGGCATCCATACGAGGCGGTGAGGATTGCGGATCGTCTCAACCAGAGCCCGACCTGTGAGAGAGCAAGGTCCGAGGTTTCCAGAGGTCCACCCGTTCCGAGGCGCATGCGTAGACGTAGACGTAGATGCGTAGAAGTCCGAGGCCTTCAAGTTTCAAGTTTTGCTTCTCGGTGAGTACCACTATGGGGAATGCATAAAGTTTCAAGACGGGTTCATTTTATATGAACACGGTAAAGACGGGTCCACGTTATTCGTGGAAACGGTAAAGACGGGTCCACGTTATTCGTGGAAACGGTAAAGACGGGTTCACGTTATTCGTGAAAACGGTAAAAGACGGGTTCGTTCACACGAGCACGGTCAAGACGTGTCTCATTTTTGAGACCGGTATGGTTGTACTGTATTCCAGTGCATATAGTTTTTCAAGTACATGTTTAGTTCTCTGTATTGGTTTAGATCATGTTTGTTTTAATGTTATGATGTTTTAGTGTGAATGATTGTTGATTGTTTCAGTCTATTTTTGTGTATTGTATTTCCATTGTGTTGGTTTCAACATGCCACTGTTTTCAAAATTGCGTCAGATAGGGACCAGAAAAGGTATACTAGAAGAGTCAGTTAACATCCCGCCTAGAGACACACCTGGTCATTATATGTATAATAAGCATGGATTAGACGCCATCTTGTTTTTAGATTTATGGGTAGACTATACAAAGGACCTGGAGGAAAAGTATAGATGGCCTATCTCAGGAACATGGGATTCAGAATGCATTATGAGAGTGGAGGAAGCGCTATGGAAAAGGAAGTCAAGACCCTCTCAGAAAGATGCCATCGAGTTAAGGCGCAAAGAGTCACACAGGAGAACAGAGAAAGAATTCAATAAAGCAGAGAGAACTAAACAAGCAGAGGAAAAAGCCAAAGAAAAAGAACTACGGGAGGAGGGGGAACGGGTCAAAACAGAACAGACTGATAGAGAAAGAAACGCCGTCGTTACTGGTATTTATCCCGTCCTGGCTGAAGAACTAGCTAGAGTGACCACCTCAGAGAGACCCAGTAGGTCGCGAACGCCACCACCTGTACCATATAGAGAACGTAGAGTAAAGCCGACAGCATCAGAGGCGTTCATTTCCTCGTATCTAGATGATTCCCTTCCGGACTACGTTAATGCAGGTTTCCCTCCACCCCCACCAGCAGATCAGCTCCAGCAACTTCAGCAGCAGCTAGTAAAAGATGACGTAGGTCCCGGGGCAGTGGGAGGGGTGCCTACTGTAGATGTAGCCATTCCATTTTGTGTATATGATCCAGAACCAGGAAAAGGTTCAATGGTCGTGATTTCACTTAGGCTAAGACAAGCCGTTGCATATCTAGAGACATTACCAGACATGAAAGAACACCTAGATAAAATGTACCGTTTTATTAGAACGGGGGAGGGACCAGATAGTATAGCACAAGCCATGGCACAAAGAAAGGTAGGGGTTAAGAACCATATCCTACGTTTTATTATTAATTGCCTGATCAGGGAACAAGACGAAGGAGACGGAGATGTAAAACAAAGTTTGATAGAATGGAGCGAGCACATAGATGCCGGTAGACATGATAAACAGGGACAGATAGATGCCATGTACAAGAAAATACGAAAGGAAATAATAGAAAGACACAGAAAAGAGTCTGACGAGAAGGGCGAGTCATCAGCGGAAGAGGTAGAGGATCATCAGGATCCGAAAGGCAAGATTAATTATGTAGGAAAAGCGCGACAGTTTGACAGACCCAAATGTCTTGACTACCGTAAACAAGGGCCAGCTATAAAAGAAAGATATTCCCTCGAAAATCTGTTCCAAGCTACTGAACAAGCCCTGAAAAAACGGATAGGGAGTGAGAGACCTCCCACCTCACACGAAATTGAATTGGCCCGGTCAGCCACCCAGTGGGTGTCTAATTCTAATATATATAGCAGTGATATAGTGGCTCAGACTTTCTTAAGCCTTCCACCGAACGAACAGCGTTTGGCTGGTATTTACATGGTCCAACACTTAATAACGTTGTATGAGAGTCAATATTCCGATCCCGGTAAATTGTATAAATTATTAGACGACTTGCTTCTAGACAGATGGACAGGTCTAGGTACTGAATTAATTAATGTTATCCTGGATCAACGACATAAGTACATAAATTCTCTGACCACATGTATGCCTCCAACCTCACACCACGGCAGAAATAACTTACACGTAGACAGACAGAACCCCCTACGAGAGGTACATCCCGTCAAAGATGCGGACAATGTGTTGCAACGGGTGTATGTTTACACCCCCTTAACAAAAATAGAAATACTAGAAATGAAAAAGATGCTGCCCTGCCATGATAAAGACCCGGGGGGGTTTCACCGAGAATTAAAAGACATCTTCCGCATAGGAGATTATACGTACGATGACATTCTGAAGTTACTGAAAGTACTGTTGCCTGCTGGTATTTATGAAAAGCTTAAGGAAAAAGACTGGGAGGTAGGCGAGAAAAAGTTAAGCTGGGATGCACTGGAAACGGAAGAAAAAGGTAGGCTCCCAGGGGTTGGTCTTGGGGAAAAAGCTAGAGAACTGCCTGAACTCCTGATACAAGTTTTACCGAGATTATTGATTACTAAAAAGGAAGACTGGGATGCTATTTCAGCATGTAAACAAAAGCAAGAAGAGGACACAAGTGATTTCTATTCTAGATTTGAGAAATGCTTTACTATTAATAGCGGCCTTAAGCCAGGTAGTGAATCATATCCACACCTTTTTGTGAGCAAATTAGTAGAGAATTCCTTACCCCAGATCAAGAATAGAGTACTGAAGGTTGAGAGTACTTGGCAAGCAAACAGCCCTTCACAAATGTTACAGATGTTACAGTATCACCAGAACAGGATTAGAGAAGAGCAGGATCAGGAAAAGAAACGCATGAAAGAGACAAAAATGAAGGTGCTGGTTGCCCAGACGGTACCAGCAAATAAGAACAGAAATAACACGACACATGTTAAGGGGAACTGTAATTATTGCAAACAACCAGGTCACTATGTAAATGAATGTACTGTCCTGAAACACAATATAGCTACAGGCAAGACAAAAGAATGACAGTACACTCCTAGACAGAATAGCACGCAACAGAACACACAACAAACGGTAGCGAATTTTCCTCCACCACCGCCTGTACAGGGTACACCACAAATGTATCAGTACACACAGTCTGACTATCCTGAGTATCAACAGTTCTCATGAAACAGCCTCGAGAGGGAAGTAGGCTTGCCCCTTATTGAGGTTCCTGTAGATCAAGAGGGTCCGTATGTACATAGTCGTGTATTAGGTCAGGATCGAAAGTTTCTGATTGACACAGGGGCGAGCAGGACTACCATCAGTCATGACGAGGTTCCAGGGGTAATTGCAAACACAACAATGATGGACAGAATGTGGATCAATGTCACACATTCACCCCAGTCCAAAGATCTGGGCCCAAATCCATCGTTTTTCCACTCCACACCACCCGGGGTTAGACAATGGCGATATGCAAATCAGTGCTGACCCTGTGCCCCATGGGAACAGTCCAGTCCGAACTACAAAAGCCATGTCCTTTCCAGAACGGAAACAAGCATCCGAGGACCGGCCCGGTTTCGAGGTAACACCTCTCATCAGCCCGGCTAGCTTGATTCCAGTGGTGTGGAGTGCCTGGGACTCACGTCTGAGCATCCCCAGTACACTTAGAGCGGTAATTGCAAACACAACAATGATGGACAGAATGTGGATCAATGTCACACATTCACCCCAGTCCAAAGATCTGGGCCCAAATCCATCGTTTTAGGCTCACAGAATGTTTCCCTGGGATTTTCAGGAAAGCCTATTGTTAATGAAGTATCGAAACCAGTTTCCCTAGGAGTTGGTCCACTGTCACGGACTACAGACTTGCTACTTACTAAATCATGTCCAGAAAACTTACTTGGTATGAAGACATTAAAAGACCTAGGAGCAGTTATCTGCTGCTCTCCAGAAGGAGTACGCCTGTTTTTACGTGATTTTAAAGGTCATTATGTACTGACTGATTTTGACCACAGACTCAAGAATGTGCCACAGACTCTATGGGCACAAGGACCGACTGACGTAGGTTACATGGACATAACGCCACACCATGTCACACTCAAAGCAGGAGTAGTACTTCCACGTATTAGACAATACAAGTTACCACCTGACGCCGAAACAGCCTTATTGAAATTAGTTGACGAACTTATTGCACGAGGAGTAGTGGTAGAGACTGACTCGAATGTATGTAACTCACCTGTCATTCCTATCCTTAAACGATCTGACCCTAGTGTACTGCCAGTGTACCGACTAATTATTGACCTACGAGAATTGAATAAATGTGTAGTACCACAATATCCAGTGGTGCCAGACATTTCTTCATTATTGACTGCTATTGATTCTGAGGCCACAGTCTTCACTGTCATAGACTTGAAGAATGCTTTCTTTAGTGTACCCATTCATCCAGATAGCCAATACCTTTTTGGATTTAGTTTAAAAGGGCGTAGCTTTGTCTTTACAAGAGCTCCTCAAGGTTTTACAGAAAGCCCTAGCATTTACAGTCAAGCATTAAAAAGACAGCTAGACAGTGTTCACAGGCCTCCCAACACTGCCCTACTCCAGTACGTAGACGACATCCTGATTACAGCACGATCAGAACCAGAATGCGAAAATGCATCACTGACAGTTTTACATTTTCTGGCTGACAAGGGGCACAAGGTGTCCCCTTCCAAGTTGCAATTCTGTGAAAAGCAAGTGGTGTACCTTGGACACTTACTTTCCAAGGAGGGTAGACAACTAACACGAGAACGCATACAGCTCATTTATAACCTTTCACAGCCCAAGACACAGAAAGAAGTACGTGCATTTATTGGCCTCACCTCATACTATAGGCAATGGATTCCCCAGTATGCCTATCTAGCCAAACCACTCATACAGTTAACTACACAGGAGGCAGCCACTTCGACTGTCCTCCCTTGGACACAAGAACATACCTTGGCATTTGAGGAATTAAAAAGAGCATTATGTCAAGCGCCAGTTTTAGCGACTCCATGTTACAGCAAACCTTTTATGCTTTTCGTAACTGAACGAGATGGAACAGCGTTATCTGTCCTCACACAAGATCAAGCAGGAAAACACAAGCCTTGCGCTTATTTTTCTAGTACACTAGATCCAGTGGCCCAGGCTCTGCCTGCGTGCCTGAAATCAGTTGCAGCAACAGCCCTAGCCATAAGACAAAGTGACTCGATAGTGTTGGGTCACCCTCTGACAGTACAGGTTCCAAATGCAGTGGAGGTTCTCTTAAACAGGACACAGACACAACATTTGACTGTAGCAAGACTGACAGGATATGAACTGACATTATTTCAACCACACATAGAGATCAGACGTTGTAATATTCTGAATCCTGCAACACTTTTGCCCTCAAGTACAGTAAATGCACCACCACATGACTGTGTGGAAATAATGAATATAGTGACAAAACCAAGACAAGACCTGACAGATATTGCACTTCCAGACCCAGACTTAACGCTCTATGTAGATGGATCCTGCATGAGAACGAGTGCAGGAGAATTAGTAGCAGCATATGCTGTGACCACTGCTACTAAAGTCATAGAGACACAGAAAATAGACACACTATCAGCACAAGCAGCAGAGCTCATCGCCCTGACACAAGCCTGCATAAGAGCTAAGCACTTGAAAGTAAACATTTATACTGACTCACAATATGCCTTTGGCGTAGTTCATGATTTCGGGGTACTTTGGAGGGAGAGAGGTTTCTTGACCTCCCATGGGACCAAGATCCAGCACGGCCAGCTCATTCAAGCCCTGTTGGAAGCAATACATTTACCTACAGCCATTTCTATCCTGAAGTGCAAAGCTCACACCAAAGTTACAGACACCATTTCCCAGGGTAATGACCTGGCAGACCGAACAGCTAAACTTACAGCCCAGACAGCCCAGACACCAACAGACACGACAAGGACAGAGGTACCATTACTGACAACATGTATGACAGTCAGGGATCCCACTCAAGATGTACTCGACATACAGACACATGCCACTGCAGATGAGATAAAGAAATGGACTGAACAAGGAGGGGTCCAGACTGAACAAGGTTGGATGACTAAGGGAAAAGGTACATGGTTTCTTCCAGATTCTATGGTACAAGTAATCATAAACACAGCACATAGTCCAGCACACTTGGGAGAAAAGGCAATGATAGACAGCTTACAGAATATCTGGTTTAACAAGCACATGCGTGCAGCAGCGAAGCAGAAAGTACGAACATGTATGATCTGTTGCCAGTTCAATCCAGGTAAAGGCATTCCGGTGGAACAAGGCGGATTTCATCCTCCTGACCACCCTTTTGAGGTCCTCCAGATGGATTATATCCAAATGAACAGATGTAGAGGTTACAAGTATGTCTTGTTAGTTGTGTGTGCACTATCTAGATGGACAGAAGCATATCCAGTTCCAGATTATACTGCTGTGACAACAGCCAGGCAATTAGTGCGCGAGTACTTCCCCAGGTATGGATTGCCTCGGGTCGTATATTCCGATAACGGTCAGCCATTCTCCTCTGAATTAATGAAACAAGTGTCTCTTCTGTTAGGATATACTTGGAAATTCCATTGTGTAAGACACCCTGAAGCAGCAGGCCTTGTAGAAAGACATAATCAGACAATCAAAACAAAACTTGCTAAGATATGTGCAGAAAAAGGCGTGGATTGGATGGTAGCTTTACCGGTTGCCCTCTTTTACATGCGTATGGTAGCTCATTCCAGAACAGGCCTATCCCCGTATGAAGTAGTCTTCGGTAGACCGCCAAATATGTGGGGTACACATATGCCTAAAAGAATAACTGATGTTGACAGTAACATGCTGACAGATTACCTGGCTTCCTTGATGTCTGCACTACTTTCTTGTCGTTCACAGGTTGCTGCCGCCTTCCCTGACAACACCCAGGTCAAGGAACACGCCATAGTCCCTGGGGACTTCGTTTTTGTGCGGAACTTTGATCGATCAAGCCCCCTTGAGCCACGTTGGAAGACGCCGAAGTTGGTGCTACTGACCACGAGGACCGCAATAAAAGTCGAGGGACGCAAAGGATGGATCCACGCTCAGCACTGTATAAGACACTTTGGACAATCTGGTACTTCAGTAAAAGACAATACAGACTTTGCGCCGCTTGCGCCGCCTGCGCCGCCTTTACTAGAAAAGACTCCACAGCAGGAGTATAAATCTAAGTTAAGATCTAGTAAGTCAGACGTAGTTTAATTGTCTAAGTCCACTCGGTGGTGAATCGGTTAGACTAGATTTCTGACATGTATAAGATCACATACGAGAATAGTAAGAAAAAAAACATGAAAGCAAAATACTGCAAGCTATTACGCAGTAGATGTATAGTTACTTTGATCATTCTTTTTATTCTGTGCATTGTTATAATCTGTGTCAGTTTATTACTACATGTTTTCTTTCCTATTTCCTCACATATACACTCTTCCAGTAACAGCACTATAGAGCATACATTTAGTGAACTGCCACCTCATGAATTGTCATATCGACTTGCATTGCGTAACAATACTTTTATTCAAATGTTACACCATTCTCATCAGACCAGCAATGCGACTGATTGCTGGGTATGTGGCCAACTGCCACCTTATCAAAAGGCGAAGGGAGTTCTGCCCTTCTATCCTCTGCCGTTCTCACACAATGGTTCATGTGGAGCATGGTTTGCCTTAATGACCTCAATAGATAGAAAGTACATAGCTTATCCAGTGGCTGGATATATGGAAACCTGAATAAAGTAATGAATGAAGCATGTTTTCCAGACAAAGACGGACTTCCTCAAAGGAAGGGAACCGATCTAGAGAATGAAAAATACGAGCAGGGAAATGCATCCGTTAATTTTATAATGTTAAATGTTCAGCCCAAGCAAAATACAGGTCCACCGTTTATTTCAGTTCTACCAGCAAAAGGTGATTTATGTGTTAATAAGAAAGGCTCAGTACATATGGGACACAGCGAGTGTAAAGTTGTAGTAGAGTTTAATGATAAAGGACTTTCTTCTTTCAAAACATCACGCCATACCTATTTCATTTGCGGTCAGACAGCCTATGTACATCTGCCCTTAGACTGGGGTGGGACTTGTTATACAGCATTCTTATTGCCACCTGTATTCTTGGCCCCATCCCATTATCATAGAGATTCACGACTAGAACATGTTAGAGTAAGGAGAGAGACAGATGCCTCAGGGATTGATCAGACTGAAACAGCTTGGGAGCAATATACAGATTTCAACAAAGGATTCTTCTTCTTCATAGGTCCCGTCCAAAACAGTAAACTGATACGCAAGTTAACAAGGACTCTTGAGGCAGTAGTGAATGTGACTGCATCTGCCCTGGCGAACTTGACCCAGGAACAGTCTGCTATGAGACTTGTTGTTCTTCAACATCGCCTCGTTCTAGACGTCATCTTGGCGGATAGGGGCGGAGCTTGTAGCGTGATCCGATCTAGTTGTTGCGTTTTCATCCCGAATAACGCGCCATCTGTGTATGCAGCGATAACAAGGCTCCACAAGATTGCTCATGTCATACATCAAGACCCAGGCACATGGACTTGGTCCAGTTGGCTCTGGGGTGTGATATCTGCTTGGGGATGGAAAGTGTTGTCCTTCCTAGAAATGATCCTACTTATGATATTTGGTTGCTGTCTCTGTCTGCAGTGTGGCCCGGCCATTTGCGGCCTGTGTGCAACTGCATGTGTTCCACATCCAAGTATACAAAGGGTTAAGGACGAACAAATGATGCTGTATGATCAACTATACGGTCTCATGAATATAGATGTATCCTAAAGGGTTAAGTAGGGGACAAGGAGGGAATGAGGAAAATGAAATTTTGCCTGACCAAGATGCCCCCTACGTGTACCCTATATTACATGTATGTGCATGTCACTCATGCATATTTCTCTCAGTGGCCTGAATCACAAGGCCTCTGCAATCACGTCCTGCATTAAGGTGCCTGTCATCAAGTTTCCCAAACGTTAAGCTAACATGAAGGCCCATGTATTTGCATTGTGCACTTTTAAATAAATATCGTAATAAACCCTTTTTGTGGTTCAGTCTGAGCCACTTTCTGAATTAGGGTTTTCATGACTCCTGACACACTGAAAGCTGCAGTTACGTATCTCTGACCTCGCATACTTCTAGCTCAGCCGAAAGAGACCCAGCAAGGGTTGCCAAGATAGTATTATGAATAACAGTTATCTGCCTGCTGTACAGAGTCACATTCCTGCCCAGTGAGGAAGGTACGATTCAGAAAAGGGGGTGGTGATGAACAGAGTGTCTGAATTAAGCAGACCACTCTTACCCAGTCCAAAGATCAGGGCTTGATCCATCACCGTTATTTAGCTCACTGCCCCATCCCAGCTCAGAACCTGGCTATATGCAAATTAGTCTGTCCCTGGCCCAGTGCATCATGGGAACAGGGCAGACCAAACTACCAAGCCAATTCTTCACCAGAAAGGATACAAGCTACCGGGGACCGGTTTCTGGCATTTCAGCCTCGTCGGCCCGGCTTGCTTGAATCCTGATGGAGCAGTGAGCAAGGGACTCATGTCTGAGTATACCCTGCCACACCTATAGTGGCCAAAAACGATTCAGAAAAGGGGGTGGTGATGAACAGAGTGTCTGAATTAAGCAGACCACTCTTACCCAGTCCAAAGATCACGGCTTGATCCATCACCGTTATTTAGCTCACTGCCCCATCCCAGCTCAGAACCTGGCTATATGCAAATTAGTCTGTCCCTGGCCCAGTGCATCATGGGAACAGGGCAGACCAAACTACCAAGCCAATTCTTCACCAGAAAGGATACAAGCTACCGGGGACCGGTTTCTGGCATTTCAGCCTCGTCGGCCCGGCTTGCTTGAATCCTGATGGAGCAGTGAGCAAGGGACTCATGTCTGAGTATACCCTGCCACACCTATAGTGGCCAAAAACGATTCAGAAAAGGGGCTGCTGCTTTTTCACCAAGCATTGTCCTAGCCACGTCGAGCAATGCTGGGAGAATCACTCTTTCTCCTTCTACAAAGGGCCTTTTGTTTTTAGCACTGTGAGGAAAATGAAATTTTGCCTGACCAAGATGCCCCCTACGTGTACCCTATATTACATGTATGTGCATGTCACCCATGCATATTTCTCTCAGTGGCCTGAATCACAAGGCCTCTGCAATCACGTCCTGCATTAAGGTGCCTGTCATCAAGTTTCCCAAACGTTAGGCTAACATGAAGGCCCATGTATTTGCATTGTGCACTTTTAAATAAATATCGTAATATACCCTTTTTGTGGTTCAGTCTGAGCCACTTTCTGAATTAGGGTTTTCATGACTCCTGACACACTGAAAGCTGCAGTTACGTATCTCTGACCTCGCATACTTCTAGCTCAGCCGAAAGAGACCCAGCAAGGGTTGCCAAGATAGTATTATGAATAACAGTTATCTGCCTGCTGTACAGAGTCACATTCCTGCCCAGTGAGGAAGGTAAACAGAACCCGTCCGCGGAAGATAGGGCCTAGCCTCTCTGTCTCCATTGAAGTAAATCACAGTGCTTGCATCCATAGAAAGCTCACAGCCCCACGCAATGAACGGAGAAATATATGCCTTTTCTGATTCTTAGCGTGAGCAACCTTTGCTTCAGATAATACATCCCCTGACTTAAGATATCAGTTAGTACCAGACGTGCTGGTCGCCTTGACACTAAAGATCTCTCTACTAGACTGAAAGTCAGCTCTCCTCCCAGTTACACGTCAATTGCACGTCATGCTCAAATTGCGTGCACAAGTAGGGCAAAGTTCCAGCTTGCCATATAACTCCTCCTCTATGTAGCCACCCACCTATCACCCACCTGTGACTCATCAAGTGTACACCCTCATGCACGCCCACATGCTCTTATCTCTTTCTTTCATGCTCTGCCTGGAGCGCTCCTCCCTATGTACAAGGAAAAATGTATATATGTGTTGTTCTCTGTAAATAATGTTAGAAGACCCTTCCTGAACCTCAGTGGTGATGGAACAGATTCTCCCTTAACTCGAGTTATTGGAATAAAGCCCTTTTAACTTGGACACCACGGACTCTCTGCCTCTCATTTGATACATGCTAATTGTTAAATGCCTAGAAATTATGCCAGGGTAATATTTTATTTACCACAACTGTGGTATGCTACTTGATATGAAGCTTTTAATGCATTTGCTGGAGTATTTGCCACATGTTTTACCGCTTCTTTCTGCTGAGTTATGTCCTTCAACTTCCTGGCAAAAAAATCTCTGCTTTTTCCTGCCAGAGACCCACGTTTCGTTTCAAAGTGACGCCTCAGTTTGGTTGGCTTCAAGCTGTCATTAGCTAAGATCATACCACACTGTGGTCTACTTTCTCCACTAACAACAATGCAGGTGAACCCAAAGTCCAAAAAGGAGGCATCATATTTCCGTATTTTTGGGTGAGCGGACGTTCGTTCCAAGCTTCCATTCCCTCTCCCACATCAACTTTACATGATGCACCCTATTCCAACAAGAAAAAAATATCATTTGTACATTAACAGAACCCTTCGGAGAGAACGGTTCAACAGCAGTTTCTGATTACAATACCTTGCACAACTGGGGTACAGAAAACACATTTGCAAGTCTCCCAGAAGATAAACACTCCTCTGTTACTGACAGTCCGTCTGACCTTGAGGTGTCTTTAAATTACAAAATCATGAGCACGTCGTGCCCTGTTGCAAGATACTTAAAATTAGTGTGAGCATGTAATGTCTCTTCGATTTTCCCTCTCTCCCCCCAGCCTCCTCCCCTGCCCACCTCCGCCTGACTGAGAAAACTGGGCAGGATTGAAAGGAGAATGTTTTCACATAAGGCTACAAATAATAGGGTGAAAATAAAAGTGTTATAAACTTACCTGTTGGGGGTTTCAATCTTCCGACAGCAGCAGGAGAACTCCAGGGCATCAGCATAAGAATTCTTCACGTCAATGAAGTCAACTGCAGATCATACACCAGGATAACCTCAACAAGACAGGAACCAACGAAGACAGTGAAAGGCAGCAAACGTCAAGAGTGAAGAAAGGCCACACTACCCAAAAAGTAGACTAATTCAGGAGCTTTACGCTCCTGATTTCGCGGCACTTCCTGCCATCGGTATAGCGGTCCCCTTCATTGGTGTAACGTCAGTGGTGACGTTACTGAATGCTGATTGGCTGCTGTGAAGGAGTTTGCCAATCCAAAAGCCCCATTTGAAAAGGGGAAGAAAGGCAGGAAGTAAACATACTTTTGACGTTTAGAAACAGGTGAGAATTTCCGGTGGAGTATGCCCCCCCCCTGAGATGATGGCGGGGAGCGCTCTTTAAAATGGTGTCCCTTCCCCGTTTCCTATGCATATTGCAACACTACCCCTACCTTTGGCCATGCACTTTCTTCTCCAAATTGCGAGCCCACATTACTAGTTTCCTTGGGCAGGCAAGACTCCCAGGGTGTCCTTTATTAAGTGCTGCCGATTTTCTACATTGGATGGGGGACTGGGATGGGAAGACGTTAAATTATACTATTGGGCGTGGCGTCACCGCCGAACACAATGGACCCGCAGAGCTGAAGCTCCGTCAACATCCCCGCACACTAGAGCCCATCTGGGCTAAATTGCTGCATCCCCACACAAACAATAGTTTGCCAAAAGTCCCAACAGAGGCCCTGAGCTTTGTGACTGTGCTGGTGCCCAGTGGGCGCAGTTGGAGGCTCACTGGCAATTGGAGCTGCCGGCTAGGCTGGGCCCCAGGTGAGCCACGGGCTGTCGTGGGGAGAAGGCATCCTCCCTGCTCTTGCAGTTCATGGACGTGGAGTGATGACTGGGGGCAGGAGACACTGGCCTGGACGAGTCTCCATTCTCGATCCTGTTGCACACTGGCCATTGAGGTGTGGACCACGAGGAAGCGGAATTGAGGAGATTCATGAGGAGCCAACCACTGCAGCCTACCAGTGATGTGCCGACCACAAGGCTAAAGCTCGGGCGGAATCATTTGGGGAGAGGACGGCTGGAGCTGCATCACTCTGACAGGTAAGGACAGCCTGGGTTGCTCCTTGGAGGCTCTGTGGTGATGGGCCACAGGCGAGACTGGGGACTCAGTCACCAAGCCATCTCTCTACCTTATCCCTTTCTTGCACGCCTTGCCCTCCCCAGCCCCCGGCCTGGCTGCTACCCCGACCGGCCTGCCTGCGATGTCCCCCCCACCCCTCCAGAGAGACCGAGCAACCGCTAAGCGACCTTCGCTGTGGTGGGTAGTCCGCTGCTGATCACAAGGGCTGCTTGAGACACAGTGGAAAGTGGGACCCCCCCTATTTCAGGACCTGGTCACGAGGGGAGTGGAACCTTCCACACATTCGGCTGGAATGGTCGGCAAGGACCCTAAACAGCACTGACTACCATTTGACACTGTCAAGAACCAGGGACTGGCGCAAGACTAAAACATGGCTGAACAAGCAGCGTTGGGGGCTGTGAGAGTGGGTCCCCCCCAAGACACGGCGGCGTTTATGACAAAACTGCGCTCTGGCTTTAATGCTTTGGACGGTGGCTTGTTGCCCTGGACAAAGGCTGGACATACTGGGGGAACGAATAGACCGGCACGACACCCGTCTAGATATGGCGGAAAGTAGAATATCAGACCTTAAAGACGGTGCGGCCCAAACAGCTAGGAAACTCGAAAGAATGGAGAAAGTCTTGAAAACAATGGCCATGAAGAACGAGGACTTGGAGGCGAGGAGCAGACAGAACAACGTGAGCATAATGGGGGTACCAGAGTGCACAAATACTGGTAGGTTGGACCAGTTCGTCAAGCGGCTGCGGATGGTCCTGTTTGGGGGAGGGGGAGAGACACTTCACATCCACTTTTGTTGTTAAGCGTGCGCTTCGGTCGCTCTGACCGCTCTCCAACCCTGGCTGCCCTCCCAGCCCTAGTCTCGCTAGGCTCTTGAACTTCAGAGACCAGGACCCTGTCTTGAGACTAGCACTGGAAACTGATTAATTATCCCGGCAGGGGTTCAATGCTTGTTCAGGAGGTCGCTATAAATACACTGGAGTAAAGGCAATGCTCTGAAATCCGGGCATTAGATATGGAATGTTATATCTGGCACGCCTCAAGGTCCATGTCAATGCCAAATCATGCATCTTCGACTACCCTATGGATGTTCAGAACTTCTGCAGGCAGTACTCCGAGAAACATCAGGCCTCTGGGTGAGGGGGGCAGGGGTGTCCCCTGGACGGTCGGCACCGGACATCCACTCCAGTGCAAGTGTGTAACCTTTTCCCGCAAGTTGAACTTGAGACTATCACTCACACCATATTCTATTTTCCTGGTGATCCTTAATAACACAGCCACTCTCCTTTCTTTGCTCTCTCTTAGATGCTTGGAGACAACTATGGGATGCAGCTATATGACAATTGTTTTGATGTAATATTTACATGATGCGGGGACTCGACGTGGCTTTGCCACCTCCGTGATGTTCATGAATGTACCTTGTTGCAGCCCTTCTGGGCTTATGGGGGTCATACCTTGCAGAAAGCTGCCACATATAGGAGGGGGTACGGGGATGGGAACTGTAGGAACTGCTGTTTTAATAATAATACTAGTATTTATAAAGCGCGAACAGCTGCCTCAACTAGGAGGCGTCCCGGCGCTGTGAGGGCTTAACAAGAAAGTTAGCTGGGAGTCTGCAGCCTAGAGAGGCACCGAGAACAGCCACGACTTAAGCTGTCTCCTAAAACTTGTTTCTGATTGGGCCTTTCGCAGCTCAGGAGGTAGGGAATTCCAGAGACGGGTCACATTAGCTAAAAAGGTCCGGCCGCCCAGTCTAGCTCTTTTGACTCGTGGCACACTCAGTAGCACCTGATCATTTGAGCGAAGACAGCGGGACTGTGTATATCTAGGCAGACGGGCTCTCAAATAATTAGGACAGGTGCCGTAGAGGGACCTATAGGCCAGAGTAAGAGTTTTAAATTTTATTCTACTGGCAATCGGGAGCCAGTGTAAGGCCCGAAGATGGGGGGAGATGTGCTCCTTAAAAGGAATATGCTTAAGTAGCCTGGCTGCCGCGTTTTGCACCGTTTGCAGCCTTTGAACCAAGTATTTCGGGAGACCGCTATACAGGCCATTAGCATAATCCAATCTCGAAGTGATGGTGGCATGGATCACGGTTTTCCGGCAAGACTCAGGCAAAAGTTTCAGGACTGGGCGGAGATTCCTCATTTTGCTCAGGCAGCAACCTGTAACCTGATGGATCTGGGGCACAAAGGAGAGATTTTCATCCCACTTGACCCCCAGATTTTTTGCCCCCTGGGAGGGGGAAGGTGGAGTACCCATCTCAGTCGGCCACCAGAGCTCAGCTGGAGGGTGACTGCCTTTACCAAAGAAGATCACTTCCGTTTTTCCCGGATTCAGTTTCAGCTTATTAGTATTCATCCAGGAAGCCACATCCTGAAGGCACCCCTTAAAGTTTGCAAATGCCGCCTCTGTAACCTCAGAGTAGGGAAAAACCAACTGGGTGTCATCAGCATAAGATATTGCGGTGACTCCCCAGTTGGCAATGAGGGAAAAAAGAGGGGCAAGATAAACGTTAAACAAGAGGGGGCTAAGGGCAGATCCCTGCGGGACCCCGCATCTCTAGCAGCTTACGCTTTGAGTCACAAGTGCCTAAGGTGACCCTCTGCGTTCGGTTTGACAAGTAGGACTGCATCCAACCGAGTGCCTGATCTTGTAGGCCAATGTCTGCCAGACGTTGGATCATCCTAGCATGATCCACCGTATCAAACGCGGCCGAGAGATCCAGGAGCATCAGCATAGCTGAGTCTCCTGAATCTAACGACCACCTCAGAGAATCAGCCACCTCAATCAGCGCCGTCTCCGTGCTGAAGCCGGGTCTAAACCCAGACTGAGTCTCATGAAGGGTGTTATTAGACTCGACATGAGCATTCAGCTGGTGATGGATTAGTTTTTCCATCATTTTCCCGGGAGCTGCCAGCAGAGAGATAGGACGGAGGTTAGTTAAATCCTCCGCATCCCCGTTTGGCTTCTTCTTCAGTGGAAGGAGCGTCGCATGCTTCCAACTCTCTGGAAATTCCCCAGTGTCTATGGAAGTATTCCAGATATGTTGGAGCATAGGTGCGATAGCGTCCGCTAAAGGTGCCCACCTTAGGGGATTACTGTTTCTGTTTCTCATCTTGGTAGCACCTGTTATTATTTCTTTGGCTGCATGCCACACTCAATGGCACACCAAGTTGACGTTCGATCATATGTGGATGTCACGCTTATGACCTAGAATGTGAGGGGGCTAAACAACACACGCAAGTGCTGCAATGCATCCGGCGACACCGGGCTGATGTATTTTTACAGGAAACGCACTTAGTGCCTACAAGCCCTTTTTCGTTTGCCTCCACTTGAGGTTCACATTGGTTTTTTTCTAATTATAGTTCGTACTCACGAGGGGTTTCCATATTAATTTGCAAAACCCTGCCCTTCAAACCAATGTCCACACCCACTGACATTGAGGGACGTTTTTGCTGGTTACAGGGCATCGAGCGCGACACCGTGTCCTCCTTGTCAATGAATACTCCCCGAATGTAGACAACCCCACCTTTTACCAGCGCCTGCAATCACAGATAGATCTAATCACACAGACCATATTTTCTGTCTGGCAACCTTAACATTTTGACGGACCCTAAACTGGATAGTACTGCTGCGACCCTTGTCAACATACCCTGCTCACATAAGATATTACGGCTCTTTGCACAACATATGCGCTGCTGGAAGCCTGGCGACAACAGCACCCCCAAGAAGCTGCATACACACACCACTCAACACATGATACTTGGACATGGTTAGACTACTGGCTTCTGTCCAGCTCTCTTATCCCATGGGTCCTGGTCATGATGCATCTACCCCTCATGCTGTCGGAAGACTCACCAGTTCTTATGACTGTGGGGGCTCCAGGGGAGGGGGAGATTTGAGCGACAATGGCACTTTCCCAACATTGTATTGTAATTACATTTATATAGAGCTTACTACCCCTGATGATTTATCACTACTCAGGAACCCAATAAAGAATTAGTGGCCATGTAGTATAGTGAAATATTAAAGTCATTTGAGTAGTGGATATGTTAGACAGTTATTTAGATTGAGTAGGACAGTGGCGGGATGGAAGACGGAAAAAAATTTGCATCTATATAGCGCTTGCTACCCCTGATGGGGCGTTGAAGCGGTTTTCCGGCGAGTATCACACTACTGCGGACCCCATAAAGGATTAGTAGTGAATTCGTATAGTGAAATATGAAAGTAATTTGAGTGGTGGATATGTCAGCCAGTTATTCGGATTGAGAAGGATCGAAAAGGGAAAAAGGTTTGTATTTATGTAGCGCTTGCTACCCTTGATAAGGCATTGAATCGCTTTTTCGGCGAGTAGTACGCTACTTCGCAATCCATAAAGGATTAGTGATGAATTAGTATAGTGAAGTATGAAATTAATTTGAGTGGTGGACATGTGAGTCTGTTATTTGGATTGAAAAGGATTGTGGAGGGATAGATAAGGGAAGGATTTATCTTTTTGGAGCTCATAACAGTAGGAGGAGGCCTGGGATGAACAAAAAGGATGTGGAAGGAGAAAAGCCAGAGGGAAGGGTCCAGAAATCCTGTTTTGGGGGATCATAACAGCAAAAGATGTATGAGATGATGCAAGGAGGGGTAGAGTAGGGAAGAGTCCAGAAAGGGCCACCTTAGGATCACAGCAGCAGTATGGGGTTTGGCATGAATGAGAGTGGAGGTGGAGGATATATTAATAGAGGTATAGGGTGAGAAATAGGGTAGTGCACCAGAAAGAGTAGCAGAAAGAGGCTTGAGATGAGTCAGAGAGCTGAGGCCACTGAGAGTGGTACAGAGTGAAAAACAACATGGCACTACAGAACACTACGATTCGGACGGAACTGCGCACGACACTCATCGAGTACTTTGATTTTAACAAGTGGTCAGTGTCATCACAAGGCACCATCTGGGAAGCCTTCAAAGCATACACCAGAGGGGTCTGCATCTCTAAACAAACGGGGATCTTGAGGGATTGGCCGCGCACTTTATCCCGGCTGGACGACGACCTGTTGGCTTTGGACCGTGTGCAGCTCAGGGGCAACACCCCGGACTACATGAACAAACGAGTGGCCTTATTGGCCAAATATCAGGATGCCGCAGAGAGAAGGGCCAATTTTCTGTGAAAGGACGCCAAGGCTCGCAGATATGGGGAGGAGGAGAGGCCTGGCGCACACTGGCTTGGCAACTGTGACCACCATCGGGTCTATCTTATATAACGGAGCTACAGAGCCTGGATGGCACGTACGAGGTGGACGCACTGGGCATTCAATGAGACCTGCTGACATACTATACTGACTTGTACACCTCCAGATCGACAGATGACCTAGACGCCATCTCCGCTTATTTAGTGAAAGTGGCAATGGGCTGGCTCACGAATGCACAGCAACAGTTTCTGAGTGAACTTTTTACCACCAAAGAAATCCTACAAGCTATTGATGCTATGGACGGACCCAAAGCGCCCAGCCTGGATTGCCTCTCCGGTCCCTTTTATAAGGCATATAAACACCTCCTTGCTCCACACTTACTAGAGGTATATGCAGAGACACATTCGATTCAACGGCATAGTGACCAGGCTAATCCCCATCTCTTGTGGTGCAAAGCAGGATGCCCATTTTTGCCATTGCTGTTTATTATAGCGATGGATCCATGCTGCGACATCTCCAGAGGAGCCACTAGCATTGGGGTTGCAGTGTAGGACTGGCCCTTTGTTGGTGACCCTTTACGCAGACGACATAGTACTGTACGTGAGGCACCTAGCCAACACCTAGCCAACAATCTCCCACCACTACTGACTGAGGTGGACTGATTTAGGTTACTCTCGGGACTACACATTAACTAGAAAAAGTCCGAGATTTTTCCATTGACAGAGGTGCGGGACCGGCATTGCCGAGGGTTCCATGTGACCTGGTGTGAGGTGGAGACGAAATACATGGGAATATATCCCCCCAGAGACAGAGAACAGATACTGCAGTTAAACTATGCCCGGTGGTGAACAAACTTGGTGCCAGGGTAGAGAGGTGGATCAGACTCCCATTATCTATAGCAAGATGCATAGCCATTATCAAAATTGTGGTCCTGCCCCAGCTTCTCTACCTATTTAACAATATACTACCTATTCAACTACATCCCCATCCCCATCCCCTTGCCTAAATCCGAACGATTTTTACACGGCTCATATTTGGGGGGGGGGGGTAAACAGCCCGACTCAGCTGGAATACCCTTGTCCTCCCATACGAACGTGGGGGATTCGGAGTCCTGGATATACATCTTTATTATCTGGTGGCACAGTGTAGCTACTCCTGGCACTGGTATCACCCAGATGGCCGTGTCCCTTATGCCAAGCTGGAGAGGGAGCTAACTGGCCCTACTCCAATGGAAGCCCTGCTGCCGGCTGGACTGCTGCGAGACCCCCATGATGTTCAAACATTATTCACCACCTGCTGGGCATGGACGAGATTAATAAGGAAAACAGTTGGCATGACACTGTATTCAATGATGCAAATGAGTAGCTTGCAACTAGCGCCTTTCCTACTGATATCACTATTTCATGTCACTAGTGTTCCTACAGCTGTGCGTCGATTCGTATCGATGGCGTTGCTTTCTGCAAAGAGGAAGGTTGCCTTGCTCTGGGGCAGTACGAGAGGGCCCACAGTGGAGAAATGGATCATGAGTATAATATATTGCGAAAACCACTAGTGAACTTTTTGCAGAGTTGCAGCCTCCCACATTCAGACCTAAGGATGTAGGGCAACCCCTCATAGATTACCTCAGAGAACGTCACATGCCGAGTATCAGCCAGCGATTGGGCACACTGCTAGAGTCCCAATAAAATAGACCGTAGTATGATAGAAATTCCGAACATACATTAGCAGTTACACAGAGCACTTTGAGCTAACACCTGTGCTGTGCTATAAAATAGGACTTACGCACCAAGCACTCTCTGACTCAATTGGGTCGTTTTTATAAGACACACGTGCAGACTGATATTTCTCATAAGATTACTGCTTTTTCTTCTTTGCTGTTCCTTATACCAAATGTAATATGGTAAGCTATGTATGTATGTATGTACAACACCAAGACCTTTAAATGTTATGTTATGTTATCTGGTATATATAACGTGTGCGGCTACTCCCAAGAGTGTCCCGGCGCTAAGAAAAAAGACCACATACAAGCAAACAGAACATCCCCCCCACAGTAGAATCTGGCAGGTCCTACTGCTGGAAAAGCCATGTTTTCAGGTTCCTCCTAAAAGTAAGGAGGTCCGGTATCTGTCTAAGAGAGAGAGGTAGGCCATTCCATAGCCAAGATGCAACTGCTTGAAAGGATCTTACCCCTACCTGGGAGAGCAGGACCTTCGGAGTCGAGATCAAAAGCTGAGCAGAGGACCTCAAGGTGCGCCGCGGTACATAAGGATGAAATCTTTCCCTTAGGTAGGGGCTCCAATCTTATGAAAAGCTTTTAAGACCAAGACTAAAGCTTTAAAACTGATTCTTTTTCGCACTGGAAGACAATGTAGGGAAGATAGAAGATGGGCAGTGTAAGTCCTAGACCTGTCAAAAAGATGGCCTTGGCCGCCACATTTTGGATCACCTGTAAACGGCCAAGTAAATACTCTGGTAGGCCCAAATACAGGGAGTATAAATAAAGCAAAAATAAATATTATTATACCATTGGGCATGGCAGCTAGTGAACATTAATGATTGGCTACATGTGAACAGGGATGAATCGGCACACAGACGGGAGCTGATATACCCTCATGGCGTGCTTTCGCTATTGTATGGTAGACGTCTCCCTCAGGCACTGCCACCCGTTACCCAGGTCCCCATTTAGTGCTGGCAAGCTGCCCTAAGACACAAAAAATAGCATGGCCGGCTTACAGGGGGAACCCTTCTTGTGTGGTTTGGGAAGTGGCTGTCGTCAATGGCCAGCCTAGTGGGGTTCCAGGCTTGGGACCTTATTGGAATACCACACTTGGGGATGCCCAGAGGGAGGGGGACATGCTATCATTCCAGGAGCTAGCTACGGAGTTTCAGCTACACTCCTCGCAGTTCTTCAAGTACCTTCAGCTGCACCACACTTTGAAGGGCTACAGGGACCAGCTGGGGTAAACCTCCCGGAGTTTAATCCCCTGGAATTAAAGTTGATGATGGAGGACTTTGGAAGGGGGTGTCTAGCGGCTCTTTATGGCCCTTCTTGTCTATACGCTGGACTCCTTGCTGGCCCTTAAGATGCAATGAGAGGACGATGTGGGGACCCTTAACGATGACAAGTGGGTGGAGGTGAAAATAGCGCCCAGAATGCTGGCTATTTCTATGTGTTTTCGCCTGGTCCAGTTTAAATATCTTTACTGGCTCTATTACTATCCAGAGCGGCTCTGGCGGAAGGGCTGTTCTCTGGGACCCGAATGACTTTGGTGCGGCATCTCCCTGTGCTCTGCGTCTGCACGATGGCTCAGGGGTACTGGCACGAGATCACCAACCGGATTGGAAGGGTAGGAACGTGTGTATTAGATGGAAGGTGGAGTCTAATAACAGTGTAACTGTTCTGTCACAAACTAGCATCTCTCTCTCCATAGAAATGTTTGCATAGATCTCAGTGGTTGAAGAGTTGCGTAAGTGCATGATTGGACGAAGCATGAAGATAGCAGCCACGCGCTTCACTCAATTTATTTGGTTGGACAGAGATACAATTAGGGGAATTTGAGAAGAAAAGTCTAAAAACAAGGTCAATTGGTGGTTCAGATTATGAACCTGTAACTTTACTCACTTCATAGCAAATATTATCATTTTTGCTGAGGTTGTATTCTGAGAAGAGTTTGCTGTGTGCATGGCGGCAGCATATACACAGTACAGTGACGGGTGACACTTGAGTCAGGACACACTTTTTATTTACTAGGAAAAATGCCATGCTCCGCACTGGGTATTGAGGAGGCATGGGGGCAAGGCTGCGGGCCAGGCTGTGTAAATACTGTAGATGAAAGCAGCCGTCATGCCAAACCTCTAGGGTTACAATGGAAGTCCAACTAGAAAAAAATGGAAATGCAGTGGAGAGAGAAAATGAGTGTAAAGAAAAAAGGCGGAATAACAGCGAAGGGAGATGATGAATAATATATTGTAAAATGCAATATTTTCCCGCATTAAATTTTTGTTGTTGTTGTGAAGAACCACCTCCCTATCCCCAGATCACTCTTGCAGTGGTGCGGCCGGTGTGATGTGCTTACTTGCTTCACAGACTGGGGGCTGGTATACTAAGATTTGCCAACCATAGGCGTAAAGGTCTTACTGGTGGGTATTATGGACTCTCACTTATTGCGACAGCATATATGTTGGCCAAGAGGGATGTAGCACTGCATTGGAGGGGTGAGAGGCCTCCCCCTTGCAAGAGTGGGTCAGGGGTATGGACCACTGTGCAGCTATGGAGAGACTGGTATATAAGGCACGCGGGGCCCGGCAGAAGTACGAGTGCATATGGGCGCCTTGGATTGAACTGGAACATGATGTGCAGAAAGATGTGAAGAAACCTTCGTCGACGAAGAATAAAGGGAAGTCACATCCGTCAATGGCTACGGAATTTTCATCAGCAGACCCAGCGCTGGCAATTCAGCCTCCTTCAGAATCTTCTGCCGCTTCGTTGACGAGTTCGTCAACTTCACACCATCCACTGGCCACAGCCACCACCTTCACAGTGGTCACTGCTTCAATGGTTAAAAGACGGGTACCTCTTCTGCATTTAAGTCCTGTAAAGAGTGGCTCTGCTCTTCCTGAACAATTGTTTCAGTCCGCGGAGGAGGACTCTAATGATGGCTCATATGTCGATGATGTTTTTCGGCCTGCGTCTAGCCCCTCTGAACTTAATATCAAGTGCCAGGACTATGACGAGGAGGAGGAAGAGGAAACCGAAGATGGGGCAGATCTTTTCCCCACGGAGCACTCTGAAACACCCATAGCGGAACAGATGACACAAATACCACTGTCTTTAGTGTCTAATTTGCAACACATGCTGGATGATTATAATCGCAGGTTTCCGCCATCTCGGCCTGTTTCTCCAGCTCCGCAACCTCCTCCACAAACACAAGTTTCTATACCTACAGTAACACACAGATCACCTGTACGCCTTCAGCAGGATACTGATAATGAGGAACAGGACCCTCAAAACACAGATCAAGATGACGACGACAACGTCCTCACTGATTGGGATGACTACAGGGCTCAAACACCCTCTACTCCACCAACATCGCCAAGAGCTTCGCCGCCAGTGGACATTGGCAGCTTTCACAACTTGATGGTCCGTGCTGCCAAAAGGTTTCACCTGACTTTAGACGTCCAGCAGACAGACTGTTTTTTATATGATTTCAAGGATCTTCCTCAGAGACAAGCCCACACCATCCCGATCATCGATCACATTTGGGAGGAAGGTCTCAAATTAATGGAGCGGCCTAATTCGATCCCGGCCGTTTTACCTAGACTTGTTAAGAAGTATAAAGCGCCTGCAAATTCTCCAGCATGCCTCGTTTCTCAGCCGAAGGCGGATTCTGTCATCACACAGGCGGCTCAGAAAAGGTCTCGCAATTTTGCCACACCTCTCACATCTCCCCCTGATCAAGAAGGACGCAAATTGGATTCCATCGGGAAAAAGTTTACCACTATGGCGGCCACAACAGTTAGGGCGGCTAATTCCCTAGCAATTCTTGGACGGTATGACCGCCAGATGTGGTCCGAAATGGCAGCATTAATTCCACAATTTCCGGAGTCCATCCGCGCGGAAGCGCAAGCCATTGTACAGGAGGGAGAGAAGATCTCTTCAGAGATCATCTACAGTGCCATCGACATCTCATCTACGGGATTCAGGCAATTGGCTGGGGCTGCTGTGTTGCGACGCCAAGGATGGCTAAAATCAACTGCATTTCGTCCAGAGGTTCAAGCACGAGTGCGTGATCTACCCTATGATGGCGATTCGCTCTTCGGCAAACATGCCGATGACGCTCTCGAATCCATTAAAAAGGATACGGATACGGCCCGGGCTTTAGCAACCCTCCAATATAAGATGCAACCGTTTCGAGGAGCACGTGGTAGGGGCGGCAGCTCTTCCACTTTTCGTGGCTCCAACCAATATCGTTCCTATAATGACAATAGGCAACGAAATAACTACCAGTCTCAAAATCGCCAGACCAATTCAAGACCATACCAGAGAAAAACCACGTACAGAGGTGGTTCCAATGCTAAAAAACAGTGACAATCCCAGCATAAAGTACACACCGTCTGTGAAAATTGGAGGTCGGATCTCCAAGTCCATCTTAAATTGGTCAAACATCACCTCCCATCATTGGGTCCTGGATGTGATCTCAAAGGGACATACTCTAGAATTTATACAATTTCCTCCCAACCGCCCACCTACTGGTCCGCCCCACCTCATTACAGAGAACTATTGGCTCAAGTCAAATTGATGATCAAAAAAGGGGCTGTCGAAGTGGTACCGCAGGAGTAGCAGGGCAAGGGCTTTTACTCCCGCTTCTTTTTAATCAAGAAAAAGTCGGGAGAGTGGCGCCCTATTTTGGACTTGCGGGCCCTGAACAAATTCATCACAGCAAAAAATTTTCAAATGTTAACACTACTTCAAATTTTAAATTACCTCAATCCCCGAGAATTCTTCTCCACTATCGACCTCCAAGACGCATATTTTCATGTGCCGATTCACCACAAACACAGAAGATATCTTCGTTTCACAGTCGGACACCTGCACTTCCAGTTCAAAGTCCTACCATTCGGTCTTCGCTCAGCACCGAGGGTATTTACAAAGATCATGGCTCCGGTAGCTGCTTTTCTGTGCCTGCAAGGCATCCAATTTTACCCTTACCTAGACGACTGTCTTATAAAGGCTCCGTCATACCAGGTGGCGAATCAGCACACTCAGGTCTGCATCTCGCTTTTTCGCACCTTGGGCCTTTCAGTCAATCGCCAAAAGTCACACTTTCGCCCATCACAGCAGCGAGATTTTCTAGGAGCCTTGCTAGATTCACAACTGGCAAAGGTGTTTGTCTCCCAGGAACGACAGGACCGCATACTCAAGATGGTACTTTCCCTGCAGTCAACAGGAAATGCCAACGCTTTGCAAGTTGTCATCCCCACAGAGAGTTGAGCGGGAATGCATTTTCGATCAATTGGTCGAACTAATTCATCTACGCTTTCCCTCCGCTCCCTCTAGTTCCGCGCCTGTTACACAGGATGAGGCTTCAACCCTGTCATGTCATCCTAATAGCACCCAGGTTCACGGATCTCCTCCTGTTTTCTCAGATCGATCCAATTCCGCTTCATCTTCTACCTCACCTCCTGACAATGAAGCAGGGGCAAATCTGCCATCCAAATCCGGCGTATCTCCAGCTACATGCCTGGAACCTGAACACAATGAGTTTGCACGTCTGAACATCGACGCAGATTGCAGAGAAGTGCTGGCTCACGCTCGCGCTCCATCCACCATTAAAACCTATCAACTGAAGTGGAAGCGTTTTTGTGTCTGGTGCCACACTAAAGCCTTGGATCCAATGACCGCCAAGCCTGAACAGATTCTGCCTTTTTTCCTGTCCCTTGCAAAATCAGGACTTTCTCATTCCACTCTTAAAGTCTTCTTGGCAGCACTCTCCCGCTTCCGTCATGATGGTTCCACGTCATTATATTCCTCTCGAATTATCCAACAGTTTTTCAAGGGCCTCTTTCGGATGTTTCCGCCCATTCGTCGCCCTCCGCCTGCTTGGCGCTTAAATTTGGTCCTGTCTCAGCTCCTCCTACCTCCTTTCGAGCCCATTCATTCATCGGGCTTAAAATTCCTCACGTGGAAAGTTGCTCTTTTCTAAAGAAGCGGTTACACTACGCACCAATCCAAAATTTATTCCTAAGGTTCCAAGCGATTTCCACCTTAATGAACCTGTCATCCTTAAGACATTTTTCCCTAATCCTCAGACTCCTGCAGAACGTTCCCTGCATTCTTTGGACTTAAACCGTTGTTTGAAATTCTACATTCAACGCACTGCGCTTTTTCGAAAATCAGACTAGCTCTTCGTGGCCTATGGCCCAATCTGCAAAGGACAGCCAGTTACCAAACAATCCATCACTAGGTGGATCTCCTCTGCCATTGCTTTTTGCCACCAACGAGCTGGAAAGCCCCTCTCAACTCCTGTACGAGCTCACTCCACAAGGGCGGTGTCAACTTCCACAGCCCTCTTTGCGGGAGTGCCTCTACGCCACATCTGTAGAGCTGCCACGTGGTCGAGCAGACGCACGTTTACGGAGCACTACTGTCTCGGATCAGCATACGTCGCAGACGCGGCTGTGGGACAAGCGGTGCAACGGAATCTTTTCCAATAAGGTGAGCCTCTGTTGCTTCCCGCCTCCAGTCATAAAGGTAATTTCTCTTGAATCATAGTATGCACAGTTTTACGTTGAATTGTGTTATGTACTTTGTTTTAGGCTACCTTTATGACTCATGTTGTGCTTTACTGCTTTCTATTCTTATTCAAGCATGTGAATCTATGAAAGACACCCCTAATACTGGAGAAGAACATAAGTTACTTACTTGTAAACTGTGGTTCTCCAGTATTGGTGTCTTTCATAGATTCACATGCGACCCACCCTTCCTCTCCTCAGAGGCTCTCTTCTCCTCATGCACTCTTGGTCACTTTGTGCTACGAAAATCTGAGGACTTGAGCTTCTGAGGAGAAGGTTCTAGAGGGTGCTGTAGCCTGATTGGCTGGAATGTGGACCATTAAAATGACACTGATATGTTACTAAAGTGAATTCTCCCTTAGGCTGCTATGGGCCTATTCTGTTCTATGGTACTTTCTTAACTGTATGATATCTTTATATCTAATTGCTCTATATGTATATATGTATGATTATGTAATTTTTTCATCTATAAATGCATATATTACTGCTATTTTATGTACCGTGGGTCTCCCACTTCGACGACGGGGTATATTCAAGTATGTGAATCTATGAAAGACACCAATACTGGGGAACCACAGTTTACAGGTAAGTAACTTATGTTCTTCTCTGGTCTTGTCCCCCGAATGAAATGGTTTGTTTTAAGATATACCAATTTTTTAGAACATTTTTGCCTATTTATTAGAATTTTATCTAACAGTAGTATTCTGGTTCCGATTTAATACCAATTGGTTGGCTATTTAATTGTTTCATGTATTCATAGCATCGTATGCACATTTCTTAGTATGTATATAAGAATTTTTATCGGTCGGTTATGTGATTGTTTTACGTATTATAGCATTATTTGCACATTTTTCACTATGTTTGATATAATGTTATAGTAATGTATAAGGAAGGAATTTTGTACTGTATGCAATGTTTGTCTTTTTAAATTGTTGGTGTGTTTTTGTGGACCTCCGTGGGAGTTCCAAAACAAATTAAATAAATACATTGGAATAAGAGACTCTGTCTAAGCTTGCACATTTCTTTATGGGGGGAATGGGAACACATAGAGCTCATTACCTTTGTTTTGTTATTCGGTTTACTGCCTAGCACTCTAACGACAGGACTCGTGGCTGCACTTCTGGTTTTTGTTTGTTAACTTTGCAAAATCATAAAAATATGTTATATAAAAAAACACTACATACCTAACTGCACTTTCTCTCAACTCAGTGTCACATTCTCAGAGTGCGACAAACTGGGAAAACTATATCGAATAATGACTGTGGAAGAGCCCACAAAGCAGATGGCAGGTAGGACCGTGATCACTCAGAAAGTGTATTGGAATTCAGAACACATAAAGAAGCAAACACCTAAGTGCACAAGGCACAGAATACGCATTACTCTTAGAGACTCATCTGCCACAGCCATTACCACCATCATATGGCTTGGAAAGCAGGCAACACCTGTTTCGTCCTAGCAGCTTTTTCGAGGTTATGATGGTGACATTTTTATTGTAAAGCGATAAAATATGAGTGGTAATTTAGTCAGTGAGTCATACAGTTGTAATAGAAGTGAAGCAGGACAAGTAGTTATGGTTGTCGGCTGTAACAGCCAGTGCTATGAAGGTAAGTGGCTAAGTGATGCCTTAAGGCTTTTCTTGACACCATGTTTCATCATAAGTAAGGGAAAAAGAATGTGAATTTGATAAGCCAGTGGGAGTAGGCAGTCACCTGTTGTTTGTGTGTCAATGCATGGGACAATATATGCAAATATGGTACGCCAAGGTGCACTAACCTCATAGGATTCGATGATTGCTTCGTTTCCTTCTGGAATCTGCGCTTTGCCAGACTTTATGGGACAAAGAGGGTACCAAAGGGCCAACCCACCCCTTTATAAATGCCACTTCCATTCAGTCGACGTTCTCAGCTGGAAACAAAGGATTCTGGGACTCAGGGTAGAGGAGGGCAGTGGCCTGGAAGAAGCACCATGGAATGGCCCACCACTAGGAACAGAGAATTGACTAGTGTTGTCGCTTTGCTGGCAGGGGCCTCAACCCACTGCAAAGGAGTCTGACATCTGGTTGTGAAGTGCTGCCAGACTCCTTTCATCTGTAGTGTGTCTAGAGGGCGGTGATTTGGGTCAGAGGGAGGAGCGGATGCAGATCATAGTCTTGATCTGCTATGTACATGGAGATGGAAACATGGAGCTGAAAAAAACCAAGGTTTGGAGATGGGGCCAGATAAGTGCAGCACCATTTTTGTGCTGCACCCACAGCACGGCTGCAGAGCAGCTCTGAGAGATGATGTGTGCAGACGTGCACCAGGCCATACCACTGTTTGTAAATGCAGATGCAGGCACAGTAAGATTTCAAATACAAGTTACAACACTCCAGAGTCAAATATAACCCAGAAGCAGCGTTGTGAATTTGCCATTTAAAGGAATGCAAACAGCAGCCTTCATTGTGTTGTCATCCAAAGGCAGACACCCACCCACCCAGCCAGCAGGATGAATGAATACATGTCGACTGGCTGATAGTCGGTAGGGTAGATGAATGTATAGGTAGGTTGGAGACAGGTTGAGGTTCCGTGACAATTTTAAGTGATGTTTTCGACTCGCACGAATATGGTCGAGTCTGGTATCTAAGAACCGCAAATGACGAGTTTAGTAAGTGTGCGCAGTTTCGCTGTGCTAACTTAAACCGTTCGTTTGATATGTGGGTTTTTCATCTGTACCCACGGGTTCCATCTTAGATACGGCATCCATTTTGTCTCTTGCCCTCAAGTAGCCAGCGAACGGACACTGTCCGCTTCGTCACCCTGGGACTCTCAGGATATTTGTGGAAGACACATGTACTTTGTAAATATCTTTTACGATGAGGGGGATGATACTGTAAGGCAGATGGCCCCGCTCGAGGCTCATCTTGCCGTCCGGTTTATTGTCTCAGCCGTGCATCTCATTAGGCACGTCCCTTTGATGCCTGTATCTCGTGTTTCCCGATACCTCCCCTTTTACACTCTTTTCAATCCCCCACTGTCTCCATCTTCCTCTGCACCTGTCCTTGTCCCTATTTCGATCTGTTTTACTGCCGATTAGAATTCACTAATGTTGGGAAGATGGGTTTTTACAGTTGGGAACCGCCAAATGTTTCCGCACTTATATTCCGGACCTTATGTGTACCAAAGTGACCAAAGCGACCCCTCTGGGGGATAATTATGGGAACCAGGTTGTAAACTTTTGTGTACCATGTTGTCCTATGAGTTAATTTTGTATAAAAGGAGCGATCCACAGAACCAATTTGAAGCAGTCTCCCCAAGTTGCACGTGTTGTACTTGTCGTGACTTCTGTGTTCCCTGCAGTAATAAACCTTGAATCTTTGACGCCGAAGGAAGTGTCCCATGTCTCTGTAGTTTGTGCGCCGAAACAGGTATCCCATGAAGGTTATAGGTGTTGTTCCCTGGCACCGCTGGTACTGTTAAAAGTCCAGTCCTTCAGTTGGCGCCCAACGTGGGGCGACTTCAGCGGTACCGGTCCGGTCCAAAGCCTGATGATCGTGAGGAACTTCGTGTGAAATCTCCGAGGGAAGGTGCACCCCGCTTCATCGATCCTGTTATCGAAATAAGTGGCCCGAAGTTTTTCCCTGCGAAGATTCCCGCCTCCTGACGGCTGCGACGGACCGATGCCCTGACTGTCGACCTGTCTTCGACGCCCGGCGTAGACCTTATGTACAAGCGAGACGATAGACGGGCCTTCCTGGTGACGCCATTGAAGTACTGAGTTAAGTATTTGTGGGTCGCTCCCAGTCCTTAGTGGTGGTTCTAGCTTTTGAAAGCTTTGTGGTTAGCCTTTAAGGCTTTGTGGTAATAGCTCACTGAGCTTTGTAATAGCCTTCTCAGGCTTTGTGGTTATCTCTCCGAGCTTTGTGATAGCCTTAAGGCTTTGTTGTATTGCATGGTTCCATTGCATTTGTGGTTCTTAGTATTGGTTCTTAGTATTATTTGACAGTTGCAATTGCCAAAAACCGAGGGTTTTGACTTACATGAGGTTTCATTGCTTCGGTAATCCTTGAAGTTTGATACTAGGTTAGTGTGCACGATGCCTAGCCATAGTGATTTGTTTCGTATTTTCAAATGTTGCGCAATGGATTCCCGGTTGGAGGACTCGTGTCCGATACCTCCAGTTGGAACTCCGATACATGATCTATATAGTCGACATGGGGTGGGTCCTATAATCTATAATGATTACTGGGTCCGCTATACAAAGAAAGACGGTGACCTTAGATGGCCACCACACGGAACTTTTGAACTTTCGATTTTAGATAATCTTGAGGCTAAATTATTTTTAAAGAAAGCTAGGCCAGCTATGTTTGATTCCTTTCGGATATGGCGTAAAGAGGCCAAACAGAAAGAAATCAAACAACTTAAAAAGGATAAAAAGCAAGAGTTTGTTCCGATAATGCAAGCTATAAAAGAATGTAGACAAGACAAAGAAGAAAAAGATATGGAAATCGCTACTAGATTGCATCACATGAAAATAGATAAATGTTACCCAGTCTTACCGAATAATTTAGAAAAGAAAGAAGAAGATTTGAAGGAGGATTCCTTGTTATCATACTTGATGAAATCACCACCTCCTTATGTACAGGGTGCTACTGCTCCTGTAGCTCCTCCTATAGCTCCTCCTGTTGTTCCTCTTGTTGCTCCAGCGGCTGCGGGCCAGCCCGCTGTTAACCCTACGTTTGTTCCACCACCTGTCCTCGTTTCTACTGCTCCTGTACCTGTACCTTTGCAGACTGTTGTTTCTGCTACTCCGACTATCTTGTCCGTTCCTACTATGCCTTCCTTCACCTCCAGTGTTGTTGCCCCTGTTTTTCTTTCCCCTTCTGTTCGTAAGCGTGTTCCTAACTCTGTTGCTACCTTTTATTCACCTCTTTCTGGTCCGTTATTTTCGTCTGATTCATCTGAAACTCCTCAGAGACGGAGTCAGATCCCTAGTGGTAGGGAGAAAGAGACGTTAGTAACAATGGCACATAGGTGGATAAGACATCCTGCTAATTACACTCCACGTGTAGTCTTTGATACGTTTTCTCAGTTTAATGAGCCTACGCAGAGATTCGTATTTGAGGAAATGTGTAACTTTTTGAGAGAAGAATGGTACAATAATGATGTAGATGATGTACCGTCCGACATAATTGAACTTCAAAGTCACTTTTCGAACGGTATGATTATAGGAGACGATGTACGACGTGCAGTGGAACGCTTATTAGCATTCAGACCCACAGCACATTCTCGGGTGACATTAGATGATACCACTGAGAACTGGAAAGCGGTTCCTGGTCAGTATCCCATGAGAGAAGTTCCGCCACTGTGGGTGCCTGGTGATCCTAATGCGAACCCTGTGGTGCTACCGCATTTTCGAAGGGTGTGGATACATCTTCCATGGAAACGATCGGAAGTTTTGCAAGTGAAGCAATCCTTACCCGATCCGCGTAAAAATCCGGCTGGTTATTATAAGGAGTTATCACAACTGATAGAAGCTTCTATTATGAATATTGCCGACATCGACATGTTGTTTGGCAATGTTGTACCGCAACCAGTTTGGGCTAAAATTCGTCAAGCCGATCAGGCAGTTGAATTAGGGGGTGATTGGGCTGCACTGCTAGCAGCTGATGCATTACAAGTCGGTGGGGCTAAACCTGAACAGTTGATCTTGGATTTGCCTCAGAGAATCATTACGCTCATGAAAACTCTCATGCCAGCGATGAAGGTGAACTGGGATAAGTTATCAGCTTGTAAGCAAAAGAAAGACGAGAGTGTCTCAGATTTCTTTACAAGGTTTGAGGAAGCGTTTGTCGACCACAGCGGCCAGGACATGGGCGCTGAGGGAGGCCAGCGGTTATTCGTTGACAAATTCGTGTCGAATTTGTTGCCTGAACTAAGCAACAAACTAAAGAATTCAGAAAGTGCGTGGGCAGTTTCAACCCCTGCGCAAATACTAGCAACGGCTCAGTATTATGAGAATAGGGAAAAGGAAGAAAGTGATCGTGTAGAAAAGAAAACTAAGGAGCTCAAAACGAAGGTTTTGTTGCAGCAAGCATACCCTCCACGATCAAACCAAAATGATGCACAACAGCAGTATCGACCACGAGCACAGCTCGATAGAACACAGACGCGCTCTGACAACTTTGATTACAGATCTTCACTTGGGTATAATCAGTGCGCATATTGTAGGAAAGAGGGACACCTAAAATATGATTGTCTTGCTTTACGGGACCGTCTGAATGGTGTGTCGACACGAGGAAATCGTGGCGGTGGTCCCCAACCGGCACCACGTGGTAGAGGTCGTGGTTCATCCCACAATCAGAGTGATCGTTATCAAAATCAATCAGACGCAAATAATTGTTTTGACCAGCGAAATGCGGGGTCAGTTCGATCTGCACAGTATAATGTGGATGACTATTACGTAGGGCACGAGACTGTTGTAAATGACCATTACTAGGACAGCCAACGACAAAGAGAGGGAGTAGTGTCAGTTCCGGTCGATCAGAGTGGGCCTTACGTTGCAGTGGCTACATCAGGTGTAGTTGAGCCTTTTCTGTTAGACACTGGTGCGACGAAAAGTTCCATCATGCATTCAAAACTCCCTGGCGCACCTTTGTCTGGCTTAACGAATGTTTCCGTTGGATTCTCTGGCGCCCCTGTTAGTAACCCAGTCTCTAACCCTTTGCCTCTTATGATTGGACCTCGTGAGCTAACGGCTCCACTGATTCTATCTACAGGTTGTGGTGAAAATCTTTTGGGCCTGGATTTGTTGAAACGATTATATGCAACGTTGTATTGTTCCCCCGAAGGAGTGGAACTTACATTGGGACGGAGAGTGATCTCTCCCATGTATTTATCGGTTGATAAATTCCCACCGGAATTGAGTTCCCTCCCTGCGTCCTTATGGGCCACAGGTCCCAATGACGTGGGCCTGTTAGACATTCCACCCTATGTGATTCAATTGAAACCAAATGCGCGATTACCGCGTTTACCTCAATATCATATTTCTCTTGAAGGCGAACGAGCACTGTTAGCAATCGTTCATGATCTCATTGGAAAAGGTGTTGTTGAAGAAACTCGTGGAAACGTGTGTAATAGCCCTGTATTGCCAATTCTGAAACGAACTGACCCAACTAAACCTCCTGTGTATCGTTTTGTTATAGATTTGAGAGAGGTAAACAAAATAGTGGTTCCGCAATTTCCTGTGGTCCCTGACATTACGGCTTTATTAACAATGATTCCGGCATCTGCCTCCTGGTTCACAGTGATCGATTTAAAGAATGCTTTCTTTAGCATCCCGATTGCAGAGGAAAGCAGAGACCTATTCGGATTCTCATTAGGAGGTCGCAGTTTTAGGCTAAAACGCGCTCCACAGGGCTACTGTGAAAGTCCATCAATCTACAGCCAAGCACTTAAAGGTCAACTTGACGCCTTTGTATTACCAACGGGTGCGGCTTTGATTCAATACGTTGACGATCTTTTAGTGGCAGCTGATACAGATGTTATTTGCAAAACGGCTACAGTATCATTGTTACACTATCTATATGAATTGCACCACAAGGTATCACCTTCAAAGCTACAGTATTGTTGTCAAGAAGTTACCTATCTAGGTCACTTATTGTCAAGAGAAGGGAGAAGGTTGACCCCAGAGAGAATTGCAGCGATTTCCCGAATGACTGTGCCAAAAACCCAAAGAGATGTTCGCGCCTTTTTAGGTATTACGTCCTACTGCAGACAATGGATTCCAAATTTTTCATTGTTGGCGAAACCATTGATAGCCCTTACGTGCAAGGATGTTTCATCCCCAGTACCTTGGTCTGAAGAATGTCAGAAAAGTTTTTCTGAATTGCGTGATGCGCTGTGTTCGGCTCCTGTGTTGGGTACCCCTGACTACAGTAAGCCGTTTACACTATACGTTCACGAGAGGGATGGTTGCGCGTTGAGTGTTTTGACACAACCTTTTGGTGGTAAGCAACGCCCATGTGCCTACTTTTCTTCGACTTTAGACCCAGTAGCAAGAGCCTTGCCAAGTTGCTTAAGGGCAACAGCGGCAGCTGCGGCGTCCATTCGACAGTCTGCAGGTCTAGTCATGGATAATATGCTCACGGTAATGGTTCCGCATGCAGTCGACACTCTATTGAACCGAACGAAAACTCAACATCTGACAAGTGCAAGATTGTCTGGATATGAGTTGACATTGCTGGCCAGTCATATACGGATAAAACGATGTAATGTGTTGAATCCAGCAACATTGCTGCCGATCGACGCAGAATCAAGTGGTGAAGCAGTACATGACTGCTATCTCAAAACTGAAGAGGAAACCAAGGGTCGCATTGACCTAAAAGATACTCCATTGACAAATCCCGATGGTACTTTGTATGTGGATGGTTCTTGTTTCAAGTTGCCGAACGGTGATGTGACGACTGCGTATGCTGTAGTTACATTGAGAACGATTGTGGAAAGTGCAAGATTAAGTCAGAATTCGGCTCAGGCTGCTGAGTTAATTGCTTTGACGAGAGCGTGTGTGTTGTCTAAAGATAAACGGGTGAATGTGTTTACAGATAGCCAGTATGCGTTTGGTGTGGCACATAGTTTTGGACGATTGTGGAGAGAGAGAGAATTCCTTACGTCACATGGTACGAAGATTCAACATGGACAGCTTGTAAATGATCTTTTAGATGCACTCACATTGCCTAAACAGGTGGCCATAATCAAATGTAGCGCACATCAGAAAGTAACGGATGATGTTGGTCGTGGAAATGCGTTTGCGGATGAGACTGCTAAGGAGACTGCCCGGAACCTTAGCACTCGAATGTATGTGACGAGTTCGGTTAGGTGGCCTGCAGAATCAAGTATGTGTGAAAACACTATCGAGAGTGTGAAAGCAATTCAGAATGAGGCCACCGAGACTGAAAAGGCGAAGTGGAAAGAAAGTACGGGAAAGTTGGATGCGAATGGTTGTTGGATTGACTTATCGGAACAGAAAAAATGGATGTTGCCTGATGCGTATGTGCTGGCTATTGTGACTATGGCACATGGGTTAGCACATATTAGCGCGAAAGGTATCTGTAAATTGCTGTTTCCTGTGTGGAAGAATGATGGTATTACGAAATGTGCTGAACGCTTGGTTAAGAATTGTATGGTATGTATGTTGTACAATCCTGGTAAGGGAACCCCAACTCCTCCTGGTAGTTTTGCTCCCCCTTCATGCCCCTTTGAGGTGATCCAATTGGACTTCATCCATATGGAACGATGCAATAACCTAAAATACGTTTTAGTTGTTGTTTGCGCATTCTCCCGATGGATTGAGGCCTATCCTCTCAAAGACAATACTGCTTTGTCCACTGCGAAAATCCTACTGAAGGAGTACTTCCCTCGGTATGGAATGCCTAGAATTGTGTGGTCAGACAACGGAAGTGAGTTTGTGGGGAGTGTGATGAAGAGTGTGTGCAAGGGCCTCGGAATTAATCAAAAATTCCATAGTGCCAATCATCCTCAGTCAGCTGGTTTGGTTGAAGGGTACAATGGCACCCTTAAACTAAAACTAGCAAAGATTCAGGCTACGACAGGTCTTTCGTGGCCCGACGCTTTACCCTTAGCATTACTGTCAACAAGGGCAACTGTACACTCCCGAGTAGGGCTCAGTCCCTATGAAATAGTGTTCGGTCGTCCTGCCAATGTTTGGGGGGTCCCTAGACCGGGTGCCTTTTGTGAACTTGAGTATCCAATGTTAATCGATTATCTTTATGACTTGACTGCTAAACTGAGGTTAATTCACCAACAGGTTCACGAAGCATTGCCGACGCAGACGGAGGGTCCAGGCCACCAGCTCCAGCCTGGAGATTGGGTGGTAACGCGAAATTTTTCGCGCAAGAACAATTTGGATCCCAGGTTCACTGGACCCTATCAGGTCCTCCTTGCCACGAGAACTGCAGTTCGTCTCGAGGGGCGGAAGAATTGGGTGCATGCCACCCATACCAAGAAAGTCCCCATTCCGTTGCCAGCAGACTCGTGGGTAAGGAAAGGCATTGCATCAACTGAAACCGAAGGATTGCCGGCGTTTGTACCTTTCAGCGACGCACAACCTGTCGGAGAATCCTCAGTGCAGCAAAAAGGCATTATTGAACACTTGTCATCAGAAAACTCAAGACCAGAACATTCAGCTGATCAACAGGGCGTTGTCCCTTCGACGAATCTTTTGTTCAACGAACAGACACGTCCTGGGAAAACCCGATATTTTTTGAGATCCAGCACTAAAGACTAATAAAAAAACCCGTTCTGTCCCTTGACAAGTGCATTATCCCGTTTTCCATGATCAGTTTGAACACTCATACTATTGTAATTATTTTGTATATATTCATTGAGCTTCGTTCCTTACACTTTTTGTTTCCACAGCTGAGAGACATTTGTTTTTTTTATATATATATATTTGTGAAATAAAGGCCGTAGGGCCGCGCGTGTACTTCCTCCTGGTTAGTAGGTCTTGACGCTAGGTTAAAGACCGTCGATTCCTGGGAACTCCTAGGAATTGACTATTGCTACACAGAACGAAGTGCGTCAAGAAACGTTGCGGACGGTCATAGGGAATGGCATTTTCAAAGCTGATGGACTTGGAAAGAGCTCAAGCACAAAGATTCAAGCTGCAGCAACTCAGTCGTACCAAATGTTTTGTGTTCCAAATATTCGTACTGTTTGTGACTGGTTCTGCGTTATTAGCGGGTGGAGTGTATTACACAATGTCTTACTTCTTACCTTCTACTATACCTACTCCTACCCCTGACCTTAAACTCATCTCCACTGATTCTCCTCATTCTTTTCACATCTTACCTGAACACGAGCAGGCTAGACGTGCAGAATTCCGCAACAATTCCTTTATTCAACTCCTTCATCAGCATCAGTTAGTGGTTAACACTACTAATTGTTGGGTGTGTGGGTTGATGCCACATACTACGGATAAGGGAATTCCATATCTGGTGTTACCGTATAGCTCCCAAGGGTCTGCTCGAGCATTTCAAACAATGTTTCAAAGCGCACTGGGTTTCCACCCCATTCGAGAACCACGTTCCCCTTACTCTGGTCCTACCTCGTACCAAAAATCTTTGTCTATAGCAATAGAGGATTTAGATAGCGATATCTATGATCCCTCGCTTATCCCTGAAGAAGAGGTACAAGCCTATAGGGTCCTAAATAGAGGCGAATATAGTGTGTTCACTGGTGAAAAACAGCTTAAAAGCTTGCCTCCGATATGGGTCGTACCCCACATTGGTAATTTTTGTTTAATAGGTCGCGGCCGTAGATCGAAAGCCCGACTTGGAGAGAGTGCTTGCACTGAAAATTATATTTTGCCAATGGTCTCGTCCCCTGTGTTTTTGGCTGCCAAGGGTACATACTTTATTTGTCATGATCGTGCGTATGCATGGTTGCCCTCTGACTTCATGGGCTCATGTTTTATCGCAAACTTGTTGCCTCCGACGTTTACTGTAGATGCAGATTATCACAAAACTAGAGTTGTGAGGGGCGTAATTAGCGAAGAGGATACTGCCGGTCAAGAGGCAGGAGACTTTTTCAAGGGTTTCCTCCCATTTTGGGGACCTATGGTTAATAGTAGGAAC
Organism: Lissotriton helveticus; assembly: GCF_964261635.1. Lineage (NCBI taxonomy): Eukaryota > Metazoa > Chordata > Amphibia > Caudata > Salamandridae > Lissotriton > Lissotriton helveticus. Next base: position 154,554,680 of record NC_136068.1, on the reverse strand, counting down.
CTAAGACAGTTGACTCGAGTGGTAGAATCGACAGCTAATATTACTGCCAGTGCCCTTGGTAATATCACCACAGAACTTCAGGCGGATAGACTTATGACGTTACAAAACCGTATGGTTTTAGATGTGATCTTAGCAGATCGAGGTGGGGTATGTAAGGTGATCCATTCGAGCTGCTGTATTTTCATTCCTGATAACGCTCCGACTGTCTATCAAGCCATCTCGAAGTTGCATAAGATCTCCGAATCCATACACGTGGATGTAGGGGATTGGACGCTACTTGGATGGTTTTGGGGCCTGATGTCGACTTGGGGTTGGAAAATTCTGACGATCATTGGAGTCGTTGTAGTGTTCCTGTTCACGTGTTGCCTTTGCGTGCAGTGCGGTCCTGCCTTATGTGGCCTCTGTGCTACAACGTGTATGAGACAGCCACCTGTTACCAAAGGGTCTCGGTTGGACAGAGCTATGCTACAGCAACATCTCGAGGGTCTGATGAATATCGAATATGATTCCGACTAGTGCTTGCCTACATGAGGGCAAAAGGAGCGTCTGAGGTTCCGTGACAATTTTAAGTGATGTTTTCGACTCGCACGAATATGGTCGAGTCTGGTATCTAAGAACCGCAAATGACGAGTTTAGTAAGTGTGCGCAGTTTCGCTGTGCTAACTTAAACCGTTCGTTTGATATGTGGGTTTTTCATCTGTACCCACGGGTTCCATCTTAGATACGGCATCCATTTTGTCTCTTGCCCTCAAGTAGCCAGCGAACGGACACTGTCCGCTTCGTCACCCTGGGACTCTCAGGATATTTGTGGAAGACACATGTACTTTGTAAATATCTTTTACGATGAGGGGGATGATACTGTAAGGCAGATGGCCCCGCTCGAGGCTCATCTTGCCGTCCGGTTTATTGTCTCAGCCGTGCATCTCATTAGGCACGTCCCTTTGATGCCTGTATCTCGTGTTTCCCGATACCTCCCCTTTTACACTCTTTTCAATCCCCCACTGTCTCCATCTTCCTCTGCACCTGTCCTTGTCCCTATTTCGATCTGTTTTACTGCCGATTAGAATTCACTAATGTTGGGAAGATGGGTTTTTACAGTTGGGAACTGCCAAATGTTTCCGCACTTATATTCCGGACCTTATGTGTACCAAAGTGACCAAAGCGACCCCTCTGGGGGATAATTATGGGAACCAGGTTGTAAACTTTTGTGTACCATGTTGTCCTATGAGTTAATTTTGTATAAAAGGAGCGATCCACAGAACCAATTTGAAGCAGTCTCCCCAAGTTGCACGTGTTGTACTTGTCGTGACTTCTGTGTTCCCTGCAGTAATAAACCTTGAATCTTTGACGCCGAAGGAAGTGTCCCGTGTCTCTGTAGTTTGTGCGCCGAAACAGGTATCCCATGAAGGTTATAGGTGTTGTTCCCTGGCACCGCTGGTACTGTTAAAAGTCCAGTCCTTCAAGGTAGATGGGCAGAGAATGAATAAATGTATGGAGAGGCAGATGGGAAGTGGACATTAGACCTGTTAGAAGGCAGGCAAACTCACTCAGTCAAAGTGACCATGTATTTACATTGCTCTACAAATCTATGCAGGTACTACAAGAAAATAAAACGTGTGTTTTACATGGAAAGTGGAATCTAAGAACAGTACAACTGTACCATCACAAACTAGCATCTTTCTCTCCATAGCAATGTTTGCATGGGTTAAAGTGTTGCAGAAGTGCGTGATTGGACGAAGCATGAAGATAGCGGCCAAGCGCTTCACTTAATTCATTTGGTTGGGCAGAGACACAATCAAGGGACTATAAGAAAAGTCTAAAAACAAGGTCAATTGGTGGTTCAGATTTTGAACCTGTAACCTTACTCATTTCATAGCAATGATTAACATTTTTGTGGAGGCAGCTATTACTGGAGTGGTTGTGTCCTGAGGAGTGTGCAGTGTGCATGGGGCCAGCATAAACACTGTACAGTAACGGGGTGACACTGGGGTCAGGACATACTTTTGACAGATAATGGCCTTTTTAGGTTTCGCCTAGAGAAGGCTGCGCTTGCGCGGTCTCGCTGGGAGAAAACTGATGTTTTGGAGAGTGGGGCTTGAACCCGCCCCTCTTCTCCATTGGCTGGCTTCCTAAACGGAGGCCAGCCATTGGACGAGAGGGGCATCACTTAATTCAAGCCCCGTCTTTTTGGGATTCGGGGGGGGGGGGGGGTGTTTTTAACTTTCTTTCTCTTTTATTTTTCTCCTCTTCCCATTGGCTGGCTCCTCTTCCCATTGGCTGGAATTTTACCTTCCAGCCAATGGGAAGAGGAGAGAAAGAAAAACACACACCCGAATCCCAAAATGAGGCTGTGTTTCTCCGAGGCATTTCTGCCTCGCCTCGGAGAAATGTGGTCGTGTGGAGGCTCCTCTCTTGCTTTTTGTAAATGCACACGCATTTTATCTCGAGGCTTTCACCAGGAAACATTTTGGTAATTGTGTGTTTTTTCGTCTGGCGCAGGGTTTCATGTGATATTTGATTTCTGACGTAGAGGGGCCTTTTGCAGTGCGGTGCTGTCTGGAATTAGACACGTGACCGTCCATTTTGTTCTTGCTCGCATTTCCGAAAGTGGGTTGAGGTCAGTTGCTGATGGCTGCCTTTGACCCTTAAACTAAAGGCCATTTGTTTGACTGAGTTTGCCTGTCTTTTTACTAAAGTGTTTTGCAGCTGGAGCATTTATTCTGTGTTGTACTGGAATTACAATTAATATCTTTCGATGACTTCCAGTAGTTCCCAGTGATGGCCGCCATTTTTTATCGGCAGCGCCGCCTGCCTCTAACGGCGCTTATCGATGCGGCTGATTCAGCAGGACTGGGCCCTGCGCGGCAGCGAACCCCTACCTGCTGTGTCACCCGCAACGAAGGCCACTGCTCCTTGGCACAAGAACACGTCGAGTCAGCCAGTGAGCTGTGTTCCGCGTCTTGTGTCTTAGAAATCCCGGCAGAGATGCTGAGATAGCTCGAGGGTCGGAGCGCCTGCTGCTGCTGCTCCCTGGAGGCTGCATACAGAGCCCAGGGTTGAATCCTCATACCCGAAGCCTCCCTGTGAGCAGAGACGGGAGGGCTCTGGACCCGCCGGCAGCGCTTCAAGAAGAAGTTCGCCGCGGCCAGGACTGGCATCCCTCCCTCCTTGTCTTCATTGCAGGCGATGTGCACGCGAAGGGCACAACGCGTGCATGGCGTGCTTTTTTTTATAATGCGAGGCTTAACCATAAGACATGGATGGCAACATTTCATCTTTTTAAAAATAAATATAGACGCGCCGCGCTACAACTTTAACAATGGCAGCCGCATCATTAACTTTCTTGTTTCCTCTGAGTGCCTGAGCGTCTGTACAAGTGCGTATGTGTGTATAGTATACCTGTGTAAAGATGTGTGCCTTGTATTTATGTAGTGAGTATATTATGTATATGTGTGTGTGTGTGTGTGTGGCACTCCGTGTCTGTGTGCATATAGTCTCCTCGGCTCCACTGTCTTCTTGCCCTGTGAGCGTGATTAGGCAGCATGTCCCTGGACGCCAGCCAGCCGCCCGCGAGTGCCACTGGCTGGTTATTCGTAGCTCGCATAAAGCCCCTCTACCGTGTCTCTAGAATTCACGTCCTGAGAGAAGGCAGGGGAGGGGGGAAGGGGGTTTGTCTGCTTTAATCATCGTTGAAAGTAATTTTTTCAGTCTGAGGCAGATGAAAAGCCCCGCTTACATCTTCGCTCATGTCTCCCGGTTATCTCCTGCCTGTTGATGCAATCATCATCCAGGCCCCCTCACCACTTCTCCCCCGGGCCAATAATTGAATTTTTATCGGTTTCAGTAATTGTACGAAATTGGTTCACTTTGGATAATGCGCCTCCATAAAAGACCTCTTTTGATTTATCCCCGCGACGGACAATCCTTTTCAAACTTTTTCTTAAAAATCAATGTCACTGCGCGGAAGCGAGAACAGACGGATAGCGTGTAGCATGAGGTTTTCGATATTTGTTGTTTTGTTTGAAAATTGCAGTCATAAATCCACTAAGCAGCGCGACGGGCATCAATCTGGGAGACTGGAAAGTTGTATTTTGCTCTGAGATTTATTCCTCATTATTTTGACCCCGCTGTCCTTTGTTTAATTATTATGAAAGTTTCGTGATCTTTTTCCCAATAATGACAGCGACCAAAAGGCACAATCATATGTATCATGTCGCAAATAAAAGACACATTTTGAGTCCGATTAATGCAATTAGAGATCAGGTTCCGCGTTACACGTGACAAATATGTGTTATAAACTAACATATAGTTAACTGTGGATTGTGTTTGCATAACACACATCTTAGAATTTCCCCCTTATGAAACACACTGGACGCTTGTGACTCACACCCATTTCTCTGCGCCTTGCGCCTGGGGGGGTGTGTTGCAGTTTTATCACATAGTCTGGCCCACCGCAGGATGCATGTTACCGCCACCATTTACCAAGTTCGCACTACAGTGGGGAACAACGGCGGTACAACTGCAACTCGTTTTTTTCTGATCTTTACTGTTTTGTGATATTTACTTCCCAAATAATGCACTTGAATCCCCATGCTAATTCACACTGTACAATGGAACTAACCCGCTGTCAACTTTCTGCAACAAACTACCCCACCACATCCAACACCACATGATCCACCACATCCACCAACACCACATCCACCACCACTTCCACCACCACCACCACTATATCCACCACCGCCACATCCACCACCACCACATCCACCACCACTTCCACTGCCACATCCACCACCACATCCACCATCACCACCACATCCACCACCACTTCCACCACCACCACCACCACATCCACCACCACCACATCCACCACACCACCACATCCACCATCAGCACATCTATATGTGTGTGTGTGTGTGTGTGTGTGTGTGTGTGTGTAGCTCTGTGTGTGTGGGGGGGGGGTGCAAATGCAATAGGTCTCGCATTTGCGAGAGATTAAGCTATTGGCATTGTAAATGACAATGCCATATATTTATCTGTTTTCCAAACCAACACATCAATTAAAAATGTGTCATTTACAGTGCCAATAGCTCTAACTTTTGCAAAGGCGAGACCGTTGCGTTGTAAATGCTTGTTCTATTTAGAAGGAAAATGTCATGCTCTGACCCGAGTATGGAGGAGGCATGGGGGCAAGGCTGCAGGGTCATGCTGTGTACACAAGCAGCAGTCATGCCAAACCTACAGGGTACAATGGAAAATAAAGTCCAACTAGAAAAAAGGAAATGCAATGGGGAAAGAAAACGAGGGTAAAGAAAAAGGGCAGAATAACAACGGAGGGAGATGATGAAAAATATACTGTAAAATGCAATATTTTCCCCCATTTAAAAAAAATGTTCTTGTGGAGAACCACCTTTCTATCCCCAGATCACTCTTGCAGTGGTGCGACCGGTGTGATGTGCTTACTTGCTTCACAGACTGAGGGCTGGTATGCAAAGATTTGCAGGGATGCTTTTAGATCCAGTCCTGCCTGAGTTTTTTTTGTGATGTCGACCTTTCACCCTTTGTTGTTTTATAATGCTTTGTGTTGTTTTTTAATGAATATTAACGACATAAATAATAATATTACAGATTTTGAAGATTTTCCAAAGCATCAAAATCAAACTTTCATTGGGACGTGACCGATCTCACGGAGGTAGAACAACTGGCCACTCTGGGGTACACACTCGTTAAGAGAGCAATAGCGATGAAATGGGGAGCAAGCGGAGAGGCCATCAAAAACTACCTGGGCGTCCAAACTCGATAAGTGCATGATTGCTGAAAAAGAAGTCTTTAAATCTCGAGGATGTCCCCAAAAATGGGATTAAAATGGAAACGCTGATTGTTCGACTGCTATGATTGATTGATCACTTCTTTTTGTTAAGTACTACACACATGATATTACAAGATTGACCTGTATGTATAACAATGTTTGTGATGATTGGCATTTAATATTCAATAAACCATATAAATTTGGTTATCAAAAAAATAATATTCAATAAACCAAATATATATTTGTTTTTAAATCAACATTTCATAAACAGTGTGGCTGTGGTTATGTAGTGAAACTTATATGTACACCTCTGTGGTTTTTTTACTTAATCATTAAATTATTGGACAACATAGAGTACGAAAAATGTATGTTTCAATGAAACTGATAATATACTGAGCTGGTCCCACCCTATTGAGCTTGCCCCGGTTACCAGTGAACAAGTGTCGTGGATGTATGACATTACAACGCATGCTTTTACCACGCATGCCTTTACAACGCGGTATTTACAACGAATACCTTTACAACGCATAGTGCTTTGGGGCGCTGGATAGTGAATAGTTTAATTTACTATTCAAACTCCAGTCCCCGTGGATAGTAGGGAAGGTGTTGGATAGTAAATTAAATCTATTCCCTATCCTAGAGCGCCCCCAGCACAATGCGTTGTAATGGTTTGCGTTGTAAAAGTTGCATCGTAAAGGCACAGCGTGGTAAAAGTTGCGTTGTAAAGGATGTTTCCCAGTGTCGTAGGGTGACACCTTGTAGGAAGAAAGAGACACGTTTTCATGGTGTTAGTGGAAGGGCTTGTAACCACGAGTTGAATGTAGAGAATGCAAGTGAAGACAAAAGCAAAAGGCAGGAATATTCCTGTTTCTCTGTTATATTGTGTTAATAGGGTGTCTTTTAGAGCATGAAATATCACCACTGTGGTCTCTTATAGCTCAGGATTAGTCAACATGCTCCGGGGAGAGGGCATTAAGCAATGAGGCTAGAGAGCGGATGGCCCTTGTGGTGGAAGCAAAGAAACCAAATGACAGAATACGACTATGTACACACTTTATGAGCCTCAATAAATATCTTCATTGAAATAACTGCAGTTTTTAGAACACTAGATTTGAACTTAGACTATTTTCAGGTTCAATTGTATGCTGGTACTTGCAGTCTGACTGTTTTTAATTACATCAAAAAGAGCATCTGGGTTCCAGGAATGTTTTGTGGCCAGGGGATGTATCATGTTGGACTGTGCTAGCTCACAACAGAGTAGAGCATCTATTTTTATGTGCCTGCAGTGTGTAAAGTCAATTCATTTAATGCAAAATTGCGTCAAGCTATTGCATTATTCTAGAAGGCACCTCTCAGAAATAGAAAGAGAAAACCTTCTTTGATGCTTCCGAGTAGCACTATCTGAAAATGAAGTTCTAACTTGGAGAAACCATGATCCGCCCCCTTGTGTGGATGAAATCAAGTTACTTACCTGTAACTTTGGTTCTCCAGTATTGGAAACTTTCATAGATTCCCATGCTTGTATCATTCCCCGTCGTCGGAATGGGAGTCCCCGGTATACATAAAATAGCAATAGAAACCATTACCAAAACAGAACCTAGGCCTAGGCCCATTCCTGTTTTGCAACCTATCCACCTCTTTTTGTAAAAGAGACCAAAAAAAATGAACAACCAATCAGAATAGCCTCACCCCCTAGTACCTTCCTGAGAGAAGCTCAGAACCTCAGATGTTCATAGCCATTGTGCAACCAAACCACTGATGAGGAAGAGGCTGAGCTTTCCCAGGGGAGGCGGGTGTGTTGTATGGGAAGTAACTTGTTTTCTTACTCCTGTTTTGGAACTTTCATAGATTCCCATGCTTGTATCAGAGTAGCTAGCAGTTATCCGCACATTTTTTGGAACCATGACCAATATCAAACTAGGAACAAAGCCGTAGTAATTACATCATGAAGACATTTTCAATGGTCAATAACATACTTAGAAACTTCAGAAAACATAAACACATGAGTTTCAAAAATGTGCCAGAGCTGATAAAACAGTAACATGGAAGGAGGGATAAAAGGGAAAGCTCACCACTACTGAAAGAGGTTCTTCAGGACTGCTTGGCCGACTGCTGTGTCACTCTGCGTTGCAGAATCCAGGCAGCAATGCCTTGTAAACGTATGTGTACTGCTCCAGGTCGCTGCACTGCAGTTCTCCCGGATAGGAACACCAGCAGAGAGGGCTGTAGAAGAAGAAATCACCCTCGTGGAATGAGCACAGACTCGACCTTCCATGGGCTTGCCCGCTGCCGCGTGACAATATTTGATAGCATTGGTAATCCAACGAACGATCCCTTGCTTGGAAAGGGGAAAACCCTGACGAGAGTCACTAAAAGACACAAACAATTGAGAAGGCTTTCTAAAGTCTTTTGTTCGTTGAAGATAGAACTTTAAGCACCTCTGAATGTTCAGAGAGTGAAGTGCTTTCTCTGCCGGAGTAGGCGGTTGAGGGTAAAAAATCTTAAGAATTACCGGCTCATTCAAATGAAAGTCTGAAGGAACTTTAGGTATGAAACCTGGGTTAGTACGTAGAATCAATGTTCCTTTTTTGATAGAAAGGGTTCCTGAATGGTGAGAGCCTGCCTTTCTCCCACACGCCTAGCAGACGTCAAGGCTAGAAGAAGCGCTACCTTCCAGGAGAGGAATCAACTCTGCCTTGTGAATAGGTTCGAACAGAGGCTTCATAAGCTGGGCGAGAACCAAGTTCAGATGCCAAAGGGGAGGAGGAGGCTTGACCGGAGGGAAAACCCTAAAAGTCCATTGAGAAACTGTTTAATGATCCTTGCCGACCAGAGGGAAGTACTAACCACCACTGGGTATGGGCTCCCAAGCAGCAAGGCCAAACCCTGCCTTAAATGTATCACAAAAAAGATGCCAGAGCTGCTACTCTCAATTCTTGGATTATTATTTGCTTACTCACACACGAATGAAACAATATGTGAGAGGGATTTGATTTTTTGAATCAATCTTTTAAATTTGCATTTTATTTCAACTTTTCAGGGAGGGAAGGGCCTGAAGACGTGCGTCTGAAGCGAGAAATTGCCGCCAGATGCACCTTGATAGAAGAGTGAGCCAGTCCCGCTTTTGCTAATGATAGAATGTATGGAAGAACTTCATGCTTCTCCGATTTAAAAGGATGGAGGCCGTTGTGTTGGCACCAAATACAGAAACGCTTCCACTTCAATCTGTAAGTCTTATTCGCACTTGGGGCTCTTGCCTGAGAAAGCACCTCTTTACATTCCGCTGAGAGATTCAGACCAAGAAATTCTCGCTGCTCAGGAGCCATGCCGAGAGCTGTAGAGACTGAGGATCCGGAGGCCAGACTTGGCCCTGGGACATCGTCAGCAGCGAAAGAATCGGCTGCAAAGGAAGAGGAAGGTCCAGGGAGAGAAGGTGAAATTCTGTGAACCAAAACTGTCTGGGCGACGCAGGAGCTATCAGAATCATCCTGCATGGTTCTGCTTTGAGCTTCCTGAGAAGTCTGGGGATCAGAGGAATGGGGGAAAAGCGTAAACAAATGCGCCTGACCAGGCCATCGAAAGAGCATACCCCAACGATCCCCGATGGTGAATCCTGCTTGCATAGAACCGGCATTTCTTGTTCTCCGGAGAGGCAAAGAGATCTATGGAAGGTGTGCCCCATCTATGAAAAACCTTCTGTAAAGTGAAGTTGTCCAGTTCCACTCGTGGCTGAACGACTTCAGTCTGCTGAGCGTGTCAGCTGCTTTGTTGAGGACACCTGGAAGATGTTCTGCTCGGAGTGAAATCTCTTGCTGAATTGCCCACTCCCAGATTGTTTGAGCTTCTTGCCACAACAGTCGAGATCTGGTGCCTCCTTCTTTGTTTATATAATGCATGGTCGTCGTGTTGTCCGTATGTATAAGGACTGTCGACTGTTGTATTCGTGGAAGAAAGGCTTGCAAGGCTGAGTGAATCACTATGAGCTCCAGCAGACTGATATGCAACAGGCGATGCTGAGGCCATCACCGGCGGCTTACATGAAGGTCTTGTAACACCGCTCCCCAACCTTCGAGAGAGGCGTCTGTAGTAATTATGTGTGGAGCCGGTGCTAGCCTGAAAGAGAGACCTTGAGAAATGTTTTCTTTGGTCATTCACCATGATGCGGTGTCTCTCATGGCATCGGTAACAGAGATCTTGTCGTCGAAGGATCAGTCAACTTGGCGCCACTGCAAGTCTAACTCTTCCTGGAGTGGATGCATTCGTAATCTGCAGTGAATAATCAGGGGTATCCATGAGGAGATGGAACCCAGCAGGGACTTTTAGAGGTGAACTGAAAGTGACCTTCTTTTTAACAATTGGGAAGCCATGGACATTAGCTTCTCCTGCCTCTCTAAGATCGGGAAAGCCTTGTTTACAGACATGTTTAGAATGGCTCCCAGAAATCTGGCTGTCCTTTACGGACGGAGAGAATACGTCTGTTCGTTGAGTGTTTGGCCGAGATTGGCAAACAGGTGTGTACATGCTATGACTGATTCTTGTGCTGCCTGTTTGGTAGGAGCTTTTGGCAACCAGTCGTCCAGGTAAGGGAAGACCTGAAACTTTTGTTTTTGCAGAAAGGCTGCTACCGGAGCTAATATCTTTATGAAGATCCGTGGTGCAGATCGCAGTCCAACGGGAAGAACCCTGAATTGAAAATGGCTCTTGGCTACTGTGAAGCTAAGAAATCTCCCGTGAGCTGGGTGTATGGGTACGTGAAAATAAGTGTCCTCTAGATCCAGAGTGGCCATGAAATCCCCTGAGTTGAGAAGTCAAAGGATGTCTTGTAGAGAAACCACCTGAAAGGATTGTTTGATGAGATAGGTGTTGAGCTCCCTCAGATCTAGGATAGGGCACCACTTTTCTAACGTCTTCCGGATCAGGAAGAACCAGGAGTAAAACCCCTTTCCCCTTTGAGAGATAGGGATCGGTTCTATAGCTCCTTTGAGGAGGATCTGATGGATCTCTAACCGTAGAAGACGGAGATGTTTCGATACAGTGGCGCGAGGGGGCTTGGATGGTGGCGGTTGGACAAACTCCAGAGTTTGGTGGCCGAATGATGTTCAATACCCAACAGTCCAATGTTATTTGCTGCCAGTTGTGGATGAAATATGAAATTCTGCCTCCCACTGATGACACAAGAGGAGAGGGAGCAGTAGTCAGAGCCAGCAAGCTGCTATTGGTGCTTAGAGTTGTCTCTGCCCTGGCGACCTTGTCTTCCTCTGTTGTTCGAGCGAGAGAAAGAAGTAGATTGATTCTGCTGCCGATTATAGTTCGGCTTGCAGGATTGTGACTGGGAAGCATATGAGGAGTAACGCTGCTGTTGATAACCTCCCCTGTATGTAGAGTTACCTCTTCCCCTCGCTCCTTAGAATGGAAACTTGGGGTACTGCAGAGTCCCTAAGGATTGTGCTGTTTCTGTATCCTTCTTAATATCTTGGAGAGCATCATCTATGTTTTCCAAAAAGCGCTTCCCCATCAAAAGACAGATCCAAGATTTAATTTTGGACTTCCGGGCGGAACCAAGTAGCCTGCAACCAGCCCGGTCGACGAAGGACAGCCGCTGCAGCCAAGGAGTGAAAGGCAGTTGTTCCAATATCCATTGCACAATCAATGATTTCCGCCTAAGTTATTGTGCCCTCCTGGAGAATCCTTTTAGCTTTTTTCTTTCCTTCTTCCAGCAACTGATCGAGATAGGGGGATAGGTCGCACCACATTTGGCAATCGTATCATCCAAGTATAGCCAAAGAATTAGCCGCTCTGACCAGCAGGCGGGACATATATGAAAATCTTTTGCCTACATTATCCAAATGCCTGCCCTCTTTATCTGGAGGAGTGGTATGGGAAGCTGATGAATTTCTAAATTTCCTCTGGGCGGCCTGCGAGAGGATGGAGTCTGGTTTAGGCTGGCTGGTCAAAAAGGCTGGGCTATCTTCAGGAGCCTTATATTTTTTCTCCAGGCGAGTAAGAACTGGAATGATTGTGGCTGGATTTTGCATCACCTTTCAGCCTTCCAAACATGGCCTACAATTGGGATTGAACAGACCGATCTCTTATAAGGTTCCTCAAAGTCATAAAGGAAGCACACTGATTCCACCTTGGTTATGGGCAGGTCGAACCGTTTAGAGTCTCTCTCCATTAAGTTATGGAAATCCCTCTATATATACACGGGGGGAATCAACAGGTGCCGGAGCAGGAGAAGATGGATCTGGGCTAACAGTCATCCCACTCCACATCTGGATCCGAAATCGTGACGTTGCCTTGGTCGTCGACAGATATATCATCCTGAACGGTAGGCGCAACAAGTGGAACATCCTGTGCTTCCAACATTGGCTGAGGATGTGGTAATTGTGATGCCACGGGACGAGCAGGAGGAACAGTAGTAACCGGCAGTCCTACTGGGAAAGGAGACTGTGTTGCAAACCTTTTCCTGTAATCCAAGAGCATAGCTTGTAAGTCTGTCAGTAAGAAGGAGGGCATTTGGACCATCTCCTGATGGTAGTCTTGTTGAGATTGAGAGGGAGGATCATACTGCTCAAAATCCTCATACTCCCCTTCAGAATCATTGTCCTGGCATTTGACGTGTAGCTGAGAAGGGCAATCAGCATAGCCAAAAGGTCCTTCCTCCTCATCCGATTCCTCTTCTTTGAGGAGAAGTGCAGGAGGTAAAGGAGTCACCCTCCTTGGCGAAGTCATCTCCGGTGTGATTTGACGTTTCTTGGGCAAAACCGATTTTTTTTCCACCGTCGACGACGAAGAAAGAATCGGCGACAAAGAAATCACAATCGTCGACGCAGCTGTCGTCGACGCAGTCGTCGTCGAACGCGATGTTGTTGACGTTGGCATTGTCATACTCGTTGTCGACATCCTCAACGTCATCGTCGACGATACAAATACAACCGGCGTTGAACTCAACGGGGTGAAAGATGAAGAAGACTGTACCTTTGGTGTTTTCGGCAACGGAATCGATGACGGCGTCGTCGACGAGTGAGTCCTTTTTGATGATTTTACCTCAGAAGTCAACGGTGTTGGCTTTCTGAAGGGCTTTGAAGCCGCAGGAGGAGACATTGGAGGAACAGAACTAGATTTCCTCTCCAGACTTACTCCTTTTGATAGTCCTTCCCTCTCTTTTGCACCGTGGTGAGGAGATTCACCAGGACTAAGAACTTTAGACCGATCAGAGGTCTTTTTCAAGGCCTTACCAGGGCGATTCTCAGACGGAGAAGCTCTACCCCTTTTTACAGACCTTCTGGAAGAGGTCGCAGAAGATGCTTCATCGCGGTCACTGGACACTGGCTCCTTTCTTGATTGTAGCTTCTGGAGCCTGGTCCAAAGACGCCCTTCACGATCACGCAGAGTCTTGGTAGAGAAGGCGCGGCATATCTTTCAGTCTGCAACCTTATGGTCTTGGTACAGACAGTAAATACAATATTTGTGCTTGTCTTCAATATATAACCTCTTCTTAGCACAAGTAGCACATGCTTTAAAGAGGGCCTTCTTCTCCTTATCCAACATCCTGAAGAAATTGTTGAAGAAACACTGTTGAAAAGGTTTTAGAATCAAAGTTCTAGAAAAAAACTGAGCAGAGCTCAATGGAGACTCCCTTGCACAACGTGAGGTAGAACATCTGAGGTTCTGAGCTTCTCTCAGGAGGGTCCTAGGGGGTGAGGCTATTCTGATTGGTTGTTCATTTTTTTGGGTCTCTTTTACAAAAAGAGGTGGATAGGTTGCAAAACAGGAATGGGCCTAGGCCCAGGTTCTGTTTTAGTAATGGTTTCTATTGCTATATTATGTATACCGGGGACTCCAATTCCGACGACGGGAAATGATACAAGCATGGGAATGTATGAAAGTTCCAATACTGGAGTAAAGTGGGGTTATTACAAAAATATTGCTGAATGTGTTTGGAAATGTCGTAGGCAGTCTTTTTCAAGATGATATCTTTGTGTTTGGAGGGATGTGACATAACGTGTTAGGAGGCACAGGAAATATTTTGACTTCTATTTAGTCGTTACTGGAACCAGAAGACCCCCACTGAATCATTACTGGAATCAAGGAAACCTCCACTTAGTCATTAGTGGAAACCAGGGATCCCTGGCCTAATCAATTTTTGATTTGAACAGTAAAACAATACACAAAATTAAATTCCATACACAAGCAGCCCACAACCAAATACAAAAATGTTGAAAGTTTATTTAATTCATAATCAAATATAAAAAAAACAAAATTAGAATGGGAAGGTTGGAGCTTACCTAAATTTGAATGAGGCCACCTATCACCCATACTATATTCTGTTTGATGTATTTCCACTGCTCACACAAATTAATTTGAGGGTCCCAACTTAATTTTTAGCCGCAAACATTCTTTCACATTTACATAACATTTTCAAATTTTCATTTTTCAATTTTGCTTCTTTACTCATATACACTTTGTTACTCTGTTAACATTATTTTATTTTCCAAGCAGTCATTGACACCCCCTGAACAGGTGTCAGTGATTCCCAGACCACAGGGTAAGAACTGCTGAGATAAAGTATCCACCAGACAGAGCATCACCGAAGTTAAGTAACTCGTTCTTCTGATGAATACGTCGAACCGCAGATTCCTAACCTAAGAATGAATACCAAAACAGTACCTACCCAGGTGGAAGATCTGTGGGGTGGAATCAGACCAAAAAGTCCTTCCGGTCTGAATGCTTTTCCTGTCAGACCTGGTTGTCAAGGCAGTACCTTGACAATGGTGAATGTGAGCATCAAAACCCACCTCACAGCCTGGCCGATATCAAGAACAGGTACTCACCAGAGCGGTTGGGATCTGGGTTAGTGTGAACATTTAATTTTGAATTTGTTCATTATTCATAGGTCAAAGGTCTAAACTGGGCTGGGCATCAACCCTGGGAGACCCTATATAACTGTGGCATCCCTTAACATTCAACAGATGGGTCCTTTACATCTTACATGATGGCTTTTCCTACCCTCTTCCTGCTCTGTCAAATCTTCCCCAACATCAGAGCAAATATCGGAGAAATACCTGTTAATTCTGTTGCAAGAGGTGCAAGTTTTACTTTCCAGAGGAGCTTTCGAGAGAGTTATAGACTCTCTCGAATTGGAGGGGTTTGCTACCCTCCATTTCCTTGTGCCAAATAAGGATGTGGGCCCCCAGCCCAGTTTAGACCTTTGACCTATGAATAATTAACAAACTCCAAATTAAATGATACATCAGGTATCTATCACGGGCCCGTGAGGGCTACAGTGAATGAGAGCAAGGGCTCTGATGTGTCTGGCCCAGGCTGTAAGATTTCTATAAGGACATCTGTGGTGTGGCGCCGCGGCCAGGGCGACTGACGCTGGAATCTGGGGACCACGGTTCGATCCCCGGCTCCGGCGGCAGGTTAGCCCAGCACCATGTGACTCTGGGCAATAGCTCGCTTAATCTTCCCGACGGCCCCCCAGCGCCTAGAGACCCTTACGGGTGATTGTGCGCTTTACAAATGTGGACTTTACTTCTGTCTTACCTTCAATAGAGGGCAATGGAGGTCAAAGACCTCAGCTGCTCATTGAATGACCACTGCAAATGATACAGTCTCTTCTGTTGGTGGTCAAAATAGAAAGTTCAACCCCATATCAGTGGAAGCATCAAGGCCACTGGTTACTTCTAAGGCCAGGGAAACATTGTCATAATCATAATGAGGGGCAAACCATCAACATCCCCACCATCAGTGTTTCTGGACGGCAGCAAGCACTGGCCAGAATCGGAGCCACAAAGATAATGTAGCCTATGATAGTGCATCCACACTAATGAGGGCATAGGATTGGAATCAAATTCTATGGCAACTAGTTACACTTTAATAATTTTGTAGCAATCAGACTTGTGCTGAAGTCGGTTTGGTCTAAGGCAACATAACCAGCACCAGATCCTTCGCCGTGGTGGCGGACTCGTCGCTGGTGTCAATGAGGCAGGGACCAATGCAGGTAGTGGAGCCAGAGTGGAAGTCTGTACTGGAGAGAGTTTACATACCATAATGAGTCAAAGGGGATCATTGCACTGAGGATGGATCCACTGGTAGCCTGAATGATTGCCCCCAACAATCTTTGGGGCCCCAAAGCATGCCAGAGGGAGCCGGAACAGTGTAAAATATCTGCAACATTGCCTCCTTAAAGGCTTTGATCTGCTGCAGCGTCGCCGAGAGCCCAGGAACTTCGGAGCGCACTGGGACCAAAGCCTTCTCTTTAGATAGAGTGGAGAGATGGGGATGCGTCCCGCATTGCTTTCTTGTGTTTACATTTGGATTTTGACTTATTGTAGCACTTCAACAGCAAATTTGACCTCTCAGCTCAGCGACCTCAGAGGCAGAAGCAAGTCTGTGTCCTCAACTTGGATAAGGAGCAGGACTTACATGAGGCTTGAAACTTTTTGTGTTCGGCGAAGTTCAGCTTCACTTCATGTAGCTGGAATGTGTTCCAGTGCATGAGGGCATACCCGTTGCACAACCAAGACCTGCATTAGTTTCCTCCAGCTGCATCATTGTTTGATTTCTGTAGTCTTAGAAGGGGACATCATATCCCAACCCACTGTTTTTTTACTTTTAGAAGTTGTCCAAAGCCCAGTGAAATCAGGAGTGGAGGTCCAGATTCGCATCACAAGGCACAGAAAGAAAGGAACGGATGTCAACATGCAGATGTATTGATTACATGCGGCTCCGCTCCGTCAATTTCAGGGCAGTATGGAGTCAACGCGAAGCTGCTTGGCGCCACCTAAGGTGACAAATCTGCAGTTCGAAATATCAATCATAAAATTGAAGTTTGTAAACATTTCTTAAAAAGGTTTGTAGTATACGTATTAGATTGTGAGTAAGTTAGTGTGAGTAGGTGATGGACAATCGAGAGAGTAGAATCATTAGTGCTGTGTAGCACCATGAACATGCAGTGTTTTACCCTATGTTTCTGCTAAGTTATACAATGGTGCAAGAAAGTTTGCCGGGTACAGATTTTTCAGAAGAAGCCATTGTAGGAGCAGCACTTTGAGTCTAACATTCTACATTAAAGGTACAACTTGCTTTCAATTGTGGGAATCATCCTTATTTCTTGTCGCCCGGTCACCAGACTAAATTCCAGACTGAGTTGTCGGACAAGTAGATGGGTGACCGGGACTGCAATTCAGAAAAGTTGAGTTGGGTGGTGCCATGCCATATCTGGTAATAATATACCTGAACTCTGATGAGAATTCTATTAAGAGGGGGGTCCCACCGTAAAGGGAAGGGACATCTGAGAGTCTGCTTACTACACCCCCAAAAAGGAGTGCCCTAGTTCCAGGTCTCCTGTAACTCTAAATGAGTTTGGACCGGTTCCTTACTAGTCATGACTACACAAATGGTCAAGCAAGATCACATTCTCAATGTATATGAGAGCATGTCAAGCCGACGACTGTCTTATGGAATTAAACCTTAGCTTTTAAACAGTTGAACTAAACACTCGAGCATAGCTCTTCCAATATTTCAATCTATTTCTTGACTGTGTAATCAAAAAGGCTATATTAGCTGCAAACTTGAATGATGACCGATATTACTGTCAGAAGGTCATTTTGCAAGTCATTTTCGCCTTACATGAAGATTGCAAGAACATTGAACCATATTTAGTTTTCTGCTCTCAACGAAGCTTCATAATAAATCTTGGACCTATGGACTCCCACTAAAGTTCATCTACAGTATATGGTATAAATAATTGTATTCAGACTTAAGAGGGAGACCAGAATTTAAAACATGTTTTGTCTGTCCTATGTTAGTTTCTGTAAGAACGAACAAAGCTTCATAATAAATCTTAAAACCTATGGACTCCCACTAAAGTTCATCTACAGTAAATGGTATAAAAAATTGTATTCAGACTTAAGAGGGAGACCAGAATTTAAAACATGTTTTGTCTGTCCTATGTTAGTTTCTGTAAGATGTTATTTATGTACAGTGGGGCATATTTACTGTGATTTGACACACCCAAGCACAGCACAACAGCCAAAGTTGTGAAGATGTATTGTATCAAAGGAAGAGATCAGGAGAGCACTGTATCTACTAAGATATGGCACCGTTTCTCTCTCCCCCTGCGCTCGTGCACCTTAAACCATACACACTCCCTTGCACCATAGTGCAAGCGTGTGAGAATGATATCTAGCATAGGTGTTGTACTTGAAAGGTACCCTTTCAAGTACAAAATACTACACTTAGACATAGTTTAATTATTTTCCAAGTTTGTATGTCTGCGGTACCGTACATAGGGATTGGTGTCATCAATCTTTGCCGTTGTATGGGAATGCCCGCATACCACCCACTGTTGCCCTCTTAATGCAAAGTAGGGCACAGCGCTTCTACGCAGTAGTTTAGGGCTACTTCTCATCACACAAAAAAGTTTTTCACTGGAAAACAAATCCCAAATATAAACTTTCAATCATTACAATCATTCTGTAAGCAACCAAAATGTACAATATCTACATTGTTTCCTAATATCACATTCACCACCACCCAGACATTTTCGCCATCCTAGATACCTACTTCATGGTAACATGGCCTGTGGCCTAGGCCTAAGTTTAGGCTTTCAGGGTTGCGAAGAGCCGTTTCTAGTCATGGTGAATGTATATGCATTCATGCTATCGCCCAACTGGGAATGTCTCCTTGCAGTTTTTAGATAGTGCTTGCTCCTTGGATCTAGCTTATTTCTGGGAGCTCCTGGTTTGGGCAGATACAGTAACTGAGGCACAGAGAGGTAGCAATATGTCCAGGTTCATATAAGTATGTCAAGAGGGAATGCCAGGATTATACATGAAAAGGATAATCATGGTACACAGGGGAAATACTATTAGATTTACCAAATAAAAGGGCAGCTATTTCACTGTATACATTATTTATCAATCATAAATTAAAACATGTTTTTCCACCATATAAAAATTGGTCCTATTGGCAGTGCTAGTTGAAGGAGGGTTGTATTCTTGTGTCTGCGGATTTTCATTTTCTTTTCTTGAATTCCTGTGGTTTAGCTGAAAAAAACAAAAGGAAAACGGTTTGTCCCAAGCGTTTCGTAGAAAGCATGAAAGCAAGTCGGGAGACACATATTGAGTGGTTCACACTTGGACTAAACAGATGAGCCAGAAATACACTCTGCACGAAAGGCCAGTGGAATATGCACATAAAGGGCCGAAAGGAACACATAAGAGGCGCTACTAAAAGATGCACGTGGAGCGAAGAAACATATGTTGCACGGTAGGGTAAAGCACTCTTTATATGCAGAAGCATGCATGGCGTATTACTCAATGCATAAATGTGAATAAACATGATGGGTTATAGATGACTCCATTAGGATAACCCAAACACATACACAATAGTTTAATACAATATACATATAGGGAAACAGACTATAAACTGTATGCATTTATGCTAGCTTAGCATATAACACATATAGGAGCATTCACAAAGGTTAATGAACAATGCATAAACAGAATCATATTATACATATATAGCAGCATATGTAATGAATGATAGGTTAGTGTACTGTGTGTAAATCAGAACATGCAGGATCGGCCAATGCCCTTTGTCTAGGTAGGACCATGCTAAAAACCAAGAGAGTAATGCATCATATGTATGCAGCCCCAAATTTTTTTTTAAATATATATATATATATATACTGTAATCACAGAAGGACGGAGTATAGCTTCTACCCTTACAATTGCTGCGAGGAATATGCTTGTGACAAGCTGCTGGAGTGTGCTGCCTTGCCTGCGGGCAACTTTGGAGCTTTGAAAATGTACACGGCGGCCCGGCCGTGAAGGCGCGCACCCCCCCTGCCATAGGGGGCCACGAGTCTCGGAGACTCCCGAGACTCAAGTGGACCAGCAGCAGGGGATTGATGGCTCACCAGCCCCTCGGGGCCCATCCAGGGCACCTAATACAGTTAAATTATCGTGGCGGACACGCACTGCAGGGCGGTTAAAAACATAAGGTGGGCGTGTCCACTCCACGAATCTCTTGTCGAGCCTGTGATGAGGGCATTAGCCCAGAAACGCGTCAGGCTTCATTATGCGACACGAGGACTGTAATCACAAAAGGACGGAGTGTAGCTTTTACCCTTACAATTGCTGCGAGGAATATGCTTGTGTCAAGCTGCTGGAGTGTGCTGCCTTGCCTGCGGGCAACTTTGGAGCTTTGAATATGAATATAAATATATATATATATATATATATATATATATATATATATATATATATACACACATATACTAATTTCTTTATTCAATGAATAAAAAATAAGATGTAAAAAAAAATCTTGCAATATGAAGGACTAACCGCGATCATCCACAATATAACCGTAAACACGCTACATTATTGCAATTGGTGGATAATGCAGGATGGAACCTTGTAATAAAAATTAAAACAGCGGGAACATGAAACGATGTTAAGAAGAATAAGGGAGAAGGAAATAATGAAGCATCAAAGACACGTTCCCTATAATTTATGCATGACAACCACAAAACAAATAGTAGGCACCATCCTTGACCACTCTTTAACCTCTTCGGTGCTTATGACGAGACCAGCTTGTCATGAGTCATGGTGGAGCTGTGCTCATGACGAGCTGGTCTCGTCATAACGGCGCCGCTCCGCCCAAGCGCAATTAATTCCCCACCTGTGCGGGCGAATGAATCAGTGGGCGGGGTCATGACGAGACCAGCTCGTCATGAGCACAGCTCCACCGTGACTCATGACGAGCTAGTCTCGTCACGAGCACCGCGGCGCCGCGCTCACCCCCCCTCCCCACACCGTGGGGGAATTACCTCCGCAGGGAAGGGGTTAAAACAAGTTTTTGTGATTTTGTTCTTTTAGTCTCACTCAAACCAACAAGTATGAATATTAAGTGGTAAACCGTCTCCTGACCGTTTAGCTTTCTTAAAACTATAACATTCCACATCATTTCATCCTGTGTGAGACTTGAGTGTGGAGCAACTTTGTTTGGCAGCGCATGGCTTGTTACACTGCTCTCTCTGCATTATGTTAGGACATCAGTTCTGCAGTTTTGGATCATCTTGGCAGCCACAATTTATGGCAAAGTCCCAGAAATCTCCCATTCGAAGCAATGTTTATCAAGAAGTCAGTTTGGCTTCCAGATAGGCTTTTGCCCCTGAAGGCATACATCCCGAACTGATGGCAATGTTGTATTTGCACTACTGCTGCTATTAGATCTCTCACTTGGGCGTTGAGCAATGATATACTGCCAGACTCAATGGCAGTGATTCTGAACCCATGGTCTGGGAATCCCTTGGGGTCCGCAACTGTTTAGAATATGAAATAATTTTAACAGAATTATATAGTGTATGTAAAGAAGCGAAATGCAAAATTGAAAATTTGAAAATTTTCTCCGAAGGAATTTGAAATTGGAGGCTAAAAATTAAGTTTGTATCCTCAGTTTGATGATTGGGAGTAGCGCAAGTGCATCAACGAGAATATAGAATGCTCTATGAGGGGCCCCAATTGAATTTAAAAAAGCTCCAACTTTTCAACTAAAATTAAAATTTAGATTTTTTTAAAATGCTTGTGTCTGGATTTTTTGTGTATTTTTTTGATGTTCAAGTCTTTGAAAATGGCTTGGCCAGGGCCCCAGTCTACCACAGATGTATGATGTTACAACGCATGCATTTAAATCACGATACATTGCATCGCGGTTTTTACAATGCAAGTCGTTACAACGACTTGCGTTGGAGGGCGCTGGACTTAGGAGTAGTAACATTTACTATTCCAACTCCAGTCTACAAAAAGTAGGGAAGGTGTTGGATAGTAAATTATACTATTCCTTGTCCTAGAGTGCCATCCAGCGGAAGTTGCTGTAACGACTTGCTTTGTGAAAACCGCGATGTAATAGCATTGCGATGTAATCCCTGCGTTGTAAACGATGTTTCCAGTCTACCAGTATTGACTCAGTGGAGGCCCCCGGATCCCAATAATGATTCAGAAGGGGTCCTTGGGTTCCAATAATGATTAAGTGGGGGTCCACAAAAATCAAACCGTTAAGAACCACTGCTCCTTCATATCAGAAAAATATGTTTGGATTCAAACTAGACTATGACATTATTATATATCATAGTGTCAAAAAAATGAAAAACCTCATAAAAATGTTAAGGGTCTAAAATTGTATAGCAAAGCATCGGTCAGGCTTTAAACTCTGGGAGTCCGTCACATCCTAGTAGGGTAGATTTGAAAGCACACAATATGGTCAACTAATACACAAACTTCGATCTGCAAACTTTCATCCTGAATCATATTAAGCAACAACTTCTGCAAAGCAGTCTCTAATCAATTATAATATTAGAGCAGCAAAAAGACCACCAATTTGGCTTCAGACTTCGCAGCAGCATAGAGACTTCCACTCTCCAGGTAGTCAACGCATCCTCTTGATTATCAATAACATTGGCCCCTACCTCTTGGTCCTACTTGACCTCTATGCAGCCATTGACACCGTTAACCACCAAGCACTAATCCACATGGGCTTCTCTGACACAGTCCTACAATGCTCATTTCTTACCTCACTAAAAACCAATAATTTGTACAAATGGCAACCTCCCTTTGCACCTACCGTTTTCCAGCTGCGTGGAATATGTCAGGGCCTAGGCCTCAGTCTTGCCCTCCATCATCTTGAACTTCAAATGAATGCCCTGGAACTCTGCGCACGAACAGCAGCATAAAGATGCATCAATATACCAACAACACAGATCCCTACCTATCCATAGGATGAAAAAGTGCCTCAATATTACTCATATTTGATAACCAACAGCTACCTAATGCGCAAACTGTCTCAGATAGCATTTGTCCTTTATAGCAATAGTAACAATCATGCATTCAAGTCTGGCTCTTCAAAATGAACATTGATGGGTCTGCCATCCTCCAGTTGACAAAATTCAAAATCACTTTATTTCACCCTTGACACTGACCACTCCTTCAAAGAATAAATCAAGAGAACAAAGGCCACATGGTGCAGACCTTCCCTCCGATCGAAAGAGAAACCCTACCTCTTTGGATGCAACAGTCCACGCCTTAGTCCTCTTGCACCGACATGGAGGCGATGCTTTGCTCTGCAGTCTCCTTGACATCACACTGGCTAACAAAAGCCTAAGGAAGCTGAAATGTCACTCCAACCTTGATGGAACCCAAATTGCCTCTATCTCCACACTCGTATCATCTTGAAAATAAGCTGCATCACATACACAGCCAACAGAACCAGCACCTTTCCAAGTGTATCATGGAAATTATCTACCTCAGTTGGACAGAACCACACCAGAACCACACCAGAAGCCAGGTCACTGCCAGATAGGAAAAAATATGTAAAGTGAAAACCAGAAGGCAAGCTTTCTATGTTTATACGCCCACGATCTAGAACAACATACCTTCCAACATTAGAACTGCCTCAACTCTTCTGCAGTTCAGAAATGAGCAGAAAACAAACATCTTCAGAAGACCACATTTCCATGCTACCTGATTCACAACCCCTGAACACCCTGCTTCGTGGTAAACAATTCCAAGGTCTCTCACCCTTATTCAGTGTTTCCTTGCTCTGTACTCTGCTTTGTTTGCTTTGTACCTTATTTCACTCTCTACAAATACCGACACATACATATAGTATATCCTCCGTGGATGGAGAGTCACCATTTGTCCAAAAAGGACCTCAACAGAATGTAGAGGAGGGATGTTTATGTGGCCTGAATCCATGCTAGATTATCAGGCTTGCTGCTTAAGATATATTTCCATACAGTGAAAGTGAATAGTGCTTTTTACAGCCAGTGATTATCTTGGAAATCTGGCATGGATTACATCTTTCTCTGCCTGCTTTGGACAGTCCTGGTGTTGAGGTTTCAGTAAGTATTCCAATCTATATAAACGTGCAACTGACTTTAAAAGTGCAGAAGAATAATATTGAAAGTTTTAAATGTTGTTGACAAATGCCTGTTTTCCAGACATAATTGGGGGGACATGCATCATTGTAAGTACCGGTGGCAAACGAGCAGATTCGCAGAATCTGCCCATTTGCAACCGGAATTTTTGAATTTGGGATGCATAAACCTAAATACAATTTCGCAATTTGGGTAATCAGACATTTTGTGGTTACCTAAATTGCTAATGCATTTAGGGAATCTCAAATTGTAATTCCCTAAATGCAATGCATGATGCACTTTTAATTTGTGAAAACTTTGAAAAAATGCACAGTAATGTATTTTTCAAAGTGCCTTGTTGCACACACACATGCCCTTGGGGCATGTGTGGGCTCAACATGTGATCGCATGCCAATTTCATGGTTGCATCAGGGTGGCCTTTTGCCCCCCTTGAAATTGCATGCACAATTTGCAAGTACCTATTTGGTACTCACAAATTGCACATGCAATTCACATTCATTCCCATGGGCCTCCAGGTCCATGGGAATGAATGGGAAGCTATCCCTTTATTACGAATCACAATTTGCAATTCGCAATTAAGGAATATGTAGGAATCACTAATATCTTCGTAAAACCTACATGCATAGGCTATTGCGATTCCATATTTGCGATTCCTTAATAATAGCAATTATGGAATCGCAATTGCTTAAACTGATGCTTGTGCCCCCTAAATTGCATCTGTGGGACAGGTAAGAGATACAATAGCACATATTTATTTATTTATTTATTTATGCGATTTTATATAGCGCGAACTTTACCCGAAGGTGTCAGAGCGCTTTACATAGGACCCAGTTTCAACCATAAGGACTGATGGTTACATTCGGAAAAACAGATTTGCAAATTTTTGACTTACATAAGAACCAGTTGAAAACATACGGATTTAGGATTACATGCGTTACAAAAAAAGGTACAAACAGAAAAAATTGCAAATGTAGAAGAGATAGAGTCACACAAGGAGGAGATACAAATGGATAAACTCTAGGCATATACTAGAGATATCTCTATCTACTTAGGGAGGGGATACACATGGATATACTCTAAGAGTCACATAGGAATGGTAGAGAGCACAGCGGACTCCTGCATAAACCAGTGATTAGAGTTATCTCTATATACATAGGGAAGGGGTAAGACTGGATATACTCTAAAAGTCACATAGGAATGGAAGAGAGCAAAGTGGACTACTGCATGTCCTAGTGATTAGAGTTATCTCTATATACATAGGGAAGGGATACACATGGAAATACTCTAAAAGTCACATAGGAGACTAGTCATTAGAGTTATCTCTATATACATAGGAAGGGATAAGACCGGATATACTCTAATGGACACATAGGAATGGTAGAGAGTACAAAGGTCTACTGCATACACTAGTGATTAGAGTTATCTCTATATACATAGGGAGGGGATAAGACTGGATATACTAAAGAGTCACATAGGCAAGGTATATGGTGCAAGGTCTAAAGCAAATACCATTGATTAGAGTTATTACAATAAGTCAAAGAGCAGAGTTCCATAAGTGTGGATGCAGTCACAGAACAAAGGGAGGGTGGGAGGGATGCAAGGGTATGGAGAGAAGGGGAAGCGGAAAAGGGAGGGAACATTTGAGGATCATCCACGGGGAAAAGGGTTAATGGACGAGGGAATGGGAGGAGGGCTAGAGTCCATCGAAACTGTCCGAAAACAGCAGCAAAGTGATGGTCAGGACAAAGCAAAAAGTCAAGAAGTCCAGGAGTGAAGGTGGGAGATGAAGCTGGAGGCCAGCCGCAGGCGCAACACCATCTTGGAGAGCTTGCAATCAGCCGTCTCGGTGGGGGAGAGTGCGCCAGGTGGTGAAGGCCATGTTGACGCTGTTGGTACGGTCACGCGTTGGCCATGGGGCGCTGCACGGCTGCCGGTGGGTTGTGTGTGGATTCACCCGCAAGCAGTGTGGAGTCCATTCAGAACACTGGTGCCCTGTGGGGGGGGGGGGGGGGGGTGGTCTGGAGATCCGGCCCGTGTTGCAGGGCCCCAGGGCATTCCGGCACTGGCAGTGGCCCCAAACTGGCAGCAGGTCGGGAGGCAGGCCAAAAATCCAAGAGAGGGCCGGATTAGCAGGAGGCCGGGGAGAAGTTGGGGCGAGACAGTGGAAGCGGCGATCGCCATCCAAAAGTCGCCTCCGGCCGCCATCTTAGAGTCAGGCAGGCGCTGGAAGGATTCCCTCGGTGGGGGTCTCCACCGAAGTGAAGGTAGAGGAAATTATGCCAGCTGCAGCGTCGAGAGTCTCGACCACCCGGGGTAGCGCAGGACGCAATCCTACCTCCCAGCGGCGGCCGCAGTCAGCGGAGTCCACGGCGCAGTGCCGCCCTCCATCTTGAGCGCCTCCGCCCTCTCCTCCTTCACCTCGGGAGATCGAGCCTGTCTGCCAACCTCGGAGCGATCGCTTCTGCTTCGCACCTGCCCCACTCGCTCCGCTTCGTGCTGGAAAAAAGAGCGGTCAAAATGAAGGGCTGCATCTGCCCAGGGCCGGGTCAGAGCATCTCGTGGACCGGGAGCCGAGACGATCAGCGTCCGCTCGGCTCCCGGCTCCGCCCCCCAGGTCTACTTGAGCATGCTGTAAGGAGGTGAGATCTCTAGCTCACATCCACAACCAGCTACCATGGTAACAAAGGAACTGAACTGTCCTTGAACCTTTAATGCATTCATTGCCTATGGCCACACGCTGGCCCCTTGTCACTAGGACATAAAATAAAGAAGCTTCCAGTATGTCTACCAGCTTCTTTTCATCTTTTACATGGTTTTCAAAGCATTTCATATGCAGATGTGCTAGCTTGATTTATCATCTTCCATGTAACGCACATCAGTTATTAAGCTGTTGTCCCGACTCCAAGAGCTCATGAAAATTGTTTTCGTAAATAGTTTCTCTGTTTATTGGGACATAACTCAACTGAGCCTGGCAGCAGGAAAAGCTGCTTCCTAAGGGTAAGCCTGGGCTAGTACTAGAGTACCCAGAGATGTGGCATAAGAAATGTTTCAATGAGCATTTAAAGCAATGCCATGTCTTTGATATAGAGGCCTGCCTTGCTTTTTTCTTATAGGATTAACAAGACGTCCTACATGACATTATATCGCATTTGCCCAGTTCTGGGTTGGAGACTGCTTAGCTATTAATTGCATACACACATAACCCAGGCCAAAGACACACCAGCAAACACACCCAATCAGTAAAGTGAAGGAGCTCATTTACAGAAACACCACATAGACATCAGCTATCCCATGCATGGCATGCACCGGATATCCAAAGCCACTTTTCACCCAACATTATTAATATATACCATCATTCCGTTAACATCTATAATTAGTGGTTTCTCAAACAGTACACACTACATAGAACCCTCACATCTTTAAGTGCATAGCAACTCACCAAAGCCATATCCAGTAGGTGAAAGGTGCTTCCTAATCAACAGCAGGGAGTAATATTTCCACAAATATATAACTTGGAAACATTCAGCTGAATTCAAATGAAATATACCATCAATCAAGTTCACTACATAGCATCTTTATACCTGGATTTTGACGCTTACCTTGAAGTCACTCTGCATTGAAAGAGCAATGTACATCCCATCTCAAAAGAAAACAATGAAAAATCTGGTGGCACACCACTTAATCGACATAAAATACTACCTAGATCTTTACGCTAGATCAAACTTCCTTCGACATTAACCTACACAACCGGTAAGTCACATTTACCACATAGCATTTACCACATGGTTCCTTTTCCATGCAGACTATACCACGCAGGTAAGTACAACACACACCATTTTTAGGTACTTTACAACATTGGACTATACCATGAAGTTACAATTTTTATTTTACAGATGGCATACATTTTTTTATGTGAAAGGATTTATATCTGTTTGTATATAAATTCACCAGTTATAATTTACTGCGCCAACTATAACTGCACCACTGCCATGCACTGCACTGCGTAAGACTTCTCTTTTTGTGTTGTCACTCGTCTGCCTCTGCGGAATGAATCCTGCCTGATCTGGATCCACTAGTTCCGGCATATGGGGCGCAAGCCGCGTTGCCAATAGTCCAGTGTACAACTTCAGACCAATATTCAGAAGTGAGATAGGTCGGTATGACCCGCAGCTCGTTCTGTTCTTCCCCAGTTTGGGAATGACAACTATTGCTGAGGAGGGAATCGCCCCGGGTGTCGCGAAGGAATTGAAAAGCCAGGTAAGCAAGGGGGCAAGTGTGGAGCAGAATTGCTTGTAGAAAGCTGCTGTGTATCCATCAGGGCCAGGTGATTTGCCTAGCTTCACGCACACTATGGCCGCCATTACTTCCCTCTCTATGTGGGCTGCATGTTCCGGGGTCAGAGCATGGAGACGCGCCTGCGTCAGGTAGGCGTCTTTGTCCACCCTTTCTAGAGGTTGCTTATCGTAAAGGTGGGCGTAAAAAGTGTGAAAGGTCTCGCCGATGACAGCGTTGTCCGCGCTAATAGCCCCTGTGTGGTGCCTAAACTCCCTCAAGCTGTTGGACCTCCCTAAGCATAGGAGAAATGTCGCAGACGTAATGCGGCATATTCAGCTTTGTCATGGTCAATGGCAGCCAGTTACGCCCAAGCTGCAGTCAGGTGTCACCAGATGCGTGGGGCTCCAGTACGATAGTGCCTCTGCTCCAACTCTCGTATTATATGTGACTGATCCTCTCTCTTCCTTTTACGCTCTGCATTGTCTGTGGAGGAGATAGCAATGACTTCACCTCTAACAACTGATTTCAGAGCTTCCCATCTGGTGGATAGATTTGTGTCAGAATTATCATTGTGTAACAGATAATCATCCAGGGTGCGTTGTATCTGAACCACTGTGTCTGGACGGTGTAAGAGAGTGTCGCAGAAGCGCCAATGTCTGATCGGCGGTTGAGCCTGTGGGACGGCCAGCGTGACCATTACTGGGGCGTGATCGGATAGCGCTGCCGTGAGGATAACAGTAGAGAGTGTGATGTCACAGACAGCCTTCGAGCCTAAGAGATAATCCAGCCTGGCATATGTTTTGTGAGCATTAGAGTAGAAAGAGAACTCTCGTGTCTGAGGGTGTTGTTGTCTCCACAGGTCTGTTAGACTGAGATCATGTAGCGTAGAGAGCCCTGAGCGTGAGAGAGCACTAACCTGGCCTGTGCGCTGTGCAGACCTGTCAAGGTCATTGTCGAATACTAAGTTAAGGTCCTTCTCAATCAGTATGTGGCGCTCCTGAGTTGTTGTCGCCTCGTTGAGGGCCTCGTGTAGAAACCGTTCTTAGACCTCATTAGGTGCATAGATAGATCCTATAATCAGCGTGTAATCCCCCAAACTAAATTGGTATGTGAGCAGTCTACCTTTTATCTCAGCCTTCTTCTGTAGCACCTTCCCCCGGAAAATTCTTGAAACCAAAAATGCTACCCCTGCGGTCTTTAAGGATCTGGAGGAGAAGAATTGTGTCGGAAAGGCACGGGGCCAGAGCCGATGACAGTCTTTGGGGAGCCCCAGTGCTCTCTAGGTAGGAAAGGATTGATCTACATTTGACTGGGTTATTAAGCCCTCTCACATTTAGGGGCCGATTAGGATGGAGGATTTTCCGCCTCCTCCGGGCCGGCGGAAGCCACCTCCGGCCAGGAGGAGGCGGAAAATCCTCTGCGGAGTCACCAAAGACCCACCGCCGCATTACGATGGCTGGTGGGTCTTGGTTTCTGTCCGCTGCTTTTCCGCCGCGGTCGGATTACAACCGCGGCGGAAAAGCTCTCATTTGGCTGGCAGTGTCTATCAGACACCGCCAGCCAAATTAGGATGCATTTGTAAACATGCTTTTCCGCGGCGGTTTTTCCGCCGTGGAAAAGCATGTGTACTTTTGAATTTGGGGGCCCGTTGCGGGCCCCCAGGGTGTAGGCGGGTGGGGGGTGCACATGGGGGGTACCTATGGTACCCCCCAGTATTTACATGCACAAAGCGGCAGGCACCGCGTGGTGCCTGCCGCTTTGTGCATGTAAATGTTAAACATTCACTTTTAACATTGAGGCGGGTGCTGCTTGAAGCAGCACCCGCCGCAATGTTAAATATCCAGGATGTGACTGCCAGGGTGGCGGTCACATCCTAATTTGCACGGAGGGACCGCCGCAGCCCATGCGGACGGTCCCTCCACCTCTGGGATGGCGGACGGACGCAAGTCCGTCCGCCATCCTAATCGGCCCCTAAGTGTGAGGATTCTGATTGAGGGCGGTGGCATCTAGGTCCCAGGGGTGAGAGTGCTGCGGATCTGGAGAGCTTGAGGGGCATGAGCCCAGGCAAAACCTGCGGGGGAGGACCCACAGTACTAGCGCGAAAACCTGGTAGGAGCTAAACCCCATGGACTGAGGGCCCCACCCGAAGAAAGGAAGTAAAGGAAAGATTAAGCAAACAGAGAGGGGGAACAAAAGGCCCGCAGAGAATAAAAAGGAAAAAAAGGCACAACAGGCGCCGAAGAAAGTCTGCCTTTCGGCCACCAGTCCGTCACCCAGAGGTGAGCAGAAATAAGGTCCACTGGGTTGTCATGTGGCCAAGAATGCCTGCGTCACTGGCTCGTCCTGTGCCACAGTGTCTGACTGCACGGGGTTCGCCGCCTCCCCGCCCTGCACCCGGACAAAGAGATCCTGGAGCGATTTTTCTCGTGTGGCTGATTTTTCTTTTTTGCCCCGGGTAGACCTTATGCTCAGCGCCCGTCTACTCCGCTGATGCCAGTCACCAGGAGTCAGGCCCTCAATGGTCCGTGACAATGCAGCTTCACTTGACGCAAGAGTCCCAGGCCCCTCCACTGAGATCCCACCATGCAGAAGAGCACTCCTGTCGCCTTGGGCCCCCTCCTGCGTGTGGTAATTTGCCGCGTCTGTCCTCGATCAGAAGAGCCTCTGACAGATCACTTGGGGTGCTCACGTCGACTGGGCCACAGGCGTGACCAGGTCTCGTCTCTATGCAGGCCAGGCGGGGCCGGGGTAATAAAGCCAGCAGCTTGTTACCAAGCTAAGTCCGTACCTCCTGGGAGTGCGAGGGTGTATCAGGGCGGGGGAGCCGATTGAATTCCCCCATGGCGTAGAAGGGTGTGCAGTAGGGATCAACACTGCAGCAGGCGGCCTCATGGCGCCCTCGACGGCGCAGTGCAGGTCACCATCAGCGCTGCACGGTGAAATAGCAGAGCAGTATCGCCAGGACCGGCCCCTCGTCCACACTACTGTGGAGAGAGTCCGGCCCAACGCCTCCCAGTAAGGTGATTCAAAGCAGGATACCTCGCCTGCGAGTTGCAGGGCAGAGCGCTCAGCAGGAGTCCAACGATAGGCCCAGAGGGCTGCGGGTGCAGGCGAGGCCCGTGCGGCGTCGCAGAGGCCTCGTGTAGTAGGTCGCAGCATTAACAATGCAAAGTCAGAGGTGGATGGGACTCACTGTGTCACCACTCTCAGCTGCTCCTGTGGTCCACAGGTGAGGCCGGCTCCCGCAGGTCGACTCCACTCTCCGCTAGTCCCAGCATATGTGGGCGCTCTATGTCAGCCCGGGTTCTGAGCCCAAGGGTCCGCCGCCCAAGGCAAGATGGCGTCTCTAACTTCGGCGCCGGCGATTGCTTCCCTTGGTGCTCCGCTCGTGGGTTCGGTGCTGCTTCAGCCAGAGTTCACGGCGAGCCAACACCGCTCGATGGTCAAAAGTGCAGGGTTTCAGCTGCCTCCACCACGGAAGCGCTGCTTGCCTCCTCCCACCACTGCTTCGCTGCCCAGGCCCGGCGGGTGATCAAGCTCACTGGGCACTGTCACAGAGCTCTGGAGCCGCTCCCAGGGTGATGCAAATGGACAGTGCTTAATTTGTAAAATATGAAGTGCTGGTGCTCAAATGTTTGGCAGAGGCCACACCTACTTTTCTCTGGCTCCGCCCACTTCATCCACTGGCTCCACCCACTTACTATATTAGCCCCACCCACATTTTCAACTGGCTCTGCTAAAAGTCAGAGGTAATATATATCTGGCTGATCCGAATTTCAGCAAGGGAGCCATCCTCATAGTAAGGTTTTGATAGGAGGGTCCCTTGCCCTGTGAACATTTTGAAAAAGATTAACTCAAAAGTGCATTTAAAGCACAATTTTGGAATAAATTAGCTAAAATCACTAATGCATTGAAAAGGGACAATTTCAGTGCTGTATGTGCTGATTTGGTGAAAGGACAATACTGGGGTAGGGTATGCCATTTTTAACAGTCTATGAGTTCTAAGGTACAACTTTTACATAGCTTATGTGCCAAAATAAACCAAAATGTTGTTAAAACACACTAAACGGAGAAAGTGAATAACATCATGCAATGTACTTGAATTAGTCAGTCATGGCACTTCCAGTTGCCGAAGGGGTATGTCGTTATTCAGTACACTAGAGTATTTTGTTAGAGAAACAATTGAAAAAAGAGGATTACCAAGTGGGCTTGTTGCTATAGCTTAGTCCCCTGGGGGCTATATGTGCATTTATTAGACACAGATTAGGTAAATAAAATATGGAACTATGCAGTTCTGTATCACACAGACACAACAGATTAGAAAAGAGGCATATATTCCAAATATGACTTTTTAATTAAAGATTTGTATCTTAGTATAAAGCTCAGAAAAATGTAATCTCCACCAAAAGGACCTAGAGCTACCTAGGCCAAAGGAATAGGTAATGACGAGGCAGTTTGAATTTCACAGTATTGCAAGTCATAGCTATTAGTGCAAAATGGCCATAGTCAGTGCCATACAAAATCTAAACATATAAAGACAAAATAATGTAACATAAAACATATAAATACAAATAAATATGTTCTAAAATGAAAAAGCAAGGTAAGTCTTATAAAACCAAAATAAATTATATAAAATATAATAAATATAACATCCAAACCAAGAGACAACTATAAGAAAATATTAAATAAATTGCCACTGTCAATCAATGCAAATAAATAACCTATATAAAGTACACAACAATTAAATTTCCCCAAAAGTCCAGTAAAGCCTAACTTTTTTAAAACATTGCAATGACCCATTTTTCAGTTGGACTGGGCTAGCATCTATTTTTCTAGGAAAGCCCACACACAGTCTAAATCACTTGTGCATTCCAAGTCCTCCTCTTTCCTTGCTTTACTCCTAGTGTCATCAGCTGCTCTCCGTCCTTTTGCAAGCCATGACTGAACATACGGGATTGGATTGAATCTCTTAAATGGTGGACCAACAAGATTTAAAAACATTAAAGAAGATATTGTTTCAGTCAGCAATGATGCTCTTGTAGATGTGCAAATAAGATTCATTTGAGAAAAGCCCCGCTCACATTCTGCAGTACTGATAGCAATAGTGTGCAAAGCCATCAAAAGCTCCTTGAACTGCCTTTTAATTTATTTTCCTCCAGATTCCTTATACTCTCTGTAGGCACGTATGGTTTCTCGGCTGGCAATGTTGAATCTTTTACACAGAGACTCAATGTCACTTTCACCATTAAGAACAGGTAGCTCATCAGGCCAGTACTGTTTGTATAAAACTTTCACTTCGTTAATCAGTGTATCATAGTCAGCCTTTTTGTCAGCAGAATTAGTACCACCTGTAGACAACAAACGATTTCTCAGATTTTCTGCAAGGCTACGAAAAAACTGTCCCTGTTCAATGATTTTGTCAGTGGTCTTTCCTTTGTGCAGCATCACACCCTGGAATATATTTTCTTCCATTGCCTTTTTACACTGTGAGAAATGCTTCCCTTGCCTGTCTACCATTGCCTCAAACACTGCTATTTGCCGACAAATAGCCCGATGGGCATCAATGATTGTAGAATCACGTTTCTGTAACTCGAGTGATAACTCTGATAACTCCTGAAGAGCATCATACATGAGGCCAAGATTAGCAACAAACTGGATAGATGATAATCGCCTTCCTAGGCCGGTGTACATATTTCGATTGGAACTGTCACGGGAAGTATCAACAGCTGCACTAGTAAAATGCTTGTAGAGAGCAGGATAAGCATTCCAAACAGCCTCTACTGTTCTAAAGCTTGATGCAACCCAACGAGTATCTAACACTCTACCTATTCTGCAGAGCTGAATGTCAAGAACTTCTGCACACTCCTTTAGCTCCAAACGGTTTTTAACAGATGTGGCAAACAGAGAATATAGCTTGTCGAGTAAGTTTTTGAAGTGATTTGTAGCGCCAAAATATTTCATGACATCATGAACGGCAAGTTCCAGGCGATGTGCTGAGCAGTGCCAGGCTACAATATTGGGAGAGATTTTTTCTTGCAACCTCTTTACAACACCACTGTGACGGCCAAACATCACTGAAGCTCCATCACAGGCAACTGAAACCAGGCATTTGGAGAGAAAGTCCTCACTTATATTAATAGGATCTTTTTTTAGAGCAGACAGTAAACTGCTTACTATGCCGTCAGCTGACAAATCACTCAGCTCAATGAGGTCAACAAAAATATTAGCTGGGGAGTCCATGCCAGGTAGCTGCATTCGCATGTACACAATTAAAGAACTTTTCCTATTTAACGCAGTGCCTTCATCTAGTAAAATACTTATTTTTGGGGAAAGTTCAATAATTTGAGCAAATATCTTCCTCTTCATTTCTGAGGATATGTGGCGTTGTATGTTTGAGCAAGCTACATTGGAGTGCAAAATTCGACCCATATCCAGTCCATTTAACTGGTGGCAGTCTATCTCTGTTTCAAAACCATACGCTGGCCTGTTCCGCTTTGCTTCCTTATAAGCTACACGGAATATTCTGGATGTTGATGACATTTGTAAAGATTGAGCTTTTGCAGTTACTTGCAATAAAGAATCTTTTTTTGCATTTTCTAAGATTTTTAAAGTTGCAACATGAGCCTTGCTTTGTTGCATGTTCTCCAATCTTTTTTCTCAATGATTTTTGCTGTTGTTTTAGATTTGTGCCATATGCCTTCACAGTAGAGTCAGTCCATTCTTTGGACAATTTCATTCCCCTGGATTTCTCAGCACCAAGATCACGGACTTGGCGACACACAGAACAGCCAAGGTTAGGGCCTTTAACAATTAACCACGGATGCTTGCGTTGGAAATATATCTTTTGATCATGTTTCCAACCTTTAGGAAGAATGCCTTTCCTAAAAACTCTGTCTGAATGTGGTTTCAGCGATAATGTGTCAAATTGTTTGCTAGTGCTTGGAGTTTCCTCTGTCTCAGTAGCAATCTCCACAGCATGATGCTGGTCATCTCGGAGAGGACTATCTTGTGTCTTTTCTTCTGTAGGTGTGATAACGCTGCTGCTAGTAGTGGTGTCCCTCTCATCTAGTGCTTTCTCTTGCACTTCATCTTCTGTGTTGTTCCCTTCATCCAGCGTAAGTACATGGTCTTTTTTAGCTACTTTATTAGTAGGCTCCCCATCATCTTTTGGCTTAAATTTTGTGAAGTAGCTTGAAATCTTCTTCTGCCCACTGTGTGACATTCTTGGGAAGCAAAGTGAAATAAAACATGCTAGACATGTGCGAAGTGTGATGTCAATTCATCTAAGCAATTACATGCACAATTATTTTTTTTTGCAGTTTGCTCCAAAGAAATTTATGCATCTGCACATATATTACCATCTACAACTGACTACAAGTATAATCCAAATGAATCTTACTTTGCCCACCCCACCCAAATTCAGACCTTTTCCAATACATACGCCTGCCCTGCAGCACTCACTGAAAAGAGGCACAAAGTCTTTAAAGTTTGCCTCACTTTTAAGCGTTGGCTTCCTGTAGTATGACAACTAAAGCAGGGTATGGTGGAAGTGTGCAAAGTTAGTTATACACTGTGATTCACAAAAAGTATTCATTAATTGACACTCAAGGCCAGAATGGGAACCCAAAGCAGCCCTGGCAAGTTTTGTTACCAGCCCCCATACAGTGCATAGCAAGCAAGCTTAATGACTGCTAGAGATGTTTGCATGGGGGTCTTTCTCCCCTCAAGAACATTTTTTAAAAAGAAAAACTAAAATGGTGCACAACATATTTAGCTGTATCAACTTTCAAAGCATAGTAAATTGTACACCTAAATGAGGACCTGCATAGCCACAAAGGCCAGAAAGCATAGTAATCTCCCACTTAAGTACTCAGACAACTTGGAAATGTCAGACAAAGGCACCCAGGCCAGAAATCATAGAAACGTCCGACAAAGGCACCCAGGCTAGAAATCATGGAAACGTCAGACAAAGGCACCCAGCCTCAGGCCAGACATCGTGGAAACATCACACAAAGGCACCCCGGAAAGAAATGATGGAAACGTCATACAAAGTCAACCAACCAGGCCAGAAAGCATAGAAACATCACACAAAGGCACTCAAGCGACAAAGCATGAAAATGTCAAAGAAAGGCACCCAAGCCAGTGGTGCTGGAACAATTTCTAGAGTGTTGGTGCTGCCCTCAATGTTACATCACTGAAGAAGTCATAAGATTGTGAAAAACCCAAACATACACTAAGGACAAACATACCAAATGAGCTTTGCTCATTCCGGCAGAGGTGGTGAGTGTGTGGTATGTTGCAGTAGATCATTTAGAAGCCCACTGCTTGTTGAGTGGTGTTGGTGTGCTCAACTGTATGAACCAAAGCTTTCCACAATACTAAACTCACCACCCCAAGTACCTCAACTTCCTGCTCTCTCCAGTGTTGTGGTAGAATTCCTGCATATCAACTGATGCTTTGGAGAGTTGAATAGCTACCAGACATTGGTAGTTGTTATTTGTTAATGATATGTATGTAGGCATACTGGCATAGTAGCTCAACGAAACAGCTGTAACGATTCAAGATGGCTTGACATAGGTCTTTCAAGCAAAGTGAGCCCTATGAGGAAGAGAAGTTGTATAGGGACCCTACACCCGCCGTAACATTCGGTATGTTTACTTTGGTACAGGTACCTCCAGGGCGTGGCACTTTAACTTAAGGCAATCTCAGGAATGGGCTGGCGAGGTGATCTGGCATTCTTCAAAATGGGGAAAACGGACTTACCCAGATGATCCAGTAAGCAGACCCGTGCCTTGGGTTACGTAATGCCTCAAGGGCACTTTGCAGGCAGCATGTCGGCCTGTGGTAAATGCTAAGAGAGTTAAACTGCAAGCTAACTCAACTCAAGCCTCTCCCAGAGATGCTGTGCTGGCTGGCAGGGGTTCTTTATTGAGCTTCCTGCAACAGCTATTAGGTCTGTATCAATGAGGGTTAACTTTACATCTATGTTCGGACTTGAGCACCTGTGCAGACTTATTTACCACATTTAAGTTACACATTTGAAAACGTAAACTTCAATGTAATGACATTTGGGAGTGAGAAACAAAGTCCTAAAATACTCTAGATAATTTGGACTACAGTTTAGTTGCAGGCTACACTAGAGAAATATTTTGTCTCCGGAGCAAAATACAGTACATTTTTACCAAAACCTTGGTGTCCTAAAAACTTAAAAACATTGCTCAAAGTTGTTGAACAATCACTGACGTGTAACTCCCTGTTTGGGAGCATTATGTAGCGGAGTACCCAGTTTCTTACATTAATTTAGTTTAATAGCGCCTCTCATACCAGTTTAAGGTGTCAGAGCACTTTGCATCATTCACACATTGCATAAATACAATCCTATGTGTGTAACTCAGTATAGGGAATGTTACATCAGACAGGACTACAAGGTATAGGAGTCACATGTTATCCATGTTTGTCATTGTAGGCAATATAGTTTAGGAGTTCAAAGTCTGAAAAAGCGCAAATGCAGAATTCAAAACATACCAGCATTGTTAGGGGTTCTCTTCAATAAGAAGTGATTTCTACCCACATTAGACCCTTTTTGCAAGATTAGGATAAAGAAAGATTAGCCCAAAAAACATATAGCGGTACTATATAACTTGCCGTTTGCATGCAGCTCTTTGATGACAGACAGACTAGTTAATAGCTTACTGTTCTATGGTAGCATTTTAACTTACAAACTGCAAGTAAAAAAAGGATCTTTCCGACAGAAGCAGTAACACACTGATCTATTTTACATTATATGCACTTTTTGATCTGCATGGTAAACGTTATTTGCAGCAGGTATATAACCCTGGCCTGTACTACCTGCCTTTCAAGCAGTCACAGCTTCCCCTAGACAAAGCTCCTGGCTGGCTCTCTCCAGGTAGACGATTAATCACCAGAGTTATCTTGACATTTTAATTTTTGCCTGAATATTACTGGAGCCCAGGAACTCGGCACCAGCTGCTTTGCCTTATGCTTTCTGCCTGAGAGCATATAAAGGACAGCATAGGCAGCATACATTGGCCTTACTGAGCTGGTGCCACATTGTGTTGAGGATACTGCGGTCTCTTTCTCCTTGCAGTAACAGTACGGGAAAGTGCATTTATATATTGCTGAGATCGTACCTTTCTTTTAAGGCCAGCTCAGTGGCAAAATTGTGCTGGCTTCAAGGGTAATTAGTTTCAAGGTTGTTTATTACTTGGGTAAGGGGTTGTATGATTCCTGCTGT
Source organism: Lissotriton helveticus (assembly GCF_964261635.1). Lineage (NCBI taxonomy): Eukaryota > Metazoa > Chordata > Amphibia > Caudata > Salamandridae > Lissotriton > Lissotriton helveticus. The sequence continues at coordinate 154,516,397 of NC_136068.1, read as the reverse complement.
AGCACAATAAGGTGGCTCTGCATTTGCGTCATTGCAACACGAGCCCCTGACAAGTTAATTAGCCAGGCTCCCATGCCCTCATGCACATGATCATCTCATATGCCAACATCACTTCTTGGTGCAGAGCCGGCTCTGGTGACGGATTGCCATTGGTTTCTTTGCAAGCAAGATCATCACACTATATTACTTCCCCTTCTTTAACCCAAACTCTATTACTTCCCCTTAATACCAACTCCTCTTAATGTTTGATGAGGAGGGCGGCTCTTATGCGACTTGCAGCTCTTCCAGGTAATCTTATACATCTGCCCTTAGCAGGCAAATCTGGCTCTGAGTCCACTAACTCTCTTGTAAAGGGGGCACCTGTATTGACAGGACTGGAGAAGGTCATGGGGGTTATTACCACCAAAATCGCTTAAACTGAAAGGACACTTTCTCTCAATTCTAGTGTGTCCCTCTCCCTCCCTAGTTGATGTATGATTGATTGACTACACCTTGCAATATAACAGCGTTAGAGACGCGCCTGCGGATGGCCTCCAGCTTCATCTCCCACCTGGGCTCCCACCTTCTCTCCTGGACCTCTTGACTTTTTGCTCTGTCCTGGCCGACACTTTCCTGCTGTTTTCGGACAGTTTTCTCTGGACTCTAGCCCTTCTCCCAATCCCTCGTCCTTTAACCCTTTTCCCCGTGGATGATCCTCAAATGTTTCTTTCCTCCCTTTTCTGCTTCCCCTTCTCTCCATACCCTTTCTTCCCTCCCACCCTCCCTTTGTGCTGTGACTGCATCCACACTTATGGAACTCTGCTCTTTGACTTATTGTAATAACTCTAATCAATGGTATTTGCTTTAGACCTTGCACCATATACCATTCCTGAGTATATCCATGTGTATCCCCTCCCTAAGTAGATAGAGATATCACTAGTATATGCCTAGAGTTTATCTCCTCCTTGTGTGACTTTATCTCTTGTACATTTGCATTTTTTTCTGTTTGTAAAACTTTGTACCTCTTTTATAACGCATGTATTCCTAAGTCCGTATGTTTTCAACTGGTTCTTATGTAAGTCAAAAATTTGCCGCTTGTAACCGTCAGTCCTCCTTGTGAGAAGTTGGCCTGATATATGATGTTTCCAATTCTGGAACCACCTTGTATCAGTCCAAACAACCCTTATGGTGTCTGGTTGTAAGTCAACCTTATTAGACAAGCTATCCTAGGGGTAGCATGGACTAAGCAGCCTAAAGGCTTAACTTAAGAGGTCGTGTTAAGCGAGCTGTTTTACCACATACAATCCTGTAATATCAAATGAAAGGACACCACACAAGTATATATTATAAAAATATATGTATTTATTACTAAAAACAATCCCCAGTATTCTTTATGAATAAAGGGGCAGAAGCGTTAAATCAAAAGCACAGTATAACATACAAAGTTGCACAATTTTGGATGAGGCCAAGGGGCCACTCAAACCATATACTAAAAAAATGGTATAAGAGATACCAATCGATCAGTGGTTAGGCCTAGGGCCTAGGGAATCGCTGGGAGCAGTCGGGACAAGCAATGCTGAAGTCGGGAAAAGCCCACGGGATTCGGGTGCAGTGCAGAAAGTGCACGCATGCATCAATGTTAACCAATGGTGCGTAAAAGTTACAAAGTTAGAGTTTAAGGACACTTCCGCTGAACCTAGAGGAACAAAACTTAAGACACAGACCCTAGAGGTGTGTACCAGTGTGGGAACACCGGCGTTGCAATGTTACCTCACCCACAGGAAGTGGGTGCACAGGGTCGAAGTTGAGTCGGGTTTCGTCACGCAGGCTCTTGGTGCTTGGAGCTGAAAGGGCTGCAGGCGGGGTGAAAGAGAAGTGTCCGGTGGAGTCCAAGGGTGGACTCAAGTCGAAAAGTACCTGAAAGCAAAGGGGACAGAGTCTGGGTCACTCAACAGTGACCAGGGTGGAACCAGGACGGAACCAGGCAATGTCGGGCGCAATCAGGTGGTTGTCGAGGAGCTTCTCTCCGCTGTCACGTGGGCTCTGGGGCATCTACGAAGTCCAGGAGCAGGTCACGATCTGTCCCACGCAGGCTCTCGCCGTCGGCGCTGTCGGTTCAAGATTGGAGCAAACAACACTTGGCAAAAGAAATCCACGCGGAACTGGAAGATTGCTTCTCACTCGGACCAGGAGGGTCAGAGTGGGGGCTCCTTTTCAGGGGAGCTGGTGCAAACCTGGAGCAACCAGAATCACAAGTCGTATTTCAAGTTTCGTCGGCACAGGGGCCACAAGCCAGCTGGCAAGGGACTGGCCAACGCGGTGAGCCAAAAAGAAGCAGAAGGGCCCCACGCAGCACTCGTCGAGTGTAGGGGGCTGAACTTCGGTGCAAGAGTGGCTCAGGGTTGGGGCTTCTCAAACCCCGTTGTACAGCTTCGAGGGTCACTCGTGGGGTGCACGGTCAGCGTCTCGTGGTCTTTCCAAGATGGCGTGCCCCACGCTTCCGGTCGCCTCCACGGGTCTCAGCTCTGCAGGGACTGTGGATCGGGCTGTTAGAAGGCAGGCAAGCTTGATCTCGTCGATCTCTGTCGCTCGAGTTCCGGCGGGAACTGCAACAAAGTAGACGTCGAGGGCTGGATGGTGCCTGTTTGCACAGGGTGGTCACTCCTTGACCACAAGGGAGATTCTTCAGTCTTCTACGTTGAGTAGGATGTCGAAGGGTCCAGAGTTTCGTTTCTTATGTTTCATCAGGATAATCTGAAGTGCATTGGCACTGCTCCCACTCTTATTCGAATCTGGGGGGCTGGATTACCTGCTAGGTCCCCTCCTATGGGTGGGACCCAGGAAGTGGGTGGATACACCCCCTTCCTTTGATCCTGGCCGCGCTGGGACGGGGGCTGGAGTGCCCCAGAACCGGTTTGGCCGGATTATGCAAGGGGCAGCCTTGTGCTCCCCAGGCACTGTCTGGTTTCTTTCAAACCTCCCTGCTACAATCCACTATCTCCTGTCTGGGGGGTTGTAACGCCGCCCTGCGACAGGAAACCCTTTGTCCAGGCCCCTTGGGCTGAGTTTCGGTCAGCTTCAGGGGTCAGACTCGTGTCTGTGGCAGAAGCATCCATTTTGTGGATCTGAGGCCCTTTTAGAAATTAACCGCATTTAAGTAAAGTAACATGTCTTACCCCTCTAGAGGGGTGGAATGCTATCCCCGTCGCCAGAACTGGCGAGGGGATAGTATTCCAAATCGTATGACACCTTACACGACATGTTTTGATAAAGCCAAACCAGAGTTGCTATATAACCGCGAGGATTATAATGCACTTAAGAGTATATGGTATGGCATTATCCTGAAACAGCTTAGGGATTCGTTCCCGACGGCTGCAGACAGGCTCAGCTCATGCTAGAGCTCCATCTCACATTAAACCACGCACTCTACCTCCAGGATTGATGAGGCCTTCCATAGGAGTGGCTCACAGGTTTATATGTGTCCAGATATAGGTTTAGATATAGGTATACTATATCTAAGCAAGGGGTGATGACACCACCTTGCCCCAGCTGAGTGATCAGCCAGTTGTGTCAATTTAAGAACCAGCCAGGGGGGGCAAAAGATATGCTGCAGCTCCTGGTAGGCCTTGGTGGCACCTATGCCCTGGGCACCTATAGTGCATGGTACAGGGGCTGACAAGGAGTCCATTTCCAATTGTGGTATGTACCTATAGCACATGTATCAGTAATTTAGAGAGAGAACAGCAGGCTGGGGGTCTGATTAGCAGGCCCACAGCCTCAGTAGACTAAAACCAGTGAAGCAAAAAGCAAAAATTTGGGGTGACCATAGGATAGCAGACCCTACTCTCCTACAGTCCTTATGTTTGAAACTGGGTCCTATGTAAAGCGCTCTGACACCTTCGGGTAAAGTTCGCGCTATATAAAATTGCACAAATAAATAAATAAATTGTTCCTGCCTTCAGTGTGTACTTGGTTTGTGTGTCTCTCTCACCCAGGACTGCTCTCACCTCACGCCGCCCGTATCCATTGCTTCAGAAAACCCCAGCCCTGCTTTGCAAATGTTAATGCAGGACTGTGTTAATGTGTAAGTCAGAACATTTGTGCACGCTGCCTGCAGTGCTTGCCTGGCACAGCCCCAACAGATTTTATGAGCGTGCCCGGCCTGCCCTGAAAACGAAACCGAATCCTGCCCTGGGCCTGCATCCTGTACTGATTCCACAACTGCGCAACAAATAGCCAGTGCACACTGCTGGCAACAACAAGTTTCAAACATGATCGTGCATCGATTCGTGATGATCAAAGTACCAGTAGCACTAGCCAGGGCATCAGAAACAACATTTAAGCAGTGTGACGTCCATGAAAGTAAATCTGTAGGCCTCGCCTGCGCAGATGTATTAGTTAATTTATTATATATGTGTCATTGTGTCAGACTCTGCCGGCCTACGCCGCCTATCATTCCCAGGCCAATCTTCATGATAACCAACCAATCATCAACAATGAATTGATTTTAAAAAAACGTAATCCTGTGCCTGCGGCCCCCGCCGCCCCCAGGGGCCCAGCCAGGCCCTGCCCAGTGCCAGCCTGCTGCCTCGCCTCACCTGCCTGCGGAAGCGCAGCTCTGCTCGTCATGAGGATTATTTATTTATTTATTTTTTCGGCCGCCGCCGGCCTACCCCCATCTTGTCCACAGTCCAGGCACTGCTCGTAGCAGTGGTAGGTAGACCAATGCCAATCAGGATGATTTTAAAAACCCAGACTGTAAAAACCTGACTGGCCACCACCACCAGTAAATTAATTAATCACGGAAATCACCACTACTAGTGTAAGGGCGCCAGTGGCCAGGCCCTGCCTCGCGAGTCGCGCCTCGCCCTCACCTGTGAGCGCTCGGATGGATGCGCTCCCAACTCCGAGTCCAGCAACTTTGGCGGCGAAGGAATACCGAGGGCCAGGGAGAGCGGTGCGGGTATGCTGGGGCGGGCAGAGAAAATGTGCGTGCAATGCATTCAATTGCATGCAATCTGCGCACGCGTCGCTTCCTCTGGCGCGCACAGCCCCAACCCCCGCAGCAAAGCCCTGCCCAGTGCCCTGCCCTGGCCCCTGCAACTGCAACAACACTCAACAGTGTCAGTCCCGCCCACTGGAGCCCTGATCCGCGCCGCGGCCTGGAAGAGAGAGAAGAGAGTAAACTCAACTGGGAGCAGCAGGCACGTGACGTCACGTCACCGACACAGCAGTAAGTACTGCCAGTGCAAGTGCATGCATGATTATCGAAGTGCTGTGCATGAATCAATCAACAAGTTTGGCAGTGGCACAACAGCAGTAGCACAGCAGCGCACGCTCTCTGTGTGTGCCAGAGTCACTCACCGACTCACCAGTCAGTGCGCAGTGACACGCACGAGTCACGACTTTTAAAAAATTAAATTCTGAGGCAGGAGGACAGGTGCACTTAATGCCGCGTGATAGACCCGGCCCCCATAATTAAGTGCCGGTGCTGAGCACCGGCAGGCTCCGGCTCAAATTAAGCCCTGCAAATGGAGCCGGGCTGGTGATGTTAGTTTCGTGTCTTCTTCCATGCTGTACAGGGCCCGGGGGCCGCTGCTGAAGATCGCTGGTCAGAAGAGAGGTGGGGAGACACGTCTTACCTCGCCACCATCTTGGCCATGCCCCCTTCTGTGCATATTTAAATGTTAAAAATAGAAATACACTTAAGTTCACTATGGGTCATAAGTATCAACCAATTTTGAGTTTGCAAAAGAATTTTTAATTGTATCAAACCCCATTTTGTGTTTCGGTAACTTGTGACCAAATCGCAAAAAGGGTTTGCGATTTGGTATTTGGAAGGGGCGTGTTTAGAGCATCCCTACCAAATAGCGAATCCTAATAGTATGTATGAATGTTTTGTGACCGTAAATACAGTCACAAACATTCACATTTTACCACCTACTTCAAGTAGGTGGTAACCCAGTCACAAACAGGAAGGGGTCCCCCAAGGGACCCCTTCCCCATTAGGAATGGTTGTAAAAACGCTGTTTAAGAGCAGGCAGTGGTCCCATGGACCACTGCCTGCTCTTAAAAAATGAAAAGAAAACTTTTCATTTGTTTTTTTTAAATGCAACCCGTTTTCCTTTAAGGAAAACAAACTGAATAAAAAAAAAAAAGATTGCTTTATTTAAAAGCAATTACAGACATGGTGGTCTGCCAGCCGCACCAGGCCACCATCCCCATGAGTTTAGCGATTCCTAAGAGGTTGGAAATTGCGATCTACCTAATCAATATTAATGAGGTAGGTCGATTTGTGACCCACTAGAAATCAGTATATGAAACTCATGAAGTTTCATATATTGGAAATAGCGATTACCTAATTGTGATTCTCAGAAAACCGCAATTACCAATTTTGATACACGAGGCCCTATATTTGTAACTTAAAAAAAACATTTTTGGTACTGCTGTACTCCGCACCTTTCTTTTTTACATAAATAGAAACTTATAAATATTTTCCCCTACATATTACCACATATCTGAAGCGGTAATAGGTAGAGGAAAAATACCAAACTGTACTTAAAAACAAGGCTACCTTTAACTTTTGTAAAGGCGGTCATTAGCCAATCACCTAATGTCTTGGAATCGCTAAACCACTAGTTCACAAATACTGCAAATAATGCTGCAAAATTTCATGAAAATACACCGACAGCAGATATCACGAAGTTAAAAAGCCTTATGACTTATAAAATACTTACCTGTAGAACTCAAGAGGATCATTAGCGCACCATAATGTCTTATCCTGCCAAATTTCATGCAAATCCATTCAACTGTTTTCGTGCTATGTGCATTACAAAAGTCTATGTAAAATATATTGGAGGGAAAACATGTTTTGGGACCCCCCTTTTATCTTTGCAACCCATGACCAATCACTGGGAAACCGCATCCTCCGCCAATGTAGAAGGAAGAATGGGTCTGCATGGTTTCGTGGAGATTCGTCAAATGGGAGCAAAGTAATTAATGGTGAAAAATCAAAGGAATTCCTATTTCTGGAAACCCCAACTATAACTACTGTATATATTTATTTCTGGGGGCCCCCTATAAAGGAGGGGGAGGGGAGAGAGAGAGAGACACTAATTATCAGCAATTTTGCGTGGTAAATTACAACGATGTAATAAAATGCATTGTGAAGGTCAAGACGTCGTATTACATGCATTGTAAAATACCATGTGTTAAAGGCATGCGTTGTAATGTCAAACATACACATGAACCACTGTATAAGTAATCCTTCAACAAACCTCTATTTGGATGGGGCCTAATGGCTAGGGCGGTCAATCTCGAAGCTGGGGAACTGGGTCCGAGTCTCGTAAGGGACACTCACCATCCTGTGATTCTGGGCAAATCACTTAATTTCCCTGCGCCTAACAAAAATAAATGTGTCTGTCTGTAACGCAACTGGTGCTCATGTAAAGCGCTCTGATACCTTCGAGTCAAGTTTGCGCTATATCACTTAATTTCCCTGTGCCTAACAAAAATAAATGTGTCCATCTGTAACGCAACTGGTGCTCATGTAAAGCGCTCTGATACCTTCGAATCAAGTTTGCGCTATATAAAACAAAAACAAAAAACATAACAAAAAAAACATACACTGGGTAAACCTCTGTATTAAATACAACACCAATGCACAAAAATAAACCTAACATAAACTATGACATACCAAAATCAATACTTGCTGTACTGGAGGAAATCTATAACGCTGCCCTGAGACTTATAGCTGGGACTAAAATTATAGCCCACAGAGAACCCTCCCCACCACTGCATAAAAGCCACTTTATGGCTGTATGCAAGTTCATCCACTAAGCAGCTTCACCAAATACTGAATTTGAGGTTAAATCCATCACTCTGGCAACAGTAGTACCAAAATGTTCCAAATCCATCTAAGAGCTCTAATCTTATGGATGAAGTGAATGCTCTCTCTCTGGACATCTCACTTAACACCAGGCATTGCTCCCATCTGATTGACTCCAAAGTACAATATGCCATTTTAGAACCATTTCAAGCGCACATTGTCTTACCATGTCCATGCTTCCTCACTAAATTGGATAAGAGCCGGCTGGGAGTAGCAATGTGCCAATTTGTAACTGGGCTATACTGACAAGGTCTGTTTTCATCGGAACCTGCTTAAGTAACCAGTTTTTCTTCCATCTTGCAGTGCTATAGGCATAGAGTTCTGCCATAAAAGTACTATTCTAGCCTAGATAGATCAGGTAAGGCATTGGACGGCCCAGATCGCTAGAATACTAAGCAAGATATCACAAACAGATCTAAGAACAAAGGGACTTATTTAGAGGAATGAGGAAAGGGTACTCCACCTCAACTGTGACGAAGTACCCCTTCCGCCGTCCCGAAGGCCTGCCTGCCTCACTTAGAGTCAGCGGACCTTCAGTATGTCAGTGGCAGAGACTATCCCATCTCTGCCACTGACATACAAGTCAGATGTACGACGGAGTAAGCGCTGCCGGAGGTGGTCCCATTTGTCCTCCCACCCTATTTAGTGGTCGAACACATGACAAGTTTTGACTTTAAATTACAGCCATCCAAAACATAGTCGTAAGTTAAATTAAAAACATTTCAATGACCCCACTGCATGGGAAAAAACGTCCTTGTTAAGTGGGTCAGGAACCGAGGTGACCTCGTTTCCTGCCAATTTAACAGATGTCCCCTGTGGCAGCAAACATTTTCAAATTTGGAGTGTGGTTAATCCTTCAGGGCAACAGAGTAAGATACTCTATTGCCTTGATGGAGTAAACACACTCTAAATCAGGCCCAAAGTATTGTAACATGCTGGATTTCTAATAAATTGCTACGCTAATGACAATTCTTTTCTTGGTGTGAAGCTACGCTAGCCCCTTCAGTGGCTCATGACTGCAGCAACAGGGTTTTCCTGTTTTGCAAAAACTGGCAATAATCCTAAATGAAACATAGATAAAAAAAATATCATTTCATAGGCAAGCTGTCCAGGAGATCCAGGCTTCTGGTAAACCGCTAAAAACAAGAATTGATAAAGCCAATAAGTCTTGCTTATGAGAGAGCTATTGGTTTTGGCAATGTGTTTTGGCTAGTTGTACACCAGTGTGGCTGCTGTTCAGCATGGCTAAAGGTTAGTGCCATGGAGTGGGTTAGATTTAGTAGGAAAAATAGGGGTAGAGTGGAGTGGGGAAGATTGAGGTAGAGTGGAGTGGGGTAGACTAGGTTGGAGTGGAGTGGGGTTTATTTGAGTGAAGCGGGGTAGATTGGAGTGGACTGGGTGGGGTAGATTGGATCGGAGTGGTATGGGATAGACTGAGGTAGACTAAAGTGGGGTGGAGTAGGATAGAGTGGGTGGATTGGTGTAGATTGGGGTAGACGGAGGTGAAGCAGGGTGGAGTGGGTTAGAATGGGGTGGAGTAGGGTAGATTGAGGTAGAGCGGAGTGGAGTAGAGTGGGATGGAGTGAGGTAGATTGGGGTGGAGTGGGGTACATTGGGGAGGAGTGGGATGGATTGGAGTGGAGTGGATAGATTGGATGGGTGCAGTGGAGCGGAGTGAGGTAGATTGGGATCGATTGGAGTGTGGTGGAGTTCCGTAGATTGGACTGGAGTGGTGTAGACTGGAGTGGAGTGGTGTAGACTGGAGTGGGGTAGAGGGGAGTAAATTGAGTGGATTGGGGTAATGTTGAGTAGGGTGGAGTAGATTGGAGTTCAGAGGCATGGGGTAGATTGGAGTGGAGTGGACTGGGGTAGATTTTAGCGAAGTGGAGAGGGGTAGATTGAAGTGGAGAGGGGTAGATTGAAGTGGAGAGGGTAGATTGGAATTGAGTAAGTGGTGTGGAGTGGAAGGGCATAAAGTAGAGTGCCGAAGATGTAAATGTAAAATGTAAATGTAGTATACTTGTAAAGCGCACAGCTGCCCCAGCAACGGGGCGTCCCGGCGCTGTTTAACTCTGGGGAACCAGTCCTGGCTTTCCCTGTGGGATGGTCCCTTGCTGGGAGTCCCCAAGGTGGAGCCAGGCATCCCCGGAATTGGTGGGGCCGTTGTGGAGATTAGGCAAGCTAATGCCCAGAGTTGCCGAGTGGAACCCCTGATTAGAGTAAGCACCGAAGCGAGAATTATCGAGTCCGCTGACCAAGGTCCACGACCCTGCCGCGTCGGGAATTGAACCCTGGTCCCAGGCTGACTTCTGCTCTCAGGCCTGCCGCCTCTAACCAGTGAGCCACACTACTCCACTCCAAGATTAGAGGCTATGTCATGTAGTATAGTAGATTCTAGTGGAATGGCGTGGGGTAGAATACAGCGAGTAGGGTAGATCAGGGTAGAGTGGAGAGGAACGTAGAGTGGAATGGGCGTGTTGAGCAGTGATGTGCAGTGTCGTAGAATGGAGTGGCATGTCCTAGAGTGGAGTTGAGTAGAATGGAGTGGTGTGGCGTAGAGTGAAGGGGCACAGAGCGGAGTCGTGTTGCTGTGTGGACTGTTGTAAAGTGGACTGTTGTAGTGTGAAGAATGCATGGTGTAGTAGTGCACTGCTATTACAGACAACACATTTTTTATTGAAATGAGCATTATAATTGCACAGACATAGTTTTACTGCAAACAAACGATAATGTGTGCAAATGTCATCACCTAGTGTACTGACATGTTTTGATCATATTCAAATATTTGATTCCACCACACTTCAGAATTACAAAAAAAAGTTTGATTTGTACTATCCTTATTCTGATGTATTCTGAAATATAAGCACAGTTAATTTTTGTTTCCTGCTAGAAAAAATTACACCCTACAGCCTCTCCTCTCAAGAGTAGCCAGCGGGATTGCAACATAAATGATCTCATTCTTATCATCATCATTATCATCATCATCATATATTTCTTTATTTCGGCTTAAACACTTTAAAAGAGCAGGCACAAATAGGTATCTCATTCTGAAGGCAGAAAAAAAAAGTAACGATCAAGTTCCCTCGAAAGACAGAATCCGGCATTTGACCGCTGTCTTTGAATGCACATCAAATGTGACAAGATAATAAAAAGATTTAAAGATCTGTCTACAGAAAGCCAGTATTCGGACTGATACAGTAAACAGGCGATGCTCCATGGGAGGGACGAACTCAAGCTGGACAGCCTAAAACAAATAAAGCCAGCTAATAGAAAGCAAGCAACTGTAACATACAACCGACAAAGCCAATGGTAATCAATGGGCGAAAGGAATCCCAAGGAAAGCTTTTAGAATGCCCACAAGAAGTCGTTAGCAAACCAGACAGGTGACTAGGTGCTCAAATGGCTAAATTGGAATTGAGACAGTGCCACTAGCTCAGCTACTGCTCACCGAAGCGACATCATGTTTGCTTTCCACTTAGGAGCCAGTGGAGCTTTCCAAGATCCTGAGTGATGTGAGTAAATGGGAGTGATGCAAGGCCACCTGAAGTACTAAGATTGACCGACAAATCAAGGGTCCCACTGTAGAGTCGATTATAAATTAGCATAAATTAGAGAGTCTGAGAACATGGTTGAAAGCACATAAGGATCAAGGGGCTAGAACAGAGGTTATTCAATTTTAGCACCACTGCAGTGCATGTGGTGTAGTCATAAGGGCTGTTGTATGTGACTACTATGACTTAAAACCTCTACACGGATACTTAAAAGTGTTAGTTGCATGACCACTACTTACCCCAGACTCGCTTTGTTAGAAGCTCTCCCAGGATGTAAATAGGAGCCATGACCGCAACGGAAACCGCAAAAAAGACTGCCATTCCCACGGAGTCAAGCTTTTCCAAGATGGGGTACACCCAAATTCCGGCTGCGTAATTTATCCACAACAACCTACAAAAAACACAGGGACTTATTTTCAGCAGTACTCCAGTGAGCAAAATCTAGGCATGTGGCATTTCCACCAGGTGAACATTTTGCATCACTTAATAATTCTGAAATGTGCATTTGTATGACTCAATTGTTTTCCCTGGGGAGAAAATATTCTTTAGATGACGGTTCATTTACTTTAGCGTTTCACTGGAGTAGTTTCCATTTGGTTTGAGAGTAGGAAACTACCTATACCTTCCTACCTAACCTCTAGAAGTGTTGCCCAACTGTCTATGGAGTAATCACTGACATTAGTTGCTCTAGATTCATCTGCACTGCACTGCTGTTGGTGTGCACTGCTGCTATGCGGCTGCTGAAAACTGTAGACTGCTGAGCTGTGTCTAAATGTATGCTTCACCGCTATGTTCCAAGTACCCAAGATTCTAATTACTACTAATTGGAAAAAATGATAAAATCCAATAAATGCCTAATCTGACCAACAGTAGCCTTTGTGCATATTGTGCCTTGGAAAGTTTTATGCAGGTTTGTTGTTCTGACCAAAGTTATGAGCAGTGGCAAACAAGCATTAGCAAACAGACTTTAAAGTGCTACTGCATGCAAACATTTTTCAATTCATACTCAGCCTTTGAACGCTGCAGAAAAGTCACTTCTAACAACATAGGTAGGTTTATACAACAAAATGGAAGAGACGGCATCACCGCAGAAAGATTACCTAGGCTGCTAATAGTACATCAGCTGGAGAATTGATGTAATGGAATACTGTATCACAAATACACAGGGTGTTAAAAAACAAAGACAGCTGCAAAAAGCGAAGGCAGGCCGTCTGAAATGGCTTGCATTTCCTCCTTAGCAAAGATTATTTAGTGAATGCTTAACACAGACATATTTCAACGCATACAGCCTATTTTAAGTCTACATTTCTAAAAGACTGTCTTTCAAATGCTGGATACTATTTTGAACAGATTGTCCGGCTCACCTTTTTCTTCCAGATTTTAAAAGCTACCTTTGGAATATACAAAATAGATAGCACAATGAAGCTGATGTCAAAGTAGTTTTAAAAAAAGTCTTAGATCAAGTTGGACTTTAATATAACAATCAACTGCCACATAATGCAATTTGCACTTTTTCAAGCACAACTCACACATCACTCTAATTGCAGCATTTTAATTAATTGAAGCATTAAGCACAGAATGAATACATCAACATCATTAACACACAGCATATTATTTGAAGGTTTTACATTACACAAACATGAAAAGAATCCATTTGACATTATGGCCACTGCAGTTCAGTGATTTCTTTTTTTTACCTTTTAGGTCTAGCCTTGTAATAAAAAAAAGGTTATACATAACAAATTCGTATATAGTGGGGGTTTGAGTCAGGCCTGTTCACTATTGGTATGTTCAACTACCATTCACATCTTTCTTGCACCTACCGCAGATTAAAGCATGGGGCAATAGGTCAGCCCTATTCAGCCATTAGCTCTTTTGAATTGTGAGTGACAGCAAACTGGAGCACTTTGGTGCCAGGGTTGGTGAGACACTATTTTTTTCTTTCCACACTTATCCTTTTTTATGTATATATTTAGTCAATTGTGTGTGTTTAGATTATGTCCTCAGAGTAAAGGCACTGAAAGACATAAAACATTTTCTCTGTATTATATTTTCCTATGCTGTGTTAAAACAAAAAAAAAGGGTACTTCACTAGTTTTAACTACACTTGTATGCAAAAAGCATCTATAATCTTATATAAAAATGGTATGCAATAGATTGTGCAACTCAATTTTTTTAAATTTAAAAATGTTTTTGCAAGAATATACCTGCAACATTTAAGTGGTGGCATATTTTTTTTATATGGATCATGCTTGTAATAAGAAATATGTAAAAATGCTTGCAAAAATAGTTTTTAGTCACAAATGGGTCATCCATCACATTCTTTAGCGCATGATGTGTTGTATAAACAAACTCTTGTAACATTCAGAAACATCTCACTGCTATTGTTGACAGATTTATAATCTACATGCTGTTCTTGGTTTGAAGTAATTTGCTTTATGAGCTTTTTTTTTTTTTACTTCTGTTCCTTTGGTTCAAAGTTGAGGAGCGCTGCTTCATCTCTGTTATACTTAAAAGATAACTCTTTTGCGATACATGGATGACCAGCAGTATGAATAAAACTGACAGCAAGGGTTCCCTGCATCTTGCTACTACCCTAGGACTCAGAAGTACACTTTTTTATTTTGTTAGAATCTGTTTATCGAAAAAGTTGTTCTTTACGTTCCATTGTGCATACTGTGTACTGAGGATCAACAGCCTGACCGCTTATTTTACTGCAGAATACAGAAAAGTGAGTCAAACAACCAGAATAGCGCAGTAGCCAGACTGCGTGCTCTCTGTAGATTCAACTTGGTAATACAAGGGCTCTATCAGTCCCACGCATCAAGGTATACGCAAAAATCTAGGTGCAGCGGTAGCATATATGTCAACCAGAAATAATTTGAAGTACACCACAATGTACTGTGGAAAAGTAAATTTTGCCATGTTCTGTGTCCCTACTCCTCATCCATCATATGTTATGTGTGCATGACCAATATGCATATGTTATTCCCCATGTCTGATTAATGACGCAATTACAGTTGTGTCCACCTTTAGTATGCTAGTTTCCAGTCCCCGTGAATACTACGAATATCAGGCCTATGTAAAGTTATGTTGCCACGTTTCCCAGTGTGCACGATATTCCATTATAAAGTCCCCGTTTTCAGGCCTCAACAAGGCCCGGACCACAGATTCAGCTCCTGTCTCCTGAAAGCCTCGCTGAGGAGCGATACAGCCCCCACCTGTATCCTCGACCCTTCACTTACTTCCTGCCTCGCAGTGCCCGGTGCAGCTTGGCTCTGCCTCTGAGTCTGCCAAGAGTGTGTTATGATTCCAGCTGTCAGTTCAGTCCTTCTTCTCTGCATTCCTAAGCTACTGAACTGCATCAATAGTTTCCGTCATTGTCTAGCCTTCTCGTCTCCACGTTAGAGAAATACTGTATTTAATGGTCATTTAATATTCTTCATCACGCACTACATGTAGAATAATGCATGGTCCAGTCTTAGAATCAAGTTAGCTTTTCCCCTCATGACTTCTAGTTTATATCAACATGTTCCCTAAACATCAGATACCAGATAGGGTTTAGGTACATGTCGCTCCGACCCTCCAGACTCTAGTCTCTGCTCCTAGCACAGAGTTCGTAGCCCCCAGCTTCTCCTAGTAATACGTCATTGCCAGTTTTCGCGCACCATTAGGTTAGAGGTCCCGGCTCCTTAGGTAGCCCCCTCCTATGTTTCCGCCCATTCATGACATATTATGTTACGTTTGCATCACATGTCCATGTATACGCCCAGTTACACCTCTTTTTACTGTTATCTTTCGCGACTGCTACGCGTCACGCCTTCTGCTCCACCCACTGCTACGCCTACTGCAATGTAATGCTATGTGTTTGCGCTATGTATATAAGTCAATGTATTGTTATTAAAAGTTAGCGCGCTCATCCCAGACCAAGCCCCAGCAGCTGCTGGGTCATTCTATGCAGGTTGTCCTGATCTTGTCCTTATGCTGTAATAAACCTGCAGAAACTCCTACTACCTCGAATCTTGACTCTTATTTTATTGAGCTATCTGTTATTCATTCATTCATCCAAAAATAGATCCGGTATTATTTATTTATATACCACATAATGGCGCCCGAACAGGGACTTGCCCTTTCCCCACGCGTCGGTGAAGCCACGCCGACCCCCTGACCCTCTGCAGTCGTGACGGAACCATACCGTGCACTGGCAGATATTTCTGCTCCAAGTATCCCTCAGGCCCACGGAGGAGACGGAGGAGGCGGTCCAGCATCCGAACGAGACGGTGGAGGAACGCGGCGAGTCCCGACCAGAGCCCAAGCCGAGAGTCCAAGGTCCGAGGTATCCGGAGGCCCACCCGTAACTGAAGTCCGAAGTCCGAAGTTCGTCGTCGTAGCAGTCCAGTCCCGTCCGAGGCCCTCCGTTCCGTGCTGCCCGGTGAGTACCATTGCTGGGGTAGTATCTAGACAGGACCAATCTAAATTGACTCCTGGTCCGTGGGTTGGTGGTGCCCAGACTCGCAAACGAAGTGTTCACCTAGGTGGATACGGGTCTTGATGCGTCCCTTTATGGGACCGGTATGTTCCGTACTGTTACAGCAGTGCATCCAGTAACTCTAGTCTGTTCCGTTCTCGAGAAATTCTGTTCTGTTTCTGTTTTCAGTATTCCAGGTAATATTCTGTTCGAACTGTTATTTATAATGTTCTTCATGTATTTTACTGTTGTGGTATGAGTGCGACGTGATTTCGTGTTTTCATTGTATATTGTATTGTGTCCAGATTACAGTTCAGTCATGCCTATATTTTCCAAGTTACGTCAGTTAAAAACTAGAAAGGGTCTGTTAGAGGAAGCAGTTCCTGTCCCGCCCAGGGACAGTCCAGGTCACTTTATGTATCAGAAACATGGCATAAGCGCCATAATGTATCTAGATTTATGGGTAGAGTATACCAAACAGTTAGAAGAAAAGTATAGATGGCCCGTATCGGGTACATGGGATGCCGAATGTATCATGCGAGTAGAAGAAGCATTATGGAAAAAGAAAGCCAGACAGTCACAGAAAGATGCCATCGAGTTATGGCGTAAGGAAGCTCATAGAAGAACCGAGAAAGAAGTCAGAAAGTCAGAGTTAAGTAGAGAGTCGCAGGAACGAGCCCAAGAAAGAGAATTAATCGAGATAGGTGAACAAGTCAAAGCCGAACAGTCAGACAGACAGAGGCATGCCCTCATTAAGGGTATGTATCCTCTTCTTGCCGAAGGTGTGCCAAAAGCGACCCCAGAGGCATCTAGTAATTTCCCGCCACCATTAGTTCCGACCAAGCTACGTCACAAACCGACCGCAGCTGATATTTTTATTTCGTCCTATCTGGACGACACAGTCCCCGAATATGCAAATCCTGTTCGCGCTCCGCCAGTCCCTGTAAACCAGGTAATTCATGCTCCTTCAGACACCGGGGTGCCCTTAACAGCTCCCCCGGTCCAGTCCGCCATACAAGTCCAGCCCACGTTACAATTACCGACTCTGCCAGGACGAAGAATGTCAGTCGACGATTCTAGTCTAGGGGCCGCAGGAGGAGCTACTCCTCAAACCCCGCCGCCACACAAGCGTTCAACATTACTCGAATTACATGCTCAAGCATTACAGCGTACGCCCAAACATCAGTCTGTTACAGAAATCAGGCAAACCCTTACCGAATGTGTCTATGATCCAGTTCCAGGCGAATACAATATGGTTTTATATTCCTTACGTGTAAGGAGAGTGACCGAGTATCTAGTCACCTTACCGAATATGAAAGAAGATCTAGACAGAATATACCGTTTCATCCGTACAGGGGATGATCCAGAAAGTATTAGTGAGATTATGTCTCAAAGGAAAGCCGAGATCCAGCTCATGATATTAAAGTTCCTGATCAATTGTCTAATAAGAGAACAAGATTACCCGTCTAAAGATCCCGCCGAAATGAGAATCCTGACAAGGTGGAGTGATAATATAGCCGAGGGTAAGCACAAGACCGTCGGTGCCATGGAGAGTATGTACAAGAAAATCCGTAAAGAAATAGTAAAGATACACGAACAGCGTAAAGCAACACAAGTAAGCGAGAAAGAAAGTATCTCTGATCCTGAAGAGGAAGACGAGAATCCCGCCAGAATAGCGTATGTAGGAAAATCTAGATTTCCAGATCGCCATTTACGTCTAGAACACAAGTCTATTTTTCATCATCCAGCACCAGAACAAGGTTCTCTAGAACAAGTATTTCAAGCTACCGATCACATTCTGAAATCACGAGTCGGTTACAGTGAATTAAGTACCATGCATGAACAAGAACTAGCCCGATCAGCAGTCCGATGGATTACTGATTCTATCACTTTTCCAGACGAAATAGTGGCACAAATGTTTCTGAAAATGCCCCCAGCCGAGCAACGACTGGTGGGTACATATATGATTCAGCACCTCATTACTTTGTATGAGGATCAACATTCTGATCCAGGTCCGTTGCATGATATCCTGAACGAGTTACTCCAGTATAGATGGAGAGGTCTAGGTACCGATTTAATTAGTGTCATTCTAGAACAGCGTCACAAATATAGAACGTTTCTGAACCCGCATTTTGTTCATGTCTCACCCCCAGAAAGTAAATCATTCTACATAGACAGACAGAATCCGTTACGAGAAGTCCACCCAGTCCAAGGGGCGGGTGGCGTAATGCAACGAGTGTTTGTATACACTCCAATATCAAAGATGGAACTCCTTGAAATGAAGAAATTAATTCCTTGTCATGACAAAGATCCAGCAGGGTTCCATAGAGAATTAAAAGACATGCTCCGTATGGGAGAATACACTTACCCAGATATCATTAAAATGTTAAAGGTCCTGTTACCCGCAGGGGTATATGAAAAATTAAAAGAAAAAGAATGGGAGGTGGGAGAGAAAAAGATCGATTGGACAGCTCTAGAAGCTGAAGACAAGGCACGAGTACCAGGTACCGGTCTTGGAGATAAATGTAAAGAATTACCAGAATTACTGATTCAAGTTTTGCCCAGATTATTGACAACGAGAAAAGAAGACTGGGATGCAATCTCAGCCTGTAAACAGAAACAAGATGAAGATATTAGTGATTTTTATTCTAGATTCGAGAAATGTTTCAGTATTAATAGTGGTCTCAAGACAAGTAGTGAGTCATACCCTCACCTTTTCGTTACCAAATTAGTCGAGAATTCAAGCCCACAAATTAAAAATCGAGTTTTGAAAGTCGAAAGCACCTGGCAAGCAAATACTCCGTCCCAGATGCTCCAGATGCTCCAGTATCACCAGAATAGAATCAGAGAAGAGCAAGAACACGAGAGAAAACGTATGAAAGACACGAAAATGAAAGTGCTAGTTGCACAAACTGTTCTTCAAGACAGTCAGAAGAGGGGTCCGAATCAAGCCAGTCATCCTGCAGCTCCCGTTAAAGGGAACTGCAATTATTGTAAACAGCCAGGTCATTTTATAAACGAGTGTGCAGTTCTGAAACATAACATAGCTACTGGTAAGACTAAAGAAAGACCACGTCCGCCTAGACAAGAACAAGTTTCACAGACTCCTCAGTCACAGAATGCACAACAGACAGTTACAGTACCGCAGCCTATTGCTGCAACACAGCACGTTACATCGCAGATGTACCAGTATGCACAGTCCGAGTATCCAGAGTATCAGCCATATTCATGAAACAGCCTAGAGAGGGAGGTAGGCTTGCCTCTCATCGAGATACCTGTAGATCAAGAAGGTCCCTATGTTCACAGTCAAGTATTAGGGAAAGACAGAAAGTTTTTGATCGATACAGGGGCAAGTAGGACCACAATTAATCATGCCGAAGTTCCAGGGGCTCCACTCTCAGGCTCAAGAAATGTTTCCCTTGGATTTTCAGGAAAGCCAATAGTTAATGAGATATCAAAGCCAGTCACTCTAGAAGTAGGCCCATTGTCCCGTACTACTGATCTGTTACTTACTAAGTCATGTCCAGAAAACCTATTAGGCATTAAGACACTGAAAGAATTAGGTGCAGTTATTTGCTGTTCCCCAGAGGGAATACGTCTGTTCCTACGTGACTTTAAGGGTCACTATGTATTACGAGATTTTGATTCCAGATTGTCTAATGTTCCGCAGCATTTATGGGCGCAAGGTCCAACTGATGTAGGTTACATGCAAATCACACCCCATCGTGTGACTCTCAAAACAGGTGTAGTGTTACCCCGAATCAGGCAGTACAGATTGCCACCCGAGGCTGTAGCAGCCTTATCCAAAATTATTGACGAGCTCATGGCTCAAGGAGTAGTTGTAGAAACTGACTCCAATGTATGCAATTCTCCGATCATTCCAGTCATGAAACGTACTGATCCAAATGCACCCCCAGTATATCGATTAGTGATTGATTTACGAGAGCTTAATAAATGTATTATTCCTCAGTACCCAGTTGTTCCAGACATTTCTTCTCTGTTAACAGTCATTGATTCCGAAGCCATGTTTTTCACTGTCATTGACCTCAAGAATGCATTTTTTAGTGTTCCAATTCATCCAGACAGCCAGTTTCTTTTCGGATTTTGTTTAAACGGAAGGAGCTATATGTTCACACGCGCTCCTCAAGGTTTCACAGAAAGTCCTAGTATTTACAGTCAGGCACTCAAGAGACAACTAGACAATATTCACATGCCAACTGACACTGCCCTGCTTCAGTATGTCGATGATCTACTGATCACAGCCCGTTCTGAACGTGCTTGCGAGCGAGCATCCCTTACAGTTCTGTATTTTCTAGCCGAGATGGGGCACAAGGTGTCACCTTCGAAGCTTCAATTCTGTGTCCAGCAAGTGGTATACTTAGGACACTTGCTGTCCAAGAGGGGTAGGCAGTTGACACCCGACCGTATCCAGTTAATAGCGAGTCTTCCCCAGCCCAGAACCCAGAAGGAGGTACGTGCCTTTATCGGCCTTACTTCTTATTGTAGACAATGGATTCCCCAGTATGCATTTCTAGCCAAGCCACTGATACAGTTAACGACACAGGAGGCAGCCGTATCGACTGTCCTCCCTTGGACATCTGACCATACACTTAGTTTCAACGAGTTAAAGAAAGCCCTATGTCAAGCTCCAGTTCTAGCTACACCGAACTACAGTAAGCCTTTTACACTTTTCGTTACAGAACGTGAAGGTACAGCATTATCTGTTCTTACACAAGATCAAGCAGGACAATACAAGCCCTGTGCTTATTTTTCGAGCACATTAGATCCAGTCGCCCAGGCGTTGCCTGCGTGCCTCAAGTCAGTTGCAGCCACAGCACTAGCTATCAGACAAAGTGATTCCATAGTTTTAGGACATTCCCTGACAGTACAAGTTCCACACTCAGTAGAAGTTCTTTTAAACCGAACACAAACACAGCACTTGACAATTGCACGTTTGACAGGTTATGAATTGACACTGTTCCAGCCACACATAGAAATTAGACGCTGCAACGTCCTGAATCCTGCTACACTGTTACCATCAGTTAATTCAAATCCAGACCCACATGACTGTGTGGAAGTAGTTAACATTACGACTAAGCCAAGACAAGACCTGACAGACATTCCGTTACCAGATCCTGACCTGACACTTTATGTGGATGGTTCATGTATGAGAACTAGTACAGGAGAACTAGTCGCCGCATATGCAGTAACTACTGACACCGAAGTTATTGAGACACACCGTATTGACACCCTGTCCGCTCAAGCAGCAGAGCTAGTCGCTCTGACACAAGCCTGTATACACGCCAAGAACCTGAAAGTTAATGTTTACACAGATTCACGTTACGCATTCGGAGTTGTACACGACTTCGGAGTGCTCTGGCAGGAGAGAGGTTTCATGACTTCTCATGGAACCAAGATTCAGCATGGTCTCCTTATTCAAGCCCTGTTAGATGCCATACATTTACCGACATCCATTGCTATCATGAAATGCAAAGCACATACGAAAGTCACTGACATTATTTCCCAAGGTAACGATCTAGCAGACCGCACAGCCAAGCTTACAGCACAGACTCCAGGCATTCCAGTTAATCAGACACATACTCCAGATCTGACTACCTGCATGACAGTTAAGGACCCTACACAAGATGTCATAGATATCCAGTTACATGCTACTCCCGATGAAATCAAGAAATGGTCTGAACAAGGAGGGGTCCAGACAGATCAAGGATGGTTAACGAAGGGTAGAGCCACATGGTTTCTTCCCGACTCTATGGTTCAAGTCATTATCAACACCGCACATAGTCCAGCACATTTAGGAGAAAAAGCTATGTTAGACAGTATCCAGAACATTTGGTTCAACAAGCATTTACGAGCTGCAGCCAAGCAGAAAGTCCGCACCTGTATGATATGTTGTCAGTTTAATCCAGGTAAAAGTGTCCCGGTGGAACAAGGTGGTTTCCAGCCCCCTGACCACCCTTTTGAGGTCCTCCAGATGGATTATATTCAGATGGAGCGATGTCGAGGTTTCAAGTATGTCCTTGTAGTTGTATGCGCTTTGTCCAGGTGGACAGAAGCATATCCAGTCCCAGATTACACAGCCGCGACCACTGCCAAGCAGTTGGTTCGTGAATTCTTCCCTAGATACGGACTCCCTAGAGTCGTATATTCTGATAACGGTCAGCCATTCTCATCCGAACTCATGAAGCACGTTTCCCTGTTGTTAGGGTACCAGTGGAAGTTCCATTGTGTACGCCATCCTGAAGCAGCCGGTCTCGTAGAGAGACATAATCAGACCCTGAAAATCCGCATTGCAAAAGTCTGTAAAGAAAAAGGTGTGGACTGGCTAGTAGCTCTGCCAGTCGCCCTGTTTTATATGCGCATGGTCGCACATTCCAGATCAGGTCTGTCCCCGTATGAGGTCGTATTCGGCCGCCCCCCTAACATGTGGGGTACTCCTAGACCCCGAAGTATTACTGATGTTTCATGTAATATGCTGACAGATTACCTAGCTTCCTTGATGTCTGCCCTCAACTCATGTCGTTCACAGGTTGCTGCCGCCTTTCCAGACAATACCGAGGTGGCACCGCACGAGATCGTTCCAGGCTCCTTGGTGATGATCAGAAATTTCGACAGATCAAGTCCGCTGGAACCACGTTGGAAGGAGCCACGTCAGGTCCTCCTCACCACCCGTACAGCCGTCAAGTTAGAAGGCAGAAAAGGATGGATCCACCTGTCTCATGTTAAACTTTTTAAAGGACTGAAATCCGTTTCTAAAAACATTTCCCAGGATTTGAAGGACTGCCAGAATATTGCTCTTAAGGACTGTCCCGCACAAGACATTATTACAACCCCTCCCTTGTTAGAGAAAACTCCGCAACAGGAGTATAAGTTAAAGCTCAGGTCTAGTAAAATAAGTCAGTCAGTTTGATTGTATAAGTCCTCCCCTAGGTGAAACGGTTAGACTGTTTCTGACATGTATAAAATAGACCCCCATAGTGAGAGAGTCAGTCAAAGTTCAATCAGATGTATCGTTTTTCTGAGTTTCATATTATTCATCAGCATAATGATTTCCTGCACCAGCTATGCGTTCTATCTGTATTTTCCAGTTCCTCATGTAAATATGTCTGCTAATGCTACAGTAGAGCACACGTTTAGTGATCTGCCTCCTCATGAACTCTCTTACCGCCTCGCTATGCGCAACAACACATTTATCCGTATGTTACATTACTCACACCAGACCAGCAATGCCACTAATTGTTGGGTGTGTGGTCGACTCCCCCCTTTCCAGACATCGAAGGGAGTTCTGCCACTCTTTCCTTATCCATTCTCACACAATGGTTCGTGTGGAGCATGGTCCACGTTAACGTCATCCTCAACAGATATGTCTTTTCTTAACAGTACATGTTTTTCAGACAAGCAAGGTCTCCCCCACAGAACAGGTTTAGATCTAGAAAATGAAGTATATAATTTAGGTAATTATTCGTCGAATTTTATGGTCCTGAATGTTCAGTCTGATACTACTCCAGACTTACCTGCTATTTCAGTACTACCAGTCAAAGGTGAATTATGTGTCCGTAATTATGGTTCTGTACATGTAGGACATAGTGAATGTACTACTGTTGTCAAGTATAGTGACAGTAGGAAATCTATTTTTAAAGCTTCACGTCATTCTTATTTTATTTGTGGTCAAACTGCATATGTTCGTCTGCCCCTCGATTGGGAGGGAACCTGTTACATTGCCTTCCTACTGCCACCTGTTTTCCTAGCCCCATCTGATTATCACAGAAACACACATCTAGTACACATTAGACATAGAAGGGAGTCCCCAATTGTCGATTATACTGAAACTACTCTAGAACAGTATACAGATTTCAATAAAGGTTTCTTCTTCTTTGTAGGACCTGTCCAGAATAGTAAACTGATCCGTAGGTTAACAAGAACCCTTGAAGCTGTAGTAAATGAGACTGCCTCTGCTCTAGGTAATCTAACCGAAGAACAATCTGCTATGAGATTTGTCGTTTTGCAAAATCGTCTCGTCCTTGACGTCATACTGGCCGATAGGGGCGGGGCCTGTAGAGTCATCGGATCTAGTTGCTGCATTTTCATTCCAAATAACGCGCCGTCTGTTTATTCAGCTATAACCAGACTCCATAAAATTGCCCATCTGTTACACCAAGATCCAGGCACCTGGACATGGTCCGGTTGGTTCTGGAATATAATTTCCGCATGGGGATGGAAAGTCCTGTCCTTTCTAGGTATTGCAGTAGCGATCATATTTAGCTGCTGCCTCTGTATACAATGTGGCCCTGCGATTTGCAGCATGTGCGCTACCTCTTGTATTCCTAGTCCCAAGCCCCGTTCTAAATCCCGTTCCAAGACAATTCGAGACGAGCAAATGGTACTGTATGAAATGATAGATGGTATCATGAAAATTGATGTTTCCTGATGAAACGTAGTGACAAGGAGGGAATGTGGAAAAGTAAATTTTGCCATGTTCTGTGTCCCTACTCCTCATCCATCATATGTTATGTGTGCATGACCAATATGCATATGTTATTCCCCATGTCTGATTAATGACGCAATTACAGTTGTGTCCACCTTTAGTATGCTAGTTTCCAGTCCCCGTGAATACTACGAATATCAGGCCTATGTAAAGTTATGTTGCCACGTTTCCCAGTGTGCACGATATTCCATTATAAAGTCCCCGTTTTCAGGCCTCAACAAGGCCCGGACCACAGATTCAGCTCCTGTCTCCTGAAAGCCTCGCTGAGGAGCGATACAGCCCCCACCTGTATCCTCGACCCTTCACTTACTTCCTGCCTCGCAGTGCCCGGTGCAGCTTGGCTCTGCCTCTGAGTCTGCCAAGAGTGTGTTATGATTCCAGCTATCAGTTCAGTCCTTCTTCTCTGCATTCCTAAGCTACTGAACTGCATCAATAGTTTCCGTCATTGTCTAGCCTTCTCGTCTCCACGTTAGAGAAATACTGTATTTAATGGTCATTTAATATTCTTCATCACGCACTACATGTAGAATAATGCATGGTCCAGTCTTAGAATCAAGTTAGCTTTTCCCCTCATGACTTCTAGTTTATATCAACATGTTCCCTAAACATCAGATACCAGATAGGGTTTAGGTACATGTCGCTCCGACCCTCCAGACTCTAGTCTCTGCTCCTAGCACAGAGTTCGTAGCCCCCAGCTTCTCCTAGTAATACGTCATTGCCAGTTTTCGCGCACCATTAGGTTAGAGGTCCCGGCTCCTTAGGTAGCCCCCTCCTATGTTTCCGCCCATTCATGACATATTATGTTACGTTTGCATCACATGTCCATGTATACGCCCAGTTACACCTCTTTTTACTGTTATCTTTCGCGACTGCTACGCGTCACGCCTTCTGCTCCACCCACTGCTACGCCTACTGCAATGTAATGCTATGTGTTTGCGCTATGTATATAAGTCAATGTATTGTTATTAAAAGTTAGCGCGCTCATCCCAGACCAAGCCCCAGCAGCTGCTGGGTCATTCTATGCAGGTTGTCCTGATCTTGTCCTTATGCTGTAATAAACCTGCAGAAACTCCTACTACCTCGAATCTTGACTCTTATTTTATTGAGCTATCTGTTATTCATTCATTCATCCAAAAATAGATCCGGTATTATTTATTTATATACCACAGTACCAATGCAACAGTCCCCATAGGGAGCTGTTATAAACAGTGTGATATACAGATCCATAGCTTAAAAAACATTCATCAATGAAAAACTAAAATTTGAAAACATGCCAGACCACGTTGTTGTATAAACCATGTCCAGAGAGCGCACCCTATGCCACCGACAAACGCTGTGGGGGAATATCCAGCATCAAAACACATTGAAACATATAGATACATTGTACAGGTAAGGGGTTTGTTTCTTCACTGGTGTCTACGCTGACCACGTGTTTGTGTGTGCAAGTAGTCTGTAAATCAGTGAAGATGGTGTCCCAATAAGTAGAAATAGGGTATTTGTGCCACTCGAATGGGTCTTCTCTATGTAGAACTGTACTTTCAGACCGCATCCAGGTAATCATGGAGTGCTTCCAGGCTGTGAACGGGGGGTGTGAGGGACTTCCATAGTCCGGGAATAAGTTGTTTAGCCACCACAAACCCTAATTCTAGGAATCGGGAAGTTACCTATATTTTTTGCGTCTGCGGTACAAACTCAGGAGACATTTCTTCCATTTATGTAGCTCTGGATGTTTTGTGCAAGTGGAAATTGTGGAGGTGATATTGTGCCAATAAATATGTAAGTGGGAGCATGTGCAGTAGATCAGTGTTTATGCATGTGCAATATAGACAAGCTGTGCCATCTCTACGATAAAAACAATTAATATTGGCAGGGGTGAGACGCTCTGTGTATGATATACAATTGGAGAAGTTTAAATTTGGTATTAAGCACACATGTTTGGGACCCTCTAGCAAGGCTGTCCACTCCTAGTCTGTGCACTGGCACCACAGATCAGTTTCTGAAGCACTGATGTAAAGTGAGAAGTTGTGGGATAGTGTGGAAGCATAGGGCATCCGCGGACCAGCGTATGAGGTGACTACCTCTTCCCATAACCTGCAAGAATTGTATCGATAGGTGTACAGGCAGTTCAGAGGTCATGTCTCCCCGACGGTGCACCAGTGTAGCAATCAGTAAATCATGGACCAGGAACTGACCAGATGGTAGACTGTCCTCTTCCATCAGCACCTCGTACGCCATCAGGACGCCATCCCTATATAGGTTCCCTAATGTATGTATGACCATAGAATGCAATGGCGTCAGCTCAGGTGAGGTTATTGGTCCAGTAGCTCTAGGCATGCCCAGTAACGCTAACCCTGGAGCATAGGGGAGCACATGTTTAGTAAGATGAAGGCATATACGGTAGCACTGATATGCAACCTATAGTCAGACCCTCCTGATTTCGCGATTTGCCGTGAAATCGGCACTTTTGTAAAAATGCGATTTTTACAAAAGTGCCCGCGAAATCGGTACTTTTGTAAAAATGCCTCCGTAAAAGTGCCCGCAAAATCGGAAATGCGCACTATTAGACAGTAACTGCTGGTGACTAAGTTTCATGGGGAGACGTTTCTTCCACATGTTAAGAGGGTGCCTTTATCAAAGCAAACTCGGGCAGAAAGAGTACATCTTGGGAGCTAAACCCAGTGAAGGAACTGGTATGGTAATGGTAACATGACAAATGTAGGTGGCAGGGGGGAGAAGGTGTAGGTGGCTTGCTTCCTGGTAACAGAGTTGGCACAAGTAACGGCCAGGTAGACGAAAGATGTCGGGCATCATGGCGCAAAAGGCAGCACAAGAAGATTAGATGAGGACAAAGGCAGGAAGGAGTGGGATGTCAGCGAGCACCTTAGGATTGAACCTGGCGCGGGCAAGAAATCAAGAGAGATGAGGACATTTTCCAGGCTTCAAGTGAAGTGACGAGGTAAGGCCTGGATATGAGTTGATGAGGTGGCAACTGGATAAAAGCAGGGAGTAGAGGAAAGGTAAACAAGATGGGACCATCTTGGGGGCAGAATGGGATACAGGCAGGTAATTAATGGGCAGCAAGGTGATGGCTACCTTGGAGACAAGGGACCAGAACAGGACACCTAGCGGGCAGGCAGTGAACCCAATGGGGCAGATCAGGTCAAAAGAAGTAACACTCAGGAAACTGTCAGGCGGCAAGGAAGTGGTGGAGTGAGGACAGAGCAGCAGCAAAATCCATCCATAAATGTCCTGTGTAAATGTCTGTCATCCTAGCAGAATAGTAAAAAACATTGCATTTGCAATGCAATGGGTCTCACATTTACGCGAGCTATTGGCATTGTAAATGACAATCCCTTTTATTTATGTTTTGGTTTTTAAAACATAAATAAATGGCATTGTCATTTACAATGACAATAGCTTGAACATGCGTAAATGTGAGTCCTATTACATTGAAAATGTTATAACATTGTGCTCCCCCTGGCCCCTTCACCTGTGAAAACATAAACAGTCGGAGCCCTAGCCAGACCCTCCAGGATTTCGCGATTTGCTTTGAAGTATTACACGGTTGTATTTGGAGTTTCTCCTCTGCTGCTCCAAAGTGGATTCCACAGGTCATATACTGTGACTGGTTGCATAATTTCAATTTCTTTGGGTATCTCCCTGTCCCTCCAATCAGGACCCCAGAGCATACACTAAGGTAGGTTCTAGAATGCCATTTCCTATGGGATGCTACCAGGCCATCTTTGATGGGATTCTCAGAACCTATACTAAAGCAAATGGAGGGTTGCATTTCCAAGGGATAACAGCCTTCACCTGTGGGCTGCTACCTCTGTTCCATATCCCAGGTTGCCTATTCCAAGTGGAATACTCTGCTAAAACAGTTTCCATTGATTTTAGGCTGAAAATGAATGATTATGATTAAAATAAAGTGTGGCACAAATGCTGCTAAATTTCCATATTTGTGCCGCTAAATTTGCTGATCCATGCCGCAATATCCTGGGGGGTTTGTATAGTACAATAGACTCAGGTATTTGCATTTTCACGCACGGGTAAAAGGGGCACAAGAGCTTGCAAGGTCCAACCAGGGAAGGATGTCTCTGTCCAATAGATGTAACCCTGCTAGCCATTTCACAATCCATTAGATTTGGCAAACAGGGTACGAGTGTTAAAATTTTGGTGCAGCTAGACCTCCCTTGTCTGTGGTGAGTAGAACTTCGCCAATGCGACCCTGAATTTCGACCGCCTTCAAATAAAGTCCCTGACTTGTTGATCGAACATCCAGAAAAATGCTACTGAGATGTGGATAGGTAGCAACATAAGTGTGGTCACTAGCCTATCGATACGCACGTGCAAGTTATGAGGGGTGGAGTAGAAGGAATAAACCCTCGTGTCTGGGTTCCTAAAGCGCCATGTATCAACCAATTGCCACTGCTAAAGACAATCAGTTAGCATCTGCGCATTGGTGGTTGCGGTCGTCCAAGGTAAGAGGTAATGGGGGAAAGGAGCATTTCAAGTTAGTATCCATTACACTATTAAAACCTCCTCCAACTAGCCATGGCACACCACTCCACTGAGAAAGAGTGTGTGTCAACGCTTGAAAGAACGCAGTCTGGTCAGTGTTTGGGGCATATTTAGATCCTAAAAATGCAGGTCTGCCATCCAGACATCCTTTCACAAGGATCTAGTACTGTTTCTTCTGAAATAAAAGGGGTCCCAGGTCTAATCCACAGCAGCAGCCCCCGAGCACAACTGGAATAATTTGTGGCAATCACTTGCAACTTAACACTTTCTGTGTGTGTGTAAGATGGGTCTCCTGTAGTAGCGCAATGTGTGTGGAGCAACATTTAAGTAGGCGTAGACTGAGTCTGTGCATGCCCCTCACATTTCATCCAAGTATATTGAACGGGGCCATGAGTGTTGGGGCGTATCGTCCAGTCTTCGGGATCTGCACGAGTCAATGATGGTGCCGTGCGTCATGCGGTGGCATAGTGTGTAATGAAGTGTTAAGGGCCGCGGTTTAAGCTATGGATCTGTATATATCACACTGTTTATAACGGTTCCCGATGGGGACTGTCACATTGGTGCACTGTGGTGTACTTCAAATTATTTCTAGTTGACACATAAGCTACCGCTGCACCTAGATTTTTGCGTATACCTTGATGCGTGGGACTGATAGAGCCCTTTTATTACCAAGTTGAATCTAAACAGAGCATGCAGTCTGGCCACTGCGCTATTCTGGTTGTTTGACGCACTTTTCTGTATGTAATAAGCGGCCAGACTGTTGGTCATCAGTACACTGTATGCACAGCGGAACGTAAAGAACAACATTTTCATTAAACAGATTCAAACAAAACAAAAATCAGGGTACTTCTGAGTCCTAGGGTAGTAGCAAGATGCAGGGAACCCTTGCTGTCAGTTTTTTTCATCCTGCTGGTCGTCCATGTATCGCGAAAGAGTTATCTTTTAAGTATAACAGAGATGCAGCAGCGCTCCTCAACTGGGAATCAAAGGTACAGAAGTTTACAAAAAAGCTCATAAAGCAAATTACTTCAAACCAAGAACGGCATGTAGGTTATAAACCTGTCAACAATAGCAGTGAGATGTTTCGGAGTATTGCAAGAGTCTATTTATACAACACATCAAGCGCTAAAGAATGTGATGAATGACACATTTGTGACGAAAAATTATTTGTGCAAGCATTTTAAAATATGTTTTATTACAAGCATGAGCCATATAAAAGAAAATATGCCACCACTTAAATGTTGCAGGTATATTCTTGCAAAAACTTTTTTAAACCAAAAAAAGTCGAACAATGTATTGCATACAATTTTAAAATAAGATCATAGATGCTTTCTGCATACAAGTGCAGTTAAAACTAGTGTAGAATACTTTTGTTTTAGTTTCACCAATCCTGGCACCGAAGTGCTCCAGTTTGCTGTCCCTCACAGTGCAGAAGAGCTTATGGCTGAATAGGGCTGACCTATTGACCCATGCTTTATTCTGCGGTAGGCGCAAGAAAAATGTTAATGGTACTTGAACATACCAATAGTGAACTGAGCTAACTCAAAACCCCACTATATACGCATTTGTTATGTATTACCTTTCTTTTATTACAAGGCTAGACCTAAAAGGCAACAAAAAAAATAAAAAAAATCACTGAACTGCAGTGGCCATAATATAAAATTAATTATTGTCATGTTTTTGAATGTAAAACCTTCAAATAATATGTTGTGTGTGTTAATGATGTTTTAATTTTTTACTTGTTGCTTCAATTACTTAAATACATACAAACCAATAACAATCAAACAATAATACCATAGGCAGGGCCGGACTGGCTACCAGGCAGTTAGGAATGCTGCCGAGCTGCTGCCTGATTTTACTGCAGTGGGGGCTGATTTCGTCCATGGAGACCTGCGTGAGCTTCGAAATACGGAAAGCAAAACGAATTTCGTTTAGCTCACGGAGGTCCCCATTAACGAAATCAGCCCCCAGCTCAGCAGCATTCCTAACTGCCCGGTAGCCAGTCCGGCCCTGACCATTAGAGCAGAGGCACAACATGTGTCTGCCCAAACAAGGGAAGAGATAAACTCAACAAGAACTTATCTGAAGTAGAGCTGAAGGGGTGGGGGGGGGGGGTTAAGCAGCCTGTAGATGTACACCCTATATATTGCAAAGGGATACTCGGGACCCCATGTCTGCTACAAACCTGTGGCCCTGTTTGGGATCCATCTACAGATGCTGAATAGCCGAGGCCAAACCTGGATCAGGTGACAGTTCCCAGAAGTAATGCCCAAATTCTCCCATGGAGCAAATCTAAGCATAGTGCACACCATTAGAGGTGAACAGGTCAAATCGTGCATCATAACCATAAGGAAATTGCTAGGCGTTCGCTGATGGCATTAACAATCATCAGATGATGTCATCGGACGTTTGCGGTGTGACTTGCAGCAGGTGGAAGAGTACGTCCCAGAGGGCCATGTGGTTGAGGATCCGTCATCACTGAACGATTGGACTGAGTCTACATCTGGCACGGAGTTTTGGTCAAGTTCACCTATGTCTGCAGCAGTTTGTAAGGCCTTTTGTCGTTCCTGTATAACATACTCTAAATTTGGCATAGCTTTTTGTTGGGTTTTGCATTGCATAGGCCGTCTCCTGTTGCGGCTATGCTTCGGCATCCTGACGCGGAGATTAGTAGTAAAGTCTGAAGATCGAACAGTTGTAGGATGTCCGACCGCCTCCAACATATCACAGGTATCCTCAGATGAGTTGAAAACATGTGTCTAGCCTTCTGCTAGTATTCTCAGATGCGCTGAAAAAAGGAGAGCAGAGCGAATATCAAGTTCCCAGTAGACATCGCATCACTGCGAGGAAGGAGCTGCACTGTCTCTGCACTTCCACAGTGTAATCCAGGAAAAACATTATCTTGGCATTATCTACCTTTATCTCCTGTGGTTTGTGGGCTTCACGCAACATAGCGTCTCTGACTCTATAATACAGCACACAGAACAAGAATGGTCTGGGAGCAGATATTGGGACGGTCGGCTTGCAGGGACACGGAGCGCTTGCTCCACAAAAGAACTGTGAGAAGGTATCCTGGGACAACAGTTGTCTAATCTAATGTTCAACATATCCGACAGCATCCGATCCCTCCTTTCTCTCTGGCAATCCTAACTCTCGTATAATGTTGCCTCTTGAGAGGCCCTCCATGTCCTCTGCCTGACACTCAAGGATATGGACACGCTCCGAAGTTTGTCGTATCGAGGAGCCCATGTCTCTGGTTATCGGTGTAATGACCGCTATGGTTAGTTCAGCAGTCTCTGAAGTACCCTGATGTGCTATGAATTGTTTGTAAACAGGTCATTGGCATGTGATGTATGTTTAACCCCTTGCGTGCTTCTGTCTGCCAAAGTCCGTCGCGTTCACTACCGTCGTAGTGCTGCGCACGTCCGTTGGTGGATGCGGCCCCGCCCACTCTGCTAATTGCCGGGCGGTTAAGCGGTTAAGTTTAATAAAAAGAACAAGACTCAACATAAGAATCATTTTACAGTAAACTAATGTAACCTGGGAGGTTTGAGGTCTGTAATGAAATGTTCAAGATTGTACTGCCATGGAGGATGGACACTGCTCGTTCCTTGTTTGGATATGGAAATGATTTGCTTTGAATGGGGCTAATACGCCACCAACTTAATAAACAATATTTGCAAAAGTGATCATTGACATAATAGTTAATATTGGCAGTCAACAAGTCCATGGTGAAAAATATGAAAATGGAAGACTGCAGAGCAAAGACTGACCACTTGTTTGTTAGGCTCTGAGCAGAAGGTGCAAGAGTTAAGCTGAAGATTAGATAAGATCAAAAGCAAGAAATTGGAGACAAGTACATAACAGCACTTTCAGTATGAAGCAGCTTGTATGGAAAACTAAAGCCGATATTGACAGGAATTTCATTTGAACTACATTTGACCCTTCTTGTAATACGAAAACAGATGATAACGACTAAATTGAGGCTATCTTTCTTGACTACATTAAAGATATATATGAAGACCTTCAGCTGTACCAGATGCGAGCAGCCAGTGTAATAGATAGTTTAAACCCGCCTCAGCTGAACTTTGAGCAACAAGCAGCAGATAAAAGATCGTATCTTTATTGTTCAGGTCAAGGAAGTCATCAAGAAACTGAAAAATTGGACGATGGCTGGCCCAGATGGCCTTCCCTCAGATCTACTGAAATATCTAATGGATGTAATTGCACCAAAATATGACAATCTTCGGGAGGGATGATACTGGTTTCTTGATCCTAAGCCACCATAACCCTGATTCACAAGCTTCACAAGGATCCAAACAGATGCGAGAGGAAAAGGCTCATATAATTACTTAACATGTTTTTAAGGCATTCTAAGCCAAGAGTACTAAAGAGCTGGCAAAATCACCCATGAATAATAATCAAAAAGGATTTATTACACCTAGGCAAGTAAGTGAACTTGCATACA
This sequence comes from Lissotriton helveticus, assembly GCF_964261635.1. NCBI lineage: Eukaryota > Metazoa > Chordata > Amphibia > Caudata > Salamandridae > Lissotriton > Lissotriton helveticus. Next base: position 154,483,019 of record NC_136068.1, on the reverse strand, counting down.
GGATGATTGAGTGAATTGATGGAACTCAAGTAAATTCATACCTGTGGTAATCTATACCTTAAACGCTGTGAAAGCATTTGACTTGACTGAATTGGACATTTCTTTGGGCTGGACCAATACATTTGGTTTTAGGGATAAAATAAAGCAACACAGATGATTAATTCTCCATATGCTTATATCTGTATAGACAGGCATCTGACTGACATATTTTAAACCCCCCCAAAAACAAGGCAAGTGTGTCCCCTCTTCCAGGATTAATTCAACCTCCATACTGAGACCTATCCCAGAAGATCTGAAAAGACACAAAGATGATCTCATTTAGTTGCCTAGGATATGGAAGCAAATTTACTCTGATGGCCATTAAACTTTTACTTTACACCTGTCATCCTCAAAAGACCATTTTACTTTTTAATAAGATAGCTGATGTATTTGGCAGATTCTTAGATTATAAACTAAACTAAAATAAATCTGAAGTAATGGTCTGGAATAGCGAATATTCTTTATGTTACACGGTTAAACACATAAGATATATAAGTATTCAGGTCACAAGGCAACTGAGTACTATACTCTCACAGATTCTGATTTAGGGTTTGGCAGAAGGGTTACCCTGTCCCAAATGTGACAGCTATTCTGATCAGCATATTGCAAATACATTTTAACCTGTGGCATTTTCAATTAGGTGGATTGGCTATATATCCCATTTGTGAACAAGTGTTGGACTTGACCCTCTCTGCAGGGCCATGCTCAAACTTTGTCTTCATTCTCCTGTTTTTCGGAAGCCGTTTTGTTTCCTTTCAGGTCAGTATGCACGTTACCGTGCTGACCAGTGCTAAAGTTCTTGTGCTCTCTCCTTTAAACATGGTAGAGTTGGGTAACACCCAATGGGCACATTTAATTTACTTTTAAGTCCCTAGTAAAGTAGTACTACTTGTACCCAGGGCCTGTGAAATTAAATGTCACTAGTGGGCCTGCAGCACTCATTGCGCCACTCATTTAAGTAGCCCTTTAAGCATGTCTCTGGCCGGCCATTGCACCCTATGTGTGTAGTTTTAAACTGCCATTTCGACTTGGCAAAATAAACCTTTTGCCAGGCCTAAACTTTCCTTTTTAATGAAATGATTCGTACTTGTAAAGCGCACTTATACTCATGAGTGTCTTGGCGCTATACGCATACCGCTGTGGAACCCTTTCTACCTTTTCCCTGTGAAATGCCCACTCCTGGGCACCCCCAAGGTGAAGCCAGGCACCCCAGCGCTGTTGGGGCCGTTGTGGAGATTAAGCAAGCTATTGCCCAGAGTCGCAGAGTGGGACCCATGGTTAGAATAGGCACCGAGGCGAGAATTATCAGGTCCGAGGAAATTGAGCCCGAGACCCGCTGAGGCGGGAATTGAACCCTGGTCCCGGGCCAGACCTCTGCATCAGGGTCTGCCGCTCTAACTATTGAGTCACACTTCTCCACATACTTTTTAATACACCTAGGCCACCCCAAGGGTAGGCCCTAAACGGCTCATAGAGCAAGAAGCAGTGTATTTAAAGAGTTGGAAATGTACTTTTAAGTTTTACATGTCCTGGTAGTAAAAAACTCTTAAATTAGCTTTTCACTACTGCAAGGCCTGCCTCTCCCATAGGGTAACATTGGAGTTACCTTATTACATTTAATAACCTGTTACTTCCAATTGGGAGCAGGTAGACAGATCAAGTTTGGTGTCTAAAGAATTGTAATTAAAAGCCCTCGTTAATGATAAAGTCCGATTTTTAGTCACAATTCTGAAAATGCCACTTTTAGAAAGATGGCATTTTCTTGCCCTAAACATTTGGGGCCTGTTCCTGAGTCACGTGACTTGGTGTAACAGCTTGCAGTTGGTCTTTGTGTATTGCTCTCAGACAGTGAGACAAAGAGAAGCTAGGTGTTGGCAGGATGGGCCATGCTGAGTTAAAGGTCACAAAGGGTTTATCACTAGTCTTTTGTAACCCCAGACACGCAGGACAGGGAGGAAGGAGATGTCGGACATCTCAGGGAAGTTAAAACCTCTAAAAGCTTCTCCCACTTCAAAAATAGCACCAGGTATTATTATTGGACCTCAGACATCAACTCTTTAGTACATTTCCGGACCTTTGGACTCCACAAGGAAGAAAACCTGCTTTGCTACTGAAAGGACTGCCACTCTGCTGGACTGCTGCCCTCTGACCTGGGTGAGAGGGACTGGACCTGCAACTCTAAATCCAGGACCCCAGAATGACTCCAAGGGCTAGTTGGCTGGCCTCCTGACTAGAAGCCTCAGGGACAGGAAAGGCTTCCAACAACCCTGACTCAGCACCTGGACCCAACCATCTGTGAGTCCTGCTCGCCCATCTATAGATTCAGCAGAACTGCTGTATCTCCTCTGCGTCCTGGCACATTTACTGCACAACCGCCACATCACCTTTGCTGCTTGACACATCACCCTTGGTACCAATGCATTGCCTCTGCTGCACAAACTTCCCCAATGCAAGGACTTTGCATTGCCCATCGCAGCCCATCGGAACAGCTGCTGCGCGGCACATCTCCAAGCAAGAATATTGCCTAGCCCAACGCAGCCCAGTGGAATCGCCGCTGGGCAACGCATCTACATGCAAGGACATTGCAGCTCCCTGTAACCATCCCTGTGTGATGCATCTCCTGGCCCGGACCTCGCATCGCCCCTGCTGCGCGACCCATCCTAAATGCAGGATTCCCTATCTCTTCACAACTCGGATTAAGGTACTGTGTTCAGCGGCCTCACTGGGTCCCTGTAGCTGGCCTGAGCTCCATCGCGGTCAGTCTGAACTTGTGGCTCTGTCCCTTCCAGCCCGACCAGATAATCACAGTTGGCAGTTGGTGCCATTTGGTGCTATTTTCACCTAAATCTTTAAAATTCCATATCTACAGTTCTACTGCTTGGATTTTTGTTGTTCTGGCCATGTTGTATTTATTCAAATGTACTCTATTTTCCTCATTTTGTGTGAAGTGTTGCACAAATACTTTACACATTACCTCTAGGTTAAGCCTGACTACTCTGTGCCTAGCTACCAGAGGGTTGAGGGCAGGTTAACTTGGGGTTTGCTTGTGACTTTAGACCTGATAAGGATTGTGGTAGCTGCTTCAGTAGGTTTTCACCCCCTCAAACAGTCACCAATTTCTTAAACTGAGTAACCCTTCTGCTAAACTATAAATCTGGCCTACAATCTCAAGAAAACAGCAACAAATTGGAACATTTTGGAGTGATGTTATACAAGTGGCTAGCAACCTAAGAGCTGCTAGCCTCTTGTCTAACATCACCCCGAATTGTTCCAAATTTCAACTGTCTTCTTATAGGCCAGGCGCAACAGAATGCGGAGGAGAAGCATTGCGCTAACCCATTAGGCCACATTTCTAAACAATGTGAGGAGGGGTAAATCCTGATGAGAAAGGTTATGCATGTTAAGCATCACACTGGATGCAAACTAAGATTCAAATATGTTTAATTATCCACATGGACTGTGACACAGAAGCATGAAGAGTCGAAAGAGTGCAGCCGTCTCCTGGAATGCTCTACAAATTCTCCAAGTGGAAAGACCAATGGTGTGGCTAAATAGTACAGCCTGTCTTGAGATATTATTGATTGGGACATTGCATCACCTGTTAATGTTTGGAGTAAATGCTTGCCATCACTGTAGACAAACAAATTATTGGCAAATAACATTAGTATAATATTGTCAAAGCTGCACCCTTAAAACAAAACCATGTCTTTAGTGTCCACATGTTATGCTGGTCTCCTGTGATAATAGCAAATTTAATAACTACATTATGCCTAAAATGTCAACATCTTATAGGAATTCAGTAAGTGAAACATTTCAGAAATCTTAAATGGACAGTGGTAAGCAAACCCATGACTTGTTTTGTAGATTCACTCGGTATTTTATACAGCCAACTAAATGAAAACCTGATTTTGCTGGCTAGGCAGAAGATATGTAGTTATTGGATAAAGACCTTTCCACCTAGTCTTCAAGATTGGGAAAGAGCTGGGAAATTTGTCTACAGGATGGATACGGCTGCAAAAAAATAAAACGTGGTTCTGGATGGCTATACATTTCCTCTTCTTCAAGTCCAATGACAATGACCTAAATTTTAAAGATCCCAAAGGTATTTTACCTAAAGAGGCCTCTGCAAACGTGGGCCCGGCCGCGTCTTGACTAATCAGTGAATTTCCCAATTGAAGTCCTCGAGAGGGACATAGAGGGACATATGATTTTTTATTAATATATAAAAGAAAGACAACTCCCCCTCAGTACCCATCCACAGACATTAAAAAAGGTCCTTTAGGTAGCAAAAATGGTAGAACATGCCACAGAATGTGAGGTGAAAATCAAGAAGAAAAATGAAAGAAGGATGTGAATGTTTCTATCAAGAGAGGTGAAACCACCGGAGGAGAGCAAATCAAGTTCAAAGGGCAGAGTTACAGATGCAGGACTGTGGGACATATGGCTTTTTGAGGTATGAATGTCAAGTAGATCCACATGCAGTGCATTGATTTTATAGCACTATCCAATATTAGTGGAGGAGAGATATGACGTGTGGGTAAATGCAAATAATTGTTTAAGCACGTTTTGTCTCACCTGGGCCTATTTCCTTGCATGAGTATCTATGCAGAATTGACGATAACCATGTGGCTGTCATGAAAATGTCTTATAGTGTGACATTGCTTACATAAGCTACTGCAGCCACTTTATTTGCTTGCGGAGTGTGCATTTGGCATGCTTGTAAGCCTGTGACCACTAATGAACAGCATAACTGAACAGTTTTGAATATATAGTCACCAACTAAATTTGAAAATTAATATTGCTGAAATTAAAGATCCGTAATTCATTGAGGTAGTGAATTACTAAAAAATGTAGCGTGCCTCACCGTGTATTGACTTCCATGGGTTTCTGCTTTTTACTATGGAAGTCAGATATTAAGATTCAGGATGAGGGATAGGACGCCTAAATGTACGATCTGGTTGATCTACAGATATAGGATTTGAAATCTAAATCGAGTGATACATGGTTTATGTAGATTAAACATTAATGGAAGTGTATATAAATAAAAAATAAAAAAGGTGCATGATATATATTTAAACATCTATATTAAACATAAAAAGATGAGATATGTCTTTTACACTTTATATGTCTGCTATTCCAGAGTCTTTGATATTTATAGAAACTTTATGAATACTGGATTTGAAATTGTACGACACACGTTGAAGGTATGGGGCTTATTATTATCATAACAATATTTCTATGGAGCCTCCTTTTTGAATATATTCTATCACTATTCTTGTTTTTTAACAAAACATGCTTACTGTTTAACTTGGTGATCATGCTCGTACAAATACGTTTGCAGATAAATATTGTATCTTGGTTGTATAATAATTAGATTTTTGGATGTTTAATGAATTTGCTTATAGGCTGTGTTTTGAAGGTAGTAATCATGTACATGTTTTTGTAAGAATGAAAGTCTGTAGTAATGTTTGTTTCATTGTATGCATTGTCATTGATGGGTTCAGGCTAATTTTTTAAAACTATATATGTATGTATTTTTTAATAGCCCTGAAGAAGTCTCTTGGGAGATGAAACGCGCTGGCTATGATAATTTATTTATGGAACATTAAAGAAAAAATCCTTTTATGAAAAATAAAGAGAAACTTCGCCAAGAAATATACCTCCTGGATCTAGACGTTTCTTTATGCGCCAATTGTTTTTGAACTTTGAAGTGACACGCTTATATCATCTTATAGGGTTTGTACAATGCAAAGGGCATTTGGTAATCACCAACTCCAAATTAGAGCGTTTGCCACCATACTAGAGCTGGCCCTACAACTTTTTCTAAGTACCTGAACTTATGGTTCCTGAATATTTAGTACTTGAAACTTACTCTGGGAAGAGAGGTGACTGCAATGAGGAAGGCTCGTTTGAATGTGAGGTGATCTGGAGCAGCCTTTTGCACTGGTTTAAAGAGTTGTCTCATTAGTCTTGTAAGAATCTTTGTCCTTTCTGAGAACCTTTTCATTAATGGTTTTCTGAAAAGGTTTTCCACTCCTCTCATCTAAAAGATGCCACTATCACAGCTAAATGTAATCTTAGGGAGGCATATAACAACTTGGATTTTAGAAAATCCATTAGAGGAGCTCTTCGTTTTTTATATTTTCTTGTATGTTTTCGTTACTGCACCCCATAATCAACGACTTCCTCTTTGCAGCATAGCATTTGTGAGTGGCTGGTTTAATTGCCTCCATGCCTTCTTTCATCAGGTGTAAATGTTCAAATCTAATTTCTCAGGAGCCCTGTCACTAGGTTGAGTCTGGTGGGATGTGGCTTACATATCGTTTCCTGTTGCAATGTCAGTAGGCCTATTCTGTTTGGGATTTTTATTATCTCTTCTTTTGTTATTTTCGGTAGATGCAAGTACAATGTTTGGCAGGCACACTGATTTGCGATAAGGATCAGTGTCTTATGTGTTTGTCTGCATTTGTTGACCACTCATGGTATGGGTGATAGCGGTGGTAAGGTATGCACATTTTCAGTATCAATTTATCGATTGGGCATCCCCTTGGACTGGGAACGTGGATACCTGTAATTGAAGTCTGGGCATTTGGCATCTTTAGGTCTGGTGATCCCCATGCATTGAGGATTAGGTCTTCTACCTCCCGAATTAATACCAATCCCTGGGATTCTTCCTCCTGTCTGCTCAGCTTGTCCGTGTCTATGTGTTGCTCTCCACTAATAGAAGTAGTTAGAGTCAGACCCCATTCCACCAGCAACCTTTCCAAAGGCTACCAGCTTCATGGAGCCAACAGCTTAATTCTCAAATACTGCAAAATGCCAAAATAAATATGCCACCACTAAACCTATGTTTTTGCTGTTTGTCCATATTCCTATTTATTGAGCTAGCTTTGAGAGTGGATAGGATTTTGTCCCCACTTAGTTATTGAGGTAAAACATTGCAGTGGAGTTTTGATTGAAAAGGCTTCACTTTTACTTATGAATCAAAAACTTTTAGAACTATTGTTGCGTCCACTTGCCTCTGATCTTGAGTTTGTCAATGTGTGCACCCCACACCATATATAATGCATTTGTGATGATTGTCCATGAGGGCACCTAGGGCCCCGATGTAGGTAATTCTATTTTACCGATTCATAAATACCGAATTTTACCGATTCGGTATTTAAGAATCGGTAAAATAGAAGGAGGGAGATTTAGGTAAAATCGGTAATTGAATTACCGATTCTGTAAAAATCGGTATTTACTGAATCAGTAAATACCGATTCGGTAATGCCCATTGATTCCTATGGGCATTGAAGCCCATAGGAATCAATGGGCATTAACGAATCGGTATTTACCGATTCGGTAAATACCGATTCCAGCAAGGGTGCAGGGGGTGTCACTTTGACACCCTCTAGCACCCCAAATACAGGCATGTGTGCCATGTGGCACACAGACATGCCCTAAGGGCATGTCTGTCTGTCACATGGCATAGGTGTGCATGCACACATGTGCATGCACACCTGGATTCGGTATTTTACCACCCAATTGGATTTGGTGGTAAAATACCGAATCTGAAAGGCCTTTGGGACTCAGAAGAGTCCCACCTACATCTGGAAGTTACCGAATCGGTAAAATTACCGATTCTGTAAAATCAAGGCCACTACATGCCAATTCCTAAATACCGGTCGGTAACGGCCGAAATCGTCCGTTACCGACTGGTATTTTGTCTCCTCCATCTGGCCCCTAGTCTACAAAGTGCCTTTCTTTTGCCATGTTCTCTTGTGACCACTATTACAGCTCCTTTGCATCTTATTTGTTACAACCACTATGTCATCCCAATCCATTGCTGACTTGGACCACCGATGTGTGAGCCACTCCTATGTAGGTATCACATGGAGCCTATTATGAGTGGTATTAAGGGCATGCAGGATGTCCATACCCAGTATTTTCATTACTGTCCTCATTGTCAGAGGCGAACTTGTTCTTCTAATTCCAGAACTCTTTTTTGAGTAATTCCATTTCCTGATTGTTTTCAACTCTGCTCCAAGGAATATTTTTCTCAAGAGAGGATAGGGGAGAATATCTCTTCATGTTGATTGTTAACCCCAATGAGTATAATGTCTATGTGAACTGGTTTGTGTTATTGTGCAAGGATGGAATTAATTCTGCCTTATCAGCCACTCATCGAGGAAAGGGTACACGTGAATCATGTGGTGCTGAGACAACTGTTAAACATTTTGTTAACACCGTTGCACCAATTTTGTTCTAAAGGGTAACACTGAGTTGGTAACGTTTATCCCCATCACAAACATGAGACAAATTGAGCTATTCTTTGTTGATTAGGATGAAGAAATATGCATCTTTGAGATCTATTGTTGCTAGGTATTCTTCTTCCTACACAGGATTTACTTACTGTAGAGTTGTTATTTTGAATCTTACTGTTTTAACATCGGTTTAGAAGCCTTAGATTTAAAATGGGTCTTAGCGTTAAGTTGAGCTCTGGAAAAAACGCAGTAAATGGAGTAAATTTCCATGATGCAACCCTTTTTGCATAAGTCCTATTTTTTTACAACAGTTCCTACTTGTGGTAGATGTAGTGGTTTGCCTCCCAATTCTCTGCAATAACCATGTTTTATTATGTTCAGTATTCACTTGTCTGACAGGATTTTCTGCCAGTCTTGCAGAAAAACACTTATTCTGCCCAAGACAGGAGTCATGTGATCGCAGGCACTCTTGACCCAGTCATTTGTTTTGCCCCTTCCCTCTGGGGCCTGAATTTTCCTCTATCTCTGGAGTGAAAAGTATGCTTATTTTGGCTTGTCTGCTCATCTGAGAAGTAGGCTACTACCTCACTGAATTTGGTAGCCTAGGAAAGAATGGCGATGGAATTGGGTTTGACTCTGGCTACTTCTATTAGTGGTTGTAGCTCCTCTAAAGGGACTCTTTCTTAGTAATTCTCTCATCGCTTAGTCAGAGTCATTAGCCTTTTTAATTTGTTTAAGGAAATCAACCACAACTCTTTCACATAATCATTCCACTTTTAAATGTGTGATGTTGTTTTCCTGTACTTCAGGTCTGAAACCTGATATTTGGTGTCAGGTGTATCTTTTGAGCTTTGTGCCTCTGTATATTTGTATGTTGTCAGTTTTGAGCACATATTTGAAACTACTGTCCCTTCCTGTATGATCTATTTTGCCCTGTTCGTAAATGCTTTAGGGAGATGTTGAATAATCTCCTCGGTTTCCTCCCACTGCTGCTGTCTGTACCTATCTATTGAGAAGTGCATCATAGGTCACAATTGTCTACTGAGTAGCTGCTGATGTCTTTATTTTACTCCATACATTGTCCAGTCTTTTGCTGACCTTCAAGCAGGCACAATATACATCCAAACACATACAGTAGTAGACTCACAACAACCATAACATATCAATACACAGATGCCAAAACAGCTAACACCACAAACCCACACAGCCACCAATTACCAATGTAAAACAGTGTGAGTTCAAGAACTTAGCCTTACAATTACATCCTATAACAATCTTACAAACAAAGTAAATGAAGGATATAAACACATCACATCACAAACCTACTCCGTGAATAACAACCATCACCATCTATAATCAACCATCTTGTATCAACACAGCTACAATTATGCATCAATACAACTAGCATTCAAACAACCACATACAGACCATTGTGTCTGCACACATACACCTTCACCACCACCATTATATGCCAGAATACCAGCAATAATGCATGCACACAGCTGCTATTTTTCTATGCTCAACAGTCATTTCAAAATCCTTACCACAACATCATAAAGCCGGTCACACAAGATGTATCAGGTATTAACAGTAGTGGGAGTTAAGGCTGGGTTGGCACATGAGGTGAGGGTAATACCTTCACTTGGAAATGTATAACATTTTCAGTTTTTAAGGAGAAGTCACTATAAACATGTCAACCTTAATTTCATTATAAGACCGGAGGCTACCATTATGCATATCACTTTTAATGCAGACCCAAGCAGCCTCATACATCATAAAACAAGGGTTCCACAATAGAACATTAGCAAACAGATAAAAGGCATGAGCACATAATAATTAGCCTCTTTTAAATGCGGCTCCAAGCAGATAGGTTCCTCATGTGATTACTCTTACTAATTGTACTCAATGATTGTTTTTATATCTTATTCTGTCATTACCTCCAACTCGCTTTTTCACCCCCCCCCCCTTTTTTATACTGCCCTGGACTCAATTCATACAAAATTGAAGAAACAAAATACATACAGGAGGTCATAAAAATAAAAAAGGGGGTAAAATATAATCCTTCATAGTCCTTACACTATGTCTGACATAGACTCAGATGAGGCTAGCAACCCTGTATCTGATATTGGTAATGAGGCAATTAAGAACCTAATTCACAAAGAAATGAGATCCTGTATGTTCTCAACACTATTCCAGGTTATGGCCTCCAAGAGATCATTCCCCTCTGAAGAAGATGATACCACAGAATATAATCAGATGGACGAGAACGATCTCATTGAAATAAGGATTAAGAAATCTAAAAAGACCAAAAATATTGAGCCTACCACAAAGAGCACTACAGGAGGTCTTGGCACCTCGAAATTTATGGGAGGTCTCCACACCTCGAACATTTCAGGTGTCCTTAGCGGCACGACATTGAAAGGTGTCCTCAGCGGCACAAAGTATATGGGTGTCCACCGCGGCACAAACTATCCACGTGCTCAAAGTGATGATGGCCTCCAATTTGGACATGATGACAACTTTCATGCCGATGAGCATGATGATGATGCCTCTGAATTCCCGGATGAATATATCCTCGACCTAAACGAGAACGAGCAAGATCTTGATTCCCAACTCTTTGAGGATAATTTGCCTTCCTCCTCAAAATACAGTATCTTTGACACCCTGGGAGAGGAGATGTTTTCTCCTCTTAATATCAAACATGCCAGGAGTTCAGAGTGGATCCCCTATGATCACGTTTGCAAATTTATTGCAAAATGGCTAAGAAATCCTCTGGAGAGGGAGACCCGCAATCTTTTAAGAGCTGAATGCTCTAGACCCTCAATCGAGGGGAGGGTTTGCCAGACCCCAAACCTCGACTCTGAACTAATAACATACCTTTTCAAACTGGGTAAGGATCCCAGAAAGGGTTTAGAGAGATCCCTTAAGATCTGCCAAGACCGGGTCCTGGATGTTCTAGGATCTTTAGCTAAGATCATCGATGCTGCCGAAGACAGCTATCTTAATGGCTCTCCACTGAACACCGATATGATTCGAGGTTGGAGCCAAAGGGCCTTAGTTTTGCTGGGCAACGCAAGCGCAGGTCATAACTCCGAGAGGAGAAGAGTAGTCTTAACTAAGATTACACCCAAATTGAGTGACTTAGCTGACAAGGAACCCTCTCTCAACCCTAAGGGTTTGCTTTTCAGTGAAGACCTAATTAAAAGCCTAGGTAAATACGTTTCTACCTTCACAGCATTGGACAAAGCCCATCAGAATATGAAGAGGGTCTTCAATTCCAACAACCTTTTTGGCAGGGCCGGAAGAAGGGGCCAGTCTTCCGGCCGCTTCAACCGCAGGCCCTATTAGAGATCCAGAGGTTACGGTGGAAGAGGATACCAACCTCGTAATCAACCTCAATTCTACCCACCAAGAGGAAGGGGCTTCCGCTCAAGGGGCTTCAGAGCGAGAGGAGCGTCTGGCGACACCAACCCTCAAAGTGAGTACTACAATCCTTTATCCTTCCCCTTCTTCTTCACCAAAGGTGGGAGGCAGACTAAAATTCTTTTCTCAGAACTGGAAACTCATCACTCAAGACCCTTGAGTTTTAAATAACGTTGTCAGATTTGCTATGGATTTCACAGGAACTCCAATTCAAAATTCACTCCCCAGGGAAATTCCCCTCACTTTAGCTCAGGAGAAAATAATAGAGGAGGAGATCTCCTCAATGCTTCAGAAAGGCGCAATTATAGACGTCCCTATGGACTTGCTGAGGTTTATAAGCACACTCTTCCTTGTAGAAAAAAAGGACAAAGGTTGGAGTTCCGTCATAAACCTGAGGGAGCTCAACAAATACCTTGTTTACAGACACTTCAAGATGGAAGGCATCCATCTTCTGAGAGACCTGTTGTTGGAAGGGGACTGGTTGGTCAAATTAGATCTAAAGGATGCCTACTTCACCATTCCAATGGCCGAGGAACATCAACCCTTCTTTCAGTTTATTTGGAAGAACCGTGTTTCAATTCCAAGCTTTTCCCTTCGGCCTGTCCTCAGCCCCTTGGTGTTCCACCAAGGTTATGAGAGCGGTCGCCTCATCTTTAAAAGAAAAGGGTATTCGTCTTATCATATACCTAGATGACATCCTTAACCTGTCTCAAGATCACTCTCAAATTATTCAAGACCTGGAGATTGTTGTAGACCTTTTAGAGAACCTGGGATTTATCATAAACAAGGAGAAATCAATACTATCCCCCTCAAAGACTATGGAATTCTTGGGTTTCACGGTAGACACCACAAATTGCCTTCTTCTTCTCCCATAAGATTTCCAAAATCAGGAAAGAGATAAAAAACACGTCCTAAAACAACAAAATCTATCCTTAAGAGAACTAGCCAGGCTCCTGGGTCTTCTCTCTTCTTCTATTCAAGCTATCTTTCCGGGGCCCCTAAATTATCGAGCCCTTCAAAGAATAATAGCAAGAGCTCTGAGATCAGGCCTCTGGTACGGAGATCGTGTTTGCTTAAACCAGGATGCCATTTTGGAACTGACCTGGAGGTTAGACAATTTGGACGCCTGGAACGGCAGAGCAATCTTTGGTTTGGTGCCAGATTTTGTATTGGAATCAGATGCGAGCCTTCATGGCTGGGGTGCCTGTCTCCTAGATCAGAACACTGGAGGGGTTTGGTCTCAGGAAGAATCTTCCCATCATAAAAATTACCTGGAATTAACCGCAGGTCTTTTTGCCCTAATGAGGTTCAAACACTCTTCAAGGCAGATCAGTTATTCTTCAAAATGGACAACATGTCTGCTGTCGCCTACATAAACCGCTTGGGAGGTACCAAATCGAAAGACCTCTCGAACTTAGCCAAGAAACCTTGGGTGTTCTGCCTGGAACACAAGATCTCCCTGAGAGCGGAATATCTTCCGGGGAAATCCAACCTTTGTGCGGATTGGAACTCAAGGTTCCTCCTATACCACAGTGACTGAAAGCTCAACACCTCTGTATTCGATTCCCTCAACAATTTTTGGGGTCCTTTCCAAATAGATCTCTTTGCGAGCAGACTAACTTTTCAATTGGAGAATTATTACAGCTGGATGCACGAACCAGGTGCTCTAGCGGTAAAAGCATTTCTCCAATCTTGGGAAGGGATGAACGCTTATGCTTTCCCTCCATTTCCCATGATCCAGAGAGTCCTACAGAAAGTGAACATCAACACTCTTCCATTTTCCTGGAAACTCCCCTTTGGCCATCCCAAGCCTGGTTACCAACTACCCTTGAGCTGACTTACAATCTTCCCTTCCTAATTCCTGCCCTTGCGGACCTCCTTACAGACATAGACGGTCAAATTCACCCTCTCGTTCAAACAGGGAATTTCAACCTTCTTGCCTGGAGAGTGTCAGGAGATGCAACGATCTCGCAGGACTTTCGTCGACAGCTTCAACTCCCCTTGGTGAGTCATGGCCCCATGGTACACACTACCGGTACAACAACATTTGGAAAGTCTGGTTTCGTTGGTGCGTGGAAAGGAACCTGGATTCTGTGGAAGCACCTATCGTTGATATAGTTAACTTTCTCGTGGAACATTTTGAAAGGGGCCTTAGTTATAGATCTATCAACTGTTATAGATCAGCTATTTCCGCAGGCCATTCTCTGATCAACAGTAAGACGGTAGGTAACAATCCTATTATTTGTAGAGTTCTTAAATGTATTAGATTAAGGAGACCTCCTAAACCAAGATACCAATCCCTTTGGGATGTCAAATTCATTCTTGATCTTTTCGCTAGCTGGCCTGATAACTCCCTCTTGAACAGAAAGAACATTTCCATTAAACTCACTACATTACTTTGCTTAATATCTTGCCATAGGGTCTCTGATGTTAAAGCTCTTGATATCTCTTATAGATCCTATGACATGTTTGGAGTCAAATTTGAAGTGTATAAAAGAACTAAGACTATGTCTGATTCTATCTTCTACCCACGTTTTGATCTATACAAAAAACTATGTCTTGTAGACTGTATGAAAGAGTATGATTTCAGAATGAATGCTCTTCGCCCCTCTGGTGTGAATCAGTTACTTATCTAATTTGTTAAGCCTCACAAAGGTATTTCCTCTGCCTCTATTGTTAGATGGGTTAAGATTGTTATGAACCTAGCAGGTATCGATCTGAATGTTTTTAAACCACATTCTATCAGGGGTGCACTGGCCAGTAACTCCTTCTGGTCCGGAGGTAAGTTAGATGATATTCTTAAAGCAGCAGATTGGTCTAATTCTAGAACTTTTGCTCAACACTATTGCACACCAATCGCTCATATGTCTGATGTTGTCTTAAACGGCTACCAACATGCATAATGGTAGCCTCCGGTCTTGTAATGAAATTGCGATTCTCCTATTACCACGACTAGAGAATCTGGATTTCGTTAAAGACTCGGACCCTAACATTATCCCTCCCACCTTTTCCCTTGGGTGGTTGTTTATAGATTCAGAACACATTTTGTTATTTCTATTCGTATGTGCTTATGTTTTGCTTATTGCTATGTTTATCATATATGCTTAATTTTTTCTCTTACATGTGCTTCATCACCAATGTTTTATCCTTCTTGGATTATTCATATTTTTTCTCTCCTTTTTTTCAGATAACCTCTCATAACTTCTTGGTTTTGTTCTTCGGACCAGTTCATTCAACGCTCATCTTTCTTCTCTTTGTGATGGCTTAGAGATTTATTATCGAGTCTTCTTAAAGTTTATGGGACTTCTCCTTCCTTTCACCACATTTAAAAGAGGCTAATTGTTATGTGCTCATGCCTTTTATCTGTTTGCTAATGTTCTATTGTGAAACCTTTGTTTTATGATGTATGCGGCTGCTTGGGTCTGCATTAAAAGGGATATGCATAATGTTAGCCTCCAAGTCTTTAATGAAATCCCGATTCTCTAGTCATGGTAATAGGAGAGCCGCAACTCTCTTTGGTCTTTAGCTTTTGGGGTATGTTATGCACATAAATCCACACATTTGAAATGACATCGCATTCAGCCAAATAAACATAACTAATTTCAAAGTTGTTTATGAAAGGATAAATTCTCACCAGGCCAGGTATGCAAAGCAAAAGACGCTAAGTGCCAGCAGCCCCTTCTTCTTACTGGGATACTCATGTGAACACACAAACAGTTCCATGAGGAGCAGAGGAAGTACTGTGGTATGCTGAAAACAAATGTACAGGAAAAGCATGTGTGAGACATAAGGATTAACATGAGGGGGATTTCCTTTTTTTAAAAAACATTTTAAAATGTGGAGATGTCATTTAATGTAATTAGAAGTGTGGAAGAAAAAGAATATGCCTGAGAGAGCAACCTTTTATGCATTCAGTTAAAATGTAAGCCATTAACATAATTTGGTAAAAGCTTCTGTGAAACGAGTTGCTGGGCACGTAGTGGCATATTTTCACTAAAGGCCCTTCTTCAAGAGCATTAGAAATGGTATGCTTCTCCTTGCAACCCTATTCTGAGGTATGAAATTACCTTCATAAAGAACAAGTTACTTAACTTCAGTAATGCTCTGTCTGGTAGAGACTCTTTCTAGCTGCAGATTTCTCACCTTTTGAATATTCACTAGGCCTTAGACTGGATTCGGAAACACTTCAGCAGTACATCTGCTCTCCAGCAGGTGGCTGCCTCCAGCTCTGCACCAACCGCGTTTCTCTCTGGAAATGATGTGCAGAACCTATATAGATGTCACTCCTGTGTACTGAAATCAGTTGCTTTTGAGAGTGTCCCCGCCCCAGACACAAAGCAAATTTAAGTGACCAGTGTACAGATTCCTAGACTTGGAATCTTATTAATGGTTAGGGTACAACTACAGAATGGGGAGGATGGAAGGGTCCGTGAGGAATCTGCGGCTAGATAGAGTCTCTACCAAAACAAGTGTTACCAAAGGTAAGTAACCTGGATTTCTGACAGAGAATTCTAGCCAACAGACACCTCACCTTTTGAATAGATACCCAAGCAGTCCCTACTTGAAGGCGGGTCAGTGACTGTACTCAAACCATGAAGTCTTGCAGGACCGACGGGCAAAATGGCCCTATCGGTGAACATGACTGTCCAGACAATGGTGCATCGGGATCGTATAGAGAGACGCCAACACAGCCGCTTGGCAATTGTCTAGGAGAAGGACATCATGTGCTACAGCAGTGATAGCAACTTTGGCCCTGGTAGAATGAGCACACAGTTCTTATGGAGGGTGCTTTTTAGCTATTGTGTAGCAGATCTTAATGAAGAGCACAATCCAATGAGAGATTGTTCTCTTCTGCACAGCCTCATCTTTCTTCAATCCAGAGAACCCTACAAAGAGCTGATCCACCACCCAGTGTTCTTTGATACGATCTATGTAAAAGCTCAGGGCTCTCGGGAGATCCAAGCAATGGAGTCTCTCCTCATCTTTGGAAGGGTGAAGCAGAGCATGAATCGCCGGCAGGGTGATGGTTTAAACCACGTAGAACGTCATCACAACTTTTGGTAGGAAGGATATTCCCGTCAAAGGAACCAGTTTGTCTGGGTAGGTGGTGGTGTAAAGCGGGTTGACACGGAGAGAATGAAGCTTACTCACCCACTGTGCCGAGTAATCGTGATGAGGAATAGTGTCTTGAGAGTAAGAAGCTGTGGTAAGGGCAGATGTGAAGCGGCTCAAATGTACTGCACATTAGAGAAGTAAAGACCAAGTAGAGGTCCCACTGTGGCACAACAAAGGGAGAAGGAAGAAACAAATGTTGGAAACCTTTCAAAAACTATCTGGCTATTGCAAAACAAATTAAAAAGCCAAAAGGTTACCTTAAACTGAGCCCAGAGCTCGGCCTGGTCGGTCTAGGACCTACAAAATCAACAAAACATCAGATATTTTGGGCTGGGGATGTTTAATCTGGCGTGTATCACACCAAAACCACAAACTTGTCCCAACGACAGGCGTACATCATTTTTGGCGAGGGACATCTGGCTGCCAAGATGAGATCCACCACCTCCGGAGGAAGGTTGAAGGTGATCAGCTGTCGTTGCTCAACCTCCAGGCATGAAGTGGACACTGTCCCAGGTTCAGACCCCAGTGCTGCTGCTACAACTGCAGATCCTCCTGGAGGGGCAGCCTGATCAGAGGACAGATGCTCAGACACAGGGGTGCTGGATACCATACTCTTCATGCCCAATTCGGGGCCACTAGGATGACTTGGGCCCTGTTGGTATTGATCTTCTTGAGAAGACAAAGGGCAGGAGTGATAACAGCGGTAAAGGAGTACAGGAGTCTTTCGTTCCAGTTAAGGTGAAATGTGTCTCAGTGAGAGAGATGTCTTGGACACTTCAACGCACAGAAGTGCTGACATTGCGCGATCTCAGCGTTGGGGAACAGATTGAGCCACAGTTCACCTCATTTGCGGAAGAGACCTTTCAACACATCGGGATGTAATTGCCACTCATGATCTGCGAATAGCCAATAGCTGAGCTCGTTGACCATAGCATTCAGCAATTCTGCCAGGTGGTTCACCACCAGGAACATTCTGTGGTGGTCCAGCCACTTCTACAGGCGCAAGCCTCCTGACACAGGGTCCTTGACCCCACCCTGTTTGTTGGAGTACCACATGGCAGTGGTGTTGTCCATGTGCACCTGTACCAGACTCCCCTTTGATGGATGGAAGGAAAGATTTCAAGGTCAAGAAGATGGTCCTTAGCTCCAGAATGTTAATATGGAGCTGGGACTCCGCCTGAGGCCTCTGAGCTACACCTCTCCCTGGTAGCCACCCCAACCCAGAAGTGACGCATCAGTCACCACTGTCCGCTCTGGTTGAGGTAGGGAGAGAGATCTGCCGCTGACCCAATCATGGTCCAGTAACCACCAATGCAGGTATTTTGCAGTCTCCTCCAAGATCTGGATGTGGTCAGAGAGGCCCACTTGATGTTGGGACTACTGAGACTACAGAGCCCACATTTTCCACCTGGCATGCTCGACTAGCAGGATGCAGGAGGCCATCAATCCCAGCAGCCTCAGAGTCAAACTCACTGAAATCCAGGACAGAAGCTGAAAGATCATGATCAAAGCCTGAATGTTCTGAGCGCTCCTTCCCAGGGGAAAGGCACAAAACTGGAAGTGTATAGGAGGAGTCAGGTGACTTTGGCACACTCCCACTCCGCTGTGGTCCAAGCCCATCTGACTGCTCATACCTGTGCTACCCTTGTCAGAACAAGAGCCTTGGTCTCCTGTTCATGGCCCCTCTGGGGCAGATAGGATCAACCATGTGGCAAGAGGCATCAGCAGAGAGGTCCGAGGTTGTGGTATTGCTAAACTTCTGATGACGGCTCCAATTCGCTTTCTGCTGCACACAAGCATGGACACAAGTACTCTGCACAGTAGATAACTTTGGAGCAAGACTAGGTTAAGATGCCTGCCGATTGGTCATCCTCAGAAACATATTGTTTCAAGAAGGCCACCATTCCAGAACATCTTCCAAGAACAAGGACTCGGCACCCATCTTGGATTATGCTTCCTATATAAAGAAGACTAATTTGCTCTTCTGTGCCTGTTATTGATGCAGTGTTGAGAGCCTGCTGGTTTCAGGTAAGCCTTCATGAAAAAGCGGCGAGAAGGAGCAGCGATCTTTCTGATCTCCCCCGCTTAATGGGACAGGAGTCCGGTGATGCTCCCAACTCATGGGTAGAAGGTGCTTGTTTGTTGGGTTACATTTGATGATATTTGGGAGCTTGAGTGCCGCATAAAGACTGAAGGTTCATTTCAAACGACTACTAGTTGTATTGTGCCTAATAAGGTTGTTGGCCAAATGCATGGACAGTTGTTATAAAAAATAAAGACAATTGGTGAAATCACTCCGAGAGTGATCAACTTGGCCCAAAAAAAAGGGATTGTTTACATGAACATAGGAGTCGATGTGGGAAGTTTTCTCGAGTAAAGTATAACTCAGTATGCTACAAATTGTTAATCCTGCAAAAGAATCCTCTTACTTTTGGTGGTGGCTCATAGACTATCTCTGAGTTTTATTTTTTTGTAACAGAAGTGGTGTGTTGCAATAAGTTGAGTTGCTTTTAACAATTACCCGAATCCTGTTGAAAGACTCCTAGGTGTAATCAAGCTCTGCACAAAAGTGTGTGAATAGATTATATCATAGATTGTCTAGTTTTGTGTTGTTTCTTTACTTACAGGTCTCTTTCCCCGGAGTACTCTTCCTAAATCCCTTACAACAGTCTAGTCACTCAGAGCCTCTGTGGCTTCTGGGAGGTAATGTTCCTGAGGATCCGAGTTCCTGAGAAGCACACTGATAGTGAACCCCAAATGAGACAGGAGATTTGCCGTAGTCCGGAGGTGGTTGACGAATGCCTATGGCTAGCACGCTTTCAACATCCAGTCATCAAAGTCTGGCACCCTGACCTCCAAAGTTGTGTAGCTGTACCAAGCTGCAGAGGGAGCAGTAACATTGGTGTGATTGATGAAGCTGGGTAGATAAGTTGAGGGAGCATGCAGTAGCCCTGCTCTTCTTAATTTAATCTAAAGCATAATCAAATTTGTGCACCATACAAAAGAGTCCCATCGAAAGGCATGCCCGTAAGATAGGACTGGACATCAACTGAGAACCAGATTGATCGCAGCACACATGGCAGTGAATGGTAAAACTGGTGCCAGTGGCTGACCCAGTGGAATTGGTGATGTCCAAGTCACAACAAACATGAACTTGGCAGCACCACAACCATCCTGGATAGCCTGCGGAAGGGCAGGTCGGAGACCTTCAGGGACACCAGGGGGACTTGAGCTATCATGTCCCAAACGGTGTGGGAATAGCATCCCAGAAAAGCAACTGCCATTTACTGATCGGAGAGCCAGACTGGTGGAAGAAATACATTGCTTCCCAAATGTTTCCACACGTATACACTTCCTATCGGTATCTTTTAGAAGCCTCATTAAATGGTAAAAAGGACTCTGAAGAGGTCTGCCCTAGCTGGAGAACGTCTCTCAACCAGTTGGGCTTGATCACCAAGGTAGGGAGCTGGAGGTCAAGGACTTTGGCCGTCATATGCATTAAGTCATAGGTAGCAGAAACCGCTGTGGCTGGTCTGGGGGGGTGAGAAAACTCTAATCTCAGGGGAAGTATTAAGAGCACTAGCCTCTTGCAAGTCCTCATATCAATTGATGTCTATGACACAGGTGCTGACCAATCTCAGCCAGTGTCATAATCCTTGCCCGAGTCCATGCTGAAAAGTGAGTCCATAGTGTGCGGTCTCCCTTGTGGAAGTGGCAGTTCAAGTGGATGGAGCACACAGTTTCAGTTGAGGCCGGACTAGCGCAGACTCTGAGTCCGACAGTACTTTGGGTGGCTCCTTATCCGGCGTCAATAAATTTGATATTATTGTCGAAGTCCCAGGGACCGCTACATATCAAGGCGTCAGAAGCAGGGTCTGTGACCAGAGCTGGAAGTGTTGTGATGTGCACAGAGGGTCTAACTGGCATGAAGGCAACTCTGCCACATGGAAGCCTTCTCTACTCCTTAGTTCCCCCAAGGCTCACCAAAGGGAGTTAGCAGGGATCCAAAGAGTCAGAACATGGCTGCATTTAACTCTTCAATCTGTTGCGGAGTGGCAGATGGCCCCGGAAACTCTGGTTGTGCCCAAACCAATTGCGCAATCAACTATGAAGTCGGGCGACTCTGGGAGCAAGATAGATAGTCATGCCGGCACACCAACTCAGGCAAATGCAAACTGCGAGATAGGCACAGTCCCGCTTTGATTTATTGTGCTTCTTTTTATTACTACTGGATGATTTGGATCACAATGAGGACAGGCCTCGGTAGCAGCTTTTGCGACCCCTGCAGTGGGGAAGGGACCGAACCTTGGACTTGGGCTGCAACTTAGATCGTTCTCAGTAAGGAGTCTTCTTATGCTTGGCAAAGTCAAGTTTTGCCTTGCATTCCTGGATTGCCTTCAGGTTCATTGACGCACAGTCACTGTGTGCTTTGCAGTCATGATTCGATTCCAGACACCACAGGCAGACCGAATGCGATGTGTCACAGACATTTTTTTTACAAGAGTCCCTTCAGGCCTTAAAGCCTCTTGTAAGACTGTAAGGTAATGGTTACAGAATAAGATTTGGGTGCTGTTGGCAAGGAGATACAAGGGGAAATTCAAGGAAGACATGATGTCTGAAAAAGACATGATTTTGAGTAAGGTGAAGAATAAGCGGAGGACAGAGCCTTGAAGCATGCCGATTAGCAGAACACACACTACATACTTCACAGTGTGATCATTTTGCGAGGCTATAGGAAGGCCAGGAGAGTGCCTGCAGTTGGAAAGAGAGTGTCATGAACAATGTGTCAAAGGTAGCAGAGTGCAAGAAGAGTGATGGGCAGTCAGGTGGCTATGGTGGGCACTGGTGATGAAGTTAGAGATGAGGGCATGGGCATTCTCAGTTCAGAGTCTTCAGCAGACGCCCATATAGAGGTAATCCAGATTTTTTTTTAAAACACAACGCTTACTGATTTTCGTGAAACATATAATTAGTAGTTACTAGGCACAGAATTAGTACAGCAGTGTGAAGGAGCATTCCTTCTCCAGTAGTGTACGGTGAAGGCCCCTTAGAAGCTAAGCATCACTTTCCGGAGTAGCATAACAGTGTTACCTCTGTACACAGATTGTGCAACTAAAGGTCTGATTATGTCGCTGCCGGCATCACACGCAGGGTGACAATTTGGCAGAAGCAGGTGGCAGCTTAGCAGAGCTTTCCCATGCCATGCAGTACACCCTCTTATCTTATCAAGGCAGGTTGAGGTTTGAGGTGAAGGAGGAGGGCATGAAGTGCTTGCATCTAAGGAAGAAGGCAAAATCTCACTAGGAGGTTGCAAGTGGTACAGAATGTGGCTGCTAGACTTTTGTTAAAGATCCCCAACCGCATCTCTGTTAGGGAAGCACTTAAACAGCTCCACTGGCTACCTATTGAGGCTAGAGTAAAGTTTAAAACTATTTGCTTAGCTACAAAAGCTATTAACAACTCTGTGCATGAAAAACTGAGGAACCTGATATCCAGGTACATTCCTTCCAGGCATCTCAGATCCGCACACCAATAGCTCCTTAAGACTACCAGAGTTAAAAGAGCCAGATGAGGAGGCAGATCTTTTGCCCAACTGATACCTAAGCTGTGGAATGCCCTCCCACTGGAAATTCGAGCTGCCCCAAATGAATTAGCTTTCAGAAAAAATCTAAAAACCTGCATCTTCCCACAATAATTAGGCGTTGGCTCAGCGCGTCTCTTTCAGAATTCTTTTAGCGCTGGGAAGCCCTTGGGCAGCCAAGTGCTCTATAAATTCAATAAATAAATACACCTCTTCAGGGAAGTCATTTCTGGGACAGGATCCCAGTGGCTGCTGCCTGGGGGTGGAGAGGGCTCTCATCTTATATTTACCAAACATACCTGAATTGCCATCAACTGGCAGATGCACCTAGAAAGTTAGGGAGGTACTGCTTTGGTACCGGTCCTGCCGAGTTGAACTCGGCAGGACGATCCTCGCAAGGCGAGCTGAACTCGGCAGGACGATCATCGCGAGGCGCGCAACGCCTGTTTTTCTTCAGTTAAGATATTCTCCCAATTTATTTGGATACTGCATAACCATGGATGCTCAGTATTACGGTTTATATTACCGTTGAGGACTTCATAAGACTGGTCCGCTTAAGTGGAATTCTCCATTAACCAGGGGATATTACCGACCTGGTTTGGATTCATCGTTCTTCCTCGACATACCTGTGATGCTGGCGCGGCACCAGGATTAGGTTGCCCCATTTTGTCTTGAAGAAGACTCGCAGCAGAGGTTTAAGTCACCCTTTATGCACCAGGTGAGTCGAAACGATGACGCTCTCCACCCACACGAGGCCTGTACTGCATTTCTCCCCCATCTTCTGAAGTTGCATTGATGCATTTAAAATTGTATAATATGATATAAGTATTTTAGCAAGGACAGCTTTCTCTATACTGATCTTTCCGTGCAGTTTTTTTGTAATTATTGAAATAGTGTGTAATTTTCAACCAGTGACTTCTAAGTTCAAGTTCCAAAATTTATATAGCGCACTACTCACCCAGAGGGTCTCAAGGCGCTTGAGGGAGGGGGGTGCTTTACTTATCGAATATCCAAGTTTTTAGTTGCTTTCTGAAGGAGAGGTGGTTCTGTGTGAGGCGGAGGTGGGTGGGGAGAGAATTCCAGGTTTTGGCCGCTAGGTAGGAGAAGGATCTTCCCCCCATGGTGGATTAATGGATGCGCGGAATTGCGGCGAGGGCTTGATTGGACGATCGTAGTTGGCGGGAGGGGGTGTAGAAGGATAGTCGCTTCTACCTATCCCTATCCATCACGAGCATACTCTTCCCTCATTTCCCCTTCATGCAACCTTGTATTTCTGTAAATGCATAAATTATGATTTATTTCAAGTATATGAAATAAATATACCATAATTACTTTTGGCGCTATTCCTTGTTTTACATTTACTGTATGGTCTAAAAACCGCTTATCTTGCTACTTTGGAACGTAGTTGTCTTTCTACATGGTATTAATTACTAGTGTTGACTGTGATAGCAACACACACTAGATAGATTGTAATTCAATTCTCCTTTAAGCAGTCACGGACCAATGTTTTAATTCCCGAATTGTACCCAGGTCTGGTGATGATTATTGGGTTACCCCATTATTCTGTAATGGCTGTTTTATGTTTAAACCTATAATAACGGATAAAACTCCACCGAAAGGAAAATATCCCTAACAAGTGTTAACATATAATCACTAAAAAAAATACCTTCACAACCACAAACTAAATGCCATGCAAAGAAAGGAAAGGTGAGTGAAAGTCAATTTTATTTCTTACTTAAGAGTCCAATACAAAGTAACGTTGTTAAACAAGGTAGCAGTAATAAAGACTGTGCTAACATTATTCTGCTTGAGTTTTGTTGTTTGTGGATGTCACTAAAATATTGTTTCTTCTTCCTTTGGCTTTTTTCAGTTTTGTGGTCTTAGGTCTACAGATACACGGTTTAGAAGCATGTTTTAGTTCTTATTTAATTATTTTATAAAATGTAGCGAATCAGGAAATATCAAAACTATAATTGATATTTTGGCTACATTTGATTCTTTCACTGTTAGGTAAAATGGCTGATTTCATAAGAATCTTTCCCAGTATGTACCATCACATTTACCCACATTCAATGGTTGAAACCCTTTGATACATCGGCCCCCTTTTCTAGCGAGGCAGTATTGATAGTAGGTGAATTGCCAAACACCCAAGGCTTTAAACATTTAATGCAAAGTGTAGTTACAGATATAGTTGAAAAGAGTGCGGTCACCAAGCATCTGGGATGGTGGCGAAAACATATCACCAGATGTTTGGAAAATATTGAATGCAGTGTCACTTGGAATGCTGCCGCAAAAACATCTTACCAAGTTCAACAGATTGGAGTGATATTGTTTGTATTTGCCGTAAGCCAGCTACGTATATGAAAAGGTTGTGTGCTGACCTGTCAAAATCGATACCTGAGCTGCATTGCTTCCCTGTAAGAGAGCCTTGCAACTATTTAGATGGTATGCTGAAAGCATCTTTATAATCCTCAGAGGTAATGAACAATACTATTGACTTTGCAGTTCTTTCTGGTGCACTGTTTCATTATGTGTGGGAACTAAAACGCAAATATTTCTCATTTTGCGCTCTGTGTGGCATCAAAGAAAATCATCCCAACTATGTCAATTAGCCGGTGGTTTTCAGTGACAGAAGCTCTGAATGCTATATCATCCATGTGGCGACCGTTTACTGAATTTTTGCTTAGTGATGATGCCAAAGGCAAGAAATGTGAGGCTCTTTGGTTGCATATTGATAGTGATGTGAACGAAAAAGTACACCCTACTGCATTCTTAGATTTTTACAGGAAAACGTGACTGCTGTAGTGGACATAATAAAAAAACTAGAGTCTGAAAACACCCTTGCCTACCAAGTGTTCAGCGTAATTGGTGTAGATGTGAAACATTTCATTATAAGTAGACTGGGCAACACTTTTTGTCACTTCAGTACTGCAAAATGTTCCATGTTAGAATGCTTTCCACTTGGTAAGCAAAGAAATGTTGAGGAGCAATTCAGGAAATTTTATTTTACTGTGCATGAGAAATGGCTTGCAACGATGCATAGAAATGTCCCTTCACCAACCATTGCATTTGAAGTCAATTAAGCCTCACTGAGGTACTCTGCACAAGTTCTAGATCCCTTCCATAAAGGGGAAATTTCTCTGGACTTTTAAAAGTACTGCTTCAATTTTTAATGCTTCAATATCTGAGGGCATATATACCCAGTTCAAAGCATATGTTGCAGAACCTGCCCCAGAGAATTGCAATCTTCAGGTGCACCATTATTGGCACGGAAAGCTATGTCAGTGGCTAGAATTAGCAAATTGTGTACTGGCTGTTTTTACATTGCCCGTCTCAAGTGCCAATGTTGAGAGGGCCTTTTCACAGATAAACATTTACATGGAATGAAAGAGCAAGCTCATATGACAAAAGACTCACTAACTAAGTATTGTATGATGCACTGCAATAAGTTTGATTTGTAAAAAGTTATTTGGACCTCATATACCTTGTATGCACACTGTCTATACACATGCACTATTCCATAAACACTGGAAAAACATGGTTTCGGTTTTATTTAATGGCGCGAAAATGTGTAACCACCGTTTTTTTAAGGTATTGAAAAAAACCAGCATAATTTGCCAAAAATATAAACTGAAAACAGGGAAACCTAATTATTTGAGAGGAGGAGGGAGCGAATGTCCCTATCGGAAAGGAGATCCTTCATTCTGCTGGACCGCGAATAGGTGCTGAGGTAGGGTATTGTTTGTCATTTCAGGCGGAGGAATGCCACGACAGTTGAGATCTCGTTGTCTGTGGGGTGTGATTTAGGTCCAGTGTGGCAATTAGTATCTACGGTATGTTTGAGTCTATTCCTCTCAGGCATGCATTTGTCCAGGAAAGATTGTCACATACTTAAGGGAGGGATGGTAAATACTAAAGAGGAGAGGCCACTGAGCAGGCATTATGAATGAAAGAGGTAGAGTGAGGAAAGGGCTTTTTGTAGGGTGAAAATGTCCTCAGGTGTAATATGGGGCGACAGCTGAATGAAGAATGCGGACCCTGTAGAGTTCTCATGTATCTTAGTTTCTGTTCTGGGAGCAAGCTGGAAAATGGGGCTCATTCCTAATTCGAAGGTCACAGATTTGCAATCCCCTCTCCATATTTATCGATAGCGAGCGCAATTGCATCACACTCTCCCAATATTAGAAGTGAGCACATGGGCCAGATTACTCCTACAGTGGCCTCTGTTTGCAGTTCTCAACCAGCAATAGAGGCTCAAGGCTGCCAAATCTGCCTGTTCAGTGGGACTGATGTATGACGTTACAACGCATGCTTTTACATCGCATGCCTTTACAACGCGGTTTTTACATCGCATACCATTACAACGCATAGCGCTTTTGGGTGTTGGATAGTGAATAGTTTAATTTACTATTCCAACTCCAGTCCCCGTGGACACTAGGGAAGGTTATTGGATAGTAAATTAACCTATTCCCTATCCTAGAGCGCCCCCCAGCGCAATGCGTTGTAATGGTTTGCGTTGTAATGACCGCGTTGTAATGGTAGTGCGTTGTAAAAGTTTCGTTGTAAGTGATGTTTCCCCAGTGGGACTGTAAGGAATGGAGATGGAATCCTGAAAGGTGAAAATTGTGTTGAGAGAAGCCACATCGCACTGTGCAGTGCTCTCAGAATCTTAAAAGTATAAAGTTAGGCAGAGCACAGGGACTTGGCATGTCAACAAGTGAAGTCCCTTCCTGCGGTGGATGAACAACTACAACGCTAAAGTGCTACGGATTAACATGGTGCTCTAACGCTTTGAGCCACAACCATTGCTTGGCTAACATAGGGATTACTGCATCACAGGCTGAAACTTAAAGCCCCCAGAGATCAAAAAGACACAAGCTGAATTAGGAAGTAAATCACAGGAAGTGCACCAAACGCGAAACACCACAAAAGCCAAGGTGGGTTCCACCACACCACACTTACCATGGAATGATTCAGCCACTGAGGAATTATTGTATCCAGGACCTTGGGGTAGACAAGCTCCCGGTCATACGCGTAGAGGCTCCAGAATAATGAAACTACAAACTCAAGTGAGAAATAAATACATGTTAAAGAAATATCAAACCACCAACATCAAGCCTGGCTTGATTCTGCGTACTCTACATACTGCCTCTTCGCAGCTGCGAGATTTCTTTGGCCCAGGAATATGTTTGTTTGGATTTCATAGTACAGATGCTTTTTTCCAGAAATAGATATTTTTTTTAAATCATATGCTGGCAGTTCCAATTTTATTTTGCTGGAAAAAAAATACTTTCCACTTATTTTTTCCTTAGCACATACCATTTTTACGGCACTGGCTGTCTTCTGCAGCCAGCCAAATGTTTCCTAGTAAAACCCACTCACTACATAACAGCCATCTGCAGATAAAAGCAGAAAGAAGGTTGACAAGATAATGCTATGTACTAAACCGGTAATTCTTGGATTCTCAACAATTATACTTTCAAAATATTCAGGTCAATAAAAAAGATGCCTGGCACTAAAAAGTCTTCCTTAAGAAAGGCAGACCTTGTCCTAGCCTGGAGTTTATTCAGCGTGTCAATAAATAAAGTCCGTCTTTTTTTACATAAAACAACTGCCAAATCACGGGGGTAAAAGTATTTGAAGATCAGTTGCCTTCTCCACATCGCCTCAAGCACGGTGTTGTGACGTAACCTTAGGCTTAGGGTGATGTACTCAACGTAAAGTAGCGTAAAGTAACATTACTCAACGTGACCTAACGTTACTGACCTCTGTGCAAAGATCCTTGACTATCACAAAGCCTGTTAACTCCCAAAATATAAAACTTTGGGGCATAGTATCAAGGGGGGCGATAGGAAATTATCGCCGCTTTAGCAGCCGTTTTCGGCCGCTAAGCGGTGATAATTCTATCGCCCTATTAGCAGGCTGTCGCTAACAGCAGTTAGCGACAGCTTTTAGACGATAGCGAGCGGTTTGGTGCCCGCTTTGCTTGTCAGCGATATTTATCGCTAATGACATGCAAAGTGAGCGTACCCAACCTGTTAGCGACTGAAAGCAGTCGCTAACATCGCGATTGCCTATTAGCAACACAGGCTAAGCGCGAATATCTCCAAAAACTAACGCCTGCTCAGACCAGTTCTTAGCCATTATATCCAATGGGAGGTGGATATAATGGCTAAGACCCTGTTAGCGATAATGCATGAATAATGCTGTATTCTCAGCGATATTCACGGATTTTGCCGCTATCGCCGGGAATTTTATCGCTTTTGAGATAAACGTTGCTAATAGCACGTTATCTCAGCGATAAAATCCGGTGATGCGTGGCGATAAAAAAATTGCCGCGAAGCCTACTTAGGGATAAATATCGCTATTTGTTGATAATATGCCCCTTTGAGATTGCAAAGGGATATTTTGTAACGTACGAAACGCCATTACGTGCCAGAAATGTCATTCTGACTCATAAAAGGGGTTTCGAGGCCCAATACGAAACGCAATTAGGAGGTGACATTAAACAGGCATCGCACTGCAATCTGTCAATGTTTTGATCAAATACGGACCCTCAAAGAGGGTGTATTTGATTTTTAAAGGGGAAGATGTCCCCGTTTCTCCTTTAGAAATCACCGTCGGGTAGCCTTGAGAGCGGAAAGTCGTGGTGCAAAGGACCACTGTCTGCTCCCCTCAATGTCTTGCCAACTGGGAAATATATTGTTTTACTAAGCAGCGCGTGTCCCTTTTATGGCTACGGGCTGCGTTTAAAAATGTTCCCCGTTTGGAAAAGCAAATGCAAAGCTGGTGGTCTGTTGTCCCTTTCAGGCCCTTAATACTGCATAAACAGCCACTCACAGGGATGCCAAACTGTGACCTGTCTAATCAACAGATCAGCAAGAGTGCCTAGAGGTCTCTTGCAAGCAAGCACAGAGGACCCCTTGCTGCTTGAACGGTTTTAAAGGATAGCAAGAAGTTGGGTAGTGGTCCCTTTTACCAAAGAGAACCGTCCACTCCTACTTCACCTGCTGTAATAATGATAGCCGCCAGGGCCGGATGGGGAACCCATAGTGGCCCTTGCAATTTTCTCAGACCAGCCCCTGGCGAACTACTGCTTGGTCCTGGGAGGCTGGAAATGCTTGCTTGCTGCTTTTGTTTCTGAGGGCCGATATTGCAGCGCTACTGCAAAACTGGCTCCTGTAGCTGCAAAACTGGCCCCTACCCTTCCAGCCTCCTGAGGAAATGCCCGGTAAGGCCAGTCCGGCCCTGATCGTTGCACCCCAGATGATGGACTCTGAGTTTGTCACTTTACCTGTCTTTGCACTCTTCCTTTTGTCCATGTCCCTCTCCTCATCTAGCCCAGTGGCCCTGCTCCTCAATCAGGGGCCTTCACTGTTCAGACACCTCAAGCCCCCTAGCATAAAAAGTGGTTTAAGCTAAAAATCAAGCACTTCTCTGCACTATATACCATGGTCTGAATTAAGACAACATAGTCCCTGTTCATTGATGCCACAGACATTGTTGAAGAATGGAGATTTAATATTAAGACCAAATTGGATGGGATACACCCATGCAGCGAAATACATTCTCCCTTCAAACACCAGCCTTTAGGCATGATAAAACAGGCGCGATATGTATCGGTTGTTGGATCACAGGTCTGCACTTTGATTGCGCGGTCACCTGGAATATGATAAACACTTTGTTCAATACCTTTATTCCTCCTCTCTTAAACTCTCATTCTCTCCGACTCCCTCTTTCTCCCCTCCCCCTTGCTGTCACTACACATGAATTCGTGCTTAATCAGTTTCAAATATTGCAGGAACCCAACTTTGCTTCCTTGTCCAACCTATTTAATTACAAACTGACAAAATGTTGATAGAGGACTCCCAAACGGATTGGCCTGCTTTCAGACCTTCACGCCCCATCTAGCCAAAACCCCACATGGACAGCCAGTTTTCCTAATTTATATCAATATTCTTCTAATTTAAGAGTGTGAGTACTTCCACTAAAAGAACACCATTTTTTTAACCACACTGATTTATTTTTTAGCCCGGTGACAAATGTGAGCTTACCAGGCACAAATCAAATTGTGCATTCTAGGCTTGTCTGAAGGCTGCCAGCGCCCACAAACTACTGTTATACAGCCTCTCTGTACTTATGATTCTCAAAGCTAGATTGATCATTCATGATTTATGTTTTGCGCTCACTCCTCAGAGGTCTTCTTCTGGCGCTGGTCTTGACATGTTAGTTAGTAGATGTACCTCTTTAATCCCTTTCTGAAAACAAAAAAAAATTGGCGAATTCCATGAATGTTGTGGGAGGGAATTCCAGAAACTTGTTCTGCACAGAAAAAGCTCTTCCTCACTTGAATTTTAAATTAACTTTTGGAATACAAAGAACATTTTAAACTTAGCTTTCTAAAATTCCTGCAGATTGATGTTAATGGGACACTCATTTAGCCAGATATTGCAGCAACATATTGTGAGTGAACTTGTCATTCGAAAACCTCATAATAGGACAGATGCAGAAAGCTTTTTATCGTCACAAACTCTCCGTTCCCAAACTCTCAGATTCTCTAAATCAGAGGGTTTGCAATTAGTAAAACATTTTAATAACCTACTCAACACATCTTACAAGTCAATAAAGTTTTACCAACCACTAAAGTGGGTTTAGAAATGAGTACCGACTAGCAATTGAGAAGGGGCATGCTTTGGGTGTTTCTTACAAAGTGTGCATTTGTACTATATGTACCAACCCGTTTCAAACCAAATTCCAGTTGCAAACCATTGACCAGTTATTGACTTCCAAGATAGGGTAGTAACTAATTTACAAAGAGGAAGGAGTCCCCCTACAACCACTTCCCCTTCAAGAATCATAATGACTACTTCGAAGGGAGTGCACAGTGGTCCACAGGAAGTTTTTCAAACTCTAAAAAACTTTCTTTTTAAACAATCTCATTTTAATTAAGAACCCAAGCTGCTTAAAAATACCCCCCAAAAGTTGTTTTGCAATACTTTCTCGGGTCGGTGGCCAGCAGGCCCTTGGTGGCAAATGATCCCTGTGAAGATAGCCAATTGGAGGGAGCGCCAATTGGCGCCCTGCCTAATGAATATTGATTAGGCAGATCAATCTGTGATCCACATAAATTTGGTATTCCGCTAACCGGAATATTAGCATATAGGTAGGTTAGCAAATTTGATTCTGGAAAAAATAAAATTGGGAAGTAAATTATGACGACTTTTTGCAATCAGTATCTTTGTACGTCTGGCCCTTAAACCAGTATCATAGCTTCCAGTAATTTTTACCTTCTGGCCCTTATACCGGCCGTGATCCTTGACTGAGAGCCGCTGAAGGACTTTCTTGGCTTCCGTCACATGATCTCTCTTGCCTAAACTGTCAGAAGGCCTGATTGGTGAGTTCTGTGCTCTCTGTAAGACCGTTACAGTTTTCATCCATCCTATAACCATATCCAATCGTTTCTAAATGTAGTGGCCTCTTTGAAGTTGAAGACTTTAGAATGAATTTACTCATCCTCAGTCATTATCAAAAATACGCGTATCACTCTACTTTCACGTCAAGTCTACTGGAGCTCTTCTAAAAAGTCACTCAATATTTGTGAGATGATGACAACAAAATTGCCTTTGTAGCGTGGGAAAACGGAGTCTGGTTGGATCCGGTCAGCGTGTGGAACATGTACCCCTGATTGGAACACAAAGGACACTCCACCTACCTCTGATGCGAAGATGCAGGAGGAATGATGCAGGGAGGATGAGACTATGTCCGCGTTACTTCCCCTTTAGTTCAGAACTTAACATTTAATTTAATTCAACCACATAAGGCTAGAAAGTTCAAAATATGCATTGACAGCACATAGTTGTTGACCTAAATGAGATTCTGAAACAGCCCCACAGAGGCATACTTGGCAGGCTTTTAAAGTGGGTGCAGAAACACTGGACCATAATTGTGTGTTGATAAGTGTGAGCCAGAGGACTCCTAGTGCTCTTCTGAGGCAGAATTGGCGAGGTCGGCAGCGCATGCACCAATGGACAACAGGCACAGGGAAAAGCTCCCTTGGACCAGTGTTTTGTGCATGGTGTACCTGCTTTAACCTCGGGAAGCTCAGCATGCCTCAGTGGCAACCCTCATCTCAACTTAGAAATAGTAGGGCTGATCTACGCCTTATTTCATACACAATGATTTATATTGTGGGAATTGTGCAGTGCCTAATTTGTGAAAGAATAAGTGACAGGCCCAAAGTTCTTCTCAGAAGCCTGCGGCCGGTGCTACTGAATGCTGGTGTCCCGAATGCCAGGGCAGTGTAGTATTGATTCCACCTTATGCCTCTTTATTCCACCTTCAGACGCTCCATGCCCCCTTCGCTCACTCTTTCAGTTTATTTTTCATACTTCCTTTCTTTGTCAGGGGTCTTCAGTGTTTCTCTTACTTCTTCTTTGTCTCCCAGAGAAAGGGACAGGAACGCACACAATACCTTTCTCTGGGCCAAAGTCTGATGAAGAAAAATGTGTGCAGATACCCAAGAGGTAGTGCAGGGGTGGGGGTGGCACCACCGGCTCAAATTAAGCACTGAACTGATGTTAGCAGTATGCTGTTGAAGGTCTAAATAAGCACCATTTAATGCAAAGCTCCTTTCCAGGTATTGTTTCTTTTTTACCTGGTCTTTCTCCCCCTCTCAATACTCCTATAGGGCCCTCCCTGACTGCCAGACGAATCACGTGACCAAGGCATCTGCCCATTGCCCCCTTCCATCCTCACCTTACTCTCCGTCACAGCCATCCAACTTAACTTCCCCTACCAGGGCATCCTGGTCTAGTGTCCAGATGAAGGGTGGAGATGTTCAAGGAAATGGCACAGCAAGGTCACCATTGGCCCTGGTGCTAGCGAGGAAAATGACCACACTGCTACTGGATGGATAGCAAAATACAACTATAATTCTGGCTCAGCAGGCCATGTTGGTGGTTCACCTACAGACTCAGAAACTGCTACCGTACCTTTGTGTCTTGCTCATCGAAACACTAACTCCGGGAACAGTAACCAGCAAAAACACAAAGATCATGCTGGCACTTAAATAAACTGAAGCCAGAGGAGAGCAGGCTGGGCCCTTCCCACACTCTTGGCCCCGGTTCCACTGCACTGGCTGCAACCCTTATAGCAATGACCCTGACACACACCATTTTCTTTCTTCTGACACTTTCAATATTTCAATAGCTGTGCATTCCTCCTTTACTCCCTTTCCTACAGAATGCTGATGGCAACTGTCACATGATACATGACCCCTGCTAGGTGCTCCAGGGCAAAGGCCAAGGGTTGGATTAGTTTGTTCCAAACACCTTATCACCCATTGGCTGACTCTGTGAGAAACACACAATACTTCAGCCTCTAGACCTCTCAATTGTGTCCAATGAGGAACACCCATCCACAAACTGAATTAGGACAGACACCTGCAGTCACACTCTTAAAGAGCAGGGCTGGACTGGGAACCCTGAGCAGCCCCGGCAATTTTCTTGGGCAAGCCCCTGAGGCAGCACTGCCTGGCCCAAGGAGGCTGGAAACGGTAAACAACCTTTACAACGCAACTTTTACAACTTAGTGCCTTTACAACGTGGTATTTACAACGCAAACCATTACAACGCATTGCGCTGGGGGGCGCTCTAGGATAGGGAATACGTTTAATTTACTCTCCAACACCTTCCCTAGTGTCCACGGGGACTGGAGTTGGAATAGTAAATTAAACTATTCACTATCCAGCACCCCAAAGCGCTATGCGTTGTAAAGGTTTGCGTTGTAAAAACCACGTTGTAAAAGCATGCGATGTAAAAGCATGCGTTGTAATGTCATACATCCGGCTGGAAACGCTTGCTTACTGCTTTTGTTACAGTGGGTCGATATTGTAGCACTGCTGCAAAACCAGTTCCCAGTAACAAAACCATTCCCCTCCGCTGCAAAACCAGGAGCCCCCACCCTTCCAGCCTCCCGAGGAAACACCCGATGCCCCGTACAGCCAGTCGGCCCTATTCAAGAGCAAGTGCTGGATGGAAAACTACACTGCAGAAGGCAACATCTTGCAAAAAAAAGATGTTAGAGGATGCAAGATGAAGTGAACCCTTTGAAATGCAAACAGGGATTGTGTCACTGCCATGGATTACTTCTTTAACGCTTTTTACACTAATTTTTGTGAAACTGATTAGTGTTTTCTGCTGTAAAGGACACGACTCAGTTACACCTGCCGTTGCAGCCTCCTCGAGAAGGCATAATGTTCTGGTGCAAATCCCTATCTACAACTGCTAGTAGATAGGCTTGTTTGTCAATACCCATGGTTGGTTGCAATAGGAATTTCCATGGAAGCCCCCTTGATGCAAGGTAGCGTTTAGCGAATCCTGATTTTAATTAGAAAGTAAATGCCACCTAAACACTTTGGGGGTCATTACGATGGCAGACGGACTTCAGTCCGTCCGCCCTCATAACGTATTTGGGACTGCCGGTCTACAAGGCGGCGGTCCCACAGGCCAACTTATGATGCGACCGCCACGGTGGTGGTCGCATTGGCCACCTTTTACATTGTTATTGTTATTGTTATTGTTATTTTTGATTTATAGCGCGCTCAATCACCTACAGGCCTCTAAGCGCTCGGGAATCGATGGTAAACAACAACCTTGACAGTACAGAGGGCATCGCGGGGGGTGCTGCTGGCTGCGACACCCGCAGCAATGTAAAACAGGGATGTTTTACATATCCCAGTACTACGTGACAGGCACCATGCGGTGTCAGTCACTTGGTTCAGGGATATGTAGGGGAGCAGCATAGGTGCCCCCAACACCCAAAGAAATGGGGATGGGGGCCCGCTACAGGCCCCCAATATCCATTCCGCCAGCCTTTTCATGGCGGGTGAACTGCCATGGAAATGCTGGTGGGGAGGGACATCCTAATCCTTATGGTGGTGCCTGGTAGGCACTGCCCCCAATGCAGGGATTGGGAGGCCCTCTGACGCACCGGCGGGCTCAAGGAGCCTATCGGATGAGTGGCGGTTGGAATTTCCGACCGCCACAGAACTGCCAGCCATCGTAATGTGGCGAGCAGGAAATGGCCTTCTGATGGCGGTGAGACCGCCTCTGACAGCCTGTCGGTGGCGGTCTCGCCGTCATCGTAATGACCCCCTTAGTGCAGTGTTAGCATTACAAGAGTATTATATTGCAAGCCTGACGCAAAGTGTTAGTAATTCTGGAACAGAGCCTCTTTACTCCGCGCGCCACTTCGCTGTCTGTCGGGTGCATATCTCTGCTGCTTTCCTTTCAATGACTCCCCTTCCCAAAAGTGAGCAGAGCCACGCCACCGTTAGACACTCACACATAAAAATACATGCTAACTTTAAAAAAAAAAGCTGCAGCTGGTGTATGGCATAAAGACACCACTCACTCCTCCACATCACTGGTAGCTACACACCTGGAGAAGGTTGTCTTCCTGTAGTGTCTATCCTGTGTGAGCCTGACAGAGCCATAAGCAGGACCCACTGCTCCTTACTGCACTAAACAAGGTCATTCCTCACCACTGGCTTCCCAACCAGTCAAATCTCCTATGACTGTAACACCTCCTACCACCAGGATCAAAAGGTACCCTCAGAGTTTTATCTATACCTGTTCTGGGTTATTCCACCATCATATCCTGCTACCCGCAAGCTCTGGAGTGGGGAACAGAGCTCTAAACCTGATCTTAAAGGTTCCTGCTGAAGTCTCTGAAAGGAGTCAACAAGCTCCAGGAGGTGGGAGACTTTGAAATTATACAACTCCTTTTCAGGTTTCTGTTTATATGTCTTTGAGCCAAGAGGGTACCATTGATACAGACTGGTTATGAGCTATGCAGCCTTCAGGATGTATTAATTATAGCGCCTGTTTCTCTTTATTATCATCCAAAGATTTAACACCTAGGGTGAGTTCCATTAGTGCATCTAGTGGGCAGAGGCTGTGATAGCCACAGCCAACAAAGCATCATGCCCTCTGCTAACTGGACTATTAGATAATGTAGAAAACAGAACACAGTAGCAGCAGACTCATTATGGTAACTGAAGCATTTCTAACTAGGCATTATGGAATTTGCACAAGTGTATACTGTAGCCGATAAGGAAGGTGGCAAAGTATGCTACCCATAGAATCTTAAAAAATTGCAAAGTGTTAGATGGGAATTAAAGATAACTGCATAGTCTGTTAGCAGGAACATATGGAAACCTATTCCATGTGCTAATAAAAGGGGCATTATGTAAGCTTGTTAAGAGCTATTTAGAAAACTAGGGAATTTGGCTAGTGTGCATAGAGGGAGCATTTGGGAAGCTTGCAAAGTAGAGTATACTGACTCTTGCATTATGAATTTCGTACTTTGAGAGTCGTGGCAACATTGGTGTATAGTGCCCCTCTCCGCCTCGGTAGCACCTTGAATCTCATGACTGCTCACCTTGGGACCTGGATTCTATTCCTAGCTTCAGCACTGGACTAGAAATTGTGTGACTGTGGGCTCCTGTGTCTAAAAATGTACATATCTGAAATACACCTGTAACACGTGAAATGTAACGTATTGTGTATCATTTAGATGAGCAGAACCTGCAAATGAAATGCACGATCTAGGATCGTGTCCCAGGACTTTGCTTACATTTCACAAAGTTTTGGCAAAAGATTCCGAGGAAAGTACCATTTGCCACTAAACTGTCAGACATTTTTTGACTGTTCATTATAACCGTATTTAAATCCTAGCAAGATTTTTATAACGGTTACAGACAAAATGGCATTTAAAAAGTCACGTTTGTGGCTACATTTCGCAAGATGTTCTTGGCAGACACCTCCCTTACCCTTTAACAAGTTGTCTTTAAAGCTTTCCAATTTTTAACAATTTACTCATCCAATGTGCTTTAGATTAGGTACTAGATTTTGCCAAAATTCTTCAGCAGGCAAAGACTACAAAAAGTTGTTCCTGTTTGTTGCTGGATGTATGTGCCTTAAACTTTTACCTTTTGTATTGTTTTTGAAATATCTATCTATCTACTTCAATATATGTTGAATAATATAGCAGGGCGATATATTAAGTTTTGATTTAAGTCTCAATCATTTTACCAACACATTTACA
Source organism: Lissotriton helveticus (assembly GCF_964261635.1). Classification (NCBI taxonomy): domain Eukaryota; kingdom Metazoa; phylum Chordata; class Amphibia; order Caudata; family Salamandridae; genus Lissotriton; species Lissotriton helveticus. The sequence continues at coordinate 154,445,507 of NC_136068.1, read as the reverse complement.
GAAGGAAGTTCAGTTGTGGTTTGGATTTTGCTGAGTATCTCGTTTCACATCCAAATTTGCTCACCGCCCCCCAAAGTTTAAGGGGTTCCTGGTCTTACACCTACAAACACCATCTGAATGCGCAACTGAACTAGCTGGGTACTTTAAATGTAACCTTCAATAGTTCTAAATATGCTTTCAGGGGCACAGCTTCATGGGGGGGGGGGGGGGGGGGGGGTGCCTGGAGTGTTACAGCCTCCCTAATGTATTTTTTGTTTAATAGTTGGGTACAGGTACTTTCAGTCAGTTTTGAGAGTCCTCAAAAAAGTCCTCAAAAGTATTGGTTATTTTACAAAATATTGTGTTTTCTTTATTAGTACTCCTGTCCTACCAATCCGCATTCCTCTTCCTTTCCACTGCCCCTTAGGCCTTTCTCATGCACCCTGCGTGTCTTAAAGTGTATTTAAACATTATATTCGTGCCTGATTGGCGGAAAATCTGAAGCCCCCTCCCCCCCCAATCTTAATGACCAAGCTACGGTCCTGTCTGCTTTCTACCGGACTAAGTTTAAATACTTGTGCACATATTTAATGCAAAATAATGGATCGCCATCTCCAAGTTGTATACGGAATAAACCAATATAATCCGGTTTGTTAAAGATTTAGGGGCAGATGTATCAAGATACCCTTTTGCAATTCTCAAATGGAGATTTTTAAGGAATCGCTATTTGAGAATTGCAAAATGGTATGTATGTAGAAATTCGTTATTTTTTAGCGATCTCTAAAAATTCCTTAATTGCGATTAGCAAATTGCTATCGCAATTAAGGAATAATTTCCCATTCATTTCTATGGGCCAGGAGGCCCATAGGAATGAATGTGAAATTATTCTCAATTTGCGATTCGCAATTTGCTAATCGCAAATTGAGAATAATTTCAAGGGTGCCGGGGTGTCTCAAGGACACCCTGCTGCACCCCTGAAATTGACATGTGTGCGCATATGGCGCACATACATGCCCTAAGGACATGTATGAGCGTCACATGGCACCTTTACAAATTGCAAAAAGTGCATTTGTAAAAGAATTCGCAAATTACCACCAACTACAAGTTGGTGGTAATTTGCGATTTCTTAGCCTAAATTCGCAAAACTAAAATGCTTAATACATAGCATTTAAGAAATCGCAATTTGCGATTTCTTAAATGCTTACGCAATATTAAGGAATCGCAAAATTTGCGCTTCCTTAATATTGCGAGGCTCTTTGCATGATACATGCCAATTTCCATTTTTTTTGTCGCAAAAGCTGCTATTTTTTGATTCGCAGCGTTTGAGACAAAAAAAACCTTGATACATCTGCCCCCATGTGTTGGAATCTCTGCACTATTTTCGACATAGATGCACGTATATGATGTTGGCATTAGATTACTTTAAAAAAAAAAGTCATATGATCGGTTCAGAGTCCCTGATTGATGTGAGCAGCACAACACCCGGCATTGGATCTAGACGGTCAAAGGTCATCGCTGTTAAGGTTCAAAGGTCATCGCTGGTAAGGTTTACTTACTGTGCCAACAGGGAAGGCGAGGACGGAGAACATGCAGTCCCGGAGCAACATCAGGCGACGGCCGAAGCCCCTCTTCCGGTCCGGGTGGAGCAGCAGAACAGCGTCGGCGAAGAGACAGAACCCAAAATAGATGGTTTGCAGAACCTGTGTGGAAAAGTGTCACTCTTAATCATTCAAAAATAAATGGACAGGGCACACAGTTTCAATAACAAATTAAAAAAGAGGTTCAGGGCAACCCATTCATTATATTATTTATTTCATGCCCTAGAAATTAAACAACATGATATAATTCAGCTACAGATATTGCAAGAATCCAACATGAAGAACATCTTTTGTTGATAATGTTATGTCATTGAATGTTAGGTTGTTGGCTTTTGTGTAGGAGGCAATTTTGGCGTTGCAGAGCATTTGGGAGTCGGGGTGAATTCCCAGATGGATCGGCTGGTTCCATCGAAGAGTGGAGTCTGATTGCGTTTATGGAGGTGTGCTAACAGGAGTCTGATTCAGTCGATGAAACTGTGCTAACCGGGGTCAGATTTACATTTGGAAAGTTTCCTAACGGGAGTCTGATTCAGTGGATGAAAGTGTGCTAACCGGGGTCGGATTCACATTTGGAAGGTTTCCTAACGGGAGTCTGATTCAGTGGATGAAAGTGTGCTAACCGGGGTCGGATTCACATTTGGAAGGTTTCCTAACGGGAGTCTGATTCAGTGGATGAAGGTGTGCTATCCGGAGTCTGATTCTGTCCATTGAGGTGGTCTAATTGGCGTATGATTTCCCTCACAAAGCTGTACTAAAAAGTGCTAAAAGGAGTCTGATTCGGTCTATGGAGGTGTGCTAAATGGAGTCTGATTCAGCTTATGATGCTGTTCTAACTGGAGTCTGATTCAACTTACGAAGGTTTGCTACCTGGAGTCGTATTCTGTCCATTGAGGTGTGCTAACTGGAGTCTGATTTAGCTTACAAAGGTGTGCTAAATTGAGTCTGCTTCAGTCTGTGAAGGTGGGCTAACTGGAGTCTGCTTCAGTCTGTGAAGGTGTGCTAACTGGAGCCTGATCTAGCTTACAAAGGTGTGCTACCTGGAGTCTGCTTCAGTCTGTGAAGGTGTGCTAACGTGAGACTGATTCACTCTATGAAGGTACTAACTTGAGTCTGATTCACTCCATGAAGGTGTGTTAATTGGAGTCTGATTTAGCTTACAAAGGTGTGCTAACCAGAGTCTGCTTCAGTCTATGAAGGTGTGCTAACTGGAGTCTGCTTCAGTCTATGAAGGTGTGCTAACTGGAGTCTGATACATTCTATGAAGGTGTGCTAACTTGAGACTGGTTCACTCTATGAAGGTACTAACTTGAGTCTGATTCACTCCATGAAGGTGTGTTAATTGGAGTCTGATTTAGCTTACAAAGGTGTGCTAACCAGAGTCTGCTTCAGTCTATGAAGGTGTGCTAACTGGAGTCTGCTTCAGTCTATGAAGGTGTGCTAACTGGAGTCTGATACATTCTATGAAGGTGTGCTAACTTGAGACTGGTTCACTCTATGAAGGTACTAACTTGAGTCTGATTCACTCCATGAAGGTGTGTTAATTGGAGTCTGATTTAGCTTACAAAGGTGTGCTAACCAGAGTCTGCTTCAGTCTATGAAGGTGTGCTAACTGGAGTCTGCTTCAGTCTATGAAGGTGTGCTAACTGGAGTCTGCTTAAGTCTATGAAGGTGTGCTAACAGGAGTCTGATACATTATATGAAGGTGTGCTAACTTGAGACTGGTTCACTCTATGAAGGTGTGTTAATTGGAATCTGATTTAGCTTACAAAGGTGTGCTACCTGGAGTCTGCTTCAGTCTGTGAAGGTGTGCTAACTGGAGCCTGCTTCAGTTTGTGAAGGTGTGCTAACTTGAATCTGCTTCAGTCTGTGAAGGTGTGCTAACTTGAGTCTGATTCACTCTATGAAGATGTGTTAATTGGAGTCTGATTTAGCTTACAAAGGTGTGCTACCTGGAGTCTGCTTCAGTCTGTGAAGGTGTGCTAACTGGAGTCTGCTTCAGTCTGTGAAGGTGTGCTAACTTGAATCTGCTTCAGTCTGTGAAGGTGTGCTAACTGGAGTCTGATTCAGTCGATGAAACTGTGCTAACCGGGGTCAGATTCACATTTGGAAAGTTTCCTAACGGGAGTCTGATTCAGTGGATGAAAGTGTGCTAACCGGGGTCGGATTCACATTTGGAAGGTTTCCTAACGGGAGTCTGATTCAGTGGATGAAGGTGTGCTATCCGGAGTCTGATTCTGTCCATTGAGGTGGTCTAATTGGCGTATGATTTCCCTCACAAAGCTGTACTAAAAAGTGCTAAAAGGAGTCTGATTCGGTCTATGGAGGTGTGCTAAATGGAGTCTGATTCACTCTATGAAGGTGTGCTAACTTGAGACTGGTTCACTCTATGAAGGTGTGTTAATTGGAATCTGATTTAGCTTACAAAGGTGTGCTACCTGGAGTCTGCTTCAGTCTGTGAAGGTGTGCTAACTGGAGCCTGCTTCAGTTTGTGAAGGTGTGCTAACTTGAATCTGCTTCAGTCTGTGAAGGTGTGCTAACTTGAGTCTGATTCACTCTATGAAGATGTGTTAATTGGAGTCTGATTTAGCTTACAAAGGTGTGCTACCTGGAGTCTGCTTCAGTCTGTGAAGGTGTGCTAACTGGAGCCTGCTTCAGTTTGTGAAGGTGTGCTAACTTGAATCTGCTTCAGTCTGTGAAGGTGTGCTAACTGGAGCCTGATTCACTCTATGAAGGTGTGCTAACTTGAGTTTGTTTCAGTCTGTGAAGGTGTGATAACTTTTTTTTTTTTAAAGACCTTTATTGTATAGTCCGTTAATAACACAGCACATAGACTACAACCTCCTTGGGCCGGCTGCATTGAATGTAAGTGACATGCATTGTTAGTGAGATAACACAGCCGTTTTAGCCGACAACCCTGGGGTCTGGCGGCGTATCAGAGTGAAACATGTACGCATCACACTTTGGAAATCTCGAGAAATAGACAGGTCTATGGTTTTTATGTGTTTTTATGCGGTAATGAATCTCCGGTGTCGTATACATGCTATCAGCAGTCCGTGATCGTATGCATTTATGGTTAGCATCCATGGCAACAGTAAACAGTGGAAACGGAAATATGAAAATCATGGATCAGTCGCATGTGATACAACGTTAAAGTAAGCAAGTAGATCAATGGTGTGCTGCATCAAGTCAAAGAAGTAGTCGCGTTTGTTGGCGGTAATAGGGAGAGATCGTCATGGCCGTATCCGGCGTGTCTGTTGTCTGTGCCACCCTCTGACATTAGTGATGCTGCAACGATAGTCTGGGTTAGTAGTTGCAACGTAGGACTGAGTGCAAAGGAATCATTGAGCGTCAGCGGAAATGCCAATATCAACATCACATACGCATGGTGTATAGTGTCGGACCAGCTATAAGGAAGATCTTGTTTTTGAAACTTAGTTAACGTATAAACTAGAACGTGAACTGTATCAGGTGGGAGGTGGGAGGAGAAAGACTATTGAGAGGTGAAGGTGTCCTTTCGCGTGAGAGCAGGGGAGGGGAGTTGCAGCAGTAGGTAGGGTCCGATAATATGGGATCGGGACGAGGCGAGAGAGTAGTGGGGGCGCGAGGAGGGCCATTGCAGGAGCGTGTGTATGGCGTGTGTATGGCGTGACAAGCACGCCAGTCACACGCAGGGCGCGGGATGGGGTCCCGTCTCGTGGGAGGCGGGAGGGTTGAGAAACCGCACGATCGTGTCGGGTGGACAGAGAAGCGTTAGTGACTCGGAGCGTGAGGGGCTACAGGTGTGGTGTGGTGTGACACACGTGTACGGGTCGTGGTTGCACTGCAGTTACGGGAGTCGTGTCATGTGAAGGTGTGATAACTTGAGTCTGCTTCTGTCTGTGAAGGTGTGCTAACTTAAGTCTGATTCCCTCTACGAAGGTGTGCTAACTGGAGTCTGCTTCAGTCTGTGAAGGTGTGCTAACTGGAGTCTGATTTAGCTTACAAAGGTGTGCTACCTGGAGTCTGATTCAGTCTATGAAGTTGTGCTAACTGGAATCTGATTTAGCTTAAAAAGGTGTGCTAACCAGAGTCTGATTCAGTCTGTGAAGGTGTGCTAACCAGAGTCTGATTCAGCTCAGTAAATTGTGCTAAGTGAAGTCTGACTGATTCAGCTCATGAAGTTGTGCTAACTGGAGTCTGATTTAGCTTTAAAAGGGAGTGCTAACCAGAGATTACTAGTATCGGAGGTGGTCGGTGCTATGATGTACAACTTAAGAGGTATATTGTGGTTTTTTGAATGTACACAAAGGGTTCTGTTGTGTGATGTTCTTGGCGTGTCCTGGTTTTGTACATGACAAAGAGGCCATGGATATTAAACAGAGCAACAAGGTGCAAATTACTGGAAGTGCGGCTTCTTTGCTGCCAGGATAGTAAGGTTTATGCTACTACTGTTGTTCACAACACCAATTTCTAAAATAGATCATGGGAGGTCCATGTGTGCGGTGCCCCATGATGCACAATCGGCTATGGATGTTAGGAGAGGGTTTACAGTGCTGAGGCCTGGAACCTATCAAAATCCATTATGAGAAGTTAATCACCAAAAGTTTGCATAAACTGAAGGTTTTTGTCTGCCCAACAACGAAGAAAAGTACCCTTATTAAAATATACCTCCTCTGTGTGAGAAATTTCAATTGCAACCCACTGTCAGATGTCTTTACTCAATCTGACTTGTTGTTCTTTACAATTTTCTCCCAAGTCATACTATATGATAGCTAAAAGCTTTCCACTTTGGAAGTCAACTGTAAACAATAAGTACTGTGACAACAGTAAATGATTACGGGTTAGTATACTTAGTCACAGTGAGCCCAAGTGCTGAACGTAAAGTTATGTACAGATACATTCTCCTTTGAAACTAGAACAGAAAAGGTGCTTGGGAAAGGGGCACTTGTGCAGACATACATTTGGGATTAATTACAAATGGAACACCTTTTCTGAAAATACAATGTACGGAAAAGTAGGTAAATGAAGCATTTCTGCTGCAATAATATTTTTAAATGAAAGTTGTTTGGCATTTGATACTCAAAGTGAAGATAGTTGGGGTACAATCGTAGGAGGAAATGCATTTGCACCTTTTGAAGCAGTTTTACACTTGTACTGACAATCAAGAAGCAGATGTTACAAGCTATGAAGTTTGCAATACCATATTTAAGCTGAATACGAAAATGAATTTCAAGACATTGCACCTTGTTAAAAAGTAATTCAACATTGGTATTAAATGGTTTAATCAACCAGGCACTGAATGAAAATGTAATTAAAATATCATGGACGAAAAAGGGGAGGAAAAAACAGATATGCATGCATATTTCTCCCAACCATGCTCTGCAAAAGGAAGACTAAATGAGCCTTGTAATTGCTCAAGTGCGGAAAAGGCATGGATCAAATTATAGATTGTACAATCGGCACTTGTAGTGTTTCAAAACTTGTCTTAGTTGTCAGTATTTTATTGATTGCTAAAAGAAAGCAAAATTCAGAATTGTTTTGACTTCAAAATGGGCAGTACTGAATGAAGCATTACTGAAGGATGACATTTAAATTGTTAGATGCCTTTTCTGAAAATAAAGCTTTGGGTGATCCAGCTGTAAAACGGTCATCCCTAAACTCGTTTTTTGGCATATATGAAGTTTATTGTCCAGGGACATTCCATCATGCATAGCTCAGCGCATTGTTACTTTTGTAAGCTCCTGTTGCATCAATAAATTGTTGAATTCTGCCATTCTGGATTTCCTTATCCCAATATAACCATCTGGAGTGTGTCCAATTTCAGTTTTTCATAGGACCAATTTTATTTGCAGCTTCATATTTTATACGACACTGGTGTCTTTTAAGAAGGGTAACTACCACCTTCAGCTGTATACTGGTAGTTGAGACACTAAACTGTTATAATGCTTATTTGTAGGTAATGTACAAAAATGCTGCTTTAATACCAATGTTTGGATGAAGGCTGGTAGTTTTTCAGAATTGTTGAAATAGTCTATTTCAAAATACAATATTGCATTTGGTCTACAAGATAGACCCGTGCTGCAGAAACTTGAGCAAGCTGTCTTCTGGCTATCTGAAACGTGTATCCAGACTGTCAGTTAAATCGCGGTACTAACCTTGCCCATTTAAAAATTAAAGAATTCTATACAAAAGAACAAATGGGAGATGGTATTGGTTGGAATAACTGACTTGGCTGTCTTGTGATAATTCAAATGTGTTCTGTGCCATAGTAATAAAAATGAACTTGAACTGTTACGTTACTGTTCTAAGATGGATTTTAACTGATCGGTAAGGATTGTCTTTTTCCATTGGCACTCGTTTAGGGACATTCTAGTATTTGCTTTATTGTTTGGGCCTTGTGGATTATGTACAGATTTAAGCAAATTCTTGTTGTTAATTTGTCTTTCCCTGCACTTTTTGTTACATCTGGGATACAGTCTGACTCATCTGATTTAATATGCATTTCAAAAAATGCCATAAACTATTAAAACACCTTGTTTACAGACAGATGAAATAAATTTATTCCAACCAAATATAAAAAAAAAAAAAAAAAAAAAATATATATATATACCTCCTCTAACAGCCAGATTCATGAAGCACAAATCGGCTCGCAACAATATTGGGCCGCTATTTACCACGAAGTCTGACTTCGTGGTAAATTGCGAAAACTTAGAAAAATGCACTTTAGTGCATTTTTCTAAGTTGGATGTTACACACACACATGTCCTTTGGACATGTGTGTGCGCAACACCAGTGTAAATCACCTTTCCAGGGGTGCTACAGGGTGTCCGTTGGACACTCTGGCACCCTTGAAATTGCTTCCTTATTTGCGATTCGCTAAATGCTAATCGCAAATAAGGATTGACTCCCCATTCATTCCTATGGGCCTTTGGCCCATAGGAATGAATGGGGAGTCATTCCTTATTTGCGATTAGCAATTAGCGAATCGCAAATAGGGAAGCTGTAGAAATCGTTATTAATTCTGCGATTTCTACATGCATCCCGTTTTGCGAGTCTTTAATAGCGATTCCTTAATAATCGCTATTAAGGACTCGCAAAAGAGGAGCATGATGAATCTGGGGGTTATTTAATTAAGACCATCTTTTTCTGGTGTCAGTCATCAGGCAATAACGGACAAGAATATACCGAAGAAAGATGAATGGAGTATGGTCACCCCTCATGTCCAAAGTATATTTCATATCAGTGCACAGTGCTCGATTCCACACTAGGTGACCAGGGTACAAATCCAGGGGCGGCACCTCCACTATGGCGAAGGAGCGATGCCCCACTGCCTGCAGAGGCAAACGAAAAATAAAATGATCTTAATGCAGATCATTTTATTTTTCGTCCTGTGGCTGAGTCTTGAGGGCAGGGCCTCAGCACTGCAGTAGGTGGAGGAGGAGTGGTGGGCCCTGCTGTCAGTGCGCATACCGGTTTGGACAGCGGTCTTAGGACGGCCAAACCGTCATGCACACTAGCACTCTCCAACCCAGCTGTGTTGCTGGGTGGAAAGATCAGCAGGCACAGGCTCCCAGCTCCCAATAGAGTGCAAAATAAGCCCGCTCCGCCCAATTGAGACACTGCTCTCATGGTGAGAGCTGGCTTGGGATTGGCCGCTGGGCATGGTGGGAGCTTCAACCTGTGCCAAGAGGAGAAGAGTGGCAAGCAGAAGACCGGCAGGAACGTTTTAATTTTTTTTAAATAGTTTCGGCAACCCTGCGCTCCCCCCTCCCCCACCCATGGGCCGCCACCCAGCCGCCCCCGCTGGCTCACCACATTTCCCTTACACCAACCGCTACTGGTCCAAACCACTCAGCTACTTTATCGCAAGTGGAATTCCACATCCACTGATATATTATTTTGGGCTACACACAACCTCTAGGATGGGGAGAAACAGTCCAGCTCACCGAGTTTTTTTATTTGAACATTTTGAAAATTAATAATCATGAAAATCTTTTCCAAAATATGCAAGAACCATATTTTAAACAAGGAAAAACATCAACGCAAACATCAAATTAATGTGGCTTTCCCTTTGGTAATTAGTTTCCAGTCTAATATGTTTTGCTTAGGTTGTAAAAAGCTTCCTTTTTTTTTTACTTCCTGCAAAGATTTTCTTTTATATGAAATTAAATATATTTCAAATTCTTAACTAATTTATTTTTATATGTACAAGTTAAGATGGGAAGTCCTTGTTAAAGACAACGTGCTTGGGAATTGTTGCGTTCTAACTGAAATAAATGAACTGGACATGAACACAGTACTGGTCTCCAAATGTAGTAAATATGTTTATTTGAGTGTTTTCTTCTCGACGATCACGTAATTGTGTGAACCGAGTTCCAAGCCACCTCAAGAGGATATCAGGAAACAGCTTGTTTTTGTATTCCCTGGGCTGAGATGAATGATAAATCTAATTTAGCCCTTGGCTTTAGGCCTGTATCATCTCAAAACTGGAACACAAAATATGAATTTATATCCTGCAAGCTATGAGTGGAAAGAGAGGCAGAGCACGATAATACTAGACTTGAGCAAAATTATGCAGGTGTAATTTTAGGAATCCCCCATTATTCTTTCTATGCAAAATTCCCAAATTAAATTACGCCTCTTAGTGTAGTTCCGCACCATACATGGTAAACGTTTTCTTCAAAAGCACCATTCACAATCAAAATTTTACGTGAAATAATGGGAACAATAGAACGTAAACGGCTGTTCTTTCCAGTTCTTTTGCTTTTTTGCACTATTGTTAACGGAAAATATACCCTTGCATCAAATATTTAAACAAGGACGCATTTTGGGCTAAAATATGGCGTGAAATGACAGATTTGCATTTTTCATAATTATGTGTAATTGCGCTTTGATAAATAAAAGCAAATGGTGTGAATTTCGCAAACTGATCGAAAATACTCCAATTGACCATATTCATAATAAAATAATTCCTATTTGTAACGTGCAAACATATCACCCCCATAAAGGTTTCAAAGCACTGGGGGCTGTTGAGAAGATTAAGTCAGCTATTGAGTAGAGTCCCATGGTGCTGAGCTGTGGTTTGGGCTAGGGTTTGAACAGTGAGCCCCGCGCTCCAAAGTCAGCCGCTCTGGCCGCTCCACCACACCTCTCCCCGCTGTGCCACACCTCTCCCAGCTGCACCACACCTCTCCCATTCCTCCCAGCAATTAGAAGGAAATGCTCAGGAGCCACAGGGAATAAAGTAGTACATAGTGCAGATTCATGAAGCTTCACCAGCAACTCTGAGAAAAGGAAGAGATAGCGATTGGATAAGAAAGTCCCCCAATAGACAACTTTTAGCTACGTCACTTCTTTTGATTGGGCAAGGATGGCGGAGCGTTAATGTGGCAGGAAATGTGGCCTATGCCAGATGCTTGAGGGGTGTTACCTTCTGAACAGTCTAGAGTCCACAGTGGCTCTAGAGGAAAGGGATAGACATTGTTACAACTTCATTGCGATAATTGGGTAGCAAATAGCTGTCCGGGTGATGGGCACCAATGGTGAGCACACCAGAGAGAGAGAGAGTATGGTTGTTAATATGATACTGTTCATTTGCCTTACTTAGCAGAATTTATTCAAAATTTACAGCATCCTGTAGTCAATAGTTTTTCCATAGACTTCTCTGCTACAATTATCCCTTACCCTTGGTGTTATGTGGCTGAGAGAGTATTTGTTTGGGTAACAAAGCAGATCACATAGTGGTACTCCTGTTCCAATGCATAGGAAAAGAGTTCACTCAGGTCAGCAGTGAAAGGATTCAACTCATCCAATCAGAACACCTCAAGACTGAAATGCTCCTAGACAGGACAAACTCAAGAATCAACCACCTCGAGGGAAACCTACCAAACGTGGGCGTTTCTGAAAACTAGACACCCAGGGGAGTCCAGAGCACTGTGACGTACGTGGATACACACCACGTTTTCGTACCCACAATCGGGGCACAAGTCGTAAAAAAAGAAGTGGGGGGACGCTTTCACCGGAAGTGACGTCACAACTGGAAGTGACGTCACGAAAGGAGCCCAAGCAAAGCGGAATAATGGATGGCACGATGGCTGTCATTGAACCGTATATTCCTCTTGCAGCGGCAGTAGAGGGAAACATAACCGAACCCATGGAGGAGCCAATAACAACAATGGATACAACAGTAAGACCCATCCTGTCATCACCTCTCAATTTGGGGTGTTGAGGGGGGGGGAAGGAGGTTATGCCTATTCGCACACAAATGGGTAGAGATATCGGCAGACCAGTGAGTACTGGAGACCATCCAAGGGTACCACATAGAACCCCGGCAGAGGCCGTGAGACCCCGTCCTCTGTCCTTTTCCACCCAAGAGATGTCCCAGATAGACCAAGAGGTGCAGGACCTTCTGGCCAAGAACGCAATATGCTTCTCAGACCTTCAACATAGAGGTTTCCTCAGCAATCTCTTTTAGGTCGAGAAGAGGGATGGGTGATTACGCCCGGTGATCAACCTCGGGTCCTTCAACGAGTGGCTGGTTTACCGCCATTTCAAGATGGAGGGTATTCACCTCCTCAGGAATCTGCTTCTACAGGATGACTGGTTAGCGCGTCTAGATCTCAAGGACGCCTACCTGACATTCCCCATCTTGCTGCCACATTGCAGGTACCTAAAATTTGAATGAGGAGGGCAGATCTTCTAGTTCCAGACTCTATGTTCGGCCTACCTTCGGCACCTTGATGCTTCACGAAACTCCTCAAACCAGTAGTGGAATACCTCCGGACTCTGGGCATCAGGTTAATCATGTACCTGGACGACATCCTGCTGATGGATCAATCACGAGACCTCCTAGTGGCCCAACTGAACATCACCGTATCTCTCCTTAAAAACCTTGGGCTGGTCATAAACCAAAAGAAGTTGGATCTGACGCCTCAACAGATCATGACCTTTCTGGGATTCCGCTTAGACTCAAGGAAGGCGACTCTGAGCTTGAGCTTGGCAGGCCAGAAAATAACCAAGATCAAGAAGGAGCTGAACAAGGTTCTCAGGAGGGACAGAATTTCCCTGCAACAACTGGTCAGGGTGGTTTGCTTATGATCATCCTCGATACAGGCCATCTTCCCTGGACCACTACACTACAGAGCCCTCCAGAGGCTGAAGGCAGCTTATCTTCGGAGGGGCCTTACTTATTTGGCTCTGGTGACCTTGATGTCGGAGTCCAGGATGGAGATGCAGTGGTGGATAGACCACATGGAGGCTTGGAATGCGTGAGCAATATTCGGCTCACGTCCAGGCCTGGTGTTAGAATCGGATGCCACCTGTCTGGGTTGGGGAGCAAGGTGCGGCTCGATCTCCATGGGAGGCAGCTGGAATGAGGAGGAACTGACCCGTCACATCAGTTGTCTCGAGCTACTGGCGGGCTCGTTTGCTATTCAATCCCTCACAAGGGAGAAGATATTGTGCTGCGTACTCTTGATGATGGACAACAAGGTGGCAGTGCAATATATCAATCGGCTAGGTGGTACACGTTCACGTGCTCTGGTGGACCTAGCCAATGACTTCTGGCATTACGGCCTCCAACGGCAGATTTCGGTGACGGCGGAATACCTTCAGGGAGCACTGAATTCAGTGGCAGACGTGAACTCCAGGTATCTCAGGGATGCCAGCGACTGGAGACTCTGCCCGGGAGTATTTCAGGCTCTCATGTTGCTCTGGGTTCCATGCCGACCCCAGGTGGACCTCTTTGCCTCCAGATAGAACACCCAACTTTCACGCTATGTAAGCTGGAGACCGGATCCGGGGGCAGAGGCGGTGGACGCCTTCCTGCAAGATTGGTTGACAGCTTAGGCCTATGCCTTCGATCCCTTTATATTTATCCAGCGAATGGCGGCTCAGGTCAGGCGTCAGCAGGCCTCTCTGGTATTTATCACTAAGATCTGGCGTTCACAGGCATGTGTCCCTTCTCTCCTGGAGCTTGCATTGGCCATGTTTACCACTGTTTGGCGGGATCTTGACAGATCCCATTGGCCATCCTCATCCTCTGCTCCTCCAGGGCCATCTTCATCTCATGACATGGCGAATTTCAGGAGACGCTGGCAAAACGTCAGGCTTTCACAAGGAGCTGAATTCCCCACCCAACAGGCCTGAGCCCCTGGAACTACCAAGAGGTACAAATTGGCTTGGAGAAGATGGGTGCATTGGTGTGTAGAGAAATACCTGGATCTCATGGGCACCAGCGTTACCGACGTCGTAAACTTCCTGGCAAAATTCTTCAAAGAGGATTTGTGATACTACACCATCAACTCCTCAAGGGTATCAGGATGTCCTGTCCCCCAGAGCCCCGATTCACGGACCTGTGGGACGTCAATCGGGTCCTGTATTTATTAACATCTTGCAGGACAATCAGTACCTTTCTAGGAAGGAAATATCAGCGAAGCTGGCAATGCTGCTATGTCTCATTTCTTGCAAGAGAACTATGGATGGGTGGGCTCTAGACCTGTCAGCTAGAATGTTTACCCCGAGGGGCTCACCTCCAAATCTCCTAGGATAACGAAGACAAATATCAGGTTGGTAACTTATCCAGCCTTTTCAGATAACCCCAAACTGTGTGTGGTCAGGTACCTTAAGGCATATGAGGATATGACAAAGGAGGTTCTCCCCATAGGAGAACGCCAACTCTTGATTGCCATCAAAAAGCCTTACAAGGCTGTGTCCTCTACGACCATTGCCAGATGGGTGGGATGGGTCATGGCAGGGGCCGGCATTGATGTCACTGATTTTGGAGCTCATTCTACCAGGGGGAGCTATGGCCTCCAAGGCTGTCCAGGTAGGGGATAGACTCGAAGAGATCATGAATGCGGCAGATTGCTCTTCGGACTCCACTTTCAAAAGGTTCTATTTTTAAATCAATCTACGCAGCCGCACTAGTAATAAGTAAGCTTTAATCATGCATAATCCTCGCCTCTGGCTCTGACATAGAATGAAAAATTTCCTAGTTAACATGAAGAAAAGTTTCAATTCTATTAAGGACACAGAGGCGAGGATTACCATTCCTTGCATGTATCTCTATGCTACCAGCCCTAGGGGGAAAAGGAGACTAACTCTATACCAATGCTGGAAATTAGTGAACTGGATTCTGTGTCTAACAGGAAAGTATTTTGGGTCTTACTCAATTTCAATATACGGTTATGTACTGTGTTGCCAAATGCAGTGCTTTTTCTTTCTCCCTGACAAACGGACACGTTGTGTAAAATTTTATTGGTCAATGGTAGTCAAACTCATCAAAATAACAGGCAAATGTTGTGGTTATTATCGTTATTCTCCTCATAATGGTTTATTGTGTTGTGACCGGTTATGCCACACTTGGTGGATGATATGCTTACGTTGGAAGTATTAACGTTTTCACATATCCTCTTAGGTTCAGATTCAAAGACGGAATGAGGTCTAGCACGCTTTACTTCCTTTAGTGAAGAAGAGGAAGGACTACAGCATGATCTGTATTATATAAGACAATTTCAATTATGTATGCTTAAAGACATTACTGAGAACAGAGACAAGGAGTCAAATTGGATTTTGAAGAAAGGTGGTATTATTCACCAAGGACAAGGGGTATTAGATGTACATTTACAGTTAGGAACAGCACTGTAAAGATTAGATCTTGTGACAACCCAGTGGCACTTGGTGCAAGGTGCTATATACAGTTTAAAGTGAAATAAAAAAGTGCAAGTGCTTAAAAAACAGCATTTGGTGGCGCATAGAGTATATTGTATACATCAATTACAGCTTCAATTACAGTACAAGTTACAGTCACTTGGAAAGGGTTAGTTTCTTGTAAGAGCTGAATGTGTCATATGCGTCTTTTAATTCAAGCTGTGTGGTCGACGGCGTTTCGATCCCCTTTGGTCGGGATCGTCATCAGGACGGGGTTGTCGATAAGTACAGTGCTGTGGAAGGATGAAGGGAAGAATGAGTGTGGTTCACCTGGGGGGCGGGAAGTGAGGGTGCAGCAGCACTCAAGGGTCTAACTCGTAAAGGTATACTGTGTTTAGGGAATGGTGGTGGTGGTGGTGGCCAGAAAGGGAAGAAGAGTGAGATTGGGGGTGCCTATTGTGAAGGTTGGGAAAAATTCTAGGTGGGATCGTGTTCCACAATAATAAATGATTGGATGAACACTTACAGGAAGCCAAGCAGGGATGCGTGGCTTGTGGCATTCGGGGGAACTGTGCGCCGGTAGCTGGACAGAGACTACGCCCTTAGCTCGCGCTGCTCAATTGCACGCCTGTTCCACAACGGTGGCATTTCTCCCGATTGACCGCACGCTATCTGTTTCCCTTCACACAGACGCTGCCCAACTTCGTGAGCAGACCCAGGACCTCACCGCGACCAGGTATTAACTCCCCCTGCGCCCTTGGTTACTCTCACACAAACGTGCCTATACTTATACTTACCTTTTTCCTCCAGCTACCGGCGCACAGTTCCCCCGAATGCCACAAGCCACGCATCCCTGCTTGGCTTCCTGTAAGTGTTCATCCAATCATTTATTATTGTGGAACACGATCCCACCTAGAATTTTCCCAACCTTCACAATAGGCACCCCCAATCTCACTCTTCTTCCCTTTCTGGCCACCACCACCACCACCATTCCCTAAACACAGTATACCTTTACGAGTTAGACCCTTGAGTGCTGCTGCACCCTCACTTCCCGCCCCCCAGGTGAACCACACTCATTCTTCCCTTCATCCTTCCACAGCACTGTACTTATCGACAACCCCGTCCTGATGACGATCCCGACCAAAGGGGATCGAAACGCCGTCGACCACACAGCTTGAATTAAAAGACGCATATGACACATTCAGCTCTTACAAGAAACTAACCCTTTCCAAGTGACTGTAACTTGTACTGTAATTGAAGCTGTAATTGATGTATACAATATACTCTATGCGCCACCAAATGCTGTTTTTTAAGCACTTGCACTTTTTTATTTCACTTTAAACTGTATATAGCACCTTGCACCAAGTGCCACTGGGTTGTCACAAGATCTAATCTTTACAGTGCTGTTCCTAACTGTAAATGTACATCTAATACCCCTTGTCCTTGGTGAATAATACCACCTTTCTTCAAAATCCAATTTGACTCCTTGTCTCTGTTCTCAGTAATGTCTTTAAGCATACATAATTGAAATTGTCTCTCAATAATACCTGTTGGGAATTGTTTTTTGTTTACATAACATACCCATCCCAACGTGGTTTATGGGTTTCCTCCTGTTCTTCCTATAACTGTATTATATAAGGCGACTTAACTGACGTAGAGCTGTGAAAAAGAATGACGACAATGGAATGATCTGTATTCATAGACTCTCTGACTGACTGTTACTTGATTGAGCTATTGGTGGCCATGGTTACTCCTTGTGGTCCACGGAAGTTGTAATATTGTTGCAGTGTTTTTACTTTTGCCTTTGAACTTGCTGTGAATAAAGAGTAAAGAAAGTAATGCAGAATCCTCGCCTCGGCGTCCTTAATAAAATTGAAACTTTTCTTTCTGTTGAAGTAGAAAATGTTTCATTTGTTTGGTATCGGAACACCACGGGGATCTTATTTGTGGAACAGAAGCAGTAAACTGGACTACACTCGCTCAGATGCATCAGACGAGTGCAGTTCTATTTCTATGTCTATTGTTCTCTGCTGCATCAGTGGATCTGTAACTACAGAGGTTTCACTTAACACAAGCCTATTAGAGCTGATGCTTTTACAATTGTTTTGCTGTCCCAATAACAGATTTATCAGTGTAGTTTGGCCATTAATGCTCCTCTGACGGCCTTGTGTCCAGATCAAGAGTTGAAATAATGCTAGTCGGGATATTCCTTTGAGCGGAAGGCTGCTTTCCCCAAGCTCGATACCTCTGTCAAGCCGTCACAGGGGCTGCTACCAAATTGTCCTTTGGGGTTTTGCAATCTATCTTGTTTCAACATGGCTCAATCTCAACCTTTAGAACTGGGTAAGCTAATGGAGCTTCGAAAGTTGATAATGAAGGGGGGGGGGGGGCACCTTAGCAATAATATCTAAATGGGCTCACACTGATGGACAGAGAAACAAGATATTGCTTAGTGGACCATGAATACAGTGTTCTAGGAACCCTTAAAGAACCATCAAGCTAATGTAGCTTCAAAGGTTAGTAATATAGGAGAGGTGGCTGGCACCTCAGCATTGGTTACTAAATGGACTCACACTAATGTGATGGAGAAACTATCAAGATACTAAGTGGACTATAGACACAGTGTTTTGGGAAACACAAAAGAACCTCCAATGGCCAAGTCTCCAGATAATAGTCCAGACACCGATATGGATTCGCCCCACTCGGACTCCTTGCAACACTCCTTTTTTTCTGCAAAAGGAAATTGAAATGCAAACGCAGAGCGCAAGCAATGGGGATACCATCTAGGGGCCAGGCATCTGTTCTCATGTTTGACATGGTTGAGACCATTCGTCCAAGCTTGTCAGACTAGATCCAGATGATGGAGGTAGCAGAGTGGGTACAAACATGGCTGTGTAAAGGATTCGAGAAGGAGGTGTGCACCCGCTCTAGGGCAGAATGTCCTAGCCCAGCTGTGCCGGGTAAGGTCGCAGACACCCTACAGGTGGATCCTAAAATGGCTACCTTGATGATGAAATTCTCAAGAGACCCCAAAAAAGGTATGAACATATCATGAAAAGCATGCCAAAAGAAACTCTTGGAACTTTCAGCACCGCCTGACCAAAATCTTTGAACTGGCTGATCAAGCGAAAGACTCATCATATTCACCAACAGATCTAGACACGCTAGCTGAGGGGGCCCAGCACATCATATGCTAGTAAGGCAACGCCAACTGTGCCATCTCGACTGAACGTAGGTGTTTAACACCGATGTGAATAAATGTAAAACTCACTGAGCTCACTAACTGGAAAGTGGTCTGGTTGTTGAGGGCCTGCTCTTTGGAAACCCTTTTGTCAGGGAACCTTGGAAAATTTATTAAGACAGTTAAGACCGTTACAGAATTAGATGAAGCTCATCTCTCATTGAAAAAAGTCTTTCAGCTTGGCCTTTCTGGGCAGCCGGGCATTATCAGGTATGGAGGCTTAGGCTGCTTCTCATTTCAAGGTCCCCAGAAAGTGTATCAGTATCATCAATGTGGTTTATAGTCAGATCTACAGGAGGAAACTTTTTCTCAAACGGAAACAAAGGTGAATACACAGGAACTCAAGCTGGTGGAGCAGTAGTTAGATTTACAGGTACAAATTATACCTTTATCTCAAGTAATTTTGATGGCAGAGTAAGTTTATTCCTTCAAAAACGTTTTGATACGAGACACATGAGTACAGAAAACAGTAGTAGGCTTCAGACTAGAATTTGATGGTACCCCTAACAAGAGGTCAGTAATTGTCAAGAACAGAGTATTGCTGCGGAAATTCAGATTTGTCTGAGCAAAGAAGCAAAATGCTTGTCAGATACTCATACCAAAAGTGTATTCAGCAGCATATTTTAGGTACAAAAGAAAGGAAGTGGATTCAGATTGATAATGAATCTTCAGGAATTCAATCATTGAATTGTTAACAGACATTTGGCACACTTGGAGGAGATGAGGCTAGACAGGACATGGACCTTAGGGAGGTACGGGGACAGAGTCATATCAATTTTTGAATGGGACACCAAGGGTGATCCAGAGGCAATAGGGGGAGGATTGAGCTGGAGCAGAGTAGGACAGACAGACAGACACCCAAGATTAGATTGATGTTTTGATGTATCATGTTTGTTGAGCTACAATACTGTCCCTGGCTCCCCTCCATCACTGTGGAGTAATGTTGTGTACAATATGTGGATATGCTAGATACTTGGAAAATTAATAAACACATTTAAAAAAAAAGAAAGGGGTGTGCGACACTGGAAATCACTCATATATGTGTGTTTCTGCTCACCACTTATAGGGGTTGCTAGATTTTACTGCTCACAGACTACCTATACATATCATTTGTTCAAACCAGAGGAGGAGCTTTAACACAGTCAAGGAAAAGGCTCAGAGGCACGGAATTAAATAAATACATGCTACACCTCCCCACCAAATGTAAGGTGGTTGATGAATATTCCTACTCCTTAACAAGTCCTACGTATTCATCGGGATGGCAGGAGAATGGCAGCTACCACGCAAACAGCAAAGAAGGCTCCAGCTTCTGTGCCCAGTATAACCACCTTGTAGTGAAGGAATATAAAGTTTATACTATATAATGTTGTCGTAATGTATCCAATATATCACTGCTACTTCG
The DNA here is from genome assembly GCF_964261635.1 of Lissotriton helveticus. NCBI lineage: Eukaryota > Metazoa > Chordata > Amphibia > Caudata > Salamandridae > Lissotriton > Lissotriton helveticus. Next base: position 154,425,658 of record NC_136068.1, on the reverse strand, counting down.
ATAGAACCCCTTCGTAAATACACTCAACCCATGTAGATTCTCAGAATCGGGCCTGAACTGAACGAACGCCATCTTGGTTTCATTACCTGAGGCCTCTATCGTTAGTTGGGAAAACACGTGACATGCTGCTGATAGAAAAGCTTGAAAGGTCGGCCTGGGCTATGAACAGACCATTGATTCTAACTTAGGGAACTCAAGGTCGCATCTGTCTTTCTTGAAGGAGGAGCACATTCTTGTAGGCGTCATGCTTATACTCCGGTGCACCAGAATGGACGGGAGGCACCTTTACTGACCTACCCCCGGAATAACTTGAGCTCAGTTTCGAATCAATCAGTTGTGCCTTATATGGGTTTTCCTGTTGGTTTCTCATGAACTGGTACTTTTCCATGTACGGGGTTTCTATGAGGTATGCCGAAAGTATATATGCACTGCTTTGAATGTAATCCAGCAGTCTCCTCTGCACACCTTTGAGAGCTGTGGCGAGAGGGAGGCTCCCCTATATAGGGCGCTTATGCAAAATAAACGATTGAACCTTCTCCATTGCCGGCTGACTTATTCTTGGTAACTATTGTATATGGGCTATTGGTAAGTATAGCTCTATGGTATATTTTTTAGTACTTCAGTTGGCGACTCCGCCGGGACTCCGCGATAGGGTTGTCCCCTCCTGTAAGTAGGAGAAGAGGGACGGGGAGGGGTTCTGGTCGAGGGGGGTGTACTGAAAAAGGATCCTAATTGAGAACCCAGCTTGTGGTAGAAAAGGAAAATTCCACTCTCCGGTCCAGTGACCTTCCCAGCTGCTAAATAACCCTTCGCCGGAGTCTTTCGGGCTTAACCCGGGAACAGCTGACCATGTTGGTCTATAAAAGAAGTCGGCAGTGGAGAACACGCAATCAGACCTAAGTGCACCAGGTGAGTGAATTGTATTGTAAGTCCTTTGCTGACCTTGGAACGAGCACTTTTGAGAAGTGGCTCAGAAGAACAGTTAACTGAGTATGGAATGTAGTGGTTAGTGAACCACAGGGAATCTGGGGGTCTGATGTGGCAGAGGTGTGACTGCACGGGCAGATGCCTCACAGACTTGTTCGGTGATTAGTTGGGACAACATCAGACGCCTTAGTGTTGCACGGTGGGTGCTCACTCGGCCAAATTCGCTTCGGAAAGGCCCGCAGGAGCAACTGGGTAAGCGCGGGGTCTGGGGTTGCGCCCATAACGCCCGGCCCTACCAGCACAGGACTGCGGGATAGTCTGTAAGAGGGTTCGTGGTGCGCCTGTCTGATGATCCCAGGGTAGTCTTTGGACTGCCTCTTTTGTGAATTCTTTTTGTGGTCTGGAATCCAGGGTGATCGGTTCCCCGAACAGGAGTGGACGGGCTCTGTTCGTGTATAAGACATGTCGTATGGAATTGTGAATTCATGACCGGAGTATTTTTATCGATCGAAATTTATGCAGTTTATGTATGTTATGTAAATGGAATTGTCTGAGTTGAAGAGTGAAAAGTATGTGGTGAAGTGGACGCGTCCATGAGTGTAACTTCAGTTGGAATGGTATGATTAGTTGAAATCTTAAAAAATTTCATGTTTCAGTAAACTGTGTGTTGGATGCTGCCGACAGAGAAGTGGACAGCTGGAAGAAAGACAGCCTGCTCCTCCGGAAGGCAGTCCTAGTTTTGATACGTACGTCAAACATGGTATTTCTCCCATTTTGGTTAATACACTGTGGAATAAATATACTAAAGATAATGCAGAATTACAATGGCCTTTAACTGGGTCTTTTGATGAAAGAAAAATTAATTACTTACAGAATAAATTGTTTTTAAGAAGGAGCCGTCAGACTATGTTTGACTCCTTGACCTTATGGTTAAAGGAGGCGAAGCGACGGCGAATACGAGAGGAAAAATTAGGAAAGATTAAAGCAGGACAGACTGTAACCCAAAAAGCGGTGGCATATGAAAAGGAGAAAGTAGAAAAGAATATTGAGCAACTAGATAGACAGTTTTGATTACAAACAGATAAAAGTTATGTGACCCGAACCGAGGCAGAAGATGAAATAGAAGAATTATTAGAGGTTCGCCCTCCGCCTCCATATGCCCCCCAAGGTTTGTGCCCGGTGGTCCCAGTGGACCGGACTGGAAGGGCAGCAGCAGCGGTGCCTGCAGTTGCTACCGCACCGGCGGCCATACATCCTCCGGCCCCGTTACCCGCCCCTCCTACCCTTCGTCCAACTACCTCTGATTTAATTACTGTGATGCCTGGTGCAGGTGCCGCCTCTCCCCTGTCCCGGGTATTTTTAACGCCCCCAACTAGCGGGCAACGGCCATCCCTATGGGACTGACCGCTGCCTCATTGGATATCACGCCACAACGCCCTATGGGAGGGATGGAAGGTCGACGAGTTTTTACTCGATCGTCCTTAGGAGATGAAGAAAGACGGGCTGTAGTGGTTCAGGCGTCCCAATGGATGCGGAATCCAATTTATACTCTGGAGGACATTTGGAGTACTATGAAAGATTTTCAACCAGTTACGCAACAACTAGCATTGGAACATATGGCAATAAGACTGATTTCTTTATGGGAGCAATGTTTTCAGGAAGGGCTGGACCCCAGATATTATGTGATATCAAGGATCGAGCTTTTAAATTCGAATTACAAGTCGAAGAAGTATTTCAAAATGACAAAACTTTGATACGATATAGGGACCGAATGAATAATAAATGTCCGGATGTAGGGGCACAGTATCCCATGAGAGAAGTGCACCCTCTTTTTCATCCAGAGATTCCTGCAGTGTTAGATGGAGGGGTCCAGATAACCAGATCACGTGTAGAGGCACATTTCTAAGAACAATGGGTCTATACCCCTTGGAAGCGGAGCAAGGTTCTTACCTTGAAAGCCCAACTCCCTGACCCCCCGAAAAAACCCTACGGCCTATTACAAAGAATTGACAGAAGCCGCAAATTCGGCTGTTATGACTTTAGCTGACATCGAGTTATTTTTCGGTCTTCTGATCCCAGTAGATATATGGAGACAGGTGCATGATTCAGATCATGCAGCCGAACTTGGAGGGACCTGGGATCAGATTAAGACATGGGACAAAGATCGAAAACCGGGCGACAAGCACAAAGACGAGATTTTAGCTATACCAGCTCGAATCATTACATATATGCAGACCCTTATTCCTCCACGAAAGGTGGATTGGGATAAGCTAACAGCTTGCAATCAAAAGAAGGATGAAAATGTGTCTGATTTCTTTACTCGCTTTGAGAAAGTGTTTATTGACTTCAGCGGACAAGATTTGTCCACAGAAGGAGGCATACGATTATTTGTAAATAGATTTGTCACTAATTTGCTACCAGAAATAAAGACCAGTTTACAGGCTGCTGAAAGCACTTGGATCACTTCAACCACCTCAGTTATTCTTAGCATGGCTCAGTATTATGAACATTGAGAAAATGAGAGCAAGGATAAGTCGGATAAAAAGGTTAAGGAGTTGAAAACCCGAGTACTGCTACAGCAAGTCAGCAGAGGGCAAAACGGTAGAAGGGGAGGAAGGGGCCCTTTCCCAAGAGGTGGAATGATGAGAGGAGGAGGTGGTCAGGGACCTAATATAGGGATTAATCAGTGTTCCAATTGTAGACAGGAGGGACACTAGCGAGCCCAGTGTCCATTATTGTATGGACGGGGTGGTTTTAATCGAGGACGGGGAAGAGGAGGTACTGATCGAAATAGAATGAGACGTGGTGACAGGTCCGGCGAGGAGTCAGGAAAGAATTATTTTGATGATTTTCAAGGAAGGCAATACTATAATGAGGATTATCGAGAGGACGGATATGATGGACACAATTATGCATGAGCTAGCCACGGACAGAGCAGGGGCCATATATCAGTACCAGTTGACCAGCAGGGGCCTTATGTACAGGGGCAATTGATGGGGACATCTGAGAAGTTTTTGGTGGATACTGGAGCAATGAATAGTTCTGTTGCTCATACATTGGTCCCTGGGGCTGCTCTGTCTGGGCAAAATAACGTATCGGTGGAATTTTCAGGGATCCCCGTGGTAAGCCCCGTTTCGAAGCCACTTCCCTTTACTATTGGCCCTGTCACTGTGGACTCACCATTTTTGCTTACTTCTAGTTGTGGCGAAAATTTGCTAGGATTAGATATACTAAAGAAGTTGCATGCTCGTATTTATTGTTCTCCTGATGGTGTGTATCTAACATTGCAGCCCCCTATTGAACGTAGGTCCCAATGTTTAGTCAAAGATGCACCTCACCCTCCTGAGTTTTCAGGTATACCCCACACTCTTTGGGCAAAGGGGGACACGGATGTAGGATTGTTGAAAATACACCCTGTATCCATCACGTTAAAACCTAACGCGCATCTACCACGTATTCCCCAATATCGAATTTCACCAGAAGGTGAACAGGCTTTATTGCACGTCATTCGTGATTTAATTAAGAAAGGAGTGGTAGAGGAAACAGCTGCAAACATTTGTAACAGCCCCATTTTACCGATTTTGAAAAAGGCCCCTTTAGATGGTGACCCCGATTATAAAGATACTTATCATTTTGTAATTGACCTTAGAGAGTTTAATAAAATAGTGATTCCTCAATACCCTGTGGTCCTGGATATCACTGCAATCCTGACTATGATTCCCCCTACTGCCCAGTATTTTTCAGTAATAAATTTGAAGCACGCTTTCTTTAGTATTCCGATCCATCCTGACAGCCGTCATATTTTCGGATTCTCGTTATCTGGCCGCAGCTTCAGATTCTGCCGCGCACCTCATGGCTATACTGAAAGCCCTAGTATTTATAGCCAAGCACTAAAAGCAGTATTAGATGAATTAGTCCTGCCTGCTGGTAATGTTCTTGTCCAATATGTGGATGACATCTTAGTGGCATCTGATACAGCAGATGGATGTAAGGAGGCCACAGTTAAATTGTTGCACCATTTGAAAGCTAATGGAAATAAAGTGGCCGTATCCAAATTTCAGTATTGTCGACAGGAAGTGACCTATCTTGGTCATTTACTGTCGAAAGCAGGGAGAAGACTGACTCCTGAACGGATAACTGTTATTACTAACATGTCTGTGCCCCGTACTCAACGTGATGTTCGTGCTTTTCTAGGCATAACCTCTTACTGTAGCCAATGGATTCCTAATTTTTCTCTTCTCGCTAAACCCTTGTTGCATTTGGTTACCAAAGATGTGCATGAACCCTTGCCCTGGGCGGATGAATGCCAAGATGCTTTTAATTCTCTGAAATCTGCTCTTTGTTCTGCACCCGTCTGGGGTACTGCGGACTACCGAAAACCTTTTGTACTCTACGTGCATGAAGTGGACGGTTGTTCTCTTTCAGTGTTAACCCAGGGTTTTGGCGGAAAGCAACGACCTTGTGCATATTTTCCGGCAGTATTGGATAATGTTGCCAGGGCCCTTCCTAGCTGTTTAAGGGCCACTGCTGCTGTGGCGGTGGCCATTCGACAGTCGGAGGGGATTGTTTTAAATACTGATCTCACAGTGATGGTACCGCACGCTGTGGACATATTATTGAATCGAACAAAAACTCAGCACCTCACGAGTGCACGATTGACTGGTTATGAATTAACTCTATTTGCACCCCACATTATAATTAAAAGATGTGCCACTCTGAATCCAGCCACGTTACTACCCCTCCCTTCAAGTGATCAAAAGGACGATGTCCATGATTGTATATTTCGGACTGAAGAAGAAACGAAGGGACGTGTAGACCTCACTGACTCCCCTTTATCTGACCCACAAGGGGAGTTGTATGTGGATGGCTCGTGTTTTAAGTTACCAGATGGCACAACAACAGCTGCTTATGCTATAACTACCCTTAGGACAGTAGTAGAGACCGCTCGGGTTTCTCAGCATTCAGCGCAAGCAGCTGAACTAATAGCATTATTAAGAGCATGTGAACTGAGTGAAGGTTTAAAAGTAAATATTTTTACAGACAGCCAATACGCCTTCGGCGTGGCCCATAGTTTCGGGCGGCTGTGGAAGGAACGAGGATTTCTTACCTCCCATGGTCAAAGAATACAACATGGCCCTTTGATTGAAAGATTGTTTAATGCTCTAACTTTACCAGAGAAAGTGGCTATCATCAAGTGTAGCGCCCACAAGAGAATTATTGACACTACAGGAGAGGGAAATGATTTTGCCAATCAAGTAGCGAAAGAAACAGCACAAACTAAAATGTCCACAATGTTTCCTAGTGTAGCAGCACAATGGGTGGCAGAGACCACAGTATTTGATAATACTATTGAAAGTGTTAGAGAATTACAGAGAGAAGCCACCCCAGATGAATTACTGAAATGGGAACAGGACATAGGACTATTAGACAAAACTGACTGTTGGATTGACTTAACTGACAAGCAGAGATGTCTATTGCCCAATGCCCTGGTGTATGCAGTAGTAATGATGGCCCATGGCACTGCCCACATTGGAACAAAAGGTATTTGTGCATTATTGGACCCAGTGTGGAATAACTCAAATATCTCCAGGACTGCTGCCCACGTGGTTAAATACTGCATGGTCTGTTTACAGCACAATCCCGGTGGGAGAGAGACTGTTCTCAGTGGAAATTTTGCGCCCCCTACTTTGCCGTTTGAAGTGCTACAAATTGATTATATTCAATTTGATAGGGTGAACAACCTGAAGTATGTACTGGTGGTGGTCTGTGCATTTAGCAAATGGGTTGAAGCCTACCCCACCAAAGACAATACCGCCTTGGCCACTGCAAAAGCCCTGATTAAGGAGTTTCTGCCTCGATTTGGTTTGCCCCGAATTATATGGACAGACAATGGGCTGCATTTCAATGCAGAACTTGTTAAATATATTTGTAAAGGGTTACAGATAAAACAAAAATGTCATGCAGCACGTCACCCGCAATCTGCAGGACTAGTTGAGAAATCGAACGGCATATTGAAATTAAAGATGGCAAAGATACAGGAAAGCACGAGTTTGAGTTGGCCTGATGCGCTGCCCCTAGCGTTAATGTCAATAAGAGTAACCCCTCATTCTCGGGCTGGGCTGTCACCTTATGAGGTTGTTTTTGGCCGACCAGCCAATGTATGGGGTGTCCCAAGGCCTAGATCCTTTCGCGATCTTGATTATCCTATGATGACAGACTATTTGTACGCCTTAACTAAAGATCTGCGTTCCATACATCAACAGGTGTCAGCAGTACTGCAGCCGCTACTGGAGGGTCCCGGACATCGCTTGGAACCAGGACAGTGGGTCCTCGTGCGGAATTACCAACGGAAATCGAGACTGGAACCCAGGTGGAGCCGCCCTTACCACATCCTCTTGGCCACTCGAACAGCAGTAAAAGTAGATGGGAAGAAACATTGGATCCACGTGTCGCATGTAAAGAAACCCCCCCTGCCGCTTCCTTCTGACCAGCAGAATCGAGACGGAGTTCTGACACAAGAAGGAGAGCAGAGGTTCAGCTTTGTGCCTTTCTCGGATGCCATTGAAATTGGGCAAGAGGAAGGATTGTTGACGCCACAAGGAGACGAATCAACCGCAGTTTCTAAAACCCGTGATAAGGCTGATCCCCCTGAGGCTCCTGAAAAACGTGGTGTACCAAATGTTCCTGCTGCTGTGTTGTTCCATGATCAGGAGCAACCTGGCCATCTTCGATACAATTTACGGTCCCGAAAACAGCGCGATACCCCAGTCTCGGATTACAGGAGATAGGGAAAGACTTGAGCTGGAGGGCTGAAAATAGCCTTTTACTGGGGTATTGAGCAAGACACTGGACTGAACCGGTTGAGAGCACGGAACTGTTATATTGCTCTGTTCAGAAAGAAAGACTGTGTTATGTTAAGGGCCTAAATTGCAACGTCAAAAGTACAGTGAAAATTATTTTTGTGGATGGATAATAAGAGCCTGCCTGTGAGGCTCTAGACGGACACAGGGAGAAGAAACCCTCTGGCAGTTGGCTTGCATCTCATTTCCGAGTTTAGTTTGGCCTTTTAGTTAGAATGTATCCCTTTGCCCGGTTTGCTCTCGAAGACGAGAGACCTCTTGCTCCCAGACCTTTCCTAGAGAATGTCCCCATGTTTTCCGGTTGGGCTACCAGAGTGAAGATAGCCTTTGTAATAACTATTGCAGTAATTATGATCATATTGATGAGTGTGTTTATGTATTTGGAATTTCAATACCCTATACAGAAGGTATTGGGTACCACCACAGCCCCACCTGAGCATTTCTTTTACACCTTACCTCCTCACAAAGAGCGACATCGAGAAACCTATGCTAAAAATGTATTCATAGAAATGTTGCACGAAGCTCATAGCACTACGAATAAGACAAACTGTTGGGTATGTGGCCTTTTGCCATCTGTAATGCATCGCCATGATTTATTCATTTCTTTGCCATTATCGCACTTAGCAAGTTGTGAAGCCTGGTTTCAGTTGTTATCTCTCATGTATCTGCATTACGTAGCTGATCCCAAAAGATACACGGAAAAGGATTATGAAGCTGTTTTAAAGTATATAGAACAGCATCAAGGATTCGATGCCCAGGGGAACCAAGGGGAGGGATCTTTAGATCCAGATGCCTGTATGAATATGTATACCACTTATGAAAATGCTACTTGGTTAAAAGAAGAAATGTTAGATTTTGAACAATTTAATTCCACACAATATTTCCAACACTTCCAAGACCGAAATGTTACTGATGATAAGGCAATGCCTGTTCCTATCCTGAATAGTACTGCTTCTTTTTGTATACAAGGACAAGGTCATGTTAAAGTAGCAGATAGTAAATGTAACTACACCTACACTTTGCATACTAACAGCACCCCGCCCTTAATAACTCCGCCTGATGTATATTTTGTATGTTGTGAGAACGCTTATACTTGGCTCCCCAGAGGTTGGGCAGGGCGATGTTACCTGTCCTTCCTTTACCCCCCGGTGTATATAGCTCCTTCTAATTACCACAAGACACATCAGTTGACTAAACGGAGTTCTGATTCTTACCGAATTAGTAGAAGTATTAATACTGATGGTACTGATCAGACAGATACTGCCTCCCAGCAATTTGTAGATATAGCAAAAGGTCTCTTTCCTATTTGGGGTCCTATTTTTACTAGTAGAGATGTTAGGCGCCTCTCTAGAGTGGTGGAAAATGTAGTTCAAACCACTACTGGGATTTTGACTAACTTGACAGTGGAGCTTCAGGCTACGAGGCTTGTTTCGCTCCAAAATCGGATGTTGCTTGACGTCATCCTAGCGGACCGAGGAGGAGCATGCCGCGTGATCGGCAGCTCCTGCTGTGTATATATTCCAGATTCTGCTCCAACCATACATTTGGCCATACAGAAATTACACCGCTTAGCTGCAGAAGTCCATGCGGATACTGGTACTTGGTCTTTGACCGGGTGGTTCTGGGACCTCCTCTCTACTTGGGGATGGAAGATTTTCATGATTCTAGCTGGAGCACTTGGAGTGGTATATGTTTCTTGTCTGTGCCTTCATTGTGGGCCAGCATGTTGCTCTTTCTGTGCTGCCAAGCTCACTTCCTCACTGACCGTATCACGACAGGCTAAAATTGAAAAGCAGTTAGTGCAGAAGGAAGTCGTAGACCTCATGCAAATAGATTAAGGAGTATTTTTAGATTAGATAATCCGGTATATTGTAGTATATATTGGCTAAATCACGCCAAAAGGGCGATCTGAAGGAATATAAAGTTTATACTATATAATGTTGTCGTAATGTATCCAATATATCACTGCTACTTTGATAGAACCCCATTGTAAATACACTCAACCCATGTAGATTCTCAGAATCTGGCCTGAACTGAACGAACGCCATCTTGGTTTCATTTCCTGAGGCCTCTTTCGTTAGTTGGGAAAACACGTGACATGCTGCTGATAGAAAAGCTTGAAAGGTCAGCCTGGGCTATGAATAGACCATTGATTCTAACTTAGGGAACTCAAGGTCGCACCTGTCTTTCTTGAAGGAGGAGCACATTCTTGTAGGCGCAATGCTTATACTCCCGTGCACCTGAATGGACGGGAGGCACCTTTACTGACCTACCCCCGGAATAACTTGAGCTGAGTTTCGAGTCAATCAGTTGTGCCTTATATGGGTTTTCCTGTTGGTTTCTCATGAGCTGGTACTTTTCCATGTACGGGGTTTCTATGAGGTATGCCGAAAGTATATATGCACTGTTTTGAATGTAATCCAGCAGTCTCCTCTGCACACCTTTGAGAGCTGTGGCGAGAGAGAGGCTACCCCAAAATAGGGCACTTTTGCAAAATAAACGATTGAACCTTCTCCATTGCCGGCTGACTTATTCTTGGTAACTATTGTATATGGGTTATTGGTAAGTATAGCTCTATGGTATATTTTTTAGTACTTCAGTAGGCAGAAACCTCTAGCATTCCCTCATGCACTTCTAGGTGGGACTGTGGATCAAACCATGAGGGTAATTAAGGCTCTGGGCCAGACTACATTCATACAGGAGTTTGAACTGTTGATGTTATCTGAAGAGGAGTGACTTTTTTACTGATTCCACTTCATCTGGTGCCTACAGGACCTCTACGCGATGTTCGAACACCATCACCCCGTGGTGCTGTATGGGGAAGCGAGACTGGAGCTTGACCAAGGACTAATGTAAATGTGCAGGACATGTTAAGTATAAACAGCAGGGAACAACAGGTGAATGATGTCGGGTCGATTTGATCACTTGCCCCTCCGGTAGGTCAAGTACATGCAGACCTGAACGCCATTCGTCTTGCTGGCTAATGCAAGGAGGAATAGTGTTCTAGTTGCGATGATCCAACGTTGGGACACGGCTCTGGACACTATGATGTTTTTGTTGATTGCTTGATCCTTGGACCTAGTTTGTGCTCAATTGCAACAAATAGTTACAATTTGTTTTGGAGCAGGCAGAGGCTAACGTGGGTGATGAGAAATCTGATCAAACATGGTACACCAGGTTGTAGGTGGGCATTGTAAGAAAGTGGGCAAGAATGCCCCTAAGTAGCAGGAGCTCGCCACCATGAGTGCAGAGCAAGAAACCTCATCTACATAGGAAGAACAGGCCAGACTTATTCGAAAAAGGAAGAGCTGCTTATATATGACATTTTACAACCCGCAGTGAGTGCCCTGTCGGATTCAATGTTTTATCCAGGGAGCATTGGGCAAGTTGAGTGCTTCTGTGGGGACCAGGGCCATACAAATAAAGGTGCACTGCACCTGTTTGTGCCCAATTAGGGTCAATCACAGCCCCCAGGGCAGCTGCGAACCCACACCTACCCTGTGGGCAGTGCATTAGTGAAAGATGGACCAGCTGATTAAAGCTGAAGTGCATGCACTTGCCTGCACTTCGAAGGGGGGACAGAGAACTCTCAGCAGGCAGGTGCATCGAGCGACTGTATCCATCTGCAGGAGGATATCTCAGGTGTCCCTTTCCCCTCTCTAGAGTGGCAACCCTCAGGGAGGGCACAAACGGTGCATTATCTCTTTGTGACGCACTGTCAGTGCATCTCTTGAAGACTTTTTGCCTCTGTGCCAGTATCCATAATAAGGCACAGGCAGAGAGGTACAGTGTTTCCCTTATTTGCTTGAAGCCATGCCCTCAGGCAAATGATAAAATGCACCATTAAGATAGTGCAGCAACGTCAAGTCTGTAGTACAGAAAGTTCTTTAGGAAAAATGGGCAACCCAATAAACCCATGGAGGCTTGGGTAACAGGAACTTACTGTAGGGTAATAGTCCCTGCAAGGGATTTTTTTCGAATGAAAAATTATTATAGTTCAAAACAAATTATGAGAGCCCAAATTAATGGCCTCTTACAAATGAATTGCAGAATTAATCAAAGTAGTTCCAAAAGAATATATCTAAAGAAGGAAGAGGGCAAAAAATACAAATACAAAAGCAAAACGGGTGTATACTTTTTGAGTACAAATTTATGTCCAGTCCATGTACTCTCTATGGCTTCCCTGTGCACTTACAATATCCAAGAATGGACTTAGATATTGTAGGGTCGTATCTGGTCAGGCAGATAAGACCATACATGTGATATAGTGCACCCTGCCTTAGAGCTGTAAGGCCTGCAGTAGGGGTGACTTACCTATGTGTCGTTCAGTGTCTGTGGGCATGTCGCACAGGGATGTTGACTCTTTACTGTTCTCTGCACCAAGACACGCAACCTGCAATGGTAGGTTCTATGGTCTTGGTGAGAGGTTCACAGACCGGCACAATTCGCGCTTCAGCCCTAGTGGATACTCTTCAGTCCCAATGCCTTAGGTATCAGGGGTACCATTTACTAGGAACTTACAGTGATTGCTGAAGTTGTGCCAATTGTGATACAGGATTTGGAAAGAGCTCTGGGATTGGAAATCTGGTTAGCAGGGGCCCAGTAAACTTTCAGTTGCAATCACATCATGTTCCAGGGAAAAGGTGGGGGCGAACCTTGTCAAAAGAGGCACCTTCCTACAATCCTGCTATATGCAAATCAGTCTTGACTCTGTGCCTAAGGGAATAGTCTAGCCTGAATTGCCAAGCCAGGTCCTCCCTGAACCAGAACACAGCAACCGAGGGCGGGTTTCGCCCTTGTTATGGGCACAGTAGCCAAGTATAGCTTGGTTCCAGAGACACAGTGAACATGGCACCTATGCTTAGGAACATCTGTCCCAATTCGGGTGACATACTAAAGTACACAAAAAGTGATGGAGGGAATGCATGAATTAATCTTAGCCACTGGTAATTACTCAGGACACATCCCAGTCCATTGTTTTTACACACTATGGCACATCAGATTGGACCCAACTATATGCAAATCAGTCTTGACTCTGTTCCTATGGGAACAGTCCAGCCCAAACTGCCAATCCAGGTCCTCTCTGAAATGGCACACAAACAACCAAAGACTGGTTTCACCGTTATACCGAGTCTACATTACTAATCACACAAGTCCCCAGCTTTTCCAGCTGGCTGTTCCTGAGGGAAAATTCCTGATGCCTACTGGAAGCAAATTCTAGATAGTAGGGTGCTAGGGGTTTGCAAACAGCAAAAGGAGAATCCACAACAAGACTAAGATTAAATCTAGGTACTGGATACAAGGCCTTCTCCTATGTGCGAATGTTACAGGGGGAAAGCTAGAGATGTAACTTCAAACCAAAGCTTGCTTGGGGCACCAACTTCTGCTAATCAGTGTAGGGACTGGTAGGCAGCTGATAGATGGCCTTGTTTACTGAGCCCACTGTTTGCCTTGACAGCCACATTTTCATAAGTAGTATGTTGCAGTTGTCTAGGATCAAATAAAAGAAGTTGTAACTACTAATGAGGAAGCAAGGAGAAACCACCAGGTGCACATCAGGAGCTATTTTAGAGGGAAGGTAGTCTGTGACAATAGCCCGAGGACCACTCAAGAAGTGCACTATAAAATGAAGCCCTGGGATCACGTGACAACAGACTTTACTACAATGAATCTCAAATGTAATGAATGGGGCAATAGTATTGAAGAGGTTTAGCTCGTAAAAAAATGGTGGAAGCCCACATGGTGTATGGGGTGGAAGTATCTACTCTGCTATTAAAATCTGGGTTGGGGTAGTATTCATTCCACTGAAAATGCTACAGTGACTATATTGGAAGGTGAATCACACCCGTCGACAACACAGACATGCATCCACTGCATTCAGTTATGAAAAACTAGAAACCTGACAACTGTACAAATGCTTTTTGCACTACCAAAGTTCATGATTCACAAAATCGTAGGGTTTGCTGCTGGAAAAAGCTATGTCAAACAAGTTACTTACCTTTGGTAATGCTTTCTGGTAGAGACCATCTAATCACAGCTTCCTCACCTTTTGAATACGTCAGAATGGCTCCAGAAACTTTGGAAAAGTAGCTTTGTGTGCCGGTAGGTGGCGCAATGTGGCTCTGCACTGATGCCCATCTGATCCGGAATGGACGGGTGGAACAAATTTAAGCTATGATGTGCGGTCCCCAGGATATGGGAGGGGTCCACAAATCGCACTCTGAGACCACTTAAAATAAAGTTATTCCAAAGGTATAAATGTTCTTTACAAAGAATTCTATTAATTTGTTTGCTTTTCATAACTTGCATGGTGGTGGCAGCTCCTACAAACACTGCTGTGCGTTGGGGGGCAGACTGCTATGCACGCGTTGAGTAATGATTTAATATTACGGCGCTCTCTTTTGTCCCGCTACTTACTTACGCGTTGCATTATTTTCATTTCAATTTCAATTGTATTTGGCAGTTTTTAAACCGCAGCATCTATCTTGCATTTTTAAATTGCTAAATCGTTTTTTAAAATCACTAATTGTTCTTCCCTGCACTCACTTGTTGCCTGGTGTGTTTCCCCTTGCCCCGGTCCATCACGGCTGTATTGCCAATTGTGTGGAGGGCAGGGCGCCATCTTAGGTCAGTCCCCAGACCGGCAGGACCCGAGGTTGCGGTCTAGCTGGAGGCGGGGCTAGACTACTTCTTGGCTGAGTGCGAGTGAATCGCTGCGGTTCTAGTAGGTGGTGGCAGCTCCTACAAACACTGCTGTGCGTTGGGGGGGCAGACTGCGAGGCACGCGCTAAGTAATGATTTAATATTACGGCGCTCTCTTCTGTCCTGCTACTTACTTACGCTTTGCATTATTTTCATTTCAATTTCAATTGTATTTGCCAGTTTTTAAACCGCAGCATCTATCCTGCATTTTTAAATTGCTAAATCGTTTTTTAAAATCACTAATTGTTCTTCCCTGCACTCACTTGTTGCCTGGTGTGTTCCCCTTGCCCCGGTCCATCACAGCTGTATTGCCGATTGTGTGGAGGGCAGGGCGCCATCTTAGGTCAGTCCCCAGACCGGCAGGACCCGAGGTTGCGGTCTAGCTGGAGGCGGGGCTAGACTACTTCTTGCACATGTCAACTCGAACGCGCAGCGGACGAGCCCAGCGGGCACGACGATGGCACGCCGAAGGCGCGCCTAAGGTAAGCCCGTCTGCGCCCGTCCGCGGCCGGTCGGGGCACGGGGCACGTCTTTCTGCCAGTTTTATCAAATACTCGTTTGCAGATTTGATTCGACTGCATGCTCATTGGCCCCTTCCCCCTATTACCTTGTAGAGACTTGAGCCATTGGGGTTTCTCTGTGTCAGAGAGACCTTTCCTGAGATGGTTTCCCCCCCTGGCTTCAGCCCCCCCTTCTGACCACATTGCCTTCCTCAGCTATCAATCCCCCCTCCACCAAAGGGTTTATACACTCTAAACTCACAGTGAGCTATCTTAATACTCGCTCACTGGTAAAACACCAGTTGGAAATCTTCAATCTTTTAGACTCCGGAAAACCTGATATACTGTTGTTGACTGAGACTTGGCTTAATGAGGAGTCTTCCCCAGATATTCTTGCTGCAATCCCCCTTGGCTACTATATTCTTCAAGCAAATAGAGCCTCCGGTAGGCCCGGAGGCGGAGTAGCAGCTATTGTTAAACACCCTATTAGATTTTCCGCCCTGACTACTGTTAGTATCCCCTTGGTCGATTACCTTGTGCTGAGATTAGAATCCCCACTGACACCCCTCATTTGCGTCCTAGCCTACCGCCCCCCTCAGTCCATGCCCAACTTCCCGACGATGTTCGGTGTCATGCTCTCTCAATTAGTTATTAATAACTCAAAAATCTTAGTCCTAGGAGATTTTAATTACTGGCCCTCCGACGAGAAGGAGAGTGCCTGTTCTGCTACATTTTCTGATCTTTTATCTGGCATGAATTGCCTTCAACATATAAATTCAGCGACTCACTGTAAAGGTCACGTCCTGGACCAGGTCTGCACCTCCAACCTGGACATCTCTGTTCCCCTCATTTCACCCTGCCTATGGTCAGACCATTTCATAATCTCCTTTTCTCTCACAGTCACCTCCCGCCCTAGTAGGGTTCTGGAGGGTAACCTTTCGGCCCGGAATTGGTACAGGGCTGACCTTAGTAAATTTGTCACCCTACTCAGAACCTGTACCCCCCTTAATTCCGGTTCTATCGACACCCAAGCCTCTGCCTTAACGTGCTGGCTTGAATCAGCCAGTGACGTTGTTGCCTCTCTTAGACAGATCAAACTTAAGCGCCCTCATGATGCACAAAGATGGTTCACTGAGGACCTTAAATTTCTAAAGCTTGGACTTAGGCAGGCTGAGCGCCGTTGGCGACGAGGCTATGCTTCTGACACGAAGCTGCGGTTTATTACCCGGCTTAAAGAGTACAAATCGGTGGTCTTACAAGCAAAGACCTCCTATTTTTCTAAAAAGATTGTCGATTCTCCCACCAATACCAAAGATATCTTCTCCATTGTGGAGGAGCTGTCGCACCCAGACAGGGTCACTATTAAACCTCTACCCTCCCGTGCTCTTTGCGACTCCCTCAACCAGTTTTTTGTGGATAAAATTGCTAATATTAAAAAGAGCATTTCATTCTTGGCCCCGTCCAACTCCCCTAGGCTTGATTCCTCCTTGCCTTCTCTTAACCCTCAGCGGCTGACTCAGGTCCCCCCAATCTCAGAGACGGAGTTCCTAGCTCTTTTAAACAAGGTTGCCTCTGGATCCCCCACTGATGTTGCCCCCCCACCCCCCTGATCCTTCGCGAGGTTTTCACAGCCTGTCCTACCCCCCTTTGGCGCTCTTGAATAACTCTCTTTCTTCTGGCCTGGTCCCTAGCTCATAGAAAGCTGCCAAGGTTGTGCCCATTCTTAAAAAACCCAGGGCAGACCCTACGGTCATGAGTAATTTTTGTCCAATTTCCCTTCTTCCCTACCTCAGTAAAGTTCTTGAGTCTCATGTCACTAACACCTTGAGCTCATTCATTGAACATTCACAATTCCTCGACTCCCAACAGGCCGGTTTTAGACCCGCCCACTCTACGGAGTCAGTTATACTTTCAGTTATGGAGGAACTGCGGAGAGGGGCGGACTCTAACATCAGTCAGGCTTTGGTGCTCCTGGATTTGTCGGCCGCCTTTGACACGGTCGACCATGATATTTTGGTCGGCCGTGTCAGGGAGGCTGGCATTCGGGGTACCGCCCTCAACTGGGTCCGCTCCTTTCTGAGCAACCGCCACCAGGCGGTCCGGCTTTCTCCGTTTTCTGCTGATAGGGTCGGGCTGACTTGTGGCGTTCCGCAGGGCTCCTCGTTCTCCCCTCTCCTTTCTAATTTATACCTGACCCCCCTTATTCGATCCTTACGAGGTAGCAATGTCACCGCGTTTAATTACGCGGATGACATTCAGCTGGTCTTCGATATCAATTCCTCGGATCAGTCCATTGACAACTTTCAGTCTACCCTCTGTCACATCAGTGACTGGATGGGGGGTGAACCACCTCAAACTTAACCCCGACAAAACAGAGTTGGTTCTTGTCGGGGGGGCTGCCAACCCATGGAAATCCATCTTGTGGTCTGCGAGGTTGGGTCTTTCCCCCCCCCCCCGTCCAGTCGACTCAGCAAAAAGTCTGGGGGTTATCATCAGTAATGACCTTACGATGAAACCCCAGATCAATGCTGTAGTCTCCTCTAGTTTTTTTCGGCTAAGGAAAATTCGAAAGATTGCTCGTTTTTTGACCACTGAGGCTCTCACCTTGGTCCTGCTGGCTTTAGTCATCTCTAGGATAGACTACGCCAACTCCCTCTATGTTGGCATTCCGGCCTACCAACTGAAGAGGCTGCAACTTGTCCAGAATCAGGCCGCACGTCTTATCCATCATCAACCTAAGCACCAACACGTCCGCCCTCTGCTTAAATCCCTCCACTGGCTTCCTGTCTCTGAGCGCTGTAAATTCAAACTAGGTTGCATTATTTTTAAGTCCCTGGCTGGCATGGGTCCGTCTTTTATTTCCTCACTATTGCACCCATATGTTCCCTCCCGCAATCTCCGCTCCTCCCACTTGGCCCTACTTAAGGTCCCGGTTTTTAGACGCAAGAAACAGGGAGGACTGAGATTCTCATTCCTTGCTCCCCTCCTCTGGAATACACTCCCTTTAGGTATAAGACTTGCCTCCCCTTATACCCGTTTCAGGTCCCTCCTTAAAACTCATTTGTTCTGTAATGTTTACAATTAACGCTCTTCACCCTGCGGACTGTCTGTCTCCCCATGCTCGAGCGCCAAGAAACCGTCAGGTGTTAGTTGCGCTTTATAAATATTTTTTACATTACATTACATAATATCCATTTTAAAGGATTCTGATCGGATTCATGTATCTGTAACATAAATATGCCCAGTGCATTTTGGGCACTGCCCTTCATCAGGAGATTAAACTGAAACGGTATAGGTGGATTGAAACGGGTCCATGACCTGCCGGCAATCCTCCTATACTATTTTTGATTAAGCCCCTGACGAACATGCAGAACGGCTGATATTGCGCATTCTCGGTGGTGGCAAAGAGATTGAGCCACGGTTCCCTCTGCCCTGGCGTTCCAAGATCCCACCAATTGGTCCACCACCAGGAACATTCCATGAAGCTCCAGACATTGCAAGAGATGCAGGGCCTCCTGACACACGGTCAATGGCACCACCTTACTCTTTTTGTTGCAATACCACATGGCAATGGTGTTGTCTGTGAGGACCTGCCCTAGTCCTTCCTTGATGGAGCACAAGAAGGCTTTCAGCAATAAGCAGATGGCTGTTAGTTCTATAAGGTTGATGTGTAGCCAGGCTTTCGCCGGAGACAAGAGGCCTCAGATCTCCACCTTTCCCAGGAGGCCGGCCGCCCCATCCAGGAAGCAATACATTTTTCATCTCGGTCAGCCCTGGGTGGGTTCTGGAGAGGGGTCTGTCACTGACCCAATCGTGGTTGAGCAACCACCACTGCAGGCCTTATGCATGCTCCTCTTAGATTTGGACCAGGCCAGAGAGATCTTGATATGAGGTCGACTGAGACTTCAGATCCCACTGCAGTACTTGACGTCCTTAAAATCAAGGACAGTGGCGGAAAGATCGGCATGAAGACCTGAATGCCCTGGAATCTCCTTTCTGAGAGATTTTTTTGAGTTAAATTGTCTTGCAGAGACAAGAGGTAGGTCTGGTTCAAGTCTGGCCGCGTGGAAACAAAGGAACGGACATGAAACGAGTAGGAGTGGCACCTGTATTGGCTTTGCACATCATTTCTGGAGTAGAACTGCCTAAGTGTGGCACCACATACCAGTGCATAGAAGTACTGCTCAAAGGTTTCCGGATCCAGTCTGACATCAGGGAAGTATTCAAAATGTGAGGAATCTGCAGTTAAAAGTCTCTATCAGAATCACAAGTTAGAAAAACATTTTTGGCTCATAAAGTAACTTTGGCTTCTCATTCCCAGCAGCAAATAGGGGGGAAATAAAAGCCCTTCCTATTTCCATTTTGTAATGAAATGCATTAATGTTTTGAGCCCTCAAATGCGGTTTCAAACCATTGATCAGTTAAGGACACCAAACTTAGGGTGGGAACAGTTTTACAAAGGGAAATCTGTCCTCATGCGAGAAAAGTGCAGGGTCTTTTAATTACATATTATTGGTGATAATTATGAAAGCAAAGATAATGTTTCAGCTTGTGGAATCTGCAAAACAAAAAATGAAGAAATTCATGAAAGGAGCAGATAAATAACAGAACTATAAAAGACTGGAGATGTGCAGATCACTATAAAGACATGTCCAGCGAGATCAGGGCATCAGACCCCCACTGAAGAGGATGGGACTGTACATAAAAGAGGTAGCAAAAGATGTGAAACATGAACACACCCAGTTCAAACACTTTAAAAGCGTATGTATATTATACACTAACTGTACTGCACAGGAGTCTAGAGAACAGTTGTAAATGCGTAAAGTTCAGGCCAGTGGGGTGATTAAATTACACAAATAGGCCCTTATTACAGAAAAAACAAATTACATCCACATTGGAGAATAACAGCTTGCATATGCTGGGTGGTGTGAAACTAAAAAGTATATATATTTTTTAATCTTTATTTTTTATTTCCATGATTTCTGAAAAGAATACACCTGTGAGAACGGCCAACAATAGAGGCCCGTTGATCAGAACTATCTTCTTTAGTGGAGCACGACAATTCCATTATACAGTGTGACATCCAGGCACTATGGCCCTGTTCACATCAAGAAAGGGCTAGAGTCTTATCTGTAATCACATTTTTCACACTCTTTCCCCCCCCACCCCAAATCCTGCGCTTCCAAGGAAGGAGGACCCTCCCCAGGAATAGACAAATGGAGTCTCTCCCTTGACACTCTGATATCAAGCTTGCTGCTTCTCCTACATTGGATAAATGTCCTTCCATTTCATGCATCATCTAAACAGATCTACAAGTGCATGGACATGTTGACTGTGTGCTGTGGGGTTCTCGGGGAGCCACCTCTGTCTTGGTTACCACCACCTCCTGTTGCATCGTGGCCCAGACAATGTTCCTCGAACATATCATCTGTCCTAATCTCCACCTGCGTCTCACCTCAGCTAGCGCCCATGTCTCTAATCCAGGCTGGAGGGTCGGCCCGACCTGCTTCATCCATCTGACTCGCCACCCATCTTTTCACCAGTACCAATCTCAGAAACGCAAATCTAAACCACAACTTTCCGTTCTTTGGGCAAGGGACAACGCCAAGAAGGCAGTGCTTCATGGAGACCACCACCATGACCCTGGACACCTCTCTCGGATGCACCATGGCCCGAAGTACTGCTCCAGGTTTGGGGAACTCCATAACTTATGCAAGACGTCCGCTCCCTCCATGCCACATTGACCCTTGTCAGACCTTTTCCGATATATTCCACTTAAACTTGAAGATGTTTATAGGTACGATACAGCACACAGAAAAGAGAGCGTTGAGAAACTCATATTTTGGAACCTCTTGGACCTGTACACATGCCCTAGTCCAGTCCCCCTTCGCCATTGGCTCTGGCAGATACTCTTCCCGTGAAGATGTAAGTAGTGTTGTAGGTTTCAACTTATCCGCCCTTAGAGTCGCGTACAGCCTGGCCATCTAGATGTGCCCATGTCTAACAAGACCTCGAGCCTGCTCACCTCATGTGGTGGCTCCAGGAAACCCGTCCATATTTACAGAAACGCCATGTATTTTTCTGCCCGTCCTAAGTCTGCTCACCGGGTGTGCTCGTCTTCGAGGCACGACGTGTCTTGGCCCTGGAGACATAAATGTTGCCAAAGCAGCTCGGCAGCTCGCTCAGATGAAATTGTTTACATTGTTGTTAAATGAAGTCCATCACCCACTCTCTCAGAAGCTCAGCTGCACACCTGCTTGCAATTCTCAAGTTTGGGTTTTGTCATGTCTTTGATACTAGAAACCATCTGCAGCAGTGTACACATTTGCATATTCCTGTCCTTAGGGGGGGGATGGTCTCGATTTGTCAGTCTAGGAAGGAAGCGCGGTGACTCACAGACTACTCATTTCTGCAAACAACAGTATTCAGACCTCAATGAGAGATGGGGTTTTCTTCAACAGTGGTATCTTTACAGTTAGATATGCCTCTTTGGTGGCACAGGGAGCTGTGTGGGGCCCCCCATTGAAAGGGAAGGTCTCTGTGCTCGTCTCTGCAAGGGATCACTGAACCTCCCACCTCGGACAGACTTCAAAGAGATGCAGCTACAGACTTGTCCATTTCCAACCCAATTAATTCTGGTCTATTTTTTCGTGCTTTATACACTGCTCTTACCTGTGGAGCCAAAGCACTGATCCAGAATTTTGCACGAGAGTGGGAGGGGGCTAAGGCCCTTTTTGTATGGTGAATGAATGGCCCAAGGGAATAAAACCCCACTAGCCCAATGCTGGTGACCCGTAAGCGGTTCTGCTGACAGAAGTGTCTGCCACTAGGCGTCCCTTTTAGGTGAAGACCCTTCTCGCCACGCTAGGACCCCCATTGTGGACCGGCATTGTTTATTTTCTGAATATTTGTCTAGGGCTTTGACCCAGCTGATCAATTTAGTATTCCTCGCGGACTGCGGCCGCGGTAAGTTTTTCCCGCTACTGTGCGCATTCAATTGAGGGCCCTGAAGCAACCCTCTCATTGTTTATTTCCCCTTTTTTCGTAGTCTTTCCACTTCGTGTTAATACAAAATCAGCATCGCCTCACTGTGGGACCAAATGGAAATTGTCCTTTCTTTAGGCAATCATTGTCTGTCCTGAGGATGAACCGAAATGTTGCACGGTTCGAAACGTCGTCGACCAGAAATGCACTAATTGCATAGTTGACAATAACTGTTCATGCATACGTGTATATTGTGGATCATCTGCTTATAATTTATGATATTCAGATGACCTTCCTTTGCCTATTATTTGTGTATGTTTTGTATGTTTTTCCAGTGGGTTAGTCGGACATCGGCTGGTGTCCCACTTCCATCACACCTTGTGTATATTCTGTTGTGATTATTTTTTTATCAAGGCATTAAAACTGTCCTGCTGGACACGTCTTAAAAGAATATAGTTCTATCTAGTCTATATTTATTCCCTTAAATATTCTCTCCTCTGTCTAAGGACCATTGTTTTCTCAAAAATAAGTCCCTTTTGTAAAGGGCATTACCTTCAGCTAGGCAGTAGTCTTGCCTAAAGCCTGATAGACGTTTCTGCCTGTTTGTCCAATCAGGGCTATGGCCTGGTGAGATCGCGGAAGAGTGGACCTCAACGTAGAAGCCGAAGGATGCTTTGATGACATCTCAGTTTGAGCTACTTGCAAAGAAGACTGGAGTAAAACACACAAGTTTAAAGGGCTGGTTTGATTTGCTTCCACCCACAAAAAGAAGTTAAAATACTCTGTGATAAGTAATAGTATCAGGTTTATGGGGAGAAAGAGAAGATGGAATTGGAGTTAAAACACAATCGGTGTTGAGATAAAAAGTCTGCAAAACCTACTTTTAGCAAGGGAGCTTTTATGCAAAAGAAAAAAATATTTCCTAGAAACGTGTCCTGTAAAAACTTGTTTTAACGGGGAAGTTGTGCAGCATGGTGAAGGCCACAAACTTTGTAAAGTACTAAAGTGGTGTTTTCTCCTATAATATTCCCGAACTACTTCCACAGACAATAATTATATTTACATGCATTTCCCTGCAGAGAGACAGATGCCCTAGTAAGGAAAGGAAATATCTGCATGGGCTGGAGGACTGGTGACTTTGCAAAGTTTTACTACCTAAGGATGGAAGAGAGACTGATTTCATGCCAGACACCAATAACGAGACATGGAGGTGGATAACATAATTGCAAAGGCAATTTAGCCCGAAGGCCTTCAGTTTTTTTCATGCCTATTACTATTTTTTTCTTTAACAAACTTTTATTGCTTTTGATTCTGCTTGCACGCCATCACGAGGAATGTCAGCACAGGTGTAGTCTTTCTGTTAGCTGCTTGTAACCTGGAGGGAAAAAAATTGCTGAAATGTCCTTTTTGGAACGTTATCCTCAATAATGCTAGCATATGTAAACATAGTTAATCCAGATGTTTCCCTCGGGTAATTAAATATGTGGCAGTGATCCAAAGGCCATTAAAAAACACTGTTAGATCCCCAACAGCTTCAATATGCTACGTAAAACATTATATCTACTGACATAATACAGAGTAATGGGTAGAAGGGGCTTTCCATAAGCTATTAGAAGCTAACTCTGCATAACAGTCAATTTGAGTTATGCCAAATAAAACTATTCTTCAGCATTTTCAAATATAACACATTTAAAGTCGGCAGATCTAGTCATGCTTTCACTATACCTGAAGGTTTGCCAAGGCACTTCTCAGATTTTATAAAGTCATTGGGTTATATATACACATCTCATATACAAGCTTGACTGCGGCAGGAATGGCATGTAATCCCGCTTTAGGTTCCCAGAGAGGACGGTGCTGGGCCAAAAACAAGAAGGTCTTGGGCTGTTTCCGGAAGGGATCTTATGTCTCTCGGGTGAGGCACGAAGATATGCTATCTGCATTGGGACAGACAAAAGTAATTAAGGAAATTACAACGCATGGCATTACAACGCATATGCCTTTACCACGCATGCCTTTACAGCGAATTTGCCTTTACAGCGAATTTCCTTGTAAAGGCATGAATGGTAATGGCATATGTGTTTTACATGCAAGTATACGGTAAGTATAGGGTTTAGGGTGGTTTTGGGTTGCCAAAGGTAATTTTAGGGTTCAGGGTCGGTATGGGTTTTGGGGTGGAATGGGACCCTTTAGGGTTCAGGGTGGGTAAGGGTAATGTTAGGGTTTAGGGGGCATGGGTATTGGGGTAGTAAGAGTAATGTTTGGCTTTCTAGGGGGTATTAAACAAAAAAAAAATATATATATATATATATATATATATATATATCCATCTATACTAATATAATAAAGAGAGAGCCCAAACCTTTGAGGCGGGTAATCTCAGGAACCACAGCACCAATCACAACACCCAATACAGCGTTGGAAAGGGCAGTTGCAGCAGAAGGACACAGGCTATGCAGATGCCCACCATATACATTTAAAAGGTAAAAGAACCGTGCCAGCAAAGTAGTCCCTTGTGGGCGTGTCTGCGTTGTGCTGTGGGCGTGTGCTGGGGGCATGACAAAGGCTGGGGGTGTGTGGTACGTTCCGCCCTTCATGCCATGTCTCATATCGTGTGCCGTGGGCGTGGGGTGGGGGCGTGTGCGGGGCGTGGGATTACGGAAAAAAAAGCGAGCGTTGTGCCCACTATTTCATAGTTTTTTTCTTCCCAGGTTCTGTACATTCCAGCTCCGGGTGTCCACCCTGCTACCTTTAAATACCCCTGCACCCCATAATCATAACCCACCCTTACTTCTTAAAATACCCCAACACCCCTAAACACTAACCCATCTTAACCCTGTAAATATACCCTGTACCCCAAAACCCAAACCTATCCCTAAACCCTAAAAATACCCCTGTACCCCAGAACCCAAACCTAGCCCTGAACACTATAAATACTCCTGTACCTCAAAACCCAAACCTACCCCTGAACCCTAAAAATACCCCTGTATCCCAAAGCCCAAACCTAGCCCTGAACCCTAAAAAATACCCCTGTACCTCAAAACCCAAACCTACCCCTGAACCCTAAAATACCCCTTTACCCCAAAACCCAAACCTAGCCCTGAACCCTTAAAATACCCCTGTACCCAAAACCCAAACCTACCCCGAACCCTAAAAAAACCCTGTACTCCAAAACCCAAACCTAGCCCTGAACCATAAAAATAACCCTGTACCCCAAAACCCAAACCTACCCCTGAACCCTAAAATACCCCTGTACCCCAAAACCCAAACCTAACCCTGAACCCTAAAAATACCCCTGTACCCCAAAACCCAAACCTAGCCCTGAACCCTAACCCAAATCTAGCCCTGAACCTTAAAAATACCCTTGTACCCCAAAACCCATACCTATCCCTAAACCCTAAAACTACCCCTGTTCCCCATAACCCAAACCTATATCTGAACCCTTAAAATACCCAAACACCCCAAAACATATACCTCAGTACCCCAAAACATATACCCCTATACCCATACTTACCTTATCCAAACATTAAAAAAAACATGCTTGGAGGAGGAGCTTGGCGGGCATCCGTGATGGCCGCGTGAGCACAGCGCTCTCCGGACCCCCGCCACTCCCGGCATGATACCCTGAACATATCCTGATTCTTCACGAGGATTTGTGTAGAGGACGCTGGGCTGATCTTCCTGGGATTTTTGGAATTTGATTTGGACCCGGGGCGCCGAAGATACGACGACTCGAACTTTCGGGGTCCGCCCTTGAGGTGCGCCCGGGACTGGGTGCAGCACTGTGGCCGTCTTGGAGTTGAACAACAGCGGCAGGGGGATTGGACTTGTGGGTCCCCCTCTTAAGTTTCGGTTTCGATTCTGCCTCAGACTGAGACATCTGGCAGGGGAGTCTGGCCTTTGCTGGGTCCGGCGCACGAGACGGCTGTCGGGCCTTTGGCTAGCTTATTCTCCTTCCAGGCTAGTTCACTCCTAGTGGTACCCTCGCCGCTGCTTTTTGGTCCCGACGCCCTACTTTCCTGCGGCCATTTCCATCGGGTCGAGTGAGTCTCCTGGTAACGCGGCTTCCGACATGGCGGGCAGAGGGGACCGAGAGACACGAAAGACCAAGACGCCCCTGCGTGGGGGCCCGGTCCAGTCTAACGTTATGGACCGTTACACCCATGCGAAGGGGTCCCCTGGAGCCACCCTGCCTGGCCCAAGTGCGGTTGACCACATTGTGGACGCGTCAACGGAGCCGTCCTTGCAGGACATCATGGGCGCCATTTCTGGCATGAAGGAAACAATAGGCCAACAGTATGAAGCTCTGGCCCACAAAATCGACACCGTGGCCATTGATGTGAACTTGATTCGGGCCGACCTATCTAAAACCAATGAGAAGGTGAAGTCATTGGATCTCAAGTCATCCAGCCTCACGGCAGACGTCTCGGAGATACAGACGGAGATTGGCAATCTCCGTAGGGTGAACGATTTCATGACCCGGCGCTTGGAGGACTTTGAGAACAGGGCACGTCGCTGTAATGTGCGTGTGGTTGGCGTTCCGGAGAATCCAGACCCGCACTCTGTTGATCTCCTGGTCGAGGACCTGATCCAGAACTACCTCTCTCCGTCTGGGTTGAGTAAATTCTTCGCAGTGGAACGTGCCCATCGTGTTCCGGGAGGCCAGGGTAAGCCGGGCGCCCCGCCGAGGCCTATTGTTGCAAAACTCTTCCACTATAGGGATCGGGACGCTATCCTGCAGGCATCGCGCGTGAAGGGCCCGGTGGCCTTTGAGAATGCCACGGTGAACTTTTACCCGGACTTTTCTCAACAGGTGCAGAAACAGCGTATGGGCTTCCGTGGAGTCAAGAAGCGTCTCCGGGACATGGGATTGCGCTATGCTATGCTTTTTCCGACCAGGCTGCGAGTTGAGTACAATGACCGAACCTTTTTCTTTGATCGGCCTGATTCTGTGAATGACTGGCTGGACTCTCTGCCGGACCGACCTCCTGCGACTGAGCCCGCCGACCACCCGGGTGGTGCTGAGGGTGGTGTAGAGAGCTGAACTACTTGTCTATGCCCGGGTCTTCGTGTAGAGTAACTTCTTCTGGGATTTTATGCCTAAGTGCCTCTACTGTCTGTGTGTTCTCCTCGTTATTTGTCTTGATCGGGGTGGCGGGTGGGCCAGGGCCTTTCCTCCTCCGGGGTCTTTTTGTAGAATGGGGGTTCTTGGGTGACAGGCACACTGCATGTTGGGGTGGCTTTTTAGCTTCTTGCAGGGGTGCAGGGTGGGGGGTGTTTCCTTGATTGTTGGGGGGTGGGTGGATGGGAAGTTTGATGTTTGTGTTTTGTTTTATCAAGGCGATTCTATCTTGCTAATGATGTTTTTGATGTCATGCTCATTGGGGGGGGGGGGTTTCGGCATTGCTGTGTGGGGTGGGGGGTAGCGGGTTGAGGTTTATTTCGTGGAATGTCAATGGTCTGGGGGATCGTATTAAGCGGGGTGTGGTGTTGCGATGTCTACGACGTTTGTCTCCGGATATTGTTTTTCTACAGGAGACTCATTTGGTGGGCAATACATGTCGTGCAATGAATAGGTGGGGCTATCGCCTCGCCGCACATTCGGGGTTTACCACGGGTTCCAGGGGGGTGGGTATCCTTGTTCGGGCTTCCCTCCCCCTGGCTATTGATGATGTGATCCTTGATGATCGGGGGCGTTACGCCGTCCTCGTGGGACGCTATGAGGGTCGGACCCTTTCCTTGTTTGCCGTTTATGTGCCCCCCGGTCTACAGACCTCTACCTTTTCCGATTTGGGCCGGGTGTTGTTGAACCTCCCTGATAGTACTCTTTTCATGGCAGGGGACTTTAATTCTGTGTTCTCCGGTCTACGCGATCGTCACCCCCCTAGGGACACTCCTTCGGCCCAACAGTGGCTGGGTGGGTTTCTGGATACGTTTGGCTTGGTGGATTGCTAGAGGCTTATGCATCCTACTCAGCTTCAATACACTTTCCATTCTGGGGCCCATGGGAGTTTGTCTAGACTGGATTATTTCCTGATGCCTGCGGCGCAGTCGCCGGCGGTTCGCGAGATTAGACACCTCCCCCGGGGCATCTCTGATCATTCACCGCTCTGGCTTTGTTTTGAGGTGGGGGTGGAGGCGGCGGGCCGGGTGGCTCCTATCAACCCATGGTACCTCACCTCCCTCGAGACCCGCGGTCTCTTGATTAAGTCTTTGGACAATTATTTTCTAGACAACGAGGGGTCCGTCTCCTCTGCGGTATCCCTGTGGGAGGCCTTTAAGACAGTGATTCGCGGGCAGGCCCTTTCCCTTATTACTGAATCTAAAAAGGCGAGGAATCGGGAGGTGGTGGACCTTGAGAGGGAGATTGCTGAGATAGAGGCTGACCTGGAGTCGGATGTTACACCTGGTAAACTCCACGCCCTGGGTCTGAAACAATTTGCCTATAGGTCTTTGGTTACAGATGCGGCTAAACTGATGTTTCGGGAGCAACAGGGTCGTTTGTATGATGTGGGGGACAAAGCGGGTAAATTGCTGGCATGGTTGGATAAGAAGGAGAGGGCGAATCGTGTGGTGCCTGTGATTCAGACTTTGAATGGTGTGTGAGTGACCGACCCGGTTGGAATAGTTGAATGTTTTGCGGACTATTTTCGTGTGGTTTATTCCCCTGTGTCTGAACGGGATGTTGATGACTCTCGCCTTTTGCTGCGTGATATAGCTCTGCCCAGTGTTTCCGATTTAGACCGAGTCTCTTTGGAGTCCCCTTTCACTACGGACGAGATAGCGACGGCCATTCGCTCACTCCGTTCGGGCAAAGCTTTGGGCCCGAATGGATTGCCAATTGAATTGTACAAGCTACGTCCTGATAAGGTGGCGCCCTATCTTCGCACCATGTTTTTGGAATCCCGGGAGCGGGGTATTCTCCCATATGATCAGCGTCTGGCTACGATTGTCGTTATTCCCAAAGAAGGTAAACCTCGGGACTTTGTTCGTCTTATAGGCCCATTTCCCTGTTGAATGTTGAACCCAAGGTTCTGGCTAAGCTTCTGGCTACCCGCCTCTTGACGGTCATTGGTGGCTTGGTTCATCCGGATCAATCCGGATTTATCCCGCATCGCAACACGGCTCTTAACCTACGTCGTCTCCACGGAGCTGTTGCGAGGGCGGGGCTTCTGACGGAGCCGGCCATTTTGGCTTCGCTAGACGCCTCGATGGCCTTTGATACGGTAGAGTGGCCCTATCTTTGGGCAGCTCTTGAGAAATTTGGTTTCGGACCTGAGTTTATTGGTTGGGTGAAGTTGTTATACGCCGAACCCTTGGCACAGGTAGTGGTAAACGGTCGGGTTTCTGTCCCCTTCTGCCTTGGTAGAGGGACCCGTCAGGGATGCCCCTTGTCTCCGTTGCTTTTCGCGCTTGCCCTGGAACCGTTAGCTGCGTGGCTTCGATGGGAACCTTCACTCAAAGGGATCCGTTGGTCACCGGATTTTGAAGACCGCGTCTCGCTTTACGCGGCTGACATTCTTCTGTATCTTACTTCCCCGCGTAAATCTTTAAATGTCTTATTTGACGTTCTTACTTCGTTTGGTGCTAACTCAGGTCTGGTTATTAATTGGGCTAAGTCCTGTGTGTATGTTCTCTCGGGTGTTTTGCCCCCATTACCGGACAGATTTCCTATCCAGGTTGTCCAGTCTGGCTTCAAGTATTTGGGGATCTTTATTACGCTGGACTCTTCACTCCGGTTCGAGCGTAATCTCCTCCCCCCGCTTCTTAGACTGCGACTGGATGTGGCCCGCTGGCGTAAGCTAGCCCTGTCTCCTCTGGGCAGGGCGGCCCTTTTTAAAATGATGTCTTTGCCACGATTCCTATACGCACTTCAAAATTCCTTTGACGACGTTCCCGCTACCTATTTCCGAGAGATCGAGAGTCTTCAAAGGCAACTGATCTGGGACGGGCGTCCACGTATCGCCCTTGCGAAGCTTACCATCCCTTTGTACGACGGGGGCATGGCGCTCCCCGATATCAGGAGATATTATTGGGCTACCCAGCTGTCTGCCATTAACCACGCAATGTATTCCCCGGGTCGAGATCCGGCCTTTGAGATGGATAGACTCCAGCTGCCGGGAGGGGATTTTAATAGAGCGCTTTATTCCAGATCGGCCGGGCGCCATCTTACGGGCCCGTCCAGGATCGCAGTCACTGTGTGGCGCGCCGCGAATGTGAGTTTGGGATGGGAGAATCGACTGACAATGGCGACTCCGCTTTATGCTTCCGAACGTTTGGGATGTCTCTGGTCCACTAAGGGCTTTGACCGCTGGGATATGATTGGGATATGTAAAGTGGGTGATGTCTGTGTGAAGGGTAGAGTGAAGTCTTTCCAGGCCCTTAAGGCCGAATATGACTTGAGTGATAGAGAGTTTTTTCGATATCTGCAGGTCCGGCATGCCCTGGCCTCAGTTCTGACTCCTGATGTGACCCTGCCCGAGTCCTCCCCCCTTGAGGACCGCATACTGGATGGACACCTGCCCGATAGCACTATCTCCCTGATTTATAAGAAACTGATTAATAATCGCGCTGACTTACTGGTCCGACTTAGGGAGGTTTGGGTCGGTGACGGGTTGGACTTGGATGACGAGGATTGGCAGTCGGCACTCTCTTCTCCGAAAGAGGTCGCCATCCCCGCCCGTCTTCGTTTGGTTCAACTTAAGATCCTCCACCGGGTGTATGTAACTGGTCCGCGTCTGGTAGTAATGGGTTTTTCCCCGGATGGCTTATGCAAACGTGGTTGTGGGATGAGTGCTACATTTCTGCATATTCTTTGGGAGTGCCCAATGGTAGCAGCCTATTGGATTGATGTGCTTGCGGTGATGACTGCTGTGACTGGTATTACCCTGCGGCCTGAGGCCCGACGATGCCTGTTGAATGTGTGGGAACCCACCGACTATTCTGTGGCTCAGACCAGATGGGCGACCTTGGGATACATGGTCGCGAAGCGGGACATTGCGCAACTCTGGGGCGCATCCAGACCTCCCGACGTCTCGGTGTGGGAGGATAACATGGACTGGTCCATGTTCCGAGAGAAGACCGTCTATGTAGCTAGGGGCAGACCCAGGGCGTGGACGAAGATTTGGGGTCAGTGGAACGAATATCGTGGAGACATTTGTACCCCTCCCTTGGTTGACACTCCCGATGTTACCCTATCTCCCTAGGCTGGTGTTCCCGAAATTTTTCATGCTGTTCTAGGATTTTCCTGTCCTCCCCGCTGTCCCCCCCCCCCCCAGCCTTGCCGAGTCCCATTGATTGTGCTTTCGTCTTCCTGATTAGTGGCTTTCCCCTCCGCCTTCTGGGCTGACCTTGATTAATGTGCATTCGCCTTGTTTAGAGTTCGTTGTTTTTTATGTCTAATACAGAAAATTGTTATGTCCTGTCCTATGTTTTGAGCAATACTTTGTATCTGATTTGTGCCTGGCCACGGAAGTGATCGTTTGCTTCTTATGTTGTGCGTTGCTATTAGCGGCCAGCCCGTGTGGTTGTAGGCCCATCTCTGTAATTTTTATTTGATTGCTCAATAAAAGTTTTTAACCAAAAAAAAAAAAAAAAACATGCTTTTACCATTCATGCATTTACAACGAATTTTGTTGTAAATGTATGCGTGGTAAAGCATATAAAATGTAATGCCATGCGTTATAATGGCATTGCAGAGTCATGGTACTTTCGTAATGAAAGTATGCGGAGTGATGGCATGCGGATAGAAAGTTGCGGAATAATGGGTGTTTACCCTCCCCCGGTAAGTACATTGGTGGCACGGCGGCCCACATTTCCAGTAACATACTCATATTTTTTCACCACCGATTTGAAAAATACACAGGTCTCTCTCATTGATGGCCAGCACCGACATACACTTTTAGACACACCTCCCTCCACAAGTTCTAGAATTGCGAACTTTAGAGCTGGGGAGCTACGTTCGAATCTCGGCATCAGCTCAACATCCTGTGATTCCAGGCAAATCGCTTTGTCTCCCTGTGCCTACCACAAATGAATGTGTTCTTCTGTAATGTAAATTGTGCTCATGCCATGTTGTCGAGTTCGCGCTATAAAATATTGCAAGGAAAAATAAAGTAGGGAAACTAGAGTTCACACACTATTGAACGCGCACTCTTAAGTGCATCAGCAGTGCACTGTGAATCGGAGCGTTTCACAGGCCTGTCACAGATAAGAAATGCTATCAAAACGAAATCCTACAAAATAATATACTACTGGCCGGCAGCAATTCATACCCGGACAACGTCGGGACGGGCTGATATATAATATATATATACACCCCGCCCACTTGGGTCTGTACTTACGAGTGTGTGTCTGCAGCGCGAACTCGGAGCAACGAGTTCGGTAAAACCTCTTCTCCTGGCTGGACAGAGTGCCTCCACCAATCATAAGTGAGGGGCACTATATAATTCAGTGGACATTGAGCATTAGAACTAAGAAGGCATCTGAAGAAAGCATTTAACGCTGAAACGCGTCATGCCGCTCACCTCTGTTGAATCCGAATAAAGATGCTACGTCCCCAGTGATCCGGTGTGGCTCTGTTCTTTTGAGAAGAATTTGGCAGGATATATATATATATATACATATATATATATATACACACATATATACACATACACACACACACACACATATATATACGTTTATGCATACACATACAAATTACTTACCTTAACCACTAATACCAAGTCTATGTCTTTACCATGCATCCTTTTGTGTTGTAATGGCATGCGTGGTAGCGGCATATGCATAGTAAAAGTGCGCATTGTGATGGTAACCCGTTGTAACAGCACTTGCGTTGTTAGAACCACATTGCAATTGCATGCATTGTGATGGCATGCAATGTATTGTCATATATTCGAGTGGTTTGAGTGCCTGTTGCAAAGTGCTCTTTGCTTTTATTCTGCAAACTTTTTTATGAGGCCTAAGTAAGAACTTATTAAAGCGTGGTGTGAAGAAACGATCAAAGATGACGCAAAGGTATTTGACCTGCTGGTATATATTTTCTGTGTGACAGCGGAGGCAGGCGAGCTCGGTGAAGAGGCGGGAACCATGTGTATTAATTTAGTAAGGCAATTTCACTGAGGTTTGATACTTCCACTTTATGGTAGATGTGTACAGGCCGAAGGAGTGTCACCTGTGAACTGTAGTCAGATGAAGCCTTGAAGCTTATTCGATCTCCCAATGTGGACACAGAGGTATTGAAAAGCAGCAGGATTGGCCACAGTCTTGGAGAGGACCCCGCATTAGAGGTTGGCAGTCCCACTTATATTGTCAATGAGCACAGTACATAAGGAAAAATAAACAACTTTCATTCAAACTGGCCTTCAGTATGATGGAGTAATAGATTATGAAGACAGCTACTAATAAAGCAAGGAGGACAAGAGCTGAAATTACTACCTTTTTAGATTTGTATGGGGAATGAAAATGAGGATGGATCATTCTGATATTTAATAACGGATATCTAGCTGCCACAATCATGCAGGCTACGAAAGAGTCTAATCACAGGAGTGAGCCCAAAAGTAAATGAGGTTATGGGTTTTTTAGGGTGAAAGGGAATCAATGGAGCTGAGAGGGGTTGCAAATGATTTCAGTTATTGAAAGAGTTCAGCATGACTGAATCGTGGAGGTCTGTCCAATACTTAATTCTGGGAGGCAAAAGGATACCCGAGTAATAATAATCTGATAAAAGAAGTGAATGAAAATAATATTGAGGTATCTCCACTGCATGTTATGTTATGAGGATTTGAAGAGTGCATGGCTACCCGAAGGCCTCCCAGCGCTGGCATGAGACATAGTGGAAGCTAGAAATGGACTATATAAAATGAGAAATCCTAAGAGGATTTAACAACACCCAGCTAGTAGGTGTACAGCAGGTTTAGAAGCAGCCCCAGGAGCCAGTCTTTGGGAATACCCATATTGTGGGTATACATAGCAGCAGGAAACAGTGATGCAAGCATGAGAGATCTGAAGAGAATCATACATGGGTTCTTTACACCAACACAGAATTGAATGATCTACAGCACCAAACACAGCTTTTCAGTGAAATGAATATAAATATGGCAAACACATAGAGGAAAGGAGATGATAGGAAATACAAGAAGTAGAACGGTCTCTTATGAGTGGCGATCCTGAAATCCGGACTAGGGGGGATCCAGAGGGTAACAGCTAGACAGGTAGTTGGTAAGACTATTGAACACCAGCAATTCAAGAGTCTAAGAGAAAAATGACAAGTGAGTACCAGGTTGGTAGATGGCAGTAAAGAAGGCACAGCCAATAATTTGATTTAGTAATGATAGTACCACAGCTTCTTTGAAGCACTGAGGATAGACACTGGTCAACAGAGAGATGTTAAATTGGTGATCAACAGTGGGAATAATGCTTTACGATGAATTTTCAGGATGCAAGGCAGAAAGAATAGGGGTGTGTGCACAAGGAAGGAATCTTTAGAAAGGGGTTGAGCTCATTAGAGGATGTGTTGACCAGTGTTATGAGAGTTGAAGGCTAAAGCATAAGGGAACATAAGAAGGAAAGTGGAGCCCCTGAGTATAGTAGCAAAATGGTTTACAGTGTATAAATTGATCTGAGCCATTAGCTAAGGGATTAGTGAGGTGGAGAGAAGGGGTGTGCAAGGCAAAGTAATTAGTTAAGGGAATAACTAATGTGTAGGATGCAAACTTATTATGGTAGCACAGGGGTGTAAGTGGTACATTAACCCTTGTTGGGGAGAAATAGATGAATGGGCAGCAGCGTGTGTGGGAATCAAGGGTGTTCCACAAGGTCAGTGCTCTAGGATTCAAGAGGCGAAGGAGAAAGAGACGCAATGTTGTTTATGAAAGCACAGTTAAGTAGCATGGTTAGGTCATACTTTAGTACAGGTCATAGGAAGGTCCAAATATAACAGAGGTAACATTGCTGTTAATTGTTGCATACCTTCTTGGTTGGCTGATTTGAAGTAGTTAAATGATGTGGTGGTAATGTGATTATTTCAAGTGGTATAGATAGGAAACCAGAGGACAGAAAGTATTAAACTAAAAGATTGATAGCATTTATAGCTCTGTTGATACCCTTACATAGGCCCCCGAAGCACCTTCCTGGACTGGTAGGCAACTATTTGTACAAGAATGGATGGCTTAAAGAGTTTTATTTTAGCTGTGAGACAATGTGGGAAGAGGTTTTGTGTGGTGTGCGAGTGACCAGAGAGGTGTTCTTATTTTATCTTGGAATGCAGTGCTTAGTAACGTGACAGATAAAGGGTATGGGAGATATATGCTTTGTTTGCATTAGTGAGTGATAGAGTGTCTAATCAGCTCTCCAGATCACTGTAATTTGCCTACTTTTGGTCAGCCTCATACTACACTGGCTGCAACGGAAAGAGGTCTACTTGAGGTGAGAGGGTTCAGAACGGTAGGTTACCATCATACTAAGTATGATTAGTAGAAGGAATAGGAAATATTCAATATGGATCAAGATCTTCAGGGATGGATTGTGTTAAAGTCCTCCACCAGTCAATGGCGGCAGATGTTAGCCACTAGGAGTACCCATTCACTTAGTTTTGCTATTTTAGTTAAGTTGACACATGATGTAAATTGATACTTGTATAGCGCACTACTCCCCCGCAAGGGTCTCAAGGCGCTTGTACGAATACCGCTGTGGAACCCATCCTGGCTTTCCCTGTGAGGTGTCCACTCCTGGGCACCCCCAAGGTGGAGGCCAGGCATCCTTAGCGTTGTGGGGGGCGTTGTGGAGATTAAGCAAGCTATTGCCCAGAGTTGCAGAGTGGGACTCCATGATTGGAATAGGCCCCGAGGCGAGAATTATCAGGTCCGTGGAATTTTGAGCCCAAGACCCGCCGAGGCGAGGAATTGAACCCTGGTCCCGGGCTAGACCTCTGCATCAGGGTTTGCGCTCTAACCATTGAGCCACACTTCTCCCTGTTGGGATAAAGAGTTTAAAACATATTTATTAGGTTAACTATTTCTCTGTTGTTTTGTGGCTCCTATATGGGGAAGTTCATTATGATGCTATGACAGATGGCTATCAGTGCCCCTGTGGTTTGGTATCTCAGCCTGATGCTTGCGGCCCAGATAAGTGCCTGTCTGTTTCCTCAAGTTGTAGGCATGTGGTCAGAGAGTTATCTGAATGCTAAAAATATGCGAGTAGGCTGGCAGTAGATTGTTGTTTCAAGCATGTGTTGGCATCAATAAACTGGTACTTATTTCCGGAAACTGACAAGTTTTATCCTCCTTTCTGAGTTTGAAATGTTCCTGATTAAGAGGTTTAAGAGGTTTGCCTCTTGGATTGAGAAGACAGACCCCCCTATAGATTATTTGTAAGGGGGGATGACAACCTGTGGTGCTGATCTTGAGTGTAATGTCTTGTTTTCTGGGTACTGTCTAAATATCAGCTGTAGATATAATGGTCCTTTACCTTGAATGGCTCTGCAGAGAACTTTTAACATTGGCCATCTAGTTACAGGTAGCCAGTGATGGGCTTATAGGGCAGGCATATGTGTTGCCTGGGGAGTAGTGAAAGAAGAATTCTTGCTGCTGTGTTCGGTTATGTTGATTTGTATAGCGCAATAATCACCTGAGAGGGTATCAAGGCACATGGGCATATGTGTAGGTGTTTGGTCCACAAGGTGCTTATATGAAGAGCTAGGTCTTCAGCATCTTGCGGAACTCAAGAAGTAAGGAGGAGGCTCTGATGTATTGAGAGAGGTCATTCCATGTCTTGGGTGTGATGTAGGAGAATGAGCGACCTCTAGTTTTGCTTTTGCTGATGAGGGGAGAGTGTACGAGTGAGAGTGAGGACAGCGTAGGTGTCTGGTGGGTTGGTGAAAGTGTATGCAGCTGTTCAGGTATTCTGGTCCTGTATGGTGAAGAGTTTTGTATGTGTGTGTGAGAAAGTTGAATGGGCTGCCTTTGTGAATGGGGAGCCAGTGAAGCTTCCAGAGGTGCTGTGTGATGTGGGTCAGGTGTGGGAGGTCGAGTACACGTCTTGCTACAGTGTTCTGGATGGACTGGAGTCTGTGTAGAAGTTTCCAAGAAAATGAGAGCAGGCCACACAGCACTCACAAAAATTGTCCAATTAGTAATTGATCTAGGATAACCTAGATAAGTGTTCTAAATCTATCAAAGCACGAAAATGTATTGTAGGTTCATTCACAGTCCACAATATGTAATGCCCATTATTGTGAAGCAAAACTCCAAATTCAAAGATCCAAGCCAAGTCGTATTCTTCCAACACTTTATTTTGTATCCATAGACATAAGAGAACTTCACAGCTCACACCGCCGACACGTGTTTCGTCTCTATGAGACTTTTTCAAGGCAAGGATAGTCAATGCGTGGACGTGTTCATGTTCCGCCTTAGTAAGTCGACCCGTATCCCTCAGATAGAAACTATTAGGTGCTGCTTATACCGTCAACCACCTAGCCAAAGTTCCTCTCCTATGCGATCAATCTGAGCAGAGTCTTCATATAGTGAACAGCCGTTATGATATGTCGAAATTAATATAGAGTATTGAGGCCAAGTAAGGCTACAAAGCATCCCATGCTGAATGTCAGCACCGCATTTGATCATGAAATTCAGTATTTTCAGTTTTTGTAAATAAGCTGATAATGTTGAGTGGAGATTCTTCTTCAATGTTAGCAAGCACGTAATACAAGACCTTGATAAGTCTCTTCAGTAATCAATAGCCCGCCGACCTCCAATACCGGTAATGGAGGTCGGCGGGCTATTGATTACTGAAGAGACTTATCAAGGTCTTGTATTACGTGCTTGCTAACATTGAAGAAGAATCTCCACTCACTAGATAGGTTTCAGCACATGGTCACCAGGAGCAGCTCAAGGTTAGAGGTGGCATAGATGAGGAACTTCATCCACTTTCTACGAAGGCCGTGGTGATGACTTTGAAGTCAAGACGTCAATGTTTTGTAAGTGTTTATTTAATCAGGAATGAATGTCAAATCTTCAGTGAAATATAGTTTAATTGTCTTGATCCAAAATGACCCTGGAAGCATGGGATAGGATTCATTGAAATGTTCTTTTTAGACAACAATGCAAATAGTGTGTTGCAGTATATGAGCTGAGACAAGAAGGCAAAGAACAATGTGATCTTATGGAAGAGCTGCAGGTGGGGCATGGACTCAAGAGTTACTCAATTTGATGGATCACACTGTTGGTTATTGCATTTATGTAAGGGATGCAGGTTGAGTGGTGTCAAACAGCACTCCCAGGTTGCAAACCTTTTGAACTTTTGCTTATGGGATTAAGAGAGCAGGGCAATCAGTCAAGTCAATTCAGCAGAGCCCAAGCACCATATCTTTGTTTGTAGTGGGTAGTCTGTTGATGTGTGGGTTTGTCAATGGCCCTGAAATTCTGATTCAAACCCACTGTGCCCATTTTTCTGAAATCTCTGACCATTGAGATCCCAAAACATGATGCCTCTATTCTACAAACACTTCCTTTATTGTTGAAGGAAGTTTTTCTAGAACACTATATTTATTTTCAGGTGTTGTGAGTGTACGTGAAAAGAAGGTTGCAGAATGTACTTTACCTTGTGAAAAAGAATTAATTAGGACTGCTTCTATTGCATACTAAAATGCCTCGATCCTAATAATCAATGGTTTATTACTGTCTCGTTGAATCAAGGTAAGGGCAGAGGGGAATATTTTTTAATGGTAGTTGGTATCCGAGAAAACTGCTTCTTTTACTTGAAAAGGTCTGTTTTGGGAGCAGTAGGGGCAGAATAATAGGCACTACATTTTGTATAAAGATCTGTAAATTGTAACACACGTTAAGGGTCTCGAACAGATGAAGATGGAGGTCAGCCTAATGTGGTTTTTACTGTGATTGTAAATTTCAATAGTACAATTACAGAAGGTTGAACAGAGGTTAAAATGGGGAAACACCAATGACCAAAGATTATAAGGTTGATTTTTGTTGCGCGATACAGACAAATGCTCTAATTTGTGGAGATGAGAAGTCCTCTGTTGAAGGACTGAAGGACTATCCTATCGGGGAGAATGCACCAGCAGAATTACACCTCAACAAAAGGGATAATATTGCAGACGAGACTCAGCCACAATTTTTGAGAATTGCTACGCAGATCAGAGGGTCATTTTTACATGCACTTTGTGGAGCTAACCATGCATCTGGGCACTTCTCAAAAAAAATATTTCTTTGGCTAAAATTAGCCATAAAAGATTTATACAAACAGATTAAAAAATCATTAAAATGACTATAATATGATATAAAAATGTGACATAAATTGACAGTCTATAATGACAAAACAACTCAATATAATCATTTCATTATGGGCTAGATGTAGGTAATTCTATTTTACCACTTCTTAAATACCGAATTTTACCGATTCGGTATTTAAGAAGTGGTAAAATAGAGGGGGGGGGATGTAGGTATTTCTGAATCGGTAATTACCGAATCGTTATGATTCGGTATTTACCGATTCTGTAAATACCGATTCGGTAATGCCCATTGATTCCTATGGGCATTGAAGCCCATAGGAATCAATGGGCAATACCGAATCGGTATTTACCGATTCGGTAAATACCGATTCCAGCAAGGGTGCAGGGGGTGTCACTTTGACACCCTCTAGCACCCCAAATACAGGCATGTGTGCCATGTGGCACACAGACATGCCCTAAGGGCATGTCTGTCTGTCACATGGCATAGGTGTGCATGCACAGATGTGCATGCACACCTGAATTCGGTATTTTACCACACAATAGGATTGTGTGGTAAAATACCGAATTCTGAAGGCCTGTAGCACTGTAAACAGTGCTACCTACATCTTGGATTTACCGAATCGGTAAAATTACCGATTCGGTATTATACAATTTACCGAATCTGTAAAATGATGCCCCTACATCACAAATACCCATTTACCGGTCGGTAACGGCCAAAATCGGCCGTTACCGGTCGGTAAATGGCCTCCTACATCTGGCCCTTAGTTATGTAAGATGTGCAAAATTTCGTAATGTTAATTGAACTATTTACAATAGCTGCAGAGATGCCTGGGGAGGGGAAAATCTGCAAAAAACCACAAGGCTGGACAACACTATCTCAAATTTAGGGTATGGAGTATCAGCAACAAGAATCTCTTCCGGGATATCTTGTAAAACTTGCAAAACAAGATAAAGTGCAATGTACTTTGATAGATGGTAATATTACAAGGACACAAAGCAATGCCCACCAAGAGGAAACTATAACAAATTGAAATTAAAGCAAGTGAAATAAAACCTCATGTGGGTGGGAGGATATGCAAAAGATAATGTTTAATCACAGACGGGAGGGAGGGAATGGCATGTAAGTTTGCTGATGGCTTACAGTAATCAGTTCTGAAATACTCAACATTTTGCAAATAGAGTTGTTTGAGAGTACCTTTATAAGAATAATTTATGGATTCTGGGTTATCGAAAAAACGTTTGGACCCCCAATTCATATAATGTATTTTAAGGTACTTTAGCCAAGGAAGATCACAAACGTTTTCCAAGGACAAACAATTTTGAAGTATTACTCTCCTTAACTCAGGGTCAGGTTTCATCCACATACCTTTTCATAGAAGTAAAGGTCCAATCTTTATCAAATATTCCTCAAATGTTGCTCCTAGCTAGTCATGGCACACATATGTCGAGCAGTTCTGCTGTACAGCCAGGAGTCTTCGTAGAAAATAGATTTCAGACTGCTGGATCAGTCTGCAGCCTGAGTATACCCACAGCCCACCCAGAATGTCGACACGGATATGCTTACTTATTTACTGAAGCATATTACCATTCTTGGGGTATAGGCCATCAACCAGGACTCTCCAGTCTTCTCTGTCCTGGTCTTTTCTTTCAATCTGACTCCAGGTGTAACCCATCTCCTGGGAGTCAGCCTCGAGGCCTCTGCACCAGGTGTTTCTTGGCCTTCCGCTTTTCCTTTTCCCTTGAGAGTTCCAGGTCAGGGCTTACTTGGTGGTGTTTGATGTGGGCTTGTGGAGGGAGTGATCTATCCAGCTGCAGCGTCTTTTTAGGATTTCTTCATGAGTAGAGAGTTTGAAAATCTGCTGCCATAGGTTGTTGTTATTTATGGTGTTTGCCCAGCGGATATGGAGCATTTTCCTCAGACAGGATTTGATGAAGGTCTGGAATTTGTTGGTGGTGCTCACTGTTATTGTCCAAGTTTCTGTTCCGTACAGAAGGAGCGATTTTATATTGGTGTTAAAAAGCCTGAGCTTGGTTTGCAGCATAAGGTCCTTGGAGCAGCTCCAGATCTTCTTTAGCTAAATGAAGGATGCCCTTGCTTTGCTGATTTTTGTCTTAACATCGGCATCTGTGCTGCCCTGCTCATCTAGGACACTGCCCAGGTAGGTGAAGATCTGAACCTCTTCCTGTGCATCGTTTGCAAGAGTGACTGAAGTTGCGCTGCCTGTGTTACCCTTAAGGATCTTGGTTTTCCCCTGTGGATGTTGAGGCCAAGTTGTGCTGACGTGGCTGCGACATTGTTGGCCTTTTCTTGCATCTGGAGATGGGTATGGGAGAGTAGGGCCAGGTCATTTGTAAAGTCCAGTTTGTCAAGCTGCATCCAAGGTGTCCACTGGATCACATCTGTTCTCCTTGGTGTGGATGTTTCCATGATCTAGTCTATGGCCAGCAGGAAAAAAAGGAGAGAGCCAAGAACCCTGGCGGACTATAGTCCTCACTTGGAAGGCTTCTATGAATTGTCCTTCATGGACTATCTTGCAGGTCATTCCCTTGTAAGAGTTCCTAATGATTCGTACGTGTTTATCTAGCACACTGTTGTGGCAAAGGAGTTTCCAAACTGTCTCTCTGTCCACCTGTTAATGCCTTCTCATAGTCAATGAAGTTGACAGAGGGGAGAGTTCCATTCCATC
Source organism: Lissotriton helveticus (assembly GCF_964261635.1). Taxonomy (NCBI): domain Eukaryota; kingdom Metazoa; phylum Chordata; class Amphibia; order Caudata; family Salamandridae; genus Lissotriton; species Lissotriton helveticus. The sequence continues at coordinate 154,383,753 of NC_136068.1, read as the reverse complement.
AACTGTTCAATGATAATGAGCAGTTTTGAAATCTGGTCTGTGCAGGATCGATCTTTGCGGAAGCCAGCTTGCTGGTCTTGTATCTGAATGGTGGCTTGTTCCTTCATTGAGAATGGCTCTATTAAACACTTTGCCTGGGGTTGATAGTGGAGTCCCTCTGTAGTTTGTGCAGTTACTCAGGTCACCTTTCTTGGGGATCTTGATGAGATATCCCTCCTTCCACACTGATGGTACCTGTTTATCTTCCCAGCTCCTTCAAAACATAGAATAGATCATGTCTACTGATGTTTCAATGTCTGCCTTCAGTGACTCTGCAGGAATGTTGTGAGGTCCTGCTGCCTTCTCATTTCTCAGATGTTTGATGGCTTGCTGTATTTCTTCCTTGGTTGGTCTGCTGCAGTCGATTGGCAAGTTCTTGTCAGCTGGCTGTATGTCTGGTGGAGGCTGCAGCATTTGCTTGTTCAACAGTTCTTCAAAAGTGGTCCGCCCAACTTAGCTGTTGGCCTGCGTTACCCATGATAGGCTTCCCAGCTTTGCCTTCAACAGGTCTTTCTGGCCTCCCGTTTCTACCGGGGAGTTTCCTTGAGATGCACTTGGACCAATAGATTGTCGTCATTTCATGGATTGGTTTAGATAGATTGGGATGCGGCCCGAGTTATTGTCAGTGACTGACATTAAATCAAGCATTCTATCCATTATTTTGCTTTTGATGCCCTAAGTATGATGGGTTTGCGTGGATGTGGGTCCTGTGGTCATGGTGCCACTGGAACCGAACTAGACCTGGCTGATGAACCCTAATATGGCCTTACCTGGTCCTGAGATGCCTATATTCCACTTCAGGGATGACATGGCCTGTTAGTGCGGGCTGGACTGTTCCCACTGAAACAGGGTCAAAACTGAATTGCATATGTCTTGGTCCACACTGATGTGGCATGGTGAGCAAAAAACAATGAAATGAGTTGAAGCCCTGAGGGATTGCCAAGTGCTGAGATTTAATCAGCCATTCCATCCATCCCTTTGTTTTCGGTTTCTCTCCGAACCTAGTGTCAAACCTGTCTGCTCCCTGTAAAGCCCAGCGGAACTGTTGGTTACTGACCTTACGCAGATTCCCCAAAAGAAACAATGAAAGTACCAGAATCCCCAGAGAGCTAAACGTTGATAAAGATCCCAACTGTAAGCAGGCAACCAAGTGACCACATGTTTTGGATATTTTCTGAATGCAACTCACAGTGAATATTTAGTGGGATTTATTGACAGTCGCAGCTGGAGCAAAAACATGTTTAAGGAGTCAAATAGCTTTTATTGCTGTCCTGGCCGGCAGGACTGCATTGTCTGCATGCAGCAGTACTGTGATCGGTTGTTTATCCACTTGGGGTATCTCTTTAACCTGCTGCATAAACAAATCCTCCAAACCATTGATGTACAATGTGAAAAAAAAATTCTAAAGTGCACCCTTTTTTTTAGGCCTCTGTTTATGGTGAAGGAGTAGGTACATTCCCATTTGTGCCGCATCACACCTTTGCTGTTACACCTCTATGCTATTCGCTTAAAAAGCTGACAAATTATACATTTACAAGGAGAAGTGTGGCTCACTGGTTAGAGGCGGCAGACCCTGAAGCAGAGGTTAGACCCGGGACCAGGGTTCAATTCCCGACGCGGCAGGGTCTTGAGCCCAAATATCCACGGACTCGATAATTCTCGTTTCGGTGCCTACTCGAGTCACAGGTTCACACTCTGCAGCTCTGGGCATTAGCTTGCTTAATCTCCACTACGGCCTCCCCCCGCGGCGGGATGCCTGGCTTTCACCTTGGGGATGCCCAGTACGGGTATCTCACAGGGAAAAACCAGGACGGGTTCCCAAGGCAAGCGCCGAGATGCCTACGGGGTAATCGAGCGCTATATAAGAACGCTTAATAATAATAATAATAATAACATCCAAATCTAGAATGATGGACCACAGCTTAGAACGGTTGACATTGTCAAAGGCACAGCTGAGGTCCAATAATACCAGAAAAAAAATCGGGGACTTCTTTGCAGCAGTATACTTGGTGCACAGAAAATACAGATTCAAAGCTTGTTTCACTGTGCCCACCTGGTGCCGAAATATATACTAGACCCCGAATAATATGGACTTCTGTTCTGCCCAGGATTCTAATCTGCCCGACAGTACTCTCCCTAGGATTTTAACTGTGGAATCCAGGAATAAGATTGATCTATAGCAAACATGTAGACCGCGTCCTCAGCGGGGCGCGCGTGACAGCGGATCTGAACATGTTGGTTAACAGTGGTGTGGTGTATTTACTATGGGTACTGTATCGATCCTCCTATTTATGACCCTTGTCTGGTTAATAATTAACTAGCAGCCATTCAACTGCACAGAAATCCGTTATCTGATTAGCCACACAACGGCACAGAAGCCCGTTATCTGATTAGGTCATAGCGCATGCCATCTCATTAGGCAAGCACTATTTCTCCAGCCCCCTAATAGGCATACGGTGTTCTCAAAACAAATCAAACCTACCACGACCTGGGAAATCCCCACAGCCATTGTTTTGATTTAGCCGAGAACTTCAGTAAATAATGTGCGAACGACCAGTTCGTATGACATCCTTATTGACGTATTTATGTCCATCCTTACGTCAATCTCGGCACCTTTCAGGTATAAATAATACCGACATTGCCTTAAGCAAACACACGGGGTGGTGACAAGATTGGAGCAGCGAGACTTGCCGAGGAGCCCAGCTGACAGCGAAGCCCACAGACGCTGCCCCTCCTTTCTGACGCGCTGAGAGAGAGACGCTGCCTTTTCTCCTGCCGAGAAATCCAGCTCCGGCGCTTCCAAGCAGCCCTCGCAGGCAGCTGGAATATCAAGACCTGAGATAGAGATACCAGCCCTCCAGCCTTCTAAACTCCCAGGTACTGAACTGAATCATCCTTTGTAGAGAATTCTTGAAGCAGACCTTTGGCAAAGCAAACTTAACTTAAACTGCTACTTATCTACTCCCGCCACGTATTAGGCTTAGGTCAGGTACATTGGGGTAGGCGTAGTTAGAAGCACCAGTTGAGTACGATTAGTCAATGTATATATGTATGTATCTATTTCATCCATTTTAAGTATCATATGGCCAAGAAACCATATCAATGCTTTTACAGTATTATTTTATAATTCTGTTATTACTGTATGCACTTTACTTAACAATAAGTATTGCAATAATAGCGATTCATTTCTCTTGTATGAGAAAAGAGACTGATCAATAAATAACATCTTTTTATTGAACACGCCCGTCTCTTCCTTTTCTCTACAATCTGGTGAAACTAAGAATGCACTGAACTGACTGAGTAAAATAAGTTGTCTTTTGTTTTCACACGACTCTAGAGATACACTCTTGATTAGGGGAGAGCAAAGTTGTCATGTTCTATGGTTGTCAGAAACTAAATCCCTTCTTGTCCAGGGAGGTTAAACTCCTCCTTGTCTATTCGAAAAAGTTTCTAGTGAACTCTGAGCTAGCTGGCACACACATAACTTTAAGTCTAATATCGACAGTAGAAGACCTAGTTAACCTCTGTCCTACGTCTATACTATTGAAGATATTATTCCAATACGCAGAGCCTATTGGGATAATAGGAACTACACTACATGGCGCCCAACTGTTTGGATAGGCGATAAATCTAACGTAAGACATTAGAGTAACTCAGTCGTGCTTTTTCACACAGACCCCTTTTTCCCCATAATACTCCAAAGACGTCTGGAGTGGGTGAAAGGTTAAATCCGCCAAACTTAGTAGGAGGAGACTCCTATGTATGGTTCTTGGTTTATTCAACGTTGAAGGATACACTGTTCCAAAATATTGTGCATCTAATCTTTGTTTCCATAGAAACCTGATCTGCAAATAAACAAAATCTTCTTGACAGTAGAATGTCAGAAAACGAAGAAGAAAGGGAGACAGCTAGAATAGCAGCTGAACTCATAGCAGCTGACAATACTCTGCTGCAAACTGACCCGGATGCAATACTCATCCCGGTCAACATAAGGAAATCTATAACTTTAAAACTTATAGAAAATGGGCTGACACCGAGAGGTGGTACAGTCATATTCGTAATTGAGGCACACGAATATCGGCAGACAGAGGTATTCTATTCATGGATAAACTTTCCAGCAGCAAACGCTGTAACAAAGGACTTCCACTATTACAAAATAGAGGAACCTCCTAATGAGTACACTCCTTTCGAGGAGGTGGAAATACCACTCAAATACCAAGAGCACCTGCTCTGGTTTAATGGCGCCCTAAAACATAATAATCACATCACCAGGCTCGGTCCACAAGGTAGACCAGGAGCAACGTGGCCGGTCCTAGCCGGATACACACCACATCCAGACATTGAAGAAATGTCTGCACCAGAACTTTTAGCACAGCTAAAACAACTAATTAAAATACACAGACAATTAGTCCAATATGTAAAACGGACTTCAACAGTCCAACCAGCTATTAAAATTCCACAGCTGATCCCTCACCAGGGGAACACAAATAAAATTACACCACAGAACATACAGTCCTGTCTAGGTAAAGTACCCGCAAAACGGGAACAAATTCCATTCTGGTTAGCACAAAAAATCACTCAAATAGAGGCGGTATTTCCAGATACCACCCCGGTTGAGAAACACAGGATTCTGACTATCTGTCTTCCAATGGGAATCGCACCACATGTGGAGGACTGTGACACTTGGGGTACAGTCTTTGCTTCCATTTACACAAAAACACATGGTGTTCCATCCATGTCAGTAATACCAGATGTGCTAAAACAAATTCAAGATGAATACGGTCCAGAACCTGCTTTAACTCTTGGTATGAAATTACTAAAAGACCTCAAGCAGGTCTCGGCAATATTATTAGCCAATATAAAGGGAGAAGCAGCAAATGTGGCGATCCGCCAGAGGTTGAAAGAGACAGATATAGCAGACCAACCATTTGAAATTGCCAGAATCATAGAAAAATCCTATGAAGAACTAGGAAGAGATAGTTTGGGTGGAAAACCGGTGAAACCCCAACTTATTGAAAAACCTGAAAAAATATTTATTAAGAATAATCTAAACACTCAAAAAAAGAGCTGGGATGGAAATAAACAATCCACTCCTAAAGAAAAAAGATTCCAGTCCAGAGGAAGGTCTCCTCGGCGGAGAGAAAGATCTCCGGACCAAGGACACAAGTCTCCCCAAAGGGAGCCCTCTGAGAAAAAATACAACCTTAGAAATAGGGATAATCTGAAGAAACCTGATAGATATCAAGATATTGATACACGTCCATCTCAATCTTTTCAGACTTCCTCGCAGAAATCGGAAAGAAGAGGACGATCAGAGCACAGGGAAGAGCACGTCAAGTCCAAAGACAAGGAACCTGCTCATCAAAATAAAAAATTACAGTTTCCAAAAAAGAAGGTAGCCAGTATTAAAGTAATTAACCATGCCGAGAATACTGAGGACACAGCTGAAAAACGGAGAATGGGCTCAGACAATGCTAGACAGCGCAGCAGAAGTGAGCATAGCTCGCAAGATCCTTATGAATCATCTGGAGACAGTGGACACGAATGAATACATTCAGGTGGAAACTGCAGATACCAGAGTTAGCAAACCTCATAAAATATATGAAATAACATTGCGTATAGAGGGGGATAAGACTAGGAAAATAAGGGGTCTCTTTTGGGATAATCTCTCCAAGGGCTATGATATCCTTCTAGCTGAAAGAGACTGGCCACCAGAGTTTGTCAGGGAGTGCCCTCATGGCGAAGAAATAATTATGCCTGCCTTCTCAAATCATATTCCAATACATAAAAAATATACACTTGCAAGAAAGTGGGCAGTAGCCCAAGCTCCTGCATTATATAAAAACCATGTGGGATGGGATGAGGACTCTCCCCCTCACAAAATCCAGTTAAAATCACAACCTACTGCTCAGAGGCAGTACCCAATAAAGCAAGAAGCTAAAAAACGGGTAAAAGAGATCCTAGATCAACTTGAATACCAGGGGGTGATTGAAACTTGCACCTTACAAATGAATAATCCTTTGTTTCCTGTCTCCAAACCAGACAATTCATATCGTCTTGTTTTGGACTACAGACACCTTAACTCATGTTGCAAAACCTTTGCAGTACAAAACTCGCATAGTGCTGCACTAATGAATAACATAGTGCGCAAAAAATACAAAACAACATTAGACATCTCTAATGGATTCTTCTGTCAAAATATAGCACCAGAAAGCAGATATTTGACCGCGTTCTCAATAAATGGCGCGCAAAAAAAATTCTGTCGTTTGCCCCAGAGGTTCAAGAATAGCCCAGGATTATTCTCAGCAAGAGTAACAGAGTTACTACAAATATATGATGATGAGGCATTATCTTATGTCGATGACATCTATCTAACAGATGATGACTTGGATACTCACTTGAAGAGAGTGAACACCATAATACTTGGGTTCGCAGCAGAGGGTTCGGAAGAACTTACATTATAAATTATGCAGAGAGAGTTAAACCTCTCTATGATCTTATAAAACCAGATTTTAGAAGAATCAATTGGACTCAAAAACACACAGAAATTTTGAGATCTTTACAAACAGATATGTTAGTTAAAACAAAATTACAAACACGTGACAACACACGCAACCTTGTGATTCGAGTCATCCCAGGAAGATGCGGATTCACATACCTGACCTCTAATGAGGGAGAGAAGGTACCAATTGCATACAAATCACATTTGTACACAGAAGCTGAAAAAAGGTTCAGCATTAAGGAAAAGATAGTTCATGCAGTTCAAACAGCTGTAGCAAAGGAAAAATACCAAGCCGACGGTAGACAGGTTACAGTCAGAACAGCAGAATCAGCTTTTGAGGCATTAACAACACCATGTAATTTACCGACAACGGCACTGAATCCAGAATGGATACAATGGGTAAATTCTGTTGCTACAGACAAAGTAAAATACTATTTTGACCCGGAAATGAAAGAATTAAAATATCTAGAATATGAGAGAGAATACCCTCTGCCAATCGACATTCTGCCTTTACGACAGTACGCCTGTGTAATATATACAGACGGTCATGCTCAACCCTCAGTTTGGGGAGAGCTGGCTTACAACGCCACATGCGAAATTGTAAAAGAAGTGTGGCGCGGAGGTAAATTAAGACCTCTATTTACAAAAACACACTCAGTGGAAAATAATTCAGAACAACAAACTGAAATAATAGCGTTAAAAATGGCGCTAGATAATGCCGATCGCGAATTCCCGACACTTATAGTGTGCGATTCGTATTACTGCGTCAAATCATACAATAACGATTTACAGAAATGGATTCAAAACGGTTACAAAGATGACACAGGTGCAACAATAAAGCAAAAAGTGCTTTGGGAACAAGTAGTTCTTTTACAGAAAGAATTACCAAAAACTCACGTGATACATTCACTGAGTCATCAGCGTGATGGCGTTCACGTTGCAGGGAATTCATTGGCTGAGACAGCCACAGCGGTAGCAACTAAATCGGCTTCCGTAGCTACAAAAAAGCGTGCAGTAAAATACATCGACGGTGAAACAGTGCTGGCAGTAAAAACGTCATCAAAAGGCGACTGCTCAGCATTACCGATCAACTATCCACTCAATTATACATACATAATCGAGGCAAACTCAGTCCCTTTTGCTGGAATCCCTGGAGTGGGGGATAGAGTAATTCCAAACACGGACAGGAGAGGCTTGTTAATAGCAGACGCACATATGGGTGAGGGTCTCAGACACCTTAAGCTAAAAGATTCTCTGGAAGAATTACAATCAGTGTACTGGTGGCCAGGCATGAGCCTGCATCATCACATTTTTGTAAAAAACTGCCCAGACTGCAATAGAGATCGCAGTGGCGAGAGAAACGGTTTAATACAATGGCGTTTCACTCCAGAATGTATCAAATCGACAAAATAAAAACCAGTATGAATAATGTGTCACATTAACATATAAAGACTATTTTCACTTATAATGTAGACCCCAACTTTCGGCTGACGTCGGAACTGTTATACAAAGATTTGCGAGTCTATAATGGCATATACGCTAGAAGCATGTTACGTTCTGACCAAAATCTTCACTCTAGCTCTAAAACAGCTTATAGGGGGTGCCTGGCCAGAATGAACATTGCATTGCGGGACTCTTCTCACTTCCTTCCTGAGGGAAACGGGATGGTGTAAAGAAAAAACCAAGGCATAAAGCAATCTATAACAGCCAAGGTATTAGGTTCAGGAGCTGGGTGGGTCAAACATCTAATAAGTGTCCAACGTAGTCTAAATAACCTGCCAAGAAATTCTCTGAAAGGACTCAGTCCGTACGAACTATTGTTTGGGACTAGAATGTTAATCCAGGACTTAGATAGTCAGACTTCAGTGGTTAAAGAAAAATGCTTTGATATCAAAGATCGCTTGGCTATTTTACAGGACTTAAATGAAACAAGAAAAGACCTGAGCAACATAAAGTTGAAACAGCAGCCAACAACCACTGAAGAAAAACCACCTGTCCCAGCAAGGCCTGTCTGGATTCCAAAAGTCGGGGATCTAGTCAGAGAAAAGATCGCGGTAAAGAAGGAATTTGGGCCTTCTTACAGAAAAGCAGTTCCTGTCTTGTCTATCAATGGGACAAGATCAGTAGTACTACCGCCCCTTGCTGGTAAAAAGGAGAACCGAGTCATATCCATCGACCTGGTTAAACCACAATCATGTGACCGATAACAAATAGTAGGCCAAGTGGACTCCCAAGAAGTAGCAGAACACCAAAGTTTGCTACATCCACAGAGGTTCAAACTGAAAGACTGATCACATTTGGAAAATCTACAGTGAAACAACAAGGACTATGCAACAGAGCAATGGAACTTGAACCACTTAAAACCCAAATCAAAGCTTTTCATCAAGAAACAACAACCTACGATGATGTAACTACAGAGTTTTCTAATGAAACAAAGCAAAAGCCAAAAGCAAAAAGTAATCCAGAAGCAATTGGAAAAATTGACAGAACAGCATCCGGCTACTTCATCAACTTCGATGATTCTTCAGAAGGACAAAGCGAACCAGAAGTACAGCCATCAACAGAAACTTTTAAAGACAAAGCAAAGGAACTTTTTCATCAACTAAAGAGAACCTATCTGATTTCTCCATGGATTGAAATTTGGGTGACATTAGGTGCATTTATCCTCATACTTTGGCTCATCATGGTACTATGCTTGGGACATTTCATTGAGGGAAAATATGCTAAAATGGACACAGCAAGCCAGAAAATCAACTTGGTCCTTAAACCACACACATCTTCACATGTCAAGAAAAGAGAACTTTCTTCAGTGAACTTCACAGCCAACCCTATACCAGGCGGTGTAGCATGGGACAATACTGATTATGAAATCTATGGCCCGGTTGAAATCCTGAAGTATCCACACCAATTTAAGATCTCGTTAAGTGACTTTGTAAAACCAAGCACATTTGCTGATGATTGGGACTTTGAAAGTATTAATGACATGATGTCTGACCTAGTAATGTCTGCTAAATTTACAGAACATGATTATTTGCAGGGTTCGTCTAATTATGATCAAATGTTCTGCTATAACCACTATGGTAACCATTATCTCCATAAATCTGCACAACCTAGAGATGTTTTAAATTATAACCAATGGGAACATTGTGCTACTCCTCCAAAGGGTAGTTCTAAAACATTTTATGATAAATATTCATATTTTTCAGGGTTTAACACAAGTAATGCAGAAACATTTTATTTCAAATTGTCAAATAAGACAGGTATGAAGACCATGCTTACAAACACAAAATTGATATATTCAGATTCGTTTTTTGAGCAAATGAATACATTTGGTTTTGATTTCTGGAACAGTAACATTGAAACAAAAACTGTTTGGGGTACCAAAGATTGGCAAGTACAAGGTATAGAATCATTGTTCAGAGCCTGCATGATCCCAGAACAAATTATATTTTTGAATGACACTATTCAACAAACTACCTGACTTGGCTTAGCCAAAATCAAAGACTTAAACAAACCGTCTATTCCAAAGCCAACAACGAACAGTAATAGCTCTATAGATGTTGAGATAGACGTGAACCATATTTTAAACCAAAACAGAACACATCCTGATTGGAAACAATGGTTGATCTGGCCCACAGACACTAATAACTGTCAAGACAGATTCCTGAACAAAATACAGGGGTTCAAATTGACCAGGCCAGACCCTAGATATTCCCAAAGACAACATCCAGGGATAGTAACTACTTACAGTGTGGGCAAGCTCTGCCTTCAATGGCTACAAACATCCACACTGGCAGAAATTAAGCAACACCTAACTTTACTTCAAGAAGGTGCTGACTTGCGTGATTTCATTATGGGACCACGCAAACAGCGTCAAAAACGTTTCATAGCGGCCTCTATATATGCAGCTTACAATGAAGTTTGGAAAGTAACTCAAATTGAGACAGCAGAAAAAATACGGGAAATTGACCGTATTAATTTGGAAAAATCACTTTCTGTTGTGGACAATGGGTTAATGACTCTGTCCTCCAGAATGTATTCACTGGACAGTATTGTGTCTTCAGCAATCGATATAATATCGCAAGACTTACTGATGTTACAACACGGTCAGTCCCAATTGCGTTCTATTGTACAACTTGGCTGGACGTTACAAAATCTGCGTTCAGGCTATGTGCCTTGGTGTTTAATCAACACAACGTCACTATTTAATATCTTTAACCTTACTGATAAACAAATCAGTTTGGCACAGAAGGGTGCTGACTATACAATTCTGAGCATTGAAAAACTTGAGAGATTACCATTGACAATGTCAGAACGACCTGTCATTGAATGGATAATACATGGGATAATAAATATTCCGATAACAACTTTCCAGTTTCAGTACTGCCAAAAATATATACAGGCAGGCCAGTATGAAAGGTTGGGTAAAGGATACATTAAGTCAACATGGAACTTGCCCTATACACACGCATGTGTTAGTAATAAAGGACAAAGTGTGTTCCTTAGTGGCAATAATTGTGAAAGGTCACTAAGCGGTACACTTCTGTGTCAGGGTATTAGTTTGCATGGAGCATGTGAAGGGAACTCAAATAACCTTTCATGTCACCAGCTAGGCACACCTGCAACACAAATAGAACCATTCTTTAGGAGACTCTCGAACGGGAGTTACATTCTAATTGTAGATCGCAGATATTGCAGTCTGCTGCCCGGAAAACCTTATCTCATAACCGTGACTACGAAGGTCATGTGCTGTGAACGAGTATTGTTCCCAAACGATGCCCGAGACAGGGAGGCAAGGTTGTGGCCCAGTTTGAAGATTTCTTCTATTCGAATTGATACTTTAAGCAGAATGAAGACAGTGCTCCTACAGACACCAACCATGTTAACGTCATCAAAAGAAACGTATGATCTCCAAGTTGCAAAGACAACGGCTGAGATTCATTCACTGTTATCAACCAATTCCCCCATACATTTCGCAGAAATACTGAGCGAAATCTTAAATATTTCTGATACAAGCGGAATCGCGAGTGTATTTAAGACAGTGTTTTCGGGAGCTTTAACCCCATTCAAAGCCATCCTGGGTATTTTTCCTGATTTTGTCCATTCGATCTTTGGCGGACTTCCTCTCCTTTTGGGACTAGTGGCAGGCATCCTATTTTTGATCCTGTTACTTCGCTATGGCAAACCACGTCATAGACAAGACACCAGCGATAATGGAAGAAACAATCCGAGCTATTGGCTACCGGGACCGCATAACTAAAGTCCTTGGACTAGCACGGCTACGAGATTTGAACATGACTTGGTTTCTTTCATTCAGACCGATGTGGCAAAGTTGTGTTATGCCTGTATTAAGGTGCTTGCTATGCGGCGAAGAATGCGTGTTGGACACCTGTCTGACACTACAATCGGATATGCCAATGGACGCAGAGACTTTGTTGGGTCCGGTAACGGCTCATGCATTGTGCTGTCCCCAGCGGCTACCAATCCTGATGACGGCATTTGTGGAGACTTCACCACTACGATTGAAGAGTTGTGAAGTACAAGATGAAAGCAGCATCGATCAGGTACGACCTTCTGTCAGCTATGCTGATCGAAACATCAATGAAGGCAATCATGCTCATGAATGCATGTTACAAAATTTTTCCGAGTTAGTGGAACTTTCACAAGATGCAGTTGACAGTTTTTTCGAAAGTCTCAACAATATGATGTTTTCACCAGAGCAGAAAGAATGACTTTGAGCAAACTAGCACACGGCGTTCCCTACACCCTGAATTTGGCCTTCAACTTTGATAATAAAGCAATAAGAAATTTTCTCACCAGTTTTTACGGAGAGCGAGACATTTTTTCCCCATCCATTTCCAAAAATATTTACGATTTTTGGGACACTTATCTTCTGCTTAAAGTAAAACTATTCTTAGAGAACAAAATTTCTATATTTAGCTACTCTAGAGACATTAGCTACCCTCTAGCATGTTCACAAGTATTTATGATTTTTGTGATGATGGTCTCGACTTTTTCTTCTGTATTGAGAGCCATTTCATGTGTAATTTCCGCATTTCATTCATGCTGATTTCAAAATATTCGTTTAGATTTAGCATTATTATACTGCTTGAAGTGCATATAGTAACTATACTCATCTTTTCGTGTATTTCGCATTTCCAAATTTCAATATGCAAATGATTGTATTTTGGGGTGGTTCGGTATACACATGCACTACTAGTTTTGTTTACTATGCCTAGACTTGTAAATATGGACATAGATTACGTGGAGTGGGTGTGGTGTATTTACTATGGGTACTGTATCGATCCTCCTATTTCTGACCCTTGTCTGGTTAATAATTAACTAGCAGCCATTCAACTGCACAGAAATCCGTTATCTGATTAGCCACACAACGGCACAGAAGCCCGTTATCTGATTAGGTCATAGCGCATGCCATCTCATTAGGCAAGCACTATTTCTCCAGCCCCCTAATAGGCATACGGTGTTCTCAAAACAAATCAAACCTACCACGACCTGGGAAATCCCCACAGCCATTGTTTTGATTTAGCCGAGAACTTCAGTAAAGAATGTGCGAACGACCAGTTCGTATGACATCCTTATTGACGTATTTATGTCCATCCTTACGTCAATCTCGGCACCTTTCAGGTATAAATAATACCGACATTGCCTTAAGCAAACACACGAGGTGGTGACAAGATTGGAGCAGCGAGACTTGCCGAGGAGCCCAGCTGACAGCGAAGCCCACAGACGCTGCCCCTCCTTTCTGACTCGCTGAGAGAGAGACGCTGCCTTTTCTCCTGCCGAGAAATCCAGCTCCGGCGCTTCCAAGCAGCCCTCGCAGGCAGCTGGAATATCAAGACCTGAGATAGAGATACCAGCCCTCCAGCCTTCTAAACTCCCAGGTACTGAACTGAATCATCCTTTGTAGAGAATTCTTGAAGCAGACCCTTGGCAAAGCAAACTTAACTTAAACTGCTACTTATCTACTCCCGCCACATATTAGGCTTAGGTCAGGTACATTGGGGTAGGCGTAGTTAGAAGCACCAGTTGAGTACGATTAGTCAATGTATATATGTATGTATCTATTTTATCCATTTTAAGTATCATATGGCCAAGAAACCATATCAATGCTTTTACAGTATTATTTTATAATTCTGTTATTACTGTATGCACTTTACTTAACAATAAGTATTGCAATAATAGCGATTCATTTCTCTTGTATGAGAAAAGAGACTGATCAATAAATAACATCTTTTTATTGAACACGCCCGTCTCTTCCTTTTCTCTACAATCTGGTGAAACTAAGAATGCACTGAACTGACTGAGTAAAATAAGTTGTCTTTTGTTTTCACACGACTCTAGAGATACACTCTTGATTAGGGGAGAGCAAAGTTGTCATGTTCTATGGTTGTCAGAAACTAAATCCCTTCTTGTCTATCCAGGGAGGTTAAACTCCTCCTTGTCTATTCGAGAAAGTTTCTAGTGAACTCTGAGCTAGCTGGCACACACATAACTTTAAGTGTAATATCGACAGTAGAAGACCTAGTTAACCTCTATCCTACGTCTATACTATTGAAGATATTATTCCAATGCGCAGAGCCTATTGGGATAATAGGAACTACACTACAGTGGGACCCAAAGCGGAATTTTTTCTTTGAATATGTCCATCAGGACTCAATCTGGGCCTAGTGTTTTGTTGCCCAGGCTGTAGTTAATTACATGTTTGGTATTCCTGGCATTGGTTGTTTCAACCCTGTCTAAATGATAACTGGTTATGTTTTAGCACTATATTTAACTTATTTTGCTACTTTGTTAAAATGCACTAATCCAGTTCCCCAGCTTTAAAGTTGACCACTCTAGCTGTAAGGCCACGTTCATTCTCTACGTTTGGAGACAGCGTTTTTAAAAGACCCACGGTAGGTTTGTTCACTTGTTTGGTTAGTGTGTGTTTCAAACACTGCTTGTTTGTTTACTTTGCTGCTCGTGTTGCAAACCTGCCAGCGGCTTTTAAATTGCACAGAGGATCCTATATATAGCTATGAGTCTTTTGTTAATGGAATGTTTTATTTTATTTTTTACAATTTAGAAATCTCTCTATAATTTGGAGTTTATCAGCGTGACGCTTTTGTTTATTCAGCCTGAGCATGTAGCTCTGATATTTGGATTGCGTACCAAGGCTGCGGGCCAATTTTAAATTGCACAAAGGCACCTACATATAGCTGTGTGTCTTTTTTGTTAATTGAATGTGTGCTTTTTTAGAGAGGTCTCTGTAATTTGGACTTTATCAGCGTGCCGCTTTTGTTTATTCCTTCACAGCATTTTGCACCAATTTTTGGAACGCTCTGCAAAACCGCTATGCATTGCATCTGCTTACTGTCGCAAATATAATCGCACATAAGCTTTTGTCTTGAGTTGGGATCTGTTATTGTGACTATCGGCGTGTTGCTTTACTTTTACCATCAAAAGCATTCTCACTCCAACATTTAGATAGGATTTTGAAACAACCCTGCACTCCATCTAGCTGCCATCTCATTTCCAATCTCACAGAGGCACCACTAAATAGCTTTATGGTATTCTGTAAATGGACGTGTGTGGCTTTTACTCCAATTTTCGTTTTCACAATCCACTTCCAGAGTATCTGCTGGCCAACTGTTTTCTTTCCCTAGTCGTAACACATTTAGGGTTTGATTACTTTTCTGCTTGTTTTGCGAAGTGTGATCCATAATACCACTTTGTTGTTTACTTTACTCTTCGTGTTCCAAACTTGCCACCCCCATTCAAAATGCATAAAGGCACCTAAACAAAGCGGTTTGTCTTTTTTGTCAATCGCTATTATTTAACATTAATACTTTCATGTTTTTTTTTCAGATTTGAGCTCCGTTATTTTAACAGAATGCAGCAAATTACAAATACAGATGAGAAGGAAAAAACACGCAACCTTTCACATGCCCCCAAATCAAGGTAACTATCTGCGTGTCACTCGTTTTCTTTCCTCATTGATGCAATATTGTGAAAACTGTTCTCGGTCCAACATTCGATTGTTTTTAGGTCGAGCCTGGGCAGAGCAAGCGCTGCTGCGAGGCATGCAGTAGTGGAATATGGCTTTGAAGCCCCGCCCACTCGCCTCTCATATTTTTAATTGGCTTGTGTCATTGTCCTTCTTAAATGCTGGCTTCCAAGTTATTAGGCGTATTAGTCCCTCCTTGGCACAGCCTTATCTTCACTTGTTACCTCCCATAACGACTGGACCTTTTACTGGTGTTGTTACATGGTCTGCTTTATAAGTCGGTGAGCACTATTTTATTTAATGCTCTTCCCCTATTCCACCCACTGCCTCGCATCATGCCACCAGTTTTTATTTTTACTAATGGTGGTCCGCTTTAACTATAGCGGGCGCGTTATTTATTTATTTATTTTAGCAGAGCGGTGCGCATTTAGCGGCTGCGCTGTTTTATTTTATTTACTAGCGCCCATGTGGCGCTTTCACATTCATAGAGGCCAAGCCCTTTTCTTTACACAAAACGCGTCTAAAGAAAGGTACGCAGCCGACATTGAAGTGGAAGCGTGGCATGCACGCTTTACCAAAAAAAACCTGTCTGTTAGTCAACTTGACAAACTGATGCTTTTTTGTCAAAGGTAATGGTAAACATAAACAACTGTAGCCAAAAGTAAACTTATCCCCGACGCTGGCTGGCCTGGTTACTTTAATGCAACATTAGTTACATATTAATAGTGTGATCGTTTTTAATCACACGATTCTACCGATGTGTTTTGTCATCCGACATTGAGACCCGATGTATTTATACACACAGTGTCGAAATACGTTCTTAATGGCATATTAGGCTTTCTATCGGGTTCTGATACTTTGGCGCTTACACACTTATTATTTCTAAAGCCATCCATTAATATAATTACACTCCGAGATTTCCAACATGGCGGATGTCTTTAATCACACTACGTTCTAGTCTTTCCAAGACCACGTTTGCTCAAATACCACTTCCTGTGTCCGGTCACGTGTCCGTTACATGGAAAACGGCGACCGGGAAACACAGGAGGAGGGATGCCACGTATCTGGTGAGTGTTTTTCGTACTATACGTGCTGCATCTGATACCTAGTCTCATGTCCCTACAGGATCGTGTACTTTACGATCTTTTTTATTGTTAGACAGCTTGCATGTACAGCTGGTCTAACCGCTTCGTTGGTTTCCCCCTTTTTTCTATAGATAATGAACCTCAAGACGCCATAGTGATATTGTGGTATACTTACAGAGAGTGGATCCCCTCCCGGTACCGGCTTAATACTTACACGTATTAAGGTACGTTTCCGAACTTTCCTTTTTTATCTTGTGAGAGAGAAGGGCTGTGTGATAACACTGTGCAGCAGATGGCCATGTTTATATACTTTAACACGTGGTTTTCCTTTCATGCAGCGTTTACTAATAGAGCATCCACGTACTCTGGTTGTTCCATTTCGACAGATGTTCTACACTCATAATCTCATGGATTTTTGAGCTTGAGTTACACACGTACGAATACCAATAAGAACCATTGGTAAGCTATTAATCCTTTTTCTTCTCTCTCAATGGTGAGATGTATTTTTAGTAGCACTACCCCTTCATATGTTTCTCGTGTTCTTACCCTATATAGATTCCTTACCAAAAACTAATCTTTATCTTCTGGGCCTACATGCTTGTAGGATTGTGCCACAAGGTTAGCACTGTTTTTTTACCCCTAGAATCTAAGTTTACACTTATTATTCTTGTGCACCTTAGGTTTGCATGCAACCACTTTCTATTTTAGTTTGGACCATATTTATCTCACGACCACGTTTTTTGTCACCTTATAGCTGAGACCTTTATTAGATGGATCAAGTTTAGTACGGCACATGTCATACTATGGTAATCAGATCTACAATCCCCTGGTTGTTGCCTAAACAAAATCCTTTAACTGAACATGTCTTATAGGAGAATAAAGATATTAACTATACATGTAAAGTTGGATTGTTCCTTTCTCTTATAACAGTCACCCAAATCACACGATTCACTTCTATTCCTTCCATGATCTATGGGGAGTAGCGGCACTGTAAAGGTGTTTATACAAGTCACCTTGAGTCACTATCGTTTTCTACTCTAATGTGCTGTACGCAACGACAAATTCTAGATGAATTCTAGACCCATTTTATTATGTTTTCTGTTCCCAGCCCTGAGGAGTCATTGTGAGTTATTCCCACTCGACGAAACACGTGTCGGCTGGTTGTGGACTCAATTAAACAACCCACGTTAAAGATATATCCAGAAACCTGCATCTGTCTACTTTTGGCTACAGTTGTTTATGTTTACCATTACCTTTTCACCAATGTTATACCTTGTGTTTGTGTGCGAGAGTTTTGCTGTCTCTAATTACTGTGAGAGCCTTTGTTAGACTCTCCATCTGATCGGTTAAGGGCTTTACCGTTCACTCTTACGCACCATACCTTTATCCTGTATTGATACACTCTCAACGGACACACCAGGTAGTGCGCCTACTTATCTGAGATTCCTAAAAAACCCTGGCTGCTGTATCTCGCTTTTTTGTCAAAGCCCCCATGCCACGGTTTCACTTTAAGGTCGAACACGCGCCTTTCTTTGGACGTAGCTTGTCTAAAGAAAGGGACACGGCCTCCATGAATGTGAAAGCGCAGCATGGGCGCTAGTAAAAAAAAATATATATAATTGCAATGCAATAGGTCTTGCATTTGCGAGAGTTTAAGCTATTGCCTTGCCAATAGCTTAAACGCTTGTTAATGAGAGACCTATTGCATTGCAAATGCTTGTTTAAACTTCCATGCACTGCATTTGCCTACTGTCTCTTTTTAATTGGCACAAAGACACGCTAAATTGAAAGAAATAAGAAAAAAATGTTTTTTTGTAAGTTAAAACACAACGTTGCATTAAAATACTGGTGCCTTTTAGCAAATACGAGAGACGTGCTGCCTTTTAATTTCTATATAACGTGTGCCAATAGAAAGGCAGCTTTTCTTTCTCTTGTTTACTCAACGTCTATAGTAGTTTCATTCCACATCCGGTTTATAGTTTATTACAAAGTATGGCCATATTTTTTCATTTTGACATATTTGTGGGTGCATTGATGCCATTTATAAGTCTGTGTGTCTCTTTTCGAAATGCTTTAAAATAGTAATATGCTTTAGGGGCATCTAAAACGTAACAGGCCTTTTCCTTCTAATTAGCAAACAAAATACTAAAAAAAATAATAGCACAAACACAAACAGTTATATAAATACCCTAAAATGTGATTTCCCCACCAAAAACGTGCAACTATTTACTTTACATATATGTAAAACAACACACCAAATGTGGTTTAATAGCTTCCCCAAACTTATTTGCTTCTGTTAATCTGCATTTATATCATGGTGGTAATTTTCCTATCATGTATTTATGGCCGCTTCAGTAAACATTAACATTCCCAAACAAGACCCATATGTAATGTAGAAGAGTGGCCGCAATCTGTATAGCTATGCGTCTGCTTTCAGTTCTAACCAGAGACTATTCAGCTCTCCTCCGTTACCCCTCCTCCCCGTCACACACTTTTCACTGCCAATACTTGTAGTGTAGTTCCTATTATCCCAATAGGCTCTGCGCATTGAAATAATATCTTCAATAGTATAGACCTAGGGCAGAGGTTAACTAGGTCTTCTACCGACGATATTAGACTTAAAGTTTTGTGTTTGCCAGCTAGCTCAGAGTTCACTAGAAACTTTCTCGAATAGGCAAGGAGTATTTTAACCTCCCTGGATAGACAAGAAGGGATTTAGTTTCTGACAACCATAGAACATGACAACTTTGCTCTCCCCTAATCAAGAGTGTATCTCTAGAGTCGTGTGAAAACAATAGACAACCTATTTTACTCAGTCAGTACGTGCATTCTTAGTTTCACCAGTTTGTAGAGAAATAAGAGATGGGCGTGGTTCAATAAAAGATGTTATTTATTGATCAGTCTTCCAGTTTGAGCCTCTGTATTCGTAGCAAACATTGGTGTTCTGCTACTTCTTGGGAGTCCACTTGGCCTACTGTTTGTTATCGGCCACATGATTGTGGTTTAACCAGGTCGATGGATACAACTCGGTTCTCCTTTTTACCAGCAAGGGGCGGTAGTACTACTGATCTTGTCCCGTTGACAGACAAGACAGGAACTGCTTTTCTGTAAGAAGGCCCAAATTCCTTCTTTACCGCGATCTTCTCTCTGACTAGATCCCTGACTTTTGGAATCCAGACAGGCCTTGCTGGGACAGGTGGTTTCTCTTCAGTGGTTGTTGGCTGTTGTTTCAGTTTTATGTTGCTCAGGTATTTTCTTGTTTCATTTAAGTCCTGTAAAATAGCCAAACGATCTTTGATATCAAAGCTTTTGTCTTTAACCACTGAAGTCTGACTATCAAGATCTTGGATCATCATTCTAGTCCCGAACAATAGTTCGTACGGACTGAACCCTTTCAAAGAATTCCTTGGCAGGTTATTTAGACTACGTTGGACACTTATTAGATGTTTGACCCACCCAGCACCCGAACCTAATACCTTTTCCGTTATAGATTGCTTTATGTCTTGGTTTTTTCTTTACACCATCCCGTATCCCTCAGGAAGGAAGTGAGAAGAGTTCCGCTATGCTATGCTCATTTGGCCATGCTTCCCCATAAGCTTGAAGGCTAAAAGGAATACATTAGTCAAAACGTAGCATGCTCCTAGCGTATACGCCATTATAGACTCGCAAATCCTTTTATAACAGTCCAGACGTCAGCCGAGCGCTGGGGTCTACATTATAAGTGAAAATTAGTCTTTTTATGTTAATATAACGCTTTTTTTTTTTTTTTTTTCATGATGGGGGCTTTCTTATTGTTTTTGTTCATCTGGAGTGAAATGCCATGGCAATAGTCCTCCCCGCTCGCCACTGCGATCTCTATTGCAGTCTGGGCAGTTTTTTACAAAAATGTGATGATGCAGGCTCATGCCTGGCCACCAGTACACTGATTGTAATTCTTCCAGAGAATCTTTTAGCTTAAGGTGTCTGAGACCCTCACCCATATGTGCGTCTGCTATTAACAAGCCTCTCCTGTCCGTGTTTGGAATCACTCTATCCCCCACTCCAGGGATTCGAGCAAAAGGGACTGAGTTTGCATCGATTATGTATGTATAATTAAGTGGATAATTGATCGGTAGCGCCGAGCAGTCGCCTTTTGATGACGTTTTCACCGCCAGCACAGTTTCACCGTCAATGTGTTTTACTGTACGCTTTTTTGTAGCTACGGAAGCCGGTTTAGTTGCTACCGCTGTGGCTGTCTCAGCCAATGAATTCCCTGCAACGTGAACGCCATCACGCTGATGACTCAGTGAATGTATCACGTGAGTTTTTGGTAGTTCTTTCTGTAAAAGAACTACTTGTTCCCAAAGCACTTTTTGCTTTATTGTTGCACCTGTGTCATCTTTATAACCGTTTAGAATCCATTTCTGTAAATCGTTATTGTATGATTTGACGCAGTAATACGAATCGCACACAATAAGTGTCTGGAATTCGCGATCGGCATTATCTAGTGCCATTTTTAACGCTATTATTTCAGTTTGTTGTTCTGAATTATTTTCCACTGAGTGTGTTTTTGTAAGTAGAGGTCTTAATTTACCTCCGCGCCACACTTCTTTTACAATTTCGCATGTGGCCTTGTAAGCCAGCTCTCCCCAAACTGAGGGTTGAGCATGCCCGTCTGTATGTATTACACAGGCGTACTGTCGTAAAGGCAGAATGTCGATTGGCAGAGGGTATTCTTTCTCATATTCTAGATTTTTTAATTCTTTCATTTCCGGGTCAAAATAGTATTTTACTTTGTCTGTAGCAACAGAATTTACCCATTGTATCCATTCTGGATTTAGTGCAGTTGTCGGTAAATTACATGGTGTTGTTAATGCCTCAAAAGCTGATTCTGCTGTTCTGACTGTAACCCGTCTACCGTCTGCTTGGTATTTTTCTTTTTCTACAGCTGTTTGAACCGTATGAACAATGTTTTCCTTAATGCCGAACCTTTTTTCCAGCGTCTGTGTACAAATGTGATTTGTATGCTATTGGTACCTTCTCTCCCTCATTAGAGGTCAGGTATGTGAATCCGCATCTTCCTGGGATGACTCGAATCACAAGGTTGCGTGTGTTGTCACGTGTTTGTAATTTTGTTTTAATTAACATGTCTGTTTGTAAAGATCTCAAAATTTCTGTGTGTTTTTGAGTCCAATTGATTCTTTTAAAATCTGGTTTTATTAGATCATAAAGGGGTTTGACCCTTTCTGCATAATTTATAATATAAGTTCTTCCGAAATTCAGGAAGCCTAAAATTGATTGTAGGTTTTTTAGTGTTCTGGGTGCTTGGATTACAGCACATTTCTCTAGGAAATTGTCAGCCAGGCTTTTGCCTTCACTTGATAGTTCATATCCTAAAAACAGGACTGTTAGATGGGCAATTCTTGACTTTTTAAAGTTAAATTTGTAACCCTCTGCTGCGAACCCAAGTATTATGGTGTTCACTCTCTTCAAGCGAGTATCCAAGTCATCGTCTGTTAGATAGATGTGGTCGACATAAGATAATGCCTCGTCATCATAGGTTTGTAGTAACTCTGTTACCCTCGCTGAGAATAACCCTGGGCTGTTCTTGAACCCCTGGGGCAAACAACAGAAATTCTTTTGCGTGCCATTTATTGAGAACGCCGTAAAATATCTGCTCTCTGGTGCTATATTTTGACAAAAGAAACCATTAGAAATGTCTAAGGTTGTTTTGTATTTTTTGCGCACTATGTTATTCATTAGTGCAGCACTGTGCGAGTTTTGTACTGCAAATGTTTTGCAACATGAGTTAAGGTGTCTGTAGTCCAAAACAAGACGATATGAATTGTCTGGCTTGGAGACAGGAAACAAAGGGTTGTTCATTTGTGAGGTGCAGGTTTCAATCACCCCTTGGTATTCAAGTTGATCTAGGATTTCTTTTACCTGTTTTTTAGCTTCTTGCTTAATTGGGTACTGCCTCTGTGCAGTAGGTTGTGATTTTAACTGGATTTTGTGAGGAGGAGAGTCCTCATCCCATCCCACATGATTTTTATATAAGGCAGGGGCTTGAGCTACTGCCCACTTTCTTGCAAGTGTATATTTTTTATGAATTGGAATATGGTTTGAGAAGGCAGGCATAATTATTTCTTCGCCATGTGGGCACTCCATGCCAAACTCTGGAGGCCAGTCTTGTTCAGCTAGAAGGATGTCATAGCCCTTGGACAGATTATCCCAAAATAGTCCCCTTATTTTTCTAGTCTTATCCCCCTCTATACGCAATGTTATTTCATATATTTTATGAGGTTTGCTAACTCTGGTATCTGCAGTTTCCACCTGAATGTATTCATTCGTGTCCACTGTCTCCAGATGATTCATAAGGACTTTGCGAGCTATGCTCATTTCTGCTGCGCTGTCTAGCATTGTCTGAGCCCATTCTCCGTTTTTCAGCTGTGTCCTCAGTATTCTCGGCATTGTTGATTACTTTAATACTGGCTACCTTCTTTTTTGGAAATTGTAATTTTTTATTCAGATGAGCAGGTTCTTTGTCTTTGGACTTGACGTGCTCTTCCCTTTGTTCTGATCGTCCTCTTCTTTCCGATTTCTGCGAGGAAGTCTGAAAAGATTGAGAGGGACGTGTATCAATATCTTGATATCTATCAGGTTTCTTTATATTATCCCTATTTCTAAGGTTGTATTTTTTCACAGAGGGCTCCCGTTGGGGAGACTTGCGTCCTTAGTCGGGAGATCTTTCTCTCCGCCAAGGAGACCTTCCTCTGGACTGGAATCTTTTTTCTTTAGGATTGGATTGCTTATTTCCATCCCAGCTCTTTTTTTGAGTGTTTAAATTATTTTTTATAAATACCTTTTCATGACTTTCACTGGTATTCCACCCAAACTATCTCTTCCTAGTTCTTCATAGGATTTTTCTATGATTCTGGCAATTTCCGATGGTTGGTCTGCTATATTTGTCTCTTTTAACCTCTGGCGAATCGCCACATTTGCTGCTTCTCCCTTTATGTTGGCTAATAATATTGCAGAGACCTGCTTGAAGTCTTTCAGTAGTTTCATACCGAGAGTTAAAGCGGGTTCTGGACCGTATTCATCTTGAATCTGTTTTAGCACATCTGGTATTACTGACATGGATGGTACACCATGTGTTTTTGTGTAAATGGAAGCAAAGACTGTTCCCCAAGTGTCACAATCCTCCACATGTGGTGCGATTCCCATTGGAAGACAGATAGTCAGAATCCTATGTTTCTCAACAGGGGTGGTATCTGGAAACACCGCCTCTATTTGAGTTATTTTTTGTGCTAGCCAGAAAGGAATTTGTTCCCGTTTTGCGGGTACCTTACCTAGACAGGACTGTATGTTCTGTGGTGTAATTTTATTTGTGTTCCCCTGATGACTGGTCAGCTGTGGAATTTTAATTGCTGGTTGGATTGTTGAAGTCCGCATTACATATTGGACTAATTGTCTATGTATCTTTATTAATTGTTTTAGCTGTGCTAAAAGTTCTGGTGCAGGCATTTCTTCAATGTCTGGATGTGGTGTGTATCCGGCTAGGACCGGCCACGTTGCTCCTGGTCTACCTAGTGGACCGAGCCTGGTGATGTGATTATTATGTTTTAGGGCGCCATTAAACAAGAGCAGATGCTCTTGGAATTTGAGTGGTATTTCCACCTCCTCGAAAGGAGTGTACTCACTAGGAGGTTCCTCTATTTTGTAATAGTGGAAGTCCTTTGTTACAGCGTTTGCTGCTGGAAAGTTTTTCCATGAATAGAATACCTCTGTCTGCCGATATTCGTGTGCCTCAATTACGAATATGACTGTACCATCTCTTGGTGTTAGTCCATTTTCTATAAGTTTTAAAGTTATAGATTTTCTTATGTTGACCGGGATGAGTATTGCATCTGGGTCATTTTCCAGCAGAGTATTGTCTGCTACTAGGAGTTCAGCTGCTAGTCTAACTGTCTCCCTTTCTTCTTCACTTTCTGTCATTTTACTGACAGGAAGGTTATTCTGTTTGTTTGCAGATCAAGTTTCCACGGAATATAAAGATTAGATGCACAATATTTTGGAACAGTGTATCCTTCAACGTTGAATAAACCAAGAACCATACATAGGAGTCTCCTCCTGCGAGGTTTGGCGGATATGACCTTTCACCCACTCCAGACGTCTTTGGAGTATTATGGGAAAAAAGGGGTTCTGTGTGAAAAAGCACGACTGAGTTACTCTAATGTCTTGCGTTAGTTTTATCGCCTATCCAAACGTTGGGCGCCATGTAGTGTAGTTCCTATTATCCCAATAGGCTCTGCGCATTGGAATAATATCTTCAATAGTATAGACCTAGGGCAGAGGTTAACTAGGTCTTCTACCGACGATATTAGACTTAAAGTTTTGTGTTTGCCAGCTAGCTCAGAGTTCACTAGAAACTTTCTCGAATAGGCAAGGAGGATTTTAACCTCCCTGGATAGACAAGAAGGGATTTAGTTTCTGACAACCATAGAACATGACAACTTTGCTCTCCCCTAATCAAGAGTGTATCTCTAGAGTCGTGTGAAAACAATAGACAACTTATTTTGCTCAGTCAGTACGTGCATTCTTAGTTTCACCAGTTTGTAGAGAAATAAGAGATGGGCGTGGTTCAATAAAAGATGTTATTTATTGATCAGTCTCTTTTCTCATACAAGAGAAATGAATCGCTATTATTGCAATACTTGTAGTTAAGTAAAGTGCATACAGTAGAGACAGAATTATAAAATAATACTGTAAAAGCATTGATATGGTTTCTGAGCCATATGATACTTTAAAATGGATAAAATAGATACATACATATATACATTTGACTAATCATACTCAACTGGTGCCTCTAACCACGCCTACCCCAGTGTACCTGACCTAAGCCTAATACGTGGGCGGGAGTAGATAAGTAGCAGTTTAAGTTAAGTTTGTTTTGCCAAGGGACTGATTCGAGAATTCTCTGCAAGGGGTTATTCAGTTCTGTACCTGAGATCTAGAATGATGGAGGGCTGGTATCTCTTATCCCAGGTCTTGATATTCCAGCTGCCTGCGAGGGCTGCTTGGAAGCGCCGGAGCTGGATTTCTCGGCAGGAGAAAGGCAGTGTCTCGTTCTCAGCGCGTCAGGAAGGCGGGGCAGCGTCTGTGGGCTTCGCTCTCTGCTGGGCTCCTCAGCACGTCTCGCTGCTCCGATCTCGTCACCACCGCATGTGTTTGCTTAAGGCAATGTCGGTAATATTTATACCTGAAAGGTGCCGAGATTGACGTAAGGATGGACATATATACGTCAATAAGGATGTCATATGAACGGGCTCGTTCGCACATTCTTTTGCTGAAGTTCTCGGTGAAATCAAAACAATGGCTATGGGAATTTCCCAGGTCGCTGTAGGTTTGATTTGTTTTGAGAACTCCGTATGCCTTATCAGGGGCTGGAGGAATATCGCTTGTCTAATTAGATGGCATGCGTTATGACCTAATCAGATAACGCGCTTCTGTGCCGTGGTGTGGCTTAATCAGATAACGTTTTTTGCACCGTTGGATGGCTGCTAGTTAATTATTAACCAAACCAGGGTCAGGAATAGGGGAATCGATACAGTACCTATAGGAATGCATCACATACTATAGGGTGACAGCTTGCATGCTGGCAACCTGTCTCTTTTCGCCGAATCCGACAATTACAATATAAACACATAGCAACAAATTCACAAGCACTCTCCTTAAGATGCTGCACAAGCATGTTACAAAAAAGCATTTTTTATACAAAAAACACACCGTTTCAATCGCACACAACAATATACCAAACTCAAAGTTACAATAAAAAGATGCAGGTAGTGTCTTGTTAATAGCACTTCACACGTGTGCTGCATTCGGGATATACTACTTAGCAGGTGCTTATTTTAAGGACTTCTTCTCTGTTTAAAGGTGGGAGGGGGTGTTCCTAAAGCAAGGCAGGTATTTAGTAACATAACTACATGCAAACTCTACACCATGCAAATGCATAAATAATTATACGTATTCATTGGACCATCTTATTTTTAGGAATTAGCACAGACTTAAGGTGCGTTTAATCAGTGTGCCCTTACCCTCACTATTATCACACAAACTGCAAACACACCATTTCATCATGCTAACCTGCCAGTGTTTTTTTTAAACAATTCGGACAATGTGTGCTTGTAAGGTACTCACGCTTTTCAAACCCCATGAATTATAACTTCATTAGCCTGTTACATTGTGTATCTTTACATATCTCGGGGCTATTGCTTTGCTTGGGGAGGGAGGTGAACGTAATTGCCAGAAAATATGTTTAACCTCATTACCCACGGCTTCCAAGCATTCTGAGTAACTACTGTCTGGGACTTCTGTGTATGGCATGTAACAAAAGGGGTCTACATACTTTCCAGGGAGTCCCAAACATGTAAAGCAGATACCAGTAGAGAGCGTTTAATCAGTCCGCCATCTTGTCAAGTCCCCTTATGGTATGTGCGATGGCAGGACATTTTTTTATGATTCGTGATTTTTCACATTATGGCAAGTTGTCATCCTTGTGACATTTCTGAAAGCAAGACATCTTTAAGTACCGTGCACGATGCCTGAGACATGTTTGACTGCAGGCACTGGTTGTACATGTGAAATCTCAGAGTGCAGTGCGCGGTGGCACCTGCGACAACTCTGACTGCAGTGTAATGGTGGTACATGTAAGCAGTGGCGTCTCCTCCGCTAAGGCGGAGGAACGTCGCCCCAATTATTTTCAGCAGTGTAAGAAATAAAATGATAACTCAATGTTATTATTTATTTTTTTAATGTTGCAGGCGCAGCAGCTTTGGGTGGCGGGGCAAGGCTGCTCAGCTGAGAGAGCAGGGGAGGATTGGTTTTCACTCCCTACATGCGCATGAATGTTTGGTTGGTCATCTGGGGCCAGACAAACATTCATGCGCACATAGCATGTTCTCCACCCAGGCTGCATTACAGCCAGGGTGGACAACATTCCCAGGTCCCCAGCCCCCGTCTGAGCACCAAACCATGGCACTCATACCAATCTCAACGCTGCATTGCAGCACTTTGATTGGCTTAGGGGAGCCTGGGTACTTCCTGGGTCCTTCCTGTTCCGGCCGGAGAAAAGGGTGGAGAGACGCGACGAGCAGGACGTGGTGACTCAGACAGGAGGAACATTTTATTAAATTCTTTTTTTTTGTTTACTCCCTTCCCGCCACCACCCCGACCTGCATGTGAGATCTCGAAGTGCAGTGCATTGGTGGTGAGTAGGGTGTTGTGTTAAAAAGCCTTGGAATGTGGCAATAAATATTTCTCGAGGCAAGCATGAATTCCTGATTCAGAACGCATGATCCAGTGTGTAGAAATAGTATAACTCTTCAGTCCATGTTGGCACAGCACCCAGGATAATGTGCTGCATGGCTAAACACTTATAAGGCAAGACCTAATGGCTATGCCAATTTTTGTTTCAGTTTGTTTTTATATAGCTCAAAGTCTATCCAAAGGTACGAGAGCGCTTTACATAAGCACAAGTTACATTACACAAGGACACATTCAGGGGCAGATTTACAATAACTGGCGCATCCCTGCATATTAGCAGGGATGCTGTGGAAAAGTAAATTTTGCCATGTTCTGTGTCCCTACGTGTCATCCATCATATGTTATGTGTGCATGATTAAATATGCATATGTATTCCCCATGTCCGATTCAAGACGCAATTATAGTTGTGTCCACCTCTGGTATGTCATTTCCCAGTCCTCATGAGTAATATGAGTATCAGGCCTATGTAAAGTTATGTTGCCACGTTTCACGTTTCTCAGTGTGCACGTTAATTCATTATAAAGTCCCCGTTTCTAGGCCTCAACAGGGCCCGGACATCAGATTCAGCTCCTGTCTCCTGAAGCCTCGCTGAGGAGCGATACAGCCCCCACCTGTATCCTCGACCCTTCACTTACTTCCTGCCTCGCAGTGCCCGGTGCAGCTTGGCTCTGCCTCTGAGTCTGCCAAGACTATGTTATGATTCCAGCTATCAGTTTAGTCCTCCTTCTCTGCATTCCCAAGCTACTGAACTGCATCAATAGTTTCCGTCATTGTCTAGCCTTCACGTCTCCACGTTAGAGAAATACTGCATTTAATGGTCATTTAATATTCTTCATCACGCACTACATGTAGAATAAATGCATGCTCTAGCCTTAGAGTCTGTTAGCTTTTCCCCTCATGACTTCTAGTTTATATCAACATGTTCCCTAAACATTAGATACCAGATAGGGTTTAGGTACATGTCGCTCCGACCCTCCAGACTTTAGTCTCTGCTCCTAGCACAGAGTTCATAGCCCCCAGCTTCTCCTAGTAACACGTCATTGCCAGTTTGCGCGCACCATCAGATTAGAGGTCCCGGCTCCTTAGGTAGCCCCCTCCATGGTTACCGCCCCATTCATGACATATTCCGTTACGTTTGCATCACATGTCTATGTATACGCCCAGTTACACCTACTTTTCCCCCTTATCTTTCGCGACTGCTACGCGTCACGCCTTCTGCTCCACCCACTGCTACGCCTACTGCAATGTAATGCTATGTGTTTGCGTTATGTATATATGCTCATGTATTGTTATTAAAGGGCAGCGCGCTCATCCCAGATCCAGCCCCAGCAGCTGCTGGGCCCTGTCATCCTATTCCTATGCAGGTTGACCTGTTCCTGTCCTTATGCTGTAATAAACCTGCAAAACTCCTACTACCTCGAATTTTGACTCTTATTTATTGAGCTATCTGTTATTTCATTCATTCATTCAAAAATAGATCCGGTATTATTTATTTATATACCACATAATGGCGCCCGAATAGGGACTTGCCCTTTCCCCACGCGTCGGTGAAGCCACGCCGACCCCCTGACCCTCTGCAGTCGTGACGGAACTCTTCTGCGCAGTGGCAGATATTTCTGCTCAAGTATCCCTCAGGCCCACGGAGAAGACGGAGGAGGCGGTCCAGCATCCAAACGAGACGGTGGAGGAACGCGGCGAGTCCCGACCAGAGCCCAAGCCAAGAGTACAAGGTCCGAGGTATCCGGAGGTCCACCCGTAACTGAAGTCCGAAGTTCGTCGTCATCGTCGTAGCAGTGCAGTCCAGTCCGAGGCCTTCCGTTCTTGCTGCCCGGTGAGTACCGTTACTGGGGTGGTATCTAGACAGGGTCAATTTAAATTGACTCTGGTCTGTGGGTTGGTGGTACACAGTCCCACAAACGAAGTGTCCACTTCGGTGGATGCGGGTCCTGACGTGTCTCTTTAAGAGACCGGTAAGTTTCGTACTGTTTCAGCAGTGCATCTAGTTTCTGTTCTAGTCAGTTCTGTTCTCGAGAAATTTCAAGTGTTCTGTTCGCAATATTTCCAGGTAGTATTCTGTTCGAACTGTTATTTTAAATGTTTTTCATGTATTTCAATGTCGTGGTATGAATGGGGTATAAGTATCGTGTTCATTGTGTATTGTATTGTGTCTAGATTACAGTTCAGTCATGCCCATATTTTCCAAGTTACGTCAGTTAAAGACTAGAAAGGGTCTGCTGGAAGCAGCAGTTCCCGTCCCGCCTAGGGACAGTCCAGGTCACTTTATGTATCAGAAACATGGCATAAGTGCCATATTGTATCTAGATTTATGGGTAGAGTATACCAAGCAGTTAGAAGAAAAGTATAGATGGCCCGTATCGGGTACATGGGATGCCGAATGCATCATGCGAGTAGAAGAGGCATTATGGAAAAAGAAAGCCAGACAATCACAGAAAGATGCCATCGAGCTATGGCGCAAAGAAGCTCATAAAAGAACCGAAAAAGAAATCAGAAAGTCAGAACTAAGTAGAGAATCCCAAGAACGAGCCCAAGAAAGGTAATTAATCGAGATAGGTGAACGAGTTAGAACTGAGCAATCAGACAGACAGAGGAACGCCCTCATTAAGGGTATGTATCCTCTTCTTGCCGAGGGCTTGCCAAAAGCGACCCCGGAGGCATCTAGTAATTTCCCGCCACCGTTAGTTCCGACCAAGCTACGTCACAAACCGACCGCAGCTGATATTTTCATCTCGTCCTATTTGGACGACACAATCCCTGAATATGTAAATCCTGTCCGCGCTCCGCCAGTCCCTGTAAATCAGGTAATTCCTACTCCCCCAGGCACCGGGGTGCCCTTAACAGCCCCCCCGGGTCAGCCCGCCATACAAGTCCAGCCCACGTTACAATTACCCACCCTGCCAGGACGAAAAGCATCAGTTGATGATTCTAGTTTAGGGGCTGCAGGAGGAGGTCTTCCTCAAACCCCGCCGCCATACAAGCGTTTATCAGCACTCGAATTACATGCTCAAGCATCACAGCGTACTCCTAAGAGTAATAAGTCTGTTGCAGAGATCAGGCAAACCCTTGGCGAATGTGTCTATGACCCAGTTCCAGGCGAGTTTAATATGGTTTTATATTCCGTACGCGTAAGGAGAGTGACCGAGTATCTAGTCACCCTGCCGAATATGAAAGAAGATCTAGACAGGATATATCGTTTCATCCGTACAGGGGATGACCCACAAAGTATTAGTGATGCCATGTCTCAAAGGAAAGCCGAGATTCAGCGCATGATATTAAAGTTCTTAATTAACTGTCTAATAAGAGAACAAGATTACCCGTCTAAAGATCCGGCCGAAATGAAAACTCTAACAAAGTGGAGTGATAATATAGCCGAAGGAAAGCACAATACCATTGGTGCCATGGAAAGTATGTACAAGAAAATCCGTAGAGAGATAATAAAGATACACGAACAGCGTAAAGCAGCACAAGTAAGCGAGAAAGAAAGTACCTCTGATCCTGAAGAAGAAGACGATGAGAATACCGCCAGAATAGCGTATGTAGGAAAACCTAGATTTCCAGATCGCCATTTACGTCTAGAACACAAGCCAATTTCCCATCATTCAGCACCAGAACAAGGTTCCCTAGAACAAGTATTCCAAGCTACCGATCACATTCTGAAATCACGAATCGGTTATAGTGAGTTAAGTACTATGCATGAACAAGAAATAGTTCGGTCAGCAGTCCGATGGATTACTGATTCTACCACTTTTCCAGACGAAATAGTGGCACAAATGTTTCTGAAAATGCCCCCAGCCGAGCAGCGACTGGTGGGTATGTATATGATCCAGCACCTCATTACTCTGTATGAGGGTCAACATTCTGATCCAGGCCCGTTACATGATATCCTGAACGAGTTACTCCAGTACAGATGGAGAGGTCTAGGTACCGATTTAATTAGTGTCATTCTAGAACAACGCCATAAATATAGAATGTTCTTGAACCCGCATTTCGTTCATGTCTCACCCCCAGAAAGTAAACCATTTTACATGGAAAGACAGAACCCGTTACGAGAAGTGCATCCAGTTAAGACAGAGGACGGTGAAATGCAACGAGTGTTTGTTTACACTCCAATCACAAAGATGGAACTCCTCGAAATGAAGAAATTAATTCCCTGTCATGACAAAGATCCAGCAGGGTACCATAGAGAATTAAAAGACATGCTCCGTATGGGAGAATACACATACCCGGATATAATTAAAATGTTAAAGGTTCTGTTGCCCGCAGGGGTGTATGAAAAGCTCAAGGAGAAAGAATGGGAGGTGGGAGAGAAAAAGATAGATTGGGCAGTCCTAGAAGCAGAAGATAAGATACGTGTACCAGGTACTGGTCTAGGAGAGAAATGTAAAGAATTACCAGAATTATTGATTCAAGTTTTACCCAGATTATTGACAACTAGAAAAGAAGACTGGGATGCAATCTCAGCCTGTAAACAGAAACAAGATGAAGATATTTGTGATTTTTATTCTAGGTTTGAAAAGTGCTTTAGTATCAACAGTGGTCTCAAGACAAGTAGTGAGTCGTACCCTCACCTTTTCGTTACTAAATTAGTCGAGAATTCAAGTCCACCAATTAAAAACCGAGTTCTGAAAGTCGAAAGTACCTGGCAAGCTAATACTCCGTCCCAGATGCTCCAGATGCTCCAGTATCACCAGAATAGAATCAGAGAAGAACAAGAACACGAAAGAAAACGTATGAAAGACACAAAAATGAAAGTGCTAGTTGCACAATCTGTTCCTCAAGACAGTCAGAAGAGGGGTCCGAATCAAGCCAGTCATCCTGCAGCTCCCGTTAAAGGGAACTGCAATTATTGTAAACAGCCAGGTCATTTCATAAATGAGTGTGCAGTTCTGAAACACAACATAGCTACTGGTAAGACTAAAGAAAGACCACGTCCGCCTAGACAAGAGCAAGTTTCACAGACTCCTCAGTCACAGAATGCACCACAGACAGTTACAGCACCGCAGCCTATTGCT
The DNA here is from genome assembly GCF_964261635.1 of Lissotriton helveticus. Taxonomy (NCBI): domain Eukaryota; kingdom Metazoa; phylum Chordata; class Amphibia; order Caudata; family Salamandridae; genus Lissotriton; species Lissotriton helveticus. The sequence goes on along the minus strand of NC_136068.1, from coordinate 154,350,783 downwards.
GCAACACAGCATGTTACATCGCAGATGTACCAGTATGCACAGTCTGAGTATCCAGAGTATCAGCAGTATTCATGAAACAGCCTAGAGAGGGAGGTAGGCTTGCCTCTCATCGAGATACCTGTAGATCAAGAAGGTCCCTATGTTCACAGTCAAGTATTAGGGAAAGACAGAAAGTTTTTGATTGATACAGGGGCAAGTAGGACCACAATTAGTCACGCCGAAGTTCCAGGGGCTCCGCTCTCAGGCTCTAGAAATGTTTCCCTTGGATTTTCAGGAAAGCCTATCGTAAATGAGATTTCAAAGCCAGTCACTCTAGAAGTAGGTCCATTGTCCCGCACTACTGATCTGTTACTTACTAAGTCATGTCCAGAAAATCTGTTAGGCATTAAGACATTGAAAGAGTTAGGTGCAGTTATATGTTGTTCCCCCGAGGGAATACGATTGTTCCTACGTGACTTTAAGGGTCACTATGTATTACGTGATTTTGATCCAAGACTGTCTAATGTCCCACAGCATTTATGGGCGCAAGGTCCAACTGATGTAGGTTACATGCAAATCACACCCCATCGTGTGACCCTCAAACCAGGTGTAGTGTTACCACGAATCAGACAGTATAGATTGCCACCTGAGGCTGTAGCAGCCTTATCCAAAATTATAGACGAGCTCATGGCTCAAGGAGTAGTTGTAGAAACTGACTCCAATGTATGTAACTCTCCGATCATTCCAGTCATGAAACGTACTGATCCAAATGCACCCCCAGTATATCGATTAGTGATTGATTTACGAGAACTTAACAAATGTATTATTCCTCAGTACCCAGTTGTCCCAGATATCTCTTCCCTATTGACAGCCATTGATTCCGAAGCCATGTTCTTTACAGTAATCGACCTCAAGAATGCATTTTTTAGTGTTCCCATCCATCCAGACAGCCAGTTTCTTTTCGGATTTTGTTTAAATGGAAGGAGCTATATGTTTACACGAGCTCCTCAAGGTTTCACAGAAAGTCCTAGTATTTACAGTCAAGCACTTAAGAGACAACTAGACAATATTCACATGCCAACTGACACTGCCCTGCTCCAGTATGTCGATGATCTATTGATCACAGCCCGTTCTGAACGTGACTGCGAGCGAGCGTCACTGACGGTTCTGTATTTCCTAGCCGAGATGGGGCACAAGGTGTCCCCTTCGAAGCTTCAATTCTGTGTCCAGCAAGTGGTTTACTTAGGACACTTGCTGTCCAAGAGGGGTAGGCAGTTGACACCCGATCGCATCCAGTTGATAGCGAGTCTTCCTCAGCCCAGGACCCAGAAGGAGGTACGTGCCTTTATTGGCCTTACTTCTTACTGCAGACAATGGATTCCTCAGTATGCGTTTCTAGCCAAGCCACTGATACAGTTAACGACACAGGAGGCAGCCGCACCGACTGTCCTCCCTTGGACATCTGAACATACACTTAGTTTCAACGAGTTAAAGAAAGCTTTATGTCAAGCTCCAGTTCTAGCTACACCGAACTACAGTAAGCCTTTTACACTTTTCGTCACTGAACGCGAAGGTACAGCATTATCTGTTCTCACACAAGATCAAGCAGGACAATACAAGCCGTGTGCTTATTTTTCTAGCACATTAGATCCAGTCGCCCAGGCTTTGCCTGCGTGCCTCAAGTCAGTTGCAGCCACAGCACTAGCTATCAGACAAAGTGATTCCATAGTTTTAGGACACTCCCTGACAGTACAAGTTCCACACTCCGTGGAAGTTCTTTTAAATAGAACACAAACACAGCACTTGACAATTGCACGTTTAACGGGTTATGAATTGACACTGTTCCAGCCACACATAGAAATCAGACGCTGCAACATTTTAAATCCTGCTACACTGTTACCATCAGTTAATTCAAATTCTGCCGCACACAATTGTGTGGAAGTAGTCAACATTACGACAAAGCCAAGACAAGACCTGACAGACATTCCGTTACTAGATCCCGACCTGACACTTTATGTGGATGGGTCATGTATGAGAACTAGTACAGGAGATTTAGTTGCCGCGTATGCAGTGACTACTGACACTGAAGTTATTGAGACACACCGCATTGACACTCTGTCCGCTCAAGCAGCAGAGCTAGTTGCTCTGACACAAGCTTGTATACACGCCAAGGAAAAGAAAGTTAATATTTACACAGATTCACGCTACGCATTTGGAGTCGTTCACGACTTTGGAGTGCTCTGGCAGGAGAGAGGTTTCATGACTTCTCATGGAACCAAGATTCAGCATGGTTTCCTTATCCAAGCTCTGTTAGATGCAATACATTTACCGACATCCATTGCTATTATGAAATGCAAAGCACATACGAAAGTTACTGACATTATTTCCCAAGGTAATGATCTAGCAGATCGCACAGCCAAGCTTACAGCACAGACTCCAGACATTCAAGTTAATCCGACACAGACACAAACTCCAGATCTGACTACATGCATGACAGTTAAGGACCCCACCCAGGATGTCATAGATATCCAGTTACATGCTACTCCCGATGAAATCAAGAAATGGTCTGAACAAGGAGGGGTCCAGACAGATCAAGGATGGGTGACGAAGGGAAGAACCACATGGTTTCTCCCCGACTCTATGGTTCAAGTTATCATTAATACCGCACATAGTCCAGCACATTTAGGAGAAAAAGCAATGTTAGACAGTATCCAGAACATTTGGTTCAACAAGCATTTATGAGCTGCAGCCAAGCAGAAAGTCCGTACCTGTATGATATGTTGTCAGTTTAATCCAGGTAAAAGTGTCCCAGTGGAACAAGGTGGATTCCAGCCTCCTGACCACCCTTTTGAGGTCCTCCAGATGGATTATATTCAGATGGAGCGATGTCGAGGTTTCAAGTATGTCCTTGTAGTTGTATGCGCTTTGTCCAGATGGACAGAAGCATATCCAGTCCCAGATTACACAGCCGCGACCACTGCCAAGCAGTTGGTTCGTGAGTTTTTCCCTCGATATGGACTCCCTAGAGTCGTATATTCTGATAACGGTCAGCCATTCTCATCTGAACTCATGAAGCACGTTTCCCTGTTGTTAGGGTACCAGTGGAAGTTTCATTGTGTACGCCATCCTGAAGCAGCTGGTCTGGTCGAGAGACATAATCAGACTCTGAAAATCCGAATTGCCAAAATATGTAAAGAGAAAGGTGTGGACTGGCTAGTAGCTCTGCCAGTTGCTTTGTTTTATATGCGCATGGTCGCACATTCCAGATCAGGTCTGTCCCCGTATGAGGTCGTTTTTGGCCGCCCCCCTAACATGTGGGGTACTCCTAGACCCCGAAGTATTACTGATGTTTCATGTAATATGCTGACAGATTACCTAGCTTCCTTGATGTCTGCCCTCAACTCATGTCGTTCACAGGTTGCCGCCGCATTTCCAGACAATACCGAGGTGGCCCCGCATGAAATCGTTCCAGGTTCAATGGTCCTCGTACGTAACTTCGACAGATCAAGTCCGCTGGAGCCACGTTGGAAGGAGCCCCGTCAGGTCCTCCTCACCACCCGTACAGCCGTGAAATTGGAAGGACGCCGCGGCTGGGTACACCTTTCGCACGTCAAGAAATTCTACGGATTAAAGCCGGTCTCCAAGAACATTTCCCAGGATTTAAAAACTTGTCAAAACATTGTTCCTAAGGACTGTCCCGCAAATGACATTGACACAACCCCTCCCCTGTTAGAGAAAACTCCGCAGCAGGAGTATAAGCAAAAGCTACGGTCTAGTAAAATAAGTCAGCCAGTTTGATTGTCTAAGTCCTCCCCTAGGTGAAACGGTTAGACTGTTTCTGACATGTATAAAATAGACCCCCATAGTGAGAGAGTTAGTCAAAACTCAATCCGATGTATCGTTTTTCTAAGTTTCATATTATTTCTCAGCCTTTTGACTTCCTGCACTAGTTACGCATTTTATCTGTGTTTTCCAGTTCCTCATGTAAATAAGCATTCTAATATTACAGTAGAGCACACGTTTAGTGATCTGCCTCCTCATGAATATTCATACCGCCTCGCTATGCGTAACAATACTTTTATCCGCATGTTGCATTATTCACACCAGACCAGCAATGCCACAAATTGTTGGGTGTGTGGTCGACTCCCCCCTTTCCAGACGTCAACGGGAGTTCTGCCACTCTTTCCTTATCCTTTTTCCCATAATGGTTCGTGTGGAGCATGGTCCACGTTAACGTCATCCTCAACAGATATGTCTTTTCTTAACAGCACATGTTTCCCAGACAAGCATGGTCCCCCCCACAGAACAGGTTTAGATCTAGAAAATGAAGTGTACAATTTAGGTAACTATTCGTCGAATTTTATGGTCCTGAATGTTCAGTCTGATACTACTCCAGACTCACCTGCTATTTCAGTGTTACCAGTCAAAGGCGAATTATGTGTCCGAAATTATGGTTCTGTACATGTAGGACATAGTGATTGTACTACTATTGTCAAGTATAGTGACAGTGGGAAATCTATTTTTAAAGCTTCACGTCATTCTTATTTTGTTTGTGGTCAAACTGCATATGTTCGTCTACCCCTCGATTGGGAGGGAACCTGTTACATTGCCTTCCTACTGCCACCTGTTTTTCTAGCCCCACCTGACTACCATAGGAATTCCTACCTAGTACATACTAGACACAAGAGAAATCTCCCGATTGTCGACTATACTGAAACTGCTGCAGAGCAATTCATTGATATTGATAAAGGTGTTTTCCCTTATTTAGGTACAGTTGTAAATAGTAAGCTAATCCGTAGGTTAACAAGAACCCTTGAAGCTGTAGTAGATGAGACTGCCTCCGCTCTAGGTAACTTAACCGAAGAGCAATCCTTTATGAGAATTGTTGTGCTCCAGAATCGTCTCGTCCTTGACGTCATATTGGCCGATAGGGGCGGGGCCTGTAGACTCATCGGATCCAGTTGCTGCATTTTCATTCCAAATAACGCGCCGTCTGTTTATTCAGCTATAACCAGACTTCATAAAATTGCCCATCTGTTACACCAAGATCCAGGCACCTGGACATGGTCCGGTTGGTTCTGGAATATAATTTCTGCATGGGGATGGAAAGTCCTGTCCTTTCTAGGTATCGCAGTAGCGATCATATTCAGCTGCTGCCTCTGTATACAATGTGGCCCTGCGATTTGCGGCATGTGTGCTACCTCTTGTATTCCTAGTCCCAAGCCCCGTTCTAAATCTCGTTCCAAGACAATTCGAGATGAACAAATGGGACTGTATGAAATGATAGATGGTATCATGAATATTGATGTTTCCTGATGGAAACGTAGTGACAAGGAGGGAATGTGGAAAAGTAAATTTTGCCATGTTCTGTGTCCCTACGTGTCATCCATCATATGTTATGTGTGCATGATTAAATATGCATATGTATTCCCCATGTCCGATTCAAGACGCAATTATAGTTGTGTCCACCTCTGGTATGTCATTTCCCAGTCCTCATGAGTAATATGAGTATCAGGCCTATGTAAAGTTATGTTGCCACGTTTCACGTTTCTCAGTGTGCACGTTAATTCATTATAAAGTCCCCGTTTCTAGGCCTCAACAGGGCCCGGACATCAGATTCAGCTCCTGTCTCCTGAAGCCTCGCTGAGGAGCGATACAGCCCCCACCTGTATCCTCGACCCTTCACTTACTTCCTGCCTCGCAGTGCCCGGTGCAGCTTGGCTCTGCCTCTGAGTCTGCCAAGACTATGTTATGATTCCAGCTATCAGTTTAGTCCTCCTTCTCTGCATTCCCAAGCTACTGAACTGCATCAATAGTTTCCGTCATTGTCTAGCCTTCACGTCTCCACGTTAGAGAAATACTGCATTTAATGGTCATTTAATATTCTTCATCACGCACTACATGTAGAATAAATGCATGCTCTAGCCTTAGAGTCTGTTAGCTTTTCCCCTCATGACTTCTAGTTTATATCAACATGTTCCCTAAACATTAGATACCAGATAGGGTTTAGGTACATGTCGCTCCGACCCTCCAGACTTTAGTCTCTGCTCCTAGCACAGAGTTCATAGCCCCCAGCTTCTCCTAGTAACACGTCATTGCCAGTTTGCGCGCACCATCAGATTAGAGGTCCCGGCTCCTTAGGTAGCCCCCTCCATGGTTACCGCCCCATTCATGACATATTCCGTTACGTTTGCATCACATGTCTATGTATACGCCCAGTTACACCTACTTTTCCCCCTTATCTTTCGCGACTGCTACGCGTCACGCCTTCTGCTCCACCCACTGCTACGCCTACTGCAATGTAATGCTATGTGTTTGCGTTATGTATATATGCTCATGTATTGTTATTAAAGGGCAGCGCGCTCATCCCAGATCCAGCCCCAGCAGCTGCTGGGCCCTGTCATCCTATTCCTATGCAGGTTGACCTGTTCCTGTCCTTATGCTGTAATAAACCTGCAAAACTCCTACTACCTCGAATTTTGACTCTTATTTATTGAGCTATCTGTTATTTCATTCATTCATTCAAAAATAGATCCGGTATTATTTATTTATATACCACAATGCGCCACCATGGATGCGCCGCATTTACAATGCGGTACAAAAGGGGGTGGTGGTGGTGATGGACGGAGCATCTGAACCAATCAAACACTCACACCCAGTCAACAGATCTGGGTTTAATCCATCACCGTTCTTTAGCCCACTCTGCCACCCCAGTTCAGACATGGCCATATGCAAATCAGTCTTACCCTGTGCCTCATGGGAACAGTCAAGCCCTAACTGCCAAGCCATGCCTTCCCTGGACCGGAAACAAGCTTCCAAGGACCGGGTTCTGGCCTTTCAGCAGTCTTCAGCACAGCTTGCTTGAATCCAGTGGCAAAGTGAGCAAGGGACTCACATCTGAGCATACCCTGCCAACTTATGGCGAACAAAGTGGTACAAAAGGGGGTGGTGATGGACGGAGCATCTGAACCAATCAAACACTCATACCCAGTCAACAGATCTGGGTGTAATCCATCACCGTTCTTTAGTCCACTCTGCCACCCCAGTTCAGACATGGCCATATGCAAATCAGTCTGACCCTGTGCCTCTTGCCACTGGATTAAAGCAAGCCTGGCTGAAGATGGCTGGAATGCCAGAAACCGGTCCTAGGAAGCTTGATTACGGTCCAAGGAAGGCATGGCTTGGCAGTTCGGGCTGAACTGTTCCCATGAGGCACAGGGTCAGACTGATTTGTATATGGCCATGTCTGAACTGGGGTGGCAGAGTGGGCTAAAGAACGGTGATGGATTAAACCCAGATCTGTTGACTGGGTGTGAGTGTTTGATTGGTTCAGATGCTCCGTCCATCACCACCCCTTTTTGTACCGCTTTGTTCGCCATAGGTTGGCAGGGTACGCTCAGACGTTGAGTCCCTTGCTCAATTTGCCACTGGATTCAAGCAAGCCTGGCTGAACACGGCTGGAATGCCAGAAACCGGTCTTAGGAAGCTTGATTCCGGTCCAGGGAAGGCATGGCTTGGCAGTTCGGGCTGGACTGTTCCCATGAGGCACAGGGTCAGACTGATTTGCATTTGGCCATGTCTGAACTGGGGTGGCAGAGTGGGCTAAAGAACGGTGATGGATTAAACCCAGATCTGTTGAGTGGGTGTGAGTGTTTGATTGGTTCAGATGCTCCATCCATCACCACCCCCTTTTGTACGGCATTTACAATGCAGCGCACCATGGGGCAAAAATTGACAGATGCGTGACGCATCTGCTGCCGTAAAGGCGGCGCATTGCTGGAGTTGTGTCGCAAGCGAGACGCAGCCCCAGCAAGGTTCTGGGGTGCCCTATCCTTAAAATGCTGTGTCAATCCTTACGCCTGCGTCAAGCAGGCGCAGGGTTTTAATGCAGCATGGCCTTAAACGTGGTTGAGTGAAATATTGTAGATTTCACTCAGCCACTTTTAGGAGGCGTTCCTGCGCCGGAACGCCTACATGTGGCTCACTGTACCCCGCACCATGGCGCTGGCTTTGCGCCGCTGCTGCGTCACAAAAATGACACAACGACGGCGTAAAAGAGGCGCAAGGGGCTTGTAAATCTGCCCCTCAGTTTTGTTTTTTTGGGGCAGGAGGAGATTATTAAGTGATTTGCCCAGAATCACATGATGAAGAGCCGAGGTCTAGACTCGAACAAAGATCCCCAGTTTCAAAGTAGACAGCTGCTGCTACGCCACATCGCACATGCAAAATAATTTTTTAGGTCTCAGCCTGCGATGGCTGCCCACATGCGTAGTCGAGCTGGCGAGATTTAATGAGGTAGGGTATTTTCTACTAGCAAGGTTAAGCCCCGCCCCTCTTCTTCATTGGCTGGCGTCTTAAACGGTGGCCAGCCATTGGAGAAGAGATCCTAGTGACGTTCTTCTTTCTCTTTAAGCCCCGTCCTTTTCAGACTAGGGTCCTTGACTTACTGCTGTGGAAAAGGGTTTCTTATCTTCTTTATGGGGCCATCTGTTTCGCCCCATAAAGAAGATAATTAACCTTTTACCACAGCGGTAAGTCATGCCGAGCCCGTCTGAAAAGGACGTGGCTAAAAGAGAATGTCTTCAGCGCTATGCATCTTAAAATGGCTGTTCGCCGCAGTCTCTTTTTTATGTCTATGCATCCCATGTCTCCTACTGTAGCTCGTTCAGCGTCACAATATCGAGCATCCTGTGCATTCCAGAGCGTGCCATGGCCAGGAGAGTGAAAATTCGGTAGACTGGTTGAATGCATTTCGTTAGGAGCGGGAAGGGCGAGAGGCACCTCAAACTGGAACGAACAAATACCTGCGTAAAGAAATATATAACCTAAATTAGGTAAGAAAGCGATTGCACTATGGGGAGGCTGTCTTCACTTTTTACAACCGGTTTATATAATAAGTATCTGAATCGTCTCACACGTATTTATTTATTCAGTCCATTGTACAAACATTTACTTTATACAGTTTTCCACACGCCTGTAGCCTGGAACGCAAGTCGACTATATGTATTCCAAGATGTCTGCAGACGTACCCACCCCCATCTAACACATTGGCTGGTTACTACAATGCCATATACACGATGAAGGTCCTCACGCCGCGCTACGGAAGTTCCTCTGCGTGCTTACATTCAGCGTACTACGTTGATCGTACTGCAGGATCCTGATTTTGCGCTTGTGTCAAAGACTGAAGATGTACGGGCGGGCCAACAGTAGCGGGTCTCAAGGAGGGTAAGAGCAGGGCGTATTGAAACGAGAAGTCCGAGGCAGGGAATGGGACCCCCCGTGCGGTGCAAGGGAGAGTGACCCAGGTCCGTGATCTGAGTGAGCCATACCAGAGTCAGTGTTCACAAGGGTCCGATCAACCGGCCATAAGGGAAGGCAAACCCACGATGAGTTGGAGGAGTTTTTCAGTTGTGGTGTTGACTGAGAGGGTCAATCCTGTGTGGGCAGATGAGATGTGTTGAAGATGTATCTGTAATTCCGTCAGAAGGGTGGTGGTGTGCAAGAGAGGGTCGTTTGAGAGTGGTCTAATGGGCAATGAACGTGCCTCAGGGGTGGGTGTGGTTTAACTGTAGGTGCGATGACGGAAAAGACCCCGATAGCAACCTTGAACAACCAAACCCCATAGTAATTTATTTTGTAAGAGCTCACGTTGCGTTTGCGCAAGTCTGAAGCTAGCATTGAAGAAATATTTCAGTTGTGAAACGTTTTTTTTTGTTTTGTTTGGAAGCTGTATTAGAAATTACTGTGTCTCGGTCTTTGGAACGTAGGGAGACATGATGCCCATGAGTAACTGGTTGGTCGAAATGTGTTCTTGTAGATTGTAGCCCAAAGGAAAAGGAGCCTAATTTATTGACTCAGACAAGCATTCATACAGTATTGTTTTCTCCGGTTGGGGTACATTTTTATTTGACTGACCACCATACCGTTGAGGGCTATTTGCAATGTAAGTATAGATATCTATTTCATAAAGTTGCCTGTGTGGCTCTGGGGCCGCCTGCTGCCCGAACGAGAGGCGCTGCAGTCTGCCCACGGGGTCTCCTCTGCTTGTGTGTGGCACTCGGCACTGATCGCCCACACCCCCTGAAAATGTATTATTCAAGGCGGTCTCTCCCTGCCCCGTCGCCCACGGCAAGCAATGGGTGGGGCCACTCGAGGAAACATTTGCATAGGCCAATAAGAGAGCAGACCAGTGCTACAAATCGGGTGTAACTTGGCAAGCTTTAAAAAAAATGTCTAACAATAGCAACTTTGCACCAGCATGACAGGATTATTGTCCCTTTTTCATATTTACTTTTGCAAAAACTTGCACAGAGTGCAGAAGATGTCAGGAGTGAAAAAGAAGAAAGCTTGGGAGAGGATGTGGTCTGACGGCTAAAACTGCCGACTTTGGTGCTGGAAACCAAGGTTCGAGCCTCAGGGTTGACTCCACATCCTGTGATTCTGGGCAAATTACTTTTAAAATGTTATAAGTAGAGGGTGGGTGCCGCAATTATACCAAAATGAAAGAAATAGAAAAAAACATCTATTGCTTTCATTTTAGTATAGTAAGTAAGTAAGTAAATTTTTATTTGCACAATTAATTAAAATCGTTGCACGATACACAGTCAGGGAATAACCTTTAAGAATTAAAAGTTTAAAAAGAGAAGGCAGTATAAAAATCAATTAAAAACAGAGTGGTTGCAAATTAAATTAAAAAGGGCGCAGGAATGTCACAGGGGGAGGGGAACTCAAGCTTTGACAGAGGGAAGATTCGGAGAATTGATTTCTGTAATAAACTTACCAAAACGAGCTGCCAACTGCGGTGAGTCTCCCCTCATACATGCGTCTAGTGCTTCCTGGCAAGTACTGATATTTAATAGGAGCCAGATTGGGCGCAGCCAAAAGTTTCTTAGGGCTCGGAGTTTTCGGCAAATGCACAGGATATGGATAAGATTTTCCTCGTCCTGTTTGCAGAAGCGGCATTGGGAGGGTGCTTCTTTCCTGTATCCTTGGCCAAACTTGTATGCCATCAGCGGGATTAAACCGAAGCTGAATCTCATTATTTGGGAGTTTTATGTGGACTTTCACAGAAGATGCAAGGTACGACGGAAGGGTTTTCGGGGTGTATAATTTGGAGGCCCAGGAACCGTGGAAGAGCTGGTTGACCCGTTGCTCATCAAGGTCATTTGAGAGAATTTTTGCTTGCTTGGATAAGAGTTTTGTTTTCGCCTCGATGGGCAGCGAGGATAGCCAATAGTCTTTTGCTTTGAGAGATTCGAGGCATGACATCAAATATTTATTCCACGATGTTTTTGGGTTGCTGAAGACTAACCATAAGCAGCTCTTTAAGGTATGAGGGCTGGCTTGTTTAGTTTTTAAACAATAGCTGATGAAGCGTGCACTCATAATCCATCGCTGGGAGGATAGCAAGAATTATTTTCTAATTTGGGCGTGAGCAGTTGAATTAGGCAGTCGGAAAACCCTGCGATAGCAAGACGATTGCTCTCTGTCCAGCCAAATGTTCATTTTATCCTTGAAGATTATTGCGCCAAAGGAGATTGTGGGGAGTAGTTTTGCGGTAATCAGTTTTATCAATGGTACTAAATCCTGGGAGTGCAAGGTACTTTTCGTTCTTATGAAGGCTCCTTCTAGGCTTCGAGCGACAGCCTGCATTTCGGTTATGTGCGCAGAGGATCTCCCTTTATGATCGATCCACACGCCCAAGTACTTGTAAGCGGTGACAGTTTCCAGTCTCTTTCCTTCAATAAACCACGCGTTCTTTTTGGTTTTTGCGATGGATATTATCATTGCTTTAGTTTTGGTGACATTTATTTCGAGCATGTTCATGTTGCAGTACTGGGCGAGGGATAATCCCTCGCTTTACTTATAACATTTTAAAAGTAAAATGCGGGTGCCGCGATTACAGACCTGAGAAAAGTGGAGATATTGGTACCGGCACATTGTCCAAACCAGAGTGCGACTCTACGGAGCCACCCTTGTTCCACTACAGCAATGAATGTTATTTAATGTAACTGGTCCTTTTATAAAATGCTCTTACACCTTCGGGTACAGAAGTTCGCGCTATATAAAAACGCATTAAAGAAATAAATGTCACTTGTCAAGGGGCCCGGGGGAGGAGAAGCGAGCAGCTGCACCTTCCAGTCACGGTGGGCCATGGCTTTGCTTCTTGTGTCTCCCCTGGGTCTGTGGAGACCTGGTTAGGGTGGAGGGCAGGGGGCCTGTTACTCTGACAAAGGTGCTGAAGGCTGGGGGGTCACAATAGATTCATAATGTTGCACCCAGTGGACAGGTATGGAGAGGGTCCAGTTTGACCATCAAAAAGTTAGAGTTTAAATATAATAGTAGGTCATGTGGAGGGCCACTGGAATTAAGCGATCCTGTGTTTACTCCTTCGCCTTTATTTTGCATAATTATCCCTCATCAGGCGTATAATCTGTAGATAAATTGTTTCTAACTCAAAAGGATCAAAGCTTACTGAAAACTGTGGCTGTGGCTCTGTGTGTGTGTGGCTGTGTGTGGCTGTGTGTGTGTGTGCGCGGCTTTGTGTGTGTGTGGCTGTGTGTGTGTGTGTGGCTGTGTGTGTGTGTGTGGCTCTGTGTGTGTGTGGCTGTGGCTGTGTGTGTGGCTCTCTGTATGCGTGTGTGTGTGGCTCTGTATGTGTGTGTGGGGCTGTGTGTGTGGCTCTCTGTATGTGTGTGTGGCTCTCTGCATGTGTAGCTCTCTGTATGTGTGCGTGTGGCTGTGTGTGGGAGAGACAGCAGTGTGGGAGAGACAGCAGTGTGAGTGTTCTACGGAGAGCATGGTGTGTGGGAGAGCATGGTGTGTGAGAGAGCAGTGTGAGAGACCTTTTAGTTATGTTTTGGTTTTTGAAACATAAATAAAACGCATTGTTATTCGCAATATCAAATACGCGACCTATTGCATTGCAAATGCAATAGGTCTCGCATTTGCGAGAGATTAAGCTATTGGCATTGTAAATGACAAAATGCCATTTATTTATCTGTTTTCAAAACCAACACATAAATACAAATGTTGTCATTTACAATGCCAATAGCTCTAACTTTTGCAAAGGCGAGACCGTTGCATTGTAAATGCTTGTTTAACTTTGTAACTATACTCATCATCATTTTGCTGCATGGTTTCCATTTACGAACATATACGCTATAGTCTTGCTTTTCGTTTGTTGTATGTTCTCTGTGTCTACAATGCTAGCATCCTGAGCACGAGCTGGCGCTCACCTGGTTAATGAAGGTCAAATACTTCCAGCGACCACCATACGTGTGAGCTCCATGTCTCGGGGTCAGGCCAGTGACCTCCAAGTTCTTCAGTATACTGAAGACGTTCCAGGCGAAGGCAGCCAGATGCAATATAATAAGTACGGGACCCTGCGCCATCATGCATAAAAGAAAATCGCCTCTTCTATGTTTTGCTGTTACAGGTTACGAGCGGCATGGAAATAGCGAAAAAAAAGTCGGAAGGCAAAGTCCAAGTTTTACTTCCTGTAAGCGCGGTAGCCATCTTAGCGTGGTGCTGCTTCCCCTCAATTCCAGGACAATGCATACTTTTAAAATAAATTGGCATACTTAAAACCCATAAAATGATCATGTCAGTGTTAAAAAACAATCGCTCACGCTGTTTTCATCATTCTGAAGTGAATTGCAGGACGTCGGGGTTTCAATCTGCGTTTATGTTTTCAACTAAATGCTTCATTGTATTAGATTATGCGCGTTTTCGGGCGATGCATTGCCGCTATTTTTTGTATAAAAATTGCTCTGCCTTCGAGTCCCTTCCCCATTGCTGCCAAGTCTCCAGATTGTTTTATGTGTGCCATTCCTGTTGTTTCCGTGCGTTTTTGAGTGACATTCAACTTTCAAACGTGTGACTCTTCTTTGCAGAGAATGAATGGGGCTCCTCTGGTGCACGCCGTACGACCCCAGTGCCCTACTTTGTTACTAAATAGACAGGGTGTCGGCACGCCTTGCACCAGGATGCTTTTTAGTTTCAAAATGCTGTCGGCTACCAGAGTGAGACAGTTCTGGGCGAGGAGACGAGAGCTACCTGTGGCTGTTTTCTAGGACGGAGCCTTGAACTGCTGCCTGACACTGCAGCAGATCGCCCTCTTGCCCTGCCAGGTCAACAACAGTCTGAAGACTCCTCTCAGCTCAAGGCAAAGGAAACTGGCAGAAGCCTATGAAGCACCTCTTGGTCACTTAAAGTTCTTTGCTTCTTTCTGCCTGCAGAGTGTATGGGCCACGGCCAACCCCCTAGTTCTCAGCTAAAACATCCAGTGATTGCAGTAAAAGCACAGGAAGATTAAGTGGTTACACTTAATCTTCCTGTGCTTTTAAAAAATGAATGTGTTCTTGTGTAATGTAACCTGGTGCTTACTAAAGCGCTTCAATACTTTCAAATCGAGTTTGCGTTATAGTAAGTAAGTCATTTTTTATAGACCGATTATTTAAAATCTTTACAGTTTGCGCTATATAAACTGTAAAAAAAAAAAAGCAATGCACCAAGTGGTACAGACAAAGCGTTAATGTAAAAAAAAAGTGAAGACAAATAGATATCTATTTAGTAGCTGATTTTATAAACAGAAAGGAGAAAACGTGGATAAAGTGTGGCTTCTCCGAATACATTTTGTGATCTTAGGCACATATTTTATTTCACCAAAACTCCTTTTACTTAATTATTACGCATGTGGTGTTTAATTTAACTTACTATAACGGTGCTCACTAATAATCTGGGCTACATACAGGGTACACAAAACAACTGTCTTGCCTCTTAACAGTAGCAGCTGCTTGCATTGCAAAGTGGTAGGACGGGGAGGGAGAATACAACCACAAAAATCGCAGAAGACAGACTTCTAAATATATTAAATTGCACTTACCTGCCGCTCCGACACCCGGAGCCTCGCTCCCGATCCTCGCCTCCCAGACGTCCAGGAACTGCTGCACACTGCGCTGGCTCTCAGATGCCAATCCCAGCGCTTCTCTTATGCTGGAAATACGCCCTGGTCTGCGCTGAGACAGGGACTGGGAGCCTGTATTGGTGCTCTACACCGCTGTACAACTCAGCTCGGATTGGAGAAAGACTAACCCCCAGATTCATCATGCTCCTCTTTTGCGAGTCCTTAATAGCGATTATTAAGGAAACGCTATTAAAGACTCGCAAAACGGGATGCATGTAGAAATCGCAAAATTTATAGCGATTTCTACTGCTTCCTTATTTGCGATTCGCTAATTGCTAATCGCAAATAAGGAATTACTCCCCATTCATTCCTATGGGCCAAGGCCCATAGGAATGAATGGGGAGTAATTCCTTATTTGCAATTAGCAATTAGCGAATCGCAAATAAGGAAGCGATTTCAAAGGTGCACCCCTGAAATGGTGATTTACACTGGTGTTGCTCACACACATGTCCAAAGGACATGTGTGTGTAACATCCAACTTAGAAAAATGCACTAAAGTGCATTTTTCAAATTTTTCGCTATTTACCACGAAGTCAGACTTCGCGGTAAATAGCGGCCCAATATTGCGAATTCGCAATTCTAAAATGGTTCATGAATTGCATTTAAGGAATCCCAAATAGAGATTCCTTAAATGCAATTCCTCGCAATTTAGCGATTTTAAAATTTGCGATTTTTGCATTTGGGATGATGAATCCCAAATGCAAAAAAAGCGCTCGCAAAGGGCCAGATTCGCAGAATCTGGCCCTTTGCGAGCCGATTTTGGCTTCATGAATCTGGCTGTAAGTGATCATGACGGTTTGGTCTGCCCCAGACGGCCGGCCAAACCATCATGCGTACTTTGCAATACCCACCACTCCCCGATCCTCCCTGGTGCTGCAGCTTCAATATCAGTGTGGCAGCGACCTTACAGCAGCGGTGCGGCCGTGAAGGTAATGCGCCTGCTCAGTGTCTGTGGAGGACCCAAGCAGGAGTTGTCCTGTTGCGCATCCTCCGAATCTGCATCCTGGCCTGCTGAGAGCTCCGCTCTGTACCGAAGGAGGCCTCACACCCTCCTGCAGAGTGGTCTGAAGGTATTCTGTTGCTGAGAGATGTCGTGGGAGCCATGGGGCCTATTGAGGAGAGGCCCTTGGACTGGGGGCTTGCGTTGGTGAAATGGTCTTCCTCACGCTTCAGCCCCCCATTTCAGCGGATTCCTGGGGCACAACCCACAACTGAGTAGTGTCCTAGACTGCTACAGCCTGAGGCCTGGGCCAGACCGCAGGTCTCAGTATGGGGAGCAGCGCACCCTTGGGTGAGCCTACACAGCACCTGGCTGCCCCAGTCTGGAGCGGTTGGGGGGGCAGCGGAGGGCCCCAAAGTTAAACGGAGAGGATAGATGCTACCCTTGCTATTGTTGGCTACACGCTGATCTCCATAGCCAATCGGGTGTTGGAGAGATCCTACGCCTGGAGAGAAACCACGTGTTGACAATCACACCATCTCTTCTCGCTCACATCTCCAGGTGGAGACCTTGCTGTCTGGAACCGGCTGGACTGGAGGGCGTTGCCTAAGGTGACTCCAGGCCTGTCTAGGAGTGTCCCTCCATCACTGGAAGATTTCTATGGCTTTGCGGTGGTGGAGATGGCAACGGCACACACCAAAATCAACGCGCACCCTTAAGGACACCTTCACTACTCCGGCGGGAGCTGGACGGGGCAATCGGCCTCCTTTCCCTTCGCAGGAACTGTCATTGGATGCTGAGGAAGTGGAGGCCCCTGGTAACATGCACTTTCCTGTAGACTGTGTTCACCTCTCTTAGAGATGACCTCCAAACCCTTAAAAAGGAGCTTTCACAGGACTTGGGAGAGGTTCCCTGGGATCTTAAAGAGGTCGGAGACAGGGTTTCGATGTTGGAGGGCGCCGTATCCAACTGTGATGAAGAAATCAAGCATTTACAGCAGGAGGTTCTGCATCTTCAGGAATATCATGTGGACCTGCAGACTCACGCAGAGGACCTGGAGAACAGGTTGAGGTGAAACAACCTACGGATATGACAGGCCCCCACTAATGCAGAGGGCATGGATATCGCAGCCTACATCAAAGATCTCTTCACTCAGGCCCTGCCGGAAGGGGGTACACAACTAGATAGATAGGTTACACAGAGTAGGCCTTCCACATACTGGGAATGCTTGCCTAGCTGGCATTCTAGCTTGTGTTCATGACTTTTAGCTCAAAGAAAGAATTGCCCACAGGGCCAGATCACAACACTGTCTACAGTTTCGAGGCCACACATTGCTAAAATATCAAGACCTATCTGCATTTACCCTACAGAAGTAGAGAGATTTTTATCCCAGCTACTGTATTCTTTCGAGACCAGGGTGTTTCTTGATCTTGGGGGCATCCATTTCGAATCATCTTTAAATGGGAGGATAAACTGCACCTGATTCGCTCCCTGACAGAAGCCTGCCATGTGCTAAACATTGGGGATCCCTCTGAAACTTGCAACCTGAGATCCCCCAGAACAGGCCAGCTGGGGGCAGGCCTCGCTGGCGGAGATTTGAGGTTCCTTCAAAGAATCTTTGACTAAACCCTAGACTATTGCAAAGGAGCGAAGGGTGGTGCTGGACTCACTGTCTGCCGACACTGAATGCCTCGATTTAAGATGAGGGTGCCAGCAGGGGCCTGGAAAGCGGCGGGGGGTGGGGTGGTGGAGGCAAGGGGGAGGGGACTGGGGAGGACGGGGTGCCCTCAAGACCTGCTTGTGTCACCACGTTGACTCTTCCACCCCATCTTCTGATGGCTATGCCAGGCCTTTATATTTACAGTCCGTAAGACTGTGTTGTTATTTTCTATTCTTGGTTTGTGTGTGTGTGTGGGGGGGGGGGTTACTCAGTTCAACTAGACACTCAACACACTTCACCTCACGAGGAACATGCACATACTACAGCGGTATTATTAGAGGGATGGGACTAGGAGACATGTTTCCTCTGGAGAGCCTTATTTGAGGACTCCCTTCAATCATACTCCTACGACTCCCTGAAGTTAATCACACTCAATGTTAAGGGGCTTAACAACCTAGTAAAGCGCTGAGTGGTTCTCTCATAGTTGGATGGAACTGGCGCAGATAGGTCTTTTGCAAGAGACTCGTCTGTTATCAGCTGACTGACATCCACAACGGTCCTGGGCTTTCCCTCAGCAGTTCTTTTCCTCAGTACCCTCCAAGTCGGCTGGGGTGGCTATTCCGGTTTCTCGCTCCTTTTGGAGCACAATGGGTTCTAAGCAAGTGGAGATAAAGGGATGACTCTTAGCATATTTGGTGAGTGTGGGGATGCACATCTCCACTGTGATCTCTATCTACGCATCTAATGAGGTACAGGAGCAATTTCAGAACCGTGCCATTGCGAAGGTGAGGTCCTCCCGGGATAGACTGCTTCCGGTGGGGGGGAGATCTCAACCTGTTTTTTGACAATAAAATGGACCATTCCGCCTACGGCTTTGACTCGACAGGGGTAATCTCCAGTGAGGAGCAAGGTGGCTCCACGAGGTGGGTCTGAGGGACCTGTGGTGCACAATCCACCCCCAGACTCACGACTATATATTCTATCACATGCTCACACAACGTTTGCTCGTCTTGACCATTTTAAGGGAATGAGAGAGCTCCAACCTATGGTCTCACACATAGAGATAGAACCACAGTCCCTTTCAGATCACGCTGCAGTGTCACTGGTTCTGGCTCTCCCCCGTACTAGACACCCTGCTCGGACTTGGAGGCTGAGGGAGACCTTGTTACACAAGTCGGAAGTGGTGAAACAGCTCATCCAGGTGATAACCGATTACTTGCTGATTAATGTCACACCGGGAATCTCAGTGACCATCCTCTGGGAGGCTTTAAAAGCAGTCCTGAGGGAGGAACTGATCACCATATCACCAGCAGAGAACAAAGCTAGGTGAGAGGTGAGAGATCACCTCAGCAAGTAAGTGCAGGAAGTAGAAAATATTCATAAACGCACTGGAGCTCCCCAAGTTTGGAGACAACTAGAAGCAGTATATGCCCAGTTAGCAGGAATAGATAACAGCAGAGCTGAATACGTGCTACTGAAACTCCAACACTCTTTTAATGCAGTAGGGGACAGGTGTGAAAGGCTTCTCGCCAGCAGGCTTTGGGCTCAAAGGCAGGCACCGGTAGTGGACTCATTAGTGACAGGAGACGGCACAGCTGTGGTTGATTCCGGGACTTTTACAAAGATCTATATATTAAACAAAACTTAAGTCCAGAAAGTCTGGACCCTTATCTTTCGGGGGCACATACACCGCGTCTGTTACCTGAGAGGGCCTCCAGCCCATTTCATATAGAAGGGATAGCCTCTGCAATAGTGCATCAGAAGCTGCTTAAATTGCCTGGACCGGATGACTTCCCTGCCTTATTCTATACGAAATTTTGTACCGTTCTTGCTCCAATTCCAACCAGACTTTTAAACTCTATTACAGGCCCCACAACACTGACTCTATGCTAGACGCGGTTATTTAAGTCATCTCTAAACCAGAGAAGGATAGAACGAAGTGTGGCCAATACCACCTGATATCTCTTCTCAGCGCGGACCTTAAGTTGTTTACCTGGGTTTTAGCTGCCCTTCTGGGACTCCTCATGCTGGGTCTGATAGACCCAGACCAGACAGGCTTTGTTCCGCACAGGCAATGTTGTGATAATACCAAACATATCCTACATTTGGTGGACAAAGCCATGCGCTTGGTGCGGGAGATCATGCTTTTGGCCATTGACGCTGAGGAGGCGTTAGATCTCATGCATTGTCCCTACTTAGAGGCAATGCTAACTCACTTTGGTATAGGTCTGCGATTCTGCTCTTGGGTACTTAGTAATTACGGCAGACCGAGAGTGGTGGTTAGGGTGAATGAGATCACCTCGACTCCCTTCCTTATTGAGCATTGCACGCGACTGGGGTGCCCACTCTCACCCTTACTTTTTTCATTGTACATATAGCCCCTGACCCAACGAATTAGAGACAATCCAGACATCACTAGTGTTGTCTTCGGCAGTCTTAGCCATTCTGTTAGCCTCTAGACGGACTATGTAATGGTTGCTCTGGATGATCCGACTTCCTCTTTGCCTACCTTTATCACAGACTGGAAATCTTTGGAGCGACAGCGAGGTTCTGTATTAACATCCAAAATGCCCAAGCTCTTAAGTTATCTCTTTCGCCTGAGATGGAGGGACGGCTTTACCGACGCTGCCCCATTCGCTGGGCGACTAAATTAGTTCCCTACTTGGGAGTCCAACTGGCCAATACCATAGTGTAACCTGCTACTATAAACTGTTGCCTCTTGTTTAGACAGGTGTGACGAGACCTAGCTCTGTGGAAACACTGCAAACTCTAATGGCTTGGACAGGTAGCAGCTCTAAAGATGTCTGCTCTTCCAAGGATTCTGGTTTCTTTCAAGCCCTCCGATAGACTCTCCAGCTGGGATAATCTCAACTCTGCAGGTGGAGTTTAACAGCTTTGTGTGGGTGGCTGGGCGGCCTAGAATGCGACGTGAACAGAGCTAAAGACATCACATGGAAGGAGGTCTGGGGATCCCAAACCTTCTCCATTATTTCCAGGCAGCCCAGCTCTGATACATAGTCGAATGAACCAGGGAAGACTCTGAAAAGCATTGGTTGTTTATGGATAGGGTGGTCACTGGGGTGTATCAATGGAAAGTTCTGTTTCTCCGTATGTTGCATCAGCCACAGGGCTTGTACTCCTCCGTGATTACCAAAGTTACACTTAAGGTGTGGGACAGAGTAGCGGAGCAAAGAGAGCTCAGGACATTTCCCTCCCTGATTTTGGGCCAGTGTTTGACCTAAGGGAGTTTCAATTACGACAAAAGCTGGGTGCTGCTCAGTGGGGCACTAGTTTGATGAAGAGGGTATTTTACCCTTTGATCAATTGCAGATGGATTATGACTTTCCATAGTCTGAGCGCATGTATTATCTGGAGATACCTGTATGAAAAAACAAGGGGCACCCTACTCAAAAGGAACCAGGGTTCTTAACAGTTTAATACACAACAACAGTTCCTGTGAACAATCAACAAATGATACTTTAATTAATATATAATAGCTCAATCACAATAATCGGAGGAAAAGAGATATCTGAAAGAGAAAAGGCATATAACACAAATTTTGTATGAAAATACGTTGTTTTATATAATGTAATCACATTATTTTAAATCCAGTGCATGGTGTCCCAAGTGATTCTGAAACCTATATTTCAAGGTTATGACTCTTTGTGTCATAAAAACAAGGTTTCATCAAAAATGTACAAAAGTGACCATTAAATCAATACATAATATGTGCTTGCAGCCTACTAATACTGTAATAGTAGCTGACAAATGGGTCGCTTCACTTAGTCGACAAGGTTTCGACCCACTTAACAATGTGGGGTCTCATCAGAACCTAGCAATGGAGGGACACCTGGAACATGGCGAGCATTGAGACCACCACTAAAATAGTGACTTACTGGTACCTCACTGATGTCCACCTTCATAAAGGCAACCCCGCTAGAAGTGCTGACTGCTGGAGGGGGTGTAGATCCCCTGGAGCGCTCCTTCATCTCCTTTGGGAGTGTCCGAAACTCATTACATATTGGGCAATAATACTCTCGGACATAGATACACACCCACATACCCAGCTCTCACATATCCCTGCTACCGACTCTCTTCGCAAACTACATTGGCTTAAAGTCGAGAACTGTATCGAATTTAAAGCCTTGAGCTTTATGTTTAAAATTAAATCTGGAAGAGCCCCACAATAATTGCAATCTTCAATCCAGCTGTATACACCTCCTCGTCTTTTGCGTTCTGCTGGACAGTCTAATTTTGTTATCCCCAAAATGAAACTTACCAGGATGGGCAGTAGGTCCTTTTCTTTTTTGGGACCCTCCTGTGGAACTCTCTTCCTATCTTTATACAAAAGGAAACTGTCCTTTGCATTTTCCGTAGACAAGTGAAGGTGTGGTTATTCAATCAGTAACTCCTTCCTTATTATTCTTCTCCCTACCTGTCGGCGCTTCGAAACCCCTCAGGGTAGCTGTGCACCGTACAAATTTAAATAACATAATATATGTTCTCTTGGGTCTTCCCAATGCCCTCACATTTCTTTCGAAGTCCCATAGAGGAAAACAGATAGGTCTTGCTCTGGGAGCCGCATTGCGGAAAGTTTGTTGCACTGGGGCACGGATAAGCTACCCACACAGGTGGGCTGGCTACACCGTTTATGGTATATCTTAGGTATGGAGAAATATTCACTCACACTAACGGCTAGTGATGACTCGTACAGGGAGCTTTGGGGTCCCTTTATTTCTCTGTTGTCCACTGAATTCCGGAATTTGACATCCCCGAACTACTTACGCTTACTGCACCTCACAGATAAAGACACACCTCTACAAGCCAGTGCCAGTGGGTGAAGTGACATCTCTAGAGAGGAGTAGGCCAGAAGGAATACATTGAACTCAGTATGTCGGAGGAAGGGCTGGATGGGGGGAGTTGTTGGGTAACTGTTTATTTTTATGTCTTCTAGCTTCAAAGTTCACTCGATTCAGTCAAGCCCTAATTAAACAAAATTCTTCTGTCTTACTGAAAAGTAAGAAAGAGATTTAAACCATAAAATTGTATTGCACACAGGGCCTGAAATAGGCATGGGCAGTGTGGTCAGAAGGTGAGTAGGACGACCTACCGGAGCTCAGCTCCCTCGGAAGTGCATTTGAGGTGGCTGAGGCTGGGTAGGTCGTCCCACTCACCCGCATGCGCAATCCGTGTGTAGCTTAGCCCCTACTTGAGGAAGCCCCACTGCACCATATTTGGGTCGTTTTTTACATACATTTTAAGGTATTGATATGGATATACGCAATGGATCACTGAAATATTATCGACGGTCACATTATCGACTAGCAATAATATCGTTGAATAATTATCGACTACAAAAATATCGACTTTGTATACTTATTACACAAAATACAAAAATATCGACTAAAAAATATCGAGTATTTAGAATATCGAGTACATAAATATCGTCTTATTAAATATCGACTACTAATATATCGTTGTTCATGAAATTACACCTAACACTACAAAAATATCGACTACTAAAATATAGAGTACAAAAATATCGTTTCTAAACAAATATCGAGTTATTTTTTGTACCCTTTCATGTCTAAAATACCATATTAATGGTCTATAAAAGTCATTGCTCTATACAAAAAACATTTTACATATAATACCTGTTACTTTTATAACATTACTATTTATCATCATTTGCTATACATTATATTAAATGCGTTCTATCATTTGAAAAAGAATCTTTACATGTAACTAACATTTTCATAATATTTTTACACTTACACATCTATTTTATTTAACAACTAACCTGCTTTAATGCGGAAAGCACCACATACCACCATTCTCACATCAACAAACACACCAATTAACATAAAAAAATTCAAACTAGCCTATACAATCCTTCCTTTCATCCTACAACCAATCAAATCCAAGCACACAAAATACACATACTATAAAAGGGATAAATGCATTCTACCATTTGCTGCTGCTAACTCCATAGAAAGAAGATGCCAACACTCTGAAGATTTTGTTCCTGAACAAACATCTTTAAAGATCCAGCTCACTAGCTAATCATTCAAGTAAGTTACATTCCATTATTTAAAAATCTAAATTAGTAGTCTATTATTTTACTTATATCTCCTAACTCTTCCACTTATTTAATTTTTATCTCCTCCTACTTTTATGATAGAAACTACTACAAAAAAATCCTAATACATGCTCCTATTTCTTCCCCTGCAAAATAAGATAGTAAGTATATATTAATGGTCTGTTATACAACAACAGCTGTTTTTAAACAGTATTTCACAAGATTCATACTTAATTTAAAACATTTTATTCACAGATATTCAGCGATTTTCCGATTTCAACACTACAAATGTATAGAACTACACTAATTAAACATGTAAGTATATATGTTTTTGTTAGTAAACAACCAATATTTAAAATGCTATTTTCTAAACAACATATCTTGCATATTACATCTTCCCTACAGATCCAATAAAAACATCCTACATCAACTATACCAAAAGACAAGACTACCCTTGTAAAAAATGTAAGTATACTTCAATTTGTCTAAGACTTCCTATAAAAACAAGAACTATGTTCTTAACACCATGTTATGTATTTTATATTTCCTCTACAGATATTGTGAATACATCATACATCTATTCTACCTACAGCAAAGAAAAGTACATATTTAGAAGTTAGTATACTTTTAAATATTTCCAATTTCCCAACGCTTCAAAATAATTTTTATCATATGTGACATGTATTTATTCTATCTTCTCTACAGATCTAAACTTTACTACCTTGATGTACTCCACCAAATACTACAACTCAACTATTTAAACAAGTAAGTATATGTAATGTTCACATCAAATGTAGTACTAAGCAAATTAAAAAACTGCTTTTTCCTAGGAAAAACGTTTATTATGTATAAACATTAACTTAGCATTTCTATATTTTCATACCAACAGTAAATAAAGAAATACATACAAGAAAGTCCTTCAAAATACAGTTCTGCATTTGTGATTACTACTTTTAGTAAACGTAAGTATAAATACAACATTAATTATGTTAGCACCACTAAGTGAAATATATGTTATTTGATTTTGTTTCTTTCTACTCTTTCCTAGAACAAGTAAAACAAAATGACAGAAGGTGCAGAATTTGTTATGTCACAGAAAAACAATTTACTGTTATGTTATATGGGTTATGTTTATAGCCAGGAAAGACAAAGTGGTAGAAAAGTTTTCTGGAAATGTACAAAATATTACTCAAACAAATGTTATGGAAGGGCTACTACAGAGGAAACTAATGTGCTATTTACCAGGGAACACAATCATCCCCCCAATGTCACAGAAATTGAAATGAGATGCTTTAGAAAGTATAAAGACTGCTAGCACACAAAGTGATAGACCAACAACACAAATCCTTAAAGGGGAACTGTTAAAAGTCCCAGCCCATGCTTCAGGTCAACTACCCTCTATTGACTCCCTAAAACGCACAATTGCATACACTAAAAGACGCACTTCCACAACCCCACCCAACCCTACTACTTTTGAGGAAATTATTATTTCACCAGAAATGTCCATCACACACAATAAAGACAAATGTATCCTTTTTGACAATGAAAGCAGTACAAACAGAATCATAATGTTTGCAACTGCAAGTAATTTAAGAAAAATCCAACAGTGTCCCCAATGGATGATGGATGGAACATTTAAACCATGCCCAAAACCTTTTTATCAACTATATTCCATCCACGGGTTATACCATAACTATAACATCCCTTTCATTTACTGTTTGCTACCAAACAAACAGCAAAACACTTACACAGAAATATTAAATGTTCTCAAAAATGAAATCAATAATTATTTTCCAGAAAAAATAATTATTGATTTCGAATTAGCTATGATTAATAGCATTTTGAAAATATTTCCCCACACAGCAATCCAGGGTTGCTACTATCATTTCAATCAGAGCATATGGAGACATCTCCAAAAATCAACTTTAAGTATTTTGTACTCAACAGATAGCACCTTTGCCTATCAAATTAAAAAATTGATAGCACTGGCCTACGTTCCTGTTACCGATGTAGCGGAACACTATAATTTATTAATTGACAGCACATATTACAAGAGGAATGAAGATAAACTAACCCCATTACTGGATTATTTCGAAGATACTTGGGTGGGAAGGTTGCACAGATCTGGACATCGACGCCAACCCAAATTCCAAATCCCTTGGTGGAATGTCTATCTTAGTACTTTAAACCAAGAGGCTAAAACCAACAACAGTGTAGAAGGGTGGCATTATGCTTTCCAAGCTACCACAAGCAGAACAAGACCCACATTCCATAACCTACTAGAAGCTTTGATAAAAGAACAAAGCTATCAAGAACTAAGAATGGAACAATCTGTGACCCAAATTGGTCCAAAACTAAGTAAACAAACTAAACAAATGTTCCGACTACTGCAAAGTCAAGTCACACTATACCCTACAACTAGAGGATTAGAATATCTGGCAATAATAGCTAAAACCCTACTATAAAAATGTCGACAAAATATACTAATATCTTCTTACAATAATGATACATATAACAATCATAAACATGTATAAACAATTATAAATAAGACATATTTGTTTTACAAACTTATCAAGATTTTGCACATTATTTCTGAACAAATATGCAATATTTATAATTACATCACACATACACATTACATAAAGATCGACATTTCCCACCCAATAAATAGAAATATAAAAATACTTAAAATTTCTGTAGATGAAAGAGACGTAATGAAGCAAAATACAATCCATACAATCCATTACAAAGTAAGAAAAATCCAATATGGGAAACCATCAAAAACCCGAAAATTATGTAAAAATAAAATAAACGCTCCAGGAAATCCCTAAAACAGTAGTGTGGACACTTTAGTATTTAAAGTGATATACACACAACTTTAAAAAAAACGGTGACGCATACCAATGTATCAATCCAATACGAAACTCTCAAAAATCCCGAAAAAAGGTTAAAATTATTAATCCGCTCCTGGCAAACACGAAAAATAGGAGATACACGTAAAAATATAACCATAATAAGTCATACATTAGTATCTCCGAAAAAAACATGCTTCCTTCCATGTAGTTTTCATGCGAGGAACCGGAACCTGTAAAAAAACATACATAACGAAACCCACCCACAAATAGCCCATAACATTTGTAAATACACTCACAATTAACATTAACCATGTAAGAAGACATTTCCTAACAATTCAAATAACACTAGAACTAAAACATACACGACGCATCTATAACGACGACATTACACCTAAACGCTACATTAACAAATCATACATACACACAAAAACACTACACAGTTCGAATATACCCTCAAACATTACCACTCAGTCATAAATGGTATATAAAATTTACCTTACCTCTCTCCACACGAAGCAACTCCCAACCGCGAGCTTCTCCAGTCTTGAATGAAGCGCAATAACCTTACGCGGTAAAAAAGTAGTCCCCTTAAACCAATTTTGAAAAGGTATCATAGAAAATACAATGTTATAGTATAAAAATATAATACATACACATTGTTATTGTAACAAATTAATACAGTAGACTCATTATAATTTAAACTGTTAAAAAAATTTAAATTTCCTTAATATTAATTAATATATAGTAATTAATATATATTAATAATATTAAATAAGTATGTAACACTTGAAATAATATATGTAAAAAATTATTTTTGTGTGCATTTATAGGAATAAGTTTGTGTCTGTTTATAACTAAACATTATTAATTGTTTTGTAAATAATTAATAATAATAAATAATATAACTTATTTATTATTATTAATATAAAAATTATAACCATTTACTATATAAATAATGCCCTTAAATAATGTATTTTTATTTCTCTGGATGTATGTATTTCTGAAAAGAAAAGATAAATGTTTAAGTTTATTAAATAATAATAATAATAATAATAAATATATTTGTTATTATTTTTATTAATTAATTTTTTTTAATAATAATGTCTAAGTATTATAAAAGTATATAATTGCATAAATAATCTTTTACCAATACCAGATATTATTATTAAACATATTATTCCCCTTTACAGTTATAAAGTTAACAACATAATATATTTATATGTATAATTTAAAAACAACATTGTCAGAAATATGTGAAAAAAAAGTCTTAATTAGTATTTCCATATCTTGAGCAAATATAATAATTGTCATGTTACTTTATAAAAATTTATATATTAAAATTAAATATTTAATAATATTAATATATAATATTAACATTATTAAATATAAATGGAAGAAACAGAAAAATAACTTGAATTTTATTTATTTCAATATAAATACTTGTTACAGAAAGTGATTGATAATAATATTTTGTTTTGACATAAAAAATGTTGTGAAAAAATTTTGTGTGACAAATTAAAACATGTACATAAATGATAATGTGTTATTCTGCAAATACAACATTTCCAAAAATGTTTATGTTATATTTGATAGTGATTGTATTGTATTACACATGAAAAAATTGGAAAATTGTAATAAAGTTTTGTGAAAACATCCAATTTGCATTGTCTTGTAATATAATAACACACTAATGTAAAATTATATGCAAATGTGCTGGACACTGACCAATTAATAATTGCTATTCCTACTCCAGTCAAAGTATTATCAGAGAAGTTGCTGGACACTGACCAATTATTATTTACTATTCCTACTCAAGTGAAAGTAATATCTGGAAAGGTGCTGAAGACTGACCATGTATAAATTAGAATAGCTACTTTAGTATAATGTTATAGTGTAAAATTTGTCAAATATTTATATATATTTTATAAATATTATTAACATATATTAGTAGTATATTTTTTGCTGAGTAGTTCAAAAAATTATTATTAGCATAAAAATGAGCAACTTTTTTTCAATTTTTTTTTCAATTATTTGTAATATTTATAAAAAAAATTCTCACACTTTATATACACAAAACAGACCCTGAACCCTAAAAATACCCCTTTACCCAAAAACTGAAAACTGACCCTGAACCCAAAAAATTCTCCTTTACCCAAAAACTGAAAACTGACCCTGAGCCCTAAAAAATACCCCTTTACCCAAAAACTGAAAACTGACCCTGAACCCAAAAAAATCTCCTTTACCCAAAAATTGAAAACTGACCCTGAACCCTAAAAAATACCCCTTTATCCAAAAACCCAAAACTGACCCTGAACCCTAAAAATTCCCCTTTACCCAAAAACTAAAAACTGACCCTGAACCCAAAAAATACCCCTTTACCCAAGAACTGAAAACTGACCCTGAACCCAAAAATATACCCCTTTACCCAAAAACTGAAAACTGACCCTGACCCATTAAATATACCCCTTTATGAGGGGCGCTAGGTGGCGCCAGACCAAGATGGCCGCACTGTAGTGAGGCTCTCGCCAGATCGAGCCTTTGACCGATCCTGCTGACCATCCTGACCGGGGATACCAGTTCTGTTTCCCCACCGTGGTGACCGCAGCGCTTTCCTGCACTCAGCGGTGCCAGCAGCGTCGTCATCGCCCGCCTGGAAGCGGAGATATCGGCGGATTTGCTCGGAGGCGGCTCGGGCTGTCTACCAGTGACCCGCCGCTCCGGGACTGACTGGCCAGGAAACTCCGGGGATCTGCGGCCTAACCGGAGCTGCGGACATAACAACTGCGGTGCACACGATCATCCGCCGCTACCTCTGCGCCTGTCTTTTGCTGCATGGGGGCCTCCATGCATTGAAGGTGAGCCCTTCCTCTTACCGCCGCGTCCTGGGAGTGACTGCGGGCGGCCGCTAACGGCGGAAAAAGGCGCGAACACGGCCATTGGCGGCGGAGCAGATTTCGGCGAGCAGTGCCAGGACGCACTATCTGGAGCCGCTTCCCACACTACTTTGGGACTGTGGAGGTGCCGATAAGGCTGGGACAAAGCTGAACTCTTGAAGGGTGTAGCCATATATCCTGCGCTGTAGCGCACTGAAACTACGCTAGTCCCACCTGCTATTTCTGACCCTCCCGCCGCCCTCACAGCACTGTGGTTTAACTGCCGGCTCCCTTAGGGCTGTGGACTCGATCATGCTGCTGGAGTGACCCTGCATGCATTTCATACGACGCTCTCTGCACCCGCCTGCTCCCCTGAAGCGTCCTTCCTGCCTCTCAACACACGAGGTGCACTGCCTGGAGGTTGTCAGCACACCGGCCCAGAGAGCACAACGTTCCCAGCGCACACTGACAGGGCGCGGAGGCCGCCTCAAGGATCCTTCGCATGCCTACGTGACCTTGCCCACCGGCTACGTTGAACATCGGCACAGGGCCGGCGATATCTGCCCAAAACCACTTGCTCTGCTATGAGACGCAGCCCGTGACGAGATCTGGCCCCCCTTTACAGGTACTGTTTTCCTGGCTGCTCTTCGGGTTGCTCTACTGTTGTGGTCCGCACAGGGAGACCCTGGCTGATGTGTTGATGGGCGGATTTAGCTAATGTTAATTGATTCTCCTGCGGCACCGGTGGCTGGGGAGACATTGTTCACTAGCCCTGCCTCACTACTTTGGGCTCGTGAGCCGAAGAATTCCAAAAGACGTCACCTCTGATCTACACTGCGCCCATAGTGCCACCTCCACAAGTGTTCTTTCTCGCCCTGCCACTCCGCCTTGTCACATAGACGCTACTTCGCGTTGCCACACACTGGCTGCTCCTATCACGCCGGCTGCGCGTGCACCGAGTCACGACATGGGCCGCAATGACGCCAAGCAGACCAAAATACCGTTTGAATCTAAGCGGGCCTCCAGAACCATGCACGAACCCGCAAGTAGCCCTCCTGCCCGTGGACCACCGGGGGACGACTGGAAAGCCTTGCTGCTGACCATGCAACAGAGTCTGACAAGCATTGACGCCAAGGTTGACACGATCAATACTCGCATGGACAGTGTGGTTACCAAACTGGAACAGCACGACACCAGACTCAAGGAAGCAGAAGATAGAATATCAGATCTGGAAGATGGGTCCACCACGAACGCCAGGCAGGTGACCCAAATGGACAGGCTCTTAAAAATCATCGCGGAGAAAAACGAGGATTTAGAAGCCAGGTCCAGGCGCAACAACATCCGCGTCCTGGGCCTTGCAGAATCCACCAACACTGGGAAAATGGAGGTGTTCATTGAAAATCTGGTCGTCGAACTCTTTGGTAAGGAGTCGTTCTCCTCGCACTTAATAGTGGAGCGAGCCCACAGATCCTTGGCCGCACGCCCGCCGCCAGGTGCCCAACCTCGCCCCATCATAGCGAGATTCCTCAATTATAGGGACCGGGACACAGTGCTCCGACGAGCGAGAGAGATTGGCACGGTGAGTTATGGTAACACTACACTCTCATTTTTCCCGGACTTCACCCAGGCAGTGCAGGAAGCCAGAAGGAAATTCATAGGGGTAAAGAAAAAGCTCCAGGATCGAGAGATGACATACGCCATGTTGTACCCGGCTAAATTAAAGATTTCCTATGGGGGCAAACAGCACTTCTTTCAAAATCCTCAACAGGTGGAGGACTTTCTTAAGCACCACAGGGCGGACGAAACCAGAGGAGGCGCTGAATCCCATCGCTCCAGATCCACTTCGCCTATGAACCAGCAGGAATAGTCCATATTCACAGTGACCGCTCCGAGGACAAGAAGTGGTGACGGACTAGAAGCCTACACCACGGTGAGATACATATCGATAATGTTGCTTGACTTGGTATACATATTTGGCAGGCTCGATCGCCCACCTCCGTCCCACGCCGAGAAACCGGGTCTTTGCCTGGTTGCAAGTGGGTGCGAGTAGGGAGGTGGATGGCAGGTTTGGTGCCCCTAGTGCGGTACCACAATGGGCGAGCCCCAAACCCCCCCTTCTTGTGATAGAATGGAGGGATACGTGACATTTCTAGGGTTTTTAAGTTGGGGGATGGGAGGGATAATGGGGATTGGGTGGGTTCAGAATGCCCGGCTAGTTGGGGTTGCCGGAGTGGGTGGGGGAATGTTCCAGCATATTACCTGCAGAACAGAAGTGTTTGTTGTCCACGTTAGCAGTTGGGCGTACCGAGAAGGTAGTTGGGTTTTGATTCCTATATTTGCTGCCATATGTTATTTGTGCATGGATGTTGTGGATGATTGGCGCTCATTTTTTCCGTTTGAAATATGGGAGACGTAACTGAACCACTGCCCGCTTCGCAGTTCCGAGTAGCCTCCTGGAATATACGGGGGCTGAACAACCCAAAGAAAAAAAGACAAATACTGGGGTATCTAGACAGACACGGGATATCTGTAGCTATGCTGCAAGAAACTCATCTGATGCCTAGCGGCTCCCCTCCATTCGCTTCTAAATGGGCTGTGAGCAGGGTGTTCTCCTCCTATTCTAATTACGCTAGAGGGGTGGTAATACTGGTGAAGCGAGGAATACATTTCATTCCAGCTGGAACTGAGATAGATGCTGAGGGGCGCTACTGTATGCTATGGGGGAAATTACACTCACACACAATACTGTTTGCATGTTATTATGGTCCTAACACGGATGACCCTGGTGCTCTTCTCACCCTATGGGGGAAAATACAGGCTTTGGGGATAGATCACGTGGTGCTGGGGGGAGATTTCAACACGGCCCTCATACCCGCGCAGGATAGATCGCACCCACATGCCTCTCATTATACTAATACTCAGAGATCACTAATCGGAATACTGAAGGAGCACCGCCTGGTCGATTCGTGGCGACATATGCATCCCACCGCCAAACAGGGTACTCATTGCTCTGCGTTCCACTCCACATGGGCCCGCCTTGACTATATATTTGTCTCAGCAGGTCTATCCCCATGGTTAACCAAAGCAAGTCACCTGGCGCGCACATACTCGGACCACTCCCCGGTTCTCCTCTCCCTATCCATTCCCCTCACTACTCCCCCTTTCCTAACCTGGCGCCTAAATCCCGCACACCTGACTGACACTGCATTCACGGCTGAATTAGAGCAGGAAATCACGGAGTTCTTTGAACGGAATATTAATTCAGTTTCTAGTCTCACTACAGTTTGGGAGGCCTTTAAGGTGACAATGAGGGGGAGCTGTATCGCCAAAGGGGGGGGGAGTTCTCAAGGCGCTGCGAACAGACATACACAAGCTTGAATTAGAGCTCCGTCAGCTGGAGCGAGAAATGGCGAGGGGAGACTGGGACGGCGCAGTACATGCTCAGATCAGGGACAAACTGAACGAATACTCAGAAGCAGCGGATAGGGAAGGCAAATTTCTGGGTAAGCCCTTTACTGCTCGGGTATATGGTGAGGGAGACAGGCCTGGCAAGGCGCTGGCCAATGCAGTCAGGACCCCTCGATATCAAAATTATGTCCCGACTTTATTGGACAAACATGGCACACCGCACCACGATACCGTGACACAGCTCCAAGTGTTAACTGAACACTACACCTCGCTTTACACCTCACATAGGAACGACACGCTCAATTTGCAGGAATATCTAGAGGACACTGCTATTGCCTGGCTGGGACCTTCCCAGCAAAAATTCCTTCATCATGAGCTTGAACTGGATGAGATCAAAGATGCCATCATGTCCATGAAGTCAGGGAAAGCACCGGGGTCGGACGGCCTTCCGATAGATTTTTATAAATCCTTCTTACATGTACTAGCACCCATACTGAAACAGGTCTTTTATGCGGCATTGGAAGAAGGCTCACTCCCCCTCACGATGCGGGAAGCATTAATAACGTCGCTGCTGAAACCAGGTAAACCACCCGAACATTGTGATTCCTTCAGGCCCCTCTCACTATTGAATACAGACAGCAAGATTTTAGCTAGAGTTCTCGCCACACGTCTTAACCTCCTTATGGAAAGACTCGTCCTCCCAGATCAGGCGGGGTTCGTTCCGAACCGTGCCACGTCCCATAATTTGCGTACCTTGCAAGCAGTGCTGCAAGATATTAACCCCAGGTGCGAGGCTGCTGCCATTTTCCTGGACGCTACAAAAGCGTTCGATTCCCTGGAGTGGGACTACCTTCTTACACTGCTCGAGAGGATGGGAGTCCCCTTCAATTTTCTGGACTGGATTCGGCTGTTATACTATAAACCCCAAGCTACGGTGTTACTCAACGGTGCGCGCTCCGCTCCGTTTGAGATCTATCGGGGTACCCGACAGGGTTGCCCTCTGTCCCCGATACTCTTCGCTATCGCCATCGAACCCCTAGCCGCGAAGCTTAGACAACACCATAAACATCGTGCACTAGTCTACCCGGAACGGCAACTTCTGATTGCACTGTACGCTGATGACATGACCCTCTACGTAGACAATCCACGAGATAATCTAAATCCCTTATTGCGCGAGATTACTAAATTTGGGGCTATAGCGGGGATACAGATCAACTGGGCGAAATCTGCTATGTTCCCCTTGACTGACAAGACCTCGGAATTTCCTCTTGACTACCCACTGGTGTGGGAATCCGATGAAATAAAATATCTAGGAATCAAAATCACTAGGAATAGAGAGAACCTTATCCGAGCTAACTATGGGACGGTCCTGGACAAATTGACAGACAGCGTTACACGGTGGCTACATCTTCCTCTATCCATGGCGGGCCGCATATCACTTATCAAGATGGTGGTCCTCCCCAAACTATTGTATCTTTTTACGAATATTCCCTATAGCCCGGGGTCCGGCTTCTTTAGGGCCCTCGACTCCCAGCTCTCGCGACTGATCTGGGGAGGCAAACAAGCTAGACTTAGTTTGAAAACCCTGATGCTACCTTACCACCAGGGAGGGTTTGAAGTCCCGGACTTCCGAAAATATTACGATTGCGCTCAGGGCCATTTTGCGGCGTACTGGTTCCATCCCCCTCCATTTATGGCCCACCTGGCGGTTGAGGATGGTTATATGAGACCAGACAAACCCTCTGGGTATCTCTACACTACGGTCAGCATGACCGACAGAGACCCGTCTACTGTGGACTGTACTGTCAGAGCCTGGAAGCGCATTGCGGGGCATATGGGAGTACTATTCGCCTACTCGCCTCTAATGGCGGTGGCTAATGACCCCAGAGTGAGTATCGCCCGAGAAGAATTGGGGCGTAAATTCCTTGCCAAATACACTATAAACACGTGGGGAGATCTTTACCTGCAGGGTGCCTTCCGCACAGCTGTGCAGATATTTGGGGACAACACCCCCACGATGATGGATACTTTCCTCTATGTCCGCCTCCGACAAAACATAAAATCCGTCACACCCGATTTTCCGGACGAACCAGAAATCATGGCGCCTCTGCACTCCCTGCTCCAGGCCACGGTCCCGAAGCATGTAGTCTCCATGTTGTACAAACATGTCCAGGTGGCTCCTTCGCCCCCCTCACTTAGAGCCCGGCAGGACTGGGACGCTGACCTACCCGAACCCATATCGGACGAGCAGTGGGAGACGAGCTGCTCTCACACACATGCTGTAACCGGAAACACCCGTCTCCGACTGATTCATTATAAATTCTTGCACCGGCTCTATTTCACGCCGGCAAAATTGCACCGTCTAGGCCTCAAAGGCGACGATAGATGTCTCCGATGTGGCATCCCGGGGGCAGATTTTATACACCTAGCATGGGGATGCCAAGCAGTCGCCACGTACTGGGTGGAAGTGTTTGACGCTCTCTCGGAAATGCTCGGACTATCCATAGACCCTTGTCCTAAGTTAGCGCTGCTCGGGCTAGCTCACCCTGCTGTTAAGACGAACCGCAAATTTTTTGCACTGAGCCTCCTCCTGGCCAAACGTCAGGTGGCATGCAGATGGGGCAGAGGGAGGGCGCCTAAATTTAAGGATTGGTTGAGTTGCATGGCTACCTGGCAAGAACAATTACATAACTATGCCGACCTCTTACCACCTAAATCGCGACCCAAAGATCTATGGGGCCCTCTTACCTCTTACCTACTTCACTTACACAATGATGAGCATTCTGTGGAAGAGGATAATTGAGAGGTAGACTGTAGAGATAACTGCTCCGTTCACACACGGGGGCTATGCCCATTCACACACTTTCGAAAGCATTACCCCAACACGCGCCTCTAACATATGCTACCCCCTGCTGGACATGGCTTGCTTTGGGACCTGCGTAAATGAACACGCGCAGCGCATACTGTTACGCCCCCCCTGATCCATAACATACGGAACGAGATGTGACGGGATTACAGGGTGACGAAAGTCCTCCTCTCCCCCTCTCACCTCTTGTGTTATTCGGACTTGGTTCGGAACGGATATTCTCATTCAGGCAATCGTCCACTACAACACATCCATAGCACGACACAATATCGCACTCTCTGCATGGCAAGCGAGCACAATACCTTCCCCGTGGTTGAGTCAACATTATTGCGGCAGTAATGACACGGCCAGCATTGCCTGGCATCCGATGCAGGATAGTGACTTCGACCCTGCGCCCCCCCGCGCAACTGCGCTCCATCATTCCACTGCTCCGATACGGAGGCGTCGCTGGGGGAAGGAAAAGGAAATGTTATGTTGTTATGATGTTTTAAATGTAAAAAATAACCTCATTGCTTTGCTGCTCAAAGCCCACAGTGTAATCAAGTTGATCTCCTGCAATTTTCTTTATGACCCATGTTTCATACTAACGCGGCCGGCCCGGTTGGGTTGTAGGCGACTTGCTGTGTGCATCCCATGACCTTATTAAGACTGCATGTCCATCCTCTTACGTGAAACTGGGGAAGCCGGCCCAGGAATGTGGGTTGTAGGCGCTGAGCTGTATTACATGTGTTTATGACCAATAAAGGTTTTAAAAAAAAAAAAAAAAATATACCCCTTTATCCAAAAACTTAAAACTGACCCTGAACCTAAAAATATACCCCTTTACCCACAAACTTAAAACTGACCCTGAAGCTTAAATAAACCCCTTTACCCAAAAACTGAAAACTAACCCTGAACCTTAAATATACCCCTTTACCCACAAACTGAAAACTGACCCTGAACCCTAAAAATACCCCTTTACCCAAAAACTGAAAACTGACCCTGAACATTAATTATACCCCTTTCCCCAAAAACTGAAAAGTGACCCTGAACCTTAAATATACCCCTTTACCCACAAACTAAAAACTGACCCTGAACCCTAAATATACCCCTTTACCCAAAAACTGAAAACTGACCCTGAACCTTAAATATACCCCTTTACCCACAAACTGAAAACTGACCCTGAATTCTAAAAATACCCCTTTACCCTAAAACTGAAAACTGACCTTGAAACATAAAAATACCCCTTTACCTAAAGAGAGAAAACTGACCCTGAACACTAAAATTCCTCCTGTACCCAAATTTAATTAATATTATTTAATTAACTATTAATGATTAATTAACTATAATTAATAAGTTAATATATTAGCAAAATAGCTGTAATTAATTAAATATAATTTTTTATAATATTTATTCCCAAACAAATATTTAATAATAACAAAATATGAAAAAAACAATTATTTATTAATAATTAAATCAACTAATTATTATTAATTATTTACTATTTATTTACTAATGATAAATATGTACCAAATTATATGAATTAATTAACAAATTAATATTGATTCTTTACCAATTAATTGATAATTTAAATTTCTCACAAACATATCATAATTAATTATTTCTTTTTAATTACTCCCCACCCTTATCCCCTATTAACCCAACATCCCGCTCCTAAACATTAACTACAATTTATACCAATAACAAATATGAAAATATTTTAGCACATTAGCTGTAATTATTTTCATGTAATTATTAATACATTTTCCCCCAATTATTTAATGAACTATAACAAAATATTATATATATAACACTTACTCTAAATAATGTAATTAACTAATTAATATTAATTATTTACCAATTAATTACTAATACAAAATGTATACCAAATTATATTAATTAATTAACTAATGTATATTATTTATTTTCCAATTAACTAATTAATAATAATTAATTACCAATTAATTACTACATAAAATTTTATTACCAATTATATTAATTAATTAAATAAATAATATTATTTATTTTCCAATTAACTAATTAATATTATTTAATTACCAATTAATTACTAATAAAAATTTTATATAAATGTATATAAATTAATTAACTAATTAATATTAATTATTTCCCAATTAATTAAAATATATAAATATTTACAAACATATATTCATTCATTAATTATTTTAAATTACTCCCCACCGTTATCCCCTATTAACCCAACATCCCGCTCCTAAACATTAACTACAATTTATATTGCTATTACAATGTATTTATATTTTTTAACTTTTTTCAACATAATATCGATATTTTTTACTTTGACTATTAATCGATATTTTGTCATGTCGATATTTTTGAGTCGATATTTTTGGACTCGATATTTTATTATCATTATTGTAATCGATATTTTTAACAACGATATTTTTGTTCTCGATATTTTATTATATTCGATATTTTTTACTCGATATTTTGTCCATTCGATATTGTGGAGTCGATATTATGTCTGTGCACCATACGCAATTGCCTTCTGATAGGAATTTGGGTCATTTCATAATTACTGATTCCAACCACCCATGTTGATTAGGGATTGTTGGTCCAGAAGATTCAGGCTGGACTGTTCCCATGAGGGTCAAGACTGATTTGCATATGGCTCGGTCTGAACTGGGGTGGTGAAGTGAGCTAAAGAACAATTATGAATTCAACCCAGATCTATTGTGACTGGGGGTGAGTGTCTGAAAAGTTTCAGCACTTCGTCCATCATCTGCTTGTGCTTGTTTTGTTCTCCCTAAGTTGGCAGGGTATGCCCAGACATGGGTCCCTTGCTCACTTTGCCACTGGATTCAAGTTAGCCTGGCTTATGAGAGTGTTACCCCGAAACCGGCCCCAGGAAACTTGTTTCTGGTCCAGGGAAGACCTGGCATGGCAGAAAGGGTCAAGACTGATTTGCATACAGCTGGATCTGAACTGGGATGGTGAAGTGAGCTAAAGAACAATGAGGGATTCAACCAAAATCTATGGTGACTGGGGTTGAGTGTCTGAAAAGTTTCAGCACTCCATCCATCTTCTCCTAGTGTTTTCTTTGTTTACCCTAAGTTGGTAGGGTATGCCCAGATGTGGGTCCTTTGCTCACTTTGCTAGTGGATTCAAGCTATCCTGGCTGATGAGGGGTGTTACCCCGATACTGTTCCCAGGATATTTGTTTCTGGTCCAGGGAGGACCTGGCTTGGCAGTTCGGGCAGTACTGTTGCCATGAGGGCAGGATCAAGACTGATTTGCATATGGCTGGGTCTGAACTGGGTTGGCGAAGTGAGCAAAAGAATGATGATGGATTCAACCCAGATCTGTGACTGCGGGTGAGGGTCTGAAAAGTTTCAGCTGTCCGTCCATCATCTCCTTGTGTTTGCCTGAAGAATTGGCACTAGATCCATTGGGGACTGACCAGGGCAAGAAACATGTTGACCACCACCAGCTATCATAGATCATAATTTCTGGTGATAGCACACACCTTGTTTTAATATAGGCTAGGGGACTCACTGTTTAAAACCTTTTTAGAGGACCATCCAACCTATTTTTACCTGCACTTCTCTAATAATCACAACTGACTAAATTACTTCCCACTAATCCACGCTTCACAGCCC
Source organism: Lissotriton helveticus (assembly GCF_964261635.1). Classification (NCBI taxonomy): domain Eukaryota; kingdom Metazoa; phylum Chordata; class Amphibia; order Caudata; family Salamandridae; genus Lissotriton; species Lissotriton helveticus. Next base: position 154,311,541 of record NC_136068.1, on the reverse strand, counting down.
CACACCCAGGCTTCATACATTTCATAATAGCATACCGAAAAGATCTCCAGTAAAGAGCCCCCTTGTGGATGCCCATCTGGCACTGCAGCGCCGCTCCGACGTGGAGCTCGCCCATTGATGAAGCAGGACACCTTTCTGGTTGTGTGAGGGCTCTTGCTCCTAAAGAGCCACCTACCCAGTGATTTGCTGAGACTAGACTTATCTGCTCACCCCAAACCTGTTAATTTTCAGTATAGGAACTGCATAACCTCCTCAGTACATTACCCTGTATGTAGCCCATTTTATTATTGAGCAACGTGATAGTCTGTTAAATCAAACACAAAAGGTTTTTGTATATTTAGTATCCTGAACTCGCATACATGATAAAGAAGTAAAAAGAGTTTTGGTAAAATAAATATGTGTCTAAGATCACACAATTTAATTGGGGGAGCCATAATTTCTCCACATTTTCTGCTTTCACTTTGTACAAATCATCCACTAAATAGGTATCTATTTGTCTTTACTATTTTTTTATATTACCGCTTTATATTTACTACTTGGTGCATTTTTCTACAGTTTATATAGCGAAAACTCAACCTGGAAGTATTTAAGGGCTTCATTGAGCACCAGGTTACATTACAAAAGAACCCATTCTGTTTTCAAAAAGCATAGGAAGATTAAGTTGTTTGACCAAAATCATCGGATGTTAAGTTGACACTACGACTCGAACCTGGTTCCCAGTTCCAAAGTCAGCAGCTCTGGCTTTAGGCCACATCCGGGGTAGGTGGATTGGCCGTGGCCCATACACTCTGCAGGCAAGAAGAAGCGAAGCGCTTTACTTTAATTCACCAAGAGTGCCTTGTAGGCTTTAGCCGATTTCCTTTGTGTTGACCTGTGAGGAGTCTTCAGGCTGATTAAACAGTCAGCAGTTCAAGGCTGTGTCTGAGAAAGCAGAGAGTCACAGGTAGCTCTTGCCTCCCCGCTCAGAACTGTCTCACTCTGGGGGCCGACAGAATTTTGAAATTAAAAAACATCCTGGTGGCACACATGCCGACACCCTGTCTAGCTAATTACAAAAAGGGGGTGGTGATGGACAGAGTATCTGAGTTAATCAGAACACTCCTACCCAGTCAACAGATCAGGGCTTGATCCATCACCGTTTTTTAGCTCACTGCACCATCCCAGTTCAGAACCTGGCTATATGCAAATTAGTCTGTCCCTGGCCCAGTGCATCATGGGAACAGGGCAGACCAAACTACCAAGCCAATTCTTCACTGGAAAGGAAACAAGCTTCCGGGGACCGGTTTCTGGCATTACAGCCGTCTTCGGCCCGGCTTGCTTGAATCCTGATGGTGCAATGAGCAAGGGACTCATGTCTGAGCATACCCTTCCACACTCATGGTGGCCAAAATAATTACAAAAAGGGGGTGGTGATGGACAGAGTATCTGAGTTAATCAGAACACTCCTACCCAGTCAACAGATCAGGGCTTGATCCATCACCGTTTTTTAGCTCACTGCACCATCCCAGTTCAGAACCTGGCTATATGCAAATTAGTCTGTCCCTGGCCCAGTGCATCATGGGAACAGGGCAGACCAAACTACCAAGCCAATTCTTCACTGGAAAGGAAACAAGCTTCCGGGGACCGGTTTCTGGCATTACAGCCGTCTTCGGCCTGGCTTGCTTGAATCCTGATGGTACAATGAGCAAGGGACTCATGTCTGAGCATACCCTTCCACACTCATGGTGGCCAAAATAATTACAAAAAGGGGGTGGTGATGGACAGAGTATCTGAGTTAATCAGAACACTCCTACCCAGTCAACAGTTCAGGGCTTGATCCATCACCGTTTTTTAGCTCACTGCACCATCCCAGTTCAGAACCTGGCTATATGCAAATTAGTCTGTCCCTGGCCCAGTGCATCATGGGAACAGGGCAGACCAAACTACCAAGCCAATTCTTCACTGGAAAGGAAACAACCCTGTCTAGCATCATTAATAACCACAGGGGCTGTCCGACAATCCTGAACCAGGGACAATCAGTCAATACACCTAACAATAGGTTCAGGGGAAGGATCACCTAAAAATATGCGATCCAGCACATTAATTTTTGGTATGCAGACAGTAAAGAAAAAAACAGTAAAGAATCAGTGAAAAAAAGAAGATAAATGGAGAAGCCGTTCAAACAATATTTACAGTATCAAAAAGTTATTGTTTATTATATACGGTACAAAAGATTTCTAAAAACAGTTACGCTCAAGACAAGGTGCTGGTATATCACAAACCAGACAAGTGGCAAACAAAACCATTACATGTTACAATAAAGGAACAACACAAAACATAAATAATGTGTCCTTAATTAAATTTGGCCACAAAAAAGCGTCGACGGCGTTTCGACCGCTATATTATTGCACGGTCATCTTCAGGACTCGCAGTTTACTTGAGCGTTATATATCTGTATAAAAACATATAGACCAATCATTCATTATGGTCGTCCGCAGGAATTCTAAAAATATGTAGCATAGACGTGTTTAGAACAGGACATACTGGGGTCGATTCCGATCCGGTAAAATCCCCGTCTGTACGAATCGTATCCGGAGCCGTTTCCGTACGACTCGTACAGACGCCGTACGACCGGACGATTCCGATCGGCCGACCCGTACGCGATTCGTACGGTACACGTCGATTCGTACGGAAAAGCGCACGATCACCTACACACCGTACGGCGCGTACCCCCCATGATCGCAGGGGTACGCGGCGTACCCCTGTGGTCATGCGGGGTACGTGCCGTACACCCAGCGTACATGGGGTACGTGCCGTACACCCACTGTACATGGGGTACGGTGCGTACCCCATGTACGCTTGGTGTACGGCACGTACCCCGCATGACCACAGGGGTACGCCGCGTACCCCTGCGATCATGGGGGTACGTGCCGTACCCGGGGGGGCGTTCCGTACCTGTTTTGGCGCGAACTCTGCGTCTACGACTGTTTTCGGCTCCCGTAGGAAAAGGGTCGTACGGCGCGTACCCAACACGAATCGTACTTGCTGGGTCGTAAAAACGTGCCGCGATGTCGCGTACAGCGGGTTCCGAGTGAGATTCGTACGGAGATTTGAGTCGTACGGAGTCCTGTACGACTCGTACGGAGTTCGGCACCTAGTACGGATCGTACTTCATCATACGTACGGGACGTCTACGGATACGATTCGTACGGGGAAAAAACTCTCCGTACGACCATTCGGAGCGCATTTTACCGGATCGGAATCGACACCACTGTGCCATGGATACTTAGTGGAGTCTTGTCAGTGGTGTCACAATTCTGCCCATTTAATCAGCCGTGTGCCGGCAGCTCACGGGTTGCTTCAGGTATCACTGACCGCTTCGGCTTCCCTCGCTCTTCTTTCTTTATTTTCCCAGCATCTCAGAACGACGGGAATAGTGTCCCCCGCTCAACCTTGTATTTCCTGACTCTTGACAGAGGACCCAGGTCTAGTAGCAGACAAAGTAGGGCTCTGCTAATGAGGCTGGGGTCATGCCGCATGGACTATAGGTGCCAGCCCCATCCACTCTCCTGTGGAGCCGCAATGAACAAAAAACAAAAGTTTTGCCTGCCACATGGTAAGGGCTGCACGCTTTGTCTTGGATCTTCCTAGGTCCTCTTCTGCTACTGCTGCGAGGAGAGATCTTCATTGGCTGCCTATTCAGCACAGAATATATTTTAAAATTCTGTGCCTGACCTATAGAGCTCTCGAGGATGGATCTAATGGCGCTATCAGCTCCCTGCTTACCCGTTATCACCCTACTCGTTGTTTGCGTTCTTCGGGTTTACTTCAACTTGTTGTCCCCCGTTTTAAGCTCACCAGATGGGGAGCCAGGGCCTTCTCCGTCGTTGCGCCACAGCTCTGGAACATCCTGCCGATGGAGTTGAAGACCTCACCTTCTCTATCGCTCTTCAAAAAGGCCTTAAAAACGTGGTGCTTCTCTAGAGCCTACACAGGTTGAGCTGCAGGGTTATCTGCTATGAGCTGGATTTGGAATTAGGCGCCTTGACGCCCACTGGGCTAAGTTTGCGCATGACAAAAAAAAAAAAAAAAAAAAAAAAAAAAAAGGGTCATTGACCAATCACTTAACAGTCAGACACGTCATCTGGTAACTGAGGCTACCGTGGCTGGGCTGAGTGAGTCTCAGCTAAGTGTTGTGGTTGAGAATGCAGCAGCCAGCCTTAGGCAGCTGTGGCAGCCACTGCACATTGTACCAATGTAATCAATTTATTGTGAGTTCAGTTGTGCAGTATGGTAAACTGTGAGACTGACGCACCATTATGCTGGTGGTCAGACAGCACAGAGTGCACTCTGCCAGCAGCGCGCATCCCATGGTGCTAATGCAGCTCCCATGTTGGTCCCGGCTTGTACCTTGCAGTGCCAGAGGTGTCAGGAGGCACTATAAATGCGTGACTTATGCATATTAGTCTGGTGATGCAGAATCCCACACTAAAATGTGTTAGTCTAACCCCTAATGCATGGTACTTGACAGGACTGCCTTCCTGATCTAAGAAGGTCGGCGGATAAACCCGTCTGGTTTATTAGATCCAATCTGAGCTCTTTCCGTTTCACATGCTTCCAAACACTTCAATCTGTTATTCTCGCACAAATGTCTCTAGAGGATACTTTTCACACTGCACATTGTATGTAATATTTCCCCAGTCCAAGACGAAAAGACCCGTTGTACTACGTTTGCCTGCCACTTTTAGGTCCAGCCTGCCAGAGCATGTGCTCTCGCTTGTGAGACTCTTGTGTTCAATAATGGGCTTTGAACCCGCCCATTTCTTACAATTAGTTGTCATCATGGTTTCTCTTTTTTCCTGGATTCTCATTGGGCAGTGCCAGGCATATGCCACTTCCTTTTCATCCCATGGATTATGGACTAATTACAAACATTTTTGATTACTGCCTCTCCGCAGACGATATGCTGCTTTGCCCTGTGATTCATAGCTCTTTTTGACCATGATCTGATTTCCTGTATGATAAGCATTTCTGCACCTGCAGAGAGCTGCACAGATTTTTCTCTTTAAGCTGCTGCCATGGGCCTCAGCTGCTTGTGCAGATGTGCTGTTGTGCTGCTGTCCTGTTGAGAATAAACACTGTTCAAGGAAAGGCGATATATTTGGCAGACTTGGTAGTGTCGCAGGGTTTCTGTACTCACACAGAACTGTGCACAGAGGAGTGGAACCTCGGCAAATTAGGGTGTCCCAAAACTTACCTTAGCAACCAACTCACCCCTTACCGAGCTAGCTACAGTGTCTCATTGGACATATCAAACTTCCAATGTTTAGACAAACCAGAACATGAACTTACAGTACCTCAGGGTACGTGGGACTCATGAACACTCTTTCGTTATATTATCATTACAAACCAGAACATGGAGTAAAGAAGACAAATGTGCATTTGAAATGTTTATTTACTAATGCCGTCTTCTCAGGCGCAGTATCTTAGATAATACAAGTATACTTATTATCAGTAGCAATATTATCAGCATAGTTACTAAGACATAAAAAGCGAATGGTGACAGCATGTTAACATGCTGTAATGAATAAGAGTTAACAACACTTATATCTCACCCTCCCTAACACATATATTATATTATTAGCTAAGAAGGTCTCTTTGGGTTGTTTTAGGGCGGGCCCATACCTTAGTGTCCTAGCATGAAGGAATCACATCAGCATACACCAGCTCTCTCTGCATGTGCACCGCATCAAGTGTGTTAACAAAAACTCGTGCAAAGCAATATCAATCCCGCCTCAAGCCCAAGTTGGCAAAGGCTGCACTTGTGTTATGACTATGAAGGCGTGGAGATCAGACCTCATAACAATTCCATATCGTGTTGCTCCTGAAACTTCAGCACTCTCCGTGCAGACATGGTTTATTAAACAAAACTGATATCAGAGCAATAACATATTATTCTCACATACACCACGGCAAACCACTAGGTTGAAAGCTAAGTCAACAATTAAGGGTCGTGTGCAGAAGTTGCAAGAAAGGAAAAATGGCGTTTAAATCTCAAATGTACCTATGCTAACTTAACACGATATAAGGATATATAGGAGCTATACAACACCCCCCCTTGATCCGAGAACAGACTAAATAAGATAACAGAAGTGCCATCACATGAGAGCAGAATCCAACAATAAACGAGCATGAATAAAAATTCAATTATAAAAACTAATGCTAAAAAATAGCCCACAAGTATAATGTGGCTCAAGCCAATAGGCAAGCAAAAATAAAATGTCTTGACCAAAAGTCAATAAAATCAAGGAAATGCTATCAATCAGCATGTCAATTTGAGGCAGTGTTTATGATAAGACTGTATATGAAAAGTAAGCTGCAACAGCCTCCAGGAGGAAGTCACTGTCCTCATCCGAAAACAGTTCAGCCATCCATTTTAAAAGATGAAAGGAACATACGTGATCTCCCAGCACCGGATCCTCTATAACCATCAGAGGACAGCTCGGTGGGTTTTCAAGAAAACTTCGTTCCAAGAAATTTTGCGCTGCCGACAACACATCCCAGGGACCCATTAGTCCATGTGCCACCGCCAAGGCCATAATCCTTTCGTCAGAACAAACCAACTCGTGAGCAATGATAGGACTCATCAGTTGATCAAAATCGACGTCAGAAGAAATCGGTCCGCAGAGACACAAATCAATGGCCCAAAGGAAATCACAGGTCAGGCAGCGAAATACAGGCTGGACACGGGTGAAATAGGAGAACCGAAAAGATAATCCAAACGCCGTGCTTAGAGTCGCCAACGGCAGTGTGCCATAATAATCAAGCATGCGGTTGCGAAACCGCGTCAGTAGCAGTTGAGCGTGGTCTTGCACAGGAAGGGCATCCATATTTAAAAAGGCAGAAAACCACCAAAGCGCCAGCCGCTAATGCAAGTAAAAATGGGAACCCTCCAAATAAGGATGAAAAAATAGAATGGAAGAAGGCAGGGATGACTCCAAAAATCTTCTCAAAGGAAGTCACGAGACCACCGCTAACAACTTTAAAAAAATGTGCTAGGCCCGTTGTGGAGGATGCGTTAAAGATAGAACGAACCATGGCTCCGAAATGCAAAGGCAAATCAGTATTTAAAAGAGCCTGAACCTCCGTACGGGTGTTAGCAATGTGAAGCACGAAAGTTTCACGGGCCAAGCTCAAGGCCACCTCTTTCTGGGACAATAGAGCCCTTATTCTAGCCATGCCGCTGAATTCTGCTCCCAAGGTCGGTATCTGTGGCCAAATGGAAGACTCCCTATGTTCACGTGTGGGAGGATAAAAAACATTTCTGCAGCAAATAACTCGCTCACTTACTGTTACTATGAAAGCTATACCTTTAATTAACCCACAACAGTTTTCATTATTGAGCATTAAATAACTACCATTCTCTAACAATTTAAACGTGGGGATGATAGCAGGAACTGGCGTGCCCTGTAAAACGCAAGCCATATTCGGTCGGTCCTTGTTACATGAACCGTGTAACTGTATGTGTCTGCACATTAAAGAATGATCTGGCGTCTCAGTACACTCATCCCCTGTTAGATAAACCTCCTGTTCATCCTTGAAACATCTGTATGTGTATGGGAGTGACCAGACCTCATGAAGAAAACCGCTACCTAAGGGTTCAAAACGACCTATTGGCACATATTTCATACAATTTGAAAACTTATATAAAGCAAAAGGCAGTGTTATTAAACCGTGGATAAGCCACGTAGCAGCAGTGGCTTCTGCCACAGAAAAAGGTAAAGATTCCAACCTTTCAATATGTAGCATAGAAAAGGAAGCATCACGCATTGAAAGCAAGCGTTGTTTGTCTGTCAAATTAAACGGTGCAAATAAAGAGGAAACGTTCATGTATCCCCAGGGAACTTTACCCATTTTCAGAGTCTGAAGTGTCCATGCAAACTGCATGATTGACCGTAATTGATTTTGACCATGGTATAATACTGACACTTCATCATGCACAATATCAACAACAGACGACACAATATTATCTAATGTGTAAATTCTAGAGGAAAGCACGTTAATGCTATTGTCAACAACTGCAAGCACTTTCTCAAGATTCGCCTGATCAATAGCCCTAAGGCGTGAAGCAGCCTCAATCTGTGATAGTTTCCAAATTTCATTGTAAACCCCATATAACCACCTTTTCGACCTGCCACTAGCTGGGCCTTTAATGAAATCATTCAAATCCACGTCTGCATTCAGTTTGGAAAGGTGATACTTAACCGCAGGTAAAGTTGAATGTTTCAGCCAAGCTTGACACAACTTGCCCACAGAGTAAGAGGTGACAGTATGACTCAAATCAAACCGGGGATCAGATCTAACAGTCTTAAAACCGTCAGTTATATTTAAAAATCTTTTTTGGCAAGAATCAGCACTACGGTGCCAAAGCAGCCAACCCTTAGGATTCATACTGGAAATGTTAAAGGAGGAATTAAGAAGCAGAGCCTGTATATCTTTAATGGACAATTGAGTAAAATTACTCCAATCCTCATATTCCTCCAACTCCGGGAAAGACGGGGTGTTTAACCTTTTAGATGTAGCCAATCCAAAGCATGTGGTCTGGGAAATGGTTTCATTTAAAAACAACATATGATTCGGGATGAGACATGCACGGTGCAAAGCCTCAGTGCCTCGTACCTGCCAGGCCCTTGAACCCCAAACCGATTTAAGGTCTATTGTTTCCTTCCATAACTCATAGCCCCCAGTAACCAATTGATCTAGGAAGGCCTTCGAATACAACAATTTTGTATCGGTAAGTCTAACCTTGGACAGTGGCTGTTTGTGAAATTTAAAATAAAAGGACTCGGGATTGGACTGATTAAAGTCAGTGAAATAAGTATACTTTTTAAGAAACGTTTCTGAACTCCCTTGTGTAGGTGCCGGGCAATGTTCCCACTGAGTAAAATTAACAGCATCCCTTCGGGAAGATGTTTTGTGTAAGAAGTGATTGCCATAATGTTGGTAACAGAACAATTCACCATAATTAGCAGATTCTAAATATAAATCCTCAGCATCAAAAGCAGCATAGTATTTCAAATCAGAAAACAAACTTTCCACAGCATTAACATCCCAATCATCAGACCGAATGTTTTGTTTCACCACATCCCCCATATTCACTCTTAGTACATTAGGAACATTAACGACTTCCGTTGGGCCATGAATCTGAAAACGAACTGCATCCCACGCGATTCCATCCAGAACAGGCCATGCTGTGATGTTAACCAAAGTCAAGTCTCTTTTTAATCTGTGTGTAGAATGTGAAGAGGAAAGTGGGGCCAAAGTTCCATTTAAATGAGTAATGCAAGTTCTCTCCTCGACATAGTGTCCATTCATAATTCGAAAAAAATAAAACACAAAACCAATTGACATAAAAAGGTAAACCGAAAAAAGGACCGGCCAAATGTATGTCCAAGGAGGTATCAAAAAATGTTTTTTAAACAGGCTAGCATATACTGCAATTTGAGAGGGTTTTTTCGAGGCAAGGGAAGCAGAGTCAAATGAAAATCTGGATTCCGTGGCTAAACGAGCTTGCAGGTCAGGCATGGACAAATCAGTGGGGTATGTATAGTCCAACTCATCAACGTTAGTTCCGGGTAAATTATTTAATAATGGACTGGAAACAGCAGGTAATTCGATGGCCACTTCAGGTTCAATATTAGAAGCAGTGGGCATAACTGAATTTCTCACAATGGAAGGACAGGAAACAGCCGGTGTCATGCTAAGAAGAATCGGCCACTCTGTGTATCTTGACATTGTCAATTGAAATAAACCTGTTTTCCTTACGACCAGGAAGTGGTGGTAAAATGACTGTTCTTGTGCCCTTCACTCCAAGGACGGGAACCGGTGCTCGATAGGAAGGACCAAATTCTTTCTTGTTATCGATCTTCTCTCGAACCAGTTCGCCAACTTGAGGTAACCAGCCAGCTACCGGGATCTGCAACGCATCATCCGACGTGGAGGGCAAATGTTCCTTTGCAAGACTGTCTCTGGTCTTTTGTAGATTCTGTAAAACATTGCAATGTTCATCTGCGTCAAAGCAAGTGGCGCGAACCACCAAGTCTAGACCGTTAAGGTCAGGGACGTACATCTTGATGCCAAAGAGCATCTCGTATGGGGTCCGCCCACCCAGAGACCTTCTAGGGAGATTATTAAGAGCACGCTGCACGCCATAGAGGTGAGACAGCCAGTTTCTGCCAGTGCCTATAACTCGGGCTGTCAAAGATTGCTTTAAATCACGGTTCATTCGTTCAACTACACTATTACCCTCAGGTCTGTAGGGTGACGAAAACTTGACTTGGACCCCCATCGAAGTCATGGCATCCTTATACGCCTTAGAGGCGAAAGCTGGACCCTGATCCGAATGGAAGGTACCACAGGCAAAAATCCCTATAAAGATACGCAAATCTCTAATGACAGTCCGTGAATCAGCGCTGCGATGTGGCCATACCCACACAAAGCGTGTGCATGAGTCAACTGCTACTAAGATGTACTTATATGCAGTATCAGATGAAAAAGGACCGCAGTGATCTAAATAAACACAGCCTAGCGGTTTATTAGAAATGTACAACTGAGTCTGTGGCGGACGCGTAGCAGTTGAAGGTTTAATCTGCTGGCATATGTCACAAAAAAGGACATAATCACGCGTCTGTTTGTACAGTCCCCGCCACCAGAAACGTAGTTGTAATTGCGTTACAGTGGCCGAGACGCCCGCATGCGCAGACGCCACACCTTCATGAGCCGCTGTAATCAAGTCTGCTCTGCGATCCGAGTTGGGAATCAGCCGTTCCCCAACATCAGGAATTGTCACAAAAGGAACCTTTTCGGGACTTAAGTGGTATTTATACTTCGAAGGGAATCCCGCAGGATGTTTACTTCCCTTCTCAGAGGCAGCAATCGCTGCCAAGATGTCGCTATCAATCTTGGTTTTAGACCTAGTAACTGCTGCAACTAAGTATGTAGATACTGCTGATTTCGCTGCTTCATCAGCAAGCGAGTTGCCAACAGCGTGAACTCCTACGCGCTGATGACCGAGAGTATGAATAACAAAAACGAGTGGCAACTTAGCCTTAAGCTCTGCCACTCGAACCCAGATCATTTTATGTTTTATTGTGCTACCCTTGGAATCATGAAAATCATTTTGAATCCAAAAGAACAAGTTTTCATTGTAAGACTGGACACAGTAGTAAGAATCACTTACAATCAGAGTTGTAACACTTGGATCCGCGTACTCTAACGCTAGTAATAGAGCACGAAGCTCTGCCAATTGTGCGGTGCAATCGCCCAGGGGCATCGTGTGCACTTCCCTGGAAATGAACTCATCATTCAACATAGCACCGACCACAATGGCGCATGCGGAAACGTAGGCATGTTTAGAGCCATGCGCAACCTGCGCCGACCCATCAGTGTAAATGATGCAATGGAAGTCCTCCAAAGGTCGCATAGCCAGAGGAGCAGGATGAACGAATTCATACTGCAAGTACTCTTGCGACCGTAAGGAGGCGTCAAAAATAAACATGACATCCGTGGATGACAATGACGCAGCCCACTGAATCCACCGAGGGTGCAAAGCTTTTGAATTTGGTACACTGGCTTTCGTGACTGCCTCCAAGTGAGGACAGGGTGTTACCACTAGCATGCGTTTCCCCTGAGACAGTGCTCGTTCCTTAAGAATTGCCATCTGTACAGCAGTTAAAACCTTTTCCACTGTGGGAAACCGCAACTCAGCCGAAGTGTACAAGTGTGACTTGTAAGCAATAGGTACTGTGTCACCTTCATTAAAAGTGAGGTATGTGAAACCCACCGTCCCAGGAATTATTCTTATTACCAGGTTGGTGTGGTTATCACGAGTCAGTAAATATTTAGAAGCGAGCAGATCAGCCTGCAAGGATTGCAAAATGGCTGAATGCTCAGGCAGCCAGCATGATTTTGAGAAAGTTGGTTGTATCAAAGCATACAAAGGCTTGATACGCTGGGCATATTCCGGAATGTAAGTTCTGCCGAAATTCAAAAAACCCAGCAAAGACTGTAATTTTTTCAGTGTTGTAGGAGCGCGCAATTGTGCGCATTTCTCCAAGAAGTGAGGAGCCAAACCTCTACCTTCATTGTTCAGCTCATAGCCGAGGAACAACACCGTGTGTTCTGCAATGTGCGATTTTGCAAAATTAAATTTGTAACCCATATCAGCAAAGGTACAAATTATGGAATTCACTCGACACAGATGCATCCAAATCTCGTCGTCTGTGAGATAAATATCATCTACATAAGAACATGCATCTGGATCGATTCCCTCCAACAGAGTGACTATTCTGGAGGTGAAGACTCCAGGACTATTTTTGTAGCCCATTGGGAGTCGCCGGAAGCGTTTTTGCACCCCAGCGGACGTAAAACTTGTCCACTGGGAGCTAAAGTCATCCAGTCTGTGGGCATAAAAACCATTGGAAATGTCAAGCGTTGTCTTGAAACGCTTACGCACTAGACTATCCACTAGGGCAGAGCCGTGAGTATTCTGTACTGCACAGTTACGGCAATGCGAGTTCAAATGCCGGTAATCCAATACCAAACGATATGATCCGTCAGGTTTGGTCACAGTAAAAAGGGGATTATTCATTGGTGACACACACGTTTCAATAACTCCCTGATATTCCAATTGTTCAAGGATTTCTGCAACGGCTGCTTTAGCTTCACGCCGTATGGGATATTGAGGCTGAGGCTGCGGCTCAGACCGCAAAGGAATTTCGTGGCAAGGGGACAATTTGTCCCAACCACATTGGTTGCGGTAGAGAGCCGGTGCAAGAGCCCGAGCCCACTCTTCTGCAAAATGCTGCGCATGCTCAGTCGAGACAGTGTGCGCGAAACTGGGAAGGATTACCTCCTCCCCTCGCGGCGCTGCGAGCACAAAAGGTGGGGGCCAGTCAGCCTCGGAAAGCAAAATGTCGTACGTAGACGAAAGGTTCTCCCAAAACACCCCTCTGACAGTACGCTGTATGTCACCTTCAATTAACAGGACAATTTCAAAAAGTCTTTCAGGGGGAGCTAATCTCGTATCGGCTGTTTCTATAACAACAAACACTTCAGTCGCTGTCACCCTCAGTAGTGGACGGAGCGCCTCTCTGACTATGGTAATCTCCGCCGCGCTGTCCAGCAAGGTCAGAGCCCACGTCAGATTCCGAAGCCGCGTTCTCACTATCTGTGGCATATCTATGCGCTGTCAAGGCTGCGACTTTCTTTTTCGCAAACTGCGGACGCTTGGGCGTAGAATCCTCCTGCTTCACTGCGCCGTCCGTCTGGCGGGACTGACCACGTCCTTGTTGGCCACCACGTCCACGTCCACCCCCTCCTCCTCCACCGGTCTTCGGGGCCGATGTTTCCTGAAAGGAACGAGGAGAGCGTTGATCAGAACCCTGAAATCGATCAGGTGATTTAATCATCGCGCGATCGCGCAAATCATAAACTTTTTCTGTCGGCGCAGGTGCTTGTACTGCAGGAAAAGAATCCTGAGTCTGTGTATTCTTCTTCCCCTGTGTCTGTTTCTTAGGCCAATTTTGTTTTTTGGACTTGGGCTGGACATCTGTCACTGCAGATTGTCCCTGAGGTTGTTTTTTCTCCTTTACTGGAAAATATTTCAGACCTCTACTTGTGCGGCCAATTGTCTTATAAGCGGCCACCACAATCTTTGCTAACTGGCGGGGTTTGTCGGCATCGGGCAGAGCAGCCAAAGCATTCGACACCTGAAAGTTAACTGCATCTCCTTTAACATTGGAGAGAATGAGATCACTTACAATCTCAAAAGAACCACACAGGCGCATACCCAATTCAACCGCTGCCTCTGGACCGTGATCATTCTGAACACGTCTAATGATTTCAGGCAGGGCAGTCATAGACGGGGTGCCGAAGCACCTTGTATAAACTGCCGCAAATGTTTTTCCCCAGCTTTCACAGTCAACAAGTTCAGGAGTTATATCCTTCGGTGGAGTAATCGTTAACATTCTATGTTTATCAGCAGGAGTAGAATTCGGAAAAACCGCCTCCAGTTGATCAAACTTCTCTGCTAGCCAGAATGAGAAGTCATCGTTGTCAACTGGACGCGCACCAAAAACCGAATTAACCATCACTGGATTGAGACGCATTCCGCCTCGATCCACGGGAGCGGCCGCACCCCCCTGGGGACCACCAGGAAGATGTCGACCGATGTATTGCACTAAAGCACGAATCACGGAAATGGAAACAACATGTAGCCTGCGAATTTCTGCTAGGGTACAAGCCCCGTGATTCGGGTGCGGGGTAAAGCCACCCAACGCAGGCCAATTCGTACCTGGAATTGAGAGCGGACCTAACCTCGCTGCGGACAAAGAGTGGGGGAGGGCGCCATCAAACCAAACTCGATGCTGCCAATGATCAATAGGTATTTCCAATGCCCTGTACGGCGTATACTCAGCCGGGACATCCGAGGCGGTGTAGGAGTGGAACAAACCAGAATTAGCGTCCACAGCCGGAAACGTAACCCAAGAGTAAAACAACTCGTAAGGAAACGCCGGATCTGCACATACCACGAAAATCACAGCCATCCCATCTACTGGGACCTGGTACGTCTGAAGATGGTTGCGAACCGCTACGCGACTATGCTGCGCAATAGCCACCGCCGCCATGACAACACTGGAAACAAGAAAACACAAAGAATACTTTGTAGCACAACTGGGTAGTAATTCAAAGAAACCGTTTAAGAAAGAATCAAGCTTGAATAAAGACCTATTTCAAAAAATAGGTAGGTTTCACCGACACCCCGTTTTCCGGAAACGGATGTGAAGGGGTTAAGGCAAGAACGATAAACTACTCGAGTGTCATGATATAAGACCACCGAAAACGTTGGGCGCCATGTCGCAGGGTTTCTGTACTCACACAGAACTGTGCACAGAGGAGTGGAACCTCGGCAAATTAGGGTGTCCCAAAACTTACCTTAGCAACCAACTCACCCCTTACCGAGCTAGCTACAGTGTCTCATTGGACATATCAAACTTCCAATGTTTAGACAAACCAGAACATGAACTTACAGTACCTCAGGGTACGTGGGACTCATGAACACTCTTTCGTTATATTATCATTACAAACCAGAACATGGAGTAAAGAAGACAAATGTGCATTTGAAATGTTTATTTACTAATGCCGTCTTCTCAGGCGCAGTATCTTAGATAATACAAGTATACTTATTATCAGTAGCAATATTATCAGCATAGTTACTAAGACATAAAAAGCGAATGGTGACAGCATGTTAACATGCTGTAATGAATAAGAGTTAACAACACTTATATCTCACCCTCCCTAACACATATATTATATTATTAGCTAAGAAGGTCTCTTTGGGTTGTTTTAGGGCGGGCCCATACCTTAGTGTCCTAGCATGAAGGAATCACATCAGCATACACCAGCTCTCTCTGCATGTGCACCGCATCAAGTGTGTTAACAAAAACTCGTGCAAAGCAATATCAATCCCGCCTCAAGCCCAAGTTGGCAAAGGCTGCACTTGTGTTATGACTATGAAGGCGTGGAGATCAGACCTCATAACAATTCCATATCGTGTTGCTCCTGAAACTTCAGCACTCTCCGTGCAGACATGGTTTATTAAACAAAACTGATATCAGAGCAATAACATATTATTCTCACATACACCACGGCAAACCACTAGGTTGAAAGCTAAGTCAACAATTAAGGGTCGTGTGCAGAAGTTGCAAGAAAGGAAAAATGGCGTTTAAATCTCAAATGTACCTATGCTAACTTAACACGATATAAGGATATATAGGAGCTATACAACAGTAGCAGTGTCTAACTTTAAGAATACCTTCTCCCTCACCCCACCTACTGAGCACCCGCTGTCCCTCCCTGCAGGCCATCTCTAGCCAGATTGTGTGTTACATAGTAAGAGAGCTTGGGCCCACTTAAACATTTATCTTTAATCCGATGGTCTTTGTAGCAGCTTAAGAGGTAAGAGGAAGAACCCAATCACACGTCCAGTGGGAACAAAATACAAGCAAATACATTCTATGTTGAAAGTTAAATAAGAATTACATTTTAGTCTTTAAAATTGAGCTTGAACTGAACAATTTCTGGAGGCCTACTCATGTCAATTTAGCAGAGCACAGAGTTACAAATACGTGCACATTTCTACACAAACCATAAATGCAGCTTCTTAAAACATGAATAAATTGTAAAAAAATTACAAAGATGTCATTCCAAATGTATCTGGATGGAAATAATTCTTGTTACACATATACATGTTTAAAGATTAGTCTACACATACACCTATTTTATTAACTTCAAAATGAGACACATCTTAAATGTTAACTTCTCATGTCACATTAATACGTGAATATTACATAGACCTTTATTAGTAATGTTCTATGCACACAATTATAAGGCTCACTAATCTTCATGTGGAGTACTTTAGATATGCAATACTACATTTTCCTTAGTAACATTAATCACACCGAATATATTTGAGTGCTGACTGCGCATGATTATGATGCACTCCTACAGTATCGCAGACTGGAATCAAATTACACTGCTCCAATCCCCCTCTGATGGCGCATCAAGCCATCACAAAATCTCTTAATCTTATCTCTTGATCTTATCAGATTAACCAAGTTCAACCCTTGCTGTGGCAATTGCTGTTTGCTTGAACTCCGTCAAACCTTCATTTAATTGAAATATTGATTCTGCTTCCTTTCTAAATCTATGTCTTCTGTTTTTGTAGAGACTCCTTTCTTCACCTTGTATTTCCTGTACACCTTCACAGCCGCAATCAACACTACTGCACAAAGGACAATAATCAACAGTGGTCTCAAGATGGAACCAACTATACCACTTCCCAAATCAGCAAACCACCTACCTATCGCACTAAATGCATATTCAACTGAATCCCAAACGCCTTCTGTTACCAATCCACTCCATTCATTATGTATGTCAGTAATATTTTTGTTGTACTTCTGTAAATCCTTAGTTTTCTTTGGGAGTAAGTACAGCATTGTTGAACCTTCAACATCTGGCAGACTCCACCCTCATTTGCAAGCAGAATGTCTAACGCAAGACGGTTATGCAAAACCTTAGCCCTAATAGTGACTATCTAAGTATTTACAAGCAATAAAGCTCCAGCCGTACTAGTAGGCAAATGATCAACTACAGTGGGTTGTTTTCTGATCTTAATGTAATTCAATATCACCCCTACATTTGGAATTATTGCACCACAAAAATCTCCTACAATCTCTCCAGCACTTGCACCTCAATTGGACCTAGATTGCTCCTCCCGAACCGGATGATCAAAATTCGCCACATGATAAATCTTTGGAAACACTACTCGCTATGTAACATGTCCCATACCATTTGTTCGGCAACTTAAATAGGCATTCTTGCCACAAATAAAAGAAACCCCAGGAAGCACAGGATCAGTTTCATCCAAGAACAATTTCCAAGATCTTTGAACCTCAAAGGTATGATCACACTAATTTTCCTCTCCATGAATAGTATTGTATTCATCCTTATCATTGTGTATGCACAATTTTCCTTGGTGTTGCCAATCTAATGTCAATGCTCCAGTATTTCCTGCTGCTTGATGAGCTACCTCTTCAGGTTGAAGTAAGTGACCCGATAAGGGTCACCAGTGTCACTCGCGACCACCTCTCAGCCTTCCATACAAATGAAGAGTCGGTCAGGCAGTAGAGAATACAAACCAAGTAAACTTTATTCAGGATACACTCGAGTGGAGTCTGGTCTGACCAGCCTCCTTTGATTGCTGCAGAGCAGAGACTGACTTCAGCAAGCATGGTGACACAATAAGTATAGTTCAAAACCAATAAAGACCCGCCCTGACTGGAAATTTCCGGTTGGTAGCTGGTGAACAAAGGAGATGCGAAAGGGTGGGTTTAGACCGGGCACATGCCATCTCAACGCCAAGGTCACTCTGCCTGCACCTGCCGCTCGAATGGTGGGAGCAGGCCTATCTAGTGGTAAAGGTATGTACAGACAAAGACAGTGTATTCATTAGTACAGCAAAGCTCAACCTTGGAGACATGAAGAGGATTGCAGCTGCTTTCAGCTGGGGCAGAGCATGAGAGAGGGAGAAGTTCATTTCGATCATGACTCAAAATGGCGGCTGAAAATAAATTGGTGCCCCGAATGCTAACTTAAGACATACAATGCATGGATAACTCAGCTAATACGTTTTTTATTACAACAACATGACTAACTCGTAACATGAATTCCTTTAGCTGCATTAGTGTTTACTGCTCTTTATCTATCGTGTACTTGATCTAAGAATTTATTTTCAATGTCAATAAGAACACAGGTCAAATTATACATATGTGCACCAGCAGTATCTAACGTTTTAATCGGGGTAAAGTATCTAAAAACAGAACAATCTGAGCATATGACTAGTGATTTAAATGTTTGAACAGTGGGACTTCTGAAAAATTATTAGAATAATAATACTGAAAATTGCCCATTCCATAGAAAATACTCAACAATAAGCTACAAGTGATGCCATATGTCAATGGTATATGATGATATGTGCTACTTTCAGCTACTGAAGCAGGTAACTGCATGCAAACATTACGGTCCGTTGCTTCCACTGTATTAACATACTCGTAAAGCAAGTTAATATAAGCATTTAATGTATAATCTCCTCTAAATAAATCTGCATGCAAATTCTGCCCTTCTAATGAATATAAACCTCAATATTTATGTGTTAGTTTCTCTTCTTTGACATTCGTTGAACACAAATGTAATCCTACAATTAACGCTATCAAGCCTAACATTACAAAATTATTATTGTACTAATTAGGTCCCTACATCTACAATGAATATTTTTCGTTTTCATACTGTTCAGACTTAGACCAAGCGCCTAGAGAAATAGCAGCACCATAATCTTTTCTGTTGGTTTTCACCTGTGCAAACAGTCTTTGTCTGTACTCAACTTTATTAACAAAATATGTACAATCTTCATGAAGCTTCCTTAGCCCTACTCCGTGTTCTTCTAAATGTCGACCCTAATTTTATTCTTCTTCCACTCTGACCTGGGTATTCTTCTTTTAAGCAACATGGAAGAGGTCCTGGCACTCACCGCTTGCTCTTGCTCATGTCCCTATTGTGGTAATTCCAAAGGCCACAACTCTCAGGCTGAAACTGCAGTCAGCAAGTCCTTGGATTGTTGGGCCTCCGAGGAGCAGAGCACGGCAGTACAGGAAGAACTGGGCAGAGAGTGGCAGGCTCCAAGCCCCCAGCCGCACCGCTTCCTCACCGCCACGTTCTCTCTCATCCGGCCAAGTCTCTGGCTGAACTTCTGAATGGCTGCAGGCGCTACCCGCGAAGCACCCCCGGGCAGACCTTGGTAGCTGGGCCTCCTTGGGAGTAAAGCAGAAGCCACGTAAGCCTTCATGAGCTCCGGACCATCAAGCACTGCTGAGCCCCGCTGCGTCTCCTGCCAGACCCTTGACTTGTCGTGGCAGACTACGTATCACACCGACCTAGATAAACCAGCCACGGGAAGGCCTGAAACCGGTGGATCACACATCACATCCGGCCTCGGTTGTGTGCTTCCTGCTGGCAGGCAGCTGCAGGTGGTGGCATGGCTCAGCACACAGCATAATTCTGTGACGCCACCTTATGCAGGCAGCTCAGAGTGTGCAGTTCTTCTTATGATGGACTTTGGCAGTGTATATTTCTCCATTGATTTCTCCATTTAGCTAGCATCATCATTGGGCTGCATACATGGATACCTATAACGAACACAATAGCATGTTCCATATAATGACAGACCATACCATACTATACAATGGCTGGCCATTCCATACTATAAAATAGGCCAATGCTCTCCAGTGATCTCTGTCTTAGCTTACCTAAGTTGGCTGACTTATCATACCCAAAGTCTGGGGTGGTAACAACGGGAGTTCTATTTGTCAGATACCTGGTGCATGTCGTAGTCAGTGGTGTAATGCAAAATGATGGTGCTTAACTGCAGAAGGGGCCTCTGACACTCCAATATAACATAGATGGGAAACAACCTTTGCCACGACTCAGGAACAATGAGTTCCAGAGTCACGTAAGCTGAACGACGACTTGACCAAACAACGACTGATTCGGTCTAGTGTTTGGGCAGGGCAGAGTTTGGAGGTGCGTCACACAGGACCAGGTAAGAGGGGTTTGTGGTTAGTTTTCAGAGGATGGGGGTTGGGGTAAGTTTCCAGGGGGTGGAGGGGTTGGGGTTAGTTTTTATGAGGTGAGGGGCTTGGGGTTAGTTTTTGGGGGTGGGGGTTTGGGGTTAGATATCAGGGGTGGGAGGTGTTGGGGTTAGATTACAGGGGGATGTGTTAGTTTTTAGGGTGTGTGGGGGATCGTGTTTGTTTTGAGAGGGTGGGGGGTTGGGGTTAGTTTTTTAGGAGGATCGGGGTAGTAGTTAGTATGTATTTTTTTTTACCATGCATGCCGTTACCACGAAAAACTGTGGTAAAGGAATGCGTGGTAAATCGTGGTTTAGACGAGGTCGTGGTAGCGACCCCGTTGTTACGGTAGTTGTTGAAGAACTCTTTGTTCCAACATACAACCATCATAGATTTTAATATACTTACTAAGCACACATTCACAGCAGCATCTTGGCACAGGGATAAAAAGAAAATAGAGACAGAAGTGAGAAGAAGAACGTGAAAAATTAAGCCATCCTAATAAGAAGAACTACATAAAATAACCTGGCGAGCAAAGGGGGGCAAAGTTTAGTCCTGAAGCAATGGCCCACACTGTCCTCTGAAAGGCTGTAAAGCTGCAAATGAATAAAATATTAAGAGGTAGTTCATTCAACCTTTACTCCTTATTGCCATAAAGACCATCCTCCCTCTCGCTGCCTCCTGTTGTAGGGAATTGTCAGCATGAGAGAGTTACTAGAGCAAAGCTTATTCCTCTGAGAGTAAGGGGATATCAGATTTGTGAGGACGACAGGTCTTGTCTTGTAGTATGCCCTGTGAAACAGGTAACAGACTGGCATTTTTGAATGATTGTTTTGTTCTCTGCCAGCAACCCTAATCTATTTCTTGCTGCTGATCCGATGTCAATTTGTTTAGGTCGAAACCTACCAGACACTGCAGCTGTTTGTTTTCTAATGACATCTTGGGGACATTCTGAAAGCTTCCCAGGAATGCATTCTGCCCATTGCTTACCATTGGCTTTGTGGTTTGTAACTCACATTTTCTTGCTTTTTATTTACTGTCTCTATATATCTTAGGCTGTCCAGCTTGAGTTCATCCCTTCTGTTGCCCAAACTCTATTTACTGTATTCTTCCACCAGTACTGAATTTCTGTTAACAGGCCTTTAAATCTTGTTCCTATCTTGTCACAATTGCTGTGCATTCAAAGACGTTGGTCAAATGTCTGGCTCTGTTTTCTAGGGAGCTTGGTATTTACTTTTCTTTTTCTGATTTCAAAGTGAGAGGATTTATGTGACAATCATGCTGCTTATTGGTGGTGTGCTTGAGGAAGGCTATACAATGTTTTTTTTCTAGCACACAAGACTTAAACGTCTGTAACTGCACTGTGCAGATATTTCAGACTACATCAGAAATTGAAAAGCACAAATGAAGCTCATTTTTTGGTAATTCTGAAGTGTGGTGAAAAAGATATTTCAATACTATCAAAACAAATCAATATTCTAGTCTCCGAGTTAGCTTGATATTTACTTTTCTTTCTCTGACTTCAAAGTGAGAGAAAGGATTTATGTGACAATCATGCTGGTGACAGGGGGTTATTCTGAAGTGTTGTGGAAACAAATATTTTAATATCGCCAACACAAGTTAATACACTAGGTAGGGACATTTCCACACATTATCGTTTGTGCACTGTATACGTTTATCAGTAGAGCTGTATGTCTGTGCAAGTGTAATTGTCATTTCAATTGAAGATGTGTTGTCTGTAATGGCAGTACTCTGCCATACCATGCATACTTCACTTTACCCCACTCCACATTTATTTGCACTACTCCAGACCACGCAGTCCACTCTGCTCCATGCTATGTCACTCCATGCCACTTCACACTGCATCTCTGTACTCTACTCTGCACCACTCCACCCTACACCTCTCTACTCTGCACCACTCTCCTCTACACCAGTGCACTCTAACTCACACTACTATCTACCTTTACACTGTTTGCCACTGCACTCTACGCTATTCTACTCTACTCCACTCCACTCTATGCCACTCAACTCTGCAACAATGCACTCTATGCCAGGGCAGTCTACTCCAATGCACTCTTCTCTTTACCACTCCTCTCTATAACAGTGAACTCTATGTCAATCCACTCTATGCCACACTAATCAACTCCGCACCCGTTGCCACTGTACTCTAATGTGCTCCTCTCTACTCTACTCTGAAACAGTCTACTCAACGGCACTCCACTAAGTGCTATTCCACTCTACTCTTCATCATTGAGCTCTACTCTGCATCACTGCACTCTACTCTGCATTATTGTATTCTACACCAGTGCACTCACACCACTTCACTTAAAACCAATGCACTCTATGCCAATCTTCTCTGCACCACTGCACTGTACTCCACTATACTCTACAACACTTTGTGCCACAGCACTATATACCACTACACTCTACGCGATTGTACTCTACGTCACTGCACTCTACGCCACTCTATTCTACTCTGCACCACTGTACTCTATGCCACTCTTCACCACTGCAGTCCACAGTAATCCACTCTACTATATACCACTGCACTCATAGGGTCTACATTATTCCACTGCACTCTAATCTATGCCAATGCACTCTATGCCACTACACTACTCTGCGCCACTTCTCCCTACTCTACATCACTCCACACCACTTCACAATACGCCACTCAACTGTGCAACACTGCACTCTATGCTACTGAACTCTGCGCCACTGTTCTCTGCACCACTGCATTCTACGTCACTGCACTCTATTCTACACCACTATACGCCACTCTTTGCCAATGCAGTGTACTCCACTACTCTCTGCGCCACTCTACACTGCATCGCTCCACTCTACGCTCCTTCATTCCACGCCAATCCACTCTAAGCCACATAAATCTACTCTGCACCACTGCACTCTGACACTGCACTTTACACCACTGCACTGTACTCTGAAACATCTACTCTACGCCACTCTATTCCACTCTGTGCTATTCCACTCTACGTGACTGCAATCTACCCTGCACCACTCCACTCCATGCCACTCTATTTGACCACGCTGCACTCTACGCCACTGCACTCAAAGCACTCTACATCACTTTACTCAAAACCAATACACTGTACACCACTGCACTCTACGCTAATCTACTCTTCACCAGTGCACTGTACCTGACTATACTCATTTCTGCTCCTAGACAGTAAAGGATGTGTTGCCAGGAAAAATATAGACTAGATAGTTGCTATATTCTTTGTCCAGCCGGACAGTATTTAATATTGCATTTAACAGTTTTCACAAAGAATTGTAGTGTGAGTTTAAGTGGGACACCAGCCGATGTCCAACTACCACACTGTGGACGAAACAAACATGGGGGGTAGGGGTGGAGGCAAGTTTGGCGGTCTGTGAATCATATGAGTAAACAGCCATGGTTATAGTAGGTATGCTATTGCTTCAAATCATACAATGTAATTATGGGCATATAGTGTATTCTGGTCGACGACGTTTCGAACCCTATATGAGAATACAGAGTTCATCTTCAGGACATACGATACATGCCTTCAGGTTAGTAATACATTAACATAACCC
The DNA here is from genome assembly GCF_964261635.1 of Lissotriton helveticus. Taxonomy (NCBI): domain Eukaryota; kingdom Metazoa; phylum Chordata; class Amphibia; order Caudata; family Salamandridae; genus Lissotriton; species Lissotriton helveticus. Next base: position 154,287,752 of record NC_136068.1, on the reverse strand, counting down.
ACAACTCGGCGGGTATGTATGGGAGCGCCTACGGGGTCAAAGCCGCGCTGCACGCTTCAAGAAGGATGGCTGGTGAGTCACGATGGTCTCAGGTTAGCCATGATTGATCGTCACTGGATGGGTGCGATCCGAAATTCAAAAAAAGGTCGGGGGGCCTCAATGGGGTCCTCTCGATTCGTGGTCGGTGCTCATAATGACATTGTATGATTTGAAGCAGTAGTGTAACTACTATAACCTTGTCTGTTTACTCATATGATCCACAGACCGCCAAACTTGCCTCCACCCCTACCCCATGTTTGTTTCGTCCACAGTGTGGTAGTTGGACATCGGCTGGTGTCCCACTTGAACTCACACTACAATTCTTTGTGAAAACTGTTAAATACAATATTAAATACTGTCCGGCTGGACAAAGAATATAGCAACTATCTAGTCTATATTAATTACTGGCAACACATCCTTTACTGTCTAGGGACCGTTGTTTTTGTAATATACGTTACTACCCAAGGTCCCTGACCTACTGCTCTTTTGGATTTCCCTTGTTTCTCGTAACGCTATACTCATCTCTGCAACACTCCACTTTATGCCATTGCACTGTACACCACTTTACTCTACACCATTCTACTCTGCACCATTACACTCTACGTAACTTTTCTCTGCACCTCTCTATGCCACTGCTTGCTACACAAATGCACTGTATACCACTTGTACTGTACACCACTGCACCCTACAACACTCTACAAAACTGCCCTCTCCTCTACTGAACTCTATGCCACTCTGTGCCACTGCACTCAATGTCACTGCACTCGACTCTACGCCCCTCTACTCTACACCATTCTACTGCAGTCTACACCACTAAAATCTACGCCACTCTAATCTACTGTGCAACACTGCACTATACGGCACATCATTCTACCCCACTTGACTCCATGCCAGTGCACTCTACCCCATTTAACTATGAAACACTGCACTATTCACCATTGCACTCTAACCCACTCCAGTCTTGGCCACTCCACTCTATGCTACTCTATTCTGCAACATTGCACTCTGTGCTACTGCACTCTATGCCAGTGAACACTATTCTACTACTCTATGCCACTGCACTCTACCCTGCACCCTCCACTCTACCCTGCACCCCTCCACTCTATGCCACTTCACTCTACTCTGAAACAATCTCCTCTAAACCTCTGTTCTCTACCTTGTTCACTCTACTCAATGCCAATGCACTCTATGCCAATGCACTCTACCCCACACTACTCCACTCTATTCTGCACCAATCCCCTCTATGCCAGGTCACTGTACCCTGAAACAATCTACTGTATGCCACTTTATGTTGGTACAGTCTTCGCCACTCTGCTCCACTCTGCACCATTGCACTCTATGCTGCATCACTCTACACTGTTCTACTCTACTCTGCACCACTCTACTCTAAACCACTGCACTCTACTCCAATGTACTCTACTCCAACAACTCCTCATCATTGCACTCTATGCCACTATACTCTGCAACACACTATGCCACTGCACACTAAGCCAATTTACACCATTGCACTCTACGGGAGGTTACTCTTTGCCACTCTATTCTACTCTGCACCACTGTACTATACAACACTGCACTCTGCAACACTCTACTCTGCGCCACGCTATACTGCAAGACTGCACCAGCTGCACTGCACACTACTCCACTCTACACCATTGTGCTCGACATCACTGCACACCACTCTGTTCTGCACCACTATAATCTGCACCACTCTACGCCAGTGCACTCTACACCACGGCACTCTACTGAGATCACTCACCTCTATGCCACGTTACTGCACTCTACACCATTACACTCTGCATCACTCCACCCCACTACATTCTGTACCACTCTACTCTACACCTCTGCACTCTACCCTGCACCACTCCACTCTACTTCACTTAACTCTTCTCTGAAACAATCTACTCTACGCCAATGCACTCTACTTTGCACCACCCTATGCCACTGCACGCTACACCACTCTGCTCTGTCACTACACTCTTCGCCAGTGCACTTTACACCACTTTACCCAAAAACAATGCAATCTACGCCGCTGCACCCAACTCCAGTCTACTCTGCACCACTGTACTTTACCCCACGTTACTCAAGACCACTCTACGACACTCCACTCTATGGTACTCCACTCTGTGATGATCTACTCCATTAAACTCTTCTCAACTCGGTCACTCTACTCCACTCTATGCCACTCCACTCCACTCCACTCTACTCTACAACAATACTCCACTCTACAACCCTCTATGCAACTTCCTCTATGCCACTCTGCTCCACTCTATTCTAAGACACACTACTCCACTCTACTACACTTCAACCCACTCTGCTACTCCAATCTGTGGCACTTGACTCTACAGCACTCTATGCCATTCCACCCTTTTACATTACTTCACTCTATGCCCCTCCACTCTATGACAATCTACTCCACTCTATGCCACTCCACTCCACTCCACTCCACTCTACTCTACAACAATACTCCACTCTACAACCCTCTATGCAACTTCCTCTATGCCACTCTGCTCCACTCTATTCTAAGACACACTACTCCACTCTACTACACTTCAACCCACTCTGCTACTCCAATCTGTGGCACTTGACTCTACAGCACTCTATGCCATTCCACCCTTTTACATTACTTCACTCTATGCCCCTCCACTCTATGACAATCTACTCCACTCTATGCCACTCCACTCCACTCCACTCCACTCCACTCCACTCTACTCTACAACAATACTCCACTCTACAACCCTCTATGCAACTTCCTCTATGCCACTCTGCTCCACTCTATTCTAAGACACACTACTCCACTCTACTACACTTCAACCCACTCTGCTACTCCAATCTGTGGCACTTGCCTCTACAGCCCTCTATGCCATTCCACCCTTTTACATTACTTCACGATGCCCCTCCACTCTATGACAATCTACTCTGCTCTATGTCACTCTACTCCAGAACACTCTAAACAACACCCTCTATGCCACTCCACACTACTCCATGGCGCTCCACTCTGTGCCACTCAACTGTACAATACTCTATGCCCTTCCATTCTATGGCACTCTACTCCCTCCACAACACTCCTCACCGCTCCATGACAATCCACCTCTCTCCACTTCACTTACTCAGCTCTACTGTACACCACTCTACGCCACTTCATAACACTCCACCCTACTCCAATTTACAACACTCCATTCCCTGCTACTCTCCTTTACCCCTCTAGCTTTTAGCTTTGCTGACCAGCAGCCACCCTGGTGTACAACATGGATAATAAATATTGGCAAAGCCAATAGCTCTTGCATATGCGAGACCTATTGGCTTTGCCAATGCTTGTTATGTCTTGTTACATTTCTGACTGCTGTGTCCTGTAATCAATGCAGGTACCCTAGGGCACTATTGGGCAGGCCCATATATATAGCATTTGTGCATACATGCCTCCAGATCGATTCAGATGGGATACCCCACATTTCTAAAGCCAAAATGTGCATTATTTTAGCAGTCTCACGCCTAAAATTGCTTCTGTTTCAATATTAGTCAATAGGGTAAATCAATTCCCCCTGTTTGTTCCCACTATCTCTCGCTTTCATAAAACATTGGTATGTATGGAGGGGCGTAGCTTGGTCAGTGAGATTGGAGGGGATGAACTTCAGGTCTCCCAACAATCACTCTGGAATATCTTGCTAAAATACAATATATGAAGCAGGTCGGATTGTTAGGGGTACTTAAAATACAACAGTTTTAAAATTAACTAAGTTTTAAGGGCAGGCAGAGACGAGAAAGAGAGAGTGTGTGAATGTGTTTTTGTCAATGTGGGCATGTAAATATCCAGGATGAAATCCGACAGACACCCCACTATACCTGACTGAAAGCACCTGTACCCAACTATCTACTACAGAATACATTTATTAGGGGGGTGTAACCCCCCAAACACCCCCTTGAAGCTGCACCCCTGCATGCACGTCAGAGTAGTCAATGTGGGAAAGAACACATGCTGCAGTGACTTGGCCGTGGGGCGGAGTGCGCCACATGGGGGTTCAGGGGCCTCTGTGAGCCCTGATCATGGCCATTCCGACCTTGTACTCTGTTGGCCCCAACTCAGATCATTTGATTCTGAACAGAGCATGTGGGACTGCACCTTTTCAAACTAAAGAAATTGCTACTTTTCTCCCGCCCTTTTCCATATCCCCTGTTTCCTGTACTGAACACAGTGTCCGTATTAGTTATGAAGAGTAGAGTGGCTGGTGACTAATAATGATATGGGGCCAGAAGTATTTCCTCTAATATGGTTTGCTCTGGTCCACAACTCCCTAAAGGACTCTGGCAGGAAGGTTGCGTAAATCTTGGCAGGTTCCTACCACTCCAGGCAAGTGCGCATAGCAATTAATCATGGTTCCCGCGGTTTCCTCAGATCCTGGAGCTCAACATTCCTCACAGATTCTGTTCTTAATCCTCACAGCCGAGCTCTGAAATGTATCATTTGAACCAGACATGGCCACGAGGCATGTGCTCTGAGGGGAGGAGTGCAAATTTGTGCGGCTTTTTGAATATCAGAACTGGTTACGGAGCAAAGGATCCTTCTGGTTGCTGGTTTCAATCAGTGGCGCTATCGACCTCAGTCTTCCAACGCTAAAATTCAGATTGTACGAGAGGCTGTGGCTAATTAATAATAATAATAATAATCCACATTTGTAAAGCGCACAATCACCCGTTAGGGTCTCTAGGCGCTGGGGGCCGTCGGGAAGATTAAGCAAGCTATTGCCCAGAGTCACATGGTGCTGGGCTAACCTGCCGCCGGAGCCGGGGATCGAACCGTGATCCCCAGATTCCAGCGTCAGTCGCCCTGGCCGCGGCGCCACACCTCTTCCCAAATTGTGATGATTGAACTAGTAGCCTCTCTGCGACTGGGGAAAGTACATCACTGTGGCCGTGGTCAAATTGAGGAGCCTGATTATGAGTGGGTCGGTTTATTCCGCCCCCTCGCGTAACCTCCTGTTTACGCAAAAGTTGGAATTACGTTTTTTTTTAATGTAACACAACCGATACTTATCAGATGTGCTAAATAACTCAACTTTCATGAAGTTTCGGCTGGTCAAACCTGCCAAAATTTTAGCAGTGGAAATTGTATGGTATTTACCGTACCATGCAGATTTTGATGCGTTATTTACCTAGGTGTTATTTATTGTACACAATAAATAACGTACCCCATGGTATCATTATTCCTCATGTTCGCTAAATAACACCTAAATCTGTAATCAAGCCCTATGTGTTGTTGGAAAGCAGCTTTACATGACTCTACGCACTCTTTTGAATCACATGCTTTGGGTGAGAGCGGGTAAAACAGCCCAAGATACTAGCAACTACGCACTGGCGTAACGAAAACTGAGGGGGCCTCCCTGCACGGTACGTAGAGGGGCCGTCTCCGGGCTCTAACATGAGCTCTCTGGCCAGAGTGCAGTGCCGAGGGGGCCCCTTGGAGCTTGGGGGCCCCCCGCACCACGTGGGCTGCGGGGGCCTGTGTTACGCCTCTGCGTGCATCATATAAGGATCTTGAGATTTCCCTAGGGGCAACCACCAAAGCAGGATTTTACCTAATAGGATTGCTCTTTATTGTAGGGCACAGGTAAGGTGACCAGATATTGAAAACCAAAAGTCTAGACATTTAGCAAACATAGAAGAAGGACTGCAGTTTTTACATCAGCTGAGCTGGCAGGGAATGACTTAAATGACAATGCACATCAACATAGAAACACAGACAAAGCACTAAGGGACAAAATGACATGCAAATTTAAAACCCTGCCTCATGTGTGTTGATTAAATTGGTCTTTGATCAGAGCTGCTAACTTGTTTTGCCTTGGAACACAAGTAAATAGGCCTCCCTCTGTTTTGAATAGACTCTCCGGACATGAACTTAAAAAATATTCAATCTGCTGGGACAGTTGGTGAAAAACTGGGATGGTCCAGGCAAATCTGGGACACCTGATCAACCCTAGGCAAGGGAAATAGCCTTCCTATTAGAACCCCATGGTTCCCACTCCAAACTATGTATAATATGTCAACTGCTGCACAAACAAATGATGGACAGACTGCTGAACAAATCAAACATTCACCCCCAGTCAAGATATCTGGGTTAAATCCATTGTTCTTTTGCGCACTATGCCATTCCAATTTGCACCCAGCCATATGCAAATCAGTCTTGACCCTGCTCCTAATGGGAACAGTCCAGCCGGAACTGTCAAGCTAGTTCCCTTCCTTAACCGGAAACAAGCATCCTGGGGCCAGTTTAGGGGTATCACTCCTCACCAGCCAGGCTAGCATGCCTTACCCACTGAATCAGAGTCATTATATTGCATGCTTTTACAACGTGGTCGTAACAACGCAGTACCATTACAATGCAAGTCGTTTTAACGACTTGCTCTAGATGGTGTGCTGGACTTAGGAATAGTATAGTTTACTATTCCAACTCCAGTGTGTGCAACAGTAGGGAAGGTGTCGGAATAGTAAATTATACTATCCTTAGTTTAGAGCGCCATCTAGAGTAAGTAGTTGTAACGACTTGCATTGTAATGGTACTGCGTTGTAACAACGCACTCGTGGTAATGACCACGTTGTAAAGGTATCGCGGTGTAATGACCGCGTTGTGAGGGTTGTTTCCCATTATAAAGTGCATTAGGATAAAAACATTGGTCCTTAGAAGACACGGGTGTTAAAATGTTTTAGGGCGGTTTGGGTGTTTTCTCAACAGAGGCAGTCTGGAAAAGACCTGCTTATGTTTCATGATTTGGGGGTGAGGGTTATCCCTGTGCATTTAGTGACAACATTTGTAATGAATATTATGTTTTTAAGTTCACTGGGCAGAGACATTTTTCAATATTATAAGAGTCTTAAAAGGCAGCTTTAGACAGGAGTGGGAGTGAATGTGTGAGTTTGTTGCGGTTATATTTTGGGGAGAGAGCGGTGGCACTACTGTAAATACATCTGTACAGAAGAGGCAGCTTCATCAGTTTTTTATTGGAGTAATGTCAAAAGCATCACACACACTAGGATGGGGTTGGTCAAAGACAATTCTAAGCAAAGCTCGAATTAGCTAAATAAATAATGTTTGTTATAAGGGTACATAAAACAGCTATCCACAGTTGCTCCCATAATTAGTTCATCTCTAAAGCCCCCAAAGAAAAAGCAGACTTCCTCCTAGACCCCATTTTCTCTGATCACTCCTCCATTTGTATTTCACCACCTTGCTACTAACATTGACAGATCACAATGCAGTTTCTTTTCACATCTCAGTTTCCTCCCCTTCTATGTTTCATGCATTCAACAATTCAATTTTTCAAATTAGAGCATAGTCCAAAGTTAATGCTCTTAATGTAGCTGCCGCTCTTCAGTATCACCCTCATTGGGCCTCACCCACATGACCACTTTGTGAACTCCTTTAACAATTGACTGTCTAATGCACTAAACCTTGTTGCCCAGCTCAAGTCTTGTAAGTGTCACCTCACTTCCCTCTCTACTCCATGATATTACAATGACCTCAGATTGGCTAAACAACACTGTAAAAAGCCTGAACGCTTTTGGCGTCTTATGCTTCTGATGCCAAAGCTTCCTATAGGGCTCCCGTAAAGAACTAACAATGCCTGATCCACCTATCGCGTGCCATCTTTTACATCCGGAAAATAGAAACATTAGGAGACACCACTCACAAGATATTCATTATTGTCAAAGATCTTTTACACCCTCTCACCTGTAATACTCTCATTTGGCCATCACAGGAACTCTCCTCATAGCTCTCCTGTAGTAAAATCAAAGCAGTCCAAGCATGTTTTAAACCACAAACAGCTTTTAATTCAGCACTCCCGTTCTACGGACACCTAGAACTTCTGGGGAACAATCATCACGCCTCCCTTTAGTGCCTTTCTTCCAAAGAGGTCTTACATGCTCTTCAGTCCATCAAGTCTGGATCCCTATCGGATCCATGCCTTTCTTGTATCATTGCACTCGTCCCAGAAATCCTAGGTCCAGCACTAACTGACCTGTGCAACTAATCTATTAGTATAATGTCGGCCCCGGATCTCTGGAAACCTGCCCATATTATCTTTTTTAAAAAGCCCAACGTTGATGCCACTATATTGAATAGCTAGTCTCCAATTTCCTTATGCCTTCTTCCTGCTAAGATCTCTGGCGAGTGACATGGGACCGAAACTCCTGGACACCGTGCACAATTGCAAGTGCACCGACTTCCCGAGCTTTCCCGAAGTTGTGCATTGGGCTACTTGTAGTCCAAGCCCCGAGCACCATTTGCACTGAAGATTGTGGGCCTACACTCCACGAGTGTTCCGTGGGCCTGCTTCTAGCATTTCCGGTCGAGGTTGCTTCGCGATCCCTGGTCCGTCGACTGGTGGGTCCCCACAAAGGTAACACTTCTGTTTCTTAGGCTTTCCTGGTTGCTCAAGACGGGCCTTGACTCCCCTCCAAAGGGCGAGTCCCTCAGACCTTCCTGGTCTTCACCAAAGCCAATCTTTGCTTTCTGCATGGGTTGCTGTTGCCAAGTCTTGTTGGGGCCAATCCGGAAACCGACACATCAGCACTTGACATCCTCCATGGGACAGCTCGAATCCAGCACCTGATCGTCCTCGACGCCTCCTGGTCCTCATGGCTGAAGAGTCAAGCTTCACCTTCTTCACCTGAAATTACCCGACATTGGTTGGCATCTTCTCATTGCCTTCCTGGTCACTGGCTAGTGACCCACACTCTGTCCCCTCTGCTTTCAGGTTCTTCAGATCTCCGATCCACCCTTGGATCCACCAGGACACTTTCCACTTGGTCGCCTGCAGCACTTTTCAGCAGCTCGCCAATGAAATCAACGACGAAACCTGACACCAAAAGACACCTATGCACCCAACTTCCCTGGGTGAGGTAACTCGAGTACTCCGGTGCTCCCATGGCTATTGACTGACTCTAGAACTGCCTAGTTCTAAAGGGGTTTGCTCCAAGTCCTCTTCTAAGTGTCCTTAACCTGTAATTTTCCAACTGCGACTTCCCCCATAAAAGTTAATGGTGATGTGTAGACACTGCACACGTCCCCCGTGGGTCCCCTGTGTCACTACCTTGGGTGGCTCCTGGTGGCCCCAGCGATTCTACAGGCTCTAGGCCTTGTATCTATGTCAGTCATTGTTCTTATACCACTTTCTTAGTATATGGTTTGGTACGCCCCTAGGGCCAAACATATACAGTGCTAATTTACTGTGTGTTAAATAAGTTTACTAAATGTACTTTTGCCTCTAGCCTCATAAAGAGACTAGAGGGATGTGTTTAGAATAAATACATATATTTTATATAAATGCCTGGTGTGGTTCTCCTTTCATTTGGTCATTCATGAGATCATAGATTGGTAAAAGAAGCTGCTTTACATTTCTTCAAGACTTAGCCTGAAGGCTACTCTCCACAGCTACCACTACGATAGCTTTCTATACAGGTTTTCTTTAAACCTACCATCAATAAGGGTCGTTTGGACTGGTGCAAGGTGCCCACTAGAATAGTGGACAGCATATGCCAGGCCAACTTCTCACACAGCGGACATCAACAACCTTGATTGACTTCTTATCAAAAAGTGCTGCAGATTAAAAATGTTATCATTTACTCACCATGCCATCTATAACAAAGGGCCTATCTACCGTAGGAAAAAATCAGATTGCATTATCCAACCTGAACACTGCCGTCTGTCTCTTCCAAACTGTAGCGGTTCTTACCATTAAAAAGACACAGACTGGTGGCCGTGTTTTATCGTATCTTGCTCTAGATTTTGGAACAGACTAACGCTTTCTGATAGCGGACTCCACCTTATTCTGAAACAAATGAAAACTTGGCTGTTCTTTTGACTCCTTAAGCACTTTAGCCCATAAACCTTCTGTTTTTGTTCCCCGCCTCACTCAGAACCAGGACGACATTTGCATTATTTGTTCGTTTTACAAATCCAATAACATAACATAGGCATGACATGACATTTGGCCCAACTTCACACTGGCTAATCCATGTCAATCCTCAGGTGCCCCGCCCCCAAACCAGTGCCAGTAAACTGCATTACCACAGAGTGCTCCATCACTGAAGACAATGTTTCAACATCTTTTGACCATATGATACCTGATGTTCGCAGATAACTGCAACATCTTATCAGTACAATATAACACATCCTAATGTCAGTACATAGGGCCAGATGTAGGTCGCCCAATACCGACCGGTAACGGCCGAAATTACCGAATTTCGGACGTTACCGACCGGTATTGGGCTTTTTAGATGTAGGTGGAATTTTTTTAGGATTCGGTATTTTACAGAATCTGTAATTTAAGGATTCGGTAAAATACCGAATTCTTAACATACTGATTCGGTAAATTACTGAATCCAGGATGTAGGGAGCACTCAAGTTGGGGCATTCCTCAGTTAACGATTCGTTATTTACCACCAACTACAAGTTGGTGGTAAATAATGAAAACTTTTGAAAAAACATTTTTTTTGCTTTTCCAACAGTGGGATGTGGCAGACATACATGCCCTTAGGGCATGTATGTGTGCCACATGTGCACCCATACACAATTGAGGGGTGCAACAGGGTGTCAAAGTGACACCCTGCCATCCTTCAATGTTTTCCCCCTTTTACCGAATCGGTATTTACCAATTCGGTAATTGCCATTCATTCCTATGGGCCTCCAGGCCCATAGGAATGAATGGCAATTACTGAATCGGTAAATACCGATTCAGTAATTACCGAAACTTACCGATTCGGTAATTTTTAACGATAAATTACCTACATCCCATTTACCTATTCTTAAATACTGAATCAGTATGATTCGGTATTTAAGAATAGGTAAATTGAGATTACCTACACCTGGCCCATAGTTTCCTCCGCTTTTGGTACATTTATATAGCCACCTCAGCAAACACATCTTTACACAAAGTAGCCCCATTACTAAGATATCATTTCCCGACACTATGTAAGCTTGTTACTTCTCAAATTGCCTACTGATTAATGTGTTCATATTTGTTCAGTTCCAAAATGATGCACTATTAAACACTTTTGTCGAATTCTGGTTGCAGGTTGTAGAGGGCACTTAAAAATGCTCCTTTCTACATATTGGTTCTACAAATTGTCTGTTTAATAACTTTATTTAAACCTTTCGGTACATGCAGCATCCAAAAAACAGAAACAGCATCACTGTGAATAATGATTATCAATATAGGAAAACATCACAGGCGTTACATGACCTGCTTGTTACAGAAACACCAAAATTGAGAGGGACTGATGGTCGTGGACTTACAATTCGAGAAAATTTTTTTTATCGAACTCAACCCTACTATCATATAAGCAAACGGTTACGATAGTGAAATTGCTTGTATATCAAATGTAGAAGTTAGATTCCCCAATCATTAACCACTAGGCATACCACATATGTCACCTTGAACACTGTAAAGCGCTCTGATACCTGCAAGGGGCATGTTCGCGCTGTATAAAACTTTATAAATAAATACATTAATGAATCTTATTCTCCACTCCATGTATGTCTCTGTACATATTTATTGCGTCTGCTTAGGTAAACAGAAAGGTTTTTATCCCATTGACCAACCAAAGTCTTGCAGGGTATAAAACCGAGGCCTGAAGGCCCAACTGGATAACTTACTTCCTTGAGTTCTTAATTTTCCTCCTGTATACAATTGTGGTAGCCCTTTGGCCTCGCAAGAACAGTTCTTTGTAACATCTTCTTGAGAGAATTATTTGTATGTTATGTACCCGCATAAGTATGGTAAGTTTTACATATTTGAACAAAAATTTCATTTGGGCCAGTCACATACACGAACAGCTGCACTTACAATAAATACAGCTTTCTCTCTCTACCCATCTTCTGGATGTTTTTCATTACAGCCTTCCTAATATTCACCTCTCTCAGTAGAGCATTGAAATGTTGGGAGCTTAATTGGAGAAAATGGAGTGCTCCTGGCTTCTAATATAGTCTTAAAGCCCGCCATAGCTGGCTATACTGGCCATTAAAAGCCCGCTCCAGAGTTAAACGCATGAACCGAAGGCAAGACCTTTAACAAGGTAACGGGCCATTATAGCATTCGCCACTAGAGGTCAGAATGTTCTAACAAATAAAACAGAGCCCTCAGAGAGCTCACTTGCACAGCCCACCAAAGCAAAGTTCGGTCAGCCTGACCCTTGACGTTACAGCAGCAACAGCTCGTGGGGAGCACCATCGCGAAGCTCCAGCCCAACAGTTCGCGATGAAAACAGGATCTTTGCACTACATTGATGCCCCCCGCAATGCAAAGACTACTCTTTCCTCTATATCAACTACTGTCCGCAATGCTTCCATTCAACTTGTGGTTCTTTCAACTGCAAATGGGACTCTTTCCGCTGGATTGAGAAGGTAACTTTTCAGCAGGATTAACCTTGTCCCTGTATCTGAGCTATGCTTCTTCGCGGTACGCCTGAACTTGGGATTTTCTCCCGGTCTCGCATGCCCAAATAGCTGCGAGTGGCACTTTTGGCTTTTTGGAACTATTTTCACTGAAATCTTTAAAATTGCATTACTCCGGTCTACTGCTGGATTTTTTGTTTTTTGGCCTTGTTTCATTTATTAAAATTACATTAAATTTGTTTTTGTAAATTGGTGTGGGATCCGTTTGTTTAGTGTTCTCATTCAGTCTGTTTAAAGTGTTGCACAAACACTTTACAGATTGCCTCTGAGTTAAGCCTGACTGCTCTCTTCCAAGCTACTCAGGGGTTGAACACAGGTTAATTTAGGGTTTGCTTGTGACTTCACCCGGACAGGAATTGTGGTTGCTGCTTGAGAAGAGTTTCACCCCTCTCAACCACTTACCCAATTTCTTATATGAACCATTATAGTCTTCCTCATCAGGAGGGCAGGACAAGAGTATATTCAATAATACACTTCATCCTCAAGGAGGATACAAACCCATCAAAGACCTCAAGCAAACCAACAAATATGTTAAGACTTTGCCATTCAGATTCTACAGTATTCAGGGCACTATCCCTGTGTTATGATATATGATGATTTTTTTGCTTCTGTAGATCTTCAAAATGCTTCCTTTCATCTTCCCATCCCACTAGTAATTCCTAATATTTGTAGTTCCCAGTAGGCAGTTCCAGTTTGGAGTACACTTCTTGGGCTACCTCAGAACCAAGAGTATTCACCAAGTTGCAGTCTTCATTTGTGGGGCTTTTACACAGAGAAGCCATCTGTCTGCATACTTACCTGGATGGCTGGCTACTGGATGGCTGGCTACTGCATGCCACGTCATTCAATGTTATTGTTGTCACTGGAATTCCCAGAAATACAGCTTTGTTTCCACTCAAATTCAAATTTTCATGAGCACAATATTCAGCGCTGATAAGGGTTTCCTCCCTTTTCTTCAGACCTGGACACCCAAGACCCTTCTCTCCACCCTGTTTTTAACAATCTCTGTTCCTACGAGACAGTGACTAATGTGCCAATAGAGATGGCTACCTGACATCGCTTAGGATCATAGGCCAGGCTCTAACTCAGAGTCCTCAGGCCATTGGCGCCTAAACTCGTTGACTTCTGGTTAGCCAGGTCCAATGAAGCCCTTCGCCCAATTTCCTGGCTAGTAGTGATTGCAGTTCCAACAACAACCACCTCTGAATCTTCTCAAGGGGTGGACTGGAGCCACTTTTGGTAATAGCATGAGATTAAACAAGTGATGATGGTGACACATGGCTTAAAAAGAGCTCAGGGGCTTTGAGTATCAATGAAGCAAAAAGAATATCAAATTGGGTAAATTTATTATCAACTTCTTAACTTTCTCAGCCAGTCACACTCTCCAAGTTTGTGTGAACCGTGCCAAAACCACCAAGGGGGCGGAAGGTATTCGAAGCTGGTGGATTCCCATCTACGTTTGTGGACATTGCACATATTCTTATCAATATTTGCATCCCAAGGGGAGAACACTAGGCCAAACTTCCTGTGCATGGTGTTTCCCTCTTCTCTTGATCTTTCCCTGTCCAGAAACTCATTCAGAAGGACAGGACAGTGATAATTTTTTATAATGCTGTCTGTTCAATTAAGCGCTAGTTCTCAAACCAACAGTTTTGTAGTGCATGAAAGGGCTCTGCTTTTGATTCCCTCCCTCATCTTTTCTAGACTTTCCTTGGCCCAGGTCTCTACTGTCAAACATTTAAAGGTCTCTGCAGTGCTTAGTTTGTAAAATAATAGGTGCCAGGGCCCTGACCAGGAGGCCATTGCTGCCTGCACTACCCATCGCCCCTATCATTGCTCCCAAAACAACTACTAACCATCTCTCTCTCGCCTGCAAGTGCAACAGTTCAGATTATTCCAGGTCCTCAAAGCTAAAGTAATGGCTGAGGAGGCAGGTATTAGTAATTTTTTTTTTAAAACAAGCTTTATTTGTCACTGTTCACAAATACAGCATAGCTCCGCAACCCCTGAGACTGCTGCACACATCCAGTATACAATAGCAAATTACATTTACTTTTTATACTAAAGAAACTAACAAGAACACCCACCTCCCTCCTTCCCCCGATTGTGGTATTAGTCATTTTTAATGGATATTTTATTCATAAACAACCGTTGTTCTGCTCATCTCTAAATTAGATGAGCAGTGCCAGCACGTGGCAGAGTGTCCTAAGTGTGGTGATTTTAATTAAGTGCTGGTGCTGAGCACCAGAAACCACCGGCTCAAATTAAGCAATGGGTCTCCGGTGGCTGGGATTATCGGCACGATGATTCCAGACTGTTCAGTAGTCAAGGCATCCTTGAATTTAAAAAATATGTCCCCGTCACTGACCTTCCTTCTGTTACTGGCAAACAGAGGAAATCGTTGCTTCTTTCCGAGTGATCTCATGAGAGTCTTGGGTTCTTTTTCAGGGAAGGATGTCTTCTAGGGCTTGTGGTATCCGCCCTCTTTGTCCATATGGTGGTGTATAGGTTGTCTAAGGAGCCCTATGAAAGCATGGGATCTGTCCATGCTCATTCTTCATATCCTTTGGTTTTCTGCCTTGATCCTGGTTCCAATCACCTGTTCCCAACTTTGGGATTTCCCATGGGCCTCGAGGTTTTTAACTCCCTGTTGAAAGTAGCTTTACATTTCTGATCCGCTAAAGTGCTGTTACTTATGGCAATCACATTTGCTAGGTGGTTGTGGGAAAAACATGCCATGCTTTGAGATACACCCTCCCTTAGATTTCCTCCTGAATAGCAAATACTCTTGACTTCTTCATCTTTTCTGTCTATTATTTATATAGATTCTGATTTTCATGATGAAATCTCTTTCCACAGGTTTGGTCTTCCTTGGGGATAGGATGAGTGTAGTCCCTAGGCATGAGTATGGTTGTCAGAAGTTTTTTTTATCCGACTTGCTTGTGCTTTATACCTATTGTAATTGTAAGCCTATGTAAATATGACTCTACCTCTCTCACATCCATCTGCTCCCTCCATTCCAGATTTTTAAACACGTTTATTTAACATTTTACAAGTGAAGAACATGACACACTTCTGAAATTCTATGACAGCAAGGTAATGTGGTGGGGCAAAATAAATATCTGAGTCACTCTATGTTAGCATTGGTAAACAGTTGATCTTCTAATATGAAATAGTGTGGTTTAATTTAGGGGGGAGGCTCATCCTTCGCAGTGCTAAACCCTAGGCTATGTATGACTAGTCTAACAGCTCTCCGTCGGGTGGGGTGGGGGAGGGGGGAGTCATTCATAGATTCGGGAGAAGACATTGCCCATATTTCTGATGCTTTTAATGTCTTTGAGATTGCAAGGTGAAGAACGCTGTTCTGTGCTGTTGCTTTATGTAAGTGATGTATGGACGCCATGTTGTGTCGTGGCAAATTTAGCAACTCTGTCTCGTAGTGTGGTGGTGAGTTGTTCCATGATGTAGATAGTCCATACCTTCCCCCACCACATGCTCATAGAGGGTGCCTGTGATTGCTTCCACATCTGGGCAATACTCAACCTTGCAACACACAAAACCATTGGGTTTTGGGCCAAGCACAATCGCACCTATCCTTAGTGATTCCTATATCTCAAAATGTGGTGCAGAGGACCAGAGATTCAAAACCCCTAAATCTCCTAAGACAACCGTGTCTTATTTTAGAACAATAAACATTGGTCCAGCACTCTAAAAATATAATTGAAACTCATATAACAAAAGTCTTTTCATATATTGACACAACTTGTTCCATACAGATGATGAGTATTCAGTGGAGTTACGGCTACGGTCTGTTTTTTTAATGGAAAGAAAAAATTCATGGAATAAATAAAGAATATACTACAAACAACTCCACTGAATACTCATCATCTGTATGGAACAAGTTGTGTCAATATATGAAAAGACTTTTGTTATATGAGTTTCAATTATATTTTTAGAGTGCTGGACCAATGTTTATTGTTACAATACTCAATCTTGCTGCTAGGAGGAAATGAGAGAAGTTTTCCTTGTGGAGTTGTAGTGGGAAAAAGTCTGTCTGCCACCGGGTCGCCCAGAAGAACTAGGAGCGGCTCTTGTGGCAATGTGACGTTGGTGATGGAGTGTATCATGGTTAAAACTGCTTCCCAGAATAACAGTATTGCCCAACAAGCCCACCAAGTGAGTAAAAGTGTACCACTAAACCCGCAGTCCTTCCAACACTGCTCCGATCCCCAACATATCTTGTGAAGCCATGATATGCCCCAGCGGCGTGTTATTAAGATATGGAGTTTCAATGGGTGTTTCCTACCTTTTGCATGGCCTTGCGTGCAAGGGGTCATCCAGCCCAATGTAGTGCCTGGCCTATCCTGTATGCTTGTTGCCGTGGTAATGCATTTTTCTCTGCGCTGTCTCCATTTGACCTCAAGTCCCTCCCCATCAGCATAGAAATCTCGCTGGGGACTTGACCTTGGTCCCACCCGAAAGAACTAGGGTGATCCGTGCCCTGAAGGAAATCAGGGCGTTTACAAGCAGCGTTAGAGGGAATGGTTAGATGGGGAACTTGCACCAACTGCGCACTTCCCCCCAGTAAGCTAAAAGCGTAGATGTCAATGGTAGCAGATGAGGAGCGCTCGCGCAGGCTGACTTGGGCAGCCACAAGAAGCCATGTAGAGTTGCTGTGGGGAAAGCCTGTTCGACTTGGACCCAGGGTTTGTGAACAGGGACGTAATTCTAGTCTAATGAGGGTCCTATCTGTGCTGCTAGAATATATGTGGAGATATCTAGGAAACATAGGCCTCCTTCGGCTGTTGGACCTAACAGTGATGCCCATGCCACCCTCGGTGATTTGCCTCCCCAGACGAAGCCTAATATTTTGTCTCTTATAATAACCAGGGCCTGCCTAACCAGGAGATCTCTAATCTGCCCAATCTATTCCACTCCAGATTTAAGCACAACCACAAGTTAGCCCCAATACCATTGCAGCACCCACCGAACCTCAAGCATTGCATCAACATACTTCCCACAAAGTCGACTGTATAAGCCCACACTGGCTACAATACACAACAGAATGACCTCTTACACGACCACCCAGAAGCACTTTGGGGCTTTGTTCTTGGGGAGTTTTACAAGCTATTCAAGTGGTACAATACAATGCAATAATTCAAATTCTAAAAAATAGCATTTCAAAGGGGAAGCAAACCACCTTCTGCCACCCTGGGCAGACGGCCTGAAAGGGCTTCTTTGGTGGATTGGGAGTGGACTGGAAGAGCTCTTGCTGCTTTGGTTTAAGGGCGATAGACTAGAGGAGCTGTTGTCTCTTTTGTAGCTGAATGTATAGCAGATTCCATAAATTACATTGGTCGAGTAACCACCTGGGCTTCCCACAATACCTTCATAAGGAATTATGGGCCAGATGTAGGTCGCCATTTACCGGTCGGTAACGGCCGATTTCGGCCGTTACCGACCGGTATTTGGGATTTGGCATGTAGGGGGCATCTCATTTACAGAACCGGTATATTTACCGATTCGGTAAATATACAGAATCGGTAAAATACAGAATCGGTAAATTTACCGATTCTGTAAATCAAGATGTAGCTGGCACTTCAAAGAGTGCCACAGGCCCTTTAGGAGTCGGTATTTACCACCCAATTCTATTGGGTGGTAAAATACCGAATTCCAGTGTACATGCACATCTGTGCATGTACACCTATGCCATGTGACACACAGACATGCCCTTAGGGCATGTCTGTGTGCCACATGGCACACAAGCCTGCATTTTGGGTGCTACAGGGTGTCAAAGGGACACCCAGCTCCCCCTGCCAGGATTCGGTATAGTATTTTCCATTGATTCCTATGGGCTTAAAAGCCCATAGGAATCAATGGGAATACCGATTCGGTATTTACCGAATCAGTAAATACCGAATCTTACAGATTCGGTAATTGTTAATTAAAAATTACCTACATCTGCCACCTTCCAATTTACCGATTCATAAATACCGAATCGGTAAAATTCGGTATTTATGAGTCGGTAAATTAGATTTACCTACATCGGGGCCTATAAGCTTGACTTGGACGTCTTTTCTGTTGTTGCAATAGCTGTCCTTATATTTGCTAAGAGATGACTGGTTTGCAGGTGTTACCATTTCATTTTAGTCAGCTTTTGCATCTTTAAGGCAATAGCCTCATTTAAGATGGAGCTCCATTGAAAACAATGGAGTGCTCCGGGCTTATAATGGCTGGTAGAAGCCCAGAGCTCCAACCTTCCAATGTTTGTTCAATGCTTTGTGTCGTTTGAGCAGTGCATTTTGTCGGTGGAGTGGCAGGGGTTGATTTTGAGCAGATGTTGTTTGAAGGACTTATGTGTCAATGTTGAGGGATCCATCTGCCATCGTAAACCCCTTTCACCTCTGATATCTTACGTTATGAGGGTCCCTCTGCCCCTTTCTGACAGCAGATACCTCTCTATGTAGCAGACAGATGTCCGACATATCGATACTGATGGAGTTTCAGCTGTCGACTGTGGATGAGGAAACTGATGTCAGAGGACTGAGGTTCAGCCTGCGGACTATCCTCTGTCATGACAGATGGTGATCTGTCAGGCCAAGTCTTAAATATGCTCAGATGGAAATCTGTCAGCCTGGCAAACGCTAAACCAGGCCCTTAGTTCAGATGCAGTGTAAGGATTTGTTGACCAAGGAGAAAGCCGGTAAGCTTTATGGCTTCTCTGTCCAGATGACAAACAGAATCTATTATTATCTAATGCAGACTTTCATGCCCCGAAATTGCAGCTGGAAAGTGATGAATTCCCCACCTCTGCAAACAAGGACATTTGGCTTTGAAGATTATTGCCCACTGGGCTAGAGAGAAATTAAAATCAGCTTCCTTTTGAAGTTTGTCTGTTCAGACTGACAGTATGCCATAGTGGTGGCTGGTGGAATTTGAAAGTGGCGAGTGTAAGAGTAGTCACTTAACTTTTACATGCTAGCAAGCGAGTGTAGCGAGTGAGCTCGTTATTTCATAAGGGTCTTCTGGGGGACACCCCCAATAATATTTTTTAAATTGGTGTAAAATAGTGCATCTTCCAACACAATTTCTTTGTAAATGGACTATTAACCCAGTTCTTATAGACCTCTTTAAAAGAAAGCTCAAAAAATATGCCAAAGAATTTCTGGTTTGCCAGGTGAGCATGACCCCCGCAGGGGTGTGGTTACCAAGTACGACAACTTGGGGGTGTGTCTTTTTGCAGTATAAAACATATAACACAGGCTCATGAACACCCACAAGAAGACATATCCACAAAGCTGCACATTTGTAATTTTGTTCTCATTTGTAATGCATGTGGAAGTGGCGGATAATAAAACTGTCATCAAATTCAGGATAATTTCATATCAGATGCCAACAGTTTATAAGATATACAGGCCAAAGCAAGAATGAGCACACCGTGTTTTTCAAAAATAGGCATGTGTGGAATGTTTCTGGGTGATTCATCAAGTAGGGGGCGAGAAAAAGGAGGGGGTTCCAAAATGCATTTTCCAATGTAATTTCCCATAGGGATTTTAGAGATGGCTACAGCCTGATCCGCTCCACAGAATTAGACCAAAGTTGGCATAAAGCTAGAACTAGGTCCGGAAAGAGTGATGTTAGAAATGGGGATCTCTAGTTGGCAGCGGCTGGTGCCGAAGTCCAAATAGGGATCCTTCTTCCTAAGTCAGAGTAAGGGGGCTACACCCTTTTGATAACCCCTGCTCAACCCCGTAGCACAAGCAGACAGGCCTATCTCAGAGACAGTGTGTAAAGCATTTATGATCATACACAATAACGCAGGAGAGACGCTACAAAAGGACACCACAAGTAGTTATAGAAAAATAGTTATCTTTATATAGACTGAGCACGAGGCTAAAAGCACTCAAGGAGCCATAATGCACATAATTACTGATTCACTTCAAAAGCAATAAAGACACTCGAAAAGGGTGTGGAACGGGCTTAGGTCGGGGTCCACGCGACCCGGTGATGCACACTGTACCTGAGATTTAAAGGGCCACGGCACGCAGCCTCACAAGGAAGCTGCGGTGATAACAGGCAGACTCGCAGCGGCCACAGCTCCCGGCTGTAGCGGTGCGCAGCGTGCACTCACAATAATCCTGGGACGGGTTTTAAAGGCGGGCACCCAGCGGCACATGCAGGTGGTAACAAGATCCTTGAAGTGGTGACTAGTGCGGGCACTCAGCGGCACAGCTCCTCGGCTGCTGCGGCCCTCAATAGCGATAGCGATAATTCTAGTAGGGCGGCAAATGCAGGCACTCAGCGGCACAGCTCCTCCACTGCAGCAGCCCACAATAGCGATAGCGATGATTCTCGTAGGACGGCAAATGTGGGCACTCCGCGGCACAGCTCCTCAGCTGCAGCGGCCCACAATAGCGATAGCGATGATTCTCATAGGATGGCAAATGTGGGCACGCAGTGGCACAGCTGCTGCTGCCCACAATCGCGCTAGCGATGATTTTCATAGTATGGCAAATGGGGGCACTCAGTGGCACAGCTCCTCAGCTGCGGCGGCCCACAATAGCGATAACGATGACTTTGGTAACACAGGCAAATGCGGGCTGTCAGCGGGAGCAGCTCCTCAGGCGCGACGGCCCACGCTAGTGATATGATGACTTTCAGCCCGCGTTCTCTGCAGTAGAACCAGAGACTCTGGAATTCTCAACAGAGGCCTCACCTGTGAGTAGAATGCCCCTCAAATAGGAATCCAGACAGGAGGCAAGCTCAAATCAGGCCCTTGGGTAGTTGCTTCGGCAAGATGCATGAAAGTTTCAAAGTCCTTTCCCTCTAGTTACACGGACAGAGGTTCATCTTGACATCCAGAAGTAACACACTCTGTAGGGATTTTTGCACAGATACTTTTACCCAAAAAAGTCTTTGTTGTCAAAAGTCACAAAACCCCTGAACCCAGCCAGAACCAGTTTGGTGACATCCTGGAGCACTTTGTTTACAAGGCTGCATCCTGCCTTTAAGGAAGAGGGGGTCTGCCATCAGACACACAGTGGGAGGTGGAGCCATCATTCACTTGCCAGGCATAGCCCTGCTCAGATCAAAGGGTCACCCCTCCCCATGCAGATCTCCCTATTCAATCCAGGTCGGGCTCAGCCTGCCCTGTCCCTCCAAAACCAGACAGCCAATACACATAAGAGCAAAGCATACTGGAAGGCTTAGGCGAGAAAATACCTACTTTCTAAAAGTGGTTTTTCATACACAGAATATAAAAATAATCTTCACTAAAAGATGCACTTTAATATTCTGAGCTCAGGCATACTAAGTTCGACGTTCCTATCATGTTCCTTGGGTCAATTAGGATTATAGAATGTAATAATCAAACTGCCCATCCTGGCCTAAGGGAACAGATAGCCTTGCAATAGATAAAAACGAAATGGAGTGTAATTCACTATCAGGACATGCTACACAGACCAAGGCATGTCCTACCTTTCACATACAATGCAATCTTTCATAGGGGTGACTTACATGATGCCAAGGGAAGGTTTAGGGACTGGGAAGTGGGTTTACTTCACGGTCAGTACGGCAGTTCTGGACTGCACACAGACTCTGCAATGGCAGGTCTGGGATACATTTTACAAGCTGCTTCTGTGGGTGGCGCAATCAGCGCGGCAGGCCCAACAGCAGTATTCGGTCTACCAGCCCTGGGCACACACGGTGCACTATACTAGGAACTAACAGGCAAACCAAATGAGCCAATTATGGGAATAACAATTCATACAGTCAATTTACAACAGGGAGCATTCGCGCTGTGGCACTGAATGGCAGTGGCACAGCGCCCACAGCATCTAACACCAGCAAACACAGAGGAGACAAACGCGAAAAATGGAAGGGAGACCCATGCCAATGGTGCCAGGTGTAACAAGTGCTTTATGTGATTTGGTGTACATCTGTTCAGTAGTTTTTCAGATATTAAAGGAAAAACAAATGTATATATCTAGAGGTGTGAATCCATAGCAGTACTTCTCAAATCCACACACCAACAGCAATGCAGTGATTTGGTGGCCGCAATCTGAGTAGAAAGTTGAGACTAGCATTTTATAACTCAGGGAATGGTCAATATCTCTTTACCTTTGAGCTAGTAAAAGCTAGTGAAACAATTAGTTTATCAAATGTAACAAGAGCAGTAGAGCTGGATAACTTACCAGCAGTCGTAATAAAATCAAACATTGGGTGGTGGTCTATAATGTTTACACCATGTTATAAATGGTGTACAACAGCTGGACAATTTTTATCTTCATGGATGAGTGCAGTAATTAAGCCTGCATTTGCAAATTATGACCATGCATTATCAAACAATAGTGTTTAATCAGTCTAATCATCATCATCATATACTTTATTCGGCAAATGCTGCCTTTAAAGTACACATAGATACACTTCACATAAGAACTTTAAAAGAATAAAATTGAAAAAAATACTTAAACCCATAATAAAAATCATTAATAAACAATTCTTATATAATAACATGATCAAAAAACACAGTATTAGTCACGGAATTTCACAGTGTGGCTGGAGCCATTGGCTTGTACTTCTGTGTTCTAGTAACACCTCATTAGGGAAGATTAATAAATTAGGGTAGAGCTAAAACGTTATATGGATCACGTTACCAACAACAATAGACTATGGAGTGCAGTTCTCAGAGCCCAACGCTATTTCTCCATTCTCCCATTAAATAGTAGGACGGAGCAAACACAATCAAGTGTGTTATGGTGAATCTAAAAATTCTGGAGACTAGCCTAATCCTCTACTCTGACAGAGTGGGAGCATCCACTTATTTCTGTTGTTTGAGTTACGCTGGTAATCATATATAAAAGTAATATATGATTAAATTATTTTATTGCCGGGAGCAAATCTGACAGGTCATTAGTTTGCTGCCATGAAGCCTCCAGTTAGCAGTGAAAATTTGCAGTGGTAAAGTCCTGAAGCAAAATTTGATGTAAGGGTTTTTGCCAATGGGGGTTCAATGGAGTCCATGTAGTCTTCCATGTGGAAGTTATCTTTGAATTCCAAGAAAGCAGTGTCAAAGTGTCCAAACTCCTGATCCTACTCAAATATCCAGCTTTATTCCTCTAGTACATCTCCTTGAGTGCAGTCTTTGACATACATATATACATACATACCTCCCCGGTTAGACCACAGGCTGCTGAAGAAGCTCCTCCAATCCTACCCGATACATAACCAGGTCCAGTGAGGCTCATAGCCATCTCCAGTACAACAAAGGTCTAAGGGCTGCTTTATGGGTGATGGACGTTTGGCCTAGATCCAGCCGCAATGGCAGGAGTAGGGTACTGGTAGGGAGGTTCGTCGAGGATCGTATAAATTGGTTCTCGTCCACCTCTAGTACAGTGATCTTCTCATGTCCTCACAGTTTTCCCCCATACAGAGACCCACCCAATGCTTGCAAGTTAAGAATTTGGATGGCAGGGGATACAGGTCGAAAGCTGGAGCCCTTAAGACCTCTCAAAATGCCCCCTGCAAAATATTCCAACTTCAACTAGCTCTTGAGGATCTGAGCAGATCAGCCACAATTTTCCATCAGAGTGAAACCCAAATACTCAAAGCTGCGGAGACTCTCAATGAGAGCACCGTGCAAAGACGGATTTGGGCGGGTCGTATGGCTGGAGTGAAAGACCGTGTACTTGTTTTTTTGTAGATTGATTTCAAGCTCTCTCTGCTTGCAGAAGACACCAAACTGGTCCAAAGGATTTTGAATACCAATAAGGGATTTGGATACTAGTATTGTGCCGTCTGCAAACAGGAGAACTGAGATCTTCATATCTGCCAGGCTCGGGGTGTCATGATGTAATTTCTCTAACTGGGCTACCAAATCTTACTAACTGGGCTACCCAATCGTTAATATATAATAGGAACAGGGTTGGGTTAAGGACACAGCCCTGTCTTACCCCACTCGTGACTGGTATTGATGTTGTCAACTCCGCATCTTTACTGTATCTCATCTGCGCACAATTCTTTTAGTGTATTCTCCTGATGACATCCACTAGATAACTTGGGGTGCCCTGTTCGATTAAGATCTTCCACAGAGCCTCCCTTGGGACAAGGTCAAAGGCAGTTTAGCGGTCAATAAAGACTACATAGGGCCAACCACCTCCCAAAATGACACACTTCCAGTATATAAGCTGTAGTCAAAATACTTGGTCGATGGTACTGGTCCCTGGTCTTTACCCTGCTTGTAGGGGGCTTATGAGGTCTAATCCCCCAACCCACTCACACAGCCTGTCCAACAGAATACAATAGAAAAACATTTGATTTTTTTCAACAAGGCTGATTGGCCGATAATTAGATGACAGAGACTGTGAGCCTTTCTTGTAAATTGGTACAATCTCTGCCCCTGCCCAGGTAGTGGGGGGGGGGGACTTCCAGAAGACAATTAAAATACTTGGCAAAGTATGGGCCCTAAATTGCCAGTCTGCCTTGAAGAGGTACCCAGGCACCTTGTCTAACCCTAGCGCTTTTCCTGAAGTGAGACAGTCTATGGCTTTAGTAACCTTCCTTACAGCAATTGGTGAAATTTGCACACAATTGGTTCAGACTTGTTCTCCACGTTGTGGGACTCCACTATCATAGCAGGGGGGCCTTCAGTACTACCAGAACGGGTCCTTGCCCTTTCGATGACGTCCCCCCATCATACAGCCCCAGCTGCTACTGAGATGTTAGAGTTCAGAGGAGCAGGTAAGTCTGGAGTCCTGTCGGCTACAGTATGCCAGAACAGCCGATGATATTTCAGTTTCACTGCATTCAGCAGGACTTCCCTTTTCTCTACCTCATAATCGCATTTAGCCCTGCTTAGCGAGGCTTTATAAGTGGCCCATGCTTCTTTAACTGAATCCCTCCTGCCGCTCCTAATAGCATCTGAAAGTGTTTTGCGGGCAGTCATACAAGTTTTGGTGTAGCATAGAGCCACTTTAGCCTTTCTAGAGAGGGACCTAGATTCCACCATAAAAAGGTTTTTAAATGTGCGAAACATAGAAGTGTGGATTATATCAAGTTCACCCCATGTAGCAGCTGTCAAGACATCACCCCCAACAATAGGACTGCTTCCAGGGCTATAAAGCAAAAGACACCCAATTGATGGATGGAATGCAAAACAAATCAAAACATTCACCCCCAGTCAAGAAATCTGGGTTAAATCCATAATTATTTTGCTCACCATGCCTCCCCAGTTTAGAGCTGGCCATATGCAAATCAGTCTTGACCCTGTGCCTCATGGGAACAGTCCAGCCCAAACTGCCAAGCAAGGTCCTCCCTGGACCGGAAACAAGCATCCTAGGACCAGTTTCGAGGTTCACCCCTCTTCAGCCAGGATAGCTTGATTCCAGTGGCACAGTGAGCCCAGGACCCACGTCTGGGCATACCTGGCATACTTAGGATTAGAAAGCGAAAGACCCACAATTGATGGACGGAATTCAGAACAAATCAAAACAGGGCTATGGCAAGAGCCTCATAAATCTGCTTTTGGATGGACCTGGTTGAGACAATAATACTCTACCTCAGACTTCGATTACTTGAGAGGACTTGCCTCCTATCAAATGGTTTGTTGGCACTAGAGGAGGCATTAAGCTCCAATAGACGAAGAGCCCGGTCAAGGGTGTTATGGTCGCTGTCTTGCCGCTGTACCACTTCCATGTCAAAAGCTATGAGCCATAGTCAAATATCCAACAGAATATAATCTATGATCAACTTTTAGGCTGCCTTCTCCAGAGGAGCGACTCTAGGGGGACTGATCTCTTCAGGCTCAGGCCAATATCAATCAGCACTGGATGTCCTCAATCTGCAACAGAAAGTTGGCCTCACTTAAGTGTTCTTGGGTCTGGATCGATGTATGTGTGCAGTATGTGCCTTATTTGACTCAAGAGAAGGTGCATGGTCCACTGTCATAATAAATTATGGCTCTCCAGCAAACCCTGTGTGCACACATCACTTTCAATAATATTTGGTATATCTTAATTATATCTACAGTCTATAAATAAACACAAGACACCCAGGTAACACAGAAATGACGCAATGCAGCAGTTACTGCAGATGCTACACACTATACATTTCTGACACCATGGCCCTTTGCCAAGCAGGCTATATAATCTATGTGATGTACAGAATTCTATTTACAATGCAAGACCATATACAAAAGGTTTGATCAGCACCAACTAACTTATACAGTCAAAAGCATGTGACAAGTATATTAATAAACAGCTTGAAAGAAAGATTTTTTCATAAATATTCCTTTATTCTTATTTATTCCACAGGGTAGCCAACACGTTTTGTCCTTATATAGGACTTCTTCAGGGCACATGCAAACTTCTTTCAAGTGCACAGATGCGTATGCTCCACTGGTTAAATTAGAAACAAGAGTCTTCTTCTGAGCACATATGAGGCTTCACAGGTCCAGTTTTTGAGTATAAAGTTTGATGGGGTTGCACTTGGGACAAAAATCTTATTCTGAGCACATGTTAGGCTGCAAAGTTCTGCTATTAGAATATACGGTGTACTATCATCACATTCAGGTTATGTTGGTCAAAGTCGACCTCCGCATCTATTCGATGGGGTTCAAGGCATGTGTCCGCCCTCCTCCAGCTTTTTTCGTCCAAACAGACATTCGTCCATTGCACGGCTTTTAAATTTTCCCACCCTTTTTGCAAGACCATGTAGCCAGCGCCATACAGAATGGTACTTGTGTCCCAATGATGTAATATTCTCAAAAGTCTACTGTTTATGAATACTAAATAGACACTTCCATAAGGAAGGATCACATTTGTCATGTCTACATACTTACTTTGTTTCAATGGCATATTTTAAGATTTGCGACCCAATACGATTGCGAGCATCTAAAACAACACACCACAAAGAAGCCACAAAGTCAATTTGTAGTGCCATATATTTATCACTGGTTTAGGAAGGGGAATGTTTTTTGGAGTTTTTTCAAGCTTGGAAGAGAAGACGCCAAGGAAGCGCTGTTACATCATGGTGGCAAAAGACAAATCAGCTCACAAGGCTCGCCGCAGTTGGTGCTCACAAGTGACCACAAAGCTGACTGGATGTGGCAGGCCACACTGTCTGCTGGACCACAGTGCTCAGCTTAGAGGCACAAATAAGAACCATTGGTGTACAGAATTGTGTATTTGCCAGTCACACCCTCCCACCTGTACATACAGAACTCCGTATTTCTGGTCGTCCATCACTGGTTCAACTATGACGGTTGACAGTTGATTTTATTTCCACACCATTCACCAATCTTTTCATATTGTAGGACACACCATTGTTTGTGCTGCAGTGCTTGATTGGCGTATCTATTACAAGATCTCCGTTAAAGAGCCAATGGTGGCCTGCATGGTGCGCAGGTGGTGGGCAGGTGCCCACGCGCACGGGGGTTGGGGGTTTTGAGGGGGGTTGGGGGGAAAGAGTACATTTTAAAAAAAAGAAACACTTACCTTGATGCGCCGGTCCTGCGTTTCTGCTTCTGCTCTCTGAGGCACAGGAAGCACAGAAAAGGCTCACCTGACCAATCACAACACTGAAATGCAGCGTTGTGACTGGTTAGCACCCAGGCTCCCCTGACCAGTGACAATGCTGCAATACAGCGTTGTTATTGGTTTTGAGCATCCTGGTTCGACCCTCAACCAGGGAATGTGGGACTGGGCTTATTCTCCACGCAGGCTGTAATGCTGCCTGCATGAAAAACGGGGAAAGTGCGCATGACTGGTTTGGGTGGCCTGAGAGGACCAAACAGTCATTACGCAATTGTGAGTGGGCAAACCACTCCAACCCTGCCCTGCTCTGAGGACAAAGCAGCTACCCACCCACCCACCTGCAAAACAACAGGAAACATAAAATGATAATAACTCATAGTTATTTTCATTTTATGTTTCCTTTGCAGTGCACTGCTTAAAAGCAGTGGAGTGATGCTCCTCTGCCATTGCAGAGGAGCCGATCCTGCAGAGAGTCCTCTCGCGGAGCCTTCCAGCCATTGCAGCACCGGCATGACAAGGAACTGCACCACCCATTGCCCCGGCAGGCACTGCAAATGACGATACCAACACAGCTACTAGTCAGGCCATCCTAAGTTTTAAGACTCGTGTGGGCGGCAGGTATTATTCATCTTAAATCTGTATTGAGTTATATAACACTTTGTTGTGTTTCAAATTTCAAAATTAGACAGACAGCACAACCAGATGGTGGACTGTAATTAGTGCCTGTGTTGACAACTATGCTGGTGCCTAGCACCAGAAACCACCGGCTCAACTTAAGCACTGGCCGTCTTGACCGGCTTCCACTGCTCCCGTCATAGTTGAAGTTAAATATCAGTATACTGTTCCGAGGTGTTCAAAGGTGACATGCTACATCATTGGGTGGTGTTTTCCGTAGCCCTCTAAGAAGGGGCCAGGCACTTTATTTTTACGAACAAAGCACTGACTGGTGGACTGCTGAAGATTCTGATGCTGAATCTTGTGCAGCCCACCTCCATCTCATGGTGCAGGGTAGAGCGGGTTCATGATCTTCTCCCTGATGCAGGACGCAGGGCAGAGATTCAGCAGTAGGGCCACAGAGAAAGTGGGCAGCATTGGGGCTTCACTCTCTGGAATGCAACTTCAGTGCAGTGAGCATCATGGCAGCTCCAGCTTATACCAATGGTACCCGGCATGGCTAGTGGGTGGAGGGACAGGTCAAGGCATCGCGCAGGGGGGGGGCATTGCTCGGGGGCTGCACATAATAAAAATAAACAATTAACTTACCTCGTCGCTGGGCCCCGCGTCCCCTATCCACTCTCCTCGAGGAACAGGAAGCACAGCCACTGATCAATCACAACACTGCAATGCAGTGTTGTGATTGGTAGGCACCCAGGCTCCCCTAACCAATCACAACGCTGCAATGCAGCATTCTAGTCCGATGTTCAACCAGGTAACGGGGCCCTGGGCATATTCTCCATGCAGGCTGTAATGCATCCTGCATGGTAAGTACGCGTGACTGGCTTGGTTGGCCCGAGAGGGCTGACCAAACAGTCCCTGTGCACTTAATAGTGGGCAAACCACTCCTACACTGCCCTGCTCCAAGAGCAGTGAAGCCTGCCTGCCTGCAAAGCAACACAAACATAAAATGATAATTCAAAGTTATTATTTTCTGTTTCTATTTCTCGCACTGCATGAATGCAGTGGAGCGACGCTCCCCCGCCATAGCAGAGGAGCCGCCACTGGCTAATTCCCCCAATGCTGGGCAAATGGATAGATCGACTAGTGCGTCTTTATCATTTCCCAAGCCCAGCCAGTCAGACTTGGGAAGATTATCTCTCCTCAGAGAGAAGAATGTTATATAACAGAATGTAGATTAGACCCCTAGGGGCTCCTCTAGTCAGAAACAATGGCTATTGTCAGCAGCCCCACTGTTTGTTGAGCAGTACAAAAAGCAAAACTTAAACGATAATAACACAATGTTTAAAAAAAAATACATTTTTATTTGCTTTTTGTATATAACTGAACAATACAGTCATGTATTCAACTGCACCTTCTCCCTCTAATTCCAGTCCCACCCCCCCCAGAAAAAAACATCTTGTGGATATACAGTACATCGTATAATTGTAAAAAAGGACTATGCATCAAGGTTCTAACCCCTCATTCTCCCCTCCATCCCCACCCGCCCTCCCTTATTTGAACTAGGAATGCTACGGTACGCTCAGTCATTCCCCAATCCTCCATCTAGTCCATGATAATGTCTCCACTTAGCCCAAATTTTTCGGAACTTCCTAGGGCACCCCCTTGACTTATAGGTCACCCTCTCAGCCGCCATGTAGAGGTCTAGTCCATGCCTCCATTCCTCCAGGTCGGGAGGAGTCGGAGACCCCTATTGTTTCGCAATGTCTCTTTTGGCTACCACCAGGGCTAGGACCAGGAAAATTATAAGGGGGCGTGGCAAATCTACATCATTGGACATTCCCAGTAAAGCCAGCTTCGGCTCTTGTGTCAATGGAGCTCCCAGGACCTCCTGTAATTTCGAGAAGACTCGAGACCAGTATATTTGGATCACTGTGCAGGTCCATAATGTATGATGAAAGCCTCCACCTTCTCCGTGGCATCTGAGACATCTATCATTCTCGGTTTTCCCTATTTTATATAGTAGTACCCTGTCGTAGTATGTCCTATGCAGTATGTTATATTGAATGAGGCACAGCCTTGATTTTATCGCTACCTCTCGAGGATGCATCAGCACTAACTCCCAATCTAGGTCTTCCAGTGGCCCTACTTCACTCTCCCATGTACCTCTGAGCTTCGCAAGGTCTCCCAGCATGTTGTTGGTTAGTGTTTTGTATGTAAGTGAGACTGCTTTCCCCGGAATCCGTTCCTGCAGAAGCCGCCCCTCCAGCGGAGCGTACTCCGATATCTCTAACAATTGTATCTGTTGCGCTTGCCATGCATGTCTAAACTGAGTGTATTTAAAAAACTGCGAGTTTGCAGCCCATAATCAGCTCTCATTGTCTGGAAGGACTTCAATTCTCCCCTCGCTATAACGTCCCCGATGGTGGGGATACCAATATCATCCTAGCGTTTGAAACCTTTCAGTTTGTGTAGCTCCCGTAGCCACGTACAATGCCAAAGTGGTGTCTGGCGAGTGGGGGTCTTGCCCCAACCCGTGCGTTTCATGGCTTTATTCCAGGCTCGTAATGTCGTACAGGTAGCCGGAAGTAGTTGGTGCTGTGCTGACCCTCCATACATGTAGTGCAACAGGTTGTGTGTGGATAGTGTATGTCGTTCTAGGGCATAGGTGGGATGATCTGCCGTCAGATGTAGCCACTCATTGATCGGGGTCATGTGTTCCGCCCAATAATAGGCTTCCAGGTTCGGGAGTGAGATTCCGCCACTATACTGGTGCCTCTGAAGTGTGGTCAGCGCTATCCTAGGTTTCTTTCCTAGCCAGAGAAATGCCCGGAGATCCGAATGAAGCCTGTGTAACAATGTGTCTGGGAGGGAATAATACTCATTTTGTAGGGCGTACAAGTGTTTGGGAAGGATAATCATTTTATATAAGGCTGCTCGCCCTAAGAGTGTGAGTGGCAGGCGTCGCCATCTCTCCATGTCCGCGATCGAGTTTTGTGTGACCCTATCTATATTTCTTTGAAGTGAGAGTGTCTTATCCAGGGTAACGTAAATCCCTAGGTATTGAAAGCCCTCTGTGGTAGTTATCAATTGTTGGGGCAGCGTCGTCCAGCGACCACCTCCCCCTGGGTCATAGAGGATCGATTTGTGCCAGTTAATTTTATAGCCGGACTGGGCTCCATAATTTTCCAACTCCCGGAAAAGCTCCGGGATGGTTGTCTCGGGGTCAGAGATGTATAGGAGGACATCGTCCGCATATAAAGACAGCTTCTCTTGGGCCGTATCTGCGGTAGTTATTCTGAAACCACTAATTGTCGAGTTCTGTCGGACCCTGGCCGCCATGATTTCAATGGTGAGTGTGAAGAGAAGGGGCGATAGCGGGCACCCCTGTCGGGTCCCTCTCTGGATCCGAAATTCTCGGGATATACTCCCGTTCACTCTTACCCTGGCTCGTGGTGCAGTGTATAGGAGTCGGACCCAAGCCGGGAATTTGGGTCCGAAGCCAAATTTTTCTAACACCCCTGCCAGAAATGGCCAGTGAACCGCATCAAAGGCCTTTTCTGCATCGAGGGAGAGGAACCAATGTGGCGCCTCTCTGCCACGTACCTCCTGAAGCCAATTGTGGGTACATCTGAGATTGAATTTTGTGGCTCTGTCAGGGAGGAAGCCAGTTTGGTCTAGGTGTATCAGGTCCGGTATCACCGTCCGTAGCCGGAGAGCCAGGACAGTCGCAAGGAGCTTCTCCTCGGTGTTTAGGAGGGATATAGGTCTGTAGGATGAGCAGTCCTCTCGCGGTTTCCCCTCTTTGTGGATTGGGACGATTATTGTCGCAGAGAGGTCCGCAGGGAGCCTCTCGTCCTGGTAGGCACCTAAGAAGAGGTTTTTCAAGTGTGGAGCCAGGATGTCCGTCGTACATTTAAAGAATTCCGCCAGGAAACCGTTAGGTCCCGGGGCCTTCACAGGGCTCAGTCTGCCTATCGCTAAGGAAACATCATCTGTCGTGATGTCTGCGTCAAGGGCCTTAACTGATTCCGGGTCCAGGGATGGGACTTCAATTTGGTCCACATATCGGAGAGCATCATCACTCGAACCTAAGTTTCTAGCGGCATAAAAACTCTCATAGTGGGCAGCAAAGGCCTCAGCGATGTGTGCATCTGTGCAGGTCAGGCCACCGTCTATACCCCTAACTTGTTCTACCCCCCGCGCAGCCCGCTCCTTCCTACTAAGCCATGCTAGGAGTCTGCCTGATTTGTCCCCCACGTCATACAGACGATGAAGGGTGGCCAGGTTCTGTGTCTTAGCCTCATCTGTTACCAGGTCCCTGTAGTGGCGTTGTGCGTCTACTAGTTTTCTCAGAGCGATAGGGGATTTGGTGCACAGGTGTTCCCTCTCCAGGTCTAGTATGGCCCGCTCAGCCCCTGCCACTATTCCCTGAAGTTTTTTCCTCTCTTCTCCAATCCTATTCATTATCCTATCTCTCATGACCGGTTTCAAGGCTTCCCAGAGGGTTACTCCTGAGTCAACCGTTCCCTCGTTATCAGCCAGGTAAACTCGTGCATCCGCCCGCACCCCCTTCAGGATCGCTGTTTTTTTTAGTTCCCAAGCATCCAATCGCCAGGTAGCCCCTGTTGTGTTGCGTCTGTGGCCTACTTTGAGCAGTAGAGGCGAGTGGTCCGAGACTCCTCTCGCCCTGTATTCTTCGGTCGAGTCCGTAGTCAAGTCTTGTCTGGACATAAAGATATAGTCCAGTCTAGAGAATACCTTATGAGGGGCCGAGTAAAAGGAGTACGTAAGTTGTCCCGGGTGTAGCCATCTCCAAACATCAGTAAGACCAATCGTGGAAATCATCCGGGCCAGTGGTGTCTGGGTGATCTTAGTGGGTGTCGACCCTGAGCGGTCCAGCTCCCTATCCATGACATCGTTGAAGTCCCCGCCCACTAATTGAATGGTGTCGGCCGATTCTAGAAGTATGTTTGCTAACGTCTTAAGTGCATTCGCCTTTAGTTTAGGGGGGCGTATACTGATACTAGTGTGTATGTGCGCCTACGCCACGTCCCTTGTACTCCAACGCAGGTTCCTTGTGGGTCCACCCATGTGCGTGTGATGCAGAACGTAAAAGTTGTCTTAAGGATAATTGCCACCCCTCTGGAGTCAGTAGTGTATCCCGCGTGGGCCAGCACTTTATATCGTCCCCTGGCAATGAAGGAACAATTGGACCCCTTGAGGTGCGTCTCCTGCAGGAAAATTACATCAGGTCCTATTCTTTTAATGTATGCATTTACTAGTCCTCTCTTGATCTTGTTACCTAGACCATTCACATTCCAGGTCAGGGCGCTGAGTTTGGAAAGGTCAGTCTGTTGTGTATCTAATGTACTTGCCATTCTAATGTTTTAACGTGATAGCGTGTGTGATTCCTGGTGCATGAGCAGAGAATGTTGCAGTAATAAACATGACTGTAGACAATCAACTGAGGTCCCCCCACCTCCCCCCAGTAACCCCCCCAACAAACTGTCCGAACTTCCCCAGTTCCCCCCACCCCCTCCCCACCTTCTCCTCCCAGCCATCCCATACTTGTAACCAAGAAAGCACGAGACTTTTGGGCGGTAAAGGTCTGTCGCCCTCCCTCGAACCACCCCAACTAGAAGAAGACTAGGGCTCCAGTCTAGGCCTCCCCCAGCTTAATTGTCCAGTCAGGGACTGTACGAGTTCTACCGTCCCGTGGAGCGCTAAAGGTGGTACCTAGGCGATCTGAAAGCACTAGTGTCTAACAGAATTCAAAAAGTGATGTTTGTAACTTGCGTGTCTCCGGCAGTGGCCTACTGCCATTCCGGATACCAATCCCATACTTCCTCACGAGTGGGAATCTTGTGAGTCTAGGCCGCAGTCCTCCGCGCCTCCAGTGGCCCCCTGTTCCGTCTCTCGGATCGCCGCGACCAGGGGATGTAAAGAGTTATCTGTTGATTCCTCAAAGTCTGATGAGCGCGTGCTAGCCACATCGTCCATCTCCACTACGCTGCGGTTTTCCAGGCTGCTACGTCTGTTACCCTGCGTCGGATTCACCTCCATGGGTACATTTCGGTCGCTGTCTCCTTCGGCCGATGCAGTGCGTTCCGGAGTCAGTGGGGAGGGTGTATGGCGTTTCATCCTCGGGATGTGGGACCTCTGTGTCTCGGGTGGGCTTCTCCGGAAGTTAGCCGCCGCCGTTTCGAAGCGGACCCTATGTCCCTCCTCCTCCGCCCCTCGGAGCAGGGGTCGCTCCTCCAACCACTGCCAAGCCTCTTCCGGGTGGCTGAAGAAATGTGACCTGCCCTTGTATAAGACCTTCAGCTTCGCCGGAAAGAGTAGCATGTAGGATATGTGCATGTCGCGCAGTTTTGCCTTAACGGAATCATATGAACGGCGCTGTTTCTGCACCTCCTGGCTATAATCCGGGAAAATCATGATGTTTGCATTTTCCAGTCTAAGTTCCCCTTTTTTCCTTGCCTCTCTCAGGATGAGGTCTCTATCTGCAAAGTTAAGGAAACGGGCAATGATCGGTCTTGGCCTCGCTCCCTCTGGAGGTTTCATAAGCAGGGCCCTGTGTGCCCGTTCTATGATGAAGCAGTTCGAGAATTTGGCCTGTGAGAACGTCGCTGTTAACCAGTCTCTGAGAAACGCTGCAGCGTCATTCTTCTCAATACCTTCCCTAAAACCCACGAAGCGGAGGTTGCTGCGTCTTGCCCGGTTTTCTGCATCATCAACTCTCCATAACAGCTGCCTGTGAGATGCCTGTAGCTCCGCCATATCTGTCTTTAGTGCAGCAAGGGAATCCTCCGTCTCGCTGATTCTGGTCTCAGTGACGGTCACTCTTTCCGTAAGATTCCTAAAGTTCTGGCGTAGCAGTAGGACCTCTGAACCCACCTATTTTTGTCTCCAGTGCCTTTCTAGAGTTCTGTATATCTGCCCTCGAGGCCTGTATTGCCTCCATAATGATGGTCGTGTCCACACTGGTGCCAGGCGGTGCCGGGGCCATCTCCCTCCGAGATCGCGCCGTAGCGTAGCTGTCTATGGTTTCCTGTCTGGCCGTCCTCTGAGCAGGGTCCCTTTTCCCTATGACAGGCCCGAGCAGTAGTCTCTCCCTGCGACCCGATCGGACGTTTAGGCGGTGAGGGGGGGGTGGAGGGGGGGTGAAATAGCACCCAAGGTTAAACCCCCCAACTCAGCAGGGCTCTCCGGCAGCGGATATTCCGGTTGCAGTGGGCACCCGTTGACGGGTAGAGGCGGGGAGGGAGCTTCCAGGGTCTCTCACACCGCTACCTGCCGAGGCGGATGTCGCCTTCCTCCACTTCGCAAAGCCTCCGGTTGTACCGGGGTCCCCTTCTAATGAGCGTCGAATCTAGGTAGCGTCTCCGATGTGCCCCCCCAGGTGAAGCGGGCGCCCACGTTCCCCACTTCTGTGCCCCACCATGGAGGGGGGGGGCTGAGGGGGGTCCACCAGTCCGGTTTGGTATCTCGGGGGGGGGCAATCAGGGCCCGTTCACGGCGCCCCCCAGTGTGTCTCCAGCTCTCCCCCTCGTGGTGCCAACACAGGTCTTGAGCTCTCGTCGGGGCCGCCCAAGGCTACCCCCATCCCACGGCGGCGTCTGCAAGTCAGGCAGGAGAGAGGGAAGCAGACGCCGGCCCGGCCAGCCAGCTACAATCGGGACGGCAGGCCCGTCCGCCGGACCCCAGCAACACGGGTCTCAGTCACAGGGTGAAGGGGGGAGGGGGGAGCAACAGGATGCGCGGCCGCTTGAGCTAGGCGGCCCCCCTCCTCACCCGGACCTCCGTCGGCAGGTGACTCCACCGTCTCTGCGCTCCCCTCCGCAGCCGTCCGCCACAGCTCTCGGCCCAGGGCTCGTGGCGATTTTCCGTCCGGGTCTCCCTCCGGAACCGGCAGATTCCCCCCACCTCGGATCAACACTCCGCTGTCTCCGGACGTCGGTGGACAGGGCCGCCCGCAGCACCTCCGATCGGGCAGAATCACCGGCACCCCCGAAGAGGA
The DNA here is from genome assembly GCF_964261635.1 of Lissotriton helveticus. Taxonomy (NCBI): domain Eukaryota; kingdom Metazoa; phylum Chordata; class Amphibia; order Caudata; family Salamandridae; genus Lissotriton; species Lissotriton helveticus. The sequence goes on along the minus strand of NC_136068.1, from coordinate 154,251,100 downwards.
GGGTCCGCCGGTTGTGCAACCTCAGAGCCGGGCTGAGCTCCACCTAATACGAAGGAGCGGGCCCGGTCGCCATCTTGTCGCAGATTCGCCGCCGTCTCTCGCGTTCCTCGCTCAGTGCCGAAGACAGCCCCAATTTCAACCAGGTCTCACAAATCAGGCCTCTGGGTCTGCGGAGTCACTCTGGCTTCAGTTTGGTGAAGTTTTGGCAGTTTTGGGGACAGTTTTATCGACGGATTCATGCAGTAGGCCGGGAGCCGAGCAGAGGCACGTCTCACTCCACCATGCTGCTTGATAATAACACAATGTTAATCATTTTCTCTTTCGGTACTGGCTCAGAGTTGTTTAATTTTAGGGGCGGGCAGGACTGGGCTGTCACAGGAGCAGGGGGAGGAGAGTCTGGCACTCTCTTAAGTGTACATTACAGTTTGGCCTGGAGTTTTGGGCCAGCCAAACAGGCATGCGCACTTAGCATGTTGTCCACCCGTCTGTAATGCACAGCCTGGGTGGAGAACACGCACAGGCTCTCACTCCCTGTCTGAACGGCAAACCAGGGCACTCAGGCCAATCATGACGCTGCTGTCATGTTGGTGACAGCAGCGTTGTGATTGACCAGGGCATTTTGGGAGCCTGTATGCTTCTGATGCTTCTGCGAGACAGAATAGGACGCAGGAAAGAGGCTGCGGCAGGTAAGTGAAATTCTTTTTCTACCCGCATCCCGCCCGCCGCCCCCTCCAGTTTCATTCATTAGCAGCCGCCACTGTCTATTGCAATTTTAGTAGGGAGAACACTATGGGTGTTCTTGTGCCTTGGATGACACTTTGGTGCTTTACCAAGGTCTTGCGACCAGTGCTTATGTGGTTTAGATCAAGGGGTATGATGTTAATTATGTATGTGGTTTATGTCCTTTTAATGTCTCTGCTTTGTGGTCTAGCCTTTTTTAACTAAAACCAAATATTATGCATACTATTAGGCCCTGTGTCTTTAATACCACCACGGTTTCCTACCCACCAAGCTTTAAAGAATCTAGGGCCATATTACCAAGGTGAAGTATCGCCGCTTTTTCAGCGAATTGTGCCGAGAAAGCGGCGATACTTCTAGCGCCCTATTAACAAGGGCATGCTAACGCCTGCCTCAAGCCCACTTTGCATGTCAGCGAGAAACATCGCTAATGACATGCAAAGTGGGCGTTCCCGCGTCCAACCACATGTAAAATGTGGTTGGAGGTGGTAACACCCTATTACCAAGGCAGGCGTTGGGAGAAGGAGACCTGCGATAAACTCGTTTATCGCAGGTCTCCCAACGCCTGCTCTGATCAGGTGTTAGGCATTGATAGCATGGGGGTGTGGATCATAAAGCTGAATCTACCCCCCATATTATCAAGGCACACATTAGCGCGTGACAACAACGCTTGTTTTCACTCGCTAATGTTCCCTATCGCCGGCTATCGCCGGATTTAATATAGCCTACATGTTGCTCGTTGATAATGACGCGCTAACACGGCGATAAAATCCGGCGAAAGCCAGCGATAGGGAAATGTGCGATGTGCGTTTTTTAACGCACATCTTGGTAATATGGCCCCAACTTTTTTTTCTATGCAGAGCAACTGAGACAAATGAAAAGAACAACTTGATAGATGATATTAGATTAAGTTGATATATTCATCACATTACTAGTTGGCGTTTTTTCGCAGAGCGAACAAAACGTAGCTTTAAATCAGCCTCATTCCCACGAATTGCAAGTTGTTTTAAAACTTTCCCCGGCTCTGTATGTCAGTGGCTATGCCTCCCTATGAGCTCATCCTGCAGCTGGAGTGAAGGCATTCGGTTACTATGGAAACACCCTCCTAAACTGTCACGCGCATAGGCGTGAGGTGTTACCATGGCGACGCCTGCCCCTGTGGTGCCTTTTCCATTTTAGTACTTCAATGAATTTCCAAATAACCCTGATTTTCAGTTTCATTGGGGCTCCCGGGATGTCCTAAAACGAGGTTGAGGGTGTTTTGTGTGACTATCTGGGGTATGGTGTGACAAAGCAAAGATTAATTATTGAACCGTGGTCTTGTAAATGGAAGGAAAGAACAGTGCGCTCCTGGGGCCCCCTGTAATAATGAGCAATCACTCTCTCCATCATGTTTAATGATGCTGGCATTTCGTTTCTCCTTCCTTTTGTTGGCTGCATTGCGATCAGCAGTTCAACATCAGATGGTTGCGCCTATGTCAGGATGTGCTGCGGAGGTCTGAGTACAGGAGGACCATTGGAATAGAAAACTCACCTCAAACATACCAGCACACATATCAATCATAGACACGGTTCCTATAGCACACCTGGGCTATTGAATGCCCCCCCCCCCACCGACACTTACTTAACGCTGTTAATATGACCCAAATCTACGGGACTCATTTAAAAGGATGAGCTATCGCGGGCATTCGCTTGTGAGAGAGGATGTGGTGCAGCGGTCAGAGCGGCCGACTCGGGAGTGGGGGATCTGCGTGTGAGTCTCGGCTCCGGCCGAGCATCCTGTGACTCTGGGCAAATCACTTAAGGGGAGATTTACTAAGATTTTGCACCATGTTTGCGTCACAAAAGTGATGCAAATCGGCGCGAAATCTTTTTTTTCCCAATTTGCTTTCCACCGCTAAACTTGTTTAGCGCTGGAACTAACGGAAAAGTAATATGTGTTGCTTTGCATTACTTAGCGCCATGGGGGCGTACCAAGGGTGGTGCATGGGCGTTCTCCTGCTATCACCCAAGATTTCTCCGGCAAAAGCCAATTTACTAAATAAAGTAGAGAAAACTGCGCCCTTTTCAAGTAGGCTCAAGGAAGGAGAAATGCTTTCATTTCTCCTTACTTTTCCGACTTTGCATGTGTGCTGCACTTTAAAGCACACATACAAAGTGGGAACATGGTTGAAGTGAGTCTGTGCACCGTATTTTGTACTGGAAGAATTTCTTCCAGGACAAAACCTATGCTAGACTCACGGAGACACCCTTGTACCATGGCGCAAATGTGTCTCCATGGCGCTGGGCAGCTGATTTCAGTGCCAGCGCTTGTGAGAGGGGGGGGGAAGTGCCTTATTTTAGTAAATGGGGTGCTACGTGAAAAAAAACAGTAAATTTCCCCCCAAATCTCACTGTGCCCATGGACACCCTCACAAGTGATAAGCCGCGCTATATCAAGCTACAAACTTACTAACTTATTTGTGACATGCACATTATCAACAAATCTTTACAGTGGGTTATTCAACTCCAGCATGGTGGGTTGTCTTTGTTATTAAAACACTAAAGACCTTCTGTGATTCTGTAATTGGTAGCAAACTGGTTCCAAATGTCCAATCACAAGGTATGAAAGCCATGCATTCAGTAATTTAGCATGGCGAGCAAAATCCATATTGATTCTGCATTTAAAAAGCAAATCGCAAATAGTGATCAACAAATAGCAATTTGCAAATGATCGGTAGAAAACCTTTGCAATTAGTCACAGGTAGGGTGATTTGCACAATTCATTCATCACCAAGTGCAAAGCATAGAAAGGGACTAAAATGCTAAACACCCTTTCAAAATGGCAGCCCTGGATGGAACGGTGTCGAAAATTTGCTTTTTGGAGTCCAGCAAAGGAGGAGGAGTGAATATACACACAATGCCACACCATTTGAGCTAAGTAAGAAGGGAATATATGGTAAATATTGACGGAGAAGGCAGACCAATCTAGTAATAATTGATGGCTTGTACCCAATTATGATCAGCAACACCCAGCAGAGTCAGGCAGTTTCAACACTCCGTCCATAATTTTATTTTGTGATGTTGCTATGTGCGCTTAAGTGGCTAAGAGTATTCCCACTGGGTCCCTAGCTCGCTGCGCCACTGGATTCGAGCTATCCTGGCTGATGAGGGGTGAGAGCCCGAAACCAGGCTCAGTATGCTTGTTTCCAGTCCAGGGAAAATCTGGCCTGGCAGTTTGGGTTGGACTGTTCCCATGGTGAGCAGGGTCAAGACTGATTTGCATATGGCTGGGTCCAAACTGTGGTGACATTGTGAGCAAACAAACGATGAATTGGACACAGATCTGTTTTTGGTGATGGGTGTTTGAAAAGTTTCAACACTCTGTCCATCATTTTATTTTGTGATATTCCTTAATACCTCCCCATGCTCAGGTCACGTACTCCATACTCCTGCAGGCATCACAGCATTATTGCGGCACTGCTGTGGTAGAAAGCAGAGTATGCAGAGTGACCTCTTAAATTTTTTTCATGCATTACTGGGTGCCCTTTTAGCCAGAACAACTATATTTCTCTTTTCCAAACACAGCAGATGTTGAAGGACACAATAGTGCACTTTTATTATGTAGCACAATTTCCGCAAGTCATGGAGTATGTAGATGATACACACATACTGATATATCTGTATCAGCCACAGAGTACACATACCACAACAGAAAAAGCGACCATTCACTGAACATACAGGTGGTGTGCAATTCAGAATGTCTGATCACAGACCTTGTTGCACGACATACTGCCAGTACCCATGATTCATTCATTCATTGTGGCCTGTATTAGAGGAGGCCTCAGAAAATTGAACTTTTTGGTAAGTTTGAACCCATTAGGCAATGAACATATTGCGTTAACATACCCATGGGCCTAATGGCATCAAAACTTTAGTAGGTGACAACGCATATGCATCTGAAACACAACCTAGAAGAGGGACTTAAAATTTCTGATAGCTGTCAGTACATGTGGGGGAAACACACACATGAATTAAAACTGCCCTCACACACAGCAAGCTGTGTCATGCTTCATCATAGGGCTGCTAAAACACCTCCGCGCAAACCAACGCTGGAGGTGGAGCAATAGGGAGGGGGAAGACAATACAACACACAATTGACAATGATGTGGGACCACAGGTGAAAATATGTGCAGAAAACGTGCAGTCTCTTCAAACCCCCTTAGGAACTTACTACATCAAGGTGAGCTGTGGCCAACCCATTTGGTCTCTCCCGGCACCACGTAAAAGGGAAGTGAGGTATTGCCGTGGTTCTTTATGACTGACCCTGGCTCCGCCTAAGCTCACGTGATCACTACGTGAGAATGAGACTATGTCAGGCTGTCGGCTAACTTGAGTGAGGGAAAACCCTCTGCGCATGTGTGCCCTGACTGATTCCAGGAAGCCAAAAGGCTATAATCGGTGCCAGTACATCAGTCGATAAGGCTGGCTCCGAACAAGTAAAACAAGATAAAATAAAGTCAGGTACCCCTTTTGTAACAGACCAAGAGGAGGCACAGTATGAAGTATAGAAATACACCTGCCACAAGCATTAGTGAAGGCTCTTGGTGGATTAACCCCTGACACGCCATGTGATATAGATCCACATGGAGGGCACAGTTTCAGACAAGGTGAGGGCTGCTTCACCTGGAGGACAGGGAGAAGGATGTTAAGGTGATAGAACAATCTCTATTTGAGATTTTAAAAAAGGGGGTTCCAGTAAAAGCAGAAGGAGGGGGAGTATAGCTCAGCTACAGTAAGGCAAAATGATCCACAATTCAGGTGGCCCATGGAATGTGTAGGAAAAATAGGGAAAATTGGGCACCCTACCAGGGTACAGAAGAAGAGACTTAAGCACTGGCTGTTCAGGAACATAAGTCTAGTACGTGGCTAGTTACAGGTTGTTCAGACTATTCCATTGGATGTCGTCGTTCAGGCCCTCAAAGTGGCTATGAACCCTGTAAATCCATTTTTGTTCCCTTATGAAGAGGGCCCTCTCTGGGTTCCTAATGTTCATGTCCAGGGTTCAGTTTATCAAGGACTGTCCAGAAAAAATACTCAGCCAAGTGATTCTTCCCTTTGTAGTGGGTGGTAAGTCTGCTGACAGTCCTCTGGCATCTAAACGTGGATCTATGTTCCATGATCCTCGGTTCACCCTCCTAGTTGTCATCCCGATGTAAATGAGATCACAGGGACATCTTAGAGTGTAGATCACGTTGGTGGAGTTACAGTTAGTGTGCCTCAATTGTTCCCAAGGGTGGGTAAGTCCAACGTTGACTGTCTTGGTGTTAGCAGTCAGGTGGCACATGTCGCACATTCCACATCTCGTGTGCCCTGTGACCAGGGGGAGGGTCCATGTAGATCTATTTCCAGCTGTTGTGTCTAATCTTGGCAGGGGAATCTCTGGGTCTGGCATGGACCAATATGTCTTTAATATTCTGACTTCTTTTAAAGGAGAAAAGGGGTCTCTCCAGCTGTAGGACTTTGAGAATCCTCCAGTTCCGTAGTATGATCCTTTAAATGCTGCTTGAGGCAGTGTTAAATGTTAAAGATGTTGACGGTTTTGCAGAGTGGAAGGACTGGTGTCTCATTATAAGCTCTCCAGTCCATCATCCACTGGTCCTGTTGTGACCATATTTGACTCTGGACAGGATACCAAGTATTAAGATTATAATAGGTACTCCCCGGAACGAGTTTTAGTCACGTTTTCTGCGCATATTTTCACCGGTGATGTAGTGTATTTTGTAAATGTAGTGTATTTTGTAAAGCGCACAGCTGCCCCAACAGGGCGTCCCGGCGCTGTATAACGCTGTTGAACCCTTCCTGGCTCTCCCTGTGAGAAGTGATCCCACGTCATTGTCAATTGTGTGTTGTATTGTCTTCCCCCTCCCTATTGCTCCACCTCCAGCATTGGTCTGCACGGAGGTGTATTAGCAGCCCTATGATGAAACATGACACAGCGTGATGTGTGTGAGGGCAGTTTTAATACACGTGTGTGTTTCCCCCACATGTACTGACAGCTCTCAGAAAGTCCCTCTTCTAGGTTGTGTTTCTGATACTTTTGTAGGAGGTCGGAGTGGGACTATTTCCTCTTATCCCTCAATCCGTTTGTGTGTTCAGACAACACACATGCACCATCGATCATCTGCGCCGGCTTTAGTGCTGGTGATGCCCAGTGCGACTATGTTTGTAGGCGCACCCCAATTACCTCCTTCTCCATGAATTCCCTCACTTCCACCCTTTAACAGTGACTCTCACATCTTCAGAACCAAACACTGTCACATGCTTTTTTTGTGTGTTTATAGCGCTACTTATACCAGTATCTGGTGTCAAAGCACTTTACATCACACACAAGTTACACAAAGACAATGAATCACACATGTGTAAATCAGTATATAGGAAATGTTACATCAGAATGAGAACTATAAGGTATAAGAGTCACATATCATCCATACTGGTAGGCAGTATAGATTTAGAGTGCTTGATCTGAATAAGCACAAACTCAGAATTTAAAACATACCACCATGGCTGAGGGTTCTCTTTACTAATACGAATTGATTTCTATCCAAATTAACACTTTTTGCAACATTAAGATAATGAAAGACTGGGTGAGAAGACGTAACGCTCTAACCTATACTTTGCAGTTTCCATTCATCTCTTTGATGACAGTTAATAGCTCATTGTTCTATATTAGGATTTAATTTATAAATTGCAAGTAAGTAGAGGATCTCGCTGACAAAATCAGTAACCTACTGAACTATTTACAATATATGCACTTCTTTGATCTGCATGGTGCACATGCTTTGCAGCAGACCTATTAACCCTCTGCACTACTTTATGATGAGTCAAAACTTCCACTCGACAAAATTCGGATCTCTCCCTAGCCGGTCCATTAATCACCATTGTTGTTTTGACATTTTTATGGTTGCCTGAAAACTGATGGGGGCAAGGAACGCTTCGGCAGGTGCTTTTAAATCCACAATATATTTGACAACGCAGTGCCCCCTGAAGTCAGCGCCCAGTGCGGTGTCACCGATCACACCGCCCTAGAGCCGGCCCTGTCGATCATGACACCATACAAGCTCGACCCCTGGGGAATGTCATTCAAGAGAGAACCGACTCAATGGTGAGCAAAATCTTTTATTAGTCAAAGGCAGATTTAGAAGCCTACACAAAAGTGAGGTAGCCTTTCAGTATGTGCCATACAGCTGCTATAAGATTATTGGATCTTGTGCTATCTTTCACAAAATAGCTACATAAATGTATAAATGTAAAATGCCAGCATTTGTAAAGAGCACAGCTACCTCCGACTGAGGTGTCCCGGCGCTGAGGGCCGTCGGGAAGATTAAGCAAGCTATTGCCCAGAGTCACATGGTGCTGGGCTAACCTGCCGCTGGAGCCAGGGATTAGACCATGAACCCTGTGGTCCAGAGTTAGGCACCCTGGCCGCTGCGCCACACCTCTTCCACATATCATCCTAGGGTCTCCCCATCGATCCAAGCGATGACGACTCTGAGGATGAAGACCCCCAAACCCTTCGAGAAAGCAAACATAAGGTCAATATGCATTGAAAGATGCTAAGGGAAATGAATGCAGAACATATATAACTAAAACCCTTTTTTAAAGTATTTAGCTGAAACATGATCTATGCATACAAAAATATAAGTACACTTTATCAAATACTCAGAGTTGCAACAAAAGTTGCACTACTGCACCACCAGAACGCCACTTTTTTGACGTTCCGGTGGCACAATGTGCCACTGGAATATTTATAAGGCCACATAAAGCCATGTTACGTGGCATCTCTAAATAAGTGCCTCTTTCACACAGAAAACTGTATAAAAGGGGAGTGCCATGGGTGTTGCCAGCAACATCCATGGTTTTTTGACACTGCCCCAGATTTAAGAGAAATTGTAAGTCTGAGGTCGCGCCAAAAACGTACGCGTAAGGAAGGCACAACGAGGAGAAATATCTGTATTTCTCCTCATTTTTCCTCTTTCTATGTGTGCTGCATTCTGCAGTACACATAGAAAGAGTAAAAAGCCTCTTGTGATTGTTTAAAATAATCATCCCCGCAACGCAGGCATCCTTGCACCCTGGTGCAAAGGTACCTACATTGGCGCACGGCAGCCCATCATGCACTGTCGCAGGGGAAAAGGACAGGAATGCACCATATATAATAGATACAGCGCATTCCTGCCCTTTTCTTTTGCCGTAGGGCAGTGCAACAGCAAGGCCTGCTGCGCTGCCCTACAGGAAAAAAAACATTAATGAGGCCCTACCATTTATTTATTTATTTATTTATTTATTTGATTTGTAAAGCGCGACAGATACCCAAAAAGGGCTTCCCGGCGCTGGGCAGAATAATGTACTCGAGGGTAGGAGTTGGTTGAGAATGGGAGGACGAATGAGGTCACTGATTAAAGAGCCAGGTCTTGATGGCTTTGCGAAAGTACGAATACCTGCTTTCAAGACGGAGTGGTTGGGGAAGGGAGTTCCAGAGTTTTGGGCCGAGGAGGGAGAAAGATCTACCTCCCATCCTTGCCCGACGTGTCTTAGGGACGCAGAAGAGACCGTGGGTGGCAGATCTCAGGCAGCGGGTTGGCATATAGGTGTGCACCAGGGTCTGGAGGTATTTGGGAGCCTTGCCCCACTTTATCCTGCGCATGATGCTGAGTGTCTTAAATTTGACCCTGTTTTCGATTTTGAGCCAGTGAAGTGCCTTAAGGTGGCTAGACATACGGTCTCTCCTATTGCATTTGCAGAGCAGTCTAGCTGCCGCATTCTGTACCAGTTGGATGCGTTTTGTAATTGCCTGAGGTGCCCCTAAGTAAAGGACATTCCTGTAGTCCAAGCGGGAGGTAATTAATGCATTTATCACCGTCTTTTGAGTGTCATCAGGGAGCATCCATATGATCTTTCTGAGCCATCTTAGGATTGTGAAACAGGTGGCTGAGAGGATGTTCACCTGGGGCTCCATGGTCAGTTCTCTATCAATGATAAAGCCCAAGTTGCGGACCTGTTGTGAAGGTATTGGCAGCGGGCCCATTTCAAATGGCCAATGTCTGGAATTCCAGAGGTTCTGGTCGGGGCCTACTATTAGAACCTCGGTTTTGCTGCCGTTGAGTTTGAGCATATTTTTGTTCATCCAAGATGAGATGTCCCTAAGGCCTGCCTGAAGGCGTGAGGGGGTATCTTGGTTGTCATTTGACAGAGAGAAGACTATTTGGGAGTCGTCAGCATATGTATACATAGTGAGACCTGCGCTTTCAGCAATCTGGGCCAACGGGGCTGCGTAGAGGTTAAAAAGCAGGGGGCTTAATATAGATCCTTGAGGAACCCCGTGTGGGGAAGAGTGGACCTTAGATGTCGCATTACTGGAGGAGATTTGGAATGTTCTAAGCGTCAGAAAGGATGCTATCCAATCCATTCTCAGGTCTGATCCTACCCCTACGCCTTCTCATCGACCTTGTATGCTGCAGACGTGATATCACAATTGGATAGTGCCATGCGACTTGCAGACCCATTTCACAGGGCCAACGTGCATCTCTTCTTGTGGGGGTTGGTGGGGACTCCTCGGGTGCTGTGATTATAGGATGGGCTGCACTGGTCTCCCCATCTCAGCTCTCTTGTCCTCGTCCTCTACGGCAGCCTCCTTTTCAACTGAATGCTCCATTTAATCTATGGGAAAATACAGAGTGATGAAAGAGTGCCTGGCCAAAAAACCTAGAGGTATCTTTGACACAAAATGGAAAGTAAAAGAATATGTTTGGTTGCTGGCGAATGATGATGTTTTTGATAGACGATTGTAAGAAAGATGCCCAGATTTGTCCAAATGTATTTTTGCCATGTCAACCTCATGCATGAGTAACCTCTTCATCGTATGTGTGTGGGACTCAACCTTTAATCTTCCAGCCATCTTTCAAATCACTCTTTATCCAAAATTGTGTGCGTACAATTCAAAAATTGCTTCCAAAGCTCCCATCTGCATTAACATTTCACCGTATGCTAACCTTCTGCTCTTACACCATTCTCCAATCACACTCAAGACAACATTACTGTCAACCATGGTCTCATCTCCTGAATCACTCACGTAATTTACTCAAAACCAGTATCAGATCAAAATAAATATCTTTTCCACAAAGAAGTGTTTGAGGAAAATTTGACAGCTTTCAAGCAAGTGCTTCAACGAAAGGTTTGAAGTAACGTGATTTCTTGGCAACTCAATGAAATAAAACAGAGATGGGAGAAAACCGAGGGCCTTATTAGGATGGCAGACTCTAACATAGTTTGTGGATCACCCGACATAGTGTTGGGGGTCCCACATGCCCAATTAGAATGTGATCGGTTCTGTGGTGGTCGCATTCTACATGTTTTCCATTGCGGGGGGTGCTGCTGTCTGTAGCACCCGCTGCAATGGAAAAAATGCAGGTTTTGCATTTCCCTGCACTAAGTGGCAGGCACCTTACGGTGCCTGCCACATGGTGCAGGGTAATGGAGGGAGGCACCATAGGTGCCCCCAAGTGCAAAACCAAAGTGCCGCTGGTCAAGGGGGTCCCGCAAGGGGCCCCCAAAGTCCATCCCTGCCAGCCTTTCCATGGCGGATGAACCGCTATGGAAAGACTGGCGGGATCCAGCATCTTAATCTGGCGGACAGTGCCAGCTAGGCACCGCCACCATATTGAGGATGCAGGGCGGGTCCGACAGGCAATCGTAACGATTGCCTCTGTTGGACCCGTAGACGATGGGCTTCCTCCCACTAGGCACACCGCCCGCCATCCTTATCTGACAGGTGGTAATTGGCCGCACGATGGCAGTGAACCCGCCACTGGCATCCTGCTACCGCCGTCATAATCACCCCCTAAGTCACAGGAAGGAGTCACCACAGCGCACTGTACTATGGAGTTAAAAACAGGTGGTAATTATTCTGAGACTTTTGCATAATGGGGCAAGCCACTACTTACGATGACCATTGTTCTTTCAGGTATTAATTGGGCTATAGTTTGTTTCATATTTGGTGGCATATTTTATAGACTACAAGATAGCACTATTGTAAAAATTAGTTTTTCATTTTTTATAGATTTTGTGGAGTGTATAATGGAGGAGATTTGGACTCATACTGCTGAAGAAGAATAGTTGCATGTTCAAATTCATAGGGCTGAATCAATATCATGGAGTCCTTTTTGAATGATATAAAAATAAATAAACTTTGATGTCTGTTTTGATTTAAAAAAACCTCTGAAACCCTTCTTAAACTACGCCTCTTATACCGAATAGGTAGAGCCATTCTAGTAGTAGCAGGCGACCAATGGTATCGACTGCTGCAGAAAAATCGAAACTTATCAAGGCCATAGTCATGTTTTTATCAGATGATAAACATAAATCGTCCAGTCCCACTGTGTAACACTTTCAGGGCTGCAACCACAGCGAACTCCACCCCCAGTAGGATGCAACAGCACCATACCTCTACAAACATAGATAACTGATTAAAAACTTCACGTTCCAAAAGTTAGGCCAAGAATGTAACTTGTGATACACAATAATTGTCCATGCATTCAGGATCTAAGGCATCATTTTTTTTAATTAAAGGTACAATCTCAGCTTTCTTTAGCTCTCTTGGCACAAAACCGGAGCTCATCAATTAACTGATAATAGTCTGAACAGCAAAGCCCAACCTCATTAAGATATTTTTGCAGAGCTTGGAAGGAAGAACATCGACCCTGGAGCCAGAAGGCTTACTACTCTTAATGAGAGACATGCAGTCTTCCTCGCTCAGCTCAGTAAATTCATAAAAATGATTAGACACAGCAATTAAATGAGATGGGGGTGATGGTAGATAGATGGCTCAAAGTAAATTAATCATTAATCAACACATTTTTGTGTTCACAAAAAAGTCTAGCGGTTGTTTCAGATCATCTATAACTTGAAACATTTCCTTAGAAACACGTGACGAATTTTAAATTCTCTCAAAATAAGACTTAGTTTTGGCAGTCTTTATACCTTTCTTAATATAGAATTTTCAAAGCTTGCCATTCAGCTGTAGCAGCTGTATTGTACTTCTATTCCCAAATTCTCTTCAATTTACTTACTTTACTCCTCATTTTAGATAACTTATCATTATACCATTTATTTGCCTCAGCCTAGAACGAATTATATTACAAGAAACCAGTGCATCGATGGGTCCTATTACTTGACCACTGTATTGAGCTAACAACTGACCCGGGTCATTTTAATTCATATCCATATTGTTCAGCTCTGGCACACATTCAGCTAATATGGATCAATCCAGCTGACGCAAGACCCTCATAGGCTCTCCAGGAGTCTTTCCTAATTTTTTCACCCAGCGAGTAAGTTAAGTTCCAACCAAATGAGATAACCAAACATTCAGTTCAGGGAACACCGATTGCTGGTTTGGTTTCACGTAAATCACTGTCACTATAAACTACATCATGCATTTTACCCCATCACGTGTTGAGTATATTTGGTAATTTGTAATTAAATAGTTTTATGGGATGCCATGTGATCTGTTAAAAAAACAAATTTCTTTGGACATGCTCCGTGATTTTGGCTCACGAAAAGCACTTTATGATGTATTCTCTTTTTTTTTTTTTTTTCTCCAAGACCTTTATTATAACAGGTTATTTGTACACAGCCAGGAGCCTACAACCTTGGGGCCGGCTGCGAGAGCATAAACAGCACATTGCAAAGATAATAAAACACAGCCTTTCAGCCGACAATGCGGCGTAATGCATATCATTGTGTCTTGCTTTTCAATTTTTGGCGATTTCCAATGACAAACATGTAACAACAACTCATAAATTAGGAAATAATCCACATTTGTAAAGCGCACAATCACCCGTTAGGGCCGTCGGGAAGATTAAGCACGCTATTGCCCAGAGTCACATGGTGCTGGGCTAACCTGCCGCCGGGGCCGGGGATCGAACCGTGATCCCCAGATTCCAGCGTCAGTCGCCCTGGCCGCGGCGCCACACCTCTCCCACTCAATGGAAATGAGACCATTACAAACTAGCAGTCAAATCAGCGAAGTCTTACTGCATTAAAGTGTGTACTTGTAGACAGAGGCACAAGGCACATAACCATAGTGATATCAACCTACTCATGTCGGATCGGTTCCGAAGGATCCTCATCTGCAGCAACCTCCAACGTGCGCACATAATCCGTGAGGTAGCTCCAGAAATCTTTGGGCCTAGATTTCACAGGTAGTTCCTCTTCATATGTTAGAAGTTTATCTCTACAGCTAGACATGTCTCGGAGCCATCTGAGTGTGGTTGGCACCCTAGTACTGTGCCAGCATTGTGCAATTTGTCTCTTGGCAAGCAACAGTGAAACAACACAAAATCTACGTTTGGTGGCTTTGAGGTGGGGTGTTATGCCTAGTAGACAGGTACGTATCGTGCAATCTACCGCCACCCCTATCATAGTGGATAGTTTTGCAGTGACATCTTCCCAATAGTCCCGGACCTGTGAGCAGAACCAAGCTAAGTGTGTAAAATTCGCCCCTTCCATGCCACATCGTTTGCATCTGTCGTTGTCTTGTAAACCATATTTGCACATACGCGCAGGTGTATAGTATGCCTGGTGAAGGAACTTGTAATGTATAATTCTGAGATTGCTATTAGGAGTGAGAATTTGTATTAACGCGCACGTCTGCTGCCACTCCTGTTCTGTTAGTGGACCCTCTAATACCGCATCCCACTTTAATTTAGCTTTCTCGGTGGTGTGTGGTATTTCCGCCTGCGCCGTGTTGTACAGCCTCGACACTAGATGTGACAGGTCCTGAGTAGTAATTATCAGCTGCAGCGTATCGAGACTTTCCTGTTCGTTGGGAAATGTGGGATAGAGCTCTTTTAAAGCACGCTTCAGTCTGTAATGTGTGAAGCAGAACATTTGCGACTTGTTATGGATGTACGTTAAGTCTCCAATATCTGTAAATTTGCAATCATGAAATAGGTCTCCCATCCGCTCTATGCCTACCTGCTGTAACAGTGACATGCCTACTTTCTCCCCCGTGACCGACAGTGCCTGATGATGATGTAAGGGCATTTCCGGTGTGTAAAGGGGGTCTTATGCGCCAGTTGTCCTAATTTCCGCCACACCTTGACTGTGGCGTCAATCGTGTTGATGTCTCGAGCATGCAAAGACTGTCTCACATGTGTTAGAATAGCCGTCAGCGGGATTGGCTTCGCGTCCCCTTCCTCAATCGCAGTGTGAGTGAGGTACGGTACTTCGTGATACCAATAAGCAGCGTATTGGGCCTGTGCGCATAAATAGTATAAAAGAAAATCTGGTACCCCGAAACCTCCCCTGACATATGGGAGTGTCAGAGTCTGGAGGTCTATGCGAGCTTGTTTGCCCGCCTATACAAGTTGCAACACGAGCGATTTTATACGACGAAATACTTCCCCGGGAGGAGTGATTGGGACATTATTAAAAAGGTATAGGAGTTTGGGTAATATATTCATTTTCACGATCGCAATACGATCCGCTAAAGATAATGGCAGTTGTATCCAACGTCGCACTTTGTCTTCCAATTTGGAGATCGTTGACCCATAATTTACACGGATTACCACCTCCGGGTGTCTATGATACAACACCCCCAAATAACGTATAGGATCAGTTTGCCATTCCAATGGGTATTCAGTGTCTATGGGAGTAGTCGTATCAGTCAGAGGGATGATGTAGGATTTAGACCAGTTTATGGCCAATCCGAGTGACCGCCGAATTTGATGTACTCTCTCAGCAGTTGATACAGATGCTCAACGGGGTCACGGACGTATAACAACATATCGTCTGCGTACAGAGAAATGTACAGCGGCCTGGAAGGGAATTGCAGGGCAAACGATTTGTATTTCTGGCGGATCATGCAGACCAACGGTTCAAGGGCTAGGGCGAAGAGGAGGGGTGACAGTGGGCAGCCCTGCCGTGTTCCGCGTCCGATAGTGAAACTGTCTGATAAGTACCCGTTCACCCGGACCCTAGCGCATGGATTAGTGTTGAGCAAGGACACCCACTGCACAAACCTCTTGGGGAATCCCATTCTCTGCCGAATAGTAATCAGGTAACTCCATTCAATAGAATCGAATGCCTTGGCGGCATCAAGCATCACCGCCACTGCTTTCGTAGAAGGCTGAAGATAATGGGAGAGGGCAAATAGCGTCCTGGTGTTATGGGACGTAGCCCGTGTAGGGATAAATCCCGCCTGATCAGGGAGACCCAATTTTGTCATCAGTGCTGTCAGCCGAACAGCCAATATTTTCGTGAGTATTTTGGAATCAACATTAATAAGCGACAGCGGCCTGTAGGAATCGCATGAGTCAGGGTCTTTGGAAGGTTTCAGAAGGGCGATTATTACAGCTTCCCTGAGTGTTGGGGGTAATTCCGCCTGGTCGAATGCTGCCCCGTACATTGCCACCAAGTGAGGAGTTAATATATCCACGTATTGATTATAGAATTCGTTTGTGTACCCGTCAGGACCCGACGCTTTCCCTTTCGGCAGTGATTTAATCACATCTGTGACTTCCTCTACCGTTATGGGTGCCGCTAAATATTCCCTCTGTCCATCCGATAAGCACGCTATTGCCACGTCTTCCAAGTAGCTGCGAATCTCCTCTGCCGACGCTATTGGTTGTGATCTATATAATGCCCTGTAGGTGTCAACAAAGCAGTTCAAAATGTCAGAGGCTTGTGTCTTGAGCGTATCATCCCCCGATTTGATACGTAGAATGGCCGTATGTCCCTTGCCCTCGCATATCTTGTCCGCCAGCACTCTGCCCGGTCTGCCTCTGGCCGTGTGTTTCTTATCTAAATATTTTATCTCATCGTCGACTAATGTTTGACGCTCCAAGTGTACTTGACGCAACTCCCCCAGAAGAGTGACGTCGTGGGTGGTCTCAAAGGTCCTCTCTAAGTCGCTCATACGTTTTTCGTAGCGCTGTATTTGTTGCCTTATGTCTCGTAGTATGCCCACTGTGGTACTCATACACACGCCCCGTATCGTTGCCTTGAAGGCTTCCCACAGGAGACCCGGATCCTCCACCCCCGGTGCATTTATTTGAAAGTATTCCCTGATCGCTGTGTGAATGGTGTTAGCGTAAACTGTGTCTGTGAGGGCACGTGAGTTGAATCTCCAGTTAAATGGGGGTGGTGCGTAATTTGGGATTGCGAGTTTGCACAATATGGGGTTGTGGTCTGATAGTGTTCTGGGGAGGATACGTAAGTCCTGTGCCCACAATGTAATGCTATCCGTGCCTAGCCAGTAATCCAGACGTGACCAGCTGTTATGGACAGCAGAAATGTGTGACGCACCCGGAATATCGGGGTATCTATGCCTCCATAGATCTGTTAACGACAGGTCTCTCAATAAGTGAAGGAGTTTTGCCCTTGCTTGCTTGTGTGGTTCGGCGGAGTGTGGGGAACGATCTATACCGTCCACCAATGCCACATTCCAGTCGCCGCCGCATATGATGTGTGTGTCTGTGAGCTGCTGCAGATGCCCCATAGCTCCTGAAATAATTCGGGTGCATCGACATTTGGACCATATGCATTAAGTAGCGTTAATCTTTGTCCTCGCAGAGTGCCCGTCACAATAACATATCTACCATTTGGGTCATATGTCACCTGTTGTGTTGTGAAGTTCATGCCCTTCCGTATCAGCGTTATTACCCCTCTCGAGTAAGATGAATAATTAGCTGTGTAGGATGATTCAGCCCAGCGCTTACCTATGGATTGATGTGTGTTAGGTGCGATGTGTGTTTCCTGCAGCATGGCCACGTCTATTTCCCATCTATTTAGATAGGCGAACACCTGTCTAATTTTTCTAGGCTGTGTGAAACCCCTAACATTCCACGTGAGGAGATTCACAGTAGTACGACCTGTGGCTCTAACCCCTCGTGTCATTGAAGAGGCAAGGATATCCAAACCAGCAACCAAACATAATCAGGAGTAGGACCAGCGTGCACTTCAATGTGTGTGTGTATGTGTGCCCAAGTACTCAACTGTAGTACAACACAAATTGGATTTACATAGTTCAGATGATTTGGTCTTTTTACAGTAACAATACCCCCGCCCCCCCTCTCCCACCCACTCCAGCAACCCAATCCTGCCGAAGCCATTTGCCCCCCTGAACTAGTTCCTTCAACCAAGGGAAACCCTCAACAACTCCCATTGAAACAGAACTCTTTTTGGGAATACCCTTGTGGGGGTCCGCTTGGGGCACAGCTCAACATCCATCGTAATGGATGTGGACGACGCAGATGGCGCCTGTTTTACTGAAACGTGTTATGTCTGGGTGCCCCAGTGCCCTCCGCGCCCAGCATATGTCTGGACATAGCCTGCAAATAGCATCTATATTACATCAATACAAGACAAATCCCCGTGCAGATGGTAACACGTGGGGAACAGCTATGTACATTTGCCAGCAGCGTACGTGGAATGCAACATCCGGTGTACTGTACATTGCAACTGATATTCACATGAATCCCCACATCTTTAATGCATCCAGTCACGCGTGCAGCCCGCAACAGCCAAGAGCCTTAATGGGTTCTCTGGAAAACCACAAAACATGTGCATGATTAACGTAATGTACTAAAACCTTCGTACTATACTAGCAAACAGTTAATGGGATGTGTAGTTAAGCCCAACATTTCACATCGGAGCATAATAGTCTCAAGCTGACTGCGGTAGCTCGTAGGCTGTGTCAGTTCTGGCTCCTCACCCCTAAAAAATAGAATTGCAGCCATTGTATCGTGAGGACTGTGGGCGGCAAAAACAGGATTTGAACTGCTCCAACAGTGTTCATGGGACACAATCTCCAGTGACAAGCCCATTGCATATAGAGCACTTTTTAAACCACCTGTTGTCAGCACATCTAGATTCGTGTGCATATATTAACGTTAAAGGGCCTCACAGTGGGCTAGCATGAATGTTACAGCAGTACTGCGGTCCTGTGTGTGACAGCCGTTTTGCACTGAAACCCGTGCTGTGGGCCAAATACAGCACCTGCAAGTAGCTGCCATAGTAGTCTTTGTATAACAGTATATCAGAATGCAAAGTCATCAGCACATGTAAGTAGATAATGTCCGCTCTGGTACGGTGACTCCGAAACCCAGTGTGGTGTTACATACCTCTGCGGCCAGGTTAAGTCTCAATGTGAATGGGAAACTCTATATCAAGAACGTAAAGCCTTACCATTGTCTCATGAGGATCACGTACCACACAATAGCCACTCTCAGTCCGATTCTAGTTGTTGCCCTTCTCGTGCATTGGTCCTATTCTGTTTCTGCACTTTTTTCACAAACTCTTGCGCAGCTTTAGGATTCGTCAGCAGCACCGCTTTACCTTCCCATGTGACCCGTAGCCTGGCTGGGTATAGCATAGAATAGCTGATGTTAAGGTCTCTGGGCCCGATTCACAGAATGAACTTAAGACTAAATCCTAAACTTACTACTATTTGGTATTCACAGAATGCACTTACTACTTTCGGGATTCACAGAGTGAACTTACTACTTTCGGGATTCACAGAATAAACTTACTACTTTCGGTATTCACAGAACAGATTTAAGACTACTAACTCTAAGTCCGAAATCGGGGAGTAAATTCCGGCCCGGAGGCGGAGCTTACGGCCCGGAGGCGGAGCTTCCAGCCCGGAGGCGGAGCTTCTGGCCCAGAGTCGGAGCTTGCGGCCCAGAGTTGGAGATTTCAGCATGGCAAAAATCCCCACCTCCGAGCCGGAAGCTCCGCCTCCGAGCCGGAAGCTCCGCCTCCAGGGCCGGAATTTACTCCCCGATTTCGGACTTAGAGTTAGTAGTCTTAAATCTATTCTGTGAATACCGAAAGTAGTAAGTTTATTCTGTGAATCCCGAAAGTAGTAAGTTCACTCTGTGAATCCCGAAAGTAGTAAGTGCATTCTGTGAATACCAAATAGTAGTAAGTTTAGGATTTAGTCTTAAGTTCATTCTGTGAATCGGGCCCTCTGAGTTTAGCTTTCACGGATGCAAATTCTTTCCTCGCTTGTTGTACCGCGACGGTGTGGTCCGGATAGAATTGCAAGGTGTTTCCTTGATGGGTGATGGTTCCCTTCTCTCGTGCGAGTCTTAAGATGGTGTCTCTGTCGCGGTAATTCAATATTCTCGCCACAATGGGCCGTGGCGCAGCTCCCGACGGTGGACGGGGCGCAAGGGATCTATGTGCTCGCTCAACTAAAAAGATCGGCGAAAGTGTGTCTGTACCAAAAAGTTCCGTGCACAACTTCTCTATATACGGCTCCAAGCGCCCCGTGTTCGTAGTCTCCGGAAGGCCCGTGATGCGCACATTGTTGCGTCTTGAGCGTGCTTCCAATTCCTCCTCCTTCGCTTTTATCACCTCCAGTACACGCTCCATTCTGGTGCACTTGGTAGTTGTGGTATGCGACTCATCCTCCACTGCTGAAATACGAGCCTCGGCCGTCTCCAACTGCTTCCCGTGCTTTTCTAGTTTGGCAGTCATACCATCCATCCTACATGTCAAATTGTCCAGTTTACCATTAATATCTTGCAAGTTCACCTGGATGGCCAGTAGTATTTTCTCCATGTTGTTGCTGGGTGGCAGCTCGGTAGGAACATCGCTCTCAGCCATCGTCTCCGTGTTCTTGGGTGTTTTTTTGCTTTCGAAGGATATTTTCTGTTGTTGTTTATCAGGTTTTACCATTGTTACTGGCTGTGGCTTCTTTGGCAGTGTAGCTTGAAGTGCAGACCTGGTTCTTCTGGTTGATGTCGCCGTTTTGACTCCTGTGACGGTCTATACTCATGAATACCTCGACTCGAGCAGTATCTCACAGCTTGGTAAATTGCGTTAAGCGTAAAATCCTGTCGCGGTTCCGATGCAATGACATTGATGCACCAGGGACCCAGGTCTTGTCAGCCTGCTCGTTAAATTGCCACCTGCACTCGGCCCAAACGATCATGTGGTTAGTTCCGGCACCTACAGTTGCATATCCACATCTCCGTAGTACAGCAGGAGTCTCCGCGGCCCAGGAGCCCCTCAGTGGTATCGCGGGGAGAGATCCAGTGCCACGAGCCCAGGAGCCGAACTGAGGATCCCTTTCACTCTTTTCGCGCCTTTTACAATGGTGGCGCCCGCACCTAGATCGCCAGCAGCACAGCAGCGTGTCCGTGCGTCTGTGACGCCCCCGCTTATGTTACCACCAGGGTCCGGTGTACAGCGCACAGTACTCACACACGTCGAGCGTTCCGTGGGTCGCTAAAAGCCTTCAGGTCACTCTCAGAATCGTGACCCACCGGGCGCCGCCATCTTGTCTCTGCACAGTCCCGAATAACTACAGGATCAGCACTTCATACAGTTCGGGCTCGAGTAACAGTCAGTCGTTCCCGTGCACCCCGCAGTGCACATATTCCGATTGGTATTTCCAGCGCTGGTGGTGGCACTGATCTCCGAGCCACTCACTGTGATGGGGCGTACACAGCCGCGCTGGTGTCCGCTATGGCCGCCATCTTAGCTGCCACGGCTCGTCGCCTGTCGTTTTTCGCGGAATACACCGGTCAGCACATATAGTTTGCGCTGGGAGTCACGCCATCAGATGCTCGATGCTTTCGCACGCCAGGGATCACTTTTTGATGGCGGCGTTGTGGGCATCTGGGCGACCACAGACCATTTCGCTCTCGGTCGTCCGGCGGAGCCGCGGTCTCACCCGGCCATGCCGCTGTGCGCCCCCTAGCGCCTCATGTATTCTCTTTTTTAACGCATGTGACTCTATCGTACCTTTTTTATATGATGTTTATACTTATTTATGTTCAATTGTCTGCTTCTTATTGTACACAGTGCTGTGTTATTTTATGGTCCTTTGTGTTCGAAATAAAGTAATAAATGAATGAATTAAATAGAGTTTTAATCTCTTTGAAAATTTGCTGTTTTACATCAGTAAGATTATCAAAATGTACATTAAGATCAGCCAGCAGTGTATTATGAAGATTCATAGAAGACAAAGAGCTGAAAGGTGTGCACAATCAGTTACTTACCTTCACTAGCACATTTTTTGGTACAGACTATGTCTAACCACAGATTCCAAACCTTGTGAATTGCAGCAGGCGCCAGAATGGATCTGGAGAACTTTGATAGTGACTCACGCGTCTATAGGTGGTGTTGTGTGGCTCTGCATCAATTCCCAGATGTGAAGTCGAGCAACTATGTCTGCCCCACCTACGCGTGCTGTCAGTTTCTTTATGATCTGGAGCTTATAGAAGTCAGAACATGCCAGTTTGTAGATCTCCGCATTAGGATCTTATTAATGGACTCTATGAGTCCATTCAACAGAATGGGGAGGAGGATGAGCTGGTGAGGAATCTGTGGTTAGATACAGTCTCTACCAGAACAGGCGTGACCGAAGGTAAGTAACTTTTTCTTCTGATAGAGACATCTAATTTTAGGTTCCTGACTGTTTGAATAGATACCAAAGCAGTACCTCCCCAAGTGATGGGTCTGCGGAATGGCTTAAGTCAGGAAATCCTGTAGGACCTGTCGTAGGAAAGACCTATGCGCTGGACCTAGCTGTTCAGGCAATAGTGCTTCATTAATCCGTTGAGGGCTGAAAATGTAACAACCCAGCAGATTTCCTAGACTGGCCCACTGCGCGCCAGCGCCGTGGCAGCATCCTTACTCTGGTGGACTGAGCATGGAAGCATTAAGGATTGTAGGATGCCAGACTAGAAGCCCGTATAGAGAATCCAGGTGTGGCACCGAAGTTCCATGCTGGTCCCAATTGCCCTACCCAGACAGTCAGTCGTATCCACACCATAGCGAATGGAGTACTCCGCTGCATCTTGACCATCCATGATTAAATGTTGCAGGTTTGGTCATGTATCATCCAAGACAGCTGGAAAGATGTTAGTCAATATGTCCCACTACGAATGAGAGTACCTCCCCAGGAGGCATGTAGTACTGACGGACCTGAGGGCTAGGGTGGTGGAGAAAAACATATGTTTAGCGACTGTCTCTATGCATTTTGACTCCCTTTTAGGAGGGGTTGTAGGAAACGCATTACGATTAAAGTGAATCGTGTAAGCCTGTACTAACAAGCTGCCTGGAGTAAGATGCTGGAAGGAGAAAATCTGGATTCCCAGGAGCGGGTCAATGCCACCTTGCCACTTGCCTATTGACTGGTGGGCAGGATCGGGACTTCATCCAGGTCCCTACAAGCATGTCAGTAAGGACCACATCGAAAGGAAGCAGAGGTTCTTGGGTCATTTTGCCCGGGCTGTGCACAGCAGTTAAAATATTAGTCTTCACTTTTGTTGTGGGAAGGGTAAGAGCCAAAACTTCTGCCGCCCTCCTAATAATTTTTGCCGAAGAGTCAGAGACCTCTGTTGCCAAAGTCTGGTTAAAGGGGGAAAGACCAATGTCTGGAGATGTATCCAGCCCATTGGCATCCTGCAGGTCCCGAAATAGGTTACTATCATAGAAAGTGCCAGCGCCTTGAGACCCTAGCGGGTGAGTAGCGCGCTATATAAATTTGCTTGATTGATTGATCGTAGTCAGTGTTGTGTGGAACCACGGGTGGTAGAAAAGGAGATGACTCATTGTTGAGGTGTTGATCGTGCCGCAAGAGATGCCGCTGGATGTTGCGCTGGGTTGAAGTCACCGAAGCTGAGCTTGGAAATGGGGCTCGCTTCGAAGCAAGTTTGTTTAGCACTGTCGGGACAGATCAGACTGGAGTCCAACTTGTATCCAGAGGTATCCGGTAGGGTACCAAAATTTTGTTCAAGGCCAGCTTTGGGCCAAGCCCAGCTTAAACCCATGGAGTTTTTGAGGCATCGCCAATTGCCCAATGTAGTGTGAGCGCATCGAGATCTTTTGCAGAATAGATTTGTAGTGGCCGTAATGACTCCGTGGCCTATAGGTACTTGGGGCATTGTGTGACTCCGAACATTTGGAGTGGCAGGATGTAAGAGACTCATACCTCAGCTTCTTATGCTTTTTTTTCACTTCTTGGACTTATCTAAGCCCCTGAACTTCAAAGATGAATGGTCGCGAGATTGGCCCAAGAGCAAGAGCCTTGACCGTGACCGGGCATTTTTCGACTTTTCCGAAGTTCTGTGACAGCAAGTTTGCCATCACAGATGTCTTACCTATTCGTCTTTGTGCAGTGTAAGCACAATGGCATATTGTGCTTAGAGCTGACATATCAGAGACAGACTTTATAAGTGTCTGTTACCGACATTTGATGGTTGCAATCCTTGCCAGGAGTAGACCCTGTGCTTTTTGAAGAGGGCATATCCCTTACACACTAGAAGAGCTTTAAGGGAAAGAATAACTGGCAGAACTTCAGATCCGAGTTGGAAGGTGCTGAATGAAAATACCTGATGTCAGTGTGCGGATGTGGCACAGATATAGTGGTCCTGATGACACATCCAGGGTGGGATAGATGTGACGTGCAGCTGCACAATGCCACCAATTGAAGAGTGAGGGAATTGCTATCAATGATCTGGATCTAGTCTGGCTCTTTGAAAATTCTTAAAGGGAGGACTCTGTGGTGGAAGTCTCTATCAGAGGTTCCCGTGCTGCGGTAAAAGTCCTATTAGGTCTGTAGTAGATGTATAATTGCAAATTCACATTCATAGCATCAACTAAATGAATAATTAATAACTTAATATCTGAATGTCTATTTTCTAAAACTTTCTCACATTTCAAAGCCTTTTTAGCTATAATCGCCAAATCTCCTTATGTGCCTCATGTCAGGATGCACTAATTACATGATAACCCAAAGGGGCTATGTCTTTAATTTCTTGACTGTCTCCATGCGTTTTGACTCCCTTTTAGGAGGGGTTGTAGGAAATGCATTGAATTGTGGAAACCTGTACTAACAAGCTGCTTGGAGTGAGGTGCTGGAGGAGAAAATCTGGATCCACTGAAGCGCCTTGCCACTTGCCTATTGACTGGGTAGCAGGTTCCTGACTTCATCCAGGTGCCTACAAGCACATCAGTAAGGGCCTCAATGACGGGAAGCAGAGGTTCTTGGATTATTTGGCCTGGATTGAGCACTGCAGTTAAAACTTTAGTCTTCACTTTTGTTGTGGCAGGTAAGATCCAAAACTTCTGTCGCCTTCCTAATCACTGTTGCCAAGCAGTTAGAGCCCTCTGTTGCCAAAGTTGGGTTAGGGGAGGATAGACCTGTGTCTGAAGATGTATCCAGCCCATTGGCATCCTGCAGATCCTATAATAGGTTTTCATCGTAATAGGAAGTACCATCATCATAATCGCAGTCAGAACGAGGTTGGGAGGTTTCTGGGTCCGAGTAGGAGTGTAGGTGGGTCATGTGCAACAATAGGGTGATAGATGAGTTCACCGATTTTTGAGGTATTGATCGCGCCGCTGGAGATGGCGTTGGATGTTGTGCCGGGTTGTAGTCAGCAAAACTGGGCTTGAAAGGGTGTTGGCTTCGAAGCAAGGTCACGTGGCACAGTCGTGGGGCGAATCCGTTAGGGTACCAAAAATGTTGTTATGGTCAGCTTTTGGCCAAGGCCATCTTAAACTGAGGGAGTTGTTTAGGCATTGCTGATGGCCCGAGGAAGTCTGATCACATCAGGATCTAGAGCAGAATAAATTTGGAGTGGCCAGAATGACTCGGTGGCCTAAAGGTACCTGGGGCATTGTGTAACTCCGAATGATGGGAGTGGTGGGATGAAGGCGACTCATGCCTCAGCTTCTTGTGCTTATTTTTACTTTTGGACTTACCTAATCTCCTGGACTTTGAAGATAAATGGTTGCAAGATAAATACCAGCATTTGTAAAGCGCACAGCTACTGCCGGAGAGGTGTCCCGGCGATGGGGGCTGTTCGGAAGATTAAGCGAGCTATTGCCCAGAGTCATATGGTGCAGGGCTAACCTGCCACAGGCACTGGGGATCGAACTGTGAACCCTGTGGTCCGGAGTCAAGCACCCTGGCTGCTGCATCACTCCTCTTCCACAATTTGCCCAAGAGCAAGAGCCTTCGACCTTGACCGAGAGTGGGTCTCTTCAACATCTGCTAATGTTCTGTGACGGCAACTTTGCCATTGCCACTGGCTTTCTTATTCATCTTTGTTCATTGTGAGCACAACGCCGCATTGTGCGTGGACCCAACACACCAGAGACACACTTCGTGGGTGTCTGTTAGTGACATTCGATGGCTGCAGTCCTTGCAAGGTTCAAACCCTGTGCTTTTGTCAGTGTGCATAGGTGGCACAGATACAGTGGTACCAGTGGAACAGATCCGACGCATAGCTGCACAATGCCACCTATCGAAGAGTGAGGGAATTGCTATCAAAGGTCTCTGGATCTAGCCTGGCTCTGGGGAAATTCACAAGGTGAGGAATCTGCGGTTGAAGTCTCTATCAGAAGTTGCAGTGCCGCAGTAGAAGACCTATTAGGTCTGTAGCAGACGTATAATTGCAAATTCAAATTCATAGCATCAACTAAATGAATAATAACTCCATATCTGAATGCATATCTTCTAAAACGTTCTCACATTTCAAATTCTTTTTATAATCGCCAAACCCCTTCACATTTCCTCATTCAGAATGCACTAATACCATGGTAACCTGAATGGACTATTTCCTTTATTCTTTGACGAAACTGAATCTACATCAACTAAAGTTCTGTACCTTAAGTGTAGGTTCAGAATATTACACATGAATAATTTTACTTACAATTGGGGAATGGCTTTTCACATTCAAAATATTATCATTTATGTCCCACTCATACTGAGGAGGAACCTCATATTTTTAGACCTGAGATTTAATGTTTGACGCACACGCTGATCATCAAGAGTGCATGGAGAGTGAAGCGCGTCTTCGAGTTTTTCAAAACTGATACCAAAAGTTTGGTAGCATTTACCTTCTCTGTTTTTTGCTAGCTGCCTGCAATTTAAGAAGACACGTTACTTTACTTTAATACTAATAAAAATACATTTATGAACTTATGTAAAAACATTTTTTTCGTATTTTATTGTTTGTTTTGGACCACATGAAATACGCATCACATTTCAATTATATTTTAGAAATCATACTCAAAATATACCCTCACTACAGTAACTTGAGCTTATTCATTCATTTGTTGAGTCCATGCTTAAAAATGTAATGTTTTTGAATTGCATTTTACTTGTGTTTTAAGTTGCATGGGCTTTGACTAGAAATAAACTTGATTGACTAACTTTCATTCATTTTCATTGTACAATCTTTCTTTAACCATGATTCAGTAATGCAGCTAAAATCTAAATTTATATTTTGTTTCAACTATTACGTCAAATATATTGCCGTTATTGTTCACTGCTCAGCTAGTGAGAGACTACAGTCAATCAACAGGCTATTTCAACTAGACTTGAAGGAATCAAACCTATCTGTTCCCATGTATCATTAGCACTGGACATTCCCAAAATTCTGTTGACAAGAGTCTGTCTTCCGGGTTACAACTCTTCCAATTGCTCGTAAATGTTTCACCAAACTATTAATGATAGTGGTGATATGTCTCAAAACTCAGGGATCCATATTCTAATATATCTCAAGGCAAATCTCTTCTCCATCAAATTCAGACTGTGATATGTGTTTGAAAATGAGGGGTTTGGGATAAATCAATCAACATTTATTTTAAATTTGTCTTAGTCCACATAATTTCTTGGAATCTTGGTGAATTCTTCATCTCATACTCTTTAACTCCCACATTCCAAGTTGGATACTCTCTCCTAACTCTTTCATACATCTCTTCATTATCTAGTGAGAATTGTGGGACTCCTAGCTTCTTCAATTCAGGCACTTTTCCCCGCTTTCACAAAATTCATCAGTAATTCAGACATGAGTCGTGTGGATTTATAAACAGAAGAGGCATATTGGTGGTCTGAGCATCTTCAGGTGTGGAACAGAATTGTCATGTCCAATGCCCCCTAGTACTTCTATTACAATCAGACACTAATATGTCCTGTTGGGCTTACATCAGCCATCTGTCAATTGGCGTCACAGAGGGAGCTTCTAATAGGCTACTTTGCAATCCAGGTCTTCACTAAGTAATTTGCATAGTGTTCCTTTATTTTATGGATAGAAAGCCTAACAGCAGTGAAGTACATAAATCATTTAGGAGGCACATTCATGAAGCTCAAGGCAAATCTAGCCAAACAATTTTGTGAATTCTGCCATCTTCATCACATTTCAGTGATGACAGAATATCTGCTCATTCATCCTAACATTGTGGTAGATTGTCATTCCTGTCATCTAAAAGATTACAGCACTTGAAAACTTCTCCAGCTTTTTTTCAATATGGTCATTTATGTATAGAATGTTTTTGCCTCCACACTTAATAATCAGTTCCTCTGTTCTTCCATTGAAGACCAGATCTATTAGCACTAGTATAAGATGGTTTCTCCTACCTTGGACCCAAGGCCTACCATATGCTTTTCCCCATCTTCTAATGATTTCCTGTTGCCTTTTCATGAGAACTGACTTCCCTGGAGATTGTTACTCTGTTCTGGCTGTTCCAAATATGTTATCAGGGTCTAATATAAATGTCAATAAACGTTGCTATTTTTTGCCCATTTTCAAATACTTAATTCAGGATCTGTCAGAAAATTGCATGAAATGTTCCTTTTGGTCAGGCTACTCCTTACAGCTAGAAAGATATCGGTCCAGTCTGACTTTCTCAGGCCTCTCAGCAGGGTCAGACTCATTGACAATACTTGGGTGCCCAGTACAGCTAGGGTTTGAAATCTGCTTAGCCTGAAATCATACATTGATTCCATTAATCAGTTAGGTAAGATATAACAAATTTCCTGAGTCATTTAGCAGTTTCCGATATGTTACACAGAAGGGTCAATACTTACAGATCTGCAATATTATTGAATCAGCGTTAAATCAGAGGAAAACCAATTGGAGAATACCCTTTGAAATGCAGGTTACTTCAAGGGATTGGGATAAGTAACCGTCTCATGTCTAAATATTCACCAAAGTAGGATGTTAATGTTGTATTGAACTTGTTTCTAACTTGGCCTAATAACTCTTTTTTTATTTTAAAGCCATATCAGCAAAACTTACAGTGCTACTGTATTTAATTTAATATAAGAGAATTTGAGACATCAAAGTTCTGGGCTTGTCAGCTGGATAGTTTACTCCAGCAGTGGTCTTTTTCTCTTTTTCTGGGAAAGCGAAGATCTTTTCATCTTCTGTGCAATATCCTTCGTATCCTGGTCATCCAAAACTCTGTATTATTCAATTTCTTAAAGTGTACAAACTCCGGAAATCTTGTCCGAGAACATTTACAACCCAACTCCTTTTTCCCCTTTCGGAAATCTCATTTACCATTTACTTTAGCTAGGGGGGTCAGCTAGATAATGGGTCTGGCTAGTATTGTCATTTCTTCTTTTGTAGCTCAAGGGCTCCAAAGCATTTCAGACCAGAGTGTGATTGGAAGACATTTTGAGCAGATGGGTTGCCTTCAGACTCAAAGTTCTGTTGTAAGCCTATAACTTATGCATCGTTTTCTGTGATAGACAAGCTTGAACTTGCATAATATGAATTTTTAATTACGGAAAATCAAAATGTTATTAAAGCCAGCATTATCCTTCCTCTGTATTAGTTAGCGTTTGGTTTGCTCATTTGTTATGATGCTACCCGATTTGTCTATGTTTTACATTGTCATTCTAATATGTTTTCTAGTTTCACAATCTACACTTCGTCAATCTACATAACTATTCTTAGGAAGACAAAGATTGATTATTAGCTATTTGTCTTGTCAGTATATGTATTGACTTCATTTTATTCCGATTTTTGCATCAAATGTGCTGATGATATTGCATCAAGAAAGACTGACAGTTCATTAGCTATTTATATGAACTTGATAATGCATTTGTGTTTCTTTGCTTAATAGTTCTATCCCAAAGATAGCTGAGTACTGTAGTTTTTTTCTATAACATTTATTTGATCTCAATATGTTGCCTTTTCTGGCTGCTATTTGACCTAGTAGAGAAATAGGATGCATAATTCCTGCCCCTGTGTCTTTAAAAAAATTGGGAGTTTCCAACATCAAAAACCAGTGCAAGCTACATTAATCATTCAATACATGTGAAAAGGGCCATTGAGCCCATATTCAATTGGTGCACCGGGGTTACTTTGTTGCATAAACAGGTCCTTTTTTATTCCGTATTGAAAGGGTCAGCCAGTCAGGGCAGAAGGCATTTTCCTTGGTGACCATGCAGTCTTTCTGGACAGGGGCTGAAGTGAAACATGGAGGAAATTGGAAAGGTCAGCTACATGCTAGTATCAGAAAACCAGTCATCTGCATCACCAGTGGTGGTACCCAACAAATGGCCTATCAAGCAAATGTCACATTCACAGTGACTAACCCGTATTGAAGATCAGCCATTTGGGAACGTACACACACACACTGACACACACACACCGTATCCTCCCTACGCCCGTCTGGTAGGGCTCCTGCCATGCATTAAA
Organism: Lissotriton helveticus; assembly: GCF_964261635.1. Taxonomy (NCBI): domain Eukaryota; kingdom Metazoa; phylum Chordata; class Amphibia; order Caudata; family Salamandridae; genus Lissotriton; species Lissotriton helveticus. The sequence continues at coordinate 154,220,867 of NC_136068.1, read as the reverse complement.
CATGGTTGAAGCAGGGCACCATACCTCCGTCACTTCAGCACATTAAGCACTTGGGGTGGGCGGGTGGTTGGGATGACACGGCTGGTTATGGGGGACTGCACAGATTTTAAACAGGGAGGGGCAGAAGACCTCTCCAGCCAGATGCAAAGCACACAGTTTGTACCCCAGCTGTTCCATAGAGCTGCAACCAACCTACATTCACCTATAGTCTGGCTAGGGAGATGGAACTCTTATCCCAACTTTGTAGAGGGACACTTTGGTATCACCAAAATCCATCAGAGAGTAGAATTTTGGATGCAGATCAAAGGAGCTGGTGTTTGTGTGGATTTCAGTCTACTGCTGAGAAAAATAGATGGAGCTTGTGCCAATAAATGTATCATACTTTGTATGGTCTGCATTGCATTAATTGTTTATTGCATTCTCACCCTGCACTCCAAACTCTGTCATTTGTTTATTTATTTATTTTAAAGGTTTTCTATAGCAAGAACATGACCACCAGGGGTATCAGAGCGCTTTACAGTGTATAAGTCAAGGAAGAATACAAAGGATAAAAACAGAGCAACCAAACAAAAAACAATCTTAGCAGTCTCTTAAAACTGGGTGCCCTAGAGAGCACTGGACAAGACGGAAGTCCTCATCCTGGGATCTTCGCCCTCCGCCTGGGACGACTCCTGGTGGCCCCCAGCCCTGGGCACCGCACCCAAGCCAACCGGCCACGCACGCAACCTGGGCTTCATCCTGGACCCCTCCCTCTCGATGACCAGACAAGTCAACGCCGTCTCCTCATCGTGCTTCAACACCCTGCGTATGCTTCGCAAGATCTTCCGCTGGATCCCGACCGAGACCAGGAAGACTGTCACCCAGGCACTCGTCACCAGCCGACTGGACTACGGAAACGCCCTCTACGCCGGAACCACAGCCAAGCTACAGAAAAGACTCCAGCGCATCCAGAACGCCTCCGCCCGACTCATCCTGGATGTCCCCCGACGCAGCCACATCTCCAGCCACCTGAGGAACCTGCACTGGCTCCCCGTCGACAAGAGGATCACGTTCCGGCTCCTCACCCACGCACACAAGTCTCTCCACGACCTGGGCCCCAAGTACCTCAACGACCGCCTGACCTTCTACATGCCCACCCGCCAGCTACGGTCCACAAGCCTCGCCCTCGCAGCCGTACCACGCATCCGAAGAGCCACCGCCAGAGGAAGATCCTTCTCTTACCTGGCTGCCAAGACTCGGAACTCCCTCCCCATCCACCTTCGGCTGACCCAGGACCATCTCGCCTTCAGGAAACAACTCAAGACCTGGCTGTTCGAGCAGTAGCATACCCCTCCCCCCAAGCGCCTTGAGACCCTCCCGGGTGAGTAGTGCGCTATACAAATGGCATGATTGATTGATTGATTGATTGATTGATTGGAAGCAAGGAGTCCAGCCAAAAGTTTCTTCATCCGTATCATTTTTGCTTTGTTGAGAAAGGAAGTAAAGGGATACAGTTTATGTTGTGAACATGGTCGCAGGGGGTTTCATAGCACTTTACAGAATAACGGTTGCAAACGGAATAAGCGGAGGTAACAAAGGACCAACAGATCCGCAAAACATTCTTTATATACTCAGACCAATGAGGATGTCCTCTAGCGACTTGGAAGCTCCATAGCTATGGAGAAGATTTCTTCATCTGTATCATTTTAACTTCCTTTTTGAAAAGGGCAATAGAAGGATTCAAACTGACTTCATGGGGTAAGGAGTTCCATATCTTTGGGGCGATAACTGAGAAAGCTTGATTGTACGTTTTTTGTTGTTACATTTTTGTGGTTTGAACAGTAGTGTGCTGGCACTTCTAGAGGATCTAGATTGACCCGAGAGCTCCAGTTATTGAGCAAGGTACATTGGGTTGCTGAAATGAATGGCTTTATGTGCCATATATGCAATTTTTAATTGTATCCTAGCTTCATATGGAATCCAATTTTGGGATATCAGCTCTGGCGTGATATGATTGTTTCTTTTCGAGATCATTATGAGCCTTGCAGCAGAATTGAGGGTAGCCCAGAGAGGGGCTGTCTTCGCTGTAGGAAGGCCACAAAGGGTTGTGCTTCCATAATCAAGCTTAGAGATCACTAGGGCTTGCACTGCAGCCTTTAAGTCATGTGACGGGAGGAAAGGTTTTATTTTCCTTAAGATGCTGAGTTGGAAGTTCGCTCCTTTGATGAGTGTACTAATGTGCTTCGGCATGTCCAAACTCTTGTCTAGTATTATTCCCAATGAGCTTGTGGAATCAATGATGTGTGGCGCACAATTAAGAGCTGTTAGTTGATTCATCCATTTTCGATGACTGAAGACTGCTTGGGTGGTGAGATTAAGAGGTATTCAGTTTTAAGAGCGTTGAGCTTCAGATGGTTACATGTCAGCCAGCTTTGTGTTTTCAGTAGGACTGAGTTGAGGGACCTGATGTCCTCAGGGGGGCGGCCCTCATGTACAGTTGGGTATCATCAGCGAACATGTGATAGTGAATGCTGGATGATTTCAGAATTTCTGTTAAAGGCTCCATGAACAGGTTGAAGAGAGTGGGTGAAAAAGCGGACCCCTGTGGAACCCCCAGAGTGACCATTGAGAGATGAGACAGGGACTGGTTCATCTTGAAGCTTTGGGTTCTATTGTGGAGAAATGAAGAGAACCAGTTTAGTACAGGCCCAGAAAGCCCCATCCTGTGTTTCAAGAGGTCAATTAGATTGTCATGCTTAACAGTATCAAATGCTGACGAAATGTCGAGGAGGATCAGTAGGCAAGATTCATTTTGATCTAGCAGTCTTAGCGCATCCTCTATAATGTGAGTGTGAGCGAATTCTGTGCTATGACCCTGGCGGAAACCGGATTGAAATTGGTCCAGGAGTCGGAATTGTTCAATGTGTTTGCAAAGCTGGACATGCACACATTTCTCCAGGAGCTTTGCCAACGTAGGGATGTTAGAGATTGGGCAGAAGTCGGGTAGGTCAGAGGGATCTGCGGTGGTTTCTTTAGAATAGGGGTAACCTGCCCAGACTTTAAGCAGTCCGGAATAGCACCTTGAGGAAGTGAAGCATTGACAATCTTAGTCCGGAGTGGGAGTGTGGAGAAGTTTGATGGCAAGGGGTCGTTGAAATGGTTAGATAGTTTCAGGGTAGCCAGAGTTTTGAGTATAGTACTTTCATCCAAAGTTTTGAAAATGCTACAAGAGGCGTTGTTTTTTAGGGGATCAGGACTGACCGGGCAAGACCTCATCCGACTGAGTAAAAAGGAAGGAGGGTGTTAGGAGGTGCGATCGAAAGGTGCTCCAAGGTTGACCGTAGTTCAACTTCAATCTTAGTAGTCTTATCAGAGAAGAAGTCATATCTGCATGTTTTGTTCTGACTCACATTCCACACTCCAGCGGAGTTCTCTTCATGGAGTCCTTGTTGCCCGCTATGACGAAGGACGCCAGCTAGTCATGGCCTCTTGTACTTGGGAGTACATCTTCAATTCGCGACCAACATGTTGTCTATGCCTCCTCACTTCACAGTGCTCTAAGGGAAAAAACTAAAAATAGGTGAGCATTTTAAAAGTCATCACACAGTATGTGGATTATCAGTCCAACAGGATGTGTTTTCTGAACCGACAATTAATGGTAAAATATATCTCAGAATAAAATTTTAAAAATAGAAATGGAGTGGCAAGATAAGGAACAAGTGAAAGGGGAAAACCTACAGTTTTAGGTACACACAGTGTTCAGCTGTTATTTCTTTAAAGTGCTGTGACAAACATTTCTCTGCTACAGCGTATGCCTTGAACCACCAGTAAGTGACACAGTTGTAAGCATTCAACCAACAACACAATTTGAAAAGGAGCGTAAATTATGTCCAATATATTTGTGCTCTATTTTAAGCATAACATTTTTTCAAAAAGTTCCCACATCTATCAAATATGCATTGTCGGCCTGGATTACATTTTCAGTCTTGCGAATAAGTTCAAAATCCAACTTTTTATTTTATGCAAGACAAATAGCTTTTTCCAATCAGCCCAGCCAACGCGTTTTGTCCCTTAGGACTTCTTCAGGGTTGTGTGATCCATTTAGAAATTGTGCAATAGAGTTTTCCCGCCAATCTCCTCATGTGTAATCTATCTCCTTCCTGGGTGGTGTAGTACCCTCTAATAATTCTTACTGCTAGGTATAGCAGATCCCAATGCATTGGGATAAGCGCATTGTTGTAAGTGTTCAATACCATGTTTTGGCCAACACTGACAAAGTCAGTGGTGTGCTTTTTCCTATCTTATGGACCACTGTCCTTCTAAACTTTGTGCAGGCACTTGTGCTCCCTTTTACAGCTTCTCTCCCAGCACTTTCAGGGAGGTCTGCATTCCAAGTGCATGTGCTGAATTCTGTCTTGTGTGTTACAAGCCTTCTACCTGTACAATGCTGTTTCCTTGTGTAAGATCTGTGTGTCCTGCTCTGTCTGTTCTTTGCATAAAGTAAACTTACACTACTGATGGATGTGCTGTACCTGCTCTATGTGAAAAGACATCTTGCACTGCTACTGGCAGTACTGTACCTGATCTGTGAGTGAGAGAAGCTTGCATTGCTAAAGTATCTTTTCCACATCTTCTCTGATAGAGGGAAGCTTGCACTGCTCCTGTGACTTACATGTCCTGTGGGTGAGGGAAGTGTGCTCCGCTGCTTGCAAGTGTTGCATGCTTGACCTGATGCTGCCGGTGCCAAACCTGTTTTGTGTGTGAGGGGAGCCTGAATTGATGCAGTATCTTTTTTACATTTTCTCTGAGTGAGGGAAGCTTGCACTGCTTATTGTGGATTACCTGTCCTGTGGGTGAGGGAAGTGTGTGCAATGCTTATAAGTGTTAGACACCTGCCCCCGATTCTGCCTGTGCCAAACCTGTTGTGTGTGTGAAGGAAGCTTGCATTGATGCAATCTCGTTTCCACATCTTCTCTCTGTGAAGGAAGCATGCACCGCCATCAGTAGCTTACCTCTTCTGTGGGTGAGGGAAGTGTGCCCACTGTTTGTAAGTGGTGGACGCTTACAATGCTTCTGCCTGTGCCAAACCTGTTCTGTGTTTGAGAAGAAGCTTGTATTGGAGCTGCCATTTTGGACCGGTTTCATGTGAGAGAGAAGCTTGTACAGCTTCTGACTATGGGGTCGCATGTCTGAATATCGTTAGTAAAAATATCACCTAATAGACATCATGGGGCAGATTTACAAGCTCCTTGCGCCACTTTTGCGTCACTTCTAACATGGGAAAAGTGACGCAAAAGTGGCGCAAGGGACTTGTAAATCTGCCCCCATGTGTTTTAAACATTGCTTATAAAAATAATGCACCATTGCTTGTATATTTTCCTCAATTAACTCCAGTGGAGTGTCATTTTTGGAAACGATATTTACTACACAACATTTTTCTCAGGCCATATTTTGGTTACAATATTCTGGTACCTTCCGCCCTGGGTATTTCCATTCTCTGTTGATGCTCCAGAAACTCTTTTCACCATTTAAAATGCAGAAATTACTGCTTTGTCGAAGCTAATTTCAAAAGCTATATGTCACAAACTTCCCTAGAGTCTCCATGACGAAGCCCGTTCACAGATGTGTCACAGAGTGAAAAGTTTATATAAAGAGATGCTCATATAACTCATATAAAAGGCCGGCTTGCTTCATTGATGAGACCAAGCGAATACAAGATGATTCTAACATGAATCCCTCTGCTCACACCATTGGGGCCAGAGCCCTGACAGCTTTCATTCCCTTCTCACATCTTTCTGCATTTATTTTTTGTGTGCTGGCTTCATTACTTGGGGACAAGTCGTGCTATTGAGAACCCCTTGAAGAAGAAGCCACAGTGTCATCAACAGAAGTCCATCAGTGCAGATACAGCTGAGACTTAATGCTTTGGTCACATTGGCTACAACAAAGCACGCGCGACTTGCACTGGAACAAATACTTATACTTAAATAAAACCTGCGGTCGCCTTGTAACTAGGGAAACCGTCATCGAGACATTAAGGTGCAAAGGGAAACCGGCTGTTGCCTTGACAACTGAAAGAAACATAGGGGCATGAAAGCGGGAGAAGGCAATTAAAGAAAAGTGCACTAAATTTGTTAACTAGATCAAGTGCGACCCGGGGGCGCGTGGGAGAAGAAAGGGGCTCATTTTATGTGCTCGTCTGCTCGGCTGAGCATGTCCAGAGGTCAAAGGGCAGACATAAAGCAAAGGACGGTCTAACCACTTAAGGCAGATTTAGGAAGATGGCGGCTGTTGTACAGCTTGAGACAGGCCAGTTCACTGAGGGGCATATTATCAAGGGGCTTTATCTCCGCTTTTTTGGCTTTAAAAGCCAAGAAAGCAGAGATAAAATTATCTCCCTATTACCAAGCTGTCGCTAACATCAGTTAGCGACAGCTAATAGGAGATAGTGACCATCTTGGGCCCCGCTTTGCATGTCAGTGATATTTATCACTAATGACATGCAAAGTGGGCGTGCCAAGATGTTAGCGACTGAAAACAGTCGCTAACATCGCTATCTCCTTTTACCAACTTTTGGAGATATTCGCGCTAAGCGCGAATATCTCCAAAAGCTAACACTTGCCCAGGAGCAGTTCTTAGCCATGTTATCCAATGGGAGGTGGATAACATGGCTAAGAGCATTTGCTGGATAATGCATGAATATCGCTGACTTTTCAGCGATATTCATGCATTGCGGCTGTTTTTTATCGCATTTGCGATAAACCTTGCTAATAGCAAGGTTTATCTGCGATAAAAATCGCCGATTTGCGGCGATACTTTTTGTCTCTAAATAAGTTAGAGACAAAAATTATCTCTATTGGTTGGTTATATGCCCCTGAGTTTCTTATTAGCAGGGTCGGACTGGCCTATTGGGCAATCAGGCAGTGCCAGATGGGCCGGTCTGATAAGTCATAGTGTGGGCCGGTTTGTTGGCTGTTTGTGGGCCTGTTTTATGGGCTGCTGGGCCGGTTTTTATTCGGTTTTGCCTACAGCGCGTAGGCACTCTCTGAAAAAGCAATTTTCTTTAAAAACACATCTTAATTTTTTTTCGATCTAATCGATGGAGTTTCTCTTCCTCCGTGAGGTAGAACAAAGGTTGCAGGAAACGGCTTTAAGTGGACCTGGTCCTACCGGTGCTCAGCACTGGCAGGGGCATATTATCAACAAATAGCGATATTTATCGCTAAGTAGGCTTAGCGGCAATTTTTTTATCACCGCGCATCACCGGATTTTATCGCTGAGATAACGTGCTATTAGCAACGTTTATCTCAAAAGCGATAAAATTCCCGGCGATAGCAGCAAAATCCGTGAATATCGCTGAGAATACAGCGATATTCACGCATTATCGCTAACAGGGTCTTAGCCATTATATCCACCTCCCATTGGATATAATGGCTAAGAACTGGTCTGAGCAGGCGTTAGTTTTTGGAGATATTCGCGCTTAGCGCGAATATTTCCATCGCTACGCCTGTGTTGGTAATAGGCGATAGCGATGTTAGCGACTGCTTTCAGTCGCTAACAGGTTGGGTACGCCCACTTTGTATGTCATTAACGATAAATATCGCTGACATGCAAAGCGGGCCCCAAACCGTTCGCTATCGCCTACAAGCTGTCGCTAACTGCTGTTAGCAACAGCTTGCTTATAGGGCAATAGAATTATCGCCGCTTAGCGCTCGAAAATGGCCGCTAAAGCGGCGATAATTCCCTATTGCCCCCCTTGATAATATGCCCCGCAGTTCTTTAAAAATAGTGCTGAGACGGTTGCCTATCGGGCTCTCCATTTTAACCCTCAGGATGAAAAAAACAAATCTCAACTCTGCAGCAGCACCACCCTTCACTGCCTTTGATGTAACTTCAAAGAGACTCGTTATTCACAATTTCATCTTTTTGTAACAGAAGCATTTTCAATATTATATACCACTAAGCCATAGTTGTTGCTTATTTATCTTATGCAACTAGCAACCATTGACAAGGCCAATAGTCCTGGCTTGTTGTAGGTGTAGGTGTTACTTGTTGTATTATATATCTGGATGCAATGACAGAAGCAGAACAATATCAGTGGGGGGCACACTATGCTAAGCACAGATTTTTAGTTTGTGTTTTTAAGCCATGCCCTTAATTACATCAACCATGCCCCTTTGAGATGCCCCCCTTTATTTCATCCCACTTAAAGCCCTGGCCGGAAGGGTGATGCTCTTCCCAACATGAAATTTAACGAAGTGACTGTATTCGGAAGGAAGGCGGATTGAGTTGGTAGAGCCAGCCTACCTGGATAAAAGGTGGTGTAAGGCAGGTTGACAGAGAGGGTTTCTTGCCCGCTCACCTGACATGGCAATAATATGGCTATGAGAAATGCCGTTTTGAGGGTGAGCAGCTGAAGAGGACAGCTGTGGGAGGTTCAAATGGAGCACGCGAGGAAAGGAAGAACAAAGTTCGAATTCCATTGGGGCATAATAAATGGACAAGGAGGAAACATACACTCTAAACCAGTGATTCCCAAACTTTTTTGACCCCCGGCTCCCTTGACACGTTTGCCAAGGCTCCCCATCATGTTACTTTTTTTGGGCGGGTGGGGAGGATGTAAGCCCAGCCTCTGGAGTACTTCTATTTTTCTCCCTGAAAATATTTGGGATGAAGCCGATGAAGGTATTATAATCATGGAGTCTGGGAAAGTGTGTCGATGGTAGGCTCTGATATGTGTGACAGGTCATGATAAGACCTTCAGGTCAGTACTTTCATGTAGTCATTTCACTCACAAATGAGTTTTGGACAACTAGTGCTTTAACACCAGACTTTGCATGTATGCCTGCTTGTGCACGTGGTGCTCTGTCACTAACATATGTTGCTTCATGCAACAAATTGCATTGTTTGCATGGATGGGGAAATGTGGCATTCAGGCTGCATAGTGTGATTGTGCAGGTTGCATGATGAAGCGTGTGAAATTCTGGAAGCATGGAATGGAGTGGTGGCAATCACAAAACTAGGCTGATGTGACGTATGACCCTTGATCCTGTCACCCACTCTTTCTCTCTCTCTCTCAGAGAGCCTTGCTAGTCTAGCAGGGAAGGAAAAGCAAACCACATCGCTGGTAGAGATACAACTAGTATTTACAACACTAAAAAACACAAAATGCCAAAACTGAAATAGCATGCATTACAATTTACTATGTGCAGCATATTTCACTGTGTGTTAGGGTAAAGCTTCAGATATGATGACAGCCAATAGGGAAAGGCACTGTCCAGCACAGTGCATTACTCACTTTACCAAGATGCTGCCAGGACATATTCTCTGTAGTTTTCTTTGTTATCTGGGTCAGGGACTAACTGCCCTGTGTGTTACTACAAGAGGATTGGTAGGGCCAATACAGGGGCACTGTCGCCCCTACAGCAGAGGGAAGCAAAAGCTATGACCCAGAGACACACAGAAAGTGATCCTCTGCAGAAACTGCTCAGGTGATGACGCAGAGCTCCAGATCTAAGTAGGTTGAGCACAGTACTGGCACAAGTTTGGAACACAAATCAATGAGCATGCAATTACCAAATGTAAGCAGTACTGTTTTTAAACTATAAGATTTTGAATATATTCGTTTTAAAGGGAAAACTTGTTTAAAGTGCTTTTTTGTTAAATAGTGGGCATTTGCAGGATCTATATACAACTACTGCAACTCAATTTTCAAAAAGAACAAATGTGGTAGTAAATATGTTCTTGCTTGTTTAAATGTTTCAAATGTGCTGCAATTTAAAATAACATGAGTTTAAGGTGCCTGCAACCAACATCTTTGTGTACCCAACACGTTCTGTGGAGGGTGGGGGGGAACGTGCCTGTCTATCCTCTTCGAATTTGTGCACATGAAGTACTTTAGTCAGTGTGTTAATCCAGTTTTTATTGTCCTTCATGGTTTGTGCTTATGTTATTTAATCGCAAAGCTTCTTAGAAGTCTTACCTCACAAAAACACAGGCCAAGAGTGCGCTGCTGTACACTGAAGGCTTTTTAAAGGCAGGGTTTATTCCCCAGACACACTATTCAGTCTCCAACTCTACCATAGCTGCCATCACTAGGTTCCCAGCATGTAATCAACACTTCAGTAAAGGCTTCCACTGGTGACGGCACCTCCTCCCTGCTCCCCTTGTAAAGCCTCTCCTGTCAGCCCCTCTCTCCACCCAGGCTTCTTTCTCCTCCGATTCGGCTGCTTTTTTAACCAGGCACGGCCCGTGCAGGGCGTTATACCGGGGCGGTGACGTCAGGTGGGGGAGGGTCAGGGTGGGGGGTTGTAAAATGCGGGCTATGGACCATTACAGGTAAGTACCGGAAAAAAAATATAAAACGAATTTCATTACCTGCGCTGCATCGCCAAATGTGATGCAGCGCGGGCAACAAAATTCGTTTTTTTTTCCCGGTACTTACCTGTAATGGTCCATATCCCGCATTTTACATCCCCCCACCCTGACCCTCCCCCGCCTGACGTCACCGGCCCGGGGTAACGCCCTGCACGGGCCGTGCCTGTTTTTAACCCCATATTGCCAGGTTCAGCCCAGGTCTCCGGGCAGCAGCTGCCACCAGAGCTTTATTTACTAACACTAGGAGTGACTCTGGCCCAACCCCCGGCGGCCCCTGTAGGTACTGCGCCCCTTGGCAGTATTTCCCGGTTTGTGTACAGGCGTGCATTGCTACTGTGGATCACGGACTTTCTCAACAAGTACATTTGTATTTTTTTTTATCGATTTTTGTTATTAATGGCATTTCCGCACCTTTCATACCACATACTCTCTTGAACTATTGATAGGACGGGATTAAAAAATGAATTTGTTTCCCTAACTGTTAGTTTTGTGCGTGGTGCCCCTGGGTAGTTTTTACGGCGCACTGGGGTGCCGCGGCGCACGGGAAACATCCTTTACAATGCAACTTTTACCACGCAGTGCCTTTACGACGCAACTTTTACAACGCAAACCATTACAACGCATTGCGCTGGGGGGCGCTCTAGGATAGGGAATAGGTTTAATTTACTGTCCAACACCTTCCCTACTATCCACGGGGACTGGAGTTGGAATAGTAAATTAAACTATTCACTATCCAGCCCCCCAAAGCACCATGCGTTGTAATGGTATGCGTTGTAAAAACTGCGTTGTAAAAGCATGCGATGTAAAAGCATGCGTTGTAATGTCATACATCCGCGGCGCACAGATTGGCAATCACTACTCTAAACCGTTCAGAAAATGCATCACTCTAAGTAATTTAAGCACAGAGGTTGGTCCGGCAAGCGCAAAAGTGCTGAAAGAGCCGACAGATAACCTTTAACAGTGCCCCCTAGTTGCTGGACTAGGGACAACACGAACAACAACAATTCAGACGGCCTAGCATGAAGTGGCTCAGCCTGCTTTGTAGCACACCAAGCCTCAAACTTGTCCTAACAGCAGGCATATATACTCTGGGTGGAGGAATGTCTGGGTACCAAGATGACAACAACGACGTCAGGAAGGAGATCAGTAGAGCTCAACTTCTCAGTTCAAACTCCAAACATGAAGGTGGAGTTTGTCCAGGTTTGGATGCAGGACCCTATCCTGCTGCTTCGACAGAAGATGCTTCCAAAAGGGCATACTAATCAGAGGACCAATGCTCATGCCTAGGAGTTTCGAGATACCAAACGCGCCCAGCTCTATCCAATCTATTCCTCTTGGCTCAGCAGGCATGCAAACGTCCTCCAGCTCCCTCCTAGGGAAAATGCCTACATTTGCAATTATGCTTAATTACAATTCAAATGCACCCACACCATTCCTAACAGTTACTTCATTTATTTTCCTGATTAACATATCCTAATCACACTTTATTATTCTGATGTTACCACTTAAATTCTAAAATACTACAGGTGCCTAACCTAAACTTTTCAGCGGTTTGTGCTCATAGTTGCAATCTTTTAATTCTATGTGTTTTTTAAATATGTAAATTGTCACAGTAAGTGTATACCGGTTCAGAGGGGGAGGGATTGTTAATTTTAGACACAGTGCAGACGACAGTTTGCGTAAAATGAAAAACAAGAACAGTTTTTGACTTACCCTGAATAGAGCCAAATTCAATGTGGCAAATTAACCCTTCTTAAGTCAAAGATTTATTTGTGTGCCAGGGCATTTGTGGGTGCGTACAGATATGTTTAGTCTGAGTATGAGTAGGTATGGTTCCTGTATGGTGTGGCTTATATGTGTGTGTACGTAGATATGATAGAAAATTTGTTCAAAACATGCTTGTTTATTCATTAAAAAAACAATATATTAAACTAAAAATAAAAAAACAGTCGACAAATAAAAAGAAATTCGTATAATACATTATACCTTTTACAGGAGTTTTAAAAAGCTATTACAACCTCGGGAATTGCTTATCTAGATAGATTCTAAAAGTCTATCTAGACGTTTTTGGTTAACACCATAATTTTTAACCAAAGAAACAAATATAAAGCTTTGAAATTGACTGCTTAAAATAAGTAAATGTTGTAATCAGGAAGTTAGGTCCTGGGACGTACGGGCAGCTGGACCATATGTAAATCTTAGAAAAAACGTAGTGCTGGCCGTACAATTACTTTGCAACGTCTCCTTAATTAGAGTAACAAATCACCTATTGATTGAGCATTTGTGTGGTATTTTTATTTATACCTTATGAATTATTCATTTTCAAACACAAAAATAGTTTGACGAAAAAGACATCCCATATATACACAATTATTCAAAAACTCAACTGTACAAAATTATAACACTACTACATAAAACATGAAGCAAAACATTTCATATGTACATTTCATATGTACATTTGCACAATATTCAAATTTGGTCAATATCATATATACATTACAAAAGTATCCACATTATTGATGCAATTCCAATCAAGGAATGGTGAAAACAATTAAGAAAAAATCAAGAAAAAATCAAATGGAGAACAGATGAATCAATAACATGCACAATATTAATCAGTGAAAGAAAAGAATACACTGAATCAATGTTTCAGTCATTCAAGAGTGCTATTCTCCAATAGGCCAAAATAAGTAAATGACACAAATCTTGTGGTAGTTTGCAGCTACAATTACTATTTTCATTGTAAACTAGAACTACTTTACTAGACCGGTACACCCCACAGAAAAGCGCCTAAAAATTTGCCAGAAATTACATTGACATGTACAGAAATAGATGGTTACGGTCAAAGTTTACAAAAGTAACGAGTTTTGTCAATAACAATGTCTAAATGTTTGTGAGATTGGACAAAAACGTCTTGGTTCTCAGAAAGGTAGATACATAGTTGTTTCCTTGAAAGTGCCCAATTAGAGTTGCTTGTTGAGTACTGCGTGTAGGCCAAAGACTGAGGCACTTCAGCTGGCATCGAAACTTCCGATCCAAGGAAATCAGAGATACTGAATACTAGGCTTTACAAGTCACAATCATCTGTGCTATTAAAGAGTGGGAGTCAGTTCAGTTCAGTTCAGTTAGCTTTATTCGATTTTCACAATATAAAAAATCATAAAAGCAGGTGCATACAAAAATACATCTATACAATACGACAATAATAAATAACATTTAGATTAAGAAAAGTATTACATCATTACAATAAATCTATCGAATATTTAGCTAATCAAGTAAATTCCGTAGCCTTAAAACACTTTTTAAAAACGCAGTCATAGTCATTATACATACAGTGTTCCCCAACTGCTGCAAACGGAGGTACGCTGGCCTACATTGCCACCATGCACCACATCTCAAATATTGTTTAATCCATCTACAACGTTCCTTTTTATACAGTTTGCAAAACAAAACCAAGTGGAAAGTTGTTTGAGATGACATGTTATCACATGGACATAAGGCAAGGGTTCTGTTCCAATCATTTTTAACTGGGAACGTCACTAGTCGGTGGAATAGGTTAAACCTAAATCTGGTCAGGATAAAGCGTTCAAACCCCAAGGTCACAAGGTTTAAATACGGTTGTATTTTATGGGTAGTCAGTGACAGTTGATGTTCAGTCACCGTTTTTTTGGCGACACCTTATTAGGCCAAAGTGCTCCATGCATAGTTTTTTCAAGACTTTTTTGAGGATTTCCCCAATTAACTCAGGGTTGCTATACCACTCTGACCTTTGTAGGTCGGTTAAGACCTTCCTGACATACTCAAGCCATTTAATGCGTTTTACATTATCCAGGCCCATAACATCTCTGATTATACCCCGATTTAGGCCAAGTTCTTGTGTCGCCCATACTCTGTGCCATAGCAAAATTGGCTGGATTCTAATCAAATCAGTTATATGGTCCATACCTAGTTCAGCGTGGCAATTATAGACAGATATGCCCTTAGGGAGGGCAAGGAGGTATCTAAAAAAAATATTTTCTGCAATTTGCAGTGATGTTACATCCTGGTACCCCCAAATCCCTGCACCATACATCGCAATACTTCTGCATTTTGCCACATAGATACTAAGCATAGTTGCCGGGTGTTTTTTACCTAATTTGATTGAAAAATGTATCAAGGCCGCAATTGATCGCTTGAAGGATAGAGTCCTATTCTTCACCTCAGGACCCCAGGTGCCTGGACCATCAATTACAACCCCCAAATATGGGAATTTTTTAGTATGTTCTACTTGGAGGCCTGCCACTTTTAGATGTTTACACCTGGCATTACCTTTGCCACAACACATCACAAAAGACTTCTTGGCGTTCTGGCCATTAATACCGCGTCATCCGCATAGAGAAGAGAAACAATCTGCCTATTACCATACCTCGGTGAATCGATGTTACTGGCCCCCAATTCCTTCACTAAACTGTTCGTATATAATGAGAAAAGGAATGGGGCCAGCACGCAGCCTTGTCTCACCCCCTTCTCTATGCGGAAAGACCCCGTACATTTCCCCCCAAGCCCTTGCCTTACTTTAGCTGTTGCACTTGAATATATTTGTCTCAGAAAGAGTACTATGGCAGGGTCGACATTCATCTCCTCTAATGTTTCCCATAGTTTTGAGTGCACCACGCAATCAAAGGCAGAGGAGAGGTCGACAAATATTGCATACAAGCAACCATCTTTGGCCCTGGTGTACTTCCCTTGTAACATTTCAAAGTTTAGCACCTGCTCCACCGTACCCATCCCTTCCCGAAACCCATATTGTACAGGACTTAAAATATCATGTTCCTCAGCCCACGTTTGTATTTTGTTCAAGACCACTCTCCCAGCAATTTTCATTAATGAATCTAGGAGAGATATAGGTCTATAACTGGACGGGCTCTCCCTGTCCCCCTTTTTGTATATGGGAATTATCACTGATTCCGACCATGTCTTAATAAAACCTTTGGCACAGCAAGCACCTAAGACCCGTGTGCACAGTGGGGCCCATAGATCAATATTCATCTTATAGAGATCACTCGGGATCCCATCTGGTCCCGGGGCTTTGTTATTCTGAGTAGACTTTATAGCTATTTGTACTTCTTTAAGGGTAAATTCAATCGGGATAGGGAGAAAGTCCCTCTCTATTAGCGGTTCCTCTCGAGTGCTTCTATAGACATCAGAGAAAAAGTCTATCCAGGACTTTTCGTCTATGGCTATTTCTATCCTGGCCACCTCTTTGTTATTAAGAAAAGGTGTGTTGACTACCTGCCAGAATAGTTTTGGATCTTTACTCTGTGCGGCCTTCAATAGGTCCTGCCATGCTTTATCTTTAATTATTTTCTTCCGTTGGCGCCTAGCTAAATTATAGGCCTTCCTATATACCCTTACTGCCTCATGATCCCTAGGTTTATTATTTAAGGCTAACTTAAGGGCAGTATGCGCTTTGGTGCAATGAGAGTCAAACCAGCCCTTAATTTTATTGCTTTTGTTGGGGCGAGTCCTGGTTAGCACCCCCTGGATAATATTAGTGATATAGCTGAAAGCCTCCAAGATTTCACCATTTGAGGACCTCTCCTCTAAGCATACCATAATGGATGGTAGGGCGTTTTCCACTATTACCTTAAAAGTTTTTATTGGATCTACCGTACTCCATTTCAGCGCGAGACCATTTTGACGTGCTACTACAAGGTCTTGCGTCCAAGCCAGAGACTCAATAGTGGAGGTATTATTACTTCCTGGGGCGCTAATAAACATCTTTAATGGTAAATGGTCGCTCAGTCCGATGGTAGGGATCTCATACTTAACCACCTGGTTGGCGAACCTATTAGGCAGTATGATAAAGTCAATGACAGAATAAAGCCCCCTTGCTAAAAAGGTAGAGGTAAACTCCACCTTAGGGGAGCATAACCTGTTAGCAAAGCCAAGATCGAAATTTGCCATTATACTATTTATTATTTCCCCTTTCTCATTATGTTGGAAATGACTCCTTCCCGCAGTTTCCCCCTCCCCATATTCCTGAAACCCACATGTTTCACGATCGCATAAATTTAAGTTAAAATCGCCTACCCAGATCCATATTAAATCTTTCCCTTTCACATTTTTATGCCCCTTATCTCCTCTGTCAGCTTTGCTAATACTTCCACAAAATCGGGGGTTCCTAATATTATTGTAGAAGTTAACCACAATCAACACAGCAAAGGGATTTAGGGAGATAGTGACCAATTGAAAATAATGTGAACTCATTCTTCCAGGGGTGATACTAGCATTCAAAAGGTTAGAAACATAGACACATAGCCCCCCCTTATGCCTGCCGTGGCTGGAGCGGACCACTGGGATATGGAAGGTCTTAAATCCATTTAGATGTTTTTCAGTTAATACCCAGGTTTCCTGTACGCATAAAATATCAATATTATTAACAAAATCCCCCCACGCAGTTTCATGTACTTTATTTGCCAGCCCACAAACATTCCAGGACACAACACTTACTTGTCGGCCGGATGTCGTAATACATTTATGTTTAGATGAAGTTTTATCTTTATTTATTTTACACGACATCTTATCTAGAGAGGTATCAATCCTCTTTGCTGCAATATTGTTCGACTTATCCTCTAAAGTTTCAATTTCCTTTGCTAAAATATAGTTTCCTAAGCTTTCATTAATCATGGTCCCAGATATTTTGTCCCTGATTATATTTACTTTAATTTTAGAGAACAACTGGTTGCAACCATACGGGGTGCTTGTATCCTCCTTGAGGGCATTATCGCCCATCATGGGTTGTTTGTTTTTATATTGATTTAAGTTATTCCTGGGAATGTAATCTAGTTCATGATATCCCTCATAAATAGTGGTTTTAGATGGATCATTATTATTTGCTTCAGTTATACCATCTCCCGGTCAGTCACAGTCATTTAGACCGGACAAGGCGGCAAACCTATTTGTACCCTCAAAAACTGGAAATAAGCCCATGGTCCTCTGATTCACTGGATATATTTGCCTCATCGTAGTGTATCCCCATCCCTGTCTTTCTACGGGTTGTGGTGACCTATTATACATCCATTCATTCCCTCTTATAGGTCTCATAGGTCCCAATCTATTTAGGTCCCTATAAAAGTATTCTAATGGCAGGATCTCAATACCTTGGGATCGTGTCACTCCTTTAAACATGACCTCACTTAGTATCCTCCTCACTGGTTCTGATTTGTTAAAGTTTATCACAATGCAATCCCCTGTTTTATTTTTCCGTGTCCTGCCTAGCCATGCTACTCTCCTAACCATTATAATGTTATGCCATACCTTATGACCCTCCTGTGTATTAGACGCTAACCAATGTGCCACCTTATTTTTGAGCTGGGTGTAATTTTCACTGGATCCCTTGTTTAATTCAGGGACATTTCCCAGTACTAGTACCAGTGGTGACGCTTCTGGTAGAGTGGGAGTCGCTCATTCAGCTCACCTTAGAGTGAGGTAGGAAAGATCCTTCAGAAATCAGTACGCAGACTGAACTGAGCACCAATTGAATAAGTCAATGTGTGATAGAAGCAGGGGAGATACTTTTCTAGACAAATGGACCATAGATGCGACTGAAACCCCTACCATGGACAGTGTAGGACATTAACTGGAGTTATGTCTGAAGTAATGCCTGGTTTTCCTCATGCCGTATAGAGGATGTTTTGTACACAAATCACAGTCTTGAATAGCGAGACGAGCAATTACTAAATGTTTAGCGAAAATTCAATATGGTCCATTTCCCTACGGGGAATATCAGAGAAGGGGTTGCTGACAAAGTATGAAGAAGAAACTATGTCAGGTTACAGAAAAGAGCAGTGCCGGATTAAACCCTGTAGAGTCCTCTAGGCCAGGGGTTTCCAAACTTTTCATGCTGGTGACACACTTCTTAGACATGCATCATTTCGCGACACGGTAATTCAGTTTCCCTAGCAAACCGGAGGTTAAATTAACTGCATATAACAGATAAGGACAAAAACATAAGTCCTAGAAATAGTAAATAATGAAATGTATGGGGATGCAAAATACCTCATAAAAACCTTTCATTGCTATTTTTTAAAATATATGATTTGTACTAATGCCATCTGTGGAACAAAGCCAAACTTCTTGCAAGAAGTTACCGATGCGTCCCACTTAGTCCTTAGTCCTTAGGGGCGACACCGCCGGTGTGTGAGTAGTGTGCGACCCCCACCCCCTTTTGTAACTTTAAAGCTCCCGTGAGCAGTGGGCTGTGGAGCCTGGGATCCTGCACCTACGCGTCTGAGTGGTACTATACCTGGCAGATATTGGCAGCCATCGGCAACCCCAGTACACGGCCTATCCCTGCTGACGAGGGGTGATACCCCGAAGCACGTGTCCAGGGATGGCGAAGACAGCGAAGATAGCAGAAGATCGAAATATGATGCATCGCGAACACTTTACTACATTGACCAGAGTCCTTAGGGGCGACACCGCCGGTGTGTGAGTAGTGTGCGACCCCACCCCCTTTTGTAACTTTAAAGCTCCCGTGAGCAGTGGGCTGACGAGCCTGGGATCCCGCACCTACGTGCCTGAGTGGTACTATACCTGGCAGATATTGGCAGCCATCGGCAACCCCAGTACACGGCCTATCCCTGCTGACGAGGGGTGATACCCCGAAACACGTGTCCAGGGATGGCGAAGACAGCGAAGATAGCAGAAGATCGAAAGATGATGCATCGCGAACACTTTACAACATTGACCATAGTCCTTAGGGGCGACACCGCCGGTGTGTGAGTAGTGTGCGACCCCACCCCCTTTTGTAACTTTAAAGCTCCCGTGAGCAGTGGGCTGACAAGCCTGGGATCCCGCACCTACGCGCCTGAGTGGTACCATACCTGGCAGATATTGGCAGCCATCGGCAACCCCAGTACACGGCCTATCCCTGCTGACGAGGGGTGATACCCCGAAACATGTGTCCAGGGATCGCGAAGACAGCGAAGATAGCAGAAGATCGAAAGATGATGCATCGCGAACACTTTACTACATTGACCAGAGTCCTCAGGGGCGACACCGCCGGTGTGTGAGTAGTGTGCGACCCCACCCCCTTTTGTAACTTTAAAGCTCCCGTGAGCAGTGGGCTGACGAGCCTGGGATCCCGTACCTACGCGCCTGAGTGGTACTATACCTGGCATATATTGGCAGCCATCGGCAACCCCAGTACATGGCCTATCCCTGCTGACGAGGGGTGATACCCCGAAACACGTGTCCAGGGATGGCGAAGACAGCGAAGATAGCAGAAGATCGAAAGATGATTCATCGCGAACACTTTACTACATTGACCAGAGTCCTTAGGGTCGACACCGCCGGTGTGTGAGTAGTGTGCGACCCCACCCCCTTTTGTAACTTTAAAGCTCCCGTGAGCAGTGGGCTGACGAGCCTGGGATCCCGCACCTACGCGCCTGAGTGGTACTATACCTGGCAGATATTGGCAGCCATCGGCAAACCCAGTACACGGCCTATCCCTGCTGACGAGGGGTGATACCCCGAAACACGTGTCCAGGGATGGCGAAGACAGCGAAGATAGCAGAAGATCGAAAGATGATGCATCGCAAACACTTTACTACATTGACCAGAGTCCTTAGGGGCGACACCGCCGGTGTGTGAGTAGTGTGCGACCCCACCCCCTTTTGTAACTTTAAAGCTCCTGTGAGCAGTGGGCTGGCGAGCCTGGGATCCCGCACCTACGCGCCTGAGTGGTACTATACCTGGCAGATATTGGCAGCCATCGGCAACCCCAGTACACGGCCTATCCCTGCTGACGAGGGGTGATACCCCGAAGCACGTGTCCAGGGATGGCGAAGACAGCGAAGATAGCAGAAGATCGAAATATGATGCATCGCGAACACTTTACTACATTGACCAGAGTCCTTAGGGGCGACACCGCCGGTGTGTGAGTAGTGTGCGACCCCACCCCCTTTTGTAACTTTAAAGCTCCCGTGAGCAGTGGGCTGACGAGCCTGGGATCCCGCACCTACGTGCCTGAGTGGTACTATACCTGGCAGATATTGGCAGCCATCGGCAACCCCAGTACACGGCCTATCCCTGCTGACGAGGGGTGATACCCCGAAACACGTCTCCAGGGATGGCGAAGACAGCGAAGATAGCAGAAGATCGAAAGATGATGCATCAGGAACACTTTACAACATTGACCATAGTCCTTAGGGGCGACACCGCCGGTGTGTGAGTAGTGTGCGACCCCACCCCCTTTTGTAACTTTAAAGCTCCCGTGAGCAGTGGGCTGATGAGCCTGGGATCCCGCACCTACGCGCCTGAGTGGTACTATACCTGGCAGATATTGGCAGCCATCGCCAACCCCAGTACACTGCCTATCCCTGCTGACGAGGGGTGATACCCCGAAACACGTGTCCAGGGATGGCGAAGACAGCGCAGATAGCAGAAGATCGAAAGATGATGCATCGCGAACACTTTACTACATTGACCAGAGTCCTTAGGGGCGACACCGCCGGTGTGTGAGTAGTGTGCGACCCTACCCCCTTTTGTAACTTTAAAGCTCCTGTGAGCAGTGGGCTGACGAGCCTGGGATCCCGCACCTACGCGCCTGAGTGGTACTATACCTGGCAGATATTGGCAGCCATCGGCAACCCCAGTACACGGCCTATCCCTGCTGACGAGGGGTGATACCCCGAAACACGTGTCCAGGGATGGCGAAGACAGCGAAGATAGCAGAAGATCGAAAGATGATGCATCGCAAACACTTTACTACATTGACCAGAGTCCTTAGGGGCGACACCGCCGGTGTGTGAGTAGTGTGCGACCCCACCCCCTTTTGTAACTTTAAAGCTCCCATGAGCAGTGGGCTGATGAGCCTGGGATCCCGCACCTACGTGCCTGAGTGGTACTATACCTGGGAGATATTGGCAGCCATCGGCAACCCCAGTACACGGCCTATCCCTGCTGACGAGGGGTGATACCCCGAAACACGTGTCCAGGGATGGCGAAGACAGCGAAGATAGCAGAAGATCGAAAGATGATGCATCGCGAACACTTTACTACATTGACCAGAGTCCTTAGGGGCGACACCGCAGGTGTGTGAGTAGTGTGCGACCCCACCCCCTTTTGTAACTTTAAAGCTCCCGTGAGCAGTGGGCTGACAAGCCTGGGATCCCGCACCTACGCGCCTGAGTGGTACTATACCTGGCAGATATTGGCAGCCATCGGCAACCCCAGTACACGGCCTATCCCTGCTGACGAGGGGTGATACCCCGAAACATGTGTCCAGGGATGGCGAAGACAGCGAAGATAGCAGAAGATCGAAAGATGATGCATCGCGAACACTTTACTACATTGACCAGAGTCCTCAGGGCCGACACCGCCGGTGTGTGAGTAGTGTGCGACCCCACCCCCTTTTGTAACTTTAAAGCTCCCGTGAGCAGTGGGCTGACGAGCCTGGGATCCCGCACCTACGCGCCTGAGTGGTAGTATACCTGGCAGATATTGGCAGCCATCGGCAACCCCAGTACACGGCCTATCCCTGCTGACGAGGGGTGATACCCCGAAACACGTGTCTAGGGATGGCGAAGACAGCGAAGATAGCAGAAGATCGAAAGATGATGCATCGCGAACACTTTACTACATTGACCAGAGTCCTTAGGGGCAACACCGCCGGTGTGTGAGTAGTGTGCGACCCCACCCCCTTTTGTAACTTTAAAGCTCCCGTGAGCAGTGGGCTGACGAGCCTGGGATCCCGCAGCTACGCGCCTGAGTGGTACTATACCTGGCAGATATTGGCAGCCATCGGCAACCCCAGTACACCGCCTATCCCTGCTGACGAGGGGTGATACCCCGAAACACGTGTCCAGGGATGGCGAAGACAGCGAAGATAGCAGAAGATCGAAAGATGATGCATCGCGAACACTTTACTACATTGACCAGAGTCCTCAGGGGCGACACCGCCGGTGTGTGAGTAGTGTGCGACCCCACCCCCTTTTGTAACTTTAAAGCTCCCGTGAGCAGTGGGCTGACGAGCCTGGGATCCCGCACCTACGCGCCTGAGTGGTACTATACCTGGCAGATATTGGCAGTCATCGGCAACCCCAGTACACGGCCTATCCCTGCTGACGAGGGGTGATACCCCGAAACACGTGTCCAGGGATGGCGAAGACAGCGCAGATAGCAGAAGATCGAAAGATGATGCATCGCGAACACTTTACTACATTGACCAGAGTCCTTAGGGGCGACACCGCCGGTGTGTGAGTAGTGTGCGACCCCACCCCCTTTTGTAACTTTAAAGCTCCCGTGAGCAGTGGGCTGACGAGCCTGGGATCCCGCACCTACGCGCCTGAGTGGTACTATACCTGGCAGATATTGGCAGCCATCGGCAAACCCAGTACACGGCCTATCCCTGCTGACGAGGGGTGATACCCCGAAACACGTGTCCAGGGATGGCGAAGACAGCGAAGATAGCAGAAGATCGAAAGATGATGCATCGCAAACACTTTACTACATTGACCAGAGTCCTTAGGGGCGACACCGCCGGTGTGTGAGTAGTGTGCGACCCCACCCCCTTTTGTAACTTTAAAGCTCCCGTGAGCAGTGGGCTGACGAGCCTGGGATCCCGCACCTACGCGCCTGAGTGGTACTATACCTGGCAGATATTGGCAGCCATCGGCAACCCCAGTACACGGCCTATCCCTGCTGACGAGGGGTGATACCCCGAAGCACGTGTCCAGGGATGGCGAAGACAGCGAAGATAGCAGAAGATCGAAGTATGATGCATCGCGAACACTTTACTACATTGACCAGAGTCCTTAGGGGCGACACCGCCGGTGTGTGCGTAGTGTGCGACCCCACCCCCTTTTGTAACTTTAAAGCTCCCGTGAGCAGTGGGCTGACGAGCCTGGGATCCCGCACCTACGTGCCTGAGTGGTACTATACCTGGCAGATATTGGCAGCCATCGGCAACCCCAGTACACGGCCTATCCCTGCTGACGAGGGGTGATACCCCGAAACACGTCTCCAGGGATGGCGAAGACAGCGAAGATAGCAGAAGATCGAAAGATGATGCATCGGGAACACTTTACAACATTGACCATAGTCCTTAGGGGCGACACCGCCGATGTGTGAGTAGTGTGCGACCCCACCCCCTTTTGTAACTTTAAAGCTCCCGTGAGCAGTGGGCTGACGAGCCTGGGATCCCGCACCTACGCGCCTGAGTGGTACTATACCTGGCAGATATTGGCAGCCATCGGCAACCCCAGTACACTGCCTATCCCTGCTGACGAGGGATGATACCCCTAAACACGTGTCCAGGGATGGCGAAGACAGCGCAGATAGCAGAAGATCGAAAGATGATGCATCGCGAACACTTTACTACATTGACCAGAGTCCTTAGGGGCGACACCGCCGGTGTGTGAGTAGTGTGCGACCCCACCCCCTTTTGTAACTTTAAAGCTCCTGTGAGCAGTGGGCTGACGAGCCTGGGATCCCGCACCTACGCGCCTGAGTGGTACTATACCTGGCAGATATTGGCAGCCATCGGCAACCCCAGTACACGGCCTATCCCTGCTGACGAGGGGTGATACCCCGAAACACGTGTCCAGGGATGGCGAAGACAGCGAAGATAGCAGAAGATCGAAAGATGATGCATCGCGAACACTTTACTACATTGACCAGAGTCCTTAGGGGCGACACCGCAGGTGTGTGAGTAGTGTGCGACCCCACCCCCTTTTGTAACTTTAAAGCTCCCGTGAGCAGTGGGCTGACAAGCCTGGGATCCCGCACCTACGCGCCTGAGTGGTACTATACCTGGCAGATATTGGCAGCCATCGGCAACCCCAGTACACGGCCTATCCCTGCTGACGAGGGGTGATACCCCGAAACATGTGTCCAGGGATGGCGAAGACAGCGAAGATAGCAGAAGATCGAAAGATGATGCATCGCGAACACTTTACTACATTGACCAGAGTCCTCAGGGCCGACACCGCCGGTGTGTGAGTAGTGTGCGACCCCACCCCCTTTTGTAACTTTAAAGCTCCCGTGAGCAGTGGGCTGACGAGCCTGGGATCCCGCACCTACGCGCCTGAGTGGTAGTATACCTGGCAGATATTGGCAGCCATCGGCAACCCCAGTACACGGCCTATCCCTGCTGACGAGGGGTGATACCCCGAAACACGTGTCTAGGGATGGCGAAGACAGCGAAGATAGCAGAAGATCGAAAGATGATGCATCGCGAACACTTTACTACATTGACCAGAGTCCTTAGGGGCAACACCGCCGGTGTGTGAGTAGTGTGCGACCCCACCCCCTTTTGTAACTTTAAAGCTCCCGTGAGCAGTGGGCTGACGAGCCTGGGATCCCGCAGCTACGCGCCTGAGTGGTACTATACCTGGCAGATATTGGCAGCCATCGGCAACCCCAGTACACCGCCTATCCCTGCTGACGAGGGGTGATACCCCGAAACACGTGTCCAGGGATGGCGAAGACAGCGAAGATAGCAGAAGATCGAAAGATGATGCATCGCGAACACTTTACTACATTGACCAGAGTCCTCAGGGGCGACACCGCCGGTGTGTGAGTAGTGTGCGACCCCACCACCTTTTGTAACTTTAAAGCTCCCGTGAGCAGTGGGCTGACGAGCCTGGGATCCCGCACCTACGCGCCTGAGTGGTACTATACCTGGCAGATATTGGCAGTCATCGGCAACCCCAGTACACGGCCTATCCCTGCTGACGAGGGGTGATACCCCGAAACACGTGTCCAGGGATGGCGAAGACAGCGCAGATAGCAGAAGATCGAAAGATGATGCATCGCGAACACTTTACTACATTGACCAGAGTCCTTAGGGGCGACACCGACGGTGTGTGAGTAGTGTGCGACCCCACCCCCTTTTGTAACTTTAAAGCTCCCGTGAGCAGTGGGCTGACGAGCCTGGGATCCCGCACCTACGCGCCTGAGTGGTACAATACCTGGCAGATATTGGCAGCCATCGGCAAACCCAGTACACGGCCTATCCCTGCTGACGAGGGGTGATACCCCGAAACACGTGTCCAGGGATGGCGAAGACATCGAAGATAGCAGAAGATCGAAAGATGATGCATCGCAAACACTTTACTACATTGACCAGAGTCCTTAGGGGCGACACCGCCGGTGTGTGAGTAGTGTGCGACCCCACCCCCTTTTGTAACTTTAAAGCTCCCGTGAGCAGTGGGCTGACGAGCCTGGGATCCCGCACCTACGCGCCTGAGTGGTACTATACCTGGCAGATATTGGCAGCCATCGGCAACCCCAGTACACGGCCTATCCCTGCTGACGAGGGGTGATACCCCGAAGCACGTGTCCAGGGATGGCGAAGACAGCGAAGATAGCAGAAGATCGAAATATGATGCATCGCAAACACTTTACTACATTGACCAGAGTCCTTAGGGGCGACACCGCCGGTGTGTGAGTAGTGTGCGACCCCACCCCCTTTTGTAACTTTAAAGCTCCCGTGAGCAGTGGGCTGACGAGCCTGGGATCCCGCACCTACGTGCCTGAGTGGTACTATACCTGGCAGATATTGGCAGCCATCGGCAACCCCAGTACACGGCCTATCCCTGCTGACGAGGGGTGATACCCCGAAACACGTCTCCAGGGATGGCGAAGACAGCGAAGATAGCAGAAGATCGAAAGATGATGCATCGGGAACACTTTACAACATTGACCATAGTCCTTAGGGGCGACACCGCCGGTGTGTGAGTAGTGTGCGACCCCACCCCCTTTTGTAACTTTATAGCTCCCGTGAGCAGTGGGCTGACGAGCCTGGGATCCCGCACCTACGTGCCTGAGTGGTACTATACCTGGCAGATATTGGCAGCCATCGGCAACCCCAGTACACGGCCTATCCCTGCTGACGAGGGGTGATACCCCGAAGCACGTGTCCAGGGATGGCGAAGACAGCGAAGATAGCAGAAGATCGAAATATGATGCATCGCGAACACTTTACTACATTGACCAGAGTCCTTAGGGGCGACACCGCCGGTGTGTGCGTAGTGTGCGACCCCACCCCCTTTTGTAACTTTAAAGCTCCCGTGAGCAGTGGGCTGACGAGCCTGGGATCCCGCACCTACGTGCCTGAGTGGTACTATACCTGGCAGATATTGGCAGCCATCGGCAACCCCAGTACACGGCCTATCCCTGCTGACGAGGGGTGATACCCCGAAACACGTCTCCAGGGATGGCGAAGACAGCGAAGATAGCAGAAGATCGAAGTATGATGCATCGCGAACACTTTACTACATTGACCAGAGTCCTTAGGGGCGACACCGCCGGTGTGTGCGTAGTGTGCGACCCCACCCCCTTTTGTAACTTTAAAGCTCCCGTGAGCAGTGGGCTGACGAGCCTGGGATCCCGCACCTACGTGCCTGAGTGGTACTATACCTGGCAGATATTGGCAGCCATCGGCAACCCCAGTACACGGCCTATCCCTGCTGACGAGGGGTGATACCCCGAAACACGTCTCCAGGGATGGCGAAGACAGCGAAGATAGCAGAAGATCGAAAGATGATGCATCGGGAACACTTTACAACATTGACCATAGTCCTTAGGGGCGACACCGCCGATGTGTGAGTAGTGTGCGACCCCACCCCCTTTTGTAACTTTAAAGCTCCCGTGAGCAGTGGGCTGACGAGCCTGGGATCCCGCACCTACGCGCCTGAGTGGTACTATACCTGGCAGATATTGGCAGCCATCGGCAACCCCAGTACACTGCCTATCCCTGCTGACGAGGGATGATACCCCTAAACACGTGTCCAGGGATGGCGAAGACAGCGCAGATAGCAGAAGATCGAAAGATGATGCATCGCGAACACTTTACTACATTGACCAGAGTCCTTAGGGGCGACACCGCCGGTGTGTGAGTAGTGTGCGACCCCACCCCCTTTTGTAACTTTAAAGCTCCTGTGAGCAGTGGGCTGACGAGCCTGGGATCCCGCACCTACGCGCCTGAGTGGTACTATACCTGGCAGATATTGGCAGCCATCGGCAACCCCAGTACACGGCCTATCCCTGCTGACGAGGGGTGATACCCCGAAACACGTGTCCAGGGATGGCGAAGACAGCGAAGATAGCAGAAGATCGAAAGATGATGCATCGCGAACACTTTACTACATTGACCAGAGTCCTTAGGGGCGACACCGCAGGTGTGTGAGTAGTGTGCGACCCCACCCCCTTTTGTAACTTTAAAGCTCCCGTGAGCAGTGGGCTGACAAGCCTGGGATCCCGCACCTACGCGCCTGAGTGGTACTATACCTGGCAGATATTGGCAGCCATCGGCAACCCCAGTACACGGCCTATCCCTGCTGACGAGGGGTGATACCCCGAAACATGTGTCCAGGGATGGCGAAGACAGCGAAGATAGCAGAAGATCGAAAGATGATGCATCGCGAACACTTTACTACATTGACCAGAGTCCTCAGGGCCGACACCGCCGGTGTGTGAGTAGTGTGCGACCCCACCCCCTTTTGTAACTTTAAAGCTCCCGTGAGCAGTGGGCTGACGAGCATGGGATCCCGCACCTACGCGCCTGAGTGGTAGTATACCTGGCAGATATTGGCAGCCATCGGCAACCCCAGTACACGGCCTATCCCTGCTGACGAGGGGTGATACCCCGAAACACGTGTCTAGGGATGGCGAAGACAGCGAAGATAGCAGAAGATCGAAAGATGATGCATCGCGAACACTTTACTACATTGACCAGAGTCCTTAGGGGCAACACCGCCGGTGTGTGAGTAGTGTGCGACCCCACCCCCTTTTGTAACTTTAAAGCTCCCGTGAGCAGTGGGCTGACGAGCCTGGGATCCCGCAGCTACGCGCCTGAGTGGTACTATACCTGGCAGATATTGGCAGCCATCGGCAACCCCAGTACACCGCCTATCCCTGCTGACGAGGGGTGATACCCCGAAACACGTGTCCAGGGATGGCGAAGACAGCGAAGATAGCAGAAGATCGAAAGATGATGCATCGCGAACACTTTACTACATTGACCAGAGTCCTCAGGGGCGACACCGCCGGTGTGTGAGTAGTGTGCGACCCCACCACCTTTTGTAACTTTAAAGCTCCCGTGAGCAGTGGGCTGACGAGCCTGGGATCCCGCACCTACGCGCCTGAGTGGTACTATACCTGGCAGATATTGGCAGTCATCGGCAACCCCAGTACACGGCCTATCCCTGCTGACGAGGGGTGATACCCCGAAACACGTGTCCAGGGATGGCGAAGACAGCGCAGATAGCAGAAGATCGAAAGATGATGCATCGCGAACACTTTACTACATTGACCAGAGTCCTTAGGGGCGACACCGCCGGTGTGTGAGTAGTGTGCGACCCCACCCCCTTTTGTAACTTTAAAGCTCCCGTGAGCAGTGGGCTGACGAGCCTGGGATCCCGCACCTACGCGCCTGAGTGGTACAATACCTGGCAGATATTGGCAGCCATCGGCAAACCCAGTACACGGCCTATCCCTGCTGACGAGGGGTGATACCCCGAAACACGTGTCCAGGGATGGCGAAGACATCGAAGATAGCAGAAGATCGAAAGATGATGCATCGCAAACACTTTACTACATTGACCAGAGTCCTTAGGGGCGACACCGCCGGTGTGTGAGTAGTGTGCGACCCCACCCCCTTTTGTAACTTTAAAGCTCCCGTGAGCAGTGGGCTGACGAGCCTGGGATCCCGCACCTACGCGCCTGAGTGGTACTATACCTGGCAGATATTGGCAGCCATCGGCAACCCCAGTACACGGCCTATCCCTGCTGACGAGGGGTGATACCCCGAAGCACGTGTCCAGGGATGGCGAAGACAGCGAAGATAGCAGAAGATCGAAATATGATGCATCGCAAACACTTTACTACATTGACCAGAGTCCTTAGGGGCGACACCGCCGGTGTGTGAGTAGTGTGCGACCCCACCCCCTTTTGTAACTTTAAAGCTCCCGTGAGCAGTGGGCTGACGAGCCTGGGATCCCGCACCTACGTGCCTGAGTGGTACTATACCTGGCAGATATTGGCAGCCATCGGCAACCCCAGTACACGGCCTATCCCTGCTGACGAGGGGTGATACCCCGAAACACGTCTCCAGGGATGGCGAAGACAGCGAAGATAGCAGAAGATCGAAAGATGATGCATCGGGAACACTTTACAACATTGACCATAGTCCTTAGGGGCGACACCGCCGGTGTGTGAGTAGTGTGCGACCCCACCCCCTTTTGTAACTTTATAGCTCCCGTGAGCAGTGGGCTGACGAGCCTGGGATCCCGCACCTACGTGCCTGAGTGGTACTATACCTGGCAGATATTGGCAGCCATCGGCAACCCCAGTACACGGCCTATCCCTGCTGACGAGGGGTGATACCCCGAAGCACGTGTCCAGGGATGGCGAAGACAGCGAAGATAGCAGAAGATCGAAATATGATGCATCGCGAACACTTTACTACATTGACCAGAGTCCTTAGGGGCGACACCGCCGGTGTGTGCGTAGTGTGCGACCCCACCCCCTTTTGTAACTTTAAAGCTCCCGTGAGCAGTGGGCTGACGAGCCTGGGATCCCGCACCTACGTGCCTGAGTGGTACTATACCTGGCAGATATTGGCAGCCATCGGCAACCCCAGTACACGGCCTATCCCTGCTGACGAGGGGTGATACCCCGAAACACGTCTCCAGGGATGGCGAAGACAGCGAAGATAGCAGAAGATCGAAAGATGATGCATCGGGAACACTTTACAACATTGACCATAGTCCTTAGGGGCGACACCGCCGATGTGTGAGTAGTGTGCGACCCCACCCCCTTTTGTAACTTTAAAGCTCCCGTGAGCAGTGGGCTGACGAGCCTGGGATCCCGCACCTACGCGCCTGAGTGGTACTATACCTGGCAGATATTGGCAGCCATCGGCAACCCCAGTACACTGCCTATCCCTGCTGACGAGGGATGATACCCCTAAACACGTGTCCAGGGATGGCGAAGACAGCGCAGATAGCAGAAGATCGAAAGATGATGCATCGCGAACACTTTACTACATTGACCAGAGTCCTTAGGGGCGACACCGCCGGTGTGTGAGTAGTGTGCGACCCCACCCCCTTTTGTAACTTTAAAGCTCCTGTGAGCAGTGGGCTGACGAGCCTGGGATCCCGCACCTACGCGCCTGAGTGGTACTATACCTGGCAGATATTGGCAGCCATCGGCAACCCCAGTACACGGCCTATCCCTGCTGACGAGGGGTGATAC
Organism: Lissotriton helveticus; assembly: GCF_964261635.1. Classification (NCBI taxonomy): domain Eukaryota; kingdom Metazoa; phylum Chordata; class Amphibia; order Caudata; family Salamandridae; genus Lissotriton; species Lissotriton helveticus. Next base: position 154,190,267 of record NC_136068.1, on the reverse strand, counting down.
CCCGAAACACGTGTCCAGGGATGGCGAAGACAGCGAAGATAGCAGAAGATCGAAAGATGATGCATCGCAAACACTTTACTACATTGACCAGAGTCCTTAGGGGCGACACCGCCGGTGTGTGAGTAGTGTGCGACCCCACCCCCTTTTGTAACTTTAAAGCTCCCATGAGCAGTGGGCTGATGAGCCTGGGATCCCGCACCTACGTGCCTGAGTGGTACTATACCTGGGAGATATTGGCAGCCATCGGCAACCCCAGTACACGGCCTATCCCTGCTGACGAGGGGTGATACCCCGAAACACGTGTCCAGGGATGGCGAAGACAGCGAAGATAGCAGAAGATCGAAAGATGATGCATCGCGAACACTTTACTACATTGACCAGAGTCCTTAGGGGCGACACCGCAGGTGTGTGAGTAGTGTGCGACCCCACCCCCTTTTGTAACTTTAAAGCTCCCGTGAGCAGTGGGCTGACAAGCCTGGGATCCCGCACCTACGCGCCTGAGTGGTACTATACCTGGCAGATATTGGCAGCCATCGGCAACCCCAGTACACGGCCTATCCCTGCTGACGAGGGGTGATACCCCGAAACATGTGTCCAGGGATGGCGAAGACAGCGAAGATAGCAGAAGATCGAAAGATGATGCATCGCGAACACTTTACTACATTGACCAGAGTCCTCAGGGCCGACACCGCCGGTGTGTGAGTAGTGTGCGACCCCACCCCCTTTTGTAACTTTAAAGCTCCCGTGAGCAGTGGGCTGACGAGCCTGGGATCCCGCACCTACGCGCCTGAGTGGTAGTATACCTGGCAGATATTGGCAGCCATCGGCAACCCCAGTACACGGCCTATCCCTGCTGACGAGGGGTGATACCCCGAAACACGTGTCTAGGGATGGCGAAGACAGCGAAGATAGCAGAAGATCGAAAGATGATGCATCGCGAACACTTTACTACATTGACCAGAGTCCTTAGGGGCAACACCGCCGGTGTGTGAGTAGTGTGCGACCCCACCCCCTTTTGTAACTTTAAAGCTCCCGTGAGCAGTGGGCTGACGAGCCTGGGATCCCGCAGCTACGCGCCTGAGTGGTACTATACCTGGCAGATATTGGCAGCCATCGGCAACCCCAGTACACCGCCTATCCCTGCTGACGAGGGGTGATACCCCGAAACACGTGTCCAGGGATGGCGAAGACAGCGAAGATAGCAGAAGATCGAAAGATGATGCATCGCGAACACTTTACTACATTGACCAGAGTCCTCAGGGGCGACACCGCCGGTGTGTGAGTAGTGTGCGACCCCACCACCTTTTGTAACTTTAAAGCTCCCGTGAGCAGTGGGCTGACGAGCCTGGGATCCCGCACCTACGCGCCTGAGTGGTACTATACCTGGCAGATATTGGCAGTCATCGGCAACCCCAGTACACGGCCTATCCCTGCTGACGAGGGGTGATACCCCGAAACACGTGTCCAGGGATGGCGAAGACAGCGCAGATAGCAGAAGATCGAAAGATGATGCATCGCGAACACTTTACTACATTGACCAGAGTCCTTAGGGGCGACACCGCCGGTGTGTGAGTAGTGTGCGACCCCACCCCCTTTTGTAACTTTAAAGCTCCCGTGAGCAGTGGGCTGACGAGCCTGGGATCCCGCACCTACGCGCCTGAGTGGTACAATACCTGGCAGATATTGGCAGCCATCGGCAAACCCAGTACACGGCCTATCCCTGCTGACGAGGGGTGATACCCCGAAACACGTGTCCAGGGATGGCGAAGACATCGAAGATAGCAGAAGATCGAAAGATGATGCATCGCAAACACTTTACTACATTGACCAGAGTCCTTAGGGGCGACACCGCCGGTGTGTGAGTAGTGTGCGACCCCACCCCCTTTTGTAACTTTAAAGCTCCCGTGAGCAGTGGGCTGACGAGCCTGGGATCCCGCACCTACGCGCCTGAGTGGTACTATACCTGGCAGATATTGGCAGCCATCGGCAACCCCAGTACACGGCCTATCCCTGCTGACGAGGGGTGATACCCCGAAGCACGTGTCCAGGGATGGCGAAGACAGCGAAGATAGCAGAAGATCGAAATATGATGCATCGCAAACACTTTACTACATTGACCAGAGTCCTTAGGGGCGACACCGCCGGTGTGTGAGTAGTGTGCGACCCCACCCCCTTTTGTAACTTTAAAGCTCCCGTGAGCAGTGGGCTGACGAGCCTGGGATCCCGCACCTACGTGCCTGAGTGGTACTATACCTGGCAGATATTGGCAGCCATCGGCAACCCCAGTACACGGCCTATCCCTGCTGACGAGGGGTGATACCCCGAAACACGTCTCCAGGGATGGCGAAGACAGCGAAGATAGCAGAAGATCGAAAGATGATGCATCGGGAACACTTTACAACATTGACCATAGTCCTTAGGGGCGACACCGCCGGTGTGTGAGTAGTGTGCGACCCCACCCCCTTTTGTAACTTTATAGCTCCCGTGAGCAGTGGGCTGACGAGCCTGGGATCCCGCACCTACGTGCCTGAGTGGTACTATACCTGGCAGATATTGGCAGCCATCGGCAACCCCAGTACACGGCCTATCCCTGCTGACGAGGGGTGATACCCCGAAGCACGTGTCCAGGGATGGCGAAGACAGCGAAGATAGCAGAAGATCGAAATATGATGCATCGCGAACACTTTACTACATTGACCAGAGTCCTTAGGGGCGACACCGCCGGTGTGTGCGTAGTGTGCGACCCCACCCCCTTTTGTAACTTTAAAGCTCCCGTGAGCAGTGGGCTGACGAGCCTGGGATCCCGCACCTACGTGCCTGAGTGGTACTATACCTGGCAGATATTGGCAGCCATCGGCAACCCCAGTACACGGCCTATCCCTGCTGACGAGGGGTGATACCCCGAAACACGTCTCCAGGGATGGCGAAGACAGCGAAGATAGCAGAAGATCGAAAGATGATGCATCGGGAACACTTTACAACATTGACCATAGTCCTTAGGGGCGACACCGCCGATGTGTGAGTAGTGTGCGACCCCACCCCCTTTTGTAACTTTAAAGCTCCCGTGAGCAGTGGGCTGACGAGCCTGGGATCCCGCACCTACGCGCCTGAGTGGTACTATACCTGGCAGATATTGGCAGCCATCGGCAACCCCAGTACACTGCCTATCCCTGCTGACGAGGGATGATACCCCTAAACACGTGTCCAGGGATGGCGAAGACAGCGCAGATAGCAGAAGATCGAAAGATGATGCATCGCGAACACTTTACTACATTGACCAGAGTCCTTAGGGGCGACACCGCCGGTGTGTGAGTAGTGTGCGACCCCACCCCCTTTTGTAACTTTAAAGCTCCTGTGAGCAGTGGGCTGACGAGCCTGGGATCCCGCACCTACGCGCCTGAGTGGTACTATACCTGGCAGATATTGGCAGCCATCGGCAACCCCAGTACACGGCCTATCCCTGCTGACGAGGGGTGATACCCCGAAACACGTGTCCAGGGATGGCGAAGACAGCGAAGATAGCAGAAGATCGAAAGATGATGCATCGCAAACACTTTACTACATTGACCAGAGTCCTTAGGGGCGACACCGCCGGTGTGTGAGTAGTGTGCGACCCCACCCCCTTTTGTAACTTTAAAGCTCCCATGAGCAGTGGGCTGATGAGCCTGGGATCCCGCACCTACGTGCCTGAGTGGTACTATACCTGGGAGATATTGGCAGCCATCGGCAACCCCAGTACACGGCCTATCCCTGCTGACGAGGGGTGATACCCCGAAACACGTGTCCAGGGATGGCGAAGACAGCGAAGATAGCAGAAGATCGAAAGATGATGCATCGCGAACACTTTACTACATTGACCAGAGTCCTTAGGGGCGACACCGCAGGTGTGTGAGTAGTGTGCGACCCCACCCCCTTTTGTAACTTTAAAGCTCCCGTGAGCAGTGGGCTGACAAGCCTGGGATCCCGCACCTACGCGCCTGAGTGGTACTATACCTGGCAGATATTGGCAGCCATCGGCAACCCCAGTACACAGCCTATCCCTGCTGACGAGGGGTGATACCCCGAAACATGTGTCCAGGGATGGCGAAGACAGCGAAGATAGCAGAAGATCGAAAGATGATGCATCGCGAACACTTTACTACATTGACCAGAGTCCTCAGGGCCGACACCGCCGGTGTGTGAGTAGTGTGCGACCCCACCCCCTTTTGTAACTTTAAAGCTCCCGTGAGCAGTGGGCTGACGAGCCTGGGATCCCGCACCTACGCGCCTGAGTGGTAGTATACCTGGCAGATATTGGCAGCCATCGGCAACCCCAGTACACGGCCTATCCCTGCTGACGAGGGGTGATACCCCGAAACACGTGTCTAGGGATGGCGAAGACAGCGAAGATAGCAGAAGATCGAAAGATGATGCATCGCGAACACTTTACTACATTGACCAGAGTCCTTAGGGGCAACACCGCCGGTGTGTGAGTAGTGTGCGACCCCACCCCCTTTTGTAACTTTAAAGCTCCCGTGAGCAGTGGGCTGACGAGCCTGGGATCCCGCAGCTACGCGCCTGAGTGGTACTATACCTGGCAGATATTGGCAGCCATCGGCAACCCCAGTACACCGCCTATCCCTGCTGACGAGGGGTGATACCCCGAAACACGTGTCCAGGGATGGCGAAGACAGCGAAGATAGCAGAAGATCGAAAGATGATGCATCGCGAACACTTTACTACATTGACCAGAGTCCTCAGGGGCGACACCGCCGGTGTGTGAGTAGTGTGCGACCCCACCACCTTTTGTAACTTTAAAGCTCCCGTGAGCAGTGGGCTGACGAGCCTGGGATCCCGCACCTACGCGCCTGAGTGGTACTATACCTGGCAGATATTGGCAGTCATCGGCAACCCCAGTACACGGCCTATCCCTGCTGACGAGGGGTGATACCCCGAAACACGTGTCCAGGGATGGCGAAGACAGCGCAGATAGCAGAAGATCGAAAGATGATGCATCGCGAACACTTTACTACATTGACCAGAGTCCTTAGGGGCGACACCGCCGGTGTGTGAGTAGTGTGCGACCCCACCCCCTTTTGTAACTTTAAAGCTCCCGTGAGCAGTGGGCTGACGAGCCTGGGATCCCGCACCTACGCGCCTGAGTGGTACAATACCTGGCAGATATTGGCAGCCATCGGCAAACCCAGTACACGGCCTATCCCTGCTGACGAGGGGTGATACCCCGAAACACGTGTCCAGGGATGGCGAAGACAGCGAAGATAGCAGAAGATCGAAAGATGATGCATCGCAAACACTTTACTACATTGACCAGAGTCCTTAGGGGCGACACCGCCGGTGTGTGAGTAGTGTGCGACCCCACCCCCTTTTGTAACTTTAAAGCTCCCGTGAGCAGTGGGCTGACGAGCCTGGGATCCCGCACCTACGCGCCTGAGTGGTACTATACCTGGCAGATATTGGCAGCCATCGGCAACCCCAGTACACGGCCTATCCCTGCTGACGAGGGGTGATACCCCGAAGCACCTGTCCAGGGATGGCGAAGACAGCGAAGATAGCAGAAGATCGAAATATGATGCATCGCAAACACTTTACTACATTGACCAGAGTCCTTAGGGGCGACACCGCCGGTGTGTGAGTAGTGTGCGACCCCACCCCCTTTTGTAACTTTAAAGCTCCCGTGAGCAGTGGGCTGACGAGCCTGGGATCCCGCACCTACGTGCCTGAGTGGTACTATACCTGGCAGATATTGGCAGCCATCGGCAACCCCAGTACACGGCCTATCCCTGCTGACGAGGGGTGATACCCCGAAACACGTCTCCAGGGATGGCGAAGACAGCGAAGATAGCAGAAGATCGAAAGATGATGCATCGGGAACACTTTACAACATTGACCATAGTCCTTAGGGGCGACACCGCCGGTGTGTGAGTAGTGTGCGACCCCACCCCCTTTTGTAACTTTATAGCTCCCGTGAGCAGTGGGCTGACGAGCCTGGGATCCCGCACCTACGCGCCTGAGTGGTACTATACCTGGCAGATATTGGCAGCCATCGGCAACCCCAGTACACGGCCTATCCCTGCTGACGAGGGGTGATACCCCGAAACACGTGTCCAGGGATGGCGAAGACAGCGCAGATAGCAGAAGATCGAAAGATGATGCATCGCGAACACTTTACTACATTGACCAGAGTCCTTAGGGGCGACACCGCCGGTGTGTGAGTAGTGTGCGACCCCACCCCCTTTTGTAACTTTAAAGCTCCCGTGAGCAGTGGGCTGACGAGCCTGGGATCCCGCACCTACGCGCCTGAGTGGTACTATACCTGGCAGATATTGGCAGCCATTGGCAACCCCAGTACATGGCCTATCCCTGCTGACGAGGGGTGATACCCCGAAACACGTGTCCAGGGATGGCGAAGACAGCGAAGATAGCAGAAGATCGAAAGATGATTCATCGCGAACACTTTACTACATTGACCAGAGTCCTTAGGGGCGACACCGCCGGTGTGTGAGTAGTGTGCGACCCCACCCCCTTTTGTAACTTTAAAGCTCCCGTGAGCAGTGGGCTGACGAGCCTGGGATTCCGCACCTACGCGCCTGAGTGGTACTATACCTGGCAGATATTGGCAGCCATCGGCAACCCCAGTACACGGCCTATCCCTGCTGACGAGGGGTGATACCCCGAAACACGTGTCCAGGGATGGCGAAGACAGCGAAGATAGCAGAAGATCGAAAGATGATGCATCGCGAACACTTTACTACATTGACCAGAGTCCTCAGGGGCGACACCGCCGGTGTGTGAGTAGTGTGCGACCCCACCCCCTTTTGTAACTTTAAAGCTCCCGTGAGCAGTGGGCTGACGAGCCTGGGATCCCGCACCTACGCGCCTGAGTGGTAGTATACCTGGCAGATATTGGCAGCCATCGGCAACCCCAGTACACGGCCTATCCCTGCTGACGAGGGGTGATACCCCGAAACACGTGTCCAGGGATGGCGAAGACAGCGAAGATAGCAGAAGATCGAAAGATGATGCATCGCGAACACTTTACTACATTGACCAGAGTCCTTAGGGGCAACACCGCCGGTGTGTGAGTAGTGTGCGACCCCACCCCCTTTTGTAACTTTAAAGCTCCCGTGAGCAGTGGGCTGACGAGCCTGGGATCCCGCAGCTACGCGCCTGAGTGGTACTATACCTGGCAGATATTGGCAGCCATCGGCAACCCCAGTACACCGCCTATCCCTGCTGACGAGGGGTGATACCCCGAAACACGTGTCCAGGGATGGCGAAGACAGCGAAGATAGCAGAAGATCGAAAGATGATGCATCGCGAACACTTTACTACATTGACCAGAGTCCTTAGGGGCAACACCGCCGGTGTGTGAGTAGTGTGCGACCCCACCCCCTTTTGTAACTTTAAAGCTCCCGTGAGCAGTGGGCTGACGAGCCTGGGATCCCGCACCTACGCGCCTGAGTGGTACTATACCTGGCAGATATTGGCAGCCATCGGCAACCCCAGTACACGGCCTATCCCTGCTGACGAGGGGTGATACCCCGAAACACGTGTCCAGGGATGGCGAAGACAGCGCAGATAGCAGAAGATCGAAAGATGATGCATCGCGAACACTTTACTACATTGACCAGAGTCCTTAGGGGCGACACCGCCGGTGTGTGAGTAGTGTGCGACCCCACCCCCTTTTGTAACTTTAAAGCTCCCGTGAGCAGTGGGCTGACGAGCCTGGGATCCCGCACCTACGCGCCTGAGTGGTACTATACCTGGCAGATATTGGCAGCCATCGGCAACCCCAGTACACGGCCTATCCCTGCTGACGAGGGGTGATACCCCGAAGCACGTGTCCAGGGATGGCGAAGACAGCGAAGATAGCAGAAGATCGAAATATGATGCATCGCGAACACTTTACTACATTGACCAGAGTCCTTAGGGGCGACACCGCCGGTGTGTGAGTAGTGTGCGACCCCACCCCCTTTTGTAACTTTAAAGCTCCCGTGAGCAGTGGGCTGACGAGCCTGGGATCCCGCACCTACGTGCCTGAGTGGTACTATACCTGGCAGATATTGGCAGCCATCGGCAACCCCAGTACACGGCCTATCCCTGCTGACGAGGGGTGATACCCCGAAACACGTCTCCAGGGATGGCGAAGACAGCGAAGATAGCAGAAGATCGAAAGATGATGCATCGGGAACACTTTACAACATTGACCATAGTCCTTAGGGGCGACACCGCCGGTGTGTGAGTAGTGTGCGACCCCACCCCCTTTTGTAACTTTAAAGCTCCCGTGAGCAGTGGGCTGACGAGCCTGGGATCCCGCACCTACGCGCCTGAGTGGTACTATACCTGGCAGATATTGGCAGCCATCGGCAACCCCAGTACATGGCCTATCCCTGCTGACGAGGGGTGATACCCCGAAACACGTGTCCAGGGATGGCGAAGACAGCGAAGATAGCAGAAGATCGAAAGATGATTCATCGCGAACACTTTACTACATTGACCAGAGTCCTTAGGGGCGACACCACCGGTGTGTGAGTAGTGTGCGACCCCACCCCCTTTTGTAACTTTAAAGCTCCCGTGAGCAGTGGGCTGACGAGCCTGGGATTCCGCACCTACGCGCCTGAGTGGTACTATACCTGGCAGATATTGGCAGCCATCGGCAACCCCAGTACACGGCCTATCCCTGCTGACGAGGGGTGATACCCCGAAACACGTGTCCAGGGATGGCGAAGACAGCGAAGATAGCAGAAGATCGAAAGATGATGCATCGCAAACACTTTACTACATTGACCAGAGTCCTTAGGGGCGACACCGCCGGTGTGTGAGTAGTGTGCGACCCCACCCCCTTTTGTAACTTTAAAGCTCCCATGAGCAGTGGGCTGATGAGCCTGGGATCCCGCACCTACGTGCCTGAGTGGTACTATACCTGGGAGATATTGGCAGCCATCGGCAACCCCAGTACACGGCCTATCCCTGCTGACGAGGGGTGATACCCCGAAACACGTGTCCAGGGATGGCGAAGACAGCGAAGATAGCAGAAGATCGAAAGATGATGCATCGCGAACACTTTACTACATTGACCAGAGTCCTTAGGGGCGACACCGCCGGTGTGTGAGTAGTGTGCGACCCCACCCCCTTTTGTAACTTTAAAGCTCCCGTGAGCAGTGGGCTGACGAGCCTGGGATCCCGCACCTACGCGCCTGAGTGGTAGTATACCTGGCAGATATTGGCAGCCATCGGCAACCCCAGTACACGGCCTATCCCTGCTGACGAGGGGTGATACCCCGAAACACGTGTCTAGGGATGGCGAAGACAGCGAAGATAGCAGAAGATCGAAAGATGATGCATCGCGAACACTTTACTACATTGACCAGAGTCCTTAGGGGCAACACCGCCGGTGTGTGAGTAGTGTGCGACCCCACCCCCTTTTGTAACTTTAAAGCTCCCGTGAGCAGTGGGCTGACGAGCCTGGGATCCCGCAGCTACGCGCCTGAGTGGTACTATACCTGGCAGATATTGGCAGCCATCGGCAACCCCAGTACACCGCCTATCCCTGCTGACGAGGGGTGATACCCCGAAACACGTGTCCAGGGATGGCGAAGACAGCGAAGATAGCAGAAGATCGAAAGATGATGCATCGCGAACACTTTACTACATTGACCAGAGTCCTCAGGGGCGACACCGCCGGTGTGTGAGTAGTGTGCGACCCCACCACCTTTTGTAACTTTAAAGCTCCCGTGAGCAGTGGGCTGACGAGCCTGGGATCCCGCACCTACGCGCCTGAGTGGTACTATACCTGGCAGATATTGGCAGTCATCGGCAACCCCAGTACACGGCCTATCCCTGCTGACGAGGGGTGATACCCCGAAACACGTGTCCAGGGATGGCGAAGACAGCGCAGATAGCAGAAGATCGAAAGATGATGCATCGCGAACACTTTACTACATTGACCAGAGTCCTTAGGGGCGACACCGCCGGTGTGTGAGTAGTGTGCGACCCCACCCCCTTTTGTAACTTTAAAGCTCCCGTGAGCAGTGGGCTGACGAGCCTGGGATCCCGCACCTACGCGCCTGAGTGGTACAATACCTGGCAGATATTGGCAGCCATCGGCAAACCCAGTACACGGCCTATCCCTGCTGACGAGGGGTGATACCCCGAAACACGTGTCCAGGGATGGCGAAGACAGCGAAGATAGCAGAAGATCGAAAGATGATGCATCGCAAACACTTTACTACATTGACCAGAGTCCTTAGGGGCGACACCGCCGGTGTGTGAGTAGTGTGCGACCCCACCCCCTTTTGTAACTTTAAAGCTCCCGTGAGCAGTGGGCTGACGAGCCTGGGATCCCGCACCTACGCGCCTGAGTGGTACTATACCTGGCAGATATTGGCAGCCATCGGCAACCCCAGTACACGGCCTATCCCTGCTGACGAGGGGTGATACCCCGAAGCACGTGTCCAGGGATGGCGAAGACAGCGAAGATAGCAGAAGATCGAAATATGATGCATCGCAAACACTTTACTACATTGACCAGAGTCCTTAGGGGCGACACCGCCGGTGTGTGAGTAGTGTGCGACCCCACCCCCTTTTGTAACTTTAAAGCTCCCGTGAGCAGTGGGCTGACGAGCCTGGGATCCCGCACCTACGTGCCTGAGTGGTACTATACCTGGCAGATATTGGCAGCCATCGGCAACCCCAGTACACGGCCTATCCCTGCTGACGAGGGGTGATACCCCGAAACACGTCTCCAGGGATGGCGAAGACAGCGAAGATAGCAGAAGATCGAAAGATGATGCATCGGGAACACTTTACAACATTGACCATAGTCCTTAGGGGCGACACCGCCGGTGTGTGAGTAGTGTGCGACCCCACCCCCTTTTGTAACTTTATAGCTCCCGTGAGCAGTGGGCTGACGAGCCTGGGATCCCGCACCTACGTGCCTGAGTGGTACTATACCTGGCAGATATTGGCAGCCATCGGCAACCCCAGTACACGGCCTATCCCTGCTGACGAGGGGTGATACCCCGAAGCACGTGTCCAGGGATGGCGAAGACAGCGAAGATAGCAGAAGATCGAAATATGATGCATCGCGAACACTTTACTACATTGACCAGAGTCCTTAGGGGCGACACCGCCGGTGTGTGCGTAGTGTGCGACCCCACCCCCTTTTGTAACTTTAAAGCTCCCGTGAGCAGTGGGCTGACGAGCCTGGGATCCCGCACCTACGTGCCTGAGTGGTACTATACCTGGCAGATATTGGCAGCCATCGGCAACCCCAGTACACGGCCTATCCCTGCTGACGAGGGGTGATACCCCGAAACACGTCTCCAGGGATGGCGAAGACAGCGAAGATAGCAGAAGATCGAAAGATGATGCATCGGGAACACTTTACAACATTGACCATAGTCCTTAGGGGCGACACCGCCGATGTGTGAGTAGTGTGCGACCCCACCCCCTTTTGTAACTTTAAAGCTCCCGTGAGCAGTGGGCTGACGAGCCTGGGATCCCGTACCTACGCGCCTGAGTGGTACTATACCTGGCAGATATTGGCAGCCATCGGCAACCCCAGTACACTGCCTATCCCTGCTGACGAGGGATGATACCCCTAAACACGTGTCCAGGGATGGCGAAGACAGCGCAGATAGCAGAAGATCGAAAGATGATGCATCGCGAACACTTTACTACATTGACCAGAGTCCTTAGGGGCGACACCGCCGGTGTGTGAGTAGTGTGCGACCCCACCCCCTTTTGTAACTTTAAAGCTCCTGTGAGCAGTGGGCTGACGAGCCTGGGATCCCGCACCTACGCGCCTGAGTGGTACTATACCTGGCAGATATTGGCAGCCATCGGCAACCCCAGTACACGGCCTATCCCTGCTGACGAGGGGTGATACCCCGAAACACGTGTCCAGGGATGGCGAAGACAGCGAAGATAGCAGAAGATCGAAAGATGATGCATCGCAAACACTTTACTACATTGACCAGAGTCCTTAGGGGCGACACCGCCGGTGTGTGAGTAGTGTGCGACCCCACCCCCTTTTGTAACTTTAAAGCTCCCATGAGCAGTGGGCTGATGAGCCTGGGATCCCGCACCTACGTGCCTGAGTGGTACTATACCTGGGAGATATTGGCAGCCATCGGCAACCCCAGTACACGGCCTATCCCTGCTGACGAGGGGTGATACCCCGAAACACGTGTCCAGGGATGGCGAAGACAGCGAAGATAGCAGAAGATCGAAAGATGATGCATCGCGAACACTTTACTACATTGACCAGAGTCCTTAGGGGCGACACCGCAGGTGTGTGAGTAGTGTGCGACCCCACCCCCTTTTGTAACTTTAAAGCTCCCGTGAGCAGTGGGCTGACAAGCCTGGGATCCCGCACCTACGCGCCTGAGTGGTACTATACCTGGCAGATATTGGCAGCCATCGGCAACCCCAGTACACGGCCTATCCCTGCTGACGAGGGGTGATACCCCGAAACATGTGTCCAGGGATGGCGAAGACAGCGAAGATAGCAGAAGATCGAAAGATGATGCATCGCGAACACTTTACTACATTGACCAGAGTCCTCAGGGCCGACACCGCCGGTGTGTGAGTAGTGTGCGACCCCACCCCCTTTTGTAACTTTAAAGCTCCCGTGAGCAGTGGGCTGACGAGCCTGGGATCCCGCACCTACGCGCCTGAGTGGTAGTATACCTGGCAGATATTGGCAGCCATCGGCAACCCCAGTACACGGCCTATCCCTGCTGACGAGGGGTGATACCCCGAAACACGTGTCTAGGGATGGCGAAGACAGCGAAGATAGCAGAAGATCGAAAGATGATGCATCGCGAACACTTTACTACATTGACCAGAGTCCTTAGGGGCAACACCGCCGGTGTGTGAGTAGTGTGCGACCCCACCCCCTTTTGTAACTTTAAAGCTCCCGTGAGCAGTGGGCTGACGAGCCTGGGATCCCGCAGCTACGCGCCTGAGTGGTACTATACCTGGCAGATATTGGCAGCCATCGGCAACCCCAGTACACCGCCTATCCCTGCTGACGAGGGGTGATACCCCGAAACACGTGTCCAGGGATGGCGAAGACAGCGAAGATAGCAGAAGATCGAAAGATGATGCATCGCGAACACTTTACTACATTGACCAGAGTCCTCAGGGGCGACACCGCCGGTGTGTGAGTAGTGTGCGACCCCACCACCTTTTGTAACTTTAAAGCTCCCGTGAGCAGTGGGCTGACGAACCTGGGATCCCGCACCTACGCGCCTGAGTGGTACTATACCTGGCAGATATTGGCAGTCATCGGCAACCCCAGTACACGGCCTATCCCTGCTGACGAGGGGTGATACCCCGAAACACGTGTCCAGGGATGGCGAAGACAGCGCAGATAGCAGAAGATCGAAAGATGATGCATCGCGAACACTTTACTACATTGACCAGAGTCCTTAGGGGCGACACCGCCGGTGTGTGAGTAGTGTGCGACCCCACCCCCTTTTGTAACTTTAAAGCTCCCGTGAGCAGTGGGCTGACGAGCCTGGGATCCCGCACCTACGCGCCTGAGTGGTACAATACCTGGCAGATATTGGCAGCCATCGGCAAACCCAGTACACGGCCTATCCCTGCTGACGAGGGGTGATACCCCGAAACACGTGTCCAGGGATGGCGAAGACAGCGAAGATAGCAGAAGATCGAACGATGATGCATCGCAAACACTTTACTACATTGACCAGAGTCCTTAGGGGCGACACCGCCTGTGTGTGAGTAGTGTGCGACCCCACCCCCTTTTGTAACTTTAAAGCTCCCGTGAGCAGTGGGCTGACGAGCCTGGGATCCCGCACCTACGCGCCTGAGTGGTACTATACCTGGCAGATATTGGCAGCCATCGGCAACCCCAGTACACGGCCTATCCCTGCTGACGAGGGGTGATACCCCGAAGCACGTGTCCAGGGATGGCGAAGACAGCGAAGATAGCAGAAGATCGAAATATGATGCATCGCAAACACTTTACTACATTGACCAGAGTCCTTAGGGGCGACACCGCCGGTGTGTGAGTAGTGTGCGACCCCACCCCCTTTTGTAACTTTAAAGCTCCCGTGAGCAGTGGGCTGACGAGCCTGGGATCCCGCACCTACGTGCCTGAGTGGTACTATACCTGGCAGATATTGGCAGCCATCGGCAACCCCAGTACACGGCCTATCCCTGCTGACGAGGGGTGATACCCCGAAACACGTCTCCAGGGATGGCGAAGACAGCGAAGATAGCAGAAGATCGAAAGATGATGCATCGGGAACACTTTACAACATTGACCATAGTCCTTAGGGGCGACACCGCCGGTGTGTGAGTAGTGTGCGACCCCACCCCCTTTTGTAACTTTATAGCTCCCGTGAGCAGTGGGCTGACGAGCCTGGGATCCCGCACCTACGCGCCTGAGTGGTACTATACCTGGCAGATATTGGCAGCCATCGGCAACCCCAGTACACGGCCTATCCCTGCTGACGAGGGGTGATACCCCGAAACACATGTCCAGGGATGGCGAAGACAGCGCAGATAGCAGAAGATCGAAAGATGATGCATCGCGAACACTTTACTACATTGACCAGAGTCCTTAGGGGCGACACCGCCGGTGTGTGAGTAGTGTGCGACCCCACCCCCTTTTGTAACTTTAAAGCTCCCGTGAGCAGTGGGCTGACGAGCCTGGGATCCCGCACCTACGCGCCTGAGTGGTACTATACCTGGCAGATATTGGCAGCCATCGGCAACCCCAGTACATGGCCTATCCCTGCTGACGAGGGGTGATACCCCGAAACACGTGTCCAGGGATGGCGAAGACAGCGAAGATAGCAGAAGATCGAAAGATGATTCATCGCGAACACTTTACTACATTGACCAGAGTCCTTAGGGGCGACACCGCCGGTGTGTGAGTAGTGTGCGACCCCACCCCCTTTTGTAACTTTAAAGCTCCCGTGAGCAGTGGGCTGACGAGCCTGGGATTCCGCACCTACGCGCCTGAGTGGTACTATACCTGGCAGATATTGGCAGCCATCGGCAACCCCAGTACACGGCCTATCCCTGCTGACGAGGGGTGATACCCCGAAACACGTGTCCAGGGATGGCGAAGACAGCGAAGATAGCAGAAGATCGAAAGATGATGCATCGCGAACACTTTACTACATTGACCAGAGTCCTCAGGGGCGACACCGCCGGTGTGTGAGTAGTGTGCGACCCCACCCCCTTTTGTAACTTTAAAGCTCCCGTGAGCAGTGGGCTGACGAGCCTGGGATCCCGCACCTACGCGCCTGAGTGGTAGTATACCTGGCAGATATTGGCAGCCATCGGCAACCCCAGTACACGGCCTATCCCTGCTGACGATGGGTGATACCCCGAAACACGTGTCCAGGGATGGCGAAGACAGCGAAGATAGCAGAAGATCGAAAGATGATGCATCGCGAACACTTTACTACATTGACCAGAGTCCTTAGGGGCAACACCGCCGGTGTGTGAGTAGTGTGCGACCCCACCCCCTTTTGTAACTTTAAAGCTCCCGTGAGCAGTGGGCTGACGAGCCTGGGATCCCGCAGCTACGCGCCTGAGTGGTACTATACCTGGCAGATATTGGCAGCCATCGGCAACCCCAGTACACCGCCTATCCCTGCTGACGAGGGGTGATACCCCGAAACACGTGTCCAGGGATGGCAAAGACAGCGAAGATAGCAGAAGATCGAAAGATGATGCATCGCGAACACTTTACTACATTGACCAGAGTCCTTAGGGGCAACACCGCCGGTGTGTGAGTAGTGTGCGACCCCACCCCCTTTTGTAACTTTAAAGCTCCCGTGAGCAGTGGGCTGACGAGCCTGGGATCCCGCACCTACGCGCCTGAGTGGTACTATACCTGGCAGATATTGGCAGCCATCGGCAACCCCAGTACACGGCCTATCCCTGCTGACGAGGGGTGATACCCCGAAACACGTGTCCAGGGATGGCGAAGACAGCGCAGATAGCAGAAGATCGAAAGATGATGCATCGCGAACACTTTACTACATTGACCAGAGTCCTTAGGGGCGACACCGCCGGTGTGTGAGTAGTGTGCGACCCCACCCCCTTTTGTAACTTTAAAGCTCCCGTGAGCAGTGGGCTGACGAGCCTGGGATCCCGCACCTACGCGCCTGAGTGGTACTATACCTGGCAGATATTGGCAGCCATCGGCAAACCCAGTACACGGCCTATCCCTGCTGACGAGGGGTGATACCCCGAAACACGTGTCAAGGGATGGCGAAGACAGCGAAGATAGCAGAAGATCGAAAGATGATGCATCGCAAACACTTTACTACATTGACCAGAGTCCTTAGGGGCGACACCGCCGGTGTGTGAGTAGTGTGCGACCCCACCCCCTTTTGTAACTTTAAAGCTCCCGTGAGCAGTGGGCTGACGAGCCTGGGATCCCGCACCTACGCGCCTGAGTGGTACTATACCTGGCAGATATTGGCAGCCATCGGCAACCCCAGTACACGGCCTATCCCTGCTGACGAGGGGTGATACCCCGAAGCACGTGTCCAGGGATGGCGAAGACAGCGAAGATAGCAGAAGATCGAAATATGATGCATCGCGAACACTTTACTACATTGACCAGAGTCCTTAGGGGCGACACCGCCGGTGTGTGAGTAGTGTGCGACCCCACCCCCTTTTGTAACTTTAAAGCTCCCGTGAGCAGTGGGCTGACGAGCCTGGGATCCCGCACCTACGTGCCTGAGTGGTACTATACCTGGCAGATATTGGCAGCCATCGGCAACCCCAGTACACGGCCTATCCCTGCTGACGAGGGGTGATACCCCGAAACACGTCTCCAGGGATGGCGAAGACAGCGAAGATAGCAGAAGATCGAAAGATGATGCATCGGGAACACTTTACAACATTGACCATAGTCCTTAGGGGCGACACCGCCGGTGTGTGAGTAGTGTGCGACCCCACCCCCTTTTGTAACTTTAAAGCTCCCGTGAGCAGTGGGCTGACGAGCCTGGGATCCCGCACCTACGCGCCTGAGTGGTACTATACCTGGCAGATATTGGCAGCCATCGGCAACCCCAGTACATGGCCTATCCCTGCTGACGAGGGGTGATACCCCGAAACACGTGTCCAGGGATGGCGAAGACAGCGAAGATAGCAGAAGATCGAAAGATGATTCATCGCGAACACTTTACTACATTGACCAGAGTCCTTAGGGGCGACACCACCGGTGTGTGAGTAGTGTGCGACCCCACCCCCTTTTGTAACTTTAAAGCTCCCGTGAGCAGTGGGCTGACGAGCCTGGGATTCCGCACCTACGCGCCTGAGTGGTACTATACCTGGCAGATATTGGCAGCCATCGGCAACCCCAGTACACGGCCTATCCCTGCTGACGAGGGGTGATACCCCGAAACACGTGTCCAGGGATGGCGAAGACAGCGAAGATAGCAGAAGATCGAAAGATGATGCATCGCAAACACTTTACTACATTGACCAGAGTCCTTAGGGGCGACACCGCCGGTGTGTGAGTAGTGTGCGACCCCACCCCCTTTTGTAACTTTAAAGCTCCCATGAGCAGTGGGCTGATGAGCCTGGGATCCCGCACCTACGTGCCTGAGTGGTACTATACCTGGGAGATATTGGCAGCCATCGGCAACCCCAGTACACGGCCTATCCCTGCTGACGAGGGGTGATACCCCGAAACACGTGTCCAGGGATGGCGAAGACAGCGAAGATAGCAGAAGATCGAAAGATGATGCATCGCGAACACTTTACTACATTGACCAGAGTCCTTAGGGGCGACACCGCAGGTGTGTGAGTAGTGTGCGACCCCACCCCCTTTTGTAACTTTAAAGCTCCCGTGAGCAGTGGGCTGACAAGCCTGGGATCCCGCACCTACGCGCCTGAGTGGTACTATACCTGGCAGATATTGGCAGCCATCGGCAACCCCAGTACACGGCCTATCCCTGCTGACGAGGGGTGATACCCCGAAACATGTGTCCAGGGATGGCGAAGACAGCGAAGATAGCAGAAGATCGAAAGATGATGCATCGTGAACACTTTACTACATTGACCAGAGTCCTCAGGGGCGACACCGCCGGTGTGTGAGTAGTGTGCGACCCCACCCCCTTTTGTAACTTTAAAGCTCCCGTGAGCAGTGGGCTGACGAGCCTGGGATCCCGCACCTACGCGCCTGAGTGGTACTATACCTGGCAGATATTGGCAGCCATCGGCAACCCCAGTACACGGCCTATCCCTGCTGACGAGGGGTGATACCCCGAAACACGTGTCCAGGGATGGCGAAGACAGCGAAGATAGCAGAAGATCGAAAGATGATGCATCGCGAACACTTTACTACATTGACCAGAGTCCTTAGGGGCAACACCGCCGGTGTGTGAGTAGTGTGCGACCCCACCCCCTTTTGTAACTTTAAAGCTCCCGTGAGCAGTGGGCTGACGAGCCTGGGATCCCGCACCTACGCGCCTGAGTGGTACTATACCTGGCAGATATTGGCAGCCATCGGCAACCCCAGTACACGGCCTATCCATGCTGACGAGGGGTGATACCCCGAAACACGTGTCCAGGGATGGCGAAGACAGCGAAGATAGCAGAAGATCGAAAGATGATGCATCGCAAACACTTTACTACATTGACCAGAGTCCTTAGGGGCGACACCGCCGGTGTGTGAGTAGTGTGCGACCCCATCCCCTTTTGTAACTTTAAAGCTCCCATGAGCAGTGGGCTGACGAGCCTGGGATCCCGCACCTACGTGCCTGAGTGGTACTATACCTGGCAGATATTGGTAGCCATCGGCAACCCCAGTACACGGCCTATCCCTGCTGACGAGGGGTGATACCCCGAAACACGTGTCCAGGGATGGCGAAGACAGCGAAGATAGCAGAAGATCGAAAGATGATGCATCGCGAACACTTTACTACATTGACCAGAGTCCTTAGGGGCGACACCGCCGGTGTGTGAGTAGTGTGCGACCCCACCCCCTTTTGTAACTTTAAAGCTCCCGTGAGCAGTGGGCTGACAAGCCTGGGATCCCGCACCTACGTGCCTGAGTGGTACTATACCTGGCAGATATTGGCAGCCATCGGCAACCCCAGGACACGGCCTATCCCTGCTGACGAGGGGTGATACCCCGAAACATGTGTCCAGGGATGGCGGAGACAGCGAAGATAGCAGAAGATCGAAAGATGATGCATCGCGAACACTTTACTACATTGACCAGAGTCCTTAGGGGCCACACCGTCGGTGTGTGAGTAGTGTGCGACCCCACCCCCTTTTGTAACTTTAAAGCTCCCGTGAGCAGTGGGCTGACGAGCCTGGGATCCCGCACCTACGCGCCTGAGTGGTACTATACCTGGCAGATATTGGCAGCCATCGGCAACCCCAGTACACGGCCTATCCCTGCTGACGAGGGGTGATACCCCGAAACACGTGTCCAGGGATGGCGAAGACAGCGAAGATAGCAGAAGATCGAAAGATGATGCATCGCGAACACTTTACTACATTGACCAGAGTCCTTAGGGGCGACACCGCCGGTGTGTGAGTAGTGTGCGACCCCACCCCCTTTTGTAACTTTAAAGCTCCCATGAGCAGTGGGCTGACGAGCCTGGGATCCCGCACCTACGTGCCTGAGTGGTACTATACCTGGCAGATATTGGTAGCCATCGGCAACCCCAGTACACGGCCTATCCCTGCTGACGAGGGGTGATACCCCGAAACACGTGTCCAGGGATGGCGAAGACAGCGAAGATAGCAGAAGATCGAAAGATGATGCATCGCGAACACTTTACTACATTGACCAGAGTCCTTAGGGGCGACACCGCCGGTGTGTGAGTAGTGTGCGACCCCACCCCCTTTTGTAACTTTAAAGCTCCCGTGAGCAGTGGGCTGACAAGCCTGGGATCCCGCACCTACGCGCCTGAGTGGTACTATACCTGGCAGATATTGGCAGCCATCGGCAACCCCAGTACACGGCCTATCCCTGCTGACGAGGGGTGATACCCCGAAACACGTGTCCAGGGATGGCGAAGACAGCGAAGATAGCAGAAGATCGAAAGATGATGCATCGCAAACACTTTACTACATTGACCAGAGTCCTTAGGGGCGACACCGCCGGTGTGTGAATAGTGTGCGACCCCACCCCCTTTTGTAACTTTAAAGCTCCCGTGAGCAGTGGGCTGACGAGCCTGGGATCCCGCACCTACGCGCCTGAGTGGTACTATACCTGGCAGATATTGGCAGCCATCGGCAACCCCAGTACACGGCCTATCCCTGCTGACGAGGGGTGATACCCCGAAACATGTGTCCAGGGATGGCGAAGACAGCGAAGATAGCAGAAGATCGAAAGATGATGCATCGCGAACACTTTACTACAATGACCATAGTCCTTAGGGGCGACACCGCCGGTGTGTGAGTAGTGTGCGACCCCACCCTCTTTTGTAACTTTAAAGCTCCCGTGAGCAGTGGGTTGACGAGCCTGGGATCCCGCACCTACGCGCCTGAGTGGTACTATACCTGGCAGATATTGGCAGCCATCGGCAACCCCAGTACACGGCCTATCCCTGCTGACGAGGGGTGATACCCCGAAACACGTGTCCAGGGATGGCGAAGACAGCGAAGATAGCAGAAGATCGAAAGATGATGCATCGCGAACACTTTACTACATTGACCAGAGTCCTTAGGGGCGACACCGCCGGTGTGTGAGTAGTGTGCGACCCCACCCCCTTTTGTAACTTTAAAGCTCCCGTGAGCAGTGGGCTGATGAGCCTGGGATCCCGCACCTACGCGCCTGAGTGGTACTATACCTGGCAGATATTGGCAGCCATCGGCAACCCCAGTACACGGCCTATCCCTGCTGACGAGGGGTGATACCCCGAAACACGTGTCCAGGGATGGCGAAGACAGCGAAGATAGCAGAAGATCGAAAGATGATGCATCGCGAACACTTTACTACATTGACCAGAGTCCTTAGGGGCGACACCGCCGGTGTGTGAGTAGTGTGCGACACCACCCCCTTTTGTAACTTTAAAACTCGCGTGAGCAGTGGGCTGACGAGCCTGGGATTCCGCACCTACGCGCCTGAGTGGTACTATACCTGGCAGATATTGGCAGCCATCGGCAACCCCAGTACACGGCCTATCCCTGCTGACGAGGGGTGATACCCCGAAACACGTGTCCAGGGATGGCGAAGACAGCGAAGATAGCAGAAGATCGAAAGATGATGCTTCGCGAACACTTTACTACATTGACCAGAGTCCTTAGGGGCGACACCGCCGGTGTGTGAGTAGTGTGCGACCCCACCCCCTTTTGTTACCGATGCGTCCCACTTGGTATGCTTCCATATATTCATTGCATGTGTTTCTGGAGTGTAATGGTTTCATCTCTCTTGAAAACTATATCACTTTATTATACATAATGGGATGCGTTTCGTATTGCCTTGTTCATTGGCTGGTTGACTTGGACTCAATAAAGATGAATTGGCCACTTATGTTTTTTAACATGTTCCTAAACATTCCACTGTCAACATGAACTAGTTATAATGGACAATGTCGTGCTTCTGACCACTTTCTTTTTGGCCATATATGTGACGCCTGCTGATTTTATTTTTCCTAATTCTTTTACACCTATTCACATACAACTCTACTACAGATGTCGTTTCATTATTGCTGTTCAAGATTAAACTCGAAATTTTTCCTTGAAGTTCAAAAGTTGAAGTTCAAAATTTGAGCGCAGCCTCATCTGCGCAGTTCTGTATAAACTCGAGTTTGGAGCTCAGATCTCCCAAGAAATGACACAAAAACAAGGACAATTGACATCAATAAAACAGAACATGCAGCATAAATCTGCCATGTTTCAAATCTAAGTGAAGCTGGTTTCTGTGGAGTCCTGTGCTAACTGAACACTTCACAAACGATTTGCAGCCGCTGAAAGACAATCAATATAATGTTTGATTAATAGTTTACTGGTAGGGCAAATGCAAGGCTAAAATGGCACAGCAAGGCTGTGCATTTATACTATCCTCTGATGTTCTACCACCTTCACGCCACAGTATATTACTCACCGCCTGGCCCGCGGGAAAACAGCAGCGTGATGCTCCTCCTTTCCGCCCTCTGCAGGAACGGATACTGCATCACTAACAGAAGCAGTACTGTCCTGCTTGATGAATAGGCCACATCTGGTTGTTGTCGCGTCCATACATGGCTGGCGACACAGTACTGTGTCGCGCCACAGAGTTTTGAGGTTCTTTAATTTTGAACCCATCTTACATTTTGTCATCAATTTGTGTTGCCTTTACACAGACTGCTTTATTCATGAAGTGTTTCTGCCCTTTGGACTGCAACGTGTAGAAAACCCCCCTCTGTCCTTGCTTTGAAAGCAATCTCAGACACTAGCTGGCCTAACTGCATACAATTCAAAAAGGGGGTGGTGATGGACAGAGTATCTGAATAAAGCAGAACACTCCTACCCAGTCAACAGATCAGGGCTTGATCCATCACCGTTTTTTAGCTCACTGCACCATCCCAGTTCAGAACCTGGCTACATGCAAATTAGTCTGTCCCTGGCCCAGTGCATCATGGGAACAGGGCAGACCAAACTACCAAGCCAATTCTTTACTGGAAAGGAAACAAGCTTCCGGGGACCGGTTTCTGGCATTACAGCCGTCTTCGGCCCGGCTTGCTTGAATCCTAATGGTGCAGTGAGCAAGGGACTCACATCTGAGCATACCCTTCCACACTTGTGGTGGCTAAAACGATTCAAAAAGGGGGTCTCAGACATGAGTCCCTTTCTCACTGCTCCATCAGGATTCAAGCAAGCCGGGCCGAAGAGGCTGAAATGCCAGAAACCGGTCCCCGGTAGCTTGTCTCCTTTCTGGTGAAGAATTGGCTTGGTAGTTTGGTCTGCCCTGTTCCCATGATGCACTGGGCCAGGGACAGACTAATTTGCATATAGCCAGGTTCTGAGCTGGGATGGGGCAGTGAGATAAATAACGGTGATGGATCAAGCCCTGATCTTTGGACTGGGTAAGAGTGGTCTGCTTAATTCAGACACTCTGTTCATCACCACCCCCTTTTCTGAATCGTTTTTGGCCACTATAGGTGTGGCAGGGTATACTCAGACATGAGTCCCTTTCTCACTGCTCCATCAGGATTCAAGCAAGCCGGGCCGAAGAGGCTGAAATGCCAGAAACCGGTCCCCGGTAGCTTGTCTCCTTTCTGGTGAAGAATTGGCTTGGTAGTTTGGTCTGCCCTGTTCCCATGATGCACTGGGCCAGGGACAGACTAATTTGCATATAGCCAGGTTCTGAGCTGGGATGGGGCAGTGAGATAAATAACGGTGATGGATCAAGCCCTGATCTTTGGACTGGGTAAGAGTGGTCTGCTTAATTCAGACACTCTGTTCATCACCACCCCCTTTTCTGAATCGTTTTTGGCCACTATAGGTGTGGCAGGGTATACTCAGACATGAGTCCCTTTCTCACTGCTCCATCAGGATTCAAGCAAGCCGGGCCGAAGAGGCTGAAATGCCAGAAACCGGTCCCCGGTAGCTTGTCTCCTTTCTGGTGAAGAATTGGCTTGGTAGTTTGGTCTGCCCTGTTCCCATGATGCACTGGGCCAGGGACAGACTAATTTGCATATAGCCAGGTTCTGAGCTGGGATGGGGCAGTGAGATAAATAACGGTGATGGATCAAGCCCTGATCTTTGGACTGGGTAAGAGTGGTCTGCTTAATTCAGACACTCTGTTCATCACCACCCCCTTTTCTGAATCGTTTTTGGCCACTATAGGTGTGGCAGGGTATACTCAGACATGAGTCCCTTTCTCACTGCTCCATCAGGATTCAAGCAAGCCGGGCCGAAGAGGCTGAAATGCCAGAAACCGGTCCCCGGTAGCTTGTCTCCTTTCTGGTGAAGAATTGGCTTGGTAGTTTGGTCTGCCCTGTTCCCATGATGCACTGGGCCAGGGTCAGACTAATTTGCATATAGCCAGGTTCTGAGCTGGGATGGGGCAGTGAGATAAATAACGGTGATGGATCAAGCCCTGATCTTTGGACTGGGTAAGAGTGGTCTGCTTAATTCAGACACTCTGTTCATCACCACCCCCTTTTCTGAATCGTTTTTGGCCACTATAGGTGTGGCAGGGTATACTCAGACATGAGTCCCTTTCTCACTGCTCCATCAGGATTCAAGCAAGCCGGGCCGAAGAGGCTGAAATGCCAGAAACCGGTCCCCGGTAGCTTGTCTCCTTTCTGGTGAAGAATTGGCTTGGTAGTTTGGTCTGCCCTGTTCCCATGATGCACTGGGCCAGGGACAGACTAATTTGCATATAGCCAGGTTCTGAGCTGGGATGGGGCAGTGAGATAAATAACGGTGATGGATCAAGCCCTGATCTTTGGACTGGGTAAGAGTGGTCTGCTTAATTCAGACACTCTGTTCATCACCACCCCCTTTTCTGAATCGTTTTTGGCCACTATAGGTGTGGCAGGGTATACTCAGACATGAGTCCCTTTCTCACTGCTCCATCAGGATTCAAGCAAGCCGGGCCGAAGAGGCTGAAATGCCAGAAACCGGTCCCCGGTAGCTTGTCTCCTTTCTGGTGAAGAATTGGCTTGGTAGTTTTGTCTGCCCTGTTCCCATGATGCACTGGGCCAGGGACAGACTAATTTGCATATAGCCAGGTTCTGAGCTGGGATGGGGCAGTGAGATAAATAACGGTGATGGATCAAGCCCTGATCTTTGGACTGGGTAAGAGTGGTCTGCTTAATTCAGACACTCTGTTCATCACCACCCCCTTTTCTGAATCTAACTGCATACAGACATGTTCTGCCATTACTGATTGACCTATAAGTGCTGTAATTGATTGACTTATGGGTTGGGCAGAAACACGACGTAAGGGGGACATTCTGGTTACATGATGTTTTTCTATTGGCTAATATTTTGCAGATCTTGTATGTCCATATTAGGTAATTTGTATGCTTGCAGAAGCTAGGACTGCCCCTTTCTTTTATGCTGAGTTTGTAAATCCTAAGCATATAAAAGACCTCTGTGTTCTGTATTCTTTAGACTACCTCATTCAATTGCTACGGCTTCTGTGTGACGTGACCTCACTTATTAAGTTTAATAAAGATGTATTTTAATATTTCAGCTTCTGTGCCAAGTTCTTTTGTATTAGTGAGACCCCTGAGAATGAAGATTTCAGTTCTTCAGATGGCGCGGCCAACGCGGGCTTCATCAGAGAAGTGACTTTCTGTGGGAGTGATCTTGTCAGGAGACAGAAAGCTACTGAGGAGGACAAGACAGGATTCTACTAAGAAGGTACTCTGTGCACATGGATTCTGGGGATTCTTCGTCTCTACAGCCCAGTGTATTTCTGCTCTTCCTGATTTTGATCCTCCACATGAAGTCACTCCTGACTGAGAACCTTTTTTGGCGTGAGTATTCTAAAAAAGACCGTTAGGTCACGTAGAACTTGACAGTTAGAATTTGGATAACCTTTTGATTAGTAAAAATAAGAAGTATAAGTGGGTCGCTCCCAGTCCTTTGCTCTTTGGTTCTTTGGTTCTTTGAGTCCTTATTTTTTGGTTCTTTGGTCCTTAGTTTGATTGGTTCTTAGTTTTGTTTGGTTCTTAGTTTGTTTGGTCCTTAGTTTTTATTTGAAGATTGCGATTTTCAAAAACTGAGGGTCTTGTATATTTACGAGTGTATCGATAGAGATAGCCCCTTGAAGTTTGAAGCTAGATTAGTGAGCTATAAGATGCCTGATCTCAGCAAATTTGGAGCTTTGTGTTGGCCAACTTTGTATTCGTTTGGATTAGCCGGTTTCCCCTAAAGGGAATATTTAAATTGGTTTAGATTTAAAAACATATTTCTTCCTTGGTGATTTTGTATTCCCAGGGAATTAAAATATGGACATAATACATACAAGGATCCTTTGTTCTGTGCAATTTTATGAGTGAAGATATGCAGAGCGATTTTTGGTGTTCTGCTAGTCAAAGCTAGTGAATTGAGTGTATTTTCGCTTCTTGGACATACATCAGTCTATTGGTCTGTTTTTGCAGTCTTTTGGAACACAATTAAGAAGCGTTTCTTGTAAATATGACTTACAACTAGTATTTACAAATGGTTTGGTTTAAGTACAGTCTGTGGGCTGTCCTTTATTTCTGTCCTGAGTATTGATATGTGGGTTAAATGTGTGTTTAAATGTCGATGTGGTTTTCCCATTAGTGCAATTTCTGTAAGTGAATGGCGTTGGCGCTATTCACGAAATGCATGGCTAAAAGCACGCCGTATTAAGTGTCCTGAGTGTTTGACCCCTTTCTGTTTGTCTGAAATGAGCTCAATGTGTGTTTGTGGTTTTTCTTGATGTTTTCAGTCTGGTATGCAAAATGTTAGTTAATTAATATTAATCAGAAATGAAATAAAAATCCAGAAATGAACCATGTGATATGCTAAAATAGCTATATGTTGCTATTTAATTTATAGAGTAAGCAATTATGCACGTGTACAATGCTTTAACGATAAAATTAAAATTCACATTCACTAGGAATAAAAAAGCCCTAAAAAACGAAATTGTGTGTTTTGCAAAAAATAAACTTACAGCATTTTCCTTAGATACATTGTATTAGATATTAACAGGCAAACACATCATCTGAATACATTGGATTTTGCTGTATTGCACACGCATCTTGAAACTTGAAATGTCTTAGTTTTAGTTTTAAATAGACAGCCACCGTGCCCACGTTTTTAACACTAGGAAACAGCTGTTGCTGCCGCTAAGCAAGCAACACGAAGCAATCACGAATAGACAGGAATGTTTCCTCAGTCAGTACTTTCCCAGTTAAACACAGGTGAACCTTTGCATTTCAGAATAGTGTTTTAAAAAGGTTACAAAAATAAGGTTCATTATTTTGTATTATAGGAAGACATTTCAATTAAGGGTTTTCCTTTCTTTAAGCATTTCTCTAAGCAAATTCTTGGCTCAGTTGCTAAGTAATAATTAACCCATGTAGTGAAGAAACATTTAAAAAGAAAGAAACCGTAACAGATGCTGAAACAAGATAGAGCAAGTCCAAGGAAACTAAAAAGTTAACGATGTCTTGAACATTGATTGGCAATCTCAGATAAAGATCAATCAGGGAAATTGGCTTTGCAGGTCAGTTTCGGGTGACGAAAGTTAGTTTCTTACAGTTTAATCTGGTTAATGTGTAAATGACCTGGGGAGACCGGGCCACTTTGTTCTTTGCAGGCCTATGTGGCACAGAGAAAATAAAAAAAAGAAAGAAAATGAAGTCAGATTCAAGGAATTACAGAGCCTTAATATGTGGAATCATCAAAACTGATTGGGTTATAAAAATAAGTGCTACAAAATTCGTTTTTTACTATTCATGAAGCTTAATTCTTATACTGTGACCTCCTAGCATTATAATTTAATTTAAGGTATGGTATACTGCATAATAAGGACATTAGCATATAGATTTTCACATGACCAGGCGTGAAAAACTCATTTTTCTCAGGATTTGCAGAAGATATGTCCAATATCCAATCTCTGCAATTTGTAAAGAACATTCTGAGGATGATTAATATGTAACATTATTATAGGATATTTATTTTTAAGTGCCCCAAATATCAAAGTCGAATTTGGGTAAAATTTGGGCATGTTTTTTTTGTCTTTTTCAGCCTTAGAGTGAGGTGGGAGTTAGGAGTAAGTGTAAACAGATGGAGAAATTATTGCTTGGAAAAGCAGGGCCTCAAAGGGTGTTGGCGCAGGGGACACGCAGAGTGTCTGTGAAAAAGTTTTTGGAAAGTTAAAAAGGTTTAGCATGTTTTCAAAAGAAGGTTGTTACAGTTGATATTTTGTGTGTTATGTGCAGAAATGTTCGTGCATTTTACATATTTTTGCATTTTATCCTTTTATGAATTGTTCCTGCTGGTCCTGTGTGTCAGAAGCGACACAGTTAGTTGTGTTTTGACAGCCAAATGTCCACTAACTGGTGATACACTGTCAAAAGGAGGGTGTGGACTTTAAGCCTGACAAATTAAGCAGGCCTGAATATTCTGTTTTGAGCTGCAGGTTCACAGTGCATAAAAGTGCATGCAATAGTGTTGTGTGTTACCGCTTATTTACATATGCTATTGTTTTGTCTATGCTTTTCGTGCTTGATATACAGCGCGTATATCTGATGGCTTGGCATATGTGTGTTTTTTGTTGTTTTTTTTGCACTGATACTAAATTTCACAGATATGGTTTTTCATGCTGTGAACAAAACAAGACAACACTTCACCAGTGTATGTCAAATTTGGCTTCAATGGTATTTGAAGGAAAATAAAAAAGAGATATACAGAATTAAAGTGTGTCATCTGCAATTAGTCACAATACTGTCCTCTTCCTTTAAGGAACAGGCAGCCCTAAAATTATGTATCCTTGATTGGACGTAAGGATAAATTATAGATTTGTGACTCTTGTACATGGTGACCTAATTTCTATATTACCTTAGTCAGTTTTGTTCTGCTTCCTAAGTAGTGTATGGCTTTGTACCATAAAGGAAACAAGGCTTCATTTTATTTTACCTAGTCCCATTTCCCTTTTCCAAATCCCTTTCACCAGTTGGTGTATTGCTCAGGTTCACACTTCCAGACTGCAGTAATGTACCAGAGACCCCATATTATGTATAATTCCCTTTTGTATGACCAGTCTGGTTTTCAAAAATGTTCTTTAGGCCTACTCTGATGTTTTTTTAGTCTGACTGTTAGGGTAGTGATGGACTGGTTAACTGACTCAATACTACAGTAAAACAAGTTTTCCACCTCAATAGGAGACACCTTACGTTTTTTTGAATATGACAAATTCAATGCCTATTCTAATTTGGTTTT
Source organism: Lissotriton helveticus (assembly GCF_964261635.1). NCBI lineage: Eukaryota > Metazoa > Chordata > Amphibia > Caudata > Salamandridae > Lissotriton > Lissotriton helveticus. Next base: position 154,161,392 of record NC_136068.1, on the reverse strand, counting down.
TAGTTCCTTTTTTCTGCTGCTTTAATTTTTGATGGACCAGATGTATTTTAAATAATGGAAATACCAGGACTCTCTAGTTCTTGTCTTTTGTTTCCACATTTTGATCATTAGCTTTTGTATTGTATAGTCCACCTGATGCACAATTATTAAAGGGAGGTATCTACATGTCCCTGATAATATGTATGATGTGATCTCTCTTTTGAGGTGCTCTAGATAAGGAATTTAGGAACACCTATATGTAATCATTGAGAAAAAAAATGTGTTTGCCCCATTAGACAATGCCACTATGTGTGAGGACATCCATTCAGATAGAATTCCCATGTCACTATCTACCCTTCGATGGTAGAGGATATGCTCTCATATGGAAACCCAATTGAAGAAATCAGAGGCACTGTTTTGCTTATTGCCTTTGTTTTTGTATTCTTTCAGAATAACAGTGTGTTCTAGACCAGAAATGTCCCATGACGTATGGCCACTCCTTTAAAGATTGCAGGCCACTTGCTTGCAGTCCCTTGTTATCCAATGAACTGTTTTTGTACTTAATTGAAGGAAACAACTGTGTCACATTTCCTACGTCACTAGGTTCTGCGGGATTAAATCATGATAACCTGCGGTACTCACCCACAATCCCATCAGTGACAGTTAACAGATGAAAAATCCCAGCACCCAGAAAAGTAGCAAGATTAGACAGCGATCGCCAGCGTGACATCAGTGATATCTCCAACTATTAAGCTTGCTTCATCAGAAGGCGTTGAACATCAGAAAAGAAGGAGGATCTGGTTTTGCCACAGAACCAGAATTTCAGTGCAAAAGAGCGAAAGAGAAGGATTCTTGTTGTTTGAGGCATCAGTTTTCCACCCACCTGTCATGTGCTGGTTAACCTCTGACAGTGTGCAGTCCCTTGAGCCCCTTGGCCTGAGTTTTGGCCACACACCCCTTTTTCCTTTGCTCCAACGGAAGTGCAGTGCACCTGAGGATTTGAGATTGGCAAAAGGCACTACATTATGGTGCCCATGAAAGAGCAGCCCGAGCATCCTCTGACACTGAATAGAGTGTTGGAGCCTGAAAGTGTTGCTGAGAGTGACAGTCTGTTGCTCTTCCCCGATTAATAGTACTTGGGTCGGCATGAGGTGATCTGTGCCCTTGATCAATGAAGAGCACACTATCTGTAGTGCCTGCAGCACAGGAAATATTGGTGCACTGCATTGAGACATTGAGACTTTCAAGTGAGCTGTAAGTGTTTGCCAGGAAGGCACTCCAACGGATACTGAGTAACATCATTTTCATGAAAGGCTTGAATGAAGAGGCCCATGCAGAAGAAAACAACAGAAACAGGATTTGATGGACAATAGAAGCCTGCCAGAAGAGGCTTTGACGGACTCTGGGTATTTCCCGTGCGATCGCATAGAATTGGAGTTTGGAGACTGATTCTTATTGTTTTATTAGCATTGTCAATAGTCACTGAAATACATAATGTTTGCAAAATAATTTTAGGATTTGCCTGTGTAATGGCAAAAGGGGGGTCTGAGGTTCTTTAATTTTGACCCCATCTTACATTTTGTCATCAATTTGGGTTGCCTTTACACAGACTGCTCTATTCATGAAGTGTTTCTGCCCTTTGGCCTGCAACGTGTAGAAAACCCCCCTCTGTCCTTGCTTTGAAAGCAATCTCAGACACTAGCTGGCCTACCTGCATACAGACATGTTCTGCCATTACTGATTGACCTACAAGTGCTGTAATTGATTGACTTATGGGTTGGGCAGAAACACGACGTAAGGGGGACATTCTGGTTACATGATGTTTTTCTATTGGCTAATATTTTGCAGATCTTGCATGTCCATATTAGGTATTTTGTATGCTTGCAGAAGCTAGGACTGCCCCTTTCTTTTATGCTGAGTTTGTAAATCCTAAGCATATAAAAGAAAAAAGATAATAAAGATGTATTTTAATATTTCAGCTTCTGTGCCAAGTTCTTTTGTATTAGTGAGACCCCTGAGAATGAAGATTTCAGTTCTTCAGTTTGGGAAGCTCTGCTCTAGGCAGTCAAAATTTCAGGCACACACCCTCGCAAATTATCTCCTAAAACCCAGGGCACCGGACTTTTTTTTACAAACTGATAGCTGCCAGAAGATGTGCTTTTTAAGAGACAAACTGTTATATGAATCTGATGTCTCTGGTTTATGTTGTTTAAGTTGTTAATGGGTACATTACATTAATACAGTATTTTTTCTTTAGAGTCTTTAAAGTTTTCGTTTCTTTGACTTGATTCATTTTTTGAGTCGATTCATTTTTTTCTATCTTTTGAAAACAATATTTAAGAAAGTTTGATTGTAATTTTCTTTCAAGATAAAATCAATATTATTTTGATCCATTGCCGCGGGTCCCTAAATGGAGTGGGGCCCATAAGCCAGTGCTTACTTTGTCTTTTTGGTAATCCGGAACTGGAAAAGAGGACAATTAAGCTACTTAGCTTGAAAGTACCAATTGCATATATATATAGGTGAACAGACATAATATCGAAGGAAAAATATAGAATGGACATAATATCCGGTGAAAAATATAGAATGGACATAATATCGAATGGACAGAATATAGTGGTTAAAAATATCGAATTGAAGGTAAGTAATATCGAATTTTAAAATATAGAAAGTCATAATATCGAAGTAAGTAATATCGATTTTTAAAATATAGAAAGTCAAAATATCGAAGTAAGTAATATCGATTTTTAGAATATAGAAAGTTAAAATATCAAAGTATATAATATAGGTATTTAAATATCTAATTTTTTAAAGTTTTTTTTATGTTATTTAATTTTTGCGTAATCTAATTCTGTAGCGGGTTGTGGGTTTATAGGGGAATAGGGTGGGAAGTAATTTAATTGTAATTAATTAAAAAATGTAATTTATTTATTGGTATTTATTTTGAATTAATTGTTAATTAATTTTTAATTGGTAATTAATTAATTTTAATTGGTAATTAATTTTTACTTGGCAATGTATTTTTATTAATTAATTAATTGATAATTATGTTTATTTTATTAATTTATTTTATTTTCTTCAGCGGGTTAAATTGGTATTTATTTTGAATTACTTGTTAATTATGTTTTAATTGGTAATTTATTAGTTTTTAATTGGTAATGAATGTTTATTAATTGATTAATTGATAATTATGTTAATTTAATTAATTTATTTTGTGTAGCGGGTTGTGGGTTTATAGGGGAATAGGGTGGGAAGTAATTTAATTGTAATTAATTAAATATGTTAATTTATTTATTGGTATTCAGTTTGAATTAATTAATTATTAATAAATACATTTTTTACTGGTAATTTATTTTTGTTAATTGATTATTTGATAATTAAGTTCATTTTATTAATTTATTTTCTGTAGTGGGTTGTGCGTTTATAGGGGAACGGCGGGAATTAATTTAATTGTAATTAAGTAAATCATTTTTATTTATTAATTGGTATTTATTTTTAATGTATTAATTATTTGGTAATTAATTTGTATTAATAGGTAATTATTTTATTTCTTAATATTATTTTGTATTTGTAATTGATTAATTATTATATAATATTACATTGGTAATTTATTTTAAATAATATTTTCTTGGTATTGATATTTAATTAATTTTTATTAATATATTAAATCTTATATCCAACGCTTTCCCTACTGTTGCACTCTCTGGAGTGGGAATAGTAATTGTTACCCTCCCGCTATGCAACGCTTCCCCTACTGTTGCACTCTCTGGAGTTGGAATAGTAATTTTTACCCCTACGCTATCCAACGCTTTCCCTACTGTTGCACTCTCTGGAGTGGGAATAGTAATTTTTACTCCTACGCTATCCAACGCTTTCCCTACTGTTGCACTCTCTGGAGTGGGAATAGTATTTTTTACCCCTACGCTATCCAACGCTTTCCTTACTGTTGCACTCTCTGGAGTGGGAATAGTAATTTTTACTCCTACGCTATCCAACACTTTCCTTACTGTTGCACTCTCTGGAGTGGGAATAGTAATTTTTACCCCTACGCTATCCAACGCTTTCCCTACTGTTGCACTTTCTGGAGTGGGAATACTAATTTTTACCCTTCCGCTATCCAACGCTTTCCCTACTATTGCACTCTCTGGAGTGGGAATAGTAATTTTTACCCCTATGCTATCCAACGCTTTCCCTACTGTTGCACTCACTGGAGTGGTAATAGTAAATTTGACCCTTTCCACTATCCTACGGTAAAAATATTGTAATTGTTTTATTAATATTATGTTTATATATATATATATATTTATGTATTAACAAATCAATTTGTATGTTTTTTTTAACTTACATAAATTTTTTATTAATTTTAAGGTTATTTAAGTATTTTAAGTATGTTTAAGTTAATTATATTTAGTATTTCATAAATTTTTAATTAATTTAAAGCATTTAAAAAAAATCGATATTTTGACTAACTATATTTTTTACATTGATATTTTTGATTCAATATTTTTGTACTTACCATATATATATATATATATATATATATATATGTATATATATATATATATATATATATATATATATATATATATATATATATATATATATACATATAATCAGAATATATATACAGAATAATCGTGTTGAAATGCCACACACCATGTTTGAAACTGTACTTTCTTTTATACTCACCTCTCAGAAATGGTGTGTTAACCAGATCAGCGCACCGCCCACCACAGAAAATGAGGGAAGTAGGGGGTTCCTCCAGGTGGAAGGAAGAGCTGCCAATTTATTGCTGATGTATTGATTTAGAAAGATTTGAGACTAGCTTGAAAAAACCCAAACACCTGCCCATCTGTCTGGAACCAGATCAGCCTGAGAAAGATTTAGAGGGCAAATAGACACCTCAGAGATGGGGTCTCAAGTGGCTAACGACAACTGTTCACTAACCTCACCTTCAACTCGGCCCCGATCCTGATCATTCCCATTTATTTAAACAAACTGGGCAAGAACAATTGACTCGTAGAACCTTGGCTCAGGTCCTCAGGTTCTTGTGTATATATTGGCATGAGGTGTCACTCCACAGGGAAAGCTGTATGTTGCTTTTGTAGACCGGCGCGCAGCCTTCGATCTCGACCTGGGCATTCCCCCGCCCCCACTGAATATTCCTAGTAAGACTCCATGTGGGTAATAAGGCACAGGTTTGATGGACAATAGATAGCATACAAATCCTTTCAGGTTGGTACAAGGGCAGGCGTTAGACAGAGCTGTGTTTTAGCTCCCACCCTTTTTCTCCCTGTATATAAATGGGGTGATTGACCAGCTTAGTAAAGAGGGGGGTGATGCGCCGAGCTTCGGGGGAAGGAGGGTTATGGCCCTCCTTTTCGCCGATGATACTTTATTGATTTCTAAGACACCCCAGGGAATACAACTGCTCTTGGACCATTTTTCAACATTCTGTGCTGAGAGGGGCTTTGAGCTAAATAGCACCAAAATAAAATGCATGAGTATCGATCACAGGTACACCTTTCATTACTTAGGTGTACGCATGAAACCTAATATGAGTTGGGCCCCACAAGTTGAAAAGGTCCACTAGGCACTTATCCAGCAGTCTACAAACCTATTGAAGGTTCACCAGACAACTTTCTCCAGGAGAGTGGCTCCTGTTCTGGAGATAAATAACGTCAACGTCATTAGGTCTGTGTTGTACGGTGCTGAAATATAGGGTTCTTCAAACATTAATAGCTTTGACACAGCAGAGCATAGGTTAAGAGATCTATTCTTTCACTTCCAATGAGCACGCCTCTTGTACCCTTATACTTAGACTTTGCCCAGAGAAAGATTCTTGGCAAAATGTAATGCATTTTTTTTATTATTATGGTATTGTTTGTGGTCGACTGTTGAACTAAAATCTTATTGTGAAAGTGTCAAACACCTTATTACCCACCTAGATGTAGCTACAATTTCATGGTTCATTGCTATTAAAACTCTTTTGCAGAGGTTGAGCCTAGATACTTAATGGTCCTCCCCTAAGCAACTCTGCCAGCTATCTAAAGCAAAGATCAAAAACCTTTATTGGGAGGCTGTAGCATTGGACATAGTGTCCAAGAGCACAGGCAGATATTTTATCAATTTCAAACCCTGTGTGAGTAATGAGGTAACCATTGATGACATTGTACCCTCTCTGTCTGGTACATTATATCTGCTTTTCAGATATGGTTTCCTCCCAGACACAGCTTTTACCTCTTATTGGTCTGCAGGGAGTGAGGGTTATGATGATCAATGTATTGCATGTGGAGGGGGTAAAGAATCATTCGAACACATATTGCTCTTTTGCCCCCAGTACAGTATTCTTCAGGCAAAGTGGATTGTTCCACTTTGCAAGAATCCAGGTAGAAGGATCTACCATGTTTCTTTTAGAATCTTGAGTATTAGCACACACAGGCCCCATGTTTTTGGCGTGGCAACATTTCATATGGCAATCTGGATAATCTGCTCCAAGTGTCTATGACAACAGCTGGACTGTTATTTATCTTTGTATTTTGTATACTGTTTTATATTATTCTTACTTTGTTGATCTGTGTGATCGAAATAAAGTGTTTTGACAGATTGACTCTGAGGAATCCTCTGCTACTCATTCCATCCCTTCAAAAAAGTCCTACACTTTGTCACTTACACCCTGTTCAACAACCAAGATTCACCCAAGGTTCCCCCTTCCAACTCCATGCAGGCTCCCTCTTAGCATGCATTAGGCTCCTCTACGCATGACTTGTATGAAGCTACACATTTGCTCTGCCCCCTCCAGGCAAACTAACATGGTCCATTATAATCACAAAAGCAATACCACCTCGCCACCAACACATCGGTGCAGATGATGTTCCCCTTGGTGGGCCCCATCGTCAAGGCAAGACCAGCACCCCTCCAAGCACCATCCAGGTGACCATAAAACACCTTGGGGCATATTATCAAGCAGGGCGATAGGCAATTATCGCCGCTTTAGCGGCCGTTTTCGGTCGCTAAGCGGCGATAATTCTATCGCCCTATTAGCAAGCTTTTAGGCGATAGCGAGCGGTTTGGGACCCGCTTTGCATGTCAGCGATGTTTATCGCTAATGACATGCAAAGTGGGTGTACCCAACCTGTTAGCGACTGAAAGCAGTTGCTATCGCCTATTAGCAAGGCAGGCATAGCGATGGAAATATTCGCGCTAAGCGTGAATATCGCCAAATACTAACACCTGCCCAGACCAGTTCTTAGCCATGTTATCCAATGGGAGGTGGATAACATGGCTAAGAGCATTTTGTCGCTAATGCCTGAATATCGCTGTATACTCAGCGATATTCACGCATTTCGCCGCTATCGCTGCATATTTTAGCACAATGGACAAAAACGTTGCTAATAGCATGTTTCCTCCGCTAACATATCCAGCGATAGGCAGCGATAAAAAAATCGTCGCTAAGCCTATTTAGCGATAATTATCACTACTTGTTGGTAATATGCCCCCTTGTCCCTGATAAGAAAGTGCACCAACCGCCACAGACCACATACTCCACGCCAACAGTACTTAGTGCGCCCCAACTTCTCCAACGACTATCACATCACATGTGCAAAAAATTTGCAACTATTGCTAAGTTTTGGCAACCTTAAACATTCTGCTGATATTTTATTTAAGGTGTTGGTGTCTTTAGATCTTGTTCAAAGAGATTTACAAGGTTTCTGTTTGAGTCACTGACGAACAAGTACAGCAGAAGATGTTCTATGCACCGAGTGTTCTTTTACATCTGCTGGCAAGTGCTCCCTTTACCTGCATGAAACTTAGTCATGTTCTCACACGCCCACGCACAGCTGCAGTTGTTGAGGCTGCACAGCTAGCAGATGACAACACCACCGAGAGCTACTTGTTCAGACTCCATTGGGGTGGCAGACTTGAGGTATATATACAGCCCTTATCAAAACAACATCTGTGATAATGCAGGGGCATATCATCAAGGGGGTTTATCTCTGCTTTTTTGGCTTTAAAAGCCAAGAAAGCGGAGATAAAATTATCTCCCTATTACCTAGCCTTCGCTAACACCAGTTAGTGACAACTAGTAGGAGATAGTGACCATCTTGGTCCCCACTTGGCATGTCAGAGAAATTTATCACTAATGACATGCAAAGTGGGCGTGCCAAGATGTTAGCGACGGGAAACAGTCGCTAACATCGCTATCTCCTATTACCAACTTTTGGAGATATTCGCGCTAAGCGCGAATATCTCCAAAAGCTAACACCTGCCCTGAGAAGTTCTTAGCCATGTTATCCAATTAGAGGTGGATAACATGGCTAAGAGCATTAGCTCGGTAATGCCTGAATATCGCTGACTTTTCAGCGATATTCATGCATTGCGGCCGATTTTTATCGCATTTGCGATAAACCTTGGTAATACCAAGGTTTATCTGCGATAAAAATCGCCGCAGGTCGGCGATACTTTTTTGTCTCTAACCAAGCAGTAGCGATAATTATCGCTATTGCTTGATAATATGCCCCGTATTTCTTTAGTAAGCACAGTCCCTTTTGTTACACTCTTACAGCTCAATATCGCTTTTAATACCATGGGTCATTTCAATGCCGTAGTCTCACTTTTTCTGACGCTCCGATGCGTTGCGCCACTCCCCATTTTTACAAGGTAGCACTAAACCACTTAACGTAGCTTAACTCCTCCTTGTAAATATGCCCCTTTCAGCCGCAGTCGCTGTGGCAAAGAGACGAGCAATGGGTGTTGCAGTGGGCATTCCAAAGAAACACCCATTGCTTTTTGACTCTACCCCAGATTTACAAGGTTGTGGCAGCGCCAAACCTAAGGCCAGGTAATACCTGATCTTAGAATGGCGATACAAGGAGAAATGATTAATTCTCCTTGTTTTTGGCTCTTTCTATGTGTGCTGCATTCTGCGGTACACATAGAAAGAGCAAATCACCATTATTGATTGTTTAGGTGCAGGAAGGTGTCCCTTTCTGCACATAACAATTGCCCCTGCAGCACAGGCACCCTTGCAAAGAAGGCGCAAGAGTGCCTGCACTGGCGCTAGGCAGCTTTTTTAGCATCAGCACTAGGGCAACACAGGAGTGTGTTGTATTTTTGTAAATAAGGCACATCTCTCCGTTTTGAAAATGTCATAGCACGGCGATTCCAAATTTGGCATAACACTGTGCTCCGGCATTTTCTTGTAAATATCCCACTAAGGAGCATATTTCCAAGCCACTATCCCTGCCAGAATGTCACTTTTTTAATGTTGTGGTAGCGATACGGGCTTCGCCATATTTATAAGGCAGTGTTAAGCGACTTAACGTGGCTTAACTCTGCCTTGTAAATAAGGCACCCTTTAGCACTATACTTAGCGTGAAAGGGGTGGGCAATGGGTGTTGCAGTGGGCGTCCCGCAGCAACACCCATTGATTTTGATGCTGCCCCATATTTACAAGGCTGGCTTAAATATGGGGCAGCACCAAAATTAAGACCAGGGGAAACCTGGTCCTTACACGGCGCAACGAGGAGAAATGCATTATTTTTTCCTCGTTTTTGCTATTTCTATTTGTGCTGCAATGTGAAACACACATAAAAACAGCATAACGCCATGTATGATTTTTTTATGTGCAGTAAGGTGTCCATTCCTGCACATAAACAATCATTTTAAAAAGGACGAGTTGCAACTTCTATGTGTACTGCATGATGATACTTCTGCTTCTTATCTTAATTTTTTCAAATGTTCTAATTGAGGTTCCCCAAAGTTATTTTCTGGAAATAGACCAAGGGCCAGATGTATGAAGCTCAAATGGGTTCGCAAATGCCGAAATTCGTATGTATGTAGCAAATTTCAGTGCAAAATAAGGAATCGCAAATGTGCGATTCCTTAAATGCAATGTATGATGCAAAACAAATTGCTAATTGTCCCTAAAGAATCGCAAATTACCACCAACTTCAAGTTAGTGGTAATTTGCGAATTTCTTGAAAAATGCCCATTTTTGCATTTTTCAAAGTGCCATGTGATGCACATACATGCCCTTAGGGCTTGTATGTGCACCACATGTGCACCCATGCTTATTTCAGGGGTGCAACAGGGTGTCCTTTGGACACCCCTGCACCCTTGAAATTATTCTCAATTTGCGATTAGCAAATTGCAAATCGCAAATTGAGAATAATTTCACATTCATTCCTATGGGCCTCCTGGCCCATAGAAATGAATGGAAAATGATTCCTTAATTGCGATTAGCAATTTGCTAATCGCTATTAAGGAATTTTAAGAAATCGCTAAAAAATAGCGAATTTCTACATACATACCATTTTGCAATTCTCAAATAGCGATTCTTTAAAAATTGCTATTTGAGAATCGCTGTATCTTGATACATCTGGCCCCAAATGTTTTGCAAATTCCTTTGGATAGACTAGAAAACTCGCACCAAATTAGAAGCCTTCCAGTTGAGTTCGGAAGAAGGCGGGCTGCCCCATATAAAAAAATATTTTAAGGTTTAATTTATGGACTGGTGTGGACACGTAGCTACGTTTCACGACTACGGATTTAATTTCTACCTCCAGCAAATGTTATTAGAGAACAACATACCGATAGTACCCTTTATCAAGATACCCAGGCTACTCAAACGCAATTGATACATGATCCTGCATATAATCCTAGATAGATCCACTCAAAGGAAGAAATAGCTTCAATTCTCCTCAATCCACCCAGATATCAAGTTACGACACTGCAGGGAATGTTACTTCTTGTATTATATATCTGGATGCAATGACAGAAGCAGAAAAATACCAGCCGGGCGGCACACTATGGTGAGCACAGATCTTTTGTTTGTGTTTTTAAGCCACACATTTAATCACATCAACCATGCCCCTTTGAGAGGCCCCCCAGTTTTTTCATCCCACTTAAAGTCCTGGCCGGAAGGGTGATGCTCTTCCCAACATGAAATGAAATTAAGTCACTAAATTGGGAAGAAAGGCAGATCGAGTTGGTAGAGCCAGCCTATTCGGATAAAAGGTGGAATAAGATGGGTTGACACAGAGGGTTTCTTGCTCTCTCACCTGCGGTGCCGATGTTATAGGTATGAGAAATGCTGTTTTGAGGGTGAGCAGCTGAAGAGGACAGCTGTGGAGAGGTTTAAATGGAGCACACATGAGGAAAGTAAGAACCAAGTTCAAATTCCATTGAGGCATAATTATGGAGAAGGGGGAAACCGTTAAGGAAACGCATCACTCTGGGTAATTTAAGCAGAGAGGCTGGTCAGGCATTCGTAAAAATGTTGAAGGAGCCGACAGATAACCTTTAACAGTGTTCAATGCAAGTGCTTGCTGGACTAGGGATAACACGAGCAACAACAATTCGGACAGCTTAACATGAAGTGGGTCAATCTGCTTTGTGTTTTGATAAGCCTCAAACTTATCCTAACAGCAGGCATGTACACACTGGGTGGAGGAATGTCTGACTACCAAGATGACAACAACAATTTCAGGAAGGAGATCAAAACTCCTTGACTGCTGCCGCTCAAACTCCAAGCTAAAGCTGGAGTTTGTGCAGATTTGGTTGCAGGACCCTACCCTGCTGCTGCGACAGAAGATGCTTCCTAAAGGGCATACTAATCAGAGGACCAATTCTCATGCCTAGGAGTTTGAGATACCAAACTCGCCCAGTTCAAGCCGATCTATTCCTCTTGGTTCAGCAGGCATGCAAACATCCTATAGTTCAGCTTCCAGCGAAAATGCCTACAATTATGCTTAAGTACAATTCAAATGCACCCATAAACTCATGCATCCATGGGCCAAGTTAGATACTGAGAATTGGAAGCAGGTTTTGGAATCCCACAAACCTCCCCTGGAAACAGATCCTATCAAAGCCGATAGGAAGTTTTCCTCCTGGATTGAAAACTCCCTTAACATGACTCTCCCAAAAATATCTCATCCTACCTCCCATAAAAAAACATCCGCTCCTTGGTTCTCACAAGAGACCCGCCGGCTAAAGAAACTCTGCAAAAAAGCCGAAAGAGAATGGAGGAAAGACTTCGACCCTAGCCGCAAGAAGGACTACAGATTGTCCATTCTTACGTATAAAAAAGCCCTGAAAAATGCCCAAACCGCTTTTTTCCAAGAGAAAATCAGCTAGGCATCATGCTCATCTAGGGAGACTTTCCTAATCGTTAAACAACTTCTCAAAACACCAGAACCCACCGGCTCTATCGACCCATCAAACAACCATTGTGATGAACTGGCCATGTTTTTTGACCAAAAAATCTTAAATATTTTACAGTCACTCCCACCCCTTCCCCCGACTGACCAGACATTACCATTGGTACCGCAGGGCAACGATCTCAACATGGGATTTGATTCATTTACCCCGATAAGTCCTGATACTCTGTCCCCTATCCTCCAATCACTTAAAAGTGGCTCACCTTCGGACCCCGCCCCAGTCAGAATCTTAAAGCTTGTTGCACCTACTATTCTTGAACCATGGGCAAATGTGATCAATGCCTCACTGACAACGGATTGGTTCCCCCCAGCTGGAAAAAGGCGAAGGTGAGGGCCTTACTGAAAAAACCTAACCTAGACCCCCTCAACCTTTCCAACTTTAGACCGATCTCCCTCCTTCCATGCACCAGCAAGATCACAGAAAAATGTATCAACTCTCAGCTGTCTAAGTATCTTGAATCCAACGAATTACTTAAATCATCACAGACAGGCTTTCGCCCGGGCCAGGGCACTGAAACAGCGATGGTGACGGTGGTCTAGGAAGCCAGGAGGATCATGGACACAGGAGGATCAGTGGCAGTGATCCTCCTGGACCTAAGCGCGGCCTTCGACACGGTCAACCACCAGATCATGGCCCAGCGACTCAGAGACCTTGGGATCACAGGCATCGCCCTGTCTTGGCTGAAATCATTTCTGCAGGACCGCTCATTCCAGGTCATAGAGGGCAATTTTACATCGAAAGAGACCCCTATACGCTGCGGAGTGCCTCAGGGCTCCTCCTTGAGCCCTACACTCTTCAACTTATATATGTCCCCCCTGGAAAAGATAGTTACCCCACACGGGATAAAACTCCTGACATACGCAGATGATACGCAGCTGGTGGTTTCCCTCTCCCAGCAGGAAAATTCCACCATAGACCTCTACTCCTGCTTAAAAGACATAGTCAGCTGGATGGACAGATCTCACTTGAAGCTGAATAGCGACAAGACCGAGATCATGGTGATGGGGAACCAAGCCCACTTCCATCCAGACTCCCTCTGGCCCCCCTGTATGGGTAAACCCCCAACTCCCAAGCCTGAGATTAAAAGCCTCGGTATATGGCTTGACAAAAACCTCACCATGCAAACCCAAGCCAGGAAAACGGCTGGAGTTTGCTTCGGTATCCTACGGTCCACCCGAAAAATTCTGCCATTGCTCCCTTTCCAATCAAGGAAACTCTTGATCCAAGGTCTTGTCCTATCAAGACTGGACTACGGCAACGCACTGTACCTGGGTGTCCCCCAGAAGGTTATAACTAAATTACAAGTAGTACAAAACGCTGCTGCTAGGATTTTGACCAATACTAAGACCCGTTGTTCGGCCAAACCAGCTATCCCGAACTACACTGGTTACCCATCATAGAAAGAGTACAGTTAAAAGTGCTCTGCCTCGCGCACAAAATTCTCAATGGAAAAGCTCCCCCCATATTCAAAGATCTGGTCACTCCTTATATCACCTCCAGACCCCTCCGATCCTCTAACGCCCACCTCACACGAGTTCCTAAGATCAACAGAGCACGAACCGGAGGCCGTTGTTTTTCGTATAATGCGCCCAAATTGTGGAACTCCCTGCCCTCTGACCTTCGGGCTCAACCCAATCTGCTTGCATTCCGGAAAGCACTGAAGACATGGCTGTTCCCATGAGCCCCCTCTTCCTATCTCATCAGTAATGGGTCAGCGCTGGGACGCTTACGGGCAGCTATGTGCTTTAGAAATCGTATAAATAAAATACCATTTCTAACAGTTACTAAATTTTTTCATGATTAACATATCCTAATCACACTTTATATGAGTCGGGCCCCACAGATTAAAAAGGCCCACTCAGCACTTATCCAGCAGACTATAAACTTAGTGAAGGTTCACCTGACAAGTTCCTCCAGGAGAGTGGCTCCTGTTCTAGAGATATATAATGTCCAAGTCATTAGGTCTGTGTTGTACGGTGCTGAAATATAAGGCTCATTAATAGCCTTGCTACTGCAGAGCATAGGTGAATAAGGCCCATTCTTTCACTTCCAATGAGTACGCCTCCTGTACCATTATACCTAGACTTTGCCTAGAGAAAGATTCTTCACAAAATTGATTGCAGATTGGTATTATTTTGGTATCATTTGTGGTCGACTGTCGAACTAAAATCTTATTGTGAAGGTGTCAGAGACCTTATGACTCACCCGGATGTAGCTAAAACGTCATGTCCTGGTTATGTGCTATTAAAACTCCTTTGCAGAGGTTGAGCCTAGATATGTATGGGTCCTCCCCTGAGCAACTGTGCCAGCTATCTACAGCAAAGATCAAAAACCTTTATTGGGAGGCTGTAGTCCTGGACAAGGTGACCAAGTGTACAGGCAATCTTACACTGTCTTATATCGATTTCAAATCCTGTATGAGTTATGCGGTAACAATTGATGAAATTGTACCTTCTCTGTCGCGTACATTATATCTGCATTTCAGATATGGTATCCTCCCAGACAAATATTTTACTTCTAATTGGTCTGCACGGAGTGAGTGTTATGATGATCAATGTCTTGCATGTGGAGGGGGAAAAGAATCATTGGAACACATATTGCTCTTTTACCCCAGTAGTCTTCGGGCAAAGTGGATTGGTCCACTTTGCAAGAACCTAGGTACAAGGAGTTACCAGGTTGCTTTTAGAATGTTGAGTGCTAGCACTGTCAGGCCCAATATTTTTGACGTGGCAATATTTGTTATGGCAATCTGGATAATGTGCTCCAAGTGTCAACACAATGTGGGAGCAGTTCCCTGAGTAAATAAAGTAGGGTAGCGACCAGTGGAATCCCTTCTAAACTGTAAATGTGTTCTGCCCTTAAAATGGTCTGCTCTGTTTTAGCATTTGATCTTGTTTCTATGAGAACAACTGTATATATACTGTTTAATATTATTCTTACTTTGTTGATCTGTGTGATTGAAATAAAGTGTTTTGACAGATTGACTCTGAGGAATCCTCTGCTATTTAGAAGGACTGGCTCATAGAAATCCTTTGCTATTCATTCCATCCCTTCAAAAAAGTCCCAAACCTTGCCACTTACACCCTGCTCAGTAGCCAAAATTCACCCAAAGTTCCCCCTTCCAACACCATGCAGGCTCCCTCTTAGCATGCAATAGGCTCCTCTACACATGACTTGTATGAAACTACACATTTGCTCTGTCCCCTCCAGGCAAACTAACATGGTCCATTATAATCACAAAAGCAATACCGCCTCGCCACCAACACAACGGTGCAGATGATGTTCCCCCTGGTGGGCCCCATCGTCAAGGCAAGACCAGCACCCCTCCAAGCGCCATCCAGGTGACCATAAAACACCTTGGGCCCGATGTAGGTCACCAAATACCGGTCGGTAATGGCCGATTTCAGCCGTTACCGACCGGTATTTGGTTTTTGACATATAGGGGGCTCACAATTTACCGATTCTGTAAATTTACCGATTCGGTAAAATACCGAACCGGTAAATTCACCGAATCGGTAAATCTAGATGTAGGTGGCACTTAATACAGCGCCACAGGCCCTTAATATTTCGTTATTTACCATGAAATACTATTTCATGGTAAATAACGAATTCCTGTGTACATGCACATCTGTGCATGTACACCTGTGCAATGTGGCACACATACATGCCCTAAGGGTATGTATGTGTGTCACATGGCACACAAGCCAGAATCAGGGGTGCAACAGGGTGTCAAAGTGACACCCTGTCCCCCTTGACAATTCGGTAATTTTACCGAATCGGTATTTACCGATTCAGTAATTGACATTGATTCCTATGGGCCTCAAGGCCCATAGGAATCAATGGCAATTATCGAATCGGTAAATACCGATTCGGTAAAAATTACCGAATTTTTACCTACATCTGATTTACCGAATCTAGAATACCGAATCGGTAAAATTCGGTATTCTAGAGTCGGTTAATCAGATTTACCTACATCGGGCCCCTTGCCCCTTATAAGAAAGTGCACCAACCGCCACAGACCACATACTCCACACCAACAGTACTTAGTGCGCCCCAACTTCTCCAACGACTATCACATCACATGTGCTAAGTCTTGGCAACCTTAAACATTCTGCTGATATTTTATTTAGGATGTTGGTGTCTGTAGATCTTGTTCAAAGAGATTTACAAGGTTTCTGTTTGAGTCACTGACGAACAAGTACAGCACAAGATGTTGTATACATTGAGTGTTCTTTTACATCTGCTGGCAAGTGTTCCCTTTACCTGCATGAAGCTTAGTCGTGTTCTCACACGCCCACGCACAGCTGCGGTTGTTGAGGCTGCACAGCTAGCGAATGACGTCACCCACAAGAGCTACTTGTTCAGACTCCATCAGGGTGGCAGACTTAAGTTATATACAGCCCTTATCAAAACAAGCAACAGTGATAACATATTTCTTTAATAAACCCAGTCCCTTCTGTTACACTCGTACAGCTCAATATCGCTTTTAATACCATGGGGCATATTTACAAGCCCCTTTCAATACAGAATTGTCACTTTTTCTGACGCTCCGGTGGCGTTGCGCCATTCCACATATTTACAAGGTGGCACTAAGCCACTTAACGTAGCTTTACCCCACCTTGTACATATGCCACTTTCTACCGCAGTTGCTGTGGCAAAGAGACGGGCAATGGGTGTTGCAGTGGGCATTCCTACGCAGTACCCATTGCTTTTTGACGCTGCCCCTTCCTGCACATAAACAATAATTTTAAAAACTGACGAGTTGCAACTTCTATGTGTACTGCACAAAGCAGCACACATAGAAGTTACAAATTGCCATTTAAGATTGTTTATGTGCAGGAAGGGACACGTTCCCGCACATAAACAATAATTCCCCACAATGCAGGCACCCATGCACTATGGTGCAAGGGTGCCTGCGATGGCGCTAGGCAGCTACATTTGATGCCAGCGCAGAGGGAAATGCAGGGCTGCAGCATATTGTTGTCGGTGCAGCCCTGCGCTTCAGAAGTGGCGGAGCGCGGCGTTAAGACAAGAAAGCCAATGCCACGCTCTGTTACTTCCTTGTACATATGCCTTTTTTATTTATTTTAACCCGGAAGGATCAAAGGTTGGATATATCCAATAGAGGTTATAACCATTGACCTGCAGGATCTGGGTGGGGACCAATGACCTATTTTTGAATTGGAGACATGCTTTTTTGGATTTCGCATTTTTTGGATAGACGTGGTCGTACTATGTAAGGTTTTGCCCCTTTGCACAAATTTAGTTTTGCCTCACCTGGATGCTTAGGGTACAGGGGATAGAGAAAGGACCTTGGACCACACTTACACAAAGTTTACCACAAGAACAAACAGAGGAAAAAACTGTTTTGCACTTTTTTTGTTCCAGGTGTTTGATTATGAATGGAGAAAATACATTTTCACGAGTTTTCAAACGTGAAAGATAGGAATGAGTTTAAGGTAATAAATCATATATGTGGGGAGGTTAGGAGCAAGCTGTCAAGAAGACACCTTCAGTTCAGAAGCTAATGCAGGCAAGATTCTACTCAGAAGTGGTGTTGTGGGTCATCATTAACCAGGAAACTAAAGGCATCACTTTAGGTCGTGATAGGCACACACCTGGTGTAATGATCGTGTGAGGCAATGAAAATAAAGGAAAATAGTTGTGAATATATAAGGCGATACAGTGTATTCATTTGAAGCCCCCGAGAAACAGATCTACATGGTGTGGTCATCACACCCAATTCTCTACTTCGTCTTCATCAGCTACCTAAACTGTATGGCTATTTTATATTGCAGAATTTGTATAGCGCTTCATACTACTAATAACGATGCGCAGTGCCTCAATTTCCATTGGACTCCTGGATAGATCTTGGATGCAGTATGTCCTCTATGGGTTATGGATCCTGAGATTCAAAGACATGCTTGAAACAAAGAATGAGTCCTGCTGTTTATATGTGGGCAGTGGTGTGCACCGGTGGGCTGCCTGGTAGAACCCTGCCTTAACCACATACTGTTGCCTGGAAGTTCTCTCATCCAAGGTTTGCAGAGATGAAAATTACAAGTGAAATCAGATGATAACACATAACTATACTTCAGGTTTACAACTTAGCAATTGTGCTTCCTGGTGAAAATTAAGAGCTTTGGTGAGGCCAGCCCTGGTAATAGTATGGTGCTTCAAGTGTGGGCACAAGAAAGCTACCTGGGCAGGTACTCCTGATCGTTCTCCAGGAAGGAAGTCTTCAGAGAAGCCCTTTGTGTGATTTCTTTGCCGGAACTGGGCTGGCAAGAGGTCTCCCCTAGATTAAGGTATGACTTAAAGTAAATCCCTGGCTGGGCCTACTTAATCTCACATAATAGTTGGCCTGGACAATCAGTGCAGACTTACTTGCAAGTACTTCACAAGGTCTAAGCAGAAAGTTACACACTTGCCGAGTCCTCAACTCAGGTGGAGATGCGCCCCACACCTAACAATGTGTGCTGGTGGTTGTAGGTGGTGGGCACCACCTTCATTTTTGGGGATTGTGATTTGCTTTCATCTTCAGGTTTAGACTCAGAGCAAGAGAGAGAAAACCGAAAAAAGGACCAAAATGAGGAAGAGAAAGATAGGAAAACAGTGACAAAGAAAGAAAGAAAGCAGGGCATGAAAAAGAGCCAGTAGAAATTAAATGAAGTACCAAGAAGTGCAGGCGGAGGAAAGAAAGAGGGATGAGGTAGAATCAAGACTGGGCAGCCTTGGTATTCAGCAAATTTGGTACTTCCCAGCACTGGTGATGGGCTACTAAGAAATAATCTGGACTCCTGCACCTATCATATTGTTTTTAATTAAACACTGCCCATCAGAATGTGCTTCTTCATATCTTGGTCTATAGAAAGGCAGTACCAGGTGTCCAAAACAAGTCAGCTATGTTCTGGGATTTTGTGATTTAGGTGTCAGGCTTCCCCTAATCTTCGAAGTAATCTCCAGGTGAGTAAGGGCACAAGCAGGAAAGATCACTCTTAGGCTTGGTAGGAGGCAGACACCTCTAAGTTTAGAAGGTGTTCAAAAGCAGCAAGTCAAAGCTTGGCACCAAATAGTAAATAATGTGCCATGGTTTGTGCGTGGAGGATTGAATATTGCATCAAAAGTGACAAATATACCACCCGGTGAATTACAAGCGCCATAGACTATGGCGTACTTATAATAGGGCATGTGAGACATCTGCCGCAGTGCCGCGTTTATCGTGGAGTATTCTATTTGACTCTAAACGAGGCCTTATATTTCTAAATAACTGATTTCTACTGAGCTGATGCCAGCTACATGACCTCCTTTCTTGCCTTGGCTAGGTAAATGAAAATACATTTACCATAGCATTCCTGCTTTGTTGATGTAACTGACCTGGCAGTCCTTGCCTACAGAACAGTAGCTATACTCTTCTGCTCACTCAGATTGTAAGGTGAAATGTGCCCTTTCTGCCTGGTCACCAAGAATTGTTTGCCTTTTTGCTGCACCCTATTTTTGTTGGCTATAGAACTCTGTGCACTTTACCCCTGCTAACCAGAAGTAAAGTGCTTATGCTCATCCTTGCAACACGTTAAAATGTATTCACTTCTTGTTAACATATTTAAATTACTTTTAAGTCCATAGTAAATGGTACTAATGGATACATAGGGCCTATAAGTTAAATGTCACAAGTGGACTGCAGCATTCATTGTGTCATTCACTACAATGACAATGTAAACAGGATGCAAACAGGATTGCAGACCTGCCTGTTTGGCAGTGCAGGTTTACCTGAAAATGTAACCTGTAAAAATAACGCCTTCGGACAGGCCTAAAACCCTCCTTTTTAATAAGTGTATGTCACCCCTAAGTAAGGCTTACTGCCCATTAATGCAGGGTTCATGGTATTTAAAAGTAGGACATCTGAAGGGTAATGTTTAAAAATGTCCTTTGTCCATACATTGAGTACCACCTTTCAGTTTAGTAGGGTTAGTTATTCCACAGGATATTACGTATAGGAAATGTTATCTTCAATTAGGAAACTGTTACAAATAACATTTTGGGACTTTTAAAAATACTTATTACAAGCCTAATTCACTGTTGAAGTCAACTTTGGAAGAAATGTTTTGGAAAGATGACTTAAAAAGTCTTTTTTGCCCTGCTTCAAATCCTTGAAGTTAAATCTTTATGTTGCTCTCTCCCTTATGCCAATCAGTAATTAAAAGTGATAAAAGGCCTTCGGTATGGGAATGTCTTGTTGTGCCCTTGACAGGATATCCTGTGGGCTGGGCCCAAGGACTTGATTAACTTCAAATAGGCCTACAATGTCACAAGCAGATGTAGCTACACCCAGGCCTCACCCTTCTATTGTCTCCCTAGCCAGACCGGCTTCCATCACATGGGGCCCCTTGTTGACATCACAGTGTTGGATCCTGCTAGAGTGTCAAGGCCTGCTTGACAGGTGCACCGGGGTTTTTTATATGACATTTGTGACAGACTTTAAAGGAGTCAAACAAAACATCAAAACAATTTATTTGTATCAACTGTCTGGTTGCTGAAAGCTCTGTTTTGTCCTAATAGACTTCTGTCTCCGACGTTGTTGTGGGTACAGGGACTGCCCAAAACCAGATTTTGGTGTTAAATGTCGGAGAACACTAGTATTACCACAGGACACTCCTCATGCACACCCCTAGCCCTCGGAGTACAAGTTTAGGGTGGCCATCTTGAATTCAGTCATCTTTAGAATACCCATAATGTGTATGGTTAGTTCTGTAACCTTTACCCCTCAGTTAGGGATCCCTAGGGGTCCATCACACCCATTATCTCATGCCAGGCATAAATGTGGCATCTTCGGGCACCCACTTCAGAACACTCCTCGACATGTGGAAGATCAGAAGATCTGAGACCTGAGACCTGAGAAAAGCCTAAAAGACTGGATCTTCTCTCCAGGACAAAGAAGTGAACTTCAAGGGCCATAGGATTGACTTCCTGTTAAAGCTACAGGGACACAACAAGCTGCAAGAGGCCTATTCCTGCACCTGTCCATCTGACCATTAGCAACTGGACCCTCCTGTTGGCCTCTGCCTGCTAGCCTGAGAGTGTCTAACTGCCTTCCCTGAGGTCTTGAGTGGCTTTAGAAGTGTACTCCTGTGGTGCATTGGGACATAAAGGGCTGAAGTCAGAAGGTAAAATCTTTGACCAGGACAAACCTGGTTAGTATATATGGCTGCTCTCCATCGTGCTTAGTGTCAGACTGGGCCTAGGGCCTGTTTACAGGGACCATTGGCTATTGTTTTCAGCTTTCATTTCTTAACCTCATTTCTACTTGTAATTTTTAGAAATCCTCTCTCTGGTTCTACTTATTGGATTTTTGTAATTGTGTTTATTAATTTTTACCCTATTTTCCTAATTGTATTTGGGATTTACATTGTTTTGCCTTCAGACTTTTTGACTGTTTTAGTACTGCATACATACTTTACATATTACCTCTAGGTCAAGCCTGTGTCCTCTGTTCCACAGCTACCAGGGGGATGAGCTCAGCTTTAATTAGTGACTTTAGTTGCTCACCCTGAGAAGGACTGTGATTAATGCTTGAGGTGGGTTTTTATGCCCCCCTATTTTTAGCCCAATTTCTTACATTAATGGTCAGCGGTGGTATCCAGGACTTGTGTTTTACAGTACCTCACAGTGATGTAAGTTAAAATCAAAAATACCTTTGTAATCTAACCACAAAATCAACTTTTTCTTTTTAATTTGACCTCTGGTTTTGATAGATTTTTTTTATTTTTACTAAATGTCATTCCTAACCCCTGGCTTTTTGTACCTGTGATTTTTGGGTGAATGGAAGTGGATCAGAGTAACATTGAGATACTCGACATGGCAGAGCTGAAGAAGCTGTACAGGGGAAAAAAGGCCTGAAGCTGGCAAACTGGGCCAAAAGAGTAGAGTAGCAGAAAGCCTTCGGCAGACCCGCACTAAGAAGCAAGAGGAGGATGGAGCACAGGAAGAAGAAATTGATGGCCTTGCAATGGCTCCAGAGCCAGTGGAGGAAAAGGTGGCCACATGAATCATGACGCCTGCCTTGTCCTGGGCAAGGAGCAGTGTGTCCTATCACATCTTGACCTAGTCATATTTGGAGGACAGACAAGCAGAGAGGATTTTGAAATTACAAGCAGCAACCCTTGCCCTGGAGGAAAAGAAAATGGCACTGGAGGATAAGAAACTAGTCTTGGTTTTGGAAGCGAAACAGGCATTGCTGATTCAAGTCAGCCAGAAAGAACTGGACCTGAATGCCAGGAATGTCATAGAGTCCACTGAAGATGGTGGCAGTACCAATGAAGTGCTTAGGAGAGGTAATTAGGTTCTCAGTCCCTCCATAGTTGACTGACACACATGCTTCAAGGGTGCGGCATCAAGCACCAAGACAGATGGTATACAGCTGTGGTAATGGCAGCACTGTACAGATTTGTTGGATAGATCTTAACAGGTTCAGACTGGATGCTGTGCTGTATTTAAATAAACTACATCTACTTGTTCCTTTTTTCATTTTATGATTTGTCTTTATTTCAGTTTGGTGACAAGCGCCTGACACTGGGTCTTAGGGCACAGTATGATCTGAATTGGTGGTGTCCAGAGAGATGACTGTAAGCTCACAATTTTTGCCTTAAACTCCTCTCAAGGTGAGCATTGCAACTTGACTTTAAAATATGTGTGGCTGATTGTGAGCACGTTTTTGTAAACTATATTTGTTTGGGTCAGGTCTGAAGCACCCGGGATGTTATGTGCATGATGCACTCACCATGAGCACTCTACGCTTCAGCAGAGTTGCCTCATGCCACTCACTGTCAGCCATCTACTCTTGAGCTGAGCTTCCCTCACACGCCTACATGAACCACTTCACAATTTTAAACATATGGTGACATTGTGTCATCTCAAGAAGTCTCTTGCATGGAAGAGAATTTTTGGCAAAGACCGCTGGAATGAGAATGTTTTATACACATCTACCCATGGTAGGAGTAAACCACCTTATGCATCTTTAGAAATGCAACACGTCTATTATTAGCTGTTGAGTTGGAATGGGTAAATGATGCAATATTGTCAAAAATGTGACAATGTCAGAATTCTGATTGGACAGATGTAAAGGGGATAGATGTTCTTGGTGAGTGACATACAAGGATCACAGTAATTTCAGTTGATACATATGAATGTGATTGACACCACAAAGTATTTGCTAATGTGGCATTTGAAGGAGTAGGAATGATTTAGTTGGAAATTTTCATGTCTAGATCAACCTTAAGGATTGTGCGATCAAGGGACAGTCTCCATTGCCAAGAAAGGCATGTATGATGTGGGGATTCGCCCAAGCCCTATTCAAATGCTGCTCAGGTCTGGTGAGAAGGCCCAAATCTCTTTTGTTGAAGAAGACACAGCTGAAATATTGTTTAGTACATTTTTTAAGTTTTCAAGTTATTAGTTGGGATGGATCAATGATTATATTCATGGCATTAAAGTTAAGAAAATTCATACCACAGTAAAGACAAATTCTGAAATGTACCTTACTGTTTGACAAGCGATTTGGAAAAGCAAATTGATGGCATTCTCAGACAAAGAATAACTTAATCAGTCAATGCCACATTAAGGTTATCCCCAATGATTCTAGTTTACAAAAATCAGCGAGTTCCACTTGTGCGTTCCTCTTAATAGTTTCAGCAATGCCATCTGGGAGAAAAATAAATCCCCCTCTTTTCCCAGAACCTAAGATACGATTTTATTGTTAAGGTCGGTCAGGCCTAGATTGTGAAGCTGTGTATCATCAGGCTGTATTAGACTCTGCTTCAAGACACCTAAATGCATTTTTTATCCCTGGAGACACTTATCGAATTTGTCATATGCCATTTGGTCTGGCATCTGTCACTTCTGCATTGAAGAAAGTTATCTTGAAATGCTTAAAAAGCTCAAAAGATTGATCGCTTTCCAAGACGACATAAAGGGCCTGATTTAGATCTCGGAGGATGGGTTACTCCGTCACAAAGGTGACGGATAGCCCACCCGCCAAAATGTAAATCCTATCGGATATAACTGGAGTATATTTCGGCTGACGGGATATCCGTCACTGTTGTGATGGATCAACCTGTCCACCGACATCTAAATCACTCCCATAGATCTTTGAGGAAAATGCACAACAACATGAAGCTACCCGTGAAAGAATTCTTCATATCTTTGGACCAGGTGAAATGGAGCATTTGGCTCATGTACTGACAAGCCGTTGAGTGGTGTGAGGCCAAAGACCAGTTTTGTTAAAAGTATTGCCAGTGATCCTCCACTTAAGAACAAAGACCGTTTGAGTGCGTTTACTAGGTTATGATTGTTCTGTTCCAAAGTCTTGAGCGAATTTGTGAACATTACAGAGGTTTTCAGGTGTGTCTTGAAGAGAAATGTGGTGATGGATTGAAATGATGACTGTCAGGTTGTGTTTGATAGGGTGAAGAAGGCAATTTTCCTGCCTCCGCCTTTTAGTGATTTGTACAAAAGAAGGTGGAGCTGCATTACAGTCTATGTGGGGTGTTGAGAAATTCAGGGCTTACTTGTGGGGTTGTCCATTTATTTTGAGGGCAGGCAACCGTTCAATGGCCGTCATTCTTTTAGATGGAAAGGCCCAATGCCCGGTTGGCCAGACTTGCCACAAAATTACTGCAATTTCATTTTAAGGTAGAATACACACCTGACAGATGCAACATTAGGGCCTTCTGCTTGTCCAGGTGAATTGACAATATTTCTTAGGAAGATGTATCAGAGGAAATTAAATGATGTGAATTTGTGGAGGTAGGTGTGAGTGTGGTACTGTATAAAGGATAAGTTAGAATGGAAAAGAGAAATGGTTGCGAGAGACATCAAGTAGGAAGTGGTGAGACTGCTAGTTAAGGGTTTGCCCACGAAAAAGACACTGAATAGGAGATCCAGACTTATCAGAGAAGGATTAATTACTTCTTTGAAGTGATGAGTTGATTCATCCTATATATTTGCAATGGAACATCTTGAAAATTGCACATGAAAGTCTTTTAGGGGACAGCCTTACAAAGAGAAGGGTAAGGGAGGAGTTTTGTGGCAGTGGAAGGTAAAGTTGAGAGGTCAAAGAGTCAAAGAGTATACACAGTGTAGGCTGAC
This sequence comes from Lissotriton helveticus, assembly GCF_964261635.1. Taxonomy (NCBI): domain Eukaryota; kingdom Metazoa; phylum Chordata; class Amphibia; order Caudata; family Salamandridae; genus Lissotriton; species Lissotriton helveticus. Next base: position 154,136,048 of record NC_136068.1, on the reverse strand, counting down.
TGAAAAAAATAGGTTACTCGTTCCCCACCAGAGGCTCCTGTTCTTTTTCCAGATAGGGCTTGACAAAAGTTAGGTTTACATTTTATGAGACTGTTTCGCATCCTTCCTTTGCGACTGAGGCATATGTTGGTGGAGCCAATCACCTTTCACGGTGGGTGGAAATTAGATTCTTAAGTGAGCAGACTACAGAGTGGGTTATGAAGATTTTGAAGAGAATTATTTTTAAAAAAAGGCTATTCCAGACACTATCCTTTCCGCCAATGGGATTAAATTCACTTCAAATGTCATGATTGAATTTTCATTTAAGGGTGGATTAGTGCATTCAAGTACTCCATTGCATTGGCCTCAAAGCAATCACATGTTGGAGAGGTTCAATAGGGCATTGGCAGATTAAGACCAAAGTGCATACAACAGTAGGTAGACAGTATGTGGGAGAAGCAGTGGAGGGGTTGCTGTAGGCTTACAGAATAATTCCTACTGTGGCTACTCTGAAAACCCCATTTGAATCTATGATCAGGAGGGAGCCATGTTTTGAGTTCAGCCCTGTGTATATGTTTTTTTACCACAGTTTTATATAGTGCAAACTTGCCCCAAAGATTTCAGAGCACTTTACATGAGCACCAGTTGCGTTACACAGGGACACATTCATTTTTGTTAGGCACAGGGAGATTAAGAGATTTTTCCAGAATCACAGGATGTTGAGCCTCATTGCCGGGACTCAACCCCGGGTTCCCCAGATTTGAGATCGACTGCCCTAGCCATTAGGCTACATCCTCTCCACGACAAATGAGGAGGACAGGTCGGGGGCAGCCTGCAGTAGCAAGCTAAGATTAATGCTGGTGTCTAATCTGAGAGTAGAAAGAAACTAGTCGGGAATCATGGCAAGAGACACGCGTGGGCAGTTGGGGAATCGTCATGGATCAAGGAACTTTTGTCAAATAAGAAGTTGTATAAAGAAGGCGTTGTTTGGGTTCCATGACCCTGTGTGTGTGCAAGAGGTGTATGTGAATGCCCTGAAACTCAGCGGGGGACAGTGGTGGCATGCCGCAAGGCTGGCACAAATTGATATTCCCTCACAGTATGGGAGAGAGCGACTACAAGTATTGCCAAAAATGGAGTCACCCGGTGTGCGCCTTGGCAACTGGGCTCACGCTCCAACTAACAAACTGAGAGACTACCAGTGAAGCTGTCTAGCAGACTGCAAACCACAGTACTGTACAGTTCTTTATTTTGTTTATTTTGTATTTGTTCTGTGTTATTGTTCTGCCAAATCTATTCTTTTACACTTCTCTTCTCTTGAGCAGTGGATGTGTTGTGACTGCAGCCTGCTTCTGGTTTCATCCCTTCATAAACAGGCTCACCAGAGAATGTCTATGATGTTCTAAGATCTGTTGTTGGATCTTGGCAGGCTGGAAGTCCAACTACAGATACTTCTTCCTGTTTACTTTCTCATTTCTCTTCATTTCATGGGCACAAGTTGAACAGTAGCATACAGTGATGTCACTAGCGCCGGTGTATGCCCACATTTTGGATGCCAAGAGCTGTGTCTTCTTCCTTTAAAGATCTATTTACATTTTAAACTGTAGTAACACAGACACATCATCAATGTGTAATAAGTAGTGACAAAATATAGTAAGAAAAACATTTCTTAGAAATAAAACAGAGTGACTTATCTGAACAGTAATTATATATACAGGAATGGAAAGATGAACTAATATCTGATCTTCAACATTTGTGTGCTGATTAACTAGAACACAGGTCTACGTTCAGCAGGAAAAAGAAGGTGGAGTCCACTCTTTAAAACAGCATCAGCTGAAACACTTTGAGACCATTGAACGGGAGTAACCAGTTCCAGAGTACAACTGGACCTGGTTGTTATTTTTTCCACACTAGTACGGAATTGGAGTCATATAGACCAGTTTTAGCATTCGCTGTCATTATATAAACGCTTTTTGTCTTTTGACCCACACAGTTACCACCAGCTTAAGCTTGGTGGTGAGGGGCGGTGCAACATTTTACAAAAGGAGTAAACAAGTGGGGCAGTCAGACCCAAAACATTTTTCATGTTACTCACCATTTTTAATACCATTGTGTCAATCGGGTGCAAACATATTTAATACCTGGGGTAAAAACTATTACCTTTTCCCATGGGTTTTTTCACTCACGAAAATACCACCATGGTCTAAAAGAGCCCCCTCCCTATATGTCTAAAAACTCATAGGCTTATCACTGCATCCAAAATAAACCATTTGTTCCTGGTAAACTGGAATGTCCACTGGGGAGGCGCCCAGATGAGCACATATAGATTATAATATATAATCAGGTCACTATGTCTTCCTTCCTTTCCTTGATCTGGAATGGATATGTAAGCCTTATCCATTCTGCCACTCACTCACTTTACAAAAACTTGTGTAAGTTTTGCAGCATTGCACTGTCTTCCTCAGAGCGTCATTTCCGTTCTCAGTCGATACCACTTCCCCACCCTGCCACCTCCCTGTCTGCCTTCCACCTCCACACATCCGCCCTTTCACTGTCAGCATGGGCATGGCGGCTCATTTGTGTAAGTGGAAAAACACCTGCCTCAGTTTATCCGTCGAGATATTTCTCCGGAGTAATTGTTGCACTAACTTGCAACGTCATCGTTTATTTATTTGTTTTACATAGCGCCAAACATTTCACCCTGCAAGAACCTCGAAGCGTACGGTGTAGAGTTGCTGCATTGAGAAGTGAACTATACAGTGCATTACATTGCTGTGCAGTGCTTAATTTGTAAAAAAAACATAAGTGCCAGGGCTCTGGTCAGGAAGCCACTGCAGCTTGACCACCCATTGCCCCTGCTGGCGCTACCAGTGATAGTAATAAAACAACTACTAACCATCACACTCCTACAAGAATGACAATTCACACTATTCCAGGCCCCCAAAAGCTGTACAAATGGCTTGGGTGCAGGTAATAGTAATTTTTTCATGTGTATTGAATTAATACGTAACTGTTGTTGTGGCCATCTCTAAATTAACCAAGCAGCGCCACCATGTGGCAGACTGTCACAAGCACCGGTGTTGACAATTAAGCGCTGGTGCAGAGAACCAGAAACCATAGGCTCAAATTAAGCACTGTTGTTGGGCATCTTTAAACTGATATTAGTAAGTTGCATGCAAGGGCGCGACTAGACCCGAACACTCCCAGCAATGGGGCAGGGCAAGCATTTCCAGAAATGAAGTCTTAGCTAACCTTGCAGCCATTATATGAGGAAAAAGAAGTGACAAGTTGTGCAGTTTAAACATATTGGACAACATGATATTATAATAAACATATTTTTTATGGATTTGACACTGTTCCTAGGCTTCAACTCGTTGCAAGTCGAGAAAAATGCTCTAGACACGTTGTTGGCTGAAGGTAGAGTTTTAGTTTACCCAATGAGATGGTGTCAAGTAGTAATGGGTAAGGCTGCCCATATGTATGTACAGGTATCAAAATATTAGGCTTAGTAGCAGTGCTTAATTTAAGCCGACAGTTTCAGGTGGCACTCATTTTCAGGGTTCTACACATAATTCTCCTCATCAGACCTTGGTACAGATCAAGAGAGAGAAAAACACAAAAGGAAAAAAGGAGGAAGAGAAAGATGACAACATTGTGAAAAAGGAAGAAAGCACAGATAAAAAATAACCTGCAAGAGTGAGATAAAAGCGCAGGGAGTGCCCTGTGGTGGATATAAGTCAGACACAGTAGAATCATGTCTAAGCAGTCTTGGTATTCGGCTCTCATGACATTTGACATTGCTGGACACAAACTCCTGAGCAGTACTTTGGGCTCTGGCATTTATTATTTTACAAATTAAGGACTGCCTAGTGGGTCCCCACATGTTACAGTGGGGTGTGTGACTGGTAAGTTACAGATTCAATCCCCAAAATACCATTCCTTTCTGAGTTAAATGTGTGAAATGAGTTGGTGATATTGCTGCCTTTAAATGGATTGCCACACTAGTGTGCTACACTAAATACAAATCTAACAGTTATTGCTGCCATGCCACATTGAGCAGTTCCCATATGTGTAGCATATTGAGCCACATCCTTACAGGAAGGCACCAGGCTGTTATTGATGAGCTGGCAAAACAGTTGCCAAGTAGGGAGTATTATGGGTAGAGGTGCCAGCCTCGATTGTAGAGATCTACCTAGAATATGGATGCTAAGGGGCTTATTTAAAAGCCCTTCTTTCAACCACCGGTGCGTCACTTTTACAGATGTACCTTCTGCGCAATGGGCTTCACCATATTTACAAGGCCATTTGAAGTCACCCTGCATGACTTTTCATGGCCTTGTAAATATGTTGCCCTTTCACGCATAACTATGCGTGAGGGGCATTCCATGGGTGCTGGTGGGGGTCCCACACAACATCCATGGAACGTGATGCATTCCCAGATCTATAACATTTTGGAAACCTGAGAATTTGTCAGATTCCTATGTCTGCCCATGGGAGATGTAAGGAGACGCAACAAGGAGAAATACTTTTATTTCTCCTTGTTTTTTTTCTCTTTCTATGTGTGCTGCATTCTGCAGCACGCATAGAAAGAGGAGAATGCCATCAACTATTGTTTTTGTGCAGGAAGGTGTCCCTTCCTGCACAAAAACAATCATCCACTCAGCGCTGACATCCTTGCAAAATGACTCAAGGGTGTGTGCGCTGGCGCACATCTGCTGTCCGTGTGCCTGTGCTGGGGAGAAGGACCGTAATGCACCGTATCTTATAGATTTGGCACATTCCTACCCTTTTATTTTGCCACATGGCAGCGCAGCAGGAAGGCTTGCTGTGCTGCTGTGCATTAAAATATTGTACACGAGGCCCAAAGTTATACTTTTAGGAAGATTGGTCCAATTCCCCGTAGAGATGAAAAGGAAAGAATCAAAGGCAAAAGAAAGGTCAAGGATAGGCATTCTGGTTCTCCATTTGAATCCATTGCAGTGTTTAGATCATCCTGTGTGGAAGTCAGTGCTTCCTTTGTGCCACGCGGTACAAAAGGGGGTGGTGATGGACGGAGCATCTGAACCAATCAAACACTCACACCCAGTCAAAAGATCTGGGTTTGATCCATCACCGTTCTTTAGCCCACTCTGCCACCCCAGTTCAGACATGGCCATATGCAAATCAGTCTGACCCTGTGCCTCATGGAAACAGTCCAGCCCAACTGCCAAGCCATGCCTTCCCTGGACGGGAAACAAGCTTCCTGGGACCGGTTTCTGGCATTCCAGCCGTCTTCAGCCAGGCTTGCTTGAATCCAGTGGCAAAATGAGCAAGGGACTCACGTCTGAGCATACCCTGCCAACCTATGGCGAACAAAGCGGTACAAAAGGGGGTGGTGATGGACGGAGCATCTGAACCAATCAAACACTCACACCCAGTCAAAAGATCTGGGTTTAATCCATCACCGTTCTTTAGCCCACTCTGCCACCCCAGTTCAGACATGGCCATATGCAAATCAGTCTGACCCTGTGCCTCATGGAAACAGTCCAGCCCGAACTGCCAAGCCATGCCTTCCCTGGACGGGAAACAAGCTTCCTGGGACCGGTTTTTGGCATTCCAGCCGTCTTCAGCCAGGCTTGCTTGAATCCAGTGGCAAACTGAGCAAGGGACTCACGTCTGAGCATACCCTGCCAACCTATGGTGAACAAAGCGGTACAAAAGGGGGTGGTGATGGACGGAGCATCTGAACCAATCAAACACTCACACCCTTTTGTACCGCTTTGGCCGCCATAAGTGTGGCAGGGTATGCTCAGACGTGAGTCCCTTGCTCACTTTGCCACTGGATTCAAGCAAGCCGGGCTGAAGACGGCTGTAATGCCAGAAACCGGTCCTCGGAAGCTTGTTTCCGGTCCAGGGAAGGCAGGGCTTGGCAGTTCGGGCTGGACTGTTCCCATGAGGCACAGGGTCAGACTGATTTGCATATAGCCATGTCTGAACTGGGGTAGCAGAGTAGGCTAAAGAACGGTGATGGATCAAACCCAGATCTGTTGACTGGGTGTGAGTGTTTGATTGGTTCAGATGCTCCGTCCATCACCACCCCCTTTTGTACTCTTTTGTGCCACACCCAGACCAGAATCTGTTTCGGTAATCTGACAGAAGGTTACTTCGATGAATGCAGATATTTGTCTTGAAGCCGATCTTTCAATATTTTTGCCTAGCAGCAATTGGTTATTGACCTGAAGTTAGAAGAAGCCTTTGTCTGAAGGCCTCTTAGTTTTAGGAAGGTCTTTTGGGAATACACATTTAGCCAAGTTCATTGTTTAAAGGTTGACCAGTGGCTATTCCTGTAGGTGTCTCTGTACAGACATGGGAAATTATTGGAAGGAATATATGTTTAGTACACACTGAGGCACAAATATGCATCAGTTTAGTATCCATACATTTGTCGGAGTCCACTAAACATGTACGGAGTAAACAATCCATAAGAGAGCCCATATTAGTTTAGGAAAAATATAATGTTGCATGAATATGCTCTACTAGAAAGGATACATAATCCGACAGGACAACTGTGCACAGTGCACTACCCAGCTCCTTGTAGTCACTGTCATCCACTTACTAAAATTCCAATGAGTCGAAGGCACAACGGGTGCAGATAGGAACTGTTTAATGAATAAAGCAGAGGTATAAAACCACTGTACTGCTTCTGGATGATGACTAACACTCTGCACCTATTGACATAACTCCATGCATCACTCTGGAAAGATTAGGATACTTTGATAGTGTTGTGAGGCACTTTTTTGAAGCACTGTAGTTAACAGATGTGTTTCCGAACTTCTGAGATTCAGAGTTTTACTTTGTAGGTCTGGGTGCACATCACAGCACTCACCTGACCATATGTGATCAACAGAAAAAGAGCTTTAAGAAGCAAACCTAAGAGAAGGGCTTTCTCTCCACCATCATGTTGGTTACTGTTAGACGTGGCATCCTTAGGATGGTCTACCCCAAAACATTTTGCTTTTTACCTCCGCGTTTTGCCGTATTGTTTTGGGATGCGCAGCACTTTACCACAGCTAATCAGTGCTAAGGTGCATGTGATTCTTCCCTCACGTCTGTAATTGGTGTATACCTGATTGACAGATTTAATTGACTTGTAAGTCCCTTGTAAAGTGGTATACCATATACCTAAGACCTGTAATTTAAATGCTACTAGTGGGCTGCAGCACTGATTGTGTGACCAACATAAGTAGCCTTTCAAGCCTGTCTCAGGCCTGCCATTGCAGTACCTGGGTGTGCAGTTTATTGCCACTTCGACTTGGCATTGAAAACTACTTGCCAAGCCTTAAACTTCCCTTTTACTACATATGACACCCTTAAGGTAGGCCCTAGGTAGCCTGAGGGCAGGGTGCTATGTAAGTAATAGAACATATACTGTGGTTATTTGCATGTCCTGGTAGTGACAATCAGCCTAATTTGATTTTCACTGCTGTGAGGCCTCTCCCTCTCATAGGTTTGCATTGGGAATTCCCTTATACTTTTTTAAGTGGAAATTCCTGATCAGAGAGGAGGAGCTTTTTCATGTTTCATATGTTTGGAATAGTATTGCTAAATCGTTCTTCATAGTGAGAATGGATTTAACTTTACTGTCTTATAAATGCCACTTTTAGAAAGTGAACATTTCTCTGTACTTAGTGCTCTACGTGCCTGACAGCCTGTCTCCAATACACATTTTGGTTGGCCTGGGTGACAGCTGCATTTGTGAATTCCCTCTAGACAGCCACAACACAGGTCACTCAACTGCATCCGTATTCATCTGCATTACTGGGCTGAGAGGGGTAGGAGGTGCTCACACTGTACTTGAATAGGGAGTGTCTTGCAAACACAAGGTACTACTTATACCCCCCACCGATAGACTGGCAGACAGGACTGGGTTGAAAGGGACCCTTGTGCACTTCAGAGAACTCTTTTGCTAACTGCTCTTCTATGTTGGCCTGCTGCTTGTTGAGCTGCAGGAGGGACTACCACATTGCAACCTGTCTTGTTGTGCTGGCCTGATGGCTGCTACCTCTGCCTTGCTGGCCTGATGCCTGCTACCTCTGCCTTGTGACTAACTTCCACTGTTACTCAAGGACTTGTTGGTTTGCCCCCTGTTCATTTACATCTCAGGGTCATCAAAGACTTTAGCCCGCTGTTAGAGTTCTGAGAAGAAGCAGAGTATGGCTGGGTCGCTTGCTTACTGTATTCATTAACTAGGGTCCTGCTTGGGTACGGGACAGCCCGCTTTAATTTTGCCCAGTATCTACGCTACAGTCAGTCCGACTCGCACTGCAACTTCCAGCAGCTGGGTGAACTGATTTCAACACTTGCCGTGGCCTCAGTGTCTTCCAGCGTGGCGTCATCATGATGCGTTGCCCTGGTCAGGAGGAACGTGGCCAGAGGCGCAAGGATTATCAACCCTCTGTACACACGGTGCTTCCTACTCTGGCCACCGCTGCTGTGAAAACCACTGCAACTGCCCCAACTAAGCAAGGACAGTCCTGCATGTCCCACCTGTCCCACTAGACTCTGGCCGGAAAGGTATAATTGGGAGTCAGGACCGCGAGGTTCCAGACAGCGACCCCTGCCTTCATGGGCGGCCTGTCTTTGTTGGACTACCATATCCTGAGGGACCCGTTTAAAACCATATCCCAAGTACAGCATTGAGCACTGTTTTTCCCGCAACAACGGGGAAAAGGTACACATTAGTCACCACTTGATTGTATGTGGTGCTTGCACAGTAATGACCTGACTGATTGGAAATCTTTCATTTACGGTGATACTTTAAATCAGTATAACGTTAAAAGATTTTTATTGTTTTGGTCTTGATTTACTGATAATACAAAAGTTATTTTTCATAAACCTGTTTTTGTGGGGTATTCATTTTGTTACTGTGTGTGTGTGTTGAACAAATTCTCCGCGCCAAACTACCAGAGGGGGGGCACCGGTAATCTCATTGGTGCTTCTAGCTTACCCTGACTAGAGGGGTGGGTTCTGCCTGGCGTGGGTGTATACCTTGCCAACCAGAAACCCCATCTCTCACAGTTACCTTGAGTACAATTTTTGATTTGGCAGAAGGCGTGTGCTGCCATTGAGAAACAGTGCTTGTTGTACTCTTGTTGGCTCCTAAGGGGAGGCCACTGGCCTGTCACTTAAAAGAAATGTAATGATGTGGGAGTTTGCAAATGAAAGACACCTTTACCATTTGGTAATAGTATTGTCTAATTATATTCCTAAAGCGTCATGACATGCTCACTGTGTGCATTGACTACACTGTAGACCATGTTTTATTGATAGGCAAATCCTGTTGGCGAATAGAGGTTTTAAAAAAGGATGCTCCCTCATTTGAAATGGCGGTGTCTTCCACATTAATGCTGCAAAGGCATCAGTGGAGGTTTTTGCTTCCCCATTTACGTTTGCGCTGTGAAGAATTGGGAAGTGGTTCTGCTCTTATTTACCAGTATTCCAATGGACATGCCTATTCCTGCAGCCCCAATATGCCTCGTGCTGATCCTTCCTGCTGCATCAATGCACTGTGTCAGTTTGCTCTCTCAACGGCAGTCACCTACACACAAGCAGCTCCTCGAAGTCAGGGGAGGTAGATTGTCAATTATTAGGATAGCCCATAGCATACGGCTCAATTTTAACTATAAATTGGGAAAATTACAAGTAGGTTAAGAGACTGGCAGGCTTAGCCACTTTTTAAATGTGAGCAATTTATATAAATATAACTTTTACGATTTTATGATTAGACAATGTTGTTATTTCATTGTGAAATCTCTACTCCTGTCCTTTCTGCAGAGACAGTGCTCACTCTACTTTTAAACGGCCCCCTCTACACCCTGCAAATTCTGCTCTCTAGTACAGACTAAAGATCTATGTAAGTGGTGGGACACGATAATTCCCCCAAATTCCAGTGAGCAAAAGGAGTAAACAGATTTCTTGTAGGTGTTCAGGAAGAGTGGGCTAACTTTCGGGGTCAAATTTGCTAAAACGGCACTGGCCCTTAAAGGGCATTAATGAAATATCCCAGTAGTTTCATGGTGCACCAGGGAAGTATGACCTTTCCTAGGAGTAGATCCCATTTTTTCGAATGTTATAAGTCAAAAATGACAAGCACAATACCAAGGTCAGTATTTTTTAATGGGTGAGACCTTTATGCCAATGAGTACATACAATATGACAGTCTGAGAAATTTGCCATGAATGCTTCAGCCATAGTTATAGGCACCTCTATAAACTCTCTCCTTTATGCAAGAGGCAACCAGTTTGCAATTGACAACCCTATAAAACGAGTACAATATTTCTTATGACAAGAATGACTTTAAATATCAGTTCTAGCATTTTGCTATGGGTCCACCCCATTTGCTAAGATTTATGTGCAACATGTCAGGACCTTCGGCAGGTGTGGTGGCATGTGTTCTGTGTCCTGCCACTGCGTATGGTTGGGCTTGCAGTGTTCTCTTTTAGACAGTTCAAATGCCCACGGTATTGACTGTGGGCACTTGAACTGATGGTGTCTTAATAGAAGCATGTAAAGGCCTGCAGTTTTACAAGACTAGAAGTATGCAGTTCCTAATTAGGGGTCCAGGTCTACCAGGAGGGGAGTGCTCCTTTTGGGAGCATAGGCCCTCACACACCCCAAGGGGTGTCATGCTTCATCATCGGGCAGCTCCTCATTGGGCCAGCTCTGCAATGCCCAACGAGCCCTATGAGGGGCTCTTTGTCAGAGTTCTTTTCTTTTTGCTGATGTGAAGTGTGAGGTGTGGTGGTAGATGTAGTGGCTACATGTGAGTAGATGAAGAGAAAGGATGTGCTTATAAAATTAACTAAATGAATCCAAAAGGTTCTTTAGTCACTGGGTTCATTCATTATGGTTAAAAAACAAAAGTAAAGGTGAGAGGTGTATATAATCATCCACTCCAGCCCTAGTATGTATGTGAAAAACATGGGGGTCAACATGTTTCATGCCTATTATTGTCCAAAAGATCTTGGCATTTCATCGTGACCAAAGGATCCTTATCTACTGACTTAGGGATGGTAAATTTGTGCATGAAGACAATACTATACCCTAAATCAGTGTTATAGATATAGCATACCTTCTGGGGTAGACCTAGAGAGACAATGAAGCAATAAGGAGATGAAACATTAAAAACAATGCCATCTGTCAATACTAGTTATCAACCAGGGTATGTATGAAAGGGCTTTTCACTACACCAATTATGAGCCGATAGCACACACATGCAGATTATCTTTATCATGGAAACATTGGTGATTTTAAACATATTGTCAGCAGATCGCATTTGTCACGATTGTGCATGCCCACCTGGTAGAGCGCCAAACAGAGATCGTCAAAACGCCCTAATATACTGTGAGTAGGGATTACCTAATCACAAAGTCAACCGGCCCCAATCGTATGGACCAGAACGGACGCTCACTGGAGTACCGACGGTCCTGTGGATATGAATCAAATGAAGACAAAGTTGAACTACAGTCGCATGATGAGCGTTCCTGCTTGAAAGACAGGAGAGGTAAATGGAAAAACGGGCACATGGCTCTAGGCTGAGGTGTGAGGTGTAGTGGCCCTTTTTGAGTGAAAAAGGAGCACTGGCGCACAATTTTAGAAAGATCCCGTCTGAGGCGCGGAAAGTTGCGGTCCATTGTGGATCGGGGGTCGCTGGCGCACAGGGTTAAAGAGCTCCTGACCGGGGCACGGAGAGATGCGGCCTGTCTTGGAGGGGGAATCAATACTTAGTTGTCGGTGCTCATTGGGCTTGCCGACCTACCCCTCGTCCTGCCGATACAGGAAGTAGTAGTCCTGTGGCACATCGAAGTTTTTATTGGGCTTCCTAGATGTGGGTTGGTAGGGACTAGAACAGATGTGCTATTCAGCGAAGTCTCATAATGGGCGCCATATTGTTTGTAGCGTGGCACCTGGCAGTACTTTAGTAAAGCTCGTAGAGCTATTATTTGACTCTTAAATTTGTCGTCCCTATGGAGAATGGCTTATTACAACATGGGGAGGTATCAAACAAACCAGAAAGGTGGTGCAAAGATAGTAACAGAGGGGCCAGGATCTAAGCAAGTGACGAGCCAATACTGGTCTCCAAAGTGGGCGTCATCTTAGATGTGGTGTGCCATGTTAATGACCCAGTGTCAGTATGCCTCAATTATGTGAATGATGTGTGTTATTCATGGGCCACATTTCTCAAGTGAAGTCAGAGAACTTTGTATATATGGGTCATGTATATAAGGGCGATGCTATTGAGTAGGGCACAAACATCTAAAGGCGTCACAGGTCTGTGGTACATGTTGTTCATGGGTCATATTTCAGGAGGGAGCAACATACCCAGCCCGACGAACCAAGTGAGCCGGTATATGAAACAAGAATATCCCCCGGCAAGGGGATTCTTTTATTGATAAAGGAGAGGCCTAACAAGGGGTCTGAATAAATCACCTGTTTCTTCAAGGGGTAAGAACCTGGTGAAACCAAACATGGTGCTGAAGTCACTGGGAGGGGTCTGAGGTCCACCACATAGTACCCAGCCATAATAGCAAGCCCAATACCAGGAAGGCATGCGCTGCAGGGTGCATGAGATGACAATGTAATTGTTGTGAGGTCACTAAATTTCTGGTGAATCTGCAAATACGATTATTATAAAGTCACCTTACCCCACGGTATATCATCGTTTAACCCAGTTAGGTGTGCAGAAAGATGATAGATCCCTTGTTGTTCTTTGCGGAAGAGGGCATCCTTGTGTATGTGTTTATGGGCCTCAAGGACAGTCCAATGTAGATCGTCCAGGTTATGTCCTAACTCCATGTAGTGAGTACTCATCTTGGTTGTTATTCTTCTACACCTAACATTGCTCCTGTGTTCTATGATCCTAGTTTTCACCGCCCTGGTCGTCATGCCTATGTAATGTTTTTGACATGGGTAGAAGATCATTTAAATGCAAGTTTTAGTATTGCAGTTGGTGTTGGATTTTTGGGTCCAGGTGTTGGTAGGATTGAGATGAATTTCTTTGGAAGGATGTGTCAGTGTGTAGACACTGTAAGATCCACACTGATAGTGGCCTGTCACGGGGGGGGGGGGGGGGCGCAGTTTGCCATAGGTAACACTTCCCATTCAAATACTATTAGTGCCCTTGTCCATAAGACACCAATAACCTCCAGCATGCCAGACCAGCAGCACACTTGCAAGCATAACACACAGAAACCCACACTCACACACACATGCACGCACACACACCCATTTTCTCACACACTCATCTCATTCTCACTATATCTCTTGCACTCTTTTGTAGATTTGTACTCTGTCACACTGACACTCACACACAGACACACTGCCACTCACTTGCATTAGTCAATTTGCTTTTATTGTGTTAGAAAAGCTTGCCCTGCTGCTTCTGCTATATCTGTCTTGCCTTTTAGTGAAGCTTAATAAAAGCATATTCTCTATGCACTAATCAAAAATAGTAATATATTGCTTTGTTAATGTCTGTCACAAGTATGACGAGAATGAAAAGTGCACTTCCTTAAAATAGCTGTACAGGGCTTATATTTGTTTTCACATGTTGATCAAGCAGTTACAGTATTGGAAATTAACTAATCCACTTTCTAACATGTAATATCACAGCATCCAGTTGATCTTATGAAAAAGATTGACTTCTTCAGCAACCATGGATTTTATTCTGTAACACTTTGCATTTTGGCATTTTCAGACCATATTTACAATACAATACAATTTACAATGTAAAAAACATGTCCCGAAATAAAGAATTGTGGTGAATGGGAAGCCAGGACTAGCTGAAGGTGTCACACGAACCTTTAATCCAGCACCATAGCCCAAAGCCTCATCCCTAGTCTCCCTTTTCGTGCCATCCCATCCTTCTAAGTATACTCTACCCTCTTGCATCAGCCCCGTTGTTGCAGATGGATTTAAGTAGGCATCTAATACTAGGGAAAGACCAGGCATTCTATGGGTGCCTTTGTAGAAATATGTGAGTATTCATGAAAGTTGTGTAATTTTTATATGTGCCGCATAAGAGGTGTGCTCATGTAAGGGCTGGGTGATGGTGAATAGTGTGAGTAAGTGCTGCGTGAGTGGTGCAACTGTAGGGTATAATATGTGCCGATGTTAGTGTCGGTTGAGCTGCATGAAAGCAATGTGAGAGGAGGGCCCCCGGTGAGAGAGGGGTGAGTGCAGAGTGAAAGGAGTGATTGCAGGGTGGTGAGAAGTGTGTAAAAGCAGGGTAAGTGGTGTGCCTGTGTGTGAGTGCAGAGTGAGTGAAGGATGAGCTTGAGTTATTGGTGACTGCATAGTGAGAGGCATTAGTGCAGGGTGAGTTGTGCATCCCTATGAGTTTCAGGAGAATATTGCGTCTGTTTGCAGGCAGGGTGAACAGAGTGCCTGTGTGAGTGCAAGATAAGAGGTGTGTGAGTACAGAGTGAGAGGAGGGAGTGCAAGGCGAGTGGTGTGACTCCAGGGTGAGTGATGTGCTTGTGTGCACGGTGTGAATGCAGTGTGACTGCAGGATGAGTGATGTTGGGGTGTAGGGGAAAGTTCAGAGTGGGAGGAATGAATGCATAATGAGTGATGTGATTGTTTGAGTCAGATTGCAAGGAGAGCAGCAAGATTGAAGGGTGAGAGAAGTGTCAGATGAGCACACGTTGAGCAGTGTCCTCATGTGACTGCAGGGTAAGTGGAGGGAGAATGGTGTGAGTTCATGGCGAGTGGAGTGAGTGCAGTGTAGTCACTGTGATTGCAGAGTGAGCAGTGTGCTCATGTGAGTGCAGGGTAAAAGGAAGATGAACAGTGTGAATGCAGGGTAACAGCATAGGTGTATGGTGAGCAGTGTGAGTGCAGTGTGATTCCTGTGAGTGCAGGGTGAATGTGTAAGTGAAGGGTGAGCGGTGAGAATGAGGAGTGAGTTGTCTGAATATAGGATGTATTGCCAGACACTTTGAGTAACTCAGCATGTTATTGACTTAGGGTAGGGTATGAGTAGAGTAGGGTTTCAGATATGAGTTAAACTATTGCTATTATGACATCAATCAGGGATGGAGGAAATAAGTAATTTGCTGATCCTGCAACAAACTTTCAGTCTCGTGATTAGGGTTGCCAGCTGACCAGATTTTTACCGCAGCACTGGTATTTTGATGTCCTGGCTGGTACAAAAATAAGCAAAAGCATGTAATGTTAGCCCTTATCTGTGCATATTTCTAGCAGAAAATATAAATAGAAAGCACTTTTAAATGAGCTCTAGGCTGCATTAAAGATTCATGACTAATAATAAAAGGAAACAAAGACAAAAAAGCCATGTTACATATGAATACATACAATTTTATTTACAGCCCTATTTAGTATGGACAGGCCTTTGCAGACTCTTTAAACAACAACAAATGGACGGTAGTTTTCTTTTGGCATGGTGGTAACCCTACTCGCCTTTTCATGAAATCCATTCTCCCTTTATGGCAGTAAAAGTAAAATACAAATGTAAATAATAGGCAGAGTGGGGACCCTGGGGGTACTGGAAATAATGAAAAAAGAACAAAGCCATGTTAACCAGCACACAAAGGTACGTAAATGGTCTTTTAACCCCTTCCAGAGCATAACCTGCCGTGCGCTCATGACGAGCTGAGCTCGTCATGTAACGCGGTATTTTCAAAATTACTGCATACAGCGGGAAAAGCCGCCGCAGCGATGCGGTTAAAGACAAGTGAAAAACTTTGGGTGTGGCTGAGATACGACCCACACACTGCCCAGCCGAACGCAGAGCAGCTCAAAACTGCGAGTGTGTGTGTCCTGGAAGCTGCAGCAGCTCGGGTTGAGCCACACGAGGGTTGGGGGGATTTTAGCCCTATGGGTGTTGCATGCTAGTGATATACAGATGATCACATGCTGCTCATCAACAGCACCAAACACATAGAGAATGCCCAAACCGCTACAACATAACCAAGAGCATAGCTATCAATGGTGTAGCCGGTGCAGTGCCTGACCCTCTGCACCACATCAATGGATGCTTTTCTAGAAAACACCAAGGGGCAGATTTACAATTACTGGTGCATCCCTGCCAATTAGCAGGGATGCGCCATTAATTGTGCGCCGCAGCTCCGCCACCCATGGGGCAAAAACGGCACAGATGCATCACGCATCTGTGCCGTAAAGTCGGCGCATTGCTGGAGTTGCGTCGCAAGCGCGACGCAGCTCCAGCAATGCTCTGGGGGGGCCTATTCTTCCAATGATGTGTCAAGCCTTACGCCTGCTTCAAGCAGGCACAGGGTTTTGACGCAGCATTGGCCTAAAAGTGACTGAGTGAAATCTTGTAGATTTCACTCAGCCACCTTTAGGAGGCGTTCCTGCGCAGGAACGCCCCCCCCGCTATGGAATGCCTCCTTCTGACGCAGGGCTTTACAATGTGACGCATCTCCCAGATGCGTCACGTTGTAAATACCCCGCACCATGGTGCATCTTTTGCGCCGCCGCTGCGTCACAAAAGTGACACAACAGTGGAGTAAAAGAGGCGCAAGGGGCTTGTAAATCTGCCTCCAAGTGGCTAAGGGGCCATTTTCCATGCTTGCATTTGAGCCCATGGCACCCATGCCATGCCACTGTATAGCCCTGATCAGTCCTTAATTTGTGCAGGTGGGTGTGAGCGCCAGCACTCATTTTTGGAGCCCAGGACATATTTTTCATTATTAAACTTTGACCCAGATAAAGAAGGAAGAGACTAATAGAAAAAAATTACATTGGGAAGGGTTGGCAGGTCGACAAATATCTTATAAAATGGAGGTAGTGTGACAGGAAGTGAAGGGAGTTGAAAGAAAAATGGATGAGGTGGAATCAAGACTGGGCAGCCTTGGTATTCAGCAACCCTGGCATTCGTCAGCACCAGCAGCAAGCTTTTAAGAAAATCCCTGGGTCTGGCTTATAAAATGAACATCATGTGCACGCAGGGTAGCAGTGGCTAACACTAGGATGTCTCTAATCAATCTTACTTTTTAAACTTGTCAGTCTTGTGAATTTGCCGTTGACACTTTTTATCACAAGAAGTGCTGCCCAGGCACTAGCTGTATGATTCGGGGATGATAAAAAACATCTGCTGAGGTGCTCAGGAAATCAAAGTACCAGTGGTACCCACAGATTAGACTTTACGCTGTAAGTCACTTGAAAGTTGGTATTTAAAATAAATAAATTCTGACTGCAGAATGTAGACTACTGCTATATCATCCAGGTGAGTGTAGATCTACTATTCTTAGCTCCAAGACAAATCTCCCTAGATTGGGCAAGCCAACAGATTTCTGATGAGAACAATGCCATTTCTGATGGGGAACATCCATTACGACGCGGTGTTTACACCGCACTACCATTATAATGCTGGTTTTACAACGCAAGTCGTTACCACGACTTGCGCTGGAGGGTGCTCTAGGCTAAGGAATAGTAGATTTACTATTCCAACACCTTCCCTACTGTACATAGGCTGGTGTTGGAATAGTAAATCTTACTATTCCTAAGTCCAGCACCCTACAGCGCAAGTCGTGGTAACGACTTGCATTGTAAAACCAGCGTTGTAATGGTAGTGCGGTGTAAACACTGCGTTGCATTGACATACAGCCTTTCTGATGATAGCCAGTATACTACATGCATATACCAAATGGTGGTGGAACACAGAGGAAGATGGATGGTACAGCTAGCTTCTTTTGGGGGATACTCCATTAACCTCCTACTTTAAATGAGCCCATATGTCTATAAAACTTACCTTCTTTATTTTTAAATATCTTTTTTATTTTATATGCAGTAACAATCAGATTGTTTTTCAAACAGTAACAGCAGTTGCATGGAGGACAATTACACAATGCACAGTTTCCATTGCGGCAGTAAGTCCATATGTAAAGGGCATGGTTCTGTGCCAACTGAGAGACTCTCGGGTCCATATATCAAACCTAGACCATAATAATCCATCCAATAGCCCCATACTCTGACATTTTCTAGAGCAGCTCAGACCGTGTGTCACTTGTCCTTTTCTGCTGCCAATTAGAGGTCCATCCCTTTCTTCCATTCTTGGATAGTGGGTACTTCTGACATTCCCCACCGCCTGGCCACATCCCTCTTGGCAGCCACCAGAGCCAGAGCAGTAAAGATTAGTTGGGGACGTGGAGCGTCTACGTAGTTTGGGATTCCCAATAGTATATATTTGGGGTCTGTTAGGAGAGTGACCTCAAGGATAGCACTACTCACCAAAGTGTGTGGAAAGTCACCCCTTATTATTATTATTATTATTATTATTCTGAGTTTTGTATAGCGCCTGGTTACCAATAGGCATCCCAGCGCTTACCAGAACATAACACTACTAAAAAGATGCAAGGATTAAACGGAAAACAAAAAAGTTTTTAAAAGCTTACGGAAGCGAAGAAGACTAGCCTCCGAGCGCAGATGTAAGGGCAATGAGTTCCACAAGGAAGCCACATTTATTGAGAACCTTCTGCCACCAGTTCTTGCCTTTTTCACCCTGCCAACCTGAAGGAGATGTTGGTGGTCAGAGCGAAGTGAACGAGAGGCCTTGTAGGGCTGGACCATCTCATCCAGAATGGGTGGACCGACTCCGTGCAGAACTTTGTGGGCAATGCAGAGTGACTTGAATTTCACCCTGTCCCTCACAGGGAGCCAGTGCAATGCCCTCAACGCTGGACGGGCAGATTGACGCCTAGGGAGACCCGTCAAAAGCCTAGCAGCCGCGTTCTGCACATGCTGCAGTCTGTTCAGGGTAGATTCGGGTGCGCCCAGGAATAGCGCATTGCTGAAATCCAGCCGCGAGATGATAAGTCCCTGGATGAGGAGCCTTCGAGTGGCCACTGGGAGCAAGGGCAAGATCTTCTGGGCTGAGCGGAGCAGGCCAAAGCACACGCCAGCAGTCTTTTTGGCGTGGGTTTTAAATGATAGGTCCTGCTCCAGCCATACCCCCAAGCTCTTGATCTCCTGCTTGGGGGGAGGCATCGGACCCAGACAGTCTGGCCAGCTGCTGGGGGACAAAGATGGAGAAGAGTTCCCCAGCAGCATCAGTTCCGTCTTGGAGCCATTTAACTTTAGGGCTGAGCTGCACATCCACGTGTAGATCTTTTCAAGACATGAGTGCAGCCGGTCGGGATGGTGCGCCGACTGGGAAAGGCCAACCACCAGCTGAGTATCATCAGCATAACTGATGATTTTAATACCCAGCGGCCGAACCACACTCTCCAGGGGGGCCATGTAAACGTTGAATAAGGTAGGGCTCAATGAAGAGCCCTGTGGCACACCGCACTGGAGAGGGGTTGACGATGATTTTTCCTGGCCTTCCCACACCTCAAATGTACGACCTTCCAAGAAGGAAGCGAACCATTTGAGGGCCAGACCCGTGACCCCCACCCCCGACAGCCGTTGGAGAAGCACCAGATGGTCCACGGTATCAAAAGCAGCGCTGAGGTCCAGGAGGATCACTGCCACTGATCCCCCCGAATCCAGCATGCTCCTCGCATTCTCCACGACCGCCAGTAGGGCGGTGTCAGTCCCCTGACCGGGGCAAAAACCCGTTTGGGAATCGCCCAGGAGGGAATTGGCTTCCAAGAAGTTCGAAAGGCGGCTGTTCACCAGCTTCTCCGCCACCTTACTGATACCCGGCAGCAAGGAGATTGGCCGAAAGTTGGCGAGATCGGCGGGGTCGAGGTTAGGCTTTTTCAAAAGAGCCTTAACCACCGCCCCTTTCCAACTAGGGGGAACTACCCCATGGGCGAGAGACAGGTTTATCAAATCCGTCACAGGGCCGACGATGGTAGATGACACCTGTTTAAGGTATTTAATAGGTGCTGGGTCTTTCGGGGAGCCACTCTTCATGGACCTCAGAACTGCCAAGACTTCCTCCTTAGTAACCGGACCAAGGGAGGCCAGCTCCACCGCTTGCAACTTAAGTTGAGAGCTGGAGTTGTCCTCCAAAGAGGAGACCTCACCTAGCCGGGGAAGGGAGGCTAATATATTGTCGATTTTACTTTTAAAGAACGAGGCCAGTTCTGTGCATTTTTTGCGGGGGTCCTCGTGGAAAACCAGAGGATCAGGGACACTAAGTAACTCCTTAATGACCCTGAATGACTCTTTAGAAGAGTTGGCCGCAGAGCCAATGCGCTCTTCAAAGAATCCTGATTTTGCCACCCGAATAGCGGATTTATACCTACTCAGCGCCACGCGATATTCTTTACGACACGCCTCACTCCAGTCTCTCCTCCAGGACCGCTCCAGTCTCTTGCAGCCTTTCCTCAAGGTTCTTAATTCTGAAGAATACCAAGGTGCAGAACCCACTCTCTTCCCCCTCATAAGTTGTTTCTTTTTGGGTAGAAGAGTGTCCAAAGAGTCCACAAGCCAGGTATGGAAATTCGCATCAGCAGCATGTCAACGAAGTGGACCCTGTACAGGATTTTATACTGGATGAGGTGCAGTCGGATTTTATGTCCACTTACCTGGGGTGCATTTGGGACGCTTCCCAGTTAATGTCCTCTAGTTCTCCTACATCTCGCTCCCAGCATTCCCGAAGGTGAACCAAATCGTCAGGCATATTATTGTTCAGAGTCTTGTAGGTGAGGGATATGGCGCCCCTGATCAACTCTTCCTGTAGTAATCCCCCATCCAATGGTGAGTATTCAGGTATCTCAGTGCCCAACAACCCTTCGGCTAACCATGCATGTCTCAATTGTGCATATTTGAGAAACTGGGACCGGTGTAAGTTGAACTCTTTGCGCAAAGTCGTTAGGGGTTTGAGCTCTCCATGTTCCAGGATTTCTCCGACAGTTGAGATTCCATTCTGGTCCCATATCCAAAATCCTTTAAGTTTACCTATCTCCTTAAGACACGCACCCTTCCATAACAGTGTCTCTCTAGTAATTCTGCGGGTCCAGCCAATAGCCCTTGTTGCCCTTTCCCACACCTCCAGGGTTACCTGATTTGTAGGAGGAAATCTCTGAGTGCCTTTGCCGCCTTATAAGTAATGTAAGTGGGAGCGCAGCTCCAAGAGAGCCCTTTCCAGCCTATATGTGGGGTGGTCTTGTGGAGCATGGACCCAATCATTGATGGGAATTAGGTGTGCCACTCAATAGTAGGCTTCGAAATCAGGGAGGGCTATTCCACCATTATAGGTGCTGCGCTGTAAAGTCTTAAGGGCTATTCTGGGATGCCAGCACTTCCATATTAGAGATTTCACTTCTCCATTGATGCTCGTGTACGTGACCCTAGGGAGTGGATGGTAGGTATTCTGGAAGGCATACAATAGCTGAGGTAGGGTAATCATTTGAAACAGGGCTGCCCGTCCTAATAACGAGACAGGGAGATCCCTCCATTGTTCCACATCCTTTTGAAAGTTGTACACTATCTTCCTCAGATTGTGGTCATGGCATACTGTTCAATGGGGTATCATAAAAATTCCCATGTATTGAAAACCCTCAGGCACTACCTTCAGACATTCGCGTAGTGATGGCAAGTCTTGGGAGGACCTGGGGAAAAATATAATGGATTTATCCCAGTTATTCTTAAACCCTGAATGGTGCCCATACTCCAGTGTTTTAAATAGGTTGGTCTTGAGTTCCGTTATGTATAAACGGATGTCGTCCACGTAGAGGGAAATCTTCTCCTCTACATCATCCTTAGGGACAATCCGGAATTCTTTGATTTCAGGATGAGTTTGAATCTTACATATCAGAGACTCCATGTGAGTGCAAAAAGGAGGAGAGACGGGGCAGCCCTGACTCGTCCCCCTACTAATCAGGAATTTCAAGGACGCCATCCCATTAACCTTTACGGTCATGATTGGGTTGTGGCATAATACTGCCACCCAATTCCAGAATTTAGGCCCAAATCCAAACTTTATGAGTGTATGTTCTAAAAATGGCCTATGTACCACGTCAAACACTTTCTCTGCATCAAGGGACAGGAAAACGTGAGTGGATGTTCGGTCCTTCACTACCGTCATTCAGTTATGTGTGCGACGTAAGTACAACCAGGTGGCGCGGCGTGGCCTAAAACCTGGCTGGTCCCTGTAAATAAGGGGTGTGATAACCTGCAGTAAATGTTTTGCTAATACGGTAGCCAGAATTTTAACTTCTGTATTCAATAGCAAAATTGGGCGATATGATTTGCATCTATATCTGGGTTTGTCCTTCGTATACAGTACCATTATCGTGGCCCTCTGAAGGTCTGGGGGAAGAGCGCCTGTTTTGTTTACTTCTAGGTAGAGGTTCAACAGGTGGGGTCCCAGGAGATCTATATAGCGTTTGTAAAATTTGGCAGGGATGCTGTTGGGGTCCTGGGTTTTGCCCATCTGTAGTTTAGAGATGGCAGCTTGCAACACATTGAGAGTGAGGTCCGCCTCCACAGCATCCATTCCCAACACTGAGGTTGGGATGTTGGCCAGTTATTGAGTGATATCTGAGAGATCTGTAAGGGGGCGTGCTTCATAGAATGACCGGTAATACTGTGCAAAGACCTGGCTAATCTGTACATTAGTATTGTGGGATACTCCTTCTTGGTCAATAAAGGACTGCATCCATCAGGCTTCCATTTTCTTTTTACTAAGCCAGGTGAGGAGTTAACTGTCTTTGTCCCCTACTTCGTATAGTCAGTGTAGTGTTGCTAACATTTGCTTTTTGGCATTGTCTTGTGCTAGATCATGGTATTCTGTGCATACCGCCTCAAGCCTTCGAAGGAACCTGGGTCAAGTGAGGCAACCGACTGCTCCTCCAGACAAAGAATCTGTCGCTCTAAGATTTCTAGATTTGCATTTTTCCTGAGAGATCAGGTTTTGGGCCCTGTCACTCAGAACTGTCTTATAGGCCTTTCATAGTAGAACACTGGGGAGAACTGTCTCTTTGCTGTGAGCAAAAAAGAGTTTGGTATCTAGCCTTAGACCCCGAACCACCTCCCTATCCTGCATGTCCCAGGCATTAAATTCTCACCCTGTGGCTTGATGTCTACATTTTAGTCCCAGTCTAATGAGGAGAATGGAATGATCTGAAAGTCCCCAGGAAAGATACTTTGCCTGTGAACCTCTCCCACCTTACTATCAGGTACAAAGATATAATCCAGTTGGGAATATACTTTGTGTGTCCCCAGAAAATAGGAGTTTCGTGGGTCTCGTGGGTGTGTGTGTGTCAGAGAACCCCATGGTGCACACGAAACAGGCTAACAGGGTGGTCTGTGGGGCTACATCGTGTGTTTCGGATCTAGCAAGCGCTACTTGCATTATATTGTTGAAGTCCCTACCTATAATTTGAAAGGAGGAGGGTGTCTCCAAGAGCAAATCAACCACCCCAGGCAGTGTGGGGGCCTGTAGTCGTGGGGGGCATACACACACCAGGGTTACCTCTTGTCGTCCCCAGGTACCTCTCACTGCCACGTATCTACTCTGAGAGTCGGTCCATCTGTAGACCTCCGTAAAGGGGGGAGACTTTTTTTTATCAAGATTGTCACTCCCAGGGACTCAGAAATGTAGCCTGCATGTGCCAAGGTTGTGTATGCCCCTAGTACTAAGAATGGGGCACTGGGTGCCCTGTAGGTATGTCTCTTCCAATATAACGACATCAGGTTGTATGCGTTTAATATATTGTGGCACCAACTCACGCTGGATCTTATTTCCCAGGCTATTAACGTTCCAGGTCAAGACAGATATGCCATTGCCCTCTAAGGAGTTAGTCAATGCCATGGAAGACTCTGGTAACATTGCCTGCCAGTACTAACATGGCTCATATAGCCTACGTGCCGCCATGTTTGTGCGTGCGCTCCAAAAACAATTGTGATGAACAAAAAAAATGGAACCATGAAAAAAAAAACACCCAACAACCCCCCTTTCCACCATTGTCTCCCTGCAACACTTAACCACATAATTTTAGAACAACTGTGCAAGAAGATAAGGAGAGGTCTGTAGCCCACCTGCCGCCATTATTCACAACTCAAACACTTTAAACACTTAATATAGCAACAGAAAGGCTATGTAAAAAAACATGTAACAAAGTGAGAGAAAGCTAAACAGTAATGGTCAGCAATGAGGGATCTAACTCCAGGGCCCCCAAGTTGGTCTCCTGTTTTATGATTTATGGTGCCTCTGCCAGACCGGATGCTGTGGGGTTGGAAGGGAGGTGGGGGCTGGGTCTCAGGATCATGCTCCGGGTTAGCGATGGCCAATGCCAGGGGGTGAGGAGTCGCTGAGCCAGTCTCTTGGCCATCTCCTGTATATCCATGTGTAGATTCCCCTTCAGGAGCTGTCATTTTGCTTTTTTTAATGGTTGCAGTCTGGTCCCCCTTTGATTTGGAGGAGGGTTCAGGTCATCATGGTGTTTCATCTCCTCTCCTTGGCGAAGGAACCCGGGTCAAGTGAGGCAACCGACTGCTCCTCCAGACAAAGAATCTGTCGCTCTAAGATTTCTAGTTTTGCATTTTTCCTGAGAGATCAGGTTTTGGGCCCTGTCACTCAGAACTGTCTTATAGGCCTTCCATAGTAGAACACTGGGGCGAACTGTCTCTTTGCTGTGAGCAAAAAAGAGTTTGGTATCTAGCCTTAGACCCCAGACCACCTCCCTATCCTGCAAGTCCCAGGCATTAAATTCTCACCCTGTGGCTTGATGTCTACAGTTTTAGTCCCAGTCTAATGAGGAGAATGGAATGATCTGAAAGTCCCCAGGAAAGATACTTTGCCTGTGAACCTCTCCCACCTTACTATCAGGTACAAAGATATAATCCAGTTGGGAATATACTTTGTGTGTCCCCAGAAAATAGGAGTTTTGTGGGTCTCGTGGGTGTGTGTGTCAGAGAACCCCATGGTGCACACGAAACAGGCTAACAGGGTGGTCTGTGGGGCTACATCGTGTGTTTCGGATCTAGCAAGCGCTACTTGCATTATATTGTTGAAGTCCCTACCTATAATTTGAAAGGAGGAGGGTGTCTCCAAGAGCAAATCAACCGCCCCAGCCAGTGTGGGGGCCTGTAGTCGTGGGGGCATACACACACCAGGGTAACCTCTTGTCGTCCCCAGGTACCTCTCACTGCCACGTATCTACTCTGAGAGTCGGTCCATCTGTAGACCTCCGTAAAGGGGGGAGACTTTTTTTTTATCAAGATTGTCACTCCCAGGGACTCAGAAATGTAGCCTGCATGTGCCAAGGTTGTGTATGCCCCTAGTACTAAGAATGGGGCACTGGGTGCCCTGTAGGTATGTCTCTTCCAATATAACGACATCAGGTTGTATGCGTTTAATATATTGTGCCCCCAACTCACGCTGGATCTTATTTCCCAGGCTATTAACTTTCCAGGTCAAGACAGAGATGCCATTGCCCTCCAAGGAGTTAGTCAATGCCATGGAAGACTCTGGTAACATTGCCTGCCAGTACTAACATGGCTCATATAGCCTACGTGCTGCCATGTTTGTGCGTACGCTCCAAAAACAATTGTGATGAACAAAAAAAATGGGACCATGAAAAAAAAACCACCCAACAACCCCCCTTCCCACCATTGTCTCCCTGCAACACTTAACCACATCATTTTAGAACAACTGTGTGCAAGAAGATAAGGAGAGGTCTGTAGCCCACCTGCCGCCATTATTCACAACTCAAACACTTTAAACACTTAATATAGCAACAGAAAGGCTATGTAAAAAAACATGTAACAAAGTGAGAGAAAGCTAAACAGTAATGGTCAGCAATGAGGGATCTCACTCCAGGGCCCCCAAGTTGGTCTCCTGTTTCATGATTTATGGTGCCTCTGCCAGACCGGATGCTGTGGGGTTGGAAGGGAGGTGGGGGCTGGGTCTCAGGATCATGCTCCAGGTAAGCGATGGCCAATGCCAGGGGGTGAGGAGTCGCTGAGCCAGTCTCTTGGCCATCTCCTGTATATCCATGTGTAGATTCCCCTTCAGGAGCAGTCATTTAGCTTTTTTTAATGGTTGCAGTCTGGTCCCCCTTTGATTTGGAGGAGGGTTCAGGTCATCATGGTGTTTCCTCTCCTCTCCTTGGCGAAGGAACCTGGGTCAAGTGAGGCAACCGACTGCTCCTCCAGACAAAGAATCTGTCGCTCTAAGATTTCTAGTTTTGCATTTTTCCTGAGAGATCAGGTTTTGGGCCCTGTCACTCAGAACTGTCTTATAGGCCTTCCATAGTAGAACACTGGGGAGAACTGTCTCTTTGCTGTGAGCAAAAAAGAGTTCGGTATCTAGCCTTAGACCCCTGTCCACCTCCCTATCCTGCATGTCCCAGGCATTAAATTCTCACCCTGTGGCTTGATGTCTACATTTTAGTCCCAGTCTAATGAGGAGAATGGAATGATCTGAAAGTCCCCAGGAAAGATACTTTGCCTGTGAACCTCTCCCACCTTACTATCAGGTACAAATATATAATTCAGTTGGGAATATACTTTGTGTGTCCCCAGAAAATAGGAGTTTTGTGGGTCTCGTGGGTGTGTGTGTCAGAGAACCCCATGGTGCACACGATACAGGCTAACAGGGTGGTCTGTGGGGCTACATTGTGTGTTTCGGATCTAGCAAGCGCTACTTGCATTATATTTTTGAAGTCCCTACCTATAATTTGAAAGGAGGAGGGTGTCTCCAAGAGCAAATCAACCACCCCATGCAGTGTGGGGGCCTGTAGTCGTGGGTGGCATACACACACCAGGGTAACCTCTTGTCGTCCCCAGGTACCTCTCACCGCCACGTATCTACTCTGAGAGTCGGTCCATCTGTAGACCTCCATAAAGGGGGGAGACTTTTTTTATCAAGATTGTCACTCCCAGGGACTCCAAAATGTAGCCTGCATGTGCCAAGGTTGTGTATGCCCCTAGTACTAAGAATGGGGCACTGGGTGCCCTGTAGGCATGTCTCTTCCAATATAACGACATCAGGTTGTATGCGTTTAATATATTGTGCCACCAACTCACGCTGGATCTTATTTCCCAGGCTATTAACGTTCCAGGTCAAGACAGAGATGCCATTGCCCTCCAAGGAGTTAGTCAATGCCATGGAAGACTCTGGTAACATTGCCTGCCAGTACTAACATGGCTCATATAGCCTACGTGCCGCCATGTTTGTGCGTGCGCTCCAAAAACAATTGTGATGAACAAAAAAAATGGAACCATGAAAAGAAAAAACACCCAACAACCCCCCTTTCCACCATTGTCTCCCTGCAACACTTAACCACATCATTTTAGAACAACTGTGTGCAAGAAGATAAGGAGAGGTCTGTAGCCCACCTGCCGCCATTATTCACAACCCAAACACTTTAAACACTTAATATAGCAACAGAAAGGCTATGTAAAAAAACATGTAACAAAGTGAGAGAAAGCTAAACAGTAATGGTCAGCAATGAGGGATCTCACTCCAGGGCCCCCAAGTTGGTCTCCTGTTTCATGATTTATGGTGCCTCTGCCAGACCGGATGCTGTGGGGTTGGAAGGGAGGTGGGGGCTGGGTCTCAGGATCATGCTCCAGGTTAGCGATGGCCAATGCCAGGGGGTGAGGAGTCGCTGGGCCAGTCTCTTGGCTATCTCCTGTATATCCATGTGTAGATTCCCCTTCAGGAGCAGTCATTTTGCTTTTTTTAATGGTTGCAGTCTGGTCCCCCTTTGATTTGGAGGAGGGTTCAGGTCATCATGGTGTTTCCTCTCCTCTCCTTGGCGGGAGTTGGCCTCTCCTCCTGGGCTGTGGAAGAACTGTGGGTTGAGCCCATTCTCCACTGGCTGGGTGTGGGCCAGTTTCATGCCCCACAATCCTCTGAAGCCTGAGGCACTCCTCCAGACACACCCATGCCTCCTCGGGTGTCTGGAACAACACCTAATTTCCCTGAAACAGGACCTTCAACTTGGCAGGGAATAGAAGCATATACTGGAGTTGGAGACTTCGCAATCTGGCCTTCACAGAGTCAAAGTTGCGCAGTTGTCGATGTACCTCCCAGGTGTAATCTGAGAAGATCAGGATCTTGGAGTACTAATGGGGCACCTCCCACATTTTACGTACTTCAGCAAGGGTTGTGTCCCTGTTTTGAAAGTTCAAAAAGTGCGCTATTACCGGCCTCCGCGGAGTCTCTGGTGGCAGTCTGCCCCACCAGTGCTTGATGCGCCCCCTCAGTAATAAAGCAGGAGGAGAGTTTGTCCTGGGGTAGTATACGTTGCAACCACCCATCCGGAAATTGCGTCATGTTTGGTCCCTCAACCGCTTTGGGAAAACGTATCAATCGGAAGTTGCTCAGCTGATCACTGTTTTCGGCTACTTCAGGACTCCACACCACGCCCTTATTAGTGACTCCGGCTTCTGTGACTTCTTTTCAGAAGTGTGTGGCACCCACTTCAGTGAGGCTGAGCCAGCTCCTGGCTGCCAGCACAGTCTAGAGTGGGAGCTAGCAGCTTCCTTTTCCCTGCCCGGTCAGGGTGTGTCTAGCTGTGATGTGCACCCCGCTCCCACGGGCACAGCCATAGGAGTAGGAGTGACAAACTGTCATGTGGGGTGTGCGCGGAAGCACCCAACCCTCCTCCTCAGTTTGGGGTCCCAGGAATGGTGCCCCGGGACCCACCAAACACGTATCGGCCACTGGAAAGAAGGGGCTTCAAAAAATTAGAGGAGGGGGCCCATGCACACCCCTGCCCAAAATTAGCTGATGCGCTGGCCTCTATGGTGATAGGGGACCCTGGGAACAACTTACACTTCAAGGATGGGGCCCATGCACGCTCCTCCCCATAATCGTAATTTAAAAAATATGCAGCAACCCCCCATACCTGCGCTCCCTACCCCCAGCCCTTGCTGATCTCATGGGAAGATTATAATGGCAGCGCCACACTTTTTTTTACCTTTTTCCTGCTGTACTCCCACTGCGCCGTTTTTTTAAAATGATGTTGGTGTGGGGAGGGGGCAGGTTTAATTAGTTCCCTCTCTAGGACCCCCTCTCACACTACCTAGGGGGGTCAGGGTATCCCAGGGTATGTGATTCTTTTTCTATGACACAGGTCTTGAGTCCCTGGGTATTAGAATGGCCGCACAATGTCTTTATTGTTGTTGTCAGCAACTAATCAGATCTTATATTTTGGTCTGCGGGTCCCGCTGGGAATCCTCTGCTCTTGATATCTATACATTTTGAACCCTAATGTCTCAAAAACAGATGAACGGATTGACACAAAATCAATGTAAAGATCTAGCTTTCTGCCAAATGTGGTTCAATTCTGTTCAACTGTTTTTGCTGTATGGGAAATTGAACGTGGAAAATGCGTTTTAGTACCCATTTTAAGGTAGAGCCTGCGTAGCTCATGCGCTGCTCTGCGAGGCATGCTGTATTTGGGTATGGCCTTGAAGCTTTGCCCCCTCTCCGCCCATATTTTTCATTGGCTTGTGTCATTGTACCTTGTAAATGCTGGCTTCTGATTCGCTAATAGGCTTGTTAGTCCCTCCTTAGTACCGCGTTGTCTTCGTATGTAACCTCCCATGAGGACTGGCCCTTTTACTTTGGTTGTTAGACAGTACACATTTTTTAGTATGGAAAAAAGGAGGAGTATTTTGCACAGGAAGAATTTAAGGTTTCTCACTCTATTTTTAAACTTCACTTTTCTAACTACTTGCACATGGTCCAATTGTTTTGGCTATTGGTTCTACTCTTTTTCCTTTAAAAATCTTATCTTGATTACCTCACTAGCTCTAAAGATTGTTGGGCACACGTTCGGTGGTGATAAAGGCTGGAAAATATCAAAAATGAGTTGTTTTATTACCTTTAAAACCTATGTAAATTTTTTCATTTTTTTAGAAACTTTATTAAGTGGTCGCTTCTCGCTCTTGAAGTCCATTGTCCTGATGATGACCCTTGAAACAACTTTGGGTTGAAACGACACCTCTAACATGGCCTAAATTCAAGAGGACATTATTGTTTGATTGTGTACTGTGTCAATTGTTGTATGTATATTTCCCTCTTTGCCACTGTTTTTTGATTTTCCACATGTCAAATGTTTTTTAGTGTATAGTATGAGTGTAATTGTTTGAGCGCCCTTTGTCATTCATTACATTTATTTATATAATCACTTATGTACATGGGTATTTGTGATATTATACTCATATCAAGTTTATTTCCCCTTCACTTTATTTTTTGATTTAATTCAATGTTTATTTAGGTGTGTAGTGTGTGAACATAGCTCAAGAGCCATTGTTTGGAAAACAGCTATTGTAACCCCTGGCTCTTGCTCTAGGGTTGCCCTTGTGGTCAGTAAACTTTTTTAGACTGTAAGCAACACTGTTTTCTTTAACGAGTTTCTCCTACTGCATGCACGACATGCTTTTCTGCAACATTCAGCTCGCCATGTGCTCTTTCACTTTCCAAGCAACCCAGAGACAATGGCGGCCGCTTCTTTGAAATGAAATAGATCTTGCATTTACAAGAGTTTGAGCTATTGGCATTGTAAATGAAAGTGCCTTCAATTTATGTGTTAATTATCAAAACATATAAATATAAGGTATTGTCATTTACTTTTTTTTTTTTTCGTTTTAACAATTTTTATTCAGATTTTTACAACACAATTTTTGTAACCCCCCAACCCTCCCGCCCCCCCCACCCCCCATGAGGACAGGTACAATTATTGTTACATACATAAGTATTACAGTGCACGAAAACAAACTTCTTAAAGAGGGAATAAAGGAAAAAAAAACACAAAAACATCAAAGCTTAATGCACTCTTAATCATACATTTCCTCCTGTAATATTTCAGTGAGACCACAATATTGTGTTGTCAAAAAGCTGGATTGCGTTATTTACTAATTTAACATTTTAGCGTTTATCAATGGCTTTTCCAATTCCTCAGTTCAATGCACCTGAATCCAGTCTAGCAGATGTGCCCAGATTTTCATGCCCCTCTTCCGAATATTGCGCCCCTTTTGTTTATAGATGGCGACCTCGAGACTGCATGTTGCAAGTAATCTAGCCTTCCATTGAGGAAAGGATGGTGGAGTAGGATCTAACCAGGTTGATGTAACACACAGCCGAAAAATGGCCATTGCAACGAAAATCAGCCCTTGTAACTGTCTAGGACGATCATTACTAGAAATGCTCAACATAACCTCTTCGGTTGTAATGTTAACCCTAGCATGGGTAATGTCCGAAAGAAAACCAGATATTTCATTTATTACATTTGTTAGGATATTACATGTGGCGAACATATGGACAATGTCTGCAGCGGGGAGCGCACATCGTGGACATGTAGTGCCTTTACCAGTCCCCCACTTAGCAATTTTATACGGGGTGCAGTATAATGAAAAATATGTCTTGTAAAATTGCGCCTGTAATTTTATGGACATTAAGCAAGTGAGTGACAAATCATATGCAATGAGGGGGATACTGGATGGAACTTCAAGTTTAATCTGCCATGCCGCCCCATGTTTGTCCATATCATCTGGGAGTAAGGCGTTAAAGTTTTCATAAATCTCACCAATTCTAGGGAGCGGGTTACTGCAGAGATTTTCTATAACTTGGCATGTCTGGAATTTAATACGGCCCCCCCCCCCTTCTTTAGTAGGAAATCTCTCACCTGAAGGTATTTAAAAGAGTCCCTATTGGAAATATTAAAGTCTTTTTTTAATTCATCAAATGATTTAATTCCCTGGGTAGTAAAAAAACAACCGAGCTGCCCTATCCCTAATGCACACCATCTCCGTATACAGGAGTCATGAAATATTTCTGGGAGATCCGTATTCTGTGACACCGGTGTGTAATGTGAAAATCGGCCTAGACCAAGTAGCTTTTTAACCTTTCCCCAAACTTTGACGACACTAGAGATGGTTTTGAATTTCACTTTTTTGAGGTGATCATCCTTAACATGTCGCCAGAGACATCCTGTACTCCCATTCCCCAGGATGAGTTCTTGAGGTGTGGGAATATTCAGATCATCTGGGTTAGTAATTAGTAGTCTTATGCTATAGTTCATTACCGAGGCCCAGTAGTAAAGCATGAAGTTAGGTAAGGCCCACCCCCCACGCTCTCTTGGTAATGTAATCCATTTGAGTGCTCTCCGTGGCCTGCTATAACCCCATATAAACCGTGAGAACAATGTGTCTATATTCTTGAATACATGTGGTGGGAATTCTAAACATATCGCCCTAAAAAAATACAAAAACTTAGGAAAAAAAACATCTTCACTAGATTAGTTCTACCTCCAATAGATGGTGCAGGTTGTCTAAACGTGACAGTTCTCTCTTAGTGTGCGACAGAAGTGGCTCCAGATTATTATTAACAATGTTCCCAACATCAGCACTGATACTAACACCCAGATAGGTCGCCTTATCAGTTATTCTCGGATCTCTCATCACAATCTTAGTGTTAAGCACAATCTGTGTCTTGCTGGAGTTTAGCTTGTACCCCGAGACTCTACCGAAATCCTGTGCTTCGTTTTCTATCCAATTCATAGCGTTTATAGGATCCCCTGTGACAATGGCGATATCGTCAGCGTACGCTAAGCATTTTGTTTCTAAACCACGCACGCATATAGGAGAAATTAGTACATTCTTTTCGAGCCTGTGTATAAACCCGTCAATATAGATGGCAAAAAGGAGGGGCGAACAGGGGCACCCCTGCCGTGTCCCCCTGTTGATGTTAAAGTTGTCGGATAAATCCCCATTGATCAGTACCCTGGCACTGGGATTGACATAGAGCTGTTGGATTGCTGTAATATATTTCATTCCTATGCCACAGTTTAGCATGGCGGTCCACAGGAACTTCCAGGAGACCCTATCAAACGCCTTCTCTGCGTCAAGCAGTATAAGCGCCATAGGGTCTCCTGTCGTCCCTGTGTAATCAAAAAGGGATATAGCTCTTTGCACATGGTCAGTTGTGGATCTACCTGGTACAAACCCATGTTGTCTTTCAGAAACTATTTTATGGATCCGAGGGGCTAGCCGTGTTGCTAATAATTTGGTGTATACTTTGGAATCCCCATTAATCAGTGTAATTGGTCGGTACGACCCCATTTCCTGGGGGTCTTTGTTTTTCTTAGGGAAAACTATTATTTTAGCAAGTGACCAGGATTTCGGTGGATTGCCACCATGAAAGATGTATTGAAAAAGTCTGTCATGCTAGACCTGAGCTGTGGTGCAAATTCGATATAAAACTCAGTTGGGATCCCGTCCAGGCCTGCCACTTTCCCAGTAGCTAGGGAATTCATAGATAGTAAATTTTCCTCCCAACAGAGTGCGCTGTCTAAGATCTCCTGATCTTCTGTTCCCAAACCCTCTGTAACGGATGGATCTATATAGCTCATGGGGTCCTCGCATTCATTCTCATCCTCATGATACAGCTTCTGATGAAATAGTTTGAAAGCCTTTCTTATATGTGCCGGATCCGACTTCAAACCAAGCACAGGATCCTTAATTGCTTTAATTAGAGTACTGGATGTCTCTTCCCGAGTTCTAACCGCCAAGTGGTGTCCAACTTTCTCGCTCAGTTCATATGTACTTTCCCTGTGGGTAGTTGCTCTGATAACTGCTTTCTCAATTAAAATTTCAGAAATATAGTTTTTAGCAATTGCCGCCTTGTTCACCTCCCTGTCTGTTACCTCGCCATCCTGTACTGCCTTGATCAGATCTTCTTCTGCTCTCCGCAGATTTTGTTCTAAGGACATCATTTTTTGTCTTTCTACATTGTTACGTCGGAATGAAAACTGCATAGTTTCACCCCTGACACAGGCCTTCAGAGTATCCCATACTGTTTCTATTGAGGTGGACCCCAGATTATCAACCAAAAAGGCCGGAATCCAGTTTCTCATATACAAGCAATATTCTTCGTTATTCAATAGCGCTCTTTCAAACGTCCAACTAACAACTGTGGGTCTATCAGCTCCCCCTGTAATGGTAAGTTCAAGTGGGTTGTGATCCGAAAGGATTCTCGGGCATTTATTTATTTGACAGATTGATTTTAGAGTACTGGACATGAGCATGTAGTCCAGTCTTACGTGCCTAGAGTGAGGATGCGAGTAATAAGTATATCCAGGATCTCCCGGGTATTTCTCTGACCACCCAGCTATTAAGCCATGGAGCACACACATATCTTTCAAAGAATGATATACCTTTTGTTTCCTACCTTGATATCTAAAACCTGGGTCGGATGACCAATCGCCAGGTAAATGAATGTTAAGATCTCCGCAAACAATCACGGGAAGGGGCCAGTGTACCAGTTCGTTGGAGATCTTATTCAACACTTCCGGGTCATCACTAATACTGCCATACACAGTGCATAATGTCAGTTGGTTTTTCCCTTTATTATAACAACACTCAGTTATCACATAACGCCCTAATTTATCCGCAATTGAGCGCGAGAACTGGATCCCCCCTCATTTTGCCAAAATGGCTACCCCCCTTGTACGTGACCCCTGAGATGTAGCTGAGATAAGTCTGTAACCGAGTGTTTTCAATAGGTATTGCTGTGACCCCTCAATGTGAGTCTCCTGGAGACATATAATGTCTGCAGCAGATAGCTTAAATCCTGCTGCCACTCTCTGCCTTTTCTTTAAATCATTCAGGCGGCATATGTTCAGAGAAAGTATTTTTAATTTAGCCATCTAAACCTTTCAGAATCACCAGATGAATCAAATGCAAGCCCTGAACACAGCCTTTCCTCCTTAGCCTCCATTCCTTTTTCCCGCTGTATACACCCTGTGCCCCTTGTGAAAGTCCCGGTCCCTGTCCCCCTCCAACCCTCCCCCCTCCCTCCCACCCCCCCACCTTTATTGAAGCTGCCAGGCTCAACTTGAGCCTGTGTGATGACGTCCGACTAACCTCCCCCACACACCACACCACCACCCTCTCCTATATTCTGTTCTGCACCCTACCTCACCTCAAGAATCAATGAAATTCCTGTATTATAAGCCCACCTTTAACACCATTTGAAGCTAGTAATATCTCATATTGATTCCTTCATCGAGTCGCAGGGCATAATAATACATACGAATAGTTATACAACATGAGAGAGAAAAAAAAAGAGAGATTCTTTTTAAATATCAGCATAGCTGCACTGTATCTACTCCCTTAGTCAAAAAGTTCATTATTATTATCTCCCCCTGCCGCACTGTTCTTCTCCAGGGTAATATCTTTTAGGGCCTGCTCCGCCTGAATTTCTGTAGTAAAAAACATAGTCTTGCCCTGTGAAATTACCTTTAGTTTGGCAGGGTTTTGTAGAAAGGCTAATCCCCCAGCTTTTTGGAAGGGTGTTATCAGCTGTCGTAAGCGCCACCGCCTCTCTACAGTCGCATGAGCGAAGTCAGGCTTAGCAAAAAAAAAAAAGCTCCCCCAGTTTCGCTTCTTGTTGGGCCTTGCCAGATCATAGACCACTTGTCTAAGCAAAAAGTTGCCGAAAAAAACCAGGATAACTCGGGGAAGCGCCGGGTCTCCTCTCGAGTGTTTAGGCAGTGAGAAAGGGAATCTATGCACCCGCTGAATCTCTTTGTCCCAATCCCAATGTGTAAGCTCGGGAAACGCATTTTTAAAGAGATCGATTGTGAATGCCCTGATGTCATTCCCCTCACTCTTTTCCGGAATACCAAGGATCCTAAGGTTGTTTCTCCGTTGGTGATTCTCTGTGTCTTCCATTTTCCACATTATATCCTTGACGGTACTATCCTGAGAGGTCATCTGAGTTTTGAGGTTTTCTACTGTATTCTCAAGAATTTCCGTGCGGGTTTCTACCATACAGAGTCTCTCAGCGATGTCCGTGCAAGTTTTCCCAACCTTACGCACTGCACCTTGGATTTTTTTTACCAGCGGCTCTGGCAATCCGACTTTCCGCTTTGACTTCTTTTTGAAAAGAGCTCAGGGATTGAAATATCATTGCCAGTGTTGGTTCCGAATTACCATCGTATGTATTGCCTTGATCCTGAGTTTTTAGCAACTTTGCGCTCCCTGTGATTGGGTCTTTCCCCTCTGCTGTGCAAAGTGGCAGCGTATCCGAGTAATCCCATCTGAGTTCTTGCTCTTCCTCTGTATCTTCATGTGGTTTTGATCTGTGCCCTCCTGACACCCTTTTTGATCTTATTATTTTCTTTTGGCTGTCTTGTTGTATTCCGTTACTTGTGGAGGACTCCTCACCCCCCTCTCTGCTACTAGCACTAGAAAGATGAGTATCTTCAGACCCCCCTGATTCCTCATTCACCGAGTAAAAGTTCTCAACCGGGTCTGGGGATGCATAACCTGTTTCTGTCTCAGTTTCAGTTTCCGAGATTTCGACATTACTCGGGTGGGAGGGAGTTACAGAGAGTTAAGATGATCCAGAAATCAAGAGTTTCTAGCTATATTTTGTACTGTTGTATGCTTATGTTTGTTCTTTGCAGGTACAGCACCAACTTTTTCTCAACACACTCACCGTTGACCACATGCTGCAACCTGGTCCCTTTATATAAAGTTGCATCTCCACACACTAAACTATGCAAGCTAGCCTTTCTGCATACAACAAATCAAGGTCTACATTCACCACTCGACCCACGCGGGCAAACATGTTACCCCGCTAACCGAACACTTTTGCCACCAGATCAATCCTTAGCGAGTAAGTCTCACAGCGATGGCTAGCGCCAAATCATTAACTGACGACCTTAACGTCATCTCCCTGAATGTCAAAGGACTTAACCATCCGGTAAAAAGACGGAAAATTTTCGACTACCTTGCTAAAACAAAAGGGGATGTCATCTTACTCCAGGAAACTAAGTTGTCAGAGGAGGACATGCGTTTCCTGAACGTACATTGGACAGCGCACATACTGAGCTCTAAGCATGGGCGTAAAATCCGCTCCGCTCGCGGATTTTTCGGATTTTCGGCAAATCCGCAATCCGCGAACGCTCGCGAATTTGTCGAAAATCCGTGAATCCGCTCGCGGCGGATTTTTTGCTTGGTTGCGGCGCGCGGCGTGGTGCACGGCGTTCACTTTCCGTCATTTTAGCGTTTGCCGAGTTGTTTTTCTTTGCGAGTGACGCGCCATTTTAGATCTTGCTGCATGTTCCCGCGGGAGTTTGTCGCCCGCGAATACGTACTCGCGGCTTGCCACCTTGCACAGCACACCTCGCGAGAGTTCGCAATTGCGAACACGTAGTTGCGGCGGAAAGGAACAATCTCGCACTTGCGAAATAGAGATTTTGCAATTTCGCACAAGAAAATCACCAGCAAACAGGATAAACCTTCAGAAAATTATGATTTTTATCAGAATCACTCCTCAGGTTGACATTTGCATGGCCTTTTTTTTTTGCAAGGAGTCCATTTTGGGGGGGGGGGAGGAAGGAAGTGCCCCACAGTCTCCAACTTCCTGTTCCTGTCCAGCAGGCTCCTCCCAGTGCTTTGTCCATCTCCTGGTCACTTTCATTTGGATCTGGAGCTGGAAGGATTACTTTTTGTGGGTGCTGCTGGATATTTGGATTTGAGGCCTTTTTGACTGTCTTTGGATCACTTTTGGATTAGAAATCAACTTTCACAAGTAAGTTTGTTTGGGGCATTACAGTTGCTGCAAGTAAAATTTTGGAACTTTTTCAGAACATTAAATAAATTATATTGTGGGTAGCCACAGTATCCAGTAGGACCAGGGTTGGTTAGGGGTGCATGATACAACTGTTTTGTTGAATTTAAACACCATTTAGGCCATGGATGGGCTGGGATTGTGCTGATTTTTGTCTTTTTTTTGGGACTGCTGGTGGGGCCCTTTGCCCAGGGGTGGTGAGTGTTGCATGGGCCTAGTCTTTCTGTGGGGTGTCTTCTTAAATTTAAACATAATTGAGGCCATGGATGGGCTGGGATTGTGCTTATTTTATTGTTTTTTGTCGTTTTTGGGGGGCTGCTGGTGTGGCCTTTTGCCCAGGGGTGGTGGGTGGTGCATGGACTGAGTGTGCCTGTGGTGTGGTCTCACTCTCTTTAATGTAAACATCATGGATGGCATTGGATTGTGGTGATTTCTGGCTGTTTTTCTGTTTTTTGGGGGTGTACTGTTGATGTGGACTGGCCATGTGGGTGGTGGTGGTGGCCATCTTGAGTGCTGGCTGCTACAGGCAACATGTGCTTGGGGTGTAAGGGGCCATTTTGAGGAGAGGCAGTGTCTGAGGCCTGCACTTATTTTGCCTACTTTTCATCCATTATGCCCAGGGGTAGTGAGTGTTGCATGGGCCTAGTGTGTTTTTGAGGGGTGTCTTCTTGAATTTAAACAACATTGAGGCCATGGATGGGCTGGGATTGTGCTGATTTTATTGTTTTTTGTCGTTTTTTTGGGCCTGCTGGTGGGGCCCTTTGCCCAGGGGTGGTGAGTGTTGCATGGGCCTAGTCTTTCTGTGGGGTGTCTTCTTGAATTTAAACA
Organism: Lissotriton helveticus; assembly: GCF_964261635.1. Classification (NCBI taxonomy): domain Eukaryota; kingdom Metazoa; phylum Chordata; class Amphibia; order Caudata; family Salamandridae; genus Lissotriton; species Lissotriton helveticus. The sequence goes on along the minus strand of NC_136068.1, from coordinate 154,097,728 downwards.
TAATAGAGGCCATGGATGGGCTGGGATTGTGCTTATTTTATTGTTTTTTGTCGTTTTTGGGGGGCTGCTGGTGTGGCCTTTTGCCCAGGGGTGGTGGTGCATGGACTGAGTGTGCCTGTGGTGTGGTCTCACTCTCTTTAATGTAAACATCATGGATGGCATTGGATTGTGGTGATTTCTGGCTGTTTTTCTGTTTTTTGGGGGTGTACTGTTGATGTGGACTGGTCATGTGGGTGGTGGTGGTGGCCATCTTGAGTGCTGGCTGGTACAGGCAACATGTGCCTGGGGTGTAAGGGGCCATTTTGAGGAGAGGCAGTGTCTGAGGCCTGCACTTATTTTGCCTACTTTTCATCCATTATGCCCAGGGGTAGTGAGTGTTGCATGGGCCTAGTGTTTCTGAGGGGTGTCTTCTTGAATTTAAACACCATTGAGGCCATGGATGGGCTGGGATTGTGCTGATTTTATTGTTTTTTGTCGTTTTTTTGGGCCTGCTGGTGGGGCCCTTTGCCCAGGGGTGGTGAGTGTTGCATGGGCCTAGTCTTTCTGTGGGGTGTCTTCTTGAATTTAAACATAATTGAGGCCATGGATGGGCTGGGATTGTGCTTATTTTATTGTTTTTTGTCGTTTTTGGGGGGCTGCTGGTGGGGCCCTTTGCCCAGGGGTGGTGGGTGGTGCATGGACTGAGTGTGCCTGTGGTGTGGTCTCACTCTCTTTAATGTAAACATCATGGATGGCGTTGGATTGTGGTGATTTCTGGCTGTTTTTCTGTTTTTTGGGGGTGTACTGTTGATGTGGACTGGCCATGTGGGTGGTGGTGGTGGCCATCTTGAGTGCTGGCTGGTACAGGCAACATGTGCCTGGGGTGTAAGGGGCCATTTTGAGGAGAGGCAGTGTCTGAGGCCTGCACTTATTTTGCCTACTTTTCATCCATTATGCCCAGGGGTAGTGAGTGTTGCATGGGCCTAGTGTTTCTGAGGGGTGTCTTCTTGAATTTAAACACCATTGAGGCCATGGATGGGCTGGGATTGTGCTGATTTTATTGTTTTTTGTCGTTTTTTTGGGCCTGCTGGTGGGGCCCTTTGCCCAGGGGTGGTGAGTGTTGCATGGGCCTAGTCTTTCTGTGGGGTGTCTTCTTGAATTTAAACATAATTGAGGCCATGGATGGGCTGGGATTGTGCTTATTTTATTGTTTTTTGTCGTTTTTGGGGGGCTGCTGGTGGGGCCCTTTGCCCAGGGGTGGTGGGTGGTGCATGGACTGAGTGTGCCTGTGGTGTGGTCTCACTCTCTTTAATGTAAACATCATGGATGGCGTTGGATTGTGGTGATTTCTGGCTGTTTTTCTGTTTTTTGGGGGTGTACTGTTGATGTGGACTGGCCATGTGGGTGGTGGTGGTGGCCATCTTGAGTGCTGGCTGGTACAGGCAACATGTGCCTGGGGTGTAAGGGGCCATTTTGAGGAGAGGCAGTGTCTGAGGCCTGCACTTATTTTGCCTACTTTTCATCCATTATGCCCAGGGGTAGTGAGTGTTGCATGGGCCTAGTGTTTCTGAGGGGTGTCTTCTTGAATTTAAACACCATTGAGGCCATGGATGGGCTGGGATTGTGCTGATTTTATTGTTTTTTGTCGTTTTTTTGGGCCTGCTGGTGGGGCCCTTTGCCCAGGGGTGGTGAGTGTTGCATGGGCCTAGTCTTTCTGTGGGGTGTCTTCTTGAATTTAAACATAATTGAGGCCATGGATGGGCTGGGATTGTGCTTATTTTATTGTTTTTTGTCGTTTTTGGGGGGCTGCTGGTGTGGCCTTTTGCCCAGGGGTGGTGGGTGGTGCATGGACTGAGTGTGCCTGTGGTGTGGTCTCACTCTCTTTAATGTAAACATCATGGATGGCGTTGGATTGTGGTGATTTCTGGCTGTTTTTCTGTTTTTTGGGGGTGTACTGTTGATGTGGACTGGCCATGTGGGTGGTGGTGGTGGCCATCTTGAGTGCTGGCTGGTACAGGCAACATGTGCCTGGGGTGTAAGGGGCCATTTTGAGGAGAGGCAGTGTCTGAGGCCTGCACTTATTTTGCCTACTTTTCATCCATTATGCCCAGGGGTAGTGAGTGTTGCATACTTGCATGTCCGTAGTCTTTCTGTGGGGTGTCTTCAATGTAAACATCAAGGATGGCATGGGATTGTGCTCATTTTTCTGTGTTTTGTCGAATTTTTGGGGTGTATAACTGAACTGATGTTCCTCTGTCTTCCATTGCTTTTAGGTGCACAAGAAGACTCAAGAGAACCACCAGTGCCAGGAAGAAGTCCTGCAGCGGTGTGTGCAGCATAACGTCACGCGACGTCACGTCTGGACACAGAACCCTCTGCAACTCGTGCAACTGCTGCCTGCTGACCTGCTCTGAAGAGGATGGCCCCAAAAAAAGTAACCCGTAGCTCCTCTAGCAAGAAAGGTGCCAGTAAGGAGCAGAAGAAGCAAGTTACCAAGGAGACTGGTGTGCCGCCCGCCCCTTTTTTTGGGAGTAAAAAAAAAAGTATGCCTGCAGCAGCAGCAGCGGGATCTGCTGGGGACCAAGCTGGCAGCACCCCCCCCCCGCTCCATTGGGCTCAGTGCCACCACCACCACCACGCCAACTTAAGTCCAAGCCCTTGAGTGCTGCAGAGGCAGCCAGTATAGTTCTTCAATCACCATCGACAAGTGATGTTGGCTCATCGCAAGAAAGCAGCAGCAATGTCCCTCAATCAACACAGGTTGTTGTAGCTCATCTGACGAGTGTTGAACAACCACAGCCGCAACAACAATCACATGTGCAAGTACAAGCCCAAGTACATGTGGAAGGAGAGGCAGCGCAAGGAGATGCGCAAGCAGAGGTGCATGGAGGGTCACAAGTGCCCACAATAGTTGTTCCTCCCGAAGTAGGGGCACATCAGGAAATCGACAATCAAGGCGAGGTATCATTTGAGGAAGCCACTCCTCCTGCTGATCCTTCATTGTCTTCCACAACCCTAGCAAGGAAGAGATCAAGGGTGGTGTCTACATCCTCTTCAAGCACACCTCCTTCTGATGATACGGATCAAACTTGGGAACCAGCACCACAGCCGTCTGAGAGTGAGGCACACCATGATCCAACAAAGGTACTTAAGCGTAAAAGGAAGCTCGTCCAAAGTCTCAGACTTATGGAGTGTGATGAGGCTCAACAAGAAGTGGCGGATACTGCTGCTGATGAAGACTCTGCCAACGACGACCCAGTCATCATAAAGGTCACTGCAGCCCCAGCGGGCATGCAGCAAACAGACATTTTGACCCTAGCCCGAAGAGCTGCTGCGCGTGATGATGATGATGATGATGTTGTCGATGAGGAGGCAGTGGAAACACCACAATCATTGGAGTTAAGTAGTACACCAACTCGTCCCGCTTCCATATTTCTTTCTGGCAAGAAGAGACCTGCGTCAACCTCGACCTTAATTAGTGGCGGTGAAAGTGGAAAACGTACAAAAGTTAGGCAATCCAGATCCTCCACTTCATCTGGCATTAGCTTCATGACCACCACCACCAGTATCGCCGCCTCCTCCAGGTCCCACAGACACTTCAAGTCCCCAGTTTGGGACTTCTTTACTGTTTGTCCCAAAGATCCAAAGTTTGCCATTTGTACCCTTTGTAAGCTTGCAGTTAGTCGTGGTAAGTCAGGTACCAACTATGGTACCGGCGGCCAGAGTGGTCATCTTGAGAGAAAGCACGCTGTCAAATGGTTTGCGCACCTAGCTGCGATCAAGAAAGGCCAAAATCAAGGAAACGTTGATGTTTCATCTGATGTTGACGAGCAGGAAGAAGACGTGTCAAACACTTCCCTTACACCCAGTACCCCTGTCAGCAGCACACCCAATGTGAGGCACACTAAGAGTGTTGGAGCGAGTGAGACACCAACGCACAAAAGTTCACCAGCGAGCAAAATTGGGTCAACGAAGTCATTATCAGCCCGTAAATGCTTGGTCCAGGGCAACATTAGAACAATGCTTACTTCAGACGTGCCATATGAACGCAACCACCCACTGACGCGTCTGTATAACACTAAGCTGGCTAAAATGCTAGCTGTGGACCTTCTACCTTTTTCTTTTGTAGAAGCGGTAGGTTTTCTTGAATTAGTTGCAACGCTCTGCCCTAAATGGAAGGTTCCGAGCCGGTTCTATTTTGCCAGAGTTGCGGTTCCAGCACTACATGAAGATGTGCTGCAGGCGATTGGGGCAGCTTTGCAGAAGAGTGCTGTTCACACAATACATCTGACAACAGACATGTGGACCAGTGGCCCAGGCGATGATTACATGTGCATCACTGCACACTGGGTCTCTTTTTCAGGTGTTATAGCAAAGCTAAACGCAGGTGTTGACCCGGACCAAGTTTTCAAAGCTGCTCGGAAACATGCAACACTAGCCATGTTTGGCTTGGAGAAAAGTCACACAGCAGAAAACCTTTTGGAAGAGTTTGACAAAAAGGTCTTGACAATGCTATCCCCCCTAAAACGCAAGATTGGTTATGTTTCCACGGATAATGGCGCCAATGTAGTTAAGGCCATGTTCCTTGGTGACCATGTTAGAGTGCCGTGTTTGGCGCACTGTATCAACCTGGTAGTTCAAAAATTCTTGAGTGATAAAGAGAGTCCAGCGTTCGAGGTAATGGCCACCTGCCGCAAAATGTGCAACCATTTCAGCCATTCTTTTAAGGCCCGGAAGCATCTGCGGAGACTGCTACTTGAACGTGGAATGCCAGTGAAAGCACTCATCCAGGAGGTGGCAACACGTTGGAACTCAACCTTCTACATGCTTGAGCGTCTGTATGAGCAGTATACGGTACTCGATCACTATTTCTTGACAGAGGCTACATCTCAGAAGGAGGACCTGCGGATGAGTAAGGCGCAATGGGCCATAGTTAAAAGCCTGACAGACATGCTTCGTCCTTTTGAGTTCTTCACGTGTGCTGTCAGCCAGGAGGACTGTAATTTGGGAAAAGCTATCCCATTGTTGTGCATACTGGAGCACCAACTGATGGCGGTTTCTTCTGAGTTTGAAAAAGATAAAAAAAAAAAAAAACATTTCATTTTGTCTGAGAAATTATTACATCGCCTACGTGGTGATGAACGTCTTAAAAACATCAACTCAGATCAGCATTACATTTGTGCTACTATTCTGGATCCACGCTACAAAAAGGCGCTGGCAGACAACGCATTCTTTCCTTTCGCTGATGCAGATGTTCAAAAGTACAAACATTGGTTAGCCTGGTCAGCCAAGAGGTTTGAAAAAGAACGGCAGGTTATTGAAGGAGAAGCCAGTACATCAGCATCAGCATCAGCAGGCCATCCGCAGTCACAAGAATCCACTTCTGCACCTGTGGCTGGGGCACAAGTGACCTCTCAGCCGTTAAAGACACCGGCAACTGGATCATCTGCACCACACACAATGACAACACTAACAGTGGCTGGGGAGGAGGATTGGCTAAGTTTGATGGGGTATGGTTCTCGAAAAAATGTCACAGGCACAGCAAAAAGTAAGCAAAGTGGAGGAACAGTTGATGACCTTGAGTCGATGGTGCAGGACTATCTGAATGACTCAACAGAGGTCTTCCTTAATGATGAGCCATTGCAGTATTGGCATGGCAAAAAACAATTGTGGCCACAGCTCTTCAACCTGGCTATAAACTATTTGTCTTGCCCACTCGCAAGTGTGTCTTCTGAACGTGTTTTCAGTGCTGCTGGTGGCATTGTAACTCCCAAACGGAGCCGCCTCTCGCCCAAAAATGTGGAGCGGCTGACAATGATCAAGATGAATCAGCACCTCATACCACCAGATTACAAAGTACGAGAAAGCACGCCGCATGAAGACGAGGAGGACAGCAACGTAGATGAGGGGATTTTTTCTCTGTTCGGTGCCACTGACCTCATCCAGCCTGAATTCGCAGAGTATGATGACGAAATCTTGTTCTTATTCCCTGACACCGAGCCCTGAAAATGAGACAATCAATCAAGAACTTTCTTTTTCGTCCTTATTCACTTTTATTCCTGTGTGCTTTGTGTCTCTCTTTCTTTGTTTTGCACAGTTAATTTAATTCAAACTTTAATCACCTAATCCCAAAAACAAGACCATCATCAGAACTGTCTTCACTTGTTTGCTTATTGATTTGAAGGTGCCGCAGTCTACATTCCTCAGGTTCACAAGTTCTGAAGAACATGCTCCTCTATCCTCCTCCTCCAGACTGCGATTTCCCTCCAAGCAGAGTGCTGGATTACGCACAATGAAGAAAGACTCAGCACTTGTGGGGGTGTTGTACTTCTTTGCGGGTGAGTTGACGGTTTTGGGCCCATTGCTGTGAAGCTCTAATAATGGACAAAAGTGTTTTGGACCAAATATGAGGTGGAAATTTCTTGCCGTTTTTGCTGACTTGCTTGCCTTTGAGGTGCTCTTTGGCGGGGTTCCGGGGGTTTGTGTGTAATTTTTGGTGTCTGTCGAAGCACTGCTGCGACAGTCTAATCTTGATTGCATTTGCTTTTCAGGAAATCCGTGGTGGAAAACAGGAGTTATGATGATTGATGATGATGACGACCGTGCTGCACAGCGCCGCGTTTGGACCGAAGGCCGAGAGACATTGTAAGTATGAGATTTAGCTTTTCCGCTGTTTGGGGGTGTTGTGTCGGGTGTTTTTTTGCGGGTGGGTTGGCGGGTCTTGCCTGGGGCATTCCTGGGAAGGTCTAATACCGGATACAAGTGTTTTGGACAAAATCCATAAGGAACAGCCTTTTTTTTGCCATTTCTTCAGACATCTTGCTCAATGTAGCGTTTTGGGGGGCTTCCTGCTGTTCGTGGGTGGGTTGCGGCCGGGGTCTCTGTCGAAGCACTGCTGCGACAGTCTAATCTTGATTGCATTTGCTTTTCAGGAAATCCGTGGTGGAAAACAGGAGTTATGATGATTGATGATGACCTAGCTGCACAGCGCGTTACTTTGGACCGAAGGCCGAGAGATATTGTAAGTATGAGATTTAGCTTTTTCGCTGTTTGGGGGTGTTGTCGCGTGTTTTTTTGCGGGTGGGTTGGCGGGTCTTGGCTGGGGCATTCCTGGGAAGGTCTAATGCCGGATAGAAGTGTTTTGGACAAAATCCTTAAGGAAAAGACTTTTTTTTGCCATTTCTTCAGACATCTTGCTCAATGTAGCGTTTTGGGGGGCTTCCTGCTGTTCGTGGGTGGGTTGCGGCCGGGGTCTCTGTCGAAGCACTGCTGCGACAGTCTAATCTTGATTGCATTTGCTTTTCAGGAAATCCGTGGTGGAAAACAGGAGTTATGATGATTGATGATGATGACGACCTAGCTGCACAGCGCCGCGTTTGGACCGAAGGCCGAGAGACATTGTAAGTATGAGATTTAGCTTTTTCGCTGTTTGGTGGTGTTGTGTCGGGTGTTTTTTTGCGGGTGGGTTGGCGGGTCTTGCCTGGGGCATTCCTGGGAAGGTCTAATACCGGCTAGAAGTTTGTTGGACAAAATCCATAAGGAAACACCAGTTTTGGCACTTTTTGTAAGTTAGGGTTCGTTAGGGTTAGCCCTAGCAGCAGGATTGCATGTGTTTAGGGGGGTTCTATTGCAACGCGGTTCTGTTGTTGTAGAGCACTGTTGGAGCGATGCTGGCTATGGATACTTTTGCTTGCAGGCAAGTGGTTTGAATACAATCCACGGTCTGTATTTGGGTCTACTGTTACTTTCAAAGTACGTTTTGTAACCATTTTTCTGCTAGGCATCGTTTTTGGAGATATGATTGGGTTCTTCTACATTTTTGCGACTGGCTTTAGTAAGGGTCTTGGTGGGAGCATTGCTGGGAAGGTCAAATTTTGTTCTAAAACACAGTAGTACACCCACCTTGAGGGGAAAGATCCGCTATAATATTTTGGCCATACTTATTGATCCTTAAAAAGGTGACTCAGACAGAGCACGCAATTTCAAAAATATTGTACTGTCTATTAGGGAAATCAAAGTGTCACTTTTTGAACCACACAGCGTACATACCTTTTATTTATTTATCAGTGGTATTGTAATAGCACTTCCTGTTTTCCGTTCAATAATTACAGGCCGGGTTTCAGTCAACATCCGCCAGGCAGGCAGTGGACAGGGTGTCTCTTCTGTCAGTGGTCACCACCACATTGATGGACGAAGCGTCAGCTGGAATGGAGGAGTGCCGCCAATAAGAGGAATTGTTTGCTGCATGCAACTTACTTACCAATTTCAACAGGACAACTCCAACAACATACGCAATACAGATACAGTATCCATTGTTGTCTTTTATTCTATGAGTGTGACTGCATGTGCTTACCTTTAGTTTGTAAGTAACCAAAGATTGTCTGTAAACTCTGTATCTTCAATTATTGTTTGTCCATGCTCTGCTTTTTTTTTCTTCTCTCAACAAAACCTACCCAAAAAGAAACCCCCATTCCCATCCATTTTACAAACCCTAACCCTCTTCCCCCGGGCTGTGTTGTTTTGCTTGATGTCTGACTAAAATGACATCAATAATTCCACACACTTGCTGGGGAGGATAAGGTGATAGCAGCAACAGGCTGGTGAAGGAATACGAGGATATCTTCTAGACTTACTCAGCTTCAGTACTATATCTTCTAGTAGTAGTAGCCAATGTCAAATAAATTCAACGCAAGTACTAGTTATACTTGCAATACTTTACCATTTGTTAGGCTACATTATGGCACTGTTCTAGTGTACTGTCACCTGCTATTTTCTCGATCGTACCGTAACCGTTGTAATGCTACAGTAAGGAGTACAAACAAGGTTTCGTTTTCTTTTTTTCCATAGGCATGCAACTGCCACTGTGTCACACCACTAGTACCACCGCAATGAGGAAATGTCACCCGCCCAGGATTGACAACGGTAATCCCCATTTCACCTGGAGCCAGCCCTGGGCCTAGCCCTAATTTCTAACACAAATTACAGGTAAGATAAGCGTTTGGTGGGAGGTAGTATAATGGAGTATTATTTCGGAGTAGACAAGAGATTGACGGTTGTACTACTAAAGTCCTACGACTGTTCAGGAAAACAAAGTTACTGTTACACCCCCGCCCCCCACCCACCAGACTGAAAAGCAGTAAAAAACAGGTATGGTCAGATAAAGTTGAAAAATATATTTATTTAGCCCTAACAAAATAATCTCCCTCACCCACCCTAACCCCAACGATTGTCTCTGAAACGTCCCAAAACGATCCCAACTCCCAAATCCCACCCCCCAAAAGTCTATAAAAAAAGGGCAAGGGACACTCCACTACTGGAGGGTGCTGGTGCTGGTGCATGATGCGGCATGGGCATCATACTCCTTGCGGAGGGTGGCAAGCTCGGAGCGGAGGCCCTTAACCAAGTTCTTATACCTCAGGACCTCCTGCTCCAGGTTGGACATGCGGACTCGTAGGCGGCGTTGGCGTTCCTTGCAGCTCCTGTGGGGGGCAGCTGGTATTTCGGTTGCTTGGCGGTGGCGGTCGGCTTTCTTAGCCCGGCTCGGTCCCGCTGGCTTAGTCACGGAGGAGGATGCAGTGGTCACAGTCGAAGATGTTGCCCCGCTCGACTGCGTGTCCTCCTCCTCCTCCAGGGCCACCAGCCGCCGATACTCGGCGACTGTGGCCTCCAGCCTCCGTTGCCGGGCCAATCTAGCCTGCTCCCTCCTTGTTGTTGATTTGGAAGGAGCAACTATATGAAGAAAGAAAGACATAGTCTGTAACCAATGCTCCTTATTAATAACACAAAGTGATTGAGCCGAAAGTTGGGTCACAGAGTACAAGTAGCAAATTGAAAGCACAGTACATAACTATTGAGGACAGTATCTATGTAACCTCCCACTTCTGCATCCTTGCTCTAACAGTAGTGGTAGTTTAATGAACTAATTCTACGACCACTATGGACTTCCATTACAGTCGACTATGACAGTACACCAGTCTTATTCTTCTTCTTCTCTCTTGTTTAGGGAAATGGGTACGTTATCTTATGCAAGCCGGCAGAATGACATGGACACAGCACAGTGAAGTTGCACCCGAGAAAAAAAGTTGCACACCATGATGATGGAGACAGACTTGCGTTACTGTACCGGTCCAGTACATGCAGGTGGTGAAGCTATTACTTTTCTATTACGGGTGGCACTGAGAATACTCTGTTACAAGGGCTACTGCTTAATTAATTTACCTTTCACCCTACAGTGCAAATGAGTACTAGAAAAGGAAACTGAAGAAGCTAACTAATTTGATTATCTATCACTTCACATGGGACTTATTTAATGACAGATGAGATGACTTTAGGTGCTTTGCTTAATATTGAGTGAACAGTGATACACCCACACATGAATGACGTACTACAAGTAAACTAAAGTTATTAAGAGAGGTACGGAGTGTCCACCGTAATAACCAGATATATGCTGTGAATGCAAACGCAATACAAAGTACTGCTACTATTCATGGTAGTATTGGACACATTTACAATTTCTTTTCCTTGCCTTCCCTGCACTGGGACGGACGTGCGGGTGCGGTGGTACATGCTCTTCAAGGTAACACTTACTTCACCTGGCGACCATCTACTCTCTCTAGATACACATGTGCTATGTAAGAGTCAGAGAATACCATGCTCCAGGCATCCATTCAGTCAAAGTATACGCACACATACAGTTTCTGTTTCACCCACCCAGGCTGCTGTCCTTCCACCCATCCTTGCTTCATCATTGACCCAGCCATGCACCATACCATATTCTTTCCTTCCCAGCCACCTCTGGGTCCAAGCAAACACATATCGTTCTTCTTTGCCAGCCATCATACAAGTTCGCGTCCCACTTACTTACACCCTTCTTTCGCTTTTCGTTCATCCCATCCATCACGTTCGTCTAAGAACTTATTGGGATTCTTCTCACCAAAAACTTCACAGCTAAGTCGAAGTACATTTCGAGGAGGCTACTACCTGGTTGATTTGTAATTGTAATACACCCGTGCAGAAAGCACACTATGCAGTCTTCAATCTCAATAAGTAAGGAATATATAGCTTACCTGTTTCCGCCACCACCGTTTGATCCCCCACAGGAACGGCCACCAGCTCTTCTACCGCCGCCTCCTCCCCAGAGGCCTCCGAGTCCAAGTCCAACACAGCCACCTCCGCGCTGGCCCCGTCACCAGATGTTACACCTACAAAGTACATTTAAGAATGTTAGAATACACCACTCACTACTATATAATATTTGGTCTAGGAGAAATGTTAAAAAAACAGAATACAATGTAATAATTTGTGACTGTCTACTCCATAGTAAAAATGTCCCATTTTCCAGGGAAGGCTGTTGTCTTGCTGCACTTTTATGCACAACTGATGAATGCTTGCTTTTGATTTTTAACACGCACCACTTTTTCTCCTAACAGACAGAAGCTTGACTCCTGAGTCCTAAGAACACGACCAGGATCAAGTTCAAACTAGGTGAGAGTTCGGCTCGACCACAAGAAATGTGTCCAATTAATCGTCAGCACTAACCACTTTTCCGTTTACAGTTAAATAGTTTTATGACAAAGTAGATTTTAATAAATGTGTTTACTTTTAATAAAGCTTTTACACTTAAATAGACTCTGTGGTTTTTGTTCCTCTAGACTAGAGTGGATGAGCTAAAGGTTTTGGAATTTTTGCAAGCATGAGTGCCTCTGACACTTCTTGACTGTGCTGTGACTCCGTACTACTCTCTTGTCCTGCGTACGATAATCTAGAGATCATTGGGGATCTATAATCGGTGACTTCGGGAGCTGAATGACTCTGCCACACTATCTAGTCAGTAAGGAGACAGTGCATAGAGGTATTGCTGAATATAATGGGAGTCCAATGGAATTGCCAAATGTCCAATCTTAGTTAGCTACACAGACAGACTAATAAGAATAGTCTAGTAATACCACAGGGAGTCATATTCGAGGCAGGATAAGAATTTATATCCAGTCTACAAGAAGATCAAAGACGATTTAGAAAAAATCGAATGAGGAACGCTAGGAAAAAATATGTACTGTTTATTAAAATGTAAACTTACTGGGGCCAGCAAAGGAGCCCTCGCCTGCCCGATCCTGGCCTGCATCCTCAGCACCCTCCTCCTGTGTCCTCTTGCCCTTGGGGGGAGCTGATGTACAACATGAAAGAAAGAAAAACCAGAAAACATGGATGAGATTTTTCAACCAAATCAAACATTTCAAAAGAACAATAACAACATATTTTGGAAAAATAGCAAATAGATAGACAACTATTCCACGGGATCTATCTCATGTGGTATACTACGTTATTCGTATTGCCTGATTTGCGGAACGTTGACTTAGAAAGTTCCTATGTAACTCAATAAACAGACTACTAAAGAGGTTTGCCTAGGCCTGGCACTGCAGGCAGCAGTGCGCAACACGTGACAGACAAAGTCCATCCTGCTTGCAGATCAGTGAATACTCAAACTATCAATCCACCCGCCACCACCGCCACTATTTCTTCTGATAGCCATGTGACTGTCTAAAGGAAGGACTGGACTTCAGTCTGTTGGGGCTGATTTATAAGTCCCTTGCGGAAGTTGCGGCTGATTTTCCTCCATTGTTGCGTGCCTTTTCTGACGCAGCGGCAGAACAAAAGACTCGCCATGGTGTTGGTGCGGCGTATATATTAAAAAAAAAAACAACATATGGGCATATGGGCGATGCATCACGTTGTAAAGCCCTGCGCCATCAGGGGGCGTTCCGGCACAAGGGAGGGCGTACCTGCGCAGGAACGAATCCTAAAAGTGGCTGAGGGAAATCTACAAGATGTCAATCAGTCACTTTTAGGACAATGATGCATGACTCAAACCCTGCGCGCTTGAAGCCGACGTACGGCTTGATGCAGCATTGGGGAGATAGGGTACCCCAGAGCATTGCTGGAGCTGCGCCATCGTTGGCACGCAACTCCAGCAATGCGCTGCCTTTACGGCACAGATGCGTAAGGCTTCTGTGACGTTTTGGGCCAATGGGTGGTGGTGGCATGGCACACAATTACTGCCGCATCCCTGCTACTTTGCAGGGATGCGCCGGTAATTGAAAATATGACCCTTACTGTCTAGCATTACGCAGTTCTTTTCTTTACAGTACACTCATACATAATTTCTCAGGCCAATGAAATGCTTCTGAACACAACATACAAAACAAAGAAGCATAGTAGCAAGCAAGGCTACTGAGAAGGAGAGCAGTGCACCTGAAATGCATAGAAGATTTTGAAATATAATTTACCTCAATGTAATCGGCAGCATTATTGCTCTTGGTAAAGAACAAAGATTTGCAAATAACAGAGCAGGATAAAACAGAGTAGTAAATGTACTACTACTACTACTCACCAAGCCCGGGGACCTCTACGCCGAGCGCGTCCAGCAAGTCCCGCTCCCGGTCCATGACATCGGTCCAGCGGTGGGTGGCCTGGTTATATGTGCGCCGGACCCCAGAGATCTTGTACATGGCCCGGCACACCTTCTCCCACCGCTTGCGACGCTCCCGGATGCCATAGCCGGTCGCGATCTTGCCGCCTCCCAGGATCGTCTTGGGGAGGCGGCGCTGGACGTGGAAGATCAGTGCCGCCACTTCCTCCGCGCTGAAGATCTCCCTCGGGACCACTTGCTCCCCCCTTAAACGCCCGCACGGGAGCCGGGCACGGGGTGCGGGACCCTTCCCCTTCTCAGGGTGCTTCCCGGCTCCCTTTACCATGGTCTGGGCAGAAATAAACTTAAATGATAAAGAAGAAATAGAATAGTGAAGAAGAAAAGAAAAGAGTTTAAAAAAGTAGTTTAAAAGTAACTAAAAGCTGCAGAAAACACAAAAATATAGAGCTAGAAAAATAGAGGGTTAGATAATAAGTAAAATTAGATCAAAAAAACTTCAAACAAGCAAAGGATGGCAGAGATTGAGAGAGGATAGAGAAAGCATGCCCAGAACCATAGCAATGAATGAGAAACAAGATGGCCGCGCCCGTTCACGACCGCGTGGGTAAGTTCGCGCGAGATTTTCCTTGCGAGTACGCGCGAAATTGTACTAGCGAGCAGCACACTTTGCGAGATTACACATAGCGGGCGGAAACGGAATTACGTCACGCCAACAAGATGGCCGCGCCCGTGTACGACCGATAGGGTAACTTGGCAAACGTATAGCTAGAAGCGCCTCGCGAACACGCGCAAGATCACGCGAACATACACGTCGCAACAAAAACAATTTTATATTCGCACGTATTCGCGGCTTCCGAAATCGATCTCGCACGGATTCGCGCCCCAAAAAACGCGCGAAATTGCAGAAAAAACGATTTTAGCTAAACTGAAAGCAATGAGCAGGTGCAAAAGTTCAAACTTAACATTAGTAACATTCAAGGTAGTGCTTCCTGATGGGCCCCTCCAGAGTTTGCAACTATTCTATGACCCTGCTATGACCCAAACAGCAGGCTCATAGAATAGCACCATAAAGGTCCTGTGAAAAAAAAATTTCACTGCAACAAAAAGCAAATTACAGATAAGGAAGGAAGCAGGTGCCAGCCAGACTGGAACTTTCAAAATTACTGACACATTAATGAAACACAAATTAATTGATGGCAGTTGAAGAAGGGCAGGTGTGCTTGCTTTTTTCAACCACCATAATCTACAGTGATAAATAAACCTAATAGGTGCCAGTGAGGATGTACTAGAGGGTGGCATGGGTGTCCCAGAGGGTGGCAGTGGTGAAACAGAGGGTGCTGTGAACATGTGATGATAAACCAGACGTAGAAACAACATAGTCGCGGCCGTTGCAAGCCGAAAAGTAAGTTCGCAATTGCGAACTTGTCCCAAAATCGGCGCGAACACGCGCCAACACAAAAAACGGAAAAATCCGCAAATCCGCTAGAGTTCGCGGATCTTCGCGGATTGCGAATCCGTAAATACGCAAATTCGCGGATTGCCAATCCGCAAAATCCGCCCATGCTTACTGAGCTCCCCCGCGACACACAAAAAAGGAGGAGTTATCACTTTACTTGCGAAAAAAGCCAACTTGACTTTAGTCTCACACACACAAGACACTATGGGAGGACTACTGGTGATACACCTCCTAAGGGAAGATGATCCTATCCATGTGGTGAATATCTACGGCCCCAACTCTGATGACCCCGAATTCTGGGACTCAGTCTCTCGCTCGTTAGAACACATCCCACAAGACGACCTACTAATAGTGGGGGGCGACTTCAACCTCCCCCTGGACCCAATTCTAGACAGACAATCCAAATGCATGTTTCACTCCTCCCAATCGCACGAAGCCCTCTTACGCCTATGTGAGCGATACTGCCTGAAAGATTCCTGGCGCCTCCAAAACCCAGATGGTAGGGACTATACCTTCTTCTCTGCCCCACATAAGTCATATTCACGAATTGATTTCATCCTACTTTCAAGCTCCTACACTCACCTGATAGAGGAAACTGAAATAGCCCCTAAATTAGCATCCGACCATGCCTGTATCCGCACCAAACTTGCTGGCTCCCGCTCAATTCTTCCCCCTAAGAGATGGAGATTTAATGAGGAAACCCTGTCCGATCCCTCTAACAAACTACTCATAGCTAACGCCATCGAGGAATATCTGTTATTAAATGATGTTGAAGACACTTCACCTAATACCTTATGGGACGCACTGAAAGCTACGATCCGTGGGGTCATTATCAATATCAGAGCTAAAGCTAACAAAGCACTAAATAAAGATCTAGAACTACTGGAACACCAGATCGGGCTCCTAGAATCCCGCCATAAATCCAACCCCCTCGACTCCAACTCTCTAGATCTATTGACCCAAAAGAAATATGAGTACAACACCATCACTAGTAAGAGAGCGGGTGTATGGATCAATCGCTTCAACGCCCTGAATCTATGCGAGGGTAACAAAGCGGGTAAACTCCTCGCTTCATATCTCAAACATAAACAGAGACTAACCACTATATCCTCGATAAAAGACTCCGCAAACAACACCCATACAAAACAACCCAAAATTCTTGAGACATTCAAAACCTTCTACGAAGATCTATACAAAAACGATAAAGCATTGGACACGACAGCCTGCACTGAATATCTTGAGTCCCTACATCTTCCAAAATTATCAGAAGACGATAAATCTCAATTAGGGTCCCCCATCACACGCGCTGAGATTACAGCGGCCATCAAAACACTAAAGAGCAATAAGGCCCCCGGGCCTGACGGCTTTTCCGCGGCCTTTTATAAGGCCTTCAGTAACCAACTTAACCCCGCGCTCCATTCCCTTTTTAACTCCACAGCGATCAGTGGTAGCGTTTCCCCCTCGATGAGTGAAGCCACAATCATAGTCATCCCCAAGGAGGGTAAAGATCCTCTCCTCACCAAGAACTACCGCCCCATATCTTTGATAAACCTTGACTGCAAGATTTATGCCAAAATCTTAGCGAATAGATTAAATTCTTTCCTCCCCAAACTGATTGGCCCAGCACAGGTTGGTTTCCTAAAACATCGAATGTCGAACGACAACACTAGATTATTGTGTCATCTATTGGAGAAAGCTAAGTTCTCCACCTCCCCAATGGTGGCGATAACCTTGGACGCAGAAAAGGCCTTCGATAAGGTCTCATGGTCTTTCCTCCAACAATGTATGCATAGTTTCAACCTCGGTCAACCCTTTATTAAAATGGTGATGGCCCTTTACTCCTCCCCGTCAGCCAAAATAGCAATTAATGGTACCCTCTCCAGCTCGTTCCGACTCTATCAGGGGACCAGGCAAGGCTGCCCACTCTCCCCAGCACTTTTCCTCCTAGCCTTTGAACCCCTCCTAACTGACATAATGCGCAACGAAGAAATAGCTGGAGTCTCTTTCGCTACCACTCAGGTAAAATTACCAGCCGACGCTGACGACATCTTAATCGCTACAGAAGACCCTGCTAAATCTATCTCTGGACTCATGTCCTCCATCGGTAAATACTCAGCCCTATCAGGATATAAGTTAAATAGGGACAAGTCCGAAGTCAAGCCTCTAAATGTCCACACCACCAAGGAGGTCCTGGGAGACTCCAGACTAACGTGGCAAACGGACGTTATTAAATACCTGGGACTGGAATTTACTGATTCCCTTCTGGGCACACTTAGACATAATGAATCCACTACCCTTACCAAAATTAAACGCGTACTTGATGGTTGGTCCCCCCGGTTCATCACCTTGTGGGGTCGGGTAGAGACCATAAAAATGATGGTGTCCCCGTTAGTCAACTATCTTAGCACGATGCTACCCCTCATCCTCTCCAAAGAATTCCACAACAAACTGGACAAATTGATTTCCTCTTTCCTCTGGCAAGGCAAAAAAGCCAGGATTAGCCTAAAAAAGCTATGTTTGGATAAAAATCTAGGAGGCGTTAATCTGGCGGACTTTAAGCTATATCAAACCGCCTTTCTAGCCAGACAAGGTTGCAACCCCACCGCCGAAACCAACGACATCACTCCCTCTCAAGACCTCTGCGACTCTCTAGCCTCGTTCTTCCACAACAAAATCGCTGACATACATAACATCTTTGGCGACCAGCTCACCCCACCCACCTCCGAACAAAAAACCCCCACCTACAACCTTTGCGCCTGGAACCCAATCACCACTGAAGACACCATCCGCTTGATGAACTCCATCCACTCAGGATCGCCAACCGACCCATGTCCCCACCACATTTTCAACAAAGCAGACTCCATTATCGCACCCCATCTCCGCGATGTCATCAACTGCTCCCTCAACTCCGCCACCTTCCCGGAAAGCTGGAAACATGCCGAACTCAGTGCCCTCCTGAAGAAACCTACAGCAGACCCCACCGAACTTAAGAACTACCGCCCCATCCCGCTCCTCCCATTCCCGGCCAAAGTCATTGAGAAAACCGTCAACAGCCAGCTCGCCGCCTTCCTCGAATCCAACGGCTCCCTCGACCCTTCAGAGTCCGGCTTCCGAGCCAAACACAGCACCGAGACTGTGGAAAAGTAAATTTTGCCATGTTATATGTGCCTACGTGTTCCCCATGTTATGTCATATGTGCATGATCGATATGCATGTATCCCCCTCTGATCGATTAAAGACGCAATTATAGTTGTGTCCATCTCTAGTATGCCAGTTTCCAGTCTTCGTGAATACAACGAATATTAGGCCTATGTAAACCTACGTTGCCACGTTTTACAGTGTGCACGTTAATTCATTGAATTATCCCCGTTTCTAGGCCTCAAAAGGGCCCGGACTCAGATTCAGCTCCTGTCTCCTGAACCCTCTCCGAGGAGCGATACAGCCCCCACCTGCATCCCTGACCCTTAGCTTACTTTCTTGCCTCGCAGTGCCCGGCCCGGCCTGGCTCTGCCTCCCAGTCTGCCAAGAGCATGTTATGCTTCTAGTTATCAGTTCAGTCCTCCTTCTCTGCATTCCTAAGCTACTGAATCGCATCAATAGTTTCCGTCATGGTCTAGCCTTTATGTCTCCATGTAAGAGAAATACTGTATTAATATTCATAGAATATTCCTCGCACACGCACTACATGTAGAATAATGCATGCACCAGTATTAGCGTCTATTAGCCTTTACCCTGATAACTTTTGGATTCTATCAACATGTACTCTAAACACCAGATACTAGATATGCCTGGGTACATGTCGCTCTGACACTCCAGACTTTAGTCTCCTCTTCTAGCCCCCAGTTCTCCCTGGTAACACGTCATTGTCAGTTTGCGCGCACCACTAGGTTAGAGGTCCCAGCTGCTCAGGTAGCCCCCTCCATGTTTCCGCCCTGTTTATGACATATTCTGTTACGTTTGCATCACATGTCTATGTATACGCCCTGTACACGCCTTCTTGTTACATCATTTTGCCTTATCTTTCGCAACTGTTACGAACCACGCCTACTGCTACGCCTACTGTATTGAATGTAATGTATTCTGTTTAACTATATATATTGTGCACGGTTATTAAAAAGTTATGCGCATCATTCCCAGATCCTGCCCCCGGCAGCTGCCATCCTATTCCCGTACAGGCTGTCCTGTTCCTGTCCTTTATGCCTGATTAAAGCCTGTAAACTTCAGCTACCTCGAATCTTGACTCTTATTTATTGAGCTACCTGTTTATTGATTATTCTGAAAAATAGATCCGGTAATAATTTATTTATTTACCACATAATGGCGCCCGAACAGGGACTTGCCCTTTCCCCACGCGCCGGAGAAGCCACGCAGGCCCCCTGATCCTCTGCAGCCGTGACGGAACCATACCGTGCACGTGCAGATATTTCTGCTTCAAGTATCCCTCAGGCCCACGGAGGAGACGGAGGTTGCGATCCAGCGTCCAGACGAGGCGGTGAGGAACGCGGCGAGTCCCGACCAGAGCCCAAGCCGAGAGTCCAAGGTCCGAGGTATCCGGAAGCCCACCTGTAACTGAAGTCCGAAGTTCGTCCGTCCGTTGTCGTAGCAGTCCAGTCCAGTCCGAGGCCTTCCGTTCTTGCTGCCCGGTGAGTACCGTTGCTGGGGTAGTATCTAGACAGGGTCAATTAATTTGTCTCTGGTCCGTGGGTTTGGGTACGCAAATCTAACACGAAGTGTTCACTTAGGTGGACGCGGGTCCTGACGTGTCTCTTTATGGGACCGGTAAGTTTCGTGCTGTTTTAGCAGTACATCTAGTCATTCTAGTAAGTTCTGTTCTCGAGAAATTCATGTGTTCTGTTTTCAGTATTTCAGGTAATATTCTGTTCGAACTGTTATTTTAAATGTTATTCCATGTGTTTTCAATGTCGTGGTATGAGTGATTTGTTTTCTTAGTTATTATTGTGTTTATCGTGTATTGTATTGTGTCCAGACTCCAGCCTAAGTTATGCCTCTGTTCTCGAAATTACGTCATTTAAAAACTAGAAAAGGTCTGCTAGAAGAAGCAGTCCCTGTCCCGCCTAGGGACAGTCCAGGTCATTTTATGTATCATAAGCATGGCATAAGTGCCATATTATATCTAGACTTATGGGTGGAGTACACCAAAGAATTAGAAGAGAAATATAGATGGCCCGTATCAGGTACGTGGGATGCCGAGTGCATCATGCGAGTAGAAGAAGCATTATGGAAAAAGAAAGCCAGACAGTCCCAGAAAGATGCCATCGAGCTATGGCGCAAAGAATCTCATAAAAGAACCGAAAAAGAAATCAGAAAGTCAGAATTAAGTAGAGAATCCTCAGAAAGAGCCCAAGAAAGGGAATTAATCGAAGTAGGTGAACGAGTTAAAGCCGAACAGTCAGACAGACAGAGAAATGCCCTTATTAAGGGTATGTATCCTCTTCTTACCGAGGGCTTGCCGAAAGCAACCCCGGAAGCACCATGTAATTTTCCGCCGCCATTAGTTCCGATTAAGCTACGTCACAAACCGACCGCAGCTGATATTTTTCTCTCGTCCTATTTGGACGACACAGTCCCAGAATATGCAAATCCTGCTCCGCCAGCTCCTGTAAATAATGTAATTCCTGTCCCTCCAGCCACCGGGGCACCCGTTACAGCACCTGTTACGGTACCCCCGGTCCAGCCCACAGTACAAGTACCCGCTACATCAGTCACTCTGCCAGCCCGTACAGTACCCGTCGACGATTCTAGTTTAGGAGCCGCGGGGGGGGGAAGTCCTCCGGGAACCCCGCCGCAACACAAACGTATAACGTTACTTGAGCTACATGAACGTGCGCTACAGCGTACGCCCAAACAGCAGTCCGTTGCAGATATCAAGCGAGCTCTCACCGAATGCCGTTATGATCCAGTCCCAGGGGATAATGATATGGTCATATATTCATTGCGTGTAAGACGGGTAACCGAGTATTTGGAAACCCTACCGAATATGAAAGAAGATCTAGACAGAATATATCGTTTCATCCGTACAGGAGATGATCCAGGAAGTATTGGCGAAGCCATGTCTCAAAGGAAAGCCGAGACTCAGCTCATGCTATTAAAGTTTCTAATTAATTGTTTAATAAGGGAACAAGATTATCCGACTAAAGATCCGACCGAAATGAGAGTTCTGACAAAGTGGAGTGATAATATAGCCGAGGGAAGACACAGGACACTCAGTAGTATAGAGAGTATGTACAAGAAAATTCGTAAGGAAATAATAAGGTTACACGAAAAACGCAAAGCAGCACAAGTAAGCGAGAAAGAAGACGCCTCTGATACTGAAGAGGTAGACGACGAGAATCCCACCAGAATAGCGTATGTAGGTAAAACTAGACTTCCCGACCGACATTCACGTCTAGAACACAAGAAAGTTTTTCCTCTTCCAGCACCAGAACAAGGTTCTCTTGAGCAAGTATTTCAAGCTACCGATCACATTCTGAAATCACGAATCGGTTATAGTGAACTTAGTACTATGCATGAACAAGAACTAGCCCGATCAGCAGTTCGATGGACTACTGATTCTACCACTTTTCCAGACGAAATAGTGGCACAAATGTTTCTGAAACTGCCCCCAGCCGAGCAGCGACTGGTGGGTATGTATATGATCCAGCACCTCATTACATTGTATGAGGGTCAGCATTCTGATCCAGGTCCGTTACATGATGTTCTGAACGAGTTACTCCAGTATAGATGGAGAGGTTTAGGTACAGATTTAATTAGTGTTATTCTAGAACAGCGCCACAAATATAGAACGTTTCTGAATCCGCATTTTGTTCACGTCTCACCTCCAGAAAGTAAACCATTTTACATAGATAGACAGCATCCGTTACGAGAAGTACACCCAGTTAGGACAGCGGGTGGTGAAATGCAACGAGTATTTGTTTACACCCCTATCACAAAGATGGAACTCTTAGAGATGAAGAAATTAATTCCCTGTCACGACAAAGATCCAGCAGGGTTCCATCGAGAATTAAAAGACATGCTCCGTATGGGAGAATACACGTATCCAGATATCATTAAAATGCTGTCCTGTTGCCCGCAGGGGTATATGAAAAACTCAAGGAAAAAGAATGGGAGGTGGGAGAGAAAAAGATTGATTGGACAGCTCTAGAAGCTGAAGATAAAATACGAGTACCAGGTACCGATCTTGGGGACAAATGTAAAGAATTGCCCGAGTTATTGATACAAGTTTTGCCAAGGTTACTAGCCACGAAAAAGGAAGATTGGGATGCAATCTCAGCATGCAAACAGAAACAGGATGAAGACACTAGTGATTTTTATTCTAGATTTGAGAAATGTTTTATTATTAACAGTGGTCTGAAGACGAGTAGCGAGTCATACCCTCATCTTTTTGTTACTAAACTAGTCGAGAATTCAAGTCCACAAGTTAAAAATCGAGTTTTGAAAGTCGAAAGTACCTGGCAAGCTAGTACCCCGTCACAAATGCTTCAGATGCTCCAATATCACCAGAATAGAATCAGGGAAGAGCAAGAAAACGAAAGGAGACGTATGAAAGACACGAAAATGAAAGTATTAGTTGCACAATCTGTTCCACAAGACAGTCAGAAGAGGGGTCCGAATCAAGCCAGTCATCCTGCAGCTCCCGTTAAAGGGACATGCAATTATTGTAAACAGCCAGGTCATTTTATAAACGAGTGTGCAGTTCTGAAACACAACATAGCAACTGGTAAGACTAAAGAAAGACCACGTCCGCCTAGACAAGAACAAGTTTCACAGACTTCTCAGTCACCACAGAATGCACAACAGACAGTTCCAGCACCGCAGCCTATTGCTGCAACACAGCATGTTACACAACAGATGTACCAGTATGCCCAGTCAGAGTATCCAGAGTATCAACAGTATTCATGAAACAGCCTAGAGAGGGAGGTAGGCTTGCCTCTCATCGAGATACCTGTAGATCAAGAGGGTCCCTATGTACACAGTCAAGTATTAGGGAAAGACAGAAAGTTTTTGATTGATACAGGGGCAAGTAGGACTACTATCAGTCATGACGAGGTTCCAGGGGCTCCGCTCTCAGGCTCTAAGAATGTTTCCCTTGGATTTTCAGGAAAGCCTATTGTGAACGAGATTTCGAAACCAGTTACTCTAGAAGTTGGTCCATTGTCCCGAACTACTGATTTGTTACTTACGAAATCATGTCCAGAAAATTTGTTAGGCATTAAAACACTGAAAGAATTAGGTGCAGTTATTTGCTGCTCCCCAGAAGGAATCCGATTGTTTTTGCGTGACTTTAAAGGTCACTATGTATTACGTGATTTTGATCCGAGACTATCAAATGTACCGCAGCATTTATGGGCACAAGGTCCAACTGATGTAGGTTTTATGCAAATCACACCCCATCGTGTGACTCTCAAACAAGGTATAGTTTTGCCACGAATCAGACAGTACAGATTGCCACCTGAGGCTGTAGCAGCCTTATCCAAAATTATTGACGAGCTTATTGCTCAAGGAGTGGTTGTAGAAACTGACTCCAATGTATGTAATTCTCCTATCATTCCAGTCATGAAACGTACTGATCCAAATGCACCTCCAGTATATCGATTAGTGATTGACCTTCGAGAGCTTAATAAATGTATCATACCCCAGTATCCAGTAGTCCCAGATATTTCATCCCTATTGACAGCTATTGATTCTGAAGCTACATTTTTCACTGTTATCGACCTCAAGAACGCATTTTTCAGTGTCCCGATTCATCCAGACAGCCAGTACCTTTTCGGTTTTTGTTTAAATGGAAGGAGCTATAAATTCACACGAGCTCCTCAAGGTTTCACAGAAAGTCCTAGTATTTACAGTCAAGCACTTAAGAGACAACTAGACAATATTCACATGCCAACTGACACTGCCCTGCTCCAGTATGTCGATGATCTACTGATCACAGCCCGTTCTGAACGTGACTGCGAGCGTGCGTCACTTACAGTTCTGTATTTCCTAGCCGAGATGGGGCACAAGGTGTCCCCTTCGAAGCTTCAGTTCTGTGTCCAGCAAGTGATCTACTTAGGCCACTTACTGTCCAAGTGGGGTAGGCAGTTGACACCAGACCGTATCCAGTTGATAGCGAGTCTTCCACAGCCCAAGACACAGAAGGAGGTACGAGCTTTTATTGGCCTCACTTCTTATTGCAGACAATGGATTCCTCAGTATGCATTTCTAGCCAAGCCACTGATACAGTTAACGACACAGGAGGCAGCCGTATCGACTGTTCTCCCTTGGACATCTGAACATACACTTGTTTTTAATGAATTAAAGAAAGCCTTATGCCAAGCACCTGTTCTAGCAACACCGAACTACAGTAAGCCTTTTACACTTTTTGTCACAGAACGTGATGGTACTGCATTATCTGTTCTCACACAAGATCAAGCAGGACAGTACAAGCCTTGTGCTTATTTTTCGAGCACACTAGATCCAGTAGCCCAGGCTTTGCCTGCGTGCCTCAAGTCAGTTGCAGCCACAGCTCTAGCTATCAGGCAAAGTGATTCCATAGTATTAGGACACGCCCTGACAGTACAAGTTCCACACTCCGTGGAAGTTCTTTTAAACTGAACACAGACTCAGCACTTGACAATTGCACGTTTAACAGGTTATGAACTGACATTGTTCCAGCCACACATAGAAATCAGACGCTGCAACATTTTAAATCCTGCTACACTGTTACCGTCAGTTACTTCAAATCCTGCCACACATGACTGTGTGGAAGTCATTAACACTATGACCAAGCCAAGACAAGACCTGACAGACATTGCATTACCTAATCCCGACCTGACACTTTATGTGGATGGTTCATGTATGAGAACTAGTACAGGAGAACTAGTAGCCGCGTATGCAGTGACTACTGAAACCGAAGTTATTGAAACACACCGTATTGACACCCTGTCTGCTCAAGCAGCAGAGCTAGTTGCTCTGACCCAAGCCTGCATACGTGCCAAGAACCTGAAAGTAAACATATATACAGATTCACGTTACGCATTCGGAGTTGTACACGACTTCGGAGTGCTCTGGCAGGAGAGAGGTTTCATGACTTCTCATGGAACCAAGATTCAGCATGGTCTCCTCATTCAAGCTCTGTTAGATGCAATACATTTACCGACAGCTATCGCTATCATGAAGTGCAAGGCACATACAAAAGTTACTGACATCATTTCCCAAGGTAACGATCTAGCAGATCGAACAGCCAAGCTTACAGCTCAGACCCCAGACATTCCGACACAGACACTCACTCCAGATCCGACTACTTGTATGACAGTTAAGGACCCTACACAAGATGTCATAGACATACAGTTACATGCTACTCCCGAAGAAATTAAGAAATGGTCCGAACAAGGAGGGGTCCAGACCGATCAGGGATGGGTGACGAAGGGAAAAGCCACATGGTTTCTCCCCGACTCTATGGTTCAAGTCATTATTAATACCGCACATAGTCCAGCACATCTAGGAGAAAAAGCCATGTTAGACAGTATTCAGAACCTTTGGTTCAACAAACACTTACGAGCTGCAGCCAAGCAGAAAGTCCGTACTTGTATGATATGTTGTCAATTCAATCCAGGTAAAAGTGTTCCGGTGGAACAAGGTGGATTCCAACCTCCTGACCACCCTTTTGAAGTCCTCCAGATGGATTATATTCAGATGGAGCGATGTCGAGGTTTCAAGTATGTCCTCGTAGTTGTATGTGCTTTGTCCAGGTGGACAGAAGCATATCCAGTTCCAGATTACACAGCAGCGACCACTGCCAAGCAGTTGGTTCGTGAATTCTTTCCCCGCTATGGACTCCCTAGGGTCGTGTATTCTGATAACGGCCAGCCATTCTCGTCCGAGCTAATGAAACATGTTTCCCTTTTATTAGGGTACCAGTGGAAGTTCCATTGTGTGCGCCATCCTGAAGCAGCCGGTCTCGTAGAGAGACATAATCAGACCCTGAAAATCCGTATTGCCAAGACATGTAAAGAGAAAGGTGTAGACTGGTTAGTTGCCCTGCCAGTTGCTTTATTTTTTATGAGGATGGTTGCACATTCCAGATCAGGTCTGTCCCCTTATGAGGTCGTATTCGGCCGCCCCCCAAACATGTGGGGTACACCTAGACCCCGCAGTATTACAGATGTTTCCAGTAATATGCTGACAGATTACCTAGCTTCCTTGATGTCTGCCCTACACTCTTGTCGTTCACAGGTTGCCGCTGCATTTCCCGACAATACTGAAGTGAAACCGCATGAGGTCATTCCAGGCGACCTAGTACTGGTCAGGAACTTTGATCGTTCAAGTCCACTGGAGCCTCGTTGGAAGGAGCCACGACTAGTCTTACTAACCACGAGGACTGCAGTCAAGTTAGAGGGCCGCAAGGGATTGGTCCATCTGTCCCATATAAAGAAGTTCCATGGAATTCGTGAAAAGACATTTACAAAGGACATTTCTAAAGACTGCCTGAAACCAGACTCTGAACTTAAATCTGAACTTAAAGTTCCTCTGTTAGAGAAAACTCCGCAACAGGAGTATAAAGAGAAGCTTCGGTCTAGTAAAATAAGTCAGCCAGTTTAATTGTCTAAGTCCCTCTCGGGTGAAACGGTTAGACAGGTCCCTGACATGTATGAGATAGACCCCCATAGTGAGAGAGTTAGTCAAAACTCTATACGATGTATCGTCATTCTAAGTTTCTTACTGTTTCTAAGTTTAATGATTACCTGCACAAGTTATGCATTACATTTATGTTTTCCAATTTCTCATGTAAATAAGTTTTCTAATGCTACAGTAGAGCACACATTTAGTGATCTGCCTCCTCACGAGCTATCTTATCGTCTTGCTATGCGAAACAATACATTCATTAGAATGTTACACTATTCACACCAGACCAGCAATGCCACTAATTGTTGGGTGTGTGGTCGACTCCCCCCTTTCCAGACACCGAAGGGATTTCTGCCACTCTTTCCTTATCCGTTTTCACATAATGGTTCGTGTGGAGCATGGTCCACTTTAACGTCATCCTCAAATGATATGTCCCTTCCGAACAGAACATGTTTTCCAGACAAGCAAGGTCTCTCCCATAGAACCGGGTTAGATCTCGAAAACGAAGTATATAATTTAGGTAATTATTCTTCGAATTTTATGGTCCTGAATGTTCAGTCCGATACTACTCCAGATTTGCCTGCTATTTCAGTATTACCAGTCAAAGGCGAATTATGTGTCAGAAAGAATGGTTCCGCACATGTAGGACATAGTGATTGTACTACTACTGTCGAGTATAGTGACAGTGGGAAATCTATTTTCAAAGCCTCGCGTCATTCTTATTTTGTTTGTGGTCAGACCGCATATGTTCGTCTGCCCCTCGATTGGGATGGAACATGTTATATTGCCTTCCTACTGCCACCAGTTTTCCTAGCCCCATCTGATTATCACAGAAACACACATCTAGTACACGTCAGACCTAGAAGGGAGATCGAGTCCCCAATTGTCGATCAAACTGAAACTACTCTAGAACAGTATCAAGACTTTAATAAAGGTTTCTTCTTCTTTATAGGCCCTGTCCAGAATAGTAAGTTAATTCGTAGATTAACCAGAACCCTTGAAGCAGTAGTGAATGAGACTACTTCTGCTCTAGGTAACTTAACTGAAGAGCAATCTGCTATGAGATTTGTCGTGCTCCAAAATCGTCTCGTTCTTGACGTCATACTGGCCGATAGAGGAGGAGCATGTAGAGTCATCGGATCTAGTTGCTGCATTTTCATTCCTAATAACGCGCCGTCTGTTTATTCAGCTATAACCAGACTTCATAAAATTGCCCATCAGTTACACCAGAATCCAGGCACCTGGACATGGTCCGGTTGGCTCTGGAGTATCATATCTGCCTGGGGATGGAAAGTATTGTCATTCCTAGGTATTGCAGTAATGATCATATTCAGTTGCTGCCTCTGTATACAATGTGGCCCTGCGATTTGCGGCATGTGCGCTACCTCTTGTATTCCTAGTCCTAAGTCCCGTTCCAAGACAATTCGAGACGAGCAAATGATGCTATATGAAATGATAGATGGTATCATGAATATTGATGTTTCCTGATGGAAACGTAGGGCACAAGGAGGGAATGTGGAAAAGTAAATTTTGCCATGTTATGTTATGTTATGTTATGTTATGTTATTTATGTTTTTAATATAGCGCAACGGATACTCAAAAAGAGTGTCCCGGCGCTTTGGGTAAGGGGAACAGATTCAGAATAACATAACGCAATTAAAAAGAACACAAAAAGACAACACACACACAAAAAAACAAGAAAGAGCAGCTAATGAGGCCTACTGGGTGAACAACCAGGTTTTAAGACCTCTCCTGAAGTCCAAAAGACTAGTCGCTCCCCGAAGTGAGAGTGGAAGCGCGTTCCACATCTGTGGGGCTAGCAGACTGAAAGAACGGCCGCCCCGGCGAGCTCTCTTAATGCGAGGGACGGCCGCCATAAGCAGCGATTCAGACCGCAGAGAGCGGCCCGGATGGTAAAAGACCACTCTCTTCTGGAGATGTTTAGCTCCTACTGCGTGGAGTGCCTTATAGGCCAATATCATGGCCTTAAAAGCGATCCGTTTACGGATCGGAAGCCAATGCAAAGTCCTAATTAACCCAGAGGCACTGGCGCGTCTGTTTAGACCAAAAATGGCCCTGGCCGCCGCATTCTGCGCGACCTGAAGCCGCTGCAGCAGGTACTCAGGTAGGCCCAGGTAGAGAATGTTGGCATAATCCAACCTGGAGCCTATCAGGGCCTGCACTGTCAGCCTCCTATGCTCCTCCGACAAAAGAGGCAGGAACCTCCGCAGCATTTTTAATAGGCCGAAGCAGGTGCCGGTCACCCCAAAAATCTGGGCTTTCATTGACAGTCCCCCATCCATCTTAACCCCCAAGTTCTTAGCCACAGGGGAAGAGCCGGACGGAGGGAACATGTCAATGGGCCACCAGGCCTGCCAGCTAGGCTCCGCATCGCACCCGAAAAAGAGTACCTCGGACTTATCGGAGTTGCACTTGAGGCTGTGCAGTTGGAACCATGAAAACACAGCCCCAAGGCAACTCCGGATACTCTCCCCGTCAAAGTCAGCCCCTCTCTCGCAAGAGAAGAGGAGCTGGGTGTCGTCGGCATATGACACGATCCGGACACCGAAAGACTCCACGACCGCCGCCAAGGGGGACAGAAAGATATTAAAGAGGGTCGGGCTCAAAATAGAGCCCTGAGGGACCCCGACTCCCAATGGCGGCATCACAGCGGTGTCAGGCGGCGTCCAGATCGTTTGTCCATGTTATATGTGCCTACGTGTTCCCCATGTTATGTCATATGTGCATGATCGATATGCATGTATCCCCCTCTGATCGATTAAAGACGCAATTATAGTTGTGTCCATCTCTAGTATGCCAGTTTCCAGTCTTCGTGAATACAACGAATATTAGGCCTATGTAAACCTACGTTGCCACGTTTTACAGTGTGCACGTTAATTCATTGAATTATCCCCGTTTCTAGGCCTCAAAAGGGCCCGGACTCAGATTCAGCTCCTGTCTCCTGAACCCTCTCCGAGGAGCGATACAGCCCCCACCTGCATCCCTGACCCTTAGCTTACTTTCTTGCCTCGCAGTGCCCGGCCCGGCCTGGCTCTGCCTCCCAGTCTGCCAAGAGCATGTTATGCTTCTAGTTATCAGTTCAGTCCTCCTTCTCTGCATTCCTAAGCTACTGAATCGCATCAATAGTTTCCGTCATGGTCTAGCCTTTATGTCTCCATGTAAGAGAAATACTGTATTAATATTCATAGAATATTCCTCGCACACGCACTACATGTAGAATAATGCATGCACCAGTATTAGCGTCTATTAGCCTTTACCCTGATAACTTTTGGATTCTATCAACATGTACTCTAAACACCAGATACTAGATATGCCTGGGTACATGTCGCTCTGACACTCCAGACTTTAGTCTCCTCTTCTAGCCCCCAGTTCTCCCTGGTAACACGTCATTGTCAGTTTGCGCGCACCACTAGGTTAGAGGTCCCAGCTGCTCAGGTAGCCCCCTCCATGTTTCCGCCCTGTTTATGACATATTCTGTTACGTTTGCATCACATGTCTATGTATACGCCCTGTACACGCCTTCTTGTTACATCATTTTGCCTTATCTTTCGCAACTGTTACGAACCACGCCTACTGCTACGCCTACTGTATTGAATGTAATGTATTCTGTTTAACTATATATATTGTGCACGGTTATTAAAAAGTTATGCGCATCATTCCCAGATCCTGCCCCCGGCAGCTGCCATCCTATTCCCGTACAGGCTGTCCTGTTCCTGTCCTTTATGCCTGATTAAAGCCTGTAAACTTCAGCTACCTCGAATCTTGACTCTTATTTATTGAGCTACCTGTTTATTGATTATTCTGAAAAATAGATCCGGTAATAATTTATTTATTTACCACAAGACCGCCCTCATCGCAGCAACAGACGACATTTGAACTCTACTGGACAAAGGAGAAACAGCTGCCCTCATCCTACTTGACCTCTCCGCAGCCTTCGACACAGTCTGTCATAGCATCCTTATACAACGCCTCAGCAACGTCGGAATACAAGGAAAAGTATTGGACTGGATCATCTCGTTCCTCGCCGGAAGAACCCAGAGAGTCCGCCTCCCCCCTTTCAAATCGGAAGCCACTAAAGTCATCTGCGGCGTTCCACAAGGATCATCACTCAGTCCCACCCTCTTCAACATATACATGAGCCCCCTCGCATCCATCGCGTGCCAACACAACCTCAACATCATCTCCTACGCAGATGACACCCAGCTGATCCTATCCCTCACCAAAGACCCAAACTCCGCCAAAACCAACCTACACGATGGAATGAAAGAAGTGGCTGAGTGGATGAAGAACAGCCGTTTAAAACTGAAGTCCTCATCTTAGGATCATCCCCCTCCGCTTGGGACGACTCATGGTGGCCACCGGCCCTGGGAAACGCAGCCCAAACCAACGGACCATGCACGTAACCTGGGCTTCATCCTAGACTCCTCCCTCTCGATGACCAGACAAGTCAACGCAGTCTCATCATCATGCTTCAACACCCTACGTATGCTCAAAAAAATCTTCCGCTGGATCCCCACCAAAACAAGAAAGACAGTCACCCATGCACTAGTCACAAGCGGACTGGACTACGGAAACACCCTTTACGCCAGAACCACATCCAAACTACAGAAAAAACTCCAATGCATTCAGAGCGCCTCCGCTCGACTCATCCTAGACATCCCCCGCCAAGCTCACATCTCCGGCCACCTGAGGGACCTCCACTGGCTCCCCGTAAACAAGAGAATAACGTTCCATCTCCTCACTCACGCACACAGAGCCCTTTACGACCTAGGACCCGAATACCTCAACACGCGCCTGAACTTTTACACCCCCGCCCGCCAACTACGATCGTCCAATCAAGCCCTCGCCGCGATTCCACGCATCCAAAGATCCACCATGGGTGGAAGATCCTTCTCCTACTTAGCGGCCATAACCTGAAATTCCCTCCCCACCCACCTCCGCCTTACACAGAACCACCTCTCCTTCAGAAAACCACTAAAAACCTGGATATTCGATAAATAACACACCCCCCTCCCTCAAGCGCCTTGAGAACCTCTGGGTGAGTAGTGCGCTATACAAATTTTTAACTTGAACTTGAACTATATTGGTTAACGCCACAGTCGGACTACACCCCGGTGTGGATGACTGTGGAAAAATCCCTCCTCCAAGGCCTTGACCCCGCCACCCTTCTCACCATTAAAATTAGCCCAAACCTAGGCTCATGCCCCATCTTTAAAAACACCAAAACGGCCTTACTCCAAGTGAGCAAACACCTGCCACATCAGTTCCGGAAATCAAGATGGGAGTCGCTCTGGCAAAACAACACACTAACATACAAGGGGAAACCACTACACCTCACCTCATGGATAGCCAAAGGGATACACTTTCCACACCAACTCTATGAGGGCTCGTCACCGCTCCCTTTTAGTGCATTACAAACCAGATATCAGCTCCAACGCATGGAATTCTACAACTTTCTACACATCAAAGTGGCACTCACAAAGGCAGACCTAAGTGATCGCATCCCCTCCCTCCCGGACTTTCTCAGTACGCTCAACAGACTTGGCCATCAAGCTTCGAGAATCTACAAATTAATCCGCCCACAAGATTCCACCTTGACTGACTCCCTAAGAGTGTTCTGGGATTCCTATTCGTCCACACCAACTTCTGAAATAGAGTGGGCCAGAACTTGGGAATCCACCACATGTCACAAAATTAGCCCCACTTTGTCCCAAACTAAGTTCTGGCTTCTTCATAAAGCCTTCTGGACGCCTAAGAGGTTATTCCTACACAATATTAGGGAAGACGACATCTGCTGGAATTGCAAAGAAGAAAGTGGGGATTTCGAACACCTAATACTTACATGCCCATGTGTCACCACCTACTGGGACAGAATCTTTGATTTCGTCACCAAAGTCTTACATGTTTCACTTCCGAGAGAATTCTCAACCCTCGTGTTGGGGTTTGCCAAAGCCACCACACTCAATGACAATGACAAAACCCTTCTTGACCTTCTACTGACGGCGGCGGTTAAGATCATATTAAACAACTGGAAGGACACTGCTAAAGCCTCCTTTCCCCACTGGCTCAATTGGGTCTCAAATCTCAGAGGAGCCGATAATTTAGCCCTTGCCTCTACCCCTTGGCGCCCCCCACATAGGAAACTCTGGACTTCCCTGGATGAATACTTTGACTTACACACAAACCACCATGACCACCTATTGCACTTGCGTTATTATGGCAAGGCTGCTTACGCTCATATATAACCTATAGGCCTGCTTCCTGTCTTACCTTCACACCAGTGATCTGTTGCAACGCTATTGTATTTTATTTCTTTATATGATTTCCTACATGTCATTTATGTAATTTGTAATTTATTATGAAAATTTATGTACCCTTTTACCTGTTCCTTTGAGCTCGACTCCTCCATGTATTCTTATTTCCTTCATGTAATATTTACTTTGTACTTAAGATTGTTCTACATGCTAATCATCTCTTAAACTCCCAATAAAAATTTGTGAACTGAAAAAAAAATCATCATCACAAAAACTATGTATTAGCCTTCTAGTTTTGTATGTGTTAATTATTGGTAGATGACGCGCTACTCCCGTATTGTTTTCTTTTTATTAATTTTTTTGTATTTCCAATATTTTTAAGAATCTGTTTGAATTTATCTGGAAATCGACCCAATACCTTTAGATACATGTTTAAAATCTTTACCCCCCTGCAGACCAAAGGAATCAAAGACCTACCTAACCAGGTGGTTACAGCTTCTCTGCATGTTCGAATGTTCATATTAATGAATATTTCTTTCAAAAATATCTTTCTTTTTTTTAGTAACTTTAGACATGCACAGAGAATATGTGGTAGAGACTCGTATTTGTAGTTGCAAAGTCTGCAGTCTTGATTTTGATGCTGGTGGACCAGTATGTTATGCTGTTAAGTACATGTGTGTAATCCATATGTATTGTACAGCATTGAGCACAAACGGAGCTCTAATTCAGCTTTTTCACTGAATAGCCAACTTTATGAAATGCGATATTCTAGGATGTGCAATGACAGTGTAGTCAAGTGTGGCACTATATATCTGTATATGTACTGGATAATTGTACTGTATGTAGTTAATAGATGTGCAGAATTTTATTACCTCGGTAAGATGTTTGTCGGCCTGTACCGAACGCTGCACTTGTTTACCCAAAAGGAAACACACATGATGGTCCTCTACAGTACAGCACCCAGGGCCAGATGTACGACATGATTTTGCATGCTCAAACGGGTTTACCCGTACAATTCCTAAATAGCAAGTCGCAATTTAATTGCGACTCGCTATTTAGGAATTGCGAGTCGCAATTTGGAAGGGGCGTTCCCTTCCTAATTACGTCCACAATGCTATGTGTGAATGTTTTGTGACCGCAATTGCCGTTGCAAAACACTCACAAATTACTATCCTCTTCAAGAGGGTGGTAATGCAGTTGCAATTTGGAAGGGGTCCCCAGGGGACGCCTTCCACTTTGTGACTGTCTCCAAACATATTTTTTAAGGGCAGGCGGACCACTGCTTGCCCTTAAAAAATGAAACGAAAACATTTTTTTTTTTTATCTATCCTGTTTTCCTTTAAGGAAAACGGGCTGCATTTAAAAAAGAAGTTTCTTTATTAAAAAGCAGTCCCAAACATGGTGGTCTGCTGAGCCCAGCAGGCCACCATCTCTGGGAGGGCTGGCATTCCCAATGGGCTCGCAAATTGCGAGATACTCTTTAATGTTAATGAGCCACGCAATTTGCGACCCCATTGGGAATTGCAAAACAGTGTAATAACACTGTTGTACATTTAATTTAGCGCCTCGCAATTTGTGACGCACAATGTATCGCAAATTGCGAGGCCCCTAGTACACTCGCATATCTGACCAAAACACTTATTTACTTTCAGGTTTGAGTGCTTTGCAAGTCTGTAAACTATTTAGAAACTGGTAAGCCACCTTGGGTGACTAAAAAGTATAGCATTTTTTATTTCCTTTAATTTGGCAGATTTATTACCTTCTTTAAAAACAGAGTGTACTTACAAGCGCACAGTGTGCTCCGCAGCTATTCAAAGAAGGTGTGTCTGGGATTACAATATTTTCAGCCTTGGGAATGCCCATGTCACTAAAGCTGCGAATGATAAAGGGGATCTCTCTGCTCTGCTGACTCCAGTATTTAATCCGTTTGCATGTAACTTTTTGTTCTCCTTCAGCAAACCGCATGGCTAGTTTAACAAGCATTTGCAATGCATTAGGTCTCGCAATTGCGAGATTTTGAGCTATTGGCATTTGAACACAAAGTTTAACATAATGTAATAGATAGCTATGGTAGTAAGATCTTAGCCTGCAATAAAAAGAAAACAGAAATTCACTGAGCAAACCTAAAGTGATCTTATTGTTAGGCGTTGAAATAAGATAACAGCTAATAGTTAAAAAACAAAAAGAAACACTGAAATTCACCAGTTAACTTGTGTCCCCTCCATGCATTGCTTATTACTGCATAAATTACAACACTCATAAAACTGGCATAATGAAACTTGAGGGGGGGGGCCCTGCAAGGTAGATGGAGGGGCCCCCTCCAGGCTCAATCGGGAGCTCTCCGTCCAGAGTACTGTGATGAGGGGGCATCACTGATGGCATCTCAAATGTCAGGATAACATTTGAGTTTTATTTTCCTTTGCTGCATAAATTTAACCTCTTGACTCTTAGTTTTGGCTAAACATATTTAGTAGAAAAAAATACACCTAAAAAATTGCCATGCATAAACCATATATGCAGATGCTCGGTATATATTATGCAGTTTAGGGGGGGCGAGGCCGAGAGCCGAGCATGGCGGACGCTTGTTGAGTTAGCTCCGTCCTCTGCCCGGTAATACTAGCGTAATATCCTACTACCCCGACGGCCCTGGCGACCCGCCCGGGTCTACACGAGGCGAAGATACTGCGGGGCGAACCGGTCGGAGTCTAGTGCCCATCAACACGACTTATTAACATCCGAGGCGAGTGCGGCCTGCTACCGGATCGGGAGCCGCGGCCTCGCGTGAAGCGTGGCCTCGCAGGAAGAACGTACAGCCGGGGGCACTGAGCTGACGGGAGGAGGAGCTGCCGGGAGATCGCTGGCGGAGGTGGAGTAGTGCCGGCGCTGACCCCCCCCCGAACTCTGCTGGAGCACTGGGCGTGCACCCCCCACGGAACTGGCCGAAGAAACACAGGGCCCGCTGGAGACGGGGAGACTGCGGCCTCGCCTGAAGCGAGGCGGAGTAAGTGGCCCCTACCCGGAGACCACGAGCAAAAGGGACGCGAGGCGCAGCGGAGGCCATTACTACTGGGACCCACGCCACACTCAACCCAGACGAATCAGTGTAGGAGGTGAGGACGGAGGGCAGTTGCGGCGGCGCGCTTCAACGCCATCGGCACAGCGGCGTGGGAGACTACCCCGCGCTGCGGGAGTACTGCGATCGCGGTGCAGGGGGGCCATTGGAGACGAGCAGCACCGCGACCTGGCTGGCCACAAACAGGGGACAGGAAAGACCCAGCGGAGTACACACTGCATCGTCGGAGGGGAGCCCAACCCTCGCGGGGACGTCGAGTGGCGGGGCGGCCATACTGTCCTCAGACCGGGGGCCGGCTTTGCACCATAGCGCCTGGAGGGACACCGTGAGTACTGCTGAACATAGGGACTGCTGAGATAGGGGAGGCTCACGACACCGGCCTTCCTGCTCGAGAGGAGCAGACTCCATTGAAGTGCGGAGGGCCTGCACGGACACGAGCTTAGAGGTACCGGGGGGGAACGCGCGGCCAGCCGATCCTGCCCTGAGCGGCCCCCGGGCAGGTAACTAGCCATAGTATAACGCACTCACCTAGGCATAGTGCAACCAACTACTGCTGAGGCCCAGGTAGGGCCACCTGGCAAGGGCTCGATCTCCACACAGGCACGCTGTGTGTGCGGCTGGACGATACCACACCACTTCGCCCACACGCGGAGCATAAGCAGCAGGAGATTCGAGACCGGCGCAAGCGGGACACCTGAGACACGACCTACTGCACACTGGAACGTAGTCCCTTCGGGTGCGGAAACACCGCCATCCTGTCGTCAAGAAACATGGGCAGGAACAGGAACAAGATGCCGGAGAGGGGCGCTGACCTGACGCAACAGTCTACTGGTTCAGAAGACCCACTGGCCTCTTCCAACGTGGAGATGGTGCCTCCGACGGGCCAGACCTCACAGGAGGCCAAATTAGACCTTATACTGACAGAGATACGGGCTTCCAGGGAAGCACTGGAAACGCGCATGGACCAGATGGCAACTGGTATGTCTCTGCTACGCGCTGATCATAACAAGCTGGCGGAGAGGGTCATGGAACATAAACTAGCCCTGGACGACTTGATACCGCAGCAGACAGAGCAATCCACAAAAATGGAAAACATGGAGAAGCAGCTGAAATTAATATGGGAGAAGATGGACGATGCGGAAGGGAGGGCATGCCGCAACAACGTGTGAATCCTAGGAATTCCGGTGCGCAGCGAGGGGAGGAACCCGACGCAGTTTGTGGAGGATTGGCTGCAGAAACTTGCAGGGCCACAGGAACGTACGCCTCTCTACAGTGTGGAGAGGGCACATAGGATACCAGGTAGACCACCAAAGTCGGGAGCGGCGCCTCGCCCTTTAATAGCTCGCCTGCTCAACTACAAAGACAGAGACATAGTATTGCGAGTGGCACGAGAAAAGGCGCCCATACGCTTTGAGGACAAGATTATATCGATCTACCCAGACTTCACCCCGACGGTGCAAAGAGCCAGAGCCACGTTCCTGAGTGTGAAGAAACGCTTACGGGATAGAAACCTGAAATACGCTCTGCTGTTCCCTGCCCGCCTGAAAATAATCCACAACAACAAATCACTTTTCTTCGACACGGCTGAGGAGGCGGCGGAATGGATGGAAGTGACGATGATGCCGCCCAATTCGCAGGACCCCCTGGGGGAGGAACAACGGAGGAACGGACTGCCGCGAAGGGAGGAGAAAAGGCCTGCAGAGGGTTCCACACATGAGGAGGTGGAGATAACAAGCGGACTGGACACCCTGACTGGAATGCGGATAGCACAGGAGAGGGCTCGGCTGACAGAGGCCGCTCTGGCTGCACACAACGCAGGCGGCGCAGCGGTCCTAGATAGCGCCTCTGATGCCCGGACGGAGGTGTCTGGCTCTGCGGACAGCCTGCAACTTTTTCCGAAAATAACAGCGCAGGAGGCGAATGAACTTTAATGGGACTTTGGAAGACTCCGACTGGTAATGTACAGAATACATGAAGGACTCTGGGCAGGTTGGCTGGGACCGGGGGCACGAACACTAGTCAGGGCACGCCGCCGGGACTCCGGCGGAGCCCGGGCAAGGGAGAGCGGGACCACACCCCCAGGGCGCAGCAATGGTTCTGTTAGATTGTCACCCCAGTTGGGTGCTAGTGTTTGGACCTCATAGTTTCTTGAGTGGGGACCTTAATGTTTTGGGGATGTTTGTAACTGGGGCACTCGCGGCAGCATATGCAGGAACTCTTGTAACATGGTGGGTTAAACTGGTTCTACTTGTCACAAACGGCCATGGGGTCACTTAGCGAATACAAAATGTGCACCTGGAATGTGAGGGGTATGAGCTCGGTCCATAAAAGGCATAGGGTGCTGGCGCAACTGAATAGGAGACGTGTTGCAGTGGCATACTTACAGGAAACACATTTGAATAGGGATGAAGGTGCGAAACTGCTCAAGAAATGGAAGGGGCAACTGTTTGCTACTACTTACTCTGTGTTCTCCCGGGGGGCAGCAATATGGATCAGGAACTCAGTCCCCTTTAAGATATTGGAAGAAAGGCTAGACCCAGAGGGCAGGTATGTGCTTATCAAGGGATTGTTGGATGGCTCCCCTGTTGTGCTTTGCGGTGTGTATGCACCGAATGTGGGACAGGGGGGTTTTTTAACCACGCTTAACAGAGCAATAGCTGATTGGTCGGACACCGTGTGGATTATTGGAGGGGACTTTAATGCAGTCCTAGACTTATCACTGGACAGGTCGCACCCACCACTGCAGGCTACTGAAAGCAGGAGACAGGCAGACGCTCTTTCTCAATGGGCAGCGGGCTGGGGACTAGCAGATATTTGGAGATGCATGCACTTGTTGGACAGAGAGTATACCTTCTTCTCCCCTCCCCATGGTTTACACACAAGAATAGATCACATATTTTGCAACACTACATTGCTGGGGGAGGTGATCGCCTCGGAACACATGGGTAAAACCTTCTCGGACCACAATCCGGTTGAAGTCACGCTGCGATGGGGCAAGATACCCACTCCGATACCGACGTGGCGCATGTCCCCGGAGCTGCTGGAGGACACTGTTTTTAAGGCCACCATGGTGGATTACATCACACAACATTTCCGCATAAATGAAGGCACGGCGGGCATGCGCCAGATTGAATGGGATGCATTCAAGGTGTACATAAGGGGGGAAGCAATGAAAGCACGATCAGGTATGAGACGTATGGTCATGGAGAAGCTAAGAGATGTAGAGGGCCGGCTGGCCATGTTGGAGAGGGAGGCTGCGGGTACGAATTTGCCTTTCACACCTTTGCAGGAGGCACACATACAACATGCTGAGTTGTTGGAGGAACTTCGTGTCCTGGATTACAGGGAATACACATGTAGACAACATACCTACGCAGACAGATCGGGTCCCCTACTAGCCCGATTGCTGCGAGATGCCCCGGCCCCTACTCCTGTGTTAGAGGTTATGGATCAAACTGGGAGGTTAGTGGCGACACAGTTCGATATCAACGCTGCCTTTCGTGACTACTATGAGTCACTACACGGTCCACATCGACATATGTCAATTGAGGCATTTGACGAGTTCGTATCGGGCCTCGAGCTCCCGCGCCTTGAAAAGACCCAGAGTGACGACCTGGCGCGACCCATATCGATTGCAGAGATAAGACAGGCAATACGAGCACTCCAGAGGAACAAGACCCCAGGAA
Organism: Lissotriton helveticus; assembly: GCF_964261635.1. Lineage (NCBI taxonomy): Eukaryota > Metazoa > Chordata > Amphibia > Caudata > Salamandridae > Lissotriton > Lissotriton helveticus. The sequence goes on along the minus strand of NC_136068.1, from coordinate 154,058,211 downwards.
CTGATGGTCTGCCGGCGGAGTTTTATGGGGCGTTCATAGACTTGTTGGCCCCGCGTTTACACGTGGTGTTCAACGAAGCGAGGAAAGCAGAGGGGTTACCGCAGTCCACACTGCAGGCTCTAATTGTCTAATTGCCCAAGCCGGGTAGGGACAGCCTACGGTTAGCTAATTACAGACCGCTGTCTTTGCTGAACACTGACCACAAGGTACTGAGCAAGGTGTTAGCGACGAGATTGGCACGATATATCCCGGGCCTGATCCACCCGGACCAATGTGGTTTCGTGCCAGGCAGAAGCACGGCGATGAATTAGAGGAGGCTTAGCCAACTCATGCTTCACGAGCGTTTACCCACAACAACGGAGGGCTGTATATCGTTGGATCTGCGGCAGGCATTTGATTCCCTACGATGGGATTATATGTTCGCAGCGCTGGAACGGTTCGGGATCCCGGCTGACTTTACAGCCTGGATCCGATTACTGTACACCCGTCCTACTGCTAGGGTTCGCACAAATAGATGTATATCGCCTCAGTTGGACATAGCAAGGGGCACGAGGCAAGGATGCCCGCTGCCCCCGCTATTGTTTATACTAGCACTAGAACCGCTTCTTAGTAAGCTTCGGCTTCAGGCGCAGCACAGAGGTATCAAGAGGGGAGGGGTAACTCATGTGGTGTCGGCGTACGCCGATGACATCATCCTTTATTTGAGGGATTTACATGGGGGTCTGGACCCCATCCCCGAGCTTTTTAGGGACTTCAGTGCGCTTTCAGGCCTTACGATAAGCGAGTCAAAGTCGTATGGGTACTGTTTCACTGCCCTCGAGACACGTGCTCCATTGCCCTTCCCACCTTATAGCTTCGAAATGGCGGAGACAACCTTCCGCTACCTGGGGATACAGATTTACAGGAGAGAGATAGATATGATTGATGGTAACCTGGGGCGGGCGGTGACAGCACTGAGGTCGCAGGTACAATTCTGGACCGCACTGCCACTGTCGGTAGCGGGCAGAGTAGCCATTTCTAAGATGGTAGTGCTCCCGAGACTCCTTTACTATTTTACGAACTTGCCCTCTAGGGTCCCAGCTGCTGTATTTCGAACCTTGAATACCATACTAACGGAGCTGGTCTGGGGTCGGGGTAGACGCCGCATAAGTCTGGCAGAACTACAACTGCCCACGGCGGCTGGGGGGATGGGAGTACCGGACTTATTGGCATATTACTATGCGTGCCAGTTGCAATGGCTGGCTTATTGGCTAGCGTGCCGCAACCTGCATGAAATAGGCATGTCCGAGGAAGACAGGGGAAGGGGTGCCATACACACTCTACTGCTGCCCAACGCGGCGGTCCCTGGGCAATCTCCTCCCTTGCTCAAGATGGCCATCGCCTGCTGGAGGAGAGCTGCGAGATACACGTCCCCCAACTCTTCCTACGCCCCCACAATACCATTGCTGGGGATCCCACTGGGGACGGGAATGTTATCTAAAAGGGCGCTCACCACGTGGACGGAAGCCGGGGTGACGCAGGTGGGCGATTTCTTCAATGATGGCCACATGATGCCCTTTGAGGACTTCTGCACAGCACACCACGCACCTAGGGGGATGTTCTTGCTACACGGAGGGGTGAGAGATTACATCACACGGACTTGGGCACTGGAAGGTAACGAACCAAATATAAACCCGTTACACACGATGCTATACCTCATGGGTGCAGGGTGCAACTTAACGAAATGGATCACGAGCGGTATCCGGACCGGGAGGGCGATATCGCTGCAGCCGCTGCGTGAAGTGTGGGAGAGGGATGCAGGCCGAGCGTTTCGAGATAAAGAGTGGGAGCGTGTTCTTAAATTCCCCAAGAAAGTTTCGAGGAACCCAAAGTTTAAATTCATTCAACTTATGATCCTACACCACGCATACCTCACGCCTCACCGAATACATGTAATGTTCCCCGCCACGCCAGACTCCTGCCCTCGGTGTGGAATTGAGGATGCGAGGTTGATACACATGCTATGGGATTGCCCGAAATTGGGATATTTTTGGGCTACAATACACGCCGCAATACACAGAGTGTCCCCCAACAGACAATACAACACCATACCCTCTAGCTTGTTGGGCCTGGGACCCCCTGAACGTAAGAAAAGCATGGCCACGAGGTTTATTGACCTCGCACTGCTAATGGCCAAGCGTACTATTACCATGAGGAGGAAGTCGAACAGGCCACCTGACCCAGATGTGTGGAAAGCGGAAGTAGTGAGGTGGGGTAAGGCCGAAGGTATGGCATTACAGACTGAAGAGAGGAAAGGCTTGAGAAGGGTGCTTATATCACTTGAATGGAACACTATAATGATATCATTTGAAATGGCGGATGTGGACACTACCACTGGGAGCTCGTGTGTGGATGACTGAAGGGGTAGAATGCCTTGGGAATACTTCTTACTTTGACTTGCTAGTACACCCGAATGACAAGGGATAGTTGCCCATGCGCAGACACAGGTGCACTAAATAGGATAACATTAAGCCAAAGCTGGCTTATGTCTTATAGGGCCCTAAAGGGAATTGTGACAGTGATTTAGAGAAACTAGGAGAAGGTACCAGAGTTTATCACCATGTGTAGATGACGTATTATGCCTTTATAGAAGTGCCTGGGGAGGGATGTTGGGTGGGGGGAGTTGGACGGGAGGAGATGGGGGTTGTGTAAAAGTATAAAAATAAGAAAAGGAAATTTGAGCCTATGCAGTACGGCTACCATGTACCGCTGAAGCATATGCTACATCGAACTGAATTGTACTGTAATGTATGAGACATGTAATCCTGCAAATAAAAAAAATATTAAAAAAAATATTATGCAGTTTAATTATCATTGTTGAGGGCGGGGAGTGACACCATGACACAACAAGCATATTATACTTTGGGTGACCAGATTTTGAAAACAAAAAAAAAGGACATTTCACAAATATAGAAGAAGGACTACCATTTTAAAGGGGTACAGGATGGCACAGCTCATTAACATTAGAAACACAGACAATGAGGTACTAAGGAAATTAAATGACATTTTTTAAGACCACCATCTTTGCTGGTAATAAAATTGCTTTCTGATAAGAGCTGCTAAGTGGCCTTGCTTTAGAACACATAAAAACGTGCATTCCACTGTTTTCAGTCACCCTCTTAAAACTGGGACATGAGCCAAATTTGTGGAAATCTGCCGGGACAGTAGGTGAAAACCGGGACAGTGTGGGCAGCTGTCCCAGGCCTCACACTCAGACAAGCAGCATGGGGCCCCAGACCAGTTCAACACACGCCTGCCCCCTTGTACTCCTGCCAATTGAATTGAAAGAAAGGCGTCTCTTTGCAATTGGGCCCATGTAATGGAGGGAGGGGGCCCGTCCTAGCCTTCTTAGGGGGCCCTAGCCCTCTTAGGGCGGTGGGGTCTTAGTTGCAAGGAGATGCATTTTGCAGGTTTGTCCTCCAATTCAGCCTCCTGCCCAGACACTGCGGGACGCCCATTGTCAGCACTTTAGCGCCCCACACCCACACGTTTAACTCTCAGCCCCCAAGCAATTCTCACACCTTCAGCCCAAAATGGGCTCTAAAAGAGGTGCTTGCTTGTAGGTGGCTGAGAGGAGGAACTGTGGCCCAAGAGAAGTCTGAACAAAGCAACTTCTGGAGCCCTGAATATGTCACGCATGCAAATTAGAGGGGCCCCGCCCATTCGGGCCAGGGCCCCAAAAATCCTAGGAACGGCCCAGCGTATTGCATTGCAAATGCTTGTTTTTCTAGCCCTTTGCATGATTGCACTCGAGAGGGTGCTGTGATGTAATCACGGAGCCCGGGCCCATCTCCAGGTGCCTGAAGCTCGCTGGTTTTACATGTTAGTGACCACTGCACCGGTAAAGAGTATCAGAGCGCGCCTCGTTCCAGATCCCGAGACAGTAATGCATCTGTGCGGAATGACTGAAGAAGCGTCCGATGTGGCCCGAGACGGTGTCCCTCCGCGGCACTTGCTCGCAGGTGCCTGGAGGAGCGAGCCGATTGTGTCGTTCCAGAGGCGATAATTGCCGTCTGCAGTCATTCTGTGTGAGTCACTCGCACATGAGTCACAGCGGAGCACTCCAGCCTCTGCTGAAGGGGGTGGAGGAAGACGAGGGTTTCACAGAGCAGCTCAGCATGAGACCGCAGCGAGGTGCAAAGCCAGAGTGGCCCGGCTCAGCGAGGCCATGAGGGCTAACGACAGGGAGGGGGGAGAGGGCATCCTTGGTGTACCTGGCACTTTAGAGCAGGGTGGAGAGGGGCACCCTCAAAGCTGCGTCAGCCAGCCCACACCAGAGCAGGGTGGAGAGGGTCACCCTCCAAGCTGCGACAGCCACCCCACACCAGAGCAGGGTGGAGAGGGGCACCCTCAAAGCTGCGTCAGCCACCCCCACACCAGAGCAGGGTGGAGAGGGGCACCCTCAAAGCTGCGTCAGCCAGCCCACACCAGAGCAAGGTGGAGAGGGGCACCCTCAAAACTGCATCAGCCACCCCACACCAGAGCAGGGTGGAGAGGGGCACCCTCAAAGCTGCATCAGCCACCCCACACCAGAGCAGGGTGGAGAGGGGCACCCTCCAAGCTGCGTCAGCCACCCCCACAGCAGAGCAGGGTGGAGAGGGGCACCCTCAAAACTGCGTCAGCCACCCCACAGCAGAGCAAGGTGGAGAGGGGCACCCTTAAAGCTGCGTCAGCCACCCCACACCAGAGCAAGGTGGAAAGGGGCACCCTCAAAGCTACGTCAGCCACCTCATACCAGAGCAGGGTGGAGAGGGGCACCCTCAAAGCTGCGTCAGCCACCCCACAGCAGAGCACGGTGGAGAGGGGCACCCTCAAAGCTGCGTCAGCCACCTCACAGCAGAGCAGGGTGGAGAGGGGCACCCTCAAAGCTGTGTCAGCCACCCCACAACAGAGCAGGGTGGAGAGGGGCACCCTCAAAGCTGCGTCAGCCACCCCACAGCAGGGCAGGGTGGAGAGGGTCCCGTTTCTAACAGGCACCCTCAAAGCTGCGTCAGCCACCCCACACCAGAGCAGGGTGGAGAGGGACACCCTCAAAGCTGCGTCAGCCACCCCACAGCAGAGCAGGGTGGAGAGGGGCACCCTCAAAGCTGCGTCAGCCACCCCACACCAGAGCAGGGTGGAGAGGGACACCCTAAAAGCTGCGTCAGCCACCCCACAGCAGAGCAGGGGGGAGAGGGGCACCCGGCCTCAAAGGTGCGTCAGCCACCCCACACCCGAGCAGGGTGGAGAAGGGCACCCTCAAAGCTGTGTCAGCCACCCCACAGCAGAGCAGGGTGGAGAGGGGCACCCTCAAAGCTGCGTCAGCCACCCCACACCAGAGCAGGGTGGAGAGGGGCACCCGCAAAGCTGCGTCAGCCACCCCACAGCAGAGCAGGGTGGAGAGGGGCACCCTCAAAGCTGCGTCAGCCACCCCACACCAGAGAAGGGTGGAGAGGGGCACCCTCAAAGCTTTGTCAGCCACCCCACATCAGAGGAGGGTGGAGAGGGGCACCCTCAAAGCTGCGTCAGCCATCCCAAACCAGAGCAGGGTGGAGAGGGGCACCCTCAAAGCTGCGTCAGCCACCCCACACCAGAGCAGCGTGAAGAGGGGCACCCTCAAAGCTGCGTCAGCCACCCCACACCAGAGCAGGGTGAAGAGGGGCACCCTCAAAGGTGCGTCAGCCACCCCACAGCAGAGCAGGGTGGAGAGGGGCACCCTCCGAGCTGCGTCAGCCACCCCACAGCAGAGCAGGGTGGAGAGGGGCACCCTCAAAGCTGCGTCAGCCACCCCACAGCAGAGCAGGGTGGAGAGGGGCACCCGGCCTCAAAGGTGCGTCAGCCACCCCACACCAGAGCAGGGTGGAGAGGGGCACCCGGCCTCAAAGCTGCATCAGCCACCCCACAGCAGAGCACGGTGGAGAGGGGCACCCTCAAAGCTGCGTCAGCCACCCCACAGCAGAGCAGGGTGGAGAAGGGCACCCTCAAAGCTGCGTCAGCCACCCCACACCAGAGCAGGGTGAAGAGGGGCACCCGCAAAGCTGCGTCAGCCACCCCACAGCAGAGCAGGGTGGAGAGGGGCACCCTCAAAGCTGCGTCAGCCACCCCACACCAGAGAAGGGTGGAGAGGAGCACCCTCAAAGCTGCGTCAGCCACCCCACATCAGAGGAGGGTGGAGAGGGGCACCCTCAAAGCTGCGTCAGCCATCCCAAACCAGAGCAGGGTGGAGAGGGGCACCCTCAAAGCTGCGTCAGCCACCCCACACCAGAGCAGCGTGAAGAGGGGCACCCTCAAAGCTGCGTCAGCCACCCCACACCAGAGCAGGGTGTAGAGGGGCACCCTCAAAGGTGCGTCAGCCACCCCACACCAGAGCAGGTTGGAGAGGGACACCGTCAAAGCTGCGTCAGCCACCCCACAACAGAGCAGGGTGGAGAGGGGCACCCTCAAAGCTGCGTCAGCCACCCCACAGCAGACCAGGGTGGAGAGGGTCCCGTTTCTAACAGGCACCCTCAAAGCTGCGTCAGCCACCCCACACCAGAGCAGGGTGGAGAGGGACACCCTCAAAGCTGCGTCAGCCACCCCACAGCAGAGCAGGGTGGAGAGGGGCACCCTCAAAGCTGCGTCAGCCACCCCACAGCAGAGCAGGGTGGAGAGGGGCACCCTCAAAGCTGCGTCAGCCACCCCACAGCAGAGCAGGGTGGAGAGGGGCACCCGGCCTCAAAGGTGCGTCAGCCACCCCACACCAGAGCAGGGTGGAGAGGGGCACCCGGCCTCAAAGCTGCATCAGCCACCCCACAGCAGAGCAGGGTGGAGAGGGGCACCCTCAAAGCTGCGTCAGCCACCCCACAGCAGAGCAGGGTGGAGAGGGGCACCCTCAAAGCTGCGTCAGCCACCCCACACCAGAGCAGGGTGGAGAGGGGCACTCGCAAAGCTGCGTCAGGCACCCCACAGCAGAGCAGGGTGGAGAGGGGCACCCTCAAAGCTGCGTCAACCACCCCACACCAGAGAAGGGTGGAGAGGGGCACCCTCAAAGCTGCGTCAGCCACCCCACATCAGAGGAGGGTGGAGAGGGGCACCCTCAAAGCTGCGTCAGCCACCCCACATCAGAGGAGGGTGGAGAGGGGCACCCTCAAAGCTGCGTCAGCCATCCCAAACCAGAGCAGGGTGGAGAGGGGCACCCTCAAAGCTGCGTCAGCCACCCCACACCAGAGCAGCGTGAAGAGGGGCACCCTCAAAGCTGCGTCAGCCACCCCACACCAGAGCAGGGTGTAGAGGGGCACCCTCAAAGGTGCGTCAGCCACCCCACACCAGAGCAGGGTGGAGAGGGACACCGTCAAAGCTGCGTCAGCCACCCCACAACAGAGCAGGGTGGAGAGGGGCACCCTCAAAGCTGCGTCAGCCACCCCACAGCAGAGCAGGGTGGAGAGGGTCCCGTTTCTGACAGGCACCCTCAAAGCTGCGTCAGCCACCCCACACCAGAGCAGGGTGGAGAGGGACACCCTCAAAGCTGCGTCAGCCACCCCACACCAGAGCAGGGTGGAGAGGGGCACCCGGCCTCAAAGGTGCGTCTGCCACCCCACACCAGAGCAGGGTGGAGAAGGGCACCCTCAAAGCTGCGTCAGCCATCCCACAGCAGAGCATCGTGAAGAGGGGCACCCTCAAAGCTGCGTCAGCCACCCCACACCAGAGAAGGGTGGAGAGGGGCACCCTCAAAGCTGCGTCAGCCACCCCACATCAGAGGAGGGTGGAGAGGGGCACCCTCAAAGCTGCGTCAGCCACCCCACACCAGAGCAGGGTGGAGAGGGGCACCCTCAAAGCTGCGTCAGCCGCACCACACCAGAGCAGGGTGGAGAGGGGCACCCGGCCTCAAAGCTGCGTCAGCCACCCCACACCAGAGCAGGGTGGAGAGGGGCACCCTCAAAGCTGCGTCAGCCATCCCACATCAGAGCAGCGTGAAGAGGGGCACCCTCAAAGCTGCGTCAGCCATCCCACATCAGAGCAGGGTAGAGAGGGGCACCCTCAAAGCTGCGTCAGCCGCACCACACCAGAGCAGGGTGGAGAGGGGCACCCTCAAAGCTGCGTCAGCCGCACCACACCAGAGCAGGGTGGAGAGATGCACCCTCAAAGCTGCGTCAGCCGCACCACACCAGAGCAGGGTGGAGAGGGGCACCCTCAAAGCTGCGTCAGCCGCACCACACCAGAGCAGGGTGGAGAGGGGCAGCCTCAAAGCTGCGTCAGCCACCCAACACCAGAGCAGGGTGGAGAGGGGCACCCTCAAAGCTGCGTCAGCCACCCCACACCAGAGCAGGGTGGAGAGGGGCACCCTCAAAGGTGCGTCAGCCACCCCACACCAGAGCAGGGTGGAGAGGGGCACCCTCAAAGCTGTGTCAGCCACCCCACACCAGAGCAGGGTGGAGAGGGGCAGCCTCAAAGCTGCGTCAGCCGCACCACACCAGAGCAGGGTGGAGAGGGGCAGCCTCAAAGCTGTGTCAGCCACCCCACACCAGAGCAGGGTGGAGAGGGGCAGCCTCAAAGCTGCGTCAGCCGCACCACACCAGAGCAGGGTGGAGAGGGGCAGCCTCAAAGCTGCGTCAGCCATCCCACAGCAGAGCAGGGTGGAGAGGGGGACCCTCAAAGCTGCGTCAGCCATCCCACAGCAGAGCAGGGTGGAGAGGGGGACCCTCAAAGCTGCGTCAGCCACCCCACAGCAGAGCAGGGTGGAGAGAGACACCTTCCCAGCTGCGCCAGGTACTTTAGAACAGGGTGGCGAGGGCCCCTTCCAGCTGCCCGAGACAAGGCACACTGAGTAGAGTGGCAAGGGAACCATTCCATTTGTGGGCAGGATGCAATTAGGTCAGGGTGTAGAGGGGCACAACTCTAGTTCCAACTGGCCTTGCCCACCAGAGTGGGATGGGGAAGGCCCCCCTTCCAACTGTTGATGAGAACCTGAGCCCACTGGTGAGAACCAACCAGTGCACTCCCATGGTGTTACTTCCGTGAGGCACCCCTTATCTTTGCACACATTTTTTGTATTCTTTTCACTTTACTGGCACCAATTTGTGTATTGCGAGATTTATTTATCACACTAAACACTGGGTTGCACTTCAAAGGAACATTTTTACAAATAGAACAGGGACGTATAGTGGAAGACAGTGTATGATTAACTGCCCATGCAGCACACAACGTCATGGCAGCCATAGACAGACATTAGGTCCATGTGTATCTGTTCTAGCATCTAGGTCAGGTCACTATTGTGTTTTGATTCAGTGAGTGGGGGGCTGACCTAGCCTGTATAGAACCCCCTAGGCTCCTTGGTGAATTTACCCCCTTCCAACTGTGCCAGGAACCTCAGAACAGGGTGCAGGGAGTACGCGTTCGCTGTGGCACCTGGCACTGCACACCAGAGTCGGGTGGATAATGCACCCTTGTACAAAAACAAGAAAAGAGAGGTCAGATCAAACACTTGATCAGTCTAAGCGTAAACTACACAGACCACAATTCAAGGAGTCAACATAAGATTAGATTCTCACATCCGATTTGGGTGATAAAGAAAGCCCTCACACACTGACCTAGTCAGTGTCATGCTTCATCATCGGGCCCCACCGACAGAGGCCGAATGCCTCTGTGGTGTGCTACGACGCCAGAAAGACTGCGGAGCAGGTTTTTTGTGTGTGGAGGGCGTGCTCTTGTTTACAGTGAAATATTAAAAGTGCCTAAAGCAAGGGTATCGGAAAAAATATATTTAATAAATGATCCCTGAGGCACAAAAATAAGGAGTATTACGTGTCTGTATTTATATGCCAAGGTTCAAGGTTGGTGAAATACAGAATATACTCAGTTCATTCCAGTCAACATGTTTCAGCCATAAGGGTGGTATATTACCGTGGCATTCATCAGGACTATACCCCGGCGGTATGGGCTCTCTAATCACCCACCCTAACCTGGGGACGTGAAAGTGAAAAGTAAAAAGTGAAAAAAGTGCATAAAAATTGTGGAAGAGTAAAAATACTCAATTCCAAAAATACTCCGTAATTTTGGAGTGTAACTGCACCTGTACAATAAGAAAAACACATAGACAGACAGAAGACAAACATAAACAATGTTAATATGAGCCTTCCTGGCTAGTCACAGTGCTCCATGAAGTGTGACTCAAGTGGTAAATCCCAAGGTAAACATAGATTTTATGCACCATCCAGATAGCCCCTAAGGATGATAGCAGATATCTCTGGGAAGTGATGTGCTAGAAAAGTGCTATTTACAAGAAAAACGATTAAAATGGGGGATTTAAAAACGCAATTGCGTGTACTCCTTATGAAGGGATCAATGGACCTAAAAGGTCTGTGCCCCTTCAAGTAGGTATTAAAAGGTTCGTGTCTCACTTTCAAAAGGGGCGCTACTCGCACCATGGGTCTCGGGAGGGGGTCGGAGCGACCTGGCACATCCTAAGGACAGACAAAAAATATATATACATATGGTACAATGGCGACGCCCAAACAAGTACTTAGCTCTGGTGACAGAAGGCGTAGCAGTATGTGTGTCATCGTAACTCACGCCCTCAGCGCTTCCGACCCGCTGATCAACCTAGTAGTGACCTCCAAACCGGACCCCGAAGATAGACAACCGGGGCCGGTAGACTTGTTTTTAAGCACAGCGGTCGCGTGTGCGCCCTGTTTCCGGGAGGGCGTGTCAGGCCGAAAGAGAGGCTAGAAACGCACACGCCCACCTACGCTTTCCACGTCTCGCTCAAAGCGAGGCTTGGGACTCGGATGACAGTTCGAGGCTTGGTAGTCGGCTAGGTCCTAAAGGACCGGTCGCGTAGTAGCGCTAATGTTAATTATAATGCCTAACAGCACGTAGTGCATTATATGCGGACCTTTACTACAGTGTACATAACTTTCAGAATGTACTTAAATTACCAGAAAAGGCAGTGAAAATTAAGCAATTGGCTACACACCAGAGCCTTAGTGTATGAAAAAACCATTTTCACCCGTAGTGCATACACTGCCTAACAATCTTACTGCATAAATGAAAATGAATACATCTATGTTGGAGGCAATGCATTGTACATAGGAAAAAATCCTATAGGTAGGGACTAATCTGTGTGTGCACAGATAGTCCATGGAGTGAATCATCATGGCTAATTACAAATATGCAAACAAAACCGGTTGGTTGAGGTAGATGTGTAGAGAATATTCTTATCAAGACAATACTGAGCTCCACGGAATGTCATCGTTGAGCCCATTGACATGGGTGCCCAGACGATACACCCAACGTTGCTCCTTTTCAAAAAGTCTACTGGTAATGTTCGTTGTAGGACTGTACAAGCGCTTTTCTTGTATTCCTACTTGTGCTTTTGTAACTGCTTTTAAAATCTGTTTTATTGTGTAATCTGTGCACATTACCTGACCTTGGTCCGCTCTCTCCCCGTTCCACCGCAGCAACCAGTGCTGTTTGTTGTGGAGGGAGGCAAGCGGCACCACTTCCTGGTTGCTCCCTCTGAGGCGGCCATCTTCGGTGGGTTGACGCGCTAGTCTCCCACTCCGCCCTGATTACTTAAGGGCTGGGCAGCTTCGCGCTCGAGATTGACTAAAAATATCGTAGCGCTGTGCTTGGTAGCAAGTAGGACTGCTACAAGCGCTTTTCTTGTATTCCTACTTGTGCTTTTGTAACTGCTTTTAAAATCTGTTTTATTGTGTAATCTGTGCACATTACCTGACCTTGGTCCGCTCTCTCCCCGTTCCACCGCAGCAACCAGTGCTGTTTGTTGTGGAGGGAGGCAAGCGGCACCACTTCCTGGTTGCTCCCTCTGAGGCGGCCATCTTCGGTGGGTTGACGCGCTAGTCTCCCACTCCGCCCTGATTACTTAAGGGCTGGGCAGCTTCGCGCTCGAGATTGACTAAAAATATCGTAGCGCTGTGCTTGGTAGCAAGTAGGACTGCTACAAGCGCTTTTCTTGTATTCCTACTTGTGCTTTTGTAACTGCTTTTAAAATCTGTTTTATTGTGTAATCTGTGCACATTACCTGACCTTGGTCCGCTCTCTCCCCGTTCCACCGCAGCAACCAGTGCTGTTTGTTGTGGAGGGAGGCAAGCGGCACCACTTCCTGGTTGCTCCCTCTGAGGCGGCCATCTTCGGTGGGTTGACGCGCTAGTCTCCCACTCCGCCTAACCTTCTTAACTGGCTCCCGTTCGCGCAGCGGTAACGCGCAGCGGTAGCGCCGTAGACGCGCCGAAGAGGCGCCAAAGAGAAGCCAGTCTGCGCCAGTCCGCGTCCAGACGCTTCCTGCTGACTGGTGCCTGGCTTTGCCCGTCATGGTAGGCCCCCCGCTGTCCTATGATTCATTATCCCTGCATGCCCTCCGTTCGTCCCCTATTCTGACTTGTGCTCATACTTTCTCTCCTTCGCAACTGGGTTATATCTGCCCAAACTGCAATTGGCGTCCATCCATCCCCCCTTCCTGTCCGCTACCTCTCACTCAGGAATGGAAAATGTTTCTCCTCAACTGTAGGTCTATGTGTAAACATTATACGGAGCTCCATTCTCTGATTGAAGATCTCAATCCTCACGCACTTTTCCTAACCGAAACATGGCTCCATATGGATAACGATCCAGCTATTGTTTGGGCCATTCCCCAAGGATTCACTTTAAAGAGACTAGATCGCCAGACTGGGAGGGGTGGAGGAGTGGCTATTGTTTACCGCGACAGTTACAAATGCCGAACCACCCCTACTACCTCGCCAACCTGTGAAAGTCTTCACTTTTCGCTAGAGTTGTCACCAACCACTACTTTTTCTGGCATTCTAGCCTATCGCCCCCCAGGTGCCCCTAATAACTTTATTAGCAAAATTACGGATCTCGCTGCAAGCAACGTGCTATCCTCTCCCAACTTCACCGTGTTGGGCGACCTTAATCTACATTTAGATGACCCTCACGATACCGCAGCCACTACCCTTTGCTCTAACTTTCAAGCACTGGATCTACAGCAGAAGGGGTTTCATGTAACCCACAACAGAGGCCACCTGCTAGATCATATTTACAGCAACATTAATGATCTCATAGTTAAACCCCCGGTTCCGCTACCTTGGACGGACCATTTTTTGGTTCCTTTCTCTTGGTGCACTAATCTTTCTCCCTCCACTAGCGGCCTCATTAAAAACCGAGGTAGGAAATGGCCCTTGCTTCCCCTCCCTGCCTGGGAAACTGCCCTGGCCAAAGATATACCCAGGAAGGTGATGAACCCCAACACAGCAGCCAACAATTTTGATGACTGGATCTCATCTACACTCAATATGGTCCTCCCCGTACAGGCTAGTAGCTCTACGAAACGACCCAGAGCTGCTCCTTGGTATACCCCTGCCCTTAAGGCCATGAAACTAACCTGTCGGAAACACGAAAGAGCCTGGAGACAGGACTATTCCGAAATTAAGAAGGAGGATTATAGAGCCGCCATTAGACTCTATAAACAGGAGATAAAATTGGCACAAGCTTCCTTTTATTGCAGCAAAATCGACGAAGCTGCCAATGCTCCAAGGGAAATTTTTAAAATTGTTAAAACACTCATTTCACCCCCCATTGAACTCCCTTCTGCAGATAGTGCCCAAGACCGCTGCAATGAACTAGCTGTTTTCTTTTCTGAAAAAATTCAGACTATATACTCTTCTTTTGGGGATGCTGACAGTGATTTAGGCCTTCCCATGTCTGCCACCTCCGAAGCCCCCGTCCAGTGTATGCTTGATGCAATCCCCCCACTAGACACTCTGGCACTGGACAGACTCATCTCTAAAGTCACCACAGGTTCCCCTAATGACCCAGCTCCCCCTCAGACCCTTGTTAAGGCAATAGACATAATTCGCCCGGTCATATTGGACGTTCTCAACACCTCCATCTCTTCAAGAACCGTACCTCCCTCCTGGAAGTGCGCAATGGTGAGGGCCCTGTTGAAGAAGCCCAACCTTGACCAATCCATCTTGGCGAATTATCGTCCTATTTCCTTACTTCCCTGGCTGAGTAAACTACTCGAGAGGCACGTGAACAACATCTTGATGAACTTTTTGGAGTCAAATGGTCTCCTGCGTGCCTCCCAGACTGGGTTTCGGCCCCTACATGGGACCGAAACAGCCCTTCTGGCCGTAACTGAGGAAGCTAGAGCAGTGCTGGACCGGGGCGGCAAAGTGGCAATCATCCTGTTAGACCTCAGCGCCGCGTTCGACACGGTGAACCATGTCATGCTATTACAACGTCTGGCAGACATGGGCGTGTCGGGCCCGGCGCTGGACTGGCTGACATCCTTTCTGGCTGACCGTTTCTTTCAGGTCTTTGAGGGCGAGGCGGTGTCACCCAAACATCCTCTTAGGTGTGGGGTTCCTCAGGGCTCCTCCCTGAGCCCCACCCTGTTTAATGCCTACATGGAACCTCTAGACAGGATTGTCCAGCCCTTCGGTGTGCGTATTGTCACCTACGCGGACGATACCCAACTGGTGGTCTCTTTGGACCACTCAGAGGTATCGTCCAACACCCTAGGTCCCTGTCTAGAGGCTGTTGCCAGATGGATGCAATCCTCCCGTTTAAAACTTAACGGGGAGAAGACAGATGTCATCTTATTGGGCAACCCCTCGCCCTCTGTCTTTTCATCCATCTGGCCTCCATGTCTGGGCCCGCCTCCTGCTCCCAAACCCCAAATAAAAAGCCTGGGGGTTTGGTTGGACACCGCATTGAACTTCTCAGCCCAAGCCACAAAGACCGCAGCCACCTGTTTTGGCTTGATGAGGATGCTACGGAAGGTGCTCCCTCTGCTCCCATTCCAGGCCAGGAGGATTCTAGTCCAGGCCCTTATACTATCCCGCCTGGACTATGGTAATGTCCTCTATATGGGAGCCCCTTCCTATGTCATTCAGAAACTTCAAGTCACCCAGAACAGTGCGGCCCGTCTGCTCTACAATCTCCCTCGCTGGGAGTCAGCAAGGACCGCCATCGTGGAACTTCACTGGCTCCCCATAGCCGCCAGAGTACAATTTAAAGCTATGTGTACTCTACATAAAGCCTTCCACCATCTTGGTCCTGCAATTCTGCAACCCCTGATCACCCCCTATGTTCCCTCACGTTCCCTCCGTTCTAGTACCCTCCAGCTGGCCTCCTCTATCAGAGTGAGGAAAGCCCGTTGGGGAGGCCGTTCCTTTTCATACACTGCTGCCAAGTTTTGGAACACCCTCCCCCTTTCCCTTCGAGGAACCACCGATCATCTTTCCTTCAGAAAAGCCCTGAAAACCCACTTGTTTGCCACATCCCGCTAATCTGCCCGAGCCTGTGCTAAGCTAGCTTTAGTCATAAGCGCTACGAGGCCTCCGGGTAGATGGCGCTATACAAGTGCAATTTCAATTCAATTCAATTCAGTTGTGCCCTTCACTTCCTCGATTACCGTCCACCTCATGTCATTGGTAGTGTGGTTGCTGTCCAAAAAGTGGCGGCTCAGCTTGGTAGTTAGTTTTTTACATCGGACGTTGCTCCGATGTTCGCAGATGCGTTGTTTTATTCTGCGCGTTGTCATACCAACATACCGTAGCTGGCACGGGCACGTGATCAGATATACCACATTCATGGTGTTGCAATTAGTATGTTCCCTTTGGGTCCATACCTTGCCCGCTTCCAATGAAAGGGTTTTGGTTGCCTCTGTCAAATGACAGACACTACAATTAGAGCACGGAAAATGCCCTACAACTTTGGGCATCCCCCATGAGCTGGTGACTGTAGGTGTAGGTTCTGAGACTTTTTCTTTGGGACGGGTGTGCACAAGAGAGTCCTTGAGGCTACGACCCCTTTTGAAAGAAAATAGCGGTTTCTCCCAATTCTCTCTAAAAGAGGTCAGAATACTCCAATGTTTGTTGATGGTTTTCTTCATCAGGTTAGACAAACTGTTATATGTTGTAACACACGTGAGGGGTACTGTATTCTGGTTGATGACTTTCTCCTCTAAGAGTGCCTCCCTTGGTTGGTTCCTCGCTCTCTTGAAACCTTTGTTCAGGATTTGTGTTGGATACCCTCGGTCTTTTAATTTCTCAGTGAGGCTCAAGGACTGTTCTTTGAAGTCCGAGATGGAGGTGCAATTACGCCTCAATCTAAGAAATTGCCCATAGGGGAGGTTTTCCTTCAAGGGGCGTGGGTGGAAGCTACTGAACTCGAGGAGGTTGTTTTTTGCGGTAGGCTTGTGATGTGTCTTGGTCACAAGGCCTGTTCCTTGCACAGAAATCTCAACATCCAGGAAGACAATCTCCGACCTACTCTTGGTGTTTGTGAACCGTAGATTCCGGTCTAGGGTGTTGATCCAGTTGAGAAATAGATCGAGATCAGTGTCATTCCCAGTCCATAGTAACAGAATGTCATCTATGTAGCGCTTCCACAGAAGCATTGAAGATGAGAAGGGTTGGGAGGTGGGTAGGATGTGTCTAGCTTCAAAATCAGCTACATACAATCCCGCCACGCTTGGAGCAAAAATGCTGCCCATGCTGGTACCCGAGCATTGAAGGTAAAGTTTGTCTTTAAAGGAGAAATAATTCTCTTTCAGGGCAATTGTTGCACATTCAATGATGAAGGTTTTTGGAGTTTGGAAATCCCATTCCGTGGAGTCAAGTGATTCACCCAGGACTCTGATCGTATCGTCCTGGGGGATGCTGGTATACAGGCTTTCGACGTCCAGTGTCACGAGAGTAACTGAGTTTTCAGGGAAAGTGACATCAGATAGTAGACGTAGGAGACTCTTTGTATCCTTCAGATAAGTTGGAGTCGACTGCACTAAGGGTTTTAGGAAGTAATCACAGAATCCGGATAAGGGTTCAAGGAGGGAACCGATACCAGAGACAATGGGGCGCCCAGGTGGTGGGAGCCTGTTTTTGTGCATTTTTGGTAGCGTGTAAAAATCAGGAATTACATGTTTAGAATTCGTCAAAAAAGGCACTCTTAGAGGAGAAAGTCATCAACCAGAATACAGTACCCCTCACGTGTGTTACAACATATAACAGTTTGTCTAACCTGATGAAGAAAACCATCAACAAACATTGGAGTATTCTGACCTCTTTTAGAGAGAATTGGGAGAAACCGCTATTTTCTTTCAAAAGGGGTCGTAGCCTCAAGGACTCTCTTGTGCACACCCGTCCCAAAGAAAAAGTCTCAGAACCTACACCTACAGTCACCAGCTCATGGGGGATGCCCAAAGTTGTAGGGCATTTTCCGTGCTCTAATTGTAGTGTCTGTCATTTGACAGAGGCAACCAAAACCCTTTCATTGGAAGCGGGCAAGGTATGGACCCAAAGGGAAGATACTAATTGCAACACCATGAATGTGGTATATCTGATCACGTGCCCGTGCCAGCTACGGTATGTTGGTATGACAACGCGCAGAATAAAACAACGCATCTGCGAACATCGGAGCAACGTCCGATGTAAAAAACTAACTACCAAGCTGAGCCGCCACTTTTTGGACAGCAACCACACTACCAATGACATGAGGTGGACGGTAATCGAGGAAGTGAAGGGCACAACGAACATTACCAGTAGACTTTTTGAAAAGGAGCAACGTTGGGTGTATCGTCTGGGCACCCATGTCAATGGGCTCAACGATGACATTCCGTGGAGCTCAGTATTGTCTTGATAAGAATATTCTCTACACATCTACCTCAACCAACCGGTTTTGTTTGCATATTTGTAATTAGCCATGATGATTCACTCCATGGACTATCTGTGCACACACAGATTAGTCCCTACCTATAGGATTTTTTCCTATGTACAATGCATTGCCTCCAACATAGATGTATTCATTTTCATTTATGCAGTAAGATTGTTAGGCAGTGTATGCACTACGGGTGAAAATGGTTTTTTCATACACTAAGGCTCTGGTGTGTAGCCAATTGCTTAATTTTCACTGCCTTTTCTGGTAATTTAAGTACATTCTGAAAGTTATGTACACTGTAGTAAAGGTCCGCATATAATGCACTACGTGCTGTTAGGCATTATAATTAACATTAGCGCTACTACGCGACCGGTCCTTTAGGACCTAGCCGACTACCAAGCCTCGAACTGTCATCCGAGTCCCAAGCCTCGCTTTGAGCGAGACGTGGAAAGCGTAGGTGGGCGTGTGCGTTTCTAGCCTCTCTTTCGGCCTGACACGCCCTCCCGGAAACAGGGCGCACACGCGACCGCTGTGCTTAAAAACAAGTCTACCGGCCCCGGTTGTCTATCTTCGGGGTCCGGTTTGGAGGTCACTACTAGGTTGATCAGCGGGTCGGAAGCGCTGAGGGCGTGAGTTACGATGACACACATACTGCTACGCCTTCTGTCACCAGAGCTAAGTACTTGTTTGGGCGTCGCCATTGTACCATATGTATATATATTTTTTGTCTGTCCTTAGGATGTGCCAGGTCGCTCCGACCCCCTCCCGAGACCCATGGTGCGAGTAGCGCCCCTTTTGAAAGTGAGACACGAACCTTTTAATACCTACTTGAAGGGGCACAGACCTTTTAGGTCCATTGATCCCTTCATAAGGAGTACACGCAATTGCGTTTTTAAATCCCCCATTTTAATCGTTTTTCTTGTAAATAGCACTTTTCTAGCACATCACTTCCCAGAGATATCTGCTATCATCCTTAGGGGCTATCTGGATGGTGCATAAAATCTATGTTTACCTTGGGATTTACCACTTGAGTCACACTTCATGGAGCACTGTGACTAGCCAGGAAGGCTCATATTAACATTGTTTATGTTTGTCTTCTGTCTGTCTATGTGTTTTTCTTATTGTACAGGTGCAGTTACACTCCAAAATTACGGAGTATTTTTGGAATTGAGTATTTTTACTCTTCCACAATTTTTATGCACTTTTTTCACTTTTTACTTTTCACTTTCACGTCCCCAGGTTAGGGTGGGTGATTAGAGAGCCCATACCGCCGGGGTATAGTCCTGATGAATGCCACGGTAATATACCACCCTTATGGCTGAAACATGTTGACTGGAATGAACTGAGTATATTCTGTATTTCACCAACCTTGAACCTTGGCATATAAATACAGACACGTAATACTCCTTATTTTTGTGCCTCAGGGATCATTTATTAAATATATTTTTTCCGATACCCTTGCTTTAGGCACTTTTAATATTTCACTGTAAACAAGAGCACGCCCTCCACACACAAAAAACCTGCTCCGCAGTCTTTCTGGCGTCGTAGCACACCACAGAGGCATTCGGCCTCTGTCGGTGGGGCCCGATGATGAAGCATGACACTGACTAGGTCAGTGTGTGAGGGCTTTCTTTATCACCCAAATCGGATGTGAGAATCTAATCTTATGTTGACTCCTTGAATTGTGGTCTGTGTAGTTTACGCTTAGACTGATCAAGTGTTTGATCTGACCTCTCTTTTCTTGTTTTTGTATGACTAACCGGGGACTAAGAGAGTGCCTCATTCTCCCTACCTCTCCTATTGTTATTGAATATTACAGCAGCGCACAGCTGTGAGAGCTTCTTTTACTACCGGCAGGACATCCCCTTCCGTTGCTGGTTTTTAAAGACTTACTCCTTTGCCTCACTTTCATCACTCCCACCATGGCAAACATGGGCCTGACATATTCCGAATCCGAGATAGAGGAACTGATGTCAGACACATCGATATTTGCAGATCCCCAAATATCACAGGCAATAGCTAACACCACTGAATGGGAAAATCTCACGGAGAAAAAGAGAGAACATATCCGCACTATTCTCCATGGGACCATTCTGAAACAATATCTGATGTCAAACTCTGCACCCAAAGGGTTGCTAGTGACGAATGCCCCTCGTATCTTCCTTAATGATGCCACCTTCCGCAAAGACTGGGCCATGATCGCTTGGCACTGCACTCGCGACTGGCTAGTCTTAATCATAAAGACAGCGCTGAGACTTTCTGAAGCACTGATGGTGGAGATTACAGAAACTGAAAGAAACTTTAAAACTACAATCACGGGTTTTAAGAAACGGCTGGATGAACTTAATAAGGAATTGAACGAGTACAAAGATAATTTGATGCAGTCGAAAGCAACCAAATTACAGAAAGATCAAAAGAAATTTGATTTTGAAAAGGTGTATCCTTATTCAGCCCCAACTTTCACTCCTCCTACTCGTAACAATAACAAAACTGACCAATCGGACGATGAATCCTCTAACAGCAGTGGATCAAGTAATAGCTCCTTCAAGCAAACGAGAGGGAGAGGGAATCGTGGGAACAGAAATGCAAGGGGTAGACAAGGATACCAGGGCCAACATCAGCAATGGCAACCACCCCAAATGATGATGGGCCATAACCCTTTTGCTTTCCCCCAACCACAGTTCCCTTTCATGGGCTGGAATCCAGGGTTTATGCCCCCACCTAACTTCCAGAACCAACAGAGGCAGCCTTTTTTAGAGAGCGGCCGGAGAGGGAGAGGGAAGCGGAGAGGCAACAGCCGAGTAACCTGGGAGGAAGAGGACCCTGTAGCGAGTCACACCCGCAGCAACCAACAACCAGGAACAAGCGGGATGTAAGCCTAGTGACCAACCTCTCCACCAGAGTACTAACACCCACTGAAGTGCAGGTGCTTGAGAGAGGCCTGGGTTTTGTCCCTAAAGCCAGACCTGATAAATTTAAGCTTCACTGCGAACTCGCTAGTTTCTTCAGAAAACTGAAACTCAAAGCTTTTTTCGAAGGAAAGGATGACCCGAACGAAGCAATGAGAAAAGGGGATACAGGTTTGAGACCAAGTTCAACCTTCACCCCTCCTCCTCATACCACACCCGCAGCGATTACCACTTTTGAACAGGCTGTGTATAAAGACCTAGAGTCCTGTGAAAATCCCGTGATTTTTGGGAACTTCAGCACTGCTGAATACCAAGCGTTACAACAACTGCAGAATGACAGTACGATCACCATCAAGCCGGCTGATAAAGGTGGGGGTATTGTGATCCAAAACACAGCTGACTACGAGAAAACATGCTACGAACTGCTGGGGGACATCCGGAACTATACTCCACTAACAACAGACCCCACCGCAGCCCTTTCAAGCAAGATCAAAAATCTTGTCCAACATGCAGAGGAGGAGGGTCATGTGTCAAAAAACGAGGCGGCTTTTTTGACGAATTCTAAACATGTAATTCCTTATTTTTACACGCTACCAAAAATGCACAAAAACAGGCTCCCACCACCTGGGCGCCCCATTGTCTCTGGTATCGGTTCCCTCCTTGAACCCTTATCCGGATTCTGTGATTACTTCCTAAAACCCTTAGTGCAGTCGACTCCAACTTATCTGAAGGATACAAAGAGTCTCCTACGTCTACTATCTGATGTCACTTTCCCTGAAAACTCAGTTACTCTCGTGACACTGGACGTCGAAAGCCTGTATACCAGCATCCCCCAGGACGATACGATCAGAGTCCTGGGTGAATCACTTGACTCCACGGAATGGGATTTCCAAACTCCAAAAACCTTCATCATTGAATGTGCAACAATTGCCCTGAAAGAGAATTATTTCTCCTTTAAAGACAAACTTTACCTTCAATGCTCAGGTACCAGCATGGGCAGCATTTTTGCTCCAAGCGTGGCGGGATTGTATGTAGCTGATTTTGAAGCTAGACACATCCTACCCACCTCCCAACCCTTCTCATCTTCAATGCTTCTGTGGAAGCGCTACATAGATGACATTCTGTTACTATGGACTGGGAATGACACTGATCTCGATCTATTTCTCAACTGGATCAACACCCTAGACCGGAATCTACGGTTCACAAACACCAAGAGTAGGTCGGAGATTGTCTTCCTGGATGTTGAGATTTCTGTGCAAGGAACAGGCCTTGTGACCAAGACACATCACAAGCCTACCGCAAAAAACAACCTCCTCGAGTTCAGTAGCTTCCACCCACGCCCCTTGAAGGAAAACCTCCCCTATGGGCAATTTCTTAGATTGAGGCGTAATTGCACCTCCATCTCGGACTTCAAAGAACAGTCCTTGAGCCTCACTGAGAAATTAAAAGACCGAGGGTATCCAACACAAATCCTGAACAAAGGTTTCAAGAGAGCGAGGAACCAACCAAGGGAGGCACTCTTAGAGGAGAAAGTCATCAACCAGAATACAGTACCCCTCACGTGTGTTACAACATATAACAGTTTGTCTAACCTGATGAAGAAAACCATCAACAAACATTGGAGTATTCAATTTCTGACCTCTTTTAGAGAGAATTGGGAGAAACCGCTATTTTCTTTCAAAAGGGGTCGTAGCCTCAAGGACTCTCTTGTGCACACCCGTCCCAAAGAAAAAGTCTCAGAACCTACACCTACAGTCACCAGCTCATGGGGGATGCCCAAAGTTGTAGGGCATTTTCCGTGCTCTAATTGTAGTGTCTGTCATTTGACAGAGGCAACCAAAACCCTTTCATTGGAAGCGGGCAAGGTATGGACCCAAAGGGAACATACTAATTGCAACACCATGAATGTGGTATATCTGATCACGTGCCCGTGCCAGCTACGGTATGTTGGTATGACAACGCGCCGAATAAAACAACGCATCTGCGAACATCGGAGCAACTTCCGATGTAAAAAACTAACTACCAAGCTGAGCCGCCACTTTTTGGACAGCAACCACACTACCAATGACATGAGGTGGACGGTAATCGAGGAAGTGAAGGGCACAACGAACATTACCAGTAGACTTTTTGAAAAGGAGCAACGTTGGGTGTATCGTCTGGGCACCCATGTCAATGGGCTCAACGATGACATTCCGTGGAGCTCAGTATTGTCTTGATAAGAATATTCTCTACACATCTACCTCAACCAACCGGTTTTGTTTGCATATTTGTAATTAGCCATGATGATTCACTCCATGGACTATCTGTGCACACACAGATTAGTCCCTACCTATAGGATTTTTTCCTATGTACAATGCATTGCCTCCAACATAGATGTATTCATTTTCATTTATGCAGTAAGATTGTTAGGCAGTGTATGCACTACGGGTGAAAATGGTTTTTTCATACACTAAGGCTCTGGTGTGTAGCCAATTGCTTAATTTTCACTGCCTTTTCTGGTAATTTAAGTACATTCTGAAAGTTATGTACACTGTAGTAAAGGTCCGCATATAATGCACTACGTGCTGTTAGGCATTATAATTAACATTAGCGCTACTACGCGACCGGTCCTTTAGGACCTAGCCGACTACCAAGCCTCGAACTGTCATCCGAGTCCCAAGCCTCGCTTTGAGCGAGACGTGGAAAGCGTAGGTGGGCGTGTGCGTTTCTAGCCTCTCTTTCGGCCTGACACGCCCTCCCGGAAACAGGGCGCACACGCGACCGCTGTGCTTAAAAACAAGTCTACCGGCCCCGGTTGTCTATCTTCGGGGTCCGGTTTGGAGGTCACTACTAGGTTGATCAGCGGGTCGGAAGCGCTGAGGGCGTGAGTTACGATGACACACATACTGCTACGCCTTCTGTCACCAGAGCTAAGTACTTGTTTGGGCGTCGCCATTGTACCATATGTATATATATTTTTTGTCTGTCCTTAGGATGTGCCAGGTCGCTCCGACCCCCTCCCGAGACCCATGGTGCGAGTAGCGCCCCTTTTGAAAGTGAGACACGAACCTTTTAATACCTACTTGAAGGGGCACAGACCTTTTAGGTCCATTGATCCCTTCATAAGGAGTACACGCAATTGTGTTTTTAAATCCCCCATTTTAATCGTTTTTCTTGTAAATAGCACTTTTCTAGCACATCACTTCCCAGAGATATCTGCTATCATCCTTAGGGGCTATCTGGATGGTGCATAAAATCTATGTTTACCTTGGGATTTACCACTTGAGTCACACTTCATGGAGCACTGTGACTAGCCAGGAAGGCTCATATTAACATTGTTTATGTTTGTCTTCTGTCTGTCTATGTGTTTTTCTTATTTTACAGGTGCAGTTACACTCCAAAATTACGGAGTATTTTTGGAATTGAGTATTTTTACTCTTCCACAATTTTTATGCACTTTTTTCACTTTTTACTTTTCACTTTCACGTCCCCAGGTTAGGGTGGGTGATTAGAGAGCCCATACCGCCGGGGTATAGTCCTGATGAATGCCACGGTAATATACCACCCTTATGGCTGAAACATGTTGACTGGAATGAACTGAGTATATTCTGTATTTCACCAACCTTGAACCTTGGCATATAAATACAGACACGTAATACTCCTTATTTTTGTGCCTCAGGGATCATTTATTAAATATATTTTTTCCGATACCCTTGCTTTAGGCACTTTTAATATTTCACTGTAAACAAGAGCACGCCCTCCACACACAAAAAACCTGCTCCGCAGTCTTTCTGGCGTCGTAGCACACCACAGAGGCATTCGGCCTCTGTCGGTGGGGCCCGATGATGAAGCATGACACTGACTAGGTCAGTGTGTGAGGGCTTTCTTTATCACCCAAATCGGATGTGAGAATCTAATCTTATGTTGACTCCTTGAATTGTGGTCTGTGTAGTTTACGCTTAGACTGATCAAGTGTTTGATCTGACCTCTCTTTTCTTGTTTTTGTATGACTAACCGGGGACTAAGAGAGTGCCTCATTCTCCCTACCTCTCCTATTGTTATTGAATAATGCACCCTTGTGCCAGATACATCTATCTGAAGAGGGTGGAGAGGGCTCCACCCAGCTGACACAGGCACATTGGAGTGCATTGAGCAGCACCCTATGTGTACCTGTCCACATGAGTAGAGTGTGTAGACCGGCGCCGCCCTAGGTGCACGTTGTAGCTTCAAGCTGACTCAGAATGTCAGCTTATATATAGGATGTTGTGCTGTGATCTGTGCTTCTGGAGTCAGTTGAAACCCTCCTGAGCCCCGGGCGCACTTCTGGAGCTCGCCTCCCAATACATTTAAGACAAAGGTGGCGACGAGGCCAGAGGAATGGGAACAGGCTAAGACCGTGCAATTACAGCCCAAACTCACTTAGCCAGGTGGCTATGTGAAAATACCTAGCCACCTGGCTAAGTGACTTTAGTGTGATGAGTATTCATTATTGGGCCTGTAGTATAGATAACTACAATTTTTTCTGTATTTATACTTATCCATAATTCTACTTCTTCTTCCATTTAGGTAACATCTTTACGTGTAGTTCTTTATATCTCATAACTTCTATAACATGTACTTGTAGAAATGGAGTCTTAAATGCCTTTGTTTCTTCTGATTGAGACAGGGGGTTCTGTTATGACTTCTGAAGCCTGTCTCCCAGTAAACGCAAGAAGCATCATCTGGACTACGGAACCTTTATTATAACAGAATACCAGGCACCTTAGGACAGGGTGTAGAAGGGCACCATCTCAGGTGCATCAGGCACCTTAGGACAGGGTGTAGAAGGGCACCATCCTAGGTGCATCAGGCACCTTAGGACAGGGTGTAGAAGGGCACCATCCTAGGTG
This sequence comes from Lissotriton helveticus, assembly GCF_964261635.1. NCBI lineage: Eukaryota > Metazoa > Chordata > Amphibia > Caudata > Salamandridae > Lissotriton > Lissotriton helveticus. The sequence goes on along the minus strand of NC_136068.1, from coordinate 154,032,761 downwards.
CATCAGGCACCTTAGGACAGGGTGTACAGGGCACCATCCTAGGTGCATCAGGCACCTTAGGACAGGGTGTAGAAGGGCATCATCTCTAGTGCACCAGGCCCCTTAGGACAGGGTGTAGAAGGGCACCAACTCAGGTGCACCAGGCGCCTTAGGACAGGGTGTAAAAGGACACCATCCCTGGTGCACCAGGCACCTTAGGACAGGGTGTAGAAGGGCACCGTCCTAGGTGCACCAGGCACCTTAGGACAGGGTGTAGAAGGGCACCATCTCAGGTGCACCAGGCACCTTAGGACAGGGAGTAGAAGGGCACCATCTCAGGTGCACCAGGCACCTTAGGACAGGGTGTAGAAGGGCACCATCTCAGGTGCACCAGGCACCTTAGAACAGGGAGTAGAAGGGCACCATCCCAGGTGCACCTGGCAACTTAGAACAGGGTGTAGAAGGGTACCATCCCAGGTGCACCAGGCACCTTAGGACAGGGAGCAGAAGGGCACCATCTCAGGTGCACCTGGCACCTTAGGACAGGGAGCAGAAGGGCACCATCTCAGGTGCACCTGGCACCTTAGGACAGGGTGTAGAAGGGCACCATCTCAGGTGCACCAGGCACCTTAGGACAGGGTGTAGAAGGGCACCATCCCAGGTGCACCAGGCACCTTAGGACAGGGAGCAGAAGGGCACCATCTCAGGTGCACCTGGCACCTTAGGACAGGGAGCAGAAGGGCACCATCTCAGGTGCACCTGGCACCTTAGGACAGGGAGTAGAAGGGCACCGTCCCAGGTGCACCAGGCGCCTTAGGACAGGGTGTAAAAGGGCACCATCTCAGGTGCACCAGGCACTGTAGGACAGGGTGTAGAAGGGCACCATCTCAGGTGCACTAGGCACCTTAGGACAGGGTGTAGAAGGGCACCATCTCAGGTGCACCAGGCACCTTAGGACAGGGTGTAGAAGGGCACCATCCCAGGTGCACCAGGCACCTTAGACAGGGAGCAGAAGGGCACCATCTCAGGTGCACCTGGCACCTTAGGACAGGGTGTACAAGGGCACCGTCCCAGGTGCACCAGGCACATTAGGACAGAGTGTAGAAGGGCACCATCTCAGGTGCACTAGGTACCTTAGGACAGGGAGCAGAAGGGCACCATCTCAGGTGCACCAGACACCTTAGGACAGGGAGCAGAAGGGCACCATCTCAGGTGCACCTGGCACCTTAGGACAGGGTGTAGAAGGGCCCCGTCCCAGGTGCACCAGGCGCCTTTGTACAGGGTGTAGAAGGGCACCATCTCAGGTGCACCAGGCACCGTAGGACAGGTTGTAGAAGGGCACCATCTCAGGTGCACCAGGCACCTTAGGACAGGGTGTAGAAGGGCACCATCTCAGGTGCACCAGGCGCCTTAGGACAGGGTGTAGAAGGGCACCATCTCAGGTGCACCAGGCACCGTAGGACAGGGTGTAGAAGGGCACCATCTCAGGTGCACCAGGCACCTTAGGACAGGGTGTAGAAGGGCACCATCCCAGGTGCACCAGGCACCTTAGGACAGGGAGCAGAAGGGCACCATCTCAGGTGCACCTGGCACATTAGGACAGGGTGTACAAGGGCACCGTCCCAGGTGCACCAGGCACATTAGGACAGAGTGTAGAAGGGCACCATCTCAGGTGCACCAGGCACCGTAGGACAGGGTGTAGAAGTGCACCGTCCTAGGTGCAGCAGGCACCTTAGGACAGGGTGTAGAAGGGCACCATCCCAGGTGCACCAGGCACCTTAGGACAGGGAGAAGAAGGGCACCATCTCAGGTGCACCTGGCACCTTAGGACAGGGTGTAGAAGGGCACCGTCCCAGGTGCACCAGGCACATTAGGACAGGGTGTAGAAGGGCGCCATCCCAGGTGCACCAGGCAAAATAGGACAATGTGTAGAAGGGCACCATCCCAGGTGCACCAGGCACCTTAGGACAGGGAGCAGAAGGGCACCATCTCAGGTGAACCTGGCACCTTAGGACAGGGTGTAGAAGGGCACCGTCCCAGGTGCACCAGGCCCCTTAAGACAGGGTGTAGAAGGGCACCAACTCAGGTGCACCAGGCGCCTTAGGACAGGGTGTAAAAGGACACCATCCCTGGTGCACCAGGCACCTTAGGACAGGGTGCAGAAGGGCACCGTCCTAGGTGCACCAGGCACCTTAGGACAGGGTGTAGACGGGCACCATCTCAGGTGCACCAGGCACCTTAGGACAGGTGTAGAAGGGCACCATCTCAGGTGCACCAGGCACCATCTCAGGTGCACCAGGCACCTTAGGACAGGTGTAGAAGGGCACCGTCCTAGGTGCACCAGGCACCTCAGGACAGGGTGTAGAACGGCACCATCTAAGGTGCACCAGGCACCTTAGGACAGGTGTAGAAGGGCACCGTTCTAGGTGCACCAGGCACCTCAGGACAGTGTGTAGAAGGGCACCATCCCAGGTGCACCAGACACCTTAGGGCAGGGTGTAGAAGGGCACAATCTCAGGTGCACCAGGCACCTTAGGACAGGGAGCAGAAGGGCACCATCTCAGGTGAACCTGGCACCTTAGGACAGGGTGTAGGAGGGCACCGTCCCAGGTGCACCAGGCCCCTTAGGACAGGGTGTAGAAGGGCACCAACTCAGGTGCACCAGGCGCCTTAGGACAGGGTGTAAAAGGGCACCATCCCTGGTGCACCAGGCACCTTAGGACAGGGTGTAGAAGAGCACCGTCCTAGGTGCACCACGCACCTTAGGACAGGGTGTAGAAGGGCACCATCTCAGGTGCACCAGGCACCTTAGGACAGGTGTAGAAGGGCACCATCTCAGGTGCACCAGGCACCTTAGGACAGGTGTAGAAGGGCACCATCTCAGGTGCACCAGGCACCTTAGGATAGGTGTAGAAGGGCACCATCTCAGGTGCACCAGGCACCGTAGGACAGGGTGTAGAAGTGCACCGTCCTAGGTGCAGCAGGCACCTTAGGACAGGGTGTAGAAGGGCACCATCCCAGGTGCACCAGGCACCTTAGGACAGGGAGCAGAAGGGCACCATCTCAGGTGCACCTGGCACCTTAGGACAGGGTGTAGAAGGGCACCGTCCCAGGTGCACCAGGCACATTAGGACAGGGTGTAGAAGAGCGCCATCCCAGGTGCACCAGGCACCTCAGGACAGTGTGTAGAAGGGCACCATCCCAGGTGCACCAGACACCTTAGGGCAGGGTGTAGAAGGGCACCATCTAAGGTGCACCAGGCACCTTAGGACAGGTGTAGAAGGGCACCGTTCTAGGTGCACCAGGCACCTCAGGACAGTGTGTAGAAGGGCACCATCTCAGGTGCACCAGACACCTTAGGGCAGGGTGTAGAAGGGCACAATCTCAGGTGCACCAGGCACCTTAGGACAGGTGTAGAAGGGCCCCGACCTAGGTGCACCAGGCACCTCAGGACAGTGTGTAGAAGGGCACCATCTCAGGTGCACCAGGCACCTCAGGACAGGGTGTAGAAGGGCACCATCTCAGGTGCAGCAGGCACCTCAGGACAGGGAGTAGAAGGGCACTATCTCAGGTGCACCAGGCACCTTAGGACAGGGAGCAGAAGGGCACCATCTCAGGTGCACCAGGCACCTCAGGACAGGGTGTAGAAGGGCACCATCCCAGGTGCAGCAGGCACCTCAGGACAGGGAGTAGAAGGGCACTATCTCAGGTGCACCAGGCACCTCAGGACAGGGTGTAGAAGGGCACCATCTCAGGTGCACCAGGCACCTTAGGGCAGGGAGTAGAAGGGCACTATCTCAGGTGCACCAGGCACCTTAGGACAGGGTGTAGAAGGGCACCATCCTAGGTGCACCAGGCACCTCAGGACAGGGTGTAGAAGGGCACCATCTCGGGTGCACCAGACACCTTAGGGCAGGGAGTAGAAGGGCACCATCTCAGGTGCACCAGGCACCTTAGGACAGGGAGTAGAAGGGCACAGTCCCATGTGCACCAGGCACCTTAGGACAGGGTGTAGAATGGCACCATCTCAGGTGCACCAGGCACCTTAGGACAGGGAGTAGAAGGGCACCATCTCAGGTGCATCAGGCACCTTAGGACAGGGATAAGAAGGGCACCATCTCAGGTGCACCAGGCACCTCAGGACAGGGTGAGGACACCATCTCAGGTGCACCAGGCACCTTAGGACAGGGTGTAGAAGGGCACGTCCCAGGTGCACCAGGCACCTTGGGACAGGGAGTAGAAGGGCACCATCTCAGGTGCACCAGGCACCTTAGGACAGGGATAAGAAGGGCACCATCTCAGGTGCACCAGGCACCTTAGGACAGGGTGTAGAAGGGCACCATCCCAGGTGCACCAGGCACAGTAGGACAGGGTGTACAGGGCACCATCCTAGGTGCACCAGGCACCCCAGGACAGAGTGTAGAAGGGCACCATCTCAGGTGCACCTGGCACCTTAGGACAGGGTGTAGAAGGGCACCGTCTCAGGTGCACCAGGCACCTTAGGACAGGGTGTAGAAGGGCACCATCTCAGGTACACCAAGCACCTTAGGACAGGGAGTAGAAGGGCACCATCTCAGGTGCACCAAGCACCTTAGCACAGGGTGTAGAAGGGCACCATCTCACGTGCACCAGGCACCTTAGGACAAGGTGTAGAAGTGCACCATCTCAGGTGCACCAAGCACCTTAGGACAGGGTGTAGAAGGGCACGGTCTCACGTGCACCAGGCACCTTAGGACAGGGTGTAGAAGGGCACCATCTCAGGTGCACCAAGCACCTTAGGACAGGGTGTAGAAGGGCACCGTCCCAGGTGCACCAAGCACCTTAGGACAGGGACTAGAAGGGCACCATCTCAGGTGCACCAGGCGCCTTAGGACAGGGTGTAGAAGGGCACCATCTCACGTGCACCAGGCACCTAAGGACAGGGAGTAGAAAGGCACCATCCCAGGTGCACCAGGCTCCTTAGGACAGGGAGTAGAAGGGAACCATCCCAGGTGCACCAGGCACCTTAGGACAGGGTATGGAAAGGGCACCATCTCAGGTGCACCAGGCACCTTAGGACAGGGTGTAGAAGGGCACCGTCTGAGGTGCATCAGACGCCTCAGGACAGGGTGTAGAAGGACACCATCTCAGGTGCATCACGCACCTTAGGACAGGGTGTAGAAGGGCACCATCTCAGGTGCACCAGGCACCTTAGGACAGGGTGTAGAAGGGCACCATCTCAGGTGCACCAGGCACCTTAGGACAGGGTGTAGAAGGGCACCATCTCAGGTGCACAAGGCACTTTAGGACAGGGTGTAGAAGGGCACCATCTCAGGTGCACCAGGCACCTTAGGACAGGGTGTAGAAGGGCACCATCCCTGGTGCAACAGGCACGTTAGGACAGGGTGTAGAAGTGCACCATCTCAGGTGCACCAGGCACCTTAGGACAGGTGTAGAAGGGCACCATCTCAGGTGCACCAGGCACCTTAGGACAGGTGTAGAAGGGCACCGTCCTAGGCGCACCAGGCACCTCAGGACAGGGTGTAGAAGGGCACCATCTCAGATGCACCAGGCACCTTAGGACAGGTGTAGAAGGGCACCGTCCTAGGTGCACCAGGCACCTCAGGACAGGGTGTAGAAGGGCACCATCTCAGGTGCCCTTGGCACCTCAGGACAGGGTGTAGAAGGGCACCATCCCAGGTGCCGCAGGCACCTCAGGACAGGGAGTAGAAGGGCACTATCTCAGGTGCACCAGGCACCTTAGGACAGGGAGTAGAAGGCCACTATCTCAGGTGCACCAGGCACCTCAGGACAGGGTGTAGAAGGGCACCATCTCAGGTGCACCAGGCACCTTAGGACAGGGAGTAGAAGGGCACTATCTCAGGTGCACCAGGCACCTTAGGGCAGGGTGTAGAAGGGCACCATCCTAGGTGCACCAGGCACCTTAGGACAGGGTGTAGAAGGGCACCATCTCGGGTGCACCAGACACCTTAGGGCAGTGAGTATAAGTGCACCATCTCAGGTGCACCAGGCACCTTAGGACAGGGAGTAGAAGGTCACGGTCCCATGTGCACCAGGCACCTTAGGACAGGGTGTAGAAGGGCACCATCTCAGGTGCACCAGGCACCTTAGGACAGGGAGTAGAAGGGCACCATCTCAGGTGCATCAGGCACCTTAGGACAGGGATAAGAAGGGCACCATCTCAGGTGCACACGGCACCTCAGGACAGGGTGTAGAAGGGCACCATCTCAGGTGCACCAGGCACCTTAGGACAGGGTGTAGAAGGGCACCGTCCCAGGTGCACCAAGCACCTTGGGACAGGGAGTAGAAGGGCACCATCTCAGGTGCACCAGGCACCTTAGGACAGGGATAAGAAGGGCACCATCTCAGGTGCACCAGGCACCTTAGGACAGGGTGTACAAGGGCACCATCCCAGGTACACCAGGCACAGTAGGACAGGGTGTACAGGGCACCATCCTAGGTGCACCAGGCACCTCAGGACAGGGTGTACAGGGCACCATCCTAGGTGCACCAGGCACCTCAGGACAGGGTGTAGAAGGGCACCGTCTCAGGTGCACCAGGCACCTTAGGACAGGGTGTAGAAGGGCACCATCTCAGGTGCACCAAGCACCTTAGGACAGGGAGTAGAAGGGCACCATCTCAGGTGCACCAAGCACCTTAGGACAGGGTGTAGAAGGGCACCATCTCACGTGCACCAGGCACCTTAGGACAAGGTGTAGAAGAGCACCATCTCAGGTGCACCAAGCACCTTAGGACAGGGTGTAGAAGGGCACGGTCTCACATGCACCAGGCACCTTAGGACAGGGTGTAGAAGGGCACCATCTCAGGTGCACCAGGCACCTTAGGACAAGGTGTAGAAGGGCACCATCTCAGGTGCACCAAGCACCTTAGGACAGGGTGTAGAAGGGCACCGTCCCAGGTGCACCAAGCACCTTAGGACAGGGAGTAGAAGGGCACCATCTCAGATGCACCAGGCGCCTTAGGACAGGGTGTACAAGGGCACCATCTCACGTGCACCAGGCACCTAAGGACAGGGAGTAGAAAGGCACCATCCCAGGTGCACCAGGCTCCTTAGGACAGGGAGTAGAAGGGAACCATCTCATGTGCACCAGGCACCTTAGGACAGGGTATGGAAAGGGCACAATCTCAGGTGCACCAGGCACCTTAGGACAGGGTGTAGAAGGGCACCGTCTGAGGTGCATCAGACACCTCAGGACAGGGTGTAGAAGGGCACCATCTCAGGTGCACCACGCACCTTAGGACAGGGTGTAGAAGGGCAACATCTCACGTGCACCTGTGGAAAAGTAAATTTTGCCATGTTGTATGTGCCTACGTGTTCCCTATGTTATGTTATATGTGCATGATCGATATGCATGTATCCCCCTCTGATCGATTAAAGACGCAATTATAGTTGTGTCCATCTCCTGTATGTCAGTTTCCAGTTCTCGTGAATACAACGAATATTAAGCCTATGTAAAGCTACGTTGCCACGTTTTACAGTGTGCACGTTAATTCATTGAATTATCCCCGTTTCTAGGCCTCAAAAGGGCCCGGACTCAGATTCAGCTCCTGTTTCCTGAACCCTCTCCGAGGAGCGATACAGCCCCCACCTGTATCCCTGACCCTTAGCTTACTTTCATGCCTCGCAGTGCCCGGCTCGGCCTGGCTCTGCCTCCCAGTCTGCCAAGAGTATGTTATGATTCTAGTTATCAGTCCAGCCCTCCTTCTCTGCATTCCTAAGCTACTGAATCGCATCAATAGTTCCCGTCATGGTCTAGCCTTTATGTCTCCATGTAAGAGAAATACTGTATTAATATTCATAGAATATTCCTCGCACACGCACTACATGTAGAATTATGCATGCACCAGTCTTAGAGTCTGTTAGCCTTTACCCTGATAACTTTTGGATTCTATCAACATGTACTCTAAACACTAGATACTAGATATGCCTGGGTACATGTCGCTCTGACACTCCAGACTTTAGTCTCCTCTTCTAGCGCAGAAATCATAGCCCCCCAGTTCTCCCTAGTAACACGTCATTGTCAGTTTGCGCGCACCACTAGGTTAGAGGTCCCAGCTGCTCAGGTAGCCCCCTCCATGTTTCCGCCCCGTTTATGACATATTCTGTTACGTTTGCACCACATGTCTGTGTATACGCCCTGTGCACGCCTTCTTGTTACTTCATTTTGCCCTTATCTTTCGCGACTGCTACAAACCCCGCCTACTGCTACGCCTACTGTATTGAATGTAATGCAATTGTTTTGATATAAATACTGTGAACTGTTATTAAAAGGTACCCCATATGCGCATCATTCCCAGATCCTGCCTCCGGCAGCTGCCGGGCCCTGCCATCCTATTCCCGTACAGGCTGTCCTGTTCCTGTCCTTTATGCTTGATTAAAGCCTGTCAACTTCAGCTACCTCGTATCTTGACTCTTATTTATTGAGCTACCTGTTTATTGATTATAGTCAAAAATAGATCCGGTAATAATTGTTGGACTTTGGCCCTTAGGGCAGGTTCACCCCGAGACTTTTTGCTTGAAATGGTGACCTGGAGATGGTGATTTTTGGATTCTGCGCACTTTCACTGTGTCCCAGTGGAAAGTGCGTGCGCACTCTGAGTGCATGTGCTGAGCTAGGCCTGCCCGCCCATAGGAATGCATGGGGAATGTATGTGTCCCTGGTAGTTCCTGATGCGTGGGGTGTACAGGCTTGAGTCTGGTATGTGTGAACTCGTGTGAGTGAATGCTGCGCAACGGTGTATGCAGCATGTATGTGTCTAGTAGCGAAGCGCCATTTCTAGACATGGCTGTACGTGTGCTGTGAGGGTGCTGGCGTGTGATTGGCTGGAGCTGGCTGGCATGCCAGGCTCCAGGAAGTCTGGATGGGTCTGCCCGGTGGTGAGTGGGAGATTAGCATGAGTGATGTGTGGGAGGAGTGTACCTGTGTCCTGGATGGGCTGGGTTTTCCCCACACAATGCTGGCTCCGCCCCCCTGTGGTGTGTCTAATGACCCAAGCCCTGCCAGTGAATAGAGAGGGTGGTTGAGGTAAACAGAGTACTCAAGAACCAGCTGCGACTGGTTCCGCCCCCACTCTGCACCCTTGAACAAAGGAATGCACTGTATAAAAATGGGGCTGTGTCCCCACAGATGTTGTTCTCTTCCAGGATCCTGAGGGGGCTGTTGCTGCTGCTGGGCCAGAGGACCGCCACTTGGGGTGTCTCCCTGCCTGGAGACCCAGTGTGCTGGCTCTGGGCCCAGCCTTGCCCCCCCCTGCCTTGCTGAAGGACTCTGCTGGACCTCTATTTTATTTATAGCGCCTGAGAGCGCTCTAGTTTGGTCCTCTAGCGCTTGGGAGCGCTTGACTTCCCCTGTAGAGCTGGGGGAGCGCTTTGTTGGGCATCTAGCGCAGGAAGCGCCGTATTGGTACCTCCCTAGCGCTTGGAAGCGCTTTATGGTGTGCTAGCGCTTGAGAGCGCGATCTATTTCCTGCGAGCGCCTCGGGGCGCTTTATTGTTCAGAGCCGGTGCCCACCCGGCATTTGCCCCGATCGCTACCTCATTTGCGAGTGCCCACCTCGACTTCGTACCTGGGAGCGTCACCGCCGCAGCCCGGAGTGTTTTCAAAACGTTGCCGGGCCGCTGCCAAGTGCGACCCGGAAGTGGTTGGACGGCCAACCAATCGCTGCGCGGCCCGAGGGAGGGTGACCCGGAAGTCCCGCCCCCGCAGCCGAGCAGCAAGAAGTGACGAGGCTCCCCGAGTGGAGAGAGGAGCCCCGGGAGAAGGAGCAGAGCCTGCCACGTCTGGTCGCGGCCCCGGAGAAGAGCTGCAGTCCCGAGGAGCCTCACCGGGAGCAAAGAGGAGTGCTGCGGAGAGAGCCCCGAGGAGCGGGAGCTCTCGTGTAGCCCCCGCCAGCCAAGCCCGGTGAGTGTTGCCAGGTGGGGGGGAGAGAGAGCTCCGGACCTTGCCACAGTGTCACGAGCGGCCCCCCCTGGTCAGCAGGGCCGCTCCAAAGAAGGGGGCATTGTTTGTTTTGAGCCCTGAAGGCTCCACCAGTGGCCGCATTCTTACAGAGAGCCTAGCGAGGCTCAGAGGGGCCAGTGTGTTTCAGAGCCACGAGGGCTCCAGGCGGCATTCCTCTGTTTTGTGAGCCTGAGAGGCTCAAGGGGGCACTTATTTCACGAGCCCTGAGAGGCTCAAGGCGCCCCAGTGTTTAGAGCCCAGTGAGGCTCTTTTGGTGCCATGTGTGTTTAGAGCCCAGAGGAGGCTCCAGGGGGCATTTCCTTTCGCCCCACCAGTGTTCTGAGAGCCCAGCGAGGTTCCCACATTGGCCCCCTTGTTGTTCTTGAGCCCTGGAAGGCTCAAACCTCAATTGCACCAGTTGCCCAGCACTTTGTGGGCAACTGCTACGTTTAGGCCCCCCTGGACTTTGGACACAGGGCGTCCTAGCCCCAGAGAGGCCAGAGGGCCTAGGGACAGTCACAGGTGGTGACTTACGTGAGTTGGCGCAATTGTTCATTTTGCTTACACCTCTGAATGTATTGCATTGCATCATGTGTTTTCCTCTTACACCCCTACAGGTATTGTAATACATAGGTGGTTGTTTTCTCCCTAGTACAGGTGGTGCTAGTGAGGTCCTGTTACCAGTAGTTACTGGTTGTGTGCTATTTTGTGCTAAAGTAAATTTATATTCTATGTACTAAGTGCTATTTCTGAAAGTGCTACTTCTGATTCCTGACAGTGGTCCAGGTGGCCCTGTCTTGTAAATATCCCCTTGTAAATTCTGCCCGTGCCTCTGGCACATTGTAAAGTGTGTGTTTTATCTAATGTGTTTTGGTGTAATACAAAGGCTATTTTTATATAACCTTGTGTGGAGTTTCCTTTGTGGTGGGCCTTTGGTTGTTGTTGCTGGGGTGCGTGCGCAAATACTTAACCTACATCGCCTCCAAGTTTAGCCTTGCTGCTCGCGCCACGTTACCTAGAGGGTGAGTAGGGGTTATCTTGGCGTGTAACTCCCTTGCCCTGACTTGGGTGTGGTGGTCTCTGACTGACTTTGGCGAAAGCCCTGGCCAGCCGGGGATCCCATTTCCAACATTGGCGGCAAGCGGTGGGATAAGGATTTGTGTTTGCGTTGTACCTTAGTAGCAGCTGGCTGCACCACAAAACTCTGCATTTTAGATGACCACATTTTAGGGGATTGGATTGTTTTTGAAATTCCATTGTTTCTTCTCCTGAAGAGTGTCATTTGATTGTGTTCAGTACATTTGTCCCCCGCCCTGCTTCCAGAGTTTGGTACCTGTGTCGCTTTTGGTCAGGTTGAGAAGTCAGGGGTGGTAGAAACTGCCTTACCGATCCGAGGGGAGGGTGTGTGTGGATGAATGGTGTGTTTTCCTGGACGCATGAGTATGAGTTCTCTTTGATAAGGAGAGTGTGGAAGTTTTGGAATTGTGTACTCTTACTTCAGATTGCTAGGTCCCCTGTGTTGCACGTGTCTGTGAGCATCTTGCCAAGATGGAGTCTGCTTTTAATGTCTGGGGTCTGTTTTTGCATGAACTAAGAGAGTTTTGCGAAGAGAGACACATTGCAGTGAATGAGTCAGACACCCAGTCCCAACTTAGGGGTAACCTGATCCAATGGCAGAAGGATGACTGGGAGCGTGAGCACAGTGAGGAGAGGGCCCGGGTCTCACACCATGAGGGTGGTGGGTCAGAGGGGAGCCCTGAAGAGTCTGAGGAGGAGGAAGATGATAGCACAGGGACGCCAGCAGATAGTGAGGACCCCATAGATAGGGAGTCCCTTGCTGGGTCCAGTTTAGGAGGCAGCGCCTCATCCCTTTCCCTGTCCCCAGAGGAGCTGGAAGATAGGAGGAGAGAAAGGGAGCACCAGCTGGCTTTAGAAAGCTCAGGTTGGAGCATGCCCAGGCTATGGCACAGCTGGGCATTAGAAGGCAACAGCTGGAGGTTAAGAAGCAACAGCTGGAGACCGAGAGGGTCTTAGCGCAGGACAGGATAGAGGAGGCTGAGAGGGCCGCCACCAGAGGCAAAGTAGCTCTGGAGGGTAGACTATCCCCTGCGCGCAGTGTTGAGTGTCTGGATCCCCCAGGGTGGGTTGGGTCCAGTGGTGGCAGCTATTTAAATCTCAGTCTAGAAAGTCCCAGTTCCCAGAGTATGGTTCCTGTTTCCCCAGAGGAGGAGAATAGGTTGAGGTTTAGGAACCTTAGGAAACCGTCTCATCAGTCTTGGGAAGACTTTGAGGATGACTGTTGTGAAGCCCTGTGTGATTGGGTACGGGAGCCCACGAAATGTGATTGGGACCTATTGTTCGATATGTTTCTCAGAGAGCAGTTGCTCAGTTGTTGTTCACCAGGGTTGCGCCAACACCTGTTAGGGTGTGGATTGTCTGAACCATGTGAGCTGGCAGAGGAAGCAGACCGCTGGGAAGGGACCAGAGGTTCTGTAGAGTCATTAGGGAGTGACTTCAAAAGTAGTGGGTCAGGGATCTTCCAGCCCAGCGTGGTGGAAGAGGCTCAGTGTAGCCCAGCTAGGTCCCTGGTTAGTGAGAAGGGTGTAGGGGCTGACTGCCTGGCTCAGTGGAGCAGGAGTCAGTGGGTGGCTGAGAGCCCCCAGAGGCCCGAAGCCCTGTCTCAGAACCTGGGTGGTTTCTTGAGGGAACGCCAGGTTGGGGACCTAGGCTGTCCTGTTAACCCAGTTGAGGAGGATCTCCTAGTGAGTAGAGGACCTGGAGCGTCTGTAACCAGAGCTCCTGTGGTTCTAGAGTCTGGCAGTACCACTCCGATAGGGAGGGTACAGGAGTCCAGAGTGAGGAGTGATTGGGGGAGTTCCCCAGTGGAAGGACCAGTGGGTCAGGGACTACCCAGTTGGGCTAGGTTCCCGTGTAGTGACCATGGTAACACCACTTCTGGTCTGGGGGATCGTCACGCACTGTCAGGTGGACAGAGGGCGGGAGATCTGCGCCAGACAGACAGTCACGCAACAGATGTGACATTTGTTAGCCTCAGGGGGATTGCGTGTGAATCCCCAGAAGTCCTGGAGTGCCAGGCAATTGTTCCACCGAAGGTTCTAGACCAGAGGTTGGGAGGCCAGGTTCAGGATCAGCCTGACCTGAAGGGTAGGACGACTGTAACCAGTGTCCTGACCGGTTCTCCTTCCAGAGGAACTTCTCCAGGTGGGAGAGGGCAGACCTCTGGAAGGGGGTGCAGAGGGTGGGAGAGCCCACCTCTGACCCCGGTGCAACCTGAGTGGATAAGCCCTGGGTTGGAATGGCGTTCTAGGGGTACCCCTCGCAGAGGGAGGAGGAACCCTAGGAGAAGAGGTAGGGGGACGAGAGCCTTCCCCGAGACTCCTGGTCCGCCTGAGGTTGTAGGCCCTAGGCTGGAGTACCAGTGGCAGTCTAGTCCTGTCTTGCAGACAGGAAGAGTGGAGAATGGCTCCTATTTGCCAGGGGTTACTACCCCCCGCTCTGCGAATTGGCATGGACCAGTGGCACCTGGGTGGCCCAGGGCCTGGTCCTGGCCGCGGACAACTTGGGAGTACCAGTGGGGTAGCCCAGTTGGTCCAGACAGTGTGTTTAGAAGGAATCCCTTGGGTTCACCATGGCGTAGAACAGGAGGGTGTCCCTGCAGTTGTGGGCCCGCGTCCGTGTTCTATCGCCCCAAGCAGGGAAGTCCATCACGGTGGTGATTGTTCTCCCCTGCGTTTTGGCTGGAAGGGGGTTATGTTGGACTTTGGCCCTTAGGGCAGGTTCACCCCGAGACTTTTTGCTTGAAATGGTGACCTGGAGATGGTGATTTTTGGATTCTGCGCACTTTCACTGTGTCCCAGTGGAAAGTGCGTGCGCACTCTGAGTGCATGTGCTGAGCTAGGCCTGCCCGCCCATAGGAATGCATGGGGAATGTATGTGTCCCTGGTAGTTCCTGATGCGTGGGGTGTACAGGCTTGAGTCTGGTATGTGTGAACTCGTGTGAGTGAATGCTGCGCAACGGTGTATGCAGCATGTATGTGTCTAGTAGCGAAGCGCCATTTCTAGACATGGCTGTACGTGTGCTGTGAGGGTGCTGGCGTGTGATTGGCTGGAGCTGGCTGGCATGCCAGGCTCCAGGAAGTCTGGATGGGTCTGCCCGGTGGTGAGTGGGAGATTAGCATGAGTGATGTGTGGGAGGAGTGTACCTGTGTCCTGGATGGGCTGGGTTTTCCCCACACAATGCTGGCTCCGCCCCCCTGTGGTGTGTCTAATGACCCAAGCCCTGCCAGTGAATAGAGAGGGTGGTTGAGGTAAACAGAGTACTCAAGAACCAGCTGCGACTGGTTCCGCCCCCACTCTGCACCCTTGAACAAAGGAATGCACTGTATAAAAATGGGGCTGTGTCCCCACAGATGTTGTTCTCTTCCAGGATCCTGAGGGGGCTGTTGCTGCTGCTGGGCCAGAGGACCGCCACTTGGGGTGTCTCCCTGCCTGGAGACCCAGTGTGCTGGCTCTGGGCCCAGCCTTGCCCCCCCCTGCCTTGCTGAAGGACTCTGCTGGACCTCTATTTTATTTATAGCGCCTGAGAGCGCTCTAGTTTGGTCCTCTAGCGCTTGGGAGCGCTTGACTTCCCCTGTAGAGCTGGGGGAGCGCTTTGTTGGGCATCTAGCGCAGGAAGCGCCGTATTGGTACCTCCCTAGCGCTTGGAAGCGCTTTATGGTGTGCTAGCGCTTGAGAGCGCGATCTATTTCCTGCGAGCGCCTCGGGGCGCTTTATTGTTCAGAGCCGGTGCCCACCCGGCATTTGCCCCGATCGCTACCTCATTTGCGAGTGCCCACCTCGACTTCGTACCTGGGAGCGTCACCGCCGCAGCCCGGAGTGTTTTCAAAACGTTGCCGGGCCGCTGCCAAGTGCGACCCGGAAGTGGTTGGACGGCCAACCAATCGCTGCGCGGCCCGAGGGAGGGTGACCCGGAAGTCCCGCCCCCGCAGCCGAGCAGCAAGAAGTGACGAGGCTCCCCGAGTGGAGAGAGGAGCCCCGGGAGAAGGAGCAGAGCCTGCCACGTCTGGTCGCGGCCCCGGAGAAGAGCTGCAGTCCCGAGGAGCCTCACCGGGAGCAAAGAGGAGTGCTGCGGAGAGAGCCCCGAGGAGCGGGAGCTCTCGTGTAGCCCCCGCCAGCCAAGCCCGGTGAGTGTTGCCAGGTGGGGGGGAGAGAGAGCTCCGGACCTTGCCACAGTGTCACGAGCGGCCCCCCCTGGTCAGCAGGGCCGCTCCAAAGAAGGGGGCATTGTTTGTTTTGAGCCCTGAAGGCTCCACCAGTGGCCGCATTCTTACAGAGAGCCTAGCGAGGCTCAGAGGGGCCAGTGTGTTTCAGAGCCACGAGGGCTCCAGGCGGCATTCCTCTGTTTTGTGAGCCTGAGAGGCTCAAGGGGGCACTTATTTCACGAGCCCTGAGAGGCTCAAGGCGCCCCAGTGTTTAGAGCCCAGTGAGGCTCTTTTGGTGCCATGTGTGTTTAGAGCCCAGAGGAGGCTCCAGGGGGCATTTCCTTTCGCCCCACCAGTGTTCTGAGAGCCCAGCGAGGTTCCCACATTGGCCCCCTTGTTGTTCTTGAGCCCTGGAAGGCTCAAACCTCAATTGCACCAGTTGCCCAGCACTTTGTGGGCAACTGCTACGTTTAGGCCCCCCTGGACTTTGGACACAGGGCGTCCTAGCCCCAGAGAGGCCAGAGGGCCTAGGGACAGTCACAGGTGGTGACTTACGTGAGTTGGCGCAATTGTTCATTTTGCTTACACCTCTGAATGTATTGCATTGCATCATGTGTTTTCCTCTTACACCCCTACGGGTATTGTAATACATAGGTGGTTGTTTTCTCCCTAGTACAGGTGGTGCTAGTGAGGTCCTGTTACCAGTAGTTACTGGTTGTGTGCTATTTTGTGCTAAAGTAAATTTATATTCTATGTACTAAGTGCTATTTCTGAAAGTGCTACTTCTGATTCCTGACAGTGGTCCAGGTGGCCCTGTCTTGTAAATATCCCCTTGTAAATTCTGCCCGTGCCTCTGGCACATTGTAAAGTGTGTGTTTTATCTAATGTGTTTTGGTGTAATACAAAGGCTATTTTTATATAACCTTGTGTGGAGTTTCCTTTGTGGTGGGCCTTTGGTTGTTGTTGCTGGGGTGCGTGCGCAAATACTTAACCTACATCGCCTCCAAGTTTAGCCTTGCTGCTCGCGCCACGTTACCTAGAGGGTGAGTAGGGGTTATCTTGGCGTGTAACTCCCTTGCCCTGACTTGGGTGTGGTGGTCTCTGACTGACTTTGGCGAAAGCCCTGGCCAGCCGGGGATCCCATTTCCAACCTTAATTTATTTATTTACCACATAATGGCGCCCGAATAGGGACTTGCCCTTTCCCCACGCGCCGGAGAAGCCACGCAGGCCCCCTGATCCTCTGCAGCCGTGACGGAACCATACCGTGCACGTGCAGATATTTCTGCTTCAAGTATCCCTCAGGCCCACGGAGGAGACGGAGGTTGCGGTCCAGCGTCCAGACGAGGCGGTGGAGGAACGCGGCGAGTCCCGACCAGAGCCCAAGCCGAGAGTCCAAGGTCCGAGGTATCCGGAGGCCCACCTGTAACTGAAGTCCGAAGTTCGTCCGTCCGTCGTCGTAGCAGTCCAGTCCAGTCCAGTCCGAGGCCTTCCGTTCTTGCTGCCCGGTGAGTACCGTTGCTGGGGTAGTATCTAGACAGGGTCAATTAATTTGTCTCTGGTCCGTGGGTTTGGGTACACAGATCCAACACGAAGTGTTCACCTAGGTGGGCGCGGGTCCTGACGTGTCTCTTTATGGGACCGGTAAGTTTCGTACTGTTTTAGCAGTGCATCTAGTCATTCCAGTAAGTTCTGTTCTCGAGAAATTCATGTGTTCTGTTTTCAGTATTTCAGGTAGTATTCTGTCCGAACCGTTATTATAAATGTTATTTCATGTGTTTTCAATGTCGTGGTATGAGTGATTTGTTTTCAGTTATTATTGTGTTTATCGTGTATTGTATTGTGTCCAGATTCCAGTCTAAGTTATGCCTCTGTTCACGAAGTTACGTCAGTTAAAAACCAGAAAAGGTCTGCTCGAGGAAGCAGTTCCTGTCCCGCCTAGGGACAGTCCAGGTCATTTTATGTATCAAAAGCATGGCATAAGTGCCATATTATATCTAGATTTATGGGTGGAATACACCAAAGAATTAGAGGAAAAATATAGATGGCCCGTATCAGGTACGTGGGATGCCGAGTGCATCATGCGAGTAGAAGAAGCATTATGGAAAAAGAAATCTAGACAGTCCCAGAAAGATGCCATCGAGTTATGGCGCAAAGAATCTCATAGAAGAACCGAAAAAGAAATCAGAAAGGCAGAATTAAGTAGAGAGTCCTCAGAAAGAGCCCAAGAAAGGGAATTAATTGAAGTAGGCGAACGAGTAAAAGCCGAACAGTCAGACAGACAGAGAAATGCTCTTATTAAGGGTATGTATCCTCTTCTTGCCGAGGGCTTGCCAAAAGCAACCCCGGAAGCACCATGTAATTTTCCGCCGCCATTAGTTCCGATTAAGCTACGTCACAAACCGACCGCAGCTGATATTTTTCTCTCGTCCTATTTGGACGACACAGTCCCAGAATATACAAATCTGTTCCGCCAGCTCCTGTAAATAATGTAATTCCTGTTCCTCCAGCCACCGGGGCACCTGTTACAGCACCTGTTACGGTACCCCCGGTCCAGCCTACAGTACAAGTACCCGCTACATCAGTCACTCTGCCAGCACGAAGAGTATCAGTCGACGATTCTAGTATAGGGGCCGCGGGGGGAGGTCCTCCGGGTACCCCGCCGCCACACAAACGTGTAACGTTAGTCGAGTTACATGAACGTGCGTTACAGCGTACGCCCAAATATCAGTCAGTTGCAGATATCAGACGAGCTCTTACCGAATGCCGTTATGATCCAGTCCCAGGCGATGATAATATGGTTATATATTCATTGCGTGTAAGACGGGTGACCGAGTATTTGGACACCCTACCGAATATGAAAGAAGATCTAGACAGAATATATCGTTTCATCCGTACAGGAGACGATCCAGAAAGTATTGGCGAAAGCATGTCTCTAAGGAAAGCTGAGACCCAGCTCATGCTATTAAAGTTTCTAGTTAATTGTTTAATAAGGGAACAAGATTATCCGACTAAAGATCAGATCGAAATGAGAATTCTGACAAAGTGGAGTGATCATATAGCCGAGGGAAGACACAAGACACTCAGTAGTATAGAGAGTATGTACAAGAAAATTCGTAAGGAAATAATAAGGTTACACGAGCAACGTAAAGCAGCACAAGTGTCCGAGAAAGAAGACGACTCTCCTACTGAAGAGGTAGAAGACGAGAATACCGCCAGAATAGCGTATGTAGGTAAATCTAGACTTCTAGACCGACATTCACGCCTGGAACACAAGAAAGTTTTTCATCTTCCAGCACTAGAACAAGAGAATCCTGAACAAGTATTTCAAGCTACCGATCACATTCTGAAATCACGTATCGGTTATAGTGAACTTAGTACCATGCATGAACAAGAACTAGCCCGATCAGCAGTCCGGTGGGCTACTGATTCTACCACTTTTCCAGATGAAATAGTGGCACAAATGTTTCTGAAACTGCCCCCAGCCGAGCAGCGACTGGTGGGTATGTATATGATCCAGCACCTCATTACACTGTATGAGGGTCAGCATTCTGATCCAGGTCCGTTACATGATGTCCTGAACGAGCTACTCCAGTATAGATGGAGAGGTTTAAGTACCGATTTAATTAGTATCATTCTAGAACAACGCCAAAAATATAGAACGTTTCTGAATCCGCATTTTGCTCACGTCTCACCTCCAGAAAGTAAACCATTCTACATGGATAGACAGAATCCGTTACGAGAAGTACACCCAGTTAGGACACCGGGTGGTGAAATGCAACGAGTATTTGTTTACACCCCTATTACAAAGATGGAACTCTTAGAGATGAAGAAATTAATTCCCTGTCACGACAAAGACCCAGCAGGGTTCCATCGAGAATTGAAAGACATGCTCCGTATGGGAGAATACACGTATCCAGATATTATTAAAATGTTAAAGGTCCTGTTGCCCGCAGGGGTATATGAAAAACTCAAGGAAAAAGAATGGGAGGTGGGAGAGAAAAAGATTGATTGGACAGCTCTAGAAGCTGAAGATAAAATACGAGTACCAGGTACCGGTCTTGGGGACAAATGTAAAGAATTGCCCGAGTTATTGATACAAGTTTTGCCAAGGTTACTAGCCACGAAAAAGGAAGATTGGGATGCAATCTCAGCATGCAAACAGAAACAGGATGAAGATACTAGTGATTTCTATTCTAGATTTGAAAAATGTTTTATTATTAACAGTGGTTTGAAGACAAGTAGCGAGTCATACCCTCATCTTTTTGTTACTAAACTAGTCGAGAATTCAAGTTCACAAGTTAAAAATAGAGTATTGAAAGTCGAAAGTACCTGGCAAGCTAGTACCCCGTCACAAATGTTTCAAATGCTCCAGTATCACCAGAACAGAATCAGGGAAGAGCAAGAACACGAAAGGAGACGTATGAAAGACACGAAAATGAAAGTACTAGTTGCACAATCTGTTCCACAAGACAGTCAGAAGAGGGGTCCGAATCAAGCCAGTCATCCTGCAGCTCCCGTTAAAGGGACATGCAATTATTGTAAACAGCCAGGTCATTTTATAAACGAGTGTGCAGTTCTGAAACACAACATAGCTACTGGTAAAACTAAAGAAAGACCACGTCCGCCTAGACAAGAACAAGTTTCACAGACTTCTCAGTCACCACAGAATGCACAACAGACAGTTCCAGCACCGCAGCCTATAGCTGCAACACAGCATGTTACACAGCAAATGTACCAGTATGCCCAGACAGAGTATCCAGAGTATCAACAGTATTCATGAAACAGCCTAGAGAGGGAGGTAGGCTTGCCTCTCATCGAGATACCTGTAGATCAAGAGGGTCCCTATGTACACAGTCAAGTATTAGGGAAAGACAGAAAGTTTTTGATTGATACAGGGGCAAGTAGGACTACTATCAGTCATGACGAGGTTCCAGGGGCTCCGCTCTCAGGCTCTAAAAATGTTTCCCTTGGATTTTCAGGAAAGCCTATTGTTAACGAGATTTCAAAACCAGTTACTCTAGAAGTTGGTCCATTGTCCCGAACTACTGATTTGTTACTTACGAAGTCATGTCCAGAAAATTTGTTAGGCATTAAAACATTGAAAGAATTAGGTGCAGTAATTTGCTCCCCAGAAGGAATACGATTGTTTTTGCGTGACTTTAAAGGTCACTATGTATTACGCGATTTTGATCCAAGATTATCCAATGTACCGCAGCATTTATGGGCGCAAGGTCCAACTGATGTAGGTTTTATGCAAATTACACCCCATCGTGTGACTCTCAAGCAAGGTATAGTCTTGCCACGAATCAGACAATATAGATTGCCACCTGAGGCTGTAGCAGCCTTATCCAAAATTATTGACGAGCTTATTGCTCAAGGAGTGGTTGTAGAAACTGACTCCAATGTATGTAATTCTCCTATCATTCCAGTCATGAAACGTACTGATCCAAATGCACCTCCAGTATATCGATTAGTGATTGACCTTCGAGAACTTAATAAATGTATCATACCCCAGTATCCAGTAGTCCCAGATATTTCATCCTTATTGACAGCTATAGATTCTGAAGCTACATTTGTCACTGTTATCGACCTCAAGAATGCATTTTTCAGTGTTCCCATTCATCCAGACAGCCAGTACCTTTTCGGTTTTTGTTTAAATGGAAGGAGCTATAAATTCACACGAGCTCCTCAAGGTTTCACAGAAAGTCCTAGTATTTACAGTCAAGCACTTAAGAGACAACTAAACAATATTCACATGCCAACAGACACTGCCCTGCTCCAGTATGTCGACGATCTACTGATCACAGCCCGTTCTGAACGTGACTGCGAGCGAGCGTCACTTACAGTTCTGTATTTCCTAGCCGAGATGGGGCACAAGGTGTCCCCTTCGAAGCTTCAGTTCTGTGTCCAGCAAGTGATCTACTTAGGCCACTTACTGTCCAAGTGGGGTAGGCAGTTGACACCAGACCGTATCCAGTTAATAGCTAGTCTTCCACAGCCCAAGACACAGAAGGAGGTACGTGCTTTTATTGGCCTCACTTCTTATTGCAGACAATGGATTCCTCAGTATGCATTTCTAGCCAAGCCACTGATACAGTTAACGACACAGGAGGCAGCCGTATCGACTGTTCTCCCTTGGACATCTGAACATACACTTAGTTTTAATGAATTAAAGAAAGCCTTATGCCAAGCACCTGTTCTAGCTACACCGAACTACAGTAAGCCTTTTACACTTTTTGTCACAGAACGTGATGGTACTGCATTATCTGTTCTCACACAAGATCAAGCAGGACAGTACAAGCCTTGTGCTTATTTTTCGAGCACATTAGATCCAGTAGCCCAGGCTTTGCCTGCGTGCCTCAAGTCAGTTGCAGCCACAGCTCTAGCTATCAGACAAAGTGATTCCATAGTATTAGGACACTCCTTGACAGTACAAGTCCCACACTCCGTGGAAGTTCTTTTAAACCGAACACAGACACAGCACTTGACCATTGCACGTTTAACAGGTTATGAACTGACACTGTTCCAGCCACACATAGAAATCAGACGCTGCAACGTTTTAAATCCTGCTACACTGTTACCATCAGTTATTTCAAATCCTGCCACACATGACTGTGTGGAAGTTGTTAACACTATGACTAAGCCAAGACAAGACCTGACAGACATTGCATTACCTAATCCCGACCTGACACTTTATGTGGATGGTTCATGTATGAGAACTAGTACAGGAGAACTAGTAGCCGCGTATGCAGTGACTACTGACACTGAAGTTATTGAAACACACCGTATTGACACCCTGTCTGCTCAAGCAGCAGAGCTAGTTGCTCTGACCCAAGCCTGCATACGTGCCAAGAACCTGAAAGTAAACATATACACAGATTCACGTTACGCATTCGGAGTCGTACACGACTTCGGAGTACTCTGGCAGGAGAGAGGTTTCATGACTTCTCATGGAACCAAGATTCAGCATGGTCTCCTCATCCAAGCTCTGTTAGATGCAATACATTTACCGACAGCTATCGCTATCATGAAGTGCAAAGCACATACGAAAGTTACTGACATCATTTCCCAAGGTAACGATCTAGCAGATCGAACAGCCAAGCTTACAGCTCAGACACCAGACATTCCAGTAGACACGACACAGACACTTACTCTAGATCAGACTACTTGTATGACAGTTAAGGACCCTACACAAGATGTCATAGACATACAGTTACACGCTACACCTGAAGAAATCAAGAAATGGTCCGAACAAGGAGGGGTCCAGACAGATCAGGGATGGTTGACGAAGGGAAAAGCCACATGGTTTCTCCCCGACTCTATGGTTCAAGTCATTATCAATACCACACATAGTCCAGCACATCTAGGAGAAAAAGCTATGTTAGACAGTATACAGAACCTTTGGTTCAACAAGCACTTGCGAGCTGCAGCCAAGCAGAAAGTCCGTACCTGTATGATATGTTGTCAATTCAATCCAGGTAAAAGTGTCCCGGTGGAACAAGGTGGATTCCAACCTCCTGACCACCCTTTTGAAGTCCTCCAGATGGATTATATTCAGATGGAGCGATGTCGAGGTTTCAAGTATGTTCTTGTAGTTGTATGCGCTTTGTCCAGGTGGACAGAAGCATATCCAGTCCCAGATTACACAGCCGCGACCACTGCCAAGCAGCTGGTTCGTGAATTCTTTCCCCGTTATGGACTCCCTAGGGTCGTGTATTCTGATAACGGCCAGCCATTCTCATCCGAGTTAATGAAACATGTTTCCCTTTTGTTAGGGTACCAGTGGAAGTTCCATTGTGTGCGCCATCCTGAAGCAGCCGGTCTCGTAGAGAGACATAATCAGACCCTGAAAATCCGTATTGCCAAGACATGTAAAGAGAAAGGTGTAGACTGGCTAGTTGCCCTGCCAGTTGCTCTATTCTTCATGAGGATGGTTGCACATTCCAGATCAGGTCTGTCCCCTTATGAGGTCGTATTCGGCCGCCCCCCAAACATGTGGGGTACACCTAGACCCCGCAGTATTACAGATGTTTCCAGTAATATGTTGACAGATTACCTAGCTTCCTTGATGTCTGCCCTACACTCTTGTCGTTCACAGGTTGCCGCCGCATTCCCAGACAATACCGAAGTGAAACCGCATGAGGTCATTCCAGGCGACCTTGTCCTTGTAAGGAACTTTGATCGTTCAAGTCCGCTGGAGCCTCGTTGGAAAGAGCCGCGACTTGTCCTTCTGACCATCCGCACGGCCGTGAAGTTGGAAGGCCGCAAGGGGTGGGTCCATCTGTCCCATATAAAGAAGTTTCATGGAGTTCGAGAAAAAACATTTTCTAAGGACTGTTCCATTTCTAAAGACTGCCTGAAACCAGACTCTGATCTGAATCCTGAACTGAAAGTTCCTCTGTTAGAGAAAACTCCGCAACAGGAGTATAAGTTAAAGCTTCGGTCTAGTAAAATAAGTCAGCCAGTTTAATTGTCTAAGTCCCTCTCGGGTGAAACGGTTAGACAGGTATCTGACATGTATGAGATAGACCCCCATAGTGAGAGAGTTAGTCAAAACTCTATACGATGTATCGTTTTTCTAAGTTTCTTATTGTTTCTAAGTTTGATGGTTACCTGCACAAGTTATGCATTACATTTATGTTTTCCAATTTCTCATGTAAATAAGTTTTCTAATGCTACAGTAGAGCACACATTCAGTGATCTGCCTCCTCACGAGTTATCCTATCGTCTTGCTATGAGAAATAATACATTTATAAGAATGTTACACTATTCACACCAGACCAGCAATGCCACTAATTGTTGGGTGTGTGGTCAACTCCCCCCGTTCCAGACACCGAAGGGAGTTCTGCCACTCTTTCCTTATCCGTTTTCACATAATGGTTCGTGTGGAGCATGGTCCACGTTAACGTTATCTTCAAATGATATGTCCCTTCTGAATAGAACATGTTTTCCAGACAAGCAAGGTCTCTCCCATAGAACAGGGTTAGATCTAGAAAATGAAGTTTATAATTTAGGTAATTATTCTTCGAATTTTATGGTCCTGAATGTTCAGTCTGATACTACTCCAGACTTACCTGCTATTTCAGTACTACCAGTCAAAGGCGAATTATGTGTAAGAAATAATGGTTCCGCACATGTAGGACATAGTGATTGTACTACTACTGTCGAGTATAGTGACAGTGGGAAATCTATTTTCAAAGCTTCACGTCATTCTTATTTTGTTTGTGGTCAGACCGCATATGTTCGTCTGCCCCTCGATTGGGATGGAACATGTTACATTGCCTTCCTACTGCCACCAGTTTTTCTAGCCCCATCTGATTATCACAGAAACACACATCTAGTACACATCAGACATAGAAGGGAGATCGAGTCCCCAATAGTCGATCAAACTGAAACTACTCTAGAACAGTATACAGATTTCAATAAAGGTTTCTTTTTCTTTATAGGACCTATCCAGAATAGTAAGTTAATCCGTAGGTTAACCAGAACCCTTGAAGCAGTAGTGAATGAGACTACTTCTGCTCTAGGTAACTTAACTGAAGAGCAATCTGCTATGAGATTTGTCGTGCTCCAAAATCGTCTCGTTCTTGATGTCATACTGGCCGATAGAGGAGGAGCATGTAGAGTCATCGGATCTAGTTGTTGCATTTTCATTCCTAATAACGCGCCGTCTGTTTATTCAGCTATAACCAGACTTCATAAAATTGCCCATCAGTTACACCAGAATCCAGGCACCTGGACATGGTCCGGTTGGCTCTGGAGTATTATATCTGCTTGGGGATGGAAAGTATTGTCATTCCTAGGTATTGCAGTAATGATCATATTCAGTTGCTGCCTCTGTATACAATGTGGCCCTGCGATTTGCGGCATGTGCGCTACCTCTTGTATTCCTAGTCCTAAGTCCCGTTCTAAGACAATTCGAGACGAGCAAATGATGCTATATGAAATGATAGATGGTATCATGAATATAGATGTTTCCTGATGGAAACGTAGGGCACAAGGAGGGAATGTGGAAAAGTAAATTTTGCCATGTTGTATGTGCCTACGTGTTCCCTATGTTATGTTATATGTGCATGATCGATATGCATGTATCCCCCTCTGATCGATTAAAGACGCAATTATAGTTGTGTCCATCTCCTGTATGTCAGTTTCCAGTTCTCGTGAATACAACGAATATTAAGCCTGTGTAAAGCTACGTTGCCACGTTTTACAGTGTGCACGTTAATTCATTGAATTATCCCCGTTTCTAGGCCTCAAAAGGGCCCGGACTCAGATTCAGCTCCTGTTTCCTGAACCCTCTCCGAGGAGCGATACAGCCCCCACCTGTATCCCTGACCCTTAGCTTACTTTCATGCCTCGCAGTGCCCGGCTAGGCCTGGCTCTGCCTCCCAGTCTGCCAAGAGTATGTTATGATTCTAGTTATCAGTCCAGCCCTCCTTCTCTGCATTCCTAAGCTACTGAATCGCATCAATAGTTCCCGTCATGGTCTAGCCTTTATGTCTCCATGTAAGAGAAATACTGTATTAATATTCATAGAATATTCCTCGCACACGCACTACATGTAGAATTATGCATGCACCAGTCTTAGAGTCTGTTAGCCTTTACCCTGATAACTTTTGGATTCTATCAACATGTACTCTAAACACTAGATACTAAATATGCCTGGGTACATGTCGCTCTGACACTCCAGACTTTAGTCTCCTCTTCTAGCGCAGAAATCATAGCCCCCCAGTTCTCCCTAGTAACACGTCATTGTCAGTTTGCGCGCACCACTAGGTTAGAGGTCCCAGCTGCTCAGGTAGCCCCCTCCATGTTTCCGCCCCGTTTATGACATATTCTGTTACGTTTGCACCACATGTCTGTGTATACGCCCTGTGCACGCCTTCTTGTTACTTCATTTTGCCCTTATCTTTCGCGACTGCTACAACCCCGCCTACTGCTACGCCTACTGTATTGAATGTAATGCAATAGTTTTGATATAAATACTGTGAACTGTTCTTAAAAGGTACCCCATATGCGCATCATTCCCAGATCCTGCCCCCGGCAGCTGCCGGGCCCTGCCATCCTATTCCCGTACAGGCTGTCCTGTTCCTGTCCTTTATGCTTGATTAAAGCCTGTCAACTTCAGCTACCTCGTATCTTGACTCTTATTTATTGAGCTACCTGTTTATTGATTATAGTCAAAAATAGATCCGGTAATAATTTATTTATTTACCACACACCAGGCACCTTAGGACAGGGTGAAGAAGGGCGCCATCTCAGGTGCACCAGGCACCTTAGGACGGGGTGTAGAAGGGCACCATCTAAGGTTCACAAGGCACTTTAGGACAGGGTGTAGAAGGGCACCATCTCAGGTGCACCAGGCACCTTAGGACAGGGTATAGAAGGGCACCATCTCAGGTGCACCAGGCACCTTAGGACAGGATGTAGAAGGGCACCATCTCAGGTGCACAAAGCACTTTAGGACAAGGTGTAGAAGGGCACCATCTCAGGTGCACCAGGCACCTTAGGACAGGGTGTAGAAGGGCACCATCTCAGGTGCACAAGGCACTTTAGGACAGGGTGTAGGACACCATCCCACGTGCACCAGGCACCTTAGGACAGGGTGTAGAAGGGCAGAGTATAGAAGGGCACAATCCCAGGGACACCAGGCACCTTAGGACAGAGTGTGAAGGGCACGGTCCCAGGTGCACCAGGCACCTTAGGACAGGGAGTAGAAAGACTCCATCTCAGGTGCACCAGGCACCTTAGGACAGGGTGTAGAAGGGCACCGTCCCAGGTGCACCAGGCACATTAGGACAGAGTGTAGAAGGGCACCATCTCAGGTGCACCAGGCACGGTAGGACAGGGTGTAGAAGTGCACCGTCCTAGGTGCAGCAGGCCCCTTAGGACAGGGTGTAGAAGGGCACCATCCCAGGTGCACCAGGCACCTTAGGACAGGGAGCAGAAGGGCACCATCTCAGGTGCACCTGGCACCTTAGGACAGGGTGTAGAAGGGCACCGTCGCAGGTGCACCAGGCACATTAGGACAGGGTGTAGAAGGGCGCCATCCCAGGTGCACCAGGCAAAATAGGACAATGTGTAGAAGGGCACCATCCCAGGTGCACCAGGCACCTTAGGACAGGGAGCAGAAGGGCAGCATCTCAGGTGAACCTGGCACCTTAGGACAGGGTGTAGAAGGGCACCGTCCCAGGTGCACCAGGCCCCTTAGGACAGGGTGTAGAAGGGCACCAACTCAGGTGCACCAGGCGCCTTAGGACAGGGTGTAGAAGGGCACCATCCCTGGTGCACCAGGCACCTTAGGACAGGGTGTAGAAGGGCACCGTCCTAGGTGCACCAGGCACCTTAGGACAGGGTGTAGAAGGGCACCATCTCAGGTGCACCAGGCACCTTAGGACAGGTGTAGAAGGGCACCATCTCAGGTGCACCAGGCACCTTAGGACAGGTGTAGAAGGGCACCATCTCAGGTGCACCAGGCATCTTAGGACAGGTGTAGAAGGGCACCGTCCTAGGTGCACCAGGCACCTCAGGACAGGGTGTAGAAGGGCACCATCTAAGGTGCACCAGGCACCTTAGGACAGGTGTAGAAGGGCACCGTTCTAGGTGCACCAGGCACCTCAGGACAGTGTGTAGAAGGGCACCATCTCAGGTGCACCAGACACCTTAGGGCAGGGTGTAGAAGGGCACAATCTCAGGTGCACCAGGCACCTTAGGACAGGTGTAGAAGGGCACCGACTTAGGTGCACCAGGCACCTCAGGACAGTGTGTAGTAGGGCACCATCTCAGGTGCACCAGGCACCTCAGGACAGGGTGTAGAAGGGCACCATCTCAGGTGCAGCAGGCACCTCAGGACAGGGAGTAGAAGGGCACTATCTCAGGTGCACCAGGCACCTTAGGACAGGGAGCAGAAGGGCACCATCTCAGGTGCACCAGGCACCTCAGGACAGGGTGTAGAAGGGCACCATCCCAGGTGCAGCAGGCACCTCAGGACAGGGAGTAGAAGGGCACTATCTCAGGTGCACCAGGCACCTTAGGACAGGGAGTAGAAGGGCACTTTCTCAGGTGCACCAGGCACCTCAGGACAGGGTGTAGAAGGGCACCATCTCAGGTGCACCAGGCACCTTAGGGCAGGGAGTAGAAGGGCACTATCTCAGGTGCACCAGGCACCTTAGGACAGGGTGTAGAAGGGCACCATCCTAGGTGCACCAGGCACCTCAGGACAGGGTGTAGAGGGGCACCATCTCGGGTGCACCAGACACCTTAGGGCAGGGAGTAGAAGGGCACCATCTCAGGTGCACCAGGCACCTTAGGACAGGGAGTAGAAGGGCACAGTCCCATGTGCACCAGGCACCTTAGGACAGGGTGTAGAAGGGCACCATCTCAGGTGCACCAGGCACCTTAGGACAGGGAGTAGAAGGGCACCATCTCAGGTGCATCAGGCACCTTAGGACAGGGATAAGAAGGGCACCATCTCAGGTGCACCAGGCACCTCAGGACAGGGTGAGGACACCATCTCAGGTGCACCAGGCACCTTAGGACAGGGTGTAGAAGGGCACGTCCCAGGTGCACCAGGCACATTGGGACAGGGAGTAGAAGGGCACCATCTCAGGTGCACCAGGCACCTTAGGACAGGGATGAGAAGGGCACAATCTCAGGTGCATCAGGCACCTTAGGACAGGGATAAGAAGGGCACCATCTCAGGTGCACCAGGCACCTCAGGACAGGGTGAGGACACCATCTCAGGTGCACCAGGCACCTCAGGACAGGGTGTAGAAGGGCACAATCTCAGGTGCACCAGGCACCTTAGGACAGGGAGTAGAAGGGCACTATCTCAGGTGCACCAGGCACCTTAGGGCAGGGTGTAGAAGGGCACAATCTCAGGTGCACCAGGCACCTTAGGACAGGTGTAGAAGGGCACCGACTTAGGTGCACCAGGCACCTCAGGACAGTGTGTAGTAGGGCACCATCTCAGGTGCACCAGGCACCTCAGGACAGGGTGTAGAAGGGCACCATCTCAGGTGCAGCAGGCACCTCAGGACAGGGAGTAGAAGGGCACTATCTCAGGTGCACCAGGCACCTTAGGACAGGGAGCAGAAGGGCACCATCTCAGGTGCACCAGGCACCTCAGGACAGGGTGTAGAAGGGCACCATCCCAGGTGCAGCAGGCACCTCAGGACAAGGAGTAGAAGGGCACTATCTCAGGTGCACCAGGCACCTTAGGACAGGGAGTAGAAGGGCACTTTCTCAGGTGCACCAGGCACCTCAGGACAGGGTGTAGAAGGGCACCATCTCAGGTGCACCAGGCACCTTAGGGCAGGGAGTAGAAGGGCACTATCTCAGGTGCACCAGGCACCTTAGGACAGGGTGTAGAAGGGCACCATCCTAGGTGCACCAGGCACCTCAGGACAGGGTGTAGAAGGGCACCATCTCGGGTGCACCAGACACCTTAGGGCAGGGAGTCGAAGGGCACCATCTCAGGTGCACCAGGCACCTTAGGACAGGGAGTAGAAGGGCACAGTCCCATGTGCACCAGGCACCTTAGGACAGGGTGTAGAAGGGCACCATCTCAGGTGCACCAGGCACCTTAGGACAGGGAGTAGAAGGGCACCATCTCAGGTGCATCAGGCACCTTAGGACAGGGATAAGAAGGGCACCATCTCAGGTGCACCAGGCACCTCAGGACAGGGTGAGGACACCATCTCAGGTGCACCAGGCACCTTAGGACAGGGTGTAGAAGGGCACGTCCCAGGTGCACCAGGCACCTTGGGACAGGGAGTAGAAGGGCACCATCTCAGGTGCACCAGGCACCTTAGGACAGGGATGAGAAGGGCACCATCTCAGGTGCATCAGGCACCTTAGGACAGGGATAAGAAGGGCACCATCTCGGGTGCACCAGGCACCTCAGGACAGGGTGAGGACACCATCTCAGGTGCACCAGGCACCTCAGGACAGGGTGTAGAAGGGCACAATCTCAGGTGCACCAGGCACCTTAGGACAGGGAGTAGAAGGGCACTATCTCAGGTGCACCAGGCACCTTAGGGCAGGGTGTAGAAGGGCACCATCCTAGGTGCACCAGGCACCTTAGGACAGGGTGTAGAAGGGCACCATCTCGGGTGCACCAGACACCTTAGGGCAGTGAGTATAAGTGCACCATCTCAGGTGCACCAGGCACCTTAGGACAGGGAGTAGAAGGGCACGGTCCCATGTGCACCAGGCACCTTAGGACAGGGTGTAGAAGGGCACCATCTCAGGTGCACCAGGCACCTTAGGACAGGGAGTAGAAGGGCACCATCTCAGGTGCATCAGGCACCTTAGGACAGGGATAAGAAGGGCACCATCTCAGGTGCACCAGGCACTTCAGGACAGGGTGTAGAAGGGCACCATCTCAGGTGCACCAGGCACCTTAGGACAGGGTGTAGAAGGGCACCGTCCCAGGTGCACCAAGCACCTTGGGACAGGGAGTAGAAGGGCACCATCTCAGGTGCACCAGGCACCTTAGGACAGGGATAAGAAGGGCACCATCTCAGGTGCACCAGGCACCTTAGGACAGGGTGTAGAAGGGCACCATCCCAGGTACACCAGGCACAGTAGGACAGGGTGTACAGGGCACCATCCTAGGTGCACCAGGCACCTCAGGACAGGGTGTAGAAGGGCACCATCTCAGGTGCACCAGGCACCTTAGGACAGGGTGTAGAAGGGCACAGTCTCAGGTGCACCAGGCACCTTAGGACAGGGTGTAGAAGGGCACCATCTCAGGTGCACCAAGCACCTTAGGACAGGGAGTAGAAGGGCACCATCTCAGGTGCACCAATCACCTTAGGACAGGGTGTAGAAGGGCACCATCTCACGTGCACCAGGCACCTTAGGACAAGGTGTAGAAGAGCACCATCTCAGGTGCACCAAGCACCTTAGGACAGGGTGTAGAAGGGCACGGTCTCACGTGCACCAGGCACCTTAGGACAGGGTGTAGAAGGGCACCATCTCAGGTGCACCAGGCACCTTAGGACAAGGTGTAGAAGGGCACCATCTCAGGTGCACCAAGCACCTTAGGACAGGGTGTAGAAGGGCACCGTCCCAGGTGCACCAAGCACCTTAGGACAGGGAGTAGAAGGGCACCATCTCAGGTGCACCAGGCGCCTTAGGACAGGGTGTACAAGGGCACCATCTCACGTGCACCAGGCACCTAAGGACAGGGAGTAGAAAGGCACCATCCCAGGTGCACCAGGCTCCTTAGGACAGGGAGTAGAAGGGAACCATCTCATGTGCACCAGGCACCTTAGGACAGGGTATGGAAAGGGCACAATCTCAGGTGCACCAGGCACCTTAGGACAGGGTGTAGAAGGGCACCGTCTGAGGTGCATCAGACACCTCAGGACAGGGTGTAGAAGGGCACCATCTCAGGTGCACCACACACCTTAGGACAGGGTGTAGAAGGGCAACATCTCACGTGCACCAGGCACCTTAGGACAGGGTGAAGAAGGGGCGCCATCTCAGGTGCACCAGGCACCTTAGGACGGGGTGTAGAAGGGCACCATCTAAGGTGCACAAGGCACTTTAGGACAGGGTGTAGAAGGGCACCATCCCAGGTGCAGCAGGCACCTCAGGACAGGGAGTAGAAGGGCACTATCTCAGGTGCACCAGGCACCTTAGGACAGGGAGTAGAAGGGCACTATCTCAGGTGCACCAGGCACCTCAGGACAGGGTGTAGAAGGGCACCATCTCAGGTGCACCAGGCACCTTAGGGCAGGGAGTAGAAGGGCACTATCTCAGGTGCACCAGGCACCTTAGGACAGGGTGTAGAAGGGCACCATCCTAGGTGCACCAGGCACCTCAGGACAGGGTGTAGAAGGGCACCATCTCGGGTGCACCAGACACCTTAGGGCAGGGAGTAGAAGGGCACCATCTCAGGTGCACCAGGCACCTTAGGACAGGGAGTAGAAGGGCACAGTCCCATGTGCACCAGGCACCTTAGGACAGGGTGTAGAAGGGCACCATCTCAGGTGCACCAGGCACCTTAGGACAGGGAGTAGAAGGGCACCATCTCAGGTGCATCAGGCACCTTAGGACAGGGATAAGAAGGGCACCATCTCAGGTGCACCAGGCACCTCAGGACAGGGTGAGGACACCATCTCAGGTGCACCAGGCACCTTAGGACAGGGTGTAGAAGGGCACGTCCCAGGTGCACCACGCACCTTGGGACAGGGAGTAGAAGGGCACCATCTCAGGTGCACCAGGCACGTTAGGACAGGGATGAGAAGGGCACCATCTCAGGTGCACCAGGCACCTTAGGACAGGGTGTAGAAGGGCACCATCCCAGGTGCACCAGGCACAGTAGGACAGGGTGTACAGGGCACCATCCTAGGTGCACCAGGCACCTCAGGACAGAGTGTAGAAGGGCACCATCTCAGGTGCACCTGGCACCTTAGGACAGGGTGTAGAAGGGCACCGTCTCAGGTGCACCAGGCACCTTAGGACAGGGTGGAGAAGGGCACCATCTCAGGTACACCAAGAACCTTAGGACAGGGAGTAGAAGGGCACCATCCCAGGTGCACCAAGCACCTTAGCACAGGGTGTAGAAGGGCACCATCTCACGTGCACCAGGCACCTTAGGACAAGGTGTAGAAGTGCACCATCTCAGGTGCACCAAGCACCTTAGGACAGGGTGTAGAAGGGCACGGTCTCACGTGCACCAGGCACCTTAGGACAGGGTGTAGAAGGGCACCATCTCAGGTGCACCAAGCACCTTAGGACAGGGTGTAGAAGGGCACCGTCCCAGGTGCACCAAGCACCTTAGGACAGGGACTAGAAGGGCACCATCTCAGGTGCACCAGGCGCCTTAGGACAGGGTGTAGAAGGGCACCATCCCACGTGCACCAGGCACCTAAGGACAGGGAGTAGAAAGGCACCATCCCAGGTGCACCAGGCTCCTTAGGACAGGGAGTAGAAGGGAACCATCCCAGGTGCACCAGGCACCTTAGGACAGGGTATGGAAAGGGCACCATCTCAGGTGCACCAGGCACCTTAGGACAGGGTGTAGAAGGGCACCGTCTGAGGTGCATCAGACGCCTCAGCACAGGGTGTAGAAGGGCACCATCTCAGGTGCACCACGCACCTTAGGACAGGGTGTAGAAGGGCACCATCTCAGGTGCACCAGGCACCTTAGGACAGGGTGTAGAAGGGCACCATCTCAGGTGCACCAGGCACCTTAGGACAGGGTGTAGAAGGGCACAATCTCAGGTGCACAAGGCACTTTAGGACAGGGTGTAGAAGGGCACCATCTCAGGTGCACCAAGCACCGTTGGACAGGGTGTAGAAGGGCACAATCTCAGGTGCACCAGGCACCTTAGGACAGGGTGTAGAAGGGCACCATCCCTGGTGCAACAGGCACCTTAGGACAGGGTGTAGAAGGGCACCGTCCTAGGTGCACCAGGCACCTTAGGACAGGGTGTAGAAGTGCACCATCTCAGGTGCACCAGGCACCTTAGGACAGGTGTAGAAGGGCACCATCTCAGGTGCACCAGGCACCTTAGGACAGGTGTAGAAGGGCACCGTCCTAGGTGCACCAGGCACCTCAGGACAGGGTGTAGAAGGGCACCATCTCAGGTGCACCAGGCACCTTAGGTCAGGTGTAGAAGGGCACCGTCCTAGGTGCACCAGGCACCTCAGGACAGGGTGTAGAAGGGCACCATCTCAGGTGCCCTTGGCACCTCAGGACAGGGTGTAGAAGGGCACCATCCCAGGTGCCGCAGGCCCCTCAGGACAGGGAGTAGAAGGGCACTATCTCAGGTGCACCAGGCACCTTAGGACAGGGAGTAGAAGGCCACTATCTTAGGTGCACCAGGCACCTCAGGACAGGGTGTAGAAGGGCACCATCTCAGGTGCACCAGGCACCTTAGGACAGGGAGTAGAAGGGCACTATCTCAGGTGCACCAGGCACCTTAGGGCAGGGTGTAGAAGGGCACCATCCTAGGTGCACCAGGCACCTTAGGACAGGGTGTAGAAGGGCACCATCTCGGGTGCACCAGACACCTTAGGGCAGTGAGTAGAAGTGCACCATCTCAGGTGCACCAGGCACCTTAGGACAGGGAGTAGAAGGGCACGGTCCCATGTGCACCAGGCACCTTTGGACAGGGTGTAGAAGGGCACCATCTCAGGTGCACCAGGCACCTTAGGACAGGGAGTAGAAGGGCACCATCTCAGGTGCATCAGGCACCTTAGGACAGGGATAAGAAGGGCACCATCTAAGGTGCACCAGGCACCTCAGGACAGGGTGTAGAAGGGCACCATCTCAGGTGCACCAGGCACCTCAGGACAGGGTGTAGAAGGGCACCGTCCCAGGTGCACCAAGCACCTTGGGACAGGGAGTAGAAGGGCACCATCTCAGGTGCACCAGGCACCTTAGGACAGGGATAAGAAGGGCACCATCTCAGGTGCACCAGGCACCTTAGGACAGGGTGTAGAAGGGCACCATCCCAGGTACACCAGGCACAGTAGGACAGGGTGTACAGGGCACCATCCTAGGTGCACCAGGCACCTCAGGACAGGGTGTAGAAGGGCACCATCTCAGGTGCACCAGGCACCTTAGGACAGGGTGTAGAAGGGCACCGTCTCAGGTGCCCCTGGCACCTTAGGACAGGGTGTAGAAGGGCACCATCTCAGGTGCACCAAGCACCTTAGGACAGGGAGTAGAAGGGCACCATCTCAGGTGCACCAAGTACCTTAGGACAGGGTGTAGAAGGGCACCATCTCACGTGCACCAGGCACCTTAGGACAAGGTGTAGAAGAGCACCATCTCAGGTGCACCAAGCACCTTAGGACAGGGTGTAGAAGGGCACGGTCTCACGTGCACCAGGCACCTTAGGACAGGGTGTAGAAGGGCACCATCTCAGGTGCACCAGGCACCTTAGGACAAGGTGTAGCAGGGCACCATCTCAGGTGCACCAAGCACCTTAGGACAGGGTGTAGAAGGGCACCGTCCCAGGTGCACCAAGCACCTTAGGACAGGGAGTAGAAGGGCACCATCTCAGGTGCACCAGGCGCCTTAGGACAGGGTGTACAAGGGCACCATCTCACGTGCACCAGGCACCTAAGGACAGGGAGTAGAAAGGCACCATCCCAGGTGCACCAGGCTCCTTAGGACAGGGAGTAGAAGGGAACCATCTCAGGTGCACCAGGCACCTTAGGACAGGGTATGGAAAGGGCACAATCTCAGGTGCACCAGGCACCTTAGGACAGGGTGTAGAAGGGCACCGTCTGAGGTGCATCAAACACCTCAGGACAGGGTGTAGAAGGGCACCATCTCAGGTGCACCACGCACCTTAGGACAGGGTGTAGAAGGGCACCATCTCACGTGCACCAGGCACCTTAGGACAGGGTGAAGAAGGGCGCCATCTCAGGTGCACCAGGCACCTTAGGACGGGGTGTAGAAGGGCACCATCTAAGGTGCACAAGGCACTTTAGGACAGGGTGTAGAAGGGCACCATCTCAGGTGCACCAGGCACCTTAGGACAGGGTATAGAAGGGCACCATCTCAGGTGCACCAGGCACCTTAGGACAGGATGTAGAAGGGCACCATCTCAGGTGCACAAGGCACTTTAGGACAAGGTGTAGAAGGGCACCATCTCAGGTGCACCAGGCACCTTAGGACAGGGTGCAGAAGGGCACCATCTCAGGTGCACAAGGCACTTTAGGACAGGGTGTAGGACACCATCCCACGTGCACCAGGCACCTTAGGACAGGGTGTAGAAGGGCAGAGTATAGAAGGGCACGGTCCCAGGGACACCAGGCACCTTAGGACAGAGTGTGAAGGGCACGGTCCTAGCTGCACCAGGCACCTTAGGACAGGGAGTAGAAAGACTCCATCTCAGGTGCACCAGGCACCTTAGGACAGGGTGTAGAAAGGCACCGCCTCAGGTGAACCAGACACCACAGGACAGGGTGTAGAAGGGCACCATCTCAGGTGCACCAGGCACCTTAGGACAGGGTGTAGAAGGGCACCATCTCAGGTGCACCAGGCACCTTAGGACAGGGTGTAGAAGGGCACCATCTCCGGTGCACCAGGCACCTTGGGACAGGGTGGAGAAAGGCACCATCTCAGGTGCACCAGGCACCTTAGGACAGGGTGTAGAAGGGCACCATCCCACGTGCACCAGGCACCTCAGGACAGGGTGTAGAAGGGCACCATCTCAGGTGCACCAGGCACCTCAGGACAGGGTGTAGAAAGGCACCATCTCAGGTGCACCAGGCACCTTAGGACAGGATGTAGAAGGGCACCATCTCAGGTGCACCAGGCACCTTAGGACAGGATGTAGAAGGGCACCATCCCACGTGCACCAGGCACCTCAGGACAGGGTGTAGAAGGGCACCACCCCAGGTGCACCAGGCACATCGGGACAGGGTGTAGAAGGGCACCATCTCAGGTGCACCAGGCACCTCAGGACAGGGTATACAAGGGCACCATCTCAGGTGCACCAGGCCCCTTAGGACAGGGTGTAGAAGGGCACCATCTCAGGTGCACCAGGCACCTCAGGACAGGGTGTACAAGGGCACCATCTGAGGTGCACCAGGCACCTTAGGACAGGGTGTAGAAGGGCACCATCTCTAGTGCACCAGGCATCTCAGGACATGGTGTAGAAGGGCACCATCTCATGTGCACCAGGCACCTTAGGACAGGGTGTAGAAGGGCACCATCTCAGGTGCGCCAAGCACATTAGGACAGGGTGTAGAAGGGCACCATCTCACGTGCACCAGGCACCTTAGGACAGGGAGTAGAAGGGCACCATCTCAGGTGCACCAAGCACCTTAGGACAGGGAGTAGAAGGGCACCATCTCAGGTGCGCCAAGCACCTTAGGACAGGGTGTAGAAGGGCACCATCCCAGGTGCACCAGGCCCCTTAGGTCAGGGAGTAGAAGGGCACCATCTCAGGTGCACCAGGCACCTTAGGACAGGGTGTAGAAGGGCACCGTCTCAGGTGCATCAGACACCTCAGGACAGGGTGTGGAAGGGCACCATCTCAGGTGCAGCAGGCACCTTAGGACAGGGAGTAGAAGGGCACCATCCCAGGTGCACCATGCACCTCAGGACAGGGTGTAGAAGGGCACCGTCTCAGGTGCACCAGGCACCTTAGGACAAGGAGTAGAAGGGCACTATCCCAGGTGCAGCAGGCACCTCAGGACAGGGTGTAGAAGGGCACCATTTCAGGTGCACCAGGCACCTCAGGACAGGGTGTAGAAGGGCACCATCTCAGGTGCACCAGGCACCTTAGGACAGGGTGTAGAAGGGCACCATCTCAGGTGCATCACACACCTCAGGACAGGGTGTAGAAGGGCACCGTCTGAGGTGTATCAGACACCTTAGGACAGGGTGTAGAAGGGCACCATATCAGGTGCACCAGGCACCTAAGGGCAGGGAGTAGAAGGGCACCATCTCAGATGCAGCAGGCACCTTAGGACAGGGTGTAGAAAGGCACCATCTCAGGTGCACTAGGCACCTCAGGACAGGGTGTAATAGGGCACCATCTCGACAGGGAGTAGAAGGGCACCATTCCAGGTGCACCAGGCACCTTAGGACAGGTAGTAGAAGGGCACCATCCCAGGTGCACCAGGCACATTAGGACAGGGTGTCGAAGGGCACCGTCCCAGGTGCACCAGGCACCTCAGGACAGGGTGTAAAAGGGCACCATCTCAGGTGCACCATGCTCCTTAGGACATGGTGTAGAAGGGCACCATCTCAGATGCACCAGGCACCTTAGGACAGGGAGTAGAAGGGCACCATCCTAGGTGCACCAGGCATCATAGGACAGGGTGTAGAAAGGCACCATCTCAGGTGTACCAGGCACCATAGGACAGGGTGCAGAAAGGCACCATCTCATGTGCACCAGGCACCTTAGGACAGGATGTAGAAAGGCACCATCTCAGGTGTACCAGGCACCATAGGACAGGTGCAGAAAGGCACCATCTCAGGTGCACTAGGCACCTTAGGACAGGGTGTAAAGGGCACGGTCCCAGGTGCACCAGGCACAATTGTACAGGGGTAGAAAGGCACTATCTCAGGTGTACAAGGCACCATAGGACAGGGTGTAGAAGGGCACCATCCCAGGTGCACCAGGGAGCTGAGAGGCTTTGCAGAAGAGCTAATCTATAGTGGCAAACTCCCCTGCACCCCAGAGTGAAAGTTGTATAGTGTGGAGTTTGGGATTACAGGTCCTCCATATATCTATCAAATCCAGTGCCTCAAGAAAGTCTCTCAATAATTTCTCGGATGATTCTCCTCCCCTGGGTGGTAGAAGGTCCAGGTCGCCGTTAAGAGCGACATTGCAATTGCCCCCCACTAGCACATCACCGTCAGGCAAGCTCAACGTAGGGGACATTAAGTCAGCAGGTGTGATGGAATGCACCAGGCACCTCAGGACAGGGTGTAGAAGGGCACCATCTCAGGTGCACCAGGCACCTCAGGATAGGGTGTAGAAGGGCACCATCTCAGGTGCACCAGGCACCTCAGGATAGGGTGTAGAAGGGCACCATCCCACGTGCACCAGGCACCTAAGGAGAGGGTGTAGAAGGGCACCATCTCAGGTGCACCAGGCACCTCAGGATAGGGTGTAGAAGGGCACCATCCCACGTGCACCAGGCACCTAAGGAGAGGGTGTAGAAGGGCAGAGTATAGAAGGGCACCATCCCAGGTGCACCAGGCACCTTAGGAAAGGGTGTAGAAGGGCACCATCTCAGGTGCACCAAGCACCTTAGGACAGGGTGTAGAAGGGCACCATCTCAGGTGCACCAGGCACCTTAGGACAGGGTGTAGAAGGGCACCATCTCAGGTGCACCAGGCACCTATGGGCAGAGAGTAGAAGGGCACCATCTCAGGTGCAGCAGGTACCTCAGAACAGGGTGTAGGGCACGGTCCGAGGTGCACCAGACACGTCAGGACAGGGTGTAAAAGGGCACCATCCCACGTGCACCAGGCACCTGAGGACAGGGAGTAGAAGGCCACCGCCACAGGTGCACCAGGCACCTTAGGACAGGGTGTAGAAGGGCACCATCTCAGGTGCACCAAGCACCTTAGGACAGGGTGTAGAAGGGCACCATCTCAGGCGCACCAGGCACCTTAGGACAGGGTGTACAAGGGCACCATCCCTCGTGCACCAGGCACCTTGGGACAGGGTGTAGAAGGGCACCGTCTGAGGTGCACCAGACATCTCAGGACAGGGTGTAGAAGGGCACCATCTCAGGTGCACCAGGCACCTTAGGACAGGGTGTAGAAGGGCACCATCCCAGGTGCACCAGGCACCTATGGGCAGAGAGTAGAAGGGCACCATCTCAGGTGCAGCAGGTACCTCAGAACAGGGTGTAGAAAGGCACCGTCTGAGGTGCACCAGGCACCTTAGGACAGGGTGTAGAAGGGCACCGTCTGAGGTGCATCAGACACCTCAGGACAGGGTGTAGAAGGGCACCATCTCAGGTGCACCAGGCACCTATGGGCAGAGAGTAGAAGGGCACCATCTCAGGTGCAGCAGGTACCTCAGAACAGGGTGTAGAAAGGCACCGTCTGAGGTGCACCAGGCACCTAAGGGCAGGGAGTAGAAGGGCACCGTCTGAGGTGCATCAGACACCTCAGGACAGTGTGTAGAAGGGCACCATCTCAGGCGCACCAGGCACCTTAGGACAGGGTGTACAAGGGCACCATCCCTCGTGCACCAGGCACCTTGGGACAGGGTGTAGAAGGGCACCGTCTGAGGTGCACCAGACATCTCAGGACAGGGTGTAGAAGGGCACCATCTCAGGTGCACCAGGCACCTTAGGACAGGGTGTAGAAGGGCACCATCCCAGGTGCACCAGGCACCTATGGGCAGAGAGTAGAAGGGCACCATCTCAGGTGCAGCAGGTACCTCAGAACAGGGTGTAGAAAGGCACTATCTCAGGTGCACCAGGCACCTTAGGACAGGGTGTAGAAGGGCACCGTCTGAGGTGCATCAGACACCTCAGGACAGGGTGTAGAAGGGCACCATCTCAGGTGCACCAGGCACCTTAGGATAGGGTGTAGAAGGGCACCATCTCAGGTGCACCAGGCACCTATGGGCAGAGAGTAGAAGGGCACCATCTCAGGTGCAGCAGGTACCTCAGAACAGGGTGTAGAAAGGCACCGTCTGAGGTGCACCAGGCACCTAAGGGCAGGGAGTAGAAGGGCACCGTCTGAGGTGCATCAGACACCTCAGGACAGTGTGTAGAAGGGCACCATCTCAGGTGCACCAGGCACCTTAGGACAGGGTGTAGAAGGGCACCGTCTGAGGTGCACCAGGCACCTAAGGGCAGGGAGTAGAAGGGCACCATCTCAGGTGCAGCAGGCACCTTAGGACAGGGTGTAGAAGGGCACCATCTCAGGTGCACTAGGCACCTCGGGACAGGGTGTAGAAGGGCACCATCTCGACAGGGAGTAGAAGGGCAGGGAGTAGAAGGGCACCGTCTGAGGTG
Source organism: Lissotriton helveticus (assembly GCF_964261635.1). NCBI lineage: Eukaryota > Metazoa > Chordata > Amphibia > Caudata > Salamandridae > Lissotriton > Lissotriton helveticus. The sequence goes on along the minus strand of NC_136068.1, from coordinate 153,992,126 downwards.
CATCAGACACCTCAGGACAGTGTGTAGAAGGGCACCATCTCAGGTGCACCAGGCACCTTAGGACAGGGTGTAGAAGGGCACCGTTCCAGGTGCACCAGGCACCTTAGGACAGGTAGTAGAAGGGCACCATCCCAGGTGCCCCAGTCACATTAGGACAGGGTGTAGAAGGGCACCATCTCAGGTGCACCAGGCACCTTAGGACAGGGTGTAGAAAGGCACCATCTCAGGTGCACCAGGCACCTTAGGACTGGGAGTAGAAGGGCACCATCTCAGGTGCACCAGGCTCCTCAGAACAGGGAGTAGAATGGCACCATCTCAGGTGCACTAAGCACCTTAGGACAGGGTGTAGAAAGGCACCATCTCAGGTGCACCATGCACCTTCGGACAGGGTGTAAAGGGCAGGGTCCGAGGTTCAACGGGCACCTTAGGACAGGGTGTAGAAGGGCACCATCTCAGGTGCACTAGGCACCTTAGGACGGGGTGTAAAGGGCACGGTCCCAGGTGCACCAGGCACAATTGGACAGAGTGTAGAAAGACACCATCTCATGTGCACCAGGCACCTTAGGACAGGATGTAGAAGGGCACCATCTCAGGTGCACTATGCACCTTAGGACAGGGTGTAAAGGGCACGGTCCCAGGTGCACCAGGCACAATTGGACCGGGTGTAGAAAGGCACTATCTCAGGTGTACCAGGCACCATAAGACAGGGTGTAGAAGGGCACCATCCCAGGTACACCAGGGAGCTGAGAAGCTTTGCAGAAGAGCTAATCTATACGTGACAAACTCCCCCGCCCCCCAGAGTGAAAGTTGTATAGTGTGGAGGTGTGATTACAGGTGCTCCATATATCTATCAAACCCAGTTCCTCAAGAAAGTCTGCCAATAATTTCTCGGATGATTCTCCTCCTCTGGGTGGTAGAAGGTCCAGGTCGCCGTTAGGAGCGGCATTGCAATTGCCCCCCACTAGTACATCACCGTCAGGCAAGCTCAACGTAGGGGACCCTAAGTCAGCAGGTGTGATGGAATGGAGTCTGGGGGGCACATAAAGGGGGGTTACATTAAGGGGCCTCCCCTCCCACTGCCCCGAGGCCGTGACGAACCTGCCCAGCGGATCTCGGGTAACGTTTTGTATGTGAAAGGGGAAAGAACTTCGTACCAGAATATCCACTCCTGTGGACCCTCTTGCGTACCCCGAGCGAGCTACCAATTTATTCCCCCATCTATTAAGAGCACAGTAGGAGGTGCCCTGAATATGGGTTTCTTGAAGCAAGACCAGATCAGGGGCCTGTCGTTTTAGATATTGCAGTAAGATTCCCCGCTTAATGCGATCACCCAATCCATTCACATTCCAAGAGAGTAGTTTAAGGCGGCCCAGATGTGGGATTGCTCACTGAGCAATACTGATTCACGCGTCTGGTAAAGGGCCTCACTACGTAAGGATAACTGAGAGGTAAAGCTGGTGGTTCTTCCTACCCCCTCCACCTGTGGTGGTGCTGGAGGCAATAAATACATGGTTAGTGGAAAACAAATAGCAACATTGATGCCGACTGGCAGGGCCTTAAAGGTGACCACATCTATTAGGTTGTACTGAACACACATGCAAGAACTGCAACAGAACCCAAAAACACACCCTGGAACCCTCCCCCACCCTGCCTCACTGCAACGTGGACTTAAAACTGCCCACCCCCCAATTTTGCAGAGCGCCTGTATACCCAGAACAAATCTACTCTGTGGAGGGAAACGCTACAGAGCCGAACTACCCAAAAATTACGATTGTAATCCACCAGGTTAACTAATTTATGAGCCCCTAAATAGAACATTTGAACAGCTAGGAGACAGTCCATACACCGCCATCAAATACCTTCCACCCGCCGCCATGCCCCCAAACAATAGTTTGTTACGGTGAGCCCAATATCTCCACCTGCCAGGCTGTTACACCTTTGTGCTCTCTAGGTGAAAAAAGGTTGATACAACAAACAATATATCTCTTGATGTAATCACCCCTGCCCACATAGGGCCAGTCGATACTCATTGTCTCTGCTGCGCGGCCGAGGAACACGCTGCTCCTGAATGGCAAGTCGGGTCTTCACTGTAGAAGGATTTACATCCCCGATCATTCATTGCCACCTCGGTCATTTTTATCTGTCTGACTGTCTTGTCTCTGCATTTGACTGGGAGAAGTTCGCCTTCGAGTTCCGGAAGAACGCCAGCCCTCCAGCCAGTCCCAGGTCTCCTCGGAGTCTTAAAGAACCATGATTTCCCCTTTGCGTATACCCTCAACTTGGCCGAAATAGCATCGCATATTTCAGGTCTTGATCACGAAGTGCCCACTTTACTTCGAGGAAGGATTTGCGTTTCTGTTGCACCTTGTAGGTAAACTCAGGGGAAAATGTAATGGCAGTGTTTTCGAATTTAAGTGGTGGGGCGGCGCTTGCCGTTTCGAGGATGATATACCTGTCTCGGAAATGAAATATCCTCGCCAGTATGGGACGCGGAGGAGCGCCTGGCTTTGGGAGGGCCCCCTGGCACTCGATGAGCCTGTTCCACAGAAAAATATTTTGAGAGGAACCGGGGCTGTAGGTGTTTCTGTATTAATTCTTCAACAAACAGATCTGCATCCTGCCCCTCCGCCCTTTCAGGAACCCCCAAAATACATACATTGGTTCTACGCGCATGTCCTCCAAAATCCTCCAGTTTCCTCTCGAGGTCTGATGTTTGGGCCTGTAATCGCTTAACCGACATTTTGAGGGTCTTTGTTAGGGTTGAAGCGTTTTCACTGAGTCTTCGGTCTCCTTGACCCTATTGCCCATGTTGCGGAGGTCGGCGCGTAGAAGGGTGACTTCGGTCGTCACCATATCAATCTTTTGCTCCAGTGCTGAGCGAAACCCCTGAATGGCCTCCATAACTTCAGTTAGAGACGGGCCCTCCGTGACAATTGGTAGCTTTGGTCTCATCATGCTTCTCTTCCACTGCGTCGGCTTTAGAGTGGGCAATTTTGGAGAGTTTCAACAGGCTGGTTTGCCTGGAGCCTTTATTGGCAGCCATTGCATCGGATCAGTTCCCAAATTCAGTCCCCAGATATAAGGGGTTGTGAGGTGGAGGCACTGGGGGGAGATGCCAACAATAATTGGAGAAGGTACAGGTGCTCTGCTGTGCCCACCAAATCCCCTACTGGACTTCACCTCAACAGGGGCTATAGAGAATCCAGTGCTCACTCTTACCACTTTAGCGTATTACCACCGTGCTCTTGAGGCGATAGTAGCGTCAGGCTTGGCCACTCAGTACACGCCCCCAGCAACAATATGGCAAAAATGTTATCTAAAATGCAGGGTTCCTTGTAACAAACAGTCCTCTACGCGCTTTCTTCATTCGCCACAGCAAGAAGGCTTCATCTGGGCCTATCAACAATTAGGGGGAGGGGCAGCGCGCAGAAATGCAGTGGGGGACCCCGGAGTCCAGAAACGCCCAAGTGCCTCAATTATACTCATTCGATCCTTCAAAGGCACCAGTGGGGGGAAGGGAATCCAGGTCACCGCTCCCGCCCTCCACTGCAGCACTGGAGGCAGGCCGAGGATGTCTAGTACAATCCAGCAGTTTCTATGCGCACCGGAGCCCGTCTAGTATGACTAAGCGTCCGCCTCCCATACTGAGGACGACGAGCGGCCTGGGACACATCAGGGACCAAGGTATGACCCTAATTGATGAGTGGCAGGAGCGCCCAGAGAAGAACACTAATCCCGGGCAATGGGCCCTCTCGTTAGCAGCGGATGTCACGTAGGGCGGCGCCGAACGTCGTCGCGGCCAAAGCTTCTTCCTGGTCTCGGTCCAGAATCACAGGCGTCGATTCTCTAGACCGGATTGACAGATCTTCTCCGTTGGCAGACCAGGGGATTGCTGAGCTGGAGTGGCCCCCATGCCGATGTTTGTGGTGGCTCTACGGATATATTTATGGATTTGGGGGAAAATTACTTAACTGAAGGTCGGAGCTTCACTCCCTTGTGGCCATCTTGGGTGTTGGCTAGCCACGCCCCCAAAGGTATAACTATTTTAACTAATTAATTTAACATTCTTTCCTATTTTATTTTAAGCATTGTTTTCTTGTAGAGGCGTTGCAGTACCAGTGGTTGGTCGTGTGTGGTGCTAGACTTACTTCAGCTCTTAACTGGAGTAAATTTACTACTGTTTTGGATCTTTTTAGTCTATAGTAACTTGTGAGGTGCAGTTGTGAATAGCAATATACTTTCTCTTTTGTGGGTGGGTACATTTCTCTCCCTATGTCCCTCTCTAGCCCTCCCTCATCCTCCCTCAACTCCACCAATGTTTTAGCAAGTATGCCTCATTTTTCAACCACTCCCCCTGCAAGTACGATGCATGCATTGATCAGCCGGCTCTGACTCGAAAAAGCTCCGGGAAGCGTTCTTCGGGACCGTAGCAGGCCTACTTTCACCCGGGACCCTTCATATCGAACCAAGCATCCACAGGGTGTACACTTTTCCCCACCCACCCATTTTCTGCAATGGGAGCCTGTGTACGTGTCTGTACACAGGCTCCAATAGACTTCAATGCAAGTCTGAGGGAATCGAGTCCGTATGCTTAAGGACGCATCTTACTCACTCGCTCGGACCCCCGCAGCACTTTTCGTCCGGAAAGCCCTCTGGATCCGAGCCATTACGGAGGGCTTTCCGTACGGGATCGGAATCGGGCCCAAAGCAGTAAACTTACATCTGTGAAAATCTACCCATAGAAAAGATAGGAGAGGTGAGATTTACACTTGTAGGTTTGTGAATAGCATTTTGTTGTTCTTCACTTGTATTGTAGTGCTACTAAACATGCTATAAAATGCAATTTGTTTATGGAACCCTCTGTAACTCTGCTAGAGTTTGGACTGCAGCAATATTCTAAATACACACGCATCCTTTTTAATGGATAATTGAGAGAAATGTGCAAATAAGTTGAAACAAAAACCAAAACCAATAGAGTCAGCCAACATTAAAGTCTTTCGTTACATGTAATATACACTTCTTCTGGGCTGGGAAAAAAACAGGGAAAACATGCTTGCTTTGAAACATCAACTAAAGCAATATAAATGTACACTTTAATATGGTTAGATTTGAAAAACTAAATGCACTTGCATCATCTCAATAATAACAGAATTCTAACACAAAGATAAATTGATTTGAAAAACTTTAATGGGCTGACACTAATTGAGTACTTTAGTACAGAATTATCACCATGGAAACACAGTAGCTCAATAACATTATCAAACAAGAGCAAATAATATATCCTCATCTGTCCAAGGAAATATCATTTGAGAAGTTGAGTCATAACACTCCCTACAGATCCATATGATAGATAAAGTCAAGTACCTCTGCAAAATCCATTCCTCTTATCACAACCAGGAAATGACAGGTTCCACAGCTGAAGGGTGCATAGCATAGCATAGCATTGCATCATCTCCTAGCAAATTCACTTTAAAATATTACAGCCTTAGGTGAGAATGCTGAAAATGCTTCCGGAAAATTTTAAACACCCAGACCAAACTCATTCTGGAAGTGCTACTAGACTTATTGGAGATATATTATGAAAGCAAAATATTGATGAGCGGTATTGTGATGCCACTTTACCGGTTTCAAAATAGAGATCTAAAACTGTTGATGTTGTTGTAATAATAATGTTTTAATGCCTTTTCTAGACGAAGGTGGAATTCTTGCCGTCTCAAAAGAACAAGTTGCTTACCTTCGGTAACGCCCTTTTTGGTGGATAGCCTAGCCAGATTCTTCACTTTTAGAATATTCCCCAGGTGATAGACTGGATCCAGAAATCTTCTTTGCAGTGCTCCTATGAGCAGCTAGGTGGTGCAGTGTGGCTCTGCATTGAGTCTGTACCTCCCTGGAAGTGATGGACCTGAGCCGCATATAAGCGTCACTCGTGTTTGCTAATATCAGTTTCTTTCTACATCCTCAGCATTAACAATTGTTGGTACCAGTGTACAGACATCTAAGTTGGGCCCATTTTACATACCAAAAAAGCACACTCCACAGAGCGGGGAGGTGGGAGTACAGCGAAGAACCTGTGGTTAGATAGAGTATCCAGTGGAAAGAATGTTACCGAAGGTAAGTAATCTGTTCGGATGGATACTTCTAAGAGCAGATTCCCTACCTTTAGAATAGATATCCAAGCAGTTCATCACAAAGGTGGAGAATTTGTGGATTGGACTCAAAATAAAAGGTTTAACAGGACCAAACGGACAAAATATCCTTCCCGTCAGACCCAGCTGTCAAGGCAAAAGTGCTTTGTGTATGTGGGAACTGAAGCACAAAAAGCAGTTGCGCAATGGCTCAAATGGCAAACACATGAGAAACATGAAGAACAAGTTAAGCTCCCACTGTAATCTTTTAAACGGCTTGGGAGGGATTATATGTGTCTAATGTTTAATAAACCACATGAGAACATATGCTTTAAAAAAGGACAGTCGGTCTAATAAATGCGAAAAGAGTGAAAGGGCCAACAAATAACCTCTATTAGTGCCGATGCAAGGCCTTACTGGGTCAAAGAAAAAACAGATGGTAAAACATACAACAGTTCGGCTTCTAAAGGGTCTGTCTTGCCGACTCCAAATGAGACCACAAATTAGTCCCAGCTCCTAGAGTAAATGGACTTTGTGGATGGGCGCCAAGTGCAGAAGATAACATCCACCACTGTGGCTGGCGGATCCACAGTGAGAAGAACACTAATTCCAGGCCAACGGGCCCTCTTGTTAGCAGCAGATGTCACTTAGGGTGTCGCCAAACGTCGTCACGGCCAGAGCTTCTTCCTGGTCTCGGTCCAGAGTCACGGAGTCGATTTCTCTGGACCTGATTGGAGGATTTTCTCCGTTGGCAGACCAGGTGATTTCTGAGCTGGAATGGCCCCCAGGCCGATGTTTGTGGTGGCTCTTCGGATATACTAATGGATTTGGGGGAAAATTACTTAACTGAAGCTCGGAGCTTGACTCCCTTGTGGCCATCTTGGGTGCTGGCTAGCCACGCCCCCCGAAGTTGCAACTATTTTAATTAATTTAATTTAACTTTCTTTCCTATGATTTTTTTTAAGCCCCTACCTTCATTGTTTTCTTGGAGAGGGGTTGCAGTACCAGTGGTTGGTCGTGTGTGGTGCTAGACTTACTTCAGCTCTGAGCTGGAGTCAATTTACTACTGTTTGGGGTCTTTTTAGTCTGTAGTAACTTGTGAGGTGCAGTTTGTGAATAGCAATATACTTTCTCTTTTGTGGGTGGGTACATTTCTCTCCCTAAGTCCCTCTCTAGCCCTCCCTCATCCTCCCTAAACTCCACCAATGTTTTAGTAAGTATGTCTCATTTTTCAACCACTCCCCCTGCTCCCACCCACATTTACTACTAAGGGCCTGATTCCGATCTCGTTTGGAAGGGCTCTGAACGGGATCCGTAGTGAGCGAGTCCGATTCATAGCTCCGGTTTCCGGATAACTCGTACCGCTGTACAGGCGAGCAAATACGATGTGAATATCGCCTTGCGCTGCGAGCGACTCATACCCATCAGCAAAGCCCTCTGGACAACTACAACATAGTCGACTCGTGCAGCACAATGGGTCCGATTTCTGAGCAACCAAGTACGATGCACGCATTGATCAGCCAGCTCTGACTCGAAAAAGTCAGGGAAGTGTACTTCGGGGGTCGTAGCAGGCCTACCGTCACCCGGGGCCCTACGAATCGAACCAAGCATGCACAGTGTGGCGGGCACTATGGGGTGCCCGCCACAGGGTGTACACTTTTCCCCACCCACCCATTTTCTGCAATGGGAGCCTGTGTGCGTGTCAGGCCCCAATAGACTTCAATGCAAGTTTGAGGGAATCGAGTATGTATGCTTAAGGACGCATCGCACTCACTCGCCCGGACGCCTGCAGCACTTTTCGTCCGGAAAGCCCTCTGGATCCGAGCCATACGGAGGGCTTTCCGGACGGGATCGGAATTGGGCCCAAAACAGTAAACTTACATCTGTGAAAATCTACCCATAGAAAAGATAGGAGAGGCGAGATTTACACTTGTAGGTTTATGAATAGCATTTTGTTGTACTTTACTAGTAGTGTTGTAGTGCTACTACACATGTTAAAAAAGGCAATTTGTTTATGGGACCCTCTGTAACTCTGCTAGAGTTTGGACTGCAACAATATTCTAAATACACACACATCCTTTTTAATGGATAATTGAGAGAAATGTGCAAATAAGTTGAAACAAAAACCAAAACCAATAGAGTCAGCCAACATTAAAGTCTTTATGTTACATGTAATATACACTTCTTCTGGGCTGGCAAAAAAACATGCTTGCTTTGAAACGTGAACTAAAACAATATAAATGTACACTTTAATATGGTTAGATTTGAAAAAGTAAATGTACTTGCATCATCTCAATAATAACAGAATTCTAACACAAAGATAAATTGATTTGAAAACTTTAATGGGCTTACACTAATTGAGTACTTTAGTACAGAATTATCACCATGGAAACACAGTAGCTCAATATTAGTATCAAACAAGAGCAAATAATATATCCTCATCTGTTCAAGGAAATATAATTTGAGAAGTTGAATCATAACACTCCATACAGATCCATATGATAGATAAAATCAAGTACCTCTGCAAAAATCCATTCCTCTTATCGCAACCAGGAAATGACAGGTTCCACAGCTGAATGGTGCATAGCATGGCATTGCATCATCTCCTAACAAATTCACTTTAAAATATTACAGCCCTAGGTGAGAATGCTGAAAATGCTTCAGGAAAATTTTAAACAACCAGAGCAAACTCATTCTGGAAGTGCTACTAGATTTATTTGAGATATGTTATGAAAGCAAAATATTGATGAGCAGTATTGTGATGTCACTTTACCGGTTTCAAAATAGAGATCTAAAACTGTTTATGTTGTTGTAATAATGTTTTAATGCCTTTTCTAGACAACAGTGGAATTCTTGCCGTTTCAAAAGAACAAGTTGCTTACCTTCGGTAACGCCCTTTTTGGTGGATAGCCTAGCCAGATTCCTCACTTTTAGAATATTCCCCAGGAGATAGACTGGATCCAGAAATCTTCTCTGCAGTGCTCCTATGAGCAGCTAGGTGGTGCAGTGTGGCTCCGCATTGACTCTGTACCTCCCTGGAAGTGATGGACCTGAGCTGCATATAAGCGTCACTCGTGTTCGCTAATATCAGTTTCTTTCTACATCCTAAACATTAAAAATTGTTGGTACCAGTGTACAGACCTCTAAGTTGGGCCCATTTTACTTACCAAAAGAAGCCCACTCCACAGAGCGGGGAGGTGGGAGTACAGCGAAGAACCTGTCGTTAGATAGAGTATCCAATGGAAAGAATGTTACCGAAGGTAAGTAATCTGTTCTGATGGATACTTCTAAGAGCAGATTCCCTACCTTTAGAATAGATATCCAAGCAGTTCATCACAAAGGTGGAGAATTTGTGGATTGGACTCAAAATAAAAGGTTTTACAGGACCAAACTGATAAAATATCCTTCCCGTCAGACCCAGCTGTCAAGGCAGAAGTGCTTTGTGTATGTGGGAACTGAAGAACAAAAAGCAGTAAAAGCAGTTGCGCAATGGCTCAAATGGCGAACACATGAGAAACATGAAGAACAAGTTAAGCTCCCACTGTAATCTTTTAAACGGCTTGGGAGGGATTATATGTGTCTAACGTTTAATAAACCACATGAGAACACATGCTTTAAAAAAGGACAGTCGGTCTAATAAATGCGAAAAGGGTGAAAGGGCAAACAAATAACCTCTATTAGTGCCGATGCAAGGCCTTACTGGGTCAAGGAAAAAACAGACGGTAAAACATACAACAGTTCGGCTTGTAAAGGGCCTGACTTGCTGACTCCAAATGAGACCACAAATTAGTCCCAGCTCCTAGAGTAAATGGACTTTGTGGATGGACTCCAAGTGTAGAAGATAACATCCACCACTGTGGCTGGCGGATCCACAGTGAGAAGAACACTAATTCCAGGCCAACGGGCCCTCTCGTTAGCAGTGGATGTCATATCGTCACGTCAACGTCGTCACGGCCAGAGCTTCTTCCTGGTCTCGGTCCAGAGTCACAGCGTCGATTTCTCTGGACCTGATTGGAGGATTTTCTCCGTTGGCAGACCAGGTGATTGCTAAGCTGGACTGGCCCCCAGGCCGATGTTTGTGGTGGCTCTTCGAATATACTAATGGATTTGGGGGAAAATTACTTAACTGAAGCTCGGAGCTTCACTCCCTTGTGGCCATCTTGGGTGTTGGCTAGCCACGCCCCCCGAAGTTATAAGTATTTTAATTAATTTAATTTAACTTTCTTTCCTATATTTTTTTAAGCTACTACCTTCATTGTTTTCTTGGAGAGGGGTTGCGGTACCAGCGGTTGGTCGTGTGTGGTGCTAGACTTACTTCAGCTCTGAGCTGGAGTCAATTTACTACTGTTTGGGGTCTTTTTAGTCTGTAGTAACTTGTGAGGTGCAGTTTGTGAATAGCAATATACTTTCTCTTTTGTGGGTGGGTACATTTCTCTCCCTAAGTCCCTCTCTAGCCCTCCCTCATCCTCCCTTAACTCCACCAATGTTTTAGTAAGTATGCCTCATTTTTCAACCACTCCCCATGCTCCCACCCACATTTACTACTAAGGGCCTGAATCCGATCTCATTTGGAAGGGCTCTGAATGGGATCCGTAGTGAGCGAGTCCGATTCGTAGCCCCGGTTTCCCAATAACTCGTACCGCTGTACATGCAAGCAAATACGATGTGAATATCGCCTTGCACTCCAAGCGACTCATACCCATCAGCGAAGCCCTCTGGACAACTACAACATGGTCGACTCGTGCAGCACAATGGGTTCGATTTCTGAGCAACCAAGTACGATGCACGCATTGATCAGCCGGCTCTGATTCGAAAAAGTCAGGGAAGTGTACTTTGGGGGTCGTAGCAGGACTACCGTCACCCGGGGCCCTATGAATCGAACCAAGCATGCACAGTGTGGCGGGCCTTATGGAGTGCCCACCAGAGGGTTTACACTTTTCCCCACCCGCCCATTTTCTGCAATGGGAGCCTGTGTGCGTGTCTGTACGCAGGCTCCAATAGACTTCAATGCAAGTCCGAGGGAATCGAGTACGTATGCTTAAGGACGCATCGTACTCACTCGCCCGGATGCCCGCAGCACTTTTCGTCCGGAAAGCCCTCTGGATCTGAGCCATACGGAGGGCTTTCCGGACGGGATCGGAATTGGGCCCAAAGCAGTAAACATACATCTTTGAAAATCCACCCATAGAAAAGATAGGAGAGGCGAGATTTACACTTGTAGGTTTGTGAATAGCATTTGGTTGTACTTTACTAGTATTGTTGTAGTGCTACTAAACATGTTATAAAATGCAATTTGTTTATGGGACCCTCTGTAACTCTGCTAGAGTTTGGACTGCAGCAATATTCTAAATACATACACATCCTTTTTAATGGATAATTGAGAGAAATGTGCAAATAAGTTGAAACAAAAACCAAAACCAATAGAGTCAGCCAACATTAAAGTCTTTATGTTACATGTAATATACACTTCTGCTGGGCTGGCAAAAAACATGCTTGCTTTGAAACATGAACTAAAACAATATAAATGTACACTTTAATATGGTTAGATTTGAAAAAGTAAATGTACTTGCATCATCTCAATAATAACAGAATTCTAACACAAAGATAAATTGATTTGAAAACTTTAATGGGCTGACACTAATTGAGTCCTTTAGTACAGAATTATCACCATGGAAACACAGTAGCTCAATATCAGTATCAAACAAGAGCAAATAATATCTCCTCATCTGTCCAAGGAAATATAATTTGAGAAGTTGAATCATAACACTCCATACAGATCCATATGCTAGATAAAATCAAGTACCTCTGCAAAAACCCATTCCTCTTATCGCAACCAGGAAATGACAGGTTCCACAGCTGAATGATGCATAGCATGGCATTGCATCATCTCCTAACAAATTCACTATAAAATATTACAGCCTTAGGTGAGAATGCTGAAAATGCTTCAGGATAATTTTAAACAACCAGAGCAAACTCATTCTGGAAGTGCTACTAGATTTATTTGAGATATGTTATGAAAGCAAAATATTGATGAGCAGTATTGTGATGTCACTTTACCGGTTTCAAAATAGAGATCTAAAACTGTTGATGTTTTTGTAATGATAATGTTTTAATGCCTTTTCTAGACGAAGGTGGAATTCTCTCAGTCTCAAAAGAACAAGTTGCTTACCTTCGGTAACGCCCTTTTTGGTGTATAGCCTAGCCAGATTCCTCACTTTTAGAATATTCCCCAGGTGATAGACTGGATCCAAAAATCTTCTCTGCAGTGCTCCTATGAGCAGCTAGGTGGTGCAGTGTGGCTCCGCATTGACTTTGTACCTCCCTGGAAGTGATGGACCTGAGCCGCATATAAGCGTCACTCGTGTTTGCTAATATCAGTTTCTTTCTACATCCTCAGCATTAACAATTGTTGGTACCAGTGTACAGACCTCTAAGTTGGGCCCATTTTACTTACCAAATAAAGCCCACTCCACAGAGCGGGGAGGTGGGAGTGCAGCAAAGAACCTGTGGTTAGATAGAGTATCCAATGGAAAGAATGTTACCGAAGGTAAGTAATTTGTTCTGATGGATACTTCTAAGAGCAGATTCCCTACCTTTAGAATAGATATCCAAGCAGTTCATCACAAAGGTGAAGAATTTGTGGATTGGACTCAAAATAAAAGGTTTTACAGGACCAAACGTACAAAATATCCTTCCTGTCAGACCCAGCTGTCAAGGCAGATGTGCTTTGTGTATGTGGGCACTTTAGTCCAAAAAGCAGTTGCGCAATGGCTCAAATGGCGAACACATGAGAAACATGAAGAACAAGTTAAGCTCCCACTGTAATCTTTTAAACGGCTTGGGAGGGATTATATGTGTCTAACGTTTAATAAACCACATGAGAACAGATGCTTTAAAAAAGGACAGTCGGTCTAATAAATGCGAAAAGGGTGAAAGGGCCAACAAATAACCTTTAATAGTGCCAATGCAAGGCCTTACTGGGTGAAAGAAAAAACAGATGGTAAAACATACAAAAGTTCGGCTTGTAAAGGGTCTCTCTTGCAGACTCCAAATGAGACCACATATTAGTCCCAGCTCCTAGAGTAAATGGACTTTGTGGATGGACGCCAAGTGTAGAAGATAACATCCACCACTGCGGTTGGCGGATCCAACACAGTTAATTGCTACTGCTCAGTCTCTACGAATGGAGATGTAGATTGCACAGATCAGAGTGAAGGGCCCTGCCCTGCTGCTGCCACGGAAAGGCCTCCAGAATTGCTGGCCTGATCGGAGGGCAGATGCCAGCCGCGGCTGGTCCATTGGGGCTCTGGGGCCACGCACCTCCACCTGTTGCCCCTCATGAACAGTGTCTGTCAGGCTGAACAAAGGTCAGCCCGACAGACACTGTTCATTACAAGGTCAGGCAGATAGGAGCCAGACATGTGCTAAATGCGCAGGCTCCTGGCTGCCTGAGCTGAACTTTGCTCGGCTGAGGAAGTCACAGCTCCTGTGGATGTAACGTCCTCAGCTCAGCAGAGGTCCCTGAGGCCCTCCACTCAGTGACGAGGGGTAGAGTTACTGATTGCCTCGCACCTGGGTTCTTCAGTTTTAAGCCCTGCAGTGCCCAGGGTTGAGTGTCAATCAGTGATACTTCATCACAGAGTGGGGTGGGGTCAGTAGTCTCACTGACCCCATCCCACTTTGTGATGACATTGGGACTACTGCTGCCTTCCCTCATTGGCTGACCTTAGGTCAGCCAATGCAATGAGGGAAGGCAGTATTCCCAAGCCTCCTGGAACCTCTGAGGCAGAGCTGGCTGCAGGAAAATGTGTGTTTTCTTTTAAATTAATGTTTGGCGTGTGTGTGCATGTATGTGTGAATTTTTGGTAAAGAGTGTTCTGCATGGATGTGTGTGTGTGTGTGTGTGTGTGCACGTGTGAATGCATTGCTGTGAGTGTTATGTTTATGTGTGCGTGTACGTGTTCCATCCGCCCCCCCTCCCTCCAAAACTTACTGGCCGCCACTGGCAGATGTTCATGCCCAGAAGCTCCAAGAAGACACTCTCATAGCCCAAGCCAGAGTCACTAGGATTATTTGAGACTGGTCTTTCTTGATCTTCTTCAGAACTTGGGCAGACAAGTTAGGACAGGAATGTGAACAGCAGTTGTCTGTTTAATTCCTGCTAGGATGCATCTCCGAGGAAGGCTCTTCACTGAAATTCCAACACAAAACCATTGACATTGCATGTTCATGAATGTGGCAAAAAGATCTGGCCAGGGTTCTCCCCACTGCCAGGAGATGACCTGCGCCACCTAAGGTTGCAGACGGTATTCGTGATCTGTCAGATGCTCAATAATGAGCTCGTCCACCCTGGATTTCAAAGAGCCCACCAGCCTCTCAAGCAAACTCCAGAGGTGCAGCACCTCTTAGCACAGGACCCAGGACATCACTCTACTCTGCAGTAACATAGAAGTGATATTATTCATGAGAGCCTGCCCCAAACTCTCTTTGATAGACAGCAGGAAGGCTTTAAGTGCGAAGTAAAAGGGCAAATCTCCTAAAAGACTGACATGGTGCCAGAGACCGGAGACCTCTGATCCCCACCTTTTCCAGGTTGCCACCCCACTGCCAACAATAATCCTGGGTGGGTAAGGTAAAGGGGCCTGCCCCGGTTCCATTTGTAATCGATCAGGCACCACTGCAAATCATGTGCAATCTCTTCTGGAATCGGAGTAGTATCTAACAGGTTTCGTTGGTGCTCTGCCCATTAGAAATTACACAGCCTGCATTTGCAACCATGTGTAGTCAACAAGGTGTTGTAGTTCACAGATTTGTATTTACTAATCTGAAGTAGAGTCACAAAGTTAGTCCTATCCATTTCAACAGAGAGACCAGGACTTCTAATTGTAAAACAAATTACAGTACCCCATACAGAGGGGAAAGGATAAATGGAAGAGAGAGAAAGCACTGATGCAAGACTTCTCACACTTCCTTTGATAGAGCGCGCAGGTCACCCAACTATAATTTTACCATATACGTATTGGGCCCATAAATTCAATTCACCATTTTTATTAATCAGGTAACCTTACACTCTACTACCAGTAACCCTGTTCCTTCCTATTTATTTTCCAATGTACCCGACTTACCAATCCACTGTTACGGGTACCTATGATCACAATGGATCAGGGAGCTAGCTGTAAAAGAAAGGCAGACACCAAAATACAAAATACCATTTACTCTATTTGCACTCATATAATAACCACAGACTCAGGAAGTTTTAAAACCTTTATCTAGTTTTCATCAAGTTCAGAAAGCATACGGTTCACGGCAAGTAAACTGTCAATAACTAAGATTATAAAGAGCACATATCCATATAGGAAGTAAATAAGACCAACCATTTATGAGACTAAAAGGAAGGTAAGAACAGGGAACATTCTAATAAGAAATTTAGAAATTCAGATTTGATAAGGAGTGACTAAAGGACGGGGAAAATATGGAACATACTAGAATATCACAGTGGAGTATTATCCCTTGAAGAGGGTAGGAAAAATAGAACTTTAATTTGTACTACGGAAATTTTGAGATACCATGTAACTATAGGAAAGGTAAGAATGGAACACACTAATAAGTCGGTGTAATCACTTTAAATCGACTAAAGGATGGGTAAAGAAAAGGAACATCTATATTTCATGAACTATATGTAAGAACGTACTAATGGGATGGGGAAAAATGGAACATGCTAGTATAATAACTATAATGTATGACTTTATCATTTCTCAAAGTAAAGGAGAGTAAGAAAGAGATAATGTGCAAGTACGATTTTATTAAAGCAAAGAAATAAAGAATGCAAATTTTGGGTTCCCTCAGATTTATATTTACCTAGAACGGTGTGGAGACCAACCCTAGCCACGGGTCAGTTTAGGACAGGAGTAACCCCAAGGGAAGACAGTCGCCAGTAGGCCACCAGGTGTAGAATAGAACCCCAGGACAGGACAGGAAAAACCAGATTAGGATCAGGACAGGACCACCAAGGTAAGACCAGCACCCGCAGTTCGGTAGCAACGCCTGCGCTCCACCCTCTCTGCAGCTATCAGTCAAAACCCCGATTGGGTTATCGAATTCCCCAGCAAAGTGCTCCGCCAGCACTTAAAGTTTCTAAAACCCCGCCTGGGTCTCTGGAAATTATGGACAGAGTGCTCCGCAGCTCTCTGTATGAGTCACCTATTGAGTGCGTTGGGCCAGTGACAGGTCAGCTATTCGGACAAGTCGGACAATTTCTCTAGCTAAACCTAGGCTAGTTATACTGTTTTCGGGTCAGTGTACCACCCCCCAAATGTTGCAAGTGTAAGAATCCCCAATTTCGATTGGTCCACAAGTAGGACAGGTCAACACATCAACCAGGATGTGACTTTCACAAGCCCCAATTTACATCTTTTGGGACCGCCTATTGAATTTGGGGTTCCAATGACATCTACAGTTCACCTAACAATGGAATATACAAATTTTATTACAATTATTTCAAATGCAGTACATTTCAGCTCCGTTTGCTGGGCTACAGGTCGATTCCCAGGAGCATCTTGACTGTGGCTGCCAGCTGGCTGTGTTTAACTGGTACAAGGTTTTCTTCCCTCTGCCAGGGTGACATGCGCAGTAGGGACTTCTAAGATGGGGTAGTAATCGCCTCCCAGGCCCAAAAGATTCGATACATGAAAGGTAAAGGAAAACAATTTAGAACATAGAAATAAATTAATACACTGTATACCAGGAATCCCTATATGACTCCCCTTACTTTATACTAACTATATCATTTAAGGTTAGTGCAAAACGAACAGCATCGCATAAGCTGCAGGGCAAGCATCGGCATGTGAGAACACAAAGTGGCCATTTTATAGCTAGTGCGCAAGTGCAGATATTTCCCCCCAGAACTGCGAGTACGTCACGTCACGTGAGTATGACCAACGCATGCGCAGAAGAAATTCCCGCTAAGCAGCGGCCATATTAGAGGCAAGCGTATTAGGATAAGTAAACACATAGGCAAGCGTCACTGGGACACCCCGTGTAATGTAAAATGTGCAATATTAGTAACGCAAACATGTCGATTACATTTTCTTAACGTTATTTGAGGTTCTTGATTCAAGCAAGTCGCTGTACGTGCGAATCCTTGTCCATCAATCCCCTCTTTGATGATATTTTATATCATCACAAATTCATAGAACCAGATGCCAACTTTTCACATTTTCCCAGCTCAATTTCTTCAAACATTCTGTTCAACTTTTCTTTAGTCTCTTTATTAGGGTGAGAGTTTTTCACCCTTTTATAAATCTGATTATTCAGTTCCTCTAATTCAAGTTCATCCACATTCCTCTTCACTCCTCTCTTGTTCACAATGTATTTCTTTTGGTGCTTTCGACATTTACAACAAATGAATATGATGAATACTACTAATCCTATTCCCACAATTGGCATCAATACTTTAATCAAGAAACTTTTACCTAAGTTAGCAAACCAATGACCTATGGCGGAGAGACCATCAGTAAGGGCCATATGTATCATCCTCACCATTTGCGATTTCTAAATAGCGAATTTTAAGGAATAGCTATTTAGAAATCGGAAAACGGTATGTATGTAGGAATTCACTTATTTTTAGCGATTCCTACACATTCCTAAATTGCGATTAGCAAATTGCTAATCGCAATTTTCCCATTCATTTCTATGGGCCAGGAGGCCCATAGGAATGAAGGGGATATTTGCGAATAGCAATTTGCTAATCGCAAATTGCGATTATTTTCAAGGGTGCAAGGGTGTCACAAGAACACCCTGCTGCACCCCTGAAAATGACATGTGTGGGCATATGGCGCACCTACATGCCCTAAGGGCATGTATGAGCGTCATATGCCAACTTTGAATTTTAAATAAATTGCTTTTACAAAAGAATTCGCAACTTACCACCAACTAGAAGTTGGTGGTAATTTGCGATTCCTTATGGGCATTTTTGCCTTGATTTTTCTTTGATACATTGCATTTAAGGAATCGCAAAATTTGCGATTCCTTAAATGCAATTGCAAAATAAGGAATGGCAAATTTTGCGATTCCTTATTTTGATGCAAAAATGTTTGATACATTCCATTTATCAAATTAGCATTCGCAAAGGCTGAAATTCTGTGAATTGTGGCCTTTGCGAATGCTAATTTGCTTGATACATATGGCCCAAAGTCTCTTCCAGGCACTGTCAACCTCAAGTGGTTTAAGCTCTTTTCCCAAATTTGTAATGTTCCTCACATACCCTTTGATCTCTACACTTTTGTCAGGTATGTAAGTGCAACAATGTTACGCTTTCAACATTCTGCAGACTCCGCCCTCTTTTGCTAATAGAGTGTCAAGAGCAAGTCTGTTCTGTAAAACCATTGATCTGACCGCAACCATTTCGGTATTGACCATCAAGAAACCTCCAGCAGTGGACCGAACCACTACTGTTGACAATTTGCTAATTCTGTGTGTATTCAGAACCACTCCCACTATAGGTATCAGTGCACTAAAAATATCTCCTACAATTTCACCAGCACTTTCTCTTTTAGTACGGGCTAATTCATTAGTCTTTTCAGTGCTTCTAGTGATTTTCCCCACATGGTATATCTTTGGGAAGACAATACCAAAATAACAACTCCCGTACCAATGATCGGGCAATTTGAAGTAAGCCTTGTTCCCACAAATAAAATAAATTCCAGGAAACACAGGCTCTGTCCCATCTTTGAAACCCCAACCTCCAATTACCTTGTAATTATGTTCACATTCACTGGAACCAATGAAAATATTGTTATAATAACTAGTCATTTCTCTTTTAAGACAAAGTTTCCCCATCGTTTCGAAATCCAGCAACATCGCAGCATTAGCTCCACCATTTGAGGTGCTCCCTATACTCTCTGCCCATTTAGGAACTTTCTGGTTCTTGTCTTTGGCTTTCTTTTGGAAACTTTCTCTTCTCTTTTCTACCATATCCAGAAATTCTTTTTCCTTTTCATGTAGAGAACATGTCAAGTTATTTTTGTGTGCGTCATCTATATTTATTTTTCCTACAGTTAGAAAATAATCACTCATGTATTTAGCTGCATCTCTAGTTGTATGTACAGGGTTCAGGTTTCTTCGAACAGGGAGTTCAGAAAAGGTCACGTCAAGGTTTGAGTAATAATACTGTAAAGGTCCTCTTTTATAAAATAAACTAGTCAGAATACTACAGGAAATTCCATAGGTTAAGGGTAAGTGGTGGTAAGTCACACCTTCAGCTACAGAAGTAGGTAGCTTCATGCAGACATAACAGTCGTCTATTTCCATAGTTTCTACATAATGTACTAACAGGTTTGCGAAGACATTTAAATGAGTCTTGTTCTTTATTTTGTTAAAGTGTAATCCTTCCTCATCTGGTGTTTCTAAATCTAATTGTGTCTGTTTCAGGCTAAGTGGTTTGCCTAGTACATCTACTCTTTGTGGTGTACTTCTAGTGTGTGATTCTACAGTGTCATCAGTTAGGTTATTATTTGGGTAAAGACTTGGGGTTTTACTCATCATTGAAGGAATAGTAATGGTTAGTCCTATCCAAAGTATTAGTACTATTGCTACACTACATAAACATACTTGGCAGCATGTTTTACAACAACTTCGTCTCGGTCTCCCATTCTCAGAAGAATCAGACATTTTGGCTCAAAAGAAGCTTCAACCCCTCTTTGTAACTCTGTACAGCTTGCTTACTCGAGTAATTTTTCAGGTTGCTTCTGCTTCTTCTTCGGTCTGTTCAGCAATCAATTCTTCATCACTTTCATTACTTTCGTCACTTATTTCCAAGTTCTCAAACTCCTCCAATACAAAGTAAGTCCATTCAGGGCTCGAATACTTGTTATTTAGTTTCTTGATGCGAGCACTTCTTCTCTTTGGCTTTGTCACCACTGGGTCAGTTTGACTCGAGACCTCATTTATCTGTTCAGGCTCCTCGGTTATCGTCTTCAGACAAATCTAGGTACTGAGTCACCCTTTTTTAGTCTTTTAACGGGCAATGTGTCTTGGCCTTCTTCAAACACTCTTTTGTTTTCGTTCAGTTGTGGCACATTGGGATCAAGTTCGTCTTCGGTATTGCTCCCTAACTGACTAGGTCCAGGTCTTTCAACTGTTTCTTCTGCCTGGTCCCTAAACTGGCCTTGTTCAGGTATATGCTGAGTTTGGCTTTGATCTGTTTCGATCTCTTCTTCCTGAACACAATTGTCTAATCCTACCTGTTCCTGTTCAAGCTCTTCGAGCTCTTGATTTTCTTCCGCTTGAACTTCCGCCCTAATTCCTATCTGTCCCTCTTTTGGTGCAGGTGTTCTTGGAGGAGTAATTACAACAAAAGGTATCCAGGAGTCACAAACCTGTTATCGTACTTTAGACTAACCGCTATATGACTAACAAATTAAATTGTGAGTTAAATACAGTTTGTATGTAAACACCATTTAAACACTCATACATATGACATGCAACCAAGGTAGGAAATTTTCCCATCAGTTGTCGTTCTGTGCCACCACTGTTACATCATTTGGGTTCTCCTTACCCAGGAGTTAGTATGAAGGCAGTCACACTAGTTGGGAAGTGAGGACTGTGTGAGTCAGGAGACTGATGTTAGTTTTAATATTATTACTGGGTGGTGTCAGTATGGTGTTGGTATTTACAACTGAAAAGAAGCAGTGCAAGGCAAGTGGAAATAAGTGAGGTGAGTAAAATTAGGTGGAACTGAGTAGAATAAATATTTTTAATGTTTTCTCTCAGACCCCCAAGTTTAAAAACAAGTGAACAGTGAAAGAAAGTAGATTTGACATAATATCTACTCAGCAAGTGGTCGACATGTTTCTGCATATAGATGGAAATGATCCTATGCATTCATCAGGACCTAGATGTTGCTACTGCTGTATATTACTAAGTGAAAAAGAATAAAAGGAAAAATATCACCTTTTTGTCAGGTGTTGGTTCGCCACCACAATCTAAAATAGTCATATTGGCAAGGAAAGAAAAAAGAGAAGAACAGGCATATTTGTCACAGAATGCACTCCTTAGTAGTAATATTCTTGTGGTCATGTACATACAATTTAATTGACATGATATCACTCATCCAATTTCTGTGGGGATGGCGCCTCACCTCACCTGGCTGCAGCTCAGGTAAATAAGGAGCACCGCTCTGTTTAGCAAAATACAATCGTAAAAGCACTCAACCAATTCATATCAAGGCAAAATAGGCATGTAGTATTCTCAGGTTTCAAAAGATTGAGAAGTGACCTATTTATGATATTACAGAATCACACATATATACACGTAACGTTGTGTATCCACGTCGTGTCTCAATTTTAGGTCATATCTTAAATCAACAATCAATGATGTATAAGGCGGGCGGCTTGTGCACCCCATGTTTATGTCTGCTTCTTTACAAATTAGCTCCTAGTTCTGTTATGTCAAAACTAAAGGAATTACTGTGTAACGATAGTTCTTATTACACAAGACTCGTTACAAGTTATCAGAACCATAACATATAGCGTCTCTGCCATGCACACCAGGTAACACAGTAACCTCGATAAGGGCGTTTTCAGGTAGACAGGCCAAGTGTTTAATGTTTAGGAAGCCGTAGGCAGCACATAGTATATTAAGGTATGCCGCTTGTTAAAGTAAATGTCACTCGCATCCCTTTTCTGTTCAGCATGGTAACAAATGCAAGCCGCTCGTAAAAGACGGCGAGCACAACAGACAGACAGAGTGTATTAAAGTATGCTGCTTATTAAGCAAAAAAAAAGTGCGGGATATCACTCGCAACCCTTTTCTGTTCGGCATGGTACCAAAAGCAAGCCGCTCGTGAAAGACGGCGAGCACAACAAACTGACAATGGCGAGAGAGCGCACACACCCTCCATCCGCTTACCTCTCCGTCGGTGTTTCCCAACGTCCCTCTGGGCTATTCTGGGGAGGCACCGAACGGAAGGAAAAGCGGGTATTTCAAACGCGATCTGGTGCGCGGTGATTTCTGGGAACAGTAGTTTCCATTCGTCGCATTAGCGAAAAAGGTCATAATTTTGCCTGCCCAATTTGTATATACACCATTTTGGACATATTCTTACTGCACAATGAAGGGACTTCTTCACTATAATAAAAACAAAGCAAACTTACGATCAGGAGGCTCATATAGATACCATTGTCTGAGCTGATTGTTTAAATGCATATACAGTCTATAGGCAATATATGTATCATGGATGGTAAAAGGATGTAAATGTCCAGGAATATTTTACTTACATGCAATGTGTGTATCATAGATGGTGAAAGAGTGTGGATGTTCTAGAGTATTTTATCTACACGCATTCATGTAAAGAATGGCTACCACACAGAGATCCAGTTTTGTGGTTAGACCATTTTAAACATATTCTTGCTGCTTAATGAAGGGACTTCTTCATTGTAATTAAAACCAAGCAAGCTTACGATCAGGAAACAACTCGTATAGATACCCTTATCTTAGCTGATTGTATAGATGCATATTCAGTTAATGGGCAATCTATATTCCATAAATGGTAAAAGGGTGTAGATGTTCAGAAGTATTTTACTTAAACGTCATGTGTGTATCATAGATGACGAAAAAGTATAGATATTCTAGAGTGTTTTATTTACACACATTCATGTAAAAAATGGCTCTCACATACAGATCCAATATCTATTATAGTGACATCCAAGGTATGGGTTCATTGAGACCCTCCTTATCACTGTTCAACTTATAGACCCACCTCTGTTCAATTTTAAACAGAAATTTGCCTATGTCTGGACAGTGGTCTGGTATGTTAGGTTGTTCCAGTATGGTCCATGTAAAGTTATTGGGGCCATGTCCCTTTTCCAGAAAATGAGCTGTTAGGCGTGTTGCCTGTTTTCGGCAGCGGACAGTGCTTTTATGTTCACCAATTCTAATTTTCGTTTTCCTAGTCGTCATGCCAACATATCTTTTAGGGCATGGACAGGTAATCATGTAGATGGTGTTTTCACTATTACAATTGGTGAATTTACGTTGCTGCCATGGGCGCATAGTTCCTATGTCCACCGTGGTTGACTTTGATGTCTGGGGGCATGCGGAGCAGTTGCCGCAAGGATGATGTCCTTGTACAGGCGGAAGATCCCATAGAGTTCCAACTTGCCTAGGTAATTTGCTTTTTGGTCTAGTATGGACCAGATGATCCTTTATATTGGGTCCTCTCTTAAAGGCAAAAAGGGGGGAGGTAAAGTGTCTCCACTTGTATTCAAGATAGACCAGTGCTTGGTTATAATTTTGCGGACCTGGTTAGATTTTGTGTGAAAAGTATTCACAAATGTCATCCTTTTGGTTTTTTCTTTAGGGATACCAATATCCAACAGGGCATCCCTGTTGTTATTTGACGCCCTTTTCTTAGATTGACGGATGATCTTAGTGGGGTAATTCTTTTCCCGTAGATGTTCAGACAGTTTCTCCGAATGCTTCTCAAAGGCTTCCTTTGTCGAACAGTTCCTCTTAAGCCTGAGAAATTGCCCAAAGGGCAAATTCTCTCTCAAAGCTCTTGGATGACAACTCTCAAAATTGAGGAGCGCGTTCCGTGCCATCGGCTTTTGATATAGTTCCGTTGTAAGCCCATCATTTGTTGCCGATATCAGAAGGTCCAAAAAGGGTAACTCTGTTTTGCTGAATTCCACTGTAAACTTAAGAAATTCATTGCAAACATGTGGACCACTTGCTGAGTAGATATTATGTCAAATCTACTTTCTTTCACTGTTCACTTGTTTTTAAACTTGGGGGTCTGAGAGAAAACATTAAAAATATTTATTCTACTCAGTTCCACCTAATTTTACTCACCTCACTTATTTCCACTTGCCTTGCACTGCTTCTTTTCAGTTGTAAATACCAACACCATACTGACACCACCCAGTAATAATATTAAAACTAACATCAGTCTCCTGACTCACACAGTCCTCACTTCCCAACTAGTGTGACTGCCTTCATACTAACTCCTGGGTAAGGAGAACCCAAATGATGTAACAGTGGTGGCACAGAACGACAACTGATGGGAAAATTTCCTACCTTGGTTGCATGTCATATGTATGAGTGTTTAAATGGTGTTTACATACAAACTGTATTTAACTCACAATTTAATTTGTTAGTCATATAGTGGTTAGTCTAAAGTACGATAACAGGTTTGTGACTCCTGGATACCTTTTGTTGTAATTAGTTCTATTTTGGGGGCATGTGTCCAGTACAGAGTCATTAAATTAGCCCTTAGACCCTCTTTTAAATAGTATGTGTTTGTTCTTGGAGGAGTGTCAATTACCTGCTCTCTCCCTATCTGGTCCTCCTCAGAATCAGAATTTACGTGGATTTCGATGATCTGGGTAGCTTCTTCTTCACCTGTCTCGTCCTCACTATCCCACTGTCTATCTAGCTGAGTCTGACTTCTGGTTCGTATAGGGTCGATTGTCAGATCGATTATCGGGACCCAATCTTCTTGGCTGGAGCTCAGTTGTTCTTCTTCAGCTACTTACTTCAGGACCGATGTCTTGGGATCCTTCAGCTGCGCAACCTTCAGCCTCAGTTTCGTCAGGTTCAGTCACTTTCTTCGTGTGGCTGGCATGGATCCAGCGAGGTACTCCTGCACACTTTACAGCTGTGGTGGTTACCAGGATCACCTGTCATTGTTTTCCCCACCTGGGTTCAAGGCAACGTTTCCGAGTGTGCTTCTTTATTACGACCCAGTCACCTGGATTCAGGTCATGTGCTGGAGTCGTTGGCCTGGCGACGTCTTCTCCCCCAACCTGGCGAGAGATAGAACATACTTGGTCAGCCAGCTCTTTACAGTATTCTAGTAACAAATCACCAGATATGCTTATTATTTTGTATTCTGGCACCCATGCTTGCCGCATTGCTCTTCCCATCAGGATTTCATGTGGACTCAAGCCCGTGTTCCGATCTGGAATACTTCTGAGTCCCATCAACACAAGAGGCAGAGCATCTGGCCATTCCAATTGAGTGTATTCACACATCTTTCCCAATCTTGATTTGATTGTGCCATTTATCTGTTCTACCACTCCAGAAGCCTCTGGGCGATATGCACAGTGCAGTTTTTGCGTGATTTTGAATGCTTCACAGATTTGTTTTATTATTTCATTCTGGAAATGACTTCCTCTGTCAGATTCAATTATGACTGGGAAACCGTAACGAGGTATGAGTTCCCTAAGTAATAATTTGGCTACTGTGATGCTGTCATTTCTACGTGCAGGGAAAGCTTCCACCCATTTTGAAAACAGGCAGACAATGACAAGTAGGTATTTCATTCCTCGACAAGGGGGCAACTGAATGAAGTCAAGTTATAGTCTAATAAAAGGGCCTTCTGCCTTTCCAATTTTCCCTGGTAACACTATAGTTTTCTTTCCAGGGTTCAATTGTTGACAGATCAAACACCTCTGGCAGAGCGCCTCCGCTACGCTTCTGAATTTCGAATTGAACCATGTCTGGCGGAATATGCGAATCATCGCATCTCTGCCTACATGTGTGTTTCCGTGAATTAACCTCGCCATAGGAGCAAGCATACAGTCTGGCAACACAGGCATATCATCAAGGTAAACAATGACACCATCTGTACCTTTCCTTCGACAACCAAAGTTTCTCCATCTTTGTTTTTCCTGTGGCTCTGCTGCTTCCTGCAAGTCTCTCACTTCCTCCCATGTATTCACTCCCTCTAACATCAAAAGTTGGCAGCTGTTTCCGTTTCCCCCAAGCTTTATATTGATTGAAATTCGGTATTTTGCACAATGTTGGGGTAACTGGTCAGCATATCGATGACCTGCTGTCACTTTGTCATCGCCAGATTTGTGAGCAGCACACTTGACCACAGCCAATTCTTTTGGTAACTGGATTGATTCCAGTAAATCCTGCACGTATTTTCCATTTCTGATAGGGGTGCATGAAGAAGTCAGGAACTCCCTTTGTAGCCACAACTGGCCAAAGTCATGCACAACCCCATAACCATACTGGCTATCAGTGTGTATGGTTATTTTCAAATTCCTCCCAAATTTACAAGCTTTTGTCAATGCAATCAATTAAGCTATTTGTGCAGACTCGACTCCATATAAATAGGATGCTTCCACTGGACGCTCTAGAGTGCACACAGAGTAGGCAGCGCTTAGGCCACCTTCCTCATGTCTCTGGCACGATCCGTCTACAAACAACTCATAATCTTCACTAAACAGGGGGTTCTCTTTTATGTCTGGGCGTGGTTTGGTACTGAACTCAGTCAAATCAATGCAATCTTGTGCAAATTCTTCCCTTACCTCTGCTGCGAATGAGCAGTAAGGTAGCTGGATTCAAAATGTTACATCGTTCAAGGGTCACGTTTCCTGCACCTACAAGGATTCTCTCATACTTAGTCAGCCGATTAGGTGTGAGATACTGGGTTTTAGTTCTTGTTGCAAAATTACAACAGAATGTGGAACATACACAGTTACCGGATGTCCCATAACAATGGACTCACTCTGTTCAAGACTCATGCATGTTGCAGCTACAGCTTTCAAACATCCAGGTAATCCAGCTGCTACTGGGTCCAATGTGGAAGAAAAATATGCCACAGGACGTCGAGTCAAACCATGAATTTGGGTTAGGACTGAAAGTGCACAATTATCTCGGGTGTCACAGAACAGTGCAAAATCTTTTGAATAGTCAGGCATTCCTAATGCAGGAGCAGTACACAGACACTATCGTAATTTTGTAAAAGCTGTCATGCTTTCATCATCCCACTCTACTGGGTCACTTGCTCCTTTCTTTGTCATTTTTATCAATGGTCTTGCTAGGACTGCAAATCCCACAATCCACTGCCTACAGTACCCTACAACTCCAAGGAACATTCGGATTTCCTTCTGGGTATTTGGCAATTCCAGGTTTCGAATTATCCCGATTCTTTCAGTGGTGACTTTCCTGATACCTCTCTCTATCTGGTGCCCCAGATATTTTACTGATTTGGTACAGAATTGCAGCTTTTCTGGTGATACTTTTTGTCCTCCTTCACCTAAATGGTTCAGCAAGGCAATTGTGTCAGTTACACAGTCTCTTCGACTTTTAGACGCCACCAAGAGGTCGTCTATGTATTGCACCAAAACTGATTTTCCAGGCAATATTAGGGTTTCAAGGCACTTTTTCAGAATCTGATTAAAAATTGAGGGGCTTTCTGTGTACCCCTGAGGGACACGATTTCAGACGTAGACATGACTGTCGAACTCAAATGAGAAAAGAAATTTGCTGTCTGGATGCAAAGGAATTGAAAAGAATGCATGACATAAGTCAATAACGGTAAACAATCCAGCATTCCATGGAATTTGGTATAGAATCACAGCAGGGTTTGGCACAACAGGACAACAAGGAACCACAATTTTGTTAACCTTGCGCAGGTCCTGTACTACCCTGTACTTACCACTAGGTTTCTTGATTCCAATTATGGGCGAAAAACATGGGCTGCTCAGCACTTCTTGTATGATTTTTGCTTGTAACAATCTTTTTATTTCAATGGCAACTCCTGTTTTTACTTCTGCACTCATTTTGTACTGTTTAATATTTGGGTATACTGCATTTTCCTTTATTGCTATTTTAATTGGGTCAACATTTTCCATTAATCCTACATCTTTTCCAGTAAAATCCCATACTTCTGGTTTCACTGTTTCTTGGAGCTCTTCAGGTAAGTCTTGTATTGTCAGTCTTTTAATTTCTGAGTCCGGGTCTTGCTAACATTAATTTGTAAATTCCATCTTCGTCTGGGGTCTGAATCTCGACACCATTTGGTGTGCAAAAGATAGTACAATTCATTTTACACAACAAATCTCGTCTTAGCAAGTTTACAGGACTGGAATCACAGACAACAAATCTATGCATTTCCTTAAAATTCCCTATTTTAATCTCCATAGGTTTCGTGACAGGGGTACTAATTAGCTGATTAGAAATGCCAACTACCTGGATTGCTTCTCCCGAGAGGGGTAGGTTTGGAAAGTCTGCTGTTCTCACAGTAGAACGGGTAGCACCAGTGTCCAACAGAAAGGTGACGTCATTTCCTTCAAACTTTCCTTTAATGTATGGCCCTGTCTGGTCCACCGGTAAGGAGGCGCCAAGCATGCACTCCTCGTCCTCCCCCCTCAGGCACCGTCAGTAGGTGTCATCACAGAGAAACGTGTCATTTAACAGAAATTGTGAAGTTGCTGCATTTCTATTCTCCTTTACTTCCCACACTTCGGTGTCTTCACCCTGTTGTGCTTTGCTCCTATAATTTAGTCTAGGTGCACGAGGCAACTGAATTTGCTTTACCTGTTGCTGAGTCTTTCGTGTAGTCTCTTTCTGCGTCTGTGGATTTAAATCATTAATTTGTACATTACCATTCTGTACAGCTGGACACTCGTCCCTTCAGTGACCTATTTGTCCGCACCCGTGACAGGGGAACTTCTTTTTGGCCTCCTCTCGGCTCATCTTTACTCTGGGCTTTCCCCCACCCCCGGGCCTTGATTCTGATTGTTAGTCATTTTACTTAACTGCTGTTCCTGGTGCTCTGCTAGTTTTATCTGTGCCCACATGACTTTTTCTTTTAACTCTTTTCGTTTATCTGCCAATTCATCCTCGCAATATTTAGCATACTTCAAGACCTCATCAATCGGTTTAGACTGCCAGCAGATTTTATTATCCTTGATCCACTGCGAAATCTCAGGCCTTAATCCTAGCACAAATCGATAAATGAAATGGGTCATGTCTTTCATCTCAATGTTGTCCAGACCACTGTATGTTTTGAACACCTGTAATAGTCGTTCATAATAGGAGTGCACAGTTTCATCTCTATTCTGGGTAGTTCTGTCTATTCGAGTCTAATCAGTTTCCTCTGCAGGTACTTTCCCTTTTAAATGTAATATTACCTGATTGTACTTTTTCATTACTTCTGCTGAAGGAGCCCCTGTGTTTGGGTCTCTCGGGTATTCCTCACTAGGCCAATCAATAGCAATTTTACATTCTGTCCACAAATCTACGGGATCTACAATATCAAAGAACCCATCTAAATCTTTCCAAAGACACTTCTGGACCTTCACAAATCTCTCGACCTGTCTGTACCAATCTACAGGTTTCTCTCGTAATTTTGGGAAGTCATTGGTAAAGGACACAATATCCTGTCTGGACCATGGAACATGTACATACTTTCCACCTGGCACTTCTCGCATAGAATATAACTTTTCTGCCTTGTCTGCTTCTTGTAACATGTATTCAGATGTCATTTGCTTTGATCTATTATCTTCTTTTTTCTTGGCCCACCTGGCTTTCCATTTGTCTAAGTCTCCCCATTTTTGCAAAAGGTTTAGCAATTCTCTGATCTTGACCTTTTTCCCTGACACATTCATGTTTTCCAAATCTTTGTCTGAGAATTCTGCTCTGTAGGGTTTTTGCAAAACTTTTGATTTGCTAATATCATTTCCCATACTAGCCGCAGTGTCCATTAATTTCTCATGGTATATTCTGGTATTACGGGTTAGACTTTTACAAATAAATAACAATTCTTCCTCCGTTAGGGTGTTCAGTCTGTCCAATCCCACATTTCCAGCTGATAGTTCTTCCAATTCTATTCTTAGTTTGTAAATGTCTAACGGTCTCGGCTGAGGATTTTGTTTTTCTAATTCTCGGCTCCATCTTTCAATTTCTTCAGGAGTCACCACTGTGGCACTTCTAGTACCAGTACAGGACTCAATCTGCACTTCTCTTGAAGTGAAAGGAGTGTTCTTTCTCTGTGAACCCCTTTCTGGCTTCCTTACTGGTAAATCCATCAAGGAAATCACAGATTCACACTCGCTTGCCTGATCATCTACAATTAAGGGCTCTTTTCTTGGCTGTACTACAGATGGGGTTATAATTGGAGTTTTCGGGCTATTCTGCTTATCCCCATACAAAGGGACAACTGGTCCAATAGTTACTGGAATTGTCAGAGCTTCAGGGCTTGTATTCAGTTGGGAGATTTTCTGAATTAATTCTGTTCTCTGTTTAACTATAGCTTCTCGTTCTCTATCCTGTAGGACCCTTTCCATATTAGTTTCATGCATTATTTGCGGAGTCATGGTGGGAGTATAATTCGGGGCAGTCGGATGTGTCATACTTGGTCCCTCACCATAGTTAGGTTTCAGGAATGGATTCCCTGTACTTAAAGGTCCTGGCTCCTCCTGATAAGGAGGTCTTAGACAGGTGTCTCTCGCACTTATGGGTCTTGAGCCTTCATTATAAGGAGGTGGATTCTTCATTAATAATTCCTCCAAATAGTCATCATCTGAATCCCCACAGGTCATCAAATGCTTTGTTTTCTCTGTCCTTTTCTCTCCCAGGGGTGCTTCTAGGGCTATTACAGGGTACAGTCCTTCTACCATCATATTCTGTCTCCACTCTTTCATTCGTTTCTCTTGGGTCTCTCTATTTACTTTCGGGTAAAATTTTGTTAACCCTTTATCATTTCTGGGTCTGTCTCGCTCAAAGGCTTCTATTTCCCACTCTTCTAAGGCCTCATATTGCGTCAGCCTGGGTCTGGGATGTAAATCATTCATTCGAGTCCTTAATTTTAACAAAATAATGCCGTTAAATGTACCTTCTAACGGAAACGCCAAAATTCCATCATTTTTAGTGTATTCCACCCAATTTTCCAACCATACACAAGAATGGTAGCCCCTGTCGAACATCATGAATGATGCGGGAGTATTAGGAGGGGGAATGATAATTCCTTCTCTAGTTTTGATAGGTTTGTCTTTCTTAAAATAATTCTTTACTTTGTTTGCAAAGGTCATTTTTCTCTTGCTTCCGTACATAATACAATTTCTATTTGTTCTCCACTGAGCCCTTACAAACCCTTGATATCTAGGATCCGGTCGAGACTCTGGATGTCTCGAATACCACATATACCTTTTCGCAATTTACTCTCTGTTTACAAAATCACTTCCAATACAAATGCGTCTTTTAATTTTCTGCAACCAACCAAATGCGCGATTTCAAACTACTTCAACCAATGGGTGCGCGGCGTTCCTCGTAAACAAGTTCTCATGCTCCGGTGCTCACCCCTCCTTTACAATTCCGTCTCAGCTACACGCCCGTTGTCTCGACCAATACCAGCGCGGCACTGAGTGACATCAGTGCAGCTCCGCAACTGACTCCCTCCTTCACAAGGTAAGAAACACTTCGATGTCTACCTTTTAAAGTGCAAGTGCTCTGTTTAATTCACAACGTAAACACATTCGCCACTGTACTCGAGTGTCTAGAAAGAAAAAGATTTGTTTCACTGCAAGTAAACTTCTTCTATTTACTTTTCAAATGCTACGAGTAGATCCCTTCTGCCTACTCTTCACACAAGCATTAGTGAACCTGCTACTCCTTCGACTCATCCACTTTGGGATATATACTAAGCCAAAAGTTTCACTAGTAAACCCCTTTGCTATCAATCAAGCTTAGACGAACCTGCTACTCCTCCTGTGTGACCCTTACTAGCTTATATCACAATAGAAGTTTTGCCAGTGAACTCCTCGCTATCATTTATTCATACACTTATTCAGAAAACCCTAATTAGTGCTTCCAGTTCTGCCTAACCTGCCCCAATTTTCCTCAAGCCACTGACCTCACTGCGATGTGGATTCTCCTCACCACCCACTATTCTGCCCCCAGGGAGTCCAGACAAACATATAACAATCACTAACGAGTGGTTTTAGTACATATATCAATATAACAGCAGGAAAAACAATTTAAAACATTTCATAATTATCAAGCAAAAACATTAATAGTACATTTGATCGATCGATACTTTTAGCAGCAAAATTCTTTCGCAATTAGCAGCAAATAACCTATCTACCTATCTTAACTAGTCCTACCTAACTTTAACTAGTCCCTAACCATAGCTCTGCTACCAGAAAACTACTGATAGAGCACGCAGGTGACCCAACTATAATTTTACCATATACGTATTGGGCCCATAAATTCAATTCACCATTTTTAATAATCGGATAACCTTACACTCTACTACCAGTAACCCTGTTCCTTCCTATTTATTTTCCAATGTACCCGACTTACCAATCCACTGTTACGGGTACCTATGATCACAATGGATCAGGGAGCTAGCTGTAAAAGAAAGGCAGACACCAAAATACAAAATACCATTTACTCTTTTTGCACTCATATAATAACCACAGACTCAGGAAGTTTTAAAACCTTTATCTAGTTTTCATCAAGTTCAGAAAGCATAAGGTTCACGGCAAGTAAACTGTCAATAACTAAGATTATAAAAAGCACATATCCATATAGGAAGTAAATAAGACCAACCATTTATGAGCCTAAAAGGAAGTTAAGAACAGGGAACATTCTAATAAGAAAGGAGTGACTAAAGGACGGGGAAAATATGGAACATACTAGAATATCACAGTGGAGTATTATCCCTTGAAGAGGGTAAGAAAAATAGAACTTTAATTTGTAATACAGAAATTGTGAGATACCATGTAACTATAGGAAAGGTAAGAATGGAACACACTAATAAGTCGGTGTAATCACTTTAAATCGACTAAAGGATGGGTAAAGAAAAGGAACATCTATATTTCATGAACTATATGTAAGAACGTACTAATGGGATGGGGAAAAATGGAACATGCTAGTATAATAACTATAATGTATGACTTTATCATTTGTCAAAGTAAAGGAGAGTAAGAAAGAGATAATGTGCAAGTACGATTTTATTAAAAGCAAAGAAATAGAGAATGCAAATTTTGGGTTCCCTCAGATTTATATTTACCTAGAACGGTGTGGAGACCAACCCTGGTCACGGGTCAGTTTAGGACAGGAGTAACCCCAAGGAAAGACAGTCGCCAGTAGGCCACAAGGTGTAGAATGGAACCCCAGGACAGGACAGGAAAAACCAGATTAGGATCAGGACAGGACCACCAAGGTAAGACCAGCACCTGCAGTTCGGTAGCAACGCCTGCGCTCCACCCTCTCTGCAGCTATCAGTCAGAACCCCGATTGGGTTATCGAATTCCCCAGAAAAGTGCTCCGCCAGCACTTAAAGTTTCTAAAACCCCGCCTGGGTCTCTGGAAATTATGGACAGAGTGCTCCGCAGCTCTCTGTATGAGTCACCTATTGAGTGCATTGGGTCAGTGACAGGTCAGCTATTCGGACAAGTCGGACAATTTCTCTAGCTAAACCTAGGCTAGTTATACTGTTTTCGGGTCAGTGTACCACCCCCCAAATGTTGCAAGTGTAAGAATCCCCAATTTCGATTGGTCCACAAGTAGGACAGGTCAACACACCAACCAGGATTTGACTTTCACAAGTCCCAATTTACATCTTTTGGGACCGCCTATTGAATTTGGGGTTCCCATGACATCTACAGTTCACCTAACAATGGAATATACAAATTTTATTACAATTGTTTCAAATGCAGTACATTTCAGCTCCGTTTGCTGGGCTACAGGTCGATTCCCAGGAGCATCTTGACCGTGGCTGCCAGCTGGCTGTGTTCCACTGGTACAAGGTTTTCTTTCCTCTGCCAGGGTGACATGCGCAGTAGGGACTTCTAAGATGGGGTAGTAATCGCCTCCCAGGCCCAAAAGATTTGATACATGAAAGGTAAAGGAAAACAATTTAGAACATAGAAATAAATGAATACACTGTATACCAGGAATCCCTATATGACTCCCCTTACTTTATACTAACTATAGCATTGTAGGTTAGTGCAAAACGAACTGCATCGCATAAGCTGCAGGGCAAGCATCGGCATGTGAGAACACAAAGTGGCCATTTTTGTAGCTAGTGCGCAAGTGAAGAGATTTCCCCCCCAGAACTGCGAGTACGTCACGTCACGTGAGTGTGACCAACGCATGCGCAGAAGAAATTCCCGCTAAGCAGCGGCCATATTAGAGGCAAGCGTATTAGGATAACTAAACACATAGGCAAGCGTCACTGGGACACCCTGTGTACTGTTAAATGTGCAAAATTAGTAACACGAACATGTCGATTACATTTTATTAACGTTATTTGAGGTTCTTGATTCAAGCAAGTCGCTGTACGTGCGAATCCTTGCTCCATCACCTTCCGGACTGCTATGAAAGTCTGTAAAAAACACAACATCAGATTGGCAAAGGACCTTGGATAGTCAGCAGATTATACAATCCTTCTACCTAATTATCTAAAGTAACAAGGCCCCTAACTCAGACCTTTCTTCTCTAAACTTAGATGCAGTTCTGTCACTGAAATATGGAAAACCAATGATTACTATTGTCCTTTGAAATCCATGTGGTTTGATGTCATATATGACTGTGCAAACTTAC
Source organism: Lissotriton helveticus (assembly GCF_964261635.1). NCBI lineage: Eukaryota > Metazoa > Chordata > Amphibia > Caudata > Salamandridae > Lissotriton > Lissotriton helveticus. Next base: position 153,957,660 of record NC_136068.1, on the reverse strand, counting down.
TAGAGAGTTTAGTGCGTAGGAGTCCAAACTAGTTCATTCTTGGAAATCCATGAATATGACAATATGTACAATGGTGGTGAAGAAAACACGAGGGACACCAAGGGCAAAATAAGAATGTGCCCAAACAACACAAAAGTTTAATAAAAATAGAGCATACAAATATATATACAAATATACAAGGACTTTAAAATCATAACAAATTGTAAATACGATCTGAATAGGCAAGATTGAACAAATACCAGTGATAGAGCAAGAGTCGCATCGCGACTTGCTCGAGTCATGAACCTCGCCCGTGTGTAATCAATTAATAATTTGTACGTCTTACTAATCTTTATTTTTATATTTGAACGAGGTAGATGAAGCTTGTCTATGTGTTTTCTAATACGATTAATAAATGTCTCTAAAATGGCCGCCGCTTAGTAAATGGCTTCTGCGCATGCGTCAGTCACACTCACGTGTCCTGACGTAGTTATAAGTTTGGAGGGAAAGGGTGCGCATGCGTAATACACAGCTTTCGTGAATAATGTGGTGATGCTCTTGTGAGAGTGTATGTGTTGCTAACATTTAAACTGCATAGTATATTTTCATAATGATAAGTTCAAAGTACAAAACGAATGATGTTGTTTACATACGTTTATTTCTATGTTCTAATTTGTTCTCGCTTACTTTTCATGTACTGCGGGGAATGGGGGTCCGAACCGGTTGGGAGCCATATTGAAGGTCCCTTCTGCGCAGACTCGTGGTGCCCTGAAAGGTGGCAACATCGGACAGTGGAACTCAGCCAGCTGGCAGCCACCGTCAAGATGCCCATGGGAAAGCCACCTCTGCTCTACGAGAACGGAGAAAGTTGCTCCTTATATGATACAATGTATACTGCGCTACTGTTTGCCATGCAGTTTCTCATGGGAACCCCAATCTCGCTAGGCGGTACCCAGAGATGTAAATTAGGCCTCTAAATAGTCTATTCTGATTGGTGTGTTACCCAAATCCTACCTTAGGACCAATCCAAATTGAGGGATTCTGACACTTTGCAACATTGGGGGGTGGTACACCGTCCCAAAACAGTATATCTACCCTGGGTTCACCTAGGGAATTTGTCCGACTTGTCTGGTTTAGCTGACCTGTCACTGACCCAACGCACTCAATAGGTGACTGAAGAAACAGAGCACTGCGGAGTACTCCGTCCGAAATTGACCATAGACTAAGGTTTTACTAAACCCTAAAGTGCTGGCGGAGCACTTTGCTGGGAGTTCGCTGACCCAATCGGGGTCGTGATCGATAGCTGCAGAGAGGGTGGAGCGCAGGCGTTGCTTCCAAACTGCGGGTGCGGTCCTGTCCTGAGCGGTCCTGTCCTGAGGGTTTCCTGTCCTGAGGGTCCTGTCCTGATCCTAATCTGGTTTTCCTGTCCTATCCTGGGTGTCCATTCTGCACCTGCTGTCCATTGAGGGGTATCCTTTCCTTGAGGGTTTCCTGTTCTTAACTGACCCGTGGCCAGGGTTTGGTTTCCACATCAGTCTAGGTAAATATTACTCTGAAGCTCTTGAAATCTTGCACCTTTCTATTTTTCTGTCTTTTGCTTCAATAAAGACATACCTTTGCACATGTTAATTTTCCATGCTTTTGCCGCAACCATTGAATCGTAAAGTCAATTGCAGATATTCATAACGTGTTCCTATGTTACCCTACCTGTTAGAAATCATATTTTGCATTGCAGTTTGCCATTTCCTGATATGGTCTAGAACCTCCTTACTTAAATTGTCTAAAGAACTTTTGCCTTAAATCATAACGTGTCTCTCTCCATAGACTCTTCTAGTTGTATAAATGTCCCGAACATCCTGTCTCATTGTTCTGAGATAATTCTAGAATACCAGTCCTAATCGAAGCCTGTCCTATCCCTACTGATTCATCTTAAACGTTCTAAATTCCTGATCCTTCATTTGAACTGTGTCCTGATTCCCTTAGATTATAAATGGTTGCTCTGACTTATTTGCTATGTAGCTACGTTCTTTATGTTATTCTGATTATCGATTGTTTACTTACTGTGAATTTGATGTTTTCTGAATTTTACTAAATTAGATAAAGACTTTAAAACTTCCAGTTGTCCGTGGTCATTTTACAAAAGTATTGAATGTCATTTTGGGTTTGTATTTTGCTGCCTTTCCTTTTACAGCTAGCTCCCTGATCCATTGTGGTCATAGGTACCCGTTTCGGTGGATGGTAAGTCGGGTACTCTGAGGAATAACGAAAGGAACTCACACATATCTGATAGCAGAGCGTGAGGTCATCTGATCAATGTATATGGTGATTTGAATTATATGGGCCCGAAGCCAGAAGTTGGCGAAATTATTGGTCGGGTGGCCCCGCGCGCTCTATCAGTATTTCTGGTAGCAGAGCTATGGTTAGGGACTAGTTAAAGATTAGGCAGGATTAGTTAGACTAGTCAAGTCGGTAGCTGCTAGTATATTGATGCTGCTATAAGAGCGGCCATTCCGAGGGACCTGATCAATCTCTTGAGATGCGTTGCTTTTGAAATTTATGAATTGTTTTACCATTGTTATTCTTGTTCTTATATTGTTATATGTATTAATCCAAGCATATGTAAAACGTACTGTTCAGTGTTGTCAGAAATCCCCGGGGAATTGAATAGGCAAGTGGTGAATAGAATCCATTGCCTTGAGGTCGCAGGCTCAAGGAAAGTTAGGTGCAGGTTAGGTACGACCAGGAAGCACTAACTAGGGTTTTTCCTAAATACATGTGTGAATAAATGTCAGTAACGAGGTTCATTGGCAAAATTCCAATAGTGGCGTAACCTAGTAAGGGTCACATCGGAAGAGTAGCGGGTTCATCGGAGCTTGGGTGAAAGCAAAGGGGTCCGCTGGGAAACCTTAGACTCGGATATATCCCGGAAAGAGTGGATGGGTCTAGGGAAGTAACAGGTTCACTGATGCTAGAGTGAAGGGTAGGCGGAAGAGATCTACCCGCAGCGCGTGAAAAGTAAATGGAAGTAGTTTACTTGCAGTAAGACAAACTCTTTCTCTGTCTAGACACTTGAGCACTGTGGCGAATGTGTATTCGTTGTAAAATAACCAAGCACTAGCACTTTAGAAAGAAAGAAAGTTTCCGTTACCTTGTGAAGGGAGGGAGTCAGTCGCGAAGCGTCTCTGACGTCGCTCCGTGCCGCGCTGGGATTGGTAGAAACAGCGGGTGGGTAGCGGGGCTGGAATTGTAAAGGAGGGGTGAGCGCCACAGCGTGAGAACTGTCTCGCGAAAAGGCCGCGCACCCATTGGCTGAAACTATTTGAACGCGTGCACCCCATTGGTCGCACGGAATTGCAAGACGCATTCTGATTGGAGGTAATTTGTAAACAAAGTTAAGCGTAGAAATCGTATGTGGCACTCGTATTGTCCAGAGACTAGACCCGATCCAAGAAACCAAGGGTTTGAAAGGGATCAGTGGAAAGCAAATAGATACGATATTATGTACGGAACTAAGAGAAAAATGTCCCTTGTAAATAAGATGAAGAATGACTTCAAAAAGGACAAGCCGATTAAAACTAGAGAGGGCATTGTTATTCCACCACCTAATACTCCCGCCTCTTTCATGATGTTTGACAGAGGGTACAATACCGGTGTGTGGTTAGAAAATTGGGTGAAATACACAAAAGACGACGGAATAATGGCCTTTCCGTTAGAAGGTACCTTTAATGGCAGGATCTTATTTAACTTAAGAACCCGAATGAATGAATTACATCCCAGACCGAGACTAACGCAGTATGAGGCATTAGAGGAATGGGAGATCGAGGCTTTCCAACGAGAAAAGCCGCGAATGGATAAAGGGCTGACAAAGTATTACCCAAAACTAAGACAAGAATCCCGAGATAAAAAAATGAAACAATGGAGACAGAGCATGATTGTTGAGGGACTGTTCCCCATGATGCCAGCCGAAGATCCTCCCGGGGGGGGGGGAAAAGAACAGAAAAGACCAAACATTGGGGACCCCTGGGAGAATCAGATGACAAATTGTTAGATGACATGTGCATGAGAAGTCCGCCTCCTTATAATGAGGGACACCGACCTTCGAGTGCAGGAGATATTCCCCGGAGACCCCTGCAGAGGGAGGAGGTCTGGTCCGTAAGTGTGGGAGGGGATTATCTAATTCCTCCTTATACCGAGAATCTGGGACCCATAGAAACCCGAAGTATTTACCCCAGGAGACCCGTGGGTGGGGAAACGGGTTATTCACGTGAAGGAGATTTTTTCCCTCGTCCCCCTTATGGAGGAGAGGAGAGGTCTGTCGGTTCAGGAATGCCACGATTACAGTCCCGGGATGAGGAAGATCAGAGAATTCTAGGCACAGGAAGTTTGTTTCAAAAACCTAATTATGGTGGGGGGCCGAGTGAGACTCATCCCACTGCCCCGACTTATGCTCCCATTCTGACCCCGCAGGTGTTACATGGAAACACTTTGGACAGGTTATTAGAAGAGAAAGAGCGGGAAGCGCTAGGAAATCAGAGAACTAAGATAATACAGAAAATGTCACAGCTAAATGCAAGTCCCGAAGCCTTGACGATCCCAGTAACAATCGGACCGGTGGTTCCGTTGTACGGGGACCGTCAAGGAAGTCCGAAACCTCCTGTAATTACTCCTGTCATTGCACCGTCCAGACCAGAGCCCTTAATTATAGACGACCAGACCAGTGAGTGCGAGTCGGAGGTCTCGCTGCTAGATCTGCCCATTAGAAAGACTGGAAAAAGGATACCGAAGCCGCACACGTTCAGTGCGAGGGAAATTCAGATGGAATCGACCTCAGGTACTAGGAGTGTCACATTGGTGACTCCTGAAGAAATCGAAAGATGGAGTCAAGAATTGGAAAAACAAGCGTCCCCAACGAAGCCTTTAGATCTTTACAAGCTGAGAGTAGAAATAGAGGAATTGATGGCAGGAAACGTAGGATTAGACAGATTAAATACCTACTCTGAAGACGAAATGCTGTTCATCTGCAAAAGTCTCACTTGAAATACCAGAGTACTTCATGAAAAACTGACAGACACAGCTGCCAGCATGGGAATAGACATTTCTAGATCAAAACCGCCGCGAAAACCATACAGGGCAGATTTCTCAGACAAAGATTTGGAAAACTTGAATATGTCGGGGAAGAAAGCGCAGGTCAAAGAACTATTGACAGTATTGGAGAAATGGGGAGACGTGGACAGGTGGAAAGCCAGATGGTCCAAGAAAAAGGATGAGGCCAGGGCTAGGCAGGCAACTCCCGAATTCTTACTAAAAGAAGCTGAAAAACCAGAACAGTTATGCCCTATGCGCGAAGTGCCAGGTGGAAGGTATGTGCACGTTCCATGGTCCAGACAGGATATTGTGTCCTTTACTAACGATTTCCCCAAATTGCGCGAAAAGCCAGTGGACTGGTACCGGCAGGTGGAAAGGTTCGTAAAGGTGCAAAAATGCCTGTGGAAAGACCTGGATGGGTTTTTCGACATTGTGGTCACGGTAGATCTATGGACTGAGTGTAAAATAGCCATAGCTTGGCCTAGTGAGGAATACCCGAGAGATGGCAACACAGGGGAACCATCGATAGAAGTGATGAAAAAATATGAGCAAGTAATTCAGCATCTGAAACTAAAAGTGCCAGCAAAGGAAACTGATTGGACCAAGATAGATAGAACCACGCAGGAAAGAGACGAGACAGTGCATTCCTTTTATGAAAGGCTGTTGCAGGTGTTCAAAACATACAGCGGTATAGACAACATCGAGATGAAGGATATGACACATTTTATTTACAGGTTTGTAAATGGTTTAAGACCCGAAATTTGTCAGTGGATAAAAGATAACAAAATATGTTGGCATACTAAAAAGATGGATGAGGTCCTGCGGTACGCAAAGTACTGCGAGGACGGGATGGCAGAAAAGAAAAAGGCTCTCAAGGAGAAGGTTATGTGGGCTCAAGTGAAGCTCGCAGAACAGCAGGAAAAACTGTTGAATAAAATGGCCAAATCCAATGAGAATAAAAGTCCTGGGGGAGGGGGTGGAGGCAAGCCCCGGCCCAAAATGAGCAGGGAGGAGGCTAAAAAGAATTTTCCCTGCCACCAGTGCGGAGAAATTGGACACTGGCGCGACGAGTGTCCTTATCTGCAGGATGATAACTCCCAAACACCTGATTTAATTCCACAGACGCAGAAAGAAAGACCAAGAAAGACCCAACAACAGGTAAAAACGATTCAGTTGCCCAGAGCACCAAAGCAAGTATTTAAGGGAAAATCACCACAGGGTGATGACGTAGAAGTCTGGGGATGCGATGAGAACAGAAATACAGCAACTTCGCAGTATTTACTCAATGATACCTTCCTTTGTGATGACCAGTACTGACGGGGCCTGAGAGGGGAGGACAAGGAGTGCGTACTTGGCGCCTCCTTGCCGGTAGACCAGTCCGGACCATACATTGAAGGAAAGGTTGACGGAAATGATGTCACTTTTCTGTTGGACACTGGCGCTACCCGTTCTACTGTAAGGACAGTGGACGTTCCAAACCTACCCCTCTCGGGAGAAGCCATCCAAGTAGTGGGTGTATCTAATCAATTGATTAGTACTCCTGTTACCGAGCCCATGGAGATCTCAATTGGAAATTTTAAACAAATGCATAGATTTGTCGTTTGTGACACCAGCCCAGTGAACCTGCTGGGACGTTATTTGCTGTGCAAACTGAACTGTACCATCTTTTGCACACCAAAGGGTGTTGAAATTCAGACCCCAGATGAAGATGGCATTTATAAATTAATGTTAATCAGACCTGACTCAGAAATTAAACAAATGCAGGATTTGCCCAAAGAACTCCAAGAAACAGTGAAGCCAGAGGTATGGGACTTTACCGGAAAAGATGTAGGATTAATGAAAAATGTAGATCCCATACAGATAGCCATCAAGGACAACGCAGTATACCCTAATACTAAACCCTACAGAATGAATGCAGAAGTGAGAGCAGGGGTTGCCCTAGAGATACAAAAATTGCTGGAAGGAAACATCATACAGGAAGTAATGAGTAGCCCATGCAACTCACCGATTATGGGCATCAAAAAGCCTAGTGGCAAGTACAGAGTAGTGCAGGACCTAAGAAAGGTAAACAAAATAGTGGTTCCTTGCTGCCCTATTGTCCCGAACCCGGCAGTGATTCTGTATCAGATTCTCTGGGATGCTGAGTGGTTCACTGTGATAGACCTGTGTCATGCATTCTTTTCCATTCCCTTGCATCCAGACAGCAAATTTATTTTCTCATTTGCCTTCAACAGTCACGTGTATGTCTGGAACAGGGTCCCCCAGGGGTACACAGAGAGCCCCTCTATCTTTAATCAGATCTTGAAAAAATGTTTGGAAACTTTGGTCTTACCTCGAAATTCTGTCTTGGTGCAATACATTGACGACCTCTTGGTGGCGTCCAAAAGTCATAGGGACTGTGTGATTGACACCATTGCCCTACTGAATCACCTGGGTGAGAAGGGCCATAAAGTGGCCCCTGAGAAATTGCAGTTCTGTACAAAATCAGTAAAATATCTGGGGCACCAGATAGAGAAAGGCGTCAGGAAAGTAACGTCAGAAAGAGTAAGAATAATTCAAAAGATGCAGTTACCCCGTACTCAGAAAGAAATCAGAATGTTCCTTGGAGTGATAGGTTACTGCAGGCAATGGATTGTGGGATTTGCAGTCCTAGCTAGACCCTTGATAAAAATGACCAAGAGAGGAGCACCAGATATTGTAGAATGGGATGATGAAAGCTTAACGGCCTTCACAAAACTGCGAGATTGTCTGTGTACAGCCCCTGCATTGGGAATGCCAGACTATTCCAAGGAATTTGCCCTATTCTGTGACACTCGCGATAATTGCGCGTTGTCAGTCCTAACTCAAGAACATGGCACAACCAGAAGGCCAGTGGCATATTTCTCTGCCACCCTGGATCCAGTGGCTGCTGGATTACCAGGATGCCTGAAAGCAGTAGCTGCTACTTGCACAAGTTTAGAGCAGAGTGAATCCATTGTCATGGGACATCCTGTAACTGTGTATGTTCCACATGGAGTGGTAATTTTGTTAACAAGAACGAAAACTCAGTATCTCACCCCTAGTCGGCTGACTAAATACGAGAGGATTCTCGTGGGTGCTGCGAATGTAAACATTGTCAGGTGCAACATTCTGAACCCCGCCACTCTGCTTCCAGATTCAATGGATATGGAAGGTGGGGAGGAAGAGGAATATAACTGCATTGATTTGACAGAATTTTGCACAAAACCACGCCCAGACATTAAAGAAACACCTTTGCCTAAACATGACATGGAATTGTTTGTGGATGGTTCATGCCTAAGACATGAACAAGGAGGCCTGAGTGCTGCCTATGCGGTAGTCTCCTTAACGAAAATTATAGAAGCAGGTTATCTATTTGAAGTAAAGTCTGCACAAGTAGCCGAATTGATCGCTATGATAAAAGCTTGCAAAATTGGGAAAAACGTACGCCTAACAGTGTATACTGACAGTCAGTACTGTTTTGGGGTTGTGCATGACTTTGGCCAATTATGGCTACAAAGGGAGTTCCTGACTTCATCAGGTACCCCTATTCGAAATGGAAAAGTTGTTCAAGACCTTTTAGAGGCAATCCAATTACCAAAGGAATTGGCAGTGGTCAAGTGTACTGCCCATAAGAGGGACTTTGACCCTGTATCATTGGGAAATGGTTTTGCTGATCAAGTGGCACAATTATGCGCCAGGGACCGATATATCATAAATCCAAAACGGGGAGGGCCCGGAACCAGCTGCCAACTTCAGGTGTTTGAAGAAGTGCCTACATGGGATGAAGTGAGAGAATGGCAGCAGGCGGCACAGTGGCAAGAGAGAGAGAAGTGGAAGGAAGAAGGGTGTAGACCAAGACGTGAGGATGGTGTCATCTTGGGCCCAAATGATATGCCTGTGTTACCCAGACACTTGCTTGGCACAATGGCGAGATTGATACATGAGGGATCACACATTAGTAGGGACGCCATGATTCTGGTATTCCAACAGACTTGGTACAGTAAAAAGTTCAGGAAAGTAGCAGAATCCCTCTGCCAGAGGTGCCTGTCATGTCAAAAGATGAACCCAGGCAAGAGAACAATGGTGGAATTAGGGAAAATAGGGAGGTCAGCGGGTCCCTTTGTGAGAATACAGGTTGATTTCATTACCATGCCACGTTGTGAAGGGAAGCGTTATGTCCTTGTCATTGTCTGCCTATTTTCAAAGTGGGTGGAAGCTTACCCTACTCCCCAAAGTGACGCACTGACAGTAGCAAAGTGTTTACTGAAGGAACTGATACCTAGATTCGGGGTTCCAGTCACTATTGAATCAGATAGAGGCCGACATTTTCAGAATGATGTGATCGACCAACTCTGTAAGGCATTTGGGATCTCGCAAAATCTCCACTGTGCATATCATCCAGAGGCTTCTGGAGTGGTGGAACAAATAAACGGGACTATCAAGACGAGACTAGCGAAGCTGTGTGATGCATCTGGCCTGACCTGGGTAAAGGCCCTGCCTCTGGTTCTGATGGGACTCCGAAGTATTCCAGACTGGAAGACAGGCCTGAGCCCTCATGAAATCCTGATGGGAAGAGTAATGAGACAAGCATGGGTGCCAGGAAGCAAATTGTTGAGTATTACTGATGATTTGGTGCTTGAATACTGCAAGAGATTAGGTGACCAAGTGCGTTATATCTCTCGCCAGATCGGAGAAGACGCCGTCGCCAATCCAACGACTCCTCTCCACAAACTGGTTCCCGGGGACTGGGTCAAAATAAAGAAGCATACTCGGTCGAGCTGCCTGGAGCCGAGGTGGGGAGAGAAGCGCCAAGTGATCCTGGTGACGACCACAGCAGTGAAGTGTGCAGGTGTTCCCCATTGGATCCACGCCAGCCACACCCAGAAGGTAGAACCCGACAAGGAGCCTGGTGAAGAAGACGGTCCAGCAGGGGGGCCTGCAGAAGCAAGGCCAGAAGTAACTGACGACGCACAGCCCAGTACCAGTCGATCTGAGGGGTCTGCAGACGTTGGTCCAGGAGTGGTTGATGACGAGCCGCCCAGAGTCCAGCCTGCTGAAGGGTTCCCAAAAGTTGGTCCAGAAGTAGCTGATGACGAGCTGACAAACATATGGCCAGATGAGTGGATACCCTTGATTGACCTCACCGAAGACCCGATCAGAACAAGCGAACGAATTTGGAAAGGTAGAGAGTGGAATAGAGAGGAAAAGCAAGGCACAGGCGAAGAACCTCAGACTCTTGAGATTCACATCAAAACTGAGGAAGGAGAAGGTCAGACAGGGACTGAGCAAATAATTGATACACCTCCCCAAACTCCAGAAGGGGGAAAACAACAGATTAGACCTAGTAAAGAGATTCGAGCGGAAGAAAGTCAAGAGATCGAAGTGCTCGAACAGGATCAGACAGGGTTAGGAGAAAGTGTTCAGGAAACAGAAACAGAGACATTTGAAAAGCAAACTCAAGACTCTCCTGAACCAGGCCAGATTAGTAACCAGGCAGAAGAAATAGATGCAAGTCCTGGAACTAGTGAGATAGGAAGGGACGAAGTAGCAGAATTGCCACAAACTAATGAAAAGAAAAGGGCAAGAGAAGAGAGCAAGGTCTCAGTGCCAACCAAAAGACTTAAGAAAAGAAAGCACATTGAGCCTGGATTCATAAAGAAATTGAGGCTGAGGATAAAAACGGTAGAAGAAAAACGTGCAGAAGAAAGAAGAAGTGCTCGCATAGCAGAACAACCAGAAGACACTTCCAAAAGAAGGAGCGATCGAATCAAAAGACAAAACAAAAAGTACAAGTCTCCTGAATGGACGCTCGTTTTGGAAGAATTTGAAGATCTTGATATAACTGACGAAAGCGACGGAGAACCCGTCCCTGAGTACTCTGCCGAAGAAGAAGACGAGCCACCGTGAATTTGCACAAAGTAAGCTACTCGTGTAAAGTCACAAAGAGGGGTCGAGAAACTTCTTCTGAGCCAAAATGTCTGATTCAAGCGTGAGTGGTAGACCTAGTCGCAGTTGTTGCAAAACATGCTGCAAGGGTATGTGTATGTAGTATAGTTATACTGATATTAGTTTGGATAGGACTAACAGTTTTCATTCCCTTTGCGGGGAGCAAAAATACTAACGTTGACCCTACTGAGATTGTAAATACTGACAATGAGGAGCTGACAACACAGAGTGTAGCAAGACATGAGAGAGCACTTAGACAAACAAAACGAGACTTAGAAGCATCAGATGAGGGAGGACTACATTATCATGGAGTTAAGAATAAGACACATTTAAATGTTTTTGCAAACTTGTTGATACACTATGTAGAGACTATGGAAATTGAAGATTGCTATGTCTGCATGAAGCTACCTACCTTGGTGGCTGAAGGCGTGACATACCATCACCTGCCCCTGACATATGGAATCTCCTGTAGCATTTTAGCAAGCTTATTTTACAAAAGAGGACCGTTACAGTACTATTACTCCAACAATGACGTGATTTTTTCTGAACTTCCCATACGTGGGAACTTGAATCCTGTACATACCAAAAGTGACGTTACTCGCTACATGGGCGAATACTTTCTGACTATAGGTAATATCGACATAGGTGACGCACACAGAGATAACTTGACTTGTTCTTTGCGTGAGCAGGAAAAGATGTTCCTGAACATGGCAGAGAAAAGGAGAATAAAAATACAAAGAAAGGCAGATGACGAGAGACAGAAAACGCCAAAATGGGCTGAGAACATGGAAGGCACCTCAAATGGTGGGGCGGGTCCTGCTCTGTTGCTGGATTTTGAAAAGAAAGGCAAGCTATGTCTTCACCGCGAGAAGACTAGCTATTATAATAACATTTTCATTGGTTCCAGTGAATGTGAGCATAATTACAAGGTAATTGGAGGATGGGGTTTCAAAAATGGGTCAGAGCCTGTGTTTCCTGGAATTTATTATATTTGTGGGGACAGGGCTTATTTCAAATTGCCGGATCACTGGTATGGAAGTTGCTACTTTGGCATTGTCTTCCCGAAAATATACCATGTGAACAAAGTTGCTGGAAGCAGTGAAAATACTAATGGCTTAGTGCGTAGTAAAAGAGAATGCGTAGGTGAAATAATGGGTAGTATTTTCAGTGCACTGATACCTGGAGTGGGAGTGGTTCTGAACACTCACAGAATTTGCAAATTGTCCACTATAGTGGATGTGTTGTCTACTGACACAGCTCATGGATTTCTGCTGGTCAATACCGAGATGGTTGCGATCAGATCAATGGTTTTGCAGAACAGACTTGCTCTTGACACCTTATTAGCAAAAGAGGGCGGAGTCTGCCGGATGTTGAAGGCGCAACATTGTTGCACTTATATTCCGGATAAAAGTGTGCAGCTTAAAAGATATGTGAAAAACATTACTAATTTGGAAAGGGAACTCAAACCACTCGAGGTTGACAGTGCCTGGAAGAGACTGGTAGATGGTCTCTCAAATGTAGGTCATTGGCTTGTTAGTTTAGGTAAAAGCTTATTGTTCAAGGTACTGATGCCAATTGGAATTATAGGTCTTATCCTATTTTTCATATTTGTCTGTTGCAAATGTCGTAAGCACACCAGAAAGCATCAAGTGAATGCCAGAGGAGTGAAACGAAGTGTGGATGAGCTTGAACTAGAGGAAATGAATAATCAGATATACAAAAGGGTGAAAAATTCTCACCCTACCAAAAATGAGAAAGAAAAGCTAAATCGCTTGTTGGAAGAGATAGAGCTGTATAAAGTGTGAAGAAGTTGGCATCTGGTTCCATTATTTTTGTGATGATAGTAAATATCATCAAAGAGGGGATTGATAGAGCAAGAGTCGCATCGCGACTTGCTCGAGTCATGAACCTCGCCCGTGTGTAATCAATTAATAGTTTGTATGTCTTACTAATCTTTATTTTTATATTTGAACGAGGTAGATGAAGCTTGTCTATGTGTTTTCTAATACGATTAATAAATGTCTCTAAAATGGCCGCCGCTTAGTAAATGGCTTCTGCGCATGCGTCAGTCACACTCACGTGTCCTGACGTAGTTATAAGTTTGGAGGGAAAGGGTGCGCATGCGTAATACACAGCTTTCGTGAATAACGTGGTGATGCTCTTGTGAGAGTGTATGTGTTGCTAACATTTAAACTGCATAGTATATTTTCATAATGATAAGTTCAAAGTACAAAACGAATGATGTTGTTTACATACGTTTATTTCTATGTTCTAATTTGTTCTCGCTTACTTTTCATGTACTGCGGGGAATGGGGGTCCGAACCGGTTGGGAGCCATATTGAAGGTCCCTTCTGCGCAGACTCGTGGTGCCCTGAAAGGTGGCAACATCGGACAGTGGAACTCAGCCAGCTGGCAGCCACCGTCAAGATGCCCATGGGAAAGCCACCTCTGCTCTACGAGAACGGAGAAAGTTGCTCCTTATATGATACAATGTATACTGCGCTACTGTTTGCCATGCAGTTTCTCATGGGAACCCCAATCTCGCTAGGCGGTACCCAGAGATGTAAATTAGGCCTCTAAATAGTCTATTCTGATTGGTGTGTTACCCAAATCCTACCTTAGGACCAATCCAAATTGAGGGATTCTGACACTTTGCAACATTGGGGGGTGGTACACCGTCCCAAAACAGTATATCTACCCTGGGTTCACCTAGGGAATTTGTCCGACTTGTCTGGTTTAGCTGACCTGTCACTGACCCAACGCACTCAATAGGTGACTGAAGAAACAGAGCACTGCGGAGTACTCTGTCCGAAATTGACCATAGACTAAGGTTTTACTAAACCTTAAAGTGCTGGCGGAGCACTTTGCTGGGAGTTCGCTGACCCAATCGGGGTCGTGATCGATAGCTGCAGAGAGGGTGGAGCGCAGGCGTTGCTTCCAAACTGTGGGTGCGGTCCTGTCCTGAGCGGTCCTGTCCTGAGGGTTTCCTGTCCTGAGGGTCCTGTCCTGATATTAATCTGGTTTTCCTGTCCTATCCTGGGTGTCCATTCTGCACCTGCTGTCCATTGAGGGGTATCCTTTCCTTGAAGGTTTCCTGTTCTTAACTGACCCGTGGCCAGGGTTTGGTTTCCACATCAGTCTAGGTAAATATTACTCTGAAGCTCTTGAAATCTTGCACCTTTCTATTTTTCTGTCTTTTGCTTCAATAAAGACATACCTTTGCACATGTTAATTTTCCATGCTTTTGCCGCAACCATTGAATCGTAAAGTCAATTGCAGATATTCATAACGTGTTCCTATGTCACCCTACCTGTTAGAAATCATATTTTGCATTGCAGTTTGCCATTTCCTGATATGGTCTAGAACCTCCTTACTTAAATTGTCTAAAGAACTTTTGCCTTAAATCATAACGTGTCTCTCTCCATAGACTCTCCTAGTTGTATAAATGTCCCGAACATCCTGTCTCATTGTTCTGAGATAATTCTAGAATACCAGTCCTAATCGAAGCCTGTCCTATCCCTACTGATTCATCTTAAACGTTCTAAATTCCTGATCCTTCATTTGAACTGTGTCCTGATTCCCTTAGATTATAAATGGTTGCTCTGACTTATTTGTTATGTAGCTACGTTCTTTATGTTATTCTGATTATCGATTGTTTACTTACTGTGAATTTGATGTTTTCTGAATTTTACTAAATTAGATAAAGACTTTAAAACTTCCAGTTGTCCGTGGTCATTTTACAAAAGTATTGAATGTCATTTTGGGTTTGTATTTTGCTGCCTTTCCTTTTACAGCTAGCTCCCTGATCCATTGTGGTCATAGGTACCCGTTTCGGTGGATGGTAAGTCGGGTACTCTGAGGAATAACGAAAGGAACTCACACATATCTGATAGCAGAGCGTGAGGTCATCTGATCAATGTATATGGTGATTTGAATTATATGGGCCCGAAGCCAGAAGTTGGCGAAATTATTGGTCGGGTGGCCCCGCGCGCTCTATCACCAGGATGTAAAATTTCCAACTTGATGCTCCTACTACAAGATACTGGCTGCTCAAACTCCAAAGATTGTCAACCACAGACCGCTTTGGGGAAGCAATAGGACTCCAACACCATTCTCCTTCCATAGTAACAAATGGCTGCCGATTTTGAGATCCTGATTCCAGCGAGATTCAGGTTAGTTTTGTTTTGTTGGGGCGTACACGGCCATGATGACACTTTTTCTCTGATCCTGATCATCATCATATCTAGCAATCCAATTGTGGTAAGCATTCAGCAAATACCATTTTAACTTGTTTTTGTCTGTAAATATAAAGTGCCTGCTACCACTATGTTGTGCAATCATGTCACAATAAGGATGCAAGAGGTTAAAAGCCCCAGAAGCCACAGACTGCTCTCATGGAGATCGAGGATTAAGGTTAAGATATCGGGATCATAGCCTAAATGTCCAGAACTTGCTGCAACAGGGGAAAGTCCCTTGAACTGATTATGCCCAAGACAGTTCCTATGAAAGGAAGCCTCTGCAAAAGAGTCAGGTGCGATTTCAGGTCATTGATTGATAGCCCCAATAATGTTAGGTTTACCATTGCCTGGAGGTGTTCCCCTACCAACTGTAGTGAGTCCACCTTCAACAGTCAGTCATTAAGGTAGAGATATAGGGAAAATGGGATATATTATACACAGACCCAGACGTATCTGAGGCCTGAGACATTCATGCAAAGGCTTAAAGTTAGAAACAGCTTTCGCCCCAATAGAACACAAGCCTCTGCACAGAAAAAATATGTTGCCAAGGACTATACGTCTAGCTGAGATAATTAGGTCATATTGTTCATTAAAAGGTTAAGAAATAGCTTGTAGTCAGTAAGTTGAGCTACTGTATGAAACTTAGATCATATCTCACTCCAGACTCAGGAACCCAGTAGTGCTTAAACGCAGAAACTGCAAAATTAGGTTAGCACTTTTCCATCGGCTAGAGGAATGAGCTGAAATGCACCAATCACATAAGAGCCTTCTTCCTCTGAAGCACTGCTGTTTCTTACACCTTTAGCTTGAACACGTGCATAGGAAGAAATACCAGGTGCACATCCTGCCTCAGTACATACTGACATCACTGAAGAATAGGGCGTGTCTGCGCCCCAAGACCAAATGCACTGCGAAGTGTGCCACATTGGCGAAAAAAGAATTTCCCTTGAACCGCTTTAAACAATTTCCTTGATCCTTGTACTCCTCTTCTTTAATTTACTAATAGTTTAGTGTCCCCACACGACATCGTGCACCTTTTTTCCAGGTTTCTACTGTTCAGATTGTGTCCATCCGGACCTCTCATAAGAACATGACAGATGTGAAGTTCGTCAAAAGGCACTGTTTATTAAATAAAACCCAATGCATTTCGGGCTAAGAAATGCCCTTCATCAGGGGTCACTGTAAACAACAATGAAAACAACAACCAATCATTATTGATCATAATATCACAACATGTTACATTACTCTTATTGCAGTATAATCTTTAATTTTACCCAAACTTCTGTTTTGTTACAGGCCCAACTTCGTAAGGCCCAAGAAAACTCCCCTACTCGTTTCACTGTTCTCCCTCTCTCTCTTAGTCTGACAACCGTTAATCTAGCATAGCGGTAGAGCTACGTATGCTACTGCCAGTCATCCTCCAAATCTTAATCTCTCCCCGTGTTTCACACGTTTGCATTCAATTTCTACCATACAATATTGATTTAACCAGCAGTATTCATTATCGCTCATGTATATACGCATACCTGCCGCCAAAGTTTAAAAGCCTCCCGTTCTTCCTTTGAATGTCAGGAATCATTATTCCTCTCACGCTCCCTTGCGGTTTTAAATCCCTCCTGATTACACAGCTGTTCAGACTTGTCCCGCCATCTTGATGGACTGCAGAAACTGTTACTAGGGTAAATACAACATGTCCCATAATGCAATGAAATCAACACGATTAAACTTCACAGTCACAATGTCCAACTCTGATTCAAAAATAAAAACATTATGTGCGCCTTGACACGCGCCGAAGCTCATATCCTTCATCAGTTCACACTAACTTAAAAAACGAACTTGGATGTTCTAACAGTCGTGTGGGGCGACACACATGTGCACGCTTCTACCGAGATAACACCTACAAGGCAGATAGCTGGTCACTCACTTCTGCAGAAACCACAGCTTCACACCTAACTGGTAAGATGGCTTGATGGAAGAAACCACATACAAAAGGTCAGATGGACTTGGCCAATCCGTATTGAGCAGGACATAACCATGCACTGCACAGTTATATAAATATATCTTTGCTTCGCTTAATTTCCGAGAACCGAAACCCACATAGGGGGTTTCCACGCTCATCATATGAGGCTAGGTCCCCCTACCTGTGCTTCTGTTTCTGGGAAGCTGATGCTATCTTGTATGTCCTGTGTGAACATTGCGTATGTCAGTGATCAACTTGTGACCTTTTCCTTTGTGGTTTGGGGGAATAAATAGGGCTGCTTCTGAGCCAAAACTCTAGACATGAAGTTGCATTTCCTTGGAGGTGAACTGATGTCTCCTTTAGTGACTGATATTCACTGCAGTATTGTAACAAACACATATTGCTGTGTCAACTTGTTTTACTTGGTGTTTGTTCAACAGCATTTCCCTCAAACATATTGCCGAAGCCTTTGAGCCAGGAGTTCCACTTCTTCTCACTGTCTGCCACATCCAGTGTCCTGCCTGTCCTCCAGGAATGATTCTGCACATTTAAAAAGAAAGTAGGAAGACACCAGTTTTGAAAGGCTTCTCATTTCTCTGGGGAAGGTTAGGACTTGGGAGCTGAAATCGTTAAGGTGAGACCAGTGGGAACTTCGTTGCTTTTATTTTAGAAGTAACATTTTGACATTGGAATATGTTAATTTGTATATGTTGAGATATGCATGTATGATTGTGTATTGACAAAATAGTAAAGGACCTAGGTGGTAAGTCCGAAGATACTAGGGGAACAGGCTAAAGGTAGCCTGAAGTGGTCAGGGGAAGAGTAGGACTTGATGTATGTTCTGAAGGGCAAAACACTCAAGTCAGACTCCGCAGACTTTAATTTTGGAAATCACAGTTTGTAGTTGCAAGCAGTGAAAGTTATCCTCCTTGTGAGTCTGAGAGGAGTGACCAGTAGTCTTTTTGCCCTAGTATGTAATTTTGAGTAGATAAGTATATCTATGTAAATGTGAATAGAAGTGTGGCCACAGATTAATGTTATGTTGCTGCTTTATGTTGTTTATGTTCTGTAGTGTATAAACCTAGGATTTTCTATTTTGTGAGGAATGTTGTAGAATGTTAGGAAAGGAAATCTAAGTAACTGACTGACTTAGACAAATGTTTCAAGAGTTTCCAAGTGATCAATCACAACAGGTCCCCAAATTAATTGTCTATCTTTATAACAGTCGGGTTGTGCCATTTCTCCAACGCCACTGACCCCAGTAGACTGCCAATACCACCTAATAATCCCTTAATGTGAGAAATCCTTGAGTGTCTAAGAATTGGCACCACGTCACCTTTAGGTCTAAGGACAACATACATTGATGTAATAACATTAGATACTTTAGAAGAACAGATAAGTGTTCCAAAGAAACTTTTCAGAACATCCTACAGGGATATAGATAAATATCTTGAGGGTATACAGACAACTATTATTTGAAAATATTCTCTTATCGCAGGACTCTGTAAATTAAAACGGCAGTGTTGTCTTACATATCGAACTGTGTAGAGAGTCTAAGACGTTAGACTAGTCTCTGCTTATAGGCTTACCAGCCAAAAGAAACTGGATTATTTAGAAAAATTTATGAGAATAAGTGAGTTGAAAGTTGTTGGACTTGGCCCATTTTCCTAAAAATTTTCACTTTTCACCCCCCTAATTTAGGATGTCTCCCCCATGGTAGAAAGTTGTATAGGCCATGTGTGGTTTGAGATGCCCTGTTTAATGTGAAAATGTGATGCCATGGTGTGTGCACTTATTAACCCCTCATTGTGTAAATGCACTCTGGTGAAATGCTGCATTTAAAATGGATGCCATGGCCGTGCGTTGTGCCACCTGACTGCAGTAGGTTAGAGGTCTAGTTGTTGGGTACCCAGCCATCCCAGCTTTTGGAGGGAAAGCCTGGCACCCAGGGTACTCTACTCCTCCCCCTGAGCCAGTTTGAACTAGTTCCCCAGAGAATTCTAGAAGGCTCTGGCACTGCCTGGTAGGTGGGGTGAGGGGCATATAAATAAGGGGGCTGTGCCACCATGTACTGAGACAGAGCAGGGACAGGAACGTGAGGGGACCTGCTGTCAGGGGATATCGCCACTTGGGCCTGTGTACTGGACCCTGCACCTTACTAGAACCCCTCTGCTGTCCCCACGAAGTCCCAATCCGAAAGAAAAGCGGAAGTCCCAATCCGAAAGAAAAGGACTCCTGTTCCCTCCTGGTATACCTCAGATTGCAGGGCAGTAAAATCTGAGCTCGTTGCAGCAATAAAAGAGGGGTCAGATAAGACCAAAGTACGCAACCTCAGAAAGCACTATAAATCGGTGCTGGCGGCTGCCAGGACCGAGTGGGACTGGAACCACTGGCAGGATCTTTATGATGCCCTTAAAGTTAGGGACTCCAGGAAATTCTGGGCCCTAGTAAACAATGGGTCAAGGGAACTTAGTAAAGCGATTGAGCCTAACATAGCCTCCGCGGTCTGGGAGGCCCATTTTGGGGCTCTCTACCAAGACACTAGTTCCTGCCCGGCTGCAGAGCTGCAACTGCCCTTGGGTATTCAGGAGCCTGGAATGGATCTATCCCTGGGGGAAGTGAAGCTCGCCCTAGAACGCATAGCAGTGGGGAAGGCGCCAGGCTTGGATAGGTTACCCGGGGATCTATTTAGGCACCATCCGGACATCTGGGGCCCATACCTTCTTATTCTTTTTAATGCTATTCTTGGAGGTATGGCGATTCCTGAGTCGTGGTTGGGGGCAGAGATCGTGCCCATCCATAAGAAGGGTTCTACTCTGCTCCCTTCCAATTACAGGCCTATAAGTCTTATAGATGTGCCCCAGAAGGTCTTTGCGCGCCTCATCTTGGATCATCTCCTGGACTGGGTCGAGGACAATGACATCATGAGCCCCCTTCAGGCTGGCTTCAGGAAGAACACGTCGACCATGGACCAAATCTTTCGCCTCCTTCTCCTGTATTGGAAGACGGTCATGCTAGAGGGAGGTCGACTGTACATGGTCTTCGTGGACCTGAGGTCAGCCTTCGACCTGGTCCCAAGGGGGAAGCTGTGGGAGGTTCTCCAGAAGCTAGGAGTTCCCCCCCACCTCCTCAGAATCATCATTAGGCTGCATAAGAACAACTTTGCGGTAGTGAGGTGTGGGAGGGATGGCAAGCCCTCGGGTAAATTCCCAGTCCACCGAGGTGTCAGACAGGGCTGCGTTCTGGCTCCGACACTGTTCTGCCTGTACATCAACAGTGTCATCCAACACCTTGACGCTGTTGGGGACAATGATGCCCCGGTATTGGCAGGAAGGAGGGTTCCGGCAATAATGTTTGCCGATGATACCCTCCTTCTTTCCAAATCCCCCATGGGGATCCAGAGGATTGTGGATGGTTTTGGCCACTTTTGTCGACAACATGGGTTGGAGGTGAACACGGATAAAACCAAGTTCATGATCTTCAACCCCCCTTCCAAAACCAGACCCAATCCAAAATTGGGGGGAACTAGCCTTGAAAGGGTCTCCACTTTTATATATCTGGGGGTTTCCCTACAAGAAAATCTGACATGGGACTCTCAGGTAGCAAGATCCAGGCTGAAACTTTCCCAGCTAACGGGCGCACTCCTCAGGGTGTCCAATAGATCTACTTTTAAACCTGTTAGCCCGGCTCTGGAAATGTACAGGACCCAGGCGAAGGCAGCTGCCTTGTATGGCAGTGAGCTGTGGGGTCACAAAGCTGAGAAGGCTATGGTAGGGGTGGAAAACTGTTTCTTTAGACGCTTACTTGCTCTCCCGCAGGGCACACCACTCCTCCCTTTAAGACTCGACCTGGGCATTCCGTCAATTGCAGAGGACCTACGGTCGAAACCTATGAAGTTTTGGCACCGGGTATGGACCACCGAGGAGCTGCACCACTATAGGCAGGACCTTATACACATCATGAGGCTGGACGTTAATGGTAAGATTCCTTGGCTGGCATACATCAAGTCGGAATGCTCTAGCCTGAAACTGCCTGACCTTTGGGACGATCCTGCTCAGGGCTGTAGAAGGATTTCACGCAAATCCCTCGCACAACTTTACAAGAATGAAAGCCTCGCTGGTATGGCCAATGCATATGACAGCGAAACCCTGACGGGGCGTTTTTTAGCATCCAAAAATTCGTATGCCTTTGAACCTTTTATGGATTTTATTTACCCGCTACTGGCGAGGAAACTGTTCCTGCAATGGAGGTTTGGCACGCTCCCTACTAAAGTTTTTACCTACAAATGGGCGTCAGGGGGCGACAAGCTCTGTCCATGCTGCAAAGCTAGGGATGAAGACGATCTGCACATAATGTTCTGTTGTTATGTCTATCGGAGCCCGAGGAGGCGCTGGCTAGCCCCACTATGCCGGAACCTGGGCTTCAGGAACTATTTACAGGCTTACAGGGTTCTGAAAACTAACACCCTGGGCCACATTGTGTTTGCGGTTTCTAAATTCCTAATGGCAGCATGGCTAATAAGGAAGAAAATGTCAGGTTAACTTATTTTACCTTGTACTTTCTAAACATTGCAGGCCCAGTTGGTTTTATTGTATATATTGTGTTTTATCTATATGTATTTTTACTGCTTCTTTTATGGCCCATGTGGCCGAAATAAATAATTTTTGGATTGGATTGGATTGGCTAGTGGAAGCCCCACTGCAGGAGTTCAGGCTGCTGTATAGGAGGAGGGCCAAGCTACAGTGGAGGATGGTGAAAGCCTACCGCCCTGTCTTGATGAATTCCCACTAACTGCTGACCTTGCCCAGTAGTTCCTGCTGCTCTGTCCCCTGGCCCCTGGAGAAGAAAGGAGCACCAGCCTAGGTCCCTGAGGCTACTGGGAACTTGCGCCATGCAAGCACTGAGCCTAAACGCCCCTGAAGCAGAGGAGAGCGCTATATTGTGGACTGGACCACCCAGGAGGTGAGGAGCGTTACCCTGGGGCCCCTGAGGCTTGCTGTTCGGACTGTCTGCCCCCCTAAGTGTATAACTCCAAAGAGCTGTGTAGAAAAGGGAAGGACTGTTGTCTCCTAAGTGCTAGCATTTCAAAGTGCTCACCTGCTGTTGTCCTTCAGAGCGCTGCACTAAGGGAACCTGCTGCCTGCGCTGGGCTACTGGAGCGCTGTGTAGCCTATGGGCGCTTGGCTTGTCTCTGGAGAAGGGCGGGTGCCTACCCCGCAGTTTGTTGCACTTTTTACGGGTGCCTACCCCGCTTAATTGCCGCCTAAACTCACCGCTGCGGCCCGGGGATCTGCAGAGAGGCACTGTGAGGGAACCCCGGGGCTCCCTGGTGGAGGGGAGAGCCCCGCGTGTTGGCTGCGAAGTCCCGGGCCATTCGGAGCGGGACACGGGTGAAGAGGAGTACCGCCGTCCAGACCGGGGAGGACGGGAGCCTACCCCGCCTCCGCTTGAAGTGCCATGGTTAAAAATCACCGCTGCGGCCCCGGGAGTGAAAGGAGAGCTGCCGCGTATTAGGAAGGCCCGTCGGGGCCTACGAAGGCCGCTCAATCCACCGTCACGTGACGGGGCGACGACCGCGCCACAGGCCACTCCCCTCGCCAGTCGCACAGCCATTGGATCAGGCGGCCCCGCCCCCACTGGCCACGCTGTCATTGGCGGTTGCGGGCGCGCCTCTGGCGAGCCGCACCCTGATTGGTTCCCGGCCTGGGAGACACTGGAAGGCCCGAGGCCGGCTGGGGACACTGGCGCGGAAGGCCCCCTCGGCTGAGAGAAGAGCCCCGTTGGGCCGGTAGCAGCCGCGCAAGTACGGTGGTGGTGGGGGGGCCTCGAGGTACATTGTCGGTGCCTGCCCCTCCCAGTGGAGTGTGGGGGACCTCGCAAGAGACCGGCCAGAGGCGGAAGAAGAGGCCCAGAGCAGCCGGTGAGTGGGGCTGTGTGTGGAACTGTCGGTGCTCGCCCCCCCTTGCGCCAGTGTAACTTTACGGCTGCCCCACCTGGCAGTGGGCAGCTACAACGAGTAGCCTCCTGTGTGTGTGGGGCCCGGAGGGGCTCACGGTGGACCCTGAACTAATCTTGCTGGAAACCACTGCCCCGCTGGATAGTGGGCAGTGGCAGTGATTGGGGGCACACAGTACTTGGGCTTGTGATGTTCCAGGCTCCGTTACCGCAGGACTCTGTCCCAGTGGGTATGCAAAGTGTTTCCACCCCGCAGAGGAGGCCCACGCCATGTTCTAGGTCCTGTTGCTGTTGGGAAAGCCAAGTCCCTGCCCTGGGGAAGGTTAGTGTGTTTTTGCCACCTCCCCCTGGATAGAAGCAGGGTTGCACTTGCCTAATCAAGCCCTTTAGATGTCTAGGTGCTACCAGGCCTACCCCGCTGTACTTAGGCCAGAGGTTTCAGAGGTTTCATGGCCCCTGTTAGATGTGTTTAGTCTAATGTTGAGGCCCACAGGCCCAGGTTGGATGAGAATGCTTTTATGCCTAGGGTGTATGCCCTGCTAAGGTGATTGATGCCCACATGTTTATGGCTGTGGATAATGCTTTTACGCTTAATTTTTCATCTTATGCTGACTGCCTGCTGTTATATGCCTACTGCTAAGGTTATGCCAAGAGTTAATGCCTACGTTTTCATTGCCCTATTGACCCTATTGAACTTACCCTTTTCTTCTTTCCAGTTACCCTGTAAATAATCCCCGTGTATATATTGCCCTGGCGCCAGTTGGCGCAACATTGTGATTACTGTGATTTCTGTTGAAGATTGGAGACAATACAAGAGTTATTCTTTTTCATCAAAACTGGTGTTGTGTGTCTGTTTTTGTGCTGTGCCTGGTGTGCGTACTGCGTGGATGCTTCACACATGTCCACAGGAGTTTGGCCTGCCCACTCTGCACCATGCTACCCCCCGTAGAATTGGTAACCCCATTTCTAACAAAAGTGAACAGCTTGAGTTTATGGGAAAAGTATGCCAAGAGTAGGAGACGATGGGTCTCCGGGATAATGAAGAATATATGGAAGGATATGAGTATATGAAACAATTTAGGAATATAAAAAAGTAAAAAATAAATAAATACAGGTACTAAGTCAACAGGTCTACCTACCTGTCAGAGATAGGGGGGTTTGGAGGTTGAAAAGTGAGATGGATGGTCTATTAATGAGTCAATATTGATGCATTGTCCAGAGCAGCCTCCTTATTCAAATATAAGACAAAGTTCAACAAAGTGCCATGGGGTACCATATTTAACGCCTGTTCGAGGTAGTTCTTGAAAACAGACCGGATAGGAAAACATGGTACCGAATGGCACATAGCCACTAAATTCCACACATGCCCATGGCCCCAGGAGCCTGCCAGGCCTCCCACTCAGAAGAGACTCAGAGGCAGACCCAAGGGTAGTATAAAGAAAAGCCACTCACAGAAACAAGTAGTAGGTGCACAAGCCCGGAAGAGGCCAAGAAGGAGGCCCCAAAAATGGCTAAAGCCAGAGGTTCCTAGTGATAATAAGGCAGAAAAGGGGACGTTGAGAGAAAACCAATGTCCTCCTCTGTTTACTCACATCAAGGTAGTTAAGTGTCATAAAATCATCACAGCTACCTTCTTTGCATACCCCATTTCAGATACAGGCGATGATGTCCATGACTGAGCCACATATACTCCTGATGAATGCAGCTAAGCACAAGAAGATCCCATTCCAGGCAGTGTTGCATACTTTGTAGATGGGTTTTCTACAATAGATTAGGACACAGGATTGAGACACACAAGTGCAGTAGTGGTCGAAGCCATGCAGCATGACTTTTCAGATATATTGCTGATACCAGACCAGATAACGTTGCCACCTCATTACTTAACCCAGGTTCCCGAACTAATAGTTTTAGTGCCAGCGCTTAAACAAGGGGAAGGGGAAGCAATAACCATATACTTTGATTCCACACATGTCACCATGTCAGTGCAAACGGCCCCCTTAGCAACAGACATAGTGTAGTTTTGTCAGTTAGTAAAACATCACCACCCTCAGGCCTATTAGATGCACAGACAGGAACAGATTTAATATATAGCCATATATCCAAGCACTGTTGCTTACAGCCCTAAACCATCTACATTCAAGACCGGACTGGGAACCATACCGGCTCTGGCAAAGTGCTCGTCCGCCTCCCTCCGGGGGGTTGTGGGTGCCGCCGAGCTCTTTGCCAGGGCCGGTTTTTGGCCAATTTTGTTACAAGGCCGATTTTGCAGCTATGCTGCAAAAACGGCCCTGTAACAAAAATGTCCCCCAGGGGCCCCAAACCGGCCCCCCACCCGTGCGGCGCATCGGGGGATTGCCCGGTGCCCGCTACGGCCAGTCCAGCCCTGTCTACATTTCTCTTTGCGCACGGCTAAAGGCAACATGTCTCTCCAAATATGCCAGGATTCGTTTGTTCCCAACTTGCATGAGATGATCACAATGTACATACCCATCTATGCTGTGTGCCAGCAGGGTTCATTATACCCCACCTTCAAAGTAATAATTTCCACAATACTTCAACATCGTGGGCCCTTCAATGTAATCAGGGCTGGCTCTATGGGAGAGTGACCGGTGCCATAACATCGGGCACTGGACTTCAGGTGGGGGGTAGCAGTTTCAAGTATATTTTGGTTCTAATCAAATTTGCTAGCATTCCTTGTCTCAGGCAAATCACAAAGTGCATACAATGTAAATAGGTTAGTGGGTTACTGTTTTTTGTCAGCAAGATCATTTTGTTACATACAGTTTTATAGCTTAAACTCATCGTACATAGCAGTGAGTTATTAACTGTCGTCAAAGAGCTGTAGAGATACACAAGGTATAGATAAGATTAATATATGGGTCTAATTTGTTTAGTCAATCATTTTTCTAATGTTGCAAAAAGTAGAAATAAATTCTTATTAATAAAGAGAATTCCCAACCATGGTTTTACGGATTAAACGCTGGGTTTGTGCTTCTCCAGATTAAGTACTCTTAAACTATACTGCCTATCAGTATGGATGACATGTGACTCTTACGAATCACTGACAAATTATCAATAGACACTATATCGACCTACAAAAATATCGATACAAAAATATCGACCTACATAAACATTGATCTCACTAAAATCGACAACATAAATATCGGAATTTTAAATATCGACTATTCAAAAATAAACACACTAAGTAACAAATATCGTCAGCTAAAATATCGACAGCAATAAATTTGTTAAATTAATAATATCGAAAAATATTATACATTTATAATATGACTTTTAAATATTTATAAATTATATGAACACTAAAATAAACATCTCTCATTACAAACTATAAATAAAAATACATTTCACAATTAAATAACATTAAAAACGATTACATTTTAACTTAAACTATTTAAATAAATACTATAAAATCAAATAACCACATTCTTAATTAGCGTTTGCCTTATATGGAAATTAACCACCCCAACATATTTTCAAAAATACAAACTAACCAATAAAAACACTGCAATAAAAAATGAACCAATAACAACCTAGGGGTCGATTACAATGGCGGACGGAAGGACGACCGCCGTCCTGGAGTAGGCGGAAAAAGCCTTTTTTCTGTCCGCCTGCCGCGGACACTCCGTCCGCCATATTAGGATGGGAAACACTGTCAAATTTCCGTACGCGGCGGAAGAGCACGCACCGCCGCGGAAGTACAACCGACCCCGCGGCGGACGCACCCAATCCAGACACACCTCCGTACGGAATGACGTCTCCGACCGTCCACCAAACCACGATGGCAGGAAACAAATAAAATCGCTGCGGAAAAACAACCTGCCTGAACATGGCGGAATCACCACAGCGGAGATACACACCACAAGCAGATTGCCGTCATGGACCCAGCGCTACACGCATTTCCGATACTCTTCGTGCTCCACCACCAGCAAGTCATGGACCATCATCGACGACGACGCAGGTACAACCCACCAATTGCTGTCGGAAGGGGAGTACCTGCCAGGGCTGTGATGTTGGAAGGGGGAGTGTCATGTCAGAGAAACTACATTGACGATCGCACCAATATATACACAATTGAAGTACACAACCAGGAATGACAACGACAAACAACAATACATGATTTACTAGCTTTATTCAACATAATAGGTGTATAATATCAGAGTATTCAAGAGCATGGGCACTGGGTACAACAGAGCATATACATCACTGGCAGCACGTGAGAGGGCAGAATGCAGTATCAGAACATCAACAGGGCATTGTGCCCAACAGAGCAGGTACATCAGAGGCACCACGTGAGAGGGCAGAATGCAGTATCAGAACAGCAACAGGGCATTGTGCCTAACAAAGCAGGTACATCAGAGGCAGCACGTGAGAGGGCAGAA
The DNA here is from genome assembly GCF_964261635.1 of Lissotriton helveticus. Taxonomy (NCBI): domain Eukaryota; kingdom Metazoa; phylum Chordata; class Amphibia; order Caudata; family Salamandridae; genus Lissotriton; species Lissotriton helveticus. The sequence continues at coordinate 153,930,097 of NC_136068.1, read as the reverse complement.
TGCAGTATCAGAACATCAACAGGGCATTGTGGCCAACAGAGCAGGTACATCAGAGGCAGCACGTGAGAGGGCAGAATGCAGTATCAGAACATCAACAGGGCATTGTGGCCAACAGAGCAGGTACATCACTGGCAGCACATGAGAGGGGCTAAGTGCATCAACAGTCCATTGCACAGAACAGGTACATCATTGGCAACACATGAGAGGGGCTAAGTGCATCAACAGTCCATTGCACAGAACAGGTACATCAGAGGCAGCACATGAGAGGGGCTAAGTGCATCAACAGTCCATTGCACAGAACAGGTACATCATTGGCAGCACATGAGAGGGGCTAAGTGCATCAACAGTCCATTGCACAGAACAGGTACATCATTGGCAGCATATGAGAGGGGCTAAGTGCATCAACAGTCCATTGCACAGAGCAGGTACATCAGAGGCAGCAAATGAGAGGGCAGAATGCGGTATCAGAACAGCAAGAGGGCATTGTGCCCAACAGAGCAGGTACATCACTGGCAGCATATGAGAGGGGCTAAGTGCATCAACAGTCCATTGCACGGAACAGGTACATCAGAGGCAGCACATGAGAGGGGCTAAGTGCATCAACAGTCCATTGCACAGAACAGGTACATCATTGGCAGCACATGAGAGGGGCTAAGTGCATCAACAGTCCATTGCACAGAACAGGTACATCATTGGCAGCACATGAGATGGGCTAAGTGCATCAACAGTCCATTGCACAGAACAGGTACATCAGAGGCAGCAAATGAGAGGGCAGAATGCAGTATCAGAACAGCAACAGGGCATTGTGCCCAACAGAGCAGGTACATCACTGGCAACATATGAGAGGGGCTACGTGCATCAACAGTCCATTGCACAGAACAGGTACATCAGAGGCAGCAAATGAGAGGGCAGAATGCAGTATCAGAACAGCAACAGGGCATTGTGGCCAACAGAGCAGGTACATCACTGGCAGCATATGAGAGGGGCTAAGTGCATCAACAGTCCATTGCACAGAAAAGGTACATCAGAGGCAGCAAATGAGAGGGCAGAATGCAGTATCAGAACAGCAACAGGGCATTGTGGCCAACAGAGAAGGTACATCACTGGCTACCCAAGTACGTGTGTCAAGCGACCCGTCACAAGGACAATAATAATGTCAGGGTGGTTACATTCGTCATTCTCCACACAAAGTAAAATGACATGTGAGTGATGGCAACTAAACCTCACATCACAGAATCTGGTGGAGTGCTTGAACTACTCGCCTCGGACACACCGCCAGCACCAGCAACAGAAGTGTGAGACACAGCCACAGATCTACTGACTGACACATGAGCCATAGACCCAGACACACCGCCAGGACCAGGAACAGGAGTGTGAGACACAGCCACAGCTGTAGTGACTGACACATGAGCCCTAGACCCAGACACACCGCAAGCACCAGAAACAGGAGTGTGAGACACAGCTACAGATCTAGTGACTGACACATGAGCCATAGACCCAGACACACCGCCAGAACCAGGAACAGGAGTGTGAGACACAGCCACAGCTGTAGTAACTGACACATGAGCCCTAGACCTAGACACACCGCCAGCACCAGAAACATGAGTGTGAGACACAGCCACAGATCTACTGACTGACACATGAGCCATAGACCCAGACACACTGCCAGGACATGTCCCTGTACACTGACCAACAATTACCATGCCTGCACCTGACACATGAGAGTGGCGGACACACACAGTGCCAGTACCTGCAACAGGAGAGGGCACAACTGACACAGTGCTACTACATGATGCATGACAGCGTACAATAGACACAGTGCCACTATCTGACACATGAGAGTGAACTGCAGCTGACCCACTAGGACCACTGAAATGATGAGCCACAGGGCTGTATGGGCCAGGAGGCAGTGTGGCCGTGGGAGCTGGGGAAAGCTGTACCTGAGCGACGTTGAGGTGGTCATGTGTCACTGGTGTGTGCCTCCGTTTGTTTGTGAAATGTAGTGGCACCCCGGACATGACTGGACTGGTAAGTGGAGTGGCATCATCAGACATCAAAGGTGGATCATGTGCTTGTGGTGTTCTGCTCTCTGGGGACGTGCTGGACCCTGCCTGCCGTTTGCTGTGGGCCTGCCTTCTGCCCTCTGCATCATGTGTAATGGGGGATGCAACAACAGTGTACTCCTTCCTCTGCTTCTGCGGGGAGTGGATGGGAGTAGAGGTATGGGGGGACTCCACCGCTGACACATGTGTTGTATGTTCCTTAAATATCATCCTCAGTGCAGCCAGGGGTGATATATGCCTGTCCTTGATGGTGTTTGTGTCCATGGGAGAACCCTTGGCCATGGGATGTGCCTTGGACGTAGGAGGTGTCCTGTCTCTGGATTGTCCCTGATCCCTGGGCGGTGCCCTGTCCCTGGGTGCAGACTTGTCCATTGTAGTGTCCCTCTCCTTTGAAGCTACTTTGCCCTTGGGAGTGTCCCTGCTCTTGGGAGGTGCCCTTTCCTTGGTAGCGTCCCTGTCCTTGGGAGTGTCCCTGCTCTTGGGAGTTGCCCTTTCCTTGGTAGTGTCCCTGTCCTTGGGAGTGTCCCTGCTCTTGGGAGGTGCCCTTTCCTTGGTAGTGTCCCTGTCCTTGGGAGTGTCCCTGCTCTTGGGAGGTGCCCTTTCCTTGGTAGTGTCCCTGTCCTTGGGAGTGTCCCTGCTCTTGGGAGTTGCCCTTTCCTTGGTAGTGTCCCCGTCCTTGGGAGTGTCCCTGCTCTTAGGAAGTGCCCTTTCCTTGGTAGTGTCCCTGTCCTTGGTAGTGTCCCTGCTCTTGGGAGGTGCCCTTTCCTTGGTAGTGTCCCTGTCCTTGGGAGTGTCCCTGCTCTTGGGAGGTGCCCTTTCCTTTGTAGTGTTCTTGTCTTTCGGAGTGTCCCTGGACTTGGGCTGTGCCCTTGCCTTGGGAGTTACTTTTGTGGGGGATGCCTGTGTAGCATGTGAATCCATTTCCCCCAACACCCCTTGATGATCCTGTGTGTCAACTCCAGTGTAGCTCACGTCGTCTTCGGAGAAAGATATCCCAGTCCTAGGGGATGGTGGCTGTGCCCTCCGTGCCCTGCCTTGCTGCCTGTGGCTGCTCCTAGTGTAATAACCTGAATAAGAGGCCTGGTCTGATAACTCACTCTCCCCTGTAACATCAAGTGGTGTGGATGGTGGTACAGAAGTAGCACCCTGTCTATTTGACTGTACAATGGCTGAAGACACAGTGTTTGCCAATGACTGAACTGTTCTATGGAGACCAGCAACATCGCCATGCATCCCCTCCATGAATGCCACCACCTGCCCCAACTTCCTATTGTGGTCTTGGAATGCATTGATCATGTTGGTCTGCCCTACACACAGCTGTCGCAGCAGATCAACAGCCTCTGCACAAAGTGCACTTTGTGTCACAGGGGCAGGGGCAGCGGTGCCTGCACCGAAGGTAACTCTGCCCCCCCTCCTCTGGCGAGCACGAGCAGTACATGTTGCAGTGGGTGGCAGTGTGGGCCCTGTGTGCTGTGTCCCGACTGAAGGTGTCGATTGCCCACTCCCTGTCTGTGACAACAGTGCTGACTCACCAACACTTTCTGAGGATGAGGACAATGGTGTCTCCACATGTGAGTCCTCAGGGACGGTTCTGTCCCCCTCTCCATGGCTGCCCTCTTCAATGTCAGTCTGCGTGTGTGTCATCTCGGATCCGGATGCATTGCCACCACTCATCTCCGTCGTCTGTGTGTCAGTGCCCTCGGCCAAAGCTGGAAGAAAGAGGGAAGAGATGTTAACCTAAGTGCCACACTCACGTACTGAAGGTTACAAAGTCACACCGTTCCTTACAGTCGATTGACATGTAGCACCCATCCTGTACACGAACCACCCCTACCACACATCCTCACATCATAGATCCGTGGGTGTCTGTGAAACATGTACACCATACAAACAGGGCAAGTGCATGCAGACCACCACACATGTCATGCCATGGGACACCAGACCTCAACGGCATGTCCTGAATCAACTGGTATGTCCACCTGGCGGACATGGGTGCTACCGCTCACTCCGCTAATGACACCAACATGCAATATATGCAAAAGATACGCACCACTACTGTGTCTGAGCACAAATACATGCATGCACTCACAAGTTACAGACACATACAGTCTGCTTACCGCTAGTTTGCTGTTGATCCCCTCTCAGCCGGGCGATCAGGTCAGGATGCGTCACAGCAATTATGCGGTGCATTAGAGGTGTCATGGTGCATCAGGCAAGGCGGACTGTTCTTGGAATGATCCCCAGTGTCATCTCCGCAACATTCTTGCTCCGCCTGGATATGTCGTCCCAGCGCTTGTGGCAGTGTTTGTGTTGTCTACTGCACACCCCCACTGCCCGTACATCACGTGCTATGGTCCTCCACACGGCCTTGCGAAGGTGCAGCTTCACCTACCAGGATGGGAGACAAGAGGGGAACGTCAGTGGACTGTTTGACATTCATAAACATTGCAGAAACACGTATCTTCATGCAGACATGCGCAGTACAACACATGTGAAGGTCCCACAGCACACTGCCAAGCTTGCAGAAGCAAGGAGTCAGTGACCACCTCATGCCCACCAACATGTTACCCACTTCACTTACCTCCTGTCCGGGGGCACCGTAGAGCCGTTCATAGTGGCTGAGCACACCGTCCACAAGGACATCCAGCTCCGCTGCGGTGAAAGGACGAGACCGGATCTCTCGCACTCTCGACATGGCAAGGTCCAGGACTGTGGCACTACAGCAGCAGTTGTTGGATAGCTCAGGAGCAGCAGGTGGAGGTGACGGTCGCAGGCAGCAGTTGTTGGATAGCTCAGGAGCAGCATGTGGAGGTGATGGTCGCAGGCAGCAGTTGTTGGATAGCTCAGGAGCAGCAGGTGGAGGTGACGGTCGCAGGCAGCAGTTGTTGGATAGCTCAGGAGCAGCAGGTGGAGGTGACGGTCGCAGGCAGCAGTTGTTGGATAGCTCAGGAGCAGCCGGTGGAGGTGACGGTCGCAGGCAGCAATGGCTGGAAGCAGTGAATGTGTGCAGAAAAACTTCACACATATATAGGGCCCTGAGCTCATATCAGTGGCACACGTCTGCAGCAATTGGTTTTCCCTGGATGCATCATTCAAAAAGAGCCAATGACTCGCATTGGTGTGGCGGTGCACGTCTTCCGCAATTTTTGAATGCGCTTACGCGCAACGCGTAACCTGTTCCCATTGGCTACATGTGCATGGACCGTCACGTTCACACACCGGCAACCACATGTGCGCGCTACCGCGACAGTGCATCATTTGAAAATAATCAGTCACTGGCGCCGCTATGGCGGTGCATGCATTCCGCGGCGGCAGGGCAGGCAAACACATACATTTGATGATGCAATCTGAAATGGCAGTTGAGAAAACCCCTTACAGTGTCATTGCCTCACCCACCAGCAGTCCTGGCACCGCCCAGTCCTGGTGGTGGGTGACCGGCCTGGACTGGCGGTGGGTGACCGGCCTGGACTGGCGGTGGGTGACCGGCCTGGACTGCCGGTAGGTGACCGGCCTGGACTGGCGGTGAGTGAGCGGCCTGGACTGCCGGTGGGTGACCGGCCTGGACTGCCGGTGGGTGAACGGCCTGGACTGGCGGTGGGTGAGGCAATGACACTGTAAGGGGTTTTCTCAACTGCCATTTCAGATTGCATCATTAAATGTATGTGTTTGCCTGCACCGCTGCCGCGGAATGCGTGCACCGCCATAGCGGCGCCAGTGAGTGTTTGTTTTCAAATGATGCACCGTTGCGGTAGTGCGCACATGCATTTTGCGGGGTGTAACCGGGATTGTCATTGAGCATACAGCACATGTCATGCTTAATTGCTGTGTAATCGGTCTTCTTCTGTGTTGGTGGAAGGCGTCCCCAGATGGCGTATGTACACACACTGCATGTCTCCGCACACATGTAATCTTCTTAGTTGTACGTGTGTGTCAGGACATGTCCGGAATGCTGGAAGAATATTGATGTGTAGTCTATGGACCGTGTCCACGTGTGACATTCATGTCCATTAGTTGCATGTGTGCTCAGACTGTAGACCTTGCCAGTGGTTAACAAAGGCTAGTGATGTGTCCCCAAGTTGTGTCAGATGTGCATGGCGACGTGTTGACGTCTTGGTTTTGGGGACACACGTTTTCATTTCTACACATTTACACAGTACCGCAAGGGTGTGTACACACATTCATTAGCTGTTGTGAGTGTGTGGTTTGTGTGTGCAAGTAACAATGATGTGTGTGTACATGCATTCTGTGTATGCGTGTCTGCTGTAGTGTGCCCATGCATGTCAGCTGAGGGGGCATTGTAGGTGTGTTCAGGGGTGCATGAAGACAAGGAGGGTGTGTTCCAATTTCATGTTGTTTGTGCACGTACATGTGTGTCTGTGTGGATGCTTGTCCACAGATGGGCCCTCAGTCATGTGTTGTTGCAAGATGTTTGAACATGTGTTCACGTTACATTGTACATGTTAGCACACAGGATGTTGTTTGTGGTTGTACATTGTGTGTGTATTCAGCTCTATAGCCTTATATTTTGTTCCGGTCACACAAATCATCACTGTCTGCAACATGTATTATTAGCATTGTGTTGCTCAAGATGTGATAGTGTTGCACAACTATGCGTTGTTGGTCATTTGACATCTGCTGCCATCTACTCCCACACAGGAGGGCTCCAAATGTGCATCGACCATACACTGTGCTGGAGGACATGGTTGACGAGGAGGTGATCCGCAAATACCGGCTTGACCGACTGAGATTGCAGGAGCTTGTCACACAATTGTCACCTCATCTGCAGCCATGCAGGACATATCCTGGCGCTTTCACACCCACAGCAAAGGTGATGGCGGCACTTCATTTCTTTGCAACTGGCACATTCCAGTACACAGTTGGTCATGCGGGAGGGATGTCACAATCCATGTTCAGCATGGTACTGCGGGATGTGCTGAATGCCATGATGCTTTACAAGGATGATTACATCAATTTTCCACGTCCGGCACAGTTGGCAGCAGTCAAAGGGGACTTCTATGCCCTGGCCCAGTTACCACACGTAGTGGGTTCCATTGATGGAACACCTATTGGTCTCATACCACCCCAGGCTCGTGAAGCTGTATATAGGAATAGGAAGCACTACCATTCGATCAATGTGCAAGTGGTGTGCCTGGCTGACAACATCATCTTGCATGTGTGTGCAAGATTTCCCGGTTCCGCCCATGACTCCCACATCATGCGGAGCAGCATTGTTCCCCAACTGATGGCTAATCTGCGTCCAGAACGTGCGTGGCTTGTAGGTGAGTGTGCTGAAAGGACAATTGTGTTGTCAGTGTGTTGTGAGGACAATTGTGTTATATGTGTGGCATGGTGTTCCCACAAATCCTGGTAATGAAATTTGTGTCTGTCATCACCCCACCTGCGTACCCAAACCGGCCGTGGCTGCTGAGCCCCATCAGGAATCCTACTACCCCTGGTGAATTGCGTTATAATGATGCCCATGGGAGGACACGTCGAGTGATAGAACGTACTTTTGGACTGCTGAAGTCTAGGTTTCGCTGCCTTGACAAACCAGGAGGGGCCCTGCCATACTCACCAGGCAAAGTATGCAAAATCGTGATTGCATGCTGAATGCTCCACAACCTGGCCTTGCGCAATAACATTGAACTGATCATGGACCCTGAAGACCAACAGGTTGCTCGGCCTCCCATCCCACCCATGTCGACTGATGAGGATAGTGGTGAGGAAGAAGGTGTGGACCAGAGGTCTCAGCTCATTGATCGCTATTTCCCTTGAATTTGAGTAACTACTGCTTGTGCAGCCAAACAATGTGTGATGTATGTTTGGTGGTGGAGTGTGGATGTGGTGTGTCTATGATGCCTGTTCTGGTATGTTGTGTTTGCAAATGTGTGTGTTAGATGGTGTACATGCAATGCTCCCTGATGTGTGTCCTGTGATCCACTTAATTGTTGATGAGTGTGGTTTGTGGGATGTTGCAGTACAGTGTGTTGTGATGGGTGTGAATCTCTTTCCTGACCTGTGTTTGTTGTTCTATCATTATCCCTACGTCACTCCCACAGAGGCATGATTCTCAACTACATTGATCCCTGCACCTGGTAACGTTACATTCTAAGACAATCATGTGATTAAAACATGGAGGCCACACGTCATTGAGTGTTTACGTGATGTTTATTTACAGGTTGAGGATTGATGTTGGTGCATATTTACAAAGAAGTGTTGGTAGGGGAGTGAGAGTTGAAGGTCTTGGCAGATGAAAACACCGTGGGGACACCACAATGTGTGATGTCCAGCTAGTCCAACAGACGTGTCCTCTCACGTCCACTCTCCCTGCTTGCCTGGGATGTTGATGGTCCATCATCGGCTGATGGATCAGGCAGGGTGGCACAGGCAGGAGTGGTGGTGATGGTGGTGGTGGTGGAGGTGGTGGTGGCTGCACAGCTCACAATGGCAGGTGCTGGTGTGGTGACACAGGCCGAGGTGGTGGAGCCAGTGATGTCCTGGGACCCCGATGGCACTGGAAGTCTGCTTGGCCCCGCATCATCCTCTGCGCCTGAGCTGGCAATTGCCTCGTCCCCAGAGAGTCCGTGCTGTGAGGGGGGCGACTGGTGCTGGTGGTTGCTGCTTTCGCCAGTCAAGTTGCGATCACCTGAGGGACAAGATTATCATGATCAATGTTGTGGACATGACATGTTTTTCGTAACAACATTACAAATTAATAACCTCTCACACACCCCAACCACCTCTCCTACACACCCCCCACCCACTGCCAGCCTCCCTGTGGACATGGGGGCCTGTTGGGAGTTGTAGTGCTGGTCTCTCACACCCCCCACCCACCGCCACCCTCCCTGTGGACATGGGGGCCTGTTGGGAGTTGTAGTGCTGGACTCTCACCCACCCACCCACCGCCACCCTCACTGTGGACATGGGGGCCTGTTGGGAGTTGTAGTGCTGATCTCTCACACCCCCCACCCACCGCCACCCTCCCTGTGGACATGGGGGCTTGTTGGGAGTTGTAGTGCTGGTCTCTCACAACCCCCACCCACCGCCACCCTCCCTGTGGACATGGGGGCCTGTTGGGAGTTGTAGTGCTGGTCTCTCACACCCCCCACCCACCGCGCCCTCCCCGTGGACATGGGGCCCTGTTGGGAGTTGTAGTGCTGGCTGCTTTGACAACATGTAAGGCTGGGAAGGTAGGTGGCAACATTTGTGTTTGGTCATGGTGTAATCATTTGAGGCCAGGACTTCACATTTGGGTGACTGTGTGGTCCACATGCATGGATTGGGGCCAGGGAGATGTGTGTTGGCAGTTGTGCATGGCAGACCATGGCAGTGTGTTCGTGGTCATTGGTTTGTACTTACCAGCCTCTTGTCCCTCCTCAATTCCTTCCAGGCTCTCAGGGTACAGTATGCCCAGCACCTTCTCCTCCCATTCAGAAAATGGAATGGGCTCCAGGGGAGTGCCGCCGCCAGTGTGGTGTGCCCGCAGGTGGTTTTTCGCCCTGATGCCTTTCACCCTTGCCTTGAGGTCGTGCCACCGCCTCTGGATCTCGTTTTTGGTGCGTGGCACGGTCCCTGACGCATTCACTCTGGTCACTATCCTGTCCCACATGTGTTTTTTGGTTGCCAAGGTTGTCTGCTGGACTAGGTTGCCGAAGAGATGTGGTCGACACGGATGATTTCATCCACCATGACCTTCAACTCACTGTCAGTGAATTTGGGATTTTTCTTTGGTGCCATGGTGTGTGATGTGCAAGGTGTTGGTGTGGTGGGGTGGGATGTGCAGGTGTGTGGTGTGTGGGGATGGTGTTGTGTTGGTTTGTGTGGTGTGTGTATTTGTGTGCAAGTTGTATGTGTGTTTGTGTGTGTCTGCTATTCGTGGTAATGTGGCTCTTGCTTGCAGCTATGCTGTGATGCAAAGGACTGTGGTAGTGGGAGGGATTCATTTTATACTCTGTGTGGTGGTGGTGTCCCAATGGTTGTTGGCAATCAGGTGTTCTGTGGGTGTGGTGATTTAGGTGCATTTTTTGGTGCTTGGGAGGGTGTCATTGGGTCGTGTAGTTGCTGGGGGTGGGTGTTTCAGGTGGTTGGGTGTTCTGTTTAGTGTGTTTTCTATTTACTTCCGTCTGCCATTTTGTAATCGGTTTGATGGCAGGGATGGTGTTTGTGTGGTCCTTCCGCAGTCATGGTCCGTTTTCCGAAGTATTGTTGCCGCGGCGGTGGAGGACGGCGGTGAGTTCAGTTGGATGGCAGCATTATCCTAATCGCGCGGCCGGAACCTCAGCAGGTATGGCGGCGGTTGGGCCTGTTCCCGCGGTCATGTTCGTCCGCGGCGGTGGTTGTTCTTTTGGTTCCGTCCGCCGCGGTCGGAGTTTCTCGACATGAATATCCTAATCGCAACCGCGGATTCTCCGCGGTGCGGCGGGAGTGATTTTGCCACGACCATGGCGGACGGTACCCGTTTCCGTCCGCCATCCTAATGAGCCCCCTAATTACTAACTCTAAAATACTGTATAAACAATTAGAAACTAAACACAAACGACCACAAATATAGAAAACGACAGAAGAAAACACTGTGGGTGCCTTCAACTACACCAACAAGAAATTCTACATTCTACCTACAATTCAGTGGATTCAAAGTAAATAACTAAATTAAACTAAATAAAAGTAAAAGCTACAACCTTTAAAAATGTAAAAATAATCTAAGTACTAATGCACATCTACTTTTTATTTTCTATTCCCTCTACAGAATAGTCTACAAACAAAGAACAGAACTCACCAAAGAAATATACAAATAACAAAGTAAGTATCTGCAAACAATGTTAAAAACACATGTAATAACTGTCAGCTCAAACTTATAGCAAAAACTTGAACTACCACCTTAAATATATATCAGAACAAGTGATACAAATAAATATACTTTTCCCCCCGATCAAAAAAATACAGAAGACCAAGAACACAAATGAACAGAAAAATACATCACAATCAAATACAGATTAATCAACAATGTAAGTATATACTGTAAAAATGTTTTTTAAATTAACTTAATATATTTTTAGTAACATTTATTAAAAGTATACAATATATTTCTTATAGATTAAGAAACAGCAAAATGACAGAAGGAGCAGAATTTGTAACGAGCCAACTATTACTGTGCTATATGGGTTACACTTATACCCAAGAGAAACAATTTGGGAGGAAAGTACATTGGAAATGTTGTTAATATTATTCCAACAAATGTTACGGGAGGGCAACAACTAGAGAAGCAACAGTACTTTATACTAGGGAACACAACCACCCACCAAACGTAACTGAAATTGAAGTTAGAACAGCATTAGAAAATATAAAAGAAGCTAGTACAGGTTCCCAAAAACCAACTAGCGTCATTCTAAAAGAACAGATACCCCAAATACCTAAAACAGCCACCACACAAGTGCCAAATATAGTCTCCCTAAAAAGAACAATATCACGTACCAAAAGAACAACTACCACTACCACTCCACCTCCTAGAACATATAGCGAAATCATTTTTAATCCTGACCAAATTATAACTTTAAACAAAATACCATTTGTCATTTATGATAATGAAAACAATGACAAAAGACTAATAATTTTGGCACAGCTATAAACCTCATAAAACGTCAACAAAGCCAATATTGGATGATGGATGGGACTTTTAACATCTGTCCCAAACCTTTTGACCAATTATACACAGTACATGGTCTTTATCAAAACTGCAATATTCCTCTTCTGTATGCACTACTACCAAACAAAAATAATTCCACATATATGGAATTATTACAAACAATTAAACAAAAAACTAATGACTATTCCCCAGAAAAAAATAATACTAGATTTTGAACAAGCAATGCTTTCAACTATCTTAAAAATACATCCCCACACCTGTATCCAAGGCTGTTATTATCATTTTAACCAATGTCTATGGAGACATTTACAAAAGACAACACTAAGCATAGAATATGCAACAAATTCATCATTTGCATATCAAATAAAAAAACTAACAGCACTAGCTTACGTCCCAGAAACAGATGTGGCAGAACACTACAACCTTTTAATTGACAGCAACTTTTACAAACAAAATGAAGCTAAACGAAGTCCTCTATTAGACTATTTCGAGGACACATGGATGGGTAGACTCCATAGATCTGGCCACAGAAGAAATCCTAAATTCTTAATACCCTGGTGGAACGTTTACAAAAGTACACTAAATGGAGAATCAAAAACAAATAACGCTGTTGAAGGCTGGCACAATGCCTTCCTTCAATCCACAGGCAGAACTAAACCTAGCTTAGAAAACTTTATTAAATGCCTACAAAAGGAACAAAGTTATCAAGAGTTCCGAATGGAACAATCCATCACAGAACTAACTCACAAAACATGTAAGCAAACCAAACAAATGCATAAATACCTAGATCAACAAGTAAAATTGTATCCTAGCACTAAAGGAAATGAATACCTCAACATAATAGCCAAAACACTACTTTAAATTACTATCACCAACAAAGCAGTAAAACAAAATAGCAACAACATGTAAATAACAATAATTTTTTTATCTAAAAAATAATTAATGTGTGCAATATATATTATGTTATAAAAGATATATACACACATTAATATTTGAAATAAAATACGATCTACCAATAATAATAAAAATACTACCCACCCACAATAAATAAACAAAAATACTTACTAATGGTATCCCAAAGGCTGTAAACTTATTTTCCACCAAAACAATCCATGTATAATAAAATGAAGCCCAAAAAAAATGAAAAAATACAACTGTCCAAAAACAGAATAATCCATCCAACGAAAGTCATTCGAAAAACCATAAAAAACCCGAACAAAGATAAAATATAGAAAAACCGCTCCAGGAAAACCGACAAATTTAAAGAAGTGTTCAAAATATATTAGTTAATAAAACTAACAAACACTTCTTTAAAAAAAAAACAATTACTTCTGAGATGACGAACTCCTAAAATAAAAACACTGAAAACATACATTCCCACCCACATAAACAAGCAAATATCCACAAACTAACACTAATACTAACATTAAATTTCACCTTACTAAACTTTACACATCGAAACACTAAGTCTACAAACAAGCCTAGACAACGCTAAAAATATGTACATCTACTACACATAAAAACAACACATAAAAACGCCTAATACAACTAACTCACTTATAACTACAGTAAACATCACCAAACTACTCTCAAAATTAATACACAACACTTAAAACATATAAAACAAACCTTACCTTAAGCGATGAGAAGTGCCTCCCAACCGCGAGCTTCTCTTCATCTAAATGACACAAAACGACCTAAAGCGGTTACAAAATAAATGACCCAAAATAAATCAAAAAGGTTAACATTACTAACATAATAAAAAAAAAATTAAATGATGCTTAACACATAAAAAATCAATAGTATGCTAAAAATATTTTTTTTTCTTCTTGTAAACAAAAGCTGAACAAAAAATATATTTATTGTAAAATTATAAAAATAAATATTATGAAATAAATAATATTTATTATTATAATTTAAAAAATTAAAACATTTTCACAATTCTGTACAAATGTTTTTCTATATGTATATAAATGAACATATATTAAAATGTTGTCTTCATTTAAATATTTCTTTTTAAAATGATTATGAATATTCTTATTATTAATATTAATTTAAAAAGACTATGTACAATCAACATGTATTACAAGATAAAAATTGTATATAAAATGTGCTAAAATTGTGCTTGCTTTATATAACTTCTTACAACACTTACAACTGTATTAAATATTATTTGTTAATAAAATGTACAATTTAAATTTAAATTAAAAACTGTACAATAACAATTACATTTTTTCCAAATATATGCATTAATATATTTGTATTGAATAAAATTATAATACTAATGTTTTCTGTTTCATTTTTCTCATGTTAATAAATAAAAAGTTATTACATCTCTTTAAAAAATTGTATGAACTTTATTTATTTACATAAATAATGTAAAAATCCCACTCTAACATAGATACATTTGATATAGATGCTGTATAATAATTAAAAATAATTTGCTATTCCCACCCCAGTTTACATTAAATTGAATAAGGTGCTCCAGACTAATGTAAAAAAAAGTTACTATTCCCACTCCAATCTACATTAATTTGGGGTAGGTGGTGGACACTCATTAAATTTAATTTACTATTCCCACACCAGTCTACATTAATTAGGGGTAGGTGCTGGACACTAATTAAATTTAATTTACTATTCCCACTCCAATCTACATAAATTTAAGGTAGGTGCTGGACACTAATTAAATTTAATTTACTATTCCCACTCAAGTCTACATTAATTAGGGGTAGGTGCTGGACACTAATTAAATTTAATTTTCTATTCCCACTCTAATCTACATAAATTTAAGGTAGGTGCTGGACACTAATTAAATTAAATTTACTATTCAAACTCCAGTCTACATTAATTTGGGATAGGTGCTGAGCACTAATTAAATTTAATTTACTATTCCCACTCCAGTCTACATTAATTAGGGGTAGGTGCTGGACACTAATTAAATTTATTTTACTATTCCCACTCCAGTGTACATTAATTAGGGGTAGGTGCTGGTCACTAATTAAATTTAATTTACTATTCCCACTCCAATCTACATAAATTTAAGGTAGGTGCTGGACACTAATTAAATTAAATTTACTATTCAAACTCCAGTCTACATTAATTTGGGGTAGGTGCTGAACACTCATTAAATGTAATTTACTATTCCCACTCCAGTCTACATTAATTAGGGGTAGGTGCTAGACACTAATTACAACTAATTTAATATTCCCACTCCAGTCTACATTAATTAGAGGTAGGTGCTGGACACTAATTAAATTTAATTTACTATTTCCACTCAAATCTACATTAATTAGGGGTAGGTGCTGGACACTAATTGAATTTAATTTACTATTCCCACTCCAGTCTACATTAATTAGGGGTAGGTACTGGACACTAATTAAATTGAATTTACTATTCCCACTCATAAATTTAAGGTAGGTGCTGAACCCTAATTAAATTTAATTTACTATTCAAAGTCTAGTCTAAATTAATTTTGAGTAGGTGCTGGACACTAATTACAAATTATTTACTATTCCTAATCCAATAAATAAACAACATTTATTTAAATTTTCAAAATAAAAAATAAAAATTAAAATGTATAAATCTCTATTTACAAATGTATTAACAATTTGTAAACAATAACCTTTAAATTTTCAAAAATAATACAAAAATGTGACAATATTCCAAAATATTGATAAAAAATTCTCACAATTTAAAGTTTTTAATTTTTGGTTAAATTACAATTGTTTTTAAACTTGCCAAAAAAGACTATGTACAATCAACATGTATTACAAGATAAAAATTGTATATAAAATGTGCTAAAATTGTGCTTGCTTTATATAACTTCTTACAACACTTACAACTGTATTAAATATTATTTGTTAATAAAATGTACAATTTAAATTTAAATTAAAAACTGTACAATAACAATTACATTTTTTCCAAATATATGCATTAATATATTTGTATTGAATAAAATTATAATACTAATGTTTTCTGTTTCATTTTTCTCATGTTAATAAATAAAAAGTTATTACATCTCTTTAAAAAATTGTATGAACTTTATTTATTTACATAAATAATGTAAAAATCCCACTCTAACATAGATACATTTGATATAGATGCTGTATAATAATTAAAAATAATTTGCTATTCCCACCCCAGTTTACATTAAATTGAATAAGGTGCTCCAGACTAATGTAAAAAAAGGTTACTATTCCCACTCCAATCTACATTAATTTGGGGTAGGTGGTGGACACTCATTAAATTTAATTTACTATTCCCACACCAGTCTACATTAATTAGGGGTAGGTGCTGGACACTAATTAAATTTAATTTACTATTCCCACTCCAATCTACATAAATTTAAGGTAGGTGCTGGACACTAATTAAATTTAATTTACTATTCCCACTCAAGTCTACATTAATTAGGGGTAGGTGCTGGACACTAATTAAATTTAATTTTCTATTCCCACTCTAATCTACATAAATTTAAGGTAGGTGCTGGACACTAATTAAATTAAATTTACTATTCAAACTCCAGTCTACATTAATTTGGGATAGGTGCTGAGCACTAATTAAATTTAATTTACTATTCCCACTCCAGTCTACATTAATTAGGGGTAGGTGCTAGACACTAATTAAATTTATTTTACTATTCCCACTCCAGTGTACATTAATTAGGGGTAGGTGCTGGTCACTAATTAAATTTAATTTACTATTCCCACTCCAATCTACATAAATTTAAGGTAGGTGCTGGACACTAATTAAATTAAATTTACTATTCAAACTCCAGTCTACATTAATTTGGGGTAGGTGCTGAACACTCATTAAATGTAATTTACTATTCCCACTCCAGTCTACATTAATTAGGGGTAGGTGCTAGACACTAATTACAACTAATTTAATATTCCCACTCCAGTCTACATTAATTAGAGGTAGGTGCTGGACACTAATTAAATTTAATTTACTATTTCCACTCAAATCTACATTAATTAGGGGTAGGTGCTGGACACTAATTGAATTTAATTTACTATTCCCACTCCAGTCTACATTAATTAGGGGTAGGTACTGGACACTAATTAAATTGAATTTACTATTCCCACTCATAAATTTAAGGTAGGTGCTGAACCCTAATTAAATTTAATTTACTATTCAAAGTCTAGTCTAAATTAATTTTGAGTAGGTGCTGGACACTAATTACAAATTATTTACTATTCCTAATCCAATAAATAAACAACATTTATTTAAATTTTCAAAATAAAAAATAAAAATTAAAATGTATAAATCTCTATTTACAAATGTATTAACAATTTGTAAACAATAACCTTTAAATTTTCAAAAATAATACAAAAATGTGACAATATTCCAAAATATTGATAAAAAATTCTCACAATTTAAAGTTTTTAATTTTTGGTTAAATTACAATTGTTTTTAAACTTGCCAAAAAATTTCACATTTTAAAACACTCCCCACCCTTATCCCCTATAAACAGAACATAACACTCCTAAAAAAAATTTTTTATTATTCTCATAATTTTTTTTATATTTTTTTAAATTTCCAATTTTTTTAAAATGTCAAAATTTTTAACATTTAAAATCAATCCCCAACCTTATTCTATATATTTTACTATCGATATTAAAACTTCTATATTTTGTCACATCGATATTTAAAATTCGATATTCTGTCTACTTACCGACTCTTACACCTTGTAGTTCTCTATCTTCTGAAACATTTCTTATACATTGATTTACAACTGTGAGATTGATTGTCTCTATGTAATGTAGGTGTAGTGTGGAGTGTTTTGGCACCCTACCCTGGTATGAGTAGCGCTACAGAACTAATTAACTGCATCTGAGAGAGAGTGTTTATGGAGACTAAAGGGCCACTGTTAAGGGTTGGTAGTAAGCGGATCTGTGGCAGAGGTGGTCATTGGGGAGGGCCAACAAACATTGTCGTACTGGGCCCCAAAGTAATAAAGTTGAACCTCGTATCCATTGTGATGCCAAGTTTGCTGCTAATTTTCTCATCCGTGACGTAAGGCCCTGGTGGGGAATTCCTGAGGGGGTTAGATAACCTCACCACTTTGTTAGGAATGATATACAAACTCTTGTTATCTTACCTCCCCCAAAGTAACATCCTGGTGTGCTTCATTGACCTCCTTAAAAACAAAATAAGTCAACTGTGTGTAACATTGGAAAATAAATGGTTATACTGTCTCCCACTAGCACTGTTCACCTTGAGAAACACCGAAGGGTCAGACCAACATTTGACCCCACATCAGATAGTGACAGCGAGAATGATGTTATGTTATGTTATGTTATGTTATTGGAATTTATGGAAAGCGCGCAAGTACCCTAGAGTGTCCTGGCGCTGAGCTAGCCTAAACGTTCGTCGATGTGATAAAAGAGAGAACAGCCAGGTCTTAAGACTCCTTCTGAAGGAGAGAAGATTGTCAGCATTCCTAAGCCTTGGATGTGCAGGTGATAAAACTCTTCCCTCCCCAGATGTTTTTTTTAAAGGAAGGTGTTTGGACAAATTTGGCACCCAAGGATCGTAGCGTCCTACTGGGGGTATACCATTTAAACCTTTGCCTCAGGTGGTCACGGCCGATAGCATTAAGGGCTTTAAGGCTGTACAAAGAGCCTTGATGAATGCTGTTGGGGCACTAACCAGACATAGGTGGCAGACTGGGAGTGGGCCTGAAGTAGTACCAACTGAAATGTCTGTTTATTTGTCTCAACTAACACAGTGTCACAGTTCAGCTCTAAACAGGGTACACTGTAGCTGACACACAGGTAAACGCCCCTCCAGATGACACCCCTCTAGTGCATGACAAACAGGGACCCTTGCCATTGGGAACTCCAATTTGCATCAGGAACTTTTTCACCCGTAGAGAGATTCTAACAGCACAGTTACTGCAGTGAAATATTTGCAGCTACAAGCCATGGATCTCTCTCTCCAACATCAGCCTAGACCCACCTGCGCCATCCATCCCTCCGGACACCTAGCAGGAAAAAGAGGGGGAGTGCAGGAGAAGCAACCTGCATAAAGTCTCCCTCCACCTCGTCAACAAGAGACACCTATTTTAAAGTTATGTAGCTTAGTTTTATTTTTTTCCTTCTCAGTGCTGTAATAATTATGCTTTTAGCGCTTGTCTCCTTCTATTTCTTTTATCTAACATCAACTCTTATACACATGCGCAGAATGGCGGATAATGATACTGACCATCATCCTCTCCACACTGCTTTGTTTGAAGATATGCACATGCACAGAATAGGTACATCGACATCTAACACTAGCTGTTATGTATGCTCCCCTCATCCCTGCACAGTGGGGAAAAAGTCGATAATAGACTGGGGCATCCTAGGGGTAACTAATCCTTCATCCAAATGTAGTAATTATTTGGCTAAACCCATGCCCTATGATTGCACAGGTAGGCGAGTATTCAATGTCACAGTCAATGTCACAAGATCAGTATTTGCCAATGACAAATGGGGTACTGGAGCTAAGTTCGCATATTGAGCTATATCATTGTGGAATGGCACAGAGTCAAACAGCCCTTTAAGATTTGATAACATAATAGGGCATTGTCAGCAAATATGGAAAGCAAACATACAGGGATATACATGGACAGGAACTAATGCACACTCTAGAACAGCAATGAAACTAACACAGTTCTCTGTTTGTTTTAGAGGAAATGAGACAGAAGAGGTGGGAAGTAACCTCAACTTGCAGTTCTGTGGATAACGCCAACATGCAGGCGGGTACCTCAGGCCTAATGGATCACTTGTGTTACTGTAGGACCCGGCTCCACATGCAACTATCTCCGAATTGGAATGGCCTCTATGACTGTACACACCCTCTCCCTGGTGATACGAGCAGTGGACTTCTCCAATTTGTATGACTGTCCCATGCGCCCTCTAAGAAACTTTGTTTCACCATCAGCAGAAGAAAAAAGCCGCAGAATACTATGGCGGTGTGGTTTGGAAAAACGTCCCACAGGAATACAGACTATTCAATGACATAAGTGGTCACAAGTAGCGTGGTTGCAGTCGTTAGGGTGGCCACCGGAAGGTTGATTTGATTGATTTGATTTAGGGTTTTGTAGAGCGCTCAGCTGCCCTTAGGCATCCCGGCGCTGATGAACACATCCTGAAGGGTGGGAAGTCAAGTGAGGGAGCGCTCAGGGGAAGAGTAGAGTCTTCAGTCCTTTCCTAAATCTGAGATGGTTATGTTCCTGTCTAAGGGAGAGTGGGAGGGCGTTCCATAGCCTGGGGGTGTTGTACGAGAACTGGCGACCACCTGTTCTGGCCTTCGAAATTCTGGGGATTTTTGCCAAGGAGAGGGAGTTAGATCTGAGATGTCTGCTAGATGTTTGGTGGGACACCAGAGGCCTGAGTATGGGAGGGCCTTCATTGTGCAGTATTCGATGGGTAATGCACAGGGTCTTGAAGTCGACCCTTTCCTTGACTGGTAGCCAGTGCAGACTTTTGAGAGCTGGTTTAGCGGAGTTCCTTGCGGCGGTTCCAGTGAGTATTCTGGCCGCAGCATTTTGTGCACATTGGAGTCTGTGAACTACAGAGACTGGGGCCCCCAGATATAGGACATTGCCATAGTCCAATCTGGAGTTCACCAGCCCCTGCATCAAGAGCTTCCTGGATTGAGGGGGGAGAAGATGGAGAATCTTTCGTGCCATCTTTATGAGGCCGAAGCACGTTCCCGCAGTTTTCCTCGCTTGTGTTTTGAAACTGAGCTCCTGGTCTAGCCATATCCCTAGGCTTTTTACTTCTGATTTAGGGGGTGGTGGAGATCCCATGCATGGTGGCCAGGGAAGAGGAGTGGGTATTTTATTTGGGTTTCCTAAGAGGAGTATTTCCGATTTTTCCCCGTTCAATTTCAACCGAGACTCGCACATCCACTGGTGCACTTTTTCCAGACAGCTACATAAGTTGGTGAGGGCGTTGTCTGGTTGGTTTAGGGAAACGACGAGCTGGGTGTCATCGGCGTACATTATTGATTTAATCCCGAAAGGTTTGACAACATCCTCGAGGGGTGCCATGTATACATTAAAAAGTGTGGGGCTCAGGGAGGACCCCTGAGGCACCCCACACTTGAGTGCCTGAGCTTTGGAGATGGAGTGCCCATCTGTTACTTGAAAAGACCTGTTCTCAAGAAAAGATGAGATCCAGGCTAAGGCGGAGCCCGCCACTCCTGTTAG
Organism: Lissotriton helveticus; assembly: GCF_964261635.1. Taxonomy (NCBI): domain Eukaryota; kingdom Metazoa; phylum Chordata; class Amphibia; order Caudata; family Salamandridae; genus Lissotriton; species Lissotriton helveticus. The sequence goes on along the minus strand of NC_136068.1, from coordinate 153,909,192 downwards.
TTCAAGACGGTGAACAAGGGTTGCGTGGTCAACCGTGTCGAAGGCGGCACTTAGATCGAGGAGGATCACTGCCACTGATCCTCCTGCGTCGAGTATGCTCCTAGCTTCTTCGACCATGGCTAACAATGCGGTATCCGTCCCTTGTCCTGGTCTGAAACCCGTCTGGGTTTGGCGAAGGAGGTGGTTGGTCTCTAGGAACTCAGAAAGATGTTGGTTCGCTACTCTCTCTGCGACTTTGCTCATTGCCGGCAGTAATGAGATTGGTCTGAAGTTTGATGGGTCTGCTGGATCAAGATGCGGTTTTTTTAAAAGAGCTTTAACCGTGGCTTTTTTCCAGTTTGCTGGGACAATGCCAAGCTCAAAGGAGGCGTTGATCAAGTTGGTGAACGGAGGGGCTATAGTGGAAGCAACTTGTTTCAGTTGACTGATGGGAGCTGGGTCTGAAGGGGCGCCGCTTTTGACTTTGTGCAGGACGTTGAGAAACATTTCAGTGGTGATGTGGGGGAAAGAGAGCAACCTCGGGGTGTTTTGGGAGATCTGGTGGTGGGGGCCTCTTAGAGTGGTACACACCGCTGGGAGGGCGTTGAGAATTTTTTCGATTTTATTCGAAAAGAATTCGGCCATCTGGTTGCATTTTGAGCCATCCAGGTCGGGAGGTGAGGGGGGTTCCTGAATTTTGGAGAGGCATTTGACTATCCGATAGGTCTCTTTAGCGGAGTTGGTTGCGGCTGCAATTTGGTCCTCAAAGTAGGCGGCCTGTGCCGTTTTTAAGGCGTTTTTGTAGAGCCTAATGTGGGCTTTATATCCACTTCTGTCGTCAGTGTTCCAGTTCTTTCTCCATTGGCGTTCAAGCCTTTTGCCTTTCCGTCTTAATTCGCGCAGTTCCTCGGTGAACCACGGTAGATTGGAGGATCTCCTAATGGGAGGGCGGATTTTTAACGGTAGGACTATATTGAGAGAGTCGCTAATCCAGTTGTGTAGTTGATTTTCGGCTTTGGAGGGGTCGGGGTCAACTATGGGTAGAGTGGAGGACAGAGAGCGTTCCCATAGGTTAACGTCCAGTTTTTTCCATGGGCGAGACGGGGCCCGTGGGTGAGGGGTTTCCGTGATCTTCCCTGGAAGTTGGAATTTAAAAGGGACCAAAAAATGATCAGACCAGGGGAGAGGGAAAGGAATTTGAGCAGAGAGTTGGGAGAGGTTCGAGAAGATGGGGTCCAGTAGATGTCCTTTAGAGTGGGTGGGGTCATTACCGAGTAGTCGAAGATTCAGAGAAGTTAGTTCAGTTTTTAGGTCTGTGGCGAGTTTATTGTTTTGGTCATCGAAGTGGAGATTTAAATCCCCGAGGATAGTGAAGTTTGGGGTTCGACAGGCCAGGGAGGATATGACATCGATGAGTGAGTTTATGAAACGCCCTACCTGTCCTGGCGGGCGGTAGATTAACACCCCCGTTAGCGTGGTGGAGGGTGGCAAATGTAGAGAAAAGAGGATATTTTCACTGTCGAGAATGGGGCTGTCTTTGAATTGACATGTGAGGTTGTCGCGATAGATAATCGCGATACCGCCTCCCGTTCCTGTAGGTCTATTGAGGGTTTTAATGAGATACCCAGGAGGTAGTGCTTGGATAATGTCCGGGTCGGAACTACCGGACAGCCAAGTTTCTGTTAGAAACAGAACGTCCAAGTTTGACTCGGTTAATAGTAGGTTAATTTCAACGTGATGTTTAGGGAGTGACCTGCAATTCAGTAGAGCCATCTCCAGGCCTGCCGGTTCGGAGTGGGATAAGGGCATAGCCTTGTAGGCGCAGATAGGGCAGCTAAGAGGCTCCTGCTCCGGGCTAATAGATCCGTTACATCTGGTGTTTGACGTATCTCTGAGTTGGTACAGAGTATTTTGTGAGTATTTGATTCGGGGTCGATCTGAGCCGGCCAGGGGCAGGGGCCCTAGGCTCGGTCTGGCGCGGACGGGCGCAGACGGGCTTGCCTTAGGCGCGCCTTCGGCGCGCAGACGGCGCTCCCGCTGCGCTCGTCCGCTGCGCTTCCGCCATATACACATTTTATAGAAGCTGACTGAGGAAGGGGAGAAGGGGGGTGTGGCCAAGCAAGTGGGCGTGGCCTGACTCCTCGCGCTGCGAGCGTCCGAGGAGAGGAGCAGTTTCTGAGTCAGCTGGCAGCGTTAGAGTCCGCTACGTGGCTGGGTCAAGTGCTCGATTTGTAAGGAGATGCAGGGTGCTGTGGTGAGTTTTAAAAGCTAGCACACGTTATTCTGTGACAAAAAATACAATTTTTAAAACAAAGCAAAGCAATGCGCTACGCGCTCTCCCGGCTTCCGCCTCAGGAGTGTGGTCAGTTGCTACCTGGCGCTTTCTATCAGCGATTTAAGTAGTCGACTCGAGGGGGGCGTGGCCAAGCAAGTGGGCGTGGCCTGACTCCTCGCGCTGCGAGCGTCCGAGGAGTGGAGCAGTTTCTGAGTCAGCTGGCAGCGTTAGAGTCCGCTACGTGGCTGGGTCAAGTGCTCGATTTGTAAGGAGATGCAGGGTGCTGTGGTGAGTTTTAAAAGCTAGCACACGTTATTCTGTGACAAAAAATACAATTTTTAAAACAAAGCAAAGCAATGCGCTACGCGCTCTCCCGGCTTCCGCCTCAGGAGTGTGGTCAGTTGCTACCTGGCGCTTTCTATCAGCGATTTAAGTAGTCGACTCGAGGGGGCGTGGCCAAGCAAGTGGGCGTGGCCTGACTCCTCGCGCTGCGAGCGTCCGAGGAGTGGAGCAGTTTCTGAGTCAGCTGGCAGCGTTAGAGTCCGCTACGTGGCTGGGTCAAGTGCTCGATTTGTAAGGAGATGCAGGGTGCTGTGGTGAGTTTTAAAAGCTAGCACACGTTATTCTGTGACAAAAAATACAATTTTTAAAACAAAGCAGAGCAATGCGCTACGCGCTCTCCCGGCTTCCGCCTCAGGAGTGTGGTCAGTTGCTACCTGGCGCTTTCTATCAGCGATTTAAGTAGTCGACTCGAGGGGGGCGTGGCCAAGCAAGTGGGCGTGGCCTGACTCCTCGCGCTGCGAGCGTCCGAGGAGTGGAGCAGTTTCTGAGTCAGCTGGCAGCGTTAGAGTCCGCTACGTGGCTGGGTCAAGTGCTCGATTTGTAAGGAGATGCAGGGTGCTGTGGTGAGTTTTAAAAGCTAGCACACGTTATTCTGTGACAAAAAATACAATTTTTAAAACAAAGCAAAGCAATGCGCTACGCGCTCTCCCGGCTTCCGCCTCAGGAGTGTGGTCAGTTGCTACCTGGCGCTTTCTATCAGCGATTTAAGTAGTCGACTCGAGGGGGGCGTGGCCAAGCAAGTGGGCGTGGCCTGACTCCTCGCGCTGCGAGCGTCCGAGGAGTGGAGCAGTTTCTGAGTCAGCTGGCAGCGTTAGAGTCCGCTACGTGGCTGGGTCAAGTGCTCGATTTGTAAGGAGATGCAGGGTGCTGTGGTGAGTTTTAAAAGCTAGCACACGTTATTCTGTGACAAAAAATACAATTTTTAAAACAAAGCAAAGCAATGCGCTACGCGCTCTCCCGGCTTCCGCCTCAGGAGTGTGGTCAGTAGTTGAACCAAGGAGAAACAGGGATGGTCTGGACAGGCTAGGATGTAAGCCCACGTGAACTCACCCACACTTTATTTTGAAGTAGAACCAGAATGGTTTAAGAGGGGGGGTGCCGGATAAGTAGTTCGAGAGCCAGTTTGAATGGGTGCCGTCATGGATGTTGGGGGTGTTCAAGGCCTTGTTGCCTCTAGTTGTTGTGTTGCTTTGAACATGTCTTATGTTTCCAATTGTAATAGCATGATGCAAAAGGATGACAATTAACGTAGATGGAGCATTCATGGTTAGGAAGAGTGCTAGAAATGTAAGGGGCTAGAGTAGTGAGGATGATGGGAGGTTAGGAGAAGTAGTTGAAGAATCAACTAGAGAGGAGAATGATATAAGGTAAAATATTATACACAGACACGCACAAATCTGAGGCCTGAGACTTCCATGCAAAGGTTTCAAGTTAGCAACAGTGTTATGCTCCAATAGAACATATGCCTCTGCAAAGAAATAACATGTTACCAAAGACAATACATGTAGCTGAGCTCAGTAGGTCACATTGTTCATTAAAAGGTTAGGCAAAAGCTTGCGGTCAGTAGTTTGAGCTACTGCATGAAACTTAGATCATATCTCCCTCCAGACTCCAGACTCAGGAAACCAGTAGTGCTTAAGCGCTAAAGCTGCAAAATGCTCCAATCACATAAGAGCCTGCTTCCTCTGAAGCATTGCAGTTTCTTACACCTTTAGCTTGAACACGTACATAGGAAGAAATACCAGGTGCACATCCTGCCTTAGTACATACTGATGCACATGTGCACCCTTCTGCCGAGTTCACACCTACTGGTCAGATAGCTGGTCACTCGCTTCTGCAGAAACCACAGCTTTAGACCTAACCGGTTAGGTGGCTTGATGGAAGAAACCACATACAAAGGCTTGGCCAATCAGCGTGGAGCAGGACATAACCACACGCTGCATAGTTAGATAAATATATCTTTGTTCCGCTTAAATTCCGGGAACCGAAACCCACATAGGGGGTTTCATGCTCATTATATGAGGCTAGGCCCACCTACCTGCGCTTCTGTTTCTGATAAATTGCTACATCTACTGATACTATCTTGTATGTCCTTTGTGAACATTGCTTACATCAGTGATCAACTTGTGACCTTTTCCTTTGTAGTTTGGGGGAATAAATAGGGCTGTTTCTGAGCTAAAACTCCAGACATCAAGTTGCATCTCCTCGGAGGTGAAATTATCTCTGCTGTAGGGACAGATCTTCACTGCAGTATTGTAATAAACCCATATTGCTGTGTCAACTTGTCTTAGTTGGTATTTGTTCAATAGATTTTCCCTCCAACAGTAGGGGAACATTGGTGCACTGGTAAGGCTAAACAGGAGTGCAGAAAACTGAAAATTCTCTTGGCCCACCTTTAACCGCAGGTAAAGTCTGTGGGACTGCAGAACTGATATATGAAATTTCACATTCTGCAGGTCCAAGGCCACCATCCAGCCGAATGGATCCAGGCCAGACATAATCTGGACTAGCGTGAGCATTTTGCATTTGTCCTTCTGTAGGAAGACATTTAGAAAGTGAACATCTTAGAGAGGCCGAAGCCCTCCTTCCTTGTTTGGCACAAGTAACTAGCAAGATTAACAACCCATCCTTATATCCAAGTAACAAACCTCTTGATGGCTCCTTTAGAGAGTAAAGCTCACACTTCTTACATTAGAAGCCAGGCCTGGTGGCTCAGTGGACTAATGCATCCACTGCAGGGGCCTGTGTTCGACCTCATGGTCACAGGTTCAAATCCCAGCGGGTCTACTCAGCTTTTCATCCATCTGAGGTCGATAAAAGGAGTACAATTGAGTTGGGTAACAATAAACATCTGTTATTCGGCACCAAGTTACCCCGTCAGGGGTGAACGTGCACTTTACAAATACACATGTTATGTTAAGAATGGACAAGTGTTCCTCTGAGAGCCTTTCTGGTGTTGGGAGCAAGGTGCAGCCGTGCAGAAATAAATGGTATAGAATAACAATCTGGATGGTCCACATGTCGGAAGTGATAGATCACCACCCAGGGAGGAAGTACTGGGTTCTATTTTCCGCAGTAAGGTTGTGCACCACTTATGGCAAAGTAAAGCGACTTGGAGGCTAAAGCTGCAGGGGAGGGAAACTTGGGGAACTGATGCCCAGGATAACCTGAGTGTTGCCTGCCAGAGCTACGACTTTAGCCTTAAAAGGACTGGAGTGACTGCAGTAGGAGCAGTGGAGTCACACCAGAAACCCAACCTAGTCTAGCAGCAGGCAGTGAAACATATGCTCTAATCTCATCCTCCAAGAATGACGGACAAAGCATTAGCATCTGATGTCAGAAAACGATATCCATCTACTGGTCAAATTATACAGTGTACACCTAAAAATGCTAGAACCAATCCCAGCTTCACTGCGTCACCAAATTGCGTGATCCTAAGCAAACAGTTTATTTCACCCAGCCTTCTTTACACCCTTTATCACAAGTGAAAGTGCCTTCAAATATTAGCGCTGTACAAAAAAACACCTTTTTATAAATTGGGATGGTTTCAACTAATCGTGCATTAAGGTTCCTTCATATCTTTGAGTTTAGCTGTACTCCGCTCATGTATAACATGTCACAGATATTGTACAAATGAATCAGAGGAAGAACAAGCGTTCTGGCGTTTCCATTTTTGGTACTCTAAATAACACAATGCTTAAAATCTTGTGACTAAATGACCTCTACACAAAATACCTGAAAATCAATTGGTTCGTGAGGTGCAAGTTGGAATACTCATAATTGTTTTGTGTTGAAGCATTATATAGCGCACATTGCAGCGCTTTGCAGGAGTACACGTTATAGTATGCAAGGTCAGATTTGAATGGGGATATTAAGGGATTTCCCCAGATTCACAGGATGTTGAGCCAATGCTGAGACTCAAACCTGGTTCTTCAGTTCCTAAAGTCAACAGTTCTGGCCTTAAAGCAACAATCTCTCCTTTGTCTCAAGTTTGATTTAATGGCCTATAAAGTTACTTCAGATTTAGCTGGAATTAATTTTACATATAGGGTACACATGAAACTGACTTGCCTCTGAGCTCATAGCCACTGGAAAACACATTATACTGAATAAAGAAAGTGCCAGTAGCGTCCGGCATGGCTCGTCGGTGGGGTTGGATGCAGGGGGGGGGGGGGGGGTGGTGCACAAGGATGGGGGGCACGAGCGAGGTGTGTCATAATTAAAATAAATAATTTTGATACCTTCCCTTCCGCCGGGTACTGCATCATCTCTGTTCCTGTTCTCCTGCCTCCGACAGGAACAGAAAGCAGGCAGTCAGGCTCCCACCCCTAAGCCAATCACAAAGCTGCATGCAGCGTTGTGACTTGTCCCTTGCTCACTTTGCCACTGGATTCAAGCAAGCCGGGCTGAAGACGGCTGTAATGCCAGAAACCGGTCCTCCGAAGCTTGTTTCCGGTCCAGGGAAGGCATGGCTTGCCAGTTCGGGCTGGACTGTTCCCATGAGGCACAGGATCAGACTGATTTGCATATAGCCATGTCTGAACTGGGGTGGCAGAGTGGGCTAAAGAACGGTGATGGATCAAACCCAGATCTTTTGACTGGGTGTGATTGTTTGATTGGTTCGGATGCTCGGTCCATCACCACCCCCTTTTGTACCGCTTTGGCCGCCATAAGTGTGGCAGGGTATGCTCAGACGTGAGTCCCTTGCTCACATTGCCACTGGATTCAAGCAAGCCGGGCTGAAGACGGCTGTAATGCCAGAAAACGGTCCTCGGAAGCTTGTTTCCGGTCCAGGGAAGGGAAGGCATGGCTTGGCAGTTCGGGCTGGACTGTTCCCATGAGGCACAGGATCAGACTGATTTGCATATAGCCATGTCTGAACTGGGGTGGCAGAGTGGGCTAAAGAACGGTGATGGATCAAACCCAGATCTTTTGACTGGGTGTGAGTGTTTGATTGGTTCGGATGCTCCGTCCATCACCACCCCCTTTTGTACCACTCATGTTAATGGAACACAACATTGTTGCCAGCCACCTGCCCCATACAATCACTACTGTCAATGCCAGCACAAATCGCCTGTTTGGCTGCATCCTAACCATCTTGAATGGTTTGAGCCAATGAGGCTCTATATTCTTCTGGTACCGCCAGCCAGATCTTGTTGTCTAAAAAGGCGTGCTTTTATCTACTCAATAAATACACAGTATTGACTGACTTCAATGCTAAGCTAGCTGAAAAGAACATTCATTTTCTGGGTGCCTCAATTCTATTTGACGTCCTGTCTAGGGGTATAGGGGTAATGTAGGGAATTAATCGGAGTTCACCTTGCTTTTGGAAGCCGGGACCACCAGATTCTCAGGAGTAGGATGTGTTGTAGAAAATAGGGGTTGCCAGGCACCTGTGTGTGATATTTTCCTACCTATTTACCAGCGGGCAAGAACAGGGCTTAGAACAAGCTCCCATTCAGGTGTTAGCAAGGGCTTCATTGAACGGGAACAAGGGCTCAGATGAGTCTGGCCCAGGTTGCAAAATTTCCATAAGGACATTTGCCTTGACTTCATCAGAACTAGTTGTAGTTCCAGGACCTCAGTTGCTTTTCAAAAGGTCATAGCAAAGGAAGCACAGTCTTCACTTTAGGGACACAAAAGAAGTTTAACCACCCTCTATCAGAAGCAGTACCATGCTCACTGGCCTTCCGTAAGTCCATATAAAAAAGTGTCATTATCATAGTGTGAGGGAAAATCATTCCCATCCCCACCATCATCAGCTCTTGGTGGTAGCAAGCTCTGGCCAGAGTTCAAGCCAAAAAGAAAATGGAGCCACCTCCATGCTAGTGGAAGCAAAGAATCACACTCAGTTTGCATGATGACCAGGTGATCTGTAGTGTATTCAGAGTGGAAGGTCGAAACAAAGCCTGTTCAGCATTAGATATCGGAGCTGGCACTGGAGTCTCCTCTGGTGCTGGTGGCATAGGCACTAGTGTCAATGAAGAAGGGACTGACGAAGGTCACAGAACTGAGGAAGAAGTCGGGCCCAGAGTTGGTGTGGGGTCCGTGACAGGTCCATGGGTCTCAAATGGAGCTGAGGACAGATCTGCTGGCTGGCGGTAATGCATCTGTGGGTCCCTTAGGATGCTTGGAGCACTAAGACATGACAGAAGGAGCCACAAGAGGACCAAAAGTATGCAGCATGGCCTCCTGAAAGGTATTAATCTGCTGCAGCATCGCTGATGACCAGGAGAAATCGAGGCGCATTGGGATCAATAGCAGGATCAGTTCCACACCCGGAGATCGGGAGGAAGGCCAACAGGCACCATGATGCCATTGTGACTTTTTTTTAGAGCGGTAGCATCATGGGCGAATAATGATGGCTTGGGATGTGGCCGGAGCGATCAACAGTTGCTGAGATTAATTAAAGTATTCTATCCATCAGTTTGATTTTTGGTGCCCTAAGTGGGACAGGTGTGGCCAGACTTAGGTCCAGTGCTCGCTGAAGCACAGGAGCCAATCTATACTTAGCTGATGAGCCCTACTAAGGGCAAAACCAGTCCTGGGTTGCTTATGTTCGGGTTCAGGGAGGACCTGGCCTGGCAATTCTGGCTGAACGTTCCCACTGGAGCGGGGTCAAGACTGATTTGCATATGACTGGGTACAAACTGAGGTAGCATGTCGGGTGAGAAACAATCGGTTGGGTTGCGGCCCCAAACAATTGCCAGTGGCTCAGATTAATTCAGGAATTCCATCTATCACTTGTTTTTTCATGCCTTTTGTATAACTGGTTTACCCAGACCGGGTCCGTTGCTCTCTGTGCCATTGGAACCACGCTATAACTGGCTGATGAGCCCTGATAAGGTTGAAACAGGTCCTGGATTGCTTATGTTTCAGTTCAAGGAGGAAATTGCCTGGCAGTTCAGGCTGGACTGTTCCCACTGGGGCAGGGTCAAGACTGATTTGTATATGACTGCGTACAAACTGAGGTGGTATGGTGGGAAAAAAAACAATGGATTGGAGTGTGGCCTGGAGCGATCACCAAAGGTAGAGATTAATTAAGGGCATTCCATCCACCACTTTTTTGATGCCCTTAGTGTGACAGGTATGCTCAGACCTGGGTCCCATGCTCACTGTACCACTGCAACTAAGCTATACCTCACTGATGAACCCTATTAAGATCGAAACCTGTCCTTGGTTGCTTTTGTTCTGATTCAGAGAGGACCTGGTCTGACAGTTTGGGCTGATTTCAATAGAGCAAGGTCAAGACTGATTTGAATTTGGCTGGGTCTAAACTGAAGTGGCATGGTGAGTGAAAAACAATAGATTGGGATGCTGCCTCAAGTGATCGCCAGTGGCTGAGACTAATTCAAGCATTCTAGCCATCGCTTTGTTTTTTGATACCCTTCTTTTTAGAGAGTGGCAGAATGGGGTCGAGTCCCACCTTGCCTACATGTGTTTTTCTTTAGACTAGGACTTTGACTTACCAGACAACCTTGATCACAAAGATGACTTCTTGCGAAATACCCTAGAGTGGTTCCACGCCCTCGATTGGGGTGGGAGCAGCACTTATGTGATGCCCATCAATTCATCTTGTGTTTGGCGACATACGACTTCGCTTCTCGATTCCGGATCGCCTTCGAGTGCTTGAGGGCGCACTCCTTGTACTAATTGTAGACGTGCCCTGAGCCCAAACACTAAAGTCACAACCCATGCGGGTGCATGACTGACATCTGTTTCATGCACTCACAGCATGGTGTAAAGGCTGGGATGTTAGGAGGGGACATCATTCCTTGCTCACTGGATTTTGTTTTTAGCAGTCGTTAGAAGGCAAAGAAAGTGGATGCAGAGCTCCAGATTCGCATTTAAAGGTGTGGAAAGAAGAGATTGGTGAGCAAAGCATGGCACTTATGTGCAGCTCTGCTCCATCACTTCCAGGATAGTGCTGAGTCAATGCAGAGCCTTACAATCCCCCCTAGCGGCACACAGCAGTACTGCTTAGAAAATTTCAAGATCCAGTCTGTTGCATGGGGACTACTAAAGGAGAGGAATCTGCAGCTAGAAGTATCCATCAGAATCTGAAAATAAGTAATGCCCAGATACACAGAGAAATAATATTCAGCCATGGCCCATTTCACAACCCATTTCTATATTTCTCTTTTATGCTCTGACATCATTTTGAGGCCTTTAAAGGTTGTTGAATCAATTACTCAAATACCCAGCTGCACATAATGAGAGTATGAATAATGGCTAGCAAACTCAGTTTACCCAGGCCTGCAGTCCATTCAAGTTTACATTTTCAGGGCCCTTGGAAACCCTGAAACAAAGACAGAGAAAGTATTAGAAGAAGTGTACAATCAGAGAACTTATATTTCAAAAATTGGGATTCAACAAATAAAAATATTCTTCTGTATTCTAGCTGTATGTTTTAGATCAATCTGCAACAACTAAGCAAAACATAATTAAATATATTTCAGCTATTTTACCTCAGAATAGCAATCTGTACGGACCTGAAGTCTAAATACAGAGCCGAATTACAATAGCCAATACATTGTGTCTGAAAATTCATTTTACAGTGGTAATACATTGAATTCAGAGTAGTTAATAACACAGTAAGAAAATCAATGTATAATGTTTAGCTGTCACACTTACACAAAACTTCTTTTTTTTTTTTTTTTTTTTTTTAATTTTTAATTTTCTCCAAAAATCATGGTTACATTTACAACACGCATTATTCAATTAAATGTTCACAATACCGACATATTTCATTTCCCACCAAGAAAAATATAAACATACAAATTCAAATAAACAGTACTAATAATATTTTCCAACTTTTCGAATCCTTACAACTAATATCTTTTACTTTATAAGCCCTCATATCCTCCTCCCCTTCCTACGTTATCGGTCTGTTTTTCCAATTCTCAATTGGGTTCCAAATCCTCTTACCCAAAGATCTACCTCTTTTCCCTTTCCTGTCATAAATTGCTTTCTCTAGGTTATATGTTGACAATAGTCTAGCAATCCACATTTGAAATGTTGGTGGTGCCCTATCAAGCCATAATGTTGCAACACATATACGAAATACCGCGGCTACCATAAACATAAACTCCATAGGAATATCATCTTCCCCTGTCACCACCCCCAGCAACAGTAATTCATCAGTCAGAATAGCTTTATAACCTAGTGAAACATCAATAAATTTTTCAATATCATTTTTCAAAGAATACAGTTGCGGGCATTTTGAAAATACATGAATTATATCTGCATCAGTGGCATCACACCTGGAACACGTGGTTCCTGTTGTACCTCCCCATTGTGCGATCCTTGCCGGAGTATAGTACAATGAGTACAAGGTTTTATAGTGCTGTGATTGTAAGGTTGTAGAGCATAGAATGGTTCGACCCAAATCAAGCGATAATTGAAAACCCTCTGGTTTTAAACCAATTTTTCCTCCCACTTCCTCACATATTTATCCCTATCATCACTTTTATATTTGCCCAATTCTGCATATAGACAACGAATTGTACAATGACTGCTGTTCTCTATATAATCCATTATACAGCATGAGCCAAAGCCCAAAGATCCACCTTGTTTGTTTGAAAGATAGCTTCTAACCTGAAGATATTTAAAGAAGCTATTATTCCCTACCATAAAAATGTTTTGGATCTCCTGAAACTGCATGATTCCACCCTGTTGATCCAGTAAATCCCCAATTCTCTTGATCCCTTTATCATCCCATTCCTTCATTACTGGATCTCTAAATATCTCCCCCGGGAGGGATCTGTTGGTATACAACCGTGTGTACCTGTTATATCTTCCTATCCCTATTTTCTTTGATATCGTCCTCCAGATAGTATAGGCAGCTTTGAGAGTTCTAAATCTTGTATGCTTGAAATAGGTAAAATCAACTGTATTCAAAAATCCATTTAGTGCCCCGTCCCCCATCAACACCGTGTAAACATTGAAAAACCCTTGTGACCTACCTCCCTGTTCTGATTTGCCACCACCAATTAATCCCTGAAAGTACTGCAAAGCTACCGCCCAATAATAGAATCTAAAATCAGGTGCCCCCCACCCTCCTCTTTCCCTTGGTAGTGTAAGATGTCGATATGCTCTTCTGGTTTTACCCTGTGCCCATATAAATGAATTTACCGTAGCTTCTATTTTGTTGAACCAGCTGTGATCAAAGTATAGCGGGATTGCCCTAAATAGGTATAAAAATTTAGGGAATGTTATCATTTTGATTACATTTATTCGTCCCATCAATGTCAAATGTAGTCTGTGCATCCTTTCTGTGTTCTCTTTAACTTTTCTTAGTAGGGGTCTAATGTTAAGGTCTACCAGCATATCCAGATCTGCCGTGACTTTTATTCCTAAGTATGTTGCTTCCTTCACAACTCTACTATCCTGAAATATCATATAGTTATTCTGTACTATCTGAGTTTTTCCTTTATTGATTTTGTATCCTGAAAGTGCTCCGAAGTTTGATGCTTCTCTTTCTATCTCTGGTATTGCTATATCTGGTTTGTTGGTGATGACAGCCACATCATCTGCGTACGCAAATACTTTATATCTTCTCTCATGTAACTCGATTGGGGGAATCCTATTGTTTTCTTCCAGTCTCCGTAAGATGGGATCTATATATAGGGCAAATAGAAGTGGTGATGCTGGGCAACCCTGTCGTGTCCCTCGTTGTATCTGTACTGTCTTGGTATACCCTTTATTTATTCTTATTCTGGCCGTAGGGCTGGAATACACAGCCTGTATTGCTCTAATGTACCCACTACCAATTCCATACCGCTCCATTACCTCCCATACGTAGTCCCAAGAGACCCTGTCGAAGGCCTTCTCTGCATCCAAAAATATAGCCGCGACAGGATCTCCTGCAACCTCCATAGCATCCAGAATCGTAATCATTTGCCTTGTGTGCTGTGTAGTGCCCTTCCCTGGAATGAAACCGTGCTGCGATGTGCTAACCAAGTGCTCTATAACCTTACTTAACCTATGTGCAAGTGATTTTGTGTATATTTTAGCATCCGAGTTCATAAGGGTTATTGGGCGATATGACCCAGGTTCAAGGGATGGCTTATCTTTCTTTAAAATAACAATGATGTCAGCCCCTGCCCATGATTGTGGTGTTGACTCTCCCCTCTGTGCTTGAATAAAAGTTTCGTGCATGTCTTTCCCTAATATATCCCAAAATGTTTTATAAAATTCTGCTGGAATCTGGTCTGGGCCAGTAGCTTTTCCACAGGGTAGACTTTTCACAGCTTCCTGGATCTCCTGTAATGTGAAACTCATGTCCAATTTATCTTTCTCGTCCTCTTCCAATACTGGATGCGTTATACTATTTAAGTATTCTATGATCTCAGATTTTGATTTAGTTATATCCTGTTCATAGAGATTCGTGTAGAATCTCTTAAACACGTCCTGTATGTCTGTCACCTTATTTACTACTACTCCTAGCTCATTTTTAATTTCCTTAATCTCCCCCGCTGCTGACTTCTGCCTAGTTTTAATAGCGAGGAGGTGCCCAATTCTCTCGTTGTACTCATATCCCTCCTCTCTTTTGGCTAAATACCTGGCCGCAGCCCTCCTTACTATCCTTTCACCTGCCTCTGCCTTTTTTAACTCTATATTTAGCAATAGATCTTCCAACCGATCCTGCTTGGTAATTGCTATTATTAGGAGGTCTTCTAGTTCTTTTAATTCCCTTATCCTTGTTTCCATTTCCTCTCTCTCCTTTTTAGTCCGTTGCAGCGTAAAGCAGAGAGTTTCCCCCCTGATGCCTGCCTTAAAGGCATCCCAGACCATAGCAGTTGATGCTGTCCCTCTATTAATTTCCCAGAATTGTTTAATCCAGGCTGCCATTCTATTCACATATCCCTCATCTTTAAGGAGTCCTCTCTCAAAAGTCCAGTTATAAGTCTTCCTCTCATCTGCTATCTTCTGCGGGAGTGTCAACACTAGCGGGTTATGATCTGATAACATCCTAGGCAGTCTCTCTAATTGACTAACACCTACTAGTGTACTAGAGATCAGAAAGTAGTCTAATCTGACAACCAGTCGATGAGGTGCTGAATAGTATGTACTGCCCGTTCCAGGTGGATGACTCTGCGCCCATAGATCGATCAGCGAATTATGTCTCATAAGATCACATACAGCCTTACAAACCCTCTTCTTCCTCCCCCCATACGTCCCACCACCCGTCATACCCGTCCTACCCAAACCATTCAACCCATTTATATTCAAATCCCCACAGCAAATAATTGGCTCTGGCCACAGAGACAATTCCTGATCCAAATATTCAATAACCTCTGGGTCATCTTCTGTAGAACCATATATTGAGACTAAGGTCCAGCTTCCTGCACTAGTTTCACCCTCAATTATAACCCATCTCCCCCACTGATCTTCTTTTTTTCTTTTTGTTTTACAGACTCCTTTCTTAGCTAATATAGCTACTCCCTTGGTCTTGGTATCCTGTCTAGTAAAAGCTAGCACCTCAAATCCCATTTGCTCCAGTAGAAATTTATTATTTCCTTCAATATGTGTCTCTTGGAGACAAATTATATCCAGTTTTAGCATTCTTAACATTGCTGCTACTCTCTGCCTTTTCCCTCCATTATTGAGACCACATATATTTATAGAGGCGATCCTTAAAGTCATCGCCAGATCTTATATTTTTCCATCATTTGATACCACTTTTTATTCCCATAATCTTTTGCTTGCAGTATTCTTTTCTCAAATACATTGTGTCCCTTTGTTTCCTTATTGCGTGTTGTATTTAACCACATGTCGAACTCCTCCTGCCCCCCCCTCTCCCCCCCCATCTCTCCCCCCTCCCCCTGTCTCCCTCCCCCCCTTTTACGGGCAAATAGGTCAATCCTGACCTATGTGTGGCCTCTTCAGCTGTAGGATCGCCTCTCTCTCCTGCCCTTGCCTGCTGCCCTTGCCTGTTGCCTGTTGCTTAATAGTATCCTATTCTATGTTGTTTTAGGTGTATTTCTTTCTTTATTATTTTTACTGCTCTGTTCCGTAAGCTCAGCCAAGAATTCTCCTGCTTTAATCTCTGACGTGAACACCCTGATCTGCCCTCGATCAACAATCTTTAGTCTTGCTGGGTAGAGCAAATACGCCTCTGCACCTAGATTTTGAAAGGGGGAAATCAATTGCCGTAACCTCCATCTTCTTTCAACTGTCACATGACAAAAGTCAGGTCTAGCAAAGAATGTAACATTATCAAAAGTCTTCCTGGTGTCTGGTCTTGCTCTGTCCATAATCTCCTGCCTTGCAAGAAAGTTCCCCACGCACACAAGCATTGCACTTGGCAATGCACTCTGCTGAGCTCTATGGTTTTTCTTCATTATGAGTGGGAATCTGTGCGCTCTTTGGATTTCCGACTCCCACTGCCACTGGGAGTCTGGGAAAGCTCCTTTCAATAGCTTGATGACATAACCCCTTGGGTCTTGCCCCTCCAGTCCTTCCTCAATTCCAAGTAGTCTTACGTTGTTCCGTCTTTGCCGGTTTTCAAAATCTTCTATCTTCCATTGAAGATCTTCAATTTTCTTCCCTTGTTCATTTTTAAAGTCTTGCCAGTCCGTCATCTCGTCCTCCATTCTTCCTGTCCTCTGTTCCACTTCTGACACCCTCTCTTCCACCACCTCATATTTCCTGTTCAGTTTCCTAATTGACGCCTGTATTTTCTTTGTATCCCGCCTTGCCCTCCGACTTTCCACCCTGGCCTCCGACTGTATTTGTTTTAAAGTACTGAACATCATCTCCATAGTTATGTTCTGGGATACACCACCAGCTCCATTTCCATCCCCAGACTCCTGGTAAATCCCAGAGGTCGCTGAATAATCCCAGGACAACTTTTTATTTTTATTACTTTCTCCGCTTCTTCTTGCTCCTGTTTTCTTTTTTCTTTGACTATTTTTATCCCTTGAGTGTCCGGAGTTATCTGAATCTGAGGTAGTGACCTCAGTAGTACCGTCCTCCTCCTGCTCGCTTAAATCTGTTGAGTCTGAACCTTCATTAACAGAATAGAACTCTGGGGATCCCCCTCTGGCGCCTCTGCTCTTAGCCTGCTGCTGTGAGTCTAAGCTCACCAGACTGCCCCATTTAGCTTTGCAATTACTGTTTAGTTCCACATTTAATCCAGCCTCTACTGAGAGTAAGGCATCCAACATCTGTGTATTATTCATTTTTTCAAGCGCCCCCAGCTCCCCATTCACTTCCCCACTCTCCCCTCTGCTCACCATGATCGTCACTGCTTCTTTTCCTTCCATACCGGCAGCTCCCGCTCGGTGCGTGTTAGACTGTGAGGGCTTCGCTGGTTGCCTGGCAACAGATCCATTTGCGTCCTCGAGGACGTCTCTCACTTCCGCGTTCGGCGTGTGGAGTCCAATGCCTGTAACCTCGTTCTCTGCCTGCTGCTGGCCTCCGTGACTCGATTTGGAGGAAAAAGATTCTGTTACGGTAGGCTGCCTCATGCCCATCGCGTCTTTGGGGGGGAGGGGGAGGGGGTTTATCCTCTGCGCTCTGTGTTTCTCCTTTTCTTTCGTGATCGCCGCTTTGGCTAACGGTGTCTCCCTCTGTTGTTTTGAAGTCTCCGCATCAGTCTCAGCATCCGTCGCTTGTCCCTTCTTTTCAGCCAGCTCATTTTTCCTTTGTTGAGCTTTGGAGATACTGATCACTGGAGCCGATGTCTGTTTTTTACCTGGGGCAGCCGTTTTCGGAATAGCGCCGGTAGCTGAAGCTACTGCCCCCTTGCTCGGCCCAAGCTGCTTATCCTTGCTGCGCTGAGACATCGTTGATACTCTTTGATGTAGGGCTCTGTTAATCCAGCTTCTCCACTTTTGAACAATCGCCACAGCTATCTGTGTGAGGCGTCTTTTTCCCGTACCTCCGTCAGTAACATTCTGGATCCATTCCCCCAGCAAGAGCATCCTTTTCTTCACTCTACCCACATGATACTATGTGGCAGGAGAGAGAGCACAGTGCGACTGCTCCCTACAGCATTGTAGCGGCCATCTTGCCCCGAGCAACTCCCGGCCTTACACAAAACTTCAAGCACACTTTTTAAACTGCGTGTATTGTATCGCACGTCATACAGTGTTGGCATTATCGGAGCTTCTAAGAAATAAAATCTCAAAAACAAAACAACGCCCATGCATATGGAAAAAGCTTAATCTAACAGTACAAATTGTAAGAGAGCTTCACTATATTTAAAATGAAAGGAGCGATGAAAACTGTGGATGCCTGCATATTGTTAGAGATCATAAAACAATAAATTAAACATAATTTAGGGGAATTATTGCAATTAATGTTTGGCAGTAAGTCTTCATTTTATTGCTTCAAATGATTTCCTACCTTTGTGTCAGTAATTTACACCTCGGGTAAAAATCAAGGTTATTGCCATATATTCATACTGTCAGATATAAAATTCTAATTATTGATCGGTGAATACTTAAATGAACTTGTTCAATTAATTACGCTGTCTTTCGCAAATCTGAGTTTACCAAGAGCAACTGCAGTGTTTGCCTTATGGGGTGAAAATCTGAGGAAAGTAATAACATAGTAACAGAGAAAGTTAGACTAGTCTACAGAGGAATGAAAATGTTCACCGAAATGAGAATGAGAATGAAACTGAAACTGAGACCAAATATGTTCTGTTTTCATTTCATCCTAAAATGCTAATAACCAGGCAATAGGGAGGAGCAGCATTTGTTGGAGTTGGATGTGGCAAGAGTGCCATAGTTTGTCAGATATAGTTCAAAGGATGAGATTTCAGGTGTTTGTGAAAAGGCATCACAGTAGGTTTGGCTCTTAGTACCACTGATGGTGAGTTTCATAAGAGCAGTGCTTAATTTGTAAAAAAAAAAAAAGTAAGTGCCATGGTCCTTCTTGGGAGGCCACTGTAGCCCACACCACCCACTGTCCCTGCCAGTGCTGCAAATTGACTTATTTAGCACTGTTGTTGTGCTCATCTCATAATTGGACAGATAGCTGCACCATGTGGTGGACTATTACTAGAGCTGATGCTGTCAAATAAGTGCTGGTGCCGAGTACTGGAAACCACTGGCTCTAATTAAGCACTGCATTAGAGTGAGGCTACACCTGAGAAGAATTGCTGCTAAGCATGTGTGGTTTTCAAAGCAGGTTACCTCAATAACAAGTTGTTTTTACATCTTGGCGCTCTGGTGCTCCCGAAAATGTAAGCATGGAAGCAAGGTATTGTCAGGAATTGACGTCCGCAACTATGTAAGTCAGGCATCTGAGCTTGAACTTTCTTCTGGCATCAATGGAAAAGGAGGATAGCATAATATGTGTTTATTTTTCTGGTGGATATTACTGTGACATGTAGGACAGTTTACAATTGCACTTCACAGGATGTCTGCTCAGATGGTGTAGCCAACGTCAAGCCTAGAGAGAATGACGGCACAAGCTGCTAATTTTACAAGGGGAGGGGATAACAGAAGTTTACATTTCTTTAGAGCATAAAAGTAAAAGTTAGAGCATTTGCCCAGCTTTTTAGTCGAGCTTGGGCAACGTATGCGCTGCTCTGCAAGGCATGCTATATTCAGTATATGGGCTATCGGAGACTTTGGACACCCCCACCGCTTTTGGTTGGTTAGTTGTGCTGCTTTTTAAAATTCCTTTTCTCTGGTTGGATAATATTGATTCCCTCCCAGCGGACATCACCAATTGATTCTTTTTTTGACCAGCTCTGGCTATCTCTTGATTCCTGGGTCACACGCCCTCCCCCCCTCCCGTCGAGCACAAATGTAGGGTCCATCCATGTTGTTATCTGGAGGGGGAACATTTAGGCCCATTTATACGGGCCACTGGCCTGCTGAAGAACGTCATGTGATCTTGGAGGTAAAATCCAGATTAAACAAGCATTCGCAATGCAATAAGTCTCGCATTATTGAAAGTTTGACCTATTGGCGTTGGAAATAATAATGTAACGCCAATAGCTCAAACTTTCAGTAATAAAAGACCCATTACATAGGGTGGTGTGGAGTGGAAAAACGATGGATTTGGGCCCAGATCTTTGGACTGGGGTGAATGTGTGACATTGATCCACATTCTGTCCATCATTGTTGTGTTTGCAGTTACCGCTCTAAGTGTACTGGGGATGCTCAGACGTGAGTCCCAGGCACTCCACACCACTGGAATCAAGCTAGCCGGGCTGAAGAGAGGTGTTACCTCGAAACCGGGCCGGTCCTCGGATGCTTGTTTCCGTTCTGGGAAGGACATGGCTTTTGTAGTTCGGACTGGACTGTTCCCATGGGGCACAGGGTCAGCGCTGATTTGCATATCGCCATTGTCTAACCCAGGGTGGTGTGGAGTGGAAAAACGATGGATTTGGGCCCAGATCTTTGGACTGGGGTGAATGTGTGACATTGATCCACATTCTGTCCATCATTGTTGTGTTTGCAGTTACCGCTCTAAGTGTACTGGGGATGCTCAGACGTGAGTCCCAGGCACTCCACACCACTGGAATCAAGCTAGCCGGGCTGAAGAGAGGTGTTACCTCGAAACCGTGCCGGTCCTCGGATGCTTGTTTCCGTTCTGGGAAGGACATGGCTTTTGTAGTTCGGACTGGACTGTTCCCATGGGGCACAGGGTCAGCGCTGATTTGCATATTGCCATTGTCTAACCCAGGGTGGTGTGGAGTGGAAAAACGATGGATTTGGGTCCAGATCTTTGGACTGGGGTGAATGTGTGACATTGATCCACATTCTGTCCATCATTGTTGTGTTTGCAGTTACCGCTCTAAGTGTACTGGGGATGCTCAGACGTGAGTCCCAGGCACTCCACACCACTGGAATCAAGCTAGCCGGGCTGAAGAGAGGTGTTACCTCGAAACCGGGCCGGTCCTCGGATGCTTGTTTCCGTTCTGGGAAGGACATGGCTTTTGTAGTTCGGACTGGACTGTTCCCATGGGGCACAGGGTCAGCGCTGATTTGCATATCGCCATTGTCTAACCCAGGGTGGTGTGAAGTGGAAAAACGATGGATTTGGGCCCAGATCTTTGGACTGGGGTGAATGTGTGACATTGATCCACATTCTGTCCATCATTGTTGTGTTTGCAGTTACCGCTCTAAGTGTACTGGGGATGCTCAGACGTGAGTCCCAGGCACTCCACACCACTGGAATCAAGCTAGCCGGGCTGAAGAGAGGTGTGAAGAGAGGTGTTACCTCGAAACCGGGCCGGTCCTCGGATGCTTGTTTCCATTCTGGGAAGGACATGGCTTTTGTAGTTCGGACTGGACTGTTCCCATGGGGCACAGGGTCAGCGCTGATTTGCATATCGCCATTGTCTAACCCAGGGTGGTGTGGAGTGGAAAAACAATGGATTTGGGCCCAGATCTTTGGACTGGGGTGAATGTGTGACATTGATCCACATTCTGTCCATCATTGTTGTGTTTGCAGTTACCGCTCTAAGTGTACTGGGGATGCTCAGACGTGAGTCCCAGGCACTCCACACCACTGGAATCAAGCTAGCCGGGCTGAAGAGAGGTGTTACCTCGAAACCGGGCCAGTCCTCGGATGCTTGTTTCCGTTCTGGGAAGGACATGGCTTTTGTAGTTCGGACTGGACTGTTCCCATGGGGCACAGGGTCAGCGCTGATTTGCATATCACCATTGTCTAACCCAGGGTGGTGTGGAGTGGAAAAACGATGGATTTGGGCCCAGATCTTTGGACTGGGGTGAATGTGTGACATTGATCCACATTCTGTCCATCATTGTTGTGTTTGCAGTTACCGCTCTAAGTGTACTGGGGATGCTCAGACGTGAGTCCCAGGCACTCCACACCACTGGAATCAAGCTAGCCGGGCTGAAGAGAGGTGTTACCTCGAAATCGGGCCGGTCCTCGGATGCTTGTTTCCGTTCTGGGAAGGACATGGCTTTTGTAGTTCGGACTGGACTGTTCCCATGGGGCACAGGATCAGCGCTGATTTGCATATCGCCATTGTCTAACCCAGGGTGGTGTGGAGTGGAAAAACGATGGATTTGGGAACAGATCTTTGGACTGGGGTGAATGTGTGACATTGATCCACATTCTGTCCATCATTGTTGTGTTTGCAGTTACCGCTCTAAGTGTACTGGGGATGCTCAGACGTGAGTCCCAGGCACTCCACACCACTGGAATCAAGCTAGCCGGGCTGAAGAGAGGTGTTACCTCGAAACCGGTCCGGTCCTCGGATGCTTGTTTCCGTTCTGGGAAGGACATGGCTTTTGTAGTTCGGACTGGACTGTTCCCATGGGGCACAGGGTCAGCGCTGATTTGCATATCGCCATTGTCTAACCCAGGGTGGTGTGGAGTGGAAAAACGATGGATTTGGGCCCAGATCTTTGGACTGGGGTGAATGTGTGACATTGATCCACATTCTGTCCATCATTGTTGTGTTTGGGTTACTTGTAGCCAACGTCCCAAGCACCATCTGCACCAAAGATTGTGGGCGTACACTCCACGAGTGTTCCGTGGGCCTGCTTCTTGCATTTCCACTTGAGGCTCCTTTGCGATCCCTTGTCCGTCGACTGGTGGGTCCCCTCGAAGGTAACTCTACTTTTCCATGGGCTTCCTTGGTTGTTGCAGATGTGCCCTGACTTCCGACCAAGAGGTGAGTCCCTCAGACCTTGCTGGTCTGCACCAAAGCTGATCTCTGCTTTCTGCGTGGGTTGCTGTTGCCAAGGCTTTTTGGGTCCAATCCGGGCACCGACACTGCAGCACTCGACATCCTTTGTGGGACAGCTCAAATCCAGCACCTTGTCATCATCAATTCCTCCTGGTCCACGTGGCTGAAGAGTCAAGCTTCACCTTCTTACCCTAAAATCACTGACATCTGTGGGCATTTGACTATCATGCCCCTGGACACTGGCTAGTGACCCAGACTCTGTCCCCTCTACTTTCTGGTTCTTCTCATCCTTGATCCAGGCTTGGGTCACTCCGGACACTTTCCACTTGGATTCCAGCAGCACTTTGCAGCAGATCGCCATTGAAAGCGGCGCGAAACCCAACATCAAAAGACACCTATGCACCCGGCTTACCTGGGTGAGGTAACTCGCGTACTCCGGTGCTCCCGTGGGTGTTGACTCTAGAACCCTCTAGTTCTAAAGGGGTTTGCTCCAAGTCCTCTTCTAAGTGTCCTTTATCTTTAAAATTCCAAACGCGACTTGCCCCATAGAAGTTAATGGTGATTCGCGGCTGTGTTTCGACACTGCACACGTCTCCCGTGGGTCTCCTGCGTCACTACCGTGGGTGGTTCCTGGTCGCCCCAGTGGTTCTGAAGGCTCTAGGCCTTATATCTATGCAAGTTGTGGTTCTTATACAACTTTATTGGGCTCAACGTATATTGTGCTAATTTACTGTGTGTTATTAAGTTTACTGAACGTACTTTTGCCTCTAGCCTCATAAAGAGACTAGAGGGATGTGTTTAGAATAAATACATATATTTTATATATATATATATATACATGGTGTGGTTCTCCATTTGGTCATTCACGAGATTATAGACTGGTGAAACAAGCTGCTTTACATTCCCCCAAGACTTAGCCTGAAGGCTGCTCTCCACAGCTACCACTAGAATAGCTTTCCATAAAGGTTGTCTTTAACCTACCATCAATAAGGGTTGTTTGGACTGGTGCAAGATGTCCACTAGAATAGTGGACAGCATATGCCAGGCCAACTTCTCACATTGGTGTGCAGCGTGTGGGATTCCAGCTTGCCATTGTTTTACCAGATAATATCAAGTGATTGACTATTTGAAAACCACTAAAGGTACCAGAGGTACATGTAATACAAGCTTAAATACAGTAAGTTCTACTGAACTTAGAGTTGTGTGTCAAGGGCTTAGCACACCCTTTCTACAACTCAAGAGAGTTTAGTAGGTAAACAACTAGAGTAGGTAGGTGCATACACCACACCTCACTAGTAATGTCTTCCAGGTCAGGAACCAGTGGGTCCCTGCCAAATGTTTGTATGTTACAGGCATCCAAGTATGATACATTCCCTTTTTTAGAATTAAGGGCTCTGTGTACTATGAGGAAATAAAAGATAGGCAAAAGTGCCAACACCCAACGTCTCAGGGAGGTACTACTGTTAGATGATCTTCAGAAGGCTTCAGAACCTGAGGGGTCAGGCAGTGGGCATTGGGGCAGCAGCAGAAGAAGAGGCTGGAGGTACAAACCACCAGGATCAAGACTCTGATACTGACCAGGATGGAGAAAATCTCCTTGACCTGGACAATCCAGCTCCTGCTGGAGATGAAGAAGAAGGCCAAGGTGGCCCTATCTCTTTGTCTCCCTAGGAAGAGTTGGGGGTACACCTAGAAGGCCCAGATCTCCTTCTGCGGAGTCTGACCATTCTGGTGTATCTGTAGGGACCTCTGTCTCTTCTCATGGGAGGGATACCTCGGAGGAGAAGAGAGAAAGGCAGGTGAGAATTTAGAAACACCAGCTGAGAATAAAGAGACAACTGGTAGCCTTAGAAAGGGAGTACCTAGAGCTTGAAAGAGCTAGAAAAAAGATGGAACTAGAGTCCCATGGTGGTAGCAACTTCCCTAGTGGTAGGGAAAGGTCTTATGACCATGGAAACTTAAACAAGATTGTCCCTCCCTACCAGAGCGGGGATGACATCCACAAATGGATAACTGCACTGGAAAGGGCCTACAAAGTTCAGAAGGTCCCACAGGAGCAGTGGGCAGCTATCTTGTGGCTCTCCTTTGCTGACAAGGGTAGAGACAAGCTCCTCGCTGTAAGAGAATAGGATGCTGATGATTATACAGTCCTGAAGAGTGCTCTGATTGAAGGGTTTGGCCTAACCACTGAGCAATATAGAATACAGTTCAGAGACACCCAAAAGGCTCAGACTCAGGACTGGGTTGACTTTGTAGATTGTGCTACTAAGGCTCTGGAAGGCTGGTTACTTGGCAGTAAGATGTGTGATTATACAGAATTGTACAACTTAATTATGAGGGTGCAGATCCTTAATAATTGTCAGGATCAACTGTTGCATCAGCACCAGGTAGACTCCGATCTGACCTCTCCCCAAGAATTGGGAAAGAAGGCAGACAAATGGATCAGAACTGGGGTGAAGCAGAAGGTACATAACCAAGGTGGTGACCAGAAGAAGCAAGATCCTAATAAGGGTGGGAAGAAGGGTAAAGACCAGATTTCTTCACAGGGCCCCCACAAATCTTTAAATGGTGGGGATTCCCAATCATCCAAAAAGAAAGGCCAAAAGAAACCAAGGTGTAACGTCTGTAAACAGAACAGCCATTGGACTAGTGACTGTAATAAGTCCAAAGACTCAACTCCAGCCACCTTTGCCCCTAAGGCAACTGTTCCCCTTAGTTCAGCTCCAGGTGGTGGAAATCAGAATAAAGGTGTAGTAGGGTTAACCCTGGGATCTGAGGTGGACTCTGGCCTAGTCAGAGTTCCAAATCAGGCTGTACTGATCTGTGATGGAGGCATGGCTATGTCCTCCTTTGTGAGTCCCAGTAACTTGGGCAAATACAGACAGCAGCCTTTGATAAATGGAAAAGAGGCTATGGCCTACAGGGACACAGGGGCAAGTGTCACTATGGTGACACAAGACCTTGTGGCTCCTGAGCAACTCATACTTGGTGAAACTTACCAAGTGACCAATGTTAGAAATGTCAAGACCAACCATGCCCTGGCAGTTGTTCATTTCTCCTGGGGAGGGGTAACTGGCCTCAAGAAGGCTGTGGTAAGTGCAGACCTCCCTGTAGAATGCTTGCTTGGCAATGATTTAGAGACTTCAGCTTGGGCTGAAGTAGAGCTCAGGATCCATGCAGAAATGTTAGGTATCTCTGCACATGTGTTTGCTGTGACTAGGTCACAGGCCAAAATGTCTATCACTGAACAGGCCCTGGATCCTGGAAGAATGGACCAGGTGCCTCCCAAGAAAAGGAGCAGTAGGGTTAAGGCAGTGTCTTCCCCCCGACTCAGAATGCAGATCAGTCTCTTGAGGGAGATGATTGTAGTCTGTCGTGTATTTCTATAGGTTCTGAATCGATCCCCCTATTCCTGACCCTATTCTGGTTAAACTTACTAGCTAGTTAACTAACAGTCAGCCCATGAGGCAAGAAATCCCCCATGATGCAGATACCGTTATCTGACGCAGTCACACTACGGCACAGGAACGTGTTATCTGATTAGGTCATAACGCTTGAGATCTAATTAGACAAGCGACATTCCTCCAGCCCCTGATAAGGCATACGACGTTCTCATAACAAATCAAACCTATGACAACCTGGAAAATCCGTGCGGCCATTGTTTTGATTTCACAGAGAACTTTAGTAAAGAATGTGCTAACGAGCAAGTCGTATGACATCTTTATTGACGTACCTATGTCCATCCTTACGTCAATCCCGGCACCTTTAAGGTATAAATATTGCCGACCTTGCCCTATGCAAACACACGCGTGGTGACGAGACGGAGCAGCCATACTTGCCGAAGCCGAGAGCAGGAGCAGACCCCGCTGGCAGCAGCCCCGCCTTCCTGACGCGCTGAGAGACGCGCTGCTATCTCAAGCCGAGAGACCCAGCACCGGCGC
Source organism: Lissotriton helveticus (assembly GCF_964261635.1). Lineage (NCBI taxonomy): Eukaryota > Metazoa > Chordata > Amphibia > Caudata > Salamandridae > Lissotriton > Lissotriton helveticus. The sequence goes on along the minus strand of NC_136068.1, from coordinate 153,883,025 downwards.
TTCTGGGCAGCCCTCGCAGGCAGCCTGGAATATCGAGAGCAGAGAAAGAGATACCATTCCTCATTCATCCTAACTTCCAGGTACAGAACTGAATAACCCCTCATAGAGAATTCTTTAGTTATTCACTTGGCAAAAACAAACTTAACTTAAACTGTAACTTTCTATTCCCGCCCACGCATTAGACTTAGGTCAGGTACACGGGGTAGGCGTATTTAGAAACACCAGTTGAGTACGTTTAGTCAAATGTATATGTGTATGTAAATATATTTTAATCATTATAAAACATCATATGGCTCAGAAACCATATCAATGTTTTTACAGTATTATTTTATACTATTGCTTTTAATGTATGCACTTTACTTAACTATAAGTATTGCAATAATATCGATCCATTTCTCATGTATGAGAAAAGAGACTGATCAATAAATAACACCTTTTTATTGAACACGCCCGTCTCTTCCTTTTCTCTACATTCTGATGAGACTAAGAATGCACGTACTGACTGAGTAAAATAATTGCCTTGTGCTCACACGACTCTTGAGATTGACTCTTGATTAGGGGAGAGCAAAGTTGTCATGTTCTATGGTTGTCAGAAACTAAATCCCTTCTTGTCTAATCAGGGGAGTTAATCCTTCCTTGAACATTCGAGAAAGTTTCTAGCGAACTCTGAGCTTAGCTGGCAAACCCAAAAATTAAGTCTAGTATCGACAGTAGTAGACCTAGTTAACGTCTGGCCTAGGCCTTTACTGCTGTAGGTACTATTCCAATGCGCAGAGCCTATTGGGAAAATAGGAGCTACACTACATGGCGCCCAACGCGTTTGGAAAGGGCGATAAAACTAACGTAAGACATTTAGAGTAACTCAGTCGTGCTTTCTCACTCAGACCCCTTTTCCCAAATACTCCAAAGACGTCTGGAGTGGGTGAAAGGTTATATCCTCCAAAACCTCGCAGGAGGGAACTCCTATGTATGGTTCTTGGTCTAGTCAACGTTGAAGGATAAACAGTGTTCCAAAATATTGTGCATCTAATCTCTGTTTCCATAAAGAAACCTGATCTGCAAATTAACATAATACCATCCTGTCCGTAAAATGGGAGACAGTGATGAAGAAAGAGAAGCAATTAGATTAGCTACTGAAATAGCAGATGCTGATGCTACCATGCAAACAGCAGACCCGGATATAATACTCATCCAGGTCGCCAAAAGGAGATCTATAACCTTAAAACTTATAGAAAATGGACTGACACCTAGAGGTGGCACAGTCATATTCGTAATTGAGGCACACGAATATCGGCAGACAGAGGTATACTATACATGGATACATTTTCCAGCAGCAAATGCTGTAACAAAGTACTTCCACTATTACAAAGTAGAGGAACCTCCTGACATTTACACTCCTTTCGAGGAGGTGGAAGTACCACTCAAATTCCAAGAGCATTTGCTCTTATTTGATGGCGCCCTAATACATAACAATCACATTACAAGGCTCGGTCCTTTAGGAAGACCAGGAGCAACGTGGCCGGTCTTAGCCGGATACACACCACATCCAGACATCGAAAGAATGCCTGCAGCAGAGCTGTTAATACAGCTAAAACAACTACTAAAAATTCATAGACAATTAGTTCAGTATGTAATGCGGACTTCAACAATTCAGCCAGCGATTAAACTACCACAGCTGACCCCACACCAGGGGAACACAAATAAAATTACACCACAGAACATCCAATCCTGCCTAGGTAAAGTTCCAGCTAAACGGGAACAAATACCATTCTGGTTGGCACAGAAAATTACCCAAATAGAGGCGGTGTTTCCTGACACCACCCCATTAGAAAAACATAGGATTCTGACTATATGTCTTCCAATGGGAATCGCACCACACATTGAGGACTGTGACACTTGGGGTACAGTCTTTGCTTCCATCTACACAAAAACGCACGGTGTTCCATCCATTTCGGTGATACCAGATGTGCTAAAACAAATTCAAGATGAATACGGTCCAGAACCTGCTTTAACTCTTGGTATGAAATTACTGAAAGACTTCAAGCAGGTCTCGGCTATATTACTAGCCAACATAAAAGGTGAAGCAGCGAACGTGGCGATCCGCCAGAGGTTAAAAGAGACAGATATAGCAGACCAACCAGCTGAAATAGCCAGAATCATAGAAAAATCCTATGAGGAACTAGGCAGAGATAGTCTAGGTGGAATACCAGTAAAACCGCAACTGACTACAAGTCCAGAAAAAATATTTTTTAATAATAATAATAATTCACCAAAAAAGAATTGGGATGGAAACAAACAATCCAATCCTAAAGAAAAGAAATTCCAGTCCAGAGGAAGGTCTCCGAGGCGAAGAGAGAAATCTCCAAACCTAAGACAGAGGTCACCGCAGAGTGACCCCTCTGGGAATAGATATAACCTTAGAAATAGGGATAATATTAAAAAACCTGATAGATATCAAGACATTGATACGCGTCCCTCTCAATCTTTTCAGAATTCCTCGCAGAAATCGGAAAGAAGAGGACGATCAGAAGAGCACGCCAAGTCCAAAGACAAGGAACCTGCTCAACTGAAAAAGAAATTACAATTTCCCAAAAAGAAGGTAGCCAGTATCAAGGTAGTTAACAATGCCGAGAATACTGAGGACACAACTGAAAAACGGAGAGTGGGCTCAGACAATGCTAGACAGCGCAGCAGAGGTGAGCATAGCTCGCAAAGTCCTTATGAATCATCTGGAGACAGTGGACACGAATGAATACCTTCAAGTGGAAACTGCAGACACCAGAGTTAGCAAGCCCCACAAGATATACGAGATAACATTACGTATAGAGGGAGATAAGACTAGGAAAATAAGGGGACTATTTTGGGATAACCTCTCCAAGGGCTATGACATCCTTCTAGCTGAGAAAGACTGGCCACCAGAGTTTGTCAGGGAGTGCCCTCATGGCGAAGAAGTAATTATGCCTGCCTTCTCGAATCAAATACCGATTCATAAAAAATATACACTTGCTAGAAAGTGGGCAGTGGCCTTAGCACCTGCTTTATATAAAAATCATGTAGGATGGGATGAGGATTCTCCTCCTCACAAAATCCAGTTAAAATCACAACCAACTGCACAAAGGCAGTACCCAATTAAGCAAGAAGCTAAAAAACAGGTAAATGAAATACTAGATCAGCTAGAATACCAGGGGGTGATTGAAAATTGCACCTCACAAATGAACAATCCTTTGTTTCCGGTCTCCAAACCAGACAATTCATATCGTCTAGTTTTGGATTACCGACACCTTAACACATGTTGCAAAACTTTTGCAGTGCAAAACTCACACAGTGCTGCACTAATGAATAACATAGTGCGCAAAAAATACAAAACAACCTTGGACATCTCCAATGGATTCTTTTGTCAAAACATAGCACCAGAGAGCAGATCTTTAACTGCATTCTCAGTAAATGGCACTCAAAAACAATTCTGTCGGTTAGCCCAGGGGTACAAGAACAGCCCGGGGGTATTCTCAGCGAGAGTAACAGAATTACTACAACTATATGATGATGAAGCATTATCTTATGTCGATGACATTTACTTAACAGATGATGACTTGGATACTCACTTGAAAAGAGTGAACACCATAATACTTGGGTTCGCTGCAGAGGGTTACAAATTCAACTTTAAAAAATCCAGAATTGCCCATCTGACAGTCCTATTCTTAGGATATGAGTTATCAAGTGAAGGTAAAAGCCTGGCAGACAATTTCCTAGAGAAATGTGCCGTAATCCAAGCTCCTAAAACACTAAAAAACCTACAGTCAATTCTAGGCTTCCTAAATTTCGGAAGAACATACATTGCAAATTACGCAGAAAGGGTCAAACCCCTTTATGATCTAATTAAACCAGACTTTAAAAGATCCAATTGGACTCAAACACACACAGAAATTTTGAGATCCTTACAAACAGACATGCTAATTAAAACAAAATTAGAAACACGTGATAACACCCGCAATCTTGTGATTCGAGTCATCCCAGGGAGATGCGGATTCACATACCTGACCTCTAATGAGGGAGAAAAGGTACCAATTGCATTCAAATCACACTTGTACACAGAAGCTGAACAGAAATTCAGTAATACAGAAAAAATAATTCGTGCAGTTCAAACCGCAATAGCTAGAGAAAAAGACATAGCTGACGGTAGACATATCACAGTCAGAACAGCAGAATCAGCCTTTGAGGCACTAACAACACCGTGTAATTTACCAACAACAACATTGAATCCGGAATGGATACAATGGGTGAATTCAATCACAACGGACAAAGTATACTACTACTTTGATCCAGAACTAGAAGAATTAAAAAATCTAAAATATGAAAAGACGTATCCTCTGCCAATCGACATTCTGCCTCTACGACATTACGCCTGTGTAATCTACACAGACGGACATGCTCAACCGTCCGTTTGGGGAGAACAAGCATACAACCCCACATGTGAGATTACAAAAGAAGTGTGGCGCGGAGGTAAATTAAAACCTCTTTTAACAAAATCACACTCAGTAGAAACTAATTCAGAAAAACAAACTGAAATAATCGCATTGAAAATGGCGCTAGATAATGCGGATCGCGAATTCCCGACACTTATAGTGTCAGATTCATATTACTGCGTCAAATCATATAACAGCGATTTGCAGACATGGATTCAGAACGGTTACAAAGATGACACAGATGCACCAATAAAGCAGAGACTGCTCTGGGAACAAGTAGCTCTTTTGAAAAAAGAACTACCAAAGACTCACGTGACTCACTCACTGAGTCATCAGCGTGATGGCGTTCACGTTGTAGGGAATTCATTGGCTGAAGCAGCCGCAGCGGCAGCCACTAAACTGGCTCCCGTAGATCGAAAAAAGCGTGCATTAAAATACATTGACGGCGAAACATTGCTGGCAGTGAAAACGTCATCAAAAGGCGACTGCTCAGCGTTACCGATCAACTATCCACTCAATTATACATACATAATCGATGCAAACTCCGTCCCTTTTGCTCGAATCCCTGGAGTGGGGGATAGAGTGATTCCAAATATGGACAGGAGACACTTGTTAATCGCAGACGCACATATGGGTGAGGGTCTCAGACACCATAAACTGAAAGATTCTCTGGAAGATTTACAATCACGGTACTGGTGGCCAGGCATGAGCCTGCACTACACCATGTTTGTAAAAAACTGCCCAAACTGCAACAGAGATCGCAGTGGGGAGAGAAGCAGTTTAATACCTCGTCGTATCAAGGCAGATAACGTCACCACTAAAAAGAATGGCTTGCGATTAACATATACAGGCTAGTTTCCACTTATAATGTAGATCCACAGCACTTGGCTGACGTCCGGACTGTTATACAAGATTTGCGAGTCTAAATGGCATATACGCTAAGAGCATGCTACGTTCGACCATTTTTTTATTCACTCAGGCAATCCAGCCTGGGGGGGGGAAACATGGCCAAATGAGCACAGCCCAGCGGGAATCTTCTCACTTCCTTCCTGAGGGTATGGGATGGTGTAAAGAAAAAACCAAGGCAGAAAGCAATCTATAATAGAAAGGATATTAGGTTCGGGAGCTGGGTGAGTCAAACATCTAATAAGTGTCCAACGTAGTCTAAATAACTTGCCAAGAAATTCTCTGAAGGGATTCAGTCCGTACGAATTATTATTCGGAACTAGGATGTTGATCTCTGACCTTGATAGTCAGACTTCAGTGGTAACAGAAAAAACCTTTGATGTCAAAGACCGTTTGGCTATTTTGCAGGACTTAAACAAAACAAGAAAAGACCTGAGCAACATACAATTGAAACAACAGCCAACAACCACTGAAGAATCACCACCTGTCCCAGCAAGACCTGTCTGGATTCCAAAAGTCGGGGATCTAGTCAGGGAGAAGATCGCGGTAAAGAAGGAATTTGGGCCTTCTTACAGAAAAGCAGTTCCTGTCTTGTCTGTCAACGGGACAAGATCAGTTGTACTACCGCCACTTGCTGGAAAAAAGGAGAACCGAGTTGTATCCATCGACCTGGTAAAACCACAACATGTGGCCGATAACAAACAGTAGGCCAAGTGGACTCCCAATAAGTAGCAGAACACCAAGGTTTGCTACCAGTACAGAGGTCCTATCAAAGAGGCTCATCACATTCGAAACGCCTACAGAAGAACAACAAGGACTATGCAACAATGCAATAGAACTAAGACCTCTGAAAACCCAAATAAAAACATTTAGCAGAGACACACCAATCTACAATGAAGTTCCAAGTGAAAATGCAAGAAACAAAAATCCTGAACCAATTGGAACAATTGACAGAACTGCATCTGGTTACTTCATCAACTTCGATGATTCCTCTGAAGGTTTCAGCGAACAAAAGACACAGCCATCATCAAAATCCTTTAAAGACAAAGCTAAGGAACTTTTGAAACAACTGAAAGAAACATATCTGGTTTCTCCATGGATTGAATTTTGGGTGGGTTTTGGTGCATTTATCCTCATACTTTGGCTCATCATGGTATTTACTTTGGGACGCTTCATTGAGGGAAAATATGCTAAAATGGACACAGCAAGTCAGAACATCAACTTGGTCCTCAAACCACACACATCTTCACACGTCGAGAAAAGAGAACTTTCTTCAGAACTTTCTTCAGCCAACTTCACAGCAATTCCAATACCTGGTGGGGTAGCCTGGGACAACACTGACTATGAAATTTATGGTCCGGTCGAGATCCTGAAATATCCATGATAGAGCGCGCGAGGCCACCCGACCAATAGTTTTCGCCGTTTCCGGCTTCAGGGCCCATATACTTTTCAAATCACCATATACATCGATCAGGTGACTTCACGAGCTCTACCAATTTGGTGTGTGTGTGTTCCCTGCTACCAATTCTCAGTGCACCCGACTTACCATCCACCGATGCGGGTGCCTAATGACCACAATGAATCAGGGAGCTAGCTGTAAAGAAAAGCAGCAAAATACAAACCCAACCAATAACATTCAAATACTGTGTAAATGACCACGGACAACTGGAAGTTTTAAAATGTTTATCTAAAGTTCAATATTTTCTTGCATGAGATACAGTAAAATAAGGCAATCAATAACCAAGAAAATGTAAATCACATATGCATAAAGAAATAATGGCAGAGTAATCATCAACGTACTAATAAAATGTAACGAGAAAAGATACTTATACAAGTCAGTATTATCTAAAACAGTGATAGACTAAGTGTGTGTGATTATAGAAGAACTTATAATGAATAACACGCTTCACTCAAGGTGAAAGGGCCTTTGAACATCCTAGGCAATGAAGTTCTAGACCATATCAGGAAATGACACACTGCTATGCAAAATATAATTTCTAACAAATGAGAAGACATAGGAATCACTTTGCAAAGATTTAAATGACTTTCAATATTTGCGGAAAGGCATGGAAAATATCACATATGCAATGTTGAACTTTATTGAAGCAAAAGTTAGAAATTCAGAAGGTGCAAGAATTTCAAGAGATTTCAGAGCAGTATTTACCTAGAAAGGTGTGGAAACCAAACCCTGGCCACGGGTCAGTTAAAGACAGGAAACCCTCAAGGAAGGATACCCTCAAAGGACAGCAGGTGCAGAATGGACACCCAGGACAGGACAGGATACCCTCGGAATAAGAATCAGGACAGGACCTCAGGACAGGACAGCAAACCCTCAGGACAGGACCCTCTTCAGGACAGGACCGGAACCCACAGTTAGGAAGCAACGCCTGCGCTCCACCCGCTCTGCAGATATCGATCAAGACCCCGATTGGGTCAGCGAACTCCCAGCTAAGTGCCTTGTCTGCACTTTAAGGTTCAGTAAAACCTTAGTCTATGGTCAAATTCGGACAGAGTGCACTGCAGCGCTCTGTATCTTCAGTCACCTATTGAGTGCGTTGGGTCAGTGACAGGTCAGCTAAACCAGACAAGTCGGACGGTTCACTAGGTGAACCCAGGGTAGATATACAGTTTTGGGACAGTGTACCACCCCCCAATGTTGCAAAGTGTCAGAATCCCTCAATTTCGATTGGTCCTAAGGTAGGATTTGGGTAACACACCAATCACAATATGCGATTTGAAGCCTTCATTTACATATTTTGGTACCGCCTAGCATGTTTGGGGTTCCCATGAGCTAACAGTAGCGCATCAATACAATGTAACATATAAGAAGCCACATTCGCTGTTCTCGCAGGGCAGAGGTGACTTTCTCAGGAGCATCTCGCCCATCACTGCCAGCTGGCTATGTTCCATTAGCCAAGGTCCCTCGTGCTGCCGAATGTCGCACAGGCGCAGAAGGGACCTCCAATATGGCTCTCCTCTCACTCAGACCCCCATTGCCCGCGGTACATGAAAAGTAAGCGAAAACAAATTAATACATAATAATGTCATTATGAAAACACATCACAGGGTTTGTACTTTTAACTCATCATCAAGAAATAAACTTATGCAATTTAAATGTTAGCTATATTGACACGATCACAAGAGCAGTGGCACGAGCAGTACCACATGATAAGCACAGCTATGAATTACGCATGCGCATAACTTTCCCTCCACTTCTGCAGACGCGTCAGGACACGTGAGTGTGGCTGACGCATGCGCAGTAACTAAAATACAAGCGGCGGCCATTTTAGAGGACATGGATTAATTTCATTAGAAATACACATAGGCAAGCGTCTTAAACTTTACTCAATCTTAATATAAACGTTAGTAAAACATACACGGGTTACCTTATTACACATAAATGAGGTTCTTGATTTCGGCAAGCCGCAAAATATGCGAAGCTTTGCTTCATCAATCCCCTCTTTGATGATATTTACTATCATCACAAATTATAATGGAACCAGATGCCAACTTTCTTTCACACTTTATAAAGTTCTATTTCTTCCAACAATCGCTCTAACTTTTCTCTTTCAGTTTTAGCAGGGTGAGAAGTCTTCACCTTTTTGTATATCTGATCATTCACTTCCTCTAATTCAATCTCATCCACACTTCGTTTCACCCCTCTTGCATTAACCTCGTGCTTTCTGGTGCGCTTGCGGTATTTACAGCATAAGAAAATGGAAAGTATAATAAAACCTATAATACCAATTGGCATCAGAATTTTGAATAATAAGCTTTTACCTATGCCAGCAAGCCAATGACCTACATTTGAAAGACCATCTACCAGTCTCTTCCAGGCACTATCAACCTCGAGTGGTTTGAGTTCCTTTGCCAAATTAGTAATGTTTCTCACATATCTTTTGATCTGTACACTTTTGTCCGGAATATAAGTGCAACAATGTTGCGCCTTCAACATCCGGCAGACTCCGCCCTCTTTCGCTAATAAGGTGTCAAGAGCAAGTCGATTTTGTAAAACCATTGATCTGATCGCAACCATTTCGGTATTGACCAGCAGAAATCCATGAGCTGTTTCAGTAGACAGCACATCTACTATAGTAGACAATTTGCAAATTCTGTGAGTGTTCAGAACCACTCCCACTCCAGGTATCAGTGCACTGAAAATACTACCCATAATTTCACCTATACTTTCTCTTTTACTACGCACTAAGCCATTAGTATCTCCATTGCTTCCAGCTTTTCCATTCACATGGTATATTTTCGGGAAAACAATGCCAAAGTAGCAGCTTCCATACCAGTGATCCGGCAATTTGAAATAAGCCTTGTCCCCACAAATATAATAAATTCCAGGAAACACAGGCTCTGACCCATTTTTGAAACCCCAACCTCCAATTACCTTGTAATTATGTTCGCATTCACTGGAACCAATGAAAACATTATTATAATAGCTAGTCTTCTCGCGGTGAAGACATAGCTTGCCTTTCTTTTCAAAATCCAGCAACAGAGCAGGACCCGCTCCACCAGATGAGGTGCCTTCCATGTTTTCTGCCCACTTTGGCTTTTTCTGACTTTCGTCATTAGCCTTCTTCTGAATTTTAATTCTCCTTTTCTCTGCCATGTTCAGGAACATCTTTTCCTGCTCACGCAAAGAACAAGTCAAGTTATCTCTGTGTGCATCTGCTATGTCAATGTTCCCTATAGTCAGAAAGTAGTCTCCCATATATCTTATGGTGTCAGTTTTGGTATGTACAGGATTCAAGTTCCCACGTATAGGCAGTTCAGAAAAGATCACGTCATTGTTAGAGTAATAATACTGTAACGGTCCCCTTTTGTAAAATAAACTAGCTAAAATGCTACAGGAAATTCCATAAGTTAATGGCAGATGATGGTATGTCACGCCTTCAGCCACAGAGGTAGGTAGCTTCATGCAGACATAGCAATCTTCAATTTCCATAGTCTCTACATAGTGTATTAACAAGTTTGCGAAAACATTCAAATGTGTCCTGTTCTTCATGCCATGATAATGTAGTCCTTTCTCATCTGATGCTTCTAAGTCTCGTTTAGTTTGTCTCAATGCTCTCTCATGTCTTTCTACACTCTGTGTTGTCAGCTCCTCACTGTCAGTATTTACAACTTCAGTAGGGACAATGTTAGTATCTTTACTTACAGCAAAGGGAATGAAAATTGTTAATCCTATCCAGATAACTATCAGTACTACTACACTACATATACACACCTTGCAACACGTTTTAAAACGGCTGCAACTAGGACTACCATTCACTGTTGAATCAGACATTTTAGCTCAGTAGGAGTGTTCTCACCCCTCCCTTTTTACTTTTTTACACAACTAGCTTACTTTGTGCAAATTCACGGTGGTTCGTCTTCTTCTTCAGCTGAGTACTCTGGGACAGGTTCTCCGTCGCTCACGTCAGTTATATCAAGATCTTCAAGTTCTTCCAAAACCAGTGTCCATTCAGGAGACTTGTACTTTTTGTTTTGTCTTTTTATTCGCTCACTCCTTCTTTTGGTAGAGTCTTCTTCTTGCTCTGCTATCCGAGCACTTCTTCTTGCCTCTGCACGTTTTTCTTCCACTGTCTTTATCCTAAGTCTCAATCTTTTTACAAACCTAGGCTCAAGGTTGTTTCTTTTCTTTAGTCTCTTAGTCGGTACTTGGACTTCACTTTCTTTTCTTCTTCTCTTGTTCTCTTTATCTTGTGGTAATTCTTCTTCACTTTCTTCTCCTACTTCCCTTATCTGACTAGTTCCAGGGCTAGCATCGAATTCTTCTGCCTGGTTGCAAATCTGGCCTTGTTCAGGAATATTTTGTTTTTGGCTTTCAATTGTCTCTGTTTCTGTTTCTGTTTCCTGAACCCGTTTTTCTAACCCTATCTGATCCTGTTCAAGCACTTCGATCTCTTGATTTTCTTCTGCTCGAACTATTACTCTATGTCTAGTCTGTCCCTTATCCACATCAGGAGTTAATGGAGGAGTATCGAACACTTGTTCTGTATCCTGCACTTGTTCAGTATCAGGTACTTGTTCAGTCTCAGGTACTTGTTCAGTATCGGATATTTGTTCAGTCTTATTCACTGGATCTGTATCAATCACGTGCTCTGTCCCTGTCTGACCTTCTCCTTCCTCAGTTTTGATTTGAATCTCAAGTGGCTGAGGTTCTTCGCCTGTGCCTTGCTTTTCCTGACTAGTCCACTCTCTACCTTCACTAAGTCGTTCTCTTGTTCTGATAGGATCTTCGGTCAGATCAATCATCGGTATCCATTCTTCTGGCCATATGCTTGGCAGCTCGTCTTCAGCTACTTCTGGCTCAGTTTCCTGGACCTCTTCAGCAGGCTGGTTTCTTGGCAGTTCGCAGTCAACTACTCCTGGGCCAACGTCTGCTGTTCCTGCAACTTGACTGGTGCTGGGCTGCTCGTTGTCAGTTGCTACTGGTCTGGCTTCTTCAGGGTCCTCTGCTGGTTGCCCTGGTTCTTCAAATCCTTTGTCTGGCAATACCTTCTGGGTGTGTCCGGCGTGGATCCACTGGGGAACACCTGCGACTTTCACTGCAGTGGTTGTCACCAGGATTACTTGGCGCTTCTTTCCCCACCTGGGTGCCAGACAGCTTGATCGAGTGTGCTTCTTTATTTTAACCCAGTCTCCTGGAACCAAGTTGTGGAGAGGAGTCGTTGGATTAAGGATGCCGTCGTCTCCAATCTGGCGAGAGATAGAACGCACTTGGTCACCCAATCTTCTGCAGTATTCAAGCACCAAATCATCAGTAATACTCAACAGTTTGCTTCCTGGCACCCATGCTTGTCTCATCACTCTTCCCATAATGATTTCATGGGTACTTAGGCCTGTCTTGCGGTCTGGAACACTTCTCAGTCCCATCAGGACCAGGGGCAGGGCCTTCACCCAGTTCATGCCAGTAGCATCTGTCAGCTTTGCTAGTCTGTTTTTGATAGTTCCATTTACTTGTTCCACTATTCCAGAAGCCTCTGGATGGTATGCACAATGAAGTTTCTGCCTTATCCCAAAGGCCTTACACAGTTCAGCCATTATTTCATTGTGGAAATGTCCACCCTGGTCTGATTCAATAATGTATGGTATTCCGAACCTAGGTATCAGTTCTTTTAGTAAACACTTCGCTACTGTCAGTGCGTCACTCTTGGGAGTAGGGTAAGCTTCTACCCATTTTGAAAATACGCACACAATGACAAGGACATATCGTTTCCCTTCACAACGGGGCATGGTGATGAAATCAACCTGTATTCTTATAAAGGGACCCCCTGACCTCCCAATCTTGCTCAGTTCAACCATTGTCCTCTTGCCTGGGTTCATCTGTTGACATGACAGGCACCTCTGGCAGAGGGACTCTGCTACCTTCCTGAATTTCTTGCTGTACCAAGTCTGTTGAAATACCAGAATCATGGCATCCCTACCAATGTGTGATCCTTCATGTATTAATCTTGCCATTGTGCCAAGCAAGTGTCGGGGTAACACAGGCATACCAGTTGGGCCCAAAATCACACCATCCACACGCCTCGGTCTACACCCATCCTCCTTCCATTTCTCTCTTTCTTGCCAAGGAGCCGACTCCTGCCATTCTCTCACCTCATCCCATGTAGGCACTTCCTCAAACACCTGAAGCTGGCAGCTGGTTCCTGGCCCCCCTCGTTTTGGATTTATAATATATCGATCTTTGGCACACCATTGAGCCACTCGATCAGCATAATCGTTTCCCAGTGATACTCTGTCCATGCTCCTTTGATGAGCAGCACATTTTACCACTGCCAGTTCTTTGGGCAACTGGATGGCCTCTAAAAGGTCATGAACAACCTTTGCATTCCGAATGGGAGTACCTGAGGAAGTCATGAATTCCCTCTGCATCCATAATTGGCCAAAGTCATGCACAACGCCATAACAGTACTGACTGTCAGTATACACTGTTATGCGTAAGTCCTTCCCAATTTTGCAAGCCATTATCAGGGCTATCAATTCGGCTACTTGTGCAGACTTGATGTGATATAGGTAACCTGCTTGTTCAATTTTTTCAAAAGATACTACTGCATAAGCAGCACTCAAGCCTCCTAATTCATGTCTTAGGCAGGAACCATCCACAAACAGTTCTTTATCATGCTCAGGCAATGGTACTTCTTTTATGTCAGGGCGTGGCTTGGTACTGAACTCTGTCAGATCAATACAATCATGTTCATCATCATCCCCACCTTCCATTTCTGAGGGGTCGGGGAGTAAGGTGGCAGGGTTCAGAATACCGCACCTAACAATGCTCACATTTGCTGCACCCACAAGAATCCTCTCGTATTTAGTCAGCCGACTAGGGGTGAGATACTGTGTTTTAGTTCTGGTCAATAGAATTACCACTCCATGTGAAACATAGACAGTCACAGGATGTCCCATGACAATGGACTCACTCTGTTCCAAACTTGCACAGGTAGCAGCTACTGCTTTCAGACAACCTGGTAACCCAGCAGCTACTGGGTCCAGTGTGGCAGAGAAATAGGCCACAGGCCTCCTGGTTGTGCCATGTTCTTGAGTCAGGACTGACAATGCGCAATTATCGCGAGTGTCACAGAAAAGGGAAAACTCTTTTGAATAATCTGGCATTCCCAACGCAGGGGCTGTACACAGACAGTTTTTCAATCTGGTGAAAGCCATTAGACTTTCATCGTCCCACTGCACAACATCTGGCATTCCTCTCGTGGTCATTTTTATCAAGGGCCTGGCTAAGGCTGCAAATCCCAGAATCCACTGCCTGCAGTACCCTAATACACCCAGGAACATTCTGACTTCCTTTTGCGTACGGGGCAACTGCATCTTTTGAATTATTCTCACTCTTTCTGAAGTGACTTTTCTGACACCCTTTTCTATCTGGTGTCCCAGATATTTCACTGACTTCGCACAGAACTGTAGTTTGTCAGGGGACACTTTATGCCCTTTCTCACACAGGTGATTTAGGAGGGCAATGGTGTCCACTACACAGTCCCTGTGACTTTTAGACGCCAATAGAAGGTCGTCTATGTACTGCACTAATACAGAGTTCCCAGGTAATGTCAAAGTCTCTAGACATTTCTTCAAGATCTGATTAAAGATAGAGGGGCTCTCTGTATACCCTTGAGGGACCCGGTTCCAACAATACACGTGACCCTCGAAGGCAAATGAGAAAAGAAATTTGCTGTCGGGGTGCAGGGGTATCGAAAAGAATGCATGACACAAATCAATCACAGTGAACCACTCAGCATCCCAAGGAATCTGGTACAGAATTACTGCAGGGTTCGGGACAATAGGGCAGCAAGGAACTACAATCTTGTTAACCTTTCTCAGGTCCTGCACTACCCTATACTTGCCACTAGGCTTTTTGATGCCCATAATCGGTGAGTTGCATGGGCTGCTCATCACTTCTTGTATGATGTTTCCTTCCAATAATTTTTGTATCTCCAGAGTGACACCTGCTTTCACTTCAGCATTCATTCGGTAGGGCCTAGTGTTAGGATATACTGCATTGTCCTTGATGGCTATTTGTATGGGGTCCACATCTTTCATCAAACCCACATCTTTTCCAGTGAAATCCCACACTTCTGGCTTTACGGCTTCCTGTAGTTCTTTGGGCAAGTCCTGCAGGGTCAATCTTTTAAGTTCTGAGTCAGGTCTAAGCAACAATAATTTATAAATGCCGTCTTCATCTGGGGTCTGTATTTCGACACCCTTTGGTGTGCAAAAGATGGTACAGTTCATTTTACACAGCAAATCACGTCCCAGTAAATTTACTGGACTGGTGTCACAGACTACAAATCTATGCATCTGTTTAAAATTTCCAATTGAAATCTCCATTGGTTCGGTAACAGGAGTACTAATCAATTGATTAGATACACCTACTACTTGGATGTTTTCTCCCGAGAGGGGCAGGTTTGGAACGTCCACTGTTCTTACAGTAGAACGGGTAGCGCCAGTGTCCAACAGAAAGGTGACATCATTTCCGTCAACCTTTCCTTCAATATATGGTCCAGACTGGTCTACCGGCAAGGAAGCGCCAAGTACGCACTCCTCGTCCTCCCCTCTCAGGCCCCGTCAGTCCTGATCATTACAAAGGAAGGTATCATTCAGCAGATACTGCGAAGTTGCTGTATTTCTGTTCTCCCCGCTTTCCCAAACCTCTATCTCTTCATTTTCTGCCTGTCTTCCCCTGTATACCTGTTTGGGTGCTCGAGGCACCTGAACTGTTTTTACCTGGGGTTGAGTCTTTCTTGGTCTTTCTTTCTGCGTCTGTGGAATTAAATCAGGAGTTGTCTCATTAACATCGACTAATTGGGGACACTCGTTTCGCCAGTGTCCAATTTCGCCGCACTGATGGCAGGGAAATTTTTTCATAGCCTCTTCCCTGCTAAATTTGGGCCGGGGCTTTCCTCCACCCCCTCCCCCAGGACTTTTGTTCTCAGCATTTTTAACCATGTTACTCAATTGTTTTTCCTGCTGTTCTGCGAGCTTCACCTGAGCCCACATAACCTTCTCCTTAAGGGCCTTTTTCTTTTCTGCCATCTCGTCCTCGCAGTACTTAGCGTACCGCAGGACCTCATCCATTTTCTTAGTATGCCAACAGATTTTATTGTCTTTTATCCACTGACAAATTTCAGGTCTTAAACCATTTACAAACCTGTAAATAAAGTGTGTCATATCCTTCAGGTCGATGTTGTCAATACCACTGTATGTTTTAAATACCTGCAACAACCTCTCATAGAAGGAATGCACTGTCTCGTCCCTTTCCTGTGTTGTTCTATCTATTTTTGTCCAATCAGTTTCCTTGGCGGGCACCTTTTCTTTCAAGTGCTGAATTACCTGCTCATATTTTCGCATGACTTCCTTTGATGGCTCCCCTGTGTCCTTGTCTCTGGGATACTCTTCACTGGGCCAATTTATGTTTATTTTACACTGGGTCCATAAATCTACTGGAACCACAATGTCGAAAAACCCATCCAGGTCTTTCCACAGACATTTCTGTACCTTCACGAACCTTTCCACCTGCCGGTACCAGTCAACTGGTTTCTCTCTTAATTTTGGAAAATCGTTCGTGAAGGACACAATATCCTGCCTAGACCAGGGGACATGCACATATTTCCCTCCTGGAACTTCGCGCATGGGGCATAACTGCTCAGGTTTTTCTACCTCCCTTAAAGCAAACTCGGGAGTCACTTGTCGGGAGCGAACCTCTTCCCTCTTTTTCGCCCACCTGCTTCTCCATTTTTCCACATCTCCCCATTTCTGCAGTACCCCCATTAATTCTTTAATCTGGAGCTTCTTTCCTGCCACATTCAGGTGTTCTATATCCTTGTCTGAGAAGTCTGCTCTGTACGGTTTCTGTAAGGGCTTGGATTTTGAGATATCTACCCCCATACTAACTGCTGTTTCGGTCAGTTTTTCATGGAGCACTCTGGTGTTCCTTGTAAAGCTTTTACATATGAACGACAATTCTTCCTCAGAGTAGGTATTCAATCGATTCAACCCCACATTTCCTGCCATTAATTCTTCTATTTCAACCCTCAGCTTGTAGAGGTCTAAAGGCTTTGTTTGCGGAGTCTGCTTTTCTAATTCACGACTCCAACTCTCAATTTCATCCGGAGTTACCAGAGAGACATTCCTAGTACCTGTTGCTGTCTCTAATTTAATTTCTTTTGCATTAAAAGGATTATACCTCTGCTGTATTCCCTTTCCGGTCTGTTTGTTTGGCAATTCCAAGAATGCAACTTCAGACTCGCACTCACTGGACTGATCATCTATGATGATTGGTTCCTGTCTTGGTGTTGCTATGACTGGGGTCATGACTGGAGTAATCGGATTTCCCTGACCATTTCCGTATAATGGGACCACCGGTCCAATAGTTACTGGAATAGTCAATGCCTCAGGACTGGTATTTATCTGAGAAATTTTCTGAATTATTTCTGTTCTTTGTCTAGCTAGAGCCTCTTGCTCCTTTTCCACTAGTACCCTTCTTAGAGTTGTGTCATGTAATATCTGTGGGGTCAATGGAGGAGTAAAACTCGGGGCAGTAGGCGGAGGAGTAAAACTCGGGGCAGTAGGATGCGTTTCACTTGGTCCTCCACCATAATTTGGTTTCGGGAATAAAGTTCCAGTATTAAAGGACCTGCGCTCTTCCCCATATGGAGGTTGAACAAAAGGCAGTCCTGAATTCGATGGTTTCTCTTCGCTTTCATACAAGGGTCTGGGGAAAAAGGTTTTTGTACGTGAATATTTTTCTTCCTGACTTGCGGGCACTTTGGGATATATATCCCTTGTTTCCGCCAGTTCGGGTTTCTCAGGATAGGGTAATACTTGACCACCCCCTCCCAGTCCCAGGGACCTGTCTTCTTCTTTTAGGAAGGGGCGTCGGGGAACATCTCCTACACTGGCAGGTCGGGTTCCCTCACTGTAAGGTGGCGGACTTCTGGTACAGATGTCATCTATTAGTTCATCATCTGAATCCCCTAGGGCCCCCCAATGCTTACATTTTTCAGTACTTTTCCCCCCCGCTGCAGGGTTATGACATGCCGGCATCATGGGAAACAGACCCTCAACAATCATGCTCTGCCTCCACTGCTTCATCCTTTTATCCCTGGACTCCTGTTTCAGCCTGGGGTACCACTTGGTCAAACCCTTGTCCATTCGGGGTCTTTCTCTTTCAAAAGCCTCAATCTCCCATTCCTCTAATGCCTCATACTGCGTTAGTCTCGGTCTGGGATGCAGTTCATTCATTCGGGTTCTTAAATTAAATAAGATCCTACCATTGAAAGTACCATCTAACGGAAAAGCCAATACTCCGTCATCTTTTGTATATTTCACCCAATTCTCCAGCCACACACAGGTATTGTACCCTCGGTCAAACATC
This sequence comes from Lissotriton helveticus, assembly GCF_964261635.1. Lineage (NCBI taxonomy): Eukaryota > Metazoa > Chordata > Amphibia > Caudata > Salamandridae > Lissotriton > Lissotriton helveticus. The sequence continues at coordinate 153,864,764 of NC_136068.1, read as the reverse complement.
ATGAATGAGGCGGGAGTATTGGGTGCTGGGACAAGAACACCTTCCCTTGATTTAATCGGTTTGTCCGTTTTAAAATAATTTTTCACCTTATTTACAAGGGACATTTTTCTCTTGGTTCCGTACATAATATCGTATCTGTTAGCCTTCCACTGATCCCTTTCAAACCCTAGATGCCTTGGATCAGGTCGCGTCTCTGTAGTCCGCGAGTGCCACATACGACTTCTGCGCTAACTGTGTTTACAAACCACCTCCAATCAGAATGCGCTTCAGAAAATCGTGCAACCAATGGGTGCGCGACACAAAATAAGCTCTGCCAATGGGTGCGCGGCCCCTTCGTGAGACAGTTCCCACGCTCCGGCGCTCACCCCTCCTTTACAATTTCAGCTCCGCTACCCGCCCGCTGTTTCTACCAATCCCAGCGCGGCACAGAGTGACGTCAGAGGCGCTTCGCGACTGACTCCCTCCCTTCACAAGGTAACGGAAACTTTCTTACTTTTAAAGTGCTCAGTGCTTGGTTATTTTACAACAAATACACATTCGCCACAGTGCTCAAGTGTCTAGACAGAGTAAGAATTCTATTACTGCAAGTAAACTACTTCCATTTACTTTTCACTCGCTGCGGGCAGATCTCTTCCGCCTACCCTTCACTCTAGCATCGGTGAACCTGTTATTCCCCTAAAACTCATCCACTTCTTTCCGGGATATGTTCCGAGTTTAAGGTTTCTCAGCGGACCCCTCTGCTTTCACGCTAGCTCCGAGGAACCTGCTACTCTTCCGATGTGACCCTTACTAGGTTACGCCACTATGGGAATTTTGCCAATGAACCCCGTTACTGTCATTTATTCACACATGTATTCAGAAAACCCTAGTTAGTGCTTCCCGGTTATCCTAACCTGCACCTAACTTTCCTCGAACCTGTGACCTCAGGACAATGGATTCTATTCACCACTTGCCCTTTCAATTCCCCGGGGAGTTCGGACAACACTTAACGAGTCGATTTACAAATGCATGGATTAGTACATATAACAATATAAGAACAAGAATAATGACAATACAAAAATTCATGAATTTCAGCAGCGTATTCACAAGAGAGTGATCAGTTCCCTCAGAACAGCCGTTCTTTTAGCAGCAATAAAATAGCAGCTTCCGACTTAACTAGTCTAACTAGTCCCTGCCTTACTCTCAACTAGTCCCTAACCATCCTCTAGCTACCAGAAAAACTGATAGAGCGCGCGAGGCCACCCGACCAATAGTTTTCGCCGTTTCCGGCTTCAGGGCCCATATACTTTTCAAATCACCATATACATCGATCAGGTGACTTCACGAGCTCTACCAATTTGGTGTGTGTGTGTTCCCTGCTACCAATTCTCAGTGCACCCGACTTACCATCCACCGATGCGGGTGCCTAATGACCACAATGAATCAGGGAGCTAGCTGTAAAGAAAAGCAGCAAAATACAAACCCAACCAATAACATTCAAATACTGTGTAAATGACCACGGACAACTGGAAGTTTTAAAATGTTTATCTAAAGTTCAATATTTTCTTGCATGAGATACAGTAAAATAAGGCAATCAATAACCAAGAAAATGTAAATCACATATGCATAAAGAAATAATGGCAGAGTAATCATCAACGTACTAATAAAATGTAACGAGAAAAGATACTTATACAAGTCAGTATTATCTAAAACAGTGATAGACTAAGTGTGTGTGATTATAGAAGAACTTATAATGAATAACACGCTTCACTCAAGGTGAAAGGGCCTTTGAACATCCTAGGCAATGAAGTTCTAGACCATATCAGGAAATGACACACTGCTATGCAAAATATAATTTCTAACAAATGAGAAGACATAGGAATCACTTTGCAAAGATTTAAATGACTTTCAATATTTGCGGAAAGGCATGGAAAATATCACATATGCAATGTTGAACTTTATTGAAGCAAAAGTTAGAAATTCAGAAGGTGCAAGAATTTCAAGAGATTTCAGAGCAGTATTTACCTAGAAAGGTGTGGAAACCAAACCCTGGCCACGGGTCAGTTAAAGACAGGAAACCCTCAAGGAAGGATACCCTCAAAGGACAGCAGGTGCAGAATGGACACCCAGGACAGGACAGGATACCCTCGGAATAAGAATCAGGACAGGACCTCAGGACAGGACAGCAAACCCTCAGGACAGGACCCTCTTCAGGACAGGACCGGAACCCACAGTTAGGAAGCAACGCCTGCGCTCCACCCGCTCTGCAGATATCGATCAAGACCCCGATTGGGTCAGCGAACTCCCAGCTAAGTGCCTTGTCTGCACTTTAAGGTTCAGTAAAACCTTAGTCTATGGTCAAATTCGGACAGAGTGCACTGCAGCGCTCTGTATCTTCAGTCACCTATTGAGTGCGTTGGGTCAGTGACAGGTCAGCTAAACCAGACAAGTCGGACGGTTCACTAGGTGAACCCAGGGTAGATATACAGTTTTGGGACAGTGTACCACCCCCCAATGTTGCAAAGTGTCAGAATCCCTCAATTTCGATTGGTCCTAAGGTAGGATTTGGGTAACACACCAATCACAATATGCGATTTGAAGCCTTCATTTACATATTTTGGTACCGCCTAGCATGTTTGGGGTTCCCATGAGCTAACAGTAGCGCATCAATACAATGTAACATATAAGAAGCCACATTCGCTGTTCTCGCAGGGCAGAGGTGACTTTCTCAGGAGCATCTCGCCCATCACTGCCAGCTGGCTATGTTCCATTAGCCAAGGTCCCTCGTGCTGCCGAATGTCGCACAGGCGCAGAAGGGACCTCCAATATGGCTCTCCTCTCACTCAGACCCCCATTGCCCGCGGTACATGAAAAGTAAGCGAAAACAAATTAATACATAATAATGTCATTATGAAAACACATCACAGGGTTTGTACTTTTAACTCATCATCAAGAAATAAACTTATGCAATTTAAATGTTAGCTATATTGACACGATCACAAGAGCAGTGGCACGAGCAGTACCACATGATAAGCACAGCTATGAATTACGCATGCGCATAACTTTCCCTCCACTTCTGCAGACGCGTCAGGACACGTGAGTGTGGCTGACGCATGCGCAGTAACTAAAATACAAGCGGCGGCCATTTTAGAGGACATGGATTAATTTCATTAGAAATACACATAGGCAAGCGTCTTAAACTTTACTCAATCTTAATATAAACGTTAGTAAAACATACACGGGTTACCTTATTACACATAAATGAGGTTCTTGATTTCGGCAAGCCGCAAAATATGCGAAGCTTTGCTTCATCATCCACACCAAATCAAGATCTCCTTGAGTGACTTTGCAAAACCAAACTCATTTGCTGATGATTGGGACTTTGAAAGTATAAACAATATGATGTCTGACTTAGTGATGTCTGCTAAATTTACAAAACATGATTATTTGCAAGGTTCTACAAATTATGATAGTATGTATTGCTATAACCATTATGGTAACCATTTCTTGCATAAATCTGCACAACCTAGAAATGTTTTAAATTATAATCAATGGGAACATTGTGCTACACCTCCAAAAGGGAGCTCTAGAACCGTTTATGACAAATATTCATACTTTCAAGGTTTTAACACTAGTAATGCTGAAACATTTTATTATAAATTATCAAACAAGACAGGGATGAAAACCATGATAACCAACACAAAATTGATATATTCAGATACATTCTTTGAAAAGATGAATACTTTTGGATTTGATTATTGGGACAAAAATGTTGATTTGAAAAGTGTTTGGGGTACAAAAGAATGGCAAGTACAGGGTTTAGAAGCTTTGTTTAGAGCCTGCATGATCCCAGAACAAATGATATTTTTAAATGACACTGTTCAACAAACCACCTGTCTTGGCTTAGCCAAAATCAAAGATTTAAATAACCTGTCTATTCCAAAGCCAACAATGTTTAGCAATAGATCTGATACAGATGAAGAAATAGACATAAACCATATACTTAACCAAAACAGAACACATCCTGATTGGAAACAATGGTTGATCTGGCCCACAGATACAAATAACTGTCAAGATAGATTCCTGAATAAAACACAGGGTTTCAAAATGACCAGGCCAGACCCTAGATATCCCCAAAGACATCACCCAGGGATAATAACAACCTACAGTGTGGGCAAATTATGCCTTCAATGGCTACAGACTTCCACACTGCCTGAAATTAAGCAACACCTAACTTTACTTACTGATGGTGCTGACTTGCGTGATTTCATACTGGGACCACGCAAACAGCGTCAAAAGCGTTTCATAGCAGCCTCTGTATATGCAGCATACAATGAGGCCTGGAAGGTTACTCAAATTGAAACAGCAGAAAGAATACGGGAAATTGACCGTATCAATTTGGAAAAATCACTTTCTGTAGTGGACAATGGGTTAATGACTCTGTCCTCCAGAATTTTTTCTTTGGACAGCATTGTGTCGTCAGCAATCGATATATTATCGCAAGACTTACTGTTATTACAACATGGTCAGTCACAATTGCGTTCTATTGTACAGCTTGGCTGGACGTTACAAAATCTGCGTTCAGGCTATGTGCCTTGGCGTTTAATCAACACAACGTCACTATTCCAAATCTTTAACCTTACTGATAGACAAATCGGTATGGCGCAGAAGGGTGCTGATTATACAATCTTGAGCATTGAAAAACTAGAAAGATTACCAATGACAATGTCAGAACGACCTGTCAGTGAATGGATAATCCACGGAATCATAAATATTCCGATCTCAACCTTCAGGTTTCAATACTGCCAAAAATATATACAGGCTGGCATGTACGAGAAATTGGGAAAGGGGTACCTTAAAACAACTTGGAACCTGCCCTATTCACATGCATGTGTCAGTAATAAAGGACAGAAAGTGTTTCTTAGTGGCAACAATTGTGCTATGTCACTAAGCGGCACACTTCTATGTAACGGTATTAGTTTGCACGGAGCCTGTGAAGGGAATTCATACAACCTTTCATGTCACCAGCAAGGCGCACCTGCAACTGAAATAGAACCATTCTTTCAAAGACTCTATAATGGGAGTTACATTCTTATTGTAGACCGCAGATGTTGTAGTCTTATGCCCGGGACTCCTTATCTCGTCACTACGACGGCGAAGGTCAAGTGCTGTGGACGTTCTTTGTTCCCCAGCTCCTTTCCAGACAGGGAGGCGAGGGCATGGCCCAGTTTGAAAATTACTTCTATTCGAATAGACACTTTAAGCAGAATGAAAACAGTGCTTCTTCAGACGCCTACAAGGCTCACGTCATCTAAAGAAACGTATGATCTACAAGTCGCAAGGACGACTGCAGAGATACATACATTATTATCAACCAATTCCCCCGTACATTTCGCGGAAATCCTGAGCGAAATCTTAAATATTTCTGATACCACTGGGGTCTCAAAGGTATTTAAGACAGTATTTTCGATGGCATTAACACCATTCAAAGCCATACTGGGTATTTTTCCAGATTTCGTCCATTCGATTTTTGGCGGACTTCCCCTGATCCTGGGACTAATTGCAGGAATCCTATTCCTAGTCCTTATTTTTCGTTATGGCAACCCATGTCACAGATCAAACTCTCGCGACAATGGAAGATACGATCCTAGCCATTGGATACCGGGACCGGATATCAAAAATCCTGGGACTCTCCCGGCTTAGAGACCTGAACATGACTTGGTTTCTATCATTTCGACCAATGTGGCAAAGGTGTGTTTTACCTGTACTAAGGTGTCTGCTATGCGGAGAAGAATGCGTGTTAGACACCTGTCTGACGCTACAATCGGATGCGCCGGTGGATGCAGATACACTGCTGGTTCCTACCAAGGTTCACGCTTTGTGCTGCCCTCAAAGGCTGCCAATTCTGATGACGGCATTCCTGGAATCTTCACCACTGCGATTGAAGAGTAGTGAAGTTCAAGATGAAAGCAGCATCGAACAGGTACGACCTTCTGTCAGCAATGCAAATCAGAATGTCAATGGAGACAATCATGCGCACGAATGCATGGTTACCCCTATTTCCGACTTAGTGGAACTTTCCCATGAAGCTGTTGACAGTTTTTTCGAAAGCTTGAATGATATGATGTTCTCTCCGGAACAGAAATAGAGACTTTTGAGTAAACTCGCACACGGCGTTCCCTGAATTCGGCCTTCAACTTTTAAAAATAAAGTCACATGAACAATTACAATCCAGTTCACGGACAGCAACTTTTTTCAGCAAGCCCCTTAAAATATTTTTCTATATATTTTTTTCCCGGGACACTGATCTTCTGCTTAAAGTAAGAAACTATTCCTAGAGAACTAAGATTTCTATTTTTAGATACTTTATATAGGCTTTAGCTGCCCGCTGGCATGTTCATAAAGATATTTTATTATGTGATGAAATGGTCTCGAACTTCCTTTCTGTATAGCCATATTAAGAGCCATTTCATGTGTATTTCTCATATACCAAAAAGCAATAATGCATAAAATGCGTGTTTACTTTTGCATTTAATTCATAGCTTAAGTGCATACAATATATATGACTGCAATTTTTCAGTATATTTGAAAATTTCGAAATGCATTTATGTATTTTGGGGTGGTAAGGTATACACTATACTCTATAGTATGTTGTACTATGTTATACTATGCATAGATTAGTAGATATGACCATAGTTAGCGTGGAGTGGGTGTCGTGTATTTCTATAGGTTCTGAATCGATCCCCCTATTCCTGACCCTATTCTGGTTAAACTTACTAGCTAGTTAACTAACAGTCAGCCCATGAGGCAAGAAATCCCCCATGATGCAGATACCGTTATCTGACGCAGTCACACTACGGCACAGGAACGTGTTATCTGATTAGGTCATAACGCTTGAGATCTAATTAGACAAGCGACATTCCTCCAGCCCCTGATAAGGCATACGACGTTCTCATAACAAATCAAACCTATGACAACCTGGAAAATCCGTGCGGCCATTGTTTTGATTTCACAGAGAACTTTAGTAAAGAATGTGCTAACGAGCAAGTCGTATGACATCTTTATTGACGTACCTATGTCCATCCTTACGTCAATCCCGGCACCTTTAAGGTATAAATATTGCCGACCTTGCCCTATGCAAACACACGCGTGGTGACGAGACGGAGCAGCCATACTTGCCGAAGCCGAGAGCAGGAGCAGACCCCGCTGGCAGCAGCCCCGCCTTCCTGAAGCGCTGAGAGACGCGCTGCTATCTCAAGCCGAGAGACCCAGCACCGGCGCTTCTGGGCAGCCCTCGCAGGCAGCCTGGAATATCGAGAGCAGAGAAAGAGATACCATTCCTCATTCATCCTAACTTCCAGGTACAGAACTGAATAACCCCTCATAGAGAATTCTTTAGTTATTCACTTGGCAAAAACAAACTTAACTTAAACTGTAACTTTCTATTCCCGCCCACGCATTAGACTTAGGTCAGGTACACGGGGTAGGCGTATTTAGAAACACCAGTTGAGTACGTTTAGTCAAATGTATATGTGTATGTAAATATATTTTAATCATTATAAAACATCATATGGCTCAGAAACCATATCAATGTTTTTACAGTATTATTTTATACTATTGCTTTTAATGTATGCACTTTACTTAACTATAAGTATTGCAATAATATCGATCCATTTCTCATGTATGAGAAAAGAGACTGATCAATAAATAACACCTTTTTATTGAACACGCCCGTCTCTTCCTTTTCTCTACATTCTGATGAGACTAAGAATGCACGTACTGACTGAGTAAAATAATTGCCTTGTGCTCACACGACTCTTGAGATTGACTCTTGATTAGGGGAGAGCAAAGTTGTCATGTTCTATGGTTGTCAGAAACTAAATCCCTTCTTGTCTAATCAGGGGAGTTAATCCTTCCTTGAACATTCGAGAAAGTTTCTAGCGAACTCTGAGCTTAGCTGGCAAACCCAAAAATTAAGTCTAGTATCGACAGTAGTAGACCTAGTTAACGTCTGGCCTAGGCCTTTACTGCTGTAGGTACTATTCCAATGCGCAGAGCCTATTGGGAAAATAGGAGCTACACTACAAGTCCTGAAGAAGGAACTATCCCAGATGAGCTTGAGCCTGATCAGGTTGAATTCTTGGGGACAGGGGGGGCCTTCCAGGGTAGATCTGAGCCAGGAGCAGCTGAGCTGCCCTTCTCTAGAACCCCTCAGACAGCAGGCTGCTGCTGAGACTGCTGGGAATGCTAGTGACACCCATAAGATTTATTGGGATGATGGACTCCTGTATTCAGAGAGTAGAGACCCCAAGCCTGGTGCAGCCAGAAGGTTGGTTATACCTTTGAAATTTAGGGGCTTCCTATTGCCACTAGCCCATGATATTCCTCTAGCAGGTCACCTGGGCCAAAACAAGACTTGGGACACTTTCATTGGCTCCACATGTCTGAAGACACCAAGGAGTTTTGTCGCTCCTGTGTCACCTGTCAAGCCAGTGGTAAGGCAGGTGGTACAACAAAGCCCCCCCTGATACCACTACCTGTGGTGGGGGTTCCCTTTGAGAGGGTGGGGATTGATATAGTTGGTCCCATGGATCCTCAGACAGCATCTGGGCACAGATTTATCCTAGTGGCGGTGGACCATGCCACTAGGTACCCAGAAGCAATTCCCCCTAGGACCACTACAGCACCCGTGGTGGCAAGAGCCCTCTAGGGAGTCTCCTTAAGAGTGGTTTTCCCTAAGGAGGTAGTTTCTGACAGAGGTGCAAACTTCATGTCCAGTTACTTGACTGCAATGTGGAAGGACTGTGGAGTGAATTACAAATTTACCACACCCTATCACCTACAATGCAATTGTTTAGTTGAAAGGTTCAATAAAACTTTAAATGGTATGATCAAGGGTCTCCCAGAAAAGCTTAGGCAGGGATGGGACATCCTACTACCCTGCCTTTTATTTGCATACAGTTAGGTTCCTCAGAAGGGGGTTGGTTACAGCCCTTTTGAACTTCTGTTTGGGCATCCTGTCAGAGGCCCATTGTGTCTGGTAAAGGAGGGATGGGAGTTACCTCTCAACGCCCCTAAACAGGACATAGTGGACAATGTACTTGGTCTCCGCTCCAGGATGGCTGAATACATGAAAAAGACAACTAAAACCCTTGAGGCTAGCCAAGAATTACAGAAAGCCTGGCATGACCAAAAGGCTGTGCTGACTGTTTACCAGCTAGGACAGAGAGTGTGGGTGTTGGAGCCTGGGGCCCCAGCAGCTCTCCGAGACATGTGGAGTGGACCCCACACTATTGTTGAACAGAAGGGAGAGATTACCTATCTGGTAGACCTTGGAACTCCAAGGAGCCCCCATAGGGTGCTTCATGTCAACAGATTGAAACCTCATGTTGACAGGGCGGACATGGGCTTGCTCATGGCTACTGATGAGGGACAGGAAGAGGAGAGTGACCCTCTCCCCTGACCTGCTCTCACAGAACCTTGATGATGGGTCAGTTGATGGTGTGGCCTTGGCAGGCAACCTCACTGCCCAGCAACAAGCTAATTGTAGTCAGTTGCTCAATCAGTATAGGGACATGTTTTCGCTGACTCCAAGTCAGACTACCTGGTGCACTCATGAAGTGGACACTGGGGACAGTCTGCCTGTTAAAAATAAGATTTACAGGCAACCTGATCATGTCAGGGACTGTATCAGGACAGAAGTCCAGAAGATGTTGGATTTTGGAGTTATTGAACCCTCAGATAGCCCTTTTGCCTGTCCAGTGGTCTTGGTACCTAAACCTCACATCCAGGGTGGTAAGAGAGAGATGAGGTTTTGTGTAGACTACAGGGGTCTCAATGCAGCCACTAGGACTGATGCCCATCCAATCCCAAGAGCAGATGAGCTTATAGATACTTTGGCCTCAGCCAAATTTCTGAGCACATTTCATCTTACAACTGGCTAGTGGCAGATCAGGTTAGCTGATGATGTAAAGCCCACGACAGCATTTTCTACCCCTAGTGGGCACTATAAATTTGTGGTAATGCCCTTTGGTTTAGAAAATGTACCTGCCACTTTTCAAAGGTTGGTGAACAAAGTCCTAACATGCTTGGAAGACTACAGTGCAGCATATCTAGATGATATTGCTGTCTTTAGCTCCACCTGGGAGGATCACCTGGTCCACCTAAGAAATGTTTTGGAGGCCCTGCAGAAGGCAGGCCTAACTATCAAGACTACTAAGTGCCAAATAGGGCAGAGTCAGGTCGTGTACCTGGGCCACCTTGTAGGTGGAGGCCAGGTTCAACCATTACAGAGCAAAATCCAGACCATCATGGACTGGGTTGCTCCAACCACCCAGACTCAGGTCAGAGCTTTCTTGGGCCTGACTGGGTATTACAGAAGATTTGTCAAGGGGTATGGTTCCATTGTGACACCCATGAATGGCTTAAACAATGCCTAAGAAAGTACAGTGGAGAGTCAGCTGTCAAAAGGCATTTGATGACCTGAAGCAGGCCATGTGCACTACACCAATTCTGCAAAGTCCTAACTACTCCAAATAATTAATTGTCAAAACAGATGCATCTGAGTTGGGGGTAGGGGCTGTGCTGTCAAAATTGAATGATAAAGGTCAGGACCAGCCAGTAGCTGTTATTAGCAGAAGGCTGACCCCTAGAGAGAAACGTTGGTCAGCTATTGAGAGGGAGGCCTTTGCTGTGGTTTGGGCTCTGACGAAGCTAAGGCCATACTTGTTTGGCACTCACTTCACTGTTCAGACTGACCTTAAGCCCCTCTTATGGCTACAACAGATGAAGGGTGACAACCCCAAACGTTTGAGGTGGTCCATTTCCCTACAGGGGATGCACTATACAGTGGAACACAGACCTGGGAGTAAACATGCCAATGCAGATGGACTCTCCAGATATTTCCACTTAGAACATGAAGACTCAGCTGGTCAAGGTTAGTTTAATGTCCCTGTGTTTGGGGTGGGGGGTGTTGTGTAGGAGAGTAGGATCTGCTTACTATGGTTCACCCCACTTTTTGCTGATGTTTCACTGTTTCTCGTCTTTAGTCTGGCCTGGGGCCCTGCTATCCAGGACTCCAGCCTAGCTGCTTCCTCTCTAAATTATTTACATGTACCTTAGGTACACTCCAGATTGGTTACTGGGTTACCCTTGTGAGTCCCTAGTATATGGTACACCAGGTACTCAGAGCATAGGTACCCCGAGAGACCTGCCAGGGGCTGAAGCATGGATTATGCCACCCCTGGGAAGCCTTCCAAAATGGCACCACAGGACTGCTACTGCAGCCTGGGTAAGGGGGTGCATGCATCCCGTACTAAGATATAGGTTACCTATATCTACCTTTAATCACTGACACATATAAGCCTATCAGTCACTCCTATGGCAGGCATTATCAATCCTGAAGGCAGAGTGCTTGGTTTTGTTTGAGAGGGTGCCCATGCAGGAGCTGGACCCCTCTGCATCTTTCGGAGCCTGTTCTCTGAGGCTGTTCTGTGATGCAGTCAGACCATATACTCTTAAGTGCATTATAACCTTGCGGTAAATGCTAACTTTGGAATGGCTGCATGGAAACATGTTGTGTTTGGTGTCAAACACTTTGGAATCCTACCCCCAGCCAGTACTGGCAGCGGGGGTAGAATTCCACCCTTCTAAAGGGAGAGACATGTACACACTGGTCTGCCCAGTAATAGTTTAAAGGAGCCCCAGCATCACAAAATAGATGCTGCAGCCACAGACACGAGTCTGGCCTCCTGCTGCTGACCGAAACTCTGGCAGGGGAGGACTGGACAATGGATTTCCTGTCACAGGGAGGTATAACCACCTCCCAGACAGGCTTTAGTGTATTGGGGCTGGGTGGGTGCACTCTGAGAGTGCTTTTGATGTCTGCACTGAGGGCACATTTGGTGTCCCTGTGCATAGTCCAGTCCAAACCAGTTGCAGGGGCTACCAGCCCCTGCTCTGGCGTGAAACTGGACAAAGGAAATGGGTGTAGCCACCCCTCTTTCCAAACCTTCCCATCGGTGGCTCCCTAGAGTATGTCCAACCCCTTTTCTTAGTATAAGTAAAGGACCCCTGGCAACAGGACTTTAGATTACACCTGGACGAAACTCTGAAACTGAATCCTGGAACTTCGACGCTCTACTAACGACTAGAGGATGGAAGAATCTCCCTTGGGGTCAAGGAGTAACTCCCCTGTTCAAACAGGAACCAATGAAGCATTTGCCGGTATTCATCTCTGAAGCTCCCACCGGACTCCTAAGTAATTGCAGGCCAGGACAAGGATTTCCAGACTTCTCGAAGGCCGACCCGAGTCCCCAGCAAAGCTGAGAACCGCAGCCCTCACGATTGATGCAGTACCGGAATCCCTGGACAGCGTGCACATCTGCTAAGTGCATTGACTTCCCGAGCTTTCCTGAAGTTGTGCTTTTGGTTACTGGTAGCCCAAGCCCCAAGCACCATCTGCACCGAAAATTGTGGGCCTATACTCCACAAGTGTTCCGTGAGCCTGCTTCTTGCATTTCCGCTTGAGGCTCCTTCGAGATCCCTGGTCCATTGACTTGTGGGTCCCGTCAAAGGTAACTCTACTTTTCCATGGGCTTCCTTGGTTGCAAAACCAAAGGTGGTGATGGACGGAGCGTTGACAATACAAGCACTCACCCCCAGTCAACTGATCTGGGTTTAAACCATCACCGTTCTTTAGCCGACTCTGCCACCCCAGTTCAGACATGGCCATATGCAAATCAGTCTGACCCTGTGCCTCATGGGAACAGTCCAGCCCGAACTGCCAAGCCATGCCTTCCCTGGACCGGAAACAAGATTCAGAGGACCCGTTTCTGGCATTACAGCCGTCTTCAGCCCGGCTTGCTTGAATCCAGTGGCAAAGTGAGCAAGGGACTCACGTCTGAGCATACCCTGCCAACTTATGGCGAACAAAGCAAAACCAAAGGTGGTGATGGACGGAGCGTTGACAATAGAAGCACTCACCCCAAGTCAAGTGATCTGGGTTTAATCTATCACCGTTCTTTAGCCCACTCTGCCACCCCAGTTCAGACATAGCCATATGCAAATCAGTCTGACCCTGTGCCTCATGGCAACAGTCCAGCCCGAACTGCCAAGCCATGCCTTCCCTGGACCGGAAACAAGATTCCGAGGACCGGTTTCTGGCATTACAGCCGTCTTCAGCCCGGCTTGCTTAAATCCAGTGGCAAAGTGAGCAAGGGACTCACGTCTGAGCATACCCTGCCAACTTATGGCGAACAAAGCAAAACCAAAGGTGGTGATGGACGGAGCATTGACAATACAAGCACTCACCCCCAGTCAACTGATCTGGGTTTAATCCATCACCGTTCTTTAGCCCACTCTGCCACCCCAGTTCAGACATGGCCATATGCAAATCAGTCTGACCCTGTGCCTCATGGGAACAGTCCAGCCCGAACTGCCAAGCCATGCCTTCCCTGGACCGGAAACAAGATTCCGAGGACCGGTTTCTGGCATTACAGCCGTCTTCAGCCCGGCTTGCTTGAATCCAGTGGCAAAGTGAGCAAGGGACTCACGTCTGAGCATACCCTGCCAACTTATGGCGAACAAAGCAAAACCAAAGGTGGTGATGGACGGAGCGTTGACAATACAAGCACTCACCCCCAGTCAACTGATCTGGGTTTAATCCATCACCGTTTTTTAGCCCACTCTGCCACCCCAGTTCAGACATGGCCATATGCAAATCAGTCTGACCCTGTGCCTCATGGGAACAGTCCAGCCCGAACTACCAAGCCATGCCTTCCCTGGACCGGAAACAAGATTCCGAGGACCGGTTTCTGGCATTACAGCCGTCTTCAGCCCGGCTTGCTTGAATCCAGTGGCAAAGTGAGCAAGGGACTCACGTCTGAGCTTCCTCTGCCAACTTATGGCGAACAAAGCAAAACCAAAGGTGGTGATGGACGGAGCGTTGACAATACAAGCACTCACCCCCAGTCAACTGATCTGGGTTTAATCCATCACCGTTCTTTAGCCCACTCTGCCACCCTAGTTCAGACATGGCCATATGCAAATCAGTCTGACCCTGTGCCTCATGGAAACAGTCCAGCCCGAACTGCCAAGCCATGCCTTCCCTGGACCGGAAACAAGATTCCGAGGACCGGTTTCTGGCATTACAGCCGTCTTCAGCCCGGCTTGCTTCAATCCAGTGGCAAAGTGAGCAAGGGACTCACGTCTGAGCATACCCTGCCAACTTATGGCGAACAAAGCAAAACCAAAGGTCCAGGGAAGGCATGGCTTGGCAGTTCGGGTTGGACTGTTCCCATGAGGCACAGGGTCAGACTGATTTGCATATGGCCATGTCTGAACTGGGGTGGCAGAGTGACCTAAAGAACGGTGATGGATTAAACCCAGATCAGTTGACTGGGGGGGAGTGCTTGTATTGTCAACGCTCCGTCCATCATTTCCTTTGGTTTTTCTTTGTTCGCCATAAGTTGGCAGGGTATGCTCAGACGTGAGTCCCTTGCTCACTTTGCCACTGGATTCAAGCAAGCCGGGCTGAAGACGGCTGAAATGCCAGAAACCGGTCCTCTGTAGCTTGTTTCCGGTCCAGGGAAGGCATGGATTGGCAGTTGGACTGTTCCCATGAGGCACAGGGTCAGACTGATTTGCATATGGCCATGTCTGAACTGGGGTGGCAGAGTGACCTAAAGAACGGTGATGGATTAAACCCAGATCAGTTGACTGGGGGTGAGTGCTTGTATTGTCAACGCTCCGTCCATCATTTCCTTTGGTTTTTCTTTGTTCGCCATAAGTTGGCAGGGTATGCTCAGACGTGAGTCCCTTGCTCACTTTGCCACTGGATTCAAGCAAGCCGGGCTGAAGAAGGCTGAAATTTCAGAAACCGGTCCTCGGTAGCTTGTTTCCGGTCCAGGGAAGGCATGGCTTGGCAGTTCGGGTTGGACTGTTCCCATGAGGCACAGGTTCAGACTGATTTGCATATGGCCATGTCTGAACTGGGGTGGCAGAGTGACCTAAAGAACGGTGATGGATTAAACCCAGATCAGTTGACTGGGGATGAGTGCTTGTATTGTCAACTCTCCGTCCATCATTTCCTTTGGTTTTTCTTTGTTCGCCATAAGTTGGCAGGGTATGCTCAGACGTGAGTCCCTTGCTCACTTTGCCACTGGATTCAAGCAAGGGGGGCTGAAGAAGGCTGAAATGCCAGAAACCGGTCCTCGGTAGCTTGTTTCCGGTCCAGGGAAGGCATGGCTTGGCAGTTCGGGTTAGACTGTTCCCATGAGGCACAGGGTCAGACTGATTTGCATATGGCCATGTCTGAACTGGGGTGGCAGAGTGACCTAAAGAATGGTGATGGATTAAACCCAGATCAGTTGACTGGGGGTGAGTGCTTGTATTGTCAACGCTCCGTCCATCATTTCCTTTGGTTTTTCTTTGTTCGCCATAAGTTGGCAGGGTATGCTCAGACGTGAGTCCCTTGCTCACTTTGCCACTGGATTCAAGCAAGCCGGGCTGAAGAAGGCAGAAATGCCAGAAACCGGTCCTCGGTAGCTTGTTTCCGGTCCAGGGAAGGCATGGCTTGGCAGTTCGGGTTGGACTGTTCCCATGAGGCACAGGGTCAGACTGATTTGCATATGGCCATGTCTGAACTGGGGTGGCAGAGTGACCTAAAGAACGGTGATGGATTAAACCCAGATCAGTTGACTGGGGGTGAGTGCTTGTATTGTCAACGCTCCGTCCATCATTTCCTTTGGTTTTTCTTTGTTCGCCATAAGTTGGCAGGGTATGCTCAGACGTGAGTCCCTTGCTCACTTTGCCACTGGATTTAAGCAAGCCGGGCTGAAGAAGGCTGAAATGCCAGAAACCGGTCCTCGGTAGCTTGTTTCCGGTCCAGGGAAGGCATGGCTTGGCAGTTCGGGTTGGACTGTTCCCATGAGGCACAGGGTCAGACGTATTTGCATATGGCCATGTCTGAACTGGGGTGGCAGAGTGACCTAAAGAACGGTGATGGATTAAACCCAGATCAGTTGACTGGGGGTGAGTGCTTGTATTGTCAACGCTCCGTCCATCATTTCCTTTGGTCTTCCTTGGTTGCTCCAGACGTGCCCTGACTCCCACCAAGGGGTTAGTCCCTCAGACCTTGCTGGTCTGCCCGGAGCCAATGTCTGCTTTCTTTGTGGGTTGCTGTTGCCAAGGCTTGTTGGGTCCAATCCGGGCACCGACACCACAGCACTCGACATCCTTTGTGGGGCAGCTTAAATCCAGTGCCTGGTCGTCGTCGACGCCTCCTGGTCCTCGTGGCTGAAGAGTCAAGCCTCACCTTCTTCACCTAAAATCACCCGACATCTGTGGGCATTCGACTATGGTGCCCCTGGTCCCTGGCTAGTGACCCAGACTCTGTCCCCTCTGCTTTCAGGTTCTTCTTATCTTCGATCCAGGCATGGATCACTCCGGACACCTTCCACTTAGACGCCAGCAGCACTTTGTAGCAGATCGACATTGAAAACGACGGCAAACCTGACATCAAAAGACACCTATGCACCCGGTTTCCCTGGGTGAGGAAACTCGAGTACTCCGATGCTCCCATGGGTGTTGACTCTAGAACCCTCTAGTTCTAAAGGGGTTTGCTCCAAGTCCTCTTCTAAGTGCCCTTTATCTTTAAAATTCCAACCACGAGTTTCCCCATAGAAGTTAATGGTGATTCGTGGCTGTGTTTAGACACTGCACCAGTCCCCCGTGGGTCCCCAGCGTCACTACCTTGGGTGGTTCCTGGTGGCCCCAGTGGTTCTGAAGGCTCGAGACCTTGTATCTATGCAAGTCATGGTTCTTATACCACTTTATTGATATATGGTTTGGTACGCCCCTAGGGCTCAACGTATATTGTGCTAATTTACTGTGTGTTATTAAGTTTACTGAATGTACTTTTGCCTCTAGCCTCATAAAGAGACTAGAGGGATGTGTTTAGAGTAAATACATATATTTATATATATATACCTGGTGAGGTTCTCCTTTCATTTGGTCATTCACGAGAATATAGACTGGTGAAACAAGCTTCTTTACATTCCTCCAAGACTTAGCCTGAAGGCTGCTCTCCATAGCTACCACTAGGAAAGCTTTCTATAAAGGTTGTCTTTAACCTACCATCAATAAGGGTCGTTTGGACTGGTGCAAGGTGCCCACTAGAACAGTGGACAGCATATGCCAGGCCAACTTCTCACACTTGCTGTCTTATTTTTTTCTTTTTTACACTTCTTAGTTTGAAGTTTGATAGTGTTCTGGCTGTAGGTATGCAGATAATGTGTCGTAGTGCAATGATAATTTTTAATGTCAGTCAGTCAAAACAAAAAAACGTTATTATCGGTTAAAAACCAGAAAAGCACAAATACATATTTGAATAAAATAGACCTTTGTACAGCGGAGCACATAGGAGCACATAGGTTAACAATGCTACAAGTACATTAATCCAAATAAATAGACTTAAGACAAAAAGTAAAAACAGCTATTCACAGTATAAACATTACCTAGTGAGTTACGGGAAAGTGCTAGTGCAGTTATAGCAGCTTTGTCTCTTAATTTTAGCTCCTCTAGTACACCACATAGAAAACAGGTATCTGGAGGTCGTAAACACAGTCAGGGGGGGAAGTGCCATATTTCAATATTCTAAATACTTCCCTAAAATCCCTGAAACCCTTGTTCTTACATAACAGGAGATCCATTTAGATCTAGCCTTGGCGTACAGAGGGCAGAAGAGTAGAACGTGCAGATCCGTCTCTTCAGCAATATCAAACACTGGGCAAAGGCTAGGTACATTATGGGTCATTGACCACTTATTTATCAATGCCCTCAATGGGAGAGATCCGTGTCTAAATTGGACATATAATTTCTTCGCCAGTGGGGGCTGGATATCGTCCAAAAAATTCTCGAATTGGTACTTGTCCTTAGCTTCGAGAAAGGCGCTGGTCAGCTTACCCAAGGATGGTTTTAAAATCATCTGGTCCAGTCGATATTGTTTGAGTGCTTTGGCCAACATCCTCCTAGGGGTCAAGGCAGAAGATTGTTCCTGGGAGGACCACAGGTCATCCTTCCCCAGATCTTTGCATAGATGTTTCACATGTTTTAGCCAAGGAATTTTTCCTACACCCCCTATGGACAATAGGTGACTAAGGTCCTCCCTATAGCTTGAAAGCTCGGGTGTAGACCAAAGTCTCCTCCAGTATAATAAAGGGCGATTGGGGATAACCTCCTGTATGGAGGCCAAACCCAAATCAAGCCATAACGGGATGAGAGGTGTGCTTTGTGGGAGTCTCAGTAGGCGCCTGATAAAGCTATTCTCAGTGATAGAGAGCGAGGAGGCGTTGGCGTGGCCCCATAGCTCTACACCATAAAGCGCCCCACCTCTCGCCTGTGCCTTGTAGATTTCCACTGGAGGTCCCAGGATTTTGGATGAGCACTCTTTATGGACCTTTAGGATACCTCCCGCGGCTTGGGCCAACTTCATGTTTGCCTTGGCTATATGGGACCCCCAATCCATCTTGTCATTCAGTGTTACCCCCAGATATTCGAAAGTGGAGACCTTTCAAGCACCGTGCCGTCCAGATGTGGAAGGGTGCAATTCGATGACTTGGAATTAAAAACCATAAATTTGGTTTTGGAGAGGTTGATCTCTAGGTTTCTGGTTTTACAGGAAGAGCAAAAGGCCTCGAACGTTTGCTGAATACCCTTAGGAGATTTTAATAACAATAGGGTATCATCAGCGAACATTAGGGCCGGTATTTTTCGTGCTGCTAGACTAGGAGAGTCAAGGTCCCGTGAGCCAGGTAGGTGTTTAATCAGACCATTGAGAAACAGGGAAAAGAGCGTGGACACGCACCCCTGCCTCACGCCCTTTTCCACCGGAAAAGCGGCCGAAAGCTCCCCATTCCTCCCGCACCTCACCCTTGCAAAAGTGCCCTGATGTAAACGTTTGAATAATTGGCACAAGTAGGCTAGGGCACACATCTCTAACAAGATCGCCCATAGCTTCTCCCTCTGGACCAAGTCAAAAGCCGATCGAAGATCTACGAAGATCAGATACAAACTACCGTCCCCCATAATCACCGTCTTCCAGTAGACCAACTGTAATCTAAAGAGTTGGTCAATGGTGGAAACTTTAGCACAAAAGCCCGCTCGAAGGGAGGTCAGGATGTGATGATCGTCCATCCAACACTGCAACCTTGTTAGTAAAATGTGGGCAAACAATTTCTGCAAGACGTCTATAAGACTAATGGGGCGGTAGTTTGCCGGGTCCAGGGGGAAGCCTTTTTGTGAATGGGGATGATCTCTGCCCCCAGCTAAGTTGAGGGAATTTCCATCCCTAGAAGGATGGCATTAAAATATAAAAAGATATACGGAACCCAGACCTTTTGCTCGCTCAGAAACAGGTCACCAGGAATATGGTCCAAGCCCGGGGCCTTCCCTGCGGCCAAGCTTTTAAGGGCCGCCTGAATTTCCGGTATGGTGACTAGCTGATAGTCCAGGTCTATGGGAACCTGTGAATATGGAGCAGGTGTCGGTAGGTCTACTGGGGGCGTAGTATTGGTGAAGGCGAAGAAGGACTTAAAATGTGCTATCCACACCTCTTCGCTCAAGTTGGTTGTTAGGGCAGACTTCCCCTCAGGCGATCCTGATCGCACCAAGTTCCAGAACGCCCTATAGTCGTGTCCATCAA
This sequence comes from Lissotriton helveticus, assembly GCF_964261635.1. Taxonomy (NCBI): domain Eukaryota; kingdom Metazoa; phylum Chordata; class Amphibia; order Caudata; family Salamandridae; genus Lissotriton; species Lissotriton helveticus. The sequence continues at coordinate 153,845,083 of NC_136068.1, read as the reverse complement.
GGGCGTCTTTTATATTTGTCCATCTTAGGGCCTCCCATTCCAGCTTTGACTCTATAATAATGCTTTTATACGACAGTCTTGCCACTCTAATACTCTGAACAGTGCCTGTTTTAACCTCCCTGACAAGAGCATGTTTAGCCTCCCTACAGGTTTTGGTTAACCACTGGTCCTGGTTTTTTGGCCGAGCCTACTTATTGGCTAGCTTGTAGAAGTAATCGGCTAAAGAGGTGATAAGATTCGTATGGATGTGGTCAAGCGCTACAAAGTAGGAGGAATCATAGGTGGCCGCAAGATTAAAAGCCTCTGCTAGGGAAGAGGCAACTTGATGATAAAGCTCCGCTACTTTGTCCGGTGCTAGTACAAACTTAGCCCACCTGATGCGTCTACCTCCAGCCACAGTAATTAGATTGGGGTTAGTGTATGGGTCATGCTCCCTCAATCCGAGTTGGTGACCCCATGCAGATTTTAGTTCTAGCGAGAGAAGGTTGTAATCACTGTCCACCCTCTCGATCACACTAAAGGACCTGAGTTGTGACCAGAGTTCTACATTGACCATGATATAGTCAATGGTTGTAGTTTTCCCTGGTCTGTTATAGGTAAAATTCCCAGGAATGTCAGGGGGGAGTCTACCATTACAGGCTCTTAGGGAGTGGGAGACTAGGAGTTTATTAATCTGCAAAGTCAGTGGAATCAGGTGCTTTGCTGGATACATAGAGCACTCCTGTATATGCCAGATTGAATCCTCCTCTACAGTTACTGAAGGTATCCCCACCAGGGGTTCAAAGTGACAGTTGAAGTCACCACCCAATATTCTATGTGTGGGAGCGGAGTGCAATGAAAGGAGTTCATCAAGAGCCTCAATCAAAGATGACCACCTTGCTTGAAAAGTGGGGCGCAAATTGATATTGAAGACTACAACTGATGTGCCGTCCAGATATTTGAGGAGAATGCTCAGGATGTCCGGGGAGTGGGAATCAATCACTTTCACTGTACACCCCAAATGGGTAGCTACCCATATACACAGTCCCCCCCGAGGGTCTACCCCTTGGACCCTGTATAGCCGGAATGTGGTAGAATGCAAAGCCCACCCTAGTGGGAACAGTGAGCATCCAGGTCTCTTGAAATAAACACACATCATACTGGTCCACCAGCTCCCCCAATTCTGGGTTCGATAGCTTTGAACCCAGCCCCGCTGTGTTCCAAGACCCAATTAGTGAGGTGCGTGGCTTGACCCTTACGGGATTAACTATAGTAGGCAGGGGAGAGGTGGTAGACGGAGTTCCAACACAGTTGTCCGTCCCTGTTCCGTCTACTGGGAAGCAAGGTTTAAAGTTTGCAGTAGACGGAGTCATTGATAAACCCGCTTATGTGGCTCCGCAGACTATCTTGGGTAGTTCCTCCTCTTGCCTCCCGCCCTCCATCGCCACCAAACACCCAGTTAGATTAGGGACTATATCATTGTGCCAAAATGGGAGGGCTAGTCAGTCAACGTTGTTCAGGGCACTGAATCTATTCTCCACGGGTATATTAAATTCTACCCCCACTCGGCCCTTGTGGGAAAAAGATAGTCCAAGCCCGCCAGGAACCCTTTCAAGTGGGTAGAAGTACCCCAGGGGAAAAGGAGTGATTGTTCCTAGATGACAGGGGCCACCCCATTGCACAATGTGGTTTACCACTCCGGGATCCCTCAAGTTTATGATCACACAGTCCCCTCCAATATTTTTAGGTTTGGTCCCTATCCAGCCAACTCTTCTGGCGAATAGAATTTCCCCATTGGCCCAGATTCGATAATGGTCTAAATTTGTTCAGCCAGAATATGATTTTATTCTTCAGCCCAGGTTACGTTTCACCTCGCTCTCCAGTCAAAGATGGAAATCCCGTTAATACCACCACATACGGCGAAGCCTCAGGAGGTAGCTGAATACAAGGTAGTGGCTGTTTTTGTGCAATGACTGGAGGGGTTGAATTGGTCTTTTGAGGCTGCAGGACCCGGTTCAAGTGATGTTTGGAGATCACTTTTGGGACTGGGGGTGGATCTCGGGGGCTTGGGCTCACGTTGTTTAAGTGCCCACTTGATGGAATGGCTGGGCCAGACGGGATAGGCGCAATGGGGCGATTAGATATAGTCGGTAGACCCGGCCCTAGATCCAGATTGTCTGCTTGTGGGCCTTCAACATGACTTGGACCTTGGGATAACTGGTTAATGTTTCCTACAACTGGGACTGGGAGATTAATCCCGGTAGGTGTTGGTAACTGATCGCTTATTCCACTCTTGCAGTTTATCATAGAGGCAACTTTGTCAATTCTACTCATCAAAATTTTAAACTGGGATTTGATGAGCTGATCCATGTACGTTTGTAGATCGATTATTAAATGAGTAGCCCATAAGGGAGGTGCTAAAGTGGAAAAAGAGGGGCCTATATCGTCCTGAGGAGTATCTGGAACAGGTGTGGTTGGCCTAGCAACTTTTTTGTGAGGTTTAGACTTTTATTTTCTAGGACAGTGCTTGGGTACCTTTTTAACTACCTGGGGAGCTGGAGGGGGGATTGATTGCAGTGGGAGCTGACATCTAACTCGACTTGCCCGCAGGGGAGCTCAGCAAAGGAAGGCGCTAGGATCGAATCCGGGGTGTTGGCTGAGACTAGGGATGCATTCCTGGGCAACAAAGGGGGAAGCAAGGCAGGTGTTAATGAAAGGCGTCTTTCTGTATTTTCTATCGCAGTAGCTACAACCCCTATTGTTTTTTGCAACCTTTTTTTCTATTGCAGTTAGGCTCGGAAGAGGGTGTGTTAGGGCAGCTTTTTGCTGTGTGCATGGGCGGGTGGTAGGAGGGATATTTTTGCCCAAATTGCTTGGCTGAAGTTCTCACCAGGCATGAAATATACAAGGACGGTAATTACTATACCAAATAAAGAAAAAAGAAAAACAGTACTGACAATCATCAATTAGACTTTTCACATTAAAAGTTGGTATTGGCTGACAATTTAATTAAAAGGGATTTTACCGCAGTTCGTAATGTCCAGTTCGGCCACAGCCTTGGGCAGCCAAGGGGGGTGGCCCTGCCCGGCCTCCTTCGGCCACTGATGGCCACAGATGGCCCGGGCTTAGCCCGGCGCCCGCCCGCGTGCGTCCCGCGTTGCGTGAGTACTCGTTGGTTAAATACACCCCAGTGCAAGGGGGAGGGGCCAGCAGTCCGGTCCTGGCACCGTGGCAGTCTGGGAGGTGTAGGCGCTCCTCGGTATGCCCCCCGCGCTGGCTCACCACTTGCTGTCCCAGCGATGTGTCTCCCGCGAAGCGGGAGGCGCGAGAAGTTGTTATAGTCCCTGGTGCAAGTGGGAGGGGCCGGTAGTCCGGTCCTGGCCCCGTGGCAGTCTGGGAGGTGTAGGCACTCCTGGGTATGCCCCCCGCTCTGTCTCACCGCTTGCTGACCCAGAGATGCATCCCCCGCGAAGCGGGAGGCGCGAGAAGTTCTTGTAGTCCCCGGTGCAAGGGGGAGGATCCGGCAGTCCGGTCCTGGCCCCGTGGCAGTCTGGGAAGTGTAGGTGCTCCTCTGTATGCCCCCCGCGCTGGCTCACCGCTTGCTGTCCTAGCGATGCATCTCCCGCAAAGCGGGAGGCGTGAGAAGTTCTTATAATCCCCGATGCAAGGGGGGGCGGCAGTCCGGTCCTGGCCCCATGGCAGTCTGGGAGGTGTAGGCACTCCTCGGTATGCCCCCACGCTGGCTCACCGCTTGCTGTCCCAGCGATGCGTCTCCCGCAAAGCGGGAGGCGCGAGAAGTTCTTGTAGTCCCCGGTGCATGGGGGAGGGGCCGGCAGTCCGGTCCTGGCCCCGTGGCAGTCTGGGAGGAGTAGGTGCTCCTCTGTATGCCCCCCGCACTGGCTCACCGCTTGCTGTCCCAGCGATGCATCTCCCGCAAAGCGGGAGGCACAAGAAGTTCTTGTAGTCCCCGGTGCAAGGGGGAGGGGCTGGCAGTCCGGTTCTGGCCCCGTGGCAGTCTGGGAGGTGTAGACACTCCTCGGTATGCCCCCCGCGCTGGTTCACCGCTTGCTGTCCCAGCGATGCGTCTTTTTCGTAATTCATAATTTTTAATTACTCCTGGTGTCCAGAGATGTTGAGCTTGTCCTCAAGATAAGTGGTGTGCTGGTCAAAATAGCTTTGTAACTGATACCAGTGGTTTGAAGATAGTGCAGATCGGTAAAAGGAGCCAGTGAAGTTCCATCAGGATGGGGATGATGTGATCATATTTCTTCAAGCGCTGGATGAGATGTGCTGCAGTATGTAGGATGCTCCTAAGGGGTACCAGTGTCAAGTCTTGGAGGAAATGGAGAATGGCATTACCACCATCCAAATTAAAGAGTATTAGGGCTTGAACAGCAGTTCTGAAGCCACTTTGTAAAAGAAACAGGTTGACTTTCTTTAGAGGAGCTATTCCCAGGCTGTCTCTGTTTTTTGCAATGTGTTCCTTGAAGGTGAGGTTGGTTTCTAAGGTAAATCCAAGTGACTTTGCATTTGGCGAAAGTTGGAGTTTGAAGCCATCAAGGTTTGGAGTTTGATCCAAGTTTGTAGTGTAGCTTGTTCACTATTCTTCGCAAATAACAGGAATTCTGTCCTGGTTGGTTTGAGATTCCAGTAGGCACTGGAAATCCAGGCCTGGATGATGTAAAAGCAATGTTTGAGGTGTTGGATATCTGAAGCAGAGGAGACTTTCAAGTTCAGCTGTGTATCATCTGCATGTTGGTGTTATCTGTGAGTACAGAACAAAGAGGCTCAAAGTAATTTTCTTTTTTGTAAACAAATGTTATTACATTTTCAAATCTAGTCATGCCATGCAGCCATATGTATATCTTAATACTTGGTATTCTCAAGCTCTCATGTTCATGTTTAGCACTTATACATATTATAAACATGTGATCATATACATCATACCAAGCCGCTACAGGTATAAGGGGCAGATGACCGGAGATAGTATGGAGCCTCGAGGGACTCTTCATGTGATATGGATCATTGGTAACCTGGCTGTGCCTATGTGAACAAACTGCTGTTATTTGGAAAGGTTGAATGAGAACCAGCAAAGGACATTGTCGGTGAATCACATTTGAGACTCCGGGTGCATATGAGGGTGGAATGTTTATCTGTGTTGAATGCAGCTAAGAGGTCGAACCAATATAATAAGGCAAGGGGATCACTAGATAAATACAACAATTTAACTGCCTACTAAATAAATGTATCTCCACCCATTCATTCATCCATTTGGCCAAAATGATCAACTATGTATCCATATTTCTATTTGTACATACCTCGATCCAATGACCCATCAATGAAAAAAAACATCATAAACATCTGTCTGTTGATGAATTGCTTGCCAATTTACCCATTAATCCATTCAACATCCCATCAGCAAACTGTCCCTGTTTTTCCATCCAACTATCCATTAACTGACAATTTATCCCTCGTGTCAACTTTTCGGTAAGTACAGTCATTTAACTACCTCTCATCTAACCAGCAATCAGCCCATTAAGGCATTAGACTATCCATCCATCCAACCACACTTCAACAATAAAGTACCCACTCATTCATACATCAGTAAATGCATGCATCTAAATATATTTAAATCAACACACCTTAAACCGCCCAGTGTTTAATTTGAGCCGGTGCTTTCCAGTGCTCAGCACCGGCACTTACTTATCAACACTAGCACTTATGACAGCCTGTTTGCTGCCAGGTGCTGTTTGTTATTGGGAGATGAGATGAGAACCACAGCAGTTGTTTATTAGTTCAATATACATTAAATTATGAGTAATACATGCTGCCCAAGCAGCTCTTATAGCTTTGGAGGCCTGGAATAGTCTGAATTATCACACCTGTAGGCAATGCGATGATTAATAGGTGTGTTGTTACTGGCACTGGCTGCACCGGCGGAGGCAATGGGTTGTGCAAGCTGCAGTGACCTCCTCATGAGGGCACCTATTGTTTCACAAATTAAACATTGAAACACCTGGATCCATCTGGGAATCAATCTAGCCTTTTTATGCATGAATTCAACAACTGACTGTTCGTCCATTCATCAGTCATCTATAGTAGCATGCTCTCAAAACAGAAAGTAAGGAAAGTTGTGATGGTCCTATGCTTTGGAAATATTTCTGTCCCTGCGTCTCCCGCTCAAAAAACACCGGATAGTCAGTCCATGAGCTGTTCTCGTTGCCAAATGTAAGATACTGGGTCCGTTACAGTGCCTCAAATTCAGTGACCTGGGAAGAAACATCTTCACTTGAAAAGAGCTACACTGGCTTTTTGGTGCTACCTGTAATGAACTATGTGCGTCTACGCATAGGGCTGACACGAACAAGGCTTACACCTGGTGCTTTAAATGGGCAGGTAGTGTCTGGTACTGAGTCCCTGCACTTCTTTAATTTGATGGAGAAAGCACCCGCACCTCTCAGCACTTATGCAATACATTTAATGGGAGTGTACAGGCACTTCTCAGGAGCAAACAGGTACCCTTTATAATGAGTACCTGCAGTTCTGCATTTCCAATTAAAGCACTGCTTGCACCCCAAATGCACGATGTATTGCTTCTAAATGTCCACACTGTGATTTCACTACAAGTAAGCTTTTAATGCGTGAACGCGCTTCGAAGCGACCAAGCGCGACAAGTGCAACCCATTTTTGTCATTACATGAAATAGCACCTTTTGAGAGCACCTGATTACGCGTCTAAATTGTCAAACGAATAATGTCAGTTATTCTGAAGAGAGAAAAAAAGGTTGAAATATGACTTCACTCCCTCCCCCGGCTTCCTCTTTCGAGAGCCTGTTGCTGTGGCACATCATGTAGCGATCTCGGCTTCCTATGTCAGAGCAGCTGCAGGTTTCTCGCTCTTCAGTTCTCGTCCGGGATGCGACGACGGTCATGCCGCGGGGAACCAAGGTAAGCTCGCCCTCTTCTGCGGCTGTGTGCGTGGGGAGCAGCGCGGGCTCTTCCAGCCGAGCGCTAAAGGTGCATACATCATCCGAAGGGAGCAGGAAGCAGCCTGGGAGGACCACGTCTCGCGCGTTCCATCCCTGTGAGGAGAGGTACGGAGCGCGCGCGAGGGACTGGGGGGCGCGCGGCGAGCGAACTTTGGCCAAGCGAGGACCCGTCCGACGGACGGCCTCCTGGCACGAGGGTCCGTCGCGAGCCATAACAGCATCGATTGGCTGTCTCTGGCAGGCAGCCATGCGGAGGCACGGTTAAAAAAACATATACACCGATGAGGCAGCTCATTATCCCAAGCACCTGCTGTAGAGACACGGGGCCTACTTTAACGTCACTGCAGCACGTTTTCAGAGTGAAATGTTATTTCTATATACAGATTTGAGCGCTTAAACGCACAGGCGCGCGGTATTATTCTTGCTGGTGCTCACCTAATAGTTTTGCATGTGGTACCTAGGTAAGATAAGAATCCACGAAATAAGTATTGGGCAATTTGCTGCTCCAAATGTTGGCATGTGTGACCTTGCGAGAAGTAAAGAGGAGGCTTGCTAGAAAAAACTCACCGGGGACTTTAAATTCTTAGCTAATATCTGTTAGTTGCAGCACTTTGAAAATGCAAGTGTCGTATGTAAATAGTGCTTTAGTATTAGGCATATGTGCACAGAACATTTGGTACTGTGGCAGGTATGGCTGCTTTGATGAGCTGTTTTACGCAGGCCCGCTGGCGTATCACAGTCCGCAAGAGCAGACACTGTTTCTGCAGATTGCCCCCAAATCCTTATCAATTGTCACTCCTTATGGAAACACGCTGAATAGCATTTCAACATATCTTAATTATTTATATAATTGCTTTGTAAATCGCTCGCTTTCAACCAGGGTCGAATTGATAACTCAATTAGGCCTGCGCACTCCCAAAAAAGGTCGCCCGGATTCCCGGATCGTCCCTTTAATGGATTACCATTTAGTTAGACTTGTTGGACTAATCTTTTACAGAAATGTTTGGTGAATTAAATATTTTAAAGCTAATAGGGCATACAATTGGTATTTCTGGAAGCACTCCATTTTGGCAGGGTGTGGAGAACCAGATCACAACACCTGATCTGGCAAGCGTTGCCACTTCAATGTTTTTTTTTTTACTCGTTCCCCTCCCCACATCCATCAACGCCTGAACGTGATGTCCCGGTGGGGTAAGCCACTGCTTCTGGGCTGGTCTGACCACACGAGGCAGGGGGCAGAGATAAGAATGCCCCAAGTGCCAGAACTACATATGGTCTCCCAGCCAACGTTTGACAGCAAGGCAGGGGCGTGCCCATGGGCCTGGTGCCACATTACAGTCGCCTGGCAGTGACTGGGGAAGACAGTAAGTCTCTGTGGGCCAGATCATAAAGGCCCTAAAAAAAAAAGCCCACAGGAGACCATGCCTATCGCCAAATGCCCGCCTTCCTAAATCGACCCTGCTTGGAACCCATAGACGCTTACTAGTGTGCGGAACAGGCCCGTTCCGACCAAAGCAAAGCATGGCCCCAGAGATCCTCCATGTTAAACGAGCAAGGTGTTAAGTACAACAACATGACGGTTCTGGTCCTCTGAGTGATGCATATCTGGGAAAAAAATAGTGATGATCATAGATGAGTTTTTCAGTAGCAGGTGCAGAAAATCCAACAGCTGCTGTGCCTCACAGTTGTCGTGTCCTCAAGTGTTATAGGAAAATGTCGTGTTTGCTTTCCTATTCTGGTTTGTAAGGCAGATTGCAGCCCTCAGTAACAATCCAGATAATGAGGGGTTTGTTGATGAAAAGTGAATGCTTAAGATCCAAAAAGCATGCTTCTCTTTTCAGATAGTTCAGTGATTTAAGGGCCTGCTGTCTGGATCTATATTTAAACTGTGTGGGGCCTATTCCCACTGGTAAATTTACACATGAGTAAATCTACACGTGTAGATTTACTCTTATACTTTACAGTAAATGTACTACATTTTGTCCGTTCACCATTTCCTTTATTTTTTTTTTATTTTTTTTATTTCATCAACATCAGAGTTACAAATTCATAAGACATTGCCAGAGAAACAAAAGTACCTTACAGTTCAGAAAGCATTATCTTCGGGTTCAGAACAAATAAATAAAACATTTTTCAAAAACATAAAGAACTATGGTCTGGGAAAGGTGAATCATAAGAAAGAAAAAAATCATCCCAAAAGCAATAGAAAACCATCATCAAGAAATATCATACAATCTTAATTGCTTTAAACTTTCCCCCTATTTCAACCTATATCTCACCCAGCCTCCGTTTCCATTCAATTATTGGGGCCCATATCCTCCTTCCAACTTCTTTTTTTTCCCTACCCCTTTTTTCATATAGGGCCATTTCTAAGATGTATATGGCCAACACCCGAGAAATCCATTGCTGTAGCGTTGGTGGGTTGGGATCCCTACAGAGTGTGGCTATGCATAATCTACTGAGGGTCATAGCTAAATACAGAAACTCATGGTGGAGAACTTCTACACCCTCCCTCACTACACCCAAAATCATAACTTCATCAGTCAAAATTAAATGAATCCCCAGAGAATCAGCAAAAAATTGTTCTAAAGATTTTTTATACACATCTAAAGAGGGGCATGATGCAAACATATGAATTGTGTCTGCTTGTGTGGATTGGCATCTTGGACAGATGCCCCCGTTTGTTCCCCCCCACTGCGCTATTCTATGAGGAGTGTAGTAAAGTTCAAACAAAGTCTTATATTGTTGAGATTGTAGGTTTGCCACTCTTAGCACCGAATTTGACAGTTTTAATGACTTCTCAGCCTCGTTTCCTGTTAGACCTAGTTTGCCTCTCCACTTCTCATACATTCTGCCACAATCATCCTCTTTATATTTACAAATTTCCCCATATAATTGCGAAATAGAGGATCCCCCTTCATCCCTTACACATTCCATCAGCTCAACTCTTTGAAAGTTCATGTCCCCCCCCTGTTTCTTTAGCAAAACTGACCTCACTTGTAGGTACTTAAAAAAGTCTCTTCACCCTAAATTATATAAGCGTTGTGCCTGCTCAAAAGAGATCAGACCGGCTGCCCCTATAAGATCCCCAATAGTCTTTACCCCTAATGCATTCCAGCCCCTCATGACTGGGTCATGAAATACCCCCGGCAGCGATGGATTCCCATATAGAGGCGTATAATAATTCATTCTCCCTAGTTTTAATTTTCTCCTTATCCCAGACCAGACTAACCTTTGCGGCCACCAAAGTCTTAAACCTTACTTTTTTGTAATAGCTCCTCTCCTCATATGTAAGTAGCCATTGATTGGAGTCTTTTACTACAAGTTCATATATGTCTGGGACACCATCTCTACCTCTCCATCTGTCTGTAACACTCCCCCCCAGCATACCTCTGATGTATTGCAAAACCGTTGCCCAATAGTATGCCTTAAAGTCCGGTACCGCCAGCCCACCTCTCTCTCTTGGAAGCGACAACATTTTTTGACTGCGGCGTGTTTTGCCCTTAGCCCAAATAAATCTATTTGTCACCCTCTCTAACTCCCTGAACCAACTATTGATTAAAAATTATCGGTACGTTTACCATTTCCAAGTGTGAATCTACCAAAACTGTACACATACATATCTCACCCCCTGAAATCAGAGGGTGGAGCCAAATATACAAGTGTAAGGTAATGTTTCACATGTAGGCAGAGATCTCTGCCCCTCCTGTGAAGCTCTATACCACTGTATTGGAGATCTCCTCATGGGAAAGTAGGAAACGAGAGAGAAATTAAGAAAATGTCAAACTTTAAAAAAGATGTAGGAATATTTTGATGTTGCATATTAGTGTACATTAATTTCATACATCTATTTCAAATGTAGAACACATTTAAAAATGGTTCAGGACTATTAACTTAATTTTTAAAGAAATCTTTAATTCATTTAAATATATGAAATTGAAATTATGTTAACATTTTATTTTTAAAACCCACCTACACTACAATGTTCATGCTTATTTATACTGTATTAAAATTATTAAAAGTTATGTATGCAATTAATTTAAATTAATGTAATTGTGTTTTCAAATATTAGTTACATTTATTGTTAAACTGAAAAAAGGTTTTTAAAATAAGCTAATAGCTATTTCAATTTATGTATATATTTTTTACATTTTGTTAAATTTATGTATTTTTCAGAAGTCAATATAAATTAATTCATTTTAACATTATTTTCTATGCATTGGTTTTTAAGTCCCCGTATGAATTATTTTCTATGGAAGGGTGTTGTAAATTCATTGGTTGGGTGGCTGACCATGTGTCATGCTAGACTTACTCCATGTTTGTGCTGGAGAATATTTACGCGTCCTTTTTGGCTGTAATAAAAGTGCAGTTTGTGACTAGGAATTAGCTTACTCTTTTGCGGGTGGGTGCATGTCCCTTCCTAAACTTCTCCCTAGCCCTTCCTTAAACTCTCCTTACTAAATCCCTCCCATTTAGTCATAAATATTACCCATAGCTTCAATATACTCAGTCACTTCAATGTCGCTGGTAATACGGGTGCACAGTTACTACATCAGAATTCTGATTCACTTTTAATTAGATCCTAAGTTGTATTACCTTTGTTTAACAATTCACAGAGGCAAAGCAAACCCACTTTACACATTACTGTGCCATATAATGCACACTTTTTAAAGCACATGCCATAAAACTTCGAATAACTTCCAATGATCAAAATCATTGTTCCAATTTATCCCCAAATATCACTAGGATATCATTCTTGATTTTAGAAAATCTGTGCCATATCATCCTGAAATTCTCATTGTCGCATCAACCAGAGTTAAAATCACAGAACCATATCATCCAAGTGTATACATCGAGTCACCTCACTCCAATTTACACATCAAAGTTCCATCACCCTAAATTTACAAATAAATGAGTTACGTTGTACCCAGTTTAAAATGCCAATGTATCCAAATTTACAAGTTACCGAGTCATGTCATTCCCAATTTACAACCTCCTGAGCCTGGCTATCTTAATTCATTTTACCTCGATTTACAAACCTCTAAGCCTTATCATCACTAATGTATAAAGCTCAAAGCCAGATTGTTCCAGATTTACAAATAACATTGCCATATCACCTCAATTTATAAACAGTTGTATGCCAGGATGCTGGTAACAAAAATATAATCTGACTTAGATATAGCGTTCAAAATATCGTCGGCAAAATTATGGCGCCAGTGGTACAGATTTCCTGTTATTCACCACACTGGGGCAATATTATTGTAAAAGATATTAAGGACACAATATTTTTGTCAGATGATATTTAGTTCCCAGTGCTTTGGTACCATACTCTACAAACCAGGAAACATGTCGATTTACCAGTGCTTAATTTGAGCCTGTGGTTGCAGGTGGGGCCCGCCAACACTCATTTTGTGGGACTGGCACTTATTTTTCCTCATAAGACTTTGATCCAGAGCTTGAAAGAAACAAAAGGGGGAAAGAAAGAGGAAGAAAAACAAGTAAAAACAGTGGTGATGGTTAAAAGCAGGGATAAAAAAGAACTTGCAAGAGTCATATAAAAAGGCAGAGAGTGTCTGGTGGTGGATTAAAGCGGCAAAAGGTGTAATCAAGACTACCCAGCTTTGGTATTTGGCATTGTGACCTTCAATAGCACCTGATGCAGGCTTCTAAGAAAAACTTTGGGCCCTGGACTTCCTTTACAAATGAAACACTTCCTTTTACAAATCACCGATCTGTACAATTACCATTTTAGTAAAACGCACAATTTCCACATCAACCCCCAATTGTGAAGCAACTGAGCCATACTCCTTTATATATTTATATTTGTCTTTAGGGAAGCTCCTCAAGCAATTTTAGAGTGCTTTGCATAGGATGTGTTGGGGAACTAAGCCAGCATGTGTGTACAAAAGCGACTTAGAAGGTTGCTAGATGTCTAGGATGTTTGATTAGGGAAAATGCATTTAGACTAGGAAACGAGGAGGCGATGGGCTGGGTGGGAAACACAAAAGGATGCCCTTTCTTGTGACCTCAGACCCAAACAGAGATTTGGAGTCCTAGTAGCTAGAGAGCAAAATAATAAACTCTGTTCAATACCTTTTGTCTCTGTTCAGGGCCCTTAGAGAGTAGGTTCTCTGATTTGGATGTGCTTTTGGTTCAGTTTCGTCCTCCTTCTTGGTGCATCTTGAAAAGGTGGGTCTTAACCCTTATTGGAAAGACAGGATGTCAGGGGATGGTCTTAGTTAGGTCGCCTGGGTATTCAGAACATTGAAGCTGCTCCTGAGAAGGATTCTCTTAGTGTTTGTGTTTTTCAGAATTTTGGTGTTTCCACTTGGCGAGAAATCATTAATAGACCTGCTAGCTAGCTCGGTCTACCTGAATGGAGTACTTTGGAGGCAAAACAGCATATTTTAAGTTTTATCCAGGCTTCTGCAGTATGCCGGTAAAGATCAATACAGAATTGGGGAGACTCAGTCGAGATACAAATGAATTTCTTTTCCAAGCAAACAGGTGCGAAGTAGAGTGAAAATTCTCTTTGATCCGTGACAGTTAATTCACTAGAAAATTAATCAAGATGGCATTGACAGCCTGCTTTCAGCTGATCTTTGCAGGGTGCATACTTTTCTGTTTTTAATTGGCGTAGAAATGTGCAGATAGTGTGGTATCAACAAAAGTGTGACTTCAATCAGGAACAGTAGCAATTTCGTAGTCGCCAAGGGTGACGGGAAGAAATCCCTCACTTTTAGTTCTGTGGTTACGTTGGGGTCAATTTTTGTGGGAATTGTAAGAGATTAGTAAGAAATTAATTTTTTGGAATATTTATTTTCTGGCAGTTGGCTGTCATCCAGTCATAATTTCTCCAGTCCTTATGAAGAGAGGTGATGTCTTTTCTCAATGATAGCTTCAAGTAGAGTTGCTTATCATCCATGTATTAGTGAAGTTCAATGTAAAGTTTTTCATTATCAGGCCTATGCTTTTAAGTACAGTTTGAAAAGTACTGGTGATAAAGTAGAGCCTTGTGGTACACAGAACGATACCTTATGACACCGCATGATATTATCCCCAATTTTCAAATCACTTAAGCATATCATCTCATCTTGTAATCGCAAGTCATATCAATTCCAACCTTACATGATGCTGCCAAATGTCACAATCATTTCACAAACCATTGAGCTATATCCCTCCAGTTTACAAATCTAAAAGCCAAATGATGCCAAAGTTACGTATCGCTGTACAATTCGAACAAAAATTTACAGATCAATGAATCATTTCTGTCCAAGTTACAATCACTTACTAAAAAGATCAACTGATGTAAAACAACTGATTCATATATAATTCTGATTTACCAATCATTCGGTGAAATTGCCCCAATTTTTCCTTTTCTGCGTGATACAATCTAATTTTCACATTATTAGGGACATCGTTGCTAATTTACAGATCATTTTTTTTATATAAGCTGTCATTGCATCAGTTTACCGACCATGTAGAGGTACCAGCACATTGTAAAAACCCTGGGATAAAATCTCTATCTTACATCTGTTTAACATTGAATTTTCCTTTTATCCTTAATACTTTAGTCGTGAAACACAGGGATAATCTCATTACTTAACACTCAAAGTTAGGGTAAGCTGGGCTATTGCAGAAGCGCACTAGTGAGGGGCCCTCTGCACTCCTCCCTATTTCCAGGCGAAGTCATCCATTTCTCGAACAAAACATTGGTCAGCCTCTGAGTCACTCTCCACCCTCACACTATAGATAACAAGTAAGATGGTTTTCAGACAATAGGGGAGGGGGTGCCCAAAATAAACTTTTTACATAATTCATCACTAATCCTTTATGGGTTCCGAAGTCGCCTGCTACTCACTGAAAAAATGCTTCAACACCCCATCAAGAGTAGCACGCCTTATATAAGTGCAAACCTTTTTCCCTCTTGTATCCCTCCACTAGCCTTCTCAATCCAAATAACTGAGTAACATATCCACCACTCAAATTACTTTCATATTTTCACTAAACTAATTTACCTCTAATCCTTTATGAGTTCCAGAGTAGTGTGCTACTCACCAAAAAAGCACTTTGACGGCTCGTCAGGGGTAGTAAGCGCTATATAAATGCAATTACAATACAATACATTAGATTCATCCTCTTATCAATCTCAGTTTATCTAATGTCTCAAATGTGCCTACTATTCTCTATGAACCGGATTCTTCTGCCACCCTGCCCATTATCGAATCCCCTCCTATTCAATGTCCTTATAATCCAATGCGGGCTAATCCCACCTCCCCCGGAGTTCCAACACACTATCAAATCACACCTACATTTAAAAACAGGACATTGAACATTTCGGCTTGCCAAGGTTCGTGCCTATTTATGGTGATGACCTACCCATGTAAATAAGTTTATCTTGTAAATATACTCCCAACGCGCTGTAGTGTTTTTTCCATACCTAAATGTTAAACTCACAATCCGCCTCGTGGCATTCTCTGGTTTACCACAATAATGTGCCTATATAGAACCAGGTTTCTACGTATGTGGCTTCCATTATAGATCTTCCAAAAGATATACAAAGAAATGCAAAATCTCCCATTTTTCCTGCACGTTCTCAGAGTTGATAGAGGTTGGAACTTCAGGATCCCACTAGAAACAGCCACCTAGCTCATGTCTCGGTCAACATTTGATGTTGGAGAGGCACCCCTGTTGGCACCTGCGATTGTGCAGTCTCAGCGACACACCACACCAGTAAATGTTGTGACTCCCTTTGAGTGACTCATGTGTGGTGGCAAGCGAGGACACCTTCTTCAGATGTCATCATTTCTCATAAACCCGGCAGTCATTTCCCTGCACGAGAGAAGGGTGTGCCCTTCTGAGCGATACTGAACCCTCCCCACTGGGTATTCTGAACATCTCACTGCCTGGCATCCTGTCACATCCTTAATCTGCCTGCTTTGGTAGATTCAGAAATAAAATTGTGTGGTGGCTGACGGTGATCTAGACCCACTGATACCTGGGTGCATAGATCCTTGGGTGAGATTGTGGGTGCTGGGGACAGCTAGTCCACTATCCCCCTGTTCTAAACCGAAGAATGTATGTATGTGCGGGGGGTTGCATGGCATTCATCTAGCGTGAAGCATCAGAGCACTGAACAAAGGCAGGCGCCCACAGCTACGATTCAGGATCATTTAAAACAAGGCAGGCAGCATATTCGTGGGTGGTTCTTCCTGTTGTGCAGAGGTGTGCTACTCTCTAAAGAGCTGCTACTTCATCTCCTTTCTGAATTGCACAAGGGTTGGGGCAGTTGGGAAACATCCTTTACAACGCAACTTTTACAACGCACTACCATTACGACGCAACTTTTACAACGCAAGTTATTACAACGATTTGCGCTGGAGGGCGCACTAGGATGTCTACCCACCATGCACAATAATTTCTACAGCGCCGTGATATCCTATTCTGGATGATTGTTAGGGCTTTATAAGAAACTAAAATAAAAATAAATAGGGAATAGTTTAATTACCATCCAACACCTTCCCTACTATCCGCGGGGACTGGAGTTGGAATAGTAAATTAAACTATTCACTATCCAGCGCCCCCCAACGCAAGTCGTTGTAACGACTTGCGTTGTAAAACCTGCGTCGTAATGGCATGCGTTGTAGTGACAGACATCCGGGCAGTTGTGATGATGATGAGGAAGCTGTTCCAGATCCCATGGGTGGAGATGAAAAATGTCTGTCTTCTGGTTCTCTCTTTTTTCATGTTTTTGTATGTCCATTTTGGTAATGTCCTGGCTTCTGCTGTGTCACTGTCTCCCCGAGGTTCTTCTTTTCTTGGTGAGGTATGCAGGGGTGCGGTTGCAGGTAGCCTTGTAGGTGAAGCAGCTGTCCTAGAACATGCAGGCTTTGAGGGGAAGCAAATGTAATTCCTACAGGGTTGATATGGACTTCCTTCGCTCTTTGGTTAGATTCCAAGTGGCCTTTTAAGGGAACCACCGGGGGCCTGATAACATAAACTCTAACATGTTTCCAGCTCTGTCTTTCCTCCTACAACATACATGGCTACCCCACTATGCCTTTCTCAGACTTTTATGGAATTGTATAAAGATTTGACATGTATACACAGACCTGTATGGGCTCAGGATGAAGAAGAAGTGAAGTTTTTCTTAAAGTCTCTAGAGCACTGAAAATGGGGAAGTGGAACTGAAGCTACTGGCACTGAGGAGAACAGCACAGGAAACGTGCAAACATCAGCCTGGCAGAGGGGTCAACCAGCATGCGGAGGATTACAAGCTTTGCATGTCAAGGATTGCCCACTAACATCACATGTCTGCGGTTGTTCGCTTGCATCACCTGGGTATGATGGGGGACAAAGAAGAGTGCATCATTTGGCTCCTAAGTATCACATGGTTTGAGTGGGCCACAGGCCTCTGTTTGCAAAGGTGCACCTACCACATTGCCTTGGATGGTCAGAATATTGTCCGACATAAATATCTTGTGGAACATATCGTTTCCGAGCACAATACAATATTTATGTATATGATATTCTGATATCCAGCTGTCTGCATGCATTGGATGACAAGAGTGCATCTCTGGCTTTGGGAGGCTGGGCTTGGCAGCTAGCGTTGTATTGCTGGAGTAGAATGCTAGCACCTCATGGCAGGAGAGTCACTGGAACAACATAGGTTGGGTGGGTTCCCAGCTTCATCACGCGGCTGTGATTTGCCCCTGGTCTCTCTTGGCAAGAGTGAGCCACAAGCATTGCACTGCTGGAAATAAACAGCACCCGTTCAGGGTGGACCACTAGTGGATCCTAGCAGCACATTGCTTTGCGGAGACCCTGCCATCAAATGATGGTGTTGGCCACAATCAACTGATGGCTCATGTAGGCCGCTAGCATCACATCTCTCGCATTGGCTTCTAAAATTGCATTACTGGGTTGGCCCACCCACTCGCATTGCATAGCTGGAATGGTTCACACACTGGCTAACTGGCCCGGGCTACTAGCTCAGCTTAGCTAGGCTGGTTCACTAGTATTACATAGCTATGCAGGGCCCCTATTACAGTCTATCTGGGCAGGACTACTAGTCTTACATGGGTTAAGCCTGGGCAGAGTTCACAGAGTTCTGCCAAGCGGAACTCAGCAAAGTGACCAAAAAACTCCAATGCGCTATGTGAAGTTATGCAAGCGGCGGAGTGTGTTAGGTTGCATCGTTCACTCTGATTTTTAGCGCCAGTTGTTTGTCCACCGCCGGAAAATCAGTCCAAATGGCACCATGTGCAGCACAAGAGGGCACTGTTTCTTTATGCTGCACCCCCACCCCCCCCCCCCCTCCCACACTTGGCATGGTCGTTCGCCAGCACCTCCGCCCCGCTCTTACCGGCACTGGGCGGCGGCAAAATAATGTATCGCCCTGGGCGTCAAAAGCCCTAGCTATGCCATTGCATAGCTAGGTAGGGCAACTTGTATTGCATAAGTGGGATGTGTCACACACTGGATAACTGAAGAGGACCCCTGGCACAGCTTATCTGGTTTGACCCACCAGCATTACATAGCTGGGTAGGGTCACTGTCATTACGTGGCTGGTACTCGGTCACAAGCACTGCTAATCTGGCCCACCAGCATTACATAGCTGGATATGGCCACTAGCATTACATAGCTGGTATGGGCCACTGGCATTACATAGTTGAGTAAGGCCACTAGTATTACATAGCCAGCACTCGTCTCTAGCATTGGATAGCTGGGCTAGGCTACTAATATTGCATGGCTGGGCTGGGCACTAGCACAGCTGATCTGGGCTGCACCAACAGTATCACATAGCAGGGCTAGGCCATTACCATTACATAGCTAGGATGGGACACTGGCATTGCAGGTCTCACTCTCTGGCACCATGTACATTTTCATGGCTTACCCTCTAGCTTAGGAAAGCTTTACATAGCTGATGTGGGGCACTAAAGCCTCATGGCTCGGGCTAGCCACTTAAGATTTCATGGCTGAGATGGGTCACTGGCATCTTATGGCTATGGAAGAACTACTAACAACACATGCTGGGCTTGAGATACATGAATTATCGAGAATACAGGGGTCCCCCATACAGTGCCTAATTTGATCAGTGTTTTCATTGCTCGACACCAGCACTTAATTGTCAACACCGGGGCTGGTACTAGTCTGCCTCATGGTGGCTCTGTCTGTCTGATTTAGAGATGAGCCCAACAACAGTTGTTTATTGATTCAATGTACATTAAAAATGACTATTGCCTGCTGCCCAAGCCATTCTCATAGTTTTAGGGACCTGGAATAGGCTGAATTGTCCCACTTGTAAGAGTGTGATGATTAGTAATTGTGTTGGGACCGCCTTTGGCAGCTCTGGGAGGGGCAAGATGTGGTGCAGAATGAAGGTCTTGGCACTTATGTTTTATCACAACTTAAGCACTGCCTCCTTGTATCTTTGAAGCAGTATCTTGGGAACATTCAGACACGGTGAAAAGACAACAGAGCAAACAAGGAACAGATATTTAAACGAAAAACAATGCTGTGATGTTCTAAAGGACATGCACTAGGAGAGAGTCAGATGACTCCGTGTTGCTGGGATACCAAGTCTCCATTCTGGGAATTTTTGTTTTGATTTAATCAGCGAGTCAAATGGCACTAAAGCGTCAGCTTGCAGCTGTGATTCAAAGAACACTGCAGGACTGGAGAGACCGTGGGCTCGATATGCAAATGCGATTGTGCACATTGCACACCGACTGATTTCAGAACATGGCTGCATTTTGCCCTTGGGCCTCGTACTAATCACTGTCATTCCAGAATGCACACATGCATGTGGTTGCCAACTTTGACACGTGTCTGTGTGCTTGACGGCGTTAAACACGACACAAGGGGTGAACTGTGTACATTCTGTATGTGTGACTGTGGGCTTGACTGCACTAAGCATGTGAAACAATGATGCGGTGTGTACTGTGAGTGTGAGCCTGACTGCACGCGATGCACCTGTGCACCGACTGCAGTGAACACTTGATACAGATGGTGCACTCTCTGTGGGTGAACAGCATGCACGTGGTACCCGTGGTGCACTGTGGACAGTCTACCTTCGTTCCTGACTGCACTATGCACCTTCAAAAAGGTGCACTGTGTACATTCTGTCTGCACTTGCATATACTAAGCGTGGTGCATTGAGCACATTTGGTAATTGTGCCTGACTGCACTAGACATGTGATGCAATTGGTACTAATGGTACAGTGCGTACAGTCTAGTTATGTGCCTGGCTACACTAAGCATGTGATACAATTGGTGCATTGTGTACTGTGTGCCTGTGTGCCTGTATGCAGTAAACGTGTTACAAATGGTACAGTGCGAACAGTCTAGTTATGTGCCTGGCTACACTAAGCCTGTGATACAATTGGTGCACTGCGTGTCTGTGTGCATGTATGCCGTAAGCGTGTTACAAATGGTACAGTGCGTACAGTCTAGTTATGTGCCTGGCTACACTAAGCATGTGATACAATTGGTGCACTGCGTGTCTGTGTGCCTGTATGCCGTAAGCGTGTTACAAATGGTGCAGTGCGTACAGACTAGTTATGTGCCTGGCTACACTAAGCATGTGATACAATTGGTGCACTGCGTGTCTGTGTGCCTGTATGCCGTAAGCTTGTTACAAATGATACAGTGTGTACAGTCTAGTTATGTGCCTGGCTACACTAAGCATGTGATACAAATGGTGCACTGTGTACTCTGTGCCTGTGTACCTGTATGCCATAAGCGTGTTACAAATGGTGCGGTGCGTACAGTCTAGTTATGTGCCTGGCTACACTAAGCATGTGATGCAATTGGTGCACTGTGTGTCTGTGTGCCTGTATGCCGTAAGCGTGTTACAAATGGTGCAGTGCGTACAGTCTAGTTATGTGCCTGGCTACACTAAGCAAGTGATACAATTGGTGCACTGTCTACTGTGTGTCTGTGTGCCTGTATACCGCAGTGTGTTACGAATAGTGCAGTGCATACAGTCTAGTTATGTACCTGACTACACTAAGAACTTGATACAACTGCAGCACTGTTTGCCTGACTAAGCACGGGGTACAAATGGTGCAGGGTATATACATAGCCTGCCATTGTGCATGACTGCACTAAGCACAAATTACCAAAGGTTCACTGTGTATGTTTTGTCTACGCTTAAATATACTAAGCATGTGATACGAATGGTGCAGTGTGTGCTGCGTGTCTGTGTTTCTGAGTGCTGTAAGCGTTTGTTACAAATGATGCAGTGTGTACAATCTGGAAATGTGCCTGGCTGCACTGATCACTGGATATAAATTGTGCACTGTGTGTACTAACAAATGGTGCAATGTGCAATGTGCACCGTCTGCCTTTGCGCCTGAATGCACTAAGTGCATATTGCACATGGTGCACTGTGTACGTTCTGTCTGCACCTGAATATAGTAAATATGTGTTACAAATGGTGCAGTGTGTACTGCTCGTCTGTGTGTCTGAAGGCAGTTAGCACGTGTTACACATGGTGCAGTGCATACAGTCTGTCTATGTACCTAACTGCATTAAGCATGTGTGATAAAAGTTGCACTGTGTACGTTCCGTCTGCACTTGAACATACTAGGTATGGTGTACTGTGTATATTGTATGTATGCCTGAATGCACTAAGCATGTTATACAAAGGCTGCACTGTGTACTGCGTGTCTGTGTGCACGTTCGCACTAAGCATGTTATACAAATGGTACACGGTGCACTTCGTAACTGTGTGTCTGAATGCACTAAGCACGGAGGCTGTTCTCGATTTCCCCCCTTCCCGCCCCGGTCCGACGCGGTG
Source organism: Lissotriton helveticus (assembly GCF_964261635.1). Classification (NCBI taxonomy): domain Eukaryota; kingdom Metazoa; phylum Chordata; class Amphibia; order Caudata; family Salamandridae; genus Lissotriton; species Lissotriton helveticus. The sequence goes on along the minus strand of NC_136068.1, from coordinate 153,823,313 downwards.
ACCAGCACCGTTGCGCGGAGGGCGAGGAAGGGAAGAGACAATCACTTCCGGTACGCGGGGGGGGGCGGTTAGCGGTCTAGTGCTCCCGAACTGAAGACGCTAGGAGGGATAAAAGGAGGATGCTGATCCGGTCACGCAGCGGGCGTGCCAAAGGCAAGCCCGTCTGCGCCCGTCCGCGGCCGTACGGGGACCGGGGCCAAAACCCCTGCTCAAAATCCTGTTAGAGTTCAGTGGAGTGCAAGTCAACTTCATGATCTCTGTCCCAGAACCCCTATGGCGTGCTGCCACAGCATAAAATTAGATGGGGATAGGGGATGTAAAGAGTGTCAATTTGTTTCCTGTGTGGGAGATGAGTTTAAGCAAGAGACAACGAGGCTCACATGTGGTCTGCTGAATACTAGATCTATGCGCAAGCACAGGTTGGATATCTTCGACCTACTTACGGATAAGAAGCTCGACCTCCTATTCCTCATGGAAACTTCGTTGGACGCAGATTCGGAGCCAGACATAATTGAGGCACTCCCCTTGGGGTACATGATGGTCAGGCTGGATAGGATGTCAGGCAGAGGGGGGGGATAGCTATTGCCTTCAAACAGCCGCTCAGCTGTCAATTGGAACCTTTGACTATAGCTGATAGCGAAGCGGGCGCCTTCACTATCAGGGTTAATCCGCGCATCACGGTAAAGGGTCTCCTGGTTTATAGACCTCCGGGCCCCTATACTCGCTTTGTTGCAAGCTTGCTTGAAGGTATGTTGGAATCTGCCCTACGGAGGAATAAGTTCCTCCTGTTGGGAGATTTGAATATGCATTTAGAGAACTCTCTGGACATGGGGGCTGTAGATCTGTGTCAGGAACTACAGTCACTTCAGTTCAATTTGAGCTCAAAAACCCATACCCATAAGGATGGCCACTTATTGGACCCTGTGCTTGCTAACTGGGGAGAAGTGGAAGTGAACTTGCCTACCCCTATCCCCTGGTCTGATCACTTCTTTGTTCCTTTTGTAGTGAGAATTCTAGGACTCAGAGTCCCGGAACTGCCGATGCTGAGGCGTCCGTGTCGCAAATGGGCCGGCTTCTCTCGGCAAAATTTAATGCTGCTTTGATTAAAGGAGGGCAGCCTGGAGGTTCCGATGCTGAAACCGCATGTGGCAATCTTGAAAATCGAATAAGAGAGGCTCTTGATAGCACTGCCCCGCTACGTTTGAATAAATCACGGTGTAGATCTCTGAAATCAGCCCCATGGTTTAATGACGACCTGCGCCTAGCTAAGGCTGAATGCAAGCGTTTAGAGAGGCAGTGGAGGGTAGCCTTTCTTAACCAGGCCAAGCTAGAATATAAAGATAAACGGAGAATCTACCATGGATTAATTAGGCGGGCTAAAGCCACGTATTATGCGGAGAGAATTGGGGAGGCAGGAAATTCCACTAAGGAATTATTTAAGATCTGTAGGGAAATCTCCATACTTAAACCATCTACTATTCCCATGGAAAGTTCGGAGGAATCTAGCGATCGTATCGCTGGCTTCTTCTCAGAGAAAGTGGCCACGATATATTCCTCCTTTCCGGGAGCTAAAAGAAGGGGTGTAGAGTTTGTGGAGCCTAAGGGGACTGACGGGGGAGAGTGTAGGCTGGAGAATTTTACCACCCCTCCACCCGAGATGCCCCCAGAAGATCTGCAGGTCCATAAAGTCAGGGTCACCAAGGGATTCCCCCCGCATAAATTACTCGTGGAAAGTCTTGACATCCTTGAGCCCTGCATCAGGCATCTGTTAGATGTGTCATTTAGAACACACACGGTGCCCGAGGGTTGGAAGCAGGCGGTGGTACTCCCCCTTCAGAAGAAGCCAAACGTCATTATGGAGAAATTGGACAATCTCCGCCCCATTTCGCTGCTGCCTTATTTGGCCAAAGTGGCTGAGAAGGCCGCTAATCGGCAACTTATGGCCAACGTGGAGGAAGCTAATCTCCTCCATCCCACGCAGTTTGGCTTTAGATCGCTCCACTCAACTGAGTCAGCTCTACTTATGGCCATTGAGACCATTAGACAAGGAGTTGATGAGGGACAGACTATGGCTCTTATCCTTCTGGACCTGAGCGCAGCCTTTGACACAGTAGCACATTTCACCTTGCTACAGTGTCTGAATAAGGGTGGTGTCTCAGGTGCAGCGTTAAAGTGGCTCCAATCTTTCCTGACGAACCGCAGGTTCCAGGTCAGACAGGGAGCTCATTTTTCCAGAGCGAGGGATTTGGATGAGGGTGTGCCCCAGGGTTCTGCCCTGAGTCCCACCCTGTTTAATCTCTACATCTCCCCTGTGGCAAGTATAGTTCAGGGATATGGAATGCGAATTGTGTCATACGCCGATGACACACAGCTGGCCATCTCACTGTCACGGGCTCCTGATCTGGATGCACCCAACTTCAGAGCTTGCATGCAGGAGCTTGCCTCCTGGATGGATAACAACTGCCTGAAGTTGAATGGTAGCAAGACAGAGGTGCTTGTGGTGGGGGGAGGCCCGTCGGTGTGGTCATCGGCATGGTGGCCACCTTGCCTAGGACCAGTCCCTAAGCCATGTCAACAGGCTAAGAACCTGGGTGTATGGGTCGATTCGGACCTCACATTTGCTCCGCAGATCAGTCGTGTGGTGGGGGCCTGCTTTGGTGTTCTGAAAGGTCTACGTAAAATCATTGACCTTCTCCCCTCTGGAGCTAGAAGGACGCAGGTGCACGCCCTTGTTACCTCACGTTTAGATTATGGCAACCTACTGTATTTAGGGGCCACGGTTAAGAGCCTTGACCGTTTTCAGGTGCTGCAAAATGCAGCTGCTCGGCTGGTCCTGAGGCTGCCAAGAAGAGCTGCTTCGAAATCTGCCTTGGAGGCTCTTCATTGACTGCCGGTGAGGAAGAGGATTGTGTTTAAGGCCTTATGTACATGTCATCGGATCATCCAGGGTAAGGGACCTAGGCCTCTATCACTACATACAGACCTGTCTGCTCCCTCAGGTCCACGGGCACTGGCCTGCTGGTGATCCCTAAAATTAAAAAGGCCCGCATGGGCGGTAGAACGTTCCGGCTCCTGGCAGCTAGGAGCTGGAACAAACTTCCCTGTGAGCTGCGTCTGGAACCTTCGGAGGCTAGGTTCAGAAGTAAGCTTAAAACCTTCCTGTTCCTTCAATAATATGTATTGGTGCTTGTAGCACAGGAAGGGGTGGGCTGTCTGCAGCATAGTGTGGGGTATGGGGCTTCTTACTCACTACAGCGCGGGGACACGCCGGTGTGCGTAACCATGTACTTTATAAGTTTCCTTATTATTATTATTATTATTATTATTATGTTATAAAAATGGTACACGGTGCACTTCGTAACTGTGTGTCTGAATGCACTAAGCATGTTATAAAAATGGTGCATTGTTTACTGCATGTCTGTGTGCACAATTGCACTAAGCATGTTATACAAATAGTACACTGTGCACTGCGTGGTTGTGTGTCTGAATGCAGTAAGCATGTTATAAAAATGGTTCACTGAGTACTGCGTGGCTGTGTGCCCAGTTGCACTAAGCATGTCATACAAATGGTACACTATGTATATCGTGGCTGTGTGTCTGAATGCACTAAGCATGTTATACAAAGGCTGCACTGTGTACTGCGTGTCTGTGTGCACAATTGCACTAAGCATGTTCTACAAATTGTACACGTGCACTGTGTAACTGTGTGTCTGAATGCACTAAGCATGTTATAAAAATGGTGCACTGTGTACTGCGTGTCTGTGTGCCCGATTGCACTAAGAATGTTAAACAAATGGTACACTATGTACTGCGTGGCTGTGTGTCTGAATGCACTAAGCATGTTATACAAACGGTGCACTGTGTACTACGTGGCTATGTGCCTGAATGCACTACGTGAGTCCCTTGCTCACTTTGCCACTGGAGTCAAGCAAGCCCGGCTGAAGACGGCTGTAATGCCAGAAACCGGTCCTGGGAAGCTTGATTCCGGTCCAGGGAAGACATGGCTTGGCAGTTCGGGCTGGACTGTTCCCATGAGGCACAGGGTCATACTGATTTGCATATGGCCATGTCTGAACTGGGGTGGCGGAGTGAGCTAAAGAACGGTGATGGATTAAACCCAGATCAGTTGACTGGGGGGGGGAGTGTTTTTATTGTCAACGCTCCGTCCATCATCACCTTTGGTTTTTCTTTGAATGCACTAAGCATGTTACACAAAGGCTGCACTGTGTACTGCGTATCTGTGTGCATGATTGCACTAAGCATGTTATACAAAGGCGGCACTGTATACTGTGTGTCTGTGTGCACCATTGCACTAAGCATGTTATAAAAATGGTGCACTGCGTACTGCGTGTCTGTGTGCACCATTGCACTAAGCATGTTATACAAATGTTACACTGTGCACTGCGTGGCTGAGTGTCTGAATGCAATAAGCATGTTATACAAATGGTGCATTGTGTACTGTGTGGCTGTGTGCCTGAATGCAGTAAGCATGTTATACAAAGGCTGCACTGTGTACTGCATGTCTGTGTGCACGATTGCACTAACCATGTTATACAAAAGGTACACGGTGCACTGCGTAACTGTGTGTCTGAATGCACTAAGCATCTTATAAAAATAGTGCCCTGTGTACTGCATGTCGGTGTGCTCGATTGCACTAAGCATGTTATACAAATGGTACACTGTGCACTGCGTGTCAGTGTGCACGATTGCACTAAGCATGTCATACAAATGGTACACTGTGTACAGCGTGTCTGTGTGCCTGAAGGCAGTTAGCATGTATTACAAATGGAGCAGTGTGTACAGTTTGCCTGTGTGCCCGATTGCACTCAGCACTTCATATACATGGTGCACAGTGTACGTTTTGTCTGCCCTTGAATATACTAAGCTTGGTATACAAATGGAGCAGTGTGTACAGTTTGCCTGTGTGCCTTCCTGATTGCACTCATCACTTTATATACATGGTGCAAACTGTGTACGTTGTTTTCTGCCTTGAATATACTAAGCCTGTGATACAAATGGTTCAGGTGCACAGTCTGCCAGCAGGTCTAACTGCACGAAGAACTTGATAGAAAGTGTGCCCTGCGTACCGCGTGCCTGAAATACAGCAAGCACGTGACATAAAAGATGCGTGCCTGGCTCAAAGCACAACATACCCGAAGCCTGGAGATAGAAAACGGACAAAGACGCGACCGGTTGGATCTGGTGGGAACGGGTTTGCTTCTTGGGTCGAGCCGGGGGGAGCTGCAGAGGGGGGCCTTGCCTCACCTGCACCCCCGACAACTCTCCCCGGCCGCTGCTTGTGGCCCAGCAGCCCCGAAAATCTTCGGCGCGAGCGCTGCTATTTACAGCCTGGTTAGTCTGCCTGAGCGGCTGCTCCTCGCCTCGTAGAGGTGTCGGTGACTCACTGGGACATCAAGGGGGTGGGGGGCAGACGCGGGGATCTCACGTGCAGTAATGACAATTGTCAGACACCCCGTCTGGTGAGTAAAGCTGGCATAAGGGGGAGCCCTTGGTTCCTCCCTGCTGGGACTCACCCCTCCGATCGGCACCTATCAGTCAGTGCTTAATTTGTAAATTAATTTGTAAAAAAATAAACAATAATTAACCCATAAGTGCCAGGGCCCTCGTCAGGAGGCCACTGCAGCTTGCACCACACAGTGCCCCTCCCAGCCCTGTCAATGGCACTACCAACACAATTACTAACCATCACATGTGACAGTTCAGTCTAATCCAGAATCCCAAAAGAATGGCTTGGGAAGCAGTCAATATGATTCTGGGAAATTGTTCACCTCACCGACACAGATCTCAGAATCCCTGGGGTGTGGATACCAAATTTCCAAGCAAGTGGGGGGTTGTGGGAGCCAGTTTGAGGGACTAACCCTCCAGTGTCCCATGTAGGCCTAATGAATGTCCGACACGCCTTGGTTCCTCAACTGGGAAAGTGTGTTTTGACATCTGACTATGCCAGTTCTACGGCAGCGAACACCTCCCACATGGACTCACACTTGTACCCCGTTTCGCACACACAGGTCACCATTATACTGCCAAGTGTTCCCCACTTACTGCTTTGAAAGCATCCAGTGCATGAGGTTCTCCCTGTACTGCAGATAAAGTCATAAGCCAGAAGGGCCAGAGGATTCTGCCAACTCTGGCTGTTCTGCAGGGTGATACATGTCCTGCCCCTGGATCACCTAAGGTCCCAACCTTTCTCTTGGGGACACCATCCCAAGCCTGGTCCTTCCAGGAGGAGTCATACATGGGGTGGGTTGGGACAGAAGCCCGGTGCTGCAAGTTTGATCTGTGGGGCTGCGCCAAGGGTTTACAAATGCCAACCACCCAGCTCCATCTGGAACATCCTGTCCTAACCCATACACAGCTGCTTCTTATAGGCATTAAATCTTTCCTAGATAATAGACATCAGATTGTAACACTGGGAAGTTACAAATCGGGAGAAAAATGGTTGCCATCGGGGTTCCCTAGGGCTCATCCCTGAGCCCAACCCTCTTTAATCTTTACATGACACCATCTCTCTCTCTGAGGGCCACCTTTGATGTTGAATCTATTGCATAAGCTGATGACACTCAGCTGATCCTCACTCTTGACAAAAATTCCACAGCGGTGGAAGTCACTGTCTGAAAGCAGTGATGGATTGGATGAAACTGAATCATCTTAAATGTAACAGCTCAAAAAATGAAATTATGCTGTTTGGAAAGTCCAATGTATTTAGGCCCAATCAGTGGTGGCCCTGAAATTCAGATGCTCCACACGCAACAGTAGATCCTGTTAGAAATTTAGGAATAAAGTTCGACCCCACACTATCTTTCCACACGCAAGCACTTGCTATCGCAGACATGTGTTTCCAAACTATAAAAACTCTCCGAAAATTCTTCGACCTACTCCCGGTGCCTGCTAGAAAGATGGTTGCAGCAGCACTCATTTTATCTCACTTGGACGACTGCAACAGTCTTTATGCAGGAACGAAAAAGACGGTTGTGTAAAGATTGCAGGTGGTACAGAATGCTGCGGCGAGACTAGTACTCAAACTGCCTAGAGACTCCTCCTCAGCAGCAGCACTTAAAGTGCTTCACTGGCTACCGGTCCATAAGAGGATTCTTTTTAAAATCCTTGCCATCACATACAAAGTCAAAAGCGAAACTGGACCAGAATATCTAAGATCCAGAATCAAGCCATACACCACCAAACGTACTCTGCGGTCTACTTCAGAGAGCTTGTTAACAGAACCCGATTTCAAATTGAAAACTAGAGGTGGAAAGACTATGGCAGTACTAGGGACAAAAGCCTGGAACGGTCTGCCCACTCAACTGAGGCACACACAAACGGAACCTACTTTCAGGAAGCTCTTCAAAACATGGGTTTTTGCTACCCCAGACCACCTGACGCTATCTCTTATTTTAACGTTTCACTCAGTCATCCTCTCCTCTGTGAAAATCTCCTAGATGTCCTTTTCCGCTAAGCGCCAAGATGCTCCTTGGAGTGAACGTCGCGCCATACAAAAAACTCTTTCATTCATTGACATGATCAAACAGGCTCCTGTAGATGTTCTCACTCATACCAGGTCTTAGTCCATGCATTCTGCAAGAACACACTCACTATCCCTCAAGAAGGCACTGTTGTCCCTTCCCTCTGGACTCCACTGGATAAAAAGAAAGCTTCTTCATTCACACATCATGATAGGTCCAATAAACTTCAGGTTTAGCTACAGGTATACATATCTACATATACACACAGATCTGCAGGATACCCCTACAGGAGCATGGCACTGCTCAGCTCAGCCTCTGATCTCAACTTCTGTACCGGTCAGACTAACACTCCAGGTGACACAGCAACTTTATTTGTAGAATCATATTCATGGTGGTGCGAGACCCCTAACAAGGAAGAAGCAAATACAACAGGAACAATCGCTGTGGCACCCACTAGAGGGATTGAAAGAATAACACCCACCCACAATCAGGCCCCATATGAGATGTCTTTGGTCAGGACTGAGGAAAATAAATGGTCAGACAGAAAGGACTGTATATCAGAATATCGAAAACAACAATTTCAGATTACAGAAATATTGTCTACAAAAATATTGAGTTTACTTACTTTATATTTAAGTTAGAAAAATATGGTGTCAAAAATATGGTGGAACAGAATATTGGCAAATAACTAAGAGTATTATTTTGTAATAAATGTCAAATGCAAAATAATTAACTTAGAATATTAAATACAGATATAATGTGAAATAATAGTTTTAATAAACTATAATAAACATGTATATATGTATCTTTATATATATCTAGATATATAAATATGCTTTTCGAAATTATAAAAACAATAACACTTTTATTAAATACATTACATTTGAAATGCTAATAACATCAAACTGAACAAACATATATATATGTATATATATTTACATTTAACGTATATATGCATGTATATCCTGCAAATACTTGTAATATAGTATAAATATTCTATAATTTACATTAACATATAAAAATAGATGTAATTAATACTTTAAACTAAGTATATAAATAAAATATATCTTTAAAAAACTATAACAACGATATTTAAACAGTTACAAAACAGTAATAATATTAACAGAAACAAAACAAGTAAAAATGCAAACAAATATTAACAAAAACATATATGATAATTAATTAAATAAATGCAATGAATACTAAGACATTATTTTTTAAATAAAAGGCAATTTTGTTTTAGAAAAAATCCAAACATTAAAACTATTTTAAAATAACAGCAATCAAAAATAAACAACTGTAATATAACTCCAATTAAAAAAAACAATAGGAAAACAGTTTCACCTTGCACAGATTACACTAACTATTCCCATTCCAACCTCAGGGCCAGACTGACCTGTAGGGCTGTCAGGCAGGGCCGTACAGGCTGGTCGGAAAGGTCAAGTTGTGCGCACGTTTTACGGTCTGCTGGGTGTTTTTTACTTTTGATTTCCCTTACATTAAAATGACCACTGCCTGCAGCATGCTCAAATCCATGCAGTCTTCCATAACTTGCAACACACAAATACAGGATGCCTTTACCAGTTCAAAACTGTCCCAACCTGAAAATATGGTCCAGTTTTTAGCCATCTAATCCACTAATTGGAACCACTTTTACTTCGGTGCTCAGCTTATTTTTTGTCCAACGTAACCAAAACCAGGGAAAATAGTGGACTTCGGAGAGGTTATACTCACTCCATTTTAAGGAAAAGAAGGGAAGGTGTTGGGTCTCCAAGGGATAGATTTATTATTCTCACTCAAATATAGCAACAGCATGGGAAGTTTTGGAATTTGGAAGTGTTAGATTTACTATTCCCACTCCAATCTAAACAACAGTAGGGAAAGTGTTGGACTTTGGAAGGATTTGATTTAATATTCCTACTCCAATTTAAGAAACAGAAGGGGTGGTGTTAGAGTTTGGAGGAGTTTGGTATACTACTCCCACTCCAATCTAAATAACAGGGGTGTGTTGTGGCCAGCAGCTCAACATGGTGGTCACACTCTAGCGAGGCTCCCAAGTCTGTGCCACTGCAAACAACCATCTGTCCACTATCCTCCCTCTCCCCCACTCACAATGCTCCTCCAAGAACAAGGAGATGAGCGGACTATCTGTTGATGCCCCCTCCACAACCCACCCTGGCAGCACATAATCGTGGGGCACCAAAATTGTCAGCCTGCAGTGATTGAGGCAGTGGCGGCAACGTGCCGAGCCGTGGCGCACTCCCCATAGACAAGCGACAGGGGGCGTGGAACTCTGCTTGGCAGACCGTAGGGCTGACAGCGGCGAGATCAAGTGGGCCCTGAGTGGACAGAAGTGTGCTACATCACCTCCCTGACGGCGGGAGGCCCGGTGGGCAGATCTCCGTGAGGCTGGTAGCCAAGAGAAGTGGCAGTGGGCATCTTTTGATCAGCGAGTGACTGCAGGCCCGGCCTTTGAGAGGGCCTGGGGAGGGGCCCGAAGCCGCAGAGACTGCCCCGGCCACCATCCTCCCCATCTTCACCACGTAGATACTTATAACGATCGGAGGCAGATTGCAGTGGTCCCCAGGGGCCCTTGGATTTCATTGCCCTGTGTAGGAGTCGCAGATGGCTTGGCCCACCCTACCCCTGGTGACTGAGACCGCTGTGGACCGCTATTTTGTGAGGCGTACAGAGGAGATGTCTGCTTGGGGCGGCCGACACTGTCTGCCCCCGCTCGGTTTCCGAGGGATATTGAAGGCCGTCAGAGGTGGGCATCAAGGCCCTTGAAGCTAGTGGCACAAAGAGGTGAGCAGTGAAAATTGTGTGACAAACGCAACTGTTAGGGACAGGGGACCTGGGCCCGAAGATGCTGCAGGGTGGAGGACACAGAGGGACAATGAGAAGTGTTCAAGGGGCACTGTGGGTCCCCCAGGGGAGCACTCTGCCCAATGCCCGCCTGCTCAGAGAAGCGTTGCGGTCCAGGGACCGTGCAGGGCCAGAAGACTGGGGTGGCTTGAGGGGCAATAGAAGAGAGGAGCCACACAGAACCTCTACTTGATGCCTGGGGGGGAGTGTGGGGGCCTCCCCACCACTTCCTGCTGAGGGTGAAAGTATGGTGGGCCTTCTAGTGGGGCACCTAGGGGACTGAGAGGAACCCAGGGGGCGTCCACTGCTGGGGAGTAGTGGTGGGGCACACAGAGCCCACAATGAGGAAATCGTAGACGTTTGCAGCAACCTGGACGGGCCAGGGCTTAGCACCACGGACGGACATTGAAACAAGGTGCACCCACCTCATCTCCAAGAGTGTAGTCCCTCTGGGAGTTCATAGCTTGGATTCCTACTCTGCTCAGTGGGTCGGCGGAGACGTACACGCCGAAAGGCCGCAGGATTGGGGCATAATCCTTGGGGGAGGGGGGCACAACCTAACGTTCCCCTTCACCTCCTGCTGGCAGGCAGCGGTAAGTGGTGCTCCACCCCCCCAATTCGCAGACGGTGACATAACAAAGACACAACACTTCCCTCAGGTCGGCAGTTCACCCTGAAGGTCCAGCAGTAGGGGTGTAGTTTCACCGAAGTAAAAAAGGCCCTCTACGAAAAGGAGCTCAAATACATGATGCTCTTTCCAGCTAAACTCCCCAAGATCGCCAAAGGAAAAAACATGGCACTTTGACTCCCCTGAGGTGGCTTGGGAGTGGCTAGAGGGATGATGCTCAGCCCCCAGTGGCAGGTGGAGAAGTGCCCCCCACCGAGCCTGGGGGATACGAGCAGTGATGCCAATGGAGACAGACCTACATTGTCCAGTGGTGGAACCCTGAGCAAACTGTGCAAACAAGTCGGACATGCTCTGAATGCTAATGAAACTTAATCCCCCTCCCCACTACAGGCCCGATGGTATGCACTGAACTCCACTATCTGAGAAGGGAAGAGGTTAAAGACCAACCAACTTATGTCAAAACGCACTAATGCGCCCCGATTAGGGGTGACTAGGTACAAAATCGGACATGGGTGAGTTATAGGCTCTCATGAATTGATTGGCAAGACTCACCCCAGTTCTAAGGTTTGATAATATGTTTGGATGGGCGACAGGCGCCCTGCAAGTTGAGGGATGGTGGGTAGTTTTGAGCTCACCATATAGGGTGGCAGGGAGCGGGGCATTCGTGGGGAGCAAGATGTTCAGTTTAATATTACAGGGCAGTGACAATTCCAATCTTAGGCACACCACACGCTACAGCAGACCCTTCACATGGGGCACATTCCAGGGACCAACATGCAAGAGATCACCACTACATATAGCCCTCGTACATGTCTGAAGTTCCTGTCTTGGAATGTAACGAATTGGGGACAGGCTAAAACGGGGGATATTACTGCAGTACCTCAAGCGGCACAATCCTGTCTTTGGACTGCTACAGGACACTCACCTCTTGGGTAACTCCTGCAGAGCCATGTCGAGGTGTGGGTACACAATGACTGTGCATGCTGGCTACTCCAATGACTCTAGAGGGGTGGAAATTCTACTCAAAAACACTGTCCCCTATACCTCACACAAAACCTGGACCGACCCCCCAGGGGAAATATGTGGCCCAGTTAAGTGCATGGGAGGGTCTCCCCATCAATCTATGTTCGGTATACATCCCATCAAGACACCAACAACACACACTTCCGGGGTTGAGTAGCCTATTACTCCAATTGCCGGATGGCCTTCTACTCATGGGCGGAGATTTTAATGCGGTAATCACAAGGACATGGACAGGCACAATCTAGCCACTGGGACCCGACTCTGGCATCCTTTATTACAGCGTTGGGACTAGCAGACACCTGGCACCTCCTTCACCCAGAGGAGCGCCAATACACGTTCTTATCCGGAACACACTACAGCTTCTCCAGGCTAGGCTACATATTTAGACAAACCACCAACATCACCAGGGTCGCCGATATTTGCCATTTAGCCAGGGGCATATCAGACCACTCGCCCGTGTGGTTGGAAATTTGGGGAAACTCAAAAACACCAAGTGGACCCAAGGCCGTCAGTGCCTGCCACCTCACAAATAGAACATTGATGCATAAGCTTGAAGGGAAAACTTCTTCATATTTTGAAACAATTTACACTCTGGGAGACGTACAAAACAGTGATCAGATGCCAGGCTTACACCCTGATTGCTCGGAGTAAAAAAGCAAAGCTGGACACCCTAGAGGCAGAGATTACATCCCTAGAAACACAAACACATGAGTGGGAGGATGAGGGTTATATCCACCCCATAGGCTAAAACAGATAGAATACAGGGATCTGGCAGACGACAATGCAAGAGCATGCCACATACTGACCCAGGGACGGATCTATGATGTGGGCAATAAGGCGGGTAGGCTTCTGGTTTGGTTAGAAAAACAAGACCGGCCCAGTAGCTTGGTCCTGCGCTTTACCACTGATGAGGGGGGAGACGAGGTCGGACCCAGAGGATATAGCAGAGGGGTTTGCAGACTATTAAGAGAACCTCTACTCCGCCAATACAACTGTGCATCATCTGACATCGAGGCCTTCCTAGATGACAATAAGATCCCTGAACTCACGACGGAACATAGGCAGTTCCTTGACATACATCCTAGGGAACTAGGCCAAGCCTTACGTTTCCTCAACACTGGCAATGCCATAGGACCCAATGGCCTCTCCGTTGAGCTCTATAAGTGACAAGCCAACAAGCTAGAGCCCCATTTATTAAACATGCCGTTGGAAGTCAAGTCCTGGAGTAAACTCCCAGAAGATCAGAGGTAAGCCACAATAGTGGTGATCCACAAGGCAGGGATGCCTCTGGACAGGTGTTATAGCTTTTGCCAGCCCATATCCCTTCTCAGTGTGGAAATTAAACATTTTGTCAAACTATTAGCCTATCGACTCCATTAGGTGATCACTTCCCTTATACATGTGGATCAATCTGGCTTTATGCCAAACAGGGGGTTGAGATTCAACCTCAGAAGACTCTTTGGGTAGGGTGACCAAATTTTGAGAAGCAAAAACCGGGACACGCCGGGTATAAAAGTAGGACTAAAAGCTGCCAATGATTACGGTATATCTGGCCTGTCCCGATTTTCTTTCTGTGACGTCCTGAAGTTAGAGTAATTTCTCCTGTTTCTTTCAGACAGAGCAGGAGGAGGACAAGAAGTAAATGTAGTCTTGTAAAGATATGCTTATATATGAATAGGCACACCTTTACAAGGATACGTTTACAAAACATTAGTCATGGCAGGACCTTCCCCTTGAGCCCCCGGCTCTCCTCCCCACTTTGCATCCTCTCGGCTTGGCGTATGCAGCTGACCTCCTCCTGTGCTGCCTGAAACAAAAAGGTAAATTACGTGAGTTACTTCACGCGTCACTAAGCATATGTTTGCTCTGGTGGCTCAGTGGACAAATGCGTCCATTGCAGGGGCCTGTGTTCGACCTCATGGTCACAGGTTCAAATCCTGGTGGGTCCACTCAGCCTTTCATCCATCTGAGGTCGATAAAATGAGTACCATTGAGTTGGTTAACAATGAACATCTGTTATTCAGCGCCAAGCGACCTCTGGGTTAACATGCTCTTTACAAATACACGTTTCAGTTCTGTTCTGCAGGATGAGATGACACTTGTACCAAAAACTGGGACATGTATTTAAAATTAATTAAAGTGTCGGGACACCAGGACAGTCTTCTAAAAACCAGGACTGTCTGGGAAAATCTGGGACGTCTGTCTTTGGGGTACTGGCTGGGTCAAGGGATGAGAGAATTTCCACCATGGTGTTATCAATGGACATCTCAATGGCATTTGACACACTTGGGTGGCACTACATGTTTGGTGTGTGAGAGAGGCTGGGATTTGGGCCCAAGTTCATAGCCTGGATACGTCTCCTGTATCGAGACCCCATGACCCAAGTCAGGGTGAATGGGGCATTGTTGCCCAGATTTGTTTTACACAGGGGACAAGAAAAGGCAGCCCGATATCTCCATTGATATTCGCCCTATCCCTGGAGGCCCTGGTGACCTGGGTCATGCAAGACCACCCTTGTGCAAGGTACCCACTGGGGAGAGGCCTGGGAAGAGCGTATTTCCTTATACGCTGACGATATCTTATTTTATGTCACAGATCCCCCCTGACGATATGCAGACTGATCCAGATTCTCCAAAACATCTCGAAATACTTGGGATACACTATTAACTGGGATAAGTCCCTCATGCACCTGATCACAGGGCACACACCCACCCTGTGCAGGACATCCCATTGCCCATGTCCAATGAGGGATTTAAATACTTGGGAATCTAACTCACGGCTGATCCACAACTCTTCTACTAGAAAAACCTGGTACCTATACTAGACCGCTTTGCTGCAGATGTGCAGCATTGTAGGAAGTTGCCGCTCTCTCTGCTGGGATGTTACAAAGTATCAGAGGACTTCTTCAACAGGTCGGAGGCTTTGTTCCACTTATTACTCTGTTACACCGCCCCGCCCCACCCAGCATAGCTCTACAAAAGTTCATGGGTGGAGTTTATGATGGAGGCTCAGCCTCCCTAACATTAGAAAATACCACTGGGCTACTAAGTTAGTGGTGGTTAACGACTGGGCATTCGCCGCGTGGGATGACACAGAATTGAGGCTGGTGAGACTGACTTGGGGACAAGAGGGATATCAGGGGTGCTCTACAGGTCCACCACCTCAAGCCTACTGCTGCCACACACAAAAACAGTGGCGAGAACCTGGAGGGAAGCAACCACCTTTTTCGGATGAAGGGGAAAACCAACGGAAATTACTCCCCCCTCTATGTTCCAGTGACCTCCTAAGAGCGATGGGGAAGTTACAAGATTTACAAAATGGAACCTCATTGGTATATTCACACTACGAGATGTGTGGATAGGAGACTCCATGCTCACACAGACTTAAATGCAAGCGCAATACGATCTGGCGCCCACAGAGATATATAAAGAATCCAACTTTGACACGTCCCCAAACACACCCTGATCGTAGACTTTTTGCCCTTAGGGGACCGCATCCTGACAGAACCGCAGCCTAAATGGACCATCTCACTTTTATACAAGAAATTAATTCACAGCTCCCCAGACATACTGAATAAACAAAAGACTAAATGGGAAGTCGAGGTGGAGGACTTTAAGGATGGCGAGTGGGAGGAGGCCACGGGTGACTTCAGGGAGATAGCCATTATAATGGGATTTCATGTAATCCAACTGTGTATCCTGCACCTTTCCTACTATTCCTGCACGACCCTACATGCCATGGGCAGATGCCCCACGAATCTTTGCCTCCAGGGAAGTGGGGAGCAGGGTACATTCTTTCATACGCTGTGGTCCTGTCCAAAGATACAACCCTACTGATTGATGCTTCAGGGAATTATGAGGGATGTGATGGAAGCAGAGGTCCCTGGCATGGCCAAATGTTGTATCCTGCATATTAGGGGGGATGATCTCCCACCCAGATATAGTAAGCTCTGGTTATCCTTGGGGCTAGGAGTGGGCAATGGAATATTGCTCACACCAGAGGTGAACGATTGGAAGAAAAACATGGACTGGTGCATGTTAGTGGAAAAAAAGGATATATGTTGGTAGAGGTTGCCCTCGCAAATGAGAAAAAAATCTGGTCCCTGTGGAGAGCA
Organism: Lissotriton helveticus; assembly: GCF_964261635.1. Classification (NCBI taxonomy): domain Eukaryota; kingdom Metazoa; phylum Chordata; class Amphibia; order Caudata; family Salamandridae; genus Lissotriton; species Lissotriton helveticus. Next base: position 153,807,202 of record NC_136068.1, on the reverse strand, counting down.
TTTCGAGGGATGGTGGAATAACCCTTGTGGAGGGATTTGCAGAAAGCTGACTATAGGTCTGATGGGATTGTATTTGAATTGTTCCAAGTTATTCAGTGCCTGTGATGAATTGCTTCACATATGACTCATTGATTGATCTGATTGTGCAAGGCCCTAAAACAGCCTTGTGCTATATTGCCTTTTTTATGAAGTTTCAATACAAATATTTCCAAAAAACATCTAAACAACAGCTAGGCAAGTATTGGATTTTGGGGGGGGGGGGTATACATTTACCATTCAAACTCCTATCTAAGAAATGGTAAGAAATGTGTTGCACTTTGGAGAGTTGAATTTATTCTTTCCATTCTAACTTAAGCAACAGTAGGGAAGGTCAGATTAGATTTACTATTTTCACCCCAATGCAGGCACTCCCTTTGCAATCTTAGCACCAATAGGGAAAGTGTTGGACTTCATAGAGGTTACATATTCCATTCCAACTCTTTTTGTATGAAACTGTTAAATATCTGCAACATAACAATTATTAAAACATCTCTCTCTCTCTCTCTCTCTATATATATATATATATATATATATATATATATATATATATATATATATGTATTTATACAGAATAAGTTATAAAATAAATTTACTAAACTTGAATAAATTATAATTCATTCACTTTCCTCCCAACTAAAATAAATAAAACAATAATAACATTAAAATACTGCTTGAAAGGTAATATGATACCTATAAATACCTTTTGCAAAGATTATTAATATATAGACTTATCACTCAATTAATACAAAATCAAATAAAAAAGTTCATTTAAATAATAATCAATTAAATTAATACATATTTAATTAGGGATTACATATTTATATAACGTGAATCATAAATGTAAAAACATTTCTAATTCAAATAACTCTCCACTCTATTCTCCTACACACCCAACAATCCCCTACTGCAATAAAAATTACTAATTAAACAATTAAAAAATAAAATAGAAATTACATTCGAAAGAGAGGCGCACATACTCCATATGTTTTGGAATTGCCCCATATTGCAGGTCTTTTGGGGGGAGATTCGGCAGATGGTAGGTGCCCTTATTGACAAAGAGCTTCCACAGGCCCCAAAGCACTTCCTTTTAGTGTGGTTCCCCCATACGCCAAAAATAAAGTGACAGGAAAGTTTCAGGACCTGGCCTATGTCCTGGCCAAGAGGGTGATAGCCAGGAATTGGAAAGCGCCGGGAGGGCCACGGATTACGACATGGAAAAAAGAGCTTGAGAGGTAGGCAGGAGCAGAAGGCAGATTGTTACTCAGAGAGGCCAGCCGGGGAATAGGCAAAATGGAGAGGGCTAGAGCCTGGGAAAGCCTAGCGTGTGAGTTGGTGACGAATGAGCAGGACAACAGGGCAGAGTCAGAATGAGAGGATAGACAAGAGGGACATTCAACCTAACAGCATCAGAAGATATAGCACTGTAATGCACGGAATCTGGGAGACTGACGCACGAGAACCCGGTAGCACGTACACACACTCACCGGTTTACCTAAACTCAACTTAAGGGGGGAGCGGGGTGTAGTTTTGTTTCAAAGACAAATTTGGAGGTAATGTGCCAGAGAATGTAAATGGCATGTCATGTACCCTGAGTGCTAGATACGAGCCTCTGAATGAACATGTATGTCGATATTGTTTAAAGGCCAATAAAATATGGTTAAAAAAGAATTGAAATTAAATTCACAAATGAAACTTAAATAAATTAAACAACAATGAATTAGTAACTTGCATAACTAATCACTAATTAAATACTTAATTTACATAAAAAATTAAATGTACATTAAAAGCAATAAATTATAATCGAATTAAGTTGCCTCCCTCACAGAACAAAGCCAATAACCAACTACTGCATATAAATTGCTAATTAAATAAAACAAAATGTATACATTAAATGACAAACTATAGGAAAACACTGGTAACAATTACACAAATAATACTAACACATACAGTTAAACTTATAAGTGTATTTTAAATGATTTCAAAATGACATTTATTACAATTATATTAAAGTAAACTATATTAAATTCAACAATATTCTGAAAAACAATGTACTATACAGAAAAACGATATTCTTAACTTCAATATTCTGTTCCCTGATATTTATGTAGTGATAATTTGACATGATATTCATTTCACACAATATTTTTTAATCGATATTCGTGTCATTCACCACAAAAAGACAGGCAGTTTATTGGTCATGCTGATAGAAACACAACATCATCCTTAGGTGTCGAAGTATTTCTCAAACATTTTATTTAAGTGACACAATTTTATCTAAACATGCTTTATATGAACAATTCCAAGAGAAGACTCTAAAATATATGTGTACAAAAGAACAGCATAGTTACAAACACATAATAATAATGTGAAACATGTAAATAGTGCACAAACAAACGTAATTACTTCTCTGCGTTTCAATAAAAGGTGTAATTATTCAGCTCAATGAAAGCACTTAAAAAAACCAAGGAAGCATGAAACCCTGAGTTTAGCTGGCTGGGATTCAGAAGTGCAATCTGCAGGTTACAAACAGAGTCCCAAAACAGATGCTCATCTCACTGATCTATCTAGTCAGTTGAAATGAAGAGGTATAATTATTAGGCCCTAATTTTGATTTGTGGAATAAATGAGGGTCCCTGTTCACTGTTCACATGTGAGTTTGCACAGGGATCAGAAATCTGAGTAAAGCACTAAACATTGTACTGCTGTGCATTATTCACTAACATATTTCACCAGCAAAAGACTTGTGAAATGTATCTGTGGAAAACTATAAACAAGGACACATTGGTGCAAAAAGCACTTATTTCACATGTTATGCACCACACTGACTAAACGTGGCATAAGAGGTATTTACTAAATGCACTAAATGCCCCACCCAGACTAAAGCTGTTTGGGTGAGGTAATTATCACCACATATTTTCCACTACCCTTGGGTACCATGTTGCATACATTTGTAAAAATATGCAGGTAAAGAAAGGCCAGTTGTATTCCGCTCCACTGGCTGGGGGCTATCTTAAAAAACACACTTCTTGATGGAAATAAGCAAGCTACAACAAGTGAATAGTTTTTATCAGAAGAGTACAACTTTAGGTCACTTCATGGGGCTGAGGAGTGGGAAGATCACAAGTAATGTAAGATATATAGTTTCACAATGTATGAGGAGCAACTTCACAATTACTGGAAGCCACCATAGTATAAGGTCACAGACTGTCTGAGGTAGTGTGCACCGTATAAATGTTATAATTCATTCGTTAAATGCAACAGATAATGTAAGTTCATAAAATGTGCATGGACCAAATGGAACTGTATGGTCTTGTTGACATAAATGGATGAGCTAAAGGGACGGCTTAGGGCTTTGATGGCATTTTCTGCTGTTTAATCTTGTTGCCTTTGTATCTAAACAGCTTTTATGAGTGTATAGTTATTTGTATATTTTCAGGCTGTTCCCAAAATATACCACTTAGCTATGGCTATTGCAGATAAATCTGGTTGCCTGACCCTTGAGCAAAACTAAAGTATCCTGCATTACAGCGTATGGTAAAAAAAATATATCAGGCTACTAAGTATCACAATATTTGGGCAACAAAGTATCACAATAAATTCTCTACAGCTCCGAAATTCAGCAGGTGCATTCTGAATTCCTTAATTACATACAGGTCAGGTACAGCAGTGGTAATGTAAATAGAATCAAACCACTTCAAAGAATTCATGATGCAGTAAACAAACTATTGGTGCCACAACAATCTCTTTAATGCTCTTTTGGACACTGCTGTCCGTCATTGGTGGCGACTTGTCAAGCTAATGAGTCAAACATTAGGCAATTTTGATGCTTCAGTATTTCTGTGTGTGTGTGGTTTTGTGTGTGTATGAATAAACGGAATGCTTTCTTGAATGACCTGTTCCTCTTATTTCCTGCAGATACCTGAGCAAGTGCATGAAGATGATCAGACTTTGAGATGGAGCCACCAAGCTATGCTTACGTAACCCAACAAGTCTCCCATCAGTCAGATGTTCTCGCCTGCCTACGAAGTCCCACCACCCAGACTTTATCACATCCTTCCCAAGCTTCTGGGTTTGAGTCTCAGAAATTGTACCTGAATGCTGTACCTGTGCCTCTCTACCACCTATTCAAGTCACCAGAGCAGCACGCGACAGGAGGCAAAGATTTCAGTGTGGACAGTTGTTGCACGCCTATGATTCTAAATCCTATCGTGCATTCAGAGAAAATTGATTTGGCTCCTGCGCTAATCCAGAAACAACAAGGACAGACCTTGACCTTGAACATTGTAGGCGCTTTGCCGATTTTGTCACCTGGGTGTTCAGGTTCTAGTGTTGGGAGCCCTGGGAAATCCAAAAATGCTGGAAAGTACATTTGTAAGCACTGTGGCCGGGATTGCTTCAAACCGAGTGTGCTTGAGAAACACATCCGCTCCCATACGGGAGAGAGGCCCTTTCCGTGCACCACCTGTGGAATTGCATTCAAAACACAGAGCAATCTGTACAAACACAGGAGAACTCAGACACACGTCAACAATGCCAGGCTATCTTCAGAGTCAGACAGCAACATCCTCGAAGAGAGCGAGAAGGTGTTGGAAGTCGGGGGAGAGCAACATTTTACACAGATCAGTGGGCATGTTCCTGAAGCAGTCAGACATCTTAGTGAAAAAGGGAGCTATCTTAATGAAAGACTCAGCCAGCTCTATGAAAATGTTGGTCGTCTTGATGAAAGCAAAGACATGCACGTTGATAACATATGTCCAGAGATGGAAAATAATATGGACAATACAATATCCACATCAGATACATCACTGGTACTAGAGTGCATGCAAGTTATGCCTTCAAACACAAAGATCAAGGGCAGGACTATCTGTTTGGACGACGTCAACTCCAGAGAGTCTTCAGTAGACCCACAGATCATGCAGTCCACAGCCGCTGTTAATCCAAATCCTTATGTTAAAAAAAAGCTGCAGGAACAAAGATTCTCCACCATTACTAGACAGGTTCAGCCGCAAAGGCAACAAGTAACATATTCTGAGAAGGCATTGGAATGTCCAGCTTCAGAGCGCAAACTCAAGAAATGTGAGAGCACAGACTCCGGCTATCTCTCTCACTCAGACAGCATGGACCAGCAGACCTGGCCATCCAGCCCACTGCACAGTCTTTGCGAGCAGAGCAGTGAGGCTGAGGAGCAGGAGCAAAATGACAGTGGTCCTGAGGACACAGGCCTCAACCTACTGCAGATGCAACACACCGAGAAAACATCCAGCTTCCCACTGGAGAAGAAGCAGCTGGAAGAGCACATCTCAAAACTGATCTCTCGGAACAAAGCTGTAGTGGACGACACACAACTTGACAATGTGAGGCCTCGTAAAACAGCATTGTCCAAACAAGGCAGCATTGACCTTCCAATGCCCTACACATACAAGGATTCTTTTCACTTTGACATCAAGTCTCTTGGCGGCAACAGGAAAAACAACTACTCACTCTGCTCTGCCAAGTCTACCTATACCCCCTTAGAAAAAAGCAAGCCACTCTTTTTCCATTCAGTTCCTACCCAGTTCTCCACGACAATTGACTGTGTGCCAGTGACACGGAGTAACTCGCTGCCATTTGTGGAAAGTAAAAGAAACTTACGAGAGCAAATGGGTAACTCCAAGTTCCATTTCCTGCAAAACCAACCCTTGGATCCAAGCTTCTCAAGTTTGCTGCATGGCGGTCAGCTAGCTACCAGCCTATTGCATTGCCGCAATAGTCACCCTCGGGCACTCGTCAGGCAAAGCGCAGTGGATCATTTGCCATCAAGTCAAGCTACTGACTACTCCGCAGCTGAGGACAGCAAAGAAGGCAGGACTGGTAAGCTGGGATCCACCACCCAATGCCCTACAATCAGCAAAAAAAACAGTCGGAAGAAACTGAAGATGTTTTCGCAGGAAAAGTGGCAAATGTATGGAGATGAAACATTCAAAAAACTGTATCAGAAAAATAACCACGAAAAAGCTAAAAAGACAAGAGATAATAAAGAAAGTCACCTAAATGACCTAACAAGTCTTGTTTCACAATTGCAAGTGGAGAGCAGTCATGGGGGATTTAGTTCACAGGCTGATCCCAAAGTCCCTGCCACATCCTCTTTGGTAAGTTCACAGAAGCCTGGCCAACAATACCTTTGTACTCGAAACGGGAGGGAGACTTCGCAGTGGACTGGCCATGGCAGCTTTAGGAACCTTTCGGTGATCTCTCCACCTCAAGATCCTGCTCACAAGGGAGGATGGAACAAAACAGTCTCAATCCAAGGGCAAAGTTTCAGAGCCTCACCAGGCTTCAGTGAAAGCTTGAGTGTAGGTGCTCCCACCACAAACATTGGCAGACCAAAGACACCTCAGCCGGTAACAAGTCAATCAACAACAAACTTGACAACGCCAGTAAATATAACTCAACCACACCCTAATGTGCAGCACACCAGCCTGGCAGGTTTGGATGCACCGTTTACCCCAGGACTAGACCATGCAAGCAGAACACCCAGTAACAGAGACACCAGCCACAAAGCTTTTAGCCAATGTGTACAAACCATTTGTAGACTAGAGGAAAGTGAATATGGTGGAAAAAGCAGTGTTGAGCCTTTTAAAGAAGGTGGAAAGCTACCATCGGAGAGGAAGAAGGTCAAAGTTGAGGATTTGGGACAAAGAAATCAGTTACACTCCCATTCTAGTGCCAGTAATGCAACGCATGAAGATTCTAGTGACACAATTGCAGAGGCACGCTTGTATGCTATTTCAAGCCCATTGGAACGTTCCCATTACCCTGAAGAGGGAAACAAAGATGGCATTATTCGGTGTGCCAATGGCTTGGCCTGCGCGAAGACATACAGCCAAGCCAGTGATTCACCACTTCAAGAGAACACTAAGGCTTCTCTTGATGCAGCAGGTAGGTTGACGTCAACATTGCATGTCCTATCTCAGCATTCCGATGCCACAGTGGAACAGAGCTCGATTTTGGAAAAGCATCAAAATCCTCGGACACCTTCTGAATTGAAGAACTCAGTCTGCACTGTTGGGAGAGAGCATAACTTGGAAGCACTTGTTTGCACACCACCCAGTCCTCAGCAAAGTGTGGTGCAGTCAGCCGCTCTTAAACAAAGTGCATTTTCTCCAAAATACCTACTTAAACTGCCTGCAGCAGAATTGTTGTGTACACCAGGAAGAGAAAGGGGAAATGTTAGTCATGCTCTTTCAGACTCAGTCACTGGGTCCTCGTTGAACACCATGAACGGGTCCATCAAGCTGTCCCCGCCATCTGTATTTCCACCTAAACACACCGAGCAGTCGGTGATTGTCGGTCCTATAGCTGAGAGGGGAACTTTCCTAGCTGGCTTTCCAAGCAACTCATTGGCCATGAGCATCATTACCTGCATGGCAAACACCAGTTATGGGAAAAACAACACTTACCCAGACAAGACCAAAGTGACAGACTCACAGTATGGAGGATCCGGGGAAACAAAATGTGTGGTGAAATGTTCCAAAACAAACACCGACCAAGCAGTGCAGAAAAGCAATCAGACTTTACCATGGAGATCAGTTTACAAAGGTACAGGTTTGTTACTAACAGATTGCAAAAGGAAGTATGAGCTAACACACTGTCTCCTTACAGGAAGCTGCTTAAATTTGGCACCATCTTACTTGTGTTCAGGAAAACCGCCTGGAGGCAAGCAGGAAGAGCCAGCGGGTACATGTAATCCATATACTCCGTGCAAAGGCAGCATTCATGGCCATCCTCTAATTCCACTCAACTCAAGTAGACATGCCAAGATCCCGGCAGGCAATGTTCTTGAGCCCTGCCATCCTACCGGGGCATCTATTTCCCACATGGTCACTATTCCGCAGTGTGGTGTGCCTTTCTTGTCCAAAAAAGGTACAAGCATCTACTCGGGCAAGGGTTCTACAACAGCCAACATCAATTTCCCGTCTCTGAACACAGAGGTGCACATGACATGGTGTTGCCTGTCCAGAAACCTGTCCTGCACAGTAGAACAGAAGAAAGAGAGCCATCCATTATGCTCCTCGCCACATTCGTGCCTGGACCAATCAACCGTGGAAAAGCCCAGTTCAAGCTGCAGAGTATCAGTCCTCAATACAGTCAACACAATAACTTACTCAGCCAACAGTTCCACAACGACCGATACCATGAAGGACCAGGAGTCATTAGTGGAGAGCCCGAGGCAGCAATTTAAGGTAACGACTTGTTGTACTCTTCGTGTCAATATCAGAAATCATCATCATTTATCCCAAATCATTTCGATTTTCCACTTTTCTTTTGATAAAAAAAAGTTCCCCAAGCAAGGCATTCTGAACTTGAAGATGTATCCCTACTAGTCCAGCTAAAATTCCCAGTTGACATTTTCAGCTGCCAACATGTTTTATTCTAACATGTTGGACCACAATTTGCTAAGCAGCTGTCCTAATCAAATTAGCACCATGATTCCCGAATAAGTTACCTAAATTACAATGGGTATTTTTTGATAAATTGCCTGTGAGGTAGATTGAAAGAGGCATATCATGGTTTATTGCTACTTTGCACCAAACGCGGGGGGTTAATCAGGGATCGAGCATGGAAACATTGTTTATAATTTATTAACAAGGGTACCCACAGGTTTGTTAATTAAACTCAATCGCAATCTTTGCAAGGTGTAAAATATTCTGTACCAATGATTATAGCAGAACACAAATTTGAAAAACAGAATGAGAAGTCTGTACTGATTCTTGGACAAAGTAGGGATTGTATTGTTTGTTATTGTCCAAAAATGTATTTATCAAAATGATGTTACACATCAGTGCTTCTTATGTACTTTTCTGTGTGTTTTTTGTGTGTTCATAAATGTCCAGGCAGGCTTGTGGTGGGATATTGTTATTTGCATCTTAGTTAAGCCAGACCAGGAATCACAGACTGGCATGTGTCCAGTGTCTTTTGGCATGTAGATGAGAGAAATCAGCTGGTGGTAGTTATGTGGCATCTCATAATTTTGTTAGCTTTGTAGCGAAAAATATTAAAAAACTGTTGTGCAATCTATTGTGGGTTAAATAACGAGTATAGGTCTCTGACTAAATTAAAACTTAGCATCATGGAAAAACGTCTGGAACGATGGCCGAGTCGACACAGGGTTCGGTTCTTAGGGGTCCATTAGTATGGCGGGCGGACTTGGGCGGAAATGGGACCACCCGCATCGCTTGCGGCGGTCCCGCACATCCCATTAGGATGCGCCCGCCACACTGGCGGGCACATCCCGCATTTCTAACATTGTGGCAGGCGGTGCTGAAAGCACCGCCCGCCACAATGCCAGAAATGCAAGTTGTGCATTTGACAGTACAACGTGACAGGCACCGTGCGGTGCCTGCTATGTTGTACTGACAAATGCAGGGGGGTACCATAGGTACCCTCCATGTACACCCTCCACCCCGCAGAAACCCTGGGGGCCCACTATGGGGCCCCCAATACTGAGAACTGCATGCATTTCCCCGCATGTATGCTAATATGGATGGCGGTATCTCCCAGACACAGCCACCATGTTAACAGCTTTTCCGCCAGGTCGGCTCGTCGACCGGGCGGAAAACCGGTGGACGGTCTATCCGTCCGCCAGGGTCTCCCCCGCCATGGTAATGTGGGGGGGAGGGGGCAATTTAACATGCAGACGGTGGATTTTGGCAGGCGGATCGCCCCTGCCATACGGGTGGTGACGATACGCCCGCTATCTTAATGACCCCCTTAGTATTTACTCACAGAGATCTTATCAATATTAGAAATCATTCCAAAGGTGTAAACCCAGGCGACCTGTGCATGGTTTTAAAAAAAGGTTGTTCGCCTTTTATACATGGTGCGAATAATAAAAAGTAGGGAGAAGGGGTTACTACAGTTCACATGAATATAGAATCCTCTCAAAACATTTTTAGTCTCTAGGGGGCATATTAACAAGGGACAGGGAAAATTAACGCTAAGGGCGCATAGCGTTAATTTTTTTAACGCCTGCTATCGCTGGATAATATCGCCTGGTTATCGCGTTATTAACAACACTAACAGCCTAGGCGATAAAAAATCCAGCGATAGCGGCATTTTGGGAGGCTATCGCTGGTAATGCAGCGATAAAACTACAAGGATAGGGATATCCTTGTTGATAGCCCATGGTAGACTTAGCCATGTAATCCACCTCCCATTGGATTACATGGCTAAGTCTGAAAATGAGCAGACGTAAAAAAGCAGCGTTAACCGTGGTTAGCGCTGCTTTTTTTGTCTCTAACAGGGTTAGCGTGAAGCTTGATAATAGGAGAAATGTCACTTAGCGACATTTCTCCTATTATTTTGCTCTGGAACGCCCACTTTGCATCTCATTAGAGATGCAAAGGGAAGCGTGGTGAAAAAGGATGCTAACATGCGATTTTGCATGTTAGCACCCTGTTGTTGATAGGGCGATATTTTTATCCCCGCTTCTTTGGATTTTAAAGCCAAAAAAGCGGAGATAAAGCCCTTGTTAATATGCCCCTAGGATTTTCTGGCAACTACTTTGCAGAAGTTTCTCTACATGAATTATAAAGTTGTGTCAGTCTATCAAGATATATGTTTTGCTTATTTTGTAATCAATTGGATGATTTATATACGCAAATACTATATTTATATTTCGAGTGATTGACTTGATGTTTTTCCATTTCTTTTAGGTAAATAATTTTATGAGTGATATATGATTTCATTTATGTTATTCAAGTCCTGATGAAGGCTCTTCACTGCTACTCCTGACAAGAAATCCTTTGAATAAAAGAATCGCTACACATGTATCAGAAGTTGTAACTAAGTTTAACTGACACACTTGTGGGAATCCATTTTTATTTGGGTGCCTTACTAGAGACTCTTTGTGGGGCCACCGGGCAAGCCGGTGCCTCCACCGTGGTGGTTGAGGTTGTTTGCCTCTAATGTCTTGTGTCTGCCCTACTAATATAGCTTTTTAAACTGGGTCAAGCACACTCTTTCTGCATTTTACTCTCAGGGTAGCGACGGCGAACAGTCAAAGGAGAGGTAGGGTGCTTGGGGTGAAAAGGGAAAAGTATTGTGCTAGCAGGAAGATCCTCGCGGGTGGCCTCGTCAAGAACACTACAGAGTTCTTGTGGGCAGATTTGTATGAGGTTTCTCTGAATCTCATTTCTATGACTTATTTTGCAAGTGGTTCTTCAGCCTCCTGGACCACCTGATGTGGCGTCCAAAGGCAGAGATGGTCACGGTTGAAATATCTTTTCACAGGAAGGGAAGATAATTCTTCTATAGTTAATGTATCTTTGCTGAAGAGCTGGGTCTTCTTGGGCACTGCCTCTTTTCCAGTCTCTGGCCCATACTGGTGCGTTATGGTTAATGAACTTGCTGTGCTTGTTGCTTCCCTTTGTCCATCGAAGGTTGCACCCAATAGAAATTTGGAGAACATGTGTAAATATAGCAAAATGGGGATTAGGGCTGATGGGGAATACGAATTTGACATAAGAGATGAAATGTTGAATATGCACCTACAAGGTCCAAAATACAATGGAAGACCAGAATGACTGGAAGAACTATTAAATCTGAGGGATACACATGATTGACATTGATACTGGGTTGTTGGAATGCAGCCACAGGTCAAGGTAGTATATTATATTAAAATGTCTACATCTCTGGGGTTGGTGGTTACAAACTGTGAGTGAAGTACCTTTACAGCACAGACAGTTAGTTGAGCATGTTCTGAAGCATTTTCCTGTATGAATATTTCACAGCTTACAAACAGGCCCTGCTACACTCCTTTGATGTGCTCCAAACTGAGAAAAGTATGCATAAGGAGTTGGATAAATGCAAAACGTGAATGTCTTTTACATGACTAACTGCAAATACTTTTACTCATTGGATATGAACATTTGGGGCAGTGAAAACAAACAATTGCTATGTAACGGGGAAAGCGTGAAATATACAGGAACAAAGCAAGGGAAACCAGAAGAACCGTAAAGGCTACTGGAGCCAAGCTATGCACTTGACGGATGTTGATACTGGTTTGTTGGAGTACGACCAAAGTATATATTTTTGGACTTACATGAGTGTGACCTTTTAGTCCAGTTCTTTTTAGTTCACCTTGGGTAAGGTCAGGCTCCTCGCTACTGGATGCATGGGCGATGTATGGCTGTCTTGGTCAAGAAGAGTCTGGGCTACCTCTGCAGGGCAACAACAGATCTTTCTTATTAGTGTAATTGACTTTGGGATTTGGATCAGTAGATTTTAGACGTTTGGGATTTGGATCAGGAAATTCTCGTCTTCTTCCTTTTCTGTGTCATATTCCAGTGAGGCCCAATCAGATGGCAAAGAAAAAACCCACATGATGGCAAAGAAAAAACCCACATGGAGTAAGGTGTGACTTAACCACTCCTCAACTCAGGCTCATAGTAATCAGCAGCAAGTGCAGTCCCAACCTAAAATGGCCACCAGAAGTTGTAGCAGATGTGCTGTACTACTCCGAAAGGAGGTCTGGCCTCAGCAAGGATCTGCTCCGAAACCTGTTGGACAGACTGTACATCCATGGCTGCAGCTTTGCTCCTTTCCTGCTGTTGAATTATCAGCATATGAAGCATGGCTATGGCACTAAATTATATAGCATAGCATTGCCATAAATAAATACCTGTTAGCCCTTTCACAATACATTACCAAATAGATCATAATAATGAAAATGTAGTTTCTTTCGATGAAGCCACACCAAACATTGGCAATGTCAATTGATCTGGCCTATGAATAAAGGTGCCTTTTGTGTCATTGATGGGTTTAGGTCTTCAGAAAGTTAAATTACATGCAGCCAGTCACTCATATTTACACTCATGTATTCATTCATCCATCCAGTGACATGCTTGCGTCCCCCTTTCCCTTTGACACCCCAATAAAACACACACAAACGTAACAACATACGCAGGATAAATCAAAAGAAAACAAGTCAAAAAAAAGAAAAGATTCTGCTGTCTGAACACAGTGGGCATATGCTTGTAATAATGAAACTAAACATAGCAGCAAAGGTATTGTACATAATCTATTGTTTATTTAAAGTTCCAGAATGTCTGCCACTTTAAGAACTACATTTTTTGGCCTCCCTGCAGTAGCGGTCGGCAGTAGATGTTTCTGTAGGGCGGTGACGTGGGCAGGGGGAGTGGCAGGGTGGGGGGTAGTAATGTATGGATTACGGAGTTTTACAGGTAAGTAAACATGTTAAAAAATAAAACGAATTTCGTTGTGTACACTGCATCACATTTGGTGATGCAGTGCGCGCAACGAAATTCGTTTTATTTTTTAAAATGTTTACTTACCTGTAAAACTCCGTAATCCATACATTACTACCCCCCCGCCCCTCCCCCTGCCCACGTCACCGCCCTACAGAAACACCTACTGCCGACCGCTACTGCCTCCCTGACATGGTAAAACAATTATACACCATGGACATGGCTTACTGCCCACTGCAGATGAAATGATCTGCGAGCAAGCGACTCGTTAGCACTGCCTGGAGCGTTGTAGTGTCCTCTTAAGATATAATAAAATGAAAAGAGAAGAAGCAAAGAAGTGAAAGGAGAAAATGTAACACCTAAGCACTGTGACACTGAAGTGCTCTCATTTTCAGATGCATGTGCACATGTCATCAGAAATTCTCCTTATTCACACAGTAAGAGAGCCAATGACTGATGTGGTCTGAACCATTACCCCATGCAGTACTCTATCATGGGTGGAAGCAGAGTATAAATGACAAACCAGTGGCCGAAGAAGAGCTCACGTAAAGACTGTATCTGTATGGATACATATTCATAAATATGGATCCATGTAGTATTTAAAGATTTCTTTCTTTATTACACGATCTTGGCAGATAGCTAAGTCTGTCAAGGCTCCAAAATAGATTTTAGCAAGAATTATTACAGTGCCAATTGTCTACCCATAGGATTTGTCAGAGGCGATAACCAACACCAAGATCCTACCCTACAAAGCTAACCTGTGACATATGATGTAACAAAATACCAATCTGCAAACTTTATTACAGAGAAATAACAATCCACCGTTAAATGCCCATTGGCTTGAACATATGCTTTTCACACTCAGGATGTCAGGCATACAGCCTTTATTGTAACTTTTCATTATAAACAATCTGGTTTATAAACTTTATCTAAGGAAGCACTCAAAAAAATAGGAAAATCTGTCTCAAGTCCAGCAGTAATAGATATACAGCCCACTTTAATCAAATTCCTCTGGTTGAGCCAAGGAGCTGTAATCCAAAATTTTCACATAGGGCTAGTAGAAATTATCACAGCCAGTGTACATTCCAAACAGAAACAGGCAATACAGCCAGCATAGAACTTTTCAGCCAGCACGTGTTTCGTCGATAGGTTGGTAACACCTCGACTTCTTTAGGGCGGATATGCAGATAGGTTTCTGTTCATCCATACAATGAGTATCTGGATAGTTGGCACAACAATGCCGAATCAAGTCAGTAGATATAAAGTTTTGCAGTATTCTGGCAGAGTGTCGCGGCATGGAGAGTACTCCTCGTGCATGTAGCAGTGTAGACCTTTATCATTGGCTTGTCACCACAACCAACTCAGACGCATTGTGTTGGTCAAAAGCCTTCTCACCAGGCAACAGTGAGGTATACCGTAATAAATTTACAAATATGCACAAAATTACAAAACAATATACAATTCCTACTAATAGAGCCTAACAAGGATTACAATACTGAAAATCTTCTATCCCCATGGTTTACTGCCTACTACGGGAATCTGCAAGAGTTTATGTAACAAAATACTAGTCAACAGGCCGTTGCACAGTGTAATAGCAAACTACTCTTAAAAGCCTATTGTCTTTAACACATGCTTTTCACAATAAGTATGTAAGGTCATTTGCTTTGTCATAACTTTTCATTATACATAGATCACACCTTAGGAAATTGGCATATCCATTCCTAGTGAAACTATAAGGCTTTTAGCCTTTGCCACTAATTTGACCCTACATCCAACACAGACTTACTGAAGTGCATATAAGCTAGCAACCATCAGGCATACAGTTATACAATTCTAAATATGTACAATTACAATTGGAAAAACAATATACAAACCATCTCAATAAAGTCTATCAAGAATCAGCACAATGAAATTCTACTCCCAGGTTTTGTCTGGGTGGGTGACCAACACCAACACCCTTGCCTCCTATGGTTGTCCATGAGACTACATGCAGTCTGTAACATAATGTGATAACAATCCAAAGATAGAGGCCAGTAGGCTTTAGAAAATGGTCTTCACAATCAATAAGCCAGGCCTACAGCTTTTGTCATTCTTTTTTAAAAATAATAAACATACCATACAATGATATCTGGCATAACATTTCCCTGTGCACCAATCAAGCCTGTAATGATTATCATTGGCTTGTCACCATAATCAGCTCAGGGCTACTGTACTGAGTGTAACTGAAGAACCGGGTTTTCTTAGAACCCAGCGGTGCCAGGGACCCACCCGAAGTCTTCGGATTCACCTGTCTTAGACTACAGAGACACGGAATACTTCTGGTTGGCGTCAGAGATCAATTTATTAGCTGCAGCTAGTAACAGTAATCCCAGCAATACAACACGGTGTACAACTCAAGAAACTGTTCAATTTTTGTAGAGCAAGACATCTCTTTTTATGCACAATATCAGTTCATTACGAATGCACACCCACTGCGGCAAATTCTGACCAATAGAATACATTTCACACACATTAGTACATTCCAAAAAGCTCACTTTACATCGTACCAACCCACAAGTTAATTATTAGGAATGTCCCAAATTCGATTACCACAAGCCGGACAAAACCCATAATTGAAAGCACTACCCATGTAATGAAAAGTCGTAAAGGAAAGAAACAATTCAGATGTTGAGTAGGATAAGATATGTGCAAGAACACTAAAAACTAACGATATCCTGAACATTGATCGGGAACTCAGACAACGATCAACTAGAGAAAACTGGCTTCGTAAAGGGTCAGTTTCAGGTGACGGGGTCAGCATCTTACAGTTCACTCGCAAATCGAAAAGGGCCTGTTAAATGCGTACATGAACAACGAGGCCCATGCAACTTTGTTCGTACGTTTACTACCTAGGCCTACGTGAGGGCAACATAAAATGGCGTCCTCAAACGACGCAAACAAAATGGAGTCCGGTCCCGTAAACCACGGAACCTCATAAGGTTTCCCACAAGGCAACCACCAGGCATACAGTCATACAATTGTAAATGTATTCAAATGTAAAGTTTCACAATAAATACACCACCCTACTTCCTTTATCATAACATCTCATAATCAACAGGCCAGGCCAATAGCTGGCTTCCATAACCAACGTAGCCCTGCTGTATTTAGTATAAGCGTTGCCACAGGCAAAAAGTGCAATACAATCACTAATTTTAGTGGAAGCAACCACATTCTGCCCAATCAAATCCTATACTCAGGAGAACCATGGGTGGATCCTAAGCCCCTCTCACAGTAGAACTCTGAAAGCTCTTTTTTGTTGATTAAATACAGACAGGTGATATCTGTATTGCAAGGCCAGACGTAAACATCCATATAGATAAGTGTAGCCATGGGCACCACATAGTACTCTCACACAACTACACTTAGAAGTTTCAAGTTAATGATGGAAGAGGAGAATGCTGGGACTGGAACACAGCAGTACATTCCTCATGACTGCTCTCCTTCCATCTTTGCCGGTGCCAGAGCAAAACAAACACCATAAATGATACTCTTAGGAACACACTTTAACAGCATTACAGTGCCAAGTGCCTGTCCTAGAGAGGTCAAGGAAGCCCTACTGCTGCTGCCTGAGGCTGCTGAATAAACACACAAAATAATTTCAGCTACATGGAGGGGAAGCACTTTTGTCGTGAAAGCACAAAACCTCTGCCCCATCAAAAGATTGTCTCCTGTCTACCAACATGTGAGAGGGGCAAAAGCCCCTTTCTGTAGTACTCCTGAAAGTTATTTTTCAACTTGAACACCTAAGGCCTGCCAACAGTTACACTACAATTTCAGATCTAAAAACTGGAGGGGTGATGGAGAAGCCTCTGTACTGGAGTCACAGTTCATCAGGTGGCGAGGGACACTTAAGAGGCCCAGATTTTGAACGGGGGGCTAGGTAGGCAGAAGGGTGCACACTCCTTTTGTTGTATAAAGACTGGGATGAGGATAATGATGAGGCAGCAGTAGGGAGTTTTCCGGTTTCATGTGCCTCTCAAAAGGTGGCTGGTCTGCGGTAGTCAGTGAAATGTGATACTGTAGAAAAAAAATGCTCTACAACTAAAATGTTTCAGGGCACAGCCAGTCTTATGTTGTGCATCTCTGCTGGATTTTACCATTTATTGACCTATTAGGAAATGACTCACTTTTCCAATAAGCTACTCCTCTCTGATCTTCCTATCTTTGTTCTTAATATACACAGCAGGACTCCTCATAAAAGCCCATTGTTTGATTTCCGTGGCTAAAGAAGGCATGAGTGATCTGCTCTGTGGGAACCAAACTTTGCCAACATTTTAACACTAAAGATGTCATGATTGACTTGCAGCCACTCTTAATCAGCCAAATGAGCTAAGCACACATTCCAGCTTGCTTCATGCTGTTGATTGAAAATTCTGTTTTGGTTGTTGGCTATAAGTCACCCTCCTGAGAGCCTTGATGTAGTGTACATCTGGGTGTACCAGCAGTGTCTCCATGCTAGAAATATAGGCCATCATATGTTTCCTGTGGTATCTGGTTAATGTAATTGTTGGACCGGGAATGTCCTCTGCCCGGTAAACAGGCGAGTACCCCTGCACTGAGTTACCTACCTACATGTGATATCTGGTATTGTGACTTTTTGTGGCCCAGTTCACACTCCATTCGTAAGAGCACACTGAGACTTTTGTCTCTATGATACAGATCCCAATTTTGAGACCTGGAGGGGCGCATAACTGTGCGGTCTTGTTGAAAAAACTGCTGCCCAAGTAATTTAAATAATTCTAGATCTGAACATGCCTTTTTATCTGATTCATGAGAATCCATGTCGAGTGTGTGTTTTGTATAGCAGGACTCTGTGTGGATGTGAGTGTGACACTGCTGAGATCGATGGTATCTGGTATGGATTGCTCATAGTTTTACATGGCACAATATGGCGGTTGTAGTCAGATCTCCCAGAGGTAAGGGGACATCACCTGAAGTCTGCGAATCTTACAGGCTGAGCT
The DNA here is from genome assembly GCF_964261635.1 of Lissotriton helveticus. NCBI lineage: Eukaryota > Metazoa > Chordata > Amphibia > Caudata > Salamandridae > Lissotriton > Lissotriton helveticus. Next base: position 153,788,916 of record NC_136068.1, on the reverse strand, counting down.
GCTGAGAAGAGTGAAAAATGTGTCTAGCCCTGCAGGAGCTGACTTCCCGAGGAAGGAGTAAGCTAGCTGTTCAGCCTGGAAGAGCTGCACCTCAGTAGAGTGGTGGAGTGGACTGTTTACTGGAGAGCAATCAAAGTTCACCTGAGTCGGGCCAAAGGTCTCTTGGCCTCCCCAAGCTCTGTGTTCAGGCAACATGAGCCGAACCAGCTTGCTGATGTCACCAAGCATGTCCGCTCCTCGACCACTACCAGAGTAGTACAAGGGACTTGTGCTGATTCAATCTTATGCACAAAGAGACCGGGGACAAGGGCCAGAGTAGGGAAGGCAACCTCCGAGAGTGCTGGGGGCTACCAAATCAGAGACATATGCTGGTATGTTGAACGCTTAATCACTATCCCTTCAAAACCTGATCATGATCTTGTCAGATTCAGAAAGACCTACAGTGAAGGGTATTGCTCTAGAAGAGAACATTCAGTCTGCAGTGATCTTGACCACAGAGGCTTCTGGAGCGCGGCTGGTGGGTCATCCTCAATGGGTGTATGACACCCTGTCACTCCAAGTGACAACACAAGGTTGATCTCTGGTCTCTCCATTAGTCCTTCCAGGTAAAGGCTAATGGAAGCCTGAGGGGTAAAGGAAAGGGCCTTGAGTGCAAGGTACAGATGGTGACAAAAGACTATACTGTTCTGCTTACTTTCTGAGCTTACAGTTGCCTTCATGACTCTAGAAAGCAGTGGTACCAAAGGCACTGCCACAGGCACCTGATGGCAAACTAAGATGTCCATGCCAACTTTGGGTACCTTTTAATGCATGACGACTGTCAAATAAGATAGCTGAGTGGACAGTGGACATTGCAAATTACCCATAGTGATTTTACCTCTACGACATTTGTATCATATTCACAGGGTGAGTCAAAGGCGATTCAGGCTGAGGGCATGCTGTCCAGGGTATTTATGAATAGAGAGGAGACAGTTTGGTTCCTAGCTCCGTTCACAGTCACAGTTAAGATCGATGCCTGGGCAGAGACGAAGCTGCTCTCACAGGAAAGTGGGTTTCATGAGAGGGGTGGACAATGTTTTGCAAATACGCTGAGCAGAGTCTTTACCTCCTCTTTGGTTCTTTCTCTTCCAGAAGAAATGTTATGCCTTGTGTGGGGGCACCAAAAGTACAGGACTTGGACACTTGTACCTAGAAAGAGGATGCCAGTTTCAGGTGGAGGAGACTGAGGAGTGAATTCTCTCCTCCGCCCTTAGCCGATTACCCTTCTTTATGCATTTCCTCCCTCTAAACTGATTCTACAGATTCTGTTCATGTCAGGAGGGAGGAACATTTATGATCTTTTTTTTTCCATTTATGATCTTTATTAATTTATTTGTAGGATGTACAAAATAGATCACACAGTTGTAAAAATATTAAATTGTCAATGCATAACACATAAGCCCAGATGTAAAAGTACTAGTTTCTTCGGCAAGGCATTACACTCAGAAAAAAGAATCATGTCAAACAAAAGTACAAATTTATTAGTAATAAATATTGGTTAGAGTCATAAAAATCATTCCCACCCGTGCACATTTTCCCCAAAATCGATGGGGTTATTTCTGCCGGCTGATCTTTAACGTTTTGTCATGCCAGTCGGCGAAAAATGGTGTTCTAGTAGATTTCCAAAGAGTACTTATAATGGATCAGGCAATGAGCATCAAGACAAAAACTTGGCTTTAAAATGAACCATCTTTTAAAGAAGGTCATTGGATGAAAATTGGCATCCTTCAAAGTGGAGTAAGTAAGATAACTGATATTACGCTTCTCATTATTGCAATACTTAATACCTGTCAATTTTCTTCTAATCTGGGCTAACAAATCTACAGGTTCAATCTGTCATCTTATGTGTCAAACCCCCTGAAATAAATCTGATGGATGTAGGGAGTATAATTTGTTCTCTAATTATGTAATATGATCAATATCACGCTCTTGGGCAACATGTTTGGTATGTGACAAATTATTTAACAAAAAGGTTGTAAAATCTTTAAAACTGAGCCAAAACAGAAATCAGCAATTTTACTAGACCTTTGATCCTTCGTCTTTGGAAAAAAGTTTTGCATTCTGTGAGTGGGGTTTCTGCATGAAAATAAGGTACAGGCAAGACAGGTAAAACATTGACCGATTATTATTTATAACTTGACAGGACTTATATTGTACTGCTTTGAAGATCCTGAGAAGTTTGTTGAAACTAGGTAAGTTTAGTATTTGCAGATCAAGAAGTATTTTTTAATAGACAAGCCAAAATAATTGTTTGAAAAACATCTAGCTTGTATTGGAAAGGCCACCGAGACAGAGATCACAGTTAACCCTCTTTTCATCGGGCAGTTTCAGAATCTTAATTGTAATTCCTTGTTGTGTTATCCCAAATAAAGCATTGAAAGAGTGTATCAATTGACTACGGCCCTTGTGAACTTGATGATTTCTTTCTGGGAGATACTGGGGTTACCCCACCTTTAAATTTAGTTAACTGGGGCCCACTGCCCATACCTTGATTGGTGGTGTAGACATTGAAAAGTATGGGCCACAGAGGCTAGCCAGGGATTATATTGTGGCAGTCCAGGCTTCCAGATGACCATTCGTTCTTAAGGCTTCCAACCATCTTTGGATATTGTGCAAGAATAGGGATCCGTGCCTCTGGGATTGTAATCCCACAGGAGGTATTATCTTCCTCATGAAGGGCTTTGAGTCTGTCTTCTACCACCCTAGAAATCCCATAACACCTGGGGGCACCACCTAAACCTTTAGAGATTACTGTGGAGGAATAAAAACAAACATTTGCAATTCAATAGGTCTTGCATTAGTTAAAGTTTGAGCTATTGCTGTTGCTAATAATAATGTAACACCAATAACTTAAACTTTCAGTAATGCAAGAGCTATTGCATTATGAAGAAGGTTAGTTTTGTCATCTCCTGCGGCGGAAGCCGGGAGACCGTAGCTCAGTCCTTTTTAAAATAAAATTTCCGTGGTTTTTAACTCTTTTGTACCCCTACCTGCACGCACTGCTCCTGACGAAATCCGGCTGACTTCCCAGACAATTTAGGTGCTGGGGGGGATCAGAGGGACACGCATGCGCCACTGACACAAGCAGGCAGCCAGCTTTGGGGGACAGCGTGGTTAGCGCTCTAGTCTTCGCCCAAAAGGAGGGATATAAGGGGCCTGATTGGTGGGCGCTGTAAGAAGGTTAGTTTTATCATCTCCTGAGGCGGAAGCCGGGAGACCGTAGCTCAGTCCTTTTTAAAATAAAATTTCAGTGGTTTTTAACTCTTTTGCACCCCTACCTGCACGCACTGCTCCTGACGAAATCCGGCCGACTTCCCAGCCGATTTAGTTGCTGGGGGGGATCGGAGGGACACGCACGCGCCACTGACACAAGCAGGCAGCCAGCTTTGGGGGACAGCGCGGTTAGCGCTCTAGTCTTCGCCCAAAAGGAGGGATAAAAGATGAGGCCAACTAGGATGCGCAGCGGACGCGCGCAGCAGGCGCGCCAAAGGCGAGCCCGTCTGCGCCCATCCGCGCCCGACCGGGGCCGGGGGCCAAGACCCCTGGCCCCCGGCTCCGGTATGGCTCGGAAGATCTACGGAGTCTGGCCTATAACACGGTGCCTCTCAATGCTTCTACTGTTGATATACTCAGATCACACAAATTGTTCAAAGTTCAAAGGGGAACTATTGCACACAGGCTCAATGTTCCTCCTCCTAAGTCACCCCAAATTCCTGTACCATGGGGAACTAGGGTAGCCTCCCTCAACACCCGTTCTTTACAAAAACACAATCTTGAGGTTTTCTCCCTCCTGCAGGATAACACCTTAGACCTCCTTTGCATTACGGAAACCTGGCTTGAGGAGTCCTCTACTCCTGATATTGTTGCTTCCCTGCCTCCTAACTATGCTGCCGTCTACCACAACAGACCGGGCAGCACCAGGGGGGAAGAGTAGCAATTTTAGACAAAAAGGAGTTGAAGGCCGAAATAATTTGTGCTGAAAGCATTGAGGGGGCAGATGTGTTGGGGGCGAAATTTTGCTCTCCAACTTCCTGCCTAGCCATTTTTATAATATATCGACCCCCCCATACACCCCCCTAGTTAGTGGAGGCTTTTATTGAACCTGTCAGTGATATTCGTACAGGCTACCACTGCCTATTAATATTGAGAGACTTGAACTTCCACTGGGATCAGATTCCTATGGATAGTCAGGCCTTCCAACTCAACGAAGCACTGACCTCTCTGGAACTTAAGCAGGTGGTACATGTTCCCACACATGAAAAGGGTCATACCTTAGATTTAGTTTGGACATCACACCCGTTTGTTCATCCAATAGATGTCAGTCCCTGTGCCTGGCCAGACCACTACTTAATTAGTGGCCAGCTACTATCTACTAAGCGTGTAGCTAACACTGCTCCCGAGTGGAAAGAACTGCGAAACTGGAAGAAAATCCAAACAGATGATCTGGTTAACACCTTAAAAAATACAGCTCCTTCAAAGTTTATTGGGGGAAATCCGGATGCTGCAGCACTGCCCTGTCAACTAGGTTGAAGCAGGCCTTAGACGTAGTTGCCCCCATACAGAGAGTCATAATCAGGGACAAAGGCAAAGGGGCTCCTTGGTTCAATGACTCCCTAAGAGCCTTGAAGCGACATCTCCGCCAACAGGAGAGAGCATGGCGGAAATTTTATAATGCAGATTCCCGCAGGGAGTACCTGTTAGCGCTTGGAGCCTATAAAAAAGCCATCCTCACTAGGAAAGCAGAATTCTATGAACACAGGATTACTTCAGCTCAGGATATTCAAAAAGAAACTTTTCGGGTACTTTCTGAGTTAAGGCAAACAGAGACTGTGAGGCCGGTACATAGTCCAGAGGACTGCAACTTGTTGCAATCCTTCTTCCTCGACAAGGTCAAGGATTTACTAAATGTAATTACCACCACCACTACTGTACCCTGTTCTTTGTCACCTGTTCCCTTGGCACCTCTGTTTGCGACATCACTTACTGTCTTTCCGACTCTGACTGCTGACTCTCTGTCCCACCTAATAGGACGGGTTAAGTCTGGCTCTCCGGCAGACCCATGCCCACCAACCATTTTTAAGATGGCGCTACCCGGGATTGAGGATGAGGTGCTTTCACTTCTTAACCAATCCCTGGCACATGGCACTGTTCCCGTTAACTTCAAAGAAGCATGGGTCACCCCACTTCTGAAGAAGCCAGGAGCGGATGTGAAGAATTTAAAACATTTTAGACCTATCTCCCAACTCCCTTTCCTGGCAAAGGTGTTAGACCAACACGTGCTGAAATCTCTCTCTTACCATCTTGAAATATATAACCTTCTGCAGCACAACCAGGCAGGTTTCAGGGCCCATCACAGCACTGAAATGGTTATGCTTGCTGTGCTGGATGATCTTAGGCCCCAAGTTGACAAAAAAGGCTGTGTGCCCTGGTCCTATTGGATCTGTCCGTGGCATTTGACACGTTAATCATAACCTTCTTTTGTCGCGGATACATGATCTTGGAGTCCAGGACAAAGCCCTTAAATGGCTCACATCTTTCCTTAGCGGCCGGACACAGAGAGTACAGTTGTCATCTCATATGTCTGTTTCAGGTTGTCTCTCCTGTGGAGTCCCGCAGGGATCAGCTTTGTCCCCTCTTCTTTTTAATGCCTACCTGCAGCCCCTGATAGGTGTGTTAAACATCATGGATTGCCAGATCTATAATTATGCGGATGATACCCAACTTATCATCCAGATCGACAATTCCTCAGTCTCCCATGCTAAGACTCAGAATATTCTTAAATTTATCACCAACTGGATGACAGCCAACTCTTTAAAAATCAATCTGGATAAGACGGAGGTTCTGGCCATTACCACTGTCTCTAATCCGTGGAGCAACCTCTTCTGGCCTCAGGAACTGGGCGCTGACCCAGTCCCGGCTACGGCCGTGAAGAGCCTGGGAATTAAGGTAGATGTTGACCTGTCCATGACTCAACAGGTGTCTGCAGTAGTGGGAGCCTGTGCCGGCCTAATGAGACAGCTTTGCAAGCTCGCTCCCCTTTTGAGCTTCTCTGTTCTCAGACTGATCGTGTCGGCAATGATAATTTCTAGCCTTGACTATGGCAATGCCCTTTACATTGGCCTTCCAGAGAAGTTACTTGCCAGACTTCAGCTTACCATGAACGACGCTGCCAGGTTGATTTTCAAATTGCCCAGAGGAACCCATGCCACCCCTCTCCTCCAACACCTGCATTGGCTTCCAGTAAAGCAGAGAGCCAAGTTCAAGGGCCTCTGTATTACGCACAAGGCCATTTATGGTCAAGCCCCCCTGTATGTTAAAGATCGCCTAGCACTTTATACTTCGAATTGGGCGCTCTGGTCCTCAGAGACCTGTTTACTGAAGTGTCATCGTTTCAGGCTTGTCACCAAAGGGGGTAGAGCCTTTTCTATGGCCATCCCCCCCTGTGGAATAACCTACCAGAGACATTGCGTAAAGAGCACGCCCTTCTTCCTATCAGGAGGAAGTTGAAAACGGTTCTTTGCCGAGAGATCTGGGGTTCTTGTTAATATCTGCCCCTTTGCGCCTGAAGGCTAGTTCGTGTCCCTTTCTTTCTGATAGCGCTTAGAGACCTGTTGGTGACAATTGCGCTCTATAAATGGAAATACAAATACAAAATACAAATACACCCGCGCTTTAGCTTAAGATGTTTAAAGCAGCAGCGCGGGTGCCGTGAATGTAACAAAAGTAAACAAATAGAAAAGAAATGGCGGCTGCATGATTTTTTTTCTATTTATTTACTTTTGTTACAAAGGCGGCACCCGCGCTTTAGCTTTAAACATCTTTAGCTAAAGAGCGGGTGCCGCAATTGATTCAAAAGTAAAGAAATAGATTTTAAAAAGTTTACTTAAAGCTAAACCAAGGGTGCTGCCATTTTAACAAAAGTAAATAAACCGAAAAAAAAGGCATGTGGCAGCGTTCCCCGCCGCAAATAACAAAAGAAAGAAGCAGCCGCCATTATGTTAGCGAAGGAATGCCGCACTGAGTACACAAAAAAAAAAGTGGCAGGAGAGCGTGTCCTGCCTGCAACAGCAGGCAGGAGGAAGCCATGTATGAAAATAGTGCTCGGAGGCTTTATCAAAACGTACCAAGTAAGAACACAAGTAAAAGGGGGTGTCCTCATGGGAGTTTACAAGAAGAGAAAATGCGGTACTAAGGAGGGACTAAAGCCTATTGACCAATGAAAAGTTACCATATACAAAGAACAGTGACAGTAGCCAATTAAAAAGATTGGCAGAAAGAGGGCAGAGATCATGCTCATATCTTGAATATAGCATGTATCGAAGAGACTGTGCAAACGCTACCTAGGCGAGACCGAAAAAGTTAAGAGTATGCACAATGATTACTGAACACAACAAGGATAAACTTGATCAGGGTGGCAGGGTTGTTCTCATACTAGTCGACCTCTCAGCGGGTTTCAACACTGTTCCGCATGAGAGACTTCTTGACAGGTTGCGGAACGTGGGTGTGGGTGGGACCTCCTTGGCCTGGATGTCGTCATTTCTAAAAGACAGATCGCAGGAAATCTGGACATCCCACTTTTCATCCTCCATGCAAATCTGAATGTAAGAGTACCTCAGGACTCCATTCTCAGCCCCACCCTCTTCAATATATATATGTCACCTTTAGCTTTGTTAGTAGAGGAAGATGGAGTTAAGATTATCTCCTATGCTAATGACACACAACTGCTCTATACGTGTGAAAAACGAGTTGGAGACAGCATCAGATCTTGCCTCACTAAGCTATTCAACTGGTTCTAAATAAATCAGCTAAAAACCAACCATGACAAACCAGAGATTGGCCTTTTTTGGTCATTCGACAGTGAGTAACTGGAGCACATGGTGGCCAATAGAGTTGTCTCCCTCTTGGTCGGCCCATGAAAGAGTCAAAAACCTGGGTATTGTCATTGACAATGCCCTTTTTATGGGCCCCCAGATTCAAACACTAATTGGCTCCTGTTTTGGTACACTTCGCATGCTAAATAATATCCTCCCTCTGCTGTCGTGGACACCAGAAGGATCGTGGTTCAGGCTTTAGTGGCATCAAAATTGGAATACGCTAATAGCCTGTACCTAGGCCTACCAGATTATCTCACTCAGCAGAGTAGTCCAGAATGCAGCAGCTAGAGCGATCCTTAGACCAAAGCCTAGATCTCATATGACTCCTATCCTCAAATCTCTGCACTGGCTTTGTATGAAAGAAAGAATCCCGTTCAATGCCATGGTGATATTTTTTAAAGCACTCCATGGCATATGCGCTGAGTACCTTAAGAAGCGTGTTAACCGCTGTATTACGACTAGGTCTTTAAGATCCTCTACTGCAGATCTTGCACGCATAAGGGGAAGCTCCTTCGGGTTTCTGAGTGCACAAACATGGAACAGCCTTCCTGCCTCTCTGAGAGCCTCAGCTGACCTGTCAACGTTCCGGAAACATCTTAAAACCTGGCTTTTTAAGAACTAGTCACACCTCAGTGACCTGCCACCGGTGTCCACCTCAGCTATAGAACACTCTAGTTTGAGTTGCTGCGCTCTATATGAAATCATTTCCATTCATTCATTCATTGGTATAGGGTTATCCTTGATATGAACTCAGATTTAAATTCTCTACTCAGATTAGGATTTCCCCCAATATGCCAGTTTACAGGAGCTGCTATTTACCCAGCTGATGCCATTCAACTGTAGCTTTTGTTGATTAAGGTATTATTTCTGGTACCTCTACCCTTGACTTGTCCCCTTAGGGAGCTGAGATCCCTAGTGAACAGGTCTCAGTCCATTGCTTTTTTCCAAATCATTTGTTCATTCGATAGAGAGACAGGCATATATTAAAGATGGCATCTTCTTCGTATGAAGAAACAGATAATTCTACAATATTTTGCTCAAATAGTTTTTTCACCAGAAGAATAGTGCATTAGTGTATTAGGTGGCTGCTGCCTGTCACCTATTTGTACGACAAAAGGGACATTAGGCAGTACAACAGTTTCTTCATAGAATTTGGACCTGCTCGACACAGGCTCAAGCAGCCATGTCTATTCTGCGCCGGTAGCTCTTCTTCGTCATTCCTGCAGGTCACATTTTAGCTGATCAGATACACCCCAGGGCGGATAGGCGGGGGGACTGCTACGCTTGGCAAATCAACCAGGGGAATAGTAGCCCCTTGGGAGGGAGGCAGGTGTATTTGCACAGCAGCAATATGGCCGCCATGACGTTGGCTTATAGGTGATAGTGGCTCATTCCCTGGTGTACTTTCCAATGTCTTGACCATTTCAATATTTTGTTCTCTTCTGCACTAGTTTAAAAACCAGTCACTTGTTTTCTGACTTTCTAGTGTTGTTAGTGTTAGTTAGTGTTGTGCTCATATTCTAATGCTGGGTAATTACTGGGACTTAAGTGCTACAAAGCAAAGCAGCATTAGAGGATGTGGTGTAAGGGTCAGAGCTGCCTACTTTGGAACTGGGGAACCAGGTTCGAGTCTTGGCGTTCGCTCAACATCCTGTGATTCTGGACAAATCACTTAATCGCCCTGCGTCTACCAAAAAATTAATGTATCCTTGTGTAATGTAACTGGTGTTCATGTAAAGCGCTCCAATCCCTTTGGGTCGAGCTCATGCTATATAAAAACTTCCCCAAAAATGTTAGTGGCTTAGTGCACTATACCCTGGTCAAGTAATCATAACAAGTACAATATGGAAGCAATGCCCCGATTTCTAATCTGCAATATTATTCAAAATATGTAAAGCGCTCTGATACCCTTGGGTCTTGCTAGTGCTATATAAAACTCAAAAATAAATCAATTGCACTGATCCGGTCCTTCTTAAGAAGATGTAGTCTTGTAGTTTTGTTGAATGGAGCTTGGAGTAGTTAACACAAGGAGGGGTGATGGCAGGCACTGCAGTATAAACACAGCTCCTTCAGAGAAGGGACCGACTGGAATGGGAAGCCAGACCAGTTATGAAAGTCAGAATAACCAGCCATTAACTGGAAGTTATGGTTCAGCATATGGAAGTCAGGGCAGCATGAGTGCATTTGGTAAGGAAGCTAGTTGGGAGCCATTTTATCTCTAATACAAGTAACTGCAACTGTGCACGCCACATGCTTAAATGGACATTGCTGAATTTCAGTCCGTGCCCTTGATTCTTCTGCAAAGTGACAGCGCAGTATCACACCGCTCAAATTAATTTCACATTTCCATATACTAATTCCCCACTCACCCTGTTTGGATTCCAGAGTAGCATGCTACCTGTCAAAAAGTGCTTCATCACCTCATCAGGGGTAGCAAGTTCTATATAAATGCAAACCCTTCCCTCTTCAATCCGTCCACTTTCCTTTTATAATGGAGAAGTGTGGCTCAGGGGTTAGAGGCAGCAGACCCGGAAGCTGAGATCGGTCCTGGACCAGGGTTCAATTCCCCGCCTCGGCGGGTCTTGGGCTAAAAATTCCACGGACTCGATAATTCTTGCCCCGGTGCCTCCTCGACTAACGGGTTCACACTCTGCGACTCTGGGCAATAGCTTGCTTAATCTCCACAACGGCCCCTCGCGGCGGGATGCCTGACTTTCACCTTGTGGATACCCTGCTATCTCACAGGGGAATACCAGGACGGGTTCCCTAAGCAAGCGCCGGGACACCCACTGCGGGTAGCTGTGCGCTATATAAGCTCAACTACATACATACATACATACAATCCAAATAACGGACTAACATGTCCACCGCTCAAATCAAACTAATTTCATATTTCCCTACACTAATTCACCACTAATCCTTCTTGGGTTCCGGAGTAGCGTGCTATGCACCGAAAAGTGCTTCAACATCTCATCAGGGGTAGCAAGCGTTATATAAATGCAAACCTTTCCCTCTTCTGTCCCTCCACTATTCTTCTCGATAAAAATAACATTCTATCATTCCACCGCTCAAATTAATTTTATATTTCCCTACACTAATTTACCACTAATCCTTTTGGGTTCCGGAGTAGCGTGCTAGAGGAAGAGGTGTGGCGCCGCGGCCAGGGCGACTGACTCCGGAATCTGGGGACTACGGTTCGATCCCCGGCACCGGTGGCAGATTAGCCCAGCACCATGTGACTCTGGGCAATAGCTTGCTTAATCTTCCCGACGGCCCCCAGCGCCTAGAGACCCTTACGGGTGATTGTGCGCTTTACAAATGTGGATTTATTTATTTATAATCGCAGAAAAAGCAATTTGACACCTCGTCAGGGGTAGGAAGCGGTATATGCATGCTTACAGTACTTACAATACTACTTGAAAAGGGGCGTTTGCGGATAGACGGCCTGTGAGTGCCTGTCTAGTGAGCTGCACATGTCACAACTTTTGAATCGGTGGGAGGAGGAAGTCATTGAGACATTGAGCCATTCGTCAGTCTGCGTCCCAGTGATGCCTATCAGTCCCCTATCAAGCACATGTGGTATCAATTTCTCTTAGGCCTGCAGTGGCATGCCTTTATCTCACTTGAGAGCAGCTGCACTCACTTCACCTCAACATCCCTCAGCACATAATCTTCCAAATTGTACTCCATTTCTAATCAGCCAGTGATGCATCTTGACCTGCAAAGAGGGGGCATCTGCTGCATGCAAGTCGGACCAATTAGGACTCCGCAACTGATTGATTGTGTTTTCGTCTGTAATCACAAAAGGCAAGCAAAACAATTTGAAACATCTTAGTCAGAGAGCGAAAGCGACTCTGTGTCCTGTCCTCCTTCCACTTAAGTGGGTACTTTGAAGCATCAGTTCGTATCACAGCAGGGGTGAAAAATTGTCTTGGTTAATGAAATATTTCTGCTTCACTTCTGAACCGTTTCCTGTGTATGGGGCTGTAATTCAGAAGTGATCATATGGAAATAACCATAGTACCAATGTTAAGGATGGTTAGTACGTAAATCCCCTGATTGTGGTGGTAATGGTGCTTGTAATACATAGGGTGGCTCCTCCATTAGGGCGGAGGGGCGTCGCTCCACTGCTTTCTCGCAGCGCGAGAAGCAGAAACATAAAATGGTAAAACTACCATTGTATGTTTCTGCTTCTCGCACGGCGAGAAAGCAGAAGTGCCTGGTTGGAGGCAGGCGGGTGGGCGGTCCTGCTCGAGGGCAGGGGGAGTAGCTTGCCCACTGTTGTGGGCCCTGACTAGTTGGTCGGCCCTCTGGGGCCAACCAAACCAGTCATGCGCACTTACCCTTTTTCTCTGTGTATGATGCATGCAGTCTCCATGGAGAAAATGGCCTCCCTACAGGCACCCAGCTGGGCGCCGTCCACACCAATCACAATGCTGCCATTGCAGTGTTGTGATTGGCTTAGGGGAGGGGTGCTGTCTCTGTAAAATACAGACCCAGCCAGGAGCAGCAGGAAAACGTGGGACCCAGCCAGGAGCTGAGGCGGCGGCGCATGACCTGAGGGAAGGCACGTTTTAAAAAATGTTAATTACCGTCTCGCGAACCCCCCCCACCCCTGTCATGCCGGCCACAAGTGCTCATTTTATGTTACTTATCGATTTCAGCTCCCACTTGGTTCCAAATTTCTTACCTCTGATTTTTTACACACACCAATCCTGCTATCAGCGCATGCACCCCAGGCCCGGTTCTAGAGGGTGGGCCAGGTGGGATAGGCCCACCGAAACATGACCCTGGCCCACCCAAACATGAGCCTTGGCCCTCACAGTCAAACTGCCAACGGTGCATAACGATAGTAAAAAAATGTATCAATAACTCTGGGAATTTATGATCCTGCTGTTGTAGTTTTTAAATGCAGATAAACTGAATTTTATGTGGGTAGCTCAGTGGGTTACTGCCTTTGTCAGAGATCCTTGTGTTACTTGCAATTCAGAAGTTACATTCCTAAAATAGGACAGTGACCTTTGAATTGTCATCAAAGAGCTGTATGCAAACTTTGCTTTTTTGTGTTGTTACATAGTTAGAACTTCCCTAGTCTTTCATTATTCCAATGTTGCTAAAAAGAGTTAGTTTGGGCAGTTATACATTTTTATCAGTAAAGCCAACCCCCAACCACTGGAGTACTCTTTAAATCCCGAGTTTGTACTTCTCCATCCCAAACCCTCTTAAAATATGCTGGCCACCAGTATGGATGACGTGTGATTCCTACACCTTTTATTTGACTCTGCACGTTCCTCCTCCTTCCTACATCTTGAGCAATCAAAAAGAAGAGGCCGTTCACGCCGTGAATGGGGTTCAAATTGGGGAGATTTGCATATTAAAAGAAAGTCGAGGCTTGTGTGAAACCCTACAATGCAGTGGACTTAATAGGATACAAAGTGAGGCAGTATAGCCCATCGTGTCAACGCGCCTGTTGCTGCTGTGTGCAACATTCAGCTAAGACGGACATTCTTACTGGACCAGCTTTGCCTTTCACCCCTCTGAGTTTGAAGTGGGCACTGTGAATTCGGGTGATATGTACCCACAGATGACCTAGTCCTGTGTGGGTGTCCCCTGAGAGTGAGTTACAATGTGAAACAATGCTGTGGCGCTCGCCTAAATCCTTCTAGACAGCACTTTCCATTCAAACCAATATCCTTCAAAAGGGGCATTTTAATTTAAAATAAACATAGGATTTACTGCATCACAGTCCCCTACATATACAAACAAACATACAAAAATATACATAACAACCAATACCTTTTTACAAAGTCATGCAATTGATAACATATTAAAAACATCAATTTGTGTTTTTTCACAGGTACTTTCAGTCCAGAAGTCTATCTCCGCGATGCTTTTCATTGGCATGCTGCACCTCTCATTTTACACTCAAAAAGCCCTTCACAACCAATGGCAGGTCGGAACACTGATGTGGACATGCAGGGAAGATATACGTTAGGGGCAGTAATGTTCATTCATTGCATGGCCTATGTGCTGGAAGCCTGCACAGCAGGCGTGTCTTTAAGTGCTTGGTGGGAGCGGGTGGCAGACAGGGTCTGTCTGAAGGACAGCCAGAGGGTTCACACTGCAGAAATGCTTATTTTCTTTTATATGGTGCGCACGGAGTCTGAGTTGACATCAGAGCCCTTTAATAGAAGGCACAATAGACACTGTACATTCAGAGCCGAAACAACTAAGTCACAATGCCTCATCAGAAATAGTAAGTGCTATAAAAATAAATTGCCATCCACACGTGTCCCCATTACAGAAGTGCTCTCTCAGTGAACGAAGGTTGCGAGTGAAGAATTTGAAGACTCGCAGGATGAGGGAGCGCCATGGCCAGAAGAGGCGCGAGATTTAAAACAAGGATTTGCAGTGCAATAGGTCTTGCATTTGCTAGAGTTTGAGCTATTGGCATTTGTAAATGAGAATGCCTATTTTTTATGTGTTTCTTTTTAAAGCATAAATAAAAGGCATTGGCATTTACAATGCCAATAGCTTAAACTCTCGCAAATGCGAGACCTATTGCATTGCAAATATTGCAAATACGTGTTTATTTAATTAGCAGTTGGGTCATTAGGGCAACTGTGGGACGTATTTTAAAGTGCCTGCTAATTATATTTACTGCTATATTCAATATTTCAGTTTGGAGGTGATTTTACTAATGTTTTTTACTCGGAATAATGAAAGTGGAAAAGGATGGTGGCTGGTATGGAGCTGGGGACCAAGGTCAGCTGTGAGATAATATACACTGGAAAGGGGTGGTAGAAAAGTGGATAATCAAGCCTGTAAGGGAGTGCGTTGCAGAGTCAGGTGTGAGGTGGAGGTAGTAATGAAGAGGGATTTTCCCTGAAGGCTCGCACAGAGGAAGTCCGAGTAGTGTCACTTGCCCGATACTCCCACCTCAGAAACCTCCTCTTCCCATCAAAGGGACATTACATGAAATAAAACACGTTTTGAGAGTGATAACATTTAGAAAGAGATTTGGAAAAGAGTTCATTTTACTGGGCCTTGCAAGACCAAGAAGAGGTAAAGGACGGGCCAGAAGCAGGCCTGGCTAGACATATAAGGGACAAATCGGGGCCGCAGTGGCCCACCCAAATGCACCCTTGGCCCACCCAAATAAAAATTCCTGGAGCCGGGCCTGATGCACTCACCGAACCACCCTTGTGAAATACTTTAAGCTTGCTTGCACTGGATAATCCTGCTGTCCGCTGAGATAGAGTTCATTTACTGCTTGGCTGTTACTACTCAGCTTGTATTGATCTGAGAGGAGCCATCTTGCTGTTTTTGTTCTTGAGAGAAACTAAATGTATAACATACCCAGTGCTGAAGCTTGAGTTTGCTCATTACCGTGGGCTTGACATCAGCACTCTAATGTCATGTATCTGCACTGTGTCAGCGCACCCTGACTGGGTATGTGGCGATGTGTAAATACAATAAACTCATGTAACAGAGCGAAGAAGACTGAAAAGGGCTTATAATTGTGTGCTGGTCAGCACAGTGTGACTTTATGTTTATATGATGGTTGTAATCAGACTCCATCTTAAGTCTTCCCAGGCTGGAGCTGCATCAGGGGCCTCTGCGCCCTTCGCCACCTGTAATGAGTTTGAGATGGACCATATGCAGGACTTTAAATGGGATGAAAAACTGGAGGGGCCTCTCAAAGGGGCTTGGCCAATGTAATTAAGGGCGTGGCTTAAAAGCATGTAAGCCAAAGATCTGTGCTTATCATAGTGTGCCACCGGACTTCTATTTTGCTGTTTCCGTCATTGCATTCAGATATATAATGTAAGAAGTAACAAATCACGTACAACAAGCCAGGACTGTTGCCTTTGTCAATGGGTGTTAGTTGCATAGGATAAATAAGCAGCAACTATGGCTTGTGTATAATATTGAAAAAGCTTCCACTTAAAGTCCTTGTGATATCACAACAATGTTGCTGCTCCTGAGTTTCAAAAAGAAAAGGGAAATCCATAGAGAAAATGACTCTCTTTAAAGGATTTTCCTTCCCCTACAACGCTCATCTGGCATGACGTCATGGCGTAACTTCTGCACTAGTGAGAAGTGAGCAGTGTGAGCACGCGCACATCGATGTGCCTGCTGTCACTGCAGTCCAGAAAAAAACGGACCGCCTGTGCTAGGGCACAAAACAGAGCCCGATAGAGACCCGTTTCGAGGCACACTTTTAGAAACGGGAGGCGCTCAGCACCGGTGAGACCCGGCCCACTTAAAGCCCTGACTGTATGTTGACTGCAGCTTACACCTTCCCAACGTAGCACTCACTTGAGCGCCTCTAGAGCGTTCCTGAGCTGCTTTACCACCGTTAAGGTGCCTGAGATGTACTGTATGTTTACTTCAACTTCCGTCTTCCCAGCCTGGCGCTATGTAAAGCATTGTTGCGCAGCTACATGCTTACTTAAACTTACGTCTTTCCAAACGTGAGCTGCGTCCAGCGCCCCCTTTTTTTTTTTTTTTCTTTGCAAAACCTTTATTGATCTTTTACAAAAGTACAGCATTATTGGCCTACAACCCTGGGGCCGGCCTCAAACCAACACAATATTGACTCAGGATTAATACACTTTTCTATATGACTGCTGACGTTGTTCGTTTGCGTTGTCGCGGACGTTGCCGCTGATATAACAATATTGCAATAGTGGTCTAGCGTTTTGCACTTCTTTTTATCTTAAAGTAACTAGACTAACCATAACCTAAAACTTAGAGACCTCACCATAATGTAAAACCTGATCGGGTCGGGGACAATCGATATTTGCCCGGCGGTATTGCCTCTGTGACCCACGAATTATTAATCAATGAAGAGGCAGGTGCTGGAGACTGGAAAGCAGGAAACAAGGTTTTATTCTCTCCGGAGGAGAACACAGCAAAACAGACAGCAGGTATCGTTCTGAGGTGCTCTAACTTATTTCTGAGGCCTGGCCCCTTATATACAGCCTTTTGCGGTTTTATTACAGTTTACATACTCATGGCAATGCTTTGATGTACGGAAAGACATCCCCGGAATCCCCCCTTCGGGCCCGTTCCCACACACATTTACAGTAGAAGTCCCCACCCTGGTCACAACAGGTGATGACTATCGCGCAGCTGGATATTCCGCCAATTCATGGAATGCGGGGTTCGATCGGATCTCATGGGGTGGGGGCTTTGATCAACTCGGGGGTCCTTTGATGAGGGAAGCTTTCTATTGTACGGGGAGGGGCAAGGAATAGTATCGGCAGAGCTGGGTGTCGGCCTGGGAACGAGGAAGACAAACGGGCACACGGGGAAAAAGGGGTTTGCATCAAAGGGCCGGGGACCAGGAAAGGGAAGAAGGGAGGTGTTGCGCTGGGAACAGGATGAGGTTCTGAGGCAGAGCCGCACTGAAGAGGGGTTTATGATTCAAGGCAGGTGCGAGCAGGGGGGGGGGGTCGGTCAGCGTGCAGGCTTGGTGAGGGCGAAGGGCTATGTCGGGGGCCAGTGGCATGCAAAAAGGGATGGTCCTGATCGAGGCACCTAAAATGGCGGGCGCGCACGACAAAAGTGTGGCATCAGGGAAAAGGCAAGATGGCGCAGATAATGTTCACCAAACCGTACTAATTTTCCACAGTCCTCCCTTTAACATATTCAAGACATCTTGCTGGTTCATTTTCTACTCAGTTCTATTATGGTGGGCATAAGAAAAAAACAGTAGGAACCCTAGGTGAAGGAGTCGTAAACATTACATTTAAGATCTCTAGTTTTAGGAGGCGGACCTATTGATAAACTTTGATAAACTTGTTTAGCAGGAAAGTCATAGTAATGCAATACAAAAAGGATTCGAAGTGCGGGCAGTGAGTACATTTCATAAGGTGAACTGATGGGTTGTTACATAATTAATACAATGTTGGCTGGGAGAGAAACGAGACGTAGCAGAAATGATAGTGAAGGAATGTTCGAAGTTTAGTAAGTTTTCAGCAATTTTTTCGTCTTCTGTTGGCACTGTGGAGCACCGGCGGTGGAGCTACGAGTCCAGCTCTATTCTAAGTTCCGTGTTGCAGGGCACGACCTTTCCTCTCGTTTCTGGTCAAGAAAGGGTCTTTTTCGCCCTGTGTCCTTTGGAATCAATAGTCAAAAGTTCAGGTGGAAGAAGAGGGTACAAATAGTCCATCGGGTAGGTCGGAGAAAAAGGGGGATGGAGCAAGGCCAGATCGGGAACAAACTAGGGGAACGAGAGATTTCTGGTAGGCGGGCTCATGACCGGGTCTAGAGAGCGGGGACTTCTCAGCACACATTCGAACATTGAGCAGGGGCATCGGGTTAGGCCTTTCCTCTCATTTTGTCGGAGATAGTGCCTCGTCCTGCAGCTCCGTTCAGTCGCGGTCTCGCCTTGGCCCATGTCGCAGACGTTCCATAGTCTGTAGTCAGGTCACGTGCTCCCACATCCGGTCCTTCTTTCCTCCGACAGCCGTACCCTTGAAGGAGTTTGAAAAGACAGTCTTTAGAGAATTGGTAGAGGAAAGTAATCACATAAGTCTATTTCTCTCCCAGCTCCAGGTAAATGAGAATAGAAGCGTCCGTTATATTAGGGTTCACAACTGACATATTAATGATCGATGGTGAGCCTGCTGGGTTTACTATGACTTTCCTTCACAACTGTTTACTATAGTCACGACAGTTCATCTGATGGGGACCCACCTTTTTTAATACAAGCCTGACAATGCTTATACCGTTCTCTAGGGGTTTATATTTACAAAAAGGGTGTTGTGAGCTATCAACATGGTACTAATAGGCCTCTCGCTGAGGGACGAACATAGGCTAAACATTTTTCATATTATCAATGCATCCTGCCCTTTAACTAAACATTTTCACTTTCGACAAGGTCCATTGTAATGATTTTCTTCGCTTCGGTCTAAACTTTAACTTTGTAAAACATCATTCTGGTTCCTATGCAGCCTCTCATGGCCTGATTACTAAATTAGAAAAGACAGGGGTCTCATGGGAAGACAACTAGGGACATAGAAAACTGTGATGGGGGGGGGCATCATCTTACTTCGAGGTATAAGGGTACTATCGGCCGAAGGCCATAGTTCAGTTGGTGGGCATTCAGTGGCGTTTCTCGAATTCCAAACTCTGAAATTTGCCTATATAAAAAAAATCATTTCTAGGAACCACAGCTGGCCTGTGTTAGTCGCGGGTCGACCCACCTTTTACAATCGGGGGATGAAGGATAGTTAAAAAACTCTTATCGGGGGGGGGGCAACTGAACGCAATGCTGGGTGCGTCCTGAGAAGATGGGGAGGTTTCGATTACCTTTATGGTTTGGGTATCGCGACAATTCGGGACGGGGAAGGTCGCGTCATCTGAGGCATTTTATCTCATAATAGGAGCCGCTGACATGTAGTTCCCTCATTTCGGGTCAGATTAGGGAACCTCAGTCGTCTTACCTGTCCTTTCCCTTATGGCCAATTCTTGGTTTCATCAAAATATTTTTCGGAAAGGAGAGGTGGTGACACAGCATTAGGGTGATTTTATTAAAGACAAGTTTTGTGCAAATACTGGCGGTATTTGGAGCCAATCGGGTGGTGCGCTAGGGGTGGCAGTCTGCCAATTTCGGAGCTGATCGCTCGGCTGAGTAGGAGCGTGAAGGAGAGAGAGAGAGAGAGAGAGAGAGAGAGAGAGAGAGAGAGAGAGAGAGAGAGAGTGCAACAGCAGGCTAAACAGTACACGTGCTACATGGAGAGTGGCAGTGTATTTAAGAAAGGATATTTAGTGCATTACACAGCAAAGGACATTTACGGGTCTGTGTTAGAATCTTGAAAGCATGCAGTTTGAGGCGGGCGAGCATTAGACAGGGTAGAGGGGACATGCTTTGAGAAGAGGAAAAAAAGGAGGTACCATTGTGTCGCACTTTCTTGCATTCTTGGTCCTTCGACCAGTTGAGCCAACGCTTCAGTCACACACGCACATTCTCTCATAGTTTCGATTCACCCGTGACATGGGTTCATTCGCGCAGCCTGGGTTAAGGGTGATCACTTTTCATCAGATCATACTGGTTTTACGGGCTCGTTTGCTACATGAGTAGTTTGTAGGCGTGCTTAGGCGCCACCTTGCAGCGTTGGTCCGCTTCGCGTATTAGACGGGGCAAAGCTTCAGATCTTCGCCATACCTCGGTTGCGGCCCCTGATGTAACCTGTAGAGGGAGGAAAAAAAGAGGGGAAGGGAGGGGGGACAACATTCGCGCATATCAAATACATGGATTCGAGAGTCCTTTACTTACCTCATACTCGTCTTTCCTCCTCGGGGTAGAATCCCCGGGGATATGGTTTCTGGAGTCGGGGGGGGCAGTGTGTCCTTATAGGTCGTGTGCGGGGAAACATAAAAAAGGAAACCAGAGGTGCCTAGTGCGAGGTATCTAGTTAGTAGATGTATCTCACTATCGGGGTCCTTAAAGCTCCTTCAACACTGTGACGTTCTAAGGTTCTTCGGTTCTTGGGTCAGCTCTGTTCCCTAATACCTTTGGATGTCGTACTTTGTAACATTTACGTCGTTTTATTTTACCCTTCTTTTACATTCCCTCATTTATACCGTTCGTTTTACCCATCCTTGGAAGCCGAGGTCTTCCTCCACGCGAGAGTTCATGAGTCGGTCGCGTACCTTGGAGGCAGAGTATCGTGTCGTAGATCCGATCCGTCCTCCGGGGCTGGGCAACCATCTTCTAATAACCTTAAAGAGAGAGCATAGTAGGGTGCACAGAAAAGAACTCTTCCGCCCATCCCATATTTCAAATAAAGCATGCAATACCCGTTCATAATTTCAAAAACCTTTATTTTTGCAAAATCATAGTACGTGGATTTATGAGGGTGCAGTCGTATTTGGCCGGACACGGCAATGGCTAAAGTGCGTACAGTGGGGGGTGTTGTTTTGCAGCAATAAAAACATTAGAAAGTTTTAGCAATTCATTTGTAGCAAACTAGAACGTCTATCAGTTGGCCGGGGGCTCGGGGGCGTTTATTTCATAATTTAGAAGCATAGTCAGACTAGTTGCAATCAGATTTCCTATATGCATACTGGGTGCGTGCGTCATAAGCGAGGTTATACATCGGCTATATATATAAAAAAATATAATACATTGTACATTTATAATCATCATTTTTAACGGGATCCCTTTTACATGTTCCTTGAGTGAGCTCTCCTTTCTTCTTGTCAAGTGTACAAAGGGTCATATATGTCTCAGAACATTAAGTTTGTATAGTAAAAAGGGACACCACGAGGTGTTCGTAAGTTCCTATCGATAACGGCGCCATTTTGGGCGGGGCCGGGTCAATCCGGAAGCAGCATCAGAAAAAGTTTCTTACAACCGGCAGTTGGACCAGAGTCCCTTTCGGCAGTTCTAGAATTCATGCTAACAGAAGGAGTGGCAATGTCATGGTTATTTCGTTGGCGACCAAGGCAGTTGTCCCTTACCGGAGGCCTGCAGTGGCCGAGGGTTCCTCCGGGGACCTTTGTAGAATCTTCAAGGCTGTGGAGATGTTGTCGGAGGTGGGGGCTCGTGCTCCGGTGGGCGAGCGACCGAGTTACATTGCTGTTCAAAGTTACTCTAGCGGCCGAGGCCCGCCTTCCAGCAGACCCAGACGCCATTTTGAGGCCCTGCAGCAGTCCCCTCTCATCGAGTCTGCAAGAGTGGAAGAGACCTTTTTGGGGACAAAAATAGAGAGTGGAACTCCGTGTTGTGGAAGCGGGACATTCGGCTGGGGTGCGGCTGTGATGCCCCCACCTGGGGGGCGAGGGAGACTCGTTCGCGCCGTCTCCTTCTTCCGGTGCACTCCAGGCTGCTCTTTTTCATCGGCCCGCACGATGGTCTCTCCACACCCTGTGCTCCACAAGGCCCATGCCCAGTGCTACGGAGGTATGGCCACCTGCGGCGCACATTCGGTGCTGCGCAAGTATTGGTGCAGTCATTGCATATTCGGTGCTCCTAAAATATGGGCACCATTGCACGTTCGGTGCTGCGCAAGTATTGGGGCGCCATCGCCTGGCTGGGGGTGTTCGGCGTTGGGCCGGGGGCTGGGAGACCTCCTATCCGTGGAGGTGGGAGAGGCTCGTCCGCGTCGCCTCTCCCTCCCAGCCCGACCTGGACGCATTTCTGCAGAGGTATGGACAGGGCATCCCGCCGCCCGGAGCTGCTGCGGCTGTCACGGAAGGGAAAAGAAAGAGGTGTCTCGTCCTTTTCTGGGCCGGGCTTCCTTAGGTTATCGGCTGCAGCCGGACTCAGTTGGCCCCGGTCCCTGGCCATTGGTGGCCGGACCGGGTGGACATGTGGCGGGACTACCTGAAACTATCCAGGCCCGTTGCGGCTGGGCCGAGGAGGCATGTGGCGGGACTACCGGCAACTACCTAGGGCCGCTGCGGCTGGACTCCGCTGGCCCCTGCCTCTCCTCCGGCTCCCCCATACGTTAAGATTTCCTGACCAAGGGTTGGCAGCAGGGCCCGCCTTATATGGGTTGCCGCTGGTTGGGCGTAGCCGTAACCCTGCCCTACTTTGGAAGGTTCCAGATTGTGGGGGGGGTGTTCTGTTGACTTTCATGTTCTACAGTTTACCGTTCTTGTTTTTCTAGCGTTATTGTGTTTTTCTTTGCTTGTTATGTAAAAATAAAAGTTCGTGTTTATCAGTGGCTTACTGATTTCGTTTCCCATTTCTTTCTTTCCAGGTTGTTTCATGCTAAAATTTCTATTAACATAGTTTATGTAACATGGAAGCACGTGCAGGGGGATGACGCAGATTCATATATTACGTACACACAAACTCAGACGGGGGGACAGTAAAAAGCATGATACACAAGATCAAAAGACAAACATAAAACAGTGATTGGCCATAATTTTTCTCTTTCTGTCTGTTAATTTAGAACTAGGCTGGGTTCCCGTCTTTACATTGTCCGACCTAGGAAAATTCGAACATGTCGCTGAAATCGTTCTGGCGAAATCTGTGCCATCGGGCATAATCAAACGTGGTGGTTCTATCTGGTCTGTCCATGTGAGTCTGATTCCTCTTTGCCTCGCGCTTTTTCTCATTCTGCCGGCCTGTCGTTCCTGTCGGCCCTCTGCCCCTACTCACGCTCAGTAGAGTCGGGCATTGGGCTTTCCAGTGTCCGACATATCTACAAAAAGCGCATTGGTCTTGCCCTAAGTCTGGCCGTCTTTTGCGTAGTGTCGGGGGATAATTTTTGGGTCGTGGTGCCCCGGGGTTGTCCTGTCGATATGTTTCTCTACCTGATTTGTCCTCGTCTTTTCTCTGTCGTTGCATAGCCTCTCTGCGCCACATACCGAGACTGTCGAACATAATAGGCGTTGTCTTATTATTGCGAAGGGCTATTTCCAATGTTTCTATTTTATCAAGGTCAAAGGACCCTACCAGTGGCCACTGTTTGTCTTGACTTTCTTTGGTATACCTGTGCCACAATTTATTATAGGCTATGGTGACTAATCCATAGTTTATGAACATGTCCTTATTAGGGGTGCCTTCCAGTGGAGCTATATGATCCACCTCTAATACACGGTCCGGGCTGAACCAATTATCAATCAGTGGGGAGAAGACAGACATGACGGCTCGCAACGAGGGACAAAAAGTCAGCACTGCCTATCTTATCACTGTGCGCAAAGACTAGACAGAATATTTCTATTCTACGTTGTTTGCAGGCAGTGAATACCTCATGAACAAAATAAAAAAGAGTAACCAATAACGAGGAATAATCAATAATAAATAAGATAGAGTAGAATCAATGGGGAGAGTAAGTAGGGCGCAAAAGTCTGCGTCCTCTACCCTTTCACTATCCGCAAAGAGGAATCTGTTATTTCCGGTTTGCAGACAGAGAATCTCCAGAAGACAATCTGCGAACAGTAGTTCGGGGTCAAAGAACCCAGTTAATCAGTGAGGGAGAGGGAATCTCCCAAAAACCGTTAATAAATAATAGAGTCAGTGGGGGAGAAAAATAGGCACGACGGCTGCGTTACCTATCCTTCACTGTTTGCAAAAGGGAAAGAGCCTACTGTTTCTCCGCGTGCAGACAGTGAATCTCCAAATAAGTTAACAAAGAGTAATACTAGTATTTTTTTTTTAAACAATCAAGCAATTATTTCGCAATTCGTCGTGTTTACACGACCTTACCCGGACCGTATGGACAGTTTCTTGTCTTCCAAATCCAGCGCCCGTTCGTCCTCTTTTTCTCGTATTTCTCACGGCACTCCTAATGGTTCCCAGTTAGGACCGTAGATCACTCGAGAGAGGTCTGTTCGGAACTAGTGAAGTTCGGATGATCGGCTGCCAGACGAGGGTCTATTGGGCAAGAGCTCTCCCGATCGTTGCAGTCGTTCACTCTGTCGTCGGGACCTCTCCCACTGGATCCACGAGTCGCTGATGGGCCCCACGCTTGGGACGCCAATTGTAAAACCTGATCGGGTCGGGGACAATCGATATTTGCCCGACGGTATTGCCTCTGTGACCCACGAATTATTAATCAATGAAGAGGCAGGCGCTGGAGACTGGAAAGCAGGAAACAAGGTTTTATTCTCTCCGGAGGAGAACACAGCAAAACAGACAGCAGGTATCGTTCTGAGGTGCTCTAACTTATTTCTGAGGCCTGGCCCCTTATATACAGCCTTTTGCGGTTTTATTACAGTTTACATACTCATGGCAATGCTTTGATGTACGGAAAGACATCCCCGGAATCCCCCCTTCGGGCCCGTTCCCACACACATTTACAGTAGAAGTCCCCACCCTGGTCACAACAGGTGATGACTATCGCGCAGCTGGATATTCCGCCAATTCATGGAATGCGGGGTTCGATCGGATCTCATGGGGTGGGGGCTTTGATCAACTCGGGGGTCCTTTGATGAGGGAAGCTTTCTATTGTACGGGGAGGGGCAAGGAATAGTATCGGCAGAGCTGGGTGTCGGCCTGGGAACGAGGAAGACAAACGGGCACACGGGGAAAAAGGGGTTTGCATCAAAGGGCCGGGGACCAGGAAAGGGAAGAAGGGAGGTGTTGCGCTGGGAACAGGGTGAGGTTCTGAGGCAGAGCCGCGCTGAAGAGGGGTTTATGATTCAAGGCAGGTGCGAGCAGGGGGGGGGGTTGGTCAGCGTGCAGGCTTGGTGAGGGCGAAGGGCTATGTCGGGGGCCAGTGGCATGCAAAAAGGGATGGTCCTGATCGAGGCACCTAAAATGGCGGGCGCGCACGACAAAAGTGTGGCATCAGGGAAAAGGCAAGATGGCGCAGATAATGTTCACCAAACCGTACTAATTTTCCACAATAATGCGCGCTGCAATCCATACATCTTTGTCTACAATCCGTGTGGATTGATTAGAGGTAACAGGTTAGTGGTACAGCGGATCCTATCAAGCATCTTATCAGCACAAGAATATACATCAATTATATAAGCAGGCCTTGCGATCCCCCCACGTCTTCGTCATTCAATGTGAGCAAATAATCTGTTAGATAGCACCAAAAGTCTTTAGGTCTAGATTTCGCTGGCAAATCTTCCTCATACGTTATAAGCTTATCTCTGCAGCTGGGCATATCTTGCATCCATCTGGACAACTTAGGCACTTTTCTAGTGTGCCAGCATTGTGCAACCTGCCTTTTGGCCAATAGCAGTGAAACCGCACAGAACTTTCGTCTAGTGGATTTAAGGTGTGGGACTAGCCCCAATAGGCAAACCTGTATCGTGCAGTCCACTTCCGTACCCAGCATAACGGAGAGGGTTCTGCTTACTTCTACCCAATATTCCTGCACTTTTATGCAGCTCCATGCTAAGTGTGAAAAATCTGCGCCTTCTAAACCGCACCTCCTGCATCTGTCCTCCATTTGACCACCAAATGTGCTCATCCGTGCGGGTGTATAATATGTTTGGTGAAGGAATTTATAATGAATGATTCTAAGGTTACCATTCGGGGTGAGTATTTGCGTTAGCGCGCATGCTTGCGCCCATTCTTGGTCTGTCAGAGGTTCTAGTAATACCCTGTCCCATCGTCGTCTGGCTTTCCCCGTGTTGTGCGGTATTTCCTCCTGTGCCTTGGAGTATAGTCTGGATACTAAGTGCGCTGTGTCTGCTGTTGTAATAACCATTTGCAGTGTGTTCAGGCTATCAGGCTCAGTGGGGAATGAAGGGTATAATTCTTTTAAAGCACTTTTCAATCTGTGGTATGTGAAGTGAAACATAGGTGACTTGTTCTGAATATATGTAAGGTCTGTAGCTTCCAGAAATTTGCCCTCATTGAATAGATCTCCCATTTTGTCAATTCCTTCCCTCTGCAGCAACGTCATGCCCACTTTCTCCCCAGTTACTGACAGTGCCTGATGGTGATGCAGTGGCATAGCGGGTGCATATAGCGGTGTTTTATGTGCTAATTGAGCTAGTTTGTGCCAGGCTCTAACCGTCACATCTACTGAGTTTATGTCTCGTGCATGCAGAGGTTGTCTAGTGTGGGATATAACTGCTATCAGTGGGACTGGTGCAGC
Source organism: Lissotriton helveticus (assembly GCF_964261635.1). Classification (NCBI taxonomy): domain Eukaryota; kingdom Metazoa; phylum Chordata; class Amphibia; order Caudata; family Salamandridae; genus Lissotriton; species Lissotriton helveticus. Next base: position 153,762,479 of record NC_136068.1, on the reverse strand, counting down.
GTCATCTCTTTAGATGGCGGTATGGGTGAGATATGGTATTTCGTGGTACCAATAGGCAGCATATTGCGCCTGTGCGCACACGAAGTATAGCAGAAAATCCGGTACTCCGAAACCTCCGCGCACATAGGGAAGACTAAGCGTCTGGAGGTCGATGCGGGCTTGTTTGCCTGCCCAAATGAGTTTCAACACCAACGTTTTTATACGGCGAAATACTTCTGCAGGGGGCGTAATGGGGATATTGTTAAAAAGGTACAGCAGTTTAGGTAACATGTGCATTTTGACAATCGCAATGCGGTCCGCAAGGGACAATAGTAATGTAATCCATCTTATCACCTTATCTTCCAGTTTGGAAATTACTGCACCATAGTTTGATCTAATTACCTCCACCGGGTCTCTGTGATACATCACCCCTAAGTAGCGTATGGGTTCGCTTTGCCATTCTAACGGGTATTCCGTCGCAAACTGGGTCGTTGTGTCCGTGAGTGGGATGATCGAAGACTTAGTCCAGTTTATAGCTAGTCCCTAATGTCCTCCAAATTTGATATATTCTCTCAGTAGTTCATTTAAATGGGTATCTGGGTCGCGGACATATAAGAGCATATCGTCCGCATATAGAGATATGTGAAGGGGTCTTCAAGTAAAACGGAGGGCCGATGCTTTGTAGTTTTGTCTAATTATGCAAGCTAAGGGCTCGAGCGCAAGAGCGAACAGCAAGGGTGATAGTGGGCACCCTTGCCTGGTGCCTCGTTCAATTGCAAAAGTGTTAGAGACATACCCATTTACACGCACCCTAGCACACGGATTGGTGTAGATTAACGTCACCCATTGGATGAACCGTTTAGGAAAGCCCATCCTCTGCAACACAGCAATCGGGTATCTCCATTCTATGGAGTCAACGCCTTGGCGGCGTCGAGTAAAACCGCTGCCGCCTTCGTAGTGGGCTGTAAATAGTGTGATAAAGCAAATAGTGCTCGAGTGTTGTGCGACGTCGATCGTGTGGGGATGAACCCTGCCTGGTCCGGGAGAACCAATTTCGTCATCAATGGGGTTAGGCGAACTGCCAGTAGTTTCGCTAGTATTTTAGAGTCAGTGTTGATGAGTGACAGCGGTCTATAGGAGTCACATTTTTCCGGGTCTTTGGATGGTTTGAGAAGAGCTATTATCACTGCCTCACGAAGTGTGGGAGGCAGCTCTTTCCGGTCGAACGCTGCCCCAAACATGTCCACTATGTGCGGAGCAAGAAGATCTACATATTGTTTGTAGAATTCATTGGTGTACCCATCCGGGCCAGGCGCCTTACCGTTGGGGAGGGTCTTAATTACTTCAGATACTTCATCTACTGAGATTGGCAATGCTAAGTATTCTCTATGTCCGTCCGATAGCCACCCGATAGCTACATCATCTAAATAGTTAAAAATGTCTTCCCCGGTTGCAGTCGGTTGTGATTTATATAATGACGAATATGTGCCTGCAAAGCTGTTCAAGATGCCCTCAGCTTGTGTGTGTATCTTGCCATCGTCTGATTGGATCCGCAGCACAGCCGAGTGACTCTTGCCCTCGCATATTTTTTGTGCGAGCACCCTGCCTGGTCTACCACCCTCTCCAAATGTCCTAGCAGTGTGTTTTCGGTCTAGATATTTAATTTCATCTTCAATGAATGATTGATGCTCCGAGTGTGCCTGTCGCAGTTCAGCCAGCAAGATGGTATCTTGTGTAGCTTCGAACGCTGTCTCAAGCTCCCTCATGCGTCTTTCACATCGCTTTATCTGGTGTCGGATGTCTTTTAGTATGCCAATGGTAGTTGTCATACAGACCCCCCGTATAGTGGCCTTGAAGGCCTCCCACAGAAGCACCGGGTCATCCACCACCGGCTCGTTTATGTGAAAATATTCTTTGATCGCTTTTTTAATAGTGTCATCATAGACAGTGTCAGTAAGTGCACGCGAATTGAACCGCCAGTGGAATGGAGGTGGAGTGTATTGTGGAACCGCCAGTTGTAGCAGTACTGGGTTATGATCCGACAATGTGCGCGGTAATACGGTCACACGTGACGTCCATAAGGCAATGTTATTAGTGCCCAGCCAGTAGTCTAGGCGTGACCAACTGTTGTGTATCGCTGATATGTGAGTGGCTCCCGGCGTATCTATGTACCTCTGCCGCCATATGTCTGTTAGTGAGATGTCTTGTAGCATATGCATCAATTTGGTCCTTGCTTGTCTAACAGAGTGTATGGATCGACCCCATCAGTCAGTGTTACATTCCAGTCACCCCCACATATAATATTGGTGTTAGTGAACATTTGTAAATGCCCCCATATTTCCTGAAAGAAGTCTGGCGAGTCTATATTTGGACAATGTAGGAAATTGGCCGTGCACTGCTTTAAGTTTGTCAATATTCAGGCGTGAATCGTGCTCCTCTGGATACTCCCCGCTTAAGAGTATATAAAGTATCAAATGGTTGCACTGGCACCGGATGGTGCGAGTGTCTCCTAGGGCACTGATGATTGTGTGCTGAATTTGTCAGCCAAGTTATGAACAATAAAGTTTTCAACAAGGTTTATCGTTTTCAATTCTCTGAGGTATTTTATTCATACTCGTAGAGTTTTTCATAAGTAAATATGAGTTTTTCCATATTGCAATTATATACATTCACCATGTACATTTTTCATCCGATTTGTTTTTGAAATATGCAAGAATTACATTCCAATGCATTTCGGCCAAGGGGCCTTCATCAGGGAAATCTGTGGAACAACGAAAATTGTATCCATCACAATGTGTTTGCTTAATATTAAAGCATAATACAACCAATACAGTCAACTAACATAATAAATAACGTACTTCATCAGTTTTCAAATATTAATGATCATGTTATTCAGGTATGGTGATATTATTTATAATCCTTCATGTACTCGTATGTGATTATAAACTATATTCTTGTTGTTTATGTGATCCCTTTTGATTATTCAGGCTATAAACTGGTGTTATAAACTGTACATCTCGTATAGAAGTGAACCGTGGCTATGGTGAATTTAAGCGCGATAAATTTCTGCCGATGGTAATATGAACCGCTTTCCATTCAAAGTGACTGCTCGCATTAGCGTTTCATTAATGAGGCTTGCAGTTAAGGGTTAGCTGTGGTTAACAAAAATATTCAATGCGGTAGTTATTTTTGCCGTTTCATAAGCAGCACTAGTTGGCAAATAAATCGCGGTTGGAGGTTAGCTATAGCTACAATGCACTCAGCGCGGTAGTTATTCTTACCGGGATACAGTGTATTCAGGATTCAAGCCAGCATTCGGGTTCGATCTCGCTGCTGGAAAGTTGGCGTGTGACGTGTGTGCGCTGGGTTGAGTTATGAGATTGCGCGCGCTGCCATTAAAGGGCCAGAGTTACGAGTGATGTTAAGGGATCTAGGTACATGTATGGTTTTTAAGAAACGAATAAGGGAATATGTAAAAATAACGTAATAAAAACATGCTCAGCACTGCAATGATACATTCAGTCTAGTTGAAAACCACAATTTATAAATAGCAACTAAATTCTGTCCTTTCATTAATCCCATGTGGGCGCAAGGTCTGTAGGTGGTATATCCAATAGTTTTCTCGTTTTAGTAGGGCCTTTCTGTTGTCCGTCTCTTCGTTTTTTTGCACCACTTCTAGTATGCAAGCTTTGATTTGATTGATTTGATTGTTTTGTTCAATGAAATGGGTGGCAAGCGCTGATTTTACCACTTTGGTTCTGATATTACTCTTATGTTCAGTTAACCTGATTTTGAGTTTCCGTTCTGTCTGGCCAACATAGGCGTGACCACATGGGCATTTTATCATGTAAACAATGTTTTTTGTATCACATGTACCATTAACGTGTAGCTTAATTTTATTGGCTCTCATTGGGTGGGTAATGGTATTACCTTCCATAATGTTGTTGCAGTTACTGCAATTTCTGCATGGGTTTGTGCACTTGAATGTTGTTTTAAGTTTTGCCACTGTTGTTTGTTTGATGATTTCTCCTATGTTTTTGGCTCTGGTAAATGCAAATAGTGGTTCTTCAGAAAAGATGTTGTTAAAATCAGGTTCAATTTGTAACATCCGCCAATGTCTTTTGATGATGTTCTTAAACTGAGGGCTTGCTGTGGAATATTTGCTTAGGCATGTGGTTCTATCAGTCTTTCTGCTTTTCTGTGTTGAGAGTAAAGTTTTCCTATCTTTAGAATGTGATCTTTCTAAGGCTCCTTGTAATACTTCATGTGGATATCCTCTTTTTTTGAATTTGTCAAGCATAATTTGTGTTTGCGTCTTTGATTCTTCTGGGTCTGAGACAATTCTTTTCACTCGAAGAAGTTGAGAATAGGGAAGGTGTTGTTTGAGGGGAGTGGGGTGGAAACTCTGATAAGCTAACAGATTATTCCGATCTGTTGCTTTGGTGTACAGCGTAGTTTCAAATTTATCATCTGTTTTTTTGACAGTTACATCCAAATAGTTAATTTGACTTTCATGTATTGTGTAGGTAAACTGTATCCTTTCATCGACAAGATTAAGTTGTTGGATATTGGTATTTAACCGTTCCTTCGTATCCTTCCACAGTATAAAGATGTCGTCTATGTATCTTAGGTATAACCGTAGTCCTTGTTGCCATTGTTCTTTTTGCAAAATGTGGTTATTTTCATACAGGTGCATAAAAATATTAGCGTATGATGGAGCTGCCGGATTTCCCATGGCCGTTCCTGTCTTTTGGAGATACCATTTGTCTTCACACTTGAAAAAACTGTGCATCAAAGTAAAATGCAATAGTTCTAACAAAAATATTTTCATGTTCTCATCGTATTCCATGTCGAGTAATGCTTTTTCTGCTGCTTCTAGCCCCAATGAGTGGGGTATGGACGTGTATAACGCTTGGACGTCAATAGTACACATGAGTATATCTTCATTAGGTGCAAGTGTTATGTTGTCAAGCTTGGTTAAGAAATCGGTGGTGTCCTTGACATAAGAGTTCATAGTAATGACATATGGTTGAAGGTATTTATCGATCAGTTTGCCTACAGGCTCCTGGATGCTTCCACAGGTGGTTACTATAGGGCGACAAGGAGGTTTAACTGGATCTTTATGAATTTTGGGTGTCAAATAAAATGTAGGTGTTTTAGGATACTCTGTCGTGAGGTATTTTTGCATTTTGTTATCTACACAACCATTCAAAGTGCCTTCTGATATGATGGTTTGAAGTATCGCTTGTGTTTCCTTTGTGGGATTAGTATTGAGTTCCATATAAGTATTTTCATCCTGCAAATGCAACGTTAATTGTGAGTCGTAGTAGTTCTTATTCATTATAACTAACGCTCCACCCTTGTCCGCTCTCTGACAAATGATTTTGGGGTTGTCTGCTATATTTCTGAGAATAGCATATTCTTTTTGAGTGAGGTTTTTAACTTTGCTTTTTCTCCGGTAGTTGATTTTGTTTAAGTCCTGTTTCACCAATTGTTCGAATAAATCCAACGTCTTGTGGCTGATTGGAGCCATGTATGTGCTTGTAGTAGTTAGGCCTTTTAACATGTCTTCCTTCTTTTGCTGTTGGTCTCCTACGATGTTTGAAAAGAAATGTCGAAGTCTTAGTTTTCTCATGAGTTTGAATAGGCTTATGTTGATCTCCAGATGATTAGTATATGCAGTTGGTACAAATGATGTGCCCTTCTGAAGAATTTTTGTTTGAAGTTCAGTAAAGTTAACGTCTGAGATGTTGATCACCAGGTTGTCTACCGATTCTTCTTTTTGTCTTTCTTGGTTGTTGCATTCCGGGTTTGTGGGGGGCCTTTCTCCATGATTTGTCCGAGGTTTTCTTCTTGACCTCCTGGTTCGTCTCTTTCGTTGGGGCCTACTCCTAAAAAAGGCTGACCAGATGTGTTAGCACTAGTTGTAGGTGTTGGTACAATGGGTCTTTTTCGGGATGTATCTGATGTTCCATCAGTATCTGAAGAGGAAGTATCCGTCTGTTGTGTATATGGGCGATTCTGTCTTCTTCTTGCATATACCTCCGCCCAATTATATACTTCATCTAATTTGTAATCGATCTTATCTCGACGGTATTTACGTAATTTCCTCTCATTGACTTCTTCGGAATGTTTTGCGAGTTGAGTCTGGATATCTTCTAAGGTTTTATTCAATTCTTCAGTGTTCATCATTTTGTTTAGTTCTTCTTTCACTGTAGTAATGTCTTTTTCCAGTTCTTCCAATATTTGAGACAATTCTTCAATAATCAGTAGAATGAGGTCTAAAGAGCACTTATTTAGGATTGCATACCATTGATCGGTGAATTTTTTAGAATTTTTACATAATGATGGTTTTAATAAGATCCTCAGACCCCTTGGGATTCTTGACGCTTTGTGGTATCTAATCATTGTGCTGGCATGTAAACGTTGGTTTATGATTTTGCGTGATAGATACAAGAGTTGTTTCACTTGTTGGTCTTTCGATTTCGTTTTGGTATATTCAATACTTTCTTCTTGAATGAGTGAATATATTTTGGATATATCGATATCGATAAATACCTTCAACCATATGTCATTACTATGAACTCTTATGTCAAGGACACCACCGATTTCTTAACCAAGCTTGACAACATAACACTTGCACCTAATGAAGATATACTCATGTGTACTATTGACGTCCAAGCGTTATACACGTCCATACCCCACTCATTGGGGCTAGAAGCAGCAGAAAAAGCATTACTCGACATGGAATACGATGAGAACATGAAAATATTTTTGTTAGAACTATTGCATTTTACTTTGATGCACAGTTTTTTCAAGTGTGAAGACAAATGGTATCTCCAAAAGACAGGAACGGCCATGGGAAATCCGGCAGCTCCATCATACGCTAATATTTTTATGCACCTGTATGAAAATAACCACATTTTGCAAAAAGAACAATGGCAACAAGGACTACGGTTATACCTAAGATACATAGACGACATCTTTATACTGTGGAAGGATACGAAGGAACGGTTAATTACCAATATCCAACAACTTAATCTTGTCAATGAAAGGATACAGTTTACCTACACAATACATGAAAGTCAAATTAACTATTTGGATGTAACTGTCAAAAAAACAGATGATAAATTTGAAACTACGCTGTACACCAAAGCAACAGATCGGAATAATCTGTTAGCTTATCAGAGTTTCCACCCCACTCCCCTCAAACAACACCTTCCCTATTCTCAACTTCTTCGAGTAAAAAGAATTGTCTCAGACCCAGAAGAATCAAAGACGCAAACACAAATTATGCTTGACAAATTCAAAAAAAGAGGATATCCACATGAAGTATTACAAGGAGCCTTAGAAAGATCACATTCTAAAGATAGGAAAACTTTACTCTCAACACAGAAAAGCAGAAAGACTGATAGAACCACATGCGTAAGCAAATATTCCACAGCAAGCCCTCAGTTTAAGAACATCATCAAAAGACATTGGCGGATGTTACAAATTGAACCTGATTTTAACAACATCTTTTCTGAAGAACCACTATTTGCATTTACCAGAGCCAAAAACATAGGAGAAATCATCAAACAAACAACAGTGACAAAACTTAAAACAACATTCAAGGGCACAACCCCATGCAGAAATTGCAGTAACTGCAACAACATTATGGAAGGTAATACCATTACCCACCCAATGAGAGGCAATAAAATTAAGCTACACGTTAATGGTACATGCGATACAAAAAACATTGTTTACATGATAAAATGCCCATGTGGTCACGCCTATGTTGGCCAGACAGAACGGAAACTCAAAATCAGGTTAACTGAACATAAGAGTAATATCAGAACCAAAGTGGTAAAATCAGCGCTTGCCACCCATTTCATTGAACAAAACCATCAAATCAATCAAATCAAAGCTTGCATACTAGAAGTGGTGCAAAAAAACGAAGAGACGGACAACAGAAAGGCCCTACTAAAACGAGAAAACTATTGGATATACCACCTACAGACCTTGCGCCCACATGGGATTAATGAAAGGACAGAATTTAGTTGCTATTTATAAATTGTGTTTTTCAACTAGACTGAATGTATCATTGCAGTGCTGAGCATGTTTTTATTACGTTATTTTTACATATTCCCTTATTCGTTTCTTAAAAACCATAAAAAAGAGATCCCTCCATCGCAAGATCTCTGTAATGCGATATCGGATTATTTTGATAATAAAATCCTAACTATCACTAATGCCTTTCCACCAGAAATCATTTCCACAACGGATGACGAAGAGATAGCGAAGATGACTTCCCCCCTCCGTTTTGATGAGTTCGCCCCAGTCCCCCTGGAGGAAACTGCTAAAGCTATTTTAGCCAGCAAATCAGGTTCCCCTTTTGATCCCTGTCCCCCTCCGGTGCTGCACCATCTAATAGAGACAGTTAATCCCATGATTAACAGTATCATCAATTCTTCTCTAGCAACAGCAAGTATCCCAAACGATTGGAAACTTGCAGCTGTCAAGCCACTCCAAAAAAAGGCCCTGGCTGATCCCACCACCCTTTCTAACCTGCGCCCGATTTCCCTGCTACCCATCCTATCTAAGCTGACTGAAAAGTTTGTCAATAACCAACTGACAAGCTTTCTGGAGAAGAATAACGTTCTCCATCCGAATCAGTCAGGCTTTCGGTCAGAACACTCTACCGAATCAGCTTTACTATACTCTGCTGAAACGTTAAGAGCAGCAATGGACCAGGGAAAACAGGCTGTCCTTATCCTTCTTGACCTGTCGGCAGCCTTCGACACCGTGTCCCATAACATCTTATTGGACCGGTTGGCTGCCGCAGGTGTAGGAGGACAGGTGCTGGCTTGGTGTAGGAATTTCCTTACAAACAGACGCCAAATAACAGTGCTTGGCCCATATCAGTCTGAGGCTAAAAACGTCAGCTCAGGGGTGCCACAGGGCTCCAGTTTGAGCCCTGCTCTTTTCAATCTATATATGGCACCCCTGATGAACTTGATCGAGTCATTCAGGATCAGTTCTATCTCATACGCTGACGATACCCAACTGATTTTGGTGCTGGATAAGGAACAACCAGGTGCCGAGGAAGATCTTAGGAACTGTCTTGCAGCAACATTCAAATGGATGAATAACAACCATCTAAAGTGCAATGCCGGAAAAACGGAAATTTTACCTATAGGGATCAATAATCCTTTTTCCCCCACTGTATGCTGGCCATCGGATGCAGAAGCCCCACCTAACACAATTGCATCCGCTCGTAACCTAGGTATAAAGTTCGACAACTGCCTATCCTTTAAAACTCAGGCTGTAGCAGTGGCAGGTATGTGCTTCCAAATTATTAAAGCACTCAGGAAATTTTTTGACCTCCTCCCTCTTTCGGCAAGGAAAACAGTCGCAGTGGCCTTAATAAATTCTAGGCTGGACTACTGCAATGGACTTTATGCTGGAGCAAACAAAATCGTGCTCCACAAATTGCAGATGGTCCAAAACGCGGCTGCCCGCCTCGTACTGCGTCTGCCTCGTAGATCATCAGCCTCCGCAGCTTTAAACACCTTACACTGGCTGCCAATAGGAAAGAGAATTTTGTTCAAACTTCTCTTGATCACCTTCAGGGCCTTCCATCAACGTGGCCCGACCTATTTACGAAGGGGGTTCAAAAGATATTACCCAGCACGCTGCCTAAGATCTGCCAGCCAGAACTTACTTACCACTCCCCGCTTTAAACTGGCCACAAAGGGTGGCAAATCCATCTTTGTACTAGGAACCAAGGCCTGGAATAAACTCCCTCTTTCCTTGCGATCTTTTTCCCAAGAAGCCCCGTTTAGGAAGGAATTGAAAACTTGGATTTTCTCCATGTCTGACACTCTGTGTAGAACCCTGGTGTAGGGACTGTGTTTAAGAAATCTGGATCTCTTTCCCTATCCAACTCTTCCACCTGGGTTGTGTAAGCGCCAAGATACTCCTTGGAGTGGTAGCAGCGCTCTATAAATGCCCATTACATTTACATTTACATTTACATTTACATACATGTACCTAGATCCCTTAACATCACTCGTAACTCTGGCCCTTTAATGGCAGCGCGCGCAATCTCATAACTCAACCCAGCGCACACACGTCACACGCCAACTTTCCAGCAGCGAGATCGAACCCGAATGCTGGCTTGAATCCTGAATACACTGTATCCCGGTAAGAATAACTACCGCGCTGAGTGCATTGTAGCTATAGCTAACCTCCAACCGCGATTTATTTGCCAACTAGTGCTGCTTATGAAACGGCAAAAATAACTACTGCATTGAATATTTTTGTTAACCACAGCTAACCCTTAACTGCAAGCCTCATTAATGAAACGCTAATGCGAGCAGTCACTTTGAATGGAAAGCGGTTCATATTACCATCGGCAGAAATTTATCGCGCTTAAATTCACCATAGCCACGGTTCACTTCTATACGAGATGTACAGTTTATAACACCAGTTTATAGCCTGAATAATCAAAAGGGATCACATAAACAACAAGAATATAGTTTATAATCACATACGAGTACATGAAGGATTATAAATAATATCACCATACCTGAATAACATGATCATTAATATTTGAAAACTGATGAAGTACGTTATTTATTATGTTAGTTGACTGTATTGGTTGTATTATGCTTTAATATTAAGCAAACACATTGCGATGGATACAATTTTCGTTGTTCCACAGATTTCCCTGATGAAGGCCCCTTGGCCGAAATGCATTGGAATGTAATTCTTGCATATTTCAAAAACAAATCGGATGAAAAATGTACATGGTGAATGTATATAATTGCAATATGGAAAAACTCATATTTACTTATGAAAAACTCTACGAGTATGAATAAAATACCTCAGAGAATTGAAAACGATAAACCTTGTTGAAAACTTTATTGTTCATAACTTGGCTGACAAATTCAGCACACAATCATCAGTGCCCTAGGAGACACTCGCACCATCCGGTGCCAGTGCAACCATTTGAGTCTATATTTGGACCATATACATTTAGAAGTGTTAAGCTTTGTCCTCTTGAGGTGCCGGAAACCACTACATATCTCCCATTAGGGCCCTGTATCACTCGATGTATCTTAAAGTTTACCCCTTTCCTGACCAGGGTGATCACTCCTCTGGAATACGATGAGTATGTGGCAGCGTAAGTCGCTTCGGCCCAGCGTTTACCTATGTGTTGCTGTGTATTTGGTGCAATATGAGTCTCTTGTAGTATGGCTATGTCAATATTCCATCTATTCAAATAGGCGAACACTTGTCTGATTTTCCGTGGTTGCGTGAAACCTCTAATATTCCACGTTAGAAATTTTAGGTGTGTTCTGTCTGCATCTGTCGCATCGTGGGTCATCTATAAGGCCATAACATCCCATAAATTAACGATTGGTAGTCCATTCTCAGTATGATAGTGCTATTAATTATCACAACAACTGCGATAGCGATTGGTCTCTGAACATGAACTTTACCCTTACCCTTCCACCCCCCACCCACTCCAGCAACCCAAACCTGCCGAAGCCATTTACCCTTGGAGTAGATACCCATAAACTAAAGCAATTTAGAACAAACTGTTGTGGGGAGTACCCTCGGGAGGTCCGCTTGGGGCACAACTCAGCGCCCAATCAAATGGGCGTGGACGGCTCTCCTACAAATCTATTCAACCATGTTTGTTGGACATGTCTCTGCGACCCCCCCCCTTCCCACCGCAACCTGACGAACAATACTGTCATCATTAAATCAATGGATCGACCCTCCACCTCCGCGGACCCGCAGGACCGTGTGTGCAGTATATCGTGGGATAGAAAGAAGTTAAGTCTTACCAGAAATCCGTTGAGGTCTACTCCCTCTCTTACTCAGTACCGTCCGAGTCCATGTGGTGATCACTTCGTGCTCTCTGATTGTTGTGTCGTACCACCTTCTTCACGAATTCTTGAGCTGCCTTTGGGGACTGTAACACCACTGCTTTGTCCTCCCACGTGACTCGTAGTCTCGCCGGATATAGCATGGAGTATCCCAGGTTGAGTTCTCTAAGTTTGGACTTTACTGATGCAAATTCCTTCCTCGCTTGTTGAACAGCTAATGTATGATCTGGGTAGAACTCTAAAGTGTTGCCTTGATGCGTGATCTTCCCTTTTTCACGCGCCAGGCGCAAAATAGTGTCACGGTAATTTAGGATTCTCGCTACGATTGGGCGTGGCGATGCTCCTGGTTTTGGCCTGGGCGCAATGGGATAGGGCCTCCGTGCCAAAAATGTCTCTGCACAATTGTTCTATGTAGATCTCCATCTTGCCCGTGTTGGTCGACTCTGGTAAGCCCGTGATGCGTACATTATTTCTTCTGGTTCGAGCTTCCAACTCTTCCTCCTTTGCTTTGATCACTTCTAGGACGCGTTCCATGCCAGTACATTTGCTGGTCGTAGCATGTGCCTCATCCTCCACCGATGATATCCTGGCTTCGGCAGTTTCCAGTCGTTCGCCATGTTTCTCGAGCTTGTCGGACATCCCGTCCATTCTACATGTTAGGTTATCCAGTTTACCGTTGATATCCTGGACATTCGCCTGTATTGACAGTAGTATCTTTTCCATGTTCGAGGTAGCTTCCATCGTCGGTGCCCCTTCTCCCTCAAGCGATTGTTCGGTGATTTTTGGCGTTTTTTATTCTCAAAGGAAATCTTTTGTTGTTGTTTATCTGGCTTTCCCATCGTAAGATCCCCAGACGGTTGCCTGTCCGTCAATTGGCGCGTGATTCTGGCATTTCTAGTTGCCACCGCCGCCTTCGGTCCCCGTGCTGCAGTCGTGGGGCACACCCCAGGCAAGAGGTTCGCCAGCTCTCTCCTTCGCGTTTTTATCCCCCAGTTGATCGTTAGTCCACAGGGAGCGTAATTCTTGGCACGGTTGGATGGTTTCTCGGCGTGGAATCACCTCTGCGCTGTATCACAAGCGCACCGACGCGGGTCCAACAGGCCGGTTGTGTCTCCCAGTAAAGCGCCTATTCATAAGTAAAATGCCACTGTGGGTCGTAGCCTCTCGGGGTTGCTGAGTGTGTGCTGCTGCTGTGACAGACCTCTTATGACAGCGTCCTCATTATATCGCTCCTGACAGGGTGTTTGTTTCTTTCGCTATGTATAATGCCACCTGCCAAGGGTGGGGCAGTGGACCTGTTCATGCACGTGTGGGTGGCAGCAGATGCAGGCATCCACCGATGCTTAACTGGCTCCTGCCAGTGGCAATGGCTGCATCCTCACGAGGAGAGGTGTCCCTCCGCTCCCAACACCAACTTATCCCTGTTTGCATCCGGTACCAGCCTCGGCGGTCACGCTAGGCAGTGGGCAGCAGCACACGTGTGTTTACGTGGCCTGCCTGTGATGGCAGTGTTCGAAGTTTGGCTGGCAGCACACCGTTATCGCGCATCCACCCCATCCAGCACTGGGAAGCAGCTCGTACCTGAAGCAGAGGCTGATGTATCTGGAGCGGTGTTATTCCCTTGGCAAACGGCTCATCACAGTCTCTGGGCCCGTGCGCAGGTCAGGGGCCGACCCTCCCGCGTCTGCGCGCCCTTTACACCAAAAGCGTTATCCGCAGCGAAGCTCCGCACCTCAAATGCGCCCAGGCCTCTCCGATCCCAACTAGCTACCCTCGGCCTGCAGCGCGTTAATTTCAGACGCTGTCCCACCTCGCAGACAGACCTGCACCGCGCTATCCCCGGGTCAGACAGCTCCGGCCTGCACAATCCCGATGGGCGCCGCCATTTTGTGTTCTAGAGAGCGGAGACTCTTAAAGGAGCCGGGCTTTGCCGCAAACATTCTTACTCGTACGCTCCGTTCTGCATAATTCCCCCAGTCATCCGCCGTGCTGATGTCCTCTACCTGAAGTCTGCCGTTACAATCCGCCCATGGGGTCCAGGGCGCGCAGTTCTTCGATGGTCTAGCTGGCTGTTCCTCGTAGCAGTGTCCGCCATCTTGTGAACTTGCTCCGGTCACTCCCGCTTTCAGCGCTGATTTTTGGCAAAAAACTCGATGTAGTGGTCACCACAAGCGTTGTAACTGGTGCCGGGTGCACTCATACCCCTTAATCTTCGGTTTACGGCGGTCGGGGGGGTTTCGACCGGCTCAGACAGCGTTATCCAAGCCGTCCGGCGGAGCTGCGTTTTTACTCAGCCATCCCGCTGTGCGCCCCCTAGCGCCTCCCGCGTCCAGCGCCTCTTGAGTGTTCCTGCTTGACATTGCGAACAACATATCAAATACATGCCAACTTGCACATTACTCTCCATGCCAACAGGTCTTCCTGCAGTCTCCCATCCCTGCGCGCGCATTGCATATGAGTCTCCTCCACCAGAGACCACTCTCGGACATCCCTCAGCCATGTAGAAATCTCTGGGGCCCTCCGCCCCATCCAGGTAATGGCCACTCTCCGCCGCCCCAGAACAAACATGAGCTGCAATAGTTTATAAGGAATTTTCTTGTTCCTAGGCCGGGGAACCAGAGCCAGCAGACAGTGGAGCAGTGTTAATTCTATCGCAAGGCCGGTAGCAGCGGCTATACGTCCCACCACCACTGACCAGAAACTTCATACCAAGGCGCGCTCCCAGGCCAAGTGTAGGAACCCAGCCCTCTCAGCTCCACACCTGGGGCAGGTGTCCTCCCTATCTGGCGAGAAGCGCTGCAAGGAGACCGGTGTCTTATAAGTGCGGTGCATAAAATTAAAATGTGTAAGCTTAAATCGTGCATTACATGACACTTTACGTGTAAGATCCCCTATACACTTGCGCTGCCCGGCCTCCAGGGTCTCCCCGAGATCCATTTCCCAAGCGCTCCACGCTGGCTGGACCGGCGGCTCTGTGTCCCGACGCATCGTGAAGTAAAGCAAAGAAATTAACCTACAGCCCCTGCCACATGAGAGAATGATGTTCAATGTACGGGAAGTCTGAGGCACCTCCGGGAACTGAGGCCACATCTCCCTCGCCACCTCCTGAATGCCGCGATAATGTATAAATTGCCCCCCCCAACCCAAAGGCTTCCGCAGCTTCCTCGTAGGAGACAAACGAGTCACCCGGATAGAGGTCAGCCAAGGTTTTGCAGCCCCCATCTCTCCAGTCCCTAAAGGACATGTGCTCCTCCATAGCCACAATGTGCGCCAAGATCCAGACTGGCAACTCCCTGTGAAAGGGGGCCCGTCTCAGGACTCGTTCCACACACCTCTGCCAGACAGCAGCCGTGTGGCGCACCACATATGTTAGGGCCGCGTCCGCTCCCCTCCCCTTCATTAATGTCACCTGTAATGTCCGTTCAGTGGCACTTCCAGCCAAAAGCTGCATCTCCCACCCGTCCGCATCCGCGAACCACCTTGCTGCCAGCAGCAGTTGTGCTGCATAATAATATAGATCAAACCTCGGAGACTACAGGCCACCTTCCTCCCAGCTCCGAACCAGGGTGTGTAGCGCAACCCGGCTGCGTCGCCAGGCCCAAAGCAGTGACGTTAGCAAAGTATTAAGGGTACGAAATATTCGCGGTGGGATAGGGCAGAGCGAATTCTGAAGGACATATAATATCCTGGGGAGCATCACCATTTTTGCAACAGCAAGCCGTCCCATAAGGGAGAGCGGCTATGTATTCCAGAAGACTACTGAAGACTGTAAAGACGTAAGTATCCGACCGACATTTCGAGCCAGTACCTGCGTGTCCGTCGGGGCCACCTGAATTCCCAGATACCGAAAAGCCTCCCGTTCCCATCGCAGTCCCAGGTCTGGGAAGCCCGCCTCCGGTCCCTCCCCATATCCCGCCAGAGTGAATATCAAGGACTTGTTGCGATTGATGCGCAAACCCGAGGCCTCTCCAAAGCGGTCAAGGTGGTACAACAATACGGGTAATGAGTCAGCTGGTGCCCTCAAATAGAAGAGAGCGTCATCCACATACAGGGAGACCACATTACACGTGTCCCCCACCAGAATACCCCATTGTGCCATCTCCATTCGAACCTTGACCACAAAAGGCTCTATAGCCAGCGCAAAGAGGAATGGCGAGAGGGGGCACCCCTGCCGCGTCCCCCGACTGAGCCGCCATTCCGCGGAACGCCCTGCGCCCAACCGTATGATGAATCTTAAAATAACAGAATGCATCTGTTTGCTTTTGTAAAGGACTTTACAAAGTGAAAAACAAAGAGGCAATCAGAAAGCTATTTAATACTTTTTAACGGACTAAGTGATGGAATGACCGATATTTTAAGGCGCTGGAGAAGCTGGAAGGGTGAAATGGGCCATAAGTTCTGTGACTCATTGCGGAAATGGCCTAACCTTTAAGATCCTGAACCCTCCTTCCTGGAAGTGAGTGGTCAGTCGCGCGTAGGCTTCCAAAGTGCCACTTGGGTGCTCCAAGTCTGTTTACACTTCGTTCTGCGCTGCCTGCCACCTTCGACGTAGGTGTTATCAGACAGATTGGTGCTTAGTCTGTGCGCGCCCAGTATCCTAGAGTCACGTGCACTGCTAGTGCCTGGTCAGTATCTGCTCTGTGTGAGGGATCTTTGCTCTCTTGTCTGTGCTTTACCCTATGTGCGTGAAGCACACTGGCACTGCTGCTGACAATACATCACCTGGCCTGCCTGTGATGGAAGCTGGCACGGCTGTTGCACATATTGGGCCTTCACCCCATGTGTCAGGGAGGTCGCTTACACTATTGATACAATGCTTGTTCTTTTCGTGAGAAAAGTACCCCTTTTCAATATGCGTGATTTTATGTGAGTGAAACAGGGAGACCTGCTCCTTCCCAGGCTTTGAATGCTGTACAGGTGCTGTAGGGGTGAAGGAAGCGAATATATGAATTCACAACACGAACAATTACAACGCATGCCTTTACAACGCAGTTTTTACATCACAACTACCATTACAATGCATGATTTTACAACGCATGCCATTACAATGCATTTTTAGAAACGACCATTACAAAGTGTACTATTACAACGAATACCATTACAATGCATACCATTACAACAGATAATATTTTTGGGGCAACAGTGGGGTAAGTGTTGGATAGTGTAGGGGTAACAATTACTATTCCCTCTCCAGTGAGTGCAACAGAAGGGTAGGTGTTGGATAGTGTAGGGATAAAAATACTATCCCCATGTACCCCAAAACCGATACCGGCCCTAAAATGAAAAAATCCCCATTACTTACCTTATAATGCGTTGTAATGGCATGCGTTGTAGTGAAATGTGTTTTAATGGTATGCGATGTAAAGGCAGTTGCGTTGAAACAGCTGCATTGTAAAGGTAGTGCTTTGTAATGACTGCGTTGTAATGGTTGTTTCCCGAAGGAAGCGTGCATGACATCTGCTCATGTAGTAACTACGCTGTGCAAGGAATAAATGATTCTACTGCCAGTGCCGCTCATACCCAGGCACACTTAGGGCAAATTTATCAACACTCAACAATCTGACATAAAGTGATGAAAAGTGTTGTTAAAGTATTTACTTTCCAGCACAAAAATTCTTTGAACTGGAAAGAAGCTCTTAAAGTAAAAGCAGACATCAGACATGCAGGGAGGCGACAACTATACAGGACAGATGCGGGTGAGCCTTTTATTAATTTCAGGGCTTGTCGACAGCACTCTTTGCAGATCGACAACACAAAAGTTTCCTTGGTCTTTAGGCAGTGACTGGTGGGTTGGACAGTGTGGGATTAGGATAGTACCCTACACTCACTGTACAGTTATTTTTACACATCTACATTACACATATTTTCAATTTGCCACATGTGAAGATACAATGATTTGGTAAGGAGCACATGGTGTTTTAGTGAATTGTAGAAGCATTGCACAGTCAATGAATGTATTTATTGTATAGTTAAAACCATTACAAGGGTATCGGTGTGTTCAAAAGTTATTTTTTGGGCAAATGATAACTTCAGCATACGCAAAGAATGTCCTCTATAGCTCATAAAAATTGGCAATTTCTTAAATAATAAATAATTCAATCGTATTGCTTTATTAACCTTCCTGTTTCTTCAAATTTGCTTTAAAATGCACCATTTATCCACTCTTTTTTTCATTTTTTTCTCGGGTGGGAACCCCCGCGAACCCCCCTAGGTTGTTCGATCTCGCTCGCTCGCTACAGTGCAGTTCGACAATATTTTTACGCCTCACCACTTTCAAATAGCACCAGTCGCCACTGGGTAAAACTAATACCAAAGCGACTTTTGACACCACATTTGTGGGAACGCTCTTTATCGGGGGACAGACGTTTAAACAACAAGGGCCTTTTTCTTTAAAAAATAACATTCATAAGTTTGCTTCTACATTAGGGTGTAGAGTTAAGCATTTTTGGAATTTTGGAAATTCACAAACCTAGTCGAATTATGCCAGAAGTACTCCTGGAAAACCTTTGGGAATTTACCTTTTACTGACAAGCAGGAGCTTTCTGCATGCATAAATGTACACAGTGTACAACTGGGCAGATGTCACAAGTGCAATTGAACTTGCAAATTTTTTTCTCCACATGTTAAGTATTGTTTTTCTATGAAGAAACCCAGAGGGCATGGCCGGCAACATGAAAGCGGGGATGTGATCATTGTCCGCTTTGAGAGGTCAATGAAGTCCTTCCACATCCGCAGTGAAGTGAAACATCCTAATAGATGAAATCCGCATGTTCATGTATAGGAATGGATTCATTACCTCCTAAAAGGCCCTCTTGGTCCTATTCATTACAATATGAGGATTTTACAAGCAACAAAGAACCCGTTTGACATCATTGTCTGCAAACAAGTGACATTTATTGAACCATACTTATTTCATTGCTGCTTTCGCAACACTGTTAGAAGCTGGCCTGGTATATGATGTACACTTCTATAAGTGGACACCTTGCACCAGTCCAGACAACCCTTAAGGTGATTTAAGAGTCTTAGACAACCATTGAAAGCTCTCCAAGTGGTACCTGTGGAGAGCAGCCTTCAGGCTTAGTCCAGAAGGAGTGTAAAGCAGCTTGTTTTAACAGAACACATCTTATATGTATAGATTAAGTGAAAAAGAACTGTATAAGGTATTTATAAAAATATGTATTTATTATATAATACTCTCTAACACGTTTAGATACCTCCTACCCAGAGATATGTGCAATGCACACAATACTTTGCAAAGAAATCAATTAAATAGCATGAAATACACAGTGGACCCCGGGTGGGAGCCATATACTAAGAAAGTTGTATAAGAACCACGACTCGGGTCAAGACAAGGTCTAGTGGACGCAGAAGAGCTGGGCCCCCAAAGAACCACCCAAGGGGAGTAACTAGCAACCCCACGGAGATCGCGTGCAGTGTGAGAACACGACTGCGTTCTCCGTACAAGTCAATGTGTAAGTCGCAGTTGGATTTTTAAAGATTAAGGACCCTTCCCAGTGGACCCTGAAGAAACCCTGTGCAAGACAGGAGGTTGGAGAGCCACCCCACCCGTGGATACCCTAGTACCCACGTTACCTATACCAGGGAAGTCTGGTGCATAGGTGTGAAGTGGTGTTGGAAACCGCAGTCAAACACAATGGAGGACTTCAGGAAAGTGCAGCTGCTGAAGGAGAAAGTGTCTGGGTGTCTGGTGGAATTGGAACGTGGATTCTAGTTGAGAGGTACATGCAAGCAGTGGGGACAGAGTCTATGCCACTCAGGAGTGACCAGGAGATCTGGAAGATGAATGCCCACCGATGTTGGGAGTTGCAGGATAGTTGACTAGGACCATGACTCTGCAGCTGTGAGGACCAGGCGATGTTGAGGAAGACCAGGAGCCATGCACGAGCTGTCCCACGTCAGATGTCGAGTGCTGGGGGGGGGGGTCGGTGTCTGGCAGGAACACCAACAAGCCTTGGCAAATGCAACCAACGCAGAAGTCGAAGAAGGTGCAGTGTCGGACCAGCAAGGTTCAGGGGACTCACCACAAGCCGGGGAGTCAGGGCAGGCCCCAAGCAATCAGGAGAACCCAAAAGAAGCAAAGTTGACCCTCAAATGGACCCCAGGCCGGAGGCACTGGAGTTGCGAGAGGACCTCAAGCAGCTCACCAAAAGATGCAGGCCACGATGCAACCAATGAGGTGTGGTCGAAGATTATGTTCACTGTAGATGCTCGATGTTGGTGCTACTTAGAGCCTGAAGATCTAGGAAGGAAGCCAACAAGCCTTTTCAACTGCAAGTTGATGCGGTGCATAGGGATTCAGTTCCTGCAGCTCCCACGAGGGATACTGGCCTCACACCTGGTAAAAGGGCAGGGCAGGCTTCGAGAGATGTGAAGAACCACACCTGTGTTGCAGAACCTTTCAGAGTCCGTAGGAGCTCAGGATCAGCAGACCGGTCAGCTTAGTTGCGGTGCCTGCGAATGCAGGGAAGTGACTCCTTCACTTCAAGGGAGATTTTTTCAGGTTTCTTTGATACCCACAGGCCTTGAAAGGTTCCTGTATGGTGCACAGGCACAGACGATGCACCAGACTGGAAGGGAGAAGAAGTCAGGCCCAACCGAAGTCCAGAGTGCCCAGAGGGTAGAAGAAGAAGTGGTGTCTGAATTGTATCTTGTCCCACGATGAATCTAGGGATCCACCCACAGGTAAGCCCTTAAGTAACCTTAGGAAAGGGTTGGGACGATTGAGGGGACCCTCCCAGAGAAGGGTCTGGACAGGGGGGAGGTTACACCCACCCTGCCCCAATACACTAAATCCTGTCTGGGAGGTGGTCACACCTCCCTGTGACAGGATGCCTATTGTTCTGACTTCCCCTGTTCGTGCTTGGCTCAGCAGCAGGAGGGCAGAATCGTATGTCTGGTCTGCAGCAACCATTGTGTGCTGTCCTGGTCTGGAAGACCGTTTACGGTGTTAGGGGCATGATTCCAACTTGTTTGATACCAAACATGATAGGATTCGTTGCAGCCAGTTTCGAGATGCTCATCACATAATTATGCGGTGCCCCTCTTTGTGGTATAAGGCTGCTTCACTTACAACCGGGAGAATGGACTCCATAGGCTGTAGGGGTGTACTGCTCATACAGGGGCACCCTCACACTTAGAACCAAGCACCCTGCCTTCAGGATTGCAAAAGGCCAGCTATAGGAGTGACTTATAGGTATTAAGTGCAGTGACCCTAGATAAAGGAAACCTATATCTTTAGTAAGTGGTGCTAGCACCAGCTTACACAGGCTGCAATGGCAGGACTGTAGTTACAGTTTGAATAGTCTCCCATGGGTCTCATAATACATGCTTCAGCCCATGGGGGACCGCTGGTGTACCTATGCCCTGGGTACCTTAGTACCATATACTAGGGACTTATAAGGGTACTTCAGTATCCAATCTGGGATGTACCTAAGTATTGAACATAACAATTTAAGGGAGAAAGCACAGATACTGGGGTCCTGATTAGCACAATCCCAGTCAGACTAGTCAAAAACAGCATAACACCAGGCAAAAATTGAGGGTAAACTTAATAGCCGATCCTACTTTCCTTCAAATACCAATAGCAAAATTACCAGAAGAAGGCAATGAAGCAAGACAATAGTGTTTAACAAAGGTGTGATGAGACTGCCAAGAGGCCGCCCCGCAAATCTCCTTTCACCCCAACTCCCTCCCCCATTCCTCCCCCCTGGCTGCCTCAGCCCTGGAAGAAGAAACTGAGTGAGTGGAGCAGTCCTGGACCTGCACTGGAGGGACTGCACCCAGGATTTGTAAGCTTTACAGATTGCCTTTCTGAACCCATCAGCTATGTTACCCCTATTAACACTACCAAAAGAAATGAACAAGGAATTGACAAGGCAAAACTCTATTGTACCGTGCAGGTAGATTGTCAGAGCCCTCCGGACATCCATGGAGAAAGGCAGCTGAAGATCGCCTTCCTCCTGTAAGACCAGAAGAATTAGCTCCTGGTGCAAATGAAACTTAGAAGACATCTTAGGAACAAATGTTGGATCCACCCGCAAGACCATCCTGTCAGGAAGGAACTGCAAAAAAGGATATGCAATAATCAGAGCACCCAATTCACCTAACCGGCATGCCGAGGTAATGGCCAACAGAAAAGTACTCTTAGCCGAATCCTACATAATTTCTGCCTCATGAAGAGGTTCAAAAGGGTACATTTGAAATTGCGATTCTCATATTTACATGACTAGAGAATCTGGATTTCATTAAAGACTCGGAGGCTAACATTATGCATACAACTTTTAATGCAGATCTCCCAGCAGCCGCATCACAATACAAAGTTCCAAATGGAACAAAGGCAACAGCTAAATGCCATGAGCCAACAACACACAGCCTCTTTTAAATGGGGCTCCCAAGCAGATAAGTCTAACCTTATATTTCTCTCTGATTATCTCTGTTTTCTCGTTTTTTAGAGGTTTTATATATTACATTTGTATTATATTGGGGTTTCTTTGATATTGCTATGGGTGTGTGCTTATGGTGTGGCAATTCCCTTCCCCCGTAATCCTACACACCCTTTCCACTACCGATCTCCAACATATGGAGATTCCCTCATTGCAAACCCCCCTCCCTCGCTTGCACGCAGTTTGGTTGAATGAATTTAGATTTCTAACATAAGCTTGTAACTTTCTCGCTCGACTCGCCTTGAAGAATTATAGGTAAGTCCCAGAAAAGAAAAATAACTGGTGTGGCCAGGTTTGCATAGCCGAAAATTCTTAAGTAAACGTACCACCAAGGGAATAATCATATCCAATTGCCCCTTAGAACAGCAACAATCTTTAAATGCGGCCAAAGTAGCACAAACTAGATTTTTCAAAAACCCATCTCCCAGGATTTCAAGAATTGAAATTGATCACCTCCAACTCCATCCATAGGTTAAACCACACACCATTTTACAAAATAAATCCAATTCCTTTTATAGGAGAAAATAGTAGACTGCTTATGGGATAGTTGTATTTCAGCTATAACCGTTGAAGACCCAAGCCAACAACTTCAGCTGTTGAAGCTGACCCAATGGCAACGCTGGAAACTGGAGTGGGAATGGAATGACCGAGAACCTAACAAACCTCCTCCAGACAACCTGAGCTACAGCGGGCAGAAAAGGTGACTAACCAAAAGGGGCAATCATGATCACCGCTACCATCTTCATCCGAATCTTCTGAAGCACCCTGGGGAGGAGGGGGATCAGGGGCAAAACCTACAGAAGACCCGGGGGCCAGGGAACTAAAAGAGCATCCACCGCCCATGCCTGATGACAAAATACTTCCAAACAAAATATTGGAAGACCAGAAGAATTAGCTCCTGGTGCAAATGAAACCTAGAAGACATCTTAGGAACAAATGTTGGATCCACCCGCAAGACCATCCGTCAGGAAGGATCTGCAAAAAGAGATATGCAATAATCAGAGCACCCAATTCACCTAACCGGCATGCCGAGGTAATGGCCAACAGAAAAGTACTTTTAGCCGAATCCTACATAATTTCTGCCTCATGAAGAGGTTCAAAAGGGTACATTTGAAATCCTTGAAGAATTATAGGTAAGTCCCAGAAAAGAAAAATAACTGGTGTGGCCAGGTTTGCATAGCCGAAAATTCTTAAGTAAACGTACCACCAAGGGAATAATGATATCCAATTGCCCCTTAGAACAGCAACAATCTTTAAGTGCGGCCAAAGTAGCACAAACTAGATTCTTCAAAAACCCATCTCCCAGGATTTCAAGAATTGAAAGTGATCACCTCCAACTCCATCCATAGGTTAAACCACACACCATTTTACAAAATAAATCCAATCCCTTTTATAGGAGAAAAGAGTAGACTGCTTATGGGATGGTTGTATTTCAGCTATAACCGTTGAAGAGCCAAGCCAACAACTTCAGCTGTTGAAGCTGACCCAATGGCAACGCTGGAAACTGGAGTGGGAATGGAATGACCGAGAACCTAACAAACCTCCTCCAGACAACCTGAGCTACAGCGGGCAGAAAAGGCGACTAACCAAAAGGGGCAATCATGATCACCGCTACCATCTTCATCCGAATCTTCTGAAGCACCCTGGGGAGGAGGGGGATCAGGGGCAAAACCTACAGAAGACCCGGGGGCCAGGGAACTAAAAGAGCATCCTCCGCCCATGCCTGATGACAAAATACTTCCAAACAAAATATTGGAAGAAGGGCATTGTGGGGAGAGGAGAAAAAATTGTGTATCTGGTGAAAGGCGGGACGTGAGAGGTGGTAGAAAACGAAGGACGGTAGATTGCGGCTCAAGCTGTTGGCATGAAAATTGAGCTGTCCCTGAATATAAACTGCCATCATAGCAATCAGGTTGACCTCTGCCCAAGAGCAAATCTGACTAGCTAGATGGTAGAGAAGAGGACTTTGTGTCAACACCTGGTGATTCAGGTAACATCGTGGCACCTGTTTGTTGGTATGAACCACCAGACTTGCTCCCTGTAACTGTGGTTGAAAAAAATGAACCACCTTCCAAACTGCTGCTAACTCCCTCTAATTGGACGAATGCAAAAGACCCCAGGGTTGCCCCCTAACCCTACAGGCTGCCATCTGATGTCAACAAAATCGAAGCAGGGAGCTGAAACGTGGCACCCTTCTCTAGATTGGGGGTGTGCAACCACCATGTCAACTCCTGAACAAGAGTTAGTGGCATCTGGACCTGTGAATCGTAATTGACGAGAGGTGGATTCCAATGGGCCAACAAACGATTGATGAGAGGTTTGATGTGTAATGAAGCCCAGGGGACCACTGCAGTTGTTGCCGCCCTAGGTCCCTGAACTTTCAACCAACATCTGGCTGGGGGTGACACCAGGGACCACAATGTTCCCAAGTTTTCTTGTAGTGTCTTTATCCTGGGGTGTGGCAGAAAAACTGCTCCCTTCAGTGCATCGAATATTGTTCCATCGAACTGCATCCATTGAACTGGGATGAGGTGAGATTTTGAAACCCAATTGTTGAAGTAGAACAGTGGTAGCTTCTATCTATGATTGTGCCTTAGAAAAAGAGGAAGCAGAAAGTAACCAATCATCAAGGTATGAAAACATTGACACACCTCGAAATTGCAAAACCCCAACCGCTGGTGCTAATACCTTGGTGACGGTCCGAGGAGACATTGACAGACCAAATGTCAGCACCTGCAACTGATAAAGTGCCTCCCTCACTGCAAACCTCAGGAATTTAAGACTTGCTGGGGTGAATTGGAATGTGAAAATCTGTGTCTTCCAAATCCAAAGTTACCAAAAGGTCACTTGTCAAACTTGTACATTACCTTCAGATCTAGGATAGGCTGAAAAGTGCCATCTGGTTTGCGAACCAAGGAGAGAATAGAATAAAACCCTTCTTTCCAGTCAGCTGCTGGTACAGAAACAACTGCATGTCTCTTGATAATGGAGTACCTCGAAACACCCCTTCTGTAGGGTGATGGACAACAGGACTCTTTCTTTTTTTTCTTTTTAGTCCTCATACGCCAAAATAAAAAGAAATTCTCAGAGTAAAAGGTTCGCGCCACCTACTACCCAGCAGAGAGGCGCCTCCTTAAACTCTGAAGATCTTAATGGCTGCTCTTTCTGCAGATACCCACAGGATACCAGACGATACCAAAGAAAATAAAATCAATTCAGTTCATCTATCTTTCCGAGCCCTTGATCTCAGGGTAGCTCATTCTGCAAAAAGGCATAATCATTGGACAAGATCGTTTACATCCTATCCAACCATTCGATACAGGGGATCCAAAAATGCTTCCTTCTCTTCCAAACTAACTTATCTAAATTAAGTGTATGCTTAATTGCCGTGATCCAATCTAGGTATGAAGGTGCAGTGTCATTAACCCAGAGTTTGCATATCTCTCTGCGTGCCAAAATAATTAAATATAGAGACAGTTTATTAATGTCTTGAGGGAGTTCATCATAATTAGAAAAAATTCCAAAAAAAACAAGCGATATACTAACCTGTATATCAAAATTAAACAGCTTTTCCATACCTTCTTCTACCGTGGCCCAAAAATTTCTCAGAACAGGACAAGTTAAAAACATGTGAAGGTCGTCAGCTTTTTCCTGCTTACACTTTGGGCAACAGGGAGTGGGAGCCTTAGAAAATTTTGCCAGCCTAGCCGGAGACCAATATACTCTGTGAAGAGAAAAAAGATGGTTGCGCTTTAAATTGGCGGGAGAGACTGTAATATATAGTAGATCAAAGGATACTTGCCATAAATCCTGCAAGTCGACATCTGAAACTTGGTTTCCCCATAGTTGAGCCGGCAAAGAGAAGTCCCCATCTTCAGCTTCCAGAATAGTCCAGTACAGAATTGATGTTTTTATCTGCCTGGACTCCCTCAGTAGAAATTCCTCCAACACTGTCTTAGCACCAATTTCAACTGTGATGGTCTGACTCCAGCTCTTAATTTGTAGGTATTTGAACTTGGATAAGTTATTGTCCGTGAGAATAGATATCTCCTCCCAACTTAACAACAACCCTTCCGGGAATAGCTGGCCCCAAGATTTTATATTAGCCTCCAAAAGAGGGGTAATCAATGAGTCTTTAGTCCACTCCGGAGAGCTAGGTGATTCCCAAATTGGAGCCAAAGCAGAATAATATGGGATGCTCAGCGATCTTCTTACCCTGGCCCAGACGTAGGCCATATCTCTCAACACCTTTAAACAAACCTTCTTGAAAAAGCGCGGATCCCCGAACTTCAGCAAGAAACCCTGAGCCCCTCCTTGAACCCCCGATAACATCGTCTGAAACATAATGCCTGTTTCTGTCCTATCTGGAATGTCAAATAGCATTAACCCCGCCTTCATTAGCAAGGTCCAGGCATAACATTTCTAATCTGGAGCACAAAGCCCTCCTTTGCTTTTCTTTCTACGTAATTTCTTCCATGCGATCCTTATGCCCTTTGAGGCCCATACAAAAGAATTCCATTTAGCTTGGATTTTGCTTATCTTGGCTTCTTTATTTATTTATTTATTTATTTATTATGCAACTTATAACGCGCAGACTAAACCCGAAGGTATCAAGGCGCCTATCAAAATCAATCAGCAAAGTTTGCAGAGCACCACTACGGGTATGCACGTGTAAAAAGGTGAGTTTTTAGCGCGGATCTAAAAGTTTGCAGAGAGGGACGGGATCTCACTTCCAAAGGGAGGGCATTCCACCATTTAGGTGCCAGGGAGGAGAAGGCCTTACCTCCCCATCTTGCTTTTCTGACACGAGGTACAGAGAGAAGAAGTTTGTGGCTGGAACGAAGATTCCTACTGGGGTTATGCTGAGAGAGAATGGATCCCATGCTAGTAGGGCAGGATTTAGCTAAGGCTTTATACACCAGGCACATGGATTTGAAAAGGATCCGGTACTCAACGGGGAGCCAATGAAGTTGTTTTCGGGCTTCGGTGGCAGAGGCACGTTTCGGTAGGTCAAGAGCAAATCTCGCTGCCGCGTTCTGGACCACCTGCAAGCGCTGTAGATGACTCTTATTCAGTCCTGCATACAGCGCGTTGCAGTAATCCAGTCGCGAGCCCAAGAGAGCGATAGCAAGTTGCTTTCTTGCCTGGGGTGACAAAAAGTGCCTAATTTTCCTTAGAATGTGGATAATCCCCCAGCAGGTCGAAACAGTCCTGTTGACCTGTTGGCACATACTAAGGTTGGGGTCGATCATAACTCCCAGGTTTTTTGCTGACGAGGTGGGCTCGGGACATAAGCCAAGCGAGTTCGGCCACCACTCCGCCGACCAGATCGTTTCCTTTCCTCCGAAGACCATCACCTCCGTCTTCTCCCCGTTCAGTTTTAGTGAGTTGTGGATCATCCACTGGCCAACTGCCTCCATGCAAGATCTAAAATTGGCGGCAGTTGACGTAACTGGCTGGGAGAGAGAGACTAGGATCTGGGTGTCGTCCGCGTAGGAAACTACCTCCATCCCAAAAGATCTAATGAGTCTGGCAAGGGGGGTCACATAGATATTAAAAAGGGTAGGACTAAGCGCTGACCCTTGAGGGACCCCACATTGCACAGACAGGGATGGAGATAGAAACGATCCCAGCATTATCCTTTGTTCTCTATGGTCGAGAAAAGAGGAAAGGAGTCCCAGAGCAGGCCCGCGGACCCCAATCTCCCTCAGGCGAGATGTTAACACCACGGGAGACAGGGTGTCGAAGGCCGCTGTGAGATCTAAAAGGATCAGGAGGGAGGTCTGACCCTCGTCAACTCTAGTGCGGATGGTATCCAGCACTATGGTAAGGGCAGACTCGGTGCTATGTTCCCTCCTGAAACCATGCTGGGAGAGATCCAAACAGCCCGAGCTCTCCACAAATGCAGCCAGATGTTTATTCAGATGGGCTTCGAGCATTTTTGCGGGAGCCGGGAGCAGTGAGATGGGGCGAAAGTTTTTTAACACCCCGGGGTCCAGAGAAGGCTTTTTAAGCAAAGGTTTTACTACAGCATTCTTCCACTGCTGGGGAAAAATGCCTTCCTTCATCACTCTGTTCATGATGTCAACCAGAGGAGGAAGGAGAGATTCTCTGCACTGCTTGAGGATCTTTAGCGGGCAGACATCCAACGGAGAGCCAGATTTGGTTTTGTCAAGCAGGATTTCAAGATCCTGACAGGAAAGAGGAGGAAAGGAAATCAGATCCTGATGTTGAGAAGATTCAACAACACCGGGCTCAGGAAGAGCCGGCAACAAAGGAACGGCGGTCAGAGATTTTTGGACCTCCAAGGCAGCATAGATGTCGGCGATCTTTGACTGAAAGAAGGCAGCTATCTTGTTACACAGGTCCTGAGAGGCAACCACAGGATCCGGTGTCTGAAGGGCCGTAAGGGAATCAACAATCCTAAAGAGTTCTCTAGGAGATGACAGTGAGGAAGTGAGTGCCGTGAAATATTCCTGCTTGGTCTTAATGACTTCCAGTTTGTAATTTTTAAGCAGGACCCTGTGGGCTTCTCTATCCTTAGGGGCCCAGCTAGAATGCCACGAGCGTTCCTGCCTTCTTACTTCCTGTCTCCGAAGCCGGAGCTGTTCAGAGAACCAGGGAGCTGAGGGTCTTTTCCTAGCAGAATAGCAAGACCTTGCAGGAGCCAACTCCTCCAAGGCCTCCGCAATGGTATTTTCAAATATAGAGACCGCTGTGGGGGTATCTGCCTCCCAAGGAATGGACAGACTAGATGTCCATGGATGGAAGGAGTCTTCCCTGATCTTTTTGAGGTTCCTTCGCACTTCCATGGTGCTCGAGACCCTTCTAATAAAGCCCCGTGTGGGATACATCATATTGAAGGGAACGGCCAGATGGTCCGACCAAGAAAGATGGAAGGGGTTGGCAACAGTCAGCCTAGGGTCGTTAGAAAAGATGCCATCGAGCGTGTGCCCCGCTCGGTGGGTAGGGCCGTTCACCATTTGGGTGAGTCCGCAGGCTGACATTATTTCTACCAGGGAAATAGTATCGTGAGCCTCCAATAGCTCAAGATGGAAATTGAAATCACCTAGAATGGTCAGATTTTGTCGGCCAAAATAGGGTTCCAAAACCTGCATCAATTTCAGCCCAAATCCTGCTCTTGGGCCAGGGGGGCGATAAACCAAGATTCCATTAAATGCTAGATTAACAGAATCAGAGAGGGAAAAATATAAGACCTGGAATATGTCCTTGGGGTCAGAAAGGGGTATAGTATGGCAGTGGAATTTGTCCTGATACAAAATAGCCAGACCACTGCCAACACGGCCTAGTCTGTCGTATCGAGTTAGGCAGTAGCCCTCAGGAACCGCTTCGACCAAATCAGGGCCTGAAGAGTCTTTAGCCCAGGTCTCCGTAATAAAAACCCAAGAAGGTGTTTTATCTAAAACCAGTTCCTTGAATACAATATTATTTTTTACGAGCGAACGAGCATTGAGGAGAAGACAAGACTCGCTGGGATTTTTGGGTGTTGATGAAGGGCGGGGCTCCGGAGGAGCAGAGGAAAGAGAGCGCTGAGGCTCATCCGCATCACTCAGAAAGCACGCACAGCCAGGACGTGTCAGAAAATCCTCAGGTCTGTACCGGTGTGAGCATGGGGCAGGAGCGGGCTTAAGCCGCAGTACCTCCTTTAAAGTGTATTTCAGGACAGGGGCGCCTACCTTGTATTGGCCAGTAGTCCAGCCGTCCAGCCCGGCCTCAGCGCGGATGGGCGCAGACGGGCTGGACTCTGGCGTGACTCCGGCGTGGCTGCGGCAGACACGCTGCGCTAACACGCTGCGCGTCATCGCCCTCAGTTAAGAGGAGCTCTAGCCAGTCCTCCTGACTGCTAGAGCGCGGGAGTGTCCAGCGTTTCCTGCAACCTACCCAAGATGGCGCTCCGAGAATCGAAAGCGCGAGGGGCCGGGCCGCCAAAGTAGCGGAGAGGGACACAAATTATTTTGCAAGTATGCGTGCAGGGGAATTTTAAAAGCAAGGAAAAACGCTGCTCAAATTAAAATGAAATCAAGGACAAAAACGGGAGATTTAAAATACTCAGCACACGAGCACAAGAGAGTGAGCGCTCGCCAAACAGGAGGATCCTTCACCCTACCTCCTTTTAAACACTTCCCAGCATCAGTCTCTAGCCAGTCCTCCTGACTGCTAGAGCGCGGGAGTGTCCAGCGTTTCCTGCAACCTACCCAAGATGGCGCTCCGAGAATCGAAAGCGCGAGGGGCCGGGCCGCCAAAGTAGCGGAGAGGGACACAAATTATTTTGCAAGTATGCGTGCAGGGGAATTTTAAAAGCAAGGAAAAACGCTGCTCAAATTAAAATGAAATCAAGGACAAAAACGGGAGATTTAAAATACTCAGCACACGAGCACAAGAGAGTGAGCGCTCGCCAAACAGGAGGATCCTTCACCCTACCTCCTTTTAAACACTTCCCAGCATCAGTCTCTAGCCAGTCCTCCTGACTGCTAGAGCGCGGGAGTGTCCAGCGTTTCCTGCAACCTACCCAAGATGGCGCTCCGAGAATCGAAAGCGCGAGGGGCCGGGCCGCCAAAGTAGCGGAGAGGGACACAAATTATTTTGCAAGTATGCGTGCAGGGGAATTTTAAAAGCAAGGAAAAACGCTGCTCAAATTAAAATGAAATCAAGGACAAAAACGGGAGATTTAAAATACTCAGCACACGAGCACAAGAGAGTGAGCGCTCGCCAAACAGGCTAACGGCTAACGGAATATTCTGGAATAGGAAAATTCATTTAGGGAGCAGCATCATCTTAATAATATTGACTCTCCCGATTAAAGTCAGAGGAAGAAGTGACCAACTTCTCAGAGATCCAGCGGACTCTCTCTCGATTTTCGCCAAATTTCTGTCAGCCAGTTGTTCTGTGTCCTGCGTGATTTGCACCCCCAGATATCTTATTTCATGTTTTAAGATTGGAATTGGACTAGAAGTCGTTATATTCCAGGTCATACATTCAGATTTAGACTGATTAATCTGGTATCCAGATATTTGCTCAAACTGAGCAGCAGCATTATAAATAAGCGGGATTGCGTTAATTGGGTCTGAAGTATATAGCATCATGTCATCAGCATAAAGAGAGACTTTTTTCTCCCAGTTGTTATATTTGAATGGTAAGATACGCTGGTCTTGTCTAAGTTTTTCAGCCAATGATTCTATATATAAATCAAAAAGCAGGGGTGAGAAAGGACACCCCTGTCTAGTACCTCTATTGATTTTTATGGCTGCTGAAAGACTTCCATTTATCAAAACTCTTGCTATTAGAGCATGATAAAATGCAGATATAGATCTGCAGAAATTCCTCCCCAGATTACACCTTTCTAGAACTTTAGCCAAGTATATCCAGTTGACGCGATCAAATGCCTTAGTGGCATCTAGTGTTATAATCGCCATCGGCAGTTTGTAAAGGGAAGCGAGGTCAATTGCCCCCACTAATGCTTGCGTCAGATCTTGTATGGATCGCCCCCTGACAAATCCCTTTTGATCTAGATGTAGTAATCTGCCAGCTACCCCATTTAATCTCTCTGCTAGTATTTTGGCCAAAAATGTATAATCCAAATTAAGCAGAGAGATGGGTCTGTAGGAATCACACTGGGAGGGAGATTTAAGAGGTTTGAGGACAAGAACGACCGTAGCCTCGTCCCAAGAAGAAGGGATTTTACCTCCTTCCTCAAAAATGGATGTAAGAAGCATCTGAAGAACAAGGGAGATTATTGGAGCTAAAGCTTTATAAAGCTCGGCAGGCAGCCCATCCGGGCCCGGAGCCTTGCTATTTTTAGCTGACTCTATTGCCCCATCTATTTCTTTCAAACTGATTCCTCTGTTTAAATTCTCAGATGCCTGATCATCAATTTGCTGGACAGCATATTGCGCAAGCCATACCTGAATTAGGTCTTCCTGTGGAGCTAAGTCTTCCTTATATACTTGATCAAAGTGATTGAAGAAAGCTTCCTCTATATCAGCACTGCTTTCTGAGATCACACCCGTGTTCCCCAACTGGACTTCTTTAATTGTGTTCCTCTTCTGCTCCTTTTTAGCCTTCCATGCTAATAGCTTACCACTAGCTTCCCCATATTCAAAATGGGAGAGGGAACTAGCCTACCATCTCTTTCTAAGTCTATCATCCAAAATCCCTTCGAGTTGTGATTTACAACCTAACAATTCTTCCCGAATATTTGCTCTTGACGTGAGGTTAAAAATAATAGGCCGTGTTCTAATGTAGTAATTTTTAACTCAATCTCAGAGATCTTTGCCCTATATATTTTATGTCTGGAAGACTGAATGGCCAATACTATCCCTCTCAAAAAAGCTTTATACGAATCCCAAACAACAGGGAGTGTAGCTGTCCCTAAGTTATTCTCGAAAAAAGCTTTAGACTCTGATGACAATTTCTCTATTACCTCCTCCTCCAACAGAATACTCCTATCGATAGTCCATCTTTTATTGCTCTGTGAGCCCGATAGTTTCAATACTAGAGAAACTGCAGAATGATCTGAAATATGCGCTCCTAAGTGTTTTACTTTATGTACGAGCTCACAAAGCTGATTTGAGATTAGAAAAAAATCTAATCTAGACTTGTGTCGCAGCTTCTAATTGTGAAAAGTAAATTCTCTTTTTGTACCCCATTTCTTCCTCCATATATCCTTCAAGCACAGCTGATTTATTGCATATACCAATAGGGATCTTGTTTTAGGATTGTGCGAAGTCTTGAGTTTATATGATTTATCTGTCTGTGGATCCAGAACTAAGTTAAAATCCCCTGCTAAAATTAGAGGATCATCAAAATGATGGAGCTCAACCAACAGTTCTCTAAGAGGGAGCGGATCGTCTAAATTCGGCCCATAATTTCCGGCTACTGTGAATTTATAAGAATGATATTTTAACCTTGCTATGACCCATCTCCCTTTTTTATCGGCTCTTGATTCTAGTAGTGTAATAGTAGGGTTTAATCAAAATTGCAACTCCCTTTATAGTACTTTGCTGTGATGTAGTTATAACATGCTGGATCCATTTTTTACTACTACATATTTCCCTTAACTCTTGCTCCGTAGAATGCGTCTCTTGCACAATAGAAATATGCTCGGGTGCATCTTTAAAATATTGGAATATCCTATCTCTTCTGTATTTAACCCTTAGACCGTTTAAATTCCATGACAGAAACTTCATATATACCAACGGGGCTACCCTATCCTGTAACATATTTTCCTTAGTAGGTGTAAACAATTAGGCATCTTATTTGACGATTTGGACAATTTTTTTTCTTTTTTTTCCCACATGCTCCCCACCCAGTGCCCTTCCCCCCCCCTACACTGTACAACCCTGAACTCTCCCGTACTCCCCTGGAGAACCCCCCTCCTTCTTCTTGGCCTCTCTCAAGGCCTTGAGGCTCCAACCTCAGATGTCCGGATGGTCTATGTGTTTAATGGAACTACTAGAGAAAAGAAAAAGCAAAAAGAGGAAACACTCAAAAAAAAAAAAAGCGAGAATTAAAGTATTTAGAAAAAACATTCTTGAAATGGCCTTAAGTCATTAAGTCAGCTTGTTAGTTCGCTAGTCCCTTAGTCTCACTCCCCCTGGTCCCCTTTACTGTCCAGTGTAACTAGTTGAAGATACTCTTCTGCCTCCTCAACCCTTTTAAAAACTCTCATTTTATTTTTGTACATTATTTTGAAAGATGCAGGGAACTTCAATTGGGCAGTGGCGCCGAGTTGCCTAAAAGGATCTAATAATTTGCCAAGCTCCCACTGTCTGGATGCTGTAATCGATGATACATCTGACCTGATCTGGAAAGTAATTCCTTCAGCCGATAGGGAACTGCTTTTGAGCGCCTTATTGAGTATCTCGTCCTTTGAAGTATAGGTCAGGAAGTGGACTAGTATCTTCCTGGGTCTCGTTTTATTGGGGTTTTGTCTAAAGGGATCCCTATGCACTCGTTGGATATCCCTCATCAGATCTTGTTCTGAAAATTCGACTTCAGTCGCTTGCTTAATAAGCTTAACCACAAACTCCTTAATATTACTCCCTTCTGCCCCTTACAGGATTTTTAGAAAGCGCAGATTATTTTTTCTTTGCGCATTTTCTAGTGACTCCAATTTCTCCTGGTACCCCTGTTCTCACTGTCAGAGATCGTCTATTTTTCTGGTGTGTTGAAATGCGAGTGTTTTTAGGTCAGAAACTGTGGACTCCAATTCAGTGGTTCTAACCGCCAATGCATCAAACTTTTCTTCCAGCTTCTCACAATATAGTTTTATTTCTTGCTGATTTTTTTTACGAAGCCGCAAACCCATTTTTTACCTCGTGGCTTAGAGACTGCAGCATTAGCAATACAGATTGATCACTAAGTGGGGTCTCAGCAGTCTTGTCCTCACCCCCAGAGAAGATCGTTATGACACTACTTGCTGATATAGCTGAAGGATCCATCCCAAGGTTGTGAGTAGATATTAATTCATCAGTGCTGGAATTTTCTAAGATGCTATCATGTCTCCTGGACTCCTTGTCAGCCATCTTTGAACTCTGCATCGTAGGGACCCTGAAAGACTCTACTTGATCAGAACCTTGATCTTGTTCTGACTGACCCAAAAGATGATACCTATTAGGCGTATGGAGACCCTACGGGAACTCTAAAGCGGAACCCCCGTCTGAAGGTTTAAGTTCCAATACTGCAGGAACTGACTTAAAGTTAGCCTTTAATGAAGGCGGTGGTTTGACCTTAATAACAGGCTTCTGGGCTTTAGGGGTATTTTTTTTACCGGTCTTCTTAGAAAATTTAGCCTTGGATTTAGCTAATGCCAGTGGTGCAATATCTGACCGTCCGCCTGCACTAGCTTGTTTTCCACCTTTGCTTCTGAGCGTATATCCGGAAGCTTGGCTTCCTTGTGACTCACTGCCTGACATACGAGAAACAGCTTCTACAGCCGCTTTTTTTGCGTTACGAGTATTTTCAGAAATAGTCAAATTATTTTGAAGCCCTACCCCAGTGCATTGTGAGTTAGGTAGTTTTTGCTGCGTGGTGCCAAAATCTCTACCGACATAGGAAATCCTCGATGATACTCTTCTCCCTCTCCTAACTTCAGAGGCCGCCTCTGCCCACCGTGCAAGCCCGCCTTCAGCAATATTAATATTATGCCCTCTCACCTTTTTATTTCCGAATTGCAGATTATTTATAGCGATAGTAGCGGCATCCGCCGCGTCGGGGCTTTGTGGCTTATCCAGGTGCAAGACCAGCTGAGGGCTTATCCGCGTTAAATATGTCTTGACCCCAGAGATCGACTGTGAAACGGAGGATCAACACAGAGCACCGAGTCTAAGCTGGAAAAGCGAACGGGATATTCGCTTAACAACCGCCGGCAGCTCTGAAGCCTGTCCCTCCTTCAGATACAGCGTCAGCCGCGACCCAGCCGTAGCCGCAGCCGAACATATAGCTTTCCAAACAAAGTCTCTTGAAATATCTCAAAAAACTCAAATTAAAGAAGTTTCATCTTCTAGTCCAAGCGAGTGTTCCTATTAGGCTCCGATAGTTCGTACACGAAACTCAAACTTGTGATGCGACCAGCCGGACACCCGAGCCTTCCAGAGCCTCCCGACTAGCCAACACTGCTAGCCGCCATGTTCTCCGACCATCCTTAGTGTTTTGGACAACAGGACTCTTGTATCCCTGGCGAATGATGGAGAGTACCCATTCATCTACTATGTACAGGATGCATTGCGGAAAATAAAACTGAAGCCTGGCTCTGACCTTGGCCGAGTCATTTTTGACTAGTTTCTTGAGTGTTCTGATCCTGTGGTCGAGACTTCTTGGCAAATGGACCTCCCCAACCATGAGCCCAGACTTAAAAGTCCAAAGAACCATGAAAATTGTGTTTGTGAAAAAAAGAGGGCCTCTTTTGAAACAACTGAAAAAGCTTTGAAATGTTCTTCTCTTCAACAGTCAGCTGGACCATAGAATGTAACTTGTCCCCCAAAAAGTTTGGACCCTCAAAAGGCAGCTTATGTATCAGAGACCTTTATGTAGAACCCAACGGCCAAGGCTTCCTCCACAGGTACTTGCGCCCTGCAAATGGCTTACTTGACACAAATGAAAAAGCACATAGAATATCAAGGGTGATGTCCGAGAGCAACTGGACCAATATCTGGAGTGGAGAAGTGTGGCTCAATGGTTAGAGCGGCAGACCCTGATGCAGAGGTCTAGCCCGGGACCAGGGTTCAATTCCCTGCCTCGGCGGGTCTTGGTCTCAAAAATTCCACGGACCTGATAATTCTCGCCTCGGTGCCTATTCCAATCATGGAGCCCCACTCTGCAACTCTGGGCAATAGCTTGCTTAATCTCCACAACGGCCCCCACAATGCTAAGGATGCCTGGCCTCCACCTTGGGGGTGCCAAGGAGTGGACACCTCACAGGGAAAGCCAGGATGGGTTCCACAGCGGTATTCGTACAAGCCCCTTGAGACCCTTGCGGGTGAGTAGTGCACTATACAAGTATCAATTTACATTTATATCTCCATTTGGGCTCAAATAGGGGTTGGATCACCCTGGTCCTGGAGACAATCAAACAGTTTCTCAAAGTCCTTCAGTAAGACCTGGGAGGCACATGCTGAGTATGTGCTGGCACATATACCAACATTAGAAGCTGTTTAGATCCTTTTGAGGGCTGCTTCTACCTTTTATTTTTAAAGAATCACGTAAGGTTGCTTCCACAGATGACAAAAAGGAGGAAAAAGTCATGGATACCAAAATTGAATTCACCTTTGGGATCTGGGGGTATTGATCATGAAATTGTGCAATCAGATACTGTAAGAAAGTGGCTCTATATATACTGGACCAAAGTAAGGTACAGTGTGTATAGAGTCCCCAGTCCCCAGAGGAATGACAGAGGTTAAAGTTAGATATAACCTTACTCTCTAAAGTGGTAGCTTGATCGAGCAGTAAGGCAGTATCAGAGGACAGTGTAAAGCACTTGTTGTACGCACTCAGTCAGCAAAAGGTTTCACAGACTCAAGAACTGAACTCTAGGCCAATTGTTTTTATATCAAAAGATATAGTTGTTTTATTTTAGAACCAACAGGATTCAAAATATACTTTTCTCAATATGAGTGACTTTAGGTAAATACTTTGCAGAAAGGCAATAGACTCTGTAAGTACAATAGCTACAGTGGTTGCAATAGGCAACACAATTTCTAACCAAAATTTAACATTGAGTTCAATGGGTATTTCCTACATAAATGCAGTAGATTACTTTAAGGATTACTTTTCTAACCACAGGACTGGATCCTAGATTTAGTTCCGAGACCTAGGCTGTAAACAGTTAAGTAAAAGCGTTTTGGTTACAGTTGTGATTTTTAAAGAATATAAATGTATTTTCAAAGTTGACAGAAACTTTTCAGTGAAAAACTAGCAATGTTATCCTATGGAAGGAAATTCAAGTCACAGGTAAAGTAGGTTCTTGTTACTTTTGTAATCCAGTACTGGACTCCTAGGTTCAGCACTGGGACCTCTACCTAAGACAGGTAAGTAATTATGGTTTGATAGTTGGTACGATTTTTAAAGAATATTTCTAGTTTGCAAAAATCGACACTTGGAAGAAATTTCACAGAAAAACAGTCAATGGTTTCCTACGGAAGAAAATTCAGGTTACGGGTAAGTACGGTTAGGATTACTTGCTTGGTTCAGTACTGGGCTCAAAGGTACAGTACTGGCTTCTCTCCTGATCACAGGTGAGTAATTTGGAATTCGGTATCCGGCTGATTTTAGGTGAATATTTTAAAGTTTCAAAACTCCATACTTAGACGAAATTTCAAGTGAAAACCAGTCAATGTTAATCTATGGAAGGAAAGTGAGTTATCAGCTTTTAGGTGAGTACTCGACTGGTGGAGTTAAGGTTCTGGGCATAGACTCAGGGGTCTCCCAGGGTCGGAAAGGTATAGTAGTTACACCCTCAGCAGCACAGAACCAGCCGGGTGCAGAGAGAGTAGGTCCAATGCAATCCCCGTAGGGGGCCTTCGGTTGGTGGCTGCAAGCAAGCAGGCCACGTGGCTGTGGGAGCTGAGCTCCTGGTCACTTACTCAGGGCAAGTGGGGAAGTAGAGTAGGGTAGTTGTTGCACTTCCAGCAGCACTCGGGCAGCTGGGTGCAGGGTGCTTTTGAGCCGTCGGGCGCTCAATGTTATCCAATGGGAAAGTTAAAAAGTGAACCAAGGCTGCAGAATCGGGGACGGAGATTCGAGAGGTAAGTTTGGATCTTGGAGAAGAGGTAGGTACCCCAAAGGAGGGCACGGGGGCTGCAGGGCGCCGGGTGCAGGGGTGTCTTTTGGTGTCTGGAAATCGTACCCCTGGCTGGTTGCGGTTGCGGTTGGAGTGGTTCCTGGTTCTGAGGCTGCAGGCGTCATCTGGTTCGTCGAGGAGGGTCTTTGGGTACTGGACTTCGGGTCCCAGTCGCCGGGGGGACGTCCTCATGTTCTTGGGTCACTCAGGCACAGGCCAGGCTTGGCGGGTGCAGAGTGGGCTGGATTTGAGGTTCCTGGCTGGCACCAGGGGTATTGCTGTTGGAGCAGAACCTCTGCTCATGGGAGTCCCAGTCTTTTGGAAGGTTCAAGGCAGGCATGTCCTCCAGGGTTGTCGAGGTTGCTGCCCGCAGGAGACGCCGGAGTTTCACAGGAGCAGAATCAAGGATCAACAGACCTGTAGGGTTCTGGGTCCAAGTCAGTGGGCGTTGTCCTTTTGTTAGCAGCTGTGCAGCAGTTCTTCTTGTTTCTTGGTCTTCTGGTTGTTGAAATCAGGTTCTGAGGAAGGAAGGTTCAGGGTGCCCCTAAATACTAAATTTAGGGGTGTTACATGTAGGGCAAGGGCAGGGACCAATGGGTCCCTGTCCTGGGGTGGGTACACCCACAAGCCTGCTCCTCTCCTGTGGGAGGGGGACAGGAGCCTAGCTGTGATTGGACAGGGCTCCCCATCTTCAAGATGGCCCGAGCCCGGAGTCGTGCTTCACCTTGCCTCTTGCACCTGAGGGGTGGGGTTGGCATAGCCTGGCACATCCCCTTTCCTCACTTAGGGTTTTCTGTTGTTCTTCCCGCCAGTGTGGGGGTCAGAACCAGTGGGGGCCAGTTGCTGAGTACAGCAAGTGGCCTGGAGAAGCTCACAAGGGCGGTATGCCTTTGAAGCTTCCCCTGCCCATTCTGGGGGAGGAGGCTTGGCACCTTGTTCAGGATGTGCATTGTTTCAGGCCCCCGAGAGCGGCAGGCTCTCGACCTAGGGGTCCAGAAACATGTCTGGTGTGTGGCAGCCTAGGCAGCCGCTCAGACAAGACGTGGATTGTAGGTTAGGTTTCAGGGGGCATCCCTAAGATGCCCTCTGTAGTGCATTTTACATCAAATCCCACACTGGCATCAGTGTGGGTTTAATGTGCTGAGAAGTTTGATATCAAACTTGTCAGTCTTCAGTGTAGCCATTATGGTGCTGTGGAGTTCGTAATGACAACCTCCCAGCACCATATACTCTTAATGGCATAACTGCACTTACAGTGCCCAGGAATGGCCCTGGGTACACGGTAGGGGCACAGGGCTCATGCACCTGTGCCCACACCACTGGCATAGAGCACCCAGCTAGAGGGGTGGCTGGTGTGGGCCAGGGCAGTGGGTTTTGTGGGCATGGCACACAGGGATGTGTGCCATGTCGACTCTTTGTTTAGTTCTGTACTTAGCCACTCAGCCTGTAAAGGCAGTGTGTGGGTGTCAGGGTGCAGTACCCCTGAGGGTGGCACAATGAGTGCTGCAGCCCTTAGGGGTCTTCTCTGGTCACCATGCCCTGGATACCTAGGGTCCCATTTACTAGGGGCTGACAGGTGGCCAGAGATGCCAATTGGGTTTTGGTATCAACACAGTTTTAGGGAAGGAACACAGGCCCTGGGCACCTGGTTGGCAGGAGCCCAGGGCACACTCAGTCAAAGCACATCAGCAATTCAGCAAAAAGTGGGGGCATACCTATGCAAGAAAGATGGCACTTTCTCGCAGATACCTCTAATTAAAAAAAAGATGTGATATTCTGCTTATCAATATCCCTCAATTTCTTTGAAATGATCTCCTTAATGATGTTATGTAAAGGAAAATCATCCATAACATAGGTAATATATTGAGAATGAAACCCCTCATCATCCAGGTTTTTTTAAATCAAATCCAAGGACTTCACACATATGTGCCAGCATTTCTGAAAGCACCTTCCCTTGCAAACATTTGCCTTTTGGTGAACATGTTTCCTCTTCTGCACAGCTTTCCCCTTGGGAGCAGAAGAAAGAGCCTCTGTGCTCTCGTTAGCCAAAACTTGAAGTAGCAGGAAGTAATCAATGCTTAAGGCACCACTGCCTTTTCATAGTTGTTTCTAGGCAATCAAATCTCAGCCACGCCGAGATTTGGCTGCATAAGAAATTACACTCTCCCTCCCCGCAGTTGTGTGTTTATACGAAACACCACTGCGGGCCTAAGTGCTTATTCCTGTCGCAGAACTTGATTGGCCCGCCGCAAGCTGCACGCAATGCTCCCTACCCCAGCCAAGCTCAGGGAGTGCGGGTGGTGCACAGCAACTCACACGGTGAGTTAAAAACAAACAGAAACAAACAGTGTAAACCCAAAAAACGGAGTGCGTCTCTTACCTTGCTTGGACAGGTAATGAAGCAGGCATGAAGGAGGGAGGGAGGAGTCTTTATTCTATTTTTTAAAAATAAAACTGAACCAGAACATCCTAATGGATGAAATACAGATGGTAACTGAAGGGAATAGATGTGTGAGTGATAGAGGGAACCATTTGCAAAAAATACCCTGAGGACTTAAGATCAATGATTTCAAAATGCAGTTTCACTATCCTCGCTGGAGACGACAATATGGGGGCACTGACTGCAACCTGACCCCCAATCTATGGAGGTGCCGGAGACCTGAGAGGTGACTGGGCATCTGAAGATTACTCTGGGTGCAGGTTAGCATGGTGGGAAAGAGGCCACAACCAGACTGGGAATCACAGCCTGAGGGAGGAGCTCCTAGAGCGCCCGGATGAGGTATGGTCAATTGACGCTGGCCCTCAACATCTAGCTAGAAGAACCCATAATAATCCAACGTCATAAAAATCCAACATCATAGTATATGATGATAGCAACCAATAGATTGTGTCTGCAGACCTCGGCTTGATTGATGCTAGAGTGAAGAGTTATCATAATGAAAGAGGTCTTCCTATGAATATCTTCTTTTTCCTTTTTGAGACCCCTACTGTTCTTTATGAAGTAAGGCAGGGATTCCACTAATGGTCAATGTATATGGAGGTGATCTCTACAAAACTCTGTTTGGAATATACTATCAGGCAGCCAGGGGGAAGGAAAGGATCCTTATGTACTTTTAAATAAAAGCTAGGACCATATGGATGATCACATTTGGCAAAAGCAAATTCTTCTTACTCTAAACAACCGTTATCCTGCCAATTGACATGAAGATCAGGGTATCTGGTGATGACCTATTGATACATTCCTTTTGTTCAAACATCATAACATTCTTTATCGATAACTGCCACCTGGCTTCAGCAATGTGTCTATTGTGTCATATGGAATTGTTGGAATATATTTTGATTTACATTTTCATCCACTCATACTACTTACATTAGCTATACCCCACTTTTCCAATAATTCATTCTATTGTACCTTTGTTATTTTTAGGCATGTGCGAATTATTAGCAATTTCAGCAAAATGTATTCAAAATTATTTGTAATTATGCAAAATGTAATTCTGTAATTTTGGGCTATATTTTAGCATGAGATGCATTCTTGTGTCCGCTTCTGATGTGAGGTCGCATTTTGTGCTGAAAAAGTGCAAAAACAAGAGCACTGTGAACAGCAGTTCGTTTTCAGTTGTTCCTGTGCATTGTGGTAAATGTTTCCCGCAAATGGTCGTTTTGTGACATAGAATGCCACATAGTTATGTGAAATTGTGTAATTTCAGAAAGTTCGCGTAACAAGCATAATCTAAATGAATGTGAATGATCTCTGCATAATTTACATTTTGCCCAGGTCCAATTATTTTGCAAAGCCTTTGTGGATATGTCTAAGCTTTGTAAGGTCTTCAAATGACAGTATGTTCTGTAATTACTGTTAATCCACATAGTGATGTTTTTTTCTTTAAATTCTTTGTGTGCTTTCAGAAATTCTAGGTAGGGGACAAACTTAAAGGTGTCAATTATGGTCTGCACAAATCAAAA
Organism: Lissotriton helveticus; assembly: GCF_964261635.1. Lineage (NCBI taxonomy): Eukaryota > Metazoa > Chordata > Amphibia > Caudata > Salamandridae > Lissotriton > Lissotriton helveticus. Next base: position 153,719,895 of record NC_136068.1, on the reverse strand, counting down.
CTTTTGTCTGGACAGAAGGAGGTTCCTAAACTTTAAAAGTTCCAATTCACACTTGGTTGGATTGCAGTCTGACAAGTTAATTACTGTTCGACTTGCCTGTTTAGATCTTCGCTCTCCTCCTTGCCTTAAGCCCTGACCTCCCAATTTTTCTGTGTTGTACTTGTGCTTTTTCTGTGTATATTTCTCTTCCTCTCTCTTTCTTTGTTTGCCTCTGATCAGTTTTCAGTTTTGTCTCAGCAGCCACAATACGTCCAACAAAATGCCTCTTGAGGTCGAGGGTGCTATTGTTCTGCTTTTCTAATTGAATCAAAATGTTTGGCAACTGTAAGAACTCTACCCTTTGGAAGTCCTGTCAATCTCTCAAGACTTTTCATTGTTTCTTCCGTTTCTCCTTCGAATTTATTTAATAGCACTGTAATTCGTTGCTTGAAACTTAATTCCTGGTTCCCTGCCTGGGTAAGCTCCTTTTAAGTTTCAGTTATAAGTATCCAAATTTCCTCAGGGTCACTCCAAACATTCTTGATGCAAATCTTTTTAAACTGGGATTTTCAAAAGATTAGTTATTTTCATATTGCTCGATCCCTATTTATAAATGTTTTCATTAAAAAATCTTCTAGCTAAAGTTAAAATGAAAAATGTTTGTAAAATTATGCTGGACAAATGCGATGGTTGGAAATATACGCCCAATAATTTCCAGAAAGAGTATAACTTTGATTTTTACTGTAGGGAGGGTTATGTGCATTTAACCTGACCTCGCAAACAGAGCTATATATTGAAACAAGCATTAGAAATGCAATAGGTCTCCGATTTATTTGAGTTAGAGCTAATAGCATTGTAAATGGCAATGTCTTTTAGCCATGTGTTATGGAGTGTATGCATGTGGTGTGTAGTGGAATTATGTGGGTTGGATTGGAATTGTAGCAATGGTGGCATGCTGCGCTTTAGATGAATATGTTTAAAAGTAAAGTGCACCATACTGCGATTGCTACAATAGTTAATTGTGGATGCGTTAACAATTGATGTGTGCACTGATGGCTGGTGGTGTGTGTGCCTGTAGAAATTGTGCACTGATGGCTGGTGGTGTGTGTGCTTGGTGGAAGCTTGCACTGCCGGCTGGAGGTGTGTGTGCTTGGTGGAAGCGTGCACTGATGGCTGGTGGTCTATGTGCCTGGTAAAAGCATGCACAGACGGCTGGAGGTGTGTGTGCCTGGTGAAAGCGCTGATGTCTGGTATTGTGTGCCTGGTGGAAGCCTGCACTGACAGCTGATGGTGTTTGTGCCCGGTGAAAGCGTGCACTGACGGCTGGTGGTGTTTGTGCCTGGCGAAAGTGTGCAGTGACGGCTGGTGGTGTGTGTGTGTGTGTGTGGTTATGTGTGTGGTTGCGTGTGTGGTGGTGAGTGTGTGGTGGTGTGTGTGGTGGTGTGTGTGGTGGTGAGAGTGGTGTGTGTGTTTGTGGTCTTATGTGTGTGGTCTTATGTGTGTGGTCTTATGTGTGTGGTCTTATGTATGTGGTTTTATGTGTGTGGTCTTATGTTTGCGGTCTTATGGGTGTGGTCTTATTCTGCACACTCACTCTCACTCTGCAGTCATTCGCACTCAGTCTGCACTCACTCTGCAGTTATTCTGCACTCACTCTCACTCTGCACTTATTCTGCACTCATTCTGCACTCACTCACACTCTGCACTCATTCTGCACTCACTCACACTCTGCACTCACTCTGCACTCACTCTCACTCTGCACTCATTCTGCATTCACTCTGCACTCACTCTCACTCTGCGCACTCACTCTGCACTCTAACTCTGCACTCACTCTCACTCTGCACTCACTCTGAATCTGCACTCTGCACTCTGATTCTGCACTCTGATTCTGCACTCTGATTCTGCACTCTGAATCTGCACTCTGAATCTGCACTCTGATTATGCACTCTGATTATGCACTCTGATTATGCACTCTGAATATGCACTCTTCACTCTGAATCTACACTCTGCACTCTGAATCTGCACTCTGCACTCTGAATCTGCACTCTGCACTCTGACTCTGCACTCTCACACTCTGCACTCTCACTCACACTCTGCACTTACTCACACTCTGCACTCTCTCACACTCTGCACTCTCTCACACTCTGCACTCTCTCACACTCTGCACTCTCTCACACTCTGCCCCCACACGCTGCACTCACTCACACGCTGCACTCACTCACACACTGCACTCACTCACACGCTGCACTCACACTCTGCACTCACACTCTGCACTCACACTCTGCACTCACACTCTGCACTCACACACACTCTGCACTCACAAAGTCACCTGGCAGCTTCCTACTGTAACAGACGCGTAGGCCCTTCAGGTCGGCACTCAAATTGCCTGCGGTCCCTCCTAGAGTGTAGAGCGACAGGCAGCATGAGATGTGTATGCGGCCCAAAGTTGATGATTACTCAAAACAGTCTGGAATGAGTCCACGGGACTTCTTGTAGCACAATCAAGCGCTGCTCCATCATGGTCGGAGACAGGCCGGCCCTCCTCTTCCCTATGACAGCGAGGCATCACGGGATGAAGACGGATCAGCTCTGCAGCTAATTAGACAAGGAAACTTACAAGGAACTACATGCATGGCTAAATAGTCTGGAGTGCAGGGAGTGTCGGCGCGATCCATCTCTTTCCCCGTCCCATACACCTATGACTGTAGCGGGTTGAACATTAACTCACTGGGTTGGCACTTTTCTTGCCCGTATCCTGGCACATGCAGAGTGGCGACTGAGGAGGAACTGGTATTTATTAAACGCAGTTCCTCGCTGCATTATCCGCCAGGGCATCAATCTTCAGCTCAATTGTTGCGAAGAACAGCACAAGATGTTTTTAAGCATTTAGATGAGAAAATGCACTGTGCGCGCGCTTTCCATATCTATGAGGCCATTTCCTCTCTCGCGGTTGTATTTGTTTTCAAAGGGGAGGACTGGGAAGGCGTTTTTAAAGGACGCGAAGGAAATGGTCATAGAATTGCAGTAGAATGGATTCCTCGTCAGGAAATGTGCTTTGAGCTGCAGTCTGATAGAAACGTGCCCGATAAACAGATTCCCTGCGTGCTCTTTGGACGCCGTAGCGCTGAGTGCACTGTCGATGTGCCTCACAACGTTTAATAACATATTTACAGCATGGATGGGTCTAGGAGGAATGAAATAATGACCCGAGACACATATTTGGAAAACTTTCAGGGTCGGACTGTTGTTTAAACAAGCAGAACATAGACGATACCGCGGCCGTCACACTGACACATGAAAGGAAGCAGAAACCAGTCCTTCTGAAACGAGCAGTGGTGCGCGCCTGTAGCCCCGAGCCCTAACAACTCGAGCCTGGTACACGCGCGCCCAGCATCTGTCTTCAATTACCGCGGGCCCAGACAGCCGCGATAATTGAAGAAATATGCCCTTCTGCTGCACGTGTCCGCACGGAATATGCAATAGGCGGAGCTACTCTACCGCCTATGGCCTATTGCGTGCTCTCTTCCGAAAACACACGCACGAGAAGGCCAACCGGAATGCAGCTGGCAAAAAAAAGGACGAAAAATCACGAGCAGCCAGGAATTTGTTAGGTAGCTTTTCGAAGACGCTAACTAAAGGACTCTTGGGCTCCGCCCACACTGCTATGCAGTGTGACGTAGGCCCGAGCCCCAAAAAGGTTAAAGGCTAAGGCCGAAACTCATCCCACTATTTACCTCACTAAATGGCATGGAATCCAAAGCTGCTTTTTGACAGTCTTTATGTTTATACCTCTATACTGTACTCCGGTCACTGACAGGATAAAAATACTGACCATTTCTAAGATGAGAATGGGCTGAGAAAAAGTTTGAGAATGCTCACAAAAATCTATTTTTTTAGAATGTGGCCAAACTTTCAAAGCATTCCCACTCTGGAATTCCCGCCTACACAAAATGTACTCACACAAAAATCTATGTGAGTTAATATTTTTACAAGTGTAAAACTACTTTTTGTGAATGGAAAAAGTAGGTTTCTAGTGTAAAAACTGAAACTGCGCATAAATCCCTATTTAACCAAAATGTGTGGTTATTTATACATTCCATCATCAGATCTCCTATCAACCAAAAGTGGAATGGCTTTCACTGACACTACTTACTGTTTTATTTTCGTAGGTTTAGTCTTCGACTGCTTTGCCCCTTGGTCAGTCGGTGACATGCAGTAACACGTCTAGTGAGCCAACCTCTGCTTCAGAGGCGTTGTTTTATTCACTGATGCAATTCTATGTCTCAGCATGCTGCCACAGGAAGAAAGCTTCAAAGCATTCCAAGAAAATCATAGAGGTTATCTTTAAAGTGTCTTGTTGATATCACAGGAAGTGACACCTTTACCAAGGGTACTGTTTGAAACATTCTAGGCTGAAAACTCTAGGTTGTAACTTGTAACATGCCAAAAAGTGACTGACGACCCAGCAGGAAATAACTGGGGCGAGACCAAACGCTTCCTAAATATAGGTCCTGATTACAAGCAGATCTGTCAACTTTGAAATAAAATGTTATCGTGTGATGGAGTCAGAACTTTGCAGGGTACGCACCGGGTGTTGGGCGGCGGTGTAGCCTGGGTTGCTAGCACCCAGGGCAATGCAAATATCCTTCCACTTTTCCTTTTAAATTTTGTGCCCCTAAGAATATTGCGCCCTGGCAACCGCCCCTGTGGCCCCGCCCATGCTACGCCATGGTGTTGGGGGAGCGGCTTTTAGCCCATCACCCCCGGGCTGAACATGGAAGGGGATGGCGAGTGGGTGGGACTCAAGTCCTGACACTGTCTGTACAGAGAGCCTACCCCCTCCACAAATAAATTGCAAATGCTTCTGAGCCTGCCGCTGATGTCCTAGGGATGTCATCAAACCCCTGCTGTATGTCTGCTGTGCACATCCTCCCCACAATAAGCTGGAAACCCACTTTCTGCAGGAGTTTCCAGCTCACTGTGTGCACACTGTGTGATATCGACTCTACACTGGGTGACTGTGTGAAGACAGTCTATACTGCGTGAAACACTGTGGTGCCGATAAATCGACAGGTCTGTATATGTGGGCCGGTGGTAAGCTATTAACGACATTCGATAACCATTACCTGGTAGTTACCTGGCAGAAAATACTATTTCCTATACCAAATTTTTGACTTCAAAATAAGGCATAAAATGCAGAATCAGTACTTAAAACACAAATTCCTCTTCCTTTGCCTTTTTCCTGGGCTTTTTGCCCTGAGACATTTCTGAGCTGATAAAATCTGTCAGGCAAAAACAGCTTGAACACAACTTGGAATTTAACTCTCGCTCATAACTTTTATTTCCACATTTAACAGCCCACCTTGGGATCAGGGCCACAGTTCAGCATGTTCGTGATGTTGGAATGGTGAAGGAATTCTGCTTTCATTTTTGACCATGACAAAGCTGAAGTAGCAAAAGTGCATGGTGTAGTGGGATGGCTTAATGGGATTTTATACATTATCCTGAAAGAAGCTTTTCTTTATTCGTAATTGCGCAATTAAAAGGGTGAATTTAAGGGTGTGTACTGCCAGCATAGTGGGACTGCCAGCTTGAATCATCTGTTTGTTGGCCCAAAAAAATGAATGTATTTTGAAAAAGACCGTATTTCAGATAACTCCTGTTTTGCACTTACCTTTCTTAAGGATATCTATTGTTAGATGGGCTCTACCAGTGAATGGTCCATTCCTGGGACAGCGTAGTGAGGCTCTTCCTCTGGACACTAGCAGTTGGTTATTGCAGACTCAGGGTCCAGTGATGCTTGTGAGTTGAGGTTGTGTTTAGCTCCAAGGAAAGTCTGGGGTGTTCAGCCGCTTCCATCTCCTGGACCAGGCCATTTGTTTGCAATGGGCAGCTGTGATGTCCAGCAAGCCCCCCTGCACAGTCAAGTCACAGGTAGGAGTTTAGCCTTTGAATGGCACCTAACACCACTATAGTTAAGACACCAGGACAGCAGTGCTTGTAACCTGTCTGGGTTCAACCTCTCCCCAGCTTTTTCTAAACCATGGGATGTGCAGCACATTTTTGAGTATAGTTCAGGATGTTTTCTTTGTCAATGAATGAACACATAGCCTCTAAAACTAGCAAACGCAAAATACATGTCTGATTACGGTGACTCTAACACACAGTGCTGGATTTCCAAATAAGCAAAGTAGGCACCGGCCTATGGGCCCCACTTGTTTGTGGTGCATTCTTAAACATTGTTTCCAAAAGATAGAAAAAAGAATCAAATTAAAGAAACGAAAACTTCACATTAAAGACTCTACAGAGAAAATATTGTGTTAATGTAATGTACCCAATAACAACCTAAAGTATATAAACCAGAGACATCAGGTTCACATAACAGTTTGTCTCTTAAAAGCTCATCTTCTGGCAGCTGTTAGTTTGTAAAAAAAAACTGGTGCATTGGGTATTAGGAGATAATCTGCGATGAGGGCCCCTGAAATTTCAACTGCCTAGGGTCCTCCACAAGGTTTCATCTGGCTCTTCTAACATAACATGTACAACCTCAGTCACGCATCGGCATAGTACTGTAATCAAGGTGGTCTGTAGATGCATTAAGCATGGAGAGATAAGTAAACAGCATGACATTTCATTTCTCCCAGACAACACTACAATGACGGGGACCGTTTGTCCCGGTCGCCTTTTTGGCTATACTCGTGGCCACACCCCCTCCTCTGATTGGGTCATTGTATTACAAACTTGTTTGGTCACTTACTATCCTACTGCTTAGGAACGCTCCCAGCGTCTTGATGCTGCTGAACCCTTTGGTTGATGCCCACGGGGGAAGGGGGTGGGGGAAACTGAACAATGGGCAAATGAACTACATCTGATCTCTACATACAATTCTCCTCTTCCTTAAGGGTGACAAGCAACAATACCATGTTCACCACATTTGCACAAGACAAACTCATTGCCCTTTTCAATTTCCTTCCTGTCTTTTCCACAGCTGTGTGCTTGTTAGCCCCTCGTCACACCCTTCTAGGAACACATTCTATCCAAATGATGTACATCCCGCCCATAGAAACCGCAACAAATTTTCCTTCATCTCTTTCAACAATGTGAGGCCAAACAGCTGGACAAGATCACTTTCACCCAGCACCCCCTGCCTACTAACAGATCTGCCAATAATGGCAGCTGCCCCATCTCATCGCTCTTTACCAACCATCAGAGTTCATGTCTCAGAAGTCCTGAAGAGTCACCATTTAGGTGATTCTCAGCATATTTTGGAGTCCAGCGGACCAAAGAATGTTCCACAATCCAAGTAACAATTGAAGTAAATGACCAATGCAGACTAGAGAAAGGAAGACTTTTATTAGCAGAGCACACACGCTGTGTCTGCTCCGAGAAACCAAACCATCAACTGTAAGAATTTAAATCCTTAGAATCTTAGACCCTTCTAAGGAATGCGGATAAAGGTGCGCATCAGCCAACAGTGCTGAATGGCACGCAGTGAAAAAACACAATGACATACTTCAACGATCTTGCGTGACCCATGGTCCTGCTTAAAACCTACAACAAAATCAGAAAAACATGAACAATCATACATCTCCACAGACTTACAACCCACTCCCAAACCCCATGTACCTATCACAGCACATCGACCACCATTCCTGATCATTTGGATTGCCTCTGGAATTCCTCTGTACCCACACCCAGCCTTGTTCCCTCAGACCAGCTACAATCAAGTGTGTGCCCATACCCTCAGCCTCTACCTAAAAAAGGCCAATGAATTTCCCAAACATCCAATAGCTACCAGTAGTTATCTGTAGACCATCCGCAAAGCAAAACACATCCTACCCAACGCTGCCTGACATCTTTAACTATTTCTGTCATAGCAGCACTGGACAGACCTCAATATTCAACCTCGGATTCAACAAAACTCTCCGACCTATCCCTTCTGGTCAGTTTCTGACCTTCTCAATCAGATCTTCCGAATACTATCCTCCATCAACAATTCCTGAAGCTTCACCTGAACCGAAGAAATCCAACACGTGAAAAGCACCATAAAACATCTACTACATACATAATATACACATTTCTGCTTTATATTTGCTCTAATAATAATGCGGTAATACTCAAAGCAACTTTTGCACAAGTGCAAATATGACCGGCTCCTGTAGGCTTGCATTTTTTACATTCAGTTTCGCCCAACCAGCTAATACTCTTTTCACCAATTCCCCTGCTGCTGGATCATACACCCACAAAAACTTACCACCAACTTACCAACTAAGGCCATTGGTGACAGTACTTTAATCAATCAGATTCAAAACAAATCCTCATTAATCAATTCCACTCTCACACTATCATCATTTTTTCTCTTGCTGTCCATTTCTTCAAATGTTTTCCATGCCTGCAGATAATCTCTTCCTGTGAACATCAAAATATTGTTCAACCAATTCTTACACTCTCACACCCCGAGCACCCAAATATCCTAGAAAGCTCAGTATTCCACGCCTCTGCTCCAGGGGCAAAACTCTGAAACCTCTGGCAATAAGAATGAGATAAAGTATCAGCAATGCTATTATTCACTCCAGGCATATCTTGCCCTAAATGCAATGTGAGAAAGCAAACAACCCCACAACCTCAACACCCTCAAGCCACTTGCCTGCTGCTTGTTAACCAAGCTCACTACTGTAATGTTGGCAACATCCAATATCACCTTCTTGATAGCCAGCTCACCTCCCCGGATCACCAAATCCACCACCAAGGGAAAAAAAATTCCAGAAACACAATGCTTCTCACCATCCTCAACCAGTGCTCCAGTCACTGCTCAGCACACTACTGAGCAGCTTTGGTAAGTGCCTCGTCAGAAGTAAAACGTGCATTCCACATTGTTTCCTTCAGTGACGTAACAAAACTTGAGGGGGCCCCCTGCAAACTAATTGGAGGGGGGCCCTAATGCTCCTGACCCAGTCAGGAGCTTTCAAGAGTTCAGGGGCCACGGCCTGTGCACAGTGCCAGAGGGGCACCGCCTGGAGCTCAAGGCCCCCCCGCATCGCGGGTTCTGTGACGGCTATTGTCACGCCACTGGTCTCCTTCTCTGCAACATACATGCTAACTCCATTGAAATTTCCCCAAGAATGTGTTGATACTTTCAGGTCAGCCCTCATTGCAAGAAATATACTTATCCTATGCTCTGTCAATACAGCTCCAGACATGGCTAAACCTAACCTCCTGCAAAAGGTTCCCTATCCTTCATAACACTATACACAAACTGAAGGTGACTATACAGGCTCTGTGTGCAGCCTCAACCGCCGGACTCAGCAAGCCTCATCGAACAACCACACAATCTCTTGCATCTTTTCTCCCGGCAGCCTCAACTCCATCAAGTCCAGAATTGTTCAAGCACCTTCAGTCTTGTTGGGTACCAATTGCATCCCGAATTCTTCAGCCAATTCCTGAAAATTCTCCAAAACTCTACTGCAGTCACATGAGCGCTTTTTTGCTCACAACCAGAAAACATCCAGGTAGCGCATCTCAAATTAAAACCAGCCTTGACTGACAAAGCCCATTGCAAAAACGTGCTAAATCATTCAAATGAAAAACAGGATATTCAACAACCCATGGCGGGCATGAGGTGAGGGGGAATCAAATCTTGGTTGATATTTTGCAACAAACACTCAAAATGTGATGGTAGGAATAGTTGCAATATGTCAATCACTGGCAATGGTCCAGATCTCCCTGAACTTGAACACAAATAACCAAAGACCTGTTTCACCCTGATTGGGGTTCGTCAGTCGAGTGTAACTTGGTTCCAGTGATGCAGTGAGCACGGGCCCCATGTCTGGACATGCCCTTGTCTCTTGGGGGCGGTACCTGGCATGGCAGTTCGGGCTGAACTGTTCCTATTGGAAGAAGGTCAACACTGTTTTGCATATGGCTGAGGTGGCATGGTGGGAAAAAAAATTATAGGTTGGAATGCTACTCTGAGAAATTGCCAGTGGATAGGCTTATTGCAAGCCTTCTTCCCATCACCTTTTGTGTGTTTTGTATTAAGCAACCAGGTGCTTAATTTGAGCTGGTGGTTTCCAGAGTTCAGCACTGGCACTTAATTATCAACACCGGAGCTTGAGCACACATTCTTTTTTTGTTGGGTACAGAGAGATTAAGTGATTCACCCACATTCACAGGATGTTGAGCCGATGTTGAGACTCAAACCTGGTCCCCCAATGACAAAGTCGGCAGCTCTGGCCATTCCACCACATCCCCTCCCCACTTGTAGGATTTGTTGGTTCTGTGGTAGACTGTCTAACAGTAGAAATGGGCTGGTCGAAGCTGCCTCCTGACGAGAGCTCCAACACTTCTCTTTTTACAAATTAACCACTGAAGCAACTCTGACATACAGCATCACTGGTAGCAGGCCCCTGAGAAAAGTTTGGCCCTCTGCACTTTTTATTTAAACAACTAAAGTACAGGTTTCCATCCATCATTTTCAATATATTAACTGTTCGAGGCTTCTCTGTTTTTCTTGTTAATTTTCCCATGTGTCTTTTACTCTGAATCTACAATTTGTTGTCCCACACTTTGCTGTGCTTTTTGATTCTGGGGTGGAGTGATGAATTAGGGAACCGAGAAATGTCCTAACAAGAACTGACTGACCTCTGAAAAGCCAGCAGGACTGAGACAGAATCAGTTACATATGTCAGATTTTGCTTGTCTGGAAATCTTCCCCACTGGCCTCTGTACCATTCTCTCCCGTTCTTGACATCCCTACTCCCTCTTTCAATAACACTAAGCCTGGGTGGAGTTTGCGGAGTACGGTGCAAAAAAAACTCAGGCTCTGCAAGCAGCGGAGTTTCTTTAGATAAATGCAGTTTGAGGTGATTTTCAGTGCCAGGTGCTTGTCCGCATTGTGCAATCATCGCGAACGGCACCATGCACAGCGCAAGCGGGTGCTGCTTCCTTTCTGCCACTCAAGTAGATTTTTACTTGGGGCGGCAGCTTTCTCTTCGCGAACGGACGGTTTCTCAACACGAGCGGTCGCAAGCATACGCGACCACTCGCAATGAGAAATCTGACCGCCTGCGTGAAGAAATCTCGCCAGGAGGTTGATTTTCCAGGCTTGCGCTCGCCAACTTGATGTTGACGATCGTGAACGAGGAAAAATCTCGCCAGGAGGTGGATTTTCCTCGCTTGAGCTCGTCAACTTGACGTTGATGAACGCAAGCGAGAGAAAAAACTCTGCGAGCTCCGCGTAACACAAGTGCAGAAAACTCCACGAGCAGAACGGAGTTCACAGCCAAGACTTAAATAAAACATCCCATGCTTTTCAAAAAGAATATCACATTGGATCTGGACTTCGAACCCACCCTCATGGGGTGTGCGCCTCCCCTTCTGCTTGATATTACAGGCTGTAGGTGGGATTTAGAGGAAATTTTAAAGCAAAGGTGGGGGGGGGCATTTCCAGAGCCTCGACAGTGAAGGTAACTTTATGGTAGCAGCTTTGAGAGCCTGTCTGACCCTCACTCTTTAATGCAATGATGTGAACGAGAAAGGCAGATGAGATGATAATGTTTTATTTTATTAATGCTTCTTACAGAGAAATCCAGACACCTTGACGAATTCAGCAAACACCGCAGATCAAACAGCGAAAGCTGCAGAATTGGGCCAAACCGAACTTAACTCGGCGACCAGACATTGCAGGTCCAAAAAATTGGAAATCACCAAAAACAGGTAAGAATTCATGCATAAATGATTATCATACATTGGGGCAGACCCCTTTAACCAGGCTCAAATTATACAGAACACTAGTACATTTAAACGACACCTCTTTGGGAACACTGCCACTTTTGCTTTTAGGAAGAATCTCAGCTAAGATGGGAATCTACAGGTGTATTAACAGACTTTCACCCCCTTAGCCCTTGATCCTCCTGAAATTTTACTATGCCTCTCTCGCTATTAAAGGGAAAGGACAACCTCTTCTGACTGCCTAGAACTGTCTGAAAGAGCTGCAAACCCCGTTTGGCCCATTAATGGTTTCGTCCATTCAGCGCCGTATTAACAGCATGATTGGCCCCCGGGGCAAAGAAGTGCACTGGGCCCTACCTACTCAACCACTCATAAGAATTAAAATGTTTAATGGAAAATTAGCATTAAATTCTGGTCTGCATGGGGCCCCTATGCTTGTTGGACCCCCGGGCAACTGCCCAGCGTGCCTATGTGTTAAGAGAGCACTGCGCCCATCTCCATGTATCCTAGTATAGTGCAGTGTCATTTACCATCTTGTGCTCCAGGTTTCTCCTCCTTGCCCCACTGGGCCCCAGTCCACCTACCACTGAGCTGTCAGGGTGAAAATGTAGACTGCCAATCGCAATGTTGGAGGTTCACAGAGGTTCTGAGGGTGAAACACTATGTGATAAGCTTCTGAAACCCCTGCTTCTGCCTCAGGACTCAATCCTGGTTGGCTTTGACTTGTTTGGCGCCACTTACCTGCTCTTCGTCACCATGGTCTGCACATGCAGCACAGCTACCACTGTGACAAACAGGGCTACAGTGACAAGCGTCTTTTGATGGCAGTTGAGCACTTTCTTGATAGGTGATAGGGCTCCGTTAGCAGTGTGTGACAAATAGCGCCTTAGCGTTATCAGTGTCTGTTGACGGCACAAGGGACTCCACAACCATTCTGGGTCTGTTACATGCGTCTGTTGACAGCATGTAATGCTCTGTTCACACTCCATGACAGCTAGGGCCCTAGTGTACAAGCCTCAGTTGATGGAGCACACAACATCACTCTGACAGGCAGTGCCTTCTCGTATAGGCCTCTCTTGACGGAACATGATCTTTCCATGACAGATAGGTCCTAGGGTACACAACACAACATTTATCCTGAGCTAACACAAAAAATCCACTTTGCAACCAACGAACAAATCACAAGTGGATTTTTTGTGTTAGCTCAGGATAAATGTTGTGTTGTGTATTAGGGCATTGACTGGTTCATGCCTGTTGTGTTTAGATTGGTGGCCTAAACCTTATCCTTGGAGCTTCTTTATTTGTTCTTATCCTTATTATTATCACTGTGACCCAGCGCAACTGTAACCCAGCCATCAATTTCTTCACTTGCTAGGTCCTAGGGTACAAGGGTCAGCTGACAGCATGTAAGGCTCCACCAACACTCTGACAGATAGTGGCGGATTACCAAAGAGGCAAAGTAGGCACCGGCCTATGGGCCCCACTCCTTTTAGGGGCCCCGCGACAACAGATCAAAATAATATTGATTTGATCTTGAAATAAATTTACATTCAAGCTTTCTTAAATATTGCTTCCAAAAGACAGAAAAAAATTAATCAACTCAAACTCAGAGAAACAAAAACTTTACATTAAAGACCCTATAGAGAAAATACTGTATCAATGTAATGTAACCATTAATAACTTAAAGTACTTAAACCAGAGACATCCGATTCACATAACAGTTTGTTTCTTAAAAGCTGAACTTCTGGCAGCTGTCAGTTTGTTAAAAAAATCCGGTGCATTGGGTATTAGGAGATAATTTGCGAGGTGGTCCCGAAATTTCGACTGCCTAGGGGCATCCACAGGATTTAATCCAGACAGGGCCGGACTGAGAACCAAAACCGGCCCTGGCAAAGTGCTCGGCCGGCCCCCTGGGGGTGCGACCGAGCTCTTTGTTACAGGGCCGATTTTGCAGCTATGCTGCAATAACTGCCCTGTAACAAAAACGGCCCCCCGGGCCCAAAACCGGCCCCCACCCTTGCGGCACACCGGGGGATTGCCCGGTGCCCGCAATGGCCAGTCTGGGCCTGAATCCAGAGCTGCTGACAGATAGCACCCTAATGTAAAAATGTGCTGTTGGCACAGCGGGCGCTAGTGCCCAGATTGGCACACAGGGCCTCAGTATTGCACACATGGGTTGATGTCAGATCGCTGAGCTGTGTGGTTTCCCATCATGCCTGGTCCACAGAGCAGTTTTCAGGCTTCGCCAGGTGTCACCTTCGTGGGTGGAATAGCCAGTGATGTTTGTGTGTCATTTAAGGGCACATGCTGTTTCAATTTCCTGGCGTTTGTAGCATGATTGAGAAATCTAATACTGGCTGGCTGCTTGCTGAGTCATTGCTGACTCACTGCCCTTGTCTTGGTGATGTGTGAGTGTTATGCCGCTGACGGGAAGCCTGCACTTTGGGTTTTATGTGTGTGGTTTGGAATGTGCTGCCAGGTACAGATCACACCTTGGCCGCGTGCACCCGCTTTTCTTCCCTGACATAGATATAACAGTTTAGTGCTATGTTTTTTAGTAGGCGCATCTTTATCCGGTAGATGGTAGTCTGACGCTCTTACCCTTTGTCATATTTATGTGGCTTAGGTCCATATGTATTTAAGCATTTCCCATAGACACAGGATGTGAAAACCCCTTTGATTCATCTTTAGTAAATGGGTTTGTCTTATTTCGGTTCGCATCACATTAGCTTTATTGTTTACAACAATTCTTCACAATGGGATGCTCTTTAGTATGTCTTTTCTATGCCTTTTTTCTGACTGTTCATCATTTCATGAGCTCTACCACATCCCTATGGCGTCCCTCTACTTGTACCCCCCACTGGGGATTATCCTGTTCGAGTCTCGACATCTGCCAACATCCTGTAATTCTGTGCAAATCACTGAGGGGCAGATTTACAAGCCCCTTGAGAACTTTTGTGCCGTTGTTGCGTTACTCTTGTGATGCAGTAGCGGCATAAAAAATTTGCCCAATTTACAACGTGACGCATCTAGGGAGATGCGTCACGTTGTAAAGCCCTGCGTCACATTATACCTGCATCAGTTATAATGTATGCAGGGTGGGCGTTCCCACGCAGGAAAGCCTCGTAAAAGTGACGCAGTGAAATCTACAAGATTTTGCTGCATCACTTCTAGGATGCCACTGCATCAAAACCTTATGCCTTCTTGAACCAGGCGTAAGGAGTGACACAGTGTAGTGAGGATAGGCCTCAAAATGCATTGCTGGCGTGCTTGCGACACGACTCCAGCAATGCATGACTTTTGGGCCAACAGATGCGTCAGAATTTCTGGTGCATCTGTTAATCCTTACGCCATGGTGCGCCGTGTTGTAAATACGGCGCACCCATTGTGGCGCAAGGGTATTGCATGCTGGCGCAGGAAAACTGACGCAGCTCTGCAGATGCGTCTGTTTCTTGTAAATCTTCCCCTAAATATCCCTGTGCCCATGGACAGCGCCTGGATACCCTCACGGGCGATAAGCTGAGCTTTATAAATCTACAAACGTAGACTCTATACAGCGCTCCGTCGCTCACCAGCTAGATTTGCACTTTAGAAATACAAAAACATTCATACACAAGTTGATTATTGCCAAAGGCTCAAGTGAAGTCAAGCTGCCCTTCAGTGGTGTCATTGCAGGTGAGATCTTGTGGGTGCAATGACTGAGGCCATGATTAGGAGTGATCTCTTATTTCCAGTGGGGCTAGTAACTCGAGTCATCTTCCGCATCAGAATTATGAGATCGGCAGTGTTTCAGCAAATCTGTTTATTTTCACCTGGATATTTTGGCTGCGGAAAGCAGCCAAAATTGCTTTGTGAAAATCTGGGCAAATGAGGAATTACTGAAGAATCAGAACCTGAATTGAGCGTTCCACAAGGAATTCCTAATTACTAAGAAACCCTCAGGATCCCACTAGTAATGGCCTGGATTTTCCCGCCTCCCAGAGTTGCCGATAGCACTGAGAGTTATCCACGGGTATTGGTAACTCTAAAGTTGGGCTACTTCATAATAAGCCATTAATTACAAAGGGTAACCCTGTGTCCCTCAGAACCTGGGTGTGTAATATTATATAGCTACAATGGGTTCTGTTGGGGAAAAGGGAGAGATTTCTTTAATTGTTTTTTATTTTGTCCTATAACTTGGACACATCCATAAATGATTGTAGACACGCAAGAGTGTGTTGTGGCTACGTATATTCTCATTCACACAACAAAGTATACAGATGCAAAAATTGGAACAACACTGGCTAATAAAGTAACATGCAAGTGAAATTATCCTGTGGTGTGATAAAGTGAAAACACATACATTGAACATTAAAATAAAATACTATTAAACAATAAAATTGGTATGTTGTCCATTTTGTTCCTTTTACTTCTGTATGGTCATGGCTTTTTAGGTCGAGCCTGGGTAGCGAATGAGCTGCTCTGCGAGGTATGCTGTTTTGAGGTACGGCATAGAAGCTCCGCCCATTTCCCGCCCATCGTTTCAATTGGCTCCTGTTACTGTCCTTGTGAAATCGTTGCTTTTCATTTGTGAATAGGTTTTTTAGTCCCTCCTTGGTATCACCTTGTCTGCATACGTGACCTCCCATAATGACTGGATTTTTTACTGGTGTTGTTACACACTCAGCTTTATAAGTCGGTGAGCACTATATATTCTTTTGGGTTAGCCAGCTCTGGCAATCTGTTGCCTCTCGCTCGCACTCCCTCCCATCATTGCTGCATTTAATCTCTCCCCAGTGCCTTCTCCACACCACTTGTATTGTTTTTCTATTAAAACGCTGCTGTTGCTGTGAACATTTGTTACGGCCCGTTTTGGTCTGACTGAATTATTTATTTTATCAGTTTTATATAAAGTTTCTTCACCCAAGTGGTGTCAAAGCGATTAGCCTGCTTACGCATTTATCTCAATCCCAGTCACTGGAAACAATGACATTTAAATATTTTTTAAAATGTATTCATACATTCACAATTTGTGATGAGAGGAGATGGCTGTAGGTCTAGGTCGCCCTATTCATCATTGAGTGATCTTGTGCATTATAAACCGAGGGCAGTTCGAAAAAAGTTTATCTGCCTTAAGCGCTATGTGCATCTTGGAATTTTCTTTAAAGGGCTAGGGTTAAAAAAGAAGCAGCTTTTGTAATTAGTAAGGGTCCACCATCCCTAAAGCACTAAACCATTGCATTATATATTACATGCTTCCATTGGAGGTAATTCTCATTCGACATCTATCGAATCCTTTTCCGAAGCGCTGACAGCTTGTAATATTTCGCTGTCTATTTTTGTTTTTGACCGGGTGACGGCAGCTACGGAAGCCGTTTGCACAGCTGCCTTCGCGGCCTCATCAGCCAATGAATTCCCTGCAACGTGAACGCCATCACGTTGATGACTCAGTGTATGTATCACGTGAGTCTTTGGTAGTTCTTTTTGTAAAAGAGCTACTTGTTCCCAGAGCATTTTATGCTTGATTGTGCCACCTTTCGCATCCTTGAAACCATTCTGAAGCCAGATCTGCAAGTATTCATTATAAGATTGAACGCAATAATACGAATCGCACACTATGAGCGTGGGGAATTCTCGATCGGTATTTTCAAGCGCCATCTTGAATGCTAGTAATTCAGCTCGCTGAGCTGTACAATCTCCTAGGGATTGTGTTTTAGTGAGGGTTGGTTTAAATTTCCCTTCGTGCCAACGACCTTTAACAATCGCGCACGCAGCACTGTAAGCTTGTTTACCTCCTACTGCGGGTTGTGCTGATCCGTCTGTATATATTATACAGCCGTAGTCATCTAGAGGCAGAATTTCGGTCGGCGGAGGACATTCAAATTCATATTGGAGAAATTCTTGTGTTTTTAAATAAGGATCAAATTCGTACATCACGTCTGTTGCAGCAAGAGAGTTAGCCCATTGTATCCATCTTGGATGGAGTGCTTTAGCATTTGGAATGCTTGCCTTTGTTACCGCCTCTAAGGCTGGTATTGGTGTCACGATTATTATTCGTTTACCTTGTGCCAGGGCTCGTTCTTTTGCTATAGCTGTCTGTGTTGCTGTAAGAATTTTTTCCGTTGGGCTAAATTTCATTTCAGCCTTAGTGTACAAGTGTGATTTGAATGCAATTGGTACCTTTTCTCCCTCATTAGAGGTCAGGTATGTGAATCCGCATCTCCCTGGGATGACTCGGATCACAAGGTTGCGTGTATTATCACGGGTTTCTAATTTTGTCTTAATTAGCATGTCTGTTTGTAAGGATCTCAAAATTTCTGTGTGTGTTTGAGTCCAACTGGATCTTTTAAAGTCTGGTTTAATTAGATCGTAAAGGGGTTTCACCCTTTCTGCGTAATTTGCAATGTATGTTCTTCCGAAATTTAGGAAGCCTAAAATTGACTGTAGGTTTTTTAGTGTTTTAGGAGCTTGGATAACGGCACATTTCTCTAGGAAATTGTCTGCCAGGCTTTTACCTTCACTTGATAGCTCATATCCTAAGAATAGGACCGTCAGATGGGCAATTCTGGACTTTTTGAAGTTGAATTTGTAACCCTCTGCAGCGAAACCAAGTATTATGGTGTTCACTCTTTTCAAGTGAGTCTCCAAGTCATCATCTGTTAAGTAAATGTCATCGACATAAGATAATGCTTCATCATCATATTGTTGTAGTAATTCTGTTACTCTCGCTGAGAATACCCCCGGGCTGTTCTTGTACCCCTGGGCTAACCGACAGAATTGTTTTTGAGTGTCATTTACTGAGAAAGCTGTTAAATATCTGCTCTCTGGTGCTATGTTTTGACAAAAGAATCCATTGGAGATGTCCAAGGTTGTTTTGTATTTTTTGCGCACTATGTTATTCATTAGTGCAGCACTGTGTGAGTTTTGCACTGCAAAAGTTTTGCAACATGTGTTAAGGTGTCGGTAATCCAAAACTAGGCGATATGAATTGTCTGGTTTGGAGACCGGAAACAAAGGATTGTTCATCTGTGAGGTGCAAGTTTCAATCACCCCCTGGTATTCTAGCTGGTCTAGTATTTCATTTACTTGTTTTTTAGCTTCTTGCTTAATTGGGTACTGCCTTTGTGCAGTTGGTTGTGATTTTAACTGGATTTTGTGAGGAGGAGAATCCTCATCCCATCCTACATGATTTTTATATAAAGCAGGTGCTAAGGCCACTGCCCACTTTCTAGCAAGTGTATATTTTTTATGAATCGGGATTTGATTCGAGAAGGCAGGCATAATTACTTCTTCGCCATGAGGGCACTCCCTGACAAACTCTGGTGGCCAGTCTTTTTCAGCTAGAAGGATGTCATAACCCTTGGAGAGGTTATCCCAAAATAGTCCCCTTATTTTCCTAGTCTTATCTCCCTCTATACGTAATGTTATCTCGTATATTTTGTGGGGCTTGCTAACTCTGGTATCTGCAGTTTCCACTTGAAGGTATTCATTCGTGTCCACTGTCTCCAGATGATTCATAAGGACTTTGCGAGCTATGCTCACCTCTGCTGCGCTGTCTAGCATTGTCTGAGCCCACTCTCCGTTTTTCAGTTGTGTCCTCAGTATTCTCGGCATTGTTAACTACCTTGATACTAGCTACCTTCTTTTTTGGAAATTGTGATTTCTTTTTCAGTTGAGCAGGTTCCTTGTCTTTGGACTTGGCGTGCTCTTCTGATCGTCCTCTTCTTTCCGATTTCTGCGAGGAATTCTGAAAAGATTGAGAGGGACGTGTATCAATGTCTTGATATCTATCAGGTTTTTTAATATTATCCCTATTTCTAAGGTTATATCTATTCCCAGAGGGGTCACTCTGGGGTGACCTTTGTCTCGGGTTTGGAGATTTCTCTCTTCGCCTAGGAGACCTTCCTCTGGACTGGAATTTCTTTTCTTTAGGATTGGATTGTTTGTTTCCATCCCAGTTCTTTTTTGGTGAATTATTATTATTGTTAAAAAATATTTTTTCTGGACTTGTAGTCAGTTGCGGTTTTACTGGTATTCCACCTAGACTATCTCTGCCTAGTTCTTCATAGGATTTTTCTATGATTCTGGCAATTTCAGCTGGTTGGTCTGCTATATCTGTCTCTTTTAACCTCTGGCGGATCGCCACGTTTGCTGCTTCGCCTTTTATGTTGGCTAGTAATATAGCCGAGACCTGCTTGAAGTCTTTCAGTAATTTCATACCAAGAGTTAAAGCAGGTTCTGGACCGTATTCATCTTGAATTTGTTTTAGCACATCTGGTATCACCGAAATGGATGGAACACCGTGCGTTTTTGTATAGATGGAAGCAAAGACTGTACCCCAAGTGTCACAGTCCTCAATGTGTGGTGCGATTCCCATTGGGAGACATATAGTCAGAATCCTGTGTTTTTCTAATGGGGTGGTGTCAGGAAACACCGCCTCTATTTGGGTAATTTTCTGTGCCAACCAGAATGGTATTTGTTCCCGTTTAGCTGGAACTTTACCTAGGCAGGATTGGATGTTCTGTGGTGTAATTTTATTTGTGTTCCCCTGGTGAGGGGTCAGCTGTGGTAGTTTAATCGCTGGCTGAATTGTTGAAGTCCGCATTACATACTGAACTAATTGTCTATGAATTTTTAGTAGTTGTTTTAGCTGTATTAACAGCTCTGCTGCAGGCATTCTTTCGATGTCTGGATGTGGTGTGTATCCGGCTAGGACCGGCCACGTTGCTCCTGGTCTTCCTAAAGGACCGAGCCTTGTAATGTGATTGTTATGTTTTAGGGCACCATCAAATAAGAGCAAATGCTCTTGGAATTTGAGTGGTACTTCCACCTCCTCGAAAGGAGTGTACTCATTAGGAGGTTCCTCTACTTTGTAATAGTGGAAGTACTTTGTTACAGCATTTGCTGCTGGAAAATGTATCCATGTATAGTATACCTCTGTCTGCCGATATTCGTGTGCCTCAATTACGAATATGACTGTGCCACCTCTAGGTGTCAGTCCATTTTCTATAAGTTTTAAGGTTATAGATCTCCTTTTGGCGACCTGGATGAGTATTATATCCGGGTCTGCTGTTTGCATGGTAGCATCAGCATCTGCTATTTCAGTAGCTAATCTAATTGCCTCTCTTTCATCATCACTCTCTGCCATTTTACAGAAAGGATGGTATTATGTTTGTTTGCAGATCAGGTTTCTTATGGAAACAGAGATTAGATGCACAATATTTTGGAACTGTTTTATCCTTCAACGTTGACTA
Source organism: Lissotriton helveticus (assembly GCF_964261635.1). NCBI lineage: Eukaryota > Metazoa > Chordata > Amphibia > Caudata > Salamandridae > Lissotriton > Lissotriton helveticus. Next base: position 153,698,953 of record NC_136068.1, on the reverse strand, counting down.
GACCAAGAACCATACATAGGAGTTCCCTCCTGCGAGGTTTTGGAGGATATAATAACCTTTCACCCACTCCAGACGTCTTTGGAGTATTTGGGAAAAGGGGTCTGAGTGAGAAAGCACGACTGAGTTACTCTAAATGTCTTACGTTAGTTTTATCGCCCTTTCCAAACGCGTTGGGCGCCATGTAGTGTAGCTCCTATTTTCCCAATAGGCTCTGCGCATTGGAAGAGTACCTACAGCAGTAAAGGCCTAGACCAGACGTTAACTAGGTCTACTACTGTCGATACTAGACTTAATTTTTGGGTTTGCCAGCTAAGCTCAGAGTTCGCTAGAAACTTTCTCGAATGTTCAAGGAAGGAATTAACTCCCCTGATTAGACAAGAAGGGATTTAGTTTCTGACAACCATAGAACATGACAACTTTGCTCTCCCCTAATCAAGAGTCAATCTCAAGAGTCGTGTGAGCACAAGGCAATTATTTTACTCAGTCAGTACGTGCATTCTTAGTCTCATCAGAATGTAGAGAAAAGGAAGAGACGGGCGTGTTCAATAAAAAGGTGTTATTTATTGATCAGTCTCTTTTCTCGTACAAGAGAAATGGATCGATATTATTGCAATACTTATAGTTAAGTAAAGTGCATACATTAGAAGCAATAGTATAAAATAATACTGTAAAAACATTGATATGGTTTCTGAGCCATATGATGTTTTAAAATGATTAAAATATATTTACATACACATATACATTTGACTAAACGTACTCAACTGGTGTTTCTAAATACGCCTACCCCGTGTACCTGACCTAAGTCTAATGCGTGGGCGGGAATAGAAAGTTACAGTTTAAGTTAAGTTTGTTTTTGCCAAGTGAATAACTAAAGAATTCTCTGTGAGGGGTTATTCAGTTCTGTACCTGGAATTTAGGATGGATGAGGAATGGTATCTCTTTCTCTGCTCTCGATATTCCAGGCTGCCTGCGAGGGCTGCCCAGAAGCGCCGGTGCTGGGTCTCTCAGTTTGAGATAGCAGCGCGTCTCTCAGCGCGTCAGGAAGGCGGGGCTGCTGCCTGCGGGGTCTGCTTCTGCTCTCGGCTTCGGCAAGTATGGCTGCTCCGTCTTGTCACCACGCGTGTGTTTGCATAGGGCAAGGTCGGCAATATTTATACCTTAAAGGGGCCGAGATTGACGTAAGGATGGACATAGGTACGTCAATAAAGATGTCATACGACTTGCTCGTTAGCACATTCTTTTGCAAAAGTTCTCTGTGAAATCAAAACAATGGCCGCACGGATTTTCCAGGTTGTCATAGGTTTGATTTGTTATGAGAACGTCGTATGCCTTATCAGGGGCTGGAGGAATGTCGCTTGTCTAATTAGATCTCAAGCGTTATGACCTAATCAGATAACACGTTCCTGTGCCGTAGTGTGACTGCGTCAGATAACGGTATCTGCATCATGGGGGTTTTCTTGCCTCATGGGCTGACTGTTAGTTAACTTGATAGTTAGTTTAACCAGAATAGGGTCAGGAATAGGGGGACTGATTCAGAACCTATAGAAATACACGACATCGCGTGGTGACAAGACGGAGCAGCCATACTTGCCGAAGCCGAGAGCAGAAGCAGACCCCGCAGGCAGCAGCCCCCCCTTTCTGACGCGCTGAGAGACGCGCTGCTATCTCAAACCGAGAGACCCAGCACCGGCGCTTCTGGGCAGCCCTCGCAGGCAGCCTGGAATATCGAGAGCAGAGAAAGAGATACCATTCCTCATCCATCCTAAATTCCAGGTACAGAACTGAATAACCCCTCACAGAGAATTCTTTAGTTATTCACTTGGCAAAAACAAACTTAACTTAAACTGTAACTTTCTATTCCCGCCCACGCATTAGACTTAGGTCAGGTACACGGGGTAGGCGTATTTAGAAACACCAGTTGAGTACGTTTAGTCAAATGTATATGTGTATGTAAATAGATTTTAATCATTTTAAAACATCATATGGCTCAGAAACCATATCAATGTTTTTACAGTATTATTTTATACTATTGCTTCTAATGTATGCACTTTACTTAACTATAAGTATTGCAATAATATCGATCCATTTCTCTTGTACGAGAAAAGAGACTGATCAATAAATAACACCTTTTTATTGAACACGCCCGTCTCTTCCTTTTCTCTACATTCTGATGAGACTAAGAATGCACGTACTGACTGAGTAAAATAATTGCCTTGTGCTCACACGACTCTTGAGATTGACTCTTGATTAGGGGAGAGCAAAGTTGTCATGTTCTATGGTTGTCAGAAACTAAATCCCTTCTTGTCTAATCAGGGGAGTTAATTCCTTCCTTGAACATTCGAGAAAGTTTCTAGCGAACTCTGAGCTTAGCTGGCAAACCCAAAAATTAAGTCTAGTATCGACAGTAGTAGACCTAGTTAACGTCTGGTCTAGGCCTTTACTGCTGTAGGTACTATTCCAATGCGCAGAGCCTATTGGGAAAATAGGAGCTACACTACAACACGTAGTGTAGCTCCTATTTTCCCAATAGGCTCTGCGCATTGGAATAGTACCTACAGCAGTAAAGGCCTAGACCAGACGTTAACTAGGTCTACTACTGTCGATACTAGACTTAATTTTTGGGTTTGCCAGCTAAGCTCAGAGTTCGCTAGAAACTTTCTCGAATGTTCAAGGAAGGAATTAACTCCCCTGATTAGACAAGAAGGGATTTAGTTTCTGACAACCATAGAACATGACAACTTTGCTCTCCCCTAATCAAGAGTCAATCTCAAGAGTCGTGTGAGCACAAGGCAATTATTTTACTCAGTCAGTACGTGCATTCTTAGTCTCATCAGAATGTAGAGAAAAGGAAGAGACGGGCGTGTTCAATAAAAAGGTGTTATTTATTGATCAGTCTCTTTTCTCGTACAAGAGAAATGGATCGATATTATTGCAATACTTATAGTTAAGTAAAGTGCATACATTAGAAGCAATAGTATAAAATAATACTGTAAAAACATTGATATGGTTTCTGAGCCATATGATGTTTTAAAATGATTAAAATATATTTACATACACATATACATTTGACTAAACGTACTTAACTGGTGTTTCTAAATACGCCTACCCCGTGTACCTGACCTAAGTCTAATGCGTGGGCGGGAATAGAAAGTTACAGTTTAAGTTAAGTTTGTTTTTGCCAAGTGAATAACTAAAGAATTCTCTGTGAGGGGTTATTCAGTTCTGTACCTGGAATTTAGGATGGATGAGGAATGGTATCTCTTTCTCTGCTCTCGATATTCCAGGCTGCCTGCGAGGGCTGCCCAGAAGCGCCGGTGCTGGGTCTCTCGGTTTGAGATAGCAGCGCGTCTCTCAGCGCGTCAGGAAGGCGGGGCTGCTGCCTGCGGGGTCTGCTTCTGCTCTCGGCTTCGGCAAGTATGGCTGCTCCGTCTTGACACCACGCGTGTGTTTGCATAGGGCAAGGTCGGCAATATTTATACCTTAAAGGTGCCGAGATTGACGTAAGGATGGACATAGGTACGTCAATAAAGATGTCATACGACTTGCTCGTTAGCACATTCTTTTGCAAAAGTTCTCTGTGAAATCAAAACAATGGCCGCACGGATTTTCCAGGTTGTCATAGGTTTGATTTGTTATGAGAACGTCGTATGCCTTATCAGGGGCTGGAGGAATGTCGCTTGTCTAATTAGATCTCAAGCGTTATGACCTAATCAGATAACACGTTCCTGTGCCGTAGTGTGACTGCGTCAGATAACGGTATCTGCATCATGGGGGTTTTCTTGCCTCATGGGCTGACTGTTAGTTAACTTGATAGTTAGTTTAACCAGAATAGGGTCAGGAATAGGGGGACTGATTCAGAACCTATAGAAATACACGACACCCACTCCACGCTAACTATGGTCATATCTACTAATCTATGCATAGTATAACATAGTACAACATACTATAGAGTATAGTGTATACCTTACCACCCCAAAATACATAAATGCATTTCGAAATTTTCAAATATACTGAAAAATTGCAGTCATATATATTGTACGCACTTAAGCTATGAATAAAATGCAAAAGTAAACACGCAATGTAATGCATTATTGCTTTTTGGTATATGAGAAATACACATGAAATGGCTCTTAATATGGCTATACAGAAAGGAAGTTCGAGACCATTTCATCACATAATAAAATATTTGTGAACATACCAGCGGGCAGCTAAAGTCTATATAAAGTATCTAAAATAGAAATCTTAGTTCTCTAGGAATAGTTTCTTACTTTAAGCAGAAGATCAATGTCCCGGGAAAAAAATATATAGAAAAATATTTTAAGGGGCTTGCTGAAAAAAAATTGCTGTCCGTGAACTGGAGTGAAATTGTTCATGTGACTTTATTTTTAAAGTTGAAGGCCGAATTCAGGGAACGCCGTGTGCGAGTTTACTCAAAAGTCTCTATTTCTGTTCTGGAGAGAACATCATATCATTCAGGCTTTCGAAAAAACTGTCAACAGCTTCATGGGAAAGTTCCACTAAGTCGGAAATAGGGGTAACCATGCATTCATGCGCATGATTGTCTCCATTGACATTCTGATTTGCATTGCTGACAGAAGGTCGTACCTGTTCGATGCTGCTTTCATCTTGAACTTCACTACTCTTCAATCGTAGTGGTGAAGATTCCAGGAATGCCGTCATCAGAATTGGCAGCCTTTGAGGGCAGCACAGTGCGTGAACCTTGGTAGGAACCAACAGTGTATCTGCATTCACCGGCGCATCCGATTGTAGCGTCAGACAGGTGTCTAACACGCATTCTTCTCCGCATAGCAGACACCTTAGTACAGGTAAAACACACCTTTGCCACATTGGTCGAAATGATAGAAACCAAGTCATGTTTAGGTCTCTAAGCCGGGAGTGTCCCAGGATTTTTGATATCCGGTCCCGGTATCCAATGGCTAGGATCGTATCTTCCATTGTCGCGAGAGTTTGATCTGTGACATGGGTTGCCATAACGAAAAATAAGGACTAGGAATAGGATTCCTGCAATTAGTCCCAGGATCAGGGGAAGTCCGCCAAAAATCGAATGGACGAAATCTGGAAAAATACCCAGTATGGCTTTGAATGGTGTTAATGCCATCGAAAATACTGTCTTAAATACCTTTGAGACCCCAGTGGTATCAGAAATATTTAAGATTTCGCTCAGGATTTCCGCGAAATGTACGGGGGAATTGGTTGATAGAAATGTATGTATCTCTGCAGTCGTCCTTGCGACTTGTAGATCATATGTTTCTTTAGATGACGTGAGCCTTGTAGGCGTCTGAAGAAGCACTGTTTTCATTCTGCTTAAAGTATCTATTCGAATAGAAGTAATTTTCAAACCGGGCCATGCCCTTGCCTCCCTGTCTGGTAAGGAGCTGGGGAACAAAGAACGTCCACAGCACTTGACCTTCGCCGTTGTAGTGACTAGATAAGGAGTCCCGGGCATGAGACTACAACATCTGCGGTCTACAATAAGAATGTAACTCCCATTATAGAGTCTTTGAAAGAATGGTTCTATTTCAGTTGCAGGTGCGCCTTGCTGGTGACATGAAAGGTTGTATGAATTCCCTTCACAGGCTCCGTGCAAACTAATACCGTTACACAGAAGCGTGACGCTTAGTGACATAGCACAATTGTTGCCACTAAGAAACACTTTCTGTCCTTTGTTACTGACACATGCATGTGAATAGGGCAGGTTCCAAGTTGTTTTAAGGTACCCCTTTCCCAATTTCTCGTACATGCCAGCCTGTATATATTTTTGGCAGTATTGAAACCTGAAGGTTGAGATTGGAATATTTATGATTCCGTGGATTATCCATTCACTGACAGGTCGTTCTGACATTGTCATTGGTAATCTTTCTAGTTTTTCAATGCTCAAGATTGTATAATCAGCACCCTTCTGCGCCATACCGATTTGTCTATCAGTAAGGTTAAAGATTTGGAATAGTGACGTTGTGTTGATTAAACGCCAAGGCACATAGCCTGAACGCAGATTTTGTAACGTCCAGCCAAGCTGTATAATAGAGCGCAATTGTGACTGACCATGTTGTAATAACAGTAAGTCTTGCGATAATATATCGATTGCTGAAGACACAATGCTGTCCAATGAAAATATTCTGGAGGACAGAGTCATTAACCCATTGTCCACTACAGAAAGTGATTTTTCCAAATTGATACGGTCAATTTCCCGTATTCTCTCTGCTGTTTCAATTTGAGTAACCTTCCAGGCCTCATTGTATGCTGCATATACAGAGGCTGCTATGAAACGCTTTTGACGCTGTTTGCGTGGTCCCAGTATGAAATCACGCAAGACAGCACCATCAGTAAGTAAAGTTAGGTGTTGCTTAATTTCAGGCAGTGTGGAAGTTTGTAGCCATTGAAGGCATAATTTGCCCACACTGTAGGTTGTTATTATCCCTGGGTGATGTCTTTGAGGATATCTAGGGTCTGTCCTGGTCATTTTGAAACCCTGTGTTTTATTCAGGAATCTATCTTGACAGTTATTTGTATCTGCGGGCCAGATCAACCATTGTTTCCAATCAGGATGTGTTCTGTTTTGGTTAAGTATATGGCTTATGTCTATTTCTTCATCTGTATCAGAGTTATTGCTAAACATTGTTGGCTTTGGAATAGACAGGTTATTTAAATCTTTGATTTTGGCTAAGCCAAGACAGGTGGTTTGTTGAACAGTGTCATTTAAAAATATCATTTGTTCTGGGATCATGCAGGCTCTAAACAAAGCTTCTATACCCTGTACTTGCCATTCTTTTGTACCCCAAACACTTTTCAAATCAACATTTTTGTCCCAATAATCAAATCCAAAAGTATTCATTTTTTCAAAGAATGAATCTGAATATATCAATTTTGTGTTGGTTATCATGGTTTTCATCCCTGTCTTGTTTGACAATTTGTAATAAAATGTTTCAGCATTAGTTATGTTAAAACCTGAAAAATATGAATATTTGTCATAAACGGTTCTAGAGCTCCCTTTTGGAGGTGTAGCACAATGTTCCCATTGATTATAATTTAAAACATTTCTAGGTTGTGCAGATTTATGCAAGAAATGGTTACCATAATGGTTATAGCAATACATACTATCATAATTTGTAGAACCTTGCAAATAATCATGTTTTGTAAATTTAGCAGACATTACTAAGTCAGACATCATATTGTTTATACTTTCAAAGTCCCAATCATCAGCAAATGAGTTTGGTTTTGCAAAGTCACTCAAGGAGATCTTGATTTGGTGTGGATATTTCAGGATCTCGACCGGACCATAAATTTCATAGTCAGTGTTGTCCCAGGCTACCCCACCAGGTATTGGAATTGCTGTGAAGTTGGCTGAAGAAAGTTCTGAAGAAAGTTCTCGTTTCTCGACGTGTGAAGATGTGTGTGGTTTGAGGACCAAGTTGATGTTCTGACTTGCTGTGTCCATTTTAGCATATTTTCCCTCAATGAAGCGTCCCAAGGTAAATACCATGATGAGCCAAAGTATGAGGATAAATGCACCAAAACCCACCCAAAATTCAATCCATGGAGTAACCAGATATGTTTCTTTCAGTTGTTTCAAAAGTTCCTTAGCTTTGTCTTTAAAGGATTTTGATGATGGCTGTGTCTTTTGTTCGCTGAAACCTTCAGAGGAATCATCGAAGTTGATGAAGTAACCAGATGCAGTTCTGTCAATTGTTCCAATTGGTTCAGGATTTTTGTTTCTTGCATTTTCACTTGGAACTTCATTGTAGATTGGTGTGTCTCTGCTAAATGTCTTTATTTGGGTTTTCAGAGGTCTGAGTTCTATTGCATTGTTGCATAGTCCTTGTTGTTCTTCTTTAGGCGTTTCGAATGTGATGAGCCTCTTTGTTAGGACCTCTGTACTGGTAGCAAACCTTGGTGTTCTGCTACTTATTGGGAGTCCACTTGGCCTACTGTTTGTTATCGGCCACATGTTGTGGTTTTACCAGGTCGATGGATACAACTCGGTTCTCCTTTTTTCCAGCAAGTGGCGGTAGTACAACTGATCTTGTCCCGTTGACAGACAAGACAGGAACTGCTTTTCTGTAAGAAGGCCCAAATTCCTTCTTTACCGCGATCTTCTCCCTGACTAGATCCCCGACTTTTGGAATCCAGACAGGTCTTGCTGGGACAGGTGGTGATTCTTCAGTGGTTGTTGGCTGTTGTTTCAACTGTATGTTGCTCAGGTCTTTTCTTGTTTTGTTTAAGTCCTGCAAAATAGCCAAACGGTCTTTGACATCAAAGGTTTTTTCTATTACCACTGAAGTCTTACTATCAAGGTCAGAGATCAACATCCTAGTTCCGAATAATAATTCGTACGGACTGAATCCCTTCAGAGAATTTCTTGGCAAGTTATTTAGACTACGTTGGACACTTATTAGATGTTTGACCCACCCAGCTCCCGAACCTAATACCTTTGCCGTTATAGATTGCTTTATGTCACGGTTTTTTCTTTCAACAATTCCGTTCCCCTCAGGGTGAAATGGACAAGAGTACCGCAATTGCACGCCCATGCTGACCATGGCCTCCTTATAAGCCCGAGAGCTAAAAGCAGGACCATTGTCCGAATGCAGAATGCCAATTGCGTATGTGCCGATAAAGACTCGCAAATCTTTTATAACAGTTCTGGCGTCAGCCGTTCGCTGGGGCCACATCCATATGAATCTCGTGCATGAGTCCACTGCGACCAAGATATATTTATAGTTACCATCCCTTTGTAAAGGACCGCAGTGGTCTAGATAAACACAGGCTAATGGTTTATCCGAGATTAGAAGGGGCGTCTGTGCTGGACGTCTCACAGTTGATACTTTCATTTTTTGACATATTTCACATGCTAGAACATAGTTCCTTGTTTGTCTTCTCATTTGTGGCCACCAGTATCTCTGTTTTAATAATGATACAGTGGCTGAGACGCCAGCATGGGTAGAAGCAAGCCCTTCGTGTGCCGCTATTATCAGTCCTAACCTATGTTCCATGTTTGGAATTGCCCTATCCCCCACTCCAGGGATTCGAGCAAAAGGAACATTGTTTGTATCAGTTATGTATGAGTATTTTACTGGAAAGCCTTTAGGGAGTGGTTCTATCGAATCCTTTTCCGAAGCGCTGACAGCTTGTAATATTTCGCTGTCTATTTTTGTTTTTGACCGGGTGACGGCAGCTACGGAAGCCGTTTGCACAGCTGCCTTCGCGGCCTCATCAGCCAATGAATTCCCTGCAACATGAACGCCATCACGTTGATGACTCAGTGTATGTATCACGTGAGTCTTTGGTAGTTCTTTTTGTAAAAGAGCTACTTGTTCCCAGAGCATTTTATGCTTGATTGTGCCACCTTTCGCATCCTTGAAACCATTCTGAAGCCAGATCTGCAAGTATTCATTATAAGATTGAACGCAATAATACGAATCGCACACTATGAGCGTGGGTGTTGGACAGGCCACATGAAGGGCCGCTCTCCCCCGGCCCAACCAGGCCCGAACCAGCCACGCAAGTACCACACACCACCATTGCACGTCCACCGTCCCCGCAGGGACCCCTACACTCGAACCTGTTGACCCCGTAGGCCGACCCACTACCGGCCTGCGCGCCCATCCTGGGCGCCATCTTGGACACTCCACCACGAGGCCGCCTGGCCCCCGATCGACCTCAACCCTGGGCCTGGCCAGGCCTCAGACATTCCGGCACCAACATCCACCCAGGAGGTGAGCGGGCTACTTGGTCAGTCAATGGGAGCAGGAGGTGTCGATGGCTCTCCCCCGCCAAGTGCCGCTCGCCCATCGCCTCCCCGGACGCTGGCTCCACCCCCCTGCTGGGTGTCTGAACCCCCTCATCCCGGACCTCCCGACCTCCAAGTGCGAGGGTCCGGACATCAAAGCACACCAGCCCTATAACTGGGGCAGCTCCAGAGCAGGACGGCAGTTGTATCTTGGAGTCGAGAGACGCAAAGAAGAACTCATCCTTGACGGACTACTGGCGCTGCCGTAGCTCTGTCTTGTGCACCCTCGTCTTGCCTGCTGGCGCTGCCGCGGCTTTGGGAACCACCCTATCCTTCATCATCGTCGGGACCTGCTGGCGTAGCCGCGGACCGTTTGTAACCACCACCTTCATCGGGACCTGCTGGCTCTGCCGCGGACCGTCGTCTGCCTTCATCCATCTCGGGACCTGCTGGCTCCGCCGCGGCCCGTACATCTACACCACCGAGCTCGAGGATTGAGAGCTATTTTCCATCGTTTTGGTAACAAGACTGTCCCGCTACCCTTTTCCCGAACAGAGACCAGAATAGAGGGGACCCCTGAGTCCAGACCTCCTTGTACCATTCTACCGTACTTGAAGAATTGTCTATAAAGTATCGTTGAACTTTATCATTGTGTGGTGTCCGTCTGTGGGGGGGAAGTTACTTGTCTGTACGATTCACTGGAGACGGCTCTCCCCGGAGACCTCTCCCCGTATCCTCGGCCGACCCTCCCGGTCCGTCTAACATTGGTGGCCAGCGACGGGATCCGAATCACCGCATAAACCGTACAGAGAGTAGCTCACCCCACGGCGAATCACGATGTCAACTAAAGAAAGCGGATCAACGGAGAAATTCCAGATGGAGAAATTGGGCGAGTACAGCCATCGTGAACTTAAACAGTTCTGTATCGAATTAGGTATCGCTACCACCGGACTAAATACCAAAGATGACTTTAAGCAGGCCCTGGAATCTTGGGCAGAAACCGGGGCTGCCGGAACCCCCGATCAAGACATCACAGCACAAACCCCCATGGGCCCTGAAGAGCGAAGAACGGGTCTCTCGCCAGGCGAGATCCAGGAACGAGAAAGAACCCGACTACACGAGCTGGAAATGGCCCGGCTCAAAATGGACGTTGAACTAAAGTTGGCCGAACAGAAAATCAACTTAGAGCACCTGCGTCTCCGAGAAGAAAGAGAGGAGAAACAGAGACAAAGGGAGCTCGAGGAAAAGAAACTGGCATATGAACATGAACGGAAATTAGCTGAAATCGACCTACGCAAACAGAATAAAGAAACAGGGGTGCCCGAGCAACCCCACACTCCAGGGGCAACAGAGAAGAAGGTACACATCCCCAAGGATGTCGTTCGAGAATACTTCCGAGAGGACGACATCCAGCAATGGTTTAAGGCCTATGAAATCGCTATGACTGCACACCGGATCGATAGAAGCGATTGGGGGGCCGGTCTGTGGGGGAGATTCCTCAATGAGGGCCGCGACGCCCTGCTGCAACTCCCGGACCAGCAGATGACCTCCTATGACCATATGAAAGCGGCACTCCTCACCCGCTATGGCCTCACACCCGAGATGTACCGTCAGAGGTTCCGAGACTGCACCCGCATCCCAGGTACAACTTGGGTGGACTATGTCAATTACTTTAGCCGAGCCTTCGAGGGCTGGATCAAAGGAAGCAAGGTCACAACCTACGAACAACTGTTCAATCTTATGGTATGGGAGCATCTGTCGAACAATTGCTTCATTGAACTTCGCCAGCACCTCCTCGACAGCAAGTTAACGGATCCCCGGCAGCTCGCAGCCGAAGCTGACCGGTGGGAGATCACCAGAGTGAGTCGGAATGGGTCCTCCGAACAGAACCGGAACAACAATGGTCAGCACCGTCCCCGAGGAGGTGGAGGCCAAGGACGCGGAAGAAGCAACGCTCCGGTCACCCCCACTATCAGCCCCACCCCCCCGTCCAACCGGGGCAGCACCCCAGCGCGACCGGGACCTCGAGCCAATGTTACCTGCCATCGATGTCAACGAGTCGGACACTATGCAAACGACCCAAACTGCCCCCAGTACCAGAGCCCAAGACCCCGCCAAGTAGCCGCTGCTGCTCTGGGGGAGGAACGGATCTCAGAGGAACAAGAAGAATATGAACAGGAACACCCAGAATGGGAGCCAGCCGCCATGGCTCTCGCCTGCCTAGGGGGGAGAGACATGGTCCCGCGGGTCCCCCTACCCGCTAATACCCAGAAGTACAGCCAATGGGTGGGCATCAATGGACGCCGGGCGGAAGCCCTTCGTGACACTGGGGCCAGTGTAACAGCCGTCCGCTGTCACCTGGTGACCCCCGAACAATACTTACCAAACGTTCTCTGCCCTGTACGTTCAGCCGATAACTCAGAAAGTCTGTGTCGGATGGCCTGCGTCCCCTTCGAATGGGGAGGGGTCTCCGGCATGTTGAAGGTGACGGTCCGAGATGATGCCCCCGTAGACTGCCTCCTGGGTAATGACCTGGAAAGCTCTCCATGGGCAGCAGTCGAACGAAAAGAGCACCTGGGGATGCTGGGCGTCCCGGACTGGGCGTGCGTCACCACCCGGTCCATGACCGCCCGTGCCAACACCCGCCCAGAGGAACTCGAATGGCCGGCGCCACCGCCTCCGGTCGCCCCCGCCGAAACCACCGACCGTGACGTCCCCCCCGAACCAGCTCAACCTCCAGACCTCGCTAACCTCGACCAGTGGCCTCAAGAGGGGGGGCCCACGCAAGAACAATTTCGCCAAGAACAAAGGACCTGTCAGTCCCTCGAGGGACTCCGCCAGCAAGCGCTAGCCCAAAGCGCAGGGGATACCTCCGGAACTCACTGGGTCTACTGGGACAATGATCTGCTGTACAGTGAGCAAAGAATCGCGGAGCTGGGGGCCAGCCGAGTCCTAGTGGTACCCCTCCATTTTAGAGACTTTCTGCTAAACCTGGCCCACGATGTCCCCCTGGCAGGACACTTGGGTCAAGACAAAACCTATAGCCGCCTGGTGACCCACTTCTTCTGGCCCAAAATGAGGGACAATGTACACCAGCATTGCCGATCTTGCCCCACGTGCCAAGCCAGTGGGAAGAGCGGCCGCAAACTGAAAGCCCCCCTGCAACCGTTTCCCGTGGTCACCACCCCGTTCGAGAGGGTCGGAATCGATATCGTAGGGCCCCTGGACCCGCGCACAAAACAAGGCCATCGATTCATCCTGGTGCTAGTGGACCACGCCACCCGCTACCCGGAGGCTGTTCCCCTGCGGACTGTGACAGCCCCGGTAGTCGGCCGGGCTCTGATGGGGATCTTCTCCCGGGTGGGCTTCCCCCGGGAGGTCGTCAGTGACAGGGGCACGAACTTTATTTCGAAATACATGAAATCTCTCTGGCAACAGTGCGGGGTTACCTACCGGTTCACGACCCCCTATCACCCTCAAGGAAACGGACTCGTTGAGCGGTTCAACCGCACGCTCAAAGGGATGATCGGGGGGTTGGAAGAGCCCCTCCGTCGCCAGTGGGATGTACTGTTGCCGTGCCTTCTCTTCGCATATCGAGAGGTTCCCCAGAAGTCCCTGGGCTTCAGCCCATTTGAACTGCTGTATGGACACCCCGTGCGCGGGCCGCTCAGCCTAGTTTAGGAAGGCTGGGAGATGCCCCCTCTAAAGAACCCACCAGATGTGTTCCGCTACCTCCTAACACTCCGCAACCAGACCCGGCGATTCCGAGAACTAGCAAAAGCCAACCTAGAGGCCAGTCAGGAGGACATGAAAAGGTGGTATGACCGGAATGCCTCCTCCATCGAGTTTGAACCTGGGCAACAGGTATGGGTGATGTCCCCCACCGAACCCTGCGCCCTACAAGACAAGTGGACAGGGCCCTTCAAGGTGGTCGAGCGCAAGGGTCCGGCTACCTATCTCATCGACTTGGAATCTTCCCGGAACCCCCTCCGGGTCCTCCACGCTAACAGACTGAAACCGCACTTTGTACGGACAGAACTCAGCCTCCTGATGGCCACAGACAATGGGGCTGAAGAGGACTCCGAGCCCCTCCCGGACCTCCTACGAACGCGGGAGAAAGACGGTTCCGTAGATGGGGTCCGACTCTCAGAGACCCTCACCCGAGAGCAACACCAGGAGTGCCAAGTTCTCCTATCACAATTCGCCAGCCTGTTCTCCCTCACCCCAGGTGTCACTTCCTGGTGTACGCACGATGTGGACACGGGGGACAGCCCCCCTATCCGCCACCGGGCCTACCGCGTGCCAGATCGGGTACGGGCCTGCATCCAGGAGGAAGTAGCCAAAATGCTCACGCTCGGGGTCATCGAGCCCTCAGACAGCCCCTGGGCCAGCCCTGTAGTACTGGTCCCCAAGGCAGCTGCCCCGGCACCACACCAGAACTCCGGTTCTGCGTCGACTACCGGGGCTTGAATGCGGTCACCAGGACAGACGCACATCCCATCCCCCGGGCAGATGAACTAATCGACCGCATGGGAGCTGCCCGCTACCTCAGTATCTTCGACCTGACGGCGGGCTACTGGCAAATCGGCCTCACACCCCGGGCACAAGAACGTTCTGCCTTTTCCACGCCCGATGGCCATTACCATTTCACAGTCATGCCCTTCGGCATGAAGAATGCCCCAGCAACATTCCAACGGCTCGTCAATCAGGTCCTGGCGGGGCTCGAAGGCTTCAGCGCCGCCTACTTAGACGACATCGCTGTATACAGCAACCAGTGGTCCGAGCACCTCCACCACCTCCGAGCAGTACTGCACGCCCTTCAGCAAGCTGGCCTCACGATCAAGGCCAGCAAATGTCAAATTGGGCAAGGGTCTGTAACCTACCTCGGGCACCAGGTGGGAAGCGGCCTGGTGGCCCCTCTGCAGCTAAAAATTGCCGCCATCCAGTCCTGGCAGCCCCCCACTACCCAGACCGAGGTACGAGCCTTCCTGGGCCTCACGGGCTATTACCGAAGGTTCGTGAAAGACTATGGTACTATCGTGAGGCCCCTCACAGAGCTCACGTCAAAAAATCAGCCCCAGAAAGTCAACTGGACCCCAGAGTGTCAAGCTGCATTTGAACAATTGAAAGCCGCCATGTGCTCCGCCCCTGTGCTCCAGGCCCCCGACTACAGCCGGGAGTTCATCGTCCAGACGGATGCCTCCGACCATGGCATTGGGGCAGTCCTGTCCCAAGTGAACACCGAAGGCCATGACCAGCCGGTGGCCTTCATCAGCCGGCGACTCCTACCACGGGAACAACGCTGGAGCACCATAGAGAGGGAGGCCTTCG
This sequence comes from Lissotriton helveticus, assembly GCF_964261635.1. NCBI lineage: Eukaryota > Metazoa > Chordata > Amphibia > Caudata > Salamandridae > Lissotriton > Lissotriton helveticus. Next base: position 153,683,877 of record NC_136068.1, on the reverse strand, counting down.
CGGTGGTATGGGCCCTCAAGAAGCTCCGGCCCTACCTTTTTGGCACACCCTTTCGGGTACAGACCGACCACCGACCCCTGCAGTGGCTGATGCAGATGCGGGGGGAAAACCCGAAGTTACTACGCTGGTCCATCTCCCTACAAGGGATGGACTTCACAGTTGAACATCGGCCTGGGCCCGATCACGCCAACGCAGATGGCCTGTCCCGGTTCTTCCGCCTCGACGCGAAGAGTCCCCAAGAGAACGGGTAACTCTCCCCGCCTTCAGCTGGGGGGGACGCATGTTGGACAGGCCACATGAAGGGCCGCTCTCCCCCGGCCCAACCAGGCCCGAACCAGCCACGCAAGTACCACACACCACCATTGCACGTCCACCGTCCCCGCAGGGACCCCTACACTCGAACCTGTTGACCCCGTAGGCCGACCCACTACCGGCCTGCGCGCCCATCCTGGGCGCCATCTTGGACACTCCACCACGAGGCCGCCTGGCCCCCGATCGACCTCAACCCTGGGCCTGGCCAGGCCTCAGACATTCCGGCACCAACATCCACCCAGGAGGTGAGCGGGCTACTTGGTCAGTCAATGGGAGCAGGAGGTGTCGATGGCTCTCCCCCGCCAAGTGCCGCTCGCCCATCGCCTCCCCGGACGCTGGCTCCACCCCCCTGCTGGGTGTCTGAACCCCCTCATCCCGGACCTCCCGACCTCCAAGTGCGAGGGTCCGGACATCAAAGCACACCAGCCCTATAACTGGGGCAGCTCCAGAGCAGGACGGCAGTTGTATCTTGGAGTCGAGAGACGCAAAGAAGAACTCATCCTTGACGGACTACTGGCGCTGCCGTAGCTCTGTCTTGTGCACCCTCGTCTTGCCTGCTGGCGCTGCCGCGGCTTTGGGAACCACCCTATCCTTCATCATCGTCGGGACCTGCTGGCGTAGCCGCGGACCGTTTGTAACCACCACCTTCATCGGGACCTGCTGGCTCTGCCGCGGACCGTCGTCTGCCTTCATCCATCTCGGGACCTGCTGGCTCCGCCGCGGCCCGTACATCTACACCACCGAGCTTGAGGATTGAGAGCTATTTTCCATCGTTTTGGTAACAAGACTGTCCCGCTACCCTTTTCCCGAACAGAGACCAGAATAGAGGGGACCCCTGAGTCCAGACCTCCTTGTACCATTCTACCGTACTTGAAGAATTGTCTATAAAGTATCGTTGAACTTTATCATTGTGTGGTGTCCGTCTGTGGGGGGGAAGTTACTTGTCTGTACGATTCACTGGAGACGGCTCTCCCCGGAGACCTCTCCCCGTATCCTCGGCCGACCCTCCCGGTCCGTCTAACAGTGGGGAATTCTCGATCGGTATTTTCAAGCGCCATCTTGAATGCTAGTAATTCAGCTCGCTGAGCTGTACAATCTCCTAGGGATTGTGTTTTAGTGAGGGTTGGTTTAAATTTCCCTTCGTGCCAACGACCTTTAACAATCGCGCACGCAGCACTGTAAGCTTGTTTACCTCCTACTGCGGGTTGTGCTGATCCGTCTGTATATATTATACAGCCGTAGTCATCTAGAGGCAGAATTTCGGTCGGCGGAGGACATTCAAATTCATATTGGAGAAATTCTTGTGTTTTTAAATAAGGATCAAATTCGTACATCACGTCTGTTGCAGCAAGAGAGTTAGCCCATTGTATCCATCTTGGATGGAGTGCTTTAGCATTTGGAATGCTTGCCTTTGTTACCGCCTCTAAGGCTGGTATTGGTGTCACGATTATTATTTGTTTACCTTGTGCCAGGGCTCGTTCTTTTGCTATAGCTGTCTGTGTTGCTGTAAGAATTTTTTCCGTTGGGCTAAATTTCATTTCAGACTTAGTGTACAAGTGTGATTTGAATGCAATTGGTACCTTTTCTCCCTCATTAGAGGTCAGGTATGTGAATCCGCATCTCCCTGGGATGACTCGGATCACAAGGTTGCGTGTATTATCACGGGTTTCTAATTTTGTCTTAATTAGCATGTCTGTTTGTAAGGATCTCAAAATGTCTGTGTGTGTTTGAGTCCAACTGGATCTTTTAAAGTCTGGTTTAATTAGATCATAAAGGGGTTTCACCCTTTCTGCGTAATTTGCAATGTATGTTCTTCCGAAATTTAGGAAGCCTAAAATTGACTGTAGGTTTTTTAGTGTTTTAGGAGCTTGGATAACGGCACATTTCTCTAGGAAATTGTCTGCCAGGCTTTTACCTTCACTTGATAGCTCATATCCTAAGAATAGGACCGTCAGATGGGCAATTCTGGACTTTTTGAAGTTGAATTTGTAACCCTCTGCAGCGAAACCAAGTATTATGGTGTTCACTCTTTTCAAGTGAGTCTCCAAGTCATCATCTGTTAAGTAAATGTCATCGACATAAGATAATGCTTCATCATCATATTGTTGTAGTAATTCTGTTACTCTCGCTGAGAATACCCCCGGGCTGTTCTTGTACCCCTGGGCTAACCGACAGAATTGTTTTTGAGTGCCATTTACTGAGAAAGCTGTTAAATATCTGCTCTCTGGTGCTATGTTTTGACAAAAGAATCCATTGGAGATGTCCAAGGTTGTTTTGTATTTTTTGCGCACTATGTTATTCATTAGTGCAGCACTGTGTGAGTTTTGCACTGCAAAAGTTTTGCAACATGTGTTAAGGTGTCGGTAATCCAAAACTAGGCGATATGAATTGTCTGGTTTGGAGACCGGAAACAAAGGATTGTTCATCTGTGAGGTGCAAGTTTCAATCACCCCCTGGTATTCTAGCTGATCTAGTATTTCATTTACTTGTTTTTTAGCTTCTTGCTTAATTGGGTACTGCCTTTGTGCAGTTGGTTGTGATTTTAACTGGATTTTGTGAGGAGGAGAATCCTCATCCCATCCTACATGATTTTTATATAAAGCAGGTGCTAAGGCCACTGCCCACTTTCTAGCAAGTGTATATTTTTTATGAATCGGGATTTGATTCGAGAAGGCAGGCATAATTACTTCTTCGCCATGAGGGCACTCCCTGACAAACTCTGGTGGCCAGTCTTTTTCAGCTAGAAGGATGTCATAACCCTTGGAGAGGTTATTCCAAAATAGTCCCCTTATTTTCCTAGTCTTATCTCCCTCTATACGTAATGTTATCTCGTATATTTTGTGGGGCTTGCTAACTCTGGTATCTGCAGTTTCCACTTGAAGGTATTCATTCGTGTCCACTGTCTCCAGATGATTCATAAGGACTTTGCGAGCTATGCTCACCTCTGCTGCGCTGTCTAGCATTGTCTGAGCCCACTCTCCGTTTTTCAGTTGTGTCCTCAGTATTCTCGGCATTGTTAACTACCTTGATACTAGCTACCTTCTTTTTTGGAAATTGTGATTTCTTTTTCAGTTGAGCAGGTTCCTTGTCTTTGGACTTGGCGTGCTCTTCTGATCGTCCTCTTCTTTCCGATTTCTGCGAGGAATTCTGAAAAGATTGAGAGGGACGTGTATCAATGTCTTGATATCTATCAGGTTTTTTAATTTTATCCCTATTTCTAAGGTTATATCTATTCCCAGAGGGTTCACTCTGGGGTGACCTTTGTCTCGGGTTTGGAGATTTCTCTCTTCGCCTAGGAGACCTTCCTCTGGACTGGAATTTCTTTTCTTTAGGATTGGATTGTTTGTTTCCATCCCAGTTCTTTTTTGGTGAATTATTATTATCGTTAAAAAATATTTTTTCTGGACTTGTAGTCAGTTGCGGTTTTACTGGTATTCCACCTAGACTATCTCTGCCTAGTTCTTCATAGGATTTTTCTATGATTCTGGCAATTTCAGCTGGTTGGTCTGCTATATCTGTCTCTTTTAACCTCTGGCGGATCGCCACGTTTGCTGCTTCACCTTTTATGTTGGCTAGTAATATAGCCGAAACCTGCTTGAAGTCTTTCAGTAATTTCGTACCAAGAGTTAAAGCAGGTTCTGGACCGTATTCATCTTGAATTTGTTTTAGCACATCTGGTATCACCGAAATGGATGGAACACCGTGCGTTTTTGTATAGATGGAAGCAAAGACTGTACCCCAAGTGTCACAGTCCTCAATGTGTGGTGCGATTCCCATTGGGAGACATATAGTCAGAATCCTGTGTTTTTCTAATGGGGTGGTGTCAGGAAACACCGCCTCTATTTGGGTAATTTTCTGTGCCAACCAGAATGGTATTTGTTCCCGTTTAGCTGGAACTTTACCTAGGCAGGATTGGATGTTCTGTGGTGTAATTTTATTTGTGTTCCCCTGGTGAGGGGTCAGCTGTGGTAGTTTAATCGCTGGCTGAATTGTTGAAGTCCGCATTACATACTGAACTAATTGTCTATGAATTTTTAGTAGCTGTTTTAGCTGTATTAACAGCTCTGCTGCAGGCATTCTTTCGATGTCTGGATGTGGTGTGTATCCGGCTAGGACCGGCCACGTTGCTCCTGGTCTTCCTAAAGGACCGAGCCTTGTAATGTGATTGTTATGTTTTAGGGCGCCATCAAATAAGAGCAAATGCTCTTGGAATTTGAGTGGTACTTCCACCTCCTCGAAAGGAGTGTACTCATTAGGAGGTTCCTCTACTTTGTAATAGTGGAAGTACTTTGTTACAGCATTTGCTGCTGGAAAATGTATCCATGTATAGTATACCTCTGTCTGCCGATATTCGTGTGCCTCAATTACGAATATGACTGTGCCACCTCTAGGTGTCAGTCCATTTTCTATAAGTTTTAAGGTTATAGATCTCCTTTTGGCGACCTGGATGAGTATTATATCCAGGTCTGCTGTTTGCATGGTAGCATCAGCATCTGCTATTTCAGTAGCTAATCTAATTGCCTCTCTTTCATCATCACTCTCTGCCATTTTACAGAAAGGATGGTATTATGTTTGTTTGCAGATCAGGTTTCTTATGGAAACAGAGATTAGATGCACAATATTTTGGAACTGTTTTATCCTTCAACGTTGACTAGACCAAGAACCATACATAGGAGTTCCCTCCTGCGAGGTTTTGGAGGATATAATAACCTTTCACCCACTCCAGACGTCTTTGGAGTATTTGGGAAAAGGGGTCTGAGTGAGAAAGCACGACTGAGTTACTCTAAATGTCTTACGTTAGTTTTATCGCCCTTTCCAAACACGTTGGGCGCCATGTAGTGTAGCTCCTATTTTCCCAATAGGCTCTGCGCATTGGAATAGTACCTACAGCAGTAAAGGCCTAGACCAGACGTTAACTAGGTCTACTACTGTCGATACTAGACTTAATTTTTGGGTTTGCCAGCTAAGCTCAGAGTTCGCTAGAAACTTTCTCGAATGTTCAAGGAAGGAATTAACTCCCCTGATTAGACAAGAAGGGATTTAGTTTCTGACAACCATAGAACATGACAACTTTGCTCTCCCCTAATCAAGAGTCAATCTCAAGAGTCGTGTGAGCACAAGGCAATTATTTTACTCAGTCAGTACGTGCATTCTTAGTCTCATCAGAATGTAGAGAAAAGGAAGAGACGGGCGTGTTCAATAAAAAGGTGTTATTTATTGATCAGTCTCTTTTCTCGTACAAGAGAAATGGATCGATATTATTGCAATACTTATAGTTAAGTAAAGTGCATACATTAGAAGCAATAGTATAAAATAATACTGTAAAAACATTGATATGGTTTCTGAGCCATATGATGTTTTAAAATGATTAAAATATATTTACATACACATATACATTTGACTAAACGTACTTAACTGGTGTTTCTAAATACGCCTACCCCGTGTACCTGACCTAAGTCTAATGCGTGGGCGGGAATAGAAAGTTACAGTTTAAGTTAAGTTTGTTTTTGCCAAGTGAATAACTAAAGAATTCTCTGTGAGGGGTTATTCAGTTCTGTACCTGGAATTTAGGATGGATGAGGAATGGTATCTCTTTCTCTGCTCTCGATATTCCAGGCTGCCTGCGAGGGCTGCCCAGAAGCGCCGGTGCTGGGTCTCTCGGTTTGAGATAGCAGCGCGTCTCTCAGCGCGTCAGGAAGGCGGGGCTGCTGCCTGCGGGGTCTGCTTCTGCTCTCGGCTTCGGCAAGTATGGCTGCTCCGTCTTGTCACCACGCGTGTGTTTGCATAGGGCAAGGTCGGCAATATTTATACCTTAAAGGTGCCGAGATTGACGTAAGGATGGACATAGGTACGTCAATAAAGACGTCATACGACTTGCTCGTTAGCACATTCTTTTGCAAAAGTTCTCTGTGAAATCAAAACAATGGCCGCACGGATTTTCCAGGTTGTCATAGGTTTGATTTGTTATGAGAACGTCGTATGCCTTATCAGGGGCTGGAGGAATGTCGCTTGTCTAATTAGATCTCAAGCGTTATGACCTAATCAGATAACACGTTCCTGTGCCGTAGTGTGACTGCGTCAGATAACGGTATCTGCATCATGGGGGTTTTCTTGCCTCATGGGCTGACTGTTAGTTAACTTGATAGTTAGTTTAACCAGAATAGGGTCAGGAATAGGGGGACTGATTCAGAACCTATAGAAATACACGACAATAATGGTCATGGCGACAGGGGTCCCTTTGCATTCGGCGCGGTTAAGAAACCAGAAGGATTAATAATTACAGATCATTTTTGGTCTATGCACTATTGCTGTGGAATTCTACCCCGGGCAGGCTCGAGAGACATGGGCAGGGCGAGGTTTATGTCATGTTGGTCTATGGTTCCAAGTTTACTGGCAAGTCCCAGAATCGGCTTATCGCCTGGTATCTTGTGGAAGGGCATCATGGGGGCAGGCTGGGAAATCTAACATGTGCAGGGAGTTGTGAGCTGTGGGGAGGCGAAACAGTGCATAGGAAGGGGGGTGCGGTGGGTGCGGGTCACCCCGGGTGTAATCACTGAGGGGGGTGACAAAATGGGAAAAATATGTGTTTTAAACATACTTTTGCCATTTTGTCTAACCCTGGGTGTAGTTCACGTCGTAGAGCTATGCGTTGCTATGCGAAGTGCACTTCGCACTACTCGAGATACGCGTAGCACTACGCAAAATGCGTAGTGCGCTGTTCGTGATGATTGCACAGTGCTGGATGCTTGTCCGCACTGTGCAATCATTGAAAACGGCATCTTGCACAGTGCGAGCTGTCGTTTTCTGCCGCTCGAGTAGATTTTTACTCGAGTGGCAGCTTTCTCAACGCGGACTTGTAGTTTCTCATCGCTAGTGGTCGCAAGCATACGCGACCACTCGCAATGAGAAACTTGACTTCCCCGCGTTGAGAATCTCGCCAGGAGGTTTATTTTCCACGCTCGCGATCGGCAACTTGATGTTGCTGATCGCAAAGGAAGAAAAAGACTCGCCTGGATTTCATTTTGCTCGCTTGCAGTCGCCAACTTGACGTTGAGGACCGCGAGCAAGCAAAAAATGACCGCGATGCTAGGCTACGTGTGTTTGCACTGTGCTACGTGTATATCGCGTAGTGCGAAGTAGCGTAAACTTCACAAACTACGCGAGTGTAGCGTAGTGCTCTGCCAAGGCCTAATTTTGTCAAGCCGGGGGTGACAAGTGTCATCACAAAGGGGGGGGGGATAAAATGGCAAAAATATGTGTTTTAAACACATATTTTTGTTATTTTATCAAGCAGGGGGTAACAAGAAATTTTCCGTCCCCAGTACCACCTTACCTTGCTACGCCACTGCGACGAAAGGCTAATGAATGCAAAACACGGCCTAATTATTGCAGATCTGCAGGGCTGCTTCCCCAGCAGAGTCAAACCCTAGTTCCAAAAAAACAATTTACTGCATCTGTGTTTTGTTCTTATTGGTAATGAGAACGTAACCATTCTCCCAAGTGCACAGTTATTTAGGCTGAGTAATGACATCGGATTTGTGTTTTCATGCCAGCCCTCTGAGCATTTAAGTGTGTGTGTGTATTGTAAGCCTTGTAAAAACAACTTTTACCCAACACTGACAAATACAGGAGACATTCATCCTGCACTCACAGGCACGCCTCTCACACTACACTCACCTAGGCACATCTCTGACCCTTCACTTAACCAGGCACAATGCACACCAGGCATGCACACAGGCACAGCCCTCCCTCTGCACAAACACAGGCATAATGTTCATCCATGCATTCACACAAGCAAAATGTTCACTGTGCAGTCATACAGGCACAATGCTCACCCATGCATTCACAGAGGAACAGTGCTCAATCTACACTTGCACACCACATATTACCTCTCAACGCCACATAAATCAATTCCACCTAATTACACACTATTCAATACCACATAAATACACCCCACATAAATTCACTCTTTGCCAAATTACAATCCACATAAATACACTCCACATCATGCCACATAATTCCACTCAACATAATTTCACTCAATGCCACCCAGTTCCATGCCACACTATTCAACTCCGCACAAATCCATTCCACACCACATAATTCCACCCCAAACCACATAATTCCACAACACAATTCCACTACACACCACATAAAACACAACATAAAATTCAACATTATACCATAAAATTCAACAGCACACTGCGACACAAAATTAAACTCTTTCATCCAACTTGATAGGCGGTGAGGGCTAGGAGGTGGGTGCACTGGTGTTTAATACTGGTTAGGCAATTAGGTAGTTCATCCACGCTCAACTTTCAATGGTCCCACCGCCACTGGGCCACTAATCAACAAGAATTCGTAACCTATCCTGAAAGGAGCGCCTCGATTCCCAATGTTCACAAATCTATTATTCAAGTAACGGTTTCATGAAAAAAAAAGGTTCATAGGCAGTCTTTGATGAATTTCAAACTGTGTGGTTTATTTAAAAAACTTTCAAATTGTTAGATCCCCACAATATAGTAACAAATCAATCAGTTAACACTTTTCGTCCACACTTGGACATCATCAGGGCTGTAAATTAAAAGAAAACACAATACTTCAAATAACAAATTACTGGTGTTCCTCTTTTTCAAAAACAAGAACTCATCAGTGTCCCCACAATTATTTCCTTAACTCAATTCTTAAACAGTAATGCCTGCCTATATCCAATCTTTGAATCCTCCCTGGTTCCAAGGGTATAAAATTCCCTTTTACCAACATAACAATAATTCTATACTGTGCACCTGGTGCCGATGACTGCCTCGTGAGAACATATCATGCTTGCACAGCCCATCTTAATACAATTCATTATAATCACAGTTGATCAGAACACATTCAAATATGTCTTAAAAGTCCTAATACAAATTCATTATAATTGCAGTTAGCCAGAACCCTTCAATTCCATCTCCCAAAGTCGAATATATTAATAGTCTCCCATCACTCCCCTCCTTCAATGTCAATGGTCCTGTCTGATCCAATTCACTAATCCAACTCCCAGGCGCCAGTAACCAGTACCCTTAAAATTACTGATACTGAAAACATACCTCCAAATTATGTATTGATAATCTGCTCCGAATTTTCTGTTCCATCCATCCCATTAATGAGGAAGTTTTCTACAAAACAATAAATATATATGTCTATCTGTGCGATAGAAATTAACACACACTTTCATGTCCCAAACCCATTACAATTGGGCGAGTCTACCCAGGTGTGCTAAACACAGTATCAGCACCCCTCCGTAATGCAAAAAATATATATGCAAATGTGCAGTCAACCAGGGTTTTTGTTTAGAACCTCCCCCCTCCTAAAATCCTGTTACTAATCGCCCCCAACAGTTTGCTTCCCTTCTGAAAGGTATATTAACCAAAACAATCGTACTTTGCCGTTTTTAAGGAATAAAACCGCCCCTCACGTTAAGCAGTTCAGGCGCTGCCCCAAACACAGCAGAAGTCCAGTTCCCTGTTCTCACCTGACTAGTAGCGCGTTCAAATCCAGCGCTGAAGGAGAATGGAGGTGTTTGTTTCCCCTCTTGCACTTAAGAGACGCTCTGTATTCGTTCGAAAGGGAAGTACCTATAACTTTGCTACCCTTTCCTACAGGGCAATAATGTCTTTTAAATTACCTCCTCTCATAATGGGAATTGTCTGTGTCTCAGACCCATAATTGTGGAGATGGTCATTAACAATCGTTATTGCCTGCAGCTGCGGGCAATAATGCCTATTTAACACTACAAGTACCACTAAATAACTCCTTTCACTAATAAGAGCACTAATAGGACTGCCCACCATTACTACTATAAGCACACACAGTGCTAGCAATAGTACTGACACTCCTGGTGCTGTTCCTGATGACAAATATACATTCTAGTGAGATCAGTACTACAGATCATAGTTCTACGTGTAGCATTTAGGTAGAAGTCCTACTACATGCAAGACTTGAGAACATGCTGGTTAGAAAAGTCATCAGAGAATGCCGGCCTGGTTTTAGCACTCAGCATACCTAGCTGAAATCCACTCTGCGGCTGAGAGTTTGACGATGAGAAAAGCCAGGGTTGGGGATGTCTGCTCTGTAGTAATAGCTGCAGTAATAATACCAGCAGGTGTAGCACCAGCGCTAGCGCCAGTAGTAGTATCAAAAATTTGGCCCAGAGGTTCAAATGCTTGTAGGGTTCGTAGTGGTAGCAGTAATAGCATTGTAGTAATAATGGTTTGATTCACAAAGATTTTTCTGACAATAGTTGCCGCTTAATCCTGACAATGAAGATCTATACAGTAAGTTAAACCCTGACAGAGGACTTTCCACTCTATTTATAGAGCCCAACCACTTTGATGTGAAGGAAGGGCACTGAAGGTTTTTGTTACATAACGCATACTTCCAAAGCAGGAGTTTATTTTGTTCCAAACAATAAACCAACTGCCCCAACATACAGTGCTTGTGAGACCTTCTGAATTTTCTCTCCCATGTTCGACACACATCGCATCTTGGACATAGTGAGGAAACATCATTGAGGATCGCTTTGCGTTCAACAGATCAGAGAGACAGTCTCTATGGCTAGACTGCCTTGGGTGTATTGACCAACAGGACAGGGTCTAATGTTTTTGCAGCCAGCTGAGGCTTCGGAGACAGTAGTCAAGTGGGTTCCCTCACCTCGCAATGAAACCACAATTTTCGTTGGGCAGAAGGACCACCCCAGCTTCACGCCGTTCCTCACACTTTGCCAGACTCTACACAATGCCATTGCTCCAGAATTGTGAGGATTGAGACAGTCTTAAAGGTCTGTAAAAAGGTCTGTGAATTACGCCCACTAGAATTACCAGTCCCAGTGTAGTAGTAATAGGAACAACGATGATAGCAGTAGTATTGGGAGTGGCGGTATTAGTTGTAGTAAATTGTATAGTATTAGTAGTAATACTCCTATTATAAATAGTAGTTTCAGCACTTAAGATATTGCTCCTTTTACAAGTAGTTGGACTAATACTAATATTACTACGGTCTGTTGTAGTTGTAGTAGTAGTCGTGGTGCCACTAACAAATATACAGCAGTTGGAGTCACATTACCACTATCCTTAGGCTTGGAAGTACTGGCATACCATTGGCATATGATGGTGAAACTGGACTGTATTTCAATCTATGCATGTCTATAGGGTGGAGAAGAATCACAAAGTATATCACAGTGTCTCTCTTTTGGTGAGAAGATGAAATCAAAAGTCTGTGTGGGCTTGTAGGAGTGGGTTACAAATGCCAAGTCTAGTAGTCTGTTGGACGTGTTAAGGCATGGCTATCAAGTATGTAAACTTGTTCTTGGACATTTAAAAGTGTAACCTTTTCCTTTTAAAACTTTGCTGTTGTTTGGATTTGCAGAATGTACTTCGGTCCTCCTCTTCTGTAGAAAAGACACTTACCATTAAGTCTACATTAAGATAGATGAAAAGTGTACTTGAGAGAGAATTGCAGTACAAGTTAAGACATGGAAACGCAAGGTCACTGTCTCAAGCCAAACACAGCGTCCAAATGTATGCATACAACGTAAGCAATTCACTATAAGTAGTACAAAATACCTTTCTTAAAAAGTTGCTGGGAGTACCACATAGTAAATCTATTTTTTGGCGATTGGCAAACTAGCCATTAAGCCTGTAAACGAGAGTCTAGAAAATCTCTAGTAAGGTAATAGATAAGAACAGAGGAGAAAGAATTTGTATCGATATTAGTTCATCTCCTGCAGAAAGTAGTGGAATTTTGTTGACGTCAAATTACTAAACAGGAAGTGAACTCAGAGGACAAGAAGTGCAGTTTGCATCTTTGAAAGATCTGCATACTGCATTTCCTCTCCTCAACCGATGTCACTTCCTGCATCAGGAGTTCCTGCATTTCATATTATAAAAGGCATACAAAGTAAAATAAGAAGAAGGTTACAAATAAGGAAGGAACAAATACTTTTTTGTTTGGGGAATTCAGCAGAAATAAAGCAAATTTTAGCTTTGCATTTTGTCAATGTTGCCTTTTATTTAATAAAATTTCAGGTAAAAAATACTATAATTTCCCCTTCCAAAACATTAGCTAACACACAGTCCATACCCCCACCAGAATAATTATGAAAGAGATGAGGAAAAGGACCATTTAGTGGGACCAAGAAGAGTCCAGAGGAGATGTGGAGTTGGCAACAAAGTGTGTTAATCATTTATGCACCCAGTACAGAATGGCACTTGATAGGAAAAACCTCTAAAACAAGGGATTTGGGTATATTCCAATTTAAAACTGATGATGAACAAGAATTCCTTGCCTCTTGTCTGACTGCCCACTTTTTTTGAGTTCAAAAAGCACCATCATATCAGGCCCTAAAGTTGCATCTGACTTTGGGCTCAGTGACCTGGGTAAGAAGTAGTCTATGATGCAAGCAGGACAACAAATGATATTCTATCTGCCATGCTTGATTTGGATCTGTGGCAATTTCCTACGCATACACTGAGTCTGCAATATATCTTTTGCATGCAGGTGCAGAGGCGGCCAGTTGCATGGACACACTCGATTCAGAGCCAACAGGCTGCATAAGAAGCTGTTGCTCCCACACAAGATGTCTGCCATGCGAAAAAAACATCTTCCCAAGATGCATAATGGCCTTCGGAAGAGCAGGAAGTCCTCGTGTCACGGTAATGGAAACCACGTTAGTTACATGTATGTTTCTATTTTCCATAACATATTTTTCAGGTCAGGCTGTTGCAGGGTACCATCTTGATATACAAAGACGGACCACTCCGACAATATGCAATGTGGATCACTGGCTTAAAGCAGCCTTGGCTGATGGAAGCTTACAGGCATATGCATCATTGTTGGCTTTTGCAATTTCTTAATAGCGATTTTTAAGGAATCACAATTAAGAAATCGCAAAAGCCTATGCATGAAGAAATCGCTGAAAAATGTGCGATTTCTAAACATTCCTTAATTGCGACTCGCAAATTGCGAGTCACAATTAAGGAATCCCTCCCCATTCATTCCTATGGGCCTAGAGGCCCATAGGAATGAATGGGAAGAAATTCGCAATTTGCGATTCTCAATTAGAGAACCGCAAATTGAGAATGCAATTTCAAGGGAGCCAGGGTGTCAAAAGGACACCCTGTTACACCCCTGAAATTGATCCATGCACATATGTTGCGCACACACATGTCCTAAGGGCATGTGTGTGCGTACCATGAAACTTTGAAAAAAGCACAAAAGTGCATTTTTCAAAGTTTTCGCAAATTACCATGAAGTTCAACTTCATGGTAATTTGCTCCCCCAAATTGCGAAATCGCTAATTTTAAAACTTTCATGCATTGCATTTAAGGAATCACAAAATGTGATTCCTTAAATGCAATCGCAATTCGAGAACTCGCAAATATTTGCGAATTCTCAAATTGTGAGGGCCTTCACCTTTGATGCATCCCAAAAGCTAATTTTGCGATCTCAAACGGCCAATTTTTGCGATTCGCACCGTTTGCGATCGCAAAAGGCTTTGATGCATGTGCCTGTTAGTGACAAACACCTGTTGAATTCTGAAAGCCAATATAAATGTATTAATAAACCAACAAGCATATGAAAGATTGAGTCATGCAAACTGTACAAGCATGAAGCGAGTCACAAATAATTATTTTGTGGCTGAAAAAAGCATAGGGTGAACTAGGTGAGAAAAGGAGCGCTTTCACCACATATCTGATTGTGAGATGGCCATGAAGTGAATACTAAGCGGGAGCCTGTGTTATACGACCAAGGGCTTATTCACAAAGGAAAATGTACATTAACTTTTAGAGTTTGGAGTAAATTTACTACTTTTGGTGTTTTCACCATTTCAAGTGACAAACGTACTCCAAAGTGTAGACTTAACAGATGTATTTAATAAATGCAAATTACATTTTAATTTTTAATGTTACAGTTCTATTTTTGAAATAAGTTAACTTATATTTTCTAAACTAATAAAAGATGTTATTTATTTTGCAGACTAAATAAATATATGTACACACACATGATTTAAAAGTCGAAATAACATAATAATTTTTACATTATTTCCTATGGGGTATTATATTAAGTCCCAACCTCTATTATGTTCTATAGGAGTGTGTTGCAGTATCCGTGAATGGTCTTGTGTGGTGCTAGAGTTCGTTCAAGACTGGACTAGTCTACATTTAATACTTTTTGTCCTCTTCAGGGCAGTAGTGACTTTAGAAGAGTAGTTTATGAATAGCAGTGGTCTTACTCTTTTGCAGGTGTATTTTTATTAGTATGCCCCTTCCTAAACTCTCCTTACATCTCCCTAAACCGCCTCCTTATCCCTCCCATTTTGTAGTAGATATTCCCCATTTTTCCACTACAACTACCTGGCTCCTCCCACATTTATTGCTTAGTAGTAAACTTACATGTGCAGAGAATTCCCTATAGAAATGATAGCAGAGATTGAGGTGAAGATTTCAACCTGCGGGTTTGTGACTTGCATTTTGTAGTAAGTACTACTACTTTACGTGCTACAAGATGTAGTTCCTGAATCTGGATCCTAACTCATTAAACTGGTCAGTGCTGTCCATCTTCGAATTTGCATCATGCTTGTGTGTGCCCGAATATCATAGGTATACAATCTTTGGGTGGCAGTGGATCAATTTTGAGATGGAAACATTATTCAGACCTTCTTAAGGACAAAAAAACAGAATCCATGCCTTTGACTCAGAACTGGATAGACGGATAGAAGGGTGCTTCGGATGGGCTTTGGATGGCTGAATTGGCAAGTTGGATACGGAGTGGGATGTGGTGGGTAACAGACAGGTTTTAGATTGGTTTTTGGTTGGTTGGATGAATGGCTTTGTTGGATGGCGATGTTACGTTTTGGTTGGATGAATAAATAGTTATAAACAGTTAGAATGATGATTTACTGAATGATTAATTTAGGGGCTCATTAGGATGGAGGATTTTCCGCATCCTCCGGGCCGGCGGAAGCCACCGCCGGCCCGGAGGATGCGGAAAATCCTCTGCCGACCCACCAGAGACCCACCGCCACATTAGGATGGCTGGTGGGTCCTGGTTTCAGTCCGCCGCTTTTCCGCCGCGGTTGACTTACAACCGCGGCGGAAAAGCTGTAACATGGCTGGCGGTGCCTATCCGACACCGCCAGCCATATTAGGATAGTGTAAAAGAGATGCTTTTCCACAGCGGCTTTTCCGCCGTGGAAAAGCAGACGGATTTTTACTTCGGGGGCCCGTTGCGGGCCCCCTGGGTGAAGGGGGGGTGGGGGGTGCACATGGGGGGTACCCATGGTACCCCCCTGCATTTGTATGCAGAAATCGGCAAGCACCGCGCGGTGCCTGCCGCTTTCTGCATACAAATGCAATGTATGCATTTTTAACATTGCGGCGGGTGCAGCTTGAAGCTGCACCCGCCGCAATGTTAAAGATAGAGGATGTGACCGCCACCCTGGCGGTCACATCCTAATCTTCACGGAGGGAACGCCGCTGCCCATGCGGACGTTCCCTCCTACTCTGGGGTCGCGGACGGACTCAAGTCCGTCCGCGATCCTAATGAGCCCCTTAGTGTTTTGATTAACTGAATGATGGGTTGAGTTTGGATGAGGGCCTAGATGGATGAGCTACATTTTTTATAGGGCTCTAGGCATCAGACTGGGCAGAATCTTTAGGATAGAAATTATGATTGCGAAAGGATTAGGCAAAACAGGCACCATAATTGTGAATGTGAGAGGAGTCTGAGAAACAGGCACCATAATTGTGAATGTAAGAGGACTCTGAGAAACAGGCACCATAAATGTGAATGTGAGAGGACTCTGAGAAACAGGCACCATAATTGTGAATGTAAGAGGATTCTGGGAAAACAACCATCTAACAAAGTCTTTGCCAATCAGGCATAAGGTGGGTTGAGCAGATGTAGAAGCATTAAAATGGTCCCAGACATCTTTGAAATGGAGATAGGTGGTATGTGTGTTTTCCAGTCTTCAGTTTGGGGGAGAGTGAGTAGAGGGATAATACCGCCTGGAGGGGCTCTGATTGCAAGTTAGAGTGGATCACTGGATGATAAGGGGAGCTTAAATTGGTCCCAAATGCGGTGTTGACACTTGTTCTAGCAAGCTTGTGATTCTCAAGAATATCAAGAGAAATAGAAGGAGGGAGTTGGTACAATAGCACCCATCAGGAATTCATATCACTCCTTGTGTAAATAAATTTGATAAGGAATAATGGGAACGTAAATTCACAGTGCTTTTTTCCCAGATCAGACTACTGGAGCATACCATTTGGGACTTGCATACCTGAGGGTAAAGATGGTACAACCCAAGTAGACACACATGGGCTAGAGCTACAAAAGGAAAATCCTAGTGCAGGGAATGAAAGGAATGGAATAGTCTAACCCTAATGGGTGTTCAGACACCCACATTCGCTTATAGCTGCCATACTACAGCAAATTATAAGGGAATAACCCCCAGATTCATGAAAGTCATGTTTTGCGAGTCCTTAATAGCGAATTTTAAGGATTCGCTATTAAAGACTTGCAAAACGGGATGCATGTAGAAATCGCAATATTTTTAGCGATTTCTACTGCTTCCTTATTTGCGATTCGCTAATTGCTAATCGCAAATAAGGAATGGCTTTCCCATTCATTCCTATGGGCCTAAATGAATGGGGAGTCATTCCTTATTTGCAATTAGAAATTAGCCAATCGCAAATAAGGAAGCAATTTCAAGGGTGCCAGGGTGTCCAAAGGACACCCGTTGCACCCCTGAAATGGTAATGTACACTGGTGTTTCGCACACACATGTCCCAAGGACATGTGTGTGTGTAACATACAACTTAGAAAAATGCACTAAAGTGCATTTTTCAAAGTTTTTGCTATTTACCACGTAGTTAGACTTCGCGGTAAATAGCGGCCCCAGATTGCGAATTCGCAATTTTGAAATAGTTCATGCATTGCATTTAAGGAATCTCAAATTGAGATTCCTTAAATGCAAATAATCGCAATGTAGTGATTTGTAAAATTGCGATTTTTGCATTTGGGATGATGCATCCCAAATGCAAAAATACCGCTAGCAAAGGGCCAGATTCTCAGAATCTGGCCCTTTGCGAGCGGATTTTGGTTTGATGAATCTGGCTCTAAGAGCTGAAACAAGTCAAAGCTATATCCGACGTCGCAGAAAATATGGGTGGGAAAGTATTCACGTGTAAGGCATTTTCACACCTTACTTCTCAACACACAAAGTTGATGGTTTTGGGAGGCAAGAACAGCTAATCACAGAGCTCCCAGGGGTTGTCCACACCTATCCACCCTTAGTAACAAATCACAGTACCTCACAATCACAGTACCTCACAAAGCAACATTTATTTTTGAAGAAGTTGTAATAAATGTCTACAGGTTTCTGAAATAGGAGTCCCCTCAGGTGTCCTGCATAAACCCAGTCAAGATAATTGTGGTGTGCTCTGGCCTTAGTGAAGAGAAGGAAGGGCCATCTTCCTATAAATCTCAGGACCGATTGCCTGTTGCAGCTACATCAGAGAGCGTCTGACAAAGGTGGCTGTCTTAAATCTGGATTCTTTCTTCATCATTCTTTAATTCTTGAGGTAGCCCATGAAAGTTATTTATTTATTTATTTATTTTGTTTACCTACTAATGTATTTAGATAGTTGTTATTGTCTTTTCATAGCACAGATCTAGCTGGGGCATTGGGGAGCTGTACGGTGAACTAGTTCAACAGTAAATAAATATCAGCTTTATAGGAAAGGAGAACATACATAGTATTACAAAATAGTGGGGAATTTAATTGCAAGATAGGTGCCGAAGAGGCACAATTTAGGTTATTTCTTTAAGAGGGGTTTGAGATTAGTTGTATATGTTCTGAGCTGGAGTCCCATCATGTGCATGCCAAAGATGCAAAGGTTTGGTCGAGAATACGCCTTTTCTTCTTCGGGTATTTCCAGAGTTGTGGGAGCGTTATTTCTTTTCACCCCCTGACTTTCAGGGATTTGTAGATGATCATTTAAATAAAAGGGAGCCAGTATGGGTAACCTTGTATATTATGCAGATTATTTTTAATTTAACCCTGGCTTCCAGAGAGGGTAATATACATGCTGTCTGGAGCATCAGAGGGGTGAGACACCGTGTACATACGTTTGGGGCAACACGCAATGTACATGTAAGTCTCTTAAAGCAATTCTGATGAAATTGAACAAATTTTCAATTTGTGTTGCAATACGATTATGGAGGAATAAATGTGACATTACCAATACTATTGCCTTGAATAAGTCCCAGAGGGATGAAACACGTTGGCTGGAAATGAAAAGTATTGAATGGATTCAACCCTTTAAAGATACTTTGGAAAAACAAGAAGAATAAAATACACATGAAAACTGAATGACATTGCGACCTAATATTTATGTGTGAATGAAGTTATGTTGTATGACAAATGAACTTATGATGTATTGCATTTTTATTACTGGGTGCAAACTAATATTGAATTGATTTGAAAATCTGTCTTTCATTGACAGAGTGGGGATCTATAGTGGCTGGCCCCTTAGTGATTGCACCGGTATTAAATATTGGAAATGGATATTGAGTGGGGGCTGAAGACCACAAGCTCCTATTGTAAATTATTTGGTGTTCCCTTATAATAGTCACAATGTGATCTTATTTTATGCTCTAGTGACCAATCTATGACCGAATGTAAAATTACTCTGAGAGCTGTAGTTGCCAATCAATGGCGGCCTGCATGAACTGCATTACCACAGCCATATGTGAGAGTGGCATGGCTTATGCAGCTTCTTTGAAGTCCAGTGGCAGCTGCTACCAAACCCAAGTGGTGGGGTAGCATGGAGAGGGGAGTGGGAATAATTAATATATATATATATATTAAAAAAGGACTTACCTGGCCCTGCCGCTAATGCAGCCGGGGTCCAGCTTCTTTCAGGATCGCATCGCTCGCACTGCACAGGTTCCCAGACTTCACACCCTATCCCGGTGCTACTCTCATGCTATTCCTAGAATGAAAGCAGCGCCAGGATTGGTCTGAGCAGCCTGGTTTGCTGCTCAGACAATGCCTGGAAGCCTGGGTCTGTTCTCCCACCTGGCTGTGCAACACAGGTGGGTTGGGGAAATGTAAGGGCGCATCGTTTTATTATCATTTTTTTTAATCCCCTGGCTCTGACCAGTGGGGTTATGCTCTTCTGCAATAAAGAAGGAGCTGCCCCTGTTGAAGTTGGATGGTGGATGGCAGTGTTTCATTTTTTCAACAAGTGAAGACGTAACAAAGCTACTTTGGAGAGTTTGTTGACGTATTCTCATATATTACGTTTTTTGTTGATTTTAAATTTGAGATTTTTTGGATTAAGGTACTAAACAAGAAAGATATTGAGAGATGTTTCTTTAGGAATTTTGGTGCGGTAGGTGGAAACTCGTGGAGCAAAAACAGTCTTGTCAACCAAAGGTACTTTGTTAGTATAAGGAGGAATTGTTTAAGTTTGGCTGTGCTGCCCATTTAAATACTCTTCAATAAAGTTTTGTATGGTCAGCATAATGGTGTAAGGATATGTGTTTGCCCTAAATCATGGAGCTGAGGGGTCCATTATAGACTGTATCTATAAGGTGACAAGATTGAGCCATGTGGAATGCAGCATTTAAAGAGGGACTGATGTGAATTCAAAATTGTCCAGTTGCATTGATCTCCAGACGTGAGCGAGAAGCGTGTAGTAGTGAGATGTGGTAAGTTGTGTAAAACATAGGGTGACCAGACCGGACCGGATTTGCCAGGACGGTCCCCGTTTTACACCAGCTGTCCAGGCAGATTTCGGGAAATTTAGCTCATGTTCCGGTTTTTGGAGAGGGTCGACTAAAAACGTGGGGAGGTTTTATGTATTTTTTACAAAGCAGGGATAGTTAGCAGTTGTCCCAAGAAATCAATTTAATTCACAGGCAAGCTACTGGGTTTAAAAATTGCATCTTATGTATGTTCTTACTGCCTGTTTGTAATTCTCTGCTGAGGAGCGCTGTCATTCTGTGCGCTCGCTTGACGTAAAGTTATAGTCCTTCTTCTATTTTTGTGAAATGTCCTAGTTTTTTGCTTTAAAATTCTGGTCACCCTAGTCAAACACCACAGTGAAATAATAAACAAGAATCATCCCATCCAGAATTTTGAGTATGTCGTCTAAGAATTGCAGCTTTGGCAGTGCTTGATTTGTAAAAGAGGGAGTGCTGGTGCCCAAAGTTCTGCTCAGAAGTCCGCATCTGGCACTATTAAATGGCAGCGCACCGGATACCAAGGCTACATAGTATGGAATCCACCTCATGACTTCTTAATCGAGTAACATGCACCCCCTGCCTTTTAGCTCACTTCTATATGTTCCTACTTTTCCCCTTTGTGACTGGTTTCTGTCTCTCTCTTTCACCCTATTTCTCCTCTGTTTGTTTTTTGCTCTTTTGCTCTCAGGAAATGTAAATGAGTAAAAATAAGTGTTGCCTGCAAAAAATGAGTGGACCTGACCGGCAACCAATGGCTCAAATTAAACACAGAGCATAGCTATCTCTGTGCTGCCTTCTGGACGAAACCTTGACTTCCTTGAGTGTGATGGATTAATTAGGTAATTAAGTCCCTTAACAATGTGGTTTAGCATTTATTAGTTTACTGGAACACTGTCTGTTGCGTAAGAGGAGAGGGTTGTAGAATGCACCATTTGTAAACATATCTGGTATGTTATAAGGACTTTGAGATTTGAAAGGGGATCTTCATAAATTCTCTTGATTGTGATGTAGACGAATTAAGCTATGTTTTAAAAACATAAGTGTAGTTTGCTTTCACAAGCTCTTCAAAGCTCACTTCCTACGCTAAATTAATCGCATTTCGTTTTCAGATCTTCTGATCACTTACTACATTATAATAATTATTGGTGCTGCTGCTTTCAATTTGAATCAGATCTATTTTATCTTTAGTATGTGGGTAAGTCCCTCTATTTAAATATCTAAAATAGATAAATACTTAAATATACAAAAAAGTGATGGATGGAATTCTTGAATTGATAACTGCCCCTTGTAATCACACAGCGCATCATCTCAGTCCATTGTTATTTTGCACACCATTCCACTTCAGTTTAGACGACCCCCCTCCAATATGCAAATCAGTCTTTTTTTTTTTTGTTTGTTTCCAAGACCTTTATTACACAATCATGAATTGACACAGCATAGAGCCTACAACCCCGAGGGCCGGCTGCGGTATGTACAGGTACCAAGCAACAATTCCAGAGTAAACACAGCCATTCAGCCGACACCCCGGAGGTCCGGCGGCGTGATAGCAAGGTATGCATAAAGCAGCCAAAGTCTTATTCCGGATAATCCATAGGTCTATGGTATTTTCTATTTTTAAACAAAATGTGGTTGTTCGAAGCAGAGGAAACATTAATCTAAACAGTAGCAGACAGCCTTCTCGCCATATAGCGCGCGGGGTTCAGAAGCAAGCACAATCACACTCACTGAGGGATGATACGCCTTGTCATATCCATATCAGCCGTTGGGGAGGTACATAATTCGCCCCTATAGGCATTCCATCGACCCCATTTCTTATCCCAGACTCCGGGACATCTCCTGGTCTTGTAAACCGATTTTTCAGACAGAATGCACACGTCCATTGCGGCCACCCACCTAATCAGGAGCGGTTTGTGTGGTGAACCCCAGTGCATGGCTATTTCACGTTTCAATAGAAGGAAGCTTAGGTCCGCCCAGCGCTGCTCTATTGCAGTTAAGTCCGTAGGGTCCCATATATTGAGGAGCGCACATTTGAGAGTCAGAGGGACCGGCTTCCCCAGGGCGTCAGTCATTTTCAGGACGGCCCGGTTCCAGAGGTCTTGGACCACTGGATATGATAGAAAGTACCTATTAAGCCACAGTGACGGAGGCAAAGGTCAGAGGGGCGTCGGCCTATCTTGGCTAAAAGGGGACCTGACATGTACGTCCTGTGTAGTATTTTCAGCTGTATTAACCGGAACCTGTGATTAATGGCTGATTCGCGCGGGGACATCAGCGCTGACTGCCATTCCACGTCATCTAGAGTGCCAACGTCAGTTTGCCATTTATCCCGCAGGAGATGAAAAGTATTCGGCATATTGTTGCACAATTTGCGGTATGTGTAAGATATCGCCTTGGCTTGAAGGGGTTCAGATAAGAGTCTGTCCTCGAGGGGCGAGGATTGTGGAAGGGAGGCGAGATCTGGGGCATTGGTAAGTATGGCGTGTTTAATTTGGAGGTATCGGAAGGTCTCAGATTGAGCCAGATTGTACGTGTCTTGCAGTTCTGTGAATGTCAGTAGTTTGCCCTTGCGGAGCAGGTCGCCAATAGTGGAGATGCCCAATGTGTCCCATTTATCAAAGCCTCTGTAATGGCATAGGGTACCTAGCCTGTATGAGGTCCAGAGTGGGGTGGAGAGTGTGAGGGTGTCGGCCCATCCGAGTCGTTTGTTCGCGCGGTGCCATATTGACAGTGTGTGAGACATTGGGCCTATATACCGAGCTCGGAAGTGTTTGCCATAAAGAGCTTCGAGATAGCCGCCACAGCTCGTCTGGTATTTCTCCAAGTGGAAGGCAGGGTTTGTGGGTGTGCCATAGATCCATGAGTTGGTGGCAACCAATTGGGTTGCCCAATAATAGAGGCGGATGTTGGGGAGGGCAATACCTCCGTCGTACCACCCTTGCGTGAGAGAGAGGAGAGCAATGCGCGGAGAGCCGCCATCCCATAGGAGGAGGCGGAGGTCTCCCTCAATCAAATTGAAGTAGGAGTCAGGTACGGGGAAAGGGCAGTTCTGAAGGGCATAGAGGAACCGAGGGAGCGCAAGCATTTTAAACAGGGCCGCTCTGCCAGGGAGAGAGAGGGGGAGCGTTCTCCAGTGTGAGACGTCGGCATGGAGTCTCTGGAGTGGACCTTGAAGGTTGCGGTCATGGAACAGCTGGGGGTCAGGAGTGACAAAGATTCCCAAATATTTAAAACCGCCTTGAGCAATTTCAACGGAGTAACCTCTCGGGAGAGGCAGGGGTGGACCACGGAGAACATACAGCACCGATTTGGACCAATTGATGGTGAAGCCCGAGTATTTACCAAAATTGGTGATCACGTGCAGCAAACTGTTAAGGGAGGATTTAGGGGAGGAGAGATATACTAGGATGTCATCCGCATACAGTGAAATCTTGTCGACCGTGTCAGCGTTCCATCGGAGGCCTCGGATGGAGTTGTCGGTTCGTATCCAGTGGGCTAGCGGTTCGAGAGTGAGGGTGAATAACAGGGGGGACAGCGGGCAGCCTTGCCGCGTGCCCCTATGTAGGGGAAAGCGCCTGGACGTATGCCCGTTGACACAAACCTGTCCCCAAAGGTCAGTGTAGAGTAAGCGAACCCATTGTACAAATCTGGGGCCAAAACCAAAGCGGAGGAGCACCTCGAAGAGATAGGACCATTCGATAGAGTCGAAGGCTAGCGTCGCGTCAAGGGACAGGATGGCCGCCTCCTCTCGGAGGTGCGGTATCCTACTCATGACATTATGGACACGGCGGAGATTGAGCGCAGTGTTGCGGCCCGGCAGGAAGCCCGATTGATCTTCGTGTATCAGGGCTGGGAGAACTGTCATGAGTCTGGTGGCTAGGAGCTTGGCAAGGACTTTTACTTCAGTGTTAATGAGGGAAATAGGTCGGTAGGAGCCGCAGTCAGCAGTTGGCTTATTGGGTTTACGGAGAACCACGATCGAAGCCAGTCGCTGGTCTGGTGGCAAGCAGCCAACTTCGAAGCTTTCCTCGAACATCGCCTTGAGATGTGGGAGGATCTCACCCACCATGCCCTTCAGGAACTCAATAGGGACGCCATTAGGGCCCGTTGCCTTGCCAGATTGAATGGCGAATAAGGCGCTTCTCATTTCCTCCGTTGTGAGGTCCGCCTCCAGCTCCTGTCTTTCGGTCTCTGAGAGAGAAGGGAGCCTCATTTCGGCCAAGAGCAGTTTGGATTCTTCTGCGTTGTAGTGGGCTCTGGCGGAATAGACCCCCTCCAGGTGGGTGGGGAAGGCCTCCGCTATATCGCCCGGATCTGTGACAGTAGATTGATCTGGAAGGGTTAATTCCATAATCCATCGGGAACCCTGCTCCCGTTTTTCGAGCCACGCGAGCATCTTGCCCGCCCTGTCCCCCAACTCGTAGACACGGTGGCGGGTTTTCAAGAGCTTGGTTTGCGCCTTTTCCAACGCCAGTGCCCTATATTCTATTTGTTTCGCTTGAAGGCGGGTCGTTGTCTCATCCGTGGGGTTCGTGTTGTGGAGGGATTCCAGGTTAAGTAGATCTGTTTCCACTTGCGACAAGAGTTCACTCTGTGTATGGATGTAACCTGTCTTGAGAGCTAGCGCCTTACCCTTGATTACGGCTTTGTATGCCTCCCATATTGTTATGGCCGAAGTCACTGACCCTACATTTTCGGCAAAGTAGTATTCGGTGTGTTCAAGCAAGCTATTGTGTATGTCAGGGATTTTTAGGAGCCAGGGCGCAATTATTATGGGGCCGCGTATCTGTTGGCGGTGATGTGTGAATTGCACCGTAAGGGGGGAGTGGTCGGAGATCCCTCTAGGGAGCCCCTCCGGACGGCGAAAGAATTGTAAATCAGTGACGGGTGAGAAGAAGTAGTCTATACGAGAACTGCTATTGTGAGCGTTGGAGTAGTGCGTGTAGTAGGGCGTATGGGGGTGGGACAGGCGCCATAGGTCTGCGAGCCCCATCATTTGTGTAAAGTGGGAGAGGTCCGAGCTTGACTTGTGTGAGGGACGGCGGGGGTGTCTATCAATGGCATCACTCATTGTCATATTGAAATCGCCCCCAATAAGTAGGGGTCCCGGCGGAAGATCGAGCATTAGGCGTTGTAGGGTCTGGAGTGCGGCTGTGCCTAGGGCTGGAGGGATGTAGACTGAAATTACATTCAGTGGCTTGCCTTCCCAGGTGGCCTCCACCACTGCATACCGACCAAGAGGATCAGCCCATGTTTTCGTGCATGTCAGGGCCACATTCTTACGCACCAGAATACCGGTGCCCCTAGATCCAGAGGTGAAACCGGCGTGCACTAACAATTTGTATCCGCCCCGGTTTAGCGCCTGGCATGCATTACCCATGAGGTGCGTCTCCTGGAGGAGAACCAGGTCTGGTGAATGGCGTTTGAGATACTGCATCACCACCCCTCTTTTTATCTTATTACCAAGACCATTAACGTTCCACGTCATAATGGTCAGGGACGTTGTCGAGGGGGGCGTCATGGCGGCTTAAATGAGTGAGATTGTACACGGATCAGTGACATGCGGTGCATAGAGTGCTGTCTAAGATAAAGGGCTCCAAGGGAGAGGGCTACTGTGGAGCCTGTTCGGGGCCTAGAATGGCCGAAGTCTGAGCTATAGGTATAGCGTGATGGCGCATGGCAAAGCACAGGTGGGCTCAACGGCGACAGGCCGCTAGAGGTAATGCGTGGGGTAGCGGCGTGCCGCACGTCACGCTCTACTATCAAGAATCCGCTGCAATGAATAAGTAAGAACAAAAACAGAGACCATAGAAGTCTCATCATCAACTTCCCAACATTTCCCGTCCCTCCCAAACCCACCCCCCATACTGTTCCCCTCCCAACATCCCCCCTCCCTGCATCCCTGCCCGCGGACTTAGAACTATCCACTCCCCAACTAGGCAGAGTGCCTGTCGACCCCCCAAACATTAGAGAGGAGTGTGGAGAGCCAAGGGTGCCCCCGTCAGCCAATACTCGGATGATGTCATCCAGTGCAAAGAATACAACTAAAATCAACAATAGCATTCACATAGTAGGAGTCAGTGCTAATACGTAAACGGAAGCTAGTCCTGCGCCCGGGGTCATAAGGAGACCATTATGAGCGGAGGGGCAACTTCAGAGAGCGCCGCCGAGTCTATCATTGTAACATTCGACAACCCACCTGAGAGGGAGAAGTAGGAGCTAGAACCAGTTCCAGTGACCACAGGCTCCTTGCCAATCACCCCACTTTGTCCAAGAAGCGTCACCAGGGGTTGAGCTGCCTCCCCCTATTTATAGGCATTGAGAGGGTGATGCCCCTCACGGGAGCGGTGAATTCAACAGCGACTCGAGTAGTTCAATCAAAGACATCAGGTAGAGTGACCCACCCCGGAAGGAAGACAACAAAGGATACATAAGAGTCGAAGCATGAGTAAAGTAGGAGGCGGTCTGTGCTTCAAACGAGTGAGTCTTCGAGGAAGAGAGTCCGATAGGCGCCAGCCATCAGATAGTAGAGTCGGACGGTCATAGCGGAGAGCATATCAGCTTGTAAAGGAGCGACTGAACTGTTCAATCTGACCTAGAATGTTCGGCGTTACTCTTCCTGCACGTTGTCCGTGAATAGGTCTTGACTTTCCGGCGGTATGCCCTCGTCAGAGCGATCTGCGGATTTCTTGCGCCGGTTGTGGGTGATAGTCGACTGTCGCCACCCCTCGAGCCAGTCTCAAACATCAGCAGGAGATTCAAAAAACCAGGTCTTACCCTCCGCTTCAATGCGGAGCTTCGCCGGGAATAACATAGAGTATTTGATAGACTGCGCACGGAGCGCTTTCTTCACCTCTAGGAAGCTACGTCGGCGGGCCTGTACTTTCATGGTGAAATCTGGAAAGATCGTGATTTGCGCATTGTCTATTCGCAAGGGTGGTCCTGCTCGCGCCGTTTGAAGGATGACATCACGGTCACGGAAGTTGAACACATGAGCCACGATGGGGCGGGGGGAAGCGCCCGGCTTCGGCTGGCCCCCAGGAACTCTGTGGGCCCGTTCTATGGAAAAATAATTGGAGAGGTTCTTTGGCTGAAGGTGTTGCAGGACCAGTTTCTCCACAAAGAGGTCGGCGGCCGGTTCTTCAAGGCTTTCGGGAACACCCAGGATGTGGAGGTTATTGCGTCGGGCGCGTCCTTCGTAGTCATCCAGGAGCACCTACATCTGGTGTTGCTGCTTCTGTAGCTGAGTCACCTGTTGCTGCAGCGTGGAGGTGTCATCGACGAGCGCCAGGGTTTTAATTTCGATGTCCTTCACTTTGGAGTCCATCTTCCGGAGGTCGGCACGCAGCAGGGTCACCTCCACGCTCACTGAGTCAATGCGGGTTTCGAGTGAAGAGCGGACCCCCGCAATTGCCTCCATGACGTCGTCCAGCGTAGGAGAAAGTTTCCCTTGTGGAGGGGGGGTTGTCGCTTTGAGGGTGGCGTCTGGAGCCGCATCTTTGGGGTCTCCTCTAGTGCCCCACGATAGTTTATTAATTTGCCTTTGGGTGGGGGGCCGATTTCCTTTATTGGAGGCCATTGCCAGCCCGGTCTCCGCCAGAGGCCGGGGTGATGGAAGACCAAGAGGCAAGCTTTCTGGAGAAGGAGAAGAGGGGGGAGGTGGGGGAGCATGCACCGTATTCTCACAGACACAGTTCGAGGGGGGGCGCTACTCCTAAGGCCCAAGCAGCAGTGGCCCCGCTGAGCAAGTCGTTGGCGAGCAGGGGGCCAGAAGGACTTACTCGCTGTGGAGTCGGCAGGCTGGATGTGGGTCAGCAGCAGGCACTCGGCAGGCGATTCAGAGGGTCTCCAAAGAGGGACCCGGCGTCTCACAGCTTGTTCCCAGTCCCCGCTGGTCCTCCCCCGGTAGAGCGCTCAAGCCCCGATGTGGAGAAGTGGAGGGGTGGGAGCAGCGTCCGCCTCAGTAAGTCCTGGTAGGCCCCGGTAGGTCAGGGTGTGATGTCGCAATCGGCTCCCCGGATGCATCTACCTGCCCCCGTGATGGTCCGCAAGATCTAGTCCAGAGGCAGGCCGGCAGGTGCAGGGGTAGGTCAGTCTTCACGGTGTAGGACAAGAAAAGAGGGCCGGAGCCGGCAGACAGTGTTGGTCCCCGGTGCCAGGCCCAAGCCGGGGACTCGCCTGGATGTTGACGCCGGGCGGGTGGGGGAGGCCGTTATGGGTCGTCCCGCTCCTCACCCGTAGGAGCTATTGGCGCGAAGGCAGGCCGTGGCGACAGGGAATCGCCTCCCCTACACTCGATCAGCCCCGGTGCAGGCGCTGGAGGTCTGGTGCGGTCTGTGGCAGCCCCGGAGTTTCACCCGGATGCGTCCCGAGTGACGGCCGCCATCTTGGGCCGACGTGCTCCGGCCGCCAGGAATCAGCGCGGCGATTCTGCTGGGACAGCAGGCGTCAGAGGTCAGCCGGCGGCCTCAGGAGGGTGACAGATGGGTGTCCAGTCGACCCCGTTGCAGGCAGCAGCACTGGCGGAGGTAGGAAGGCCGATCGGCTGTGTGGGCAGAGGAGCCGCCTTAAAGTGCGACCATGCTCCTCGGCATCTAGCCACGCCCCCGCAAATCAGTCTTGGCCCTAACGCAATGAGAACAATCCAGCCTGAACTGCCAGGTCTAGTCCTCCCTGAACTGGAACATAAGCAGCCCGAAATTAGTTTTGCCATGTTATGGCTCATCAGCCAAGTATAACTTGGTTCCAGTGACACAGTGTGCATAGAACCCAGGTCTGGGAAGACCCCTCCCACTTATGATGGCATACTTAGGTATACAAAAAAAGTGATGGATAGAATGCTCAAATTAATAACAGTCACAGTCCACTGTTATTTTATACCATGCCAGCTCAGTTTGGACCCACCCATATGCAAATCAGTCTTGCCCTTCCTCCAATGGGAACAGTCCAACCCGAACTGTCAGGCCAGCTCCTCCCTGGAACGGAACATAAGCAACCCAGGACCGTTTTGACCCTAGTTAGGGCTCATCAGCTAGGTACAGCTTGGTTCCAGTAACACAGTATACACTGTACGCATGTCTGGGCAACCCATCCCACTTGTCGCAACACTATAAAGAATAGAAAAAAGTGCTGGATGGAGTGCTTGAATTAATTTCGGCCACGGGTAGTGACTCGGTATGCATCCCGGTTTCTCATTATTTTGCAGACGTTGCCACCTCAGTTTGGTCCCAGCCGTATGCAAATCAGTCTTGGGTTCCATGTTCTCCCGTTCTTGGCGGTTAGGGGCTCGACTGTTCTCACTGGAGCAGGGTCAAGATTGATTTGCATATGGCTGGGTCTGAACTGAGGTGGTATGGTGTGCAAAATCATGAAGTATTGGGATGCAGCCCTGAATAATTACCAGTGGCTGAGATGAATTAAAGCATTCAATACTTCACTTTTTGTATGCTTCAGTGTGTCGCCCTAAGTGGGACTGGTATGCCCAGATGTGGGTAATGTGCACACTGTGTCACTGGAACCAAGCTATACCTGTCTGATGAGCTCTAATAAGAGCAAAACCGGTCCTGGGTTGCTTGTGTTCTGTTCAGGAAGGACCTGGCCTGGCAGTTCGGGCTGGACTTTTGCCGCTGGTGCCGGAGAAAGACTGATTTGCCTATGCCTGGGTCCAAACTGAAATAGCATGGTGTGCAAAATAAAGATGGATTGGGCCCAAGTAATTACCAGTGGCTGAGATTCATTCAAGCATTCCATCCATCACTTTAGGTATACTTAAATACATACATAGGCATTAAGGCAGGCCTGCTCAGTATGGATAACTTCCCACTTTTTTTTAAAACACAGGGATAAAAGATTTGCTTGAGTTACAGGTACAGTAGCCGAAGCCCGCTCTTCTTAGCCACAATGTACCTATTAAGGTGTACACAGGAAACTCTAATATTTCCCCAGTGTTATATTGTCTTGTTTTGTATTGTATGCTGACCTCTTCAGTGCACCACAAGACCAGTAGGCTGCAATGGGACAGCATTTTCTTGTTTAAAATTATAAAAATATTCAGTTTTAGAATACTGACTACTTAAGAGGTTCTCCTAAATTGTATTAGAAAAACATCTAAAAAATAATTGTGTTAGAGAACAGAACTATAAGTAATTTTACAGGAACTGCAGAATCAGCCATGGTGATTCAGCCACCGACAAAAATCACCCCAGAACTGAGATGTGAACTTTTGAACACCTTATGGGTAATTTGCTTCATTTCAACTGGACCAAGGTCAATTAATCACTAATAGGGCGAGATTGGGGACAAACATTTGTCTTTAGAGCAGGAATAGATTATCCATGCAACCTCCAGTGCCACTCTCTTACCTTGGCACTCTAATACTCAGATGCCAGATCTTTTAAAGTGAGTGGAGAAAGGAAATAAGGCAGGCATAGATCAGCCGGCCTATTTTAGAAAATGTGATGTGTAACATGAGATTCCGAAAGCAGAACTTGAATTACTGAAAACGTGCATCATTTGCACTGCTGTGAAATGGGTAACTGTCAGACAGGAACCTTAATCCACTGTTTAGTCACTTGTTTGGAAACTCCATGGCAACAGGGAAGGCTGAGAATCTCTGTCTGGGCCATACCTTACCTGGAGGCCATTCAGAGTGCCTTGGGGGGACAGGTGGGCTCGCCCAGACCAGTGTACTCAAGAGTACCCAAGAGATTGTGGTTTCTGTCAACTTACAGAGAGCACTGAAGACCACATCAAACTATGCCACAAGGCAAGGGGTCAGAACGACATGTCTGAATCTTCCTTTCCCACGGTCGAGTGTAATGCTGAAAAGTCACCGCCCACCTTGTCATATGGGAGGACTCATAGACCTGTCTCCCTTCCAGGAAAAACTCAGCAGAGCAACACAGGCAAGGTACAGTATCTGCTCACACCCTTGCAGGAGTATGCATGAACATGGACTAAACACTTTACATCCAAAGCGGACTAGGATAACCTGACTACGCTGCACACAGCTGTCCGGTGGGATTCATTTGTGTGTAGACATCCACAGATTGTGCCTTAATAAATACATCTTGTGCTATTTTAGTGTTGATTGTTAAACATATTGAAAAACAAACAAAAAAAAAAAAATATATATATATATATATATATATATATATTACCTACTGGCGGTCGCCAGTAGGTATATATAGTTAGGATTTTTTCTATATATATATATATATATATATATATATATATATATATATATATATATATATTTATTATATAATTTCATGATTATTCTTTCTCTTATTCCTCTTTTCCTGTTATGTATGACTCGATTGCTATATGTACAGCACTCTGATACCCGGATGGGTCATGTTCACGCTTTATAAAACTCCATACATAAAATGAATTCATTAATTGAAAAACTCCACAAGGCTGCTCTTCTCAATACATGCTCCATGTAATAGACAATAAATAATTCAGAAAAATGCAGATGGTGCAGTGCTTACTAGGCTGTGAATATTTACATAATGCCATAAAAATAGAAACATCCACTGGTGTGCAATTAGCACAACAAAGGGAAAACCATATCGTTCAAACAGTAAGTCCCGTTGATTGCGTAATGACATAACAACCAGAGACAGGCATCGACATTTCAACTCAGTTGTCAGTGTAGGGGTCTCATCAGGACTAAGCCATCTGACTTATACACAGTATCAAAGTTTCCAGGTAACCCATCTCTATGGTACTGGTCAATCGAGGAGCACAAATGTGTAACTGAGAACATGGCAGTGATTCGACAGCCTGTTCACAAATATTTTTATTTACTTTTCTCAGAGGGTCCTTGTCGTAGAATCTTATACTGTGAATATAATCTCCAATAAAGGGAAGACCCACACTTGTCTCATTCATCAAGATCTTCCCTTCCTTTCTCTTGCAGCTTTCACTCAAGACATCTGTCCAAGGGGGATATGTACAAGAAAATGTTGGAGCGTGGTGGAACGCCAAATTTGGCAATGCTGTGCTTTGACATTTTCAAAACGAACGGATGCGCTGTATTCACAAAAATATGGCACACCCCTTCATTTCCCCTAGTAGATATTGAAAAAAAAGCTGACTAGCGCCAGCGCAGGCACCCTTGCACTATGTTGGTAGGGTACCTGCGTTGCAGGGATGATTATTTATGTGCAGGAAGGGACACCTTCCTGCACATAAACAATCTTTGAAGGCGATTTGATGTTCCTATGTGTTCTGCAGAAAGCAGCATACATAGAAAGAGCAAAATACAGGGAGAAATTATTCATTTCTCCTCCTATCGCCATCCTAAGACCAAGTTTTACCTAGCTATAGTTTTTGGCTCTGCCCCAGCCTTGTAGATCTGAGGCAGCGTCCAAAAGCAACGGGTGTTGTGGTGGAACGCCAGCAGCAACTCCCATTGCCTGCCTATTTGCCGCAGTGGACTGCTGTGGTAAGGGGCATATTTACAAGGTGGCGTTAAGCCATGTTAAGTGGCTTAACGCTACCTTGTAAGTATGGGGTAGAGACCAACGCCACCAGAGCGTCAGAAAAAGTGACGCTCTGATGGTGCTAGGGGCTGTAAATATGCCAATAGTCCTAATGCCAATAGGTACAGGGTGAATCACCAACTGTGTCTGCTTGAGGAACAAAGTGCTCAAGCACAAGAATGAATAGTCTATTCACAATTACAGGTGACATTGGGGGTCTGGCTTGGCGAGCATCTCTACTCATATGGAGGGCTCCAAATGTCTGTAATGCTTGTTGGTATGGAGTTATTCCTCCGACTTTACTTTGAGGCACACACCATGTTAGTATCTCTTAAAACCTAACTGCCCTAGACTCCACTTCCCTACTGCCCTAAGCTGCATGTCCTTCTAATTGGTAAGGCCTACCATTAGTTATGGTGTTACAATCCCCAACACTGAACCTTTTGAAGTAACGTAAATCCCTGTAACCCTGAAGAGCTGTGTTGCTTGGCTTTGTCTTTGATGGATTGGAAATTGCTTCCATGTCTTTTCTACTACTCTCCCTACTGATATGGCATCTGGACCGAAAGCACTTTCTTTTTATTACTGGAGACTTTAGAGTACCTCATTGTGAGACTAAGTGCCTTGAAGCTCTGATGATTTGCATATGGCTGGGTCCAAACTGAGGTGGCATCAGGTGTAAAATAATGATGGATTCAGATGTAGCCTTGAGTAATAACCACTGGCTGAGATTAATTCAAGCATTCCATCAATCACTTTTTTATATACTTCAGTGTGATGCACTCATTACGTTGGGTATGCCTAGACGTCAATCGACTGCTCACTGTGCCATTGGAAACAAGCTCCACCGACTGAAGAGCACCAATTAGGGAGAAACTGTTCTTGGTTTGCAAGTGTTCCAGATTAGGGAGGACCTGGCCTCACAGTTCGGGCTGGACTATTCGTACTGGAGCAAGATCAAGACTGATTTGCATATTGGGATGCATCATCCCAAATGCAAAAATGAATCGCAGATTGCTATTCCTTAAATGCAATGCATTATCCCCCCCAAAATTGCGCTTTCGCAAATACGAATTGCAAATTACCATCAATTCCAAGTTCAAAGTAATTTGCTAAAACTTATTTGGTACTCGCAAATTGCGCATGCAATTCCCATTCATTCCTATGCGCCTATAGGCCTATAGGCCCATAGGAATGAATGGGAAGCAATTAAGGAATTTGTAGGAATCGCTAATATTTTAGCGAAACCTACATGCATGGGCAATTGCGATTCACACTTAATAGTGAATCCTTAACAATTCTTAATAATCGCTATTAAGGAATCCCAATTGTTTAGCTTGATGCATGTGCCCCTAAGCTCTTTACCCCAAACAGAAATAGTAGACTATAAAACTCAGTCTGCAATATGGCATTGAAACTTTCCCTCCAATTACTTTCAAAACATAGAGTTGTGCCACTTGACCAATACTTCAGTCTCATTGGGCATAGTACCATTGGATTTACTTATCTGTCAATATTTTTTTTCAACATTCTGTCCTGTCCTCGATATTCTGTCCGATATTGTTGATTCAGTAACCGGGGGGGGGGGCACACCATACCTTTGATGCATCGAATGGCAGGACTGAAATCTCTATTGTAAATGTTTTCTAATGTGAAAGTACAGTCTTTAAGTGTAAATTGCACTATAGTGAAACAATTGTTTCTTGTTCACGTGTGTGCTTTTGTTTTTTTGTTCAGTTGCTTTAAGCTCCCGCTAACAAATGGCCCTGTGACTCAAAATGCATTGCGGATTGAATGAATTACATTAGCAGGATAAGTTGTAAGATTCAATTTTCTACAATATTTGTACACTTTCACTATACATATTGCATACATTTGATTTGGTATACGAATGAAGAATAAAAAGCTGAAATTGTATAGACTGAGACCCCAGTACTGAAATACTTTAATCGAAATAAAGGGTGGGACCCTGTTGGATGTTCTGAATACACTGAGATCACTTTTCTGGTCCTGACATAACATCAGATTTGGTAAAGTACAGAAGTGAGATGACTGTTGCCCATTCCAGAAATTAAACAGCAAGCCAAACTACAAGATTATATTGAAAGTGTCTGCATTAGAGTTGTTCAGTGGCAAGGAGAAGACGGTGTTTTGTGGGCATGCTGCCCACAATAGGACTTGGGAATGTGGTTTCTACATCCGACTCTGCTACTCCAGTGTTTAATTTAAGCCAGTGGTTTCTTGTGCTCGGCACCAGCACTTAAATGTCAACACTGACACTTATGACAGTCTGCCCCATTTTGGCACTGTTTATCTAGATTAGAGAAGAACACAGCATCAGTTGTTTATTAATTCAATATACATTAAAAATTACTAATATCTGCCGCCCAAGTCATTCTTATAGATTTGGGGCCTGGACTATCCTGAATTGTCACATTTGCAGGGTGTGATGTTTAGTAGTTGTGTTGGTTCAGTCCAGATCTGAACTTCGGGGGAGGGCGGCGAGGACTCCCAGCCAGGGCAGGCCCTAACACTGGTCGCGCATGGGGAGTCTTTTTTGGCGCCCCTCTCCCATTTCCTCCTTCTACATAAATTCCCTCACTACCTCATCTCTCCATAGCCCCTTTCAGACAAATCTTTCATTCTTTTTAGAGGGCTACTCATAGTTTGCCCGAACTCAGTTCTGTGATCTGCATGGTACATGTTCTTTGTGGCAGGCACCTTAACCCTCTGCACTGTGTGGGTGACAGAATTGCCCATGTAAGTGCACGGTGCGCAATGCAACAGTGTGAGAGTAGGGTGAGAGGAGTGACTGCAGGGTGAGCGAGGTGACCATATGAATTTAGGTGGAAATGTAAGTGCAGAGTGGGACAAATGAATGTATGGTTAGTGATGGGCTTGATGGAGTGAGATTGCAGATTGAGCAGTGAGAGGTACAGTTGAGTAAAGTGTCACATAAACAGGGTGATTAGTGTGCTCGTCTGACTGCAGGGTGAGGTACAGGGTGAACAGCACAAGAGCATTGTGAATGCAGAGTGATCACTGTGAATGCAGAGTGATCACTGTGACTGCAGAGTGAGCGGTGTGCTCATGTGACCGCAGGGTAAGTGGAGGGAGAATGTGTGAGTTAATGGCGAGTGGCATACGTGCAGTGTGGTCACTGTGAGTGCAGGGTGAGCGGGTGGTG
Source organism: Lissotriton helveticus (assembly GCF_964261635.1). Lineage (NCBI taxonomy): Eukaryota > Metazoa > Chordata > Amphibia > Caudata > Salamandridae > Lissotriton > Lissotriton helveticus. Next base: position 153,648,102 of record NC_136068.1, on the reverse strand, counting down.
TGAGTGCATGGAGATCAGTGTGAGTACATTGTGATCGCTGTGAGTGTAGGGTGAGTGTGAAAGTGGGGGGTGAGAATGCGGAGTGAGTTGCCTGAATGCAGGGTGCATTCCCAGACACTTGAAGTAACTCAGCATATTTTTGAGGGCTGGTGTAGGGTTTCAGATGTAAGTTAAACTGTTGCTTTTATGGCATTATTCAGGGTCCAGAGATCGAGGGTGGAGGAAATAAATATTGTGCTCATCCTGCAACAAACTTCCAGTCTTGTTATTAAGTTTCTCTAATGGACTTCTTTACATCATTCTATACAGATTTGCCCATTTGCATCAATGAACATCAAATAATAAAGCAATATTTAAGATAAAAGCAAAATTACAAAAATGAATTTAAAATGGGGACAAACCCCAGTGCATGGCAAGCGAAACTCATTAAGTTCTTTACAATAAGATGTAAAGAAGTCCATTAGAGAATATAGTAATTACTCCCACCAGAGGGTATTAACCGGGCACAAGGTTTAACTCGATTGATCTCAATTTATTAGATTGACACATTCATAATTACCGGACGTGGTAAATCCCACTAGTGGGTTAAACATTAATGTTAAACATATTGGGATGAATGGATATCACAGTGTGCATTTATTTGAAATATTTAATTACAGTTTGCGGAGATAAAACTGCAAGGACCAGAATGCCAGAGGCCCTTTTGTATTTCACTAACAAAAAAATGGTGCACTAGGAAGTCATGTGATTATTTTCAAATAAGTATGCCGAGAACTATCGGCAATCTAACAGTGACCAAGGTCTCATGGAGACCGAAACGCGTTGGTTTAAGGCTGTGGATTACCAGTGTATGTGATTTTGGATTTGAAAAATAAAGGCTGGCTAAACCTTTCGGTGAGTGCGCTCCGAGTGTCCTTTCTGCAAAGGAGGGATTCGTTTGTTCGTTTGTGGATATATATATATATATATATATATATATATATATATATATATATATATATATATATATATATATATATATAAACACAGACACACACACAACTAAATGAGTAATTCTTGGAATTACGCTAATAATGAAATTATGAAATTTCAATTGACTGGCGCCAAAATTAATTCGCCCACCAGAGGGCGGTTAATAACAAAGAGCACAACAGTCACATGAATCTCAAAAAATGTGTTCCTCCTGAGGTATCGGATGAATCAAGTAATTACTCGCCTAGAAGAACAGCAACACTAAACATATCACAATTTACAAAGCATTAGGTAAATACAAAACTTCTGAACCAGGAATGAAATCTCGACTGTTCAATAGCTTTAAGCGAGCAACGAAAGTTCTAAAATAAATAAACACTTGAAATTAATGAAACAACAAACGTCACCCATGCGGATGACCGCATGCAAATGAAACAATATATAGTAAATTAACAAGAAGCAAAAAGACTGGTTGGGAGGAAAAGAAAGAGAAAGAAAATATGATTTAAAAACTTTCTTTGACTGAGCTCTCTCACAATAATGCATGTTACATCACTGTTACACTTTACTGACCTCGTTGATGAATTTCACGTCACTTTTCACTACTGACCACTTTTATAAGGAACTACGGGGCATATTATCAAGCAGGGCGATAATTCTTATTTCTGTAATTTTTTATTGTATAAAAAAAAAATATATATATTTACATGGAGCATGGGATATACATGAGTAGAGGAAAAGGGAGGGGAGAGAGGAAAAAGGAGAGAAAGAGAGAGAAAGAGAAGGCGCCGGGGGGGGGGGGGGGGAGGGGAGTTGGCCATCGGCCTTCCATGTCTTTGCGATAGTTCCATTGTCCAAGTTCAGTTTGTCGTTGTCTTCTGCCGCCCCCTTCGCGATGCTTCGTTGATGTTCCTTTCCTCGTCCCGGACGATAGAGAGGATAGAGAAGAATAAAGGTGATAATTCTATCGCCCTATTAGCAAGCTGTCGCCAACTGATGTTAGCGACAGCTTTTAGGCGATAGCGAGCGGTTTGGGTCCCACTTTGCATGTCAGTGATGTTTATCGCTAATGACATGCAAAGTGTGCATACCCAACCGTCGCTATCGCCTATTAGCAAGGCACGCGTAGCAATGGAAATATTTGCGCTAAGCGCGAATATCTCCAAATACTAACACCTGCCCAGACCAGATCTTAGCCATGTTATGCAATGGAAGGTGGATAACATGGCTAAGAGCATTTCGACGCTAATGCGTGAATATCGCTGTATTCTCAGCGATATTCACGCATTTCGCCGCTATCGCTGGATATTTTAGCACAATGGAGAAAAACGTTGCTAATAGCATGTTTTCTCCGCTAACATATCCAGCGATAGGCAGCGATAAAAAAATCATCGCTAAGCCTATTTAGCGATAATTATCGCTACTTGTTGGTAATATGCCCCTACAACTCTCAGAGCTGAGGGGATGGAAGGGAAGTGAACCATAACGAGTAGTATAAACAGTGATGTAGGACTAAACTGATTACTCATGAATACGGTCCAGGGTGACCGAAACACATAGGGTGTTTGACTGCCAACTCTCCAGTTCAATAAATGAAATGTACTCCCTGCTCATGAGTGCGCCTCGTTTTGTTAGGGAGTGTAACAGTATATCTGCATACAGGCACGCACGCACACTATAAAGTAAGCTACTTTGGAAATGTCATGACGTTAAATTCATTTAATTAAGCGAACCTTCACACATGGTTTCCTGCCACAATATTGTTAGGGGATACCAGTAACCAGGGAGTACCGTCTGTTTTAAACAACCCAATGCTTGTCTGTACAACCAAGGGCCTCAGGCCCTACCAACACTATTGTGCTGCCGGAATGTCACTTTTTTGACGTTCCGGTGGCGCAGTGTGCCACTGGCACATTTCTAAGGTTTAGTAAAGCCATGTTACGTGGCTTTTCATGGCCTTATAAATATGTGCCCCTTTCACAGCGAAAACTGTGTAAAAAGGGCATCTCACAGGTGTTGCTGGGGGCGTTGCCAGCTACATCCATAGCTATTTGACTCTGCCCCAGATTTACGAGAAATCGTAAGTCTGCAACATCGTCAAAAACGTACGCCTCCCAGGGGAGGCGTAAGGAAGGCCCAAAGAGGAGAAATATCTTTATTTCTACTTGTTTTTACAAAAGCCTCTTTCATTGTTTTTGCGCAGGAAGGTTTTTCCTTCCTGCACAGTAATAATCATCCCCACAACGCAGGCATCCCATGCACCATGGTGCAATGGTGGCCATTGTGCGCCGTCGCAGGGGGAAAGGACAAGAATGCAAGAATGCACCGTATCTAAAAGATATGGCACATGCCTGCCCTCTTCTTTTGTTGTAGGGTAGTGCAGCAGCAAGGCCGGATGCGCAGCCTTATGGCAAAAAACCCATAAATGAGGTGTTACGTTTTTAAGAGCTTTTTCAATCCTAAACAAACTGTTTCCAAACGCAGTCTTTCTGGGAGAGAGTTCTACAGTGTGGGTTCCGGCACAGGGAAGCCTCCGCCGCCCAACCTTTTCCTCTAATATCTAGGAACTCTTTAAATAATTAAAAAAAGATGATCTCTAGGTTCGAACTGAAATATAGTTCTTAATCTTCATGATCAGATAATGAACTGATTAAAGGCATTAAACATGAAACAACAGGCCTTAAATTGTACCCTTTGTTTGATGGATAACAAGCGAAGTTGTATCAAGACCGGTTTCACAGCAAACTTGTAAATGGGACGTGTGACCTCATTGGAAATTACTGATAGCTATGAGTGGTAATGGCAGGGAGGCCCAAGTAGATTCAATTAGCATAGTCCAATCTTTAGGTGATAGTTGCCAAGGTGCTTTATTTATTTATTAACAGAGTTTTATATAGCGCAAACTTGACCCGAATTGGGTATCAGAGCGCTTTACATAGCACCAGTTGCATTACATGAGGACACATTAATTTTTATTTTTTTTGGTTAGGCATGGGGAGATTAAGTGATTTGCCCAGAATCACAGGATGTTCAGTGTAATTGCAGAGACTCAAACCCAGTTCCCCAGATTCTAAGCCGACCGCCCTGGCCGTTAGGCCAACTCCTCTCCTCTCTTAACAATCTACCACTACGCCAAGACTATTTGCCGATGTCTTTGTTACAGGAGGGTTGTCCAGCTCTAGCAGCCAATAACTGTGGACAAGTCCAGGAGAACCAGGGCAGTAACCACACCACCATCACCGTCCAGGTCTTAGGTCATGAATTACATAGAACATCACTGATTCAATGCTGCATCCATGACGGAGGCCAGCCTGTAACATTTCTAGAAATGTAAAAAATTGCAAACGACTACATAGTTTGTGGGCAATATGTGCTTCCAGAATTTTTGTGGGGTATGGGAGCAGAGCAAGTGGGCAATAATTTTTCAAAGCCTTTGGAACATCTCCGTGCTTTTTCAAACGCAGGATGACCACTGAGTTTTTGAAGGGTTCCATAACTACACCTTGAGTTAGAAATGTATTAAGCAATTCAGCCCTGTGACTACCACTGTCATCGCGATTGCCGGAGGACAAGAGTCCAGTGGGGACCCAACTTAACCTTACTCATCAGTGTATCAAGACTACTTTCTTCCAAGGAAGTAAAAGAGGACAGGGAGCTAGTACTACTGTCGTCAACTCCAGTCTGAGAATATGTGGATGTACCATCTATGCTTTCTTTGAATAACTTAATTTGCCTATAAGGCAAGCATTAAGAGCCATATGTATCAAACTCCCCGTTTGCGATTCTCAATTAGCGATTTTTTGCGAATCGCAAGCTGAGAATCGCAAAACGGTATGTAATTAAAAAATCACAAAAAAACAGCGATTCCGTAAAAATCTCTATTTTCATTGCGACATTTCAAATAGCGATTTCTTATTACAAAAAATCGCAAATTAGCGAAATTCGCAAATTAGAGAATCGGAAACTCAGGTGCAGCTTGATGACATCACAACCAGGAAGTGTGACTACCCATGCTGCACCTGAGTTTCCGAAGCACAAGGAGAGAGAAGGAGTGGAGGTGAGGGAACTCTGTAGTGCAACCAACAATGGCAGACACTGGAGACATGGCCAGCCAGGACAAACAACAGCAGGAGGAAACACACCGGAAAAGAAAACAAAATTTTTCTGAAACTGAGCTGGAGGTCCTTATCCAGGAAATGGTGATAAGCCACGAGCACCTCTTTAGAAAAAAGTCCCTTCCTGAGACACGCAAGCGGAGGATTTGGGCCGATATCCAGCGCAAAGTAAACGCAGTTGGCGTCACCCACAGAAGCGTGGAAGATCTAAGGATGCGCTGGTACGATATGCGCCAGCGCTCCAAGGAGAAGGTGGCTCCCAGGTTGGAGCAAGCCAAGAAGACTGGTGCTGGGACCTCCACTGCCACTGACTCCACACCACTAGAGGAACTGGTTGAGGGGACCCCGCTTCCAGAGAGTGTAATGGGCGTGGCCGACCTGGACAGTTCCGACCCCCGGTTCCAAGACAAGGTAAGGAGCATGCCATCACACCCCTGATACCCCCCAACTACCCTCACACACCCAGGAGCAACCCAGGGGCAGAACAAAATTAAAAGTCCACAAGCACACACAGCAATATATTATGGGAGATGTAGTCATATGCACATTACAGGGGTGCATTTACACCCAGCCAGTCCCTAACAGCATGTGCGCATCAGGAAAGGCAAAATACAGAAAGACAGGACACATGTAATTCCAAACAGTGAAATTTAATGCATGACAAGTGCAAGTCAGGACAGAAAATGAATGTGTGCTTTTACGTCCACAGCCTCATCAGAAACACAGGAAACAGTCAGTGGAGGAGAGGATGAATCCCCTAACCCAGAGGCAACAGGGCAAGAGGAGGAAACGGAGGAGGAGGACAGCCCAGTAATCCCTACAAAACGCCGCAGGCGGATTGTAGTGCCACTACTGCCCCCATTGGAGGATGAAGGCCAGGACACCGATGGCGATGTCCAACCTGTCGCAGCACAGCCAGAGCCACAGCACCGTGCTCGAGCGCATGCTGATCCGATCCCGCCAGTTCCATCCAGGAGCGGGGCACGTGCATCCACCAGTGCAGCAGCTCCAGGAGAGGACACAATCTTCGGCGGGCTGGAGGGGCACATGTTGGAAGTACAGCGCCTGCAGGCAAAAAAAATCAAGTCACTACAGAGGCAAATCTGGGTTGGGTTCATGGGCATGATGGGTGCCCTGGAGGATCTCTGTGCAGAACTAAAGGCAGATCGTGCTACTAGGCGCAGGGAGATGCAGCGCCTGGATCTCTACACCCGGGCGGTTAACCGCCTGTCCTCAGCAACAAATGTGCTGTCAAGGCGCAGCATATGTATGCAGCGTGAGGTGGCACACAACAGCCAGGACGTGGCAAGGACCCTGGTACAGGTCACATCTGCTGTGGATGAGCTGCGGGCAGCTCGCACTACTGGCACAGGAGTCCTCACTCCAACAGATGAGGATGCACAATCTGGAAGGAGCAGCATTCTCCCCCTCCCCCGATAGGCACCGTAGTGGGCGTCACTCACAGTAGGGCTACTGGGACAGGTGAGGAGGGCACTGTGCATCCCTAGCCAAGGGCCCGACCCGACAGTGCTGCATTTGAGGTGCACTAACTTGGACGAGGAGATGGGTGCATCAACCCAGTTAACATGGGCACTTGCCCCTGATTGTACAATCGCACTGTGATACTAACATGTGCTGGGCATTGTACGATACATTGTGTGGTACACAGGCTGTGTGCCGTCATTTATCCTGAAGATAAGGAAATCAAACGCAGTCTCTCAACTGATATTTAGCATTGTGTCATATTTTCTTACCTCGAAATAGTTGCGTGTAATCTCATCTCACCTCAGGCGCCCAGCAGCTGCACCAATTACACCGGTCTCAGGATGCTTGTTTCCAGTCCAGGGAAGACATGGCTTGGCAGTTCGGGCTGGACTGTTCCCATGAGGCACAGGGTCAGACTGATTTGCATATGGCCATGGCTGAACTGGGGTGGTGGAGTGAGCTAAAGAATGGTGATGGATTAAACCCAGATCAGTTGACTGGGGGAGAGTGTTTGATTTGCTCTAAAACTCCGTCCATCATCCCCTTTGGTATCGCTTTGTTCACCCTAAGTTGGCAGGGTATGCCCAGACGTGGGTCCCTTGCTCACTTTGCCACTAGATTCAACATAGCCTGGCTGATGAGGGTTATGAACCCGAAACCGGTCCCAGGATGCTTGTTTCCGGTCCAGGGATGACATGGCTTGGCAGTTTGGGTTGGACTGTTCCCATGAGGCACAGGGTCAGACTGATTTGCATATGGCCATGTCTGAACTGCGGTGGTGGAGTGAGCTAAATAATGGTGATGGATTAAACCCAGATCAGTTGACTGGGGGTGAGTGTTTGATTTCCTCTAACGCTCCATCCATCATCCCCTTTGGTATCGATTTGTTCGCCCTAAGTTGGCAGAGTATTCCCAGACGTGGGTCCCTTGTTCACTTTGCCACTGGATTCAAGATAGCCTGGCTGATGAGGGTTATGAACCCGAAACCGGTCCCAGGATGCTTGTTTCCGGTCCAGGGAAGACATGGCTTGGCAGTTCGGGCTGGACTGTTCCCATGAGGCACAGGGTCAGACTGATTTGCATATGGCCATGTCTGAACTGGGGTGGTGGAGTGAACTAAAGGATGGTGATGGATTAAACCCAGATCCGTTGACTGGGGGTTAGTGTTTGATTTTCTCTAATGCTCCGTCCATCATCCCCTTTGGTATCACCAATTACACCGGCTGGCATGCGTCCTGGTGCTGGCTACTCCTCATCTGATAAATCCGATTCACTCAGCTCCACTGGTGTGCCTTTCCTGGTGGCGATGTTGTGCAGCATGGCACATGCTACCACTATCTTGCAACAGGTCTGGGGGCTGTATTGTAGTGCCCCTCCACTCTTATGTAGGCATCTGAATCTGCTCTTGAGTATCCTGATGGTCCGCTCAATGGTACATCTGGTTGCTATGTGGGCACTGTTGTACCTCCGCTCCCCTGCGTTGACAGGATTCAGGTAGGGAGTCAGTTTGAAATCACGGACCGCATACACACTATCACCTGTGGGGTGGGAGAAATATGGTTAAACACTGTTCTGCCAATGCTATACTTTACTAGTGTGTCCTTTGTACAAATGCATTTACCTAGTAGGTATCCCTCACCAAACTCCCCACTTGTGCGTCGGCGGTGTATCCCACTCTGGTGGAAGATGAAGGCGTTGTGCGTGCTGCCTGGGTATTTAGTGACAATGTCGGTGATGATGTGCTTGGCATTACACACCACCTGTATGTTCAGGAAATGGTAGGATTTGCGATTCCTGAACATGTGTCACATCTATGCATCCAATGACGTGGGGAAATTGTGCTATTTGCTAGAACTCCTGCTTGGTCTGGTCCAGTGCCTGTGGTGGGCTTGGGAAGTGGATGTGGTGATGCAGCATCTGTACCATGGCATCAAGGAACGCGTGGAAAAAGTGTGGCAATGCACTCTGTGATACCCCTCCTGCTGTGGCTATGACCCCTGGAAGCTACCTGATGCCAAGAGGTGCAGTGAGCACAGGACCTGGATGTGGGTGGGGATGGTGTGTGTCCTGCGTGTGGGGTGTTAAAGTATAGGTTTGAGCTCCTCAATTAATTCAAAGATGCTCTCTTCATCCAGCCTTTAGTTTGTATGGATCTCCTCCTCAGTCCGCTGGAACAGGGTTATGCGCGCACGAAAGATCCTTTCCTGGCGTCTCCTCCTCTGTGCAGCAGCTCTTAGTCGCAGCCTCCTGGCTATCACATATAGCCCAGCCATTGTGGAAAAATCTGTTGCATTGTGGGCCTCCTTAAATAGTTTGCACCCGGTTACCACCTGCTCACACTTGGTGGTAATTGCGATTCTCAAAATTGCGAATTTCGTCAAATCGCAAATTGAGATTATTTTTTATACATTTCATTGCGATTTTTCAAATTGCTATTTTCGCAAATTGAAAATCCCAGTTTTGGAATTCGCACAAATAACCGCAGAATTATTGGTTCGCAGAATGAGAAATCGCTATTTTTGCAATTCCTTATTTTTGCAATGCGAGAATGTCTCATACATCTCGTTTTGCAAATTTGTAGTCGCAAACGCTGTTTTTTGCGATTCACAGCGTTTGCAAGTAAAAATTTGTTTCATACATATGACCCTAAAAGAATTACAAAGGTCTTGAGATTGCTGCAGGTTCTGAGACACTTTTTCAGTTCATTCATTATTTTAAACGTTTCTTTTTATTTGTTGTGAACTTTATTTATTATGCTGGTATCAAATGAGCATTTAGCTTCAAGTAATACATTTTAATACTCCATCATTCCCTCTTTAAATTTCACCCTATTCTCTACACTTTCCACTGTATGCCAGTGTCTTTCTAATCAGTGAAGATAAATCTTAGTGTTCTGTAATTCTGTGTTGAACCAAGGCGCAGGTCTAGGATGACTCCTTACTCTGTGTCTTAGTTTAGGGACATGATGGTAACAAGCAGTCGGTATCTAGACTGTGAATTCTAATACTTATTTAATTGATGCGATTCCAGCAGCAGCTGTACATTTATTGCTGCTCTGATTTCTATCTTCCAGACTATTTTATTAAGTGTAAGTGTATTATGAATGATGTATCTCATGACTGTTAAAAGTAAGTTAGCCACAGGTGTCAAGGCTTGCTTGACTAGTATAAGAGGGGAGAGCCTATGCTCTTAGAATACATTTAAACTCTCCTTCTAATAATGGTTACATAATGTGAGAGAAGCCTTACAAGGTTTTTTTTTTTTAAAAAAATTTTTTTTTTTTTTTTTTTGTCCTCATTCACGTTCATGGTTTTTAGCTGCCAAGCAACCAAGCAAGGGAGAAAGGTATAAAAAAGTACAGTTGTGCTGCCTCAGTCTGAGCTGGCAGGGATGGCGGGCAGGGAGTGGCAGCGAATTCCCAACAGCAACGACTGGCTCACACCAATCAGAACGACTTGTTGCCCAGGTGGCAGATGACACCCATTGAGCCAATTACCACTATTGCTGATGCCTGTCAGAGTATCGGGCATAGTAGGGAGAATGAACCATGGCTACGTAATCATCGGACTTGGGGGAAAAAGAAAAAAACAACAAAAAAAACCCCAGATTCAATGCGACCAATCAAACAAGTGCCAGAAAGCTCTCTTATCTTGTTTCCCAGCCCTGGCGAGGTCTAGTTTCGAAATTTGAAGGATTGAAGTGCACCAGTCATGAAAGGAAGGGATGGAAGCATCCTTCCAATGCTTACAGATTTCTCTGCGAGCCGCCAGGATAGAATAGAACAGAAGGTCCTTGGCTGGACTACGAGTCTGGTCCACAACTCCAAAGATGACAATGCGAAGATCAATCACTACTGTAAAACCCAGAGAATATGACAGTTTGCTGCTGATTGAGTCCCAGAAAGGTGCTAGGTGGGGACAATCAAAGAACATATGCGTATCTGGGGCCTCTTTTAAGCCACACCGTGCACAAGCCACAGGACCCCCCAGGGAGAACTTGGACAACCTCTGCGGGGAGTAGTATGCCCTATGCAGGGTAAAACGATGATTTCTGTGAAGCCAGGCTGGTTTAACTAAGTCCCACAATACTTTGCAGGACATTAACCACAGGCCTTTCACATTCAGGCCTGGCATCGATTCTCCCCACAATAGCTCAGGAAGGTGAAACTTGCCATCAATCTCTTCCAGTATTAAATTGTACCATAAAGAGGTCTCTTTTTTTGCTGGAGGTTTATCTAACAGTAGAGATTCAAGTGCACAACCTCCTCCTGATGGCATATTGTTCCAGCGTGTAGTTCGGATGGTTACTGCTTGAGCCCAACTCGATATTTGCAACTATTTGAATCTAGAAAGGTTAGGCCCCACCTTGTTTAGTAGATATTCCCAAGGAAGCAGGGTCCCTTCCAAAAACAGGTCTCCCCAAACTGTTATTCCAGCCTCTCTCAACGGGAGTGCTAGTGTGTCGCCCACCCAGCCTGGAGCCAAGGGTAGGTCCCATATTGGAGATCTGCTAGAGTAATACCCCAATTTTATTGAAGATCTCATCTTTGCCCAGGTTCTTGCCAGGCCATGCAGCACCTTCAATTTTACCTTTTTAAAGAATTTGGGGACACCAAATTTAAACAAGTAGCCAGATTGCCCAACTCCTTCACATTTCAATAGAGCCAGAAACATACTACCATTACCCTCATCTGTTGGCATTTTAAGCAACATACGTGCGTGTGATAATTGAAACGCCCACGCATAAATCTGTAACTCTAGGCCCGCCAGCCCCCCCTTCTCCCTGCGGCGCCTGATTTTTTTTCAGGCTAACCTTGGATTTTTATTATTTCAAATAAATGAAGAAATTTCGCCCTGTAACTTAGCCAACAAAGAGGGATAAACAAAAAGTGGGATTATGTTAAATAAGAAAGAAACCTTCGGTAGGATAGACATTTTTACGAGATTTACCCTGCTTAATAAAGACAGGGGGAGGTGCTGCCAAGGTCTCATTAGCTTTCGACATTCTTTTGCAACTACAGCAAAGTTCGAGGGGGCGATAAGGCCAATATCTTTAACAATGTTTAGCCCTAAATAGCGCAGACTTGTGCTTAGTTGCTCATTGAATCCGCTCGCATCATCATTCCACACCATTATCTCGGTCTTCGAGGCGTTTACCTCGTAACCTGAGACTTCCCCGAATTCCAAGGCTAACTTAATGGCTGCAGGAAACGCAGTGTTAATCTCTGAAGTCATTAGCATGACATCGTCCGCGTAGAGGGCCACCCTCTTTTCCCAATCCCTATAGATAAAAGGCTTGATGGTATCGTCCTCTCTTAATTTCTGCGCAAAAGGCTCAATATAGAGATCGAATAGCAGAGGGGATAGAGGGCAGCCCTGTCGTGTTCCTCTTGTTACTGCAAAGGGTTCAGACAGGCCCCCATTTACCAAAACAGAAGCAGTTGGACTATGGTACAGCAATTTCACCGCTCTGCGAAAGCCCTCACCCACATTGAATTTGGTCAAGGCCCCCGACAGGTATGTCCAATTGATCCTGTCGAAGGCCTTGGTGGCGTCCAACGTGAGGATAGCCAATGGAATGGAGTCCTTGGTCGCAATATCTATGGCGCCTATTAGGTCGTAGGTTAGTTCATAAAGTTGGCGACCCCTAACAAAACCCTTCTGGTTAGGATGTAAAATATCGGGGGCAACCTGGCCCAACCTACTTGCTAAAAGGGATGCAAAGATTTTATAATCTGCTTTCAAGATTGATATGGGGCGATACGAGCCACAGTTAGTAGCGGGTTTGCCAGGTTTTAAAATAAGCGTAATAGATGTGCTATTCCAAGATGTTGGTGGAAGCGCCCCCTCCTGCAGTATTTGACAGCAAGGAAGGGAGATATTTCTACCACCAGATTTTTATAGAGCTCAGCTGGCAAGCCATCAGGGCCTGCAGCCTTACCCCCCTTGCTACCCTGAACAGCCAACACAACCTCTTCCTCTGTAATCACTTTATCCAAGAAGGCACTTTGTTCAGAGGATAATGAAGGTAAAGAGACACCCTCCAGCCATCTATCTATACTATCAGAGGTGATGTTCCTGTCCTCCTGATATATGCTTTGAAAGAAATCTTTAAAGGCTGTTCTAATATCTGAATCTGAAGAAAAGGTGCCTTGACTTGTTATAACAGAATCTATGATGTTGCGTGCCTGGTCGGTTTTTGACTTCCAGACCAATAATTTACCAGCCCCTTCCCCATATTCAAAATGGGCTAACTTGCTCACCTCCCATTTCTGTAGGATACGTTGATTTAGGACGGAAGCCAGTTTCTCTTTTAGTGCAAGCAAATTCCTATGTAATAAGGGTAGATCATAATTAGGAGCATTGTTACTGGTATCTAAATCAACTTGTGCTGCAAGTAAGTCAGTTTCAATGGATGCTATTTCTTGTGTATTTTGCCTCCTTCGGAACACTTCCTTGTTCTTAATTACACCTCGGAGAAAGCACTTAAAGGCATCCCATACTATGCCAGGGTCAGCAGAGCCGATGTTTGCTTGCATAAACTCTCGTGTTTCAGATTCGATGAATAAAACATCATACGGTGTCGAAAGAAAGGATCGGTCAAAAGACCAAGATCTAGAGGAAGGTGTAATTACTCCAGCTAGATCTAAGAATACTGAAGAGTGATCAGACAAATGCGAAGGCAAGTAGCTAATGTTCTTTACAGAATCGACTAAATTGCGACTTATTAGAATAAAGTCAATTCTGGATTGGTGCCGGTATTTGTAATTTCGGAACGAAAATCCAGATTCCAGTTCTGCTCTTGCCCTCCAGATATCTATGTATCCATATTGACTCATACAGTTAAGAAGGAACGCTCTAGACTTTGACAATGCTTGCTGCCTACTACTTGGGATATTATCAAGCACGGGATCGAGCACGATATTAAAATCCCCTGCTATAATTATCAAAATAATTATCAGAAACCAATCCGAAAATGAGGAAAGTTTTATGTTTTATTTCCCAACCCCTTTTACCCCAGTGCCCCAACCTACCCTTCCCCCTCCTGTGAGAAACCCTTGTACTGTCTAACCGGATCAGGTCCGGTTGATGGTACCCCCTACCCTACCCAAGCCCCTACAGAGTGTGAATTAGGATTTTTTTTTTCTTTTTCCCTTCTACCTTTTTCTTTTCCTTTTTTCTCCCCTTTTTTTCTTCTGATTATTATTATTTTTTTTCCAATCGTTTTTACCTTCAGTTGGATTACCCTTATTTGTAAAGGCCCTTATTACTTTCATTTACATCAATTGCCCCTTTTTCTTTAGACCCCTTTATTAACCCAACCTAATCATAATGTGCCGCACTAGAGGATTAGATAACTAGATGGCTAAAGAGCCAAAGAGCTAGAGCCGAAAAGCTAGAAAGGGGTGGGGGGTCCGAGCAGGGAACTAAAAAACAAATGATGCGGGACCTTATACTGATGAATTCAGATCACTACCTTTTTGACCAGAGGCCCCCTTTTCCCCCCCAAAAGACATCAATAGCTCGTCTGCAGCCTGAACCGAGCGGACATTAAACATCTTGTTGTTAAACATGATTTTTAATGCAGCGGGAAAGCCCATCTGGACTGTTGCACCCAGCTTTCGGAACGCATCCATCCTCCCCCCCAGCTCCCACTGTTTTTCCAGAGTAGTCCTGGATAAATCAGATCGTATCTGGAAAGTAAACCCTTTACCTGTTAAGGATTTTTGCCTTAGGGCTAGGTTAAGGATATGCTCCTTAAGAGCGCACGTATGGAAATTTACCAAGATCTTTCTTGGCTTAGTCCTTTGGGGGTTACGCCTGAAAGGGTCTCTATGTATCCGTTGGATATCTTTAGCTAACTCCTCTTCAGTTCGATCCAGGTTGAGAGTCTGCTTTAAGAGCGGAATAATGAAGCCTTTAACATCTGATCCCTCGCTGCCCTCCGGTACGTTCAGGATTCTAATATTACAACGCCTTGCATTGTTTTCCAATGTTTCCATTCTTTCCGCTATTGCCAGATCCTCCTTCTTGAGTTTCAGAATGTCCTCTTTAGCATTATCAAGGTGTAGAGATAGCCCACCAACAGTCTCTTCCAGAGCTTCCGTTCTTGCGGTGAGACCATCTATTTTGCTATCTAAGGATTCACAGTATCTTCTAATCTCTCTCTGATTTGATGCAGACTCTTCGAATCCCCTTTTGATGTCAGCCGATAAGGTGGAAAACATGAGCTGCAAGGAAGCTACTGAAATACAAGCAGTGGAGTTAGACCTGGAAGTAGTATCACTAGTTTCCTTCTGCTATGAGAGGGGTGTCTAAGATTGCTTGTAGTGAACTAACAATGTTTATCGGTATCTCAGGAATTTGCCCCCCCTGACCTGCTAGGTCTTGTTCTGTATCAGCCCTGGTGCATGGATCGATAACAAAAACAACAGGTAGTGGGCTGAGGGAACCCGGGTTGATGTTAGAGGCTACATCACCCCCCTCCTCACTTTAGTTAGGGGACCCAATGATTCCTCTGCCTTAGAAGCGCTTAGCCCAGACAAAGGTACTGGTAGCATAGTACAGTTATCTTGCTCAGTATGGCTAGGAGTTACATTCGCCATCTCAACCGGTGGGACCAACAGGGCCCCCTCCATGCTTGAAGCTGGAAAAATAACTGGTTCAGAGTCTGGTATGGTGTCTAAAACAGCTGCTGGTGAGGAAAGTGCATCATGGATTGACATGAAATCAGGTGGAAATGGGGCACTGAAAACTTCCAAGAGGCCTGATTGTAGAGGAGCACCCGATGGACCGGAGGTGACCGAAAGAACAGAAGGTTCGCACGCACGGGGGGGGGGGTGATTTTGCCCCAAGTCCAAAACCTGCGGAACAACTTTAAAGAATGAACGCAATGAAGGCGTGATCCTAGAGCTTGAGGCGAGCACGGGCTTAACAGCTTGGTTACCCTTTTGTGAACGTTTGGCCATCACCTCAGTTGAAAGGTGTGAAGAGGTTTTGCGCGGTGTGCGGCCTCCTTAAAGTGTAGTGCCGCCTTGGGGTGAACCCCCTGACTCTAGAAACCTGAACTCCCGATAAACCTCTTCTCCCCCCCCTTCTTCTTTCGGGTGTATTTCCCTCTACCTGTACCTTTGCTCTGTGACCCCTTGCACACAGATGGTACCGCAGTAAGGGGGATCAAAGGAGCTGCTGCAATTACAGATTGAACCCCCACCTTCTGCCCCCCTTCCTCCTTCCCCTTCACCTCCACAGTGAGAGCAACACCTCCAGTTATCTCCACTCTCTCCGCTATCTCTGCTTCTGCTGACGTCGCCGCCGTCGATACTGTGGCGTTGGTAGAGACAGCAGAGCCACCAGCGCTGGCACAAGAGTCTCTCCAGAGACTCCGCAGTCGCCTACCTCGACCGAGCTCCAGGGCGGCCCGATTGCACAGCTACAAGCCCGTCCGCGTCTGCCACAGCGCAGCAGCATCAACACCAAGAGCCGCCGGATCAGTTAGCACCACGCCCCCCCAGATTAGGCACATCAACACGAAAGCAACAGCGCCGCCGCCCAAAACAGTACACAGCACACGAGAGGCGAACAACGGGAAGGACCTCTCAATCAAATTACGCCAGAAACAACTCCACAGGTAAAAACTTTGTGCCTCTCGATGCGTTTTAGATTATGCCGCATGGTTTCGTATGATTCATCCTCTCCTGTGACCGCTGTGTTCAACACTCTGCCGGGGCTTGGAGCGGAGTACCGCGGCAGCTAGCCTACTGCCGCCATGTTTCTCCCAAGCCTTACAAGGTTTGAAGAGGTGTGTAGACTGCCTCGTCAGATCTGATAGGTAAGGCAAGTTAAATTTGCCAGCTAGTCTTGAAACTATTAGATTCTCACTGAGTAAAAACATGCTTTAGGTAGCAGTGGTCATGGAAGGCTGTGAACAATTAATGTGAAATATTAGGTGCCTGAAAAATCATATTGGTGTTGTAGCATTTTAATGTAAATGATCATCTTTTAAAGGACTAGAACCATCCCAAGCCTAGTGACTTATTTACCTTATTCGAGTGTTTCTCCCAAAGAGAGTCACCTTAGTTTTTAGTCTTTTTTCGAGCACTTTCTGTAGCAACCTGGCTATTTACATACAAAGTCCATGTGCATGAGAGAACTTTAAAGACTGACGGCGTAGGACTTAACAAGTGATGTATTTACTCTTTGGAGTTTTTAAGAGTTGCTTGTAATTCAGTTACACTGAGGTTGTGCTTAGGGGTCAGCATTCATTCCACGTGTGGTTAGATCTCAATGTCTTTCTATACAAGCATCTATGCACTGATCATATGACTTTGGACAGATAGGCCTGAGCTTGTGATGCCACAACAGAATGTTCAATGTAAAGAGGGCATGTGATTGGCAGCCTAGGGCAGTTGCAGTGAAGGTAAGGAGGGAGCAGGGCATAGATGTCCGCTTAGTTCAGCGAGGAATCCTCTGCAGCTGTGAAACCTAGATGATGATGAAATAGTACTTGCTCATAGAGGTAGCCCAGATACGCCTCATACTATTCATAAGCAGCACAGACTTCCATGTTTATGACCCGAACTGGTAGAGTGGATCCACTTACTCAGTGAAGAGATTTACAGCTAGATGCATCAAACAAAAATCCGCTTGCAAAGGGGCAGATTCTCAGAATATGCTCCTTTGCGACCGGTATTTTGGCATTTGGGATGCATCATCCCAAATGCAAAAATCGCAAATTGAGAAATCGCTAAATTGGGATTATTTGCATTTAAGGAATCTCAAATTGAGATTCCTTAAATGCAATGCATGAAAGTTTTAAAAATAGCGAATTCGCTAATAGGGCACGCAAATTACCATGAAGTACAACTTCATGGTAATTTGCAAAAACTTTGAAAAATGCACTAAAGTTTCATGTTGCGCACACACATGCCCTAAGGGCATGTGTGTGTGTAACATATGTGCACAGATCAATTTCAGGGGGTGCAACAGGGTGTCCTTTGGACACCCCTGCACCCTTGAAATCGCAATCTCAATTTGCGATTCGCTAATTGCGATTCGCAAATTGAGATTGTCTTCCCATTCATTCCTTAATTGCGACTCCAATTTGTGAGTCGCAATTAAGTAATTCTAAAAATTCGCTATTTTTTTAGTGATTTCTTGATGCATTCCATTTTGCTATTCCTTAATAGCGAATCGGTATTTTTCGCTATTAAGGAATCGCAAAATGGGTTGTTGATGCATCTGGGGGTTAATGAGTTACAGATGAACTCTAGGTATTTAAATGGCTAACTGGAAGGATAGAGTGAATGGAAGGGTGAATGGAGTGTGTATGTGCCCAGAGTAATAGGGAGTGCCTTCACAGGTTGCAAAAAGTCAGAAAGTTACATGCTCTGAATCTCGAAAAAAAATGTAAATCCTTCAGATTGGTAAAGGCTCTCCAACAAACAACTAAGCCCCTTGCGCTGATGATGCGTCACTTTTAACATGGGAAAAAGTGAGGAACCAAAGGCCCCTCTGTTCGCTCCTAAGCAGCAATCTGCATCTATATTCAAATCAGACAGCTCTTCATGTCTAGGATGGTCAAAGGTAGAGAGAACAGTAAATGCAAAATGTCTTTAAGAATTTCATGAAGCTTCTAGAATAAAACCCAATGCAGCTTTATTATTTGTTGTGACTGTGAGAGGTAACACGTGCCAACGTTTTAGGGGTTTAAACTCTTCGAAGTAAACAGTGAAAAGGCCTAATTTAATTGCAAGATAGGATTTTGATTTATTTAGAACTGTGTATCACCCACCAGCAATTTCTTAAGTCAAAATGAGAAACTTGATTATGCACTGATCATCTTTGCAGAATGATTAAACCTGGTTAATCATTAAAGCAGTCGCAACAGCATATCCTTGTGAAATAATCTGGTGTTGACTAAAGGTCAAAAGGAGACTTCTGGGGAAGGAACTCGGCAAGTTGAGAGGGTTTCAGGGTTGGGACGACATAGGCACCTCCACTTTAGGTGATGTAGTCAAGAGCGGGACACTTAAGTCATTTCCCTCACTACAGACAGAATTTGGGCTACACCGCTCCCAGTTTTTTAAATACATACAACTGAGGCATGCATGGCGGGCAGAGGGGGCATTGCAAGAGGCACTCCCCGAATACGCTCCGCTGGAGGGCCGCCTGCTACAGGAAAGGATCCCTAAAAAGGCCGTATCCCTGACATATAAAACTATTATGAATAATAAGCCAAACGGACTGGAGGGCCTTCGGGCCACATGGGAACAAGAAGTAGGGGAGATGGATGACGTAGACTGGGGTGTGGTACTGATGCACCCTAGGGAAGTGGCCATTAAATCTCGTCTCCGTCTAATACAGTTTAAGGTCCTACACAGGGCATACTTTGATAGAGTGCGGCTCTTTAAAATGGGAAGAGTGCCCGACCCTAGCTGCTTACGCTGCGGGCATGACAGCGGAGGTTTCTTACACATAATATGGACATGCCCACACATTCAGACTTATTGGGGCGAGGTCGTTGCTGAACTGGGTGAGGTACTGGAGATAGACATTCCATTAGACCCGAAACTCATCCTCCTGGGAATGACGAACGATGTGGACCTAGCTCGTCCGCTGCTGATATTTCTAGTTTTAGCCCTGGCAGTGGCCAAAAGGGACATAGCTAGGAAATAGGGGGCACCAGATATACCTCAGCTAGGGGAGTGGAGAAGGGGTATGGACATCTACATGGCGGCCGAAAGGGTCATGTACAAAGCGAGAGGGTGCCCGAAGAAGTTCCGTAGAGTGTGGGGTAAATGGAGACATTATCATGGTCTAGATGGA
The DNA here is from genome assembly GCF_964261635.1 of Lissotriton helveticus. Taxonomy (NCBI): domain Eukaryota; kingdom Metazoa; phylum Chordata; class Amphibia; order Caudata; family Salamandridae; genus Lissotriton; species Lissotriton helveticus. Next base: position 153,628,703 of record NC_136068.1, on the reverse strand, counting down.
GGACTCTAAGGAAACCCGAACATGTACTCGTTTGCATGCCATGGAGGGGAATGTTGTTTGGGATCGATAGAATGTACCTAAAAGACTTGGCGAACTACAATGGATGAGCATCTGAACTATGACACTGGGGTACTGGGCCTCGAAGGAAGTGGGGGGAATGAGGGGTGGGGGGCTCGGGGTTATTGCTTGACAGTGACATGCTTGTTATGTGTTTTTTCCTTGCTGCAAAACAATAAAAATGTTTCAACAAAAAAAAGGAGACTTCTGGGTACCAGCTTTGATTTCAGACATGTACAAAAAGGTATCTGTCCTCTCGCAATGAGCATCTACGCACAAAATTAGCTCTCTAGTAGATTTAAAGATTAAAATAAAAGAAATAGAATAGTGGGTGATAGGGTGTAGTTTATTGTATATCATTCTGATCATTGCATGAGGGAGTTTCCTTAAGTATTCCCTTTCAGCACAGTCAGAATGCAGGCATAGGAAAATACAAATAGGTAAGATGAGTTCCTCAAGATAAAATGAGCATTGCCCTCTCGTTAGCTTTTTCCTCCAGGTTGTCAGTTCGCCTTCTATATCTTCATCTTGACCTCAGGTTACTCTCCTTCCTACTGCAAGAGTCCTAGACTCCCTCTCCTCTAACCCTCTTTGAGTAATCGCTACTACAGGGTTGTCTGGTTTGCTAAGGACATATTGGGAACATTCGGAAAGCTTAGCTGGGAATGCATTGCATCTATTGTACACCATTGGCTTTGTGATTCATAACTTACATTTGCTTGCTTTCAATTTGCTGGCTTTGCTTGTTTTAGGCTGTCCTTTTGGAATTCATCCCTTCCGTGGAACAAAGCCTCTTTTCATGAGCCCACTGTATTCGTGTTCTCATCTTGTCACATTTGCTGTGCATTCAGAGACAGAGGTCAAATATCAGGCTCAGTCTTCTGAGGGAGCTTCAAAGTGAGGGGATTTATGTGACAATCATGCTGGGTACTGGGGGGGGGGGGTGCTAGAGGAAGGTTATACAATGTTATTTTTTTCTAGCACACAACAAATGTAAATGCCTGTAAATGAACTGTGCAGATATGTCAGAATATATCTGAATTAGGATAGCACAAATTAGCAAATTTTGGGGTAATTCTGAAGTGTGGTGGAAACAAATATTTTAATACGATCACAACAAATCAATATTCTGGGTGATGACATTTCCACACATTATTGTTTGTGCCCTGTATAGTTTTATCTTTAAAACTGTATGTCGGTGCAAATGGAATGGTCATTTCAATTTAAAATATGTTGTCTGTAATGGCAGTGTGCTACCACACCATGCATCACCATGCATACTCCACTTTAAGCCACTCCACTCTACTCTGCACTGATCTACCTTTCTGCACTCTATGCACTCTGCACCACTCCACTGTATGTCACTGCACTCTGCTCTGTAGCACTCCACTTTACACCACTGCACTCAAAGCCTCTCTACTCTACACTTCTCAACTCTATGCCAATGCAGTCTAGGTCACTCTAGTCTGCACAATTACAGTCTTTGCCACTGCACTCTACACCACTCCAGTCTAGGCCCTCTGCTCCAAGCAGTTCCACTCTACGCCACTCTACTATGCAACACTGCACTCTATGCCACTGTACTCTGTGCCAATGTGCTCGACTCTGTACCACTCACTCAATGCCAATGCACTCTGCCAATCCACTCTATGCCACTCTAATCTATCCTGCCCCACTGCACTCTACGCCAATGCACTCTGCCAATCCACTCTATGTCACTCTAATCTACTCTGCACCATTGCACTCTACTCCACTGCACTCTATGCTACTCCAACCCAAGCCACTGTAGTCTATGCCACTCCACCTTACCCTCCACTACTCCACTCTACTCTGCATCATTACACTATATGCCACGTCACTCTACTCTGAAACAATATGCTCTATGCCACTGCACTCTCTGCCACCACACTCTATGCTCCTCTACTCCACTCTTCACCACTCCACTCTAGTCTAATCTATGCCACTGCACTCTGTGCTGCTGTAAACCATGGTGCACTACTCCACTCCACCCTACCCCACATTCTACTCTGTGCCACTCTATGCCACTCTACTCTAACCACTGCACTCTATGCCATTGCACTCTATGCCAATGCACTCTACACCACTTTACTCAAACTCAATGCACTTGCCACCACTATGCACTATGCCAATCTATTCTGCACAACTGCACTCTATGGCACTATACTGTACTTTGCAACACTATATTCTACACCACTGCACTCTGTCAATCTGCTGTACACCACTCTATATCACTGCACTCTACACCACTCTATTCTACTCTGGACCACTGTGCTCGACACCATTGTTCTCTATACCACTCTACTCTACTCTGCACCACTCTGCTCTATGCCACTGCATTCAACTCTACACCACTCTACTCTGCCACACTACATTGTCCACCACTGAACTCTATGCCACCTTACTCTGCACCATTACACTCCATGCCACTGCACTCAACTCTGCACCACCCTACTGCACTCTACACCAATGTGCTGTACACCACTACACTCTACATCACACTACTCAGCATGACTTCACTCTACGCTACTGCACTCTACAGTAATGCACTTTAGGCCAATCCACTTTAAGCCAATCTAATTTACTCTGCACCAATGCATTCTATGACACTTCACTCTACGCCACTGTACTCTACCCTGCACCACTCCACTTTACAGCACTGCACTCTGTTCTGAAACAAACTACTCTATCCCACTGCACTCTAGAACACTGCACTCAATGCCACCCTACTCTACGCTGCGCCAATCCATTCTACGCCACTTTACTCTGCACCACTCTACTCTACACCACTGCACACTATGCCACTGCAGCCTATGCTGCTCCACTCTATTCTGCCACTCTATACTCTGCGCCGCTGCACGCAAAGCCCCTGTACTCTCCGTTACTGCACTCTATGTCAATGCACTGTAAACCGCTTTACTCAAAACCACTGAACTCTAATCCACTGCAGTCTATGCCAGTCTACTCCGCACCACTGCACTCTACACCACTATACTCTACTCTGCAACACTCTATGCCACTTCACTCTAAGTCTCTCTATGACACTCTATGACACTCCACTCCATGATACTCCACTCTGACACTCTACTCCATTAAACTCTACTCCATTCTGTGACACTCCACTCTATATCCCTCCACTCAATGCCTCTCCACACCACACCCCTCCACTTTGCTCTATGACACTCCACTCTGGCATTTTACTGTAGGCCTCTCTACACCACGCCACTGTACTCTTCTCCACTCCACTCCACACCGTTCCACTCTGACACTTTACTCCATTCTATGCCACTCTACGACACTTTATGTCAATCTATGCCCCTCCACTTTACAACATTCTACTCTTCTATAAGACACTCTCATCTACTCTATGACGCTTTGCGTAACTCTCTCTACCCCACTCCATGCCACTCCACTCTACTCCACGCCACTCTACTGTACACCCACTCTGTACCCCTCTATACCAATCCACCCTACGACACTCCACAATGCTCTACTCCACGCTATTCCTTTGCTCTCTAGTATTCTACACCAATCTATGCTACTCCACTCTACGACAATCTACTCTGCCTTATGCCACACTACTCCAAAACACTCTATCCACTCTACGCAAATCCCTCTACACCACATCATTCCACATTACTTTACTCCATTCTATGCCATCCCTCTCTGCTCTACGTCAGTCCACTCTACGACACTCTATGCCACTTCACTTTACAACAGTCTATGCCTCTCCACTCTACGATATTAAATAACACTCCGTTCCACTCTTCTACAGTACACTACTCTATGGCACTCCACTCTATGACAATCTACTTCGCTCTACACCACTCCACTCTACTCCACTCTACTCCACTCGGCTCTACGATACTCTACTCCACACTATGCCCTTTCACTCTATGACACTCTACTCCCTCCACAACACTCAACAGCACTCTATGCCACTCCATGACACTCCACTTCTCTCCACCCCACATGCCAGTCCCTCTATGCTACTCCCCAACACTTCATGACACTGAACTACACTCTCCTTTATGCCACCAACTTTATTCATGCTAAACAGTATCCACACTGATGTATAACATGGCTAAAACTGATTGGCAAACCGGGCATAGCTCTTGATAAGGCAAGACCTATTGGCTTTGCCAAAGCTTGTTTTCTAATACTGTCATTTAGAATAATTGGATACACCGCTTGTTTTGACTTAAGATGGCGTGCTGTTGTACACTGATTTTAGCCTGCAAACGCCCTGCAATACATAGGCAATCAATGCATGTAATTAGGAATTTATTTTTGCCATTGTAAAACAATGGGCAACACAAGTTATAGACATTTTTTATTGGCGATAATATCAGTGCCAACCCAATTTATCCCGTATTTACCTGCACTAAAACTCAGCAGAAAATATCTAGGTATCTTATGTATAGCATTTTACAGGAAAAACATAAAAGTTCAACAAAACGCAGAGTAAGCTGAACATAAAGCTGTACTCGATGTGGATCTGTACACACAAACCGAAATGTTTAACTTTGTCGGAAGAAACCAAACACGTGTAGACCCTTCCGGGCTTAATAAGTCAAATCAGTGTTCCACTTTATGCCAAACGACTAGCGTTCGTATGAAATAGTCACGGATGTTTTCAGAACGGCCACAATACGTAAACTAGGGCTCTGCGCATAAACAAATTATGATTTACCTCAGTTATGAATTTCATACGTCATACCTTAAAAAGAACAGTTATGGATACTTGGCTTTGACTGACAGTTTGAAGTGCCAGTTGGGCTTTTGCTGTCAGGTCAATGCGTTTCCACGCTTTTCTAGGCCTCATGGAATGTGAGTTAATGCACCGCATACGTCAATGCGGCCGGTCCTTGCGTCAGCGCTGCATTGTATGGAGTTGTAAGGCTCGAGGCCATTATCAGCCTGACAGCCATCCACTCCAAGTTGTTCACTGATGGTCACTGAGATAGACCGGGAACTTGACCTAACCTCCTTGGGAGTGTGTGCTGAGAGGCACAATGCCTTCGCTATTAACAGTGCTTAATTTGGGCCAGTGTTTTCTGGTGCTCGACACCAGGCGCTTAAAGCTTGTCTCCTTTCTGGTGAAGAATTGGCTTGGTAGTTTGGTCTGCCCTGTTCCCATGATGCACTGGGCCAGGGACAGACTAATTTGCATATAGCCAGGTTCTGAGCTGGGATGGGGCAGTGAGCTAAATAACGGTGATGGATCAAGCCCTGATCTTTGGACTGGGTAAGAGTGGTCTGCTTAATTCAGACACTCTGTTCATCACCACCCCCTTTTCTAATTAATTTTAACACAGACACGTACTTTTTTATCAGAGTACACCACTTGGTGGCGTTCTCAGTCTATTCTTTTCAGCACAGCACCCATATTTTGCAAAACATAATATTACAAAAATGATAAAACTTGTACTTCCAGGCTGTTCCTGCAGCTAGGGACGACCTGTAGTAGTCCACAATGTCGCACTTGTTGATTGTGATAGTAAATAGGAAATGCTGGCAGCAGTGGGAGGAGCTGTGGGTGGTGCGGTGGAAGCACAATACCTTGAGCCCTGGCACTTACATTTTTACAAATTAAGCACTGGCCTATTAACGACTAGTGTTGAAAATAAGCGCCTTTTCTGTGTACTGTGATTTATTGCTGTTGCATGTATGTAGCTTGAGTGCCCTAATGTGGCACCGGATGGCATTTAGTCAACTCTACGGGAGTGCCACATATGGAAAGAGTGTGTTTATTATGTGGTTTATATGCAATGCTTAATTTGTAAATAAATAAATAAGTGAAGGGGTTCAAAGACTTTATCAGGGCCGGACTGGGAACAATAACTGTTCGAACCAGCCCTGCACCTGCCTTTTTGGGAAGAGCTCCCTCCCAATCACTCTGACGTCCTCTCTTAATCTCTTTCTTTGTTCCCCCTCCCTCGCTACCTGCTGCAAAAAACTGGGAGGGAGGGTATGGCCCAAAGAGTCTTTTTAGAGGCCTAGCTGTCAACCTGGCCTTCAAAGACACAATCCCCAATGGCTCCAGCAGCTGGAGGTATGGTTGGTGGGTTTGGTGGACAGGCCGGCTCTGGGGACACGCCAGTACTCCAAAATGCCTGGGTTGTCCAATACTAATACTGCCTAGTTTTGATTACTTCTGGTGCCCCTTTCTTGCCCACCTTGCAATGCATGTATCTATTCTTAATGCTTACATTTTCTTGTTCATCCCTACTTTCTCACTCTGCCACTGTTTTCCTGTCTTTCTCTTCCTCCTTCATTTTCCCTTTTCTGCCTTTTTCTCTTTCGCTCTGGTTTAAAGTCTGTTGATGGAATATAAATACAGGTCCCGAATACCAGCAATGACGGGCACAAGTTAAGCACTCACCAGGTTATGAAATACACTGATTCTAGAGGTTTACTAAGTGCAAAAGCTGGTTGGTTCCAAGTGGATTCTTGTTGGCCACAAGAATCCCATCTATTGGGAAAGAAGTAGTAACGGGGTCAGATCACCCCGGGGCCCAAGGGGCATTGGCTGAGATGGTAGAGAATGATGTGGAAATCCTACCCACCAGTATGGCAAAAACGTAAAGTGAAAGTGGTTCAGGAGATCATAACAATAATGATGCCATAGAATAGGCACCCATCCAATGTATTTATGAATGGAGTTGGTGTGGGTCAAATCAATATTGTCATGCCTTGTGCATGACAATGTTCATTTGACCCACACCAACTTCACCCATAAATACATTGGATGGGTGCCTATGGTTGTTATGGCAGAGTCTTGGTTCACCTTGTGTCCACCAGAAAAGTGGTGCAATAATCGGTGAGCCAAGACTCAGCTACAGTAACTATTGGCAACATTGTGATTTGGAAGCCAGACCCATTGGCCTTGCCAGTATTTGTCTCCAGGTGGAGGCAGCCACTGCGTGCATTGAACAGCAGCAGCTGCCCACCAGCACTATTAGAACAGACCAGGGGTTTAAGTGGGCCGGGTCCTGCCGGTGCTCAGCACCCGCAGTTCTAAAAAGCAGGTGCTGAGACGGGTCCCTATCGGGCTCTCCATTTTTGCCCTCACCCTCTGGGTGGAAAAAAAATCTTAACTCTGCAGCAGCACCACCCTTCTCTGCCTCTTATGTAACTTCAAAGAGACTCGTCATAGTTCTTGCACAGTCTCATCAATTCAAAACTGAAGCATTTTCAATATTTTATACAACAATGCCATTTCTTATTTCTCTTATGCAACTAACAACCCTTGACAAAGCCAACAGTCCTGACTTGTTCTAGGTGTAATGTTACTTGTCGTATTATATATCTGGATGCAATGACAGAAGCAGCAAAATACCAGTCGGGTGTCACAATATGCTAAGCACAGATTTTTAGCTTATTTATTTTAAGGCATGCCCTTAATTACAACAACGACACCCCTTTGAGAGACCTACCACCCTCCTCAGTTTTTTCAATGCAATTTGAGCCCTGGAGCAGATCCTATTGGTGCACTGAAAGGAAGCAATGGGGTAGCAGCAGGGGAGACAAGTCATCACAGCAGAAGAGAGGAGCTGGAGGGCCCGCCCACTATGTCATCATCCCAGAGACAGAGGTGAAGAAATGCTGGGTGCACTCACTCTGTGATTAGGGTGCCTGCGCAGATCCCAGCAGAACGGCCTTGAGGGGGAGGAGCCACTGAGCATGCGCACCAGGAGCTGTGGCAGGGGAGAGGCCATCATAGTGTCAGGCTGGCAATCCAGCCCTGACAAAAAAAATATCAAATAATCCTTGTCGCAGTAATAAAAAGAATGTTACTTCGCGCAATAATCAGGCCACATTGTTGTTAAGCGTAAAAGGCCACTTATTAGGACCAGGCTGCCCAACATAAACATCAAATACAACAATCAACAACAACTAAATCTCCCCCCCAACACCAACTCCATCTTCATACAGTCCATCCTCTCCTTCCATTCCACTCCATGCCACATTCCGTTCTTCGTCCTTTCTTCCAATCTCTTCTTCGCATCCTGGCACTACTCTCCTGCCCCCGTCACCCCCCCATCATTCACTCCTCCCCCCCACGAGAGGTGGGTGTGCCCGCTAGTGTCTCCCCCACCCCTCCCAAACACCGCCAACCCTGCAGCCCGTCCTAAACTGGCACGCTCTGCCAACCCTACCCCCGAGCTCTAATAACCGTAGAGTGGGTGGGTGGCTTCTGAAAACTGTTCCCCACCCAGCAATGCCAGAATGCAGGAAGAGGAAGTCGCCTACCTCTCCCTGCATTCTTATACTCACCCCGCAAACCCCACCCCTTCCTCCCGAGCCTGGCCCATTCCCGTGCGAACGACCACAGGGGAAGACTAGACTGCGTCTTCGCTTCCTCTGGGGCCCTCCATTGTCTACAGCCTGCATGTATCACTAAAAGATTTGAACCTGTGATGATTAAATGTTTAGATGTAAAATAGTCCGTCATGCATTCCACTGGAGTCTGAAGGATTCACTCAAGCCATCTATAGGTTGGCAGTGAGGCGAAAATACTCCTGTGTGCTGGTTCAAGATGTGATTCATGATGCCCCAAGCCAGCGGCTGAAGGGGCGGAAACAGATAGGCCCAAAGCTCGCTCTGTCTTCCTTGACCACAATAAGTGTGGAAATATCTTTACCAGGCTTAAAAACAAAATCTGAATTATCACACAAAATGAGTCCTGGAGCAGGAGCACAAGTAACAAAGATAAAAAAGAGATTTTCCTTTGTAATGTGGGTCAAGTAGCCGATATTGAAATATATAAGGTCCAGAACTTTATTAGGTTGCAGATGTTTACAGATGAGCTTGCCTGTGGTCATCATTCTGCCTCCTGCGTGGCCACTTTGAACACGGTCAGTACGGCTGACCATGTGATCGTTACGGCCTGTCTTAATAAGAATAAGCAAAAGCTAATTCCTGAGTACAGGCTGAGGGCACCGTTGTTGTAGAGATCATCAATACGTCAAAATCTGTATCCTTGTGTTAATACTCCTGCTATTATCATTTATTTTGATACAAAAGTTGTGTGAGCTACCTTCTAAGGTGGATCTCAAATTGCTTCATAAAGCGTTATGTAAAAAGACATATTGGTATGCCGAAAGACTTGTGGCATCTGTATCCGGATGAAGGCAGGGAGTGTACACATTGCCCAGAATTCTAATGTGTCACCCTACCCACAGGGAACAAACTGAAGAAGATCTCAAGGAGTAGAAGTGCGAATGAACAAATCCCCGTTGTTCCAGAAAGGACACTGAGAGAGGAGCTACCGTCAGAAGAAGGTATGCAGCGGTCTAAAAGCTATGTTTTAGGATTCAGCGGCATCCATTGGTGTTGTTGAACCTTTTCTCTCTTATGTCAATGTACGACCATGGTCTTTGAACATTCCTCTATGATCAACCCTGGATGACCGTGGTCTGGTCATACTTGCCACTGGTTTTGATAAAGGAGACCTACTTTTCAGCATCACAAATGCCTTGATATTGTTGTCTCTGCCCTGAGAGGCAGATATTCTTTTCTTAACAATGTTTATAATGTTTTACAGCAAACATACTTATTTTATAAAGCTATATCTTTTCTGTATAGTAAGCATTTAAGGATCTGGGGACATCATTTCAGGCAACCTAAAGGCGCCTGTTTTTCCAGTTAATGGTAACTAGCCAATTTTAGATATTGCACTTTTTATGCAATTTGATCATATTTTCTGGAATTTGTTCACCCTTCCCTAGTATTCATGACTCCTTCCAAGGAGGGTAACTTTCTTCTATCAGATCCTTAATTTTAAGGTTCCTGATCAATTTCCATTCTCTTAGTATCATACGTGTTGGAAACGGTTGCCTCGCTCTGTCCTGGCAATGTTACAAAATTAACATTCATTATGTTTCCAGAAGCATCTTGTTGCCTATTGATAATCTGTCTTAAAATGTATTTAATCACTCAATGAGCTTAGTCAACAATATGGCACTTGATGCATATAGCATGCAGTCCCTCAACTATACAATGAGTTTACACTATACTATACAAGTTTGCACTGGTCTCTGGTGCAAGGGTAATGAGGCAAAAGCCATTTTTTTCCAAATGGTAATAAAAAGGTGGCCACACTGTTCACACTATTTTCAAATCAAAGACCCAGATGCCAGATACCTGCAGTTGGGCACTTAGGGCAGGGGGGCACGGCTGTACACCATGCAGGGGACATGCCCATGCCGGCAGCGAGTGACGACATTGAAGGCATTTCCCATGATAACAGGAGCACATTCGCCTAAAAAGCATGCTTGCTTCAGTACGAGGACTGGCGGGCCAATACTTTACTCTGCCAATGCTTCCTTCCAATTCTATGACCTTTATAAAACATATTTATAGCTACTCTGGTGTGTTTAATGTGCGTTTTATGGTTACAGTCATCCAAATTCAATCATACTTTTTTGGCACCAATTTGAATCATATTTTCCCATGGTGTGCATAAAAACTAAAAAAGGGTTTCCAAGCATGTTTTAAGTGCACCTGTCCGCTAGAAAGTACCCATACTGTTCTGTTAATATTATATGTGATGGTTCATTTCTTTTGAAATAAAATGTTTTACTGTTAACGTGTGACCACCATGTTAGGAAGTGGCTTGTTTTCTTAGTTTTTTTTTCTTATTATTATGTTTGTGTTATTTAGCACATGTCAGTTCTAATTAGTCGAATTTGTAGTGCTTTAGCAAAGAAGTCATCGGATTGCAGCATCCGGTTTACGTTCTCTCTGCCGGTTAGTATTTGCATACTTTCTGTTTGAGCAGTATGGACCCAATTCACAAAGGTAAACTGAAAGAAAAAACAAACTTTACGACTTTCTGTATTCACAAAGGACATTTACTACTCATAAATGCCCTTTGTGAATACTAAAAGTCGTGAAGTTCGACTTTCCTCTCAGTTTACCCTTTGTGAATTGGGGCCTATTTATTTTACTTAAAGATAGAAATGTAAAAGAGCGGTGGGAGATATTTTTTATACTTAAATGAAGTCTGTATTTTGTAAGCCTAGGCAGAGCTCGAGGAGTTCCACGTAAGTGACCAAAGAACTCTGCTACGCTATGTGGAGTTCCGCAAGCGACGGAGTGCGCTTGGTAATTACTGTTTGAGTTCATTTTCAGGACCGGGTGTTTGTCCTGCGCTGGAAAATCAACGCGAACAGCATCATGCACAGTGCAAGAGGGCATTGCTTCTCTTCTACTGCTTGAATATATTTTCTACCCCAGTGGCAACTTCTTCAAAGCAAACAGAATGGGCCTCATTTATGAGGCCTTGCATCAGTTTTGCGTAAAAAGTGACGCATCGGAGGCGTAAAACATGCCTCCTGTTGCGCACTATTTACAAAGTGACGCATCTAAGCAGATGCGTCACTTTGTAAACCTCTGCGCTACATTATACCTGCGTCAGGTATAATGTATGCAGGGGGGGGCGTTCCCCTGCATAAAGCCTCGTAGAAGTGACGTAGTGAAATCTATGAGATTCACAGCGTCACTTCTAGGACGCTGTTGCGTCAAAATCTTGCGCCTGCCTCACAGCAGGCGTAAGACTGACGCAGGCCCTTTCACATGGGGCTTGCCCCATGTGAAAGGACGCATTGCTGGAGTTGCGTCACTTTTGTGACACACTCCAGCAATGCATCACTTTTGCACCATACAGATACGTCAGAAATACTGACGAATCTGTAACTCCTTGCGATATGATGCGTCATACAGTAAATATGATGCATCAGGTATGTCTCAAGGAGTGCGCACTGAGAAGTGACGCATCGCTGCTTTCACGCAGCGATGCGTAATTTCTCATAAATGAGGCCCAATGTTTCTCAACACTAGCAGTTGTGACCACCCTAGACCACCTGCATTGAGAAATACGACCGCCCGCTTTTGCAGGATGGTGGATTTTTCTTGCTCGCGATTGCCAACTTGGCAACCTGATGTTGGGGAGCGCGAACAAGGAAAAAACTCTGCTCCGCGGACAGTTTTTGGGAACTCCGCTTGCGGAGTGGGGGAAACTCTGCGAGTGAAGTGGAGTTCATCGCCCAGGCTTATCACCAGTGTTTCATGTGCTGCCTTCCGATATGAAGATTATCCGCCGTTTCTCAAAGTAATTTTGTTTAAAATTGGCAGCACACACATTGTTAAAAATCAACGTATCTGATTTATTCTGAAAAGATTCAGTCCGGCAAGAAATCGTTAAATACCGCTATCTGAAATCAGATTATTGAGCTTGCATGATATTTAAAAAAAAAAAGGGTTAAAAACAATTGCTTTATCATGTACTAATGTCTCGCCATGTAATGCTTCAGAACTAAGTTCATAACAGACTCAAATGCACACCGAAGTCATGCACTGTGCCTGCTCCTAGGTTTTCCTCTGCAATGCAGGACGCCTTGATTGGGAGACCTGGCACAATGGCGGTGTAGTTCGATTTACAGAGTGTTTCACGCCCCTTACGAAACGTGAAGTACACAGTTACTAAATAGGCAAAGTAGGCACCAGCCTATGTGCCCCACTCCTTTTAGGGGTCCTGCGACAACGGATCAAAATACAACTGAAGTTCGTAAACCAGAGACAACAGATTTACATAACAGTTTGACTCTTAACCCCTTCAGTGCTGGCCACGTTCAGCGGACCTCGCGTGCACTACCTCGGTAGTGCTGCGCACGTCCGCTGAACGTTTCGGCCCCGCCCGCGCAATAGAACGTTCAGCACCAGCGCAGAATGTTCAGCGGAGGGGTTAAAAGCTCATCTTCTGGCAGCTGTCAATTTGTACAGAAATCCGGTGCTTTGAGTATTAGGAGATGATTTGCGAGCGAGGCCCCGAAATTTGGACTGCCGAGAGGTCTCCACAAGGTTTAATCCGGCACTGGAAGTACACTTTGCAGACAGGTAGCACGCTACACCATAGGAAGTGCCTGGTTGAATTTCAGGGTGTCCTGTGGAGGAAGCGGTTTGGTGTCAGGAGTGAGTGACCAGAATAGTGCTGTTATCCTGTTTTGGGTCGCAGCCTCTACGCATGTAATGGGGGAAAGGACAGGGAGGGAATTCAGGCACTTTATATTAGTTTTGAATCATTGCATATGTCTCTATAGAATTCAGTCATTGAGGCCCGGTTACCAAGGAGGTAGATTAAAACTATCCTACCAGATCTAACATCTGAATCAACCCTGCTGCTGGCTCAAATAAATCATCCGGTCATCTGTAGCGTACGGCTCATATTATTCTTATGAACTAAGGGGGTCATTAGGATGGCGGGCGGACTTTGCCCGCCCACCATCCTCGTGGTAATAGGGACCGGCCGCCGTAAGGGCGGAGGACCCATCACCAGCATTAGGATGCGCCCGCCACAGTGGCGGGCGCATCCCGCATTCCTACTATTGTGGCGGGCAGTGCACTCAGCACCGCCCGCCACAATGGCAGGAAAGCATGCTGTGCACTTCCATGCACAGCATGGCGGGCACCGCGCGGTGCCTGCCATGCTGTGCATGGAACTGCTGGGGGGTACCATAGGTACCCCCCATGTGCACCCCCCACTCCCCCGGAGTCCCTGGGGGCCCGCAACAGGCCCCCGCAGGGATTCTCCGCATGCCTTTCTGTGGCGGCATTGCCGCAAACGGAAAGGCATTGAAAAATGCCCATCATAATATGGCTGGCGGTGTCTGATAGACACCGCCACCATATTATTCCTTTTCCGCCCCAGCCGCAAGGCGACCGGGGCGGAAAAGCGGCGGACGGCCTTTTTGTCCGCCGAGGTCCCCCCCGCCATACTAATATGGCGGGGGGAAACTAGTGTGGATGTCGGGCGGATTGCCTCCGCCAGGCCGGCTGTGGCTACCGCCAGCCTGGCAGAGGCAATCCGCCCGACATCGTAATGGGCCCCTAAGTCTGTTGGTGCATAGACAACATTTATCATGTACACTTTAGACAGTTTATGAGTAAACAGGATCCAGCATGTCCGGAAACCTTAGCAGCATTGTGATTGGTCTAAGCGATGTTTTTCGGGGCTCAGACGATGACTGGAGGCCTGGGCATGTTCTCCACGTAGGCTGTAATGGAGCCTGCATTGAGAACATGCGCAGTGTCCAAGACTGTTTGGGGCGTCCCGAGAGGGAGCCCAAGCAGTCATTGCGCACTTTAGGAAGGTGCTACCACTCCTTCGCTGCTCCCTCTCACTCAGACAAAGCTGTGGGCTGAAGTAGGTGAAAATGAAATGATAATAACACAAGTTATTATCATTTTATTTTTTCCGTCTTTCACTGCAAAAAAGCAGTGGGGCGATGCTCCTCTACGTTAACGACTAGCAAGTACTGAAGGCAGGGCTGTTTGTCCTATGGCATCCTGTGCCAAGTGGCTATGGTACCAGTGCAAACAGGGGTCCGAATCAGAGGGCAAGCAACGATGTAGACTGCGTAGTCCACACCCAACGAACCTTTAGGATAAGGATATATTCAAATTCCTGCCATTAGTATACTATATATTTGCAAAAAGCAAAACATTCACTGAAAACATTTTTTATGGGAAGGTATGATTGGCTATAAAGATCAATTAAGAATCAGTGCTCTAAAATAAACCATATACATTTCCTGAAAAAAACATCTGCAATACAAGACTGATTATCGTTGCACTAAAAACCCTCAGACAGCTCTCTGAATTTCCAGTTATAATGAATAATGTAGCCATAACCCCTCCCCACCCATGCAGTGCCCTTAACTCACACATGACATCACTGATGGGACACACCACTGTAATTTCTCACATCTTGTTGCTAGCAGTTGGATACAGTCTTGTAGTCAGTGTAATCTCTCTGTGGACTTCTGCTTGTAGAAAGGGGTGCTGCAGCTGCATTTAAGGTGTGTAAGGATACTATCTTGTTGTGAATGTAATTTAAACAGAGTTTCTATATTTGGTAGAATCTAGTTGCTGCGTGTGATATTCTATGTCAGGAATGGAGGCTCGGATTATGCCATATCATTCTTTATGTTCAGCTCAGCAGCCATTTATTTATCAAGTACTTGATGAAGAAAAAACAAAGGACTACAACTCTCATGAGTCCAAGTGTAAACTTTTCAGACAGCCAATCATATCTGTCAGTCTCTATATAATAACATCCTCAAGGAACAGAACTTCTTCTTTCTTTGCTGCTCAACAGCCAGATAAGTGCTCTTCCTTGTGAATATTATTATACTAACAAATGTACTGATCTTAACTGGAATATTGTAGGTGTTTTGCAATTTGGCTTAGCAAATATAACTTGCCAGGTACTTGCCCGGTTCTTTCTACGCTAGCTAGCGCATCAAGTTGGGCTTGTGATGATCACTCTGTTGAGTCTGGACATACCTCCATCGACTAGAGTCCTCCACCTGACACTACTGATGGCGGGAAAAGCCTTGGGGACCTTGATTGTGATGATCACGATGACTCTAATGAACCAGGGCCCAGTAGACCTGGGAGGCTGGAGAGGGCCCCTAAATGTCCTAGGCTAGATTTGTCTTCTCTTTATTCGGCGGAGTTGGTGAAGAAGACAGAGTGGCTCAGCCCATAGCTAGTCGCATATGTACGCCAAAGGACTAAGAAGTGAGGGGCTGCCTATGTGCAGAACGACCCAGACCCTTTTTGGACGGTAAAGTTACCCTCACACCTGAAATTGAGAACTTGATGGAGAAATTGCCAGTACCATTTTTTGGATGTACTAGGACCCCAAACTAAGGTTTTGGAAATGGTGGAGGAGGTGAAAGACATTGGCAACCTAATTGTCCCCAAGATTCTTTTGGGATGGGCACAGTATGCCTTAAGTTTTTTAGGAAGCGCCAATTGTGCTCTCTCAATAGAGAGGTGCCGCTCCTTATTGATAAAAATGTACCCCACGTTGAGGGAACTGCCCACCTCAGAGGCTGGAGTAGTGGGAGAGGGCGCACTCTTCGGAGAGGCCTTTGTCAAGGGACTTGGAAAATTCGTTATGACCTTTTTTTTAGTTGGATAAGGGCCAGCAATCGATGAAAAATGTTTTTGGCAAATAATATTTTGGGAGGGCTGGTAGAGACCGGGGATGCTCTGCCGGACGTTTTTATTCCCCAAACTCTGAAAGATTCCAAGGAAACCGGTAATACCAGTTCCAAGACCAAAATCATTTTGGAGGCTTTTTCCTGACCAGAGGAGTAGGTCGAGGACATGCAGGCAGAGAAACCTTCCACAATGCTGCCAATGCCCCCAGTGGAATCTGAAGTAAGTAGTATCCTTTCTTGCCATCAAAAAGTGGGAGGGTGGCTGAGATTGTTTTTGTCTAAATGGAGTGAGGTTACGGGGGATTCATGGGTGTTACAGAGCATTTGGTTCTACGTAACCCTGAAACAACAACACTGACCAAGACCTATGGTGTTCTCAGAGGAGGACGCCCTTCTAATATCTCAGAAAGCCACTTCCCTCTTAGAGAATGAAGCCATCATACTCTCAACTTTACATCCTTGCGGGTTTCGCAGCAATCTTTTCCTAGTCAAAAAGAAAGACAAGGGTCCAGGTCCCATGATAAACTTGAGGGAGTTCAACAGTTGGGTGGTATATCACCATTTAAAGTTGGAGGGTCTCCACCTGTTGCAGGCCATTTTACTTCCAGGCAATTGGTTGTTGAGAATTGATCTCAAGGACGCCTATTTCACAAAACCAATCTTCCCTCCACATTGCATGTTCTTACTGTTCCAATGGGCAGGCCAGGTTATGAGTTTGTGCTCGGCCTTATTTCTCCTTAGTGTTGCATCAAGATGCTAAAACAAGTCTTAGAATTGTTATGGTCCAGGAGAGTCCGACTGATCATCTACCTCGAGGACATCCTGTTATTGCACCAGGATTCTCCCCACCTTCTAACACACTTGAGGATGACACTCTCTCTAAATCTTAATTCACTCCCTCACAATCCATATTCTTCCTAGGTTTCCTGATTGACTCAGTACAACAGACCCTCAAACTTCCTTACAATAAGCTTGTCCTCATGCGGAAGGAGCTATTTTGCACTTTGAGTAAGACAAATGTCTCCCTCCAACATCTGGACAGGATAGTGGGACTGTTAGAGTCATCTATTCAGGCGATTTTGCCAAGCCCCTTACACTATAGAGCCCTTTAATTTCTAAAAGAGATTCGCTCATCAAAACACCTCTCTTACACGGCAAAGGACATGTTGTCAGATGATGCCAGAGCGAACTTCTCTGGTAGAAGGATCACATAGTAGAGCCATTGTTGGCTCCATCCCAGACGTGGTGATGGAATCAGATGCAAATTGATCAGGCTGTGGAGCCCACTGCAGTGACATTACCACTTGAGGTCTGTGGTCAGAGCAGGAAATTATTATTATTATTATTATTATGCGTTCTTATATAGCGCTCGATTACCCGTAGGCATCTCGGCGTTTGCCTTGGGAACCCGTCCTGCTTTTTCCCTGTGAGATACCCGTACTGGGCATCCCCAAGGTGAAAGCCAGGCATCCCGCCGCGGGGGGGCCGTAGTGGAGATTAAGCAGGCTGATGCCCAGAGCTGCAGAGTGTGAACCCGTGATTTGAGTAGGCACCGAAACGAGAATTATCGAGTCCGTGGATATTTTGGGCTCAAGACCCTGCCGCGTCGGGAATTGAACCCTGGTCCCGGGTCTGACCTCTGCTTCAGGGTCTACCTCCTCTAACCAGTGAGCCACACCTCTCCGACGGGTTGCACATCAACTGCTTAGAACTGCTCGCAGGCTCCTTTGTGGTGCATTCGCTCACAAGAGACAGAGTGACCTGCTTCATCCTTCTACAGAAAGGCAATATCTCCAAAGTTCAATATATCCAGCACCTCAGAGCTACAAGATTAAGGGTCTTCGCGGACCTTGCCAAGGATTTCTAGTACTTCTTTCTGGATCACATGATTTCTGTCAGGGCAGAACATCTTCCCAACCAACTCGGTTGCATAGCAGATTCGAATACGTGACATCTCAAGGATTACAGCACTTGGAAGCTCGATCCTTCCATATTCCAGAGGATCATGAGCAAGTGGAATCCCTGCAGGATAGACCTCTGCATCAAGTCTTTCTTGATCATCAGATGCAACCGGTTCTTCATTTGGAGACCGAATCCTCTGGGGTTGGCAACTGATGCCTTCATGTAAGACTAGGCTCAGTTCCGGGAAAACCATTTCCCCCGCTTTGTGATGATAACCAGGTTAACAGCGCAGGTCAGGAGACAGAGGGTGTCACCGGTCCTAGTGACCCTGGTTTTGAGATCTCAAGCATATTTTCTGGTTCTTTTGGAACTTTCTGTAGCTTTTCCAATCCTACTTTCCCAGAGTCTGAACATTTTGAAGGAGGCCAAGGGGGAATCGTTAAGCCTTATGTCAAGGTGTGCAGTTGGATGAGTGCTCCTCAGGATCAGTATAACGTGCAAATAAGGTCCACCTCCCGCTATTACAATTCTGCTTACCATAAAGGCACAGAAAATTCGGACAAACAAGCGAGGAAAATGGTAATGATGAAGGAAAGCAAGGATGAAACCTGTCAGGAAAAAATGGAAAATAATAATTCTCAGAGTTTTCCTGGCTCATCAAAGAGAACTGCACCACCAAAAGGCTTTCTAATTACCGAGCATCCCACAGTCAATCTCCTTTAGATTGTAGAAGGCTCTATATGCAGTGCTTGTCAAAAACGGTCTCCCTCAAAAGATTAATGAAAAGGAAAACATCAGCTAAATAACTGAAAAAACTAAGAATATGTTTACCATCAATACATTCATTCAAGAATCATAAATGAATATTTGTCATGAATTCTAGAATCTTCAAACATACCACATACAAAGTTGTAAAATGAATATCATTTCCCAAAGGAAAACTTCCATCAACTATGGTCGTTAGCTGAATCAGTCTCTAATTCCATTGTATTGATTATTAGTGTTGGAATTAAGTTAATTACAACTTGCCTGTAAAATAAAAAAACTCTGTACGCAAACAAATGGTCTTCCGTAATTCAATGTTTCATTACCCGAAAATTCCACCCCTCAAAAAACAAAGGGTACTGAGCTGGTGCAATTCTCCTAAATCACCAATGCTCCACTGTCTCGCCCATTGGGGTAGCAACGTTCATAATCGTAATCTCTTCTAGATATACCAGTATTGAGAGAGCTCTTCTCCAGCAGGGCTCCCTAGAATCAAAATAATGTCATAAGCACTTGCACACGCTGTTCTTTTCCTATGTCTGTGCTGAGCACTGTTTGAGCTTTCGACAAATCCACACAAGTATAAAATCCCATTAATAGCGTGGGTTATAAGTACCAAGCAAGACCACAAGCGCTATCTTGCACTTTTTAAAAACAAAACAGTGCGTCTCTGTAACTTAACACTGGAGGCTTCCCTACTTGGGTAAAGCATTGCTAGAGATGACTAGGAGACAACCAACCCTCCGTCTCCACCCACGAACCTGAAGGTGGCAGACCGTCTGACTCTTTGCCAATGATAATCAGAGCAAGACTTGCCAAAACGCTCTTCCGACATCCAAGGAACAAGCATTTGCAATGCAATAGGTCTGGCATTACTGATAGTTTGAGGTATCAGCGGTGCAAATAATAATGCAACTCCAATCAGTACCCAGCTGCTTAAAATATGAGCAATTATATGTTTAAAGTTGTACGGCTGTGGTGACATCAATGGACAGCTGTCGATCCACTATAACATAACAATTGCGCCCGTGTTCAGTTAAAAGAAAAGCATGTCCACCATTATCAAATCTGAGGCGACGTGCTGCTTAAATTTTAAAAAAAGCGTTGTGAGAGAGAGAGAGAGAGAGAGAGAGGGAGAGTGTCCGGCCTGCAACAGCAGGCAAAAGAAAGAGAATTGAAGCATAAGTGTAACAACCGAAGTAAAAGGGCCAGACCTCATGGGAGGTTACAAATGAAGACAAGGCGGTACTAAAGAGGGACTCACAAGCCTATTAACCAATCAGAAGCCAGCAGTTACGAAGGACAATGACACAAGCCAATGACAAATACGGGCGTAGTGTGGGCAGGGCTACACGTACCTACTGCAAAACAGCATGCTTCGCATATAGTACACATGTTGAATTTTCTTTTGGACCTGTCCCTGGATGGGCTGGCCTATTGGCCTATTAACACAATCAGATTGGTGATCTCAGAGGGCCATGAACTGTATATTGGCATGCCGGTAGGGAAACATCCCCTAGTCTGCTGTTTGTTGGGAGGGGTCAGGCTGTCCTGGCCCCCCAAGTGCCAGTATACTCGATTGTGGGATGTCAATGTGGTGTTTTGTCTCTTGGAATCCTGGGCTGACAACAGGTTTTTGTCTCTGAAGGAGCTGACAGGTAAGCTTGTGATGCTTCTCTGCTTGCTCTCATGTAAACAGGTATCAGACATCAGGGCTTTGGACATCTCTTCTAGGATTTTAACTGACAGAATCTCCTTGCCGGTAATGTGCAGTTCCAAGACCAACATTAGGACAGTTCATTATCTGGCCTTCCCAGATCATCCACAACCATGTGTGATCTGTTGCATTAAGGCGTACGAAGACTTTACAGAAGAGATTAGATCAGCAGGTATGAGACAATTATTGATCTCAATAAAGAACCCCTATACTGTGGTGTCTTCTCCCACTACCACAAGGTGGGTGCGATGGATCATGTCCGAGGCCTACTTCCAGGGCTGTCGAGCCACTTTGCTGCAGGGGCCCAGTCTGGGCATGAAGTGGTGCTACTCTCAAAGGTGAACAGTCTGCTCTTGACACAACATTTTGGCAACAAGGCAGAGCCCATCCACCTGGATGCTTACATCCAGTGGCTCTGAGTGGGCACCTCACCCCCGCATTGAGCGGAGGTCGAGTTAGTGGTGCATCGCTACAACTACTGTCCTGCATCCCTGGTAGCCGAGTCCCTGCAACACAACATCTACATACTCAGCCAATACACGCGGAGTAGGTTTGTTTTCCCCGTGGTGTCTCCCGCAGTGACCCACTGTTGCCTGACGTCTTTTGCTGCACCAACTACTGGTCGACTGCCGTCACTGCACTCATTCTGCTTAGGCCTCTGCCTCATGCCTTCGGCAGTCTTCGTCAACACCAGCTGCTACCTCAGCATCCCCCCACCAGCGCAAATGGGCCTCACCATGCCTGCTGTGAGGATCACACTTGCAATGCAGGTGCCAGTATTTTTTATCTGGATTTTGTGCCTACATACAGGCACAGGGGATTTTTCATTCTGCTTTGCGGGGTGGTGCCGGGGCACTTTGATCTCCACACCTAGGGACTGCCGTACAAGCTATTTTGGGCACATAGTCTAGGGATAAGCATTGCGTGGTTGGCAAGTTTCCCTTCACTTTAGGAGGCAAAGTGTAGGCAGCGTGAGCATGCTTCCACCACAAATGCCAGTAATGGCTCATGACACCCACCAACCACCTCTCACAGCCCTTGCACCGCTTGCACAGGTTCACCCGCCCACACCTTGGTAGTGGCCTTGCTTCTATTTAGCAAGCTCATTGGCCGCCACAGGTGCGCCCCAGGGGAAAACATTGATTTGGCAGAATGAAAAGTTACTTCAGGGCTGTGCGTGAGATGGATGGCATGGTGAAAAGGTCCCTCCTACTTCACTTTGAGGGAGAAGAAATATGCAAGCTGCTCCAGCACTTGCCCAACACAGGAGATGACCAAGACTACAAGGCAGCGGTCTCCACCCTCAACGCCCACTTTGATCCACAGCTCATTCTAGACTATAAGTGCCCTCACCAGCACTGCATGGATGATGACCAGAACAAGGAAGCCAGGGCCCAGCTCATCCAAGGGTGTAGGTTTGCCGTGTTGCATATATTGATCCTGGGCCAACCTGGCATAAAACTAGAAGACGTCTTAATCTTTGCTAGACTGCATGAACTTTCCAATAGTCGAACAGAGGAGATGGAGCTGGTCCTATCACATGACTCAAGCCGTCAAATCGCAACGAAGCGCACTATGATCAAAGAAGACACCGTAGATTAAGTATTCCAGCGCCAACCACACAGCACCACAGCCAAGGATTTCCCTACCATATTAAGCAAGTGCGCGAACTGTGGCCTAGAGCAGTATGCAAGAGACAACTGCCCCATGCTGGGCTGCACCTGCTCCAAATGTAGCAATAACACAAGTTCGCAGGGGTGTGCAGGAGTGGCAACAAAAGGCACACGGCCACCAACTGCCCATGTGTGACACAGGGGCTTCGAGACCTAATAATGGAAGACAACTCATAGTCACCAGACAAACCCTCACAGCAGATTGCCAAACGAGAGAAGGACGGTAGGATGACGAGGAGGTGTTCCTCATCTCTTATGCAGGGGCAGAGTTCAAGGGCCTTTGACCACGCCCCATTTGCACTGCAACTGTTGCTGGGAGCAAAGTCATGGTCCTTGTTGACACCAGTGAGTCTGTAAATGTAATGGACATACAATAAATAACAGGCACTGGTGCCTTCGGTCCACTCTTACCCAGTTCTGCTTAATTCTATGCCTACGGGGATGACTGTCTTTGCCAATAGCAGGGGTCATGAAGGTGGAGGTTATCAATGGTGAAATTATGAGACATGAACACCTCCACGTCACTGGAAAGGCTAGGGCACACTGCTAGGGTGTCAGACTGCCTAAGAATTAGGACTGGTGATCTTTGCTCGAGGCTGCAGGCCAGGCCGATGAGATCCTAAATATTTCACCCCGCTCTTTCGAGGACTCAGCTGCTGAAAGAGAACTAAAACCAAGCATATCAGTCGAGCTTGAAACCCACTGCCATCTGCCACAGCAGAGTGCCATCCCATCTTGTTCGGCTGTGGAGGAGGAAATACTCAAACTTGAGCAGCTAGGAATGATCAAAAAGGTATCTAGGCCCACCCCGTGGGTGTCCCTACTCGTCATTGCTCCAAATCCGAAACAACCCAGGACTATTTAGTTCTTTGTGGACATGGGGCTTCCCAATCAGGCCAGCAGCCGCGAGTGTCACCAAATACCTTTGCCGTCCTCTATGGAGCATGGTGGTTTCTAAAACTCAACATAAACTTAGGCTATCATCAGTTTGAACTTGCCCCAGTGAGCAGCTACATTACAACCTTTTCCACTCTTGTTGAACTGCAGCCCTACAAAAGATTGAACTTTGTTATCTCCTCCACAGCATATGTAATCCAAAATGCCATTTGAGAGGTTTTGTCAGGACTGGATGATGTACTAAATATAAGTGATAAGGTCCTTATGTACTCTGTCACCATTGAGGATCACTGCCGACATCTGAGAAAAGCCCTCCGCTGACTGTCGATCAAGACCTTACACTGCACAAAAAAAAATGTTCCTTTTTTGCATCCACAATTGAATTCTTTGGGTTTATTGTCTCAAGTGCAGGATTGCAGATCGACCTGCGAAAGGCAGATGCCCCCCAGAAGGCCTCTAAGCAGCAAAACCCCACAGAGGTACAGAGTTTTTAGGAATGGTTACCGTTTGCGGGCGCTTCGTGACCAACCTCACCACCATTTCTGCGGCCATTTGAGCACTGACGAGGGTTAGCAATCCCTGTTTCTGGACAGATCAAGCCAATAAGAAGTTCCGTGATGTAAGGGCCCTGCTACGAGATGCCACCATGTCATACTTTGATCCGCTGCGCCCATCTGAACTCATAGCTGACACCAGCCTAATAGGCGCTGAGTCTGTCCTCACCCAAGAACAAAGACTCTAGGCCTATGGGTGCTGGTTGCGTACGCCAGCCAGGCACTCATGGTGACGGAAACAAGAAAGAAGCCAATTGAAAGGGAGTCCCTGGCAATCCAATGGGGGAGCTAACATTTTCATCCTAACCTCTATGGGCACAAGTTCAAGGTGGTAACTGACCACAAGCTGTTAGTCACACTCTTTACTGGCACCTCAAAGAATTCTCCCCCGAAGGTCAAACACTGGGCAGTGCAACTGCAACTTTATTGCTTCACAGTTATATACCGCCCTGGACTGGGGACTCCAGCAGACTACCTGTCCTGGCACCCTCAACAGCAGCCGGAGCGAGAGAGATGACTCAGTGATGGCTGATTAAAATGGTAGTAAGAGCAGCTTGCCCCAAAGCCATGTCACAGGGGGACATCATGGCCACCCCAGCTATGGACTGCATCTTGTAAAATGTCATTTAGCCCATACAAAACCAACATTTGAAGCATTTCGTGGAAGTGGCCAAGAAATGGAACCCCGCAGAGCGCATGATGATGGATCAGTTCTGGAGAGTAAGAGATGAACTCAGTGTGACCTATGAAGGGTTAATCTTGAGAGAAAAGGGGACAGCAATGCTTCAGTCACTGCGGGGGCAAGTAGTAGACATAGGTCACCAAGGACCTCAAGGGCCGGCCATGACGAAGGCGAGGCTCAGGGGGAAAATGTGGTTCCCTGGTATGGACACTCAAATTGACGAGAGGGTGCAGGCCTGACATCCTTGTCAGATTACCAGCTCGGTGCCTTTGCTGGAGCCCATCATAACCGAAGAGACCCGTCAGGAACCGTGGGAAAAACTCAGCATGGATTTTGGATTTTTTCCATATGGGGGCCAAATAATGGTCTTCATCAACAATTTTTATGAAATATCCTGTGATAGAGATGACAGAGTCCACAGCCTTCGCACAAGTAAACCCCTTATTGCAGAAAGTAATAGTCATGTTTAGTTTGCCCTGAACGATAAAGACAGACAACGGTCCACCATTCAACAGCCAAGAGTTTGAGGCATACCTTGCTTAACTAGGAGTGACTCACAAGGAAATCACACCCCTGTGGACTCAGGCCAATGGGGAGGTAGAAAAGGCATGAAAATGTGTTGTTCTTCTGTTTTATGTTTGTACCAGGAGACTAGTGTCAAATTAGTTTGCTGTGGAATGGAAGGAAAATGGGATGAGAGGGAATCAAGGAAGTAGACATGGAAAGAAGAATACAATAGGCAATTACATGGAGAGAGAAGGGAAGCAGAAAGGAAGGAAGAAGAAAGTAAACACAAAGAAGGAAGTGGGCAGCAGATGATGGGTTGGTGAGAGAAGGAAGGAAGCAAGGAATTTAAGATAGGCAGAAACTGAAATTCGGTAAAAAGGAAAAAATACACCAAAAAGTGAAAGTGGGGTTTGGAATAGAAAAAAACATAGACAAAAATAGTGATGTCCTCTTACATGGGATCCAGTGTAAGAGGTGAACAGGGCGTTCCCAGACAGTTTTCACCTCTATACTTCACCACTATAGTGGCACGAGATGGGGATGCCTAATGTCGCCTATCCTGTTTGACCTTGCTATAGAACTCCTGGTGATCACACTATGGCAGAGGGCGGATATAGCAAGGATGATTATTAAGTGAGAAAATGAGCACAAAATACTATTCTGTGCTTATGTGTTTTGATATACCTGGCCAGGCTGAAAGAGGCAGCCTTCCCTGTTGGATGTGAAAAAGTATCTGGTTATAAATCAAACTTGGATAAATCTTTCTTATGCAACAGGGCCAGCAAGGCAGAGAGGGACTGGTTGTGCACCATTGCTCTTTTTAAGCTGGCAGAAAATAAACTAAAATATTTGGGAGTATGCCACGCCTAAGGGAGTTTCACATGGCCAATATATCACATATTTTAGAGGCTAGTAGATCAGATTTAACTTGGAAACAGTGATAAATCTTCAGGCTGCTTAGGATAGCAGTTGATAAAATCTCTGTGATGCCCAGACTCTTCTTTCGTTTTAAAGTGATTCTGTGGAGAATATAAAATGCCAAATTCCAGGCACTACAAAAATACCAGCAACTGAGGTACTGGGTACTCTACCCACCCAAATAAAGAAAGGGCAACCAGGGCCAAAACTGTAAAAATTAATCACCAAACACATATCGGCACAAAACACTTAAGGCCTTATGTACAAGAAAGTGACACAGCGCAGCACCACAAGCCATTTGGTTATGCCATGCTGCGTCACTTTCAAAACACAGTAATGCGTCATATTTACAATGATGCACAAGTTACTACATGTGTAACGATATATCTGTAAGAGACATTAGTTAGTGATAGATTCCTTACCTTAGAATATCCCCAGGCGTCAGACTGGATCCGGAAAATTTAGCCTAGCAATAGCCCTGCGCGCCGGCAGGCGTCGTCCGCGTCCGTCATCGTCGTTAGCGCCGGAATGACGTCGTCGGAGTACTTAGACGCCACCCATGTGCGCTGACGTCAGTTCTGATACACAGCTTTTCCGCGCCAGATACGCAGAGCCATGATATAACCAACACTGGTGCCATGAAACTAGGGCCCTGAAAGGTGATGACCTTAACCCTAGATATCGGTTCGCAGAACGGGGAGGATGGGTGGGTCGGTAAGGAATCTATCACTAACTATAGTCTCTTACAGATATATCGTTACACAAGTAGTAACTTGTGCATCTGAAAGAGACACGTTAGTGATAGATTCCTTACCTTAGAATAGATACCCCAGCAATACCAACCCCGGTGGTGGGTCTGCGAAATAATAATCACACCAGAAAGTCCTGGAGGACCGAACGACCAAAGAAGCCATCCCTCCGGACTTGGCTGTCCAGGCAGTAGTGCCGTGCAAACGTGTGCAGAAAGGCCCACGTAGCTGCCTGGCAAATGTCCTGCAAGGGCACTCCTCGGCCCAGGGCAGTGGTAGTCGCCGTGGCCCGAGTGGAATGAGCCCGCAATCCAACAGGGGGCTCCTTCTTAGCCAAGGAGTAACATGCCTGGATACACAAGATGATCCACCGAGAGATGGTCCGCTTGTGCACCGCCCTTCCCTTCTTAGCGCCCACGTAACCAACAAAGAGTTGGTCATCCACCCGGAACTGGCGTGTGCGATCCAGATAGTAAGAGAGCGCACGTTTTGGGTCCAGACGGTGGAGCCTCTCTTCCTCTTTCGAGGGATGCGGAGGCGGAAAGAAGGTGGGCAAGGTAATGTACTGCCCGATGTGGAAGGCCGTGACAACCTTGGGCAGGAAAGAGGGTCTCGTCCGCAACACAACCTTGTCCGGATGGACAGAGAGGAAAGGAGGTGTAGAAGAAAGAGCCTGGAGCTCACTCACTCTCCTGGCAGAGGTGATGGCAACCAGGAAAGCAGTCTTTAAAGTAAGAAGACGGAGAGGACAGTTATGTAGCGGCTCAAAAGGAGCACACATTAGGTAAGTAAGCACAAGATTCCAGTCCCACTGGGGCATCACGAAAGGAACAGCAGGGAACATGTGTGTGATGCCCTTCAAAAACCTATTTACAATGGGGGACTTGAACAAGGAAGGCTGATCAGGTAGCCTTAAGAAGGCGGAAAGGTACCCCTTGATAGTGCCCAGAGCAGAGCCCTGCTGGGCAAGAGAAAGAAGAAAGAGGAGAACCTCAGAAAGGGGTGCAGAGAGTGGGTCCACAGCCTTTGCTGTGCACCATGCCACAAATCTGTTCCACCTGCAGGCGTATACCGACTTTGTGGAGGGACGCCTGGCTGCCAGAATTACATTACAGACTTCGGGAGGCAAGTCAAATGCCCTCATCTGCCGACGCTCAATCTCCAAGCTTGTAGGTGGAGACTGGACAGGTTTGGGTGCAGAACCGTCCCCTGCTGCTGCGACAGAAGGTCCTCCCGAAGAGGCAGACGAATCGGGGGATCGACTGACATGTTGAGTAGCTCGGGATACCAGTATCTTCATGCCCAGTCCGGAGCCACAAGGATAACCTGGGCCCGGTCGTGCCTGATCTTCTTCAGCACTCTGGGCAGAAGTGGTATAGGCGGAAAGGCGTACAATAGACCGCAACTCCACTTGCGACGAAAAGCGTCTCCGAGCGAGTGCCGCCTTGGAAATTCCAACGCGCAGAACTGATGACATTGCGAGTTCTCTTCTGTGGCGAATAGATCTAACCAAGGCTTTCCCCATTGCTGAAGGAGGCCTTGCGCCACGTCCGAGTTCAGACGCCATTCGTGATCCATCATGCACCGACGGCTGAGTTCGTCCGCCCTGGCATTCAGAGAACCTGCCAGGTGTTGAACCACCAGGGTCACGCCCTGATGTTCCAGCCACTGCCAGAGGCGTAGAGCCTCCTGGCATAGGGTCCACGACCCCACTCCGCCCTGTTTGTTGCAGTACCACATGGCGGTGGTGTTGTCCGTGAACACCTGCACTACACTCCCCCGGACAGAGGGGAGGAATGCCTTCAGTGCTAGTCAGATCGCCCGCAGCTCCAAAAAGTTGATGTGGAGCCGGGACTCCGCCGGAGACCAGAGGCCTCTGATCTCTGCCTCTCCCATGTGGCCTCCCCAGCCCAGGAGGGACGCGTCCGTCACAACCACGTGCTCCGGGTGGGGTAGGGAGAGGGATCGGCCACTGACCCAAACGCGGTCCGTGAGCCACCACTGCAACTGTCTTGCAGTGCCCTCCGAGATCAAGACATGATCGGACAAGTTGCCCTGATGCTGGGCCCACTGAAACTTCAGGTCCCACTCCAGAGCCCGCATCCGCCACCGGGCGTGATGCACCAGAAGGATGCAGGAGGCCATCAGCCCCAGAAGCCGCAGCGTCAACCTGACCGAGACTCGGGATAAAGGCTGAAAGATTGGAATCAGAGCCTGAATATCCCGAACCCGCTGTTCGGGAGGATACACCCGAAACTGCGCCGAGTCTAGAACCGTTCCGATGAAGAGGAGCTTCTGAGAGGGACACAGGTGCGACTTCGGCACATTGATGGAGAACCCCAGCAAGTGCAGGAGGTCGGCCGTAGTCTGGAGGTGGCTGACGACTGTCTGGGGTGAGCCCGCCTTCAACAACCAGTCGTCGAGGTAGGGGAAGACTGACACCCCTAACCTGCGCAGATGAGCTGCGACCACCGCCATCACCTTCGTGAACACCCGTGGGACGCTTGTAAGGCCAAAGGGGAGCACGGTAAACTGAAAGTGCTCGTGGCCTACCATGAACCGCAGGTTACGCCGGTGGGCCGGCAGGTCGGGGATGTGAAAATAAGCGTCCTGCAAGTCCAACGCTACCATCCAGTCTCCAGGGTCCAGGGCAGCTAAGACCTGAGCCAACATCAGCATCTTGAACTTCTCCTTCCGGAGGAAGCCGTTGACGTTCCGTAGGTCCAAGATAGGGCGTAGGCCCCCTTTGCCCTTCTTGGGTACCAGAAAGTAGTGGGAGTAACAACCACACCCTACTTCTGGCCCAGGAACGCGCTCGATGGCCCCCTTGGCCAAGAGGGCCGTGACTTCCTCTTGCAGAAGTTGCAAGTGATCCCCCGACACGCGGTGGAATTGCGGTGGCATGGCTGGAGGGGTCGCCTAGAAGGTGAGGGAGTAGCCCCTTTGGACGATTTGCAGCACCCACCTGTCCGACGTGACAGTGCGCCAGTGGAAGAGGTGATGGCAAACCCTGCCCCCCACTGGCGTCACATGGGCCTGAAAACACGGACTAGGAAGGTTTTGAGGCAGGTGCTGCGGAGGGAGGTGTGGACTGGCCTCGCCGTTGTCCCCGACCGCCGTTGCGGCGGTTTCCACGGTGCCAACGCGCTGTTGTGCGTTGCGTGGCTGGCAGCACGTGTGGGGGCGCCCCTTCCGTGGCCACGAAAGGAACGAAAGGCAGCCGTTTGCTGGCGTGGGGCCGTAAGACCCAAGGACTTGGCCGTAGCCCTGGAGTCCTTAAAACGCTCAAGCGCATGGTCTGCCTTGTCGCCAAAGAGGCGACGGCCATCGAACGGCATGTCCAGAAGAGTGGCCTGGACATCGGCCGAAAAGTTGGCGGACCTCAACCAGGCGTGGCGTCGAACCGCCACCGTCGTTGCCATCGCCCTGCCCAGTGAGTCCGTGGTATCCAGCCCACACCGGATGGAATATCGCGCTGCATCTCGACCCTCCGCAAGGGCTCGGGCGAGTTTTGTCCGGACCTCCTCCGGACACTGTGGCAGCACGTCCGCGACCGTGTCCCACAGAGTGTGGGTGTAGCGGCCCAAGAGACAAGCGGTATTGACAGACCGCAGCCCCAAACTCAGGGACGAGAACACCTTCTTCCCGAATTGTTCATATCTCTTGGATTCCCGATCGGGCAGAGCCGTCGGGAATGCGGTCTGGGAAGTGGAGGCCTGGATGACCAGACTCTCGGGGTGGGATGGTTGGACAAAAAGCAAGGGTCGCCCGGTGCCGGGCGGTAGCGTTCTGGCCATGTTCCTATCCACAGGCGGACCTGTGGCGGGCTTGGACCAAGTGCCCACAAGAACGTCACACAAGGCCTCGTTAAACGGCAGCAGAGGCTCATTGGAGCTTGCCTGCGGTCTAAGGACCTCAGTGAGGAGGCTAGTCCTCACGGCCGCGACGGGGAGCTCAAGGTTTAAGGCCTTGGCCGCCCTTGTCAACACTACGCTGTAAGCAGCCCCCTCCTCCGTAGCCACGGTGCGAGGGGAGACAAATCCAGTGTCTGGCGAAGTGTCAATGCCACTGGCCTCCCCAAGCTCATATGTCCAGTCCTCTTGGGACTGGCACTCCTGTGCCAGAGGGTCCTCGGACCCCTCCCAGTCACCCTCGTCACCCGTCCCCTGTACAACAGGGTCAACAGACGGGGCCTCCTTACGGAAATAAAAATCTCCAAAAGCCGTCAGAAGCAGTGCCCATCGGCGCCGTTCCGGCGCCAGAGTCGGACCGAAGGGAAGACTGGGGACGGCGTCCACAGTGGGCGCCGGGGGTGACACCCGTGGGGCCGGCGCCGGCGAGGTCGACCGGCGACGACCCGGATCCGGAAGCGGATCCGGTGAGGTCCTGCGGCGCCGGGACCAAAGTCGCCGGCGGCGCCGGGGCCGAAACGCCCAACCCGCTAGGGCCTCCAGCCAGGACCGTCGGGCCCGGAGGCGCCACGGGACCCGGCTGAGAAGGGAGGGACCTCATGCCCATGAGGTACCGCTCGACCTCCTCTGGCGTCGCGCCGTGCCCAGGAACCTGAAGGTGTGGGGCAGGCGGCGACGCTTGCGACTCCATCGGAGCCGCGTGGGTGGTGTCACCCGAACCCCCGGCCGCATCGTGCGAGCCTCAGGGTGGGTCGGAGGAACGATGACGTCGCTCCGACCTCTCATGCCTCTTACCTGGGGACTTGGATCCTGACGACCGGTGTCCACTCCCGGAGCTGCGATGACTCCGACCCCGCGACTGCCGGAGCTCGAGTCGCTTGCGGGACCGCTCCCGCCTAGCTTTAGATGTCAGGGCCAGGCAGTCGGAGCAGGTGCGGTCGTCATGGTCGAGGCCTAAACACTTCAGGCACCGGCGATGGGGGTCCGTAACCGACATCAGTCGGTCGCACTTCGAACAGGGTTTGAACCCGGGCATCCCTACCGGCACCGTTAGGAGTCAAAGACTCGAGAAAAGAAATGATCAAAAGATCAAAGAGTTTAGTCAAAAAATGACTACGGGGTAGAGCTTCTCCGGATCTGCGCTAGCTGGCGCGGAAAAAAGAAGAACTGACGTCAGTGCGCATGGGCGGCGTCTAAGTACTCCGACGACGTCATTCCTGCACTAACGACGCCGACGACGGACACGGAGCCGCGGACGACGCCTGCCGGCGCGCAGGGGTATTGCTACGCAAAATTTTCCGGATCCAGTCTGACGCCTGGGGATATTCTAAGGTAAGGAATCTATCACTAACGTGTCTCTTTCAGATATGTCACATCCCTGTGCTTTCCCCTGCGCTGGCACACAATTGGCTGCCATGCACCAATGCAGGCACGCTTTCACCTTGGTGCAAGGGTGTCTGCGTTTTAGAGAGAATGTTTTTGTGCAGGAAGGGACACCTACCTGCACAAAAACAATCATGTAAGGAGCTTTCCTCTTTCCATGTGTGCTGCAGAATAGAGCACGCAAAGAATGATGATAAAATGAGGAGAAATATAATAATTTGTCCTCATTGCGTCTCATTACACCCCCTCTCGGAGTCGTAGAATTCTGACGCATTCCCAGGTTTACGGAATGTTATAAATCTGGGAATATGGCAGAATCCATGGGGGTTGCGTCGGAAGAGCAACACCCATGGCATTCCCCTTTCATGCCAAGTGTTGCCTGAAAAGGGGCCATATTTATAAGGCCATGAAAAGCCATTTAGGGTGGCTTTAAGAGGCCTTGTAAATATAGAGCACCACATTGTGCACCCGGTGCATAAAAAAAAGGGATTGGTGTCACTACAACGCATGCTTTTACATCGCATGCCTTTACAACGCGGTTTTTACCACGCATACCATTACAACGCATAGCGCTTTGGGGTGCTGGATAGTGAATAGTTTAATTTACTATTCCAACTCCAGTCCCCGTGGACACTAGGGAAGGTTATTGGATAGTAAATTAACCTATTCCCTATCCTAGAGCGCCCCCCAGCGCAATGCGTTGTAATGGTTTGCGTGGTAAAAGTTGCGATGTAATGGTAGTGCGTTGTAAAAAATTCGTTGTAACCGTGCCACACCAAAAAAAGTGACGCGCTGGCAGCACAAGGGGCTTGAAAATATATTCCTCAATATGCAAATTGTGCAAGCTAGTGCCAAACTCCAAAGTCCAGAAGAAATGGGGATGCATGAAACCAGGAGGGGTATCTCGAGGGGAGAAACCTGACTATGAGGCACGGCAGCAGATCTGAGAGACATGATAACATAAAACAAGTCAGTGGCACACACAGAATCATCGCTTAAATTATGGTGGGGTGGTACATGACACCAGACAAGATAGATCAAATGTTCCTAAGTAGCCCAAGGGATTGTTAGGAAGGCTGTGGAGGGGTGGGGGTGGGGGGGGCACAGAAATATATAGTGGGAATACCCAAAGGTGTAAGTGTATTGGAAGAAGTGTTAGCAGCCATAAAGGCTATCACGAGCATCCCCACACCAGAAGACCCAGCAGTGACTTTCTCAACACTGAGGCTGGAGGCCTGAGTGGCACGGACGAGAAGACAGTTCCTAGTGTGGGCCAAGATGCTGATAGCTCGATTTTGGATACAAATATCTGTGCTCATAATTAATACCTCATTGGCCAAACTGTTCTACACAATGGCAATGGAAAGACTTTCAAATTACTTGAAGAAAGAAAGGCAAAAATAATAGTCTAGTTGTGTGGCAACTCCTGTTGGATTATATGGGACGAGATTTGTGAGCGGTTTTGTGGCCACCAAAGTTGAGAGTCCTATGCCTTTTTGAAGGCTGAGACAGCACCAACAGTGGCCCTGAGGGTGAACAGCCTTTATTACAAAGCTGGAATCATGCTGTGCATTTACAACGCCAGCAATAGAATGAACGCGTCCTTACCATGCATTTGTTTAGCACGCAAGCCATTAAAACAACTTGCTTTAGGGGGGGCATTGGTGGAGTGGTGTTAGATTTTAAGCCCAACACCTTTCCCACTGTTGCGCAGACTGGAGTTAGAATGCTAAATGATACCATTCAAAAGTAGATCTCCCCTAAGGCAAAATGTTGCAACAACTTGCGTGCTAAAGAAACACGCCCACATAGGAGCTTTTGTAAATGTAGCAGGAAATCAATTTGACAGTTACATTTCTCAGACCTTTAGGAAGCAACTTTACTTGGGAACTCCTACATCATACAAGGATTGTTTTGAAAATGTGCATTTTAACTCACGAGTCTGTAAAAATAGCAAAAACTAGTATGAGGATGATAAATCACACCTTTACAGACAAAAAGGGAATTTTTACTTTCTAGAGTTGTCTTGTAGAGGAATATTTGAAATCCAGTATTTGTTAAGTGCAAACAATTACCCGAGGGTGTCAAGGTGCCTGGAAGATTAAGCGAGCTATTGCCCAGAGTCACATGGTGCTGGACTAACCTGTCACAGGGGATCGAACCATGAGCCCCCATATTCCGGAGACAAGCGCCCTGGCTGGTGCACCACACTCTTTGTGTTATTACACGATAAAAAGTAGTTGTAAAGCACATTGTTTTCTTCCTCTTGTATCTCTATAACCCTTCTTTTTAGGTCTTGCTTAGCGTTGCTGCGCACATGCGCAGCCTGCTCGCTGAGATTTATTGTAAATGAGGAGTTTGAGAAAAGGGCTTGAAGCCCCACCCCTTATTTCCATTGGCTTGCGTCACTGTTTATGGTAAATGGTGGGCTGCCATTGGAAATAAGCTTTCTGGGGTGCCTCCTTTTCGCTTTTTTGTCCGGTCCACCCGGACTGGCTCTCCTGCTTCGCTATTTCTTATCTTTAGTGGGCGTGTTGTATTAGTGTGTGTTGTGAGTCTGCACGCGCAGGGCCATCTATTTTTTCGCGTCCGTCCGTGTAATGCTTGTTGTTTATTTATTGACTGCCGCCCAGCTCTGGCGCTGTGCACTTCCCGCAGACAGGACGTAGTAGCACGAGGTTTCAAAAGCAGCGTTTGTGACTGACTGAGAATATATCCATTGGGCGTGTTACGATATCGGAGTCCAGTGCTACCGTTGAATATTTCTTGCAGGATGGTTACTTTGATCTATTTTTATTGGTGCCCGTCCACTTAAACTGCATCCTCTAAAGTATTAGTTTTTGTTCCCGCGCTCTTTTGATCAGGGAGCCTTTCGTCCGGTGCTCGAACTCTCTCCTTGCTGGTTCAGTGTGCGGACATCGCCTTTCCCCCTACAGCCTTCAAAGAGAGCACATGCGGTGCCCGTTAACACGCGTGGCCGCCTGCTTGCCGCCGTCGATTGAGTCCTCGAGCTGTCACAGTTGTGACCGTCATACTGTGTGATCTCCGACCCAAGAGTTGCTTGTGGTGAATTAAGTATTCTGGGTTTATGAATTGCAGCCATAAAAGTTTCAAAAACAAAAAGTCGCAGGCAGCTAATATACAAAGGGTGTCGTGTTTGGGACAGTTGTCGCTTTGGGGCAGTGTTTTCATCCATTGCTCCTTTGCATTTGACTGTTCCACCTCAAGTATTTGCAATACCGAGAACCTACACGTATTGGGGAAACAACACCCTGCTTCGCATCGCTCAAATGGTGCCTATAGTGAGGCTAGCAAGCTAAACTGTAAACACAGTTCCAAAGGGGTACATGTGCGATATTCACCTGCTCACCTTACATAATGCGAGGCGGGCCAGACAATGCACAAAAGAAAATGTGTGAATGAATGAACACGTAAGGCCAGCATACAATAACTGGGGTGAGATGAGTGGTTCTGTAAAGTGGGTAGTGTATATAGAGATAGCGAGAGCGTTGAAAAAGCACTCCAGCAAGGACGGATGGGGGCAGAGAAGGCAACTGTCCCCAGAGACAGACAGACACCCGGCAAGAGCCAAGCAGTGTCTTAGCCCACTCTGCCACCCCAGTTCAGACATGGCCATATGCATATCAGTCTGACCCTGTGCCTCATGGGAACATGCTTGATTCCGGTCCAGGAAAGACATGGCTTGGCAGTTCGGGCTGGACTGTTCCCATGAGGCTCAGGGTAAAGACTGATTTGCATATGGCCATGTCTGAACTGGGGTGGCTTGGTGAGCAAAATAACGATGGATTAAACCCAGATCTGTGACTGGGGGTGAATGTTTTGCCATTGTGCAACATTCCGTCCATCACCTTGTGTGTTTTGCTGTTCAACAACTAAGAAGCAAGCCGATGGTGTGATGGGAAAGCCAACTAATGGTAAGAAAATGGTGGGTTCCAAGTCCCCTCAAAGCTGACAATTGATCTTTTCGCACACAGACAGCTTTCAATGTCTAGTAAGCAAGACCTATAAACAAAGGATACATAGAATGCACTTGCATAAAATACCCTAAGAAAAAGGGATTGCTTTGCAATAGTTGATGTGAGATACCAAGACCTGTAGTCCAGAGGAAGGTGCCTGTCTCCCTTGGAGCAATATTCAAGCTCCGGCACAGTCTGACGGGAAGAGAATCAGGATCCATTGCTCACCCCTCTGTTTTCAATCGTGTGTTATGGAGGTACCAGTAAAAAACATTTTCAGCTCACCCAAAGACAATTTTAAAATAGGTCTGACAGTTTAAAGAAGGAGAACATTAATATCTCGATAAGGGACACCTTACCCAAACTAGGGCACCCAAAAGTAGGAGACTGAATAACAAGTGAACAGTAATATTCCTCATTGCTTCCTAGCGCTATATGTGGAGGCCATGGTTAAAGCATTCCACGTTAGATAGGGTGAGGGTTCATCATTCTATGTGAGAACATAAATATATGGTCATTCTATAATCGGTTTGACTGTTTCTTCCAGCATTGTTGTATTTCTTGTAATTTTATGTTTGTTAATGGCGAGCATACAACAGTCTTTTAACTCCACCCACTCCAACTTTATAGGTTTAGCTACCTGTGGTGTACCTGTTTCTTATGTGAGAGAGAACCGTGTGATGTCCCTTCTCCTTCTGCCACCTGCCCTTTACTTATTCTTTGTGTTAGGGAAGGATGCGCTGCTGTTGCCCATGCTGTAACTTTGTAGTGTTGGGAAGCTTGGTATAAATCTTTCACTAAACAAAAGACATTATGATTTGCATTTCCAATACTTGCTTTAAAGCATGATTTGAATTTAAGAGTGAATCCTTACCAAATATGTGAATAAAGCGTAGTGTTTTTATGTGTAAAAAAGCAGTTTTGAACCAGACTAGGTGATTTTGGAAAAAATCTAAAATATACCTCACAAGTGTGTCCATGTCATGTATAAAACCTTCAGCCAGTTCTGGCATTTTAGCCATCTGCACTTTACATTCAGTGGTATTCAACCTATAATGACAGTGTTGAATGCAAAGCTAGAAGCCCTACAATGCCATATGGAGTTGACCCAAAAGCCAGGAGTGGCTGATGACATTAAATGTCATAGAGCCACTTGGCATACTTGTGAAATGCAAAATAAAGTTTCGTTTCTGACTTTCTGACTTGTTCTTGTAGGCATTAAAGGGATAACCAGCCTAGTAGGTGAGAGGTCAGAGATAGATTTTCAAAAGCAAATACAAGCATCTCACCGCAATAGGGCTAATAATAACAGTCCTTGGGGAAACAAATCAGAGTGCTAAAAATACATTATTTACCATACAAATGCAAGCACCAGCAGTCGCTGAATGTGTCTGAAGAGACACTGAGAAAGGAAAAACAATATCCTGGCTCCCCTCTTCCCAGGGCCCTCCTCGACCTAGAGATTGGTGTGATTTAGTGCCAGCAAAACTGCTGTGCTTCGCCCTTCCTTGAACCGGTGTAGCATGTGATGCCATGCAAGGGCGGCCAGTTTAGTATTTGTTTTTAGCACCCAGATACCCTATGGGGTGAAAGGGAGTTTTACAAATATATAATTCACCATATCTCCTCCTCCTGAACCCTTGATCTTCCTTCCCTACTTCATGCTTAGTCAAGCGTCTGATACAGTCTCCCTCTTTCACTCCAGCTTCCCACTCCCTCCTTCTCCCCATGTGAACATCCATGTTCCAACTAAAACATGCAAGTGCAAGCCAAAACCTTCAGGACCATGGCACTCTAAAGAGCTCACTGTCAATAGACACTCAGTCCACAGACAGGCAAGAAAATGAAAACAGACCTACAAATGAGCTCATAATATTGAACTCCTTCCATAACAACACGCAGTCAGGTCATCTCATCAGACAAAACAAAGTGCTATTCCAATATCATCAATAAAGCCACCAATGAAAACAGAATGCTCTTCAAGACAATGAAGCACAGCATCAGCCCCCTGCCTGACTCACTTATCCCCTGCTCGACAGACGATTGCAATGCCTTCAACCCTTTCTTCAGTGAAAAAAACATGGAGAACCTGACAAGCACACCGACAACTCAAGCCCTACCTCCCCTCTTCTGCCCACCCATTCTTGTAGACTCTCGTAATGGTCATCCTTCAAAGCTCTATTTCTCACAGAACTTGCCAACATACTCACTTCTTTTAACGCTGCTTCCTATATAGATGATGCATTAAGCCTTATTATTCATCAAAACTCTACGTGGAGAAGATCCCTCACCCCTACTGATCATTGTCAATGCCTCCCTCATGCAACCCAACTTTCTGGAAACTCCCAGGGCATGCTAGGTCATCCACTGTTAAAGAAACCTAAACTGGACTCTGATTACCTGCCACTACTTGCTCATCACTCACCTACTCTTCATTTGCAAGAATGCAGAAAAACAGTCTGCACACAACTGCAGGATCACATCAGTGCTAACCACCTC
This sequence comes from Lissotriton helveticus, assembly GCF_964261635.1. Lineage (NCBI taxonomy): Eukaryota > Metazoa > Chordata > Amphibia > Caudata > Salamandridae > Lissotriton > Lissotriton helveticus. Next base: position 153,590,478 of record NC_136068.1, on the reverse strand, counting down.
CTGCATTACTACCAATCTTGCTTCAGATCACACTGCAGGATGGAGACCACTACCTTTCATATTGTAAACGATGCTCTCTTAACCACACATATATATGACTCCTGCCTCCGGATATTGCTGGACCTCTCAGCTGCCTTCAACACAGTCAGCATCTCAACTTCATCCACACCCTGGAGTCTTGCATGGGAATCATTGGCATGTCCCTCACTGAATCTCATCCTGTCTTTCTTTCCACATTACACAAGTTTGTTCACCTGGGCACCTCCAGATCTCAAAAGATTCCTATCACCAGCGGAGTCCCCCAGTGTTCCGTACTGTGCCCTGTCATCTTCAGCCTCTACATGGATCCCCTTGTCTCAGGCTTCAACCTCTACACAAAGCACATTATTCACAGATAACAGCAACACATTTCACCAATATGTCAATGATACACAACTCTTGTTGAAAGTCTCTTTCACATCAGAAATCCAGTACCTCAAAAACTCCCTATACCTCTTTCAGGCCTGGATGTCCAGCTCATGTCAGAAGCTTAACCCCTTTCAAGGCAGGATTCATGTTATTTGCCAAGAACAACAATCAAAATGTAGTATAAATCTGGCTCAAAAACCTGAACCGTACAAGTCACTTAGATTAACCAGGATCCTAATCTTACCCATGAGGAGCTCATTCCCAAAAAACAAAGAGGACCTGGTACCTCCGGATTGCTCTTCTGTTGTCGCTGTACTTCAATATTGTGTTATTTGTCTAACGAGTTGCAGACAGAAGAGGCCCATAAAGAACCCCACCCTCGCTGAAGCTGCTAAAGAGGGGGATTCACAATGTCCCTATTCTGAGGAATCAAACAAAATTGTCCGAGAGTAACACAGTGGCGTAGCTAGACCTTGTGCCGCCCGTGGCGGTCACTGCATTTGCCACCTGCGGCGGCTGCATGAAAGAGCCCCCCCATTGCTACGCCACTGGAGTAACACCTAGGAATACACATTATACAAAGTATATGCTCTGATGGGTTCACTGCGGAGCAACACGGGCTAACCGTTACAAGTACAGTCATGGTGTGCTTGAGGGGTGCACCCTTAGGAGAAGGCATCACACAATGATTTCATGCAGCTCCTGACACTGTTTCTTTGACCAACAAAGTGCAAATATGGAATGGCTTATAAGGCCACATGGGTCCATTCTTTAGGTGTACCAGCAAACATCTGAATAACACTGAAACTAGTTCATGTCACCAAAATGTGTTTTACACTCCTTGGGCCCTGAGCATGCAGGGACATTCCTCAGCAACAAATTAACAGCTACAGTTCTGCTCACTACACCTTTCATGGTTTTTATTTATTTATTTATTTTATTTTTTACACTTGTAATGCGCACAGATACCCACAAAGGGTTTCCCGGCGCCATGGCTAAGAGAAAAAATACTAGAAAGCAAATACTATCACAGATCAACAACCATTTGTACACACAATTATTTATTAAACATCCAGGTTTTGACTTTTTTCTTGAAACTGGCAAAATTTTCCTCTTTGCGCAAAGCTAAAGGGAGGGAGTTCCAAAGAACTGGTCCCAGGTGGGAGAAAGATTTACCTCCCATTCGGGCCAGTTTGAATCTAGGAACCACGAAAGTTGCTCCATTTAAGGAACGGAGATTCCGTACAGGAACATGGGGCCTGACCAAATTCTGCAGGTACCGTGGTGCGGTTCCTGCCCTGATCTTGAACATAATGGTCAAGGCCTTAAACCGGACCCGGTTTTCAACTTTCAACCAGTGTAGATCTCTAAGGTGCTTCGAAATCCTTGCTGTCCTAGGGATCTTACATAACAACCTGGCTGCGGAGTTCTGGACCAATTGTAGTCGTCTGACTACGGCTAAATTGGAGCCCAGATAGAGAATGTTACCGTAGTCAAGCCTAGATGTTATTAGCGCATTGACTACGGTCTTCTGGGTATCCACAGGTAGCATCCAGATAATCTTCCGCAGCCATTTCATGATAGTGAGACAAGTACCAGCCACTTTATTGGCCTGCTGCTTCATCGACAAAGAATCATCGATGCACACCCCAAGGTTTCTAACCTGGGTAGCCGGACTGGGGAAAACACCCATAGATGGCGGCCAATGTCTATCTTGCCACAGCTCACGATTTTTTCCCAAGAGAAGAATCTCTGTCTTCTCCCCATTAAGCTTCAGCTGATTAGTTGACATCCAGCTGAAGACCTCCTGGAGACCAAGTTTCAGGACTGAAGGGGATGAAGACTCTGAGTTAGTAAGGGAAAAAATAATCTGTGAGTCATCCGCGTAGGTCATGAGTTCCAGACCTACTCGCTCTGCTAGATCAGCGAGGGGGCGGAGGTAAAGGTTGAAAAATAGTGGACTTAAAATTGAGCCCTGGGGCACGCCATGAGGTGACCGAAAAGTGTCCGACTGTGCGTGTGAGGACGAAATCTGGAAAGTCCGGTCGCTCAGATAGGATCTAATCCAGCCCAATGCGGTCCCTCCGACACCATCCACGCTCAGCCTGGCAAGCAGTCTGCTGTGCGAGATGGTGTCGAAGGCCGCGCTCAAATCAAGCAGGACTAGAGCCACCGTTTGCCCGTCGTCCAAAAGTGCCCTAATTTTCTCCGTAACTCCCAGGAGGGCAGATTCAGTTGAATGGCCTGCCCTAAAGCCCGATTGGGAGAAATGGAGCAGGTTGTTATTCTCCGCGTGCGATGATAGTGCACCATGGATATGCTTCTCCAAAATTTTCGAGAAGGCAGGCAGCAAAGATATCGGTCGATAATTTGCAAGGACCTCTGGATCAGCAGATGGCTTTTTCAACAGAGGGCTGACCATAGTGTGCTTCCAGGACGCCGGAACAGTTGCCAAACGGATGGAGGCATTAAGTGTCTCGGCAATGGTTCCTAGAGCACCATCACCCAATTGGCACATGATATTGATGGGAAGGGGATCACACGGAGAACCTGATTTAATAGAGGTGGCCAGAGATTTTAAAGTGCCCCCAGAAATGTATGGCCAGGCATCCAGCCGACTTCCTGGTGGGCTTTCTAAGGGAAGAACTTCCCTATCCACCCCCACCGGAGAATTAATATTTGCTATAATAGTGTCGATCTTTTCCACAAAGTACGTGGCAAGATCCTGGCATTTTTGCGAAGTGAGGGGGCGTGCAACCGCCGAGGAATTTGCTCCGGCTAAGTTTTTCACTGTGTTGAAGAGGGTCCGAGCTTTATTAGCAGCCATGTTAATGGTCTTGGTTACATAAAGAGCCTTAGCTCTAGAGCAGGCCCCGTGATAGAGGTTTCTGGCCTTACGGTACAGTTCCTTTGATTGAGAATCATAATGCTTGCGCCACTTTCTCTCGAGTCTCTTGCACTTAGTTTTTTCAAGTTTTAGTTCTTCCGTGTACCAGGGGGCCGGAGGCCGATGGACATTCCCTGTACACCTGGTAACGGGCAGGCAGATGTCCACTGCTCTCTCTAACCAAGTGTGGGCTTCCAATGCATTTACCTCCATATCATCACCCAAAACTGGGGGAGATACCTGTAGTGCATTCTGCAACTCAATCAAATCTATCTTTTTCCAGTTTCTCATAAAAACTGGAGGCCGGACAGACCCTGGCAACTTAGATTGTGTGAGGGTGATACAAAAGAGCGTTAAAAAGTGGTCCGACCAACAAATAGGGTAGGTTTTTAACCATTTGAGCTCCTGTATGTTAGAAACAATAGGGTCCAGCAGGTGTCCAGCCTTGTGCGTTGGGCCCTCATTTCTCAGGGACAGATTTAAGGCATTAAAATCATCCAAGAGGTTAGAGGCAATACTATTAGATTTGTCCTCAAAATGGAGATTTAGGTCCCCCAGTATCGTCAAATTTTGGGCATTCAAAAAATAGGGTAAGATATAATTAACCAGATTTGTAGCCCATGCACTGGCACTACCCGGGGGGCGATAAGTTAAGAGGCCTGAAAACATAAAATTTGGATTCAAAGATATTTTGAAAAATGCAGCTTCGCATCCAGGGATATCAACCGTAGCAAAATCACAGTTAAAATCACGATCGAAGATCACAGCAATGCCCCCTCCAACCTGTCTATCTCTATCAACCCGAACGATAGCGTAGTTGGCGGGCAGGGCGGCGGCGATATCAGGACCTGAGCCCTCATGCAACCAGGTCTCTGTGAGAAATACCGCACAGGGTTTTTCTTCCATTAGGAAGTGATGGATATCTGCTTTGTGTTGGGGCAGTGATCTACAATTAACTGTATAAAAAGTAAAAGTACGAGAGTTTGAAACAGAGGTTTGAATGGGTGGGCTAAGCTTGTGTGGGACCTCTGAGTAAGGTTGAATATTGGTTAGTGCAAAAGCACAGTGAGGGCAAACATGTATACCTTTTAAAGAGGGCTTTAGAATGGCACAGTTGCTGTTAATGTTTGGGCACAACGCCCGTATCTGATCCGCTGTGATCTTACCTATATCAGCGTTTCGTGCCCCGGGTCCCGACCAGGCCCGGACGGGCACAGACGGGCTGGTCTTGGGATCGTCTTCGGCGCAGTCAGAGGCGCCTACCCTGCGCGCCATCGCTGCGCGCTGAGGCCGCCGAGTGGCTAAATAGTCACCAGGAAGCGGAGGTCTAGAGCGCTAACCGCTCGACACTCCGTCAGGTGACTGCCCCTGTCCCGCCCTCGACAACCCGCGATTGGCTGGAATGCCGGTTGCCTGAGAAACTAGGCGGAAAACAGTCCCCGGCTAGCAAGTGCTGCAGACTGGTGAGTGCAAGTGTGTGCTCTTTCAATCAGAGTGCTTCTAAAATCACAGTATACACAACAACAGTACAGACAGTTATTAAAAACGAGCTTCCGCTCTAAGTTTCAGCACAATGTGCGTTTTTAAAATGTTTGTCAGCCTCTGACAGCAGTTAGCAATTAATAGTAGTTCGTGCTCGACGCCCAGCGGGGAGTAGCTGCCACCCACTCTTACCCACCCACTCTTACTCTTTTTAGCCGTGCATGAATCTTAGCAAAGCAATAATGAGTACTGAAATAAATACTCTGGGCCCTAGTCACAAACCTCGCTTGGTAGTACGTTTAGTAGTAGTACAATAGTACAATAGTGCTACTCACATATTACAAAATGCTATTCACAAACCTACATGCGAAGACATCCGCCTCTGCCTCTCCTATCTTTTCTATGGGGAGTCATAGCCCGGTTGCACAGGTCTTTGGACACATAGGTGTATATGTATATTTTCTGGAAATATTTTATTGATTTAATATGATGAACAAATACAGCATGCAGTATGTGCATATTGTATACATTCAATCGGCTGTATTCAACACGTCTAGGCATATGTTTTAGTAGTAAATGTAGGAGGAATCAAGGGGGAGAGGCTGAAAAATGGAGGCAGGCCATTTGCTCATAGATGTGAGGGGATCAAAGAGGAGTAAAAAAGGGCTTAAGGGTGAGAGGTTTAGGGAAGAACAAGCAAATACAATATACCCACTTACAAAAAAAGTTAAGCATTCTAATTTTTCCATAAAATAATTATATAAAAAGTTTAACCTTTCAATAAAAATAATTAAACAAATGTGTTTAAATATCATTAAATAATAATTAAATATAAATGTGATAGTGAGGGTGCTATTTGTTTTGATTATTTTAAATAATATTTATAATTCTATTTTATTTCTTTCTTTAATTGTTTCATTTGATCCGTTAATGTTCTTTACCACTTGTTGTTTTAGTTCTAGTTTAATAAAAATAGTTTTGAGTTATTCACATTATTTTACCTTCAGATATTTTTATTTTCAAAAAATTTTAAATAATTACAGAGGGCCTGGGCCACAAAGGTAAATTTACTATTTCTTGGTATTCCTAAACTACAAGTTCAATTTTACTAACAGTAATTTTATGACTTCAGAGACTTTGTAGTCATGGCTGAGAACTGCACACATAAAAAGATGGGACAGGCCTACCACGAGTGCAGAGTATCTGCACTCACAAAATTGCTATTAGTGAAAGGAAACTTCTAATTTGTGAATAGTTTACTATTGTGAATCAGGCCCTAAAACTTTATTATTATTTTCTTCCCACATACTTTACCACAGGAAGATCTACTAGTAGTAAATTAACTATCGTAAATCCGGTTCAAGCAGGCTCCGTCCCCTGCGGGAGAAATGTGAGTGTGCACCTTACAGTAAATTGACACTCTGAAATGGTGACTGGCAAAAAGGTTACAGCTAGGTACAGTAGTAAGTATGGATGTGAGTAAATTTGCATGTGTACATTTAACTTTAGGAAGAGGGCCCACATTTTCCCGGTGATGGGCTATCAGAGGTAAAATTCAACACCTCCGCCTCAATAAACAACTATGTTACATTCAGCTTTTTAACTTTGAATGCTCATTTGTTAGAAAACTGGTTAGATGTTTAAAAGCAGGGCTTAATTTGTAAAAAAAAATACGTACAGAGTCCCAAGGTTTCCTTTATACTCTTTTGCATTTTTTTATCTTTAATTCATTACATCAAAAGTAAAAATGGAACTAAAAGTGCACTATAAAGCAGAACTATTTTAGTCAAAATGGGAATACCAAGCGCCCTGGTAATCTGAAGGGGCCATTAACAGAAGACACCAGCACCATACGGATGTATGACATTACAATGCATGCTTTTACCACGCATGCCTTTACAACGCAGTTTTTACAACGCATGCTGTTACAACGCATAGCGCTTAAGGGTGCTGGATAGTGAATAGTTTAATTTACTATTCCAACTCCAGTCCCTGTGGATAGTAGGGAAGGTGTTGGATAGTAAATTAAATCTATTCCCTATCCTAGAGCGCCCCCCAGCGCTATGCGTTGTAATGACATGCGTTGTAATAGTTGCGTCGTAAAGGCACTGCGTGGTAAAAGTTGCGTTGTAAAGGATGTTTCCCGCACCATACGGATTGCCTAGATAGGTGATAACTCCAGGGATCCTGTGCATTTCAACTGGATATTTTAACTGCTGAAAGCAGCTCAAATCTCCGGGTGAAATACAGGGAAGTATAGAAAATGTAGCATATGCATCTTTGCATACAACAAAGCTTGGGATCCAGGTGCATAGAACGATTGGCAGTATAAAATTCTAAAGGCCTCAGCATGGAAGTTGAATACACTGATTTTCACATGGGGACTAACTTTGGGCAACTAAACAGATCAAATAAATAGTCAGATATGAATGGGAACTAAATACCCTGAGAACGAAGGCTAAATACACAATACTAAGCATGGGGATTAGTTACTTAGAGCTAAACACAGAAGGTAAACATATAAGACGTAATACAGAAAACATAATTAAAACTTTATACATAAACTAAGCATGGGAACAATAATAGAATAAGCAAATACATGGACCTGCAGACATAAAAGTCATGACGTCAACTAAATGGTTAGAGTTAAATTGAAATTAGATATCCTCTGATTCAGGAAAAACTGCTAGTTCTAGTGGATATTTGGAAAAGCAATGACAGAGCTTAACTGCAATGTTTAAATATGTTTAGACATATTTGAAAATTGTCAATTTAGCAGAATAATTGTGAAACAATCGCGGGGGGCGATTATTATTATTTAATTTTTACGGGGGAGGCACAGCATTAAGGAGTTTGAAGACCACCGGCCTAGGGTGTGTTAATAAATAGTCGATTTCTTTCAATTGAGAGGAAATAGTTTTCACTGACCTACTCCTCCTTTATAGGCCCATGGTCTGGGTCCGTCACTGCAGGCATCTGCAGTGAACTCATATTGGTTCCCGCAAAGTTAGACAATAATGCCCAATGTAGCACTGCAAAATGCTTCCAACTAAGCATGGGAATCAAGTACATGAAGATAAGTTGTGGCATCAAGTGCACAGCTATTAAAAGATCTTTATTACTTCACGGTGCCGCGTCTTCTTCCAGAGTCAAGTGCCAGAGGTCTTTACACCAAACCCCCTGCAGTGTCACTGCACCAAATGGGAAACACATCAACATGTTTCTAGGTGCGGTATAACAGGATTTGTCCATGACCCCAAGCATCTTTTGGCTGTGTGTGCTCTTCATATCCATGCCCGAGACATCCTTTTCTCTGGTTGAAGACCCCTAGATGCGGTTGCTCATCAACTGGGCACAAGTAGAGAGCGTTGCATTGCATAGGGAAGATGCCATGCGGCTGCGTAAATTGCTCTTGGCTGGGTGCTGGGATGCGGACATGGCTGATCTCCACTTTGATATAACACACACTCCCCTATCACCAGGAGCCCAACTGCCCTGTGATGGTGAGTCAGGAGGTGGGACATAGGATGTACTGCTCCCCACATCACTTCCACTGTCCGGCTCGAAGCTGGGGATGTGCACCCCTTGTCAGATACTGGCCCTTCTGACATGGTATCTGGGGACAGTCACGAGTAATTCACTTAGCAACTAGATGGGAGATGTGGTATATTTGCGGGCTGGGTAGGGGAACTAGGGCCTTAAGGGAACTAAGGTTCTTCCTTGTATATGTTCCCATTGACTGGGATCCTTAACTGTTTATTTCTGTCATTGCGTATTATTACTTGTTGTGAACAGTACATGCTTCATTTGATGTCATTGGCAGCCGGACTGCAGTGCCCCTTCTTACGGCCCGCGTATGCGCCTTCCGTCAGACTGCCTTCCATTAACTCTACAGGTGCTAAATGTGGCACTTTCAGTTTCTATTCTGTATTGCTAACAATGTAACCTGTCACAATGTTGTTGCACGTGCAGCAAATAATGTGTGATTGTTGACTGACATCTCCATTGTAAACTGTGTTCCTATAATTTTTGTGACTGTAATCATACAAAAAAGCAATAAACAGACAAAATAAATCCCCTGTCAGAGCAGTGGTACCCGGCATACCATCGCTGTTGTAAATGCAGACATGATGACCGGGCTGGTTGGGGAGAACCAGGGCCCAGAACAAGAAACATTAGCACAAGATTCTGCGGTGTACCTGACTTCCAAGTAAAGTAATCGCTGGCCTTGAAAGTTTTGACCTGGGATTTGCCTATGGAAAAACCAAAGGAAATGATGGATGGAGCGTTGACAATACAAGCACTCACCCCCAGTCAACTGATCTGGGTTTAATCCATCACCGTTCTTTAGCCCACTCTGCCACCCCAGTTCAGACATGGCCATATGCAAATCAGTCTGACCCTGTGCCTCATGGGAACAGTTCAGCCCGAACTGCCAAGCCATGCCTTCCCTGGACCAGAAACAAGCTACCGAGGACCAGTTTCTGGCATTTCAGCCATCTTCAGCCTGGCTTGCTTGAATCCAGTGGCAAAGTGAGCAAGGGACTCACGTCTGAGCATACCCTGCCAACTTATGGCGAACAAAGAAGAACCAAAGGAAATGATGGATGGAGCGTTGACAATACAAGCACTCACCCCCAGTCAACTGATCTGGGTTTAATCCATCACCGTTCTTTAGCCCACTCTGCCACCCCAGTTCAGACATGGCCATATGCAAATCAGTCTGACCCTGTGCCTCATGGGAACAGTCCAGCCCGAACTGCCAAGCCATGCCTTCCCTAGACCAGAAACAAGCTACCGAGGACCAGTTTCTGGCATTTCAGCCGTCTTCAGCCCGCCTTGCTTGAATCCAGTGGCAAAGTGAGCAAGGGACTCACGTCTGAGCATACCCTGCCAACTTATGGCGAACAAAGAAAAACCAAAGGAAATGATGGACGGAGCGTTGACAATACAAGCACTCACCCCCAGTCAACTGATCTGGGTTTAATCTAAGTATGGGCGTAAAATCCGTTCCGCTCGCGGAATATGCGGATTTTCAGCAAATTCGCGATCTGCGAATTCTCGCGAATTTGCCGACAATTCGCAAATTCGCACGCAGCGGATTTTTTTGCTTGGTCGCGCTTGACAAATACAATATTGCGGCGCGCGGCGTTCACTTCCCGCCATTCAGCGTTTGAAGAGTTGTTTTTCTCCATGTTTGCGTGTGCTGCGCCATTTTGGATCTTGCTGCGTGATCCCGCGGGAGTTTGTCGACCGCGATTACGTCATCGTATGTACGACCGCTAGGGTAACTTCGCATCGTTGCGCTACAAGCGGCTCGCGAAAATGCAAAAAACCACGCGAACTAACACGCCGCAAAAAAACAAATCGCATATTCGCACAAATTCGTGGCTTCCGAATTCGATCACGCGCAAATTCGCGCCCCGCGAATCGCACGAAATTGCAGAAAAATGATTTTTGCAAAACTGAAAGCACTCAGCAGGTGCAAAAGTTCAAGCTCATCATTAGTAACCGTTCTCTGTAGTGCTTCCTGAGGGGCCCCTCCAGAGTTCAGTTGCCTACTTGCAACTATTCTATGACCCTGCTCTGACCCTCATAGCAGGCTCAGAGAATAGCTACAAGTATGCCACAAAGGTCCTGTTAAAAAAAAATACACTGCAACAGAAAGCAATAACATATAAGGAAGCAGGTGCCAGACTGGAAGTTCAAATTCAGTGACACGTTAATCAGCCCCTAATTCATTCATGTCAGTTGAGGCAGGCAGGTGTGCTAACGAATTTTGCAAAACTGAAAGCACTTAGCAGGTGCAAAAGTTCAAGCTCATCATTAATCATGAAGCACTTACAGCTAAGGAAGCAGGTGCCAGCTCAAATTCAGTGACACATTAATCAGCCCCAAATTAATTCATGATTTATAAAAAAGGGGTAACCCTGTGTCCCTCAGAACCTGGGTATATGCGATTAACAAACAAAATGGTTCTGTTGGGTAGCAAAGACAATTCCTTTGGTTGAGGCTGAAAACAGCTCAAAAAACAAGCAACAAGCACAAACTCTCTGATAGACAAAGTTTTTATATGTATTAAAACAGAAAAAGAGACAATATCCTGGAATTACTTCATTCCGTTACATTGCTAGTCAATACGTTAACTTCGTGAAAAAGTGACAATAGTGATTAAGGTGACAAGTGCAATGTATACAGTGACATTTATATACACAACAATTATTTACAATAAAACCCTAATAAGAAATGACCAGGGGGGGTGGGGGGGTTGTTGGGGAGGAAAACGAGGTATTTTCTGTCGTTTATGAGGCCAGTTTTTTACAAGTAGATATTCCAAGGAAAACAAAATGGTTAATGTCCAAGTTCCTGGAGTTTTAGCTTGGCCAAGGTAATAGCGTCGACGTTTCGACCCTCGTTGCACCCCAGTTGGTGGTTGCGGCGGGTCTTTATCAAGACAGGGGGAGGAAAGGGGATCGGTCAAATGGTGAAAGTTTCCAGAAGGTAGCCCGTTGGTCAACCCTCGATGCAGTATTTATCCGCAGTGAAACTCAGCGATCTGGATATGAACGCCAAACCGAGCTGCCCGGGAGAAATGCTCGGACTCTAATTCATTCATGTCAGTTGAGGCAGGCAGGTGTGCTAACGAATTTTGCAAAACTGAAAGCACTTAGCAGGTGCAAAAGTTCAGGTGCACTTAGCAGGTGCACTTAGCAGGTGCAAAAGTTACAGCTTTAATCAGCCCCAAATTAATTCATGTCAGTTGAGGCAGGGCATGTGTGCTTTCCCCCCATAATCTACAGTGATGAACCAGAGGGTGGCAGTGATGAACCAGAGGGTGGCATGGGTGAACCAGAGGGTGGCAGTGGTGAAACAGAGGGTGCTGTGATGAACCAGACGTAGAAACAACATGGTCGCGACCGTTGCGACCCGACAAGTAAGTTCGCGTTTGCGAACTCGTAGAAAACCCTCACGAACTGGCAGAAACCCTTGCGAACACAAAAAAATCCGCAAATTTGTGAAAGTTCGCGAATTTTGCAGATTGCGAATTCGTAAATACGCAAATTCGTGAATCGCGAATTCGCAAAATTCGCCCATACTTAGTTTAATCCATCACCGTTCTTTAGCCCACTCTGCCACCCCAGTTCAGACATGGCCATATGCAAATCAGTCTGACCCTGTGCCTCATGGGAACAGTCCAGCCCGAACTGCCAAGCCATGCCTTCCCTGGACAGGAAACAAGCTACAACGCTCCGTCCATCATTTCCTTTGGTTTTTATTTGCCTATGGAAGCCTGTAAGCAGCGGGGTGACTGGAGGTATTCCTTTGAAGTTTGGAGGGCAGCTCTTTGTTAGCTAGCGGTACAGAAGGAGAGAGGGTGGGTTGGGGTCTCTATGGGGCTCAGTATCTGTACATTTAGAGCCAGTGCTAAGACCTCCTGAAAGCTTCCGCACAACAGCTTCAAGCTATGACCGCCCGACTCCACACCATTTTAGTTTTCAATATCTGGTGATTCAACCTCCTGGATCACGCCTCAACCTGGAAACACTGTGTGTGGAAGATATAAATGCCCCTTGACCACAAGATCTACACACAGGATCTAGGCTGTTTCTGAAGGACTTCTTACTATTTTTCACAATTCTCTTTTAGGGATATGTGTATTCTTTTTCACTTGATATTTTTGATCTATTGTCCAATATCCTTTATGCCTTATTTTAGTTTGTTTGCATTTTTTTAATACATTTTTTTGAGAGCGATATATAAAATCCAACACGGCCGGCAGGGCCCACAAAGCCAATACTCAAGTACAGCAAAAGAAAAGAGAAACCAATCAACATAAAATCTAACAGTCGTGTCGGTTTCCCCACCACCTACCCCCATACAATCATAAGGACAGTGTCAAAAGAAAAGGTAGCACATCTCATCTACAGAACACATAATCATCCATATGTTAATGCTGTACAGATTGAAATGTCTGAATGTAATTGTCACGAACCTGGTGACCTGAATAAACTGTCTCTAGTTCAATTCCCCTATAGTCCACCCAACTCTTCCATATCTTGGGGTATTTTGGGGGGGCATCTCCTAGCTTTGTGTACTGCTATTTCCATTCCCATACAGTGGTCCATACCCTTTTTCCAGACCGACACTGGTCTATTTGCATTTTAAAATTTTGGGATGTGACTTACTCTGCCTTTTTCAAGTTTTATGTTCCTTAAATGTATAGTTTGGCTGCTCTGTTACACATAACACCACTCACATATTTTCTCTTGGGATTGCTTGAAGCCTTCCATCCAAAAATGAGCCGCGTAACCTAAAGGGAAGATTACTTGTCTTTGTGGACTGGGTAGTGGGACACACTACACACCATTTTCAGAACGAGCTGCTGCAGGGGTGGGTGGTGTATTTTCGAAGTGGGTGCACAAGGCTGAGGCTGGTGAGAGCAGACTAATGTGGTACCTGGTGGATTACAGCTATATGGCTGCTTAGATCCCAAGCTTGGGATCCCGAACAGGGTTCTACAGCAGTCCCTTAAAGGACACCACGCCTATGGGCGCGGCATATGGAAGGTACCACCCTCGCTGTGCTGCTTGAGGCCTGGCGGAGGGTTGATGAATATCTCACCAATCAGACCACGTGTTTCATTAAAGTCAGTGTCAGCCGGCACAGGTAAGATCGGTAGGGTAGGGGCGGGGCGCGGCGGGGTGGGGGAGTCGAGATGACGGGATGGGTAAAATTAAATTAAAAAAATGAATAAAACCACTTACCTTGCCCTTGCCGCATCGCCGAGTTGGCCATTTATTTAATTCATTTGACCTATCTCGTTGTCTGTTGACTTCACCCCAACCCTGCCTCGCCCCAACCCTTCACCGCTCTTACCTGTACCGGCCGCCACTGATTAAAGTCCTCATGGTTCATAGAGGCATATACCACACTCTTCTGAGTGGGCTTCAGTTATTAAAGGGCTGAAGACAAGGACACATCATAAGCACCTAAGATGGGCTCCCCCGGTGATAAGAGACTCTAACCGGGTTGCACAGTGTATAAACTCTAGGAATGTGATGTTTACTGTCAGGGCATTCGGGTGTCATCAGAGCTCAGGATTCAGCTGAAACCTCATATTCCTGTATTTGGACGGGGGAAAGCGATGTATGCACAATAAAGAACAACTCAATATAGGAGAAGTGTGTATGAGAATGGGGACTGCACGTTCTGTATGTTAATCTTTAGATATGGTGGACTCACTGGCACAATAGTATGTTATTTTGTTGTGAAATCAAAGAGAACAAAGAAGTGAGATGGAAGTTGCTGGATTTCATCATTGTGTTATTACTGGCATGTTTTCTCTCTTCAATAATCTGCAAGCTGTCAAAGAAAACCTCAGTGCATGCATGCAGCCAACAAAAGCATTCAGGGAGCCCCTTTCACTCATGAAACAGCTGGAGTGTCTTCTCCTTGAGAGCTGGGGTCCAAAGTTCACACAAATGTCTAGAAACCAAAGAGGCAAGTCGAGTTACTACATTCCATCCATTTCATTCATCCATCCATCCACCCATCCATCCTTTCTTCCCTCAATGCCCTTTTTTGTGTTCTTCCATTCTCTCTCCATCCCATCCTTCATCTTTTCTTATCCTCACTTTATCTGTTCCTCAATATTTCCTTCCCTTCCTCCCACAGTCTTTTGCTTTCTTTCCCTCATTTGTTTCCTTTTTTGCAGTCTCAGACAATCCATCTTTTCTTTCTTCTAACTAACTCTCTTCCCTGTCTGGCCTGCTTTCCTAGATTATTTTCTCCTTCCTCCATTCCTTCCATCTTCCTATTCCGTACTCCATTCCTTTCCACTTCCTTCCCCCACTGTTTTTCTTTCTGCCTTCTCCTACTACTCTTTTGGGCCATCTACCATTCCTCTTTTTTCCCTTCGACAGCAACCCCACTGTTCTTCGTTCTTTGCTCAAACATGAATTGTTCCTTTCATTTTGACAGTCCTCAATCCCTTCCCTTGTCCTTCCCTTCTCTTTTTCTTCCTCCTTTCCACTCTTCTTTTTTCTACCACCTTCCGTTCCTTCCTCTCTCATTCCACCCTGGATGGACTTAAATACGCCAACTAGACAATGGGCCACATAATACCACATAAACCACATCTACTCCTGCAGTAACTAAGCGGTAAAACATGAAGTTTGACAAGATCACGAGCTGACGCATTGTATGGCGCAATCAACATGGGTTTGTTGGATGGATTAATTTTTATTACACAGAAATGTGTGACTTTTATTTTGTGCGAATTGCACAATTTGTTTGGCATCTAACAGGGATGTATGACGTTATAACGCATACTATTACTCCGCATACCATTACAACGCGACTTTTACTCCGCATACTGTTACAACGAATAGCGCCTTGGGGCGCTGGATAGTGGTAAGTTTAATTTTCTATTCCAACACCAGTCCCCGTGGACACTAGGGAAGGTGTTGGATAGAAAATTAAACTTATTCCCTATCCTACAGCGCCCCCCAGCGCAATGCGTTGTAATGGTATGCGGAGTAAAAGTCGCGTTGTAATGGTAGTGCGGAGTAAAAAATGCGTTGTAACAGGTGTATACCATCTAACAGTTATGAAATGTTGCCAGTCCCCCGCTGGTATCTTGTTTGAATTTTTTCCTTCAGGTATTCGTTGAACAATTCGTACAATTTAGTGGAATTTGTTGCAAAAATCTGACATTAGACATATTTTGCACCCCAAAAAAAATTGCCCACATCTACCTACACCCACATGGGTTGGTATACAGCCCGCAAGGCCCCACCCACACCTTGGAACATCAGTTCATAAAACAGAATCCGTAGGGAAAAGCAACATTCCATACAACACTACAATCACTATACTGGGCATGGTGTGGCCATGGACAACCTCCGCGTGAGAACCTCCATGGAAACACCCAACCCACCGACACGCTTCTCCATGAAAGAGGACTGAGGCCAAGAAATTGGAAGGCGTATTGTATTGTATTGTAATTGCATTTCTAGAATGCTTACTACCCCTGATGAGGCTTTGAAGCGCTTTATAGCAGACAGCACGCTACTCCGTAGCCTTAAGTTAGTGGTTAATCCAGTGGATATTAATTATTGTCATAGATTGTTTTAATATTACGTTAGTCTTGTGCTCTATGGAAACTGAAAAATGTCCTCCATTTTCAAGTGGTGACGTATTACGTTAATAAGAGTTAAGTGTAAATATTAGAGTGAGCTAATGGGTTCATGAGTATGTTACTGGGATTTGGTAGATTTATTAGAGAGTAAGCCGGCAGACACGTACAGGATAGGATAAACTCAGCGGCACAACGGCATGCAGAGGATGGCGTGTGAAGAGAGAATCATTCAAATAGGAAGGCAGGATATAAGTTTACGCATAATGAATAAACACCGAGGGCCTCATTTATAAAAAGTGACGCATCGCTGTGTGAAAACAGCGATGCGTCACTTTTCATTGCGCACTCCTTGCGACATGATGGGTGCATCATTTTTACTGTATGACACATCATGTCGCAAGGAATGACAGATATAACTGACGTATCTGTTGGCGCAAAAATGACGCATTACTGGAGTTGTGTCGGAAGCGTGATGCAACTCCAGCAGTGTTCCTTTCACATGGGGAAAGGCCCATGTGAAAGGGCCTGCGTCACCCCTTACGCCTGCCAGGAGGCTGGCGTAAGGTTTTGACGCATTAGCGTCCTAAAAGTGGTGCCGAGAAATCTTATAGATTTCACTGCGCCACTCCTACGACCCTTTCTTGCGGGGGAACGCCCACCCTGCATACATTATACCTGACGCAGGTTTAATGTAGCGCAGGGGTTTACAAAGTGACGTTTCTGCTTAGATGCGTGACTTTGTAAATATGGCGCAACAGGGGGCATGTTTTACGCCGCCAATGCGTCACAAAAAGTGACGCAAGTGCAAAACTGCCGCAGGCCTCATAAATAAGGCCCTGAGTGACGTAACATAGGGCGACAGCCTTCCTCACCCCGTAAACTTATTGCCTGCTTGAACTCTTCCTCACACTGACCACTGAGCCCGCCTCTATGGTCCCACATGGCAATCCTACCCACAGACGCCAAACACAGCATGCGTCGAGCGCTTGTGTAAAATAAGTGAAAACCCACAACGAGGCGGAGGAGGCCCGGAGGATGTGAGAACTGCGTCCGAGCAGATGCCTCCCGGAGAGCGCGACCGCTTCCCATATTAAACCGAGGCACCCCGCGTCGCTGCGCCTGGCCTTGACTTGTTGACTGGAACAGTGCTCTCGCCGCGGCCATAGCACCCAAAAATCCTCCTTTCCTGACTCTGTTTCTCTTGGCGCTATGACAAGGGAGGGTCTGCCACTTCCCAGCTTGCCTTTTTTGGCCGCTTCTTCCTTCATCTTCACATTAATATCCACTGGGGACATCTCAGTGGCTGGAGGTATGTTTTCTCAAATTTTTCAATGGCATGTCACCATTCCACTTGCGAGCTGGACAGAACATAGCGAGCTTTATTCTTTTTGTCCCAGGACATAGCAGGAGCAGGAGTTTGATCTATGTTTTCACGTCTCTGTGTAATAAATTTTCTTAGGCAGAATGAGATCTGAATGTTGAATAATAAGAAATTAGTCATCTGGCTTCCTGAGCTTCTTTTATATTATGTTTTTCCATTTTTCAACTGCTTTATTGAAGATTTGTTAAAAAAAACACACTATGGGCCTGATTGCTGAAACCTGGCTAGTTGCAGTGCAATTTTGCCCTGGCGTTTGCACGAGCTGAACAGTGTGCAAAGTCACAATTGTTTGCAACTGGCTGTTGGTGCAGTTGGCATTTTTACACTGCTCAGCTGGTGTTGGTGCAAACTGCGCTGCACCTAAGCGCATTTATGTGCACTGCCCCCATATCTCCATACTACCATGTATGAAGGTTGCAAACTAGTACTTTGTACCCTAAAAGCATCACCCATTAATACAAATAACTCATCACTAAGGAAACCCCATTGATTAAAGGTGCAGTGATGAGCATCAAGCATGTTTTATCCACAGTATGGCGCAAGTTGATAGAAAATTGTCGCTGGTGTTGAGTTCAAGGCCCGGCAAGCATGATGTAAGGTCTTTGAACCTTCACAGTGACAATTGCTTAATGAAAACACACACTCGCTGTATGTATTTCGGGAACTGGCAAACAAGCGAACACCATCCCCTTTATTTATACCTTTGGGTCGAGCCCTTCCCTCAGAGAGAATTAAGGGGGCAAACATAGGCTTTTAGCTTCCGACTGGGCGCAGAGTTGGTGCGAATATCATACCTCTGGCTCGGGTCCCTTTATCACTCCTGGTGGTCCTGATGGAGTTGCCTTTGCTCCCTCGAGCTGAGGTACTCGGTTGCGGGCAAGGTACAGCTGGTGGCGAGCCTCGCCTGCCCGGATGGGCGTTGGTATCATGGGCCTCCCTGGGCGTTCTGGCTTCGGCGAACTCCGCACTGATGGGGTGTCCCAGTTGGCATTGTATCAGCTTCAGGTCTCACCCTCCGGCTCTCTCATTGGGGTTGGCCACCCTTTTGAACCACAACACATTCCTGTCAACGGTGTTGCGTCCATTCTGGGCGGTGACCATAGTCCCGTCTACCGTCACTACTTGCCAGGTTTCGGCCTCAACGGGGGTGCGGAACTTCCTCCCCAGATGGCGGCCCACATGATCCCACTTGCAACTGGGGCGGTTTCTGCTCTGCTAACCAGATTCACTCGGTTCTTGGTGGCCTTTCTTTTTGCTTGCGTGGCTTGTCCGTCTAAGACGATGGGCTGCCTCTCCGGGCCAGCCGGGATGCAGTCTCTTGTGGGTCTCTGGAACAGGAGGTCCAAGGGTGAGCAGTTGGTCATGCAATGCGGTGTCTGTCAGTAGGCAGGCAGGAAATGGTAAAGACAGCAATCAGCGTCTTCGCCATGTTCCACCCCAATTTGGAGAGTTCAGTTCAAAGGTCCTCATGAAGCATTCGACCTCTCAGTTTGCTTGGGGCCATTGCAGTGTTACTTTCCTATGCCAGATGGCATAAGAGACCAGATGCCCCTGAAAATCTTCCCCCTGAATTGGTGGCCCATTGTCTGTCTTTATTTCTCTGGGAGGCCAACCAGGACAAATATCTTCTCCAAAATAGGTTTACCTATAGAAAACGCCATTGACAATACCAGTTCAACCATTAGGAATTCGGTGTGGGACTCAACTAGGATTTTGTGAGGTGGCCGTCTGGAAAGCTCCCTAAGTACATGCTGACTTTTGCCCATGGCTTTATACACGGGTTTTCAGTGATCACCAGGGCCAGTGGTGGGTTCCCACTGGTGATGGTGCACAAATGGAATATGCACACCTTCTTACCCACCTAGGCATCCATCCCTGGGAACAATACTTTGTCCCGCAGCCTTGCCTCCTTTTTTACCACTGCCTGGTTGCCTTGGTGGCCCAAATCGATTACTCTGGCCCATAGACTCCGCGGTACCATGATCTGCCGGCCCCTGAGCAGTAGACCTTCCTCGCTGGCTCCTAATTCCTCTCTAACTCGCCAGAGATGGGTTCTTATTAAGTGTTCCTGGGGGGGTTAAAGACTTGGATCTGTCCAGAAAGTTCTTTCACTGCTTTCAGGCTAGCACCCCTTTTGCCGTCAAGAGACTTTTGTCTATCTCTGTCGCTTTCTTGAGATCTTCGAATGCCAGCGCTGTTTGGCATGCCTTGTTCACCACCATCCATACCAAGTCTTTAGCTCCTTCATCTTCGTCTGTCTGCTTACATCCTTTGCGGTCTAATGGGTGTCAGGACAGGTAATCCATCAGGTTGTGCGCACCTGGATGGTAGGTCAGCTTGAAGGACTACGGTCGGAGCTGCACCACCCACCTCTCAATCCTCGGGAGTGCCAGTCAGGTGGATCCTTTAAATAGTGGGACCAGTGGCTTGTGGTCCATGTCACCTTGAACTGCTGGCCACACAGGTATAGGTGGAAGGGGCGACACACCCATCGGATGGCCATAGCTTGTCTCTTGATCTAAATGTAGTGTGACTTTGCATCGGAGAGTGCCCTGCTCGCATAACAAAGGGGACACACAATCCTTCTGCTTTCTCTTGTAGGAGCACTGCTCCCAGCCCTATGGGGCTGGCATCCATGATCAATCTGTCCTCCGCTGCGGGTTGAAGCATGCTATGGTGGCATCACCAAGGAGGGCCTCCTTGAGCTGCTTGAAGACCTGGTCTGCTTTCAGGGCATCTGCTGTCGTCAGGGTCCTCCGTGGTTCTGACCGGGTGGCCAGGTTCGGGATAAACCACCCAAAGTAAGTCGCCATGCCCAGGAACCTTCTTGTTTCTGTGGCATTCTGGGATATGGATGCACTACGAATGGCCTCAACCTTCTTCAGGTCCACCATCAGGAAATCCCTAGAGAAAATGTAGCCAAAGAACTCAATAGAATTCTTGTAGAAGGTGCACTTTTGTTGTTGCAGTATTAATCCGAAATCTACCAGTCGCCTCAACGTGGCTCTCAGTGGCACATGGTGCTCTTTGAGGCTGTCGGAGAAAATTAAAATACCATCACTAATATTCAGCACCCCAACCAAACCTGAGAGGGTTTCCCTAGTGGTATTTTGGAATACCTAAGTGGCTGATGAGATGCCAAAGTTAAGCCTCCAATACCATCTGAGGCCTATGTGCATGGAGAAAGCTGTAAAATATCATCTGGCGGGTTCCAGCTGATGATAACCAGCATTCAAATCTAGATTACAAAACCATTGGGCGTCATTCAGTTCTGCCACAATATCGTCCATGGTTTAAGTGACGTGTCGCTTCATTCTGATCGCATTATTCGGGAACCTCATGTCTATGTAAGGCCTGTGGCTCCAGGCTGCTTAAGCTTCAGTGCAAAGACTCAAATACTCAGGGCGTAGATCCAGTGGCCTTTTCTATAAAAAAAAATTCTGCTCTAGGTCCCATAGTTCTTTTTTTCACCTGCGTCCTCAGGTTTGAACAGGACACTCTGGTGGCATAGGGCAGTGGGGTGTATCGCCTTTTTGATGTGCAGGCAAATCTGCATGACTTTGAGTTGGCTCAGCCCCATGAAGAGTTGCGAAATACTTGCATCATGGCTGCTGCTTGTGATTTGTGTACTTGCTTCACGTAAAACACTAGTCCAGGTCTTCCACTGTATGGCAACCCAGGAAGGTACCTGTGTCGTCTTCGGTGGCATGGAATCGTGCTCTTGGCGAGCGGCTTCCACGTGTGATGTCTACCTCTATTGTGCCTTATAGTGGCAAAGGATCGGTGCCCCCATTTGTATAGATTCCTACCTTGGTGGCAGCCAGCTTACAATCTGGTGTGATCTTGTCGAGCTGCACTGTGTCCATAGCATTCACGGAGGTGCTGGTGTCTACCAGAGCTGTTATGAAGGTGCGCTAGATCTCTACTGTGCACAATGGAGAGGGTCGTCGTAGGTTACCTTCGTTCCTGGCAAATGAGATCGCAAACACATCATTGTGCTTATCATCATCAAATACAGCAGCCTGCTCCCTGTTTGTCGGGAAGTCTTCTATTTCCTTCTCATCGACGGACAGTTGGCGTAGTGTGGCAGTTGTTCTGTTCGGGTTCCCTGGCCTGGGCCCTTTTCATTCGCTTCGACATACTTTGGCGAAATGGTTTAGTTTTCCACAGTTTGAGCAGGTTTGCTCTTTCGTTGGGCAGATGTTTGGCGTCCGGTGTTCCAGGCCACAGTTGCTGCATTGGGCCCCTTGCAGCCTTGATGTGCCCAGTGGGCGGGAGGATGAGATTTGCCTTTGGATTGCGTCAACCTGTTCCTCCTTCATTTTCATGACTCTTGCATCTCTCTTGAGGGTGGTGTTCATTCCCAGAGACACATCCATGTCATCGGCCCTACTGTTTGACAGCTCGTGGGAGTGGGCGAGGACTCGGATGTGGTTTAGGGTGATTCCTGGCTGTCATAGGATGAGGCACCTGAGCACTGCTGATCTGCAACCCAGTATGACTTGGGCACGGATCTTGTGCGGTTGGTTTATGTTTACACATGTGGTCGCCAGTTTCCTGAGCCGAGCATAAAACTTGTTGATGGATACACTTCTTCCTGCCGTGCTTAGCGCAATTTGAAACGCTAATAGTGGGGTTAACCTGCAGATCAAAATGTTTGTTTGGAGCTGCAACCCTGGCATCGAAATCAGCATCTCCTCCTGTGTTAGGCACCTTTTTAATAGGTTTTAGAGTTCTGCCCCCCAAAGTGCATCAGGAGTGACCTCTTGAATGCTCCGTCGGGTTCGCGAGTTGTGCGAAAATAGTGTTAGTGGTCGACCTAGCAAGGAGTGCCATCTCTGGGCTGCAATGGCGGTGTCGATTAGCTCACTAAACGGCAGTAGTGCTGCTACTGAGGCGTATGTATGTTTGGGGCTGGGTGTTGCCAGATTTGGTCTTGTTGTTGGTCCGTCATTGCAATGGGTGTTGTACGTACTGCTACCTCTTGTTGTCACCAGTGGTCAGGTATGTACTTTGGCCCTCTTGTGACTTCTTCAGCTGGTGCTCTGACTTCGAGCAGCTTGGACCCTATGTGCTTTCTCCTAAGGCCCCTCTTCCTGTTGTATATATATTTGTATATTTTAGATGCTTTGCAGAATGTTGTGATCACCTCGCTATTCACAAGTTCATTGTTGATTTGACTATACTGTAGCTTATGTATTTCTTTATCTGTGTTTATTTTTCTTTCAGATTGCTGCGTAACAGCGGCGTTTATTATCAATTCTTCTTTTTTAGTTCGGTTCTAGTTCTCCTCACGGGCCTTCCAGTCTTGCCTGCCGTGCTCCGGCTGAGGCCATGGGGCGTCTTTCCCTCTGGGCCGGGTCCCCACCCCTCTCTTGGCTGGAATGTCAGACCGGGGAACCCTGGTTCACACAAGTCACCAGCAGGGGGCGCACAGCTGACTGACGGCTCCGATGCACAGGGAAGCAGCCAATGAGCTGAGCGGGCAGGCGCGCACTCACTGGGAGCACAGGGACAGACAACGGCTGAGCAGGTACAGGCTCTTACACTGCCTAAACTTGTGGCCAGGATCTCCCCTGCTGCGCTTGGAACACCCCACGCTGTAGCCTCCAACCACATAAGGCTAATGGGCCTGGGGAAGGCGCGCAACACCCATTGGACTCACCGGGCTTCAGCCCCCCCCCATCGTGTGTGGCAGCCCGTGATGAGACAGATCCCGGGCACACACACAGCCACACCCGAACGCTTCACAGGTCTTTAAAAGACCATTTGAATGTTAATTAGGCCTTGCTGTTGTTTCACCCCTTGTTGGAGGCCCTGCAGCTCCACTCTGCCTACTGATTAAAGGTTCAGCCCCCCCGAAATTTTTTCTTAGCCCCCCCCCCCCCCCCGGAATTTGGCTCTAGTTGCGCCTCTGGCCTGGGGTACTTCTCACCACGTGACAGTGGTGTAGCCGGCTTTACAGACCGCTTACCTTCACAGGACATGTAACCGCCCTCGTCGCCAGTGTCATGTCCCTGACCTGGCAGACACAATGCAATGCCTTAGCAACCTTCGCAATGACAATTGCCTAATGAAAACACATACAGTCACTACTTGTATTTTGGTGGTGACCACGAGCGGCGACTTTTCCCTTTATTTATACCTTTGGACCAAGCCCGGCCCTCAGGGTGAATGCAGATGCAGGGTATTATAGAGACCGGATGGCACTCTACTGATGGAAGGGATGGGTTGAGGGTTAGGAGCAATCTTCATGTAGGAACTGCATGTTTCTTTCATTTAGTTCTTCGATCAGTCAGCAAGGTGTGACCCTCAGAGTTCTAACTACTAAGTTGCTGCGAAGTGATGGTCAGGATTGTAAAGTTTCTGTACACATTTTAATGGGTTATACCTCCATACCTTTATCAATCTTAAGTAAGCTGTAAATTAAAGTGGCATCTTTTTCCCTCTGGTTCCATACAATATGCATCCCTGCACACACTAAGGGGGTCATTTAGAGCTTGGTGGGACGGTGCATTCATCAGAAAATCACAGATGCCCTGTTCTGCTAAATTCATGCCTCCCATTTAGAGGTGGTGGTGGGAACGTTGGTTTTCTGCCAGAGGAGCCTCAGCCAGCTCCAACTGCCAAAACCCATATGACTGCCGGGCAGAGTGACGCTATTTAGGGATGGCGAGCAGTCATCATTTTCCCTACCCATGACCTCAATGCATTAGTTGTCAGCGTGTAACTCTGTACTCGCCAATGGGGCTACTAGCCTTTCCACAGTAAAAACAACAATGCAAGGTTTTTAGTGTGAGGGCATGTAAAGATTTTTTTTTTTTAAAACCTTTATTGAAACAAACAGAGGCGAATAAGGGTGAGCAGTTATTCCGGTACAAATCATTATGTGCATGTATACAATCGTATCCTTTGGTTCACAATAAGTTCAGAGTAAACAACTTGAGCACCTAAGTAGAAAAGGCAAAATGAAGCAAAGCGAGGAAGTCCACTCGCAGAGTCCAGTTGTCATCCAGGTCCATGGCGTCAGGAAGGAAAATAAAACACTTTGAGATCAACATTAGTCCAGCTATCCTGGATGGCACAACAAAGGTGGAACAGATATAAGGGCAATATTCCTTCACCCATTCGCCTATAACCTCCCCAACACCCTCCCCCCTTCCCCCCCTCCCCTCGCTGCCGGGCCGAGCAAAAAAAAAAAGGAAATACAAATTTTGTGGGCATTAGTCATGGGATAGGGTCGAAGCTACCCTACCTCTGTGACGGGTCCTCATGTGCCGGGTTGTTTTGAGCAAGTGAGTCCACCTGATCTGTGTATGTGGAAGTCAGGGTCTGCTGTGATAGCGGGGCGTCTAATCTCATCAGTTCATGGATCATCACCCCCCAGGCCTGCAGAACCTCAGGTAATTTCCCGTCCCTCCTCGTATGCCTCATATGCGCTTCTTCCGCCAAAGCCGAGGGCATGTAAAGATATTAAAAAACGTGTGCATCTTTTTAATTTATTGCACCCTGCCTTTAGGGCTCAGTAGGCCAGCCTTAGAGGTACTTCCAAATAAAAAAAAGGAAGGTTTGAACTTTAAATTGCAAAGTTTAGTTAGCAGTGGCCCGCCATCCATGGCTGGCTGGGAGTCATGCTTTTCTTTTTCACACATGTGAAGGCACAATAGGTGCTGCAGTCCATGGTGGACACTTTAACCTAAAGGCCATGGTTACCTTGAAACCATATACTAGGGACCTTTAAGTAAGTTAACTTATGCCTATTCAGGGTGAGCCAATTAGACATATATCCTTTTAAGGATAAGAGCGCTGGCAATGAGGCCTGTTTGGCAGGACTCAGTGCACCTTCAGAGAATCGAAAAGTCTGCTTCATCAGTCCAAAAGTTAATTGAAAAATGGCTATAGAATCACGTTGCACAAGTAGGCTTGACTGAGATTTACAGTGTGGAAAGAGCGCATAGAGGTTCTCCCAGACCTCCAAAACCTGGGGCACCACCCAGACCAATAATTGCAAGAGTCTTAAACTATAAAGATAGAGATACAATCCTACGTGCAGACAGGGAACATGCACCGATTCATTTTGAGAATAATCGTATTTCCATCTATCCAGACTTCACGTTAGCGGTCCACAGAGCAAGGAATACATTTCAAGAAGTCACTCCAAACCCACAATTTGAAATATGCCATGATGTTCCCAGCTCACCTGAAGATCATATACAGACAAAAATCGCTGTTTTTCGACAACCCAGAGGAAGCTATGGAATGGCAGAAATAACACTAATTCCACACTCGTCTCAAAATATATCACTGGAAAGCCAACGACACCAACCTCAACTGCACAAATCTAGTAAAACTAAGACAGACAAAGACCAAAGAGCGGGAAAAGGCCAGGAGAAAAGTCCAACAAAGGAACAAATCTCAGAAAGTCAAAATGACTCTTTGCTGACGGCAGCAACGCTGATGGAGCAAGACACAACCTCAATTGCCGAAACAGTGGACTCGTCTGAGGACCCTGATGCCCACCCGGACTCAGAGGGCAGTCTAGCGCTGTTCCCTGTGGTAACCCCAAAGACTGCAAATGACTTCTGAGAGTGAGCGATTTGATCCTTAAATGAAAGTACTTGGATATATCAGATGAGTATGAAGGCCTTATGTGTGCCCTGGGATAACTCTAATGCCCCCTATATTTCTAGACTAATAGACTTTAAGCAGAAGCTTTCTGAAGGTTTTCGTGGCACGTACATAGATGCACGGCGGTAGTAAGGCGGTTACCACCACCCCCAGTGGCGACTGCACTGTGTTACAGCTTTTATTGCTTTATTGTTGTAGTTTTGATATTTGTTTGGACCTCTAATGTTTTATGGGGAAACCTAGTATTGTAATGGGTAATCTCAACGCGTACTCAGCTGCACACTCTTATCCATCCCAACAGCAGAGCAGGGCACTGACCCGAGAAATGTTACACTATACAGAGAAGAATGACACAACCTAGCAAGTATATATACTCATTCTGGAATGTGAGGGGATTTGGCTCAATACATAATAGACACAGAAATAAAGCACAACCTAATCGCAGGAAAGTACATATAGCTTTACTGCTGGAATCTCACCTCACTCATACTGAAACTACTAAACTACAAAAGAAATGGAGGGGACAGTTGTTTTATACATCTTACTCTGCATTCGCTAGAGGAGCAGCGATATGGATAGATACGTAGTGGCACCCCTTCACACTATTAGATCAAAATGTAGATGTAAACGGTAGATAATTGTTGGTATGCCAGATGGGAAACACATACTGATAGGGAGCGTGTACGCTCCTAACTCCGAGCAAGATACATTTTTAGATATAATCTCCATGATACTAGTGGGCTGGGAAGACTACCCTTGGGTGATCGGCGGTGATGTTAATGAAGTGCTGGATATGGCGTTAGATAGATCGCATTCACCATTACAAGGCACAGGTTGCAAAAAACAAGCAGAGGCACTGAAGGGTTGGGCAATGGTCTGGAACGTAGGAGATGCATGGCGCATGAAACACCTTGAAAGTAGAGAATACTCCTTCTTTTCACCACCACACAGATTACATACATGAATATATAGGATCTTTTGCTCATTGGGGTTGGTTGCCAATGTGGTGAACACTACATATTCAGGGAAAACTCTTTCTAATCATAATCCCCTGGAAGTCACACTAACATGGGGAAATTCACCCATGCCGATTCCGACATGGAAACTTCAGCCTTCATTACTGGAAGACTCAGTATTTCATATCACCCTATCTACAGCATTTATTAATTACTTCACAGAAAATGCAAAAACTGCTAGCCAGGTGGAGTGGGATGCTTTCAAGACAGTAGTGCAGGGGGTTGCGCTTAGCACAAGAGTAGGGGCTCACTTGGCCTTAATTGAAAGCCTCACAGAAGTCGAGAATAAACTAGGTAGGCTGGAAAGGGAGGCAGTGTCCGGAGATACACACAATGAGGACTTGCATAAAGCACATATAAGACATGCAACCTATTGGAAGAGCTTAGAGTGGTGGGTTATCAACTGTACGCACAAAAACAGCATGCGGAGGCAGATAGATCGGGCCCACTCCTTGCTCGGATTATTAGAAATGCACCGATGACGCATCCGACCCTAGAAATTACTACCCAGGAAGGCACCACAGTTAACACACAATTAGAAATCAATATGGCCTTTAAAACTTATTATGAGGTATTATATGCAGCTCCTCCTGACCTTCGCGACAAGGGGGTTTGTGGCCTTTTTTGAGGGAATTCAGCTCCCGTAATTACTAGCAGAACATAAAGAAGAGCTAGGAAAACTAATAACGGAAGTAGAAATTAAAGCAGCAATTAAGGCATTACCCAGAAACAAAACGCCGGGGACTGATGGACTACCAGTCAAATTTTATGCTGCATATACGTCACTATTAACTCCACATCTAAAAAAAGACGTATCAGGCATCAATGGACTCTGGTTCACTGTCCCACACTACACTTCAGGCACCAGTGGTTTTATTGCTAAAACCAGGCAGAGATAGTAAGGAATTATCGGGATACCGACCCCTATCATTATTGAATATAGACTATAAGATAAAATTATTAGCCAATATAATTCAATAACTCATACCACAATTAATCCACACAGAACAATGTGGGTTTGTCCCAGGAAGAAGTATGGCTCTATACATTCGCTGGTTACACCAACAAATGACACAACCACACTCCAATAAGAAAACGCAGGGTTGTATATCACTGGATCTGCGACAAGCCTTTGACTCTCTACAATGGAGCTACATGTTTCGCACTCTCCTGAAATTTGGAATCCCTGATAACTTCATGAAATGGGTAGCCCTACTATATATTAATCCCATGGCACGTGCACGCACAGGGATATATGTTTCCAACAGTATGAAGTGAAACGGGGTACGTGACAGGGATGCCCGCTATCACCTTTAATATTTATCCTAGCACTAGAGCCACTCTTTGTTAAAATACGCTCCCAAGCGGGACATTAGGGTATATGTCTGGGACTTACGCGGATGATATTATACTTTATTTTGGAAACCTTAGAAGCGATCACGCACCAATCCCTACTCTATTCAATATGTTTCAATAATTGTCAGGACGTTCCATAAATGATGCCAAATCATATGCATATTCATTTACAGATCATACACAACTTGACCCACTGCACTTCGGACAGTGGACGTTTCAAACAGCTCCAGTTACTTTTAAGTATCTTGGTATTCACATCTACAGGGAGACAGAGGACATGCTAGATGGAAATATAACACGAGCGATTAACACACTCAAAAGCCAAATACAATTCTGGACGTCTGTGCCGCTATTGGTGGCGGGCACGGTAACTATTGCCAAAATGGTAATGCTCCCCAGACTACTTTCTTTTTTTACAAACTTGCCACTAATGCTACCTATGCAGGTTTTCAAGACCCTGGACACACTACTGGTGGATCTGATCTGGGGAACAGGGCAACGTAGAATTGGGCTGTCAAAACTTCGATTAGACACTAGACATGGGGGGCTGGGAGTCCCGTATTTCAGAGCATATTGCTATGCAGGGCAGTTACAATGGTTGGCATACTGGATTGCAGGGCGTAACCTACAAGAGATTGACAAGTCCTGACGCAACTGGGGAAGGGGTATGCTACACACACACTTACTACCAAACAGTAGAATTCCAGCAACTGCGTCCCTACTGTTGAAAGTGGTGTTGTACTGGAGGGCGATACAGTAAGGGACAGACTCCTTATGCCCCCAATATCCCGCTACTGGGTACTCCTCTTCGATTAGCAATGGTATCACAAAGACACATACATACTTGGACAGAAGCAGGTGTGGACACGGTGGGAATGTTATTTGCAGATGGTTCACTAATGAATCATGCCACTTTTGACAGGGAGTACCAAATCCGCTGTTCCTTTTGCATGCGAACATAGTGAGATACGTTCGAAATACATGGGCACCTGAGGGTTCTGAACCCTCCATGCAGGAATTGGTACGCATGCAATATTTAATGGGGAACGGAAGTCATTTAACCAAATGGTTATCCAACGGGATCCGAGCACACACAGCAGTACCATTGTAGGCTCTCCAAGATAGGTGGCATTCTGACATAGGGAGAGTTCTTACAGACAAGGAGTGGGGTGCAATACTTGAATATCAAAGGAAGGTATCACATAACCTGAAGTTTAAATTCATTCAACTCATGATATTGCACCGTGCTTATCTGACCCCCGCAGACTAAGTGTTATGTTCCCAGACATAGCAGATACATGCCCACGTGCCAAGAATCTGATGCTGACTTACTGCACATATTGTGGGCCTGCCCCAGACTGATATCCTACTGTTCTACGATCACTAAAATATTGAATACTATAGCTCCAGAATGCAGGGGAGTCTCACTAGAACGCTACATACTATTTATTTTATTTATTTATTTATTTGTGCGTTTTTATATAGCGCGGACTTTACCCGAAGGTGTCAGAGCGCTTCACAATAGGAACAGAACTGATACATGAGAACATTACAAGTGAACAAAATACAGAGGCAAACGTTACATTAAATTAAGCAAAAATGACAATTGTGAGCCAACAAAATACAAGAGGTAGCAAACGGTGCATTGCAAAAGTGACAATCGTGAACCAACAAAATACAAGAGGTAGCAAACGGTGCATTACAGGAGGAAAAAGTGACGTGTGCAGGTTACAAAAGCGTACAAAGTAAACATAGAGGTATAATACTGCAATATAAGGAGGGCACTCAAGCACAAGAACAAACGTTACGTAGGCCATGGTGGCACTTGTGCAGGTATCGAAAATAATCAAATGTAAGAGGTAGAAAACAGTGTGTTACAAGAGAAAGTCACGTGTGCATGTTACACACGAGTACCAAACACAGGTAGAAAGATAATACTGCAATAAATGGCAGACTCTCAAACTACAAGAACACACTGGGAAGGCACCTCCATAGTCATGTAGAGTAGATTTTTCTATAATGGAAGGGCTTCCTTCAGATAATAGAGAGGGCATGGATTACATTTGGAAGTGTCTTTGAAGGAGGAGAACTTTGAGGTTAGTTTTGAAGGCCTGGGAGGAGGTGGTGGTCCGGAGCTGCGGCGGAAGGGAGTTCCAGATTCTCACCGCGTTGCCTGAAAAGGATTGTGCCATCGTTCTTTCCTTCTTGAAAGTGGGAGGTTCAAGCAGAAGATTTTCCGCATTACGTGATGGTCTAGAGCCTCCAGAGAGTTTCAGTTTATTCGCCAGGTAGCGAGGAGAGGAGGAGTGCAGCGGATGGTGGATAGATTTGTCATCTATATTGTCAAATATAGATTTGTCAATCTAGCGCTGATATTATCGAAAAGAACAATAACCATGAGATGGAAAGCGAAAAAAGCACCAGCGTGTCGGACTAGTATAATGAGATGGTTAGATGGGGCAGGGCGGAAAGTACAGAGCTACAGAGAAAGTAACGCAGGGGTATACGTAAAAAAAACTATATATCTAGAATGGAATGTGGTGCTGGAGGAGCGTATAGCAACGGAGGTACAAACAATATAAAAATGGCAAAAATAATTTGTTAATGTCATTATTGCCAAAATCAAAGTTGTAAGGAAGTCCAGGATGTGGTAGTGTTATGCCATGTACTAGATATTTACTGTTGGTAATGTGTTCTTAATTGTCCAGGAAAAGGGAAGAGGTGTTAGTTGCCATAACCGATGACTAGAAGTAGACCTGAGTACTCAGGGAGGAGGGAGGGGGGAATTACGTGTAACTTAGGGTTCAATTTAAGGACAGGACTGTGCAATACAGTAAGATGTATATACTAAGTTATATGTACACACAGAAATGACACGGAAGACAAGGCAACATTTTGGATTGTATATGCAAATGTGTACAAACATATACAAATGTTTGATTATCATTGTTATTTCTATACATCAACTACTGTTTAACCGCATGCGTGCGGGCGGAATTCCGCTCGCACGCTGAGATTTTTAAAAGCGCACTTTACGTGACGAGCTGGGCTCGTCATCAGCGTGCGAGGAGGCTACGCCATGACGAGCCCAGCTCGTCATCAGCATGGAAGGGGTTAAGGTGTGTGCTAAAGTACTAAAGATGTATACATGGAACGATGTGCTCAGAGAAGTTGTAACGATCAGAAAATCAATAACATTTGTTTAAAAAAAAAAATCAGGCCAAAAAGTTGCAGATTTATTTATTTATTTATTTGTGGGTTTGTACCGCACTAGAATCGACTCCCAAAGGAGTATCTCTGCGCCCTACGCCAGTGAAGATGGAATTATGGAGCTAGGACCTAGGAGGAAGCCTAAGATTGAAACAAGAGAGTTTTCAGCCTTTTCCGGAACGTTAAGTGGTCCGTGCACTGCCTGAGAGCGATGGGAAGATTGTTCCATAGTGCCGGACCAATGGAAGATAGGGCTTTACCACCCTGTCTTGCCTTTTTTACCAAAGGGACTTGCAGGAGCAACTGGTTGCTGGAACGAAGGGTGCGAGCTGGGTTGTAGGGGATCAATTTTTCAGCCAGATATAAGGGCCCCAGCCCATGCAAACCCTTATGAACCACACAGCAGGTCTTAAATTTGACCCTTTGGCGGATTGGTAGCCAATGCAATTTTTCTAGCAGGGGACGTGAGGGGGATCTGGGCGGGGCATTTAGAACCAACCTTGCGGCAGTGTTTTGTACCACTTGAAGCCTGCTAAGTACACCCTCATTGGCAGATACCAGCAGCCCATTGCAGTAGTCCAGGCGACTGAGCACCAGAGCCTGGACCAAAGTTTTTTTAGTGGTATCTGGAAGTAGGGGGAACACTTTACGGAGTAGGCCGATTACGTGAAAACAAGATCCTATTGTGTAATTTGCATGGTCCTTCAAAGATAGATCTTGGTCCAGTCGTACCCCCAGGTTCTTCACCATCTGTTTAGGGCTAGGAGCAGAGCCCACATCAGAGGGCCACCAGTCAGGGGTCCACAGCATTTTGGCTTCTCCAAAGAGCATAACCTCCGAAATTCGAGGTCATCCACTCTGAGACCGCCTTCATGCCTTCAGAGAAGGGCTGTTTGACCATAGGGGTGAGTGATTTAAAAGGGAAGAGGAGCTGAGTGTCATCAGCGTATGACACTGGAATTAAACCAAAAGTTCTCATAATCCTGGCTAGGGAGGCCACATAGATATTAACCCCTTCAGTGCTAATGACAAGGGTAACTCGTCATGGAGTTTCCATTGATTTCAATGGAAAGTCAATGGGAAGAGGGGGATGTACCTTAGCAGCCAAGTGGTTAAAGAGTGTGGGGCTCAGGCATGAACCCTGTGGCACCCCCTTTGTGATGTTTACTGGGGCAGATCGAAATGCATCCATATTCACGCACTGTGTGTGGCCAGATAAGAAGCTCCTCACCCAGGCTAGTGCCGCGCCCTCGAGTCCAACCTCTTCCAAACGCCTGAGTAGGATGTCATGGGATATGGTATCGAACGCTTCCGATAAATCTAATAGCACTAGAACCACTGAATGTCCCTTGTCCAGAGACATACGAAGATCGTCTGTGACGGACAGAAGTGCGGACTCAGTGCTATGATTTGGCCTGAAGCCGGACTGAGCGTAGTCCAGACTCGTTCGATAAAGCTCGACAGATGTGATTGGCCTGAGGTTGGACATCTCAGTCCAGGGGATGGAGGAATTCTTCCGAATAGGTCTCACCAGTGCCTTCTTCCATTCCTGTGGAACTCGGCCTTCGGAAAACGAGAGGTTGACCAGGGACTGGATCACAGGACCGAGCACCCTGCCAACCACTGGCATAATTCTAGCTGGAATGAGATCTGATGGACAGCCACTCTTAATTTGACCAATAAGGTCCACTACCTCGTCCACAGAGGCAGCCGGGAACTGGTTAAGCACGATGAGATTGGCTGCCCTGGTTTCCTGAGGTAGCACCACAGGCCGCCCGTGGATAGGCTAGAGTCAGAGATTTTGTCATAAATTCTGTCTATCTTATTAGTAAAATAAAGAGATGTGTCATCACATAATTGTTGCGATGTTACATCGGGGCTTTCACAGGCTGTTGGTTTAATGAAAGTTTGAAGGATCTGGTACAGAACCCTAGGGGCATTGCCTGCCTCCATGCCTCCTGCCTCCAGATGACCAAAAAGAAGCATTTCCTTACACCAGACATTGAAAATCCTTTCAGTTATGGTGTGATTCTAAGGTTCCTCTTCTGAATGGAATTACTGTGAATTTTCAGTTCCTGTGGGATGTGTTTCTTTCAAGTCTTAAATCCCAATGAGCAGTGATTTGGGCTTTCAGAGAACCATGTGTTTTTTAACAGGAAGCAGAAAACATGGTATCTAGTCTCTAAGAATGTTTCGTTGTGAAGGCCTGCTGTTAAACCTATGATGCCTCATTTGGACTTCCATAAGTTGTAAAGGCTTTGAAGAATCTCCTTTTTGCGCCTTTGAGTACAGTGGATGTTAAATTCCAAAGTGTGAATACAGTGCCTGTGGTGGTAGTTACTTAAACCAGAAGGGTTGGGAAGTGAGATGCTAGGTCCAGAGCAAGGCAGGAACTCAGATGAGCTGCTTCATATAGACAGCATGGTGTGCTGGAGCAAGCTGGTGGTAAACTACTGGTTGTGAATAGTACTCTTAATAAGTATGCATAGTTCATGTTGGTAATATCACGAAACGGGGTGTAACAAATTGTTCCGACATACCAACCTGTCTATATGAAGCAGCTCATCTGAGTTCCTTCCTTGCCTGGGACCTAGTTACTATTTTGTGCATGTCCCTGCCAGCAATCTTTGTCTCCCTGGCTCATATTGGTTTTGGAAACACTTCTAATAGTTTATAGAGCCAGCAAGCCCTTGATTGTGAAGTGTGGGCAGCAGGCATCGTCCCAGTCCTCGTAATACATGCATTGGTCATTGCCTGTACAATTAGTAATATGTTTTAATTTGAATTTATGTGTTTTTCACATTGATTTATGTATCCAGGCAAACATTCCATTGTCCTGATCCCAAAGTTTTACCGAACCGAAACGTTGTCGACTGAATCACCCTGACCCGTTTGATTATGCAAAAATGTTGCTTGGGTGCATTAGCACTGTCTTTGACAGAAGTGTGACTTTTGATTTGATGTAACACTTGTTGTCACATAAAAAACCTCTTTTTGTCTGAATGTTTGTGTAATATTGTTCAGGTGCGTCCTGTAGGGGAAACATCCTTTACAACGCAACTTTTACCACGCAGTGCCTTTACGACGCAACTTTTACAACGCAAACCATTACAACGCATTGCGCTGGGGGGGCGCTCTAGGATAGGGAATAGGTTTAATTTACTATCCAACACCTTCCCTACTATCCACGGGGACTGGAGTTGGAATAGTAAATTAAACTATTCACTATCCAGCGCCCCAAAGTACTATGCGCTGTAAAGGCATGCGTTGTAAAAACAGCGTTGTAAAGGCATGCGATGTAAAAGCATGCGTTGTAATGTCATACATCCAAAAGTCCTGGGCATTATTGCTGTGTACACTGATTATAACTTATTACCATATTATTACTAGTACATAGGGACCTCTGTTCCTTAAAGCACTGAATAAGAAGCAAGCAAATGAGAGTGACAATATAGCCAACCAGTGGACAAGAAATAGGAGGCTGTAAACCCCTGTACATTTATGGTAAGCCCACAATAGGTCTTTTGCAACTAGACAGCTTGCACTATCAGGCAGGCTTCAACTAAAAATGGCAAAAAGAACGTGTGGTAGAAAAAAAGCACAATATTACTGCACACTAAAACCAATACCCCTTTTGTAATTGCCAAACCATTCAAATTATTTTCTGCATTTCATAATCAGTACATATTTACATGCCCATATTGCCACAGGAATGCCACTTTTAGTGACGTTCCTGTGGTGATAAACCTTCGCCTTATTTACAAGAAGGCCTTAAGCCACTTAACATGGCTTAATGCGCCTTGTGCATAATACAAAAAAGAGTGAGGAACCCAATACACCCTTGGAAGCTTGGGCAATCAGTGAGTTATTCACACGGCTTTTAGCAGGTAAATATGCGTACAAAGGATTTTTTGTGTAGTAGTCACTTGAGGATTTGTTTTCTGTTTTGATCAGTTATTATTTCCTGCTGCATATATTTTTCGAAATAGGTGCCCACATCAGTGATAATCAGATGTTTGTTACAACAAATTATGTGTAAATCTCAGTCGCCATGTGTTGATATGTATTCGATTTTTTTACCCTCTGATAAGTTTTTCACTATAAATTTACATCTTAAAAAATCTACACCCGTATTAAATCAATCTGTGACAGATTTGTTCAAATTGAAATATGGTAATTCAACTTTGAATAACTCAATGTAAGCTACTGGTTAGAGTTTACCACCATTACTTGTCAATTAGTCACTGAATTATGCGAAAGTAAGAAGATGCCTTTTAGGCATATTTACCAGCTAAAAGCCGTGTGAATAAGGCCCCCATTCACGCTACATTTGGCGTGAAATGGGCGTGCAATGAGTTTTGCAGTGTGTGTTCCGCCACAGCACTCATTGAGGTTGACCCTGCCCCCTATTTACAGGGGTGGCGAAACAGGCTGCAGCACCAAATGTAAGGTCAGGGAAAACCTGGTCTTAACATGGCGAAACAAGGAGAGATGATTTATCTTTCCTTGTTTTTGCTGTTTGTATGTGTGCTGCATTGTGCAGCACAAATAGAAACAGCAAATTGCCACGAGTGATTGTGTATGTGCAGAAAGGTGTCTCTTCCTACACATAAACAAGCATTTAAAAAAGGACAATTTGCAACTTCTATGTGTGCTGCTCTGCTCAAGTTTTAAATCGCCATTCTGCATTGTTTATGTGCTGGAAGGGATACTTTCATGCACATAAACAATCATTCCCTCAACGCAGGTACCCTTTCACTATGGTGCAGGCACCTTTGCACTATGGTGCAAGGGTGCCTGCATTGGCGCTATCCAGCTGAATTTAGCGCCAGTACAGGGAGAAATGCAGGGGTGCACAGTACTATTGTAAATACAGTGGATCCCTGCATTTCGAAAGTGACTGAGCACGGTGTTAGCAATTTTGGAGCTAACCCAGGATCTGCCACTTTCGTATACATATGTCCCATAGTTTTTCTATACTATTCACTTTTACTTATTAATACAGTGCCACAAAATAATTTTCATACTCCTTGATAATCTTAAAATCCTGGATTGATTGTGGGCATTGAGAACTATAGTTGTACAATATTCCAATTCTTAAATTGTTTGTCATCTATGGTTTAGTATGAGGTGGAAGGGAAAGCTTTCCCACATTGCAATGAAGCTTATCAGTTTGTGGTATGAAAAATGTGACTTATGCAACACTTTATGCTGTACATTTTCTCCTTTAACATCAACACTAAGGTTCCGTAAGATATGCATTGCAGTCACTGATAGGTCCTCATTACAAGATGTATTGTAAACCAGAGTTGGACAGAAACATGGGGCCATATTCACAAAGGTAATCTGAGACAAAATCCTAACTTTCGGTATTCACAAAAGGCATTCAGGAGTAGTAAATGTAGGATTCCTAACTTTACTACTCCTAAACGCCTTTTGTGAATACCGAATGTCATAAAGTTGTGTGATGATACTTATCACATGACTGCATTTTTCCCTCATAGCTTCCGTCAGGTCAAATCTGCCAACATTTTTAGTGGAAAAAAAGCCAGGAAAAGGCAAAATGTGCTGAATTCGGTGTGTTAAAAAACAGATTCAACATGCTATTCCACATTTGCAAGTTCAAACCCAGAATACGAGGTAATATCTCACCCTCGGGAGATGTATTTACCACATGTGGAAAGCACGTGTGGTAAATACTTCACCCTATTCCGTGCAACCTATAATGAGGGCCTTAAATATGTGGCTGTTAGTTTTTCCACACGTACATTTCTACAGATGTGCTTGTAATGTATGTGTCTTGTAAAGCGCACTGCTGCCCTGAGGCGTCGTGGCGCTGTGGGAACCCATCCTGGCTATCCCTGTGAGATGGTCCCTACTGGGTATCTCCAAGGTGAATCCAGGCATCCCCGGCGAATGTGGGGGGCCATTATTGAGGTGATGCAAGCTAATGCCCAGAGTTGCCGAGTGTGATCCCTGGTTAGAGTAGGCACCGAGGCGAGAATTATCGAGTCCGCTGACCCTGGTCCACGACCCTGCCGCGTCAGGAATTGAACCCTGGTCCCGGGCCGTTCTCTGCTTCCGGGTCTGCCGCCTCTAACCAGTGAGCCACACCACTCCACTTGAGTTGGAATGTCCAGGATAGGTGCAAGATATGCATGGGAAAGTACACATACATCAAGTCACTGTGTTATTCCCCATTTCAAGGGAGAAAACAATCCTGCTAGGAAGTTCAATGCCGGTTTTCCCAGCACACGCGTAATGAGGGCCCTATCTTCTCGTGGGCCATACCACTGTGCATAGGACAGCTAGGTAAAAGTAAACTTGCAGAGAAAAAATCTGCATACGTTTCCAGTTTTGTTAAGTTAAGAGTGAAAATTGTTTTGTTATACGGTGCAAATCATCCTATTGTGTGGAGAAAAGTTATAAAGGGCAAATAAATGTACTCTAGAAACTTTAAGCACATAAAATGTATTGGGGTGAATGTTTGCACTGGCATTCTCTTGGGTGGCATTCCAACCCATCGCTCTTTTGCCCACCATGCCACCTCAGTTTGGACCCAGCCATATGCAAATCAGTCTTGAGAGGGGGGGGGGGTTTGACAGACAGACGGCGATGAGGGGAAAATAATTATTTATTTAATTTTCCCTGGTCATTGTCCGTCGAAATTTTGCCATCAAACTTTGAACCAGGCCAGGAGTGATAAAGATAGGGATGAGGCAGAGAAAGATAGAAAAACAGTGATACATGGAGAAAGTCAGCTTTTACAAGAACCTGCAACAGTTTGATAAAGAGATAGGATGTGTAGGGGGTGCAAGAAAGAGACAGTAAGTGGAATCAAGAGCAGACAGGCCTGGTATATGTCAGCCATGCCATTTAGCCAGCATCAGCCCTGTGCTCCTAAGTAAACATTTGTGGCCTTATCTACAACAAAGTAACGCAGCGTGGTGCCACAAGCCATATGTCTGTGCCTCGCTGCGTTTCTTTGGAAGCAAAGGCATGCGCCATATCTACAATGTTATGATGGATCCCTTTGCTCTCCCCTCTGACTATAGTGCAAGGGGGCCTGCGTTGTGGGGAGAGTGTTTTTCGGCAGGAAGCGACACCTTCCTGCACAAAAACAATCACAAGAGGTGATTTCCTCTATCTACGTGTTCTGCAGAATGCAGCACGCATAGAAAGAGGATTAAAATTAGAATTGAAAACATTTTCAACTTCCAACGCCTTCCCTGGGGAGGCGTAGCATTCAGATGCATTCCCAGGTTTACGATTTCTCGTAAATCCAGGAATGTGTCAGGTTCCATGGGTGTTGCGTGGGACCACCCACAGCAATACCCATGGAACGCCCCTTTCACACAAAGTGCTGCATGTAAAGGGGCTGTATTTACAAGGACAAGCAAAGCCATGCAGGGTGGCTTTATGTGTCCTTGTAAATATGGGGCAGCAGAATGCACCGCTGGTGTGTCACAAAATGGGACGCACCGGCGGCGCAAGGGGCTTCTTAATAAGCCCCATTGAGTCCAGACAGGTTTTAATTAAAGTATACACAGAAAAAATACATGTGATAAAAACATTTCCGCAGTTTTTGAGGGACTTCAGCCTACTGAATTTTACCATTGTTTCGGAGAGACGTGCTCACCCTTAAAGGACACCAAACACATTGTTATCCACGTGTGCTTCGAAAACGGCCTCAGTGTGGCCTGCACAACTCACAACGCATCAAAATGAAATATTTTGAAAATATGAGACATTTATTGCACTTAACTTCCCCGATCGCAGCACTAGGTGGCAGTGAGAGGAAGGTTATGTTCAAATATGTTTCGTGTATCCAGTCGATAATTAAAAAATTAAATTACATTCCATGATTGACAACTGACTGTGGCTTCATATCTAACGCTGAACAAATGTGAATGCATTCTCGCCCCCGTATCTGTCGATAACCAGTTCTTTCTCGTCTTCCAGCGGGACATACTTTGAAAGGGTTTCTTGGATATTTTTGTCTTCCACGTTTTTATGGCTCCTCAATGAGGGACATCGCGCAGCCTGGTGTTTTGTTTGTTCAGTATTGTATTTTTTGTTGTATGTATAAAGTGGACATTATGGCGTGCCTTTGTTTTCCGAACTTATATTGCCATATCTCACTCAGTATTACATTTTCACTCGAACTTTAGTGTTTAATGAAACACTGAGTGTTTGCCAAAAATGTGGTTTGCCAAAAATGTGATTCTCCATGCAGCCTGCATGGAGAACATCCTCTCCCCTCTAGCTCCTGGCTGAGGGCCGTGTCCAGACCAATAACAACGTTGCATACAGCGTTGTGATTGGCTTAGGGGAGGGAGCCTGGCTGCCTGCTTCCTGTTCCTGTTGGAGGCAGGAGAGCAGGAGCAGTGAAGACGTGGAACCAGGCAGTAGATTTTACATTAAAAAAACAATTATGACACCCCCGTGCAACCCACCACTTGCGCGACCCCCCAGCACCCACCCTCCCACCCGCAAGCCATGCCAGCCGCTACTGCTGGCAGTGCATAACAAGCTGGGGCACGGAAGCTTGCTGAATTAGAAGCAGCAAATGATAGTGACAATACAGCCAACCAACAGTAAGCATTTGGAGTTCTTGGTAAGTCCACAGTAGGTCTCTTGCACCCAGGGAGCACCAGCCGTCTGTCTGTTGTCTGGTAGGCTGGCCCTAAAAACATACATTAAACCAGAACCCCATGGGTTCCTCTGTTTCGGCCCTTTCTTAGCTGGGTAAGAAAAAGCTGTGCCGGTCACATGCCAGAGCGGCAGAGTCGCTAGAAGTCCTCAAAGTGACACAGCAGTCCTCAAAGTGACACAGCAATGAAGTGACACGATGATGCTGTTGTTTGTTGTAATTGTTCCACAGCCTAACAGTGCTTAATTTGTAAAATAATGAGAGCCATGGCCCTGACCACAATGCCACTACAGCTTGCACCACCCATTGTTTTGTTATTTAGATTTATAAAGCGCATTACTGCCCTGAGGCATCTAAGCGCTGTAACCGATACTGATGCAAGTGTCAGGAAAGGGTAAAGGATGTGCTACGTCCTGAATAACCAGGTTTTTACTGCTTTCCCAAAAGCAAGGAGGCTGGGCGCTGTTTTTATACTGAGAGGAAGTAAGTTCCATTGCCCTTGTTATCGCTGCCAAAACAGCTACTAACCATCTCTCCCGCCTGCAAGTGCGACGGTTCCGAATATTCCAGTTCCCTAAAGCTAAAGGAACGGCTGGGGAGGCAGGTATTAGTAATTTTTAATGTACATTGTATTCATAAACAACATTTGTTCTGTTCATCTCTAAATTAGACGGGCAGCACCACCATGAGGCAGATTGTCATAAGTGCAGTGTAGACAATTAAGTGCCAGTGCTGAGCACCGGAAACCATTGGCTCCAATTAAGCACTGCCTAAAACACTATTTCCTTTCAGCTTAATATGTAGAATTGGAGACATGTAACTGTGAACAATAATACCAGGGATGTTTTTCACCCAGGGGTTCCGAGTGACAATGAGTTGCCTTTAATGTCATTAAGAACATTGAGGTGAAAAAAATCCCCTTTATTTACAGTTACCTATCTACAATTTTATGTAGTACTAGCAGCCCGTCCCGACGTTGTCCGGGTATGAATTGCTGCCGGCCAGTAGTATATTGTTTTGTAGGATTTCGTTTTTATAGCATTTCTTATCTGTGACAGGCCTGTGAAACGCTCCGATTCACAGTGCACTGCTGATGCACTTAAGAGTGCGCGTTCAGTAGTGTGTGAACTCGAGTTTCCCTACTTTATTTTTCCTTGCAATATTATATAGCGCGAACTCGACAACATGGCATGAGCACAATTTACATTACAGAAGAACACATTCATTTGTGGTAGGCACAGGGAGACAGAGTGATTTGCCTGGAATCACAGGATGATGCCGAGATTCGAACGTAGCTCCCCAGCTCTAAAGTTTGCAATTCTAGAACTTGTGGAAGGAGGTGTGTCTAAAAGTGTATGTCGGTGCTGGCCATCAATGAGAGAGACCTGTGCATTTTTCACTTACCGGGGGAGGGTAAACACCCATTATTCTGCAACTTTCTATCCGCATACCATCACTCCGCATACTTTCATTACGAAAGTACCATGACTCTGCAATGCCATTATAACACATGGCATTACATTTTATATGCTTTACCACGCATACATTTACAACGAAATTCGTTGTAAATGCATGAATGGTAAAAGCATGTTTTTTTAAATGTTTTGATAAGGTAAGTATGGGTATAGGGGTATATGTTTTGGGGTACTGAGGTATATGTTTTGGGGTGTTTGGGTATTTTAAGGGTTCAGATATAGTTTTGGGTTATGGGGAACAGGTGTAATTTTAGGGTTTAGGGATAGGTATGGGTTTTGGGGTACAGGGGTATTTTTAGGGTTCAGGGCTAGGTTTGGGTTTTGGGGTATAGGGGTATTTTTAGGGTTCAGGGCTAGGTTTGGGTTTTGGGGTACAGGGGTACTTTAGGGTTCAGGGGTAGGTTTGGGTTTTGGGGTACAGGGTTATTTTTATGGTTCAGGGCTAGGTTTGGGTTTTGGGGTACAATGGTATTTTTAGGGTTCAGGGTAGGTTTGGGTTTTGGGTACAGGGGTATTTTAAGCGTTCAGGGCTAGGTTTGGGTTTTGGGGTACAGGGGTATTTTAGGGTTCAGGTGTAGGTTTGGGTTTTGGGGTACAGGGGTATTTTTTAGGGTTCAGGGCTAGGTTTGGGTTTTGGGGTACAGGGGTATTTTTAGGGTTCAGGGGTAGGTTTGGGTTTTGAGGTACAGGGGTATTTATAGGGTTCAAGGCTAGGTTTGGGTTTTGGGGTACAGGGGTATTTTTAGGGTTTAGGGATAGGTTTGGGTTTAGGGGTACAGGGTGTATTTACAGGGTTAAGATGGGTTAGTGTTTAAGGGTGTTGGGGTATTCTAAGAAGTAAGGGCGGGTTATGATTATGGGGTGCAGGGGTATTTAAAGGGAGCAGGGTGGACACCCGGAGCTGGAATGTACAGAACCTGGGAAGAAAAAACTATGAAATAGTGGGCACAACGCTCGCTTTTTTTCCGTAATCCCACGCCCCGCATGCGCCCACGCCCCCACCACACGCCCACAGCACACAATATGAGACATGGCATGAAGGGCAGAACGTACCACACGCCCCCAGCCTTTGTCATGCCCCCGGCACACGCCCACAGCACAACGCAGACACGCCCACAAGGGACTACTTTGCTGGCACGGTTCTTTTACTTTTTAAATGTGTATGGTGGGCATCTGCATAGCCTATGTCCTTCTGCTGTAACTGCCCTTTTCAACGCTGTATTGGGTGTTGTGATTGGTTCTGTGGTTCCTGAGATTACCCGCTTCAAAGGTTTGGGCTCTCTCTTTATTATATTAGTATAGATACGTGTTTCAAACCAGTCCACTAGTGTGAACAGGATTTTTGAGATGAAGTATTTTAAACCGAGAAATACAAACGGACTGAAGGAGACAAGCGACAACTCAAAGACAGAGCTTTGGTAGCTCATAGCAGAGGTACACAAGCTACTGTTCTCATTCCTGAAATGTAATTATAGTGAATTAAGCATTTCAAAAAGTCTCTTCACAATAGTGGATTGGATTGGGGCCTGTGTATAGCGCCCAAGTTATTGCTGCTTAATTTTACAGTTACCTTGTGTTGGATGACTTACTACCCAAAATACCGGTGCCATGAAGATGGTTAAATAAATATCTTGCTGCTGGCAGATTTTCTTTGTCCAGTAAGACACCATTTATGAATTTGTCAACCATGGGATTTTATTTCATGTCTGTTAGGCCATTTATTTATTTATTAGGGAGTTTTATATAGCACAAACTTGACCAAAGGTATCAGAGCGCTTTACACGAGCATCAGTTGTGTTACACATGGACACATTCATTTTGTTAGGCACGAGGAGATTTGCCCAAAATCACAGGATGTTGAGAATCCCTAGCCGAGAATCTAACCTAGTTCCCCAGCTTCGCAGTCGACCGCTCTAGCCATCAGGCTGCATCCTCTCCCAGCCATGTTCTTTGTTAGATAAACCACGCATCTAATGAAGGTATCTCAGATGGACTTCTTAGACCTCACCATTATTAGAGCCTCCCACAGGTTTATGTGCCACAAGAAGTTATATGTGGCCTCTTTTCAGTTCATGGTCCCATACTTAAAGAGGCTATGAAGTTGTAGGTCTTGACATCACCAAAGGAACATGTTGGAACCCTCATTTTAAGGATAGGGTTCAGGAATGAAGAGTATTGTTTATTTTACTGTCAGTCCTGTATAAATTCACCAAGGTAGGAATGCAAAACTCACTTGCAAATATGGGCCTTATTTAAAAATAAATTGCCTATCTATTTTACGATCTGTAAATCTAATCTAAACTCTACAGCTTGTTTCACAGAATATAGAGTTGTGAAATTTTATGTTTGGACAGTGCACACACAAATGTGGAAAATCTGCCCATATGACAGAATCCCGCCTTAGCACGTTGAAGGTTGGGTCAGGATTGTGATTATTCAAATTGAGGAGCTGCTTATAAAAGCAAGCATTGGCATTGCCAATAGCTCTAAGTTATGAATGCACTGTCAAGCCAGACCTAAAAATCCATGTACGTTAAAGACTGTCTCCTCCTATCTGTGCTGCTGCCAGAGAAAACACCATACATCATCTAGTTATCTAAGACACTTTAATAGCATTACAATGGCATGTGTGTCCCCCAAGTTCAAGCTCAGGCAACTGGATAAACAAAATGATTACAGCTGTGTGGATGGCATGCACATTCTGCTTAATTAAAACATGTACTCCTGGCCCCCAACATGTGGGTGGAGCCGCAGGCCCTCTCTTGGTGGTTCTTACAT
This sequence comes from Lissotriton helveticus, assembly GCF_964261635.1. Taxonomy (NCBI): domain Eukaryota; kingdom Metazoa; phylum Chordata; class Amphibia; order Caudata; family Salamandridae; genus Lissotriton; species Lissotriton helveticus. The sequence continues at coordinate 153,546,064 of NC_136068.1, read as the reverse complement.
AATTGTCTGCACACAGCTGTGCTATCAAGCCAGATCATAAAAAAGGCATGAGCACCCATGACTTCTAGATTAGTCAGGGATCACAATAATTTTGTTGCCAGTTTCCAATCCTTGCAAATGAACTCCTTTGAAAGGCGGGAATATATGCCTTTCCAGGAAGGGAAAGGAAGGGAACACCAGTTGAAGGGGTTTCTCCATAGGAAAGTTATGTTACCTGAGTTAAAAACAATTGGCTTTGCACATTATGAATTGGATTACACCGGAAAATCAGTAGCTTTAGGTGATTCAGGCGCGGCTCCTCCGCTAAGGTGGAGGGGCGGGCCCCATTGCTCTGCGAGCAGTGTAAAAAGGAAAATTAAAACTTTAATAACTAATGTTATTATTGTTTTAGTTTTCCTTCCTGCTAGGGTGCGGGGCAGGGATGGTGGGCCAGGCTGGCCAGTGCAGGGGGAAGGTGAGGAGTGTAAAGCACACTCTAAAGTGCACATGACAATTTGACCGGCACATGCGCACTTTGCATCTTCCTCACCAGGCTGCATTACAAAGCCTGGTGGGGAACATGCAAAGTCTCCAAGCCCCTGTCTGGCGCAGAGGAGACAGACCAGAGGCAGCAGCACCCAAGTAAAAACATTTATTTGTATTTTTTTTTATTCCCCCCGTTACCCCCACCACCGCCCGCCCACCACCCACGCTTAGTAGCATACGCTACTGAGTTGATTCCCTGGACTACACTTGTGATCCTTTGTTAACCTTGAAAAAGTCAGATATGCACTCCAAATGTAGTAATATTCCCCCTAGTTACCACCCTTTGGGCAGAGAGGCATACTCCTCAAGCACTAAAAATGTCCCACCATGCACACCGTAGCAGTAGCGGTAAGGTAGCAAGTGTGTCATGAGCCCCAGTTCAAAGGAAGCAAATGGGCCCTCGTGGCTGCTGTTTGAATGATAAAATACAGCAGTAATCAGGTTTAGTGGTTCCCTGAGACCTCTTATCCCCGGTATCACCACCCCTGCTGCACCAATGGAAGCTACACCCTGCACCTTGAAAAAGTCAGATATGCACTCCAAATGTAGTAATATTCCCCCTAGTTACCACCCTTTGGGCAGAGAGGCATACTCCTCAAGCACTAAAAATGTCCCACCATGCACACCGTAGCAGTAGCGGTAAGGTAGCAAGTGTGTCATGAGCCCCAGTTCAAAGGAAGCAAATGGGCCCTCGTGGCTGCTGTTTGAATGATAAAATACAGCAGTAATCAGGTTTAGTGGTTCCCTGAGACCTCTTATCCCCGGTATCACCACCCCTGCTGCACCAAGGGAAGCTACACCCTGCACCGTAGAAGACAAGCAGTTAGAACAGGCAGAATGTGATTCTGAATACACCTTGGCATAGTCCCTCCGTGAACTCCCCCCTTGAACCCCTGATCATCAGAGGTTTGCTCTGAAACAATCTCTGGGCAGCACCACCACCATATAAAATAAAATAAAATAAAATAAAATATAACATTGCTATTCTAAATGCGTAGAGTGTTCCTGAGGATACTAGAGTGACAGATGATCAACATGGCACGCAACCCCCAAAAATTATTATTGATTACATATTACCTATTACCTATTTATGTTTGGTTTTTTATCAACAAGGCAGATTGTATTCAATGTACAAGAAATAGTGAACAGTCTCATGTCTTTACCAGCAAAATACTTGAAGGTGCACTTTGTAAATGTATTTTATGGAAAATCCGATGTTGTTGGCTTGTCTCCTGCCAGTGAATATTAATGTGATCTCCACAGTGCCTCCAATACTGTGTTCTAGTTTTGGAAATTAGATAATTAATTATTTAGGCCTCATTCTGAATTCCACCGGAACAGGATTTGAAAAAATTTTTTTTTACCAGAAGTGGGACTACAATAAGTGTGCAAATTATGCATAGGGCTTGAGAAGAAGATCGAGAAGAAGGGAACAGCACGGAGGAACAGGGAGGCCGATTCCAAAGTATAAGATATCGAATTTCCTGACTATGAAAAATATCCGGATGGGCGGGGAAGATTAATTCAACCGCAGCTATAGACCATACTCAGACTAAGCTGGTCACGAAGAAAGACTCTTTGTGAAAGAGTAAAGCTGTCTGAAAAGGAACCTCTTCTATTATCAACGGTGGTTCCTCCGTGCAAATAGATAAAATTGAGTTCTAATGTCAAGATTTTCTCTCTTTTATATAAACAACGGTGATAACTATTCGAAAAGTGGTCATCAAGTTGGATAGCAATTGAAAAGCTCTCTCAACTCAAGATACAGATACGGAGTCAAATGTCTTTTATGTCCTGATGAAGGTGTCAAGATTGATTAGCACCGAAACGCCGCGTCGACCTTTTTTTAACAAAACTTTGACTGTATAATTGCTTATTTTATTACGTTGCCACTATAGGTGGTTTTTTAAATTGTTTTGTATTATGCTTTAGATTGTGACCCAGATGGGAGGCTTAAAATAAATTTTGCATATTTTTATAATAATTCTTTGTAGCAGTGCCATTTACTCTTGTGTACTTCAGTAATTTGATTATATTTAGCCCTGTAGTTTGCCTTGTAAAATCCCTTTTTAACTGATAAATAGTCAAAAACCTAACAACACCCCCCCCCTAGCTTTCTCTCAGCGATCCTAGTCTGCTACAACTATAACAGGGACCTCCAACTTTTTATGACTGAATATTCCCCTCCCTGACACACATGACAGGGGAACCTCCCTTTCTTTGAGGTAGGGCAGTTTCACACCGCACAAATTTAACCTGCTAGTATCTGCCAAAATGTGTGCTCCAAAAAAAAGAGGACTGCACGTTTTGGAGCACCCAGCTGGAGAAAACATGTAGCATTACCCTATTATTATTATCACCTTCAACCTGCGGAAATGGGCATGGGAAACAGTATCGGTATGCCTGGTGTGGTTTTACTTCCCCAAATATGAGGCCATTCTGAATTATCTCCTTTTATGTCAGACTAATTATCTCTCTAATTTTGAAATTTGTGATTAATATTATGTTCTAGAGATAAGAAAAAAGACATCCTCTTTCCAGAATGAAGTATTTTCAGACAGGTAGAAAAATAGCTCCAGCTCAAAATGATGGTATCTTTATTAAAATTCATAGTTTTTGTAGTATGATGAACAAAAAGATATATCAGAGTGACAGGCGCAGTGCAGGATCAAAAATGTGAAAGGTGTGATTTAAAATTGAATACCAGGAGAAAAAGTTATTTTAATAGATACCCCCTGCTATCCAAACTAAAAACAGTGCAAGAGCAGTTTTGACAAAATAACTGCCGAGAACGGGTCTACATGTTTCAGCCAACAGGACACATAATCGTCCAAGGCTTTCTTCAGGACCACTGCATAAACTTTTGCTACTGCGTATGTGAAAAAACTAATAGTGACACAAAACAAAGCAACATTTCTGACATTTAAAGAGGTTGGAATTAATACAACCACTAAACCTGAATTCCAGGTGTACTAATGGCTTAACAAGGAGGAGATCCCAGACGATGAAGCATGTCACCTAGGTGAATGATGGGAATCCGTACTTGTTTGATTTTTGCCGTTTTATATTGCGCAAACTAGGTCCGAAGGTATCTGAGCGCTTTACATGAGCACCAGTTACATACATTTTTAGGCCACGGCTTTAGCCTCGGCTAGACAATGAACATGCTGTCTCTTTAAGACATTTTGTTTACACACAGTGGGCTTACAGCCTGCCCATAGCTTTATCATTAGCTTGCTTCAGCTTAGCTCCTGTTTCCTCCGTTACGGTTTATGAAGGCATACTTATGACGCTGCTATACAACATTGCTTAAAGACATTGACAAAGGCAATGGCCCTCGAATTGCCAAGATGTATTGGCTGTGTCAAAGATTGTTAAACTTATTAACACTGTCTGGGTGTTGTTTGCACCTCATTAGTACTAGTTTAACACCCAAATATAGCAATAAACAACGGAAGGCGACCAGTCACCTTTGCAAAGGGGCTTCCACTACACTGCGACATGTAGCTGCATGCTCTATAACTTTTGAGCCAAAAACTATTTTTTCTTACTAAAATCTGCAGATTATACGACAGATGGTGGAATATGTGGCAAATGTGACAAATCTATAACTATGCAAAAAAATGCCAGCCACAGCACAACAATTCCATAATTCCAGTGAGTGGCCCTGCTTAAAATGTATGAGAAGGAGTACTTTAACCCTTCCCACAAACGTCCTATCCCTTCGGTACGGTGCTCTTTCTTAGGAAACAGATGGGATGTTTGTAAACATGAAGAATAAAATTAGAATCTCTAGTACAACATTGAACACACCAAAAAGCATTTAGATAACTGTTGCAAAAAGATGTTAGAATCAATGTAGTACAAGTTTGTTTAAAAAAAAAGACGCTGGAACTTATATTTTGTAAAACCATACATAGAGATTCTGCCTTCCTCATAATTACCTAAAATTGTGCAAAATATAAACATGTTGGCAGAAATATCTCCTTTCAGCTTATCAATATTAACCTAGAAAAACAGCAGAAGAAGGCAAAACATCATTCTGTTTATTTTTTTTTAAACTGCAGCCATGTTTGTGCTCTGGAACCTACCTTTACCCTAGGATGCTGACTCTGGCAGTAAGCATTGTGATGTCAGAACTGAATTATAATACGTTGTTACTGTTGAGTGTCTACGGTACGTCACAAATCGGCTGTAATAAAGAAATGAGAGATTCGCTTCTATATGGGGCTTGCAGACCCATATTAGAAACATATTATAAGGCAGAGTTCCATAAACAAATGTTATAACTTCATAACAATATCCTAAAAAGGGTGCTTTTAGTTTCATGAAATGCACAGAAGGGGTCCAGTCAGTATTAAATTCTGTTCATATCTTTGTTGAACCTGCAATGCAACGGCGATCCTTCAGTCGGCATAGTGAACAAGGCAAGAATAAATGAGTATTGTAGAGGTAAGCCAGAACAACAGGCAATTATACCAAAGTAAACAAGTACAGGCAAAGTTAATAGGTCTTTCCTTTACTGCAAGCATATGCCATAAAAATAAAAACGTGGAAAAATAAAAAGAAACATGCCACCATTTAAACGTGGTGCAATAAACTTGCAAAATATCAGACATTTTTATAAAAATGAACCATACCATCTAATTGTAAATGAGCAGTATTAATGCTTCCTTGCACGTTGGTGTCCCTAGAAAAATCATAGAAACTCTTTTTTGAATTTTAATGTACCACAGGAAAATATGATTCTTATTGGAGCAAAGAAAAGGCTTTCGGTTACTTTAAACTGAAGATATACATGGACTTTATTTTGTGGTAAAAAAAAGGGCACAGCTGCGACTCTTGGCTTGCCCCTTGCGACCCCTGGCACTGACTTTTCGACCCCTACCTTCTGAGGTGGCAAAATCAATGCCAGGAACAAAACGCCAGCTTATCATTATGGACCTCGGTTGGATTTCCACTTTCCTCGTTTCATGTCATTTTTTGACACCGATAGTGAAACATATTTTATTATTCACTATTAGAGTAATAAAGAATGCAGTACATTTAGCTGGAATATAACCTACCCTGGCAGCTGAGGTAAGTAAAAAATGCTTTTAAATGTATGTTGTGTCTGTGCCTGTGGGTGAGAGTGTGGTGCTTATGTGAGAGAGGGTGTGCGTATGTGTGATTGTGTGTGGATGGGTAAGCATGCATGTGTGAGTGAAAGTAAAAGTTAAATGGCACGTGCTGTCACTTCCACTACATCTGGCTTTTGGTGAATGGATGTTCATGAAGACATAATAAAAACAAGCATAAAGAACAGAAAGAAAAACAAGGCAGAGTACAGTCCCACCAACCCTGTCACTGAAGTGTTCTTTTTAAGCGAATATGCTCATGTGGTAAGCAAAATGGTATCACTTACAGTGCAAGAGAGCCAATGGCTGAAGTGGGCAAACTCAGTGTCCCTGGCAGATGCTGTGGTGGTCAGAAGTAAAATACGAATGCTGGGTGAATAGACCAATGAATCAAAAAAGGCTGACCCAAACCCTGTATGTATTGAAATACTTTTTTTATTTATCACTATTTTTGATTACATGAGGCTGGGAAAAAAATCTAAATCTGTCTCTAGGCCAGACCTAAAATACATACACTTGGCATGGAAAGCTATGAGGGATGTGCTGGCAGTGAAAGCGCTTATTAAATCATGAATTTATTCAAACTGCCAAAAAGCCTGTGGCTGCTGCCGGCTTTCTTCAGTAGTGTGGGATGCTCACACATGCCTTGGCATAGGGAGTCCACATGCAGACTGGGAAGAGCTAGCTGTGGAGATCTCCATCCGAGCTTTATGGGCTGCGGTGCTTGCTTGGGTACGACTATGTTAGAAGGTCTAGGAAGTGGAGTGAGTGTGGGGCTACAGGGAGTGTAGGGCAGTTGGAGGCCACTTTCCTTGATAGGTATTGCTTGCCCTACCTAAAAACAAAAACAGGATAATTGGGAAATCACGAGGCTGTGGGCCAGAACAATGTTAGTTTAGACCAGGATTCTGGAGGCCTGGATCCATGCCAGATTTTTAGCATATCCCCATTTAGATACATGTAGTTATCTTAAAAATCCGGCATGGATCTGGCCCTCCAGGACCAACTTTGGAGAACCCTGGTTTAGACAGCGTTAATTGCGAAGCAGACTTGCCATGGTGCATTTGAACATGCAGCAACCGATAAGGCTAGAAGAAAATAAAAAAGAGATATGCAGAATGTCGGAAAGAGGAAGGAGTGGAGAAATTACGGCATGGAGCAATGTTATATTTAATGGCACTGAGGGATAAACTAACTTCGTTGCTGAGGGAAAATTTGGTTTTGAGGGTCGGAGCAGAAAAAATCCTCCTCTGGGAAGTTTTTTGTTGGTGGCAGGTTTTTGGAAAGGATGTTATGGTTGGTCATGCCTCTGGTCCAGTGGATCAGCTCATGCAGGAGATCATAGAGGGGGATAGTGAGTCTGTGGTGGCAGAAGCAGAAGTAAACTGTTTTTGGCCTGTGGGGTTGACCAGGAAGGTGTTTATGCAGTAGGGCATTTAAGGTTATCTTTAGGAGGTTCCACTGGAAAGCAGTTACATTGAATTTGGGGTTGACCTTTAAGGGTGGGTGAGAGGGATTAGTTCTAGTGATCGTTTAGTGTGCCTAGTGTGATAACCCTTGTATTCTGTAAGCCAGGTTTTTATGTTAATGTGACTGTGCCGCTGTCTCAATAAAGCATTCTTTTTCACACAAACAGTTGGGTCGTCATTGTTTGCTGACCACCCAACAAACAGTTGGGTGGTCAGAGAAATGCAGAATGTCGGAAAGAGGAAGGAGTGGAGAAATTACGGCATGGAGCAATACGGTTTGAAGAGAGACATTTTTATAGACATGGGGGGTGCATTTCTCCTTCGCAAGCATGGTGTTATATTTAATGGCACTGAGGGATAAACTAACTTCGTTGTTGAGGGAAAATTTGCTTTTGAGGCTCGGAGCAGAAAAATTCCTCCTCTGGGAAGTTTTTTGTTGGTGGCAGGTTTTTGGCAAGGATGTTATGGTTGGTCATGCCTCTGGTCCGGTGGATCAGCTCATGCAGGCGATCATAGAGGGGGATAGTGAGTCTGTGGTGGCAGAAGCAGAAGTAAACAGTTTTTGGCCTGTGGGGTTGACCAGGAAGGTGTTTATGCAGTAGGGCATTTAAGGATATCTTTAGTAGGTTCCACTGAAGAGCAGTTACGTTAAATTTGGGGTTGACTTTTAAGGGTGGGTGAGAGGGATTAGTTCTAGTGATTGTTTAGTGTGCTTAGTGTGATAACCCTTGTATTCTGTAGGGTGTAAGCCAAGTTTTTATGTTAATGTGACTGTGCCGCTGTCATAATAAAGCATTCTTTTTCACACAAACAGTTGGGTGGTCATTTGGCTTGCACTGTCTCGCCCAGTGGGGCTTGGGAGATGTGAGTCGAGCCGGGGAGTTCTACCCCCTAGATTTTCAGGGTGGTGGTTCTGGCTGGAGAACCACAATAGTAGAGGGTCTGTGGACTAGATTTAGGAGAACGTTACTGGGAGAATAGGGCAGTGTCGGTATCCTGCACGCCCTTCAACAGAGGTTACTGAGACAAGTTTGTTCGACACTCTGACCCCAAAGTAAGATTGCCGGTGTGTTTTTTTGTATAATTTAAGTTAACCTGTTGAAAGGTGTATTTGATGAGATAGGTTTGCAAGTATAAAAAGCAAATGTGGTGTATGTCACTGATGAGCCGGTGCTATGTTGTGCTATGTTAAGCACAAGGAAGTTATGGTTGGTTATGTTATGGCTGTTGGGGGGATTATCTCATGGCGGGGCTGGGGAAGAAAGTTCGAAGTGGCCTGTGGGGTTGGCCAGGAAAGTGTGACTTTCAGTGGTGCAAGAGGGCTTTGTTTTGATGAGTGTCTAGCAGCGGTGGTTGGTGCAGGTAAGTGCGGTGGGCAGGGTGTACACGTAATAGGTATCATTTATTTATTTAATCATACCTACTCCGTCGTCTGTCGAACTCCCCCTCTCCCTCACCACTCCACCCCAGCACCATCCCACCACGCTTAACTGAGCCGGCCGCCGCTGGTGTCTAGTGAAGTCTCTGTGCAGTCTGTAAGATGTTAGGAAGGTTTTCATCTTGATCTGATTGTGCAGCTGTCATTAAAGCAGACTTTTCACACATACTATTATTTGGCAGACATTGTCTCCCCTGAAGTAAAGGGCAGGAAGGCTTGACACACCAGGGAAATAAAAGCCTGTTCAGAATGAGAGAAGCCAAGCACTTGTGCAAAAGGAGCCTCTGAACAGGGGCTGAGTGGCTGATGTTTGCAAGAACTCTGAGCAATGTTCTGAATCAAAGTCCCAGAAGCATACTTCCATTACAAAATCTGGCCACAAAAAGGCCAACATGTCTGTGTATCATCTTAAAAGTAGCTGTGGGATTCAGATCCCCCACAACCCCTTTCAGAAGGACACGGGTACTTCCTGTCTAAAATATATGTCTTGGCTGCCTTAACATATATATCTGTTCCTAAAAATGATTACTTATTTTACCGTCCGGAAAAATGCTTTTTTAAATGTACAAATTGCAAGTTCGCATTTGTGATTTGGTATTTGGAATTGGTGTGTTTAGGGCGCATCTACCAAATATCAAATCGGTATGGTATGTGTTACTCTTTTGCAACCGAATCCCGGTTGCAAAGCAGTATTACTTTACCAGCAGTTTAAAACTAGCGGCAATCCATTTGCAAAGAGAAAGGGGTCCCCAAGGGACTCCTTCTCCTTTGAGAATGTAAACAAAAATATTTTTTAAAAGCAGGACCACTGCCTACTCTTAAAAAAAGAAACTTCAAGGCTTCATTTCCCTTAATTTTTAAACACATCTCATTTTCCTTTAAGGAAAACGTGCCACATTTTTTAAAAAGCATTGCTTGATTAGCAAGCATTGGCAAAGCCAATAGGTCTCGCCGATGCGAGAACTATTGTCTATGTCAATTTTTGTCAATCAAGAATAAAACAACGTTTATGACAGCAGCGCTATCCTACTGCTTTTCTTTTACTTTGATTGAATGCAATAGCACTTTTTTAAGAACTTTCATTGCATAGCAGCGATGGTAACACACTTTAAAGCAACACTGCAGTTTGAAAGTCGTATGTATGTTTTTTTATTTTAAATTTTTTTAACGGAGTTTTATATAGCGCCAACTTTTAAAGCAATGATTGCAAAATATTTACTAAAGGGTAATGGGACTGCTCAAGCACATCTAACAATAATAACTGCACACAAATATAGGCTGGAATCAAAGTAATGTGGATAAGTCGTCTAAGTCCTATTCCTCCCCGTATGGTGTGCCACAGGGCTCTATTTTGAGCCCGTTGTTTTTCAATATTTATGTGCAACCGTTAGCAATTATTGCGGAAGCGGCAGGGCTTGCAATGTTTTCCTATGCTGATGATACACAAATCATCTTTTCATTATCAGCAGGGGGGAAACAGGACCCTTCTAATCTGCAACTAGGCTTGCGCAGGATTGCAGCTTGGATGCAACTAAATTTGCTCAAGCTTAACGGGGAAAAGGCGGAAGTACTCATTTTTGGGAAAGAGTCTGAACGTTGGGGCCCCAAATATTGGCCAGCTGAAATGGGACCTTTAACCACACCCTCGTCTCAGGCACGTAATCTAGGCTTTATCATTGACAATACATTGTCAATAAAACAACAGGCAGTTTAGACAGCAGTCACCTGTTTTACCATCTTAAAATGGCTAAAAAAAAATATCTGGATGCTCCCTGTAGACACCCAAAGAACAGTTGTCCAGGCTTTAATAACATCTCGCCTGGACTACGGTAACATTCTCTTTTTGGGGTCCAACAGAGAGATACTACGTAAGCTTCAGGTGGTGCAAAATTGTGCCGCTAGATTGCGCTGCAGCCTTCCCAGAATGTCGAACATGGGAAATGCCCTGAGAGAACTGCATTGGTTCAAGGTAGAACATCGCATAAAATTTAAAGCCTTATGCTATATGTTCAGAATAAAGATCGGCTCTGCCCCCAAATATTTACAAGATCTGGTTCATGAATACCATCCCTGTCACCTGCTTCGTTCGTCATCAGGAGAACTGTTTGAAATCCCGAGGTTTAAACTGTCGAGAATGGGAGGCCGCTCCTTTTCTCTTCTTGGGCCAACCTTATGGAATTCCTTACCTGATACGATGAGGAGGAAGAAGTTGTTTCCTGTCTTCCGGAAACACTTAAAAACCTGTTTTTTAACCTATATTGCTAATTCCGTTATTCTCCTAGCTTCTGTTATGGCCTGCGCTGGGAAACCCTTGTTGGTTAGCTGTGCGCACTATAAAATAAAATAACATAACATAACATAACATAAATTACCTATTCTGGCGTGTGAATTCGACTTTCACGTGTATTGATACACGACCGAAACAAACACAACACTGGCTTCCTTCCACGTAACAAACCCACATGTTCAGGGGGAGTGCAGGTGGAGGCGGGGTTACCAGCTCTCAGTGGTCGTGTCACTTACTTCAGAGGCAGGTTATTTTATCCTCCTAGAAACATCTGATGACCCACTCCGTCGGGATAGATATTTTTACTGCATGAACACTTGGAACAAAGTGCGGTGTATAATGACGGCCTGCTCCCCCACTAGGCCACTGTCCAGGGAGGGCCAGACGCTCAGGAACGCGGGAATGCCTCCGAGCAATGTATGGTGGGTGGGGAGGAAAGGGCACAGGAAGGAAGGCGGGGAGGGAGGCTGTAGGTTAGAATAACAGAAACAAGCAGTGGTAAATATGAAGTGTGACGCTGTGCGAAAGTAAAACATAAAAAAAATTCACATGAAGCATGGCACCTGTTCGAGAAGAGGGCACAGTACATCAAAAGAAAGTTTCTTTGCACAGGATATAAGTTGGAAAATGCAACTTCACAGACAGGTGCCGTGCTTCATGTTAATTTTTTTCATGTTTTACTTTCGCACAGCGCTGTATGTGGCAGAGACAGCTTCACACATGTGCCACACTTCATCTTTAGCAAAGCACATTATAAACTGGAGACTCGTTTGGGATGTGTGAGGTTGAGTTGACTCACACGAAACGCAAAAATAAAGAAAATGTAGTGCAGTGAAACCAAATTCATAACCCAAACTGAAAGTATCCATGTAGGAGGAACAATGTCCAGGGTTGGGACAAAACGCCCACAAGGCGGGACAAATATACCCTGTGCACCAATCAAACCAATGGAATTAATAAAAGTACGCCAAGCAACCAATCAAAAAGCAGTACACATGTTTCATGCTACAGAGAAATTAATAAATGCCTCACAGAGCAACGCATGCGTGCTGCCTCTGTTGAAAGGTAGGGCCGAATTCGACCAAGAACCCTTCAGTATTTGCCCGGCGTTAGCCGCCTCTCATGCCATTCGAGATTACCAAACAAAGAGGCAGGCGCTGGAGACAGAAGGCAGGAAACAGGAGTTTATTCCGACGGAGCAGAACACGTCAAATCAGACAACAGGGTATCTTCTCGAGGTGCTCTAAACGCATCCTTGAGGCCTGGCCTCTTATACACAGGTTTATTGCTTTATTACATGAAACACATTCTTGTTAATACTTTGATGTATGGAAAGGCATCCTCAGAATCTCCGCTCCAAACCCGTTCCCACACATATTTACAGTAAAAGTCCCACCCTGATCTCAGTAGGTGATGACTATCGCGCAGCTGGATATCCCGCCGGCTCCCGGAATGTGCGCGGCTGATCGGATCTCATGGGGTGGGGGCCTTTATCATTCATAGATTCTTTGAAGAAGGACAGCTTCCTACTGTAAGGGGCAATAAACTGTATCCGCGGGGCTAGGTGATGGCCTGGGATCGGGCAGGACACTCGGGCACAGAGGAAGGGGGTTCATCAAAGGATGCGTGATCATTAAAGGGACGGAGGGAGGTGTTAGTCGGGTACGGAATGTGGCTTCGAGGCAAGGCCGCGCCGAAGGGGTGGTTTATGGCCCAAGCAAGTGAGAACGTGGGCTGTCAGCGCGCGGGGGATGCTGGCGGGGTCAGAGAGAGAGAGAGAAACGCGCGAGCTATCGGCAGTGGGCAGAGAGGCCATGGTGTTCAAAATGGCTGCTACTTACGCGCACATTTGAGCTAAAAAGGGGGACAAGATGGCGCCGATAATGTTTACGTCGCAATCTAGATTTTAACAGTCCTCCCTTTTCAACATATCTAGCCAGCTTGTCAATTTATGTCTATCCCCATCATATTACGGATTTCTACATCATACAAAGCTTTCATGCGTTCAGCTTCAAAGTTCAGAGTCTTGGGGCACACACAGTTAGCAAATAGTGAACACAGAGGTGGCAAGCATTGAATACCCAGGCAGAGTCCGCATATTACAACGATTGGTATCAGTGCAATCGTGAGCAACCTCCATCCCCAGTCTTTTACAGTATTCCAGAACCAACTCCCTAGCGACCATCCTTCTTGTTCCTGATGAACTTCTGAGGAGAGTCTGTGGAGGTATTCGATGGCCTTGTAAACGGAGGGTGAATTGTCTGGTATGTAGGTACAACAGCTGGACCCGATGATACGACATGCTCCTCCACGGTCCGCCAGAACCACATCCAGAACAAGACGGTTTTGAAGAGCCACCAGACGGACCGCCTGAAGCTCGGCTGTATTGTTTGTGAGGATACCAGCTGTAATGTTCATCGTGGTCTCGACTGCCTGGGATAAATGTCGAATGGCACGACTGTTCGCCATCGGACCCCAAAGTGGAACGAGTCCTTTCATTGCATCCAAGAATTGTGCTCCAGTGGAGTCGGCCTGCTCGATGTCCTTTGCTCGTCTCTGTCGGTGATGGTTTGCCGGAGCCACATAGGTTGGAGGAAGGATGAAGGCTATGTAGCAGGTACCTCCCCAGCCCTTTGGGAGCCAGGTGTAGGCTTTTGTACCACAGACGAAGTACATGTTTGGTGAGGTGACAAAAGAGGGTGGGTCGGTTGAGTACAAAGTTCTGGTGATGCGGCAAGTGCTGTGGCCCACCATTTGTGTCCCACGGCCTGTGATGCATACGAGGCCCGAGACATTGACGACAGATAGGGCCACAGTCAGGGTGGCAGCTGTTCGTTTCCGGAGGTAGGAGAAGGTGGGTCTGGCTGGATTGTTGAATATTTGCATCTCCACCCTTTCTTTGGCGGGGATGTCCATGTGAACAGAGGCATTGGAGGATAGAGGGCAAAAAGGAGCAGCAACTCTCCCGGTTTTGTTCAGCCAGACTCCATGATAAAAGTGTGACATAGTTTCGCTGGAAGTGGCGTTGTCTCGGTAGCTCTCTTGCAAGAGGATCAGCCAGGCAAGGCAGGAGCCGTGAACAGAGAAAGGTGAAGGGATGAAGGGAATGGAATGTCCGGTGGCATGTGGTATCAACCCACAGATCCAGCAATTCGTGGCATTTGCGGCAAGGTTGTGTTGGTGCAGCAACTGTACGAAGGAGTTGTTCCAGAACTCCTTATGCCTTTCTTGGATTTGAGGTGAAAGAGAGACCAGGTAGTGTTCTTTCATGGTGGTAGGCTGCGCAGTCGTTAGAAATGTCTTATGAGCCGGTGCGTTCTCTTCCACGATCCAGAAGGTAGTCATGAGGAGGAGGCAAAAGAGAAGAGTGATAAGAAGAGCAATAGTCTTTGAGCTGTGCAAACTGTCAGTTTTCGGGTTCCTGTAGCGGGTCTTCGGATGTCCGGTTGCTTCCATCATCTTCGTATCGGGCGCTTCCATCAACTTCAAGGTGCTCGGTAGTGGGCAGAACCACAGACTTCGTTTGGTTTCTCTCCTGGCAGCCTTTGTTGTGTTAGGCCGCCGCTCTGAGAATGATAACTTAGTCAGTGGTCTACTTAGCCGAAGCTCCCTCCTTTCGTCGCAGGTTATACCCTTCTCTGGATGGCATAGTGGGATCAGGGAATTTCGCCAATTCGAGTGTCTCTGTCTCAGGGTAGCAGCTCAGGGATGGTCGGTCTTTGTTCAGGAGCTCTTCTTGGGTGGTCACGTCTTCGGTCGACGTCAGGGTCAGAGAGATTTTCTTGCAATGATGTGCATGCAGCCAATTTCGCTTCCCCTCCACTCGAAGAGCTGTTCGGGTGGTGATCAAGACTTGCCAGGGGCCCGTCCAGCGAGGTTCCAGACTCTTCTCCCGCTGGAAGTTCCGAATCAGGATGAAATCTCCAGGCCGGATGGCATGTCCGGGGCCCCTGGAAGCATCGGGGATGGCCTGCAGCACCTGATGATGAATAACAGACAGAGTTTTAGTTAGGTTATACAGGTAGTCAGACATTAGGACGTCCGGGACGTCGTGAATAGATGTTGGTTTGGGTGCGGACCAGATACTCATGGGCCGGCCGAAAACGACCTCGTAAGGGGTCAAGTGGTGTTTGGTGGGGGTGGAACGCATTGACAGCAATGCTAGGGGGAGAGCGTCTGGCCATTTTAGTCCTGTGGTAGCCACTATTTTCGCCAGTTTTAGTTTCAATATGGCATTGTGCCGCTCGACCAGTCCAGCAAATTGGGGGTGGAAAACTGCGTGGAATTTCTGTCGTACCCCCAGTCCTTTCAGGATGAGCTGGATAACCTCGGCTACAAAATGGGGGCCATTGTCACTCCATAAAATACGGCAAAGGCCGTAGCGAGGGAAGAACTCTTTCAGTAGTACTTTTGCAGTGGCAATAGCAGTGTTGTCACGCGTCGGGTAGGCTTCCACCCATTTGCTAAAAGCGCACACAACAACAAGTACATACTTCAGTCCTTGACATCTCTCTAACTGGATATAGTCCATCTGTAGGACTTCAAATGGATGGTTGGGGACCCCAAACCCTCCCCGGGGTACGACAGTTCCTTTCCCAGGGTTGTGTTGCAGGCAGACTAGGCATTGTTGGACTAATCGTTTGGCCGAGTCTGTAATTCTATCATTATGCCAAACTCGGGAGACAAGTTCGGCCATAGGGGCAGATCCTATGTGTGCAGGGGAATGGGCCATCGTCAGTATGGGGATCAGGTACGAGTTGGGTAGCAACCATTTGTTCGTGTCTTTTGTCCGCCAGCAGCCTTCATCATCCTTTAATCCCACCCGTGCCCATTCAGTCAATTCTTGTGGTGAGCTGGCCATTTGGATGTCCCTAATTGTTTCCCTAGCGTCTGTCCATTTTTCTGCTAGTGACCTAGTCACGTACATGCGAGTCGTCGTCCTGTTCTCAGCTGTGGTTCGGGCAGTGATGTCGGCCAGTGCATTTCCCTGTCCAATGATGTCTGTCATCTTTTTGTGTGCTTGGCATTTGATTACGGCAAGTTGTTTGGGGAGGAGAACCGCTTCAGTCAGAGCGGAGACTAGATCTCCGTGCAGGTTGGGTGTACCATGAGATGTCAGAAATCCCCTCTCCTTCCATAAGAGCCCAAAATGATGAACCACCCCGAAGGCATACTGGCTGTCCGTGTAAATGTTTGCTGTCGTCCCCCGTGCTAGGATACATGCTCGTGTGAGGGCAATCAGGTCTGCCGCCTGGGCGGATCGTTGCGTGATGCGGGCGGTTTCAACTACAGTTCGGGCTGTGGTAACTGCATAGGCAGCTGAGGTGGTGCCGTCGGGGAGTTTAATGCAAGAGCCGTCTACCCATAGCTCTTCGTCAGGGTTTGGGAAGGCAGTGTCTCGGAGGTCAACTCTACTCCTAGTCTGTTCGTCCGTGAGGATCACACAGTCATGTATTGGGGGCACATCGGGATCGTTTTCAGGCAGAGGCAGCAAGGTGGCTGGGTTCAGCGTGGTGCATCATTTCAGCGTGATGTGAGGTGCGAGCAGTGTCAGTTCGTACCCAGTCAGTCGCGCGCTGGTCAGGTGTTGTGTCTTTGTCTGGTTTAGGAGGGTGTCAACAGCATGAGGCACTAGTACCGTGAGGGAATTCGAGAGTACGATTCCCTCACTTTGTCGGATAGAGACAGCAGCAGCGGCTACTGCTCGAAGGCAGGCAGGCAAAGCTCTTGCTACAGGGTCAAGAGTGGCAGAGAAATAGGCACATGGTCGTTGTTTGGGGCCAATGGACTGAGTCAAGACAGACAAAGCGCATCCCTCCCTTTCGTGAGTGTAGAGAGAGAAGGGCTTTGTATAATCAGGGGTTCCTAGGACGGGCGCTGAACAAAGGGCGTCTCGCAGTTCCTTGAAGGAGGATTGAAATTCAGGGGTCCACGGGAGCGGAAAGGGGACATCTTTAGCCAGTAGGGAAAGTAGTGGTTTCACAATGAGGCTGAAATTTGGCAACCATTGTCGGCAGAAGGAGGTGAGGCCCACCAAAGAGCGGACTTGCTTCGGGGTTTTAGGGATAGGGGTCTCTAGAATAGCCTGTATTCGATCGGGTGTGAGCTTTCTCCCGTCTTTGGACAAGAGGTGGCCTAGGTAAGTGACTTGAGGTTGGCAGAATTGCAACTTCTTCTTGGAGACCTTGTGGCCATTTTCCGCGAGGAAGTGCAGGAGTTGGATGGTGGCTGTGACTGCAAATGGAGTGGTGTCGGCCGCCAAAAGGATATCATCGACGTACTGTATCAACACCACTCCATCCGGCAATTGGACTGCGTCCAGCTGTCTCTTGAGGGCCTGGCTGTAGATGCTGGGACTTTCAGTGTAGCCCTGGGGTGCTCTGCAAAATCTGTATGAGCGGGATTTTAAAGTGAAGCCGAAAAGGTAGCGGCTATCCGCGTGAATGGGGATGGAGAAGAATGCGTTCTTGAGGTCGATTACCGTGAAGGTGGTGGCAGTGGAAGGAATCAGGGTCAGAATGGTGGTGATGTCTGAGACTACAGGGTACTGGGGTACAACCACTTTGTTGACTTCTCGTAGGTCGATGATGAAGCGGTACGCTTTTTCGTCTCCCTCACCCTGCTTCTTCACAATGGGTAGGATAGGGCTGTTGCAAACATTGCTAACTACTTCTTCTACCACTCCTGCATCTACCAGGGACTGGATGATTTTTACCAACGCCTTCTCGCCTTCGGGCGATATCCGATACTGCGGGAGTTTGGGGAGTACTGCGTCCTGTCGAACTGTTATTTGTACAGGGTCTATCATCATGCGTCCTACGTCCGAGTCAGTCTTTGCCCATAGGTACAGAGGCAGGGAGTCGAGCAAGGACAAGTCAGTGTCAGTGATAGAAAACATGTGTTGTGTGCGGCAAGATCTGAGCAGTGTTGGGTTGTCGTACAGAATGACTCGAACTCCATCTTGTGAACACCTAATAGTAGCTCGAAAATGTTTCAATAAGTCAAGTCCCATAATGACGTCGGGGGTGTTGGAGGAGAGCAAAAACGTCGTGTCAGTGGTGTTATTGTCCAAGTTAAAAGAGATCGGTGTGGACAAGGGATTAGTGGAGGGCGTTCCATCAAAACCTATTGATGTCACATGTGAGCCAGACAAGGGTGCCCTGGGAATCAATCGTTTAGACAACGCACTACGTGTTGCACCAGTATCTACCAGAAATGGAGACTTTGTACCTAGGACCTTAGCGGTGACATAAGGGCCTTGCTGGTCAACATAGAGCTCGACTGGATCCCTTCCTTGCCCTTGGCAGTCCTATGCAAAGTCGTGGGCATTGTCGCAGTCAGACTGTTGGCACTGATTCTGTCGGGGACGGTCAAATGTGTTCGGTCTACCAGGCCTGTCATTGTTGGTGTCGTTTGGGTGCCCTCGTCCCTGTCCTCTATTTCTCGGCCCGCCCGCTCCGTCTCTCGTGTCTTTATTTCTGAGTGCTTCCAGCAGAACTGGACATTGAGATTTCCAATGGCCAAATCCTTTGCAAAACGCACACTGGTTCTCATCGAGGTCTGTTCGTGGAGCGCCGGGTGCGGGTGTGCGGTCTCTAGGGGGTGGATTTCTAGGAGCATTCGACTGGTAGTTCCCTCTATACTGTTCCCTTCCTATAGTCACCCCTTGCAACTGGGCAATCATTACCCTCTCTTTCAAGTCCTTTTTCTTTTTCTCAGTCGCTTGATCGTTCTCGTTCTTTTGTCGCTCATAGTATTGAGCCATCTGAAGGATAGCTGCGGGCTTGGAGGCCGCCCAACTACTCTCGCTAGTCTGTGGTTTCTGCGAGACTTCTGGTGTCAGGCCTTTCACATAGTTCTGGACAAACAAGTGATGTCCGGTTGCAGTGGTCATGTCCTGGCCGCTGTAATCGGAGAACACCGTTTCAAACCGGGAGAAGTATTCTGATACGTCTTCCTGGGGTTTCTGGCGACAGGCCGTTACTACTGACCAGTCCACCTTCCTTTCTGGGACTAAGGTTTTTAGTTTCTGCACGATCTTATCTGGTAGGTCTAGCATGGCTTTCATAGGTTTCTGTCCCGGCTCTCGCTGTTTGTCTACATCACCGAGTTGTACCCAGGTATGTCCGAACAGCTCAAGGTGGTCGACTTTCCGGATTTGCTTCCACACATCAGCTGGCAGACATAACCCGAAAAACAAATCGATATCCGCTAGGGTCATAATCATTGAACCCAGAGCGGTGGCTAATTCTGTATAGAAGGCTGTGGGGTTCTTTCGCAGATCAGGCAAGGACTTTCGGAAAGTCAGGATGTCTTGCCGATCCCATGGTTGGTAAACCCAGTTGTAAACTACCCTCCCTCTCGCATCTTGGTGATTAATATCGTCGTGTGTTCCCAGTCCTCGTGGGGGAACCCAATAGGGAGAGGCCTCCTTTATGGGCATCATAGTGTCAATTTTTTCTACTCTGGCTTCAGTCACTGCAGGAGTCGTGGTGTTGGTTTCTGGTTTCAGTTCCGTGAGGTGGCGGAAAACTTCAAGCGTACGCGTGAAGAGGTTTGTCACATCACACTCGTCCCCATCCCCGATATCAATTTTCCTATACAGGGTCGTTAGGTTCTCAGGGCCTTTTCCTTGGTAGCGGTCTTCGTAGGCATTAAGGGTATGGTAACAAAGGCGTACGACAAAGTGTCGCCTGTGGCTATTGGCATATGTATGGTACATATCCGTTATATAATCCTCACTTTCCTTTCGCACCACCAGTGTCTTTACAATCTTATTGATCCCAGCTCGTTCGTCCTTGCTTAATCTATTCGATCTCGCGGGGTCTTTCCTCCCCGCTTCGGGATCACCTGAAGTTGCTGCTTGTGCTGCGCTGAGTGCAAGGGATTCGGTCGGCGCAGAGGCCATGAGGACCGAAGCTCCGGCACTACTCTCGCCTGTCGTTGGGGGTTGCGGGTGCTGTGCTAAGGGTTGGGAAGGGGCATATGGAGGGGGCATGTAGATGATCGGGGGACCTAGTAGTAAACCGTCGTTCATTCGCTGTTTCGAAGGTAGCTCGGGGTAAAGTGTAGAGGGTGTCCTGACGGGACACTGGCCAGATGATTAGGAATCTTGTTTTAGCTTGGTTTCCTCTCTTTCTTTTATTTCTTCCTTTAATTTGTTAGCGGCCAGGTGAGCTGCCTTGCGTAATTCCTTTTCTAACCTGACCTCATTTCTTTTCTTTCGCTGTTCTGTTTCTTTGCGCCACATGCCGAAGCTATCGAGCATAGTGGGTGTTGTCTTATTGTTATAAAGGGCTGTTTCCAGCGCGTTTATTTTGTCGTTATCAAAGGACCCTATCAGTGGCCACTGACTTCCCCGATCCTTTCTCGTGTATTTATGCCACAGCTTACTATAAGCCACGGTGACTAGTCCATATTTAGTAAACATGTCCTTATTAGGGGTGCCCTCCAGTGGAGCCGGATGGTTCACCTCTAATAAGCGGTCCGGGCTGAACCAACTACCAACAAACGGGGCGAAGACAGGCATGACGGGTTACAAAGGGGACAAAAGTCTGCACTACCTATCCTTCACTATCCGCAAAGACTAAACAGAGTATTGCGACCCTGTGCTTATTTGTGAATAGAGAATAACCCAAAGAGAACCAATTCCGAACGATCAATGTTCGGATAAACAATCAATCAATCAAATGAGGGATAAAAATAGGCACGACGGATTACAACGGGGGCAAAAGCCTGCGTTACCTATCCTTCACTATTCACAAGGACTAAACAGAGTATTGCGACTCTGTGCTTTTTTGTAAATAGAGAATGATCCAAAGAGAACCGATTCCAAAACAGTAAATGCTTGGATAACAATCAATCAAATGGAGAGGAAAGCAGGCACGACGGATTACAATGGGGGCAAAAGCCTGCGTTACCTACCCTTCACTATGTGCAAAGACTAAACAGAGTATTGCGACTCTGTGCTTGTTTGCAGATAGAGAATCTCTCAGGAACAATCACATGAGTAATACTAGTATTTTCAAACAATCAATTCGCAATTCGTCGTGTTACACGACCTTACCCGGACCGCATGGACAGTTTCTCGTCTTCCGCTTCCAGCGCCCGATCGTCCTCTATTCTCCGTAATTGCTGTGGCACTCCTGATGGTTCCCAGTCAGGACCGTAGATCACTCGAGACAGGTCTGCTCGGAACCGGTGAAGTTCGGATGATCGGCTGCCAGACGAGGGTCTATCGGGCAGGAGCTCTTCCCGATCGTTGCAGTTGTTCACTCTGTCGTTGGGACCTCTCCCACTGGATCCACGCGTCGCTGATGGGCCCCACGTTTGGGACGCCAATTGTTGAAAGGTAGGGCCGAATTCGACCAAGAACCCTTCAGTATTTGCCCGGCGTTAGCCGCCTCTCATACCATTCGAGATTACCAAACAAAGAGGCAGGCGCTGGAGACAGAAGGCAGGAAACAGGAGTTTATTCCGACGGAGCAGAACAAGTCAAATCAGACAACAGGGTATCTTCTCGAGGTGCTCTAAACGCATCCTTGAGGCCTGGCCTACACAGGTTTATTGCTTTATTACATGAAACACATTCTTGTTAATACTTTGATGTATGGAAAGGCATCCTCGGAATCTCCGTCCCAAACCCGTTCCCACACATATTTACAGTAAAAGTCCCACCCTGATCTCAGTAGGTGATGACTATCGCGCAGCTGGATATCCCGCCGGCTCCCGGAATGTGCGCGGCTGATCGGATCTCATGGGGTGGGGGCCTTTATCATTCATAGATTCTTTGAAGAAGGACAGCTTCCTACTGTAAGGGGCAATAAACTGTATCCGCGGGGCTAGGTGATGGCCTGGGATCGGGCGGGACACTCGGGCACAGAGGAAGGGGGTTCATCAAAGGATGCGTGATCATTAAAGGGACGGAGGGAGGTGTTAGTCGGGTACGGAATGTGGTTTCGAGGCAAGGCCGCGCCGAAGGGGTGGTTTATGGCCCAAGCAAGTGAGAACGTGGGCTGTCAGCGCGCGGGGGATGCTGGCGGGGTCAGAGAGAGAGAAACGCGCGAGCTATCGGCAGTGGGCAGAGAGGCCATGGTGTTCAAAATGGCTGCTACTTACGCGCACATTTGAGCTAACAAGGGGGACAAGATGGCGCCGATAATGTTTACGTCGCAATCTAGATTTTAACACCTCTAGGCTCGACCTAAAAAGCAGTCACAGTCATGGTAGTCCGCGGACCTTAATAGCAGCCACGGCCGGTAGTGGGAGTACCTGCAGGGCGGTGACGTGGGTAGGGGGAGGGGCAGGGTGGGGGGTAGTAATGAATGGATTACGGAGTTTTACAGGTAAGTAAACATTTAAATAAATAAAACGAATTTTGTTGCGCGCACTGCATCGCATTTGGGGATGCAGTGCACGCAACCAGCCGCGGCCCGTGGAGGGAAGTAACGGTGGGGCAGGAAGGCGGGGAGGGGGAGGGGCAGGGTGGAGGGTGCTAAAAACCGGCATATGGATAATTGCAGGTAAGTAAACAATTTAATTAATAAAACGAATTTCGTAGCGCGCGCTACGAAATTAGTTTTCTAAATTAAATTGTTTACTTACCTGCAATTATCCATATGCCGGTTTTTAGCACCCTCCACCCTGCCCCTCCCCCTCCCCGCCTTTCTGCCCACCGTTACTCCCTCCATGGGCCGCGGCTGCACGCAACGAAATTCGTTTTATTCATTTAAATGTTTACTTACCTGGAAAGCTCCGTAATCCATACATTACTACCCCCCACCCTGCCCCTCCCCCTCCCCACGTCACCGCCCTGCAGGTACTCCCACTTCTGGCCGCGGCTGCTTAATAGGCCAACCTCCCGGTGATGACTTTGATACCTAATTAGTCGCAAACTGCGACTTACCTCAAAAATATTCATAAGGCACATCAATTTGCAACCCACCAGGAATCCCTAAATGGAACTCAGTGAGTTTTATACATTAGGAAAACGAATTTGCGAATTGCAATTCAGAGAGAATCACAATTAAGAAATCAGTATTCCTACTGTATGTACATCTGGCGCAAGATTCCTTCCAGATGGTGTAAGAGGAATGTATTCAGAGTTGAGGTCCTTTTATAAAAAAACTCATGTTGGACTTGCCTGTTTGATCAGCGGACCACGTGGAGTAGAAAATCAGCCGATCACAAGGAACTGGTAGGCATATATTTTCTGATTATGTATGTTTTTACTCAAGTACCGGGAGCGCTTGACTGATGACATTGGAAGATTAAGGTCCATATCTTGAAGTTAACGCTGGCTGTCACAGAAAGCCAGTGAGTGAATTTTTTGTGAATGGGGAAACCATGTCCATTTTGTAAATCCTGAAGCTCAAATATAACACTGCGTTCTCTATTTGTCAATGAACCCTGATGGTCTCCATAGATGTCAGCGGGTCAGATGTCCAGAAGGCGATTATGAGCCAACCTTGATTTTTCAGCTCCCTGGTCGTTGCTTGCACCTTGAACTGCTTTTTCCATCTCTGCAGGGCTCTCCATCGGGACCTGCTGCCAGCCTTATCCAGGCCTCAGTTTTCTCTACATGCCCAGGAGAGAAAAGCTCTGTAAGCCCAATTAAAAAATAACTGACCTAGAAAAAGTATCCAGAGCAATGTCGGCTCAAAAATATCTGGGGCCCAGAACAAGGCGTATATTTGTACTTCGTGTTCTGAACAATTTTAATTTATTACCCATGTTCAGCAAATTCAAGCTCACATGATGCCAAACAGTACTAAATTATACATTAAAGTTTCATTAACTAAGGCATTCAAAAACAGTTATATATCCACTAAGAGAGAGCAAGAGGATGAAATGACTCAAGCACAGCCTCCCTATCAAAATACCGAAGGTGCTGGTGTCAAAGAAGAAGGAGTAAACAATTGTGTCCCTCCAAACCCGTCTGCAGGTATCCAAAGAGATAGGTCACGTCACCCAGTTGTTGTGGCTTGCTTCATCTATGGTGACTT
The DNA here is from genome assembly GCF_964261635.1 of Lissotriton helveticus. Classification (NCBI taxonomy): domain Eukaryota; kingdom Metazoa; phylum Chordata; class Amphibia; order Caudata; family Salamandridae; genus Lissotriton; species Lissotriton helveticus. The sequence continues at coordinate 153,522,224 of NC_136068.1, read as the reverse complement.
ATTCACACCAAGGTAGGTGAATTCCACCTTGGTGAACAGGAGTTCAGTTATGTTAAAATAGATAGTAGCAGTGATCCAGATTTTTCTTTGAAGAAATATCTTGGATATACCCCTTACGTTTTTTACTTTTATTGGTAAAGTAGACTACAGTGAATAATGTTGTATATGGTGAATTTTAGCCGAATCTTAATGAATCATCTAGCCACTTTCACCTAGTCAACATGTTTCAGCTTTCTCTTTGCCTTTACAGGTCATTGGCCTGTGCAGGGCTTTACTTAACTTACAGCCAGATTCATCAAGGGAAAATGGGCTTGCAAAGGGCCAGATTCTGAGAATCTGGCCCTTTGCGAGCGCAATTTTTGCATTTGGGATTCATCATCCCAAAGGCAAAAATCGCAAAATGCGAAATCGCTACATTGCGAGGAATTGCATTTAAGGAATCTCTATTTGAGATTCCTTAAATGCAATTCATGAACCATTTAAGAATTGCAAATTCGCAATTTTTGGCCGCTATTTACCGCGAAGTCTGACTTAGGCCCATAGGAATGAATGGGGAGTTATTCCTTATTTGCGATTAGCAATTTGCTAATCGCAAATAAGGAAGCTGTAAGAATCGCAATTTATTTTGCGATTTCTACATGAATCCCATTTTGCGAGTCTTTAATAGCGATTCCTTAATAATCGCTATTAAGGACTCGCAAAACGGGACAATGATGAATCTAGGGGTTAGTGCCCCTGCCTATTTTACATTCATTTCATGCATCACACTAAGGTATCCAAAATCATTGTTCAGTCTACTTGATTCGATTTGGCATCTGCAAAGACATTAACCAAATATTTAGGAAGTGTTTTCTCAAGTTGAAGACAGCACCTGAGTTCAGTGGACATGGCAAAACCACACATATAAACAAGTGCTTTATCACTGCAACATAGCAAACTTATGTTCATGCATGTGTACTCACACACATCCATTGTTCTCACTTACCAGAGCTTTGGGTTACTTTTGTGTCCAGGACATGATGAGGGACCAATGCTCTGTAGACAACCAGTTGTGGCTGTCATGTGAGATAAAACATACAAATTGAATCAGATGACCTCAGAAGACATAAATACCCGAAATGGTGACTAAACACAAAACCAGCTACGTCTTATGATAGCAGACTTTGAATAAACATTATACATCTTTATATGGGTTGCTCGTTTTGCCATATGTCTGGTTTCATCATGTATCCATGGCTGGTTCATTGTTGTTGTTGAGACAAACCAACATAAACATACACACATATAAGTCGCAACTAGGCGGATGCTATCATCAGACATTTTAGCCCTAAATGTTGAATCATTATACACAAGTATCCCCCAAGAAAAGTCATTAATGGTAATTGAATCTTTGAAGAAAAGTACTATCTAGGTTTCCATCACAACAATAGAGTTCATTCCAGATTGTGCCCACATGACAATGACACGTAATTTCTTCAGGTTTGAAAATATTTTTTTCTTGCAAACGCACAGTACATTGATGGGCAGAATGTTTGTTCTGATGCTGGCCTGACTCTAGGTCCATCATTTTTAGACTGAACACGCACTTAATCAGACCAATCCATTTTGCCCTAACATCACTATATAGACACGTTATACAGATAACATACTTGTCATCTGGAAAGGCAGGTTGATGATTGATCCAGGTGGATCAATAATATCAATCCAGCGTCCCTGTCATGAAAAGGGCAGTGGATATGCAGGTTGTGTTATGTTTGGAGGTGCTGGCATCGGCAACGACAGCATAGTCACACCGTTTGCAGACCGCCACAGCAGCAGGATCCTTGATCCCAGAGGACACAGCGGTCTTGTGACGGTCCTACTGCCACATTCATAATGCGGTGGTCTCAACGCCAAGGTGGTTGTTGTCCGACCGCCACCATGAGTACGGTGATACCTGGATCGCTGTACTCGTAATAATGTCCATGGTAACAGTGACTTGGTAAATGTGTAGTGGATTTGCACATAAAAAAGCAATGATCAGTGATGAGGATCAATAGATTTAGGTGATTCTGTTGCAGTATTTAACCTGTAATTATGGGTTTACTGAATTTGCCCCAGAATTTGCAAAATGTTCAGATTTTACCACAAAAGTTGTTTCTATCTCAAATGGATCAAACAATAAGACTGGCAGAGAATGTGCCACATAATTTGCATTTTTGCCACATAATTAAGATACCCTTGCTTTATAATTTGGTCCTCCATGCCACCTAACCATAGTACACTTGATAATGTTAAAGTTCAAGCAATTACGGATTTGTACAACACACTACTCACCAGTGAGGGTCTCAAGGCGCTGTAGATTCTGCAGAGTGATTTAGGCTGTCATTATGATGATGTAATCACAGGCTATCTCGAAATATTTCACAATCTGGTGACATTTTCAAACCACAAGGCTGATGTTTGTACTCTTTAAAAAAATAGCATTCAGCATTTGCCTGAGGGTGCAGTTGTGTCTGTCAGTGTTTTGAGAAATGTGTGTTTTTGTTGGGGGTACAGTGTTTATATTTAAAATGTATTTTATGCAACAATTTGCTTTTTTATAAGTCGCATTTTAAATGAAAGTGGTTGAAAGGAAATTAAAATGTTGTTCTATGATGTTATTTTCTTTTGTAGTACATTGACACTAAAGAGTATGTTCCACAAGATATTTAAAATAAAGAAAATAAAGTGCAATGTGGAACAATGCAACTTTTGCTGGTTCTATTTTATAATGTTTTATTTTGACACACTGGGGAGGATTAATTTGTAGATGCTTGCTTCAAGAATGGGCCTGCAGGGTGAGATTGTCAGCTGTGCTGATTAATTTTGTAAAAAATAAACCATTGTTATTTTGATTGTTTTTTTATTAGCACTGAAAGTAAGATGAAATTCTGTATTAATGTTTTTGCATTTGTTTAGGGAAGCTAAGTATCCTACAAATACTTCAGCACTGTGAACTGGAGAAGAAATTTGCAGTTAGACCTCTTTTCTGTGAATTACTGTCAAACATTCAAAAAGATGGCTTAAATATTTAATATTGATTCCGAAGTAGTGTGCAACTCGCCTAAAAGGGTTTCAACACCTTATCAGGAGTAGCAAGCGCTATATAAATACAAAACTTTTACTTATTCTATCCCTCCACTATCCTTCTCAATGCAAATAACTAACTAACATATGTACCGCTCAAATTAATTTCATATTTCACTATACTAATTTACCACTAATCCTTTATGGGTTCCAGAGTAGCGCGCTCCTCACTGAAAAAGCGCTTAGACGCCTTGTCAGGGGTAGTAAGCGCTATATAATGCAATTACAATACAGTATATCTATATGTATCACCACACACACACACACATTTGTATATATTAATACAACCGCAAATGCATATCTATTTACATATAAATAGATGTATGTATATATATGTATATACATATATACATGTGTCTGTGTGGATATATATATTTATGTCTGTTAAGGGTATTTGTGAGTCTTGCAGAACACCAAATCTATCTTCCCAGCTAGGCCGCGTTGGCTCTGGCACTCATCACTTCATTAAGACAAAAGTCAACATGGCTGTGGTTTTCTTTCCTTGTGTATCTTGATGTAGCCCCACCTCTGCCTGCAGCAGTCTTTCCATCTTCGCTCCGCCCTCTGACCCGAGCGCGCTGCGTCCCCACAGTAAAGGTCACTGCGCCATCGGTTTCCACGCTGACGCCCCCGACAGAAAACAGCGCTGCGCCGCGGACCCTCGCAATGTTTAGGCAAGATGAAGCCTCTTTATTTAATAGCATGCGTCAGGTGACAGCATGCCCTTTTCATCCCTTTTTTAAGAGTCCCTCCCTCAACATAATACTCGTGCTTTTGAAGCTGGTTTGGAATAACAAAGTCTGAGTAAACAGCTCTGTCACCTCTGTAACTGAGAGGTCACCGTGGGGGCCTCTTTTAGCAGATAGGGGGGGTGGGGGACACTCATCATGGCCAGAGGTTCTAATTTTGAAACTGGGGAACCAGGTTTGAGTCCTGGCGTCGGCTCCCCATCTCGTGATTCTAGCCAAAGCACTTAATCTCCCCTTGTCTAAAAATATGGACGAGACCTCGTATAACGTAACCTAGTGCTTGTGTAAAGCGCTCTAATGATGGTTAGGCGCTATATAAAAAAAAATGTTGGAGCAGCCTCAAATGAAGGGATATAGGGTTGGATAATCCAAATACATCTCTTAACGCACAAATAATACTTTGGCCTCCCCCAAAGGCTGCCAGCAGTCATTGTGCACTAACAGGACGCTAAATCAGGACATTTTACAAATTGTAGCTGACACTTTCCTTAGAGTGCCCGTACCATATGTTTTAAGAGAAATAAAAGCATGTACTTATTTGTTAAATATGTGGAAAGGTAAAAAAAAAGAGTCATCATTGCGGGAATGGCTCTGGGTAGTGTAAAAGAATTAGCGCTTGCTTTCCTCCTGCTTAAAGAGTTGTTTGTTATCTGTTTTGTGTTACTCGGATAACAGGGCACACACACAAACATAGCTGTTGAAGAGCTTGAACACAAAAGACACACAATTAATTTGCATGTGGTTGGGTCGAAACTGGAAAGGCATGGTGAGGAAAAAACGATGGGCCTCATTTATGAGGCCGTGCGTCACTTTTACGTCGCCGGTGGATCACTTTTTGTGACACACCAGCAGCGTAAAAAATGTGCCTTGTTGCACCATATTTACAAAGTGACGCATCTAGGTAGATGCGTCACTTTGTAAACCCCTGCGCTACATTATACCTACGCCAGGTATAATGTATGCAGGGAGGGGCATTCTGACGCAAGAAAGGGTCATAGAAGTGACGCAGTGAAATCTATAAGATTTCACTGCGCCACTTCTAGGACACAAATGCGCCAATTTCTTACGCCTGCCTCACAGCAGGCGTAAGACTGACGCAGGCCCTTTCACATGGGGCTAGTCCCATGTGAAAGGACACATTGCTGGAGTTGCGTCACTTTTGTGACACACTCCAGCAATGCGTCACTTTTGGGCCATACAGGTACGTCAGAAATACTGACGTATCTGTAACTCCTTGCACCATGATGCGTCATACTGTAAATATGATGCATCATTGTCGCAAGGAGGGCGCAGTGAAAAGTGACGCATCGCTGTTTTCACGCAGCGATGCGTCACTTTTCATAAATGAGGCCTGATGGATTTAGTTTAGGCCCAGATCTCTGCACTGGGGTGAATCACATTGTTCTGCATTCTGTCCATCAATTGTTATTTTTGCCTTTAGAGCTCGAACAGGCATAGGTCACATTTTCAATTAGGCAAAGGGTTGTTTTGTCATCTTGAAGTTCCTTGCACATGTAAGCCACAAGTGCATATTTTTATTAAAAATAATAATAATTAAAAAAAATATATACATTGGAGGCACCAGAGGGCATTGCGGTCGGAATTCACCTATACATTTGTGGAGAGATTGCAAAATTCGTGTTAACAAGTTCAGACATCCAGATCTCTCTTGAAGCCAAAGTGCTTCCTTGCTGCTTTTAATAGTTTATTCACCGTAGACATTGAACATAATAACTCCAGAAAGAGGTCGAAGTGCATTTAAAAACATGTCTCATCCAGTGTGGGCGGGGACAGTGAGCGTGGGGCCTGTTTGTAGGCGTGGCTACAAATAACAAAATATTCTGTAACTATTATGTTGGTCTTTCACATTCAACTCACTGCATATAAAATGACACACGCCTTAAATGACAAATAAATGCAAGTTAAACTAATCAGTGAGAAATTGATATACTAAGATTTCATTCACAAAAAGTGCTTATTAATAGTATACTGACTTTTTGCAAATTGAACCTGATATGGTGAAATGATCTGTGTTCTTTACGGTTGGTTTGCAGAATCTCCATTCACAGGGACTTGCAGGGCGACCTGTCTAAGTAATATGCATTAGGAAGATTGCAATTTGCAACTGGATATACAACCAGGGTGCAGACCACCACCTTGTGTTTGCATTTCTAGGTAGGAAACTTTCTTTTTTAAAGCATCCAGGGTTCCTTATCGGTGCTGCTTTATAAAAAATAATGTTTCTTGTTTGGGAAACTTTATAAAGATCAGGCACTGGCCCCTCGACCCACCCTGTTCTCTCCCTCTAAGGTTGCCAAGACAACTTTCCCGGAGGGAAGGGGTCCATCGAACCTCTTCCCCTTTATCACCTTGTTGAAGTAGTACTAGTCGGTAACTGGTCAATGGTTTGCGACTGGAATTGCTGTCCAAACCATTAATAAGTTACCTTATCCCAATTTGGAATGAGCGTCCTTTCCAGGTTATAATTCGGAATGAGTTGCAAAACAAACTTCTACAAATTAGAAGAACTTTTCTGAATAATAAATGAGTTTTGGTCATAAGAAATACAAATTTTGCGGTTGCAAACCCAATAATTTTGCGAATTGCAGGGTTTGGCATCCGTCCTTCTGTTTTATTTTAAACTTAACTGCGTATTACACACACTCCAATATAGATTTACATTCAACTCATGCAACTGAGACAGACTTTTGCTTAGTTAAGATTTGACAGTTTCAATCAATATAGGAAAATAAATCAAGACATTTAAATAATTTTGTGAAAAGAAGGCATTGCCTACACTTAATAAAATCCAAGTTAGTTACTAAAAAATTAAAAGATTTAATGAATCTGTGATGGGTTGAGTTTCCCAGTTTGTCTGCTATCACCGTCATCAGTTTCACAAAACCAGCTATCAACTGGCCTTCAGTGCAATTTAAATAGATCAGTATTGTGTTTAGCAAGTGCGAACTTGAAGCCTTCTTGAGTGTGGAAATAATGGGGGATATTTACAAGGGAGTGGCAGAGAGAGGCGTTATCCTTCCTGGCTTTACGCCTCCACCACTTCAGAAACGCAAGGCTGCACCATATTTACACCATATTTCCAACGATATGGTGCAGCCATGCGTTTCCCCCTGCGCTGGCGCAATTCTTAGCAGTGTAGCCCCAACACAGGCACCCTTGCACCATGGTGCAAGGGTGTCTGCATGCAGGGGAGGATTATGTGTAGGAGGGTGTCCCGTCCTGCACATACACAATCCTGAAATGCCATTTTGTCACTTTCATGGGTGCTGCTTAATGCAGCACACATGAAAGTCACAAAATTGCATTTTTTCAAAAGATTGTTTATGTACACATCCATGGCATTTTGCTTAGTCTATGTGTGCTGTACAAGGCAGCACACATGGAAAAAGCAAAAACGAGGAGAAATAATGCATTTCTCATCGTTTTACCAACTTAAGGCCAGGTTTTCCCTGGTCTTAATTTTGTCGCTGCCTCCTATGTATGCCACCCTTGTACATAGGGGGCAGCGTCAAAACAATAGGTGTTGCGGTGGAACGCTACCCCAACACCCACTGCCCACCCCTTTCACGCTAAGCATAGCGTGAACGGGGTCCTTATTTACAAGGCAACATTAAGCCACGTTAAGTGCGTTAACGCTGCCTTGTAAATAAGGTGAAGCCCCTCTGATCACGGAAACGTCACAAAAAGTGACGTTCCTGTGGCAATAGGGGCTTGTAATATGCCCCAATGTTTTTGTGGATGGTTGTTTGAAAAGCCGAGCAGCAGCATACTACATGTGCCAAAGATTTGCGTTTATAGCCGCAAACACTATATCTGCTATCTTTTTCATTAATGTAAAACAGGCTAAATCATAATCTTACTAAACTAACCTTACAATCCCAAGAGAGTGAGAGTTTTAGAAAATGGCAGGTACAGAGAGTGGTGGGGCTGGCAAAATATGGGTGGTACTAAAATGAAAAATGAAAAAATGGTACTTACCTTCCTGGCTTGCAGCACGTCATCCTCACTAGGGTATTCCAGTCTTCTCTCATCGAGGCTCCAACGTGGGGCCAAGCAATCTCCACTAACCAATCCTGGTGCTGCTATCATGCTGTTATATAGCCTGAGAAAAGCGCCAGGATTGGAAGGAGCAGCCTCTATCAGTGCTCTTAAGATCACTGGAGGTCTGTGATTCCTGTAGGGTTACAGAGGTTTAAACTGCGCATGTCTGGCCAAAGAGACATGCGCACTTTAAACTTAAGTGTACAGCTCACTGCTGTCACTCAGCAGCAATGACCCTGCCCCTTCCTGACACCCGGTTCAGGACAGGTTGCTGAAAAATAAAATGGTCATAAATAAACTTTATCACCATTCTGTTTTTCAGCTCTGGGGCTTTTCTGGGAGCATTTTTTAGCAGTCCGAAGATCCCCCGCTCTAATGGAGGAGCCGCTCCTGGTTTTAGATACGACACCGCTTTATTACTGGTATAGACAGGGTTGGATTGGGATTGAAAATCGGCCCGGGCACGCAAAAAAAAAAATCGGCCCACATTTGCATAATCACTCCTCAAATCACTGCTTTGGCGTAATCTTATAAAAAAAACTTTAGGAGGGGGGAAAACAAAAATGCACGCGTTAGTTTACAGTAGTGAAACAAGTTAGGCCACTTCTACTCGGGCCCTCTGCCATCACTCAGTATGTGCACACATTAATGGGCCGGCCAGCGAGACAAAGGGAGTGACACCTCTTGCTAAACGGAGGTAATGAGCGCCCATCTGCCTCTAGAAAGGCCACTCAGACACCTACTGGGCCCCTGGCTGTATTCAAACAATAGAGACAGCGCCCAAATGGCCCCTCAGACTGCTAAAAAAAGAGGCTCACAGCAACACTCGGACACCGGCCCCTCGGGGATTGCCCGAATGCCCGCGTTACCAATCCGACGCTGGGTATAGATAGAAAACTGTTATCACTTGAACTGAAGGGGGTAACGTCTTTGTTTTTTTATACAAACTTGCAGTTCTTTGATAGTATTATTTTCAAGCAAAGATTGGTTAGAGACCTTTTTCCAAGATCTTGCTCATGTTTAGATCTTCTAGAGCTGATGCTGTAGCTATATTCCACGGAGATGGGAACTGCCATCAATCGAAATCTTTTTTAAGTGATTTTTTTAAAGATCCAGGGTTGGCTGTACCTAGTCTGGCAGAGAAGGCAGGGTTTTTGGGTGAGATTTTGATTGTCAAGGTTGAATTCGAGTCAAATCTGATAATGCGGAACAGAAATGGAAGGAGGAAACAGTTTTCTGAAAAAGTTACATTGTGCTATGTTCAACCAGTTGCTAAGTTTTAATGGTAGGCTTATGAACCATATTAGTATGAATTTTAGTTCACAATAATTTTGCTCCCAACATCTCTAAAAGAGGACTTAATGATGGACCTGACGTATTTCTGGCTAATGTTTTAAATGTGTGCAACAAAGAATAGATTTTGAAATCTATGTTTTATAGATGTGCTTTCAGGGAGACTGTTCTTTGAAGGTGGGCGGTTAAACATGAACCCGAGTTTAGCTCTTAGTGAACTTGTGTTTTGATAAAGTCACTAATGTGACGATTTGGGTTTTGGAGAGATTAACTTCCAGCCTTGTGTTTGTGCAGTGGCTTTGCAATGCATTCAAAGTGTACTGGAGACATATCTGTGTTTGGTCCAAGAGCACCGTTTCATCAGCACAGTGGATGGCATATAGAGGATTATTATATAATAAAGGAGGGTATGGGTGAGATGTTTCATGAGCTGTTCTCATATCACTAGATAGAGATTAAAAAGCAAAGGTGTCAGAATGCACCCTCACTTTACATCCTTGGTTGCTGGGACCTTCTCTGAGTGCAGTTTGATTTTAATCCCTTTATTGCTGGACAAGGATGGAATGACTGGTTAATAGATGCTTAGGTATATCTATTTGCTGAACTTTACTCTATAGCAAGGATCTTTTAATAGACTTGAAGGCCTTTCTGAAGTTTATAAAACATGCAAAACATGTGTTACTTTTGTTTGCTGCTACGTTGGATTATGGTTGAAAGTCCAACAATGTTATTTATACTGGAGCAGCCTGGAGAGAAACCTGTTTGGAACCAAGGAATTAGATTTTGTTTTGAGGCCCAATCTGACATTTCTTTAAGAAGTAGAGCAGTACAATATTTCGCATCCATGTCAAGGAGAGCAACTAATCTATGGTTGGCAGGGTTTTCTTTTGAACACTTTTTTTATAAATCTGGCGCAAAATGGAACCCTTCCAAGATGCTGGAAGGGTTCCTTCAGAATAACAGGTCATGAAAAGGCTTTGTGGCGCCTCGGCGCAATAGGTAGGGCTATGTTGGAAAATTGCCATGGGCAAACCATTAAGGCCCGGGCACCGTTGTTTCTACTTGCCTTAATAATAGTGATTATTCCCTTGAATTGTAATCGTTCTGCTGGTTCATTTTCATTTTGTGTTACAGTCCATTTGTAAGAGTAATTAAATATTGGCTTTAGGTTCATGACTAGCATATGCATCTATGCTGTTTAAATGGAGCTTACCCAAGTCATCCAAACTATTCCGTTTATGTTGTTACTTGCTATTTGGGGTTGGGGGCCCTACAAAGAGTTAACAAGGTTCCTAATGTTTTTTGAGTTCCTTGGGAGGGATGGTGCATGGATGGTCAGCCATAGTTTTTATCTCTGCTCTTCTTTGGCAATTCACATTGCTTTCTTTCTATTTCTTCCCAATGAGCTTAGCATTGTCCATATGAAACGGTTGTATGGCATCTCAAAGCAGTGGCGTAGCTAGGGGAGAGGGAAGTGGGGTGGGGGGGTCTGTCGACTACCACCCCCGCCCCTTACGGCCTCGAGAACAAGTCTCAAAGCCTTATTTACTTCACTTTTTGTTTGATGTAGTGTTACTGAGTGAGTTGATGGTTGAAGGTTCTCGGTGAAAGACTAACAGAGTCATTTTTAGAGTATTTACCGTTACAGTCCAAGCATCAGTGTGTGTTGTGCCTGCTGTTATGCTACTTCAGCAACATAATGAGCTAAATTTGTGGCTGAGACCACCCCTGCAATGCACTGCTTTTGACATCAATCAATCAATAAAGCAGGAGTTTGTTGAGCGTGACTACTCACCCGTAAGGGTCTCAAGGCACTGGAGGGGGAGGGGGGGTGGGAGGGAGTGGGGGCGGGGGGGAGGGGGGGCAGGTTCCAGTCCATCATTGAGGGGGTCTGTCGAAGAGCCAGGTTTTGAGGTTTCTCACGAAGATGGGGAGCGATGTTGTCTGTCTGAGGTGGAGCGGAAGGGCGTTCCAGGCTCTGGCCGCTAGGAAGGAGAAGGAGCGGCCTCCCGATCTGGTCTTTCTGGTGCGGGGGACCACGGCGTAGGAGAACTTGGCTGATCCTAAGGAACTTTGGGGTGCGTGGAATTTGATTCAGCTGTTCAGGTATGCTGGTCCAGTGTCGTGGAGGGCCTTGTGTGCGTGGGTGAGAATCTTCAAGGTGATTCTAGCTCCGATGGGGAGCCAGTGGAGTGTACGCAGGTGCTGGGAGATGTGGCAGTGTCTTGGCAGGTTGAGGACCAGTCTTGCGGCGGCGTTCTGGATGTTTTGAAGCTTGCAAGTGAGGTTTTTGTTTATTCTGGCGTAGAGTGCGTTGCTGTAGTCGAGTCTGCTGGTGACAAGGGCGTGAGTGACGGTCTTTATGTGCTCGAGGCGGATCCATTTGAAGGTCTTACGTAGGAGGCGGTTGGTGTGGAAGAAGGAGGATGCTACGGAGTTGATCTGGTGATCCAGTTTTAGCTCGGACTCCAGGGTGATTCCAAGGTTGCGTGGGGGTGGGTGGGCTTCCGAGGGCGGGGGGCCACCAGGTGTCGTTCCAGGCATCAGGGTTTGGGCCCATGATGAATACTTCTGTTTTGTCGGTGTTGAGTTGTAGGCAGCTGCTTTTCATCCATTTGGTGACCGCTTCCATGTCTTCTTGAAAGTTGTGTCTGGCGGTGTTGGGTTAGTTGAATCAGGAGAGAATGAGTTGGGTGTCGTCTGCGTATGACACAATGTTGAGTCAGTAGGTTCTGACGATGGGGCGAGCGGAGCCATGTAGATGTTGAAGAGCGTGGGGCTGAGGGAGGACCCCTGGGGGACTCCGCAGTTGGTTGGTGTAGGGTCCGAGAGGAAAGGGGGAGTCTGACCCACTGCATTCTGCCGGAGAGGAAGGAGTGGATCCAATCGAGGGCCTTGTCCCGGATCCCTGCATCGTGGAGTCTGCCTATTAGGGTGCAGTGAGAGACTGTGTTGAACGCTGCTGAGAGGTCGAGGAGGACGAGGGCTACTGTTTCTCCTCTTTCCAGTAGGGAGAGGATGTCATCTGTTGCTGCCAGGAGGGCGGTTTCTGTGTTGTGTTTTTTTCTGAAGCCGAATTGGGAGGAGTCGAGGATGTTGTGCTCTTCGAAGAAGGTGGCGAGTTGGCTTTCTCAATGACTTTTGCTGGGAATGGGAGCAGGGAGATGGGTCTGTAGTTCTTGAGGTCAGTGGGGTCCACTGAGGGCTTCTTCAGGAGGGGGTTGATCTCGGCGTGTTTTCAGTCATCGGGGAACGAGGCGTTCGTCAGTTAGCGGTTGATGGTGTGGCAGAGCATTGGTGCGATTGTGTCGGCGGCTCTGTTGAAGTTGTGGTGGGGGCAGGGGTCCGTGGGGGCCACGGAGTGGAGTGACTTCATTGTCTTCAGTGTATCTTCAGTGGTGAGGGCTGTCCAGTTGTCAATTGTTGGCTTCAGGGTGTCAGGGTGGCTGGTGAGGGTTCAGTGTGTTGGTTGTCTTCGTCGAAGTTGTCGTAAATTTTCTTGATTTAGAGGTGGAAGAAGGTGCTGTGTTTGTTGCAGAGGTCTTATGTGGGAGGGATATCAGTAGACCTGCTCACATATTACATCACTCATGACATGGTCATATTACATCACTCATGACATGATCAGTGACATCACTGATGACATCACTGATTACATCATCCAGTGACTGTGAGTATTTAAAAAAGTTTATGAGTCTTAAATAAATATATACCAAGGTTTATTGGTGAATCAGTGGGTGTATGAGTGCCCGTATGAATAATTCAGTGGGCGCATGACTGACTGTATAAGTGAGTGATTAGGTATGTCAGTGAATGTATGGGTTAGTGACTGGTTGTGTGAATGTTTGTATCAGTCTGTCAGTTGGTATCTAAGTGACTGTATGGGTGGGTGAGTGGGTACGTGAGTGGCTGTATAGATGATTGGTGGGTTGTCAGAGTACTTAGGGGGTTGTTACGGTGGCGGAGGGCGTGACACCGCCAGCCAGTCGGTGGCGGGCCCTCTCCCATCGTAATGCTGTTTTCCCCCCCACCATCATAATATGGCGGGGGGAAACAGCATTACGATAGTTGGTGAAGCGTGGGGGTCGTAAACACCGCCCGCCACTGTTCCGACCGCCTGTCTGAACTTAAATATTGGCTTGCATTAGGGATTATGATATCCCTTTCCTCCGTTCGTTTTGTGGCAGACAAACTGCAGCAAAACAAATGGCGGAAACGGATTTGGGGGCCCGAGGCAGGCCCCTTTAATCCCAAGTGCAGAAACATGTACCCTTGGGGCACCTATGGTGCCCCCTACATATCCCTGCCCAATGTGGCAGGCACAGCAGGGTGCCTGCCACATAGTGAGGGATTTGTCTGCACCCTCTATTTTGTATTGTGGCGTGGGATGCTGACCGCATCCCCGCCACAATGCAAAATATAGGTGATGCGACCTCCATGGTGGTGGTCGCATCGTGATCAGGATTGTGGGGAGGCCTCCTCATAGGTGGCCAGTCCCAAATCTGTATCGATGGCTGACAGACTAAAGTCCACCTGCCATCATAATGAGACCCTTATATTGGTGTCTGTGTGGGTGGGTGAGGGGTTGTGTGACTGCCTGTATGGATGCGTGAGTGGGTGAGTCAGTGGCTGTATGGGTTAGGGAGTGTGTGTGAGGGGTTGTATGGGTGAGTGCTTGTATGGCTGTGTGGTGAGTGGATGTGTCAGTGGTATATGGGCGAGTAACTGGGTATGTGAAAGGCAGTATAGGTGAGTGATGGGGTATATGAATGACTCTATGGGTGAGTGAATCAATGTGAGAGTGGCTGTATGGGGGAGTGTGTGCTTGTGTCAGTGACTGTATAGGTGAGTGAGTACATGTTAGTATCTGTATGAGTAAGTAAGTGGGGGTGTGTGTAACTGTATGGGTGAGTAAGTGGCTGTGTGATTGACTGTATGGGTGAGTGAGTAGGCGTGTGAGTGGCTCTATGGGTGACTGACTCAGTGTGTGAGTGGCTGTATGGGTGTATGAGTGGATATGTCAGTGGCTATACTAGTGAGTGAGTGTGTGTTTGAGTGGCTGTATGGGTGAGAGTGAACATGTGTGTAGATCTATGAATCAGTGAGTGGGTGTGTAAGTTCTGGTATGGGTCTGTGGATGGCTTTGAAAATGGTTGTGTGGGAGTGGGTATATGAAAGGTTCTATGGGGGTGTGAGTGGGTGCGTCAGTGATTTTGTGGATTATGTCATCAGTGATGTCACTGACCATGTCATGAGTGATGTAATATGTGAGGTCATAAGCAGTGCATTGTGGGGGGGGCGAGTTAACTATAACTGCTGAATTTCACTAGTTGGTATGAGTGAAACCTGAGCCTGAGTATAACATCTCTGTAACCTTTTTTTTCAGTGAATTTCTAAGGTTTTTAAAATTCTATCTCCTAACTACAACGTCCATGTAACGTTTGTTTTGTTTCAGTGAATTTCTATGTTTTTCTAAGTAGTAATGGTGTTTGCAAAGTACCAGGAGCGCTTCTTGGCACCCAGGGTCCCTCAGCATCCAAGAGGGCTTCATTCCCCAACCAGTATTGCGCGAGGAGACACATTTGCAGAGCGGTGGAGAAAGGGGGCGTGGTTTCTAAAGACCTCTTAGCAATCCCGCTGTGTGGGACTTACTAGAGGTAATAGGAGAGGTTGTTCGCCCCCAAAGACCCTCAGCAGCCAAGGGAACCTCATCCCCCAACTAGTAGTGCGCCAGGATGCATGTTTGTAAAGTGGTAGAGACAGAGTTTGCTATGGCTTGGCAGGAGCCGTGCTCACACCAAGCAATAGCAAACTGCAATGTCCTGGGGGTGGACATTTCGGGATATTGCTGGAGCCGGCCTTGGGGGGTTGCGGTCCCCATTGCCATTATTGGCTCCAGGATGGGGCTGTGTGGTCCCCTCCTTTGTTTGCATTTGCCCCGGGACGTGGCGGTCCCCGGGGCTGTGGGGGGCTGTGCGTCCACCGCACTCAATCTCAAAAAAGCCCGGTGGCGGTGGCAGTGGCAGTCCCCGGGTTTGCAGGGTGCTTCGCGTAGCTCCCCGCATTTTATTACATTAAAGCCCCGGGGAGGTGGCAGGCCCCACAGAATATTTTACAATGAAGCCTCGGGGAAGTGGCTGTCCCTGGGACAGCCACTAAAACTACTGAATGGATTTACACCCAATCATAAAAAGCACGCTTTATGGACCAACATCTAGCTTTCTGCAAAATTTGGTGTAATTCCGTTCAGCGGTTCGGGCTGTAGTTTTGTTAGTGTTAAAAAAATTCTAAATTCCAGTAGACATAACATGGGAAAAACGAGTTTGGGACACCACTTTTTTCTCGGCCACTGCTTGACGGATCACCCTAAAACTTTGAACATAGCAACTGAACCAAAAAGGGGAATTTTTTGAAAATTTTGTGAAGATGCGTCAAGGTGCGCCAAAGTTATTGGCAAAACAAAAAATGCTTTTCCTATAGAAAGTTTGGTCCTAACTATAACTACCTACTGGTAACCGTCATAATTTAGGAGTTAGTGTGAGGGTGTTTTAAGGGTGGGTAAGGGTATAGGATGCTAAAGCTGATTTTAGGGTTTATGGGTGGGTAAGGGAACTGTCTAGTTTTAGGGTTTAGGGTAGGTAGGGGTATTGGGTCAGCAGCAAACAGAATGGAGCACTCAAAGGCTAACTTGCGTTAATTTATTCACAACAGACGCATTTTGGCTCATTGCCTTTATCAATGCCAGTAAATTCATGGAAGTCAACACTTGTTGAACGATGTTTTAAAAGGTCACAGGAGTAACCCCATTGGATGAGAGAGCGATCAATGAGCAGAGGCTTGCGGCCGCCTTGTCACTTATTGTTCTTTCTAGGCTGCCATATTAACTTTACAGTTCTAACAATACTTGTGTTCACATTTCTCAGTTGACTTACAACATAATGCCCAGTATAACATACATCCCCAAATGGGCATGCACACAAAGTATAAAGTTCTTGTAGGTCACGTATATTCCATATTGTCACAGTCCCTCCACTTAAATCATTCAACCTGGGCTGCCACTATACTCTTAAAATCTTGTGTCGCTCCACTTTGATGCTTATTGTCAAGCTGCAGCATAGAGAATCTATCATTTGGTTTTCATCAAATGATTTGACATCCATAAACATGTATTGTTTACAACCTGCTTGGTCGACGGGGAATACTTGGCCAAGGCGGTTCTGGCAAGCTGTAAAATTTAATTCAAGCTCAGTCTAACCAGCTGCTGCAGAACTCTTGAAGATGGGTTCTACCATGAAATGAGAGTGGACTCACTTCGACAATGTCCAACAGCAAACAGAATGGAGCACTTGCGGGATAACTTGAAAATTTTTATTCACAGCAGACACATCTCAGCTCATTGCCTTTATGAACACCGGTAATTTCATGGTAGTCAACACTTGAACGATGTTTTAAAAAAAGTCCTAGGAGTCACTCCTAAAGGATACGAGAGTGACCAATGTGCGGGGACTTGTGGCCACCTCAACAATTATTGTTGTTTCTAGGCCGCTATATCAATGTGTCAGTTCTAATGATACTTGTGTTGCATTTCTTAGTTGATATAGAACATAATGTGCCCAGTATACCAGGCATCTCCAAATGGGCATGCACACAAAGTATAAAGTTCTTGTAGGTCACATATATGGCCATATTGTCGCAGTCTCTCTGCTTTATATCATTCAACCTAGACTGCCACTATACTCCTAAAATCTTGTGCAGCACAGGGAGTCTATCAGTTGGTGTTGATCAAATGATCACACGTCCGTGAACATGTATTGTTTACGAACTAGTTGGTCGACGTGGAGAACCCGGCCGCTGCAGTTCTGTTAAGCTGTAAACATTAATTCAAGCTCAATTCCACAAGTTGCTGCCAAACTCTTGAAGACGGGTGCTACCATGAAGAAAGGATGGACTCACTGAGACAATGTCCAACAGCAAACAGAATAGAGCACTCGTGGAGTAACTTGCGATGTTTAATTCAGAGTACACGCATTTCGGTCTTTGCCTTTATCAATGGCAGTAATTTCATTGAAGTCAACACTTGTTGTACAATGTTTTAAAAAGTCCCAGAGTCACTCCCATTGGATGAGAGAGCGACCAATGAGTAGAGGCTAGCAGTCGCCTCATCACTTATTGTTATTTCTAGGCTGCAATGTTAACGTGACAGTTCTAACTATACTTGTGTTCACATTTCTCAGTTGATATAGAACATAATTCCCAGTATACCATACATCTCCAAATGTGCATGCACTCAAAGTCTAAAGTTCTTGTAGGTCATGTATATGGCCATATAGTTGCAGTGCCTCCGCTTTAGATCATCCGACCTGGACTGCCACTATACTCCTAAAATCTTGTGTCGCTCCACTTTGATGTCCCTAGTAAAGCCGCAGCATAGGAGATATATATATATATATATATGAGAGAACTCTGGGTAGCTCTCAAGTTTAGGTGGATAGCAGCTCCTGTTAGAGCACTCGCGACACTTTGGATCTGCTCACCTCAAATGTCTGTTTTTCTATCAAAATCAAAGTCTTTAAGCATAGGATTAGCACAGTGCAATCCACGCCAAGATAGAAAATGACAGAAATGACAAAATACTTTGTCATTTTCTATCTCGGCGTGGATTGCACTGTGCTAATCCTATGCTTAAAGACTTTGATAGAAAAAAAGACATTTGAGGTGAGCAGATCCAGAGTGTCGCTGGTGTTGAGAGTGCTCTAACAGCAGCTGCTTTCCACCTAAACTTGAGAACTACCCAGAGTTCTCTCCTTTTTTTTTGCATAATTTATGCGTCACTCTATGCCTGAAAGGGTTTTGTTTTGCCTTATACTGGGTGCTCCCTTGTGTCTGGACAAAGCTATACCTCTCTGAAGAGCTCTAATTAGAGCGAAACACGGTGTCAGGGGTTGCTTTTACTCATTTCAGGTTGGCTTGATTTGGTGTTTTACCATTTCAAAGCTGTAATACTGTGCCTGGAGTGATAAATGGCTTTTGTCATTTTACAGCTCGGCAAGGACAGCACTGTGTTAGTCCTATGCTTAAAGACTTTGCTGTAGAAATGGCAAAAGACTTTGTCATTTTCTATCTCGGCATGGATTGCACTGTGCTAATCCTATGCTTAAAGACTTTGATAGAAAAACAGACATTTGAGGTGAGCAGATCCAGAGTGTCGCTGGTGTTGAGAGTGCTTTAACAGGAGCTGCTATTTTGTTTCAAACCCTGCACCTCATGTAAAGCGTGCAAAATAGGAAAAAGAATGAAAAGTGTGGTGGAACCAGATGGTAAAATCATGCCTATTAAACAATATATCACATGTACATCAAAAAACGTGGTATATGTCATCGAATGTAGATGCGGAATGAAGTATATAGGATGCACTACATGCATGCTCAAAAAGAGGATACTGGAACATATCCGTGCTGTGAAAAACTCCAACATGCTGTATGCCACAGCTAAACATTTGAACATTTGCCAAAATGGGGACTGGCGAGCAATGAGCTTCTACGGACTAAAAATGCTCACTAAAATGGAAAGAGGAGGAGACACAACTCGTCTTCTTCGACAAATGGAATCACGTCTCATTGTTCGGTTCCGTACAAAGCATCTCAAAGGGATGAACTTTGGAGAAGATCTCCACATACATCTGGAGTAAAAATGAACTTATCCGGCCAGAAACCTTGTGAATATGGGTACTGTACCCGAAACTGCAAGTAAAATTATATTATATAAACTTTTGAAGTTATCACTGAAAATGCATGCCCTAAGTGAAACGCATGTTGGACGCTATGTACTATACATGGACAAATGAGAACACACCAGTCCTTTGTTTGTTGAAATTGTTTTTATAAAAAAAAAATTTCAAGAACTACGTATCCCACAATGCCACCTTAAGGCAAATGTGGGGCAGTATATAATTGAAAACTGAAAAGGGACTTGCTGACCGTGAGAAAAGCCGTGAGGCTGAAACGCGTCGGTGGGGTGTTGTGAAGAGAAATAAAGCTTCTTAATAGTATCCGGTTGTGCTGCCCATCTTTGTTTATAATTGAAATTCGGGCTTTGATCCAGCCCTGGGGCAAGCACACACTGTCGAGCGCTCCTATTGCTTTAGGATCGTTTTGGTGAATATATATATATATATATATATATATATATATATATATATATATATTTTTTTTTTTTTTTTTTTTTTTTTTTGCTGGTAGCCGTCTAGGGACTTGACTTCAGCTGAGTCCCCAAAAAACTGTTGAGAAAAAGAAAAGGTAGCAGTGTAGGTATATCCTGACCCTCTAGCCCTGGTCCTAGGGTTCCATTGGAACCCCACCAGGGCAAATAAGTATTGTTAGAAAATAATTGCGGCAAAATTGTGACAGAGTTGAGAATCCGTGGTGAAATAAAACTAAAAGTCTCTTGCGCTTGTTTTCAAGGAAAACCCCCTAGTGGGCCAGGTTCCTAGGGCATACTAATAATTAAAACATAAAAAGAGGGGGCAGATGGGGGTCCCCTCCTACAGCTCTTAAGAGCCCCGGGGACCACCACCTGCCGGGGACTTAATAATATTTTTGGAGGGGGGCCATGGACCCCCCTCCATGGGCTCCAAATAGACCGCTATCTCCACTGAGCTTTATTTAAATGATGGAGTGTGGCTACACAGACCCCACTCCTGGGTCTGTTTCAAGTCCCAGGGACCACCATCTCCGCAGGGCTAAAATAAAATGAGTGCAGGTGGCCACGCGGAACCCCGGCTTTGAAGACAACATCCTCCCCGAGGTCAATTAACTAAAAACTGGGATGTAATGTCATTTGAGATGTCATCAGTGATGTCACTGACCATGTAATGAGTTATGAAATATGTGAGGTCTTAAGCAGTGCTTTGTGGGGGTGTACGTTATAGTTACTTGCTGAATTTCTATGGTTTTGTACGAGTGAAATCTGAATCTAACTATAACGTCCTTGTAACCTTTGTTGTTTTCAGTGAATTTCTAACGTTTTCCAAATTCTATTCCCCAACTATTATGTCCTTGGAACATTTGTTTTTTTCAGTGAATATATATGGTACAGACATATGCATGGTAAAGACTTGCGTGGCAAAGGAGATGTAGTAAATGCATTGCGTGGTAATGTCATACATCCGCTTAGAGGCCTCAAAGTACTTTGTGTGGAATTTCCAGGTTTTTGGGCAACCATCTGCTTGGACTTATCTTCATCTATGAGCGTGCTGGGTGCTTAATGTTCCAAGATTTATAATCCAACCCCATGCTTGAGCCCAGAGCTGCTATTTTCAGAAATATGAGGGTTTGTGATCTCCTCTACTTACGCACAGTATGTGCTTTGCATGAATCAGTCTGACAAGATGTTAATTCAGTTTGTGCTCGTTTTTGCTCTGGGTGTCAAGGCACCTGTGCTACTTTTGAGAATAGTGGCACCTGACCAAGGCTTTATAAGGGGGCCGTTTTGAATTATTGTGAAATTTATTTAAAGAAATAGCTATATAGATAAATAGGTTAAGTGGATGGAGGAAGCAAGTTAAGAGGTATTTAAAAAGGCTCTTTGTCTATAAGGCCTATTAAACCTTATAAAACATGTTCAACCTGCTCCATTTACCTTGAGTACATGACGGTTGTGAAACAGTTGAGTGTGCCGGCCAGGAGCCATCGAAGGATAGGAAGCGAGACGTGGCAAGGGGAGCAGAGTAGCCAAGATCTACAAGCCGCACACCCCATCACCATCATCCCAGTGGCGGCCATTATTTTTAGGATGGAGGGTGGCAAATGAGACACACGCGCACACATGCACACTCACACCCATGCATTCACACACGCTTGCAAGCACGCACACACACATCAATTCATAACACTAATCACCAAATATTGAAACTTAGGCGCATGCACGCACCAAACAATAATTAAAACAAAAAAAAATCACACTTACCTGCAGCTCTGCCTCGAAGGTCCCAGGAGGGTTGGAACTGCTGCCTTCCATCATTGGTTGACCTTAGGTCAGCCAATGAGGGAAGGCAGCAGTCCCAAGCCTCCATGGTCCCAGGACAGTTGGAACAGCTGCCTTTCCTTCAGCCAATGAGGGCCTCAAGGACCTTTGCTGAGCTAAGTAGGTCATGCCTATAGGAGCTGTGACATCATCAGCCCAGCAAAGTTTAACTCAGGCAGCCAGGAGCCTGCGCATTTACTGCATGTGTAGCTCCTGGCTGCCTGACCTGAAAATAAAGAATGTCTGTCCTCATTCTGTAAACATATAACGTAAATCATTAAAGCTCCATTCCATCAAAAACGGTACCCTTTCTCCAAGATCTGATTTACTTTTAGGAAATCGTGTTGCTATGGAGGAACAACAAGAATCCCATCAAGGACATATAATCAACAAATCACTGTCAGGGTACTTTTCTTTATTTTAAACGCTTTATTAAACAAGCTCAAGAGGCAGTACAATGATATTCGTCATAGCATGCACAGTTGAATTTCGATTACATCATTTAGGATTTTATGGGAATGGGAAGAGTAGACAACATTATGCATTCGGGGAAGACATATATTTAAGGGACCATCCCTCTACAGTCAGCTCGGGCCCCTTCAGTTGGTTCATGGTTCTCCAATTACCCCCTGTACCCACGCCATGGTGCCCACACTTTCTCCCATTTCTTAGCACACCTTCTACTTTTATACACAGTTACTTCCACCCTCTGAGACCAATCCAAATCCCTCTCCCACTCTGTCATCGAGGGGGGAGCGGCGCTCCTCATCTCTTGGCGATGTTGTGCCTCACGATTCTCTCTGCCAGCGTAAGCCACATGGTTGCATATTTGGGCCAGGCCATCTCTCCCTTAATTATAAGCAGAAGCCACTTTGCATCTGGTGGAACCTCAGCTCCCACGACTCCGGCCATTGTTGCCATAACATTGTGCCAGAACTGCATAACCTTAGGGCAATCCCAAAGGGTACGAAGGAAGGTGCCCTCGTCCAGACAGCCTTTGATGCACTGCAGTGACGGCGCCTTTCCAATCTTATGCAGAAGCGTCAAGGGGTGATAGGAGCGATGCAGTATCCTGAGCTGGACCAGTCGGAACCATACTCGTATTGCTATTTCCCTTGGACCTTGGAGGGCCTCTTGCCACTCCTCATCACCTATGTTACCCAGATCGTCAGTCCAAGCAGCCCTTAAGGTTTTTAGTGGGTTGGGCAGGTTATTCATAAGCTTCTTATATATTGTTGAGGTTGCTTTTTCAGGGATAGGATCTATGAGCAATCTGTCCGCTATCTCCACTGAGCTTTATTTAAATGATGGAGTGTGGCTACACAGACCCCACTCCTGGGTCTGTTTCAAGTCCCAGGGACCACCATCTCCACAGGGCTAAAATAAAAATGAGTGCAGGTGGCTACGCGGACCCCCCGGCCTTGAAGACAACATACTCCCCGAGGTCAAATAACTAAAAATTGGGATGTAATGTCATTTGAGATGTCATCAGTGATGTCACTGACCATGTAATGAGTTATGAAATATGTGAGGTCTTAAGCAGTGCTTTGTGGGGGTGTACATTATAGTTACTTGCTGAATTTATATGGTTTTGTACGAGTGAAATCTGAATCTAACTATAACGTCCTTGTAACCTTTGCTGTTTTCAGTGATTTTCTAACGTTTTTCAAATTCTATTCCCCAACTATTATGTCCTTGGAACATTTGTTTTTTTCAGTGAATATATATATGGTACAGACATATGCATGGTAAAGACTTGCGTGGCAAAGATAATGTAGTAAAGGCATTGCGTGGTAATGTCATACATCCGCTTAGAGAACTCAAAGTACTTTGTATGGAATTTCCAGGTTTTTGGGCAACCATCTGCTTGGACTTATTTCATCTATGAGCGTGCTGGGTGCTTAATGTTCCAAGATTTATAATCTAACCACATGCTTGAGCCCAGAGCTGTTATTTTCAGAAATATGAGGGTTTGTGATCTCCTCTACTTACGCACAGTATGTGCTTTGCATGAATCAGTCTGACAAGATGTTGATTCAGTTTGTGCTCGTTTTTGCTCTGGGTGTCAAGGCACCTGTGCTACATTTGAGAATAGTGGCACCTGACCAACGCTTTATACGGGGGCCGTTTTGAATTATTGTGAAATCTATTTAAAGAAATAGCTATATAGATAAATAGGTTAAGTGGATGGAGGAAGCAAGTTAAGAGGTATTTAAAAAGGCTCTTTATTTAAAAGGCCTATTAAACCTTATAAAACATGTTCAACCTGCTCCATTTACCTTGAGTACATGACGGTTGTGAAACAGTTGAGTGTGCCGGCCAGGAGCCATCGAAGGATAGGAAGCGAGACGTGGCAAGGGGAGCAGAGTAGCCAAGATCCACAAGCCGCACACCCCAGCACCATCATCCCAGTGGCGGTCATTATTTTTAGGATGGAGGGTGGCAAATGAGACACACACGCACACATACACACTCACACCCATGCATTCACACACGCTTGCGAGCACACACACACACACATCCATTCATAACACTAATCACCAAATATTGAAACTCAGGCGCATGCACGCACCAAACAATAATTAAAACAAAAAACATCACACTTACCTGCAGCTCTGCCTCGGAGGTCCCAGGAGGGTTGGAACTGGCAGGTTATTCATAAGCTTCTTATATATTATTGAGGTTGCTTTTTCAGGGATAGGATCTATGAGCAATCTGTCTTCGAGGGGAGAATGGTCAGGAAGGGAGGCGCCGCCACGCAAATGCACCAGTAGAGTATGTGTGAGCCTCAGGTAGTTAAAGCTCGGTGTGTCAGCAAGGTCAAATTCCAGCTGCAGCTCCTAAAATGGAAGTTCCATCCGTATATTGTTTCAACCTGCAAAGCCTTGCAAGGAGGCCACCTCCCTCACTCCTGCACTTGACAAAAGTGGAGTTCCGCTGTTCAATTTATGTTGCCATCCCAATGCCTGATTTGCCTCCCTCCAACACGCCACCACCACTGCTGTATGTGGAGGCCATTTAGGGTCATGTTTTCGCGCATAAAGCAGCGGCTCACAGTTGCCTGCTGGCATGGCGTCCCAATCTATCCTGTATGCTGGCTCACCTCTATCCGCGTATACCCAATCGTTTACCACTAACAGCTGTGATGCCCAGTAGTAAAACCTAATATCCGGTATCACCAGGCCACCATCGGATACCCCTCTTTGTAACTTATGTAGTATTATTCTGGGTGTGCCTGCCTGCCATAGCAACTCTTGTGTATCTTGCGCAATCTTTTTAAAAAACGTCGGTGGGATGGGACAGGGGGTGTTTTTTAGAATGTATAACAGGCGCGGTAGGGCCATCATCTTAAAAAGAGCCACTTTCCCCTCAAGGGACAGTGGCAGGGCTCGCCAGTTTTTTACATCCATATGGAGTCTCTCCAGTTGGGGGGTGAGATTCCTCTCCAGGAACTGCCGTTGATTCCGAACAATCTGAATGCCCAAGTATTTAAAGCCCTCTGTGATTATGGGCGCTGTGCAGTGCAGCAGTAATCTCGGGGGAGAGGCCCGCCAGTGGAAACACCACCGGCTTGAACCAGTTGATGGTATACCCCGAGTAACTCCCAAATAGGTAAAAAAGATGGAGTACTATGGCAATTGAATAGTATGGTCTCGCGAGATACAAAAGAATATAATCCACATATAATGATATGCGATCTTCCCAGCCTCCTGGTGCCCCTATGCCCCATATCATAGGATCCCTCCTGATCCAATGTGCCAAGGGCTCTAAGGCCAAGGCAAATAGTAAGGGAGACAGAGGGCAGACCTGCCTCGTGCCCCTCCGCAATTGGAATTGCCGTGACAACACCCCATTAACTCGGACCTGAGCCAACGGATCTTGATAGAGCAGTCTCACCCATTTACAGAAATTTGGGTCAAAGCCCAACTAAGCCAATACTGCAAATAAGTAGGGCCATTCAATACTGTCGAAGGCCATGGATGTGTCAAGTGCCATGAGTGTTGTTTGCTTACTTGCGGGGTCTTGTGTTGTGTGCAGCACTCCATATAACCTGTGCAGATTATGCCGGGTACTTCTATTGGGCATAAAGCCTGACTGGTCCCTAATGACTAAACTGGTGATAATGGGTATCAATCTATTGGCCAAGGTCTTGGCCGAGACCTTAACCTCTACATTAAGGAGGGAGATTGGTCTGTATGGGCTGCATAAATCTGGGAGCCTCCCTGGCTTATGTATTACCACAATAGTGGCCACTCTCTGGTCTACTGGCAACTGGCCCTCACCCTGTGCCTCTTGCAGCATGTTACGTAATGGTGACACCATTTTGGAACCTAGACCCTTGTACACCTCAACTGGGAGGCCATGGGGGCCCACAGCTTTGCCCGCCTTTAAGGACCCCAGTGCCGTCGACAATTCTTCCTCGATCTCCGCTTCTAAAGCTTCACAGACCTCGGCCGACACTACTGGCAATGAGAAGTCCCTCAGGAACTCTGTGAAGTCACTCTCAGATCTTGTGCTGTCTGGCAAATAGACACCCTCGTAGTATGAAACAAACATTTCTGCAATATCCACACTGGAGGCCCAGCGAATGCCGTCTTTATCCTGAATACATGCAACCCACGACCTCTCTTTATCGCGCTTTTCCAGCATGGCAAGTAGTTTGGATGCCTTCTCCCCTATGTCGTATAGACAATGTTGCACTGTCAGTGGATACACCCGTGCCACACCTTCAGCCGCTACTCTGAGTTCATGTTGATGCAGAGCCAAGGCATGACGCAGGCCTGCATCTCCCCGCGTTGTGTCTTCCTTCGTCGTCTGGCATATTTCACACTCCAGCGACCTCATGTGTCTCGCCTCTTCCTTCTTTTGACCCCCTGTAAGTGCATGGCCTGGCCCCTCCCCACCGTTTTGTAGGCCTCCCAGATTAATTGGTGTGAGTCTACTGTGCCTGCATTTTCTTGGAAGTATAAATCTGCACCCTCACTGAGTTTATCCCTCAACACTTGATCACGCAATTGCCAGGGATCTATCTTCAGGAACACCGCTTTATTATTATGCGGCCCCTGAATTCTGACTCCCACCGGGGAATGATCGGCGACGCCCCAGGACAAATGTGTAGGGGCCAGAAAGTCTCCCGCCCTGTTGCAGTGCGTGAATAAATATTCTGTCACAGAAAACAAACGGTGGCGCGCAAAATAGTATGTATATTGTTGCTTTTCGAGGTTCTGCTCTCCCCAGATGTTTACTAACCCCAGGGCAGTCAGGAAGCTGAGAAGGAGCCTCTCACCGCTTTGCTCTCGTGGAGCACTCGAGCGGTCCAACTCAGGATCTAAGACTACGCTTGCATCGGATTTTACTAATCGTTGGGAAGACAATCTTCTGGAGCATCAGGGTGCATAGAACGAGCAGAAGTTTACATTTCTTCCCTCCCACTTCCCCGCTACAGCCACATAGCAGCCAGCTTCTTCGGGCCAGACCCTCTCTTCAATAAACGAGCATGCAGTCCGCAGAAGAATTCCCACTCCCCTGGCATCAGATGTGCATCCTAAATGAGCCACTAATCTGTATCCGAAGCGACCTAGTGACTTGTATTTGTTCCCTTTAAGGTGTGTCTCCTGCATCATTATGACGTCTGGTGCATGCGTCTTAATATGCTGTAGGGCAAGAGTGCGCTTGATTTTATTTCCCAGACCATTCACATTCCAGGTCCAGGCCCGGAGTTGCGCTGGGCTATCCACTGTCCTAGCCATGGTCCCAGAATTCGTTTCGCGCCCCTCCCTCTCTCCATTCCCGTTATCTGTGCATGCATTATGCATCTCTTTTGGTCCTGAGCTACGAACATCAAAATAAATAACAAAGATTAAGCCAATCCCAACACGCCCCTCCCTGCAACCCTGCTCAGTGAGTAGAAAACCTCCCACCGCCCCAACATGCAAAGGGCCTGTGTAATGATAACAAATAGTGTGGGGTACACGCCAATCTCCAGCCACATGGTGCCTCATGTAAGAAGTGGATAAACAATGCCCCAGTTTTCTTTGTGAGTGCATCTCCACAAATATGTCTGTAGTCCAGCATCGGCCAGTGATTTCCAGTGCCATAGTCTCTGTAACTGCTCGCTAAAGCATCTGTTCGATAGCAGGCTCTACTTAACTCCCCTCACCCCCATAGACAGAGTGTCGTTCATGACAGTCATGGTTTCCCCCAAGGGTTCACTTATCTGGTCGGTGCTGCTGCGTCAGGTTCTCAAGGTCCTGGTCCTCCACTCTCCTGTCTCCATTTCGCTCCTTAAGGACGTGTTGCTGGGCCCTGCCACCTTTCAGCCCAACCGTTCTCCAGCCCTCGAGCCAGTCGATCGCCTCTTCCGGCGAGTTGAAGAAGAAGGTCTTCCCCTCTGTGATTATTTTAAACTTGGCTGGAAATAGCATCATGTACTTGATGTTTTGATCTCGCAGGGCCCTCTTCTCTGCATTGAAGGTTCGCTGCTGTCTCTGTACCTGAAGAGTGAAGTCAGGGAAGAATCGGATAGTGGCTTCCTCGTGTTGCAAATCTCCATGTTGGCGCACAGCTTGTAAGATTGCGTCCCTGTCCCTATAGTTAAGCAGGCGAGCTATTATCATATGGGGGGGCCCTGGTCGAGGCCTCGGTCCCAGGGCACTATGTGACCTCTCGATGACCAAAAATTTGGTGAGTCTTTCGGTTTCAGTTTGTTCAAGATCAAGTGCTCCAAAAAGAGGCCCACAGTCCTCCATGCCCTCCGGCACCCCGACCACACGGATATTGTTGCGTCGGGCGCTACCCTCCTGGTCATCCAGCCGGACCAGGATGTCTGTCTGGTTCTTGGTTAAGTTCACTTCTTGCTCTTCTAGATGTTTAGCCTTGGATTGTAGTCCATCAATACTGGACTCCTCTGAGGTCATTCCGTCCGCCATTTTCCTAAAGTCTGCTCTCAGCAGGTTGACCTCTTCAGTGACCGAGTCCAACTTCGGTTCTAAAGTTCATCGCAGCTCCTTTATTGCCCACATTGTGTCTTTCAATGAGGAGTCTGGGGCTTGTTCTTCCCCCATCTGTCCCGGCGTTCCCCCCGCTCCTCTTACTTCACGACTCATGCTGACTGTGTATTTATTGATTTGATTGGTTTGGCCTGCTCCTACTCCTTTGTGTGCCCCATCCCACTGCTGTTTGGTGTTGCCAGTGGGCTGGCTTCTCCTCCGCCCCCTGTGTGCTGGGCTCTGGTTGCTGTGCTCCGCCTGGCGGTCGCGTCTATCTCTGTACGGTCTTGAGGCGTGGCGCTCTTCAGTGGTGCCACTCAGGGAGACTGAAATGATCTTCCTCTGTATCTTCTTGACAGTCTGTTTACTGGGTGTAGAGCACCTCAGGATCACCTGGTACTCGCACCTCCTCGGGTAGGCCCAGTCCTCCTCCGTCTAGGCTCCGCCCGTCACTCCGCTACCGTGGCCCAGATAACGTATGGCAAGGGCTCCAGCTCCCTCCACGTACCTTCTATGCAATTTTCAGGCCTTTTCGCCCTTGCCAGGGCCAAGGGGATGTGGTCTCACAGCCTTGTCCTGCACCTCAGTCAGGCAAACACCACTACTGTTTCACACCTTGCTCATTCGGGTGCCTAAGTCCCATTGCCACCGCACCTTGAAGGTTTGAGTCTATGTACTCTACCTTCCAGCAATGGCTTCTAGGCAACGGAGGCAGGATGCCCGGGAGGACGTGGTAATACATTTTCTACAGCGTGAGAATCATTCTGTAGGAACTGACGAAACTGTGACTTTATAAGCTGCTCCTGCACATATGTCGTTTCCTTCTAAATGAATAGTAAATGTTCCTTTGGGAATTGCAGCATCCGAAGGCAAATCTAGAGGAACCTGTCTTTAACAGAGTTTTCTGTGATTTGCACTGTGTCTATGGATCAGGGAAATCTCTGCGGGCGTGTATCTGTTTTTACTGTGCCTGTGGCCTCCGGTAGCCTGGTCGATATTGTATTGGGGGGGAGATGAACATGGGCCGACACGCAGACTGCAGCCGCACCGGCCCTGCACCGTCCGCCTATTTCCTAACCCCATCAGTGGCGGGCCCCTCGTCGTGTCTCGCTCACATGGGGCCGCTTCTCTCCGCCTACGCGTGTTGCTCATCCTACCGCCTGGAACGCAGGTGGGACAGGGGGCTCCTCCACCGTCTCTCCGATCGCAGCCTCCCGAACCGCTGCTGATATCTAGGGCCACCGCACACTATCCAGCTCGCGAGCCCGGATTTTGTTTTCCTCAGACCCGACAGGCCTCACCAGGTCCCGCGGCCTTCGCTCGTACTGTCGGTCTGCTGCCCTCCGCTGGTCCGCAGCTTGCTCAGAAGATCGCTGCGAGCCCCTGGGCCACTATTCCTGTAGGGAGGCATTTGAAAGTTTCGAATTTTGCCGGATTTAACGGGCCTGCACTAGGTGGCTAGCGCAGCTCCTTCAAGTTGCGGCCATCTTAGCCAGCTGCTGGCCACGCCTCCCTGTAATTGTAATTTTGACACATGCAGCTTTAAAATAGTTTGTCATTTTGATTTAAATGATTTATGTTATGTGTTTACAGAACGAGGGCTGTGGGTTGTATTGACACATATGAAAGTGTATTTAAGTTAAGGGCATAGGAGACATTTTTTCTTCTTCTATATTTACTGCTGTAGTGAAGTTTCATAGTCACGAGGGTGGTTTAAACTATTATGGAGGGTTGAAATAGCAGGGTTATATCTGGCGGTTGAAACGGTTGAATGACGAGTTAATCTGCAATGACACAAGCGTGTTAGGGAGTTTAACCCTTTAGGTGCTGCCGTCGGCCAACGGTCGTCACGGGCACTACCTCCCCAGTGCTGCGTGCGACCGCTGGACGTCCAGTTCAGCACTGGATAATGGACAGCGCAGCACTGGGGAGGTATGTTTACAAGCTCCCAAGGTGTTAAGGGAGATGCCTGTTTTGCTGATCATTCATTTGAAAACAGCAGACACTATGTTGTTCTTGTAACATCGTGGGTGCCAACGAAGGGGGTGGATGTCTTGTTGCTG
This sequence comes from Lissotriton helveticus, assembly GCF_964261635.1. NCBI lineage: Eukaryota > Metazoa > Chordata > Amphibia > Caudata > Salamandridae > Lissotriton > Lissotriton helveticus. The sequence goes on along the minus strand of NC_136068.1, from coordinate 153,491,939 downwards.
GTTAACTATTTTCTTTGAATCTGGTGTTGAGGTTTTTTAGGTCTCGACTATTCTATCCCGCAGGGATAGATAGGCGAGAGAATTATAGTAAGCACTTCAAAAACTCCACCAAACTTGCGGATCACGCACAGTTCATGTGAGCTATGCGCGTGCACAAACCAGCCACGTTACCCCCCCATTTGTCTGTGCCTCGCATCAGACTTCAAAGGATCCGCTCCCCTGCCCCCGCATCTGATTTCAAAGGAATGCGCTCCCGCTCCACTCCTCCGCCCCCCCACCACAGCAATGCCAAGAGCTTGTTGTTGTTTGTTCACCCCCATGGATCACCATGATTACTTGTGGCATGCAAACTTCTCCCATTATAAGCTCTGCATGCAAGTGTTTGTGTTTCCTTTCCCTTAATCAGCGCAGTGCCAGCGCCTCTTCCCGGCCGCCGCTTCATCTTTCACACCAGACCACTTAAATTTTTTATCGTATTTCCTGATTAGTGCTCACATAGGTACATGCGACAATGCGCTAGTCCTTCCATCTTAAACTTGGTTTTCCTTGCATTACAACCGAAATAAACACAACAGAGGAATTTCTATTTGCGGGAGCTGACTCTGCTCTGATGCTCCACGACGTGCTGCCACTCTGCACCACACATTAACTGTGGCCACTGCACGGTGTCGGCAACAAAAGGCAAAACCACTCATCCTATAAACGTAGCACGTCTGTGCTGCTTCTTCAACCATGGCCTGGGCTTTAATCAACATGCAAGCATTCCCATAATGTACTAAGACACCTTTATTTAGTTTCAGCTACAGCCCCCACCCCCCCAGTAACAGATTTGCTTTCTGCGTGAGGCGATGTTTTGGGGTTTGTTTTAGTCTAGCTTCCCCGCATTTGTTTGCCCGCAATATTCTTCACGCCTCACACTGCTGCACGCCTCACACTGCTGCACGCCTCACACTGCTGCACGCCTCACACTGCTGCACGCCACACTCTGCTGCACGCCACACACTGCTGCACGCCTCACACTGCTGCACGCCACACACTGCTGCATGCTGCACTCCACACACTTCTGCATGCCTCACACTGCTGCACGCCTCACACTGCTGCACGCCTCACACTGCTACACACCACACACTGCTGCATGCCACACACTGCTGCACGCTGCACGCCACACACTGCTGCACGCCACACACTGCTGCACGCCACACACTGCTGCATGCCACGCACTGCTGCACGCCTCGCACTGCTGCACGCCTCGCACTGCTGCACGCCTCGCACTGCTGCACGCCTCGTACTGCTGAATGCCTTGCACTGCTGCACGCCTCACACTGCTTCACACCTCACACTGCTGTACGCCACACACTGCTGCACGCCTCACACTACTGCAAGCTGCATGCCTAACACTGCTGCACGCCTAACACTGCTGCACGCGTAACACTGCTGTACGCCACACACTGCTGCACGCCACACACTGCTGCACGCCACACACTGCTGCACGCCACACACTGCTGCGCACCACACACTGCTGCACGCCTCACACTGCTGCACGCCTCACATTGCTGCACGCCACACACTGCTGCATGCCTTACACTGCTGCACGCCACACACTGCTGCATGCCTCACACTGCTGCACGCCTTACACTGCTGCATTACTCATACTGTTGCATGCTGCACACTGCTGCCCGCCTCACACTGCTGCCCACCTCACACTGCTGCCCGCCTCACATTGCTGCACACATCACACTGCTGCACACTGCTGCATTACTCACACTGCTGCATGCTGCACACTGCTGCACGCCACACACTGCTGCACGCCTCACACTGCTGCACGCCTCACACTGTTGCACGCCACACACTGCTGCACGCCTCACTCTGTTGCACGCATCACACTGCTGCACACTGCTGCATTACTCACACTGCTGCATGCTGCACACTGCTGCATGCTGCACACTGCTGCACGCCACACACTGCTGCCCGCCTCACACTGCTGCACGCCTAACACTGCTGAATGCGTAACACTGCTGTACGCCACACACTGCTGCACGCCACACACTGCTGCACGTGTAACACTGCTGTACGCCACACACTGCTGCACGCCACACACTGCTGCACGCCACACACTGCTGCACGCCACACACTGCTGCACGCCACACACTGCTGCATGCCTCACACTGCTGCATGCCTCACACTGCTGCATTACTCATACTGCTGCATGCTGCACACTGCTGCCCGCCTCACACTGCTGCCCGCCTCACATCGCTGCACACATCACACTGCTGCACACTGCTGCATTACTCACACTGATGCATGCTGCACACTGCTACACGCCACACACTGCTGCACGCCTCACACTGCTGCACGCCTCATACTGCTGCATGCCTCACACTGCTACACACCACACACTGCTGCACGCCACACACTGCTGCACGCCACACACTGCTGCACGCCACACTGCTGCACGCCTCACTCTGCTGCACGCCTCACACTGCTGCACGCCTCACACTGCTGCACGCCTCACACTGCTGCACGCCTCACACTGCTGCATGCCACACACTGCTGCATGCCACACACTGCTGCACGCCACACACTGCTGCACGCTGCACTCCACACACTGCTGCACGCCAAACACTTCAGTGCGCCACACACTACTGCACGCCTCACACTGCTGCACGCCTCGCACTGCTGCATGTCACACACTGCTGCACGCCACACACTGCTGCACGCTGCACGCCACACACTGCTGCACGCCACACACTGCTGCATGCCTCACACTGCTACACACCACACACTGCTGCACGCCACACACTGCTGCACGCCACACACTGCTGCACGCCACACTGCTGCACGCCTCACTGCTGCACGCCTCACACTGCTGCACGCCTCACACTGCTGCACGCCTCACACTGCTGCCCGCCTCACACTGCTGCACGCCTAACACTGCTGAATGCGTAACACTGCTGTACGCCACACACTGCTGCACGCCACACACTGCTGCACGTGTAACACTGCTGTACGCCACACACTGCTGCACACCACACACTGCTGCACGCCACACACTGCTGCACGCCACACACTGCTGCACGCCACACACTGCTGCATGCCTCACACTGCTGCATGCCTCACACTGCTGCATTACTCATACTGCTGCATGCTGCACACTGCTGCCCGCCTCACACTGCTGCCCGCCTCACATCGCTGCACACATCACACTGCTGCACACTGCTGCATTACTCACACTGATGCATGCTGCACACTGCTACACGCCACACACTGCTGCACGCCTCACACTGCTGCACGCCTCATACTGCTGCATGCCTCACACTGCTACACACCACACACTGCTGCACGCCACACACTGCTGCATGCCACACACTGCTGCACGCCACACTGCTGCACGCCTCACTCTGCTGCACGCCTCACACTGCTGCACGCCTCACACTGCTGCACGCCTCACACTGCTGCACGCCTCACACTGCTGCATGCCACACACTGCTGCATGCCACACACTGCTGCACGCCACACACTGCTGCACGCTGCACTCCACACACTGCTGCACGCCAAACACTTCAGTGCGCCACACACTACTGCACGCCTCACACTGCTGCACGCCTCGCACTGCTGCATGTCACACACTGCTGCACGCCACACACTGCTGCACGTTGCACGCCACACACTGCTGCACGCCACACACTGCTGCATGCCTCACACTGCTACACACCACACACTGCTGCACGCCACACACTGCTGCACGCCACACACTGCTGCACGCCACACTGCTGCACGCCTCACTGCTGCACGCCTCACACTGCTGCACGCCTCACACTGCTGCACGCCTCACACTGCTGCATGCCACACACTGCTGCATGCCACACACTGCTGCACGCCACACACTGCTGCACGCTGCACTCCACACACTGCTGCACGCCAAACACTTCGGTGCGCCACACACTACTGCACGCCTCACACTGCTGCACGCCTCGCACTGCTGCATGTCACACACTGCTGCACGCCACACACTGCTGCACGCTGCACGCCACACACTGCTGCACGCCACACACTGCTGCACGCCACACACTGCTGCACGCCTCGCACTGCTGCATGCCTCGCACTGCTGCACGCCTCACACTGCTGCACGCCACACACTGCTGCACGCCACACACTGCTGCACACCACACACTGCTGCACGCTGCACTCCACACACTGCTGCACGCCACACACTGCTGTGCGCCACACACTGCTGCACGCCTCACACTGCTGCACGCCTCGCACTGCTGCATGTCACACACTGCTGCACGCCACACACTGCTGCACGCTGCACGCCACACACTGCTGCACGCCACACACTGCTGCACGCCACACACTGCTGCACGCCTCGCACTGCTGCACGCCTCGCACTGCTGCACGCCTCGTACTGCTGCACGCCACACACTGCTGCACGCCTCACACTGCTGCACGCCTCACACTGCCGCACGCCTCACACTGCTGCACGCCTCACACTGCTGCACGCCACACACTGCTGCACGCCTCACACTGTTGCACGCATCACACTGCTGCACACTGCTGCATTACTCACACTGCTGCATGCTGCACACTGCTGCATGCTGCACACTGCTGCACGCCACACACTGCTGCCCGCCTCACACTGCTGCACGCCTAACACTGCTGAATGCGTAACACTGCTGTACGCCACACACTGCTGCACGCCACACACTGCTGCACGCGTAACACTGCTGTACGCCACACACTGCTGCACGCCACACACTGCTGCACGCCACACACTGCTGCACGCCACACACTGCTGCACGCCACACACTGCTGCATGCCTCACACTGCTGCACGCCACACACTGCTGCATGCCTCACACTGCTGCACGCCTCACACTGCTGCATTACTCATACTGCTGCATGCTGCACACTGCTGCCAGCCTCACACTGCTGCCCGCCTCACATTGCTGCACACATCACACTGCTGCACACTGCTGCATTACTCACACTGCTGCATGCTGCTCACTGCTGCACGCCACACACTGCTGCACGCCTCACACTGCTGCATGCCTCACACTGCTACACACCACACACTGCTGCACGCCACACACTGCTGCACGCCACACACTGCTGCACTCCACACTGCTGCACGCCTCACACTGCTGCACGCCACACACTGCTGCATGCCACACACTGCTGCATGCCACACACTGCTGCACGCTGCACTCCACACACTGCTGCACGCCACACACTGCTGTGCACCACACACTGCTGCACGCCACACACTGCTGCACGCCTCACACTGCTGCACGCCTCGCACTGCTGCATGTCACACACTGCTGCACGCCACACACTGCTGCACGCCACACACTGCTGCACGCCACACACTGCTGCACGCCACACACTGCTGCACGCCTCGCACTGCTTCACGCCTCGCACTGCTGCACGCCTCGCACTGCTGCACGACTCGTACTGCTGAATGCCTCGCACTGCTGCTGCACGCCTCACACTGCTTCACACCTCACACTGCTGTACGCCACACACTGCTGCACACCTTACACTACTGCAAGCTGCACACCTAACACTGCTGCACGCCTAACACTGCTGCACGCGTAACACTGCTGCACGCCACAGACTGCTGCACGCCACAGACTGCTGCACACCACAGACTGCTGCACGCCACACACTGCTGCACGCCACACACTGCTGCAAGCCTCAAACTGTTGCATGCCTCACACTGCTGCACACCTCACACTGCTGCATTACTCATACTGCTGCATGCTGCACACTGCTGCCAGCCTCACACTGCTGCCCGCCTCACACTGCTGTCCGCCTCACATTGCTGCACACATCACACTGCTGCACGCCTCACACTGCTGCACGCCACACACTGCTGCATGCCTCATACTGTAGCACGCATCACACTGCTGCACGCCTCACACTTCTGCACGCCACACACTGCTGCACGCCTCAGACTGTTGCACGCATCACACTGCTGCACATTGCTGCATTACTCACACTGCTGCATGCTGCACACTGCTGCACGCCACACGCTGCTGCCTGCCTCACACTGCTGAACGCCTAACACTGCTGCATGCGTAACACTGCTGTACGCCACACACTGCTGCACGCCACAGACTGCTGCACGCGTAACACTGCTGTATGCCACACACTGCTGCACGCCACTCACTGCTGCATGCCACACACTGCTGCACGCCACACACTGCTGCATGCCTCACACTGCTGCACGCCACACACTGCTGCATGCCTAACACTGCTGCACGCCTCACACTGCTGCATTACTCATACTGCTGCATGCTGCACACTGCTGCCAGCCTCACACTGCTGCCCGCCTCACACTGCTGCCCGCCTCACATTGCTGCACACATCACACTGCTGAACACTGCTGCATTACTCACTCTGCTGCATGCTGTACACTGCTGCATGCTGTACACTGCTGCACGCCACACACTGCTGCACGCCTCACACTGTTGCATGCCTCACACTGCTGCACGCTACAAACTGCTGCATTACTCACACTGCTGCATGCCTCACACTGCTGCACGCCTCACACTGCTGCAGCCTCACATTGCTGCACGCCTCACACTGCTGCATGCTGCACACTGCTGCACTGCTGCGCGGCACACTGCTGCATGCCGCACACTGCTGCACGCCTCACACTGCTGCACGCCTCACACTGCTGCACGCCCCACACTGCTGCACGCCCCACACTGCTGCACGCCCCACACTGCTGCACGCCTCACACTGCTGCACGCCTCACACTGATGCACGCTGCACACTGCTGCACGCTGCACACTGCTGCATTACTCACACTGCTGCATCAGTCACACTGCTGCACGCCTCACACTGCTGCACGCCTCACACTGCTGCACGCCTCACAATGCTGCATGCCTCACACTGCTGCACGCTGCACACTTCTGCATTACTCACACTGCTGCATTACTCACACTGCTGAACGCCACACACTGCTGCATGCCACACACTGCTGCACGCCTCACACTGCTGCAAGCCTCACACTGCTGCATGCTGCACACTGCTGCATTACTCACACTGCTGCATGCTGCACACTACCGCACGCCTCACACTGCTGCACGCCTCACACTGCTGCACGCTGCACACTGCTGCATTACTCACACTGCTGCAGTACGCACACTGCTGCATTACTCACACTGCTGCACGCCACACACTGCTGCACGCCTCACACCACCACCACATCACTCAGGGACACCACTATATCACTCTAGGACACCACCATATCACTCTAGGACACCACTATATCACTCTAGGACACCACCACATCACTCTAGGACACCACCATATCACTCTAGGACACCACCACATCACTCAGGGACACTACCACATCCCTCTGGGACACCACCACATCCCTCTGGGACACCACCACATCACTCTGGGACACCACCACATCACTCTGGGACACCACCACATCACTCTGGGACACCACCACATCACTCTGGTACACCACCACATCACTCTGGTACACCACCACATCACTCTAGGACACCACCACATCACTCTAGGACACCACCACATCACTCCGGGACACCACCACATCACTCTGGGACACCACCACATCACTCTGGGACACCACCACATCACTCTGGTACACCACCACATCACTCTGGTACACCACCACATCACTCAGGGACACCACCTCATCACTTGGGGACACCACCATATCACTCAGGGGCACCACCACATCACTCTGGGACACCACCACATCACTCTGGTACACCACCACATCACTCTGGTACACCACCACATCACTCAGGGACACCACCTCATCACTTGGGGACACCACCATATCACTCACCGAACACCACCACATCACTCACCGAACACCACCACATCACTCACGGAACACCACCACATCACTCACGGAACACCCCCACATCACTCAGGGGCACCACCACATCACTCAGGGGCACCACAACATCATTCAGGGACACCACCACATCATTCAGGGACACCACCACATCACTCACGGAACACCACCACATCACTCACGGAACACCACCACATCACTCACGGAACACCACCACATCACTCACGGAACACCACCACATCACTCTGAGGCATCACTCAGGGGCACCACCTCATCACTCAGGGACACCACCACATCACTCACAGACACCACCACATCACTCAGGAACACCACCACATCACTCTGGAACACCACCGCATCACTCTGGGACACCACCACATCACTCTGGAACACCACCACATCACTCTGGGACACCACCACATCACTCTGAGACACCACCACATCACTCTGGGACACCACCACATCACTCTGAGACACCACCACATCACTCTGGGACACCACCACATCACTCTGGGACACCCCCACATCACTCTAATACACCACCACATCACTCAGCCCAACCACAACAGCATCACTCAGCACCACAACCGCATCACTCAGCACCACAACAGCACTCTCCTTGCTTGCTACCAACAAGCATTGCCATAGCCAATAGGACTCGCATTAGGATAGTGTAAGCTATTGGCTTTGTGACTAACAATGCTATTAATTTATATATTTTCAAAGCCAACACACATTTAAAAAAAAAATTGTCATTTACAATACCATTAGCTCACACTTTCCTAATGCGAGACCTATTGCATTGCAAATGCTTGTTTTCTGTTGGAGTGAGTTGGGGATCACGTTTTTGAAGACGTGGTTCTGTTCATATGTGAGGCACAAGAAGAGTGGGAGAGTGGAGTGGCTCACTGGTTAGAGGCGGCAGACCCGGGAGCAGAAGTCGGCCCGGGACCAGGGTTCAATTCCCGACGCGGCAGGGTCGTGGACCAGGGTCAGCGAACTCGACAATTCTCGCCTCGGTGCCTACTCTAACCTGGGGTCCCACTCGGCAACTCTGGGCATTAGCTTGCCTAATCTCCACAACGGCCCCATCAACGCCGGGGATGCCTGGCTCCACCTTGGGGATTCCCAGTAGGGACCATCCCACAGGGAAAGCCAGGACGGGTTCCCCAGCGGTATACAGCGCCGGGACGCCCCTTTGCTGGGGCAGCTGTGCGCTTTACAAGTATACAACATTTAACATTTAACATTTAACATAAAACATGTTTGACGGCTTAATAGGGATTCTATCGAGCACAAGGGTTACAGATATGTTGATTAGACAACCACAGTTAAATACATGTCCCATTAACATTTATTTTTAGCCCTGCAGTCACCCCTGAGGAAGGACTGTTTTTAGCCCGAAATGCATTGGGTAATTTTAAATGAGGCTGCCTGTGGCTACGTTATCCCACGTGATAGCGAATAAGGCCTGGATAGGCATTACCTAAGCATTGAAAAAGTATGGCATTTGCAAAGTTTCAATTTGAAAAATGAAAAAAGATGTGATGAATTTATGGAATGAACAAAGGATTCAAAAATGGAATGTTGGATAAAAAGCAGAGTCCTCTGTGTAGCGGGCGCATTCTAGTTTATGCACGTCACGTAGACGTGACGTGCGGCGGCCATGTTGGCCAGCTGCGCGCGCATCCAGGGAGTTGCGCGCCGAGGCAAGGAACGGATCGGAAGCGCCGGCCGGCGCTCCTCAGCTACATTGATTACTTGATAAATAAATACCATACTTACCAACCTCCAGTATCGTGCTCTTTATTACAGGCACTAACTTTACAGTGGCGACGAGGTCGGGATGCTCCAGCTGCCCAATCCAGTAAAGGAAAAAAAAAAAAAAAAATCGAACCCTCCACCACGTGGGCAGCAGCAGGGAAGGCATCTCCCTGGTCACCTGTACACAGCGTTGAGCAGCCCCACAGGCCAGATTGAGGAGGGCACAAGGGGGCACGGCTGAGCCCACCCACAAATGAGAAGTTGAGGAGCGTGGCAGAGCCACAATCACTGGAGGGGCGGCGAAGTGGCCGGAGAGGCAGCACCTCACCCTACAGAAGATAAAACCACCGCACAGACCTTCCCACCACACCGCGGAAGGTAGGAACAGCGCTGGCTACCAAAGGGGAGGAAGTGGGGACCAGCACCAGGAGTCCCCAGGAGGGTGCCGACACAGAAGTGAGGGACAGCGCCCCAGGGAGCCCCACCAGCAAGGACGTCAAGGCGACAGCAAGCAGGGAGGTGAGAATGAGCACACCGGCGGGCTACGCAATCGCACCGGTGCAATTCCTACCGAAACCGGGGGAACCCCTAATGAAGTGGGAAGATTGGAAAGAATATATCGATAATTTCATTGGGGTCCTGGAGGACGAAAATGAGGAAACATTCACCCCCCAAAGAAAGAAACGGATCCTGTTGCTGAACCTGGGACCGGAGGGTCTCAGGGTTTACAAGAGTCTGGTGCCCAAGAAGAGAGAGGACACGGATAAGGATGTCTACGCCCATGCAGTAGAAGATCTGGATGAACAGTATCGCCCCACCATCTGTGTGTCAGTGGATAGGTTCAACTTCCAGCAAAGGAGACAACGGGCTGGAGAAACAATAGAGGAATATGTAGGGGCCTTGAGGAAACTGGCGGCCCCGTGTAAATACGCACTGTGGGAGGATGAATTCATAAAGGACCAGATCGTGATGCACACTACGAGCACAAATGTCCAAGACAAGTTGTGGGCGAGCGGCGACACCACGCTCAAAGAAGTAATGGTCATCGTAAAAAGGGCGGAGCTCGCTAGGAGGTGTGCTGCAGCAACCAAGAAAGATGTGGCCACCCCAACAATGGTGAACAGGATACAAGAGGGAGACCACCGTAAGGACCAAAGAGGCAAAGACCCAGCAGCCAAAGGAACCAGCAGATGGCAAGGGAAGCAAACAGGGAATGACAGCAAGAAATCGTGCTACAGATGTGGCAGTTGGTCCCACGACGCACGTGACAGAAGATGTCCCGCATTCCGAGCCAAGTGCCTACACTGCGGTATCCTGGGCCACTGAAAAGGTGTGTAGGAAGAAACATCCTAAGGAAACAGTGAAATGCGTCGAGCAAGGTGAAGAAGATCTGGAGGAGGTTGCAGAGGAAGAGGTGGTCACCGTCCTGTGTATATATGACCAGGTAATGAGCATAGAAGGGAGGAAATCCACAAAACCCATCCTGGACATGTCTATGGGAGGAATCACCATCACTGTGGTGGCGGACACAGGATCCCCCTTTACCATCATCCAACAGGCAGTGTGGGAAGAAATGTTCAGACCCAAGTTGGGACCGGAGTTGGAAAAGCTAGACATCCGACCGGTCACTTACAATGGCGACCGCATTCCAATGATGGGGTTCCGCCGCCTACTGTTCGAATTCAGGGGCCGGTCAGCATGGTGCAAGCTGTACATTGCAGAAAAGGGACCCTCGGTCCTGGGATGGCTAGACCAGGGCGACCTAGGAATAAAACTGGATCCAGGAGGAAAAGAGCAAATATTACTCACAGAGCAAGAAGAATGGCCGGACCTGAACAAGTGGAAGGAGAACTACCCGAAAGTGTTTGGAGGCACAGTGGGACGGATGGAAAACTTCCAACACAAGATCGTGCTCAAGGAAGGGGCCATTCCGGTAGCCCACAAAGTGAGGAATGTGCCGATTGCGGTAAGAGAAGCAGTCCAAATTGAACTCCAGGAGCTGGAAAAGAAGGGAATAATAGAGCCAATAACCTGTGCAGAATGGTTGGCGCCCTTGGTGGTCGTAATGAAGCCAAATGGGAAGGTCCGGCTCTGTGTGGATCTGAGAGAACTGAATAAGAATATTGTTGTGGAGAAATTTCCCCTCCCCAGAATCGAGGAAATGTTGACCAAGACCAAGGGGGTACAGTGGTACTCCACTATCGACTTGACCTCGGCCTATCACCAAATCGCACTCCACCCGGACAGCAAACGGCTCACATCCTTCATCACTCCGTTTGGATGTTACCAGTTTTGTCGGATGCCTTTTGGGCTGGCCTCAGCAGCCGCAGTCTTCCAGAAAATGATGCACCAACTATTCAGAGACTGTAAGGACGTCCAGTACTTCCAGGATGACATTTTGGTAATGGGACGAGATCAGCAGGACCACGATCAGAAGCTGGGAAAAGTGTTGAAAACACTAGAGAACAAAGGCCTTACGGCGGAGTGGTCGAAGTGTCGATTGGGACTGCAATCGGTAACGTACCTAGGTCACGAGATTGGACGACAGGGTGTTACACCCAAAGCAGAAAACGTCAAAGCCATCGCTGAAGCACCACCGCCCAGGAACAAGGAAGAGGTCAGATCGTTGCTGGGTATGGCGGAATACTACAGCAAGTTTGTGGTACACTTCGCTTCCAAGACCCACAATTTGAGGCTGTTGACCAGGGACAGCACAGTGTTCCAGTGGACACCAGAAGCCCAAGCAGAGTTCGAAACTATCAAAAAGGACGTTACAGGAGCGGTTCCCCTCAAGGGTTACGACCCACAAGGCACCACCATACTGACGACAGATGCCAGTGACAAGGGCCTGGGCGCGGTACTCATGCAAGACAGAGGAAGAGGGGAAATGGAGACCATCAGCTTTGCGTCCAGAGCATTGACAGATACGGAGAGCAAGTACAGCATGATTGAGAAAGAGATGCTGGCGACGGTATGGGCCATGGCGAGATTCCGGCAATTTCTGTGGGGAACACGATTTCTACTCAGAACAGACCACAAACCGTTGGTGAAGGTGCTAACGTCGAGTGGACATGCCAGTGCCACTCCCCGGATATCCAAGATGTCTCTAAAGTTGCTCGAGTTCAGGTACGACGTTGAGTACATTCCCGGGAGCCGTAACCGAGTAGCGGATTATCTGAGCAGGGCAGCTGCCATGGAGCCAGGAGAGGAAGACTCTGCCGGCAGTGGGGAGTTGGTAGCTCTGATAGAGGACCAAGAGAAACTAATCAGTCTACAAGAATGGACAGAGTCATATGAAGAGGACACCGACATAAAGGAAGTGAAGGGGCACATCGTACATGGATGGCCGGACAAAAGAAACGTGAGGGCAAGCCTCAAGCCGTACTTTGAAGTACGGGAAGAACTGTCGATAGGAGACAAAGGGATCTTCATATACAGGGGAGATAAGGTGATTCCCCCAAGGAACCTCACCTCAAAACTTGTGGACTTGCTACATGAAGGACACTTGGGCATAGGGAAACTCAAGGCACGAGCAAAACAAAATTACTGGTGGCCAGGCATGGACATAAGGGCTGAAAGGCATGTCAGGGAGTGTCCACAATGTCAACGGGCGGACAAGACATTAAAACCGTTGAGGCCAGCGATAGGAAAGTTTGATCCCCCTTCAAATCCGTGGGAAGAACTATCCATAGACATTTTGGGACCGGTCCTAGATGACCAAGGCACACAGAAATACGTGTGTGTGCTCATGGATCGATATTCAAAGTGGCCGGAGTTGAGAGTAGATGAGTCCATGGACACTGAGAACATCATTAAGTTTCTGTCAGAGACTTTCACGAGGGAAGGAATACCAAAATCGATCTTGAGTGACAATGGACCCCAGTTCACGTCAGAAAGGTGGAACAAGTTCATGCAAAGAAATGGCGTCACTGTCAAACACACTGCAATCTACCATCCGGCCGTTAACGGTTTAGTGGAGAGATTTAACAGGGTAGTGATGGGAGCCATACAAGCAGCCATATCAAGTGAACAGAACTGGGAGAAGGCGTTAGAGAATATGGTATGGGCCTACAGAATAACCCCCACGGGCACGGGGTATAGTCCATTCCAAATATTGAGAGGGCGTGAACCCTTTACACACGACAACAGAATTTGGAAGGAAAAACTCATCACTAGTGAATGGTCCCCTGCAGTGGTGCGGGCTAACTTGGAAAAAGCACAGACAATTTACAGCAACCACTACAACAAACGAAGGAATGCCAAAGGTACAGGCCTGGAGCAAGGAGAGTGGGTAAGAGTAAGGTTGGCCACCCTACAGAAGAAGGGAGACAGCAAGTACAGCAAGCCGTTGCAAGTTGTGGAAGTGTATGATCGAGCAGCCCTATTAAGCGACGGGAATGTGTGGTCCCAAGACCGCATGGCCAGGTGCAATAAGGTTTTGGGATGGGAGCAACAGGGCACCGACTGGGAAGACAAGGAAGGTTCGGAGGCGGAGAGGAGTCAAGAAGCCTCTGAGCAGCAAAGCGGAGTGAAGGCTGGAATGGAAAGTGAAGAGGAAGGAGCAAACGGAAGTCAAGGAATGGAATGGGACAGGTTGGAGAGAAGCACGCATGAAGAAGGAGCTGTTAATGAAGGGACAGTAAGCCATGAGATGCAGAGTCAAGAGACAATGGAGAACCCAGTCAGGGTCACAAGGAGTGGAAGGCAGGTGGTAAGACCTTCCAGGTATCGAGATTTTGAATTGGACGATGAACTGTAAGTGACTCATTAAAGTTTGATAAAAAGGGGGAGATATGTAGCAGCCGCATTCTAGTTTATGCACGTCACGTAGACGTGACGTGCGGCGGCCATGTTGGCCAGCTGCGCGCGCATCCAGGGAGTTGCGCGCCGAGGCAAGGAACGGATCGGAAGCGCCGGCCGGCGCTCCTCAGCTACATTGATTACTTGATAAATAAATACCATACTTACCAACCTCCAGTATCGTGCTCTTTATTACAGGCACTAACTTTACACTCTGCCATCTCTTTGCTGTGCGACATGTGTTTGGGACGTAATACACGCTCCATTTGTGTTGGAACCATTTCAAACGTGCTGTTGGGGCCTAGCATGAGCAAGTCTGCGTGCAATAACTTTGCCAGAAGAGCATACTTCAAATGCATCGATGAATGATGTAATAGAGTGCATTCTATCATTTTCATGAAAACTTTTAGAAAGTTGACACTTTGAGGTGCCAGTAAAACACAAAAGACGTCATACAGTGCCAGACCTGAACCGAAAAAGCAGAGATTACTCTCAATGAGTTAATTCAAGGCACAGGTAAAAGGCTGGCTCAGGAGAAGCGAGTAACCTGCAATAATGTAACACTGTGCTTTTCGTACTCTCCAAGGCAAATCTTCTTTCCTCACAGAACTGGAGATATAAGCCCTTAACGAGTAATTTGTCTTCTTTCTTTAAGGCTGTAGGTGACAAAAAGAGAGACGACAACCCCAAGGCTTTCAAAGTATCAGATACATGGCTCAGCCAAGGAATGGCACGTCCTTTGTCCAAGGCGAGACAATCCAAGATGATGTCCCTGCTTAGTTTGGCTTGGGGGTTTACGCAAATACCAATCCAAAGCAACAAAGGTGCCAGGTGGATTGTATTCTCGATATATCGTTGCTCAAGCTCTGCATGCATAATATAGGTAGAAGCTGTCGGGGAGAGCTGAAACACCCTGCGACAAATGCGATTTTCCTCAGTCTGAAGTGAAGAAGCTTTGTGATAGCCCCAGAACCCTTCCCCGTAAACTGCTCCAGGGATACATTGGGCATTGTATACTTTTAACAGGGGAGAGATGCTACCTTTTAAGTGATGAAATGGAAAGATTAAAAACAGCTCCCGCTGATCTACCAAGCTTTAAGCGACAAGAAGACGCATGAGAGTGCCAAGTGCCAGCCAAATTAAACATTAGTCCGAGGTAGCTAAACTCCTTTACATCCAATAAAGACTGCCCATTACAAATAAGTCTATTTAAAGTAATGAATTGTGTTAGGTGTATTCTTCTACAGTGCCGCTAACCATTTTAAGCACTTTCAGGGTTATCCCTAAATGACCAGTTCTTCTGCATACATAATTATGGAGCATTTCATAGCACCGTGGAGGAAAGAGATGGGCTTCGGCCTGCACTTTTGCGAAAGTAAGACAAGTATGCTGAGAACAGAAGAATGGCTAATGCACACCATTTACAAAGAGCACTACAGGGGTTTCAACCTTCTTAAATAAAACTGGGTCAGATTCTGAACCCAACAATACCTTATGTAGGCGTTAGAGTGAATTTCAGTTATCAAGGTTAATATATCTTCTGCTGTTCCACATTTCTCCATTGTTCTCCAGAGAGTTGGCCTTACATATAGGTAACAACGTTTTGGCTGGGGCATAGCTTGGGCAGTAAAATTGGGGAGCAGTGGTGAGCTTCAGCTTTACCAAAAATCACGCTGGCATATCTTGATAAGGGACTTCCACGGGGTGTACCGAACTGGAACCAAGTAGGTTTTCGGTCCGATGAGCAGAAGCCACGAGTGACGTGAGCATTTCTCTTGGAACCTGGACACCCATGTAGCGTCTTACAACGCTGTCTCAGTTTTTCTTCCGGAGTGGGGAGAAGACTTTTGTATTTTTGTATAGGTCCATAATTTTGTGGGCCATATATTCTCACTTGATCGAGGACTGGACGCACCTTAGCGTGTGCGTACCACCCAGATCACTTCCTTCGGTCCTGACGAAAACCCACAATCGCAAGATGGTTGAAACCTGTAGACCTCATTTTAAAATCACATAGCACACTTTGCTATTTTTAATAAACACTACACGTCTTAGACATCACAGTCTACCTAATTAGACACTGATGTCACATAGTAATTTTATCGGGGCGCAATCACTCAGGAATAAAGTCTTGCAGTGAGTAGTATTGTTCCCTTTTTTAACCCACTTAGTTTTTATAATCATTGCACATATAAAAAAGAAATACCCGCTCCACTGAAATCAGGTGTCGCAGCACACCCTGTTGGCACTAGGCCTTCGGGGTGGGACCCCGATGATGAAGCATGTCACCAACCAGGTTGGTGAGTGAGGGGTCTTCAAAAAGGACATGCTTTGTCCTGACATAAGGTTGGACACACTGTGCTCCATAGAGCCTTAAGCTCTGGGTGCAGAGATTTTCTCTGTTACTCTTCCAGGGGGTACTCCTCCATTTGTTGTTCAATATCTTGATAAAATACATTATATGAGAAGCAGAGCATGACAGGGGTTAAGGAGCAGTAGAAAGGGAGAACAATTTTTAAGTCCTTCAAAAGAGAGACACAACTGTGTGTGTGTGTTTTTGTCTGTGCATGTATGCAAAAATCCCAAGTGAAATCCTGTAAGCAACTCACTATACCCAACTTAAATCACATATACCAAACTAGTTATTAGAGAATACATTTATTAAGGGGTGTAACACCCAAACCACCCCCCTGAAGCTACGCCCCTGCAATACAGTCCAGTGCAAGACTCTTTTTCATCATGTGTTTGGAGCAAGCAAATAAATCATCAGAACTTTACTCAAGATATTTCTCATTTTTGCGGAAGGCCTTTTGCTTTATGTAAATTGGAAATTTCACCTCCGCCAAACTTTGAAGAAGAACACTAGATTATTAGGTTATTGCAAAAAAAGGTTTCCAGTACCATTTCCCAGATGTTTGATTTTTTGTGGAAGCCTATTTGCTATATGTGAATTACAGATTTCACTTCTGCCAAACTTTGAATATGAAACAAGTGAGTTTTGCAAAACAGTTTCCAGCTGCCATTTAAAAGAGATATTACTCTATATTTTCGGGCTACCTAAATAACCCCCTTTTAGATCTGGCTAAAGGCAGGTTTAGCTTTCTCCCACAGCTCCTTTAATCACAAAACAACCTTCCCCTTATTGATCTCCACCACTGGCATCTGATTGCTCAACAGTTGTGCAATTCCACCTACAAAGTAGATTACTGATCATAAATAATGAAGACATTGTTAGTGCACATCTGCTTCAAATGAGGTAGAAAGGGGCTTTGAATGGTGTTACAATTATAAGGTAGGGTTTTTACATTGTGAACTCTATGACAAATACAATAGGAATGGGTTTTACATTATGAACTGGAACAAATATAATGTGAAGGGGTTTTGCATTGTGAACTTTGTGATAAATGAAATATGAAGAGGTTTTCCAGTGTGAACTGTGTGTCAGACACCTTAAGAAGAGATTTTATTTTGTGACATTCTTACATACATCTTTAGTTCAGGAGGGCTGGGAAGATCTTGCTATCATGCATATTTATAATTGTACATTCAGGGACCTATTAGGATGGCAGGCGGACATATCCCTGCAGTGCTGGGACCTTCTGTCATAGGTGCGCCGGTCCCGCCTGCAGTATTAGGATGCGCCCGCCACACTGGCGGGTGCATCCTGGTAGTTTAACATTGCGGGCGGTGCTGCAGGCTGCAACACCATACGCAATGTTAAACAACCATGTTTTGCATTGTGATGCACAACGTGGCAGGCGCCACGCAGTGCCTGCCACCTTGAGCATGGCAATGTAGGGGGGTACCATAGGTACCCCCCAAGGGCTGCCCCCCAAACACCCGGGGCCCGCAAAGGGACCCCTTAGCAGAACTCTGTATGCCTTTCCATGGCGGCATCGCCACCATGGAAAAGCCGGTGTTTTCCTGCATCCTAATCTGGTGGACGGTGCCTGCTAGGCACCGCCACCATTTGGGCTCCGTGAGCCGTCCGCCAGGCAATCGGGACATTTGCTGGCGGCGGACGGTCTTTGCGTCCGCTGCGGGTGCAGTCATGTTCCCACTGCCATCCTAATCTGGCAGTGGGAAATATCTGTTCAATGGCGGAAGGACTGCTACCGCAGGGCCCTGCGGTAGCGGTCCCTCTGTGATTATAATCAGCTCCTTAGTATTCAGTTCTGGCGATAGTTATTTTTATTTTTAGAAATAAAAGCATCATGTGCACATTGATTTACTAGGTGTTATTATGTTCTTAGAAGAATTCTGTGCTTATCTACCCCACACCACCTTCCTGGGGAAGGCTTGAAATGCTCAGCCTTTCTACCTTGAGGGTGAATTGATAAAGGTGTGTGCTTGGTGCTCCGTTTGGATGTAACAGTGAGGTTGGGGCTTTGACTCCATCCCTTAAATGATCTTCTCCACGTACATTTGATTGGGCAGCAGTTGGGTTAGCCTCCTCTGACTTAGTTCCCTTGCTCATAACTGATAGATTATAAGATCCTACATACGGAAAGTAGGGGCTTTGCATGATGTTACCCCGTGACCATTACAGCAGGATTGTTATTACATTGGGAACTCCCTGACAAATACAATGGGCAGTCTTTACACTATTGAAGAATGAGAGATTATCTCGCACAGATTTTTAGTTTTGTTGGGGCTAAAGAGGTCTGGTTTTCATCACATTTATTTGTAATTCTATGTTTTGTATTTACTTGAGTAAGAATTAAATTTATTTTTGAAAGTAAAAGCACTAGTTTGGACATTTATTTATTAAGTATTATTGTGTGATTTTTAGAGCTTTGAGTTGGTATTCACACCACCTTCCTGAGTAAACCTTAGATCGTTCTGCAGTTTGCGGTTAAGTGCTAAAGAAGTGTACTCAGTACTCACTTTGGGTCCAATTGTAAACGGTTCCAGGACACTAGATGTAAAAGATGGCAACTGTCACAATTAGAGCCCTATGATCCAGTTCCAACATTTTCGCATGAACTGCAGTGGAGGTGCATTGTATTGCCCACTGCTGCAGAAGAAAACAGCCTTGCCACTGTCAGTTTCCTCAATGATACCACAGTCCCCCACAGCTGGTGAACATCTGTAACAGCCCTGCCAGTACCACGCATCAGACGTTAGACTAACGTATTTCAGTGTGGTGGTCCGCATCACCGTACTGAAATGCCAAGTCACGCATTTAGAACACCTCAACGGCAGTCAACAAACCGGAGTGTTGCTATTAGCACACACAGAAATCAGGCAGCACGCGTTCCGCGCTGTTGTGACAGGCTTGGAGACTGGCTCAACTCGCTCTGCGCTCAGGCAGGCTACAATGCAACAAGTTGTTTGTTATTCACGGCCACTGCAAGATCATTGGCTGAACTGACGTCACTAGTGACAAGTCAAGTGAGTTAGTCTGCATGGCTAATGACTACTGCCGAGACAGCCCACAGACACTGATTAGAGTGTGTCACTTGCACACATAGGTGTACTAGGCCAGTCGCTGCAGACTGCACCGTAGTTTCTGTTTGTTTTCTCAGTGCAGCAGGCAGCCTGCCACTGGCTGTACACCACTTGGTGACATGTGCCTGTGCAGGCCATTGCTGTAATTTGATGACCACCGAACTTGTCACCACACAACCTGATCCGGCAGCCAGTGTGGTGGTGCCTCAGGGACACTGAAGCCTGCAGCCCTGCAGTCCAGCAAGGAGCACCCAAGATCAGAATCATGGCGCGCCGCGTTGCCCATCAACTTGAGTCCTGAACTGCAGCCGCTGCTCAAAGCACAGGGGGGGACTCACTCATTATGGTCACCCTGCGACCTCTGGACACAAACTCATGGGACCACGCCGGTTGCTGGAGCCCACTGCAGCTGCTGGGCACCTGCTGCTGTCAAGCCTGAATGAGTCCGATGCCTGGCCAGGGAGGCACACCGTGCACGTTTGCTGGGGGAGTGATTCGACATGCAGCGACCAGGAGTGTCTGAAGAGGCGGACAACTGGCCAGAAAACCAATGTTCACCTCACAAGTAAGTGCCTCTGAGAGACAGTGCCAGTGAAGTGTGATGTACATTTGCTTTTTAGCGGCAGCGCCACGCTATCAGCAGCTGTGTGCTGGTTGGTGTTACTGAAGTTCTGCCTGATATACTTCAACCCCACGGCCAGCCAACAGTGCAACGCATGATATCCATCTCATGATTGCCAAATGTGGTGTCATCTTCCTCATAATTCCACGGGAAACAACCTTTACAACGCAACTTTTACAACGCACTACCATTACAATGCAGTAATTACAACGCAACATCCATTACAGCGCATGCCATTACAACGCAACCATTACCACGCATAACACTACAGCGCTTCCAATTACAACTCATGTCATTACAACGCAGTCATTACAACGCATACCATCACAACGCATAGTACCCTTACACTATCCACCACTTACCCTACTGTTGCACCCACTGGAGTTAGAATAGTAATTTTTACCCCTACACTATCCAACACTTACCCTACTGTTGTACCCCCTGGAGTTAGAATAGTCATTTTTACCCCTACACTATCCAATACTTACCATACATGCAATGTAATGGTATGCGTTGTAAAGGTAGTATGCGTTGTAATGGAATGCGTTGTAAAGGTAGTTTTAAAAAATTCGTTGTAATGGCATGCGTTGTAATGGAATGCGTTGTAAAGGATGTTGCGTTGTAAAAAATGTGTTGTAAAGGTAGGCGTTCTAAAAGTATGCGTTGTAACGTCATACATCCAATTCCACTCCAGACACAGTGAATGAGTAGAGAACACAACACTTTATTAGAACCCCCCACCCACCCATTAAGCCAGCAAGTTCCAACTGTCCTTTTAGGCAGCTCATCTATGCCGCTGGCTGGGGGCTGGGCAGGTAGCAGCGTGCCGACCGGGGCAAACCACTTAGGGGTAATTTATATTAGGGTGAGAGTGAAATTTATCAAATATAACACTACAGTGCCTTGGCTGCCGGCTGGCTGTCCACGAGTCAGCTGACTGTGTTGACTCTTAATTAATAGGACGCTAATGATCCATGTTGTTCATGTTGGGGCCTCGCATCAGGTCATGTGCATTGTCCATGCTGCTCAGTCTTTCCACCAGGGAGGTTGAATGCTTCTTTCCCACTCGGCATGCCCCTTGCCACCCCTTTACTTCCTAAGTGCCCTTCCATTTCTGGTGCACTGCAGCAGTTTTAAGATCTTCTTAGAGTTTCTCTTGCTCAAATGGGTGTAATTTCTGATATTTATATGTTTCCCCCGTCTTCATTGCTTGATGTTCCTCGTGAAAAAGTGTCACTCATAGTCGTTGAAATCTCACTCATAATAACACTGAAATTATGAACGTCACACATAGCAATTTGAAACCTTGAGCTTTGCTGTGAGCTTTGAGCACTGCTTAAGTCCAGGCTAAGGCATTGATCACAGGCATTGACGCGTTTCGGTGGGCAATCGGTTAATAGCCAACACCTTCTTCAGGAAAAATATTTAATTCCCATTTAACAAATGCACATCTTTAATCCTGGGGCTGAAGACACCTCCTGTGTTTAGATTATTGGTGTTATAGAAAATATGTCAATATCTCTATCACACTAGTAAATCCCGCAGACTCTTTGCAGCGAGGTGGTCATTCAATATTCTTTACATTGGTTGCCTTGAGCTATTCAGCATGTATTAAGATTTCAACATGAACAGCCACACGCATGTGATCCTAGTCCCTTCCGCGTTTAAGACGTGCCCAATCGTTCCGGTGTATGTAAAAATTAAGTACCGCCAGCGGTCTATATACGTCAATATCGGGCACACGGGGCACACGCCTCCGGCAATGAAGAATTACAAGCAAAAAGTTTTGTGTGTTACCGTTCCTGTTGTAATATGTGGCATCTAAATACATGCTGAATAGACCGCGACCGGTACTCCATTTTATATACACCGGCCGGGACTATTGGGCAAGTTTTCTCCCACTTCTCCCCTACTCCACTTCAAGCAACCTTAAACTCTCCATATGCAAAAGAAACAATTGATGGATGGAATGCTGGACAATGCAAACGTTCACTCCCAGTCACAAGGATCTGGGTTACATCCATCATTCTTTTGCTCACCACACCACCCCATTTTGGACTCAGCCATATGCAAATCAGTATTGACCCTGTTCCTTGTGGAAACAGTCCAGCCCGAACTGCCAAGCCAGGTCCTCCCTGGACGGGAAACAAGCATCCTAGGTCCGGTTTCTGGGCATCACCCGTCATCAGCCAGGCTAGCTTGAATCCAGTGGTGTAGTGAGCAACGGACCCATGTCTGGGCATTCCCTTCCCACTTAGGGCGACATATGCAAAAGAAACAATTGATGGATGCAATGCTGGACAATGCAAACATTCAACCCCAGTCACAAGGATCTGGGTTAAATCTATCATTCTTTTGCTCACCACACCACCCCAGTTTGAACTCAGCCATATGCAAATCAGTCTTGACCCTGTTCCTTGTAGGAACAGTCCAGCCCGAACTGCCAACCCAGGTCCTCTCTGGTCCGGAAACAAGCATCCTAGGACCGGTATGTGTGACATTGTTCTGCATTCTGCCCATCAATTGTACTTTTTGCATTTGTCATCCCGAGGGGAACGGGTCTGCCCAGATGTGGGTCCCGTGCTCTCCATGCCACTGGAGTCAAGCTATCCTGGCTGATGAGGGGTAAAACCCCGAAGCCGGTCCTAGGATGCTGGTTTCCAGTCCAGGTAGAACCTGGTCTGGAAGTTCATGCTGAACTGTTCCCATTGGGCGCAAAGTCAAGACTGATTTGCATATGGCTGAGTTCAAACTGGAAAGGCATGGTGAGCAAAAAAACGATGGATTGAGGCCCAGATCTCTGTACTGGGGTGAATGTATGACATTGTTTTGCATTCTCTCCATCAATTGTTCTTTTTGCACCCAAAACTCCCCTGCTTTCTCCTTTTTCCCCAGGCCAACCAAGTCTCGCTCAATTGCTCCTCACCCCATTCCGAAGACCGTTGCTTTCCGTCCCATTTCCCAGGTCACCCAAGTCACTCCCACCCCAACTCTTCGTCTGCCTGGGAGGGCTGAAGGGGTTGGAGTAGCTTGCCATGTGAAGAAGAAGGGGCGTAGTCAGGTAAATGGCAGTGAAAGGTCTGGAAAAAAGTTGATACTGTATATGTGCGAGAATGGTACGTTTGATAAATGTATTGTGCCCACTTCCCATCATGGTGAAATGCTGGTCTTTTCACAGAGGTGGTAATTATTAGCAACTTGTGAGCATCCATGGGTTCATGGGCTGATGGGCATTTCTAGGGCATAAATGTAAATACATTTTAATAAATTAGAGTTCAAGTAGGCTTGGAGAAGAGGGGAACATGTGGAGGAACTTAGAACCACCCATCTGTATTTTTGCTTGATCGCTGACATAAGAATACATTTGGACCACTGTGCTGAAAATTCCTAGCATTTCTCATCAATTTATTAACAATTTGACTTCTAAGGACCACTACTAAATCCAAGCAATTTTTAAGATTCGAACCTCAAAACAATCTCCAAAAATACAAACACCTGTATACAGAAAAAAAAGAAATATATGGTATCTTTTTAATTCACAAACACAAAATATACAAAAATCGAAATTTTTATTTTAATGGCAAGATTGGAACTTTTCAAAATCTGGTCTTATTTCTAAAAACTGCCCCTAATGCATACCCTTTTTGTTAACACATACCATTGCTTCCATTCAGTCCAACATTTAGCCATCCGAGATTCTGTTTAGTGTATGTGTGCTGCTTCCACATATCAAGCTAAGGATACCAATTTAATTTTTAGCATCCGGTTTCAAATCCTTCTCATTTGCAATTTTTTTTTTTAAACTCTGTTTTAAAAAATATATATATAATCTATTATCTACAAAATTCTTTCAATCTACCCTGCCTTAAAGATTTGTTTACAATACATCAGGTACCGTTTTGTAGATTTATATGTCCGAAATCTTATCTTTTTCCTTTAAAGCCATAGTCTCATAATGTCAATTTCCCTAATACCAAGTTGCAGAATTTAATTTTCTCTAATCATCTGTTTCAGCTGTATTTGTTTATGCTTTAATTCTAATGGGATGGGTGAAATTTGTGATCGCTTCTGAATTTATTTGGATAGATTTCCAAATGATTACATGTCTCATAACTCTCATATCTTCAATGAAATTTGAGAACAGTTTTTCCCTATTATCTGCCAAAGGAGGGTCTTCCCCTAAACAATCTCTAACGTGTTCGCAAGACCTCCCAGCAACACACACGTCCAAACACTGACGAGCCTGGGAGATGTCTCACTACTCTACCACCTCTCATCACTCCTAGCTCCCCGCCCACCTGTCCTCACCCTCCCTTCACTTCTCCTTTAGTTTCTGTCACCAACCACGGCCCTTTCCGGCTGGCACCCATCCCAGAGAGACCGCTCACATCTCTGTCCCCAGACCAAGCTACTCTCACACTTACATTATGGATCCCCCTACCCTGGAGGGAAAACTTGATGCTCTCAATCGAGACCTCTAGATAGTCAAAGCAGACCTCCAGAACGTTATACTCACCACCTTGAAGCTTGAGAATCTCTGGAACCCCATCCTGGCAGCTAAGATCAATAAAACCCCACACTCTAATCAATACACCCCACTCACTATGGGAAGGCCAATAGACTCCTGGTATGAGATATCAATTATTGAGAACCCTATCATATGCTCGAGATCTAGACCCCACCCCAATCCTTCTACTAGATCTCAGAGGGTTACTGAGAATCTAACTGAGGATGACATTCACACCTTTCTTCTATCCTACAACATTACTCTTGAGGATTCATATCCCTCACAAATCACTATCCAGACCATCCCCTCCAACCCTCTCAGATAACCTAGTCTCAACCTTATAACTATGAACAAGTGCAATATTTTACAGGTCTCCACAACACACCAAGAGACACTAATGACCAAATCTCGTATCAAGTCTGTGCTACTCAACTGCAGGTCAGTTGCAAAACATGCTGGGGACATCGCCAATCTCATCCTTGCACAAGACCTTGACCTCCTAATCTTAGAAGGAAACTTGGCTCAATGATACTTCCTCACCTGGACATTATAGTTCCACCCAACCATGATATCATCAGATTGGATAGATCTGGACAAATTGAGGGTGGCTTATCATGCATTTTCTGCTCCTTGCTCACCCTGAAACATGCACAAATTGCTCCAATGCCTTCTTGTGAATACCTAGGTATTGATTTTTGGAACAATAATAAGATTCACTTCAACGCCTTTCTTTTGGACTTAAACCTCACCCAATCATATAAGGACCCATCACATAATAAAGGCTCCTCCCATGACCTTATCATCTCCAAAGATAATGTCATACAATTGGAATCCATATCCCCTGCGACTAGTCAGACCACTATCTAATCTCTTTTCTCATCTTGGAGAAGACACTGATTAGGCAGCGCCAGCCGTTTAAAACCAGACAATGGTCCAGAGATCTCACAAATATCCAGCTTACTGAGCTATCTTCTATTAGAAACAACCTCTTACAACCCCCTACAAATATGAAGAATGTGAATGATCTTACAGATCAATACTTCCAAACCATGTCAGACATACTCAATACAATTGCTGCCAAACAGCTAAAAAGATTACCCCAAAGACACTCCAAACCCTGGTTCAACTACAACCTTAATGAGGAAAGGCGCAACTTAAGACTTTCTGAGAGAACTTGGAGAATCTCTCCCTCATTCACACACCTCAAGCACTTGAGGTCTCCTGGAAGCACCTACAGTAAACACATCCGAAGATCTGAAGCAGAATACTTAAGGACATAACTGGACTAAGACAAAAACAGACCAAAAAATCTATTCAAACCCATCATACAACAAGCAATTCACAACTCTAATTCCCATTCCAAAGGAAAGTGATCATTATCCTGTGCGAAAGACCTCCCTGCTGATTTCATGGAAAAGGCTAAGAAGACAGAACCCAAACTGGAACTTGCCTCCCAGCATCTACTAAACCATTCCCAACTCAGTCTGCTCCCTGTACAACATCTGACGAGAACCCGCCAATCCAGCTTGACTACAAAAAACTTCAATGCTACTTGGAATACCTTCAAAATTCTAGACAAAAGCCAGCATACTCAAGATAATAATATCACTAAAACCCTCCAACCATTTCTATGATTCTCTGCCCACCAAACTCATCAAAGAGCTAGAATTTCTCTATTCTCCAGCGCTCTGGACTATAACTGTTAATGCATCCCTCTCTCAGGGCCTGATTCCTGATTGTCTAAAGATTGAACAGGTCACACTTATTGTAAAAAAAACAACTAATGCTGACCAGTCTGACCTCAATAATTTCATCCCATTACCAAACTCCTAACCCTAGCAAAGGTCCTAGAAAAATGAGTACACATGCAACTCTGTGACCACATTGAAAATGTTCATCTTCTGGACCACTGCCAATATGGCTTTAGAATAGGACACAGCACTGAAGCAACTCTAACCTACATTGAAGATGATGCCCTGAGATTACTTGATCAGAACGAATCATGCCTGCTTTGTAGGAAGGTGGATATCTGACTATGGTTACCCCCAAACTTTTTGCCTAGTGTTTAGCTGGTTTTTGACTTAGTTGGCCTGGGATCCTGCCATTCAGGGCCCCAGACTAATTGCTCTCTCCTTAAAATGGACTCCATGTACTTTAGGTACATTACCAATTGGAACTGGTTCACCTTATTGGCCCCTGTAACAGTGTACCCTAGGTACCCAGGGCATAGGTGGTTCCAAGGCCTACCAGGGGCTGCAGAATGTATTATGCCACCCCTGGCCTGGCCTCCATATTTGACACAACTGGCTGATCACTCAGCTGGGGTAAGTCGGTGTAATCACCCCTTACTTAGGTGTAGTATGCCTATACCTAACCTAAAATGGACACATATGTTCCTATCAGCCACTCCTATGGAAGGCCTCATCAATCCTGGAGGCAGAGTGCTTGGAAATATGTGAGATGGTGCTCTAGCATGAGCTGAGCCTGTCTGCAGATTTCGGAACCACGTCCCTTAGCTGTTCCATGATACTGCCATACTATATACTCTTAAGTGCATTATGAACCTCACGGTTAAATGATATCTTTGGTTTGGCTTTATCAAAC
Organism: Lissotriton helveticus; assembly: GCF_964261635.1. NCBI lineage: Eukaryota > Metazoa > Chordata > Amphibia > Caudata > Salamandridae > Lissotriton > Lissotriton helveticus. Next base: position 153,464,349 of record NC_136068.1, on the reverse strand, counting down.
CATGTCGAGTAAGGTGTCATACGAATTGGAATAATACCCCCTCGCCAGTTCTGGCGACGGGGGTAGCATTCCACCCTTCTAGAGGAACACAACATGTACATAACCTGAACCCCGGTTAAAGTTAAACTAGAGCCTCAACATCACAAAATGGATGCTGCCACCACAGACACAAGTCTGACCTCCTGCTGCTGGGAGTCCTTCCAGCGAGGGAGGCTTGGACAAAGGGTTTCCTGCCTTGGGAGGTGCTAGCACCACCCCATACAGGATTTTGTGTATTGGGTAGGACAGGGCTGAATAGAATGAGACATGCCTGGGGCACACAAGGTGTCCCTGGGCATAGGCCAGTTCAAACCGGTCCTGGGGCTCTCCAGCCCCAGTCCTGGCACGAAACTGGACAAAGGAAAGGGGGTGTAACCACCCCCCTTCCTGGTCCCACCCAGAGGAGGGACCTAGCAGGTAATCCGGCCCCTAGATTTGGAATAAGAGTAGGAGCTGTGTCCCAAGACTTCAGATCATCCTGAACTCGACTTGAAACTAAAAAGAAAACTGGACTTCGACATTCTGCTGCACAGAAGACTGAAGAGAATCTCCCTTGTGGCCAAGGAGTGACCACCCTGTGAATACAGGCACCAACCAGCAACTCGACGTCTGCTTTGCCGCCGCCTCCCACCGGAGCCCGAGCCCAGAGCCTGAAAAGACCTGGATTCCCAGACATCTCACAGCCCGATCCACAGTCCCTGAAAAGAAGAGACCCGTGGAGTCATCGAGAGACGTGGGACTGGCCATCTTGAAAGACCCCCGAGAAGCTGACTGCGCAGCACCCGAGGCACCCTCGATGCTGTGCTTTGGGGTTTGAGAAGCCCCACCACCTAGCAGCATTTGCACCGAAGATCAGCCCCCCAGCATCTCCACGATCTGCGTGGGGCCCTTTTGCACTTTGCCACTTGACGCGTCATCCCGGTCACTTGCCACGCGGCTAGTGGCCATCTTGGCAACAAAATCAACAATCTACACCGCTGGTCTGGTTGCTCCAGACTGGCCCTTGCTCCCCTGAAAAGGAGCCCCCGCTCTGACCTTGCTGGTCCGAGTGATAAGCTTTTTCCACTTCCTGCGTGGCTTGCATTAGCCAAGGCCTGTTTGCTCCAATCAAATTGCCGACACCGCCATCAGCTAGAGCCTTCATGGGACAGCTCGTGATCGACTCCTGGATGTCCTTGACCTCTTCGTGTCCACGTGGCTGCGGAGACAAGCTGCACCTCTTCACCTGTTTGCACCCGACATCACCTGGTTCCATCCTGGTTCCACGGTAGTCACTGGCTAGTGACTTTGAACATTGTCCTCTCTGCTTTCAGGTCTTCACATCTTCAGATCCATCCTTGGATCCACCGGAACTCTCCTCGACGACCCACCTGCAGCATCTTCATCTTCAGGCACCATCGACCTGCGTGACGAAACCCGACACGACTTCGCACCTGTGCACCCGCTTCCTGTGGGTGAGGTAACTCAGCAACGCCGGTGTTCCCACACTGGTACACACCTCTAGTGCCTAGCTCTAAAGTTTCGTCCCTCTAGGTTCATCAAAAGGTTCCTAAAACACTAACTTTGTAACTTTTACGCACCATTGACTTAACATTGGTGCATGTGTGCACTTTAAGCACTGCACCCGAGTCCCGCGGGCCATTCCCGACTTCATCACTGCTAGTCCCGAATAGCTCCAGCGATTCCCCAGGCCCTAGGCCTCTTTCCTTTCCCATTGGTGGTTCTTATACCACTATTTTAGTATATGGTTTAAGTGGCCCCTAGGGCTCATCCATATTGTGCAACTTTTGTGTATTTAAACTGTGTTTTGTTTTACCGCATTTGCTTCTGTGCTCATAAAGAGTATAGGGGATATTTGTAGTAAATAAATATATATATATTTTCAATATATATCTGTTTGGTGTCCTCTCATTTGGTATTCAAGGGGATTGTGTATGGTAAAACAGCTTGCTTCACATGCCTTTACAGATTTTAGCCTAAGACTGCTTTGCCCACGCTACTAGGATAGCTGGTCTATAAGGTAGACTTACAACCAATCATCATAGGGGTTCCTTGGCATGGTACAAGGTGATCACTAGAACTAGTGAGCATCAAATACCAGGCCAACTTCTCACATTGGTGAGCAGCGGTTGGGATTTGAGCTTGCTGTTGTTTTACCATTACAATCTTTGAGGGTATCATTTGAAAGATCATAAGATGTTAGGTACATATAAAACAAGACTAGTATACTTAAGTTCTACTGAACTTAGTTGTTGTAGAGGATAGGGAGTAGCACAGCCTGACTACAACTACTAGATAGGTTTAGTAGGTAAACACCAGTGTAGGTAGATTGCAACATATCCACCCACACTAGAGCAATGTCTGGAGCAGAGGGGTCCACTGGACCTGTCCCTGTTGAGAGTGACCCTCCAAGGGCACCATCCAAATTTGCTATGCTTAATTTTAAAGAAATGAGGCACCTGTGTACCTTAAGAGGTCTCAAGACGGGTCCAGCCCCTACCACAGCACACCTCAGAGAGCTTTTAGACCAGTCTGAAGCTCTAAAGACCTCCAAACCAGGCCCCTCAGGGAATGGAGATGGAGGCTCTCCCACTGAAGATGATAACACTGACACACCTGTCCCTGTCATCCTGATAGATGAGGAAAACCAGAATACTGGAGATACTCAGCCTGAGGATGAGGAAGAAGAGGAAGAGGAGGAGGAAGGAAGTGATTCTGATGATGGTGGAAATAGCCAGGTGTTAGTCAGCAGGCTTAACCAGGCTAACTTAAGCCTATTTGGGACTGAAAGTGGGTCCAACCCATTCAGACCAAGTGGACTTAACCAGGAGCAAAGGAGGAGGAGGAATCACTCAGGTGAGCCCAATACCTCCCAAGCTTCTAGAGGTTCTCATGGTCACTCCAGAAGGGGATTGACTAGCCCTCAGAGAAGGGAGCATGAGGCCAAAATGAGAGAGGCTGAGCTTAGGATCCAGAAGCAAGAATTAGAAGTTGCCCTTTGCCAAAGAGAAACTTGCTAGAGCAAGACAGCCTAGAGAGAGTGGATTAGGATCCACTGGTGGCAGCAATATCCAAAAGGATAAAGACAGGTCCTAAGACAATAGAAACCTGAGTAAGATTGTGCCCCCCTACAAAGCTGGGGATGATATCCACAAATGGATGACTGCACTTGAGAGGGCCTGCAGAGTACAGCAGATCCCTCAGGAGCAGTGGGCAGCAATCTTGTGGCTCTCCTTTGAAGGTAGAGGCAGAGACAGACTCCTCACAGTTAGTGATGGGGATTCTAGAAACTACCTGGTCCTGAAGAGTGCTCTGATTGATGGGTTAGGCTTAACCACTGAACAGTACAGGTTAATGTTCAGAGACACCCAGAAAACACAGACTCAGGACTGGTCTGAATTTGTTGAATGTGCCACTAAGGCTCTGGAGGGCTGGTTGCTGGGAAGTAAGGTTACAGACTATACAGGATTGTATAATTTAATTATGAGAGAGCAAATCTTAAGTAATTGTCAAAATCAGCTTCTACATCAGCACCTGGTGGACTCTGATCTGACCTCTCCACAAGAATTGGGTAAGAGGGCAGACAAATGGGTCAGAACCAGAATCATGCCTAAGAACCAGGGTGGTGACCAAAAGAAAGAGACTACCAAGCCTCAAGAGAAAGGTGGGGATAAAACCAAAGAGAAAACTTCCCCAGGGCCCCAAAACTCCAAGGATGGGGGTGGGTCCCAGGACACTTCCTTTACACAGAAAAAGCCTTACTGCCATGCCTGTAAACAGGTTGGCCATTGGAAAACAGACAGCTGTTGTCTAAAGAATGGTAATAAGGAAAATATACCTCCAGGTAAAGCTCCAACACCTCCTGTCACTGTTAGCAGTGGTCCCCCAGGTGGTGGGAGCACCCCCAAGAATTTGGGTGGATTTACTTTTGGAACACAGGTGGATTCTGGCCTAACCAGGTCCCCTACCTCAGATACTCTTGTCTATGAAAATGGAATGGGGTTTGCCAACTTCACTGCTTGCCCAAACACTTTGAGCAAGTACAGGCAGGAGCCCCTCATCAATGGCTTGAAAGTTGAGGCCTTTAGAGACACAGTGGCTAGCATCACCATGGTGGCTGAATGTCTAGTCCCCTCAAGGCAACTTTTACCTGATGCCAAATATCAGGTGACAAACATTGATGGAATAGAAACCAAACATCCCATGGCAGTAGTCAATCTTAGCTGGGGAGGTGTCACTGGCCCAAAGAGAGTGGCGGTGTCAGCAAACTTGCCTGTAGATTGCCTACTTGGTAATGATTTGGAAATCTCAGCCTGGGCTGAGGTTAAACAGCAAACCCATTCTAGAATGGTAAATCTCCATGGAAAGGTTAGTGGGGCAGTGATGGCTACAGCCCCAATCCAAGATGTCCTTCCTGAACAGGTTGGTAGGGCTGAGCAAACCTCAGCCCCATCTTTAGCTAACTTCCCTCCTGAAAAGATTAGCAGGGCTGTGATGGTAACAGCCCATACCCAAACTGAGTCTCCTCCTGAAAAGGTTGGTGGGGCTCTGATTGCCACAGCCCAAACTCAAACTGATTCCTGTGTTGTGAATCCTGAAACTATGGATCACTCCACACAAACAGAGAGCATTGAGGAGGAAGAGAAATCTCCCTCCCACCAGACATTAGGAAAGGATCAGCCTCCTCAGGGAACTGATCTTACCCCTTGTGAAGAAACTGCCCCAGAGGTAGTCAGGCCTAGCCTGACAGAGCCCCTGATGTCAGTGGACCCTTCCAAGGTTGGACCCAGTCTGGAGCAGGTAACCTGCCCCTCTCTACCTTGCCTCAGCCAGCCCAGGGCTGCAGAGGACAAGAAGGTCAGTGAGCCCCAAAGGGCCCCCTGTCAAATAAAACACCCCCATCAGCAGATTAGGGGCACCAAAGCTAGCAGCCCTAGCAAGGTGAAAACTTTAAAAACTTCTGAGGGATCCCCCTTACAACTGGTTAGGGACCTCCCCCAAATGGACACTGGTGGACACAGCCAAACCTGGGGCCCCAAACCTGACCTGTCCCTCCAGTAAGCCAACAGAAGGGACCCAGCCTCCAGCTTTAGGTAGCCAGAGGTTGACCCTGAGAGCACAGTGCAACTCAGTCAAGGAAAGAAAGGCCTACATGGTGGAGAGTGATTGGAGGAAGCTGAGTCCTACAGAGGAATCTCACTTCAGTACTCCACCTCAACACCAGCCTTTAACTTTGCCAAAACACACCACAGGTAGATATTCCCTATGGTGGAGACCCTCAGATACCCTTATAGTGAGGGATTGCTTAGTGGACCATGAGACAGGGGGTAACCAAGCCAGTGCTGGTACTTCCTTATATGTTCACTTAGGCAATATAGGCTTACCTGGTCAAGGATAGCCTTATCTCCTTTCGTTTGGGGGGGGGGGTTGTGTAGGAAGGTGGATATCTGACTATGGTTACCCCCAAACTTTTTGCCTAGTGTTTAGCTGGTTTTTGACTTAGTTGGCCTGGGTTCCTGCCATTCAGGGCCCCAGGCTAATTGCTCTCTCCTTAAAATGGACTCCATGTACTTTAGGTACATTATCAATTGGAACTGGTTCACCTTATTGGCCCCTGTAACAGTGTACCCTAGGTACCCAGGGCATAGGTGGTTCCAAGGCCTACCAGGGGCTGCAGCATGTATCATGCCACCCCTGGCCTGGCCTCCATATTTGACACAACTGGCTGATCACTCAGCTGGGGTAAGTCGGTGTAATCACCCCTTACTTAGGTGTAGTATGCCTATACCTAACCTAAAATGTACACATATGTTCCTATCAGCCACTTCTATGGAAGGCCTCATCAATCCTGGGGGCAGAGTGCTTGGAAATATGTGAGATGATGCTCTAGCATGAGCTGAGCCTGTCTGCAGCTTTCGGAACCACGTCCCTTAGCTGTTCCATGATACTGTCATACCATATACTCTTAAGTGCATTATGAACCTCGCGGTTAAATGCTATCTTTGGTTTGGCATTATCAAAACATGTTGAGTAAGGTGTCATACGAATTGGAATACTACCCCCTCGCCAGTTCTGGCGACGGGGGTAGCATTCCACCCTTCTAGAGGGACACGACATGTACATAACCTGAACCCCGGTTAAAGTTAAACTAGAGCCTCAGCATCACAAAATGGATGCTGCCACCACATACACAAGTCTGACCTCCTGCTGCTGGGAGTCCTTCCAGCGAGGGAGGCTTGGACAAAGGGTTTCCTGCCTTGGGAGGTGCTAGCACCACCCCAGACAGGATTTTGTGTATTGGGTAGGACAGGGCTGAATAGAATGAGACATGCCTGGGGCACACAAGGTGTCCCTGGGCATAGGCCAGTTCAAACCCGTCCTGGGGCTCTCCAGCCCCAGTCCTGGCGCGAAACTGGACAAAGGAAAGGGGGTGTAACCACCCCCCTTCCTGGTCCCACCCAGAGGAGGGACCTAGCAGGTAATCTGGCCCCTAGATTTGGAATAAGAGTAGGAGCTGTGTCCCAAGACTTCAGATCATCCTGAACTCGACTTGAAACTAAGAAGAAAACTGGACTTCGACATTCTGCTGCACAGAAGACTGAAGAGAATCTCCCTTGTGGCCGAGTGACCACCCTGTGAATACAGGCACCACCCAGCAACTCGACGTCTGCTTTGCCGCCGCCTCCCGCCGGAGCCCGAGCCCAGAGCCTGACAAGACCTGGATTCCCAGACATCTCACAGCCCGACCCACAGTCCCTGAAAAGAAGAGACCCGTGGAGGCATCGAGAGACGTGGGACCGGCCATCTTGAAAGACCCCCGAGAAGCTGACTGCGCAGCACCCGAGGCACCCTCGACGCTGTGCTTTGGGGTTTGAGAAGCCCCACCACCGAGCAGCATTTGCACCGAAGATCAGCCCCCCAGCATCTCCACGATCTGCGTGGGGCCCTTTTGCACTTTGCCACTCGAAGCGTCATCCCGGTCACTTGCCACGCGGCTAGTGGCCATCTTGGCGACGAAATCAACAATCTACACCGCTGGTCTGGTTGCTCCAGACTGGCCCTTGCTCCCCTGAAAAGGAGCCCCCGATCTGACCTTGCTGGTCCGAGTGATAAGCTTTTTTCACTTCCTGCGTGGCTTGCATTAGCCAAGGCCTGTTTGCTCCAATCAAGTTGCCGACACCGCCATCAACTAGAGCCTTCGTGGGACAGCTCGTGATCGACTCCTGGACGTCCTTGACCTCTTCGTGTCCACGTGGCTGCGGAGACAAGCTGCACCTCTTCACCTGTTTGCACCCGACATCACCTGGTTCCATCCTGGTTCCACAGTAGTCACTGGCTAGTGACTTTGAACATTGTCCCCTCTGCTTTCAGGTCTTCACATCTTCAGATCCATCCTTGGATCCACCGGAACTCTCCTCGACGACCCGCCTGCAGCATCTTCATCTTCAGGCACCATCGACCTGCGTGACGAAACCCGACACGACTTCGCACCTGTGCACCCGCTTCCTGTGGGTGAGGTAACTCAGCAACGCCGGTGTTCCCACACTGGTACACACCTCTAGTGCCTAGCTCTAAAGTTTCGTCCCTCTAGGTTCATCGGAAGGTTCCTACTAAAACACTAACTTTATAACTTTTACGCACCTTTGACTTAACATTGGTGCATGCGTGCACTTTAAGCACTGCACCCGAGTCCCGCGGGCCTTTCCCGACTTCATCACTGCTAGTCCCGAATAGCTCCAGCGATTCCCCAGGCCCTAGGCCTCTTTCCTTTCCCATTGGTGGTTCTTATGCCACTATTTTAGTATATGGTTTAAGTGGCCCCTAGGGCTCATCCATATTGTGCAACTTTTGGGTATTTAAACTGTGTTTTGTTTTAACGCATTTGCTTCTGTGCTCATTAAGAGTATAGGGGATATTTGTAGTAAATAAATATATATATATTTTCAATATATATCTGTTTGGTGTCCTCTCATTTGGTATTCAAGGGGATTGTGTATGGTAAAACAGCTTGCTTCACATGCCTTTACAGAGTTTAGCCTAAGACTGCTTTGTCCACGCTACTAGGATAGCTGGTCTATAAGGTTGACTTACAACCAATCATCATAGGGGTTGCTTGGCATGGTACAACGTGATCACTAGAACTAGTGAGCATCAAATGCCAGGCCAACTTCTCACATGCTTATACTTCTTGACCTCTCCTCTGTGTTTGACACAATCAAATATAACAGCATGATTGACATCCTGGAGTCAAGGATGGGGCTTTTTGGTCCCATCGCAAATTGGTTTACGTTATTCCTACAAAACATAACTCAGAGAATAAAAGTCAATCAAACCCTCTCCAACATTACTCCAGTCTCAATTGGAGTACCTCAAGGATCCACACTCTCACCTACGCTATTCAATCTATTCTTGGAACCCCTCACTGAAATTTAAAGCACTTTAATATTCTTTACCACATGTATGCTGATGATACACAATTATACTTCAACATTTCATCACCAGAGGACGTTCATACTCTCAATCGCACCCTGCTGAAAACCCAACAATGGTTAACCTGCAACCACCTTATGCTCAACGCACTCAAAACAGAATTTCTCTTGGTCGCCTCCCCCAAATCCCTCTGCCCCATAGATGAATGGTTCAAACAACTTACAGCTCTCAATTGTACCCCCAACATCATTGACTCTATTAAATCACTTGGTATAATGTTGGACATATACCTGAACATGCAAGATCATAGCGTATCCATCAGGGTAGCCAACTACCAAATGAATATTCTAAGGAAATCAAATCTTTTTTACCTCCTTATGACTTTCATTTAGCAGTTCAATCCCTAGTCATTTCCTAATTAGATTATGGGAGTGCAACTCTTGTAGGTCTTCCCAAAATAAGACTAGTGCCCAAAAATTTGATCGCATCGCTCCAGATCTAAAACCTCTAAATCGACTCCTGTTTGAAGCAAGGATCCAGCTGGAAATAGGCTGCATGCCACATATGCTCTTTACCACAACACTCCCATCTACATGACCAATAAACTTGAACTGTCGGGGACAGTCATTCCATAAGAAGTGGTAACTCCCTATTGCTGAAACCGCAAAAGCTCAACAAAAAGAAAACTTACAATCGCTCCTTTTCTGGCTTAGCCCCAGGAATATGGAACGCACTGCCACCCACAATCAGGTCGAACCCCTCAATGATCTCCTTCAAAAAAGAAGTGAAAAGGCTTCTGATGAACAAATTACTCTAATAACAGCCCTGAGGAACTCAGCTGGACAAGTCTCACGAAGACTCCTCCGGAACATGAATCTATCTAACCGATGGTTACTGTGTAGTTGTTCTGTTGCTTATTTGTGCCAATTGCTTTCTTATTCTATATGTATGACCTGTCTGCAATCTGTACAGCGCTCTTATACCCTGATGGGTCATGTTCGCCTTATATAAAATTCCTCAAATAAATAAATAAATAAATAAATGTGTCCACATAGCAACATTAATACTATACACCTTTCACGTTTATCGCAGTGTTCTTAAATTTTTCTTTTGATCATAGCCCAGTCCTCCAGTGTATGGCAGTCTGTCTTACAGACACCATGATGTGTTCTTGATCACTAAAAGTGAATACAATTTCAGACAAGTTTTTGCACTGTTGAAAATGCTGTAAATTAACAATGGCATAGAGAATGGTGTTTGCTGATTTCCTTTGCCTGGCCTTCTGATCAGCTGACATATGTCCAGAAGGCTCTGACCAGCCCCTGGTGACCCTGCCTTTTTGACAAAAACACCTAATGCTTGAAAGTCTTGTGGTGCAGGCAGCCGTATGTAAAGTAAATAAAATAAAAATTCCTTCAAACCGCCCTAATGGAGAGATGAAACGTATGGATGCCTTTGGCATGAACATGTTTTCCTCAGCTAGCCTAGCTTGGCAATCATTGAATTTGTGGGATGTGCTATTGGCAGTGGAGTAGTGCTTAGAAAGGCATTCCTGGATGTGGTCCACTGGGTTTTTGAGGGGATATCCAAGCATCTCTTATGTACCTGCCCTTTTTTGGAGTTACACTATTAGAGAAAAGGCTGACTTGGCGCTTGAGTGATTCAAAGATAGTCACGCCATAGCTCAATTTGCCCAGACCACTTAGTTCCACTAACAATAGAGGATTTTTAGGGACTATGCCAGAGGACTAGTTGTCCAGCAGCATCAACATTCTCAGCCGGGGCAGCGGCAAACTCAATACTTTGGGGCAGAGGGCTTGGTGGTGGCAGGGACAGTAATCATCCAAATCTCCTTCCCCTGCCACTGTGGTTCCTAAACCCCTTTGATTTCCCCTCCCAACCTCATAAGCCGCCAGTAGGGTCATAATTTCATATTTCTTCTCCAGTTGGAAATCCATTATGTCAGACCAATGGTTTCTGCAAACTGTTCAAATGGGCTATGGCCTGCCTTTGTTGTCATGCACCTTGCCTCTATTTCTGCCACATCAAAGTGATTTTCAGCATTAAGCACTTCTAACTTGATGCAAAATGTCAGTCTCCTGCTGGCCAAAGCCCCCACTGAGCGTGTTCCAGATTTGGTGCGAATTGTGCTATAGATGCTACCTCCTCGTGCTGAAGAAGAGTGCAGGCATATTTTGGACTTTGGGCTATTGCATACCTTTCTGAAGAAGAACACATTTGAAATGCTCACTGTGGCTCATAACCGCTCTACTATGCACCCAGGTACTGGATGTGGATCTGGACTTGTAGAACAAGTATTTGAGTATACCTGTCCTACAGTCCCGCAGACGCCATCTATGGAGACAGAACACTTCCAATTTGGCGTTCTGCCATTCGGTTCACTTCAACCCTACGATATTCACAAAAGTAAGGACAGTGTTTGCAGCTTATCCCTGGATGTCCAAGACACATGTATTCCTGTACCTTGATGACTGACTCCTCGATATGGTCTCGCCAGAGTCAGTCACAGATCACCTGCAGACAACAATGGAACTCTTGATCTCCTCTGGGTTTTCCACATATGAGCCAAAGTATATCCTCAGCACTATACAGAGGATCCCTTAATAGAGGCTATCCTAGATATGGCAGCATTCAAGGCTTTTCCACCAGTGCAGAAAATCTGGGACATTCAGGATAAGATCCCAACAATTCAGCCTCAGTCCTGAGTCTCGGTTAGAATGTTTTGGAGTCTTTTTGGGCTCCAGGCCTTATGCGTCCTTTTAATCTTATGCACCAGATGACATGCAGACAATACCATGGAATCTAAGATTTCAATGGGCCCACCATTGGAATTGCCATTCCAACTTTGACAAAAACTTGCAAGAGACGGCTTAGGACCTCATTTTGTTAAATATCTTTATTGGTATTTTCTGATTTTATCATAACTGACATCATGTTTGTTGAACAATGTTCTCAGTCATCCGTCACGAAATTACAGAGCCCGAATGACGTACAATAATACAATTGACAACTACATCAAGCTAATGCCAACATGCTGTTCCTGCTAACATACACATACATTATTTTGGGGTACACTTGAAGAAGTCTCCGTGTGATGTTGGTCGTGTACATTGCCTCAGCACAGTTGTTATATTTGTTGCAGAGCCATACATAGCATGATCAGGTCATTTCTTGCCTCTAGTGTATGATAGGAGATCACGCGTAAATACCAATAAGACCTTTTTTACCCAGCTAGTCATAAATCCAAAGACGGCGTAGGACCTCATGTGGTGGCAGATACACTCCAACCTGACAACTGGCAGGACTCTCTCCTTTCCCCATTCAAAATCACAGACTCTTCGTTACTCTGTTGGGGAGGACATCTGGGAGCGGTGGAGCTCAGGGGCCACCGGGCTCAACTGGAGAGCCAGCTCCACATCAACCGACCACCAAGGGAAGGCTGGTTATAGGTCCAACAGACAACACAACAAGCACACAGGGTGGAGGTCCTGGATCCTGTGACAGGTGGCCATACATCTTGGGAGGTGGCTGGACCAACAGGTCTTTTTGCTAACTACTCACCTAGCAGGGTCTCTGAAAACCAGAGCAGAAGAGCTGAGTGGCTGGCCATAAGTGGTGTCTCATCCAAAGGTGACCCAGTACATCTTGGATAAGTAGACCATGCCCTGGCTAGATCTGTTTATCTCCATTGAGAATGTATAGTGTCAACGTTACTGCACACTGGTGTTTTTCCAAAAAGATCATTGGCAGATGGGACATAGTTCTTGTGGATGTGTTCCTGCCACTACCTCACCGTCCTTGAGTTCTGAGGAAACTCATAGCAAGACCAGGTCCAAGTCATTTTAATAGCCCTGCACAGGGTTCGGAAAGTGCAGTAGCCAGAACTGTCCTCAGCATTTACCCTCAGGTCTAACTACCCCTTTGAAAGGACCTCCTGTCTCAGAAACAGTGGAGGACCCTACACTCGAATCTGCACAACCTACACTTTCATGCATGGAGATTGAGCAGTGGCAGTTGCATTTTTTTTACTTGCCAACTGAAGTAATGGAGGCCAATCTGGCAGCCAGATGCCCATCCATGGCATCCATCAATGTCGGGTGCTAGAAAAACATTTCACTCCTCTGCTGCCTGAACTTTCTGATGTTTTGTTGCTTTTGTAATTGGATCAGCAAAGCCTTCCACTGAACACAGTTAAGGGTCACTTATCGGTTCTTTCCTCCTGATCAACTCTCTGTCTTTAAATCACTGGTTGAGATGTGTTTTCTAAAAGGCCTGACAAATAGGTTCCCTCCAGAGCCATTTTTCATCTCTTAGTAGGGTCTAGCTTTAGTCCTTTTGTGCACACCAGTGAAGCCTATTGAGAAGTGCTGGCTACAGCTTTGGGAAATCAAGACAGTTTTACTTATCAAAATCATGTATGCCAAACGTGAGAGTGAACAACTAGTGCTCTCTCTGCAACCTCCAAACACCATTTTCTTCTCGGATAAATTGGTGCAGAGGACTCAGGCTGCCTTTCTGCCAAAGGTAGTTTCACTCTTCCATGTCAATGGATTGTCCTGCCAACACTTTTCCATCAGCTTGAACCTAAGAGCTTTGAGTTTCTACACTGATCATATGAGAGACTATTGTGTAGATGATCTGAGTGAGGTGGTGAGTCTGGTGAGGTGAATAGTTCTCTGTGATAAAATCTGCTATGTGGTGGCAAAGAAGGAACCGCTAGAAGGCCTGCAGGCTAATTCCACCTGGATCAAGACTGCTATGACGGCATTGGCAATAGTGATGCCAGTTTTGGGCATCTGTGAGGATGCTACGTGTACATCGGTGCACATGTTCAAGAAACACCACTGCCACGTCTGACAGGAGTGCCATTTAACCAGTTTGATTGTGTAAAACTTTTTCATATGAGTCCACTCCTCAGACCTTCCACCTTGGGAGAAACAGATGTATATTTTCTAAAGGTGGGGAATCTGTGGTTGAAAGTATCCATTAGTAGAACAAGTTGCTCACTTTCAGTAACACTTTTTCTGAAAGATACTCTGTCTGTCTACAGATTGCTCACTGTCCTCTCAACTCCCTGTTCTGAAAGTGAACCCCTGAATAACTTAAAAGATTCCAAGTAAGATTTTGGCCTAATGTCACCTACAATGTGTTAAAAATGTTCCACAACTGAGGGTGAGGAAGCAGAAAGATTCAGTGTAAAATATGCCTCTTTTTGCATGATCACCCCCAATATTTTGGACTGATGCTGCTGTTTTTTTGACACTGAGAATGCACTGAGGCCTGCTAACCAGACCTCAGTGACAGTGCTGTAGCTCCCTACACAGTGTAAGCTGAATTAGCGACACCCCCCCTCGCACTGCAGTAAGTTGACTTACTTATAAGTCTCTAGTATATGGTACCAAGGCTAAGCAGGGCATGTAAGGCAGAGTTTCCCCCCCAGGGATATAGCATTGGTTGTGCAATCCTGTGAGGGACAAAGTACAAAATGGCTCCCAGCCTGCCACGGTAGCCTGTGAGAGCAGTATTAAACTACTAGTTCGACTTTGCCGCTTGAGCCAATGGCAAAGCCCCACCTTCCTTTAACAATATATGTAAGTCTCCCCCTAAGGAAGGCCTATAGAGCCTTGAGGCAGGGAGCTATATGTTATTAAGCATGACGTGTATTTTATATGTACTAACAGCAACACCTTCAAATTGTCATTTTTCTGTGGAAAGTTGGTAGCCCCATTGTCTAATACAGAGTTACCGGCTGACCCCTAAGCCACTCTGTCCACAAAGCATTTTAGCCTGCTGGTGGTCCTGGAGGACTTGTTGTTTCGGTGACAAGGCAAACTGTATATATTGTATCTTTCCTGTGCTCAAAAACAGATTGTGCTCTCTCTGTCAGCCCTGCTAGCCTCTCTGAGACACACGTGTAGCTGCTGGAACTTCCAGCACATGCGGGGCGTTTAATTGGGTGCCCGGGTATGTTAACTGTAGTCTCTGGTGAGTATCACCTTGTAGAAATTCGGAAGTTATAAGGATCAGCGGTAAAGTGGTGCTTTCAAAGCACCAAGGAAGTAAACTAATTTCATATTGGTATGAATGAAACAATATACATGGCTAAATGGGAAGAAGTACAGCAATCTGTGATGCATTTTGTCCAATCTCATTACCCTGAAGTGCCTGATGAAATACAGGTCAGTGTTTAAGACTTGCTCATCAATCCTAAAAATAACCTTTTTTTTACAAAGTCACAACAAGGCCTGCAGGTACGTCAAAGTCAACTAGAGAAACTGTCCATCTAAGGTTAAAAAACAAAATCCTGTCCCACCACGCACCTTCCTATACATTTTTTCCAGCTTTAGATTTTATAACGGGGTGCTAATCTTATAATGTCAGCAAGCACTAGCCAAAAGCTTCCATTGGTGTCCTCTAATGCCGTATGGCCACGTGTGCGCCCTTGCCGCCCTGAAAGTACACCCCAACTTACATCACATGTGGTTATCCAAAGGGAAGGTATTTTTGACTACATTTTCCAAGTACAAAATTTGAAAGAATATCTGTAGTTTAAAGCTCTTCATGCTTGAGGGGCCTTATTAATATTAGGTGATCAGCATTTGAATAGCATTTTGAATGGCGTCATAGCACTTTCAAAATCTAAACCCTACTATCCAGGGGATTCTTGTTTCTCATTTACTGAATCATGGTAGCCTGTTATCACCATGTTACGTCACGGAATACCATGTTGTATTGTTCAGTAATGGTTCTTAAAGGTAATGTGATGTGTGTTATTCACTCAATGGGCCTCATTATGATGCAGGCTGGACCGCAATCAACAGCTTGTCGGTTGTGGTCAGAACCGCATCTACTGCTGTGGTCTGACCCACGCATAGGATGCGTGCAGTCAGAGGTAGCAGTCGGAGGAACCAATCAACATTTTTCTACGGGCTTATGGAGCCCGCCGGTCGGTCGGAAACTCCTCATAATCCCTTAACCCCTTGGGTGCTCGTCATGAGCTACGGCGCTCCGGTGCTCATGACGAGCTGAGCTCGTCATGACCGCGCCCGTCCCGTGGAACGCTTGCACGCTGGGCTGATTCCCCTGCTGTGCTGAACGTTCCATGGGAACGGGTGTGGCCATGACGAGCTCAGCTCGTCATGAGCACCGGAGCGCCGTAGCTCATGACGAGCTGACCTCGTCATGAGCACCGGGGCGCTGTACGCGTCCCCCGCTTCCCAGCACAGCGGGGGAATGTGCCCCGCAGACAAGGGGTTAAGGACGGTGTTTCCACCATCAGGATTATAGTGTCTGTTTCCGACAGCCTTTCCAAGTCGCCTTTTTTACATGGAAAGGCTGTCGGAAAGCGACACTGGGAGCCCCTAGCAAGGCCCCCTTCCCTCCTGGCCTTCTGTATTTGGGCCTGAGGGCACCATGGTCCCAGCACTGTGTGGCAGGCACCGTGACGTGCATGCCACACAGTGCAGGGATTGTCACAAACTCCAATTTCCCAATGGAAGCTTGTGCTGTGGGCGTTTTTCGCCCGTTGCACAAGCTCTCATAGAGAAACAGAAGTTTGCGACCACACAATCAGGTTTGCAGAACCGCTGACCTATGGTCAGGCAGTCCACTCTTCGAAACGGTGGCGGTCGGAGGCAACTCCGACCAGCATCATAATCAGGGCCATAGTATCTAACTATTTAGAACCACTGCCGTTTGCCAGCCAAAGTAAGACACCATGGAGCGAGAAGAGTATTGATGACTGTGTGACTGTTCATCTGCTTGGGCAAAGCTATAATTGCTGCCAGCTGCTGCAGCCCATTGCTCCCTCCTACCCAGCCCTGTTGTAGAACTTTAGGCCCAAGACTCTTGTTGAGTCTAAGTGAAGTAGTAAAATAGGCTTCACAGAAGCAGAACAATATATTTGATGTTTGTAGGCCCAAATGTTTGTTTCAAAAGTTAAATGAAGTAAATCGAGAAGCTTGCATATTTCACATTTCTTTGTCTGACTATGGGGAAAGGTAATCAGAATACTGTTTTTTAATGCAGTGTGTAATGTTACTAATACCGTCCAGCTGCCTAGCTTTATAGCCAATAGCACTTTACTTACTTGGACCTGTATTTTCCCTTTTCCCTGGTGAATTGGCTGTAAACCATGTCAGGTCAATGCTAGTTTGGACAGCTGTACTAAATGTCTCAAGTCCAATAATATATAGTGATGCATATTAGCACCATGTGAATGTGATCACATTCCTCATTATTGTCAGTAAAGAGAAATGTGTTTCTAAAGAAGTGTTATGTCTTCCAGGCTGAAACTGCTAGCTCCAAGTAAACAAATGCCAGCTCTCCATTCATGCACACCTTAAGTTTGGTGTGTGTGCACAATGGCGCAAGGCTTAAATGATTGTTGCTGCTTGCTACAGTGTCACTCAAAAGCAATGACATGTTACACATGAGCACTCCGAAAAAACAGAAATGTTACACATAAGTAATCTGAAACCTTGGCAGCTATGAATTACTTGTGTTATTAGACCCAACATGATGCCCAAGTCACATTTATTGTCATTTTTAAGGAAAGGTAACTTTTAGAAAGTTCACAACAAAAACCAAGAAAAGAGGGTCACAGGGAAACCAAGTTTAAAGACCTACTACTAGTTCACTTCCCAAGCTACACAATATGAACAACACTAAAAACCTAGGAGGTCTATAGGCTAATTATTCTGGCCTAACTGACATGTATTTATACTGAGTCAGTGGGTGCTACAATCACCATTGGGCAAATTCTGAGAAGCAAAAGACAAGAGAAGCACATGTGTAGTAAACCCAAACCACAAAGTATAAAGCTAATTCAAAAACTGGTCGACAAAATCCAGATCGTTTCATAGTGGATAACCATCAAACAGACCAGGTGATCAGTCATATCATTTGGTGTCCAAACTGTGACCCGCAGGTCCTTTGATCATCGAGACCTCATGCCTCACAGAAAGTTGTAGATACTGGATAAGGTCTACAGTTGGCTCTGAACCACTATTTGCTGGCCAGTTTATGATGATAGAGTGAAAAAACAGTGCAACTATCCAAAGGTGGTGAATTAAAATAGGGTGATATGTCTAAACAAACTATTTTAATGGAAAACAAGGCACATCCCCTAATAAAAAAACAGGAACAGCGCAAAAGACAGTATGAAACAAATGACTGTCGCAATATGGGTCATATTGCAACAGTCATTTGTTTCTCGATGATCAAAGGACCTGCCGGGTCACAGTTTGGACACCAAATGATATGACTGATCACCTGGTCTGTTTAATGGTTATCCACTATGAAACGATCTGGATTTTGTCGACCAGTTTTTGAATTAGCATTATACTTTTTGGTTTGGGTTTACTACACATGTGTTTCTCTTGTCTTTTGCTTCTCAGAATTTGCCCAATGGTGATTGTAGAACCCACTGACTCAGTATAAATACATGTCAGTTAGGCCAGAATAATTAGCCTATAGACCTCCTAGGTTCTTAGTGTTGTTCAACTTTTAGAAGGTTGCCATTCTGTACCCCAGTTTGTCCAGTGGCCTCACACAGTTGCTGGCAACCAGACAGCTTTCTGCCCTCCTGGGGAGTAGGGGTAGTGTGACCCTCACGCTTAGGTACAACGGCACCCTGCTACAGAGGAAAGTGTTACCTCCACCTTGCAGGAACCCTCTCAGGGTGTGGGCCCAGAAGGTGAGCTTCAAGGGCAAAACCTCCTTTTGTGGGAAAATGGCGATCACATTCCTGAAGGGTTGCCTCTTTGTTCAGGTAGACAGTCTGGCAGTGGTAACAGAGAGGAGAGATCAGTGCCCAAACCGGTTTTCCTGTGGGTGTATAGCCCATAGATAGGCACACATCTAGGGTAGGTTACGAAGCTCCTAACATCCACGGAAGGGTTCAGACATTTTGTGAGTGGGCAGAATAGTGCACTCTGGGATCAGGGGCGGTGGGTGACATTTGAAAGTGGTGGGGCGCAAAGTGATTTGCATATAGCACCGTAGCGAGCGAGCGCAGCGAGCGAGCCCGAACCCCAAAAGGGGGGTTTGGGGGGCTTAACCCCCCCCAAGAAAATTTTGAAAAAAAAAAAGAAAAATCGTGCATTTTCAAGCAAATTTGAGAAAGCAGGAAGGTTAATAAAGCAATTGTGAAAGTGCAGTTATTACATTAATAGATGGCATAACATAGGCTTTACATGAGCACTAGTTTCGTAACATCAAAGTGAACCCCTAAGTCCAAGCATTTATTTAACATTGCTCAGCAGTCTGTCACCAGAGTCATAGGAAGCAAATATTTTATGTATGCTGCTGGAAAAACCTCCAAAACCTGCCAACTTCCTCTTAAGTGATGTCTGACTCCTGAATGGCAAAGACACCCACTTGCATTAAATATGTGTATCTCGGTGGCAAGAACCGGCTACATGGTGCACACAAAGATCACGCTAAAAGTTATGGGCACACCGAGTCCACCTCGAAAATAAATACCAGCTTGAAATACCATGTTTTAACAGTGTGGCTCACGCTCGCACCATGCACAGCTTGAGGCAATTAAATAAAGGCATGTCAGTCGCAATGATTTAGATTATCAGCTTTCACAAAGTGCTAAAACAAATGCCGTCCTGAACAATTTGTTGTCATTCATTCCAAATTTATTCCAACAATCAATGTCATACATAACAGCGCCATGAGATCCAACAGGGTGATATGTCTGCGCCCAATAAAAACCATTAATAATAATAATAATACAGGGCTCTCTCAGTCTTCCTAGTTCCACGCTGGTAACTAAATGATCGCAGGGATTAACCTGGGCCTTGTGTTGGAGTCAATTTATGACTGAGTCAAAACTGCAAGAGCGTCAGGCAGATGGGGCTTAGAGCTGCCAAAGGGCCACCCTGGGGAACTTATGTGGCCAAATGGAAGGCCCATGGGACAAAAACAAGCCAAACACTAAAAGCACCTCCTAGGGGAACAAAAGACAGCCTTTTCAACCGTAAACACAGTACATTATGCATAATAATTACCTTGCATGGTATAAGACACATTTTTGGATTCAGCATTTAAGCAACGATATTTCCCTTGAAAAAACATGCAGAACACCGAGGACTCCTGAACGCAAACCATGTCAATTTGAATTGGACATTCGTTCCCAAGTCTGACCTGCGTGACAATGCAGTTGGATGCATGGTTTCGCAAATGACATTGAACCAATTATTTTGATGCATTCCTTACAGTTTTCAAACTGCCTTTTATCGCACTGTAAATATAACATAAGCCAACAGGTGACTTGGCATAATGTGCAGACCACTAACAGTGGGGGCAAGCTGCGCGCCACCAGCAACAGTCAAAACCACCACTGCTGTAAGCTGTAGCTAGAAACAGGACCAGCACACATTATTCTCACGATCCAAGCTGCGGAAAGTGACCTAATGACTTCCAGCCACCTCAAATGCACAACTCCTTATTATAGCGTCTCCTGCCTAAAATTGCCTTTGCTTCAATAGGTCAGTGTGGAAAATGCATCCCTCTTTTTCCCAAACACTCCCACTTTACAGCTTCAAAATGTTGCCATGTACGCAGCCCAGTGTGCCCTTGGTTACTCCTCAGTGCCAATGCTACCCCTGGTTCCTGGCAAAATGAAAGCAGCAGAACAGGCATTGGCAAAGCCAATAGGTCTCACCTATGCAAGATCTAACCTCATTTTTTATTTAGGCTGGTTGCATAGCTGCTGTGCAACATGGCTTGAGGTCAAGAAAAAACATGCATTTGTAATGCAATAGGTCTTGCATTAGCGAGAGTTTAAGCTGTTGGCATTGTAAATGACAATGCTTTTTATTTATCTGTTTTGATAATTGACACATAAATAAAAGCCCTTGTCATTTACAATGCCAATAGCTCAAATTCTTGCAAATGTGAGACATATTTAATTTCAAAGAAGCGGCTGCCGTTGTGCCGGGCTGCTTGGAAAGTGAAAGCGCGCATGGCGCTCTGAATGTTGCAGGAGGCTAGGTCGTGCCTGCAGTAGGAGAAACTCATTAAAGAAAATAGTCCTTACAGACTAAATAAGACGTACTGTGTAAAAGAAGTAAAAGGGTCAGTCCTCATGGGAGGTTAAAAATGAAGACAAGGCGGTACTGGAGGGACTAACAAGCCTATTAACAAATCTGAAGCCAGCCTTTACAAAGGACAATGACAAGCCAATGAAAAATATGGGCAGAGAGTGGGCAAAGCTTCAACGCCATACTTGAATAGAGGTTTGACCTAAAAAGATGCTATGACTAGGCCAGAGTTGGAGTCATCGTGTTTTTTTCAACTGAAAGAATGTTGCACAGCAGCACGGGAAAGTGGAAGCCAATCAATGGTGAGTAATAAGGGAGCAAAAAGACGGTTTTAAAGTTTTTTTTTGTTAACAAAATATTTCGGCAACAGTGCATGCCTTGTCTCAGGCGAAACCGAAGTAAACAGGACTTCAAGTACCCCGCATGCTCTTCTATGGTTTCCATTCCTTCCTCAAGCAAAGAGTAGGCTTTTGCTGGCTGATGGCAGAGAGCAGAATCAATTTTAAAAACCAAAACATAAATAAAAGGTATTGTCATTTTCAATAGCTCAAACTTGCGTACATGCAAGACCTATTGCATTGCAAATGCTTGTTCTAAATGTATATAGCATCTTTCATCACTTATTTTTCCATCCTGTTCCTTCCAAGAAGACCCTAAATTATGTATTATGACTCAGAATCTACATGGTAGGGGCAGGGTGAAAAAATCAAAAGTTACACAAACCTTCAAAATAGTTCAATTCTGCTTCAAATTGCAAAGAGATAACAAGGTCATACAGCATATGGGTAAAACTAATCACATGCTAAGTGCCCAGTAGTCACTACATAACAAACATTTTATCAATACAATAGCACAGATGATTAAATGTCTCAATCCATGCTGCGAAATAATAACCATAGAAATGTCCTGTGGAACGAAAGAAATAAAGTCAGAAAAAAAGTGTACTAAATCTAGTATGGATTCACGCTAAAATATTAGCTTTAAATCTATTTCAGAAATTCATTCCTTTTGTTGGCAACATTAGCTTACCAACATACAGAAACTTCTCCATGAAGAAATAAAGCATTCTCATTTTAGACTAATGTGTTAAAATCCCTCAAACACATTATTCCATCATTTCAAGGGTATTCTTGCGAAAATGTCACTTTCCCACAGATACAATTAAATATGCTCCCAATCATACAAATACTCATGAGCACAAACACTGGCGCAGACAGACAAACAAACAAGCACTCACTCATAGAAATGGACCACGGCGTCGCAGAGCAGGGCCTTACATTTTTCATCCAAGACACTAAGCCTGATGTACAGAATATGATGCACCGTAGCTGTTGTTAGCAGATGTACAAGCGCACATTCAGTGTAAAGGAAATAAAACAGGCTCTGCACTGAGAGGAACATGATTTCCTGCATTGCTCTTTCCCCCTGGCTCATACAAGGGCACGTATTTTTTATTTTCCACTATGCACTTTCATGCCCAGAACACTCGAGTCATACCACGAATACTCTTACATGGAGCAATCTGAACAGGGCAGTGGGCAGAGAGTTCACTTGTATTCACTAATACAATTGTCCGATAGATAGTTTTAGAATACTTGATGTTTGCACTACAATGCCTTTCGTTAAGTGCATTTCATAACATGAGTAGGAATAATAAGATTAATTTACCAAATAATGTATTTAACGTTCTTGCTAGAATAAGCTCACACACCAGCGCGCTATATTCTGTCTCACGTCAATCTCGAAAATATGATAGAAGCCTGGCTGATGAGTGAGCTTCTATCAGCGCACTAACATTTCCTTTAGAGTGAGTGAGTGGCATATGCGGCCTGCATACGGCACAAGATATATAATATAATTATACTAACTCACTAGAAGTCAGAAGAGAACTGAAGTCGAGACCAGCCGCCCTGGTCGAGACGATAGCAGAGAGTACTCTTGAATGTACAGTGACGATCAGTGATGAGAGACTCAGTCGGAGGCTCGGAGCAAAGGCTGCAAAGCACAAGAATGCGACGTGCGACCACTCCACACCACAGTCACAGAACACCACGAGGCACAGGCACTGCCCAGGGCCCAGAACCATCCACGTCGTCACCAGCAGCGCCGCACAGTGATTGGACATTGTTGTCAGTGCAGTCCCACATCCAATGATGGATTGCCCTGCCGGCTGCGCGGAGACCGGCCAATCCTGGCGCTGCATGCAGCGCCAGGATTGGCTTCAGTTAGTGTGCCCCCCAAGCCATTGGCTTGGAGGTCATACTAACTGCTCGCCCTGTCGCGATGATAACGCCGGGGCTCCTGTTAACCACACCCTCCCCGTGTGTCACTATTGCCAGCATGGGGTGAACCTACATGCGCATGCTCGGGCAAGTTTCCGCCTGAGCAGTAGTTGCGCAGTATGTCTCGGTGGTGGACTGTGTCACTCAGTACTGTCACTCAACACTAGACCAGCCCCCAGCCCAGCCCCGCCGCTTGGCCCAGCCAGCCCCCTGCACTCCCGTTTCCGTCGGGTGGATTCCCGATTTCCCGGCATAAATCCTGACAGCTAAATTTAAATAAATACACAGTCACTATTAATTAATCTGGCAGCCGCGGGTCCATGGGGCTGGTGGGGCTACGCCCCTACGCCCCAATGGACGCACCGCTGCTGTCTGGGATAGCTAGATGCCACACATAGCAGGATGTCATCACAGGACAGGAGGGTCCCGGTAGCCTATTGGTGAGTGACCGCATCATACCCGAGGGAATTTTTTAGGCATAAATATAGCACCCCTAGCATCCTGAACCTCTGATCACTATGGAACGGGACCGGAGAAAGGACCGAAGAAGGTCTGACCTGCTGACCCTTGGACCTGGCAAAGAGAGGCTACATCGTCAGCTGGACTGCACCTGCTGCACCTCGGGCTAGCGAAGCGAGGGCGGTGCCTGTGGCTCCTGGCTTGAGGAAAAGTCACTTCCAAGCCCCAGGCCAAAGAAGTGACTCTAAGGACCAGTCAGCTGACACCCTGGAATCAGTACCTGAGTCATCAAAGGTGAAGTAGCCCAACTCAGCAAGTCAGTAGCTACTTCTGGAAATATTGCTGCTTACCTCCGCTGGGCGCCCCCAAGAGACCGATCTTCGATGGCCAAAAGTTGCACCTGAGTCTGCTGGACCAGGGAGTGTGATCTGAGTTCAGATTGTTTGCACAAGAGGAAGACCCACCTCCACCAAAGGATACCACTGGACCTGCTGTGACTGGAGACCGGTAGCCAGGCAGCAGCTGGCTTTCTACTGGCTCAAAGAGGACTTCTAGGGATTCTGACCTAGAAGTCGCCACACCTGACCCGTGGACGGAGGATTAAAGACAAGGAAACTGCGTCGACTCAACAGCACCCAGACCATCCTTAAGCATCCCCCATCTCCTGCATACTCAGCATCAGCATCATTCCATTAAAGCCTATAGCGGTCATGGTGTAAACTTCATAACTGGACTGAAGAATGCTTTGGTGGCCAGACAACTGTCCAAATACTCTTTGGTGGCCCCCTGATCTTCTCCCTGCCAGATGTGGTTACCCTAGTCGGGCCGGAGTAGCAAAATACAACTCTTTCAAACTTTTTTAAGGTTTCCAGACTTTACGGTTACCAATGCTTCTTAACAGGTTTTTATTTCTAGCCCGAGAAGAAGGGGATTTTTCCTCGAAACTCGTTGGCATTTGAAATAATTAAGAGCAGGAAGGCAGACTGCATTAAGGAGCCGTATGGCGAGGCTCTGTTGAGTGACCTCCTAATGCTTCAGGGCACTTTGGACTATAAAATTAACACGGCAGCCTGGCCGTGAGGAGGAGCACCGTCGCCGATAAAGCTGGAGGAGCAATCTACATACCAGCAGGGTGAGGCTGTTGTTTTGCACGAACCAAGACAGAATCAGCACAGTGCCTAATTATGCTAAATTAAGCCTGCCAAATGCTCTACACCTACTGTAGGATAAAAAAATGTGCCTTTATATTTGATGAAACAATTGAACTTACTGCAAGAAAGAATGACGCTCGCATTCATGACTTCATGTCCCAGCATATATCAAAACCTTCACCGAGCATACGCCCACTGGGGGGCGGGGATGTAATTCATTAAAGCTGCAAAGGAAAAGGAGTCCGAGGCTCAGGTGTTTCATTGTTGGCAGCCCGAGAAGAAGGGGATTTTTCCTCGAAACACGTTGGCATTTGAAATAATTAAGAGCAGGAAGGTAGACTGCATTAAGGAGCCGTATGGCGAGGCTCTGTTGAGTGACCTCCTAATGCTTCAGGGCACTTTGGACTATAATATATATATATATATACTCTCAGACAACTCGAAACCAAATACATTATTGAGCTCGACACTATAAACCCGATGGGGCTCAACATTTGTGAGGATCTGCATTATTATCTTTAAATCCTCCAAATACATTAAGATAGATGAAAACAACATATTTATCATGAAATGGCGGTTTCTAGTGGTTCTTAAGGTTTTTTAAGGGTTTATAAATATACTTTTATAATATATCATCAAATTATATATATTTATATATTTTAGTCCATATATACATGAATTGTTTTTAGATTTGTCTTGTGGTCAATTTATATGTGTTTTATCAAGAATATATATTTTTTTATGGATGATTGGTTTTATACTATTTATTGGCACACTTGCATGGGTCTATCAATGTTTTTTTTTTATTGACTATCATTATCATATTTATACTATATTTATACAAACATGAGTTGTGTCCTAGATGTCATTAGTCTTTATTTTTGTACACAAGTCCTGAAACTCTTTCTATTTTTGGATAGCCACCAGATTTTCATATTTAAATATTGTGAAATCTTTAATCTGAATCAGCTCGCATGTCCTTCTCCCTACCCGACTTTGCAACCCATAGATATGGATCCCGGTTGGGATGCCAACATATTTTCAATAGGATTGCCTATGTTTAGTTGTTTGGGTTGTTGAAGGATGTATAGTTCAATATCAACTATACAAAAAATTTGTAATGCTCAAAACACTTTAGGCACAATTTTGTTAGCTTAAATTTGTGAAGTCGGTGAATCTACAAGATGCATAGATATCAGAAGTTTTTGGTTTTAGCATTATTTGGGATACTTTATATTATTTGCACAAGGGCCATGAAGGAAGATTTGTAAGATTAAAAAAGTCTTTTGAAGTTCAAAGAAAAATATTGTTTATGTATTATGCAGGTATATTTCTTTGTGAATCATTTTGTGTGTTTTTTGATGAAATATATAAGAAATATGTCGTAGAGGGGTGTTTACAAAATGCACACGATCTCCTAATTATGACGTTTTGTGTATTCCTGAAACTTTTCCCATGTATTTATACAGATATTATGCTTTAAAATGATGAAATGCCGTAACTTATGGTCATTGTCTGCGAGAAAGAAAATGTATAAAGTTGCACACTTTTGACAGCATCTTGTTTCATGTAAAGCATGGTTTTCAAGTCTGTTTACCATGTCTTTGTTTTAGTTCACATGACTTCCCAACACTCGATTGGTGTATGGTGTTTTAAATTTGTTGGGTCACATGTAGCGTCACTCCAGTGAGCAAGGTGACTGAGTTCGCCGAAACGAGTCTGGATTTTTTGAGCACTTGCAGTTCACTTATGCAATTTGGGAAAAATAAAATACCTGCTTTTCCAAAGAAGAAGAAAGTGTCAGTTTCTCCGTTTTTGCGCAGCTGTGCATCTGGGAGTGTTGTTGACTTTGTGTGTATATGTATATATATATATATATATATATATATATATATATATCATTTTTATATCAAGGGTTTTATATTTGTGGTCAATTAATAGAGTTATTAAAATATGTTATGTGTTTTAAGTGAACTACTTTCTCTACTGTTGCAGACTGGAGTGGGAATAGTAAATTTGACCCCTACAAAGTCCAACATTTTCCCTACTGTTGCACAGACCGGAGTGCAACATGTTCTCTATTGTTGCAGAGACTGGAGAGGGAATAGTAAATTTGACCACACCAGAGTCCAGCATTTTCTCGACTGTTGCAGAGACTGAAGTGGCAATAGTAAATTCTACCGCTCTGGCGTCCAACGCTTTCTACAATTTTCATGACAGTCATACGACCGCAAAGAGAAAGTGGGAGGTGAATCCATTGATCCACGGCCTCAGTGAGAGCTGTATAAGCCTCCCATAGTTCTCGCGTATCACTACCTCCAGATCAGTAGTCCACTTCGGTGGGAACTCTGTTTGAATAGGTGTCATAGCAGGAGGATAAAAAGCATACTCGTCCTACTGTTTGCATCATGCCTAGGGCTGGGCATAGTTTGCGAAGTAGCGCTACGCGAAGCTACGCAAAGTGCACTTCGCGAGCTACGCGTAGCACTACGCGAACTGCGTAGTACCCTGTTTGCACTGTGCAAGATGCCGTTTTCAATGATTGCACAGTGCGGACAAGCATCCGGCACTGTGCAATCAATGAACACAGCATCTTGCACAGTGCAAGCTGTAGTTTTCTGCCGCTCGAGTAGATTTTTACTCGAGCGGCAGCTTTCTCAACGCGGACTGGTAGTTTCTCATCGCGAGCGATCGCGAGCATACGGGACCACTCGCAATGAGAAACCTGACCTCCCCACGTTGAGAATCTCGCCGGGAGGTTTATTTTCCACGCTCCCGGTTGCCAATTTGACGTTGAGGACCGCGAGCAAGCAAAAAATGACCGCTGCTCTAAGCTACTTGTACCTATGTACTTTATCTCTTCTGGTCTCTCGACCCTCCTTTTTCTCTCTACCTCTCACTCTGCACTCTCTGCTTCGCCCTGTACTCCTGCACACCTCATCCTCTGCTTTCTCTCACATCATCTTGCTTCACCTTATCCTTTTTCCACCTTACCCTACTCTTTCCACCTCACCTTCAATTCTCTTTCGACCTCTCATCCTCTCACTGTGCATCAGCCTCCTTTCTCTCCATCTCAACCTTCTGTCCCCACTTCACCCTTCTCTCTCTGCCTCACCCTTCTTGAACAGATTTCCCTTCTCTAACTAGCTGCCCCACGTCCTCTGTCTTTCTGACCCACTCTGCTCTTCACTTTACCTTCTTTCCTCTCTTCTCAGCTATCCTCCCTCTGCCTCATTCTTCTCCCTTTCCCTCTAACGCTCATATCATCACCCTCTAATCTCTCAGCTTAACCTTCTCTTCTCTACACCTCACCCTCCTCTCTCTCCACCTCATCATTTTCTGTCAGAACCATCTTTACGTCTGCTGCATATGGGGTAACAAGTCTGTGTATGTGGAGGAAGCTGGAATTGCTTCTGTACAAGTGTGTGTGTGCATTAACTTATGTGGGTGCACAGGTATGTGTAATCGGACCTAGCACTCCTGCTGTCCTGGAAATGTTTTTCCCTAGCAGCACTCAATATTAGAACAACTGCAGCACCAGGTCCTCTATTACATAGTGCCTGCTGATGAGCATGCACACGATCAACAAAGACTTGGGAGCCATCAATCACTCAATCAGATTTGTAAAGCGTGAATTGCATCACCTGTGAGGGTCTCGAGGTGCTGGAAAAACTATCTCCTATTGGTAGAGCCATGTGTATTTTAAAGAGATAGTAATGTGCTGGGCCTATTGCTGTACATTTACTCCGAACAAGTGTAATAACAACTGGAAGAGCGATCAGAGTTGTCAACTTGAGTAGAATAAACCAAACATGAAATGTGGGCCTGGTTCTTCCCATAGCTGACCACTGTGACAAGAGCACAGCTCCTGAATTTGACAACTGGTTATTTGTTGGCTATTTTCGTAAAGAATGTCAGATAGTGTCTTCAGCAAAATGTTTTTAAAAGGAACAAAGAGGAAAACTACAAATAATGTGAGTGCTTCAAATGTGAAATGTATTTTCTGAATTGTGATTGATATGTTCATGTCTTTTTCATGTTCTCATTCTCTTTCCCACTAGTCTCTCCTAGTCCTATCACCTTCTTTCTTTACTGCATCATATTTTCCGCCTGTCCTGTTTGCTCTGCCAATCTTCTCCAGTCTGTTCACCCTCCTCTGGTACCTCCGCCACAACTGATCATTTGCTTATTACCCTTCTCACTGACCCAGTGGTCGAAGTGGGGGGAAAAAGTAGGGCAACTGTGAGTGGAGAATCAGAGTGCTGCAATAACCTGAGGATTGGATCAGTGGGTAGGGTCAGAGGTGTGGCAGAAAGAGCAAAACATCCCAATTTTCAGTATTTGTTTCCCATTTCACTAACCCGTTATAGTTTATTACATTATGAAATTCAGCCAAAGGATACACATGTTTATTTAAGTTTTAATATGAATTATCGACATTAAAATATACTCACAAAGTGGTATACGTTTCCAATCACAGAATGTCTTAAATACGTTTAAAAGTGGAATCACAAGCCATTTGTCTCTGAGCCATGGAGTTTCTGTCATCAGCACTTCTACTCCCTTTTTCAACAAGAGCAGGTCAAACATGAATGGCAAAATATCCTAGTTTGCAAATGTTTTCCACATAATTATGGCTCTGTCATAATACATCATCTGCTGCATAATCTGGTGGTTTTAACTAATAAATTGTTTGTAGCTCAAAAGGATCAAAAGTTTCTGAAAATATGGCTTGTGCCGCTGTGAAGTGGACGGCCCTTTGCAAAGGTTGACTGATCACCTTTCTCACTGCTGCAGTTGTATGTTCCAGTGGTACTAATAAGACAAAATCTTTGCAGAGACTGTTAGCATGTGTAAAAATGTCAAAACAATAACATGCAGCTCTTAGATAACAGTTAATAGCTCACTGTTCTATGTTAGGATTTTAACTTATTAACTGCAAGTAACAACAGGATCTCTCTGACAAAAGCAGTAACCCACAGACCTATTTAGATTATGTTCACTTTGTGATCTGCATGTTACATGTTCTTAGCAGCAGGCACATTAACCCTCTGTGCTTCCTTTCCATGAGTCAAAACTACCACTAGACAAAACACCATCTCTCTCTACTAAGAACATTAATCACTGGAGTTATCATGACATTTTTTTTGTTGCAGAAAATTGCTGGAGGCCAGCAAGGAAGCAAGTACTTTTAAAACCATATTATACTTTCAAACGCGACGCCGCCCCCTGAAATCAGCCCCCGGTGCGGTCTCACTGCCCTAGAGCCACTCTGCTCAAGGGTCCTGTGACCTCAGTGACAGAGTCACTGTCACTCTAGAGTGTGCTGCTTCATAGGCCTTCCTGCAAGACTGGAGGTGAACTTCAGAATGAATTGTGGAGAACAGGCCTTCAAGGTTAACCCACACTTGCTACCGCTGGGGTCCACCTGCTGGTGCTAAGACACCACGGCTTTAAAGATCTTGCGGGCCCTTCTAAGGTCTAGCATGGGAATGTGCTCCCTCAGGGGGAGTGGTCTGGAGGACTGGTCCTGAAGGCTGAAGCTGGTTCCCCAGTTCCAAATTCAGCAGCTCTGGACACAGTGCCACATCCTCTCCCCCACTGAACACCATACTGCCCCACTGAGAGAAACTTGAACTGCCTTCAACTACAACCCAATTGTGCCCCGCTATAAACACTTGGATGTGACTCAATTCAAATTACGCACTAGACAAGAGCAATATCCTGCCTTAAAAAAAATTAACAGCATCCTAGATAAAGCAAACACTCATAGGGAATGCAAGATTATGTAAAGCATGTGAAATGTAAGCAGGAATAACATCGCTACCTTAACACTTTCATACCCACTGTTCAGAAATCAGTGAGTGCTTTTGCATAAAAAGTTAAGGACATGACAACAGGTCCCAGAAGAGACCCGTTTCAAAGCACATTGCTTATATCCTTACAAAACGAGAGCAGTATGGTTTAAAAAGACCATATTCGTGAACACACAGCCACTGTACACATTTTGTTTTCTATTTCAACCCATCAAGCAGTTATTTCTGTACCTCCAGGAATGGTGCACTCTACCACCCAGGGAAAACAATGTTGTTCAAAGAGAGACGAGAAAATAAAAGTAGAGCTTCACTGGCAATCTCTGTAAAGTGGCTCTAATGTGTTTGGGTGTGATTAAAATCAAATTGGCCACTTTTTGACCACTCTGTCTTGCTTTAGTTAGTTATTTCTTTTTCATATGCTGAATGTTTTATTTCTCTCCTTTGCGAGGCTACACTTTGAAATTGAAAAATGACAGAAAAAGACAACGTTTCCTGCAAAAGTATTTTTTCTTTTTTTAATCCATTTCACACAGGAAGAAATAAATGAAAGGTGAGGAAAGAGACGGTAGTACCCGATTCTTGAAGTCACGGTTTTCAGTAAGTGAGGAGGCGCTAGAAAGGAAGAGAGGGAATAAGAGGTAGAGAGAGGGGGGCAGCTGACAGGGGCAGGAGAAGTAAATGTAAATTGATATAAAATGTAAATTGATACTTGTATAGCGCACTACTCACCCGCAAGGGTCTAAAGGCGCTTGTACGAATACCGCTGTGGAACCCATCCTGGCTTTCCCTGTGAGGTGTCCACTCCTGGGCACCCCCAAGGTGGAGGCCAGGCATCCTTAGTGTTGTGGGGGCCGTTGTGGAGATTAAGCAAGCTATTGCCCAGAGTTGCAGAGTGGGACTCCATGATTGGAATAGGCACCGAGGCGAGAATGATCAGGTCCGAGGAATTTTT
Source organism: Lissotriton helveticus (assembly GCF_964261635.1). NCBI lineage: Eukaryota > Metazoa > Chordata > Amphibia > Caudata > Salamandridae > Lissotriton > Lissotriton helveticus. The sequence continues at coordinate 153,433,143 of NC_136068.1, read as the reverse complement.
GAGCCCAAGACCCGCCGAGGCGGGGAATTGAACCCTGGTCCCGGGCCAGACTTCTGCATCAGGGTCTGCCACTCTAACCATTGAGCCACACTTCTCCACACTTCAGAAGTGGACACTGTCCTTGTCTTCTCTGGGCAGGAAGGAAAAGATAGAGTCCTTTTCCTTCTCTGCCCACCCACCTGTCCCTATGTATAAGCCTTGGCGGTTTCTGCCCTTCTGGGACGCATGTTTAAAATAAGAAAGTAGGGGGACAGAATTTATGAAATTTGGGGCACACCGTGCCCTGACGATTCCCCCCATTTTGACCACTGCACTGACCCCTTTCCTTTCTCATCATACTCAACCTTCAACAGCTGTATCATTTGCCTTCTTCCTGCTCCTCTCCCTCGACTCATCTCTCATCGCCCCCTCTCAGTGCATGCCTACGAGTTGCCCTGATCCCATTAAACACTTTGCTCATCATTCTTCTGCACCATCCTGCACCATCACCCTACTTCCTCAGAGTCCTCTTTCATCCACCACTCACAACATATGTGTCGCCTTTTCTACTTTATGAGACCCATGACCCTCCTACTCCTCTCTAACCAACACTCTTTCATATTTCTCTGTTTTCCTTCTACTCGCTCCTTTACTATTATTTCATCCACCACTTTCCTTACCATTTATTTTGTCTTAATCTTCATTTTCTTTTTCTTTCCTTCACCTTTTCTATTCTTGCTCTCTCTTCACTAATTGCTCTACATTTCTCATCTCTGTGCCTCTTCACCTTTCTCTTGTCCAGATTCTACAATGTTTGATCATGTTCACTACCATTAGGCACTATAGTTGTGAAATCCATGGCTATATGTTTTTCAGGACTTCTGATGAAAACCCATGCCACTTCCACAGATACCATTTGCTCAATAGTTTATTAAATGTAGTAGTGTGAGTTATGCATTTTACCTTTCAGAATGCCTCATAACATCACAGATATTTGAAGCTCAAGTAAGTGTGTTTTTCCAGATCAGTTGCAATTGGCAGCTCACAACTTTTATATCAATGGCAGGAGATAAAATGATTTACAATGCTTCCTGTCCCACTCTTGTATCAGAAATGAAAGGCTAAGTATAAGTAGCAATATTTGAACGAGTGACACTGCAGATTAGGAGCATCTCAGTAGCAAGTACATTAGCTCACCATATTATTTTATCAATTTAGTACCTGTTACAGAAGCACTATAATCTATTTCTAGCTACTCCTACAACCAAAAGAGAGAATTTTTTGGGAGAGAATAAATGCACAGTCACTGGCAGGGACTCTAAAGTGAGGTGTCTGTGACAACTTCATTCATTGTATTAGCAGACTCAGGGTATTGGGAGTAGGCAGAACAGCCGCTGCACGTGTTGCACAGCGGAAGCTAGTACTGCCACAAAAGAGCCCCCAGTGTTGTTCATTGAAACTTGGCTAAAGAGTTTTCGCTTCAGAAAAATCAAAACGTGTGACACTCAGTTTTTTCTTCCGACCTGAAGCACTGCAGGTTAAGCATAGCATCACAGCAGGAAGAAAATGAAACAAACCCACACCCACCCACCACCACTACCCGTATTACTCTTCTTGGGATGGCTGAATCCTATGAGTTTGTTTCTGCCGTATGGTGTTTCTTAAGTACTGTGATGGGAGCTTGGATCAGTCACTTTAGATGTAGAGAGAGTGACAACAGTTACCCTTGCTGTTCACACATGCTCGAAAACCACCCCGACTGACTGAATGCCTGTCCCAGAAACTTTAAGTAGCTCAGGGCTGAGAATGGGAAACTTTCAGCCCTGGCAAATCCTTAAGAAAAAGAACAAAAACTGATTTTCTAATGGTAAATGGGCCATAGGAGGGCCATGGGGCTATCTTGGATGGGCCTGACCCACCCTCTGGAACTGGGATTGGGACTCAACCAGCCTATTAGATTAACTTTATGTAACATCAAGGATAAGATAAGGCCTCAGCTATGTGGCAAGATATTTTCCAGAATGTAACAACTATGTCAGCCAGCCAGAAGGTTACACATTCTCTACGACGGAGGAGGCCTGGGGAACTGTCAGCACCCTCCCATCAGAGCACCCACCCCAGCCCACTAGCATAAAGCCCCTTTTTTCTGATCTCTGAAGCATTCCTAGATATGAGGGATACCACCGTGATGGTTTCAGCTGCCACAGACTACCATTGTTCCCGTTATCTGTATACTCACCACTTGAATATGCTGCTAGTTCTGTTTTTTAAGAAATATATTTTCCAGAGGTCTGAAAAGGGTCAGAAAGCCCACCGTGGACGCCATAGAAAATACCCGAATACTGCAGTCCCATCCGTTGACTATCGTCCAATAACAGCATAGGATTAACCTCATGGGCGAGGAATGAAACAATAATTACCCTAATTCCTTTAATAACTGCTTCCCGCTAGCAACATCTGTATGTATGACGTAGCCAAAGGGGATGGGCTTAATGAGAACTTTTTGAAGACAAATAAGCACATATCTTCACTGGATTTTTCTCATAGCCCAGCTCCATTATATCAGGAAATGTGTTGCGTACTTGGTTACACGATCCACAAAAAGAGATGCCAAAGGTTTCATGATACGAGCAAGTCGCGGGAAAACCAGAACGGGATTTAAAAAATAAATGTTTTTAGAGCTCATTATTTTCCTGAATATTAAGATCTTTAATCTCCGCAAACAATTACTATTTCAGATAAATATACGGAAGGCCCACCAGCGGAGCCCTGTCACCCGGCTTCAACGTGTGAGGCAGGGCCCGGAAGAGCCGACGCAGGCAGTCCAGCGATGACTCAACTTACGTGTCCAATCAGCATCGACGAACCTGTCAGAGCACGTTCAGCCGTAAGTGAACATTACACCTGTGCAGCAACTCCCTTGGTGAGGGGAAAAGCCACGAGGCTGTCCCGATTTGCGCAGGTCGCTGATTCAGATACATTTTACGAATCAATCATGAATAATCCCTGTTTTTTTACGCTGCCTCTGTAGAACCTTCTAGTTGCTAATTTAAGAATCGTTTCTTTTAGATCTAGTTGATGGAACGTGGGTTTTTGCACATGCACTGTACTGTTGAGAAACGTCTAGTTGAATCTGCTTATGTCTTCAAACCAGTTTTTGCTGTCTAGTAGCGCCTTCTTCAGTTGTCGTAGTTTAAGCAGTAACATTTCCACATGCTTTACTTCACGTGGTCCAAGATTTTTTCTGAACATATATAGATAGTCCTGTGGGGCCCAGGCCCGGTTCTAGCGGGTGGGCCGGGTGGGCCAGGCCCACCCAAACATGAGCCTGGCCCACCCAAACAGGAGCCTTGGCCCTCGCAGTGAGGGCTGGAAGGCAGGCGCACAACGGCATTGGCCTAAAAGGGTGAGACAGTGTCATGGTCGCCGACTGGCTGCCGCCCCCCTCCCTCGAACTCACCACGCCAAACCCAGGACACAGGCTCATGAAACATGGTTAACTTTTGGAAGGCGGGGGTCACGAAACCCCCGGCCGTATTTATTAAGATATAAGATCATAAAATTTTAATTGCATGATAAACGTTTTATACAAAATCATCAAGACATTAGATACAAAGTTGTCAACAAATGTGAAAGCCTAACCTTAACAGAGACTCTAATACATTTTGTTTCCTAACCGAATCTAACATCCTCATCTAGATTTTGTATAATACATTTCTGGCCATCTGGCAAGGTCGCTAACCGGTGTCAGGTCCTACAAGCTGCGCCTTACCTAGCGATGTGCGCATGCGTAGCCAGGCCCGTTAAATTACCCGGTCCACGCCGTGAACTCCATTTACCCACTAAAGGAGGGCCCTTACTCTGCGCCAACCGGTGACGTCATGAGTATGCGCGCGCGGGGTGGCTACCAGCCAAAGGAAAGCGTGACTACTCCAACCCGCGACCCTTTGAAGCACCAGTTACCTTGCCCCTGAAGTTCTAGGAGGTGCCAATGGCCCCTCCCCCTGGGCGGGAACCTCCTTTATGGGATGATGCCCGCCCCCTCAGACCTTAAAAATTAGCTGCTCACCGGTCATGACCTTACCGCATGCCCCATACCTAATAAATACGACGACCTATGGAAAAAATTCTAATGGACAACTACTCTCTACTAAACACATAACGCATCCACATATCTACCAAAGGAGAAAAGGGCCTAGATATCATTGTAACAGCAAAACATAATTCAACACGTACCTATCAAAGGAAAAAATTGGCCTAAACACAATCGAACAGTACAACATATTTCCACATTTCTCTGAACATAATCTACAAATTTACAACTAGACCAACTTTATTACCGCACAGTCATTTTTGTTCCAGGGATGGTGGGAGGGAAAACAAGAGGCCCCCGAGCGCGGGGCACGACCAGTTGCGTGGGAGCGTCCAGGAACAAGAGGGTCTCCTAGGCGCTCCCCGCCTCTATATTCCTAAGGGGCACGGTGGGGGGGCGGCTACGCCCCCCCCCCCACCCGGCCCCTCCTGCGGCACGCCCCCCCCGACCCGGAAGTCCTATGATGACATCCGGGTCAGGGAGGGCACCTGGAGAGGGGAGCGGTCGCCGCGCCGCCATGCGGGCGGGGGGGCCAAGAGCCCCCCCTTTTCACATGGTCGCCGACTGGCTGCCGCCCCCCTCCCTCGAACTCACCACGCCAAACCCAGGACACAGGCTCATGAAACATGGTTAACTTTTGGAAGGCGGGGGTCACGAAACCCCCGGCCGTATTTATTAAGATATAAGATCATAAAATTTTAATTGCATGATAAACGTTTTATACAAAATCATCAAGACATTAGATACAATGTTGTCAACAAATGTGAAAGCCTAACCTTAACAGAGACTCTAATACATTTTGTTTCCTAACCGAATCTAACATCCTCATCTAGATTTTGTATAATACATTTCTGGCCATCTGGCAAGGTCGCTAACCGGTGTCAGGTCCTACAAGCTGCGCCTTACCTAGCGATGTGCGCATGCGTAGCCAGGCCCGTTAAATTACCCGGTCCTCGCCGTGAACTCCATTTACCCACTAAAGGAGGGCCCTTACTCTGCGCCAACCGGTGACGTCATGAGTATGCGCGCGCGGGGTGGCTACCAGCCAAAGGAAAGCGTGACTACTCCAACCCGCGACCCTTTGAAGCACCAGTTACCTTGCCCCTGAAGTTCTAGGAGGTGCCAATGGCCCCTCCCCCTGGGCGGGAACCTCCTTTATGGGATGATGCCCGCCCCCTCAGACCTTAAAAATTAGCTGCTCACCGGTCATGACCTTACCGCCACAGGCCAGCATTGTTAACCGACGATCTGGCCTCCCCCTGTCCTGACCTACCCTAGCAAGTTCTCCCTTTAGAAAAACCCTCCAACCAGGCCCAGACATTATCAGACCACAGGACGTTCCCTTCCTCAGTCAAGTGAACCCCATCACCCAGGTAGTATTGTTCACCCCATATACACCCATGCGGGATCGTCTGCAACAGGGGGGCTCGGAATAATTTGTCCAACTGTGTGTTGATCCTCTTTACCGAGTGATTCAACGCCCTGACTGAGTCCCCCCCTCGCCACTGCCACCGAGGGATAAGTTGCGACCACATTACCGTGCAACCCGGGCAAGTCCTAGACACCCACCCCGCAGTGGAAATGATCTCATCAATGAGTATTCGCCTCCCCAGTTTGGCCAGGTCATTCTCCCCCAGGTGAAGTATCACCACTGACGGGGGGTCGGGCTGCTGCGCTAAGAGTCCCTGAAAGAAGTTCCTGAACTGTCCAAGGCACAGACCCCCTCTCCCAAAGAATGAGATGTCCAACCCCTTCAATGCCGCTTTTCTCTTACGGTCTGTTGAAAGAAAAACATTTTTTACCCGCCTTACATAAGAATGACCTACAATCCAGATCTTCAGTTCTCTGCGTCCAGCTTGCTGCTTGTGCTGTGATGGTGTAGCTCCCTTGTTCCCGCCAGCGAGTTCCTCCCCTGCGTCACAGGTTTGAGAAACTGCAAGAACCAGAAAACACAACCAGCGTGAGAATCATCCTGTCATAACATGTCAATCCGTACATATCGTTTATAACAGTCAGATGACCATCTCCCAATTTTCTTCACACTCTCTGCCGAGAGACCCCCTAGGGCAGCCTCAGTTGCCGCCCCTATCCTGAAGGAGTGCGTGCCAAATTCCTTCGGATCCAACCCTGCCTGTCTAATAGTCAGTTCGAGGACCCGCCTAAACTGGTATCTAGTCAATGGTGTCCCATTGGAATGACACAATAGTGCCCCACCCGCCGTGCCCTCCCGTTGCTTGTGGAACACCTCCACATGGGAAACCGGGCAACAGGGGTTGGTCTCGGCCCGGTGGAGCACTATGGTGTAACCCCGAGACTCCTGATCAGTTTTTGACCTCTGAATTGTCACCCACATGGTGTCTCCCCTGATCCTAACACTATTTAGCTGTAGCCCGCCCCACTTATCCCCTTTTGACCCTGCCACCAGTTCGCCAATTCTGAAAGCCCCATAAAATGCCAAGGCAAAAGCAGCTTTGAACAGATGTATCTCCCATTCTGAACTACACACCTCGTGCAATGCCACTAATAAGGCTGTCAGCCGCGCCAAGCCTATGGGCTTCCGTGTATCTGCAGCATGGCCCTGCAACCGGCGCCATCCCCTCATGGCCTTGCGCACCATAAAATTATTGGTGGGATCTCGCATGCCCTTAGCCTGCGCAAAGAAGGAAACAGCCGCCCTATGTCTGCCTGCGGCTGCCACTGATCTCCCTTCCCTGTGCATCCATTCCAAATATTCCGCAAAACTGTCCTCCTGCGTCCACCTGACCTCCCAATCCTGCCCTAAGAACAAGCGGTAAGACAAAAACGCCCCTTCATAAGATGTCTTGGTCCTGGGGGCTAGGCTAGCAACCACGAGGTCCTGTAATCTGGGGCACCAATCTGCCAGAGTACTGTCGGGAATTGTGCTGGCGAGGGGTCTGCTGCAGGAAGGTGTTCCCTGAAAACCTGCATTTTAAAGCGAGAAAGGGAGTCAGCTGCATTGTTAAGGACGCCTGGGACATGTTTGGCCCTGAAGAGTACATTCAATTGTAAGCACAGCAGCACAATCTCTTTAATCAGGCGCAAGATGAACGGACAGCGTGCCCCCTGCTGGTTTATGCATTCGACCACTGTCATGTTATCAGACCAGAACACCACTGATTGGTTACATAGATGTTCCGGCCAGACCTTCAATGCCACCCATACTGGAAAAAGTTCCAGGAAGCCAATGTTGGCAGTCAAGCCCCATCTTTTCCATTCCTCTGGCCACCGTTGGGCTACCCACTTGGTCCCTAAAATGGCACCAAAGCCAACACTACCGGCAGCGTCCGTCCACAAACCCAATTCTGCTGATGAAGCGGGAGGACCTGCCCACACTACCCTGCCATTAAAGTCCCTCAGAAATGCCATCCATATCTGCATATCCTGGCGAACCTCAGCTGACAGCCTAGTGCGGTGGTGCTTCTCCCGCAGTCCTTTCATAGCCTGGGCAATAGAGCGTGAGAATGGGCGTGCCATTGGGATGACCCGTAGTGCAAAATTCCGTTGCCCCACCACTTCCTGCAGCTGCTGCAAGGAAACCTTGTTCTTTCCCAGACATTGCCGCAGAGCGGCTCTGAACCTAGACACTTTGTCCTTGGGCAACCTGAAACATCCTTGTACCGAGTCAATTTCAATGCCCAGAAATTCCAAGCAAGTAGCCTGGCCCACCGTCTTCCCCGGCGCCAGCGGAACCCCAAAAGCCCGCACGAGCACGCAAAATTCCTGCAATGCCCACGCACACTCCTGAGAGTCCGCCGCACCTAGGAACAGGAAATCATCCAGGTAATGCATAACTTGCTGGTGGCCCGTTGCCTGTCTCATAACCCATTCTAGGAATGAGCTAAATGTCTCAAAATAGGCACACGATATGGAACAGCCCATGGGCATACATTTGTCCATGTAAAACTTGCCCTCAAAGGTAAAACCTAAAAGGTGGTGGTCGTAGGGGTGCACTGGGAGGAGGCGAAAAGCGGATTCTATGTCAGATTTAGCCATCAATGCCCCTGGTCCCAGGGCACGCAACAGGGCAACCGCCTGATCAAAAGAGGCATATTTAACACTACAAATCCCTTCATCAATGGCATCATTCAAGGACGACCCTCTCGGGGCGGATAGGTTGTGGATCAATCTAAATTCACCTTTCTCTTTTTTGGGTACTACTCCAAGTGGTGAACACACAAAATTAGGTGCATGATCTGCATGTTCGTTTGGATTCGGTGCTGTGTTGTGAGTCTCTGGCGAAGGTGGTGCGGCACACTGAGTACTTATCTAGAACCATCTCGGACCATAACCCGCTGCTGATTTCGGTGCAATGGCAGTTGGCGAGATCGGCGGTCCCCACATAGCGACTCCGCCCGGAGACGCTGGAGGACCCAGCGTTCTGTGACACGGTCCGACAAAGCATTGACGACTATTTCGCGATCAATGCTGGGTCGACGGCGACCAGAGCGAATGAATGGGACGCGATGAAAGTGGTGGTGAGGGGGATTTGCATGGGCCGGTTTCTGACTGTGAGAGGAACCGTGCTGTCTGACCTCGCGAAAGCGGAGACAGTGCTGAGAGGGGTGGAACAGCAGCGTCCAGAGAAGCCGGAGCTGCAGGACAGCCTGTTGCGCGCAAAGGAAGCGGTGGCGACTGAGACGGAGAGACTGCGGTGCTATGACTATAAGTTGTATGCGGTGAAAGTGCATGAGGAACGTGATAAAGTGGGCACGCTCCTTGCGAAGCTGGCTGATCCGAACCCTAGGGGTTGTCCGGTGCTGAGTGTACGAAAGGAGGATGGGATGGTGGTTTGCTCGCAGTCCGCGGTCCTGGAGCGCTTTCAATCCTACTGCACAGGCCTATATACCAGCCACCTCGAAGCGGAAGCCACGGACGTTAGCGATTATTTAGATCAGATTCCTTTGCCGGTATTGGATGAGGAGGAGGCCCGGGATATGGGGGGTCCTGTCACCCTGGCCGAAATTAGAGGGGCGATTAGCCATATGGCACGGAATAGAACCCCTGGGGTGGATGGGCTGCCGATTGAATTCTACGCCAAATTTATGGAAGTGCTGGCGCCCAGACTGCGGGCTGTGTATGCGGAGGCGAAACAACTGGGGCGATTGCCTGACTCTATGACGGAGGCGCTGGTTGTGCCCCTGCTGAAACCGGGCAGGGATGCTTTAGATGTCGCTTCTTTTCGTCCGTTGTCTATGTTGACTGTGGATTATAAGATTTTGAGCCGAATCCTGGCCACCCGGCTCCTGCCACTGATGACCTCTTTGGTGCATGGAGATCAGGCGGGATTCATCCCCTCCAGGAGTACCTCGATGAATATCCGTCGGCTGATTGGGGTCATTGATAGTGCTGCCTTGGCGGATCCGGGCCCGGTGGTGCTGGCGGTTGATATTGAAAAGGCGTTTGATAGTTTGGAATGGGATTTTTTAGATGGTGTGCTGTTGAAGTTCGGGGTTGGGGAGGGGTTCCGAGGCTGGACAAAAGTGCTCTATTCATCGGCTAAGGCGCGGGTGCGGCTAGGGACACTGGTCTCCTCGGTTTATCCGGTCTGTAGGGGCACGAGGCAGGGCTGCTCGCTATCCTCTCTGCTCTTTGCTCTAGCGATGGAACCCTTAGCGGCACAGGCAAGAATGGGAGTTGTTTTCGACGGGATTGCGCAGGGACTTGACTCGCATTATATATCGTTGTACGCTGACGACTTGTTACTGTACCTGGCGGACGCTGGAAGGGCTCTGGAAGGCGCGGTGGATATGCTGGGCAGGTTTGGGAGGCTTTCAGGCCTCAGGGTGAACTGGACTAAGACTTGTGTGTTTCCGTTGCGGAAGGCCACGCTCTGCCCACAGCTCACGAGGCCGGTGGTGTGGGAACCATCTTGTTTTCTGTACTTAGGGGTGCGCATCTACCATGACACGGCGGACCTCCTTGAGGGGAATGTGGGGCGCTGCATTAGGGCGTTGAGAGGCAGTATGGACTTCTGGGCCTCCCTCCCGCTGTCTGTACTGGGCCGAGTGGCACTGTTGAAAATGGTGGCACTCCCGAGACTTCTCTATTATTTTAGAACGTTGCCGGTGTGGATCCCGCAGGGTATCTTTCGGGAGCTGAGGACGTTGGTGACTGGTTTTCTCTGGGGCCACGGTTGCAGACGGGTGGCACTGACCACCCTGCTGAGGCCCAAGTGTGAGGGAGGGATGGCCGTCCCCGACTACGAGGTATACTATCTGGCAGCGCAGCTCCAGGTCCTGACGCAGAACGTGGCCAGAGAATTCAGGGGGCCCGAGGATGGCCGGGGGGTCGGCGTTCAGAGGCATGTCTTGTCGTCTATCGTGATGCAACAGAGACTGGCCAGTAGGGAAGTCACGATGGAGGAATGGACACTCAGATTGTGTTGGAACAGATATATGAAGAGGGCTGGGAAGCGCCGGCCGTACGCCCCGGAGATTCCGTTGGGAATGCTCACTGCCTTACCGCACGGGGGTGATTGGTCCCAATTGTTGGAATGGGAGGACCTGGGCTTGCAGATGGTAGGTGACCTTTATGTGGATGGGACGCTGGCCCCGTTCCAGACCTTGCAGGAGCAGTTCGGCCTGCCGAGTGGTTCCTTCTTGCTGCATGCGGCGGTGGTCGCGGCTCTGCGGAAGCACTGGGGGGGCGGATTGGCTGAACCGGAGGTGTCGGCGGTGTGCCAATATGTGGTGATGGCTGCGGGCACCGTCAAGGCGGTGACCTGCCTCCACAATAGGATGCTGAACGAGGGTCTGGCTCCGTTGGTCGAGTTGAAGTCGCGCTGGGAGGCCAGCATCGGTAGGCCAATTCCGGACTCAGTTTGGGGTCAGGTGCTACACAGGGCCTGGAAAGAGACAAGGAATGCGAGATTCCAACAGGTGCATTATTTTGTGCTCCATAGGGCATATTTGACCCCGGAGAGGTTACATCGACACTTCCAAGTGCTTGACGCCATGTGCCCGAGATGTTTGGAGCCCGAGGCAGATCTTGACCACATGCTGTGGGGTTGCCCGAGGTTGGGGGACTACTGGTCCGAGGTGGGAGACCTCTTGAATGCTGTCACAGATAGGGAGGTGGACTTTGATATGGCCACGTGCCTGCTTCTTTGGTTCCCGCACACCAAAAAGACCAAGGTGACGAGTAAATTCATTGGGTTGGGACTGATACTGGAGCAGCGAGAACTCACTTGGCATTGGAAGTCTAAAGAGGGGCCGTCTGCACGGAGGTGGAGGAACGAATTGGTGAAGTGGTCGGGCTGTGAGAGTGTGTCACGAATGCGCCAGGCGACTAGAACGGGTAATGAAAAGAGCTTGGACCTAGCACGGTCATGGGAGATGGTGGTGCAGGCATTGAGGGACCACCTGACTGAAGGCGACAAAACTGATCAGTTATGAACTGGGATTCCGTGTGACCACTTGTTTGTTACAACTTCCTGATAGTTGTCATCCTAGAGCAGGGGGGGATTGGTGATACCCGCATTAGCAGCAGTTGGGGGGGGGGGGTTTTAGAGTAGGAGTTGTGGGAGGGGGTGGTTTGCCGGCTAGCGGCGACTTCCCGGAACCGGATGGCCCAGGAAAGTAGTCGTGCTGATTTTGTGATATGACATTGAAGTGACCTGGGATTGGATGGGGGGGAGATGGTTGGTTGTTTTGGGATAAAAGCAGATACGAAGTGCTACACTTGACCCGTGTCCCGCATAGGGCATGCACCGAGGTACCTCCAGCGAACTGACTCATTGACACGCCGCCCAGCCTCCGGGATGTGGGCTAATCGGCTGTGTATTGTATTGCTATTGTGCTGTATGATGGGACCCGCTGGTGTATGGGTTGGTATGTTGGTTGTGTTTATTCCTGATTCTGCAATAAAAATATGTTTTAAAAAAAAAAAACACACAAAATTAGGGACAGGTGCCTCCTGGAAGGGGCCCGCTATCCTGCCTAAGGACAGTTCCTTGGTAATCTTAGCGGACACTACCGTTGGATTTTGTGTCACCGATAATTGGTTCCTGCAATTACTGCTACCTGTGTAACCTACTGCCGGGATCCTAAAACCTCGTGAAAACCCCTCCTGAAGTAAGGTGGCCGCTGCGTGATCAGGGTATCTATTTAACCATGGGATCAATGCTAACACATCTATTGGTGTGGGGGGGGGCCCAGCTCATCAAAGTTACTCCGGCTTCCCCCTTCCCCTACGCCCATGGTTGCCTGGCTTGGACCTGCAGGTTGTCTCGGGGGTGTGACTGGTGTCCACAGATTGAACATGCATGCCTGAATCTACAGGTGCCCTGGGGTCTTGTGCATGTGCGCCTATTAAAATCCCAGCATACCCCTCTCTTTTCTGACCCCGCCCCCTTACTTTTCCCCGGGACCTCATTCCCCTGTGTTGTCCGAAAGGGCTGATAAGGCTTCGCAGAAAACGCCCTGACTGTACTGATGGCCTGCGAAGGGACTGAGTCACCCGAGAACTGTTTATGCCAAGACAAGGAGTCGACCTTGTCCCATGCTAGTGATGCGTCAAATTCTTTGGCCTTCCTGAAATTCACATCATACTCCTTCCACGCATCACCAGTGTATTGATCACTCCACCCCACAATCCTACTCAGGTAGCAAGCCATTTCGGCCTGCACATTTGGGGGGCGTTCTGCCGTGATGGCCGAAAGGACAGCAGAGGCCCTGATCCAGTTCTTCAATGTCTCCTCTACTCTAAACCTGGTGCATTGCGCCCTCCATTCACTTGGATGCGTCCACTCCTTCAATACCTTGGCCTGTTCCATCTCCCTATTGTCCAGCAATAGAGAGAAAATGTATACATATTTCCCTGCCCAAATCATCTCCTTCACTTCCTTGGACACATGTTGCCCCAAATTTTCACTTCTCGTTGGCACTAAGCCGTCCCCCAAAAGAGGCAGAGACACTTCCTTACCATTCACAGGCACTTGGGCCGGTAGGGCACTCTCCCCGTTCGCCTGGGCAGGACCCGGACCTGTAAGGGAAGAAGATGCTGGTCCCGCACTGCTGGCAACCGCCGTTGCAGCCTTAATCTTTTCTACCAACTTTTCTGCTTCTGCTACATGATCAGATGAATCAAAGGACATACCCCCCTTTCTCAACCACGGCAGCAAATCAGCTATCCGGGATACCAATTCTGAAGGAACTGCGTCAGTTCCCGCGGGGCCCGCCGTCACCACTGGGGGCACGGCCTGGGGCGCAGGAGCAATGGGCAGGGGAGCGGGTGTGACTGGTATTGGTGCCAGGGTGGGTTGGGCAGGTCCCACAGGCGGGAGCGCCGGCGGGATGGCAGGCACCGGTGCCACGGGCGCTGGGATCACAGGCGTAGGTGAAATAGGCACCGGGACTACCGGCTCAGGGGTAGGGGCAGCATACCTAGGTTTCTTGGCCTTAGACCTCTTTGGTGAGGTGACAAAATCCCCCCTTGGCAGGGGGGGCGCCTTCTGACGAACAGGCCTACCCGATGGGCCAGGGGAATCATCAAACCTCTCATTAATTCGTGCCTCTAATTCATCAATCTTCCCCAACCGTTTGTTCATTTCGCCCATTTCCCGCATCATGGCTCGCATCATCACCTCCATCTTAGACCCTCCTTTACCCCCCCTTGCTCCTGGCATGATGACAACTGCTACACTCCTAGTGTCACAATCAGGCGTACTTGTATTCTGTACCTTCACCAGATGGAGGGTCTTCAGGGGGCTTTCAGCACCATGCAACGGCAACCGCAACACCACCGGCTTATCCGGCTATGTAAGGGGTGAGTAAACCTAATGTAGACCCACCCGGCGGCAACCAGGAGCGATGAATGCCAGCCCCCCGTTCCCCTCTTACCGACCAATCCTGCGCACGTGCCGCCGATACCGGTCTGTGACCACGACCCACGTCCACGCCTTCGCGCTGACCAGTGAAAAATTTTTGGGGAAAATTCACATTCAATCCTGAAATAGAAAAATTGTATTAATCCCTGGGAGTATGCGGCAGTTCACGACTCGGCTGTTAACCTTATTCACACACAGTACAATATTGGCCTATTAACCTTATTTTTAGACAGTACAATTGTGGCCTTACTTTACCAACCCCTTTCTGTTAGTTACCACACTATACAGTCGAAATAACGAAATTGCACAATATATTACCACACTATACAGTTGAAATAACTAAATTGCACAATATTCCTTACTCATAGATAGCCTAATGAAAGCTTTATTAACACCCTTTCGTTATTCTTTAAACCTCCAAACTGTTATGAATCCCTTCCCAGGAAATTGCAGATTGCACCAGGTCTCCCCTCCAAGCCCTGCCCTGGTCGACCCTGCTTCGCACTCTGTTTTTCCAATGTTAACTAGCTACCAATGACGCTAGAGCAAAGGTGGAGGAAACCGATAGCCGCCTGTATGCGGAGGTAGAAGGCGGGACGGGAATTCACAGGTGCCGGTTTTTCTTCGGTAAATTGTTTCTTAAATTACTACAGCTGGTTCCAAGACTTATTTTGTGAGAATCGAGGAACCTCTCTTAACTAGCTACCAATGACGCTAGAGCAAAGGTGGAGGAAACCGATAGCCGCCTGTATGCGGAGGTAGAAGGCGGGACGGGAATTCACAGGTGCCGGTTTTTCTTCGGTAAATTGTTTCTTAAATTACTACAGCTGGTTCCAAGACTTATTTTGTGAGAATCGAGGAACCTCTCAACTGTTCCGAAACCCGGGATCGAACCTGGGACCTTTAGATCTTCAGTCTAACTCTCTCCCAACTGAGCTATTTCGGCCAGCTCCACCACCACTCCGGCTGCACGTGTCCCGGCCCGCTACCCCGCCCGCCGAGAAATACCTCGTTTGCTGGATAGTTCGTCGCTAAGCCCCCCACAGCCGTTACGCTGACCGAGTGTTGCTCCACGTAGTTCTGGCGCCCGAACTCCCGATGGTCACCGGCTCCACCAACGCGCTCGGACCGCAACCGAAAGTCTGTCCTCCCGACCTGCAACGAAAAACACAAGAATTAAATAAAACAAGAGGCCCCCGAGCGCGGGGCACGACCAGTTGCGTGGGAGCGTCCAGGAACAAGAGGGTCTCCTGGGCGCTCCCCGCCTCTATATTCCTAAGGGGCACGGTGGGGGGGCGGCTACGCCCCCCCCCACCCGGCCCCTCCTGCGGCACGCCCCCCCCAACCCGGAAGTCCTATGATGACATCCGGGTCAGGGAGGGCACCTGGAGAGGGGAGCGGTCGCCGCGCCGCCTGTTAACCTTATTCACACACAGTACAATATTGGCCTATTAACCTTATTTTTAGACAGTACAATTGTGGCCTTACTTTACCAACCCCTTTCTGTTAGTTACCACACTATACAGTCGAAATAACGAAATTGCACAATATATTACCACACTATACAGTTCAAATAACTAAATTGCACAATATTCCTTACTCATAGATAGCCTAATGATAGCTTTATTAACACCCTTTCGTTATTCTTTAAACCTCCAAACTGTTATGAATCCCTTCCCAGGAAATTTCAGATTGCACCAGGTCTCCCCTCCAAGCCCTGCCCTGGTCGACCCTGCTTCGCACTCTGTTTTTCCAATGTTAACTAGCTACCAATGACGCTAGAGCAAAGGTGGAGGAAACCGATAGCCGCCTGTATGCGGAGGTAGAAGGCGGGATGGGAATTCACAGGTGCCGGTTTTTCTTCGGTAAATTGTTTCTTAAATTACTACAGCTGGTTCCAAGACTTATTTTGTGAGAATCGAGGAACCTCTCTTAACTAGCTACCAATGACGCGAGAGCAAAGGTGGAGGAAACCAATAGCCGCCTGTATGCGGAGGTAGAAGGCGGGACGAGAATTCACAGGTGCCGGTTTTTCTTCGGTAAATTGTTTCTTAAATTACTACAGCTGGTTCCAAGACTTATTTTGTGAGAATCGAAGAACCTCTCAACTGTTCCGAAACCCGGGATCGAACCTGGGACCTTTAGATCTTCAGTCTAACTCTCTCCCAACTGAGCTATTTCGGCCAGCTCCACCACCACTCCGGCTGCACGTGTCCCGGCCCGCTACCCCGCCCGCCGAGAAATACCTCGTTTGCTGGATAGTTCGTCGCTAAGCCCCCCACAGCCGTTACGCTGACCGAGTGTTGCTCCACGTGGTTCTGGCGCCCGAACTCCCGATGGTCACCGGCTCCACCAACGCGCTCGGACCGCAACCGAAAGCCTGTCCTCCCGACCTGCAACGAAAAACACAAGAATTAAATAAAACAAGAGGCCCCCGAGCGCGGGGCACGACCAGTTGCGTGGGAGCGTCCAGGAACAAGAGGGTCTCCTGGGCGCTCCCCGCCTCTATATTCCTAAGGGGCACGGTGGGGGGGCGGCTACGCCCCCCCCCACCCGGCCCCTCCTGCGGCACGCCCCCCCCCCCCCCAGACCCGGAAGTCCTATGATGACATCCGGGTCAGGGAGGGCACCTGGAGAGGGGAGCGGTCGCCGCGCCGCCATGCGGGCGGGGGGGCCAAGAGCCCCCCTTTTTCAGTGTGTGCGCCCGGGCTGAGGCAGCTTCCCGGGTCGCACACAGACACAGTTCTTGAGATTATCGCAGCCGCCCCCGAGTACTTCACAGGTCTTTAAGACCATTTACATATGAATGAGGCTTTGTTTATTTTAACACCCCTTCATCTCCACATTGCGAAAGGCTTTGACATGGGTAACCTTTGCCTCTTGTTCTGCTGTGTGGATATTTCTTTTTCTCTGCAGTGCAGGAGAAAATAAGTTTGTTTATTCCTATTCACCTTTCCTGACCCCTGCACTGCTTATCACATCAGGCTGCCCGTAACATAAAGTTTGACTAATGGAGTAGTTAAGAGAATGTGTTACTATTTGTTTTTCTTTTAAAAATATGCGCAGGCTCAGCAGGACACATACTTCATGTGCACTTCATTTAAACAGTTTTTATCATCATGGCTGATGCAGGACAACAATTAGACAATACAAAATGCCCAGATAACCCTGGTGATTAATGATCCTGCTGAAGAGCAATCATTTGTCTGTTAGTTTTTAAATGCAGGTGAACTGTATTGTATGTGGAAGCTCAGTGGGTTACTGCCTTTGTCACAGAGATCCTTGTGTTACTTGCAGTTCAGAAGTTACAATCCTAACATAGGACAATGATCAATGAATTGTCACCAAAGACCTGCATACAAACATGAATGGTATAGTTAGAACTTCGCTTTTTGTTTTGTGATATAGTTAGAACTTCCTCAGTCTTTCATTTTTCTAATGTTGCTAAACTGAGTATGTTTGGGCAGAATTTAATAATTTGGACTAAAAAGGATTCTATCTTATATTTGAATGAGTGCGCCTTCCATTATCTGAAGAAATCTGCTGATGGTTTTTGTGCCCTGTGGCGATGGGCACGGGAAGTGTGCTGCACCAGGCTTATACTTATTATACTCTTGTTATGGTTGTGCTGAACTCTGGTCAGGTCGTCTTTTCCGTAATTTTCATATGTATACATTTTTATCAGTAAAGCTGACCCCCATGGAATACTTTTTAAATCCTAAGGTTGCGTTTCCCCAGACCAAACCCTTTTAAGATATCCTGCCCACCAGTATGAATGACATGTGATTCCTACACCTTGTAATACTCATTGGCTAATGTGACATTCCCTGTAGACTGATTTACATACTTGTATGATTCATTGTCTCTGTTTAATTTGTGCGTGGTGTAAAGTACTGACGCACACTACACTGATATTAGTAGCACTATACAACAAATGAAATGCATATGAGAGAGTGGCTACGTAGAGATGAGGGCACTGGAGGAGGGTGGCAGTGAGGGAATCTGAGGAGGAGGTCCACGGGGGGCTACGGAGAGATGAGGGAGGCTGGTGGAGGGTGGCAGTGAGCGTATCCGAGGAAGAGGTCATGGGGTGGAGGGTGAAGCTAGGGTGAGATGAGGGGCACTGGTGGAGGGTGGTAGTGAGGGAGTCTGAGGAGGAGGTCATGAGGGGGAGGGGCTACAGAGAGATTAGGGGCACTGGTGGAGGGTGGTAGTGAAGGAATGCGAGGAAGAGGTAATGGAATGGAGGGGGAGCTAGGGAGAGATGAGGGGCACTGTTGGAGGTTGGTAGTGAGGGAGTCTGAGGAGGAGGTCATGAGGGGGAGGGGCTACAAAGAGATGAGGGGTACTGGTGGAGGGTGGCAGTGAGGGAATCGGAAGAGGAGGTCATAAGGGGAAGGGGCTATGGGGAGATGAGGGGCACTTGTGGCATGTGGTGTGGCAGCGAAGGAATCCTAGGATGAGGTCAATAGGAGGGGCATGGAGTGCTGAGGGGCACTGTTGGAGGGTGGCAGTGAGGAAATCCGAGGAAGAGGTCATGGGGTGGAGGGGGGAGCTAGGGAGAGATGAGAGGCACTGTTGGAGGGTGGTAGTGAGGGAGTCTGAGGAGGAGATCATGAAGGGGAGGGGCTACAGAGAGATGAGGGGCACTGGTGGAGGGTGGCAGTGAGGGATTCCGAGGAGGAAGTCATAAGGGGGAGGGGTTATGGGGAGATGAGGGGCACTTG
The DNA here is from genome assembly GCF_964261635.1 of Lissotriton helveticus. Taxonomy (NCBI): domain Eukaryota; kingdom Metazoa; phylum Chordata; class Amphibia; order Caudata; family Salamandridae; genus Lissotriton; species Lissotriton helveticus. The sequence goes on along the minus strand of NC_136068.1, from coordinate 153,414,497 downwards.
TGGCGTGGCAGTGAGGAAATCCGAGGAGGAGGTCAATAGGGGGGCCATGGAGGGATGAGGGGCACTGTTGGAAGGTGGTAGTAAAGGTATTTACGGAGAAAGAGGTCCATGGTGGGGCACCAAAAAAGACTTTTGCATCAGCGCTGAAGCCGGCCCTGTCATGGCCTTTCTGTTTTTATTTATTTAATTAGCAGGTGGGGTCATAAGGGCTACTGTGGAACATACTTTAAAGTGCGTGCTAATTATATTTACTGCTATAGTCAATGTTTTAAGTTTGAAGGTGATTTTAATAATGTTTTCACGGGGAAAAATTAAAGTGGAGCCCAATGGTGCCTGATATGGGGCTGGGGCCCAAGGTCAGCTGTGAGATAAGGTGCATTGGGGAGGAGTGGGTATAATCAAGCCTGTAAGGGAGTCCAGGGTCAGGTGGAAGTAGGTATGAAGAGGGATTCTCCCTGAAGGCTCCCACAGAGGAAGCCCGTGAAGTGTCACTTGCCTGATACTCCCACCTCAGAAACCTCCTCTTCCCATCAAAGGAACATTACATGGAAAAAACACTTTTGAGTGTGATAATATATGGAAAGAGATTTGGGAAAGAGTGCGTTTTTTTGGGCAGTGTAAGACTAAGAAGAGATAAAGGAGGGCCCTGAAGCAGGTCTGCCTAGACATATATGCGACAAATCGAGCCCGCAGTGGCCCACCCAAATGCACCCTTGGCCCACCCAAATAAAAATTCCTGGAGCCGGGCCTGGTGGGGCCTGTGTTCCATATCTCTAAAACGTGCTGCATCTCAGCTGTCCCATTTTGGTGTATAAGGTTAATGGAAAGATTTTCCCAGGGACACCCACATAGTCAAGCTGAGAAGTCAGGTCGCGAAATCTAATCTTCTGTGACAACAAGCAACTTTTTACCCACTGAGAGGAAATATTCAATCTAACAGATGTTACTAAAAGTAAAAGTGCATCAAAATAGCAGCAGGGTAAGATACTTTGAGCATGGCCCCCGAATCCTGTTAATCATTGATGGAATTTCCATATTTCTACTAAGCATTCGCACAACTTTCATTCACTCTTTCATACTCTGTTGAAGGACTTCCCTCATGAGCTTCTTTTGCGCGACTGTCATTGCGACATCCTGAGCCAAGCTCTTCCTTGTTGGAGATAAGTTCTGGCACCGCTGGCCATGCCTGTAACAGTATTTGAAATGGACATATAGAAATGCCAATACTCGCTATCCCGCAGTACCTGTTTCCCATTGAGAAGTGGTAGTACTCCTACTAAAAGTACTGAATCCCTGCTGAGAAGTGCGTGCACCTTTCCTTTAAAATGAAAGAAGTGCATATCCAGTACGTGCATATTTAAGGCACTCTTTCTGGGTTAGTGAAAGTGGCTCTCTTGAGGTTGAGATGGCCTCTGCCTCAAGGTGTCCACTCTGTGGGCGCCAGAGCTACATTGTACGTTTCCCAGACAGTCTCTTTGATGTTTGTCTAGCCTACCGATGGTTTCGTCCTGGTGCCTTTCTGGAGTCCGATGCTTTGCTCTATCTTGCAGGGTTGGGGTGGCGACCTAGCGGCACTTCTTTCTGCTCTTCTTTCTAACTAGTCTACCAGGCCCTAGATGAAGCGCCTACTATCCCGGGGATGGATTAACCTCATATTTAATTTCTTGCTCTTCACCTGGGGCTGCATCTGAAAGGCCTTGCCTTTCTGAAGCCCTGAATTCTCATATGATGATTCCTTGTGCTTTAAACCCTGTGTGTCCCAGTTCTTCTCTGTGAAACCTTAGCCTTACATCCCTTATCGTAAATATGCCTCATACATCCCATGGTTACCCATGGAGTCCTGTGATATCACACCTGTCGCACAGCAGTCTGTGACTGCGCTTGAGTCGAGGAGCCCCAATGAGTCACCATAGAGGCTAGCTGCTTCGAGCCCCTCTTAAAAACTGCTGCAAAAGTGGATGGTTAGAGGACGTCACCCCCTATAATCTCATCCACCTGACCTTTCATCGTATGGAAGGACTGATAAATTATTAACTGGTTTTACTTTATCTCCTTTCTTAAGTACATAATAACAAGCTGTCTGTCTTAAGCAGGTTACCTTTTGTGACTTTGGATTGTTCTCAACAGGCTTATTTAGGCAGAACATTACACATACATGCAAGGTAGGAAATAGAGCCATTTTAGTCCTGTTTTGCCATACTCAGGCATCCCTCAGACACCACAGACAATTGAAAAGAGACGTTAGATTAACCAAGGATGCACTCATTCATTGCCTTCTCAGCAGGCCCCAGCAGGAAGCCTCGCCACCAAAGATTTGAGGGTTATTTAGAGTGTAGCATGTTATACTCCGTTTTGCCAGCAGAGCGTAGGCGTGCACTCTGCTGCCCTGGTGGACTGCAGCCCATTGTATTTAGAGTTCTCCACCTGGCTGGCAGAGGAGAGTTTTCTCCCAGTGTGTGAGACTGGGGGGGGGGGAGGGGGGATTTTTATATTTCAGTTTGGGACCACAAGAGTTTTCCTGATGGACCCGAACAGGATAAAAAGCACATCATAATGTTTGCCCTAAATAGGGTGAATGGTCCAAGATACATAGACCAATGGCTCAAGCATGCTGGGGCAGAGTCAGCGGGGCACCACTGGTGGAAACATGAAGGTTTAACCTGCGGTCTACCAGACTGTCAGTTTGGCAGACAGGGTACTCAGTCGTGTCAAATGGTTTGTCAAATACCATGTCCGTCAGACTGTAAATAACCCTTTGTCTTCTCTCCATTCATTTTCAGAAAATTGTTGACCACGCTACCATGAATACCAGTCAGGCAGGCTCCCAGGTGGAGTGTCACTCGATGCTAGTACTTTAATGCCCAGAAGAGTGGACTATCACTCCAAGTGGTGCCATGTCGAAATACATGGGTAAAATAAACAAACAAGCATTTACAATGCAATGGTTTCGCCTTTGGAAAAGTTAGAGCTATTGGCATTGTAAATGACAAAATTTGTATTTATGTGTTGGTTTTGAAAACAGATAAATAAATGGCATTGTCATTTACATTGCCATTAGCTTAATCTTTCACAAATGTGAGACCTATTCCATTTGCACCCACACATACACACTGAGACATACACACACACACACACACAAAGGCACACACACACAGAGCCAGCCGCACACAGAGCCAGCCGCGCACACACACACACACACACAGAGCCAGCCGCACACACACAGAGCCAGCCACGCACACACACAGCCAGCCGCACACACACACACAGCCGCACACACACACACAGCCAGCCGCGCACACAGCCAGCCGCACACACAGCCAGCCGCGCACACACACACAGCCAGCCGCACACACAGCCAGCCAGCCGCACACACACACACAGAGCCAGCCAGCCGCACACACACAGAGCCAGCCGCACACACACACACACACAGAGCTAGCCGCACACACACACAGAGCCAGCCGCGCACACACACACACAGAGCCAGCCGCACACACACACACAGAGCCAGCCGCGCGCACACACACACAGAGCCAGCCGCACACACACACAGAGCCAGCCGCACACACACACACAGAGCCAGCCGCACACACACACACACACACACACACACAGAGCCAGCCAAGGCTGCAAAGAAGATAAAAAGTAACTGGGTAATATAAAGGAGGTACAGGAATATGAGTAGTAGAGATTGAAAAGGTGTGTGGCACGTGAAGAGGTCTGGCAACAGGTTATGAGGTAAAAAGGCTGAGTGGGTGTTAAGGAATGGGTGGGATCTGCAGAGTGGGAATGAAAGTTGTCAGGGGTGGAAGAAAGGAGCCCAGGCTGGGGTTCAGGATGAAGGGAAGAATAGCAAGCGACACAGAAGGCAAGGAGCAGCATTAGCACTCCATGTGACCTCACACTGGACAACCGGACAGAAACCGCAAGATTTCCAGCCCACAGATTTACATATTCTGAGCACTAATGCACCCATCACTGGAGAGACTAAATTGCATGCATCCTAGCATCAGAGCGCAGACAGCAATGGGGAGGGGCAAATGGAGCAAAGAGGCGGGAGATATTACCTGTAGCAATGGAGGAGGGGGTTTATGGGAGTGAGTGCTGGCTGTAATCCTTGTGCCTGCTCAGTGCATGCTTCCTGGCTCAGACTGGTGGCGAGTGAATGTGTACTACAGAGGCGCCGGGATACCGGATACAGTAACTAAAGGTTCGCCTCCAGAGTTATTTTACCATTATTATTACTCCCTGAGATTTAGCTGGCACACAAAGATCTTTGCAGCAGGTGCCTTAACCCAAAACGAAATTCTTAAACACAGACATTGAAACCCATTAAGCAGGACGGATTTACTGCCATGTTTCTCCTTGTTGCCAATTTTTCGGTGGCAGGTTTTAAAATAAATAAATGCATGAGTTGAAGCCCAGAATTTGTGTTGGGGTTAAATAAATATTTTGGCACAGCCCCAATGCAAAATCTAATTTGTTAAATGTTATAATGTACTCATGATAGACCTGAAACATAGGTGAGGTCTTAAGATCTGATGTCACTTCCTTTGAAGTCACATTCAATGTCACATGCTGAAAGTCACGCTTCTGCCTAACTTGGAGAGTCCCCCCTTGTAAGCACTATTTTATTGAATTTCTCATACTGCAGGTACGACATGCTTTCCTGCAACATTCAGCGAACCGTGCATACTTTCACTTTCCAAGCAGCACAGGAAAATGGCGTTGGCTTCTTTAAAATGAAATAGGTCTCGCATTTAAAAGAGTTTGAGCTATTGACATTGTAAATGACAATGCCTTTCACTTATGCGTTAATTTTCAAAACAGATGACATTTTCATTTACAATGCCAATAACTTACACCCTCGAAAATGCGAGACCTACTGCATTGCAAATGCTTGCTTAGGACTTGAGCTCTGGAAAAAAGTGATGGGTATGGGTGACCATGTATCATAAGAACTTTTGAAACTGCAAGAACCTCATCTGCCCTAATTAACAGTAAACCACCACCGCCTCATTTATACAGGTGAATACTTCGAATGGAAGAAAAGGCCGGACAGCCATTTACTCCTACAAAACCAAAAGGCAGAACTGTATTAGGCAGGGGTGAATGGTAACTTGGACAGTGGCTTATGGCCTGCTGAAAAAGGAGACTGGAGCTTCATTAGCCGCAATACAGGACATTTGAGGAAATGCGAACACACCGCACTGATTATTGTGGATGTGGTTGACGTTGTCGCTTAAGTAGGAGCGTAGGTGAGATGACTCGTAGCTAACTGATAAAGAGAACCCTGCTAAAGAAAGTCTCAGTTGCAGAGGAGGTTCAAGTCACTCCCGTATTACGCTTACCTAGGCGCCCTGGATGGAAGCAGGCCGCTCTCCAGGGACAGGCCTTAACGGAATCCGCTTCCTGGCCCCGGTGGCTTCAAGACACGGCTCAAAACGATACTTTTACTTTCGCTTCTCCTCCGTGAATCGCTCAGGTCTGACGCCGAATAACCTCTTTGAACTCTTTACCAATGTATCTCTCTACCGCGAGATACAGCAGAGGCCGCCATCTCCTGGAGCAGCCGCACCGCTGCCGCGCACTCAAGATGCGTCATGGTATCATTACGTTACACGCGTCACTTTAGGTGACGACCCAAGGATTTTTTTTATTGCGCGGAGTCATGTTTAGGCGGCGGCCATCTTAGGTGTATAACAAGATACATATAAGTAATCCCCATTGCCGCAACATGAAGCTATAAAAGCAAGTTCCACTTCATGTATTAAACGAGCACCTACGGGCACACGGACAGCGGGAGGGGGGGGCGGGAACGGACAGCGGGAGGGGGGCGGGAACACGAACAGCGGGAGGGGGGCAGGAACGGGAACACGAACAGCGGGAGGGGGGCAGGAACGGGAACATGGACAGCGGGAGGGGGGGCAGGAACGGGCACACGGACAGCGGGAGGGGAGCGGGAACGGACAGCGGGACATCACGCAACCCACCCCTGCAAACGACACTTTAAAAATGGCTAACACAAACATTAAAAAAATAAAAAATAAACCACCGCCTACCGCCGCATGACGTGGGCAAAAGCTTAAAATTCTCGGGAACGCCCACGAATCTGCTCCGGCTTTGACGGACAGATCTCTGTTCCAATGGCTAGCCTCCATTTATGGAGCTAGCCAATGGAATAGAGGGGCGGGACAACACACACATACTGTAGACATAAGATTTCGCCTGCGCAAAAAGCTGCGCAGTGCGCAGCTTTCGACAGGCGAAACCTAAAAAGGTGTTTTGGGGTTGGTTTATAGCTAATGCTCTTTAGACTTTTAAGAGGTGGCCTTAACTTAAAAATATGCCTCTTGTCTTGTTTTACCCGAGTATTGGGTTTCGTTTTATATTATTGGGGATTTTGATGCAGTTTGTAATCATTTCTTGGTTTTCATTATTTTTATGCCCAGAGTATGTTGTCATTATAATGAGATGCAAGGAAGTTTCATTCTGATTGTTTAATGTTGGGGTTGATTTGATGAGACATGCATTACTAAGTTGAAAATATTAATGCTTTTGTGTATCTGGCCTGCGTCGTCATTTTTTTTTTAGGTGACCAGAAACTCGAGTTTATAGCAAGGGATTGGGGGTGGTCTGGCTAATTAACTGGGATCAGACTGGCAAAGCCTACGACGCCCACTTACTTATGAGTGGTTGAAATCTCACATGGCACTCTTTGTGTGGGAAGGTTTCTTATTTACTTGATCAAAGTCATTATTTTGCAAGATGATACAAAATTGGGAAATAGAGTTGCAAGGCTATTTCAAATGAAAGCTGTGATCACTCAATCATTTGTTGCTACAGATTGATATCACTGGGGGTGTTACATGCATTAGTGTGGAGGTACAAGCCCTAGCTAGTGTTGTAGGTGTGTAGGCTGGAGCTGCAGTCCTCAAATAGGTTAAGAATTCTCTGGAGAGACAGTCAAGGACACTCTATAAGAATGTTGGTATTTGTTGCCTCTTCGAATAGTGTGCATGACAACGGATTTGGCTGTAGTGGTGCAAATACCTACTTTGACTGTGGCCCCCGTAAGTACCCTTCTATGGCAGCTCTGGTATGTGAAAGGTCCACGGAGAGTGGTTTGAGTTTGAAGAATGTGTTGTATTTGTTGGCTAGAAACTAATGACTGATGGAAGCGTGGTGTGAATTGAGGACTATGCAACTCCTGCTCTTCAAAACCACCACAGTATATCTGGGGGTAGACTGTAGTGACCTAAACTGTCAGAGCAATTAGGACAGTGTGGCCAATAAGTTATTGTAGTACAAAATTGTACAGTGTTCTGCACAGACAACCAGCTTTGAGCTGTACTAATCACATAAGTATTTCCGCCACATTGGACTGTACTTCTTTAGATACACAGACCTCTGTGAACCTGAAGACTGGTTAAGTGATCCATCCATGTTCATGAATGCCGTAAAAGTTAATTAAATAAAAAAATACCTCTTTAATACAAAACCATAAAAGATAAATGCATTTTAACTGTGAATAATTTAACATCTAATTGGTATTAGCACAGAAAGTGTGAGAACTATTGAGGCCTGTTGCCCGGGGATGACAACTCCAAGCTTAAATCAAGGGCCCAAATTCAAGGCCCTAAATACTGTTTGTAAACATGCACAATTAAGCTATTTTACGTTTTGGCTACAAAAAAGAGGGCCCTGCCATCTACATGTTAACAGCTGTTTTGTATGTAATAGGAGCATGTAGAAAACACTTAGTTTATTTTGTTAGTCTCCTGAAAAAATGCCTTGTATCCCAAAGACATGATCACCAGTGTCACAATTTTGAGAAAGCCATAACCTTATACAGCCATAACCAACAAACTTATAAAACATCATTATCAGCAACAAAACACCAACTATCCTTACACTTCTTTTACTTACCATAATACAAAAAGAACGATAGGATCTTGTAAACCAGGGAGACGAGGTGTAAAACCCGATCTGTACTGGGAGGCCAAACCACCTGCAAAAAACCCAACATACGGCTATACATCACGTAATACAGATATTCTAAATCTAACAGGCATATTTCGAAACAAATACCATTTTAATGCAGATGACTACTACTTATATCTGGTGCATGTGGCGTTGTTAACTTTTCAACTAGGAAGGAAAGACGAAGTAGCACAGGCCTGTACAGTTTAATCGGATGCCTTTCAGTTTGGAGCACGCTCATTGTACAAATCTGGACCGTTAACCTGTCCCTATTTGGCCAAGCAAATGAATTCAGCAGGTGGTCTAGCCCTGGCCTGGTGTTCGGTTATGGGTTGGGACATAGGCCATGTCGGGTTCTATAGAAACCGTTGGTCTTTACCTAAGTGTGGAACAGGAGGCCCCAAGGGCTTCAATGAGCAGTCTTCTCTTGTGCTCCATTGTAAGAGCCATGTATTTGGTATGACACAACTATCCAGATGGTCGTGGTTGCACGCATAGATTGAATGAACGTGCCGAGTAGCCAATAAGATAGCTTATCACCGTCGTCGGTGTCCGGGGACTCACACTTGTTCGTGTGAATGTAGGTCACGATAGGAACTCACCCTGCAGATTACGAGCCTTCATGGGGAGGGTGAGCTCTGTACACATCTTCCCCTCCACACGGACAGCAGGGGGGGGGGGCGGGAACGGACAGCGGGAGGGGGCGCGGGAACACGAACAGCGGGAGGGGGGCAGGAACGGGAACACAAACATCGGGAGGGGGGGCAGAAACGGGAACACGGACAGCGGGAGGGGGGGCAGGAACAGGCACACGGACAGCGGGAGGGGAGCGGGAACGGACAGCGGGACATCACGCAACCCACCCCTGCAAACGACACTTTAAAAATGGCCAACACAAACATTTAAAAAAAATAAAAATAAACCACCGCCCACCGCCGCATGACGTGGGCAAAAGCCTAAAATTCTCGGGAACGCCCACTAATCTGCTCCGGCATTGACGGACAGATCTCTGTTCCAATGGCTAGCCTCCATTTATGGAGCTAGCCAATGGAACAGAGGAGCGGGACAACACACACATACTGTAGACATAAGATTTTGCCTGCGCGAAAAGCTGCGCAGTGCGCAGCTTTCGACAGGCGAAACCTAAAAAGGAGGGTACAAGACCACCTGATTGACTGCTAAAAAAAGGGCCTAAATCACTGGAGTGCCAAGGCTAACAAACCCTGTGCCAAGAGAGTGCTGAACAAAATCGAGTAATCAGCAATATCAAAAACAACAGACAGGTCCACCAAAATTAAGCCTGCTTGAGGGCTCTCATCCCCAAACTTCCATAGCTCGTCCAGAGACGTTAAGAGAATGGTCTCAGTGTTGTGCAGTATGCAGTGTATTAGACAATAATTGGTTACTACAGTTTCAGTTTAGTGCATTCTGGAAAATATGTCTTGGCACATGGGCGAAATGAGGAGCAAATTAGTGCTCCTTAAAGGGACAGCATGAGTCCTTTAGCACAGCACCTACTGAGCCCAGGCCCCGACCGACACACAACCCAGTTGTTACTGGTCTGATGACATCGACTGGCTGACCTACTAGCCGTCAGGACATAGGCTCTGCTTAAGGGCCACCCTTCCTGGTCCCATTCCCATAGCTTTAGTCCCACCATTGTGCTCCCAGTTTGTAAGCATCCACTTCCATTTGGTGAGGCACACAAGTTTAGAAGCCCTGTGGCCCAACACCGGCTCACAGCTAGGCCAGATTGGCATTGTTACTTGTCCTCAGGGTGCATTCATGCACTGCCATGGCAGGTGCCCTGTCCATGCGGCTTGTGGGTGCGGTATGTGATCAGTGGCGCCAGGTCACTGCAGTCAGGTAGCCTGGACCCCTGCTGCTTCTGTGTAGCTACTGGAGGTGTCAGTTCATCGCCCTCCTTTCCCCGTCCACGCCTGCAGTAGTCGGTGGTGAGCAGGGATCATTGGAGAGTCAGTGCTGGGGCGGCATGAGCAATGCTGCCAGCCTGGACCTGCATTAGTCGTCACAGTGTTGGCACCAAACACAGCAGCCTGGGAGAGCAGCTGGCTCTGATTCTTTGGAAGTGGACCAAGTGGGTAGCCTAAAGCGGTACTCCCAGGGCTTCAGCAACTCAGGTGCGTGCAATCCAATAAAATCTGTAGATGCCATATTTCTGCATGCCACACACAAAGCCAGCCCTAGGGATAATGCAGTTATGCTGTTACATTGCAAGCAGCAACACGTTTGTGTGCGATTGTCTGACTAGCTACTTTTAAAGCACAAAAACTAACAACAGACTCTGTGTGTAACATAGTGTGACCGGTGGCATAGGAAGAGCACGAATGGCCCCAAATTTCAGCAATCCGGCCCTTCACACATGTGGGTCCTGGTGTCACCTAGCCTGCCGCACTATTGATAGCTTCACCACTGACTGTAGCATCACTTTCATCAAATCACAAGAAGCACACAAAACACTTCGAAACATAGTGAATGCTTGGTCCTGGGAAGGCCTCCAGTGGGTCACAGACAGACAGTCAAAACCCCGTTAATATTATTGTTTACTGAAAACTGACACTGTTCACAGGACCACCAAGAAATTCCTAGCCCCCAATAAGAAGGGCCAGTTTCAACCACCTGCCACCAGCCACCACAGGCACAAATTAGGCACTGATCACACTATACAACAAGCATTGGCAAAGCCAATAGGTCTCACCTTTTGGCCGCCACCACTATAGACCTATTGGCTTTGCAGATGTTTGTTGATGCTAGCCAGCTGAAGCCTAAATGTCGTGGGCTGCCTCAGTCACATTGGAAAGCATCACCGCAGATTATATACAGTCCAGCTTGGGGTGATTAAGTGATTTGCCCAGATTCACAGGATATTCAGACTTTGGTTCCCTGTTCCAAAGTCGGCAGCTCTGGCCCTCACACTACAAGAATGTAAGTGGATGACTAAATAAGAAGAGAGGCACACTGTTAGAGACTCATTCACAGCAGCAAACTACACAGATCCTCTTTGGTGACAAGCGGGAAGTTTTATTGTGAGAAAGAACGCTAACAGCTGAAGAAAGTAAAAAAACACTACAGGGCTATATCCTGGTGAGTGTAAACTGATTTTAGACATTGGTGACTCCCAGCTTGACCAGCTCAGCGCGATAGCGCCGTAAGCGTGTGCATCACAAATTCTGCTTACAACAGCTAACTCGAAAGTAACACTACTGTCGAAGGAGATACCCATGGGGTGGTTAATTGTGCAAGGTGTAGCTTAGATCTGAAATCAACCTTAGCTCCCTAGTTCGACCTTTAGTGTGATCCTTGTTCACGCTATATAAAACTTTCAAATAAATAACTCCTGAGATAGTGCTGTAGTTCTTATGCTCATTGTCACATATAGGAGAACTCTCATCCATGGGTTCTAGGAGTACGCAGATCCAAGTATCTCCTTGTTTGATTCAGTGGGCAATAGATGCGGGAATCCAGGTTTTCTTCCAATTCTTGAAATGGGGAAGGATACAGCTTTATGGCAGAGCTAACGACTTTGAACCTGGGTAACCAGATTTGAGTCCTGGTGTCGGCTAAACATCCTGCAATTCTGGGCAAATTACTTAATCTCCCATGCCCTCAATATAATGCATCCTTGTGTAACGTCTGGCACGCATTTAAAGAGCTCCAATACCCTCGGATTGAGTTTGTGCTACATAAACTGCAATAAGAAATAATTAAATAATATTGACAGCGGGATAGCAATACTTCACAGTTAAACATTTCTGTAAATACACATTTTAGCACACCCATGTGTGCTTGTGTTGGGAGAGTTGGGGGGGGGTCAAAAGTAATACACAGAGTTTGTAGTAAACACGCCACAGGTTACGAAGAAGTGTATTTATTGTCAATTTTCACCAGCACGGTGAGGAGCCACAAGTACAACCATGTACGCTCCTCTAATGGCAGTAACATCCCACCTTCCACATCCCATCCTACCTCACTACATTGTACAATCCCCCCACACGGTCTCAAAGCATTGACATTCTTAATCTATTTCATTATTTTACCTCATAACACATCACCCCTATATCGAAAATATTGGTGACGCAATTTCTTTTTTTTTTTTAAAACACAAAAATAATATCATGATCAGATTCTTGAATACATTTCATATATATGTCCAATAACAATGTGTATATTCAATCCTGTTCTGACATATTCAATTGTAGCACCATACATAGCTAAAGTACGTGTAATAAACATAATCTCTAAGTTTAGAAGGCTTGGCAATGTTCCTCTCCGACTTACTCATTGTTTCTCCTTCGCTTGCTGCACACATGTCAACTTCCCTTGGTGATGGTATAGAATTGGTGTCCAACCTAACACCACTACCTCTCTGATCACCCCCACTGCCTGTGTTTCTACTGTCTCTTTAATCCTCTCCAATCACCCCTTCCAACATCTAATTTGGGCAGTCTCTAATATCTTAGTTCACTTTCTCATGGTGTGGGGTAATGCGACTAAGATGCTTCACTTTCCCATCACTTAATAAATCAGAATTGCACATCACTTTCACTACACTTAAAGGGTAGTAGAATTGCCTTTTATCGTTATACCTGGGCTTTGACCCTTACCAAATCTCCTGTATGTAGGATGACTTGCTTACATTGACGTTTGCTGTCATAAAATTCCTTTGTGTGTTTCTCTGATGTGTTTAGGTTGTCTTTACCTGACTCTAGAGATCACTCACTTTTCTTAGTCTTGCACCTCCATCGCCCATTGTCTGTATCCTCATTAGTTTAAACGGGCTGTGACCAGTAGTCATATCAGGGGTGTCTGTGGGGCCTCAGTTTCCCATTGTAATCCTGCCTCTGAAGCCAATTGTATACAGTTCTTCAACACCCTGTTAAAGTGCTCCAATGCACCATTTCCATTTGGATGGCACACAGATGTAGTATTGTGCTTTAGCCCATTCCTTTTCAAATATGTTTTAAACACCTCTGAGATAAATTGGGTTCCATTATCCGTCAATAAAGTTTTTGGCAATCCTTCCAGCAAAACATATTTTGTCCAAATAGCTCACTATGGCATTGGAATGCACCTTAGGCCGTAAACTTGTCTCCGGCCACTTGGAGAAATGATCCATCAATATCACTATATACTTGACCCCCTTTCATCATATTTGAGACCAGTTACATCCACCCCAACTTTTTCCCATGGCATATCCGGGCACTTAATGGGACACAATGGAGCCTTGAAAGTAGTTAACGTTTTTTCTGATTCAGTGCATAATGTGCATTCCCTCACTTTCCTCTCAATAGCCGCATCCATAACAGGGCGCCAGTAGAAGATCTTTGACAGCGCTTTTGGTTTTTGAAATTCCTAGATGTCCCTTGTGACAAATGTTCAGTATGCTCTCTTTAAGGACTTCTGGAGGAAATAGCCTGCCATTACGCAGGACCTCACCATTTTCAACAGATAAGTCATGCTTTAGTTTCCAAAAGGTATGCAAATTACTTGCCACCACATTCTTAGTTGGTCATCCCTCGGTTATACATCTGCGTACTTCCATTGGGAGCACATCTTTACTTGAAGCCTCCTCCCATTATTCTTTTGTAGAATCACTGACAGAATATCGAGAGTCAGAAAATAGACCTAGAGAAATATTGACGCAAAAATATCAAAGTCAATAATATCGACATCATATCTACATTATGGTAAGTACAAAAATATCGAAAAAATAAAATCGCTGTCAAAAATATAATTGTTAAAACAATTGTTTTTTTTTAAAGTTACAAAAATAATGTAAAATAAAGTAAATAATACATATAATTAAAATAAACATAATTAAAAATATTTTAAAATATTAAAAAATTATAACTAATATATAATGTAAAAATAAATTAAACATATACATATAATATATAATATATATATACTTAATATTATTATGTAATCATTATTTTAATGAATTATAAATAGTTTAAAAATACAAATACATATCTATGCATAAAACAATGTAAATAAAAATGAAATAAATATACATAACAAATTAAAAATATTACAATAATTTGAAATATTTTTTAAATTAATTATATACTACATTAACTAAAATAATACAAAATATATTAGATAGCGGAGGGAATAAAATTACTATTCCAACTTCAAACAGTGCAACAGTAGGGAAAATGATGGATAGCGTAGGGGTTAAAATTACTATTCCCACTCCAGTGAGTGCAACTGTAGGGAAAGTGTTGGATAGCGTAGGGGTAAAAATTGCTATTTCCACTCCAGTGAGTGCAACAGTAGGGAAAGTTTTGGATAGTGTAGGGGTAAAAATTACTAACCCCACTCCTGTGAGTGCAACAGTAGGGAAAGTGTTGGATTGCGTAGGGGAAAAAATTACTATTCCCACTCCGGTGAGTGCAACAGTAGAGAAAGTGTGGGATAGCGTAGGGGTACAAATTACTATTCCCACTCCAGTGAGTGCAAAAGTAGGGAAAGTGTTGGATAGCGTAGGGGTAAAAATTACTATTCCCACTCCAGTGAGTGCAACAGTGGGGAAAGTGTTGGATAGCACAGGGGTAAAACTTACTATTCCCACTCCAGTGAGTGCAACAGTAGGGAAAGGGTTGGATAGCGTAGGGGTAAAAATTACTATTCCACTCCAGTGAGTGCAACAGTAGGGAAAGTGTTGGATAGCGTTAGGTTTAAAAGGACTATTCCAACTCGAGTGGGTATAACAGTGTGGAAAATGTAGGCTAGCATAGGGGTTAAATTAACATACTTATTAAATTGATTGATTGAAGGCTTTATTTCGATATAAAAGAATATCATAAAAGCATAATACAATGGATTAAAAACAATATTTACATACACATTCAATTTACACAATAAAAAGCATTGCATAAGCAGTTAAGACAAGTATTAAATTGACAAGGCAAGCGTTTTTAAACGAATTAGCCAAGACCATTTTAGGAACTTGGATACATCACAAACAAACAAAGTGCGTGTGTCAGACATTAAAATACGTAGGGCCACTTTGTGTTGCCGGGTGCCCAAATGACTAAATAGTGGTTTGAGCCACCGCCGCCTAGGGGCTGAATAGGCCGGACATTCAAAAAGAAGATGGGCAACAGACTCGATACACGTTGGACATGACGCACAGAAAGGAGATCGCTGGTGAAAAGATTTCCACTGTGCTAACAATTCGTTTACAGGAAGCGCCCCCTATTCTGAATATAAAATACAGGGCTCGATTTAGGGGGTTAGATAGAATGTCTAAATACAGTTCATAAACCGCCACTTCCTTAATTTTCATAAAATCTAAAGTCGATTTGCAATGTTTAGAATCTGTAGAAATTTTGTGAGAGATCCAAGTCCAATACAGTTTCTTTAGGACGGCTTTGGGGGGGGCAGTCCTAGACCCCCATTACTCGCCGAGACCAATGACCCCAAGCAACCGTTTCACGTCCCTCAGCCACTTCATCTTGGACCAGCCCTCCATTAGCATCACCTCTGACAGAGCTTCTGCATATGAAGCCAACTCGGGCACACGCCACAGACGAGCCCAGAGTAGCAAAGGACGTATTTGGGCTTGGTCCTTAATCGATCTACCACCCAGATCCATTAAGACAGGTACGGAAGGGGTGCTCTGGGGGAGGGCCTTCAAGTCCTTCAAAAATTTGCACTCTGATCTAGCTAGAGCTTCAAGGTTGCATGTGCCCCACAACTCCGCCCCATACAAAGCAGCACTAACCCCTCTTGCTCTGTAGATCTCCAATACTGGGGCGATTGGCTTAGTTGAGGAGGAGCGTTGCTCTTTTAGGAGTGTACCACCCACCCTTTTATGGCCAAGTATCATCTTTTGGATGTACGAATTCCAGTGCATTGAATCAGTTAAACGGATTCCTAGGTAGTCGAATTCGGCCACCCTTTCCAAAGGCTCTGAGTTCAGCACCGGGGGGCGACCCATTTTTTTGGGGGGGGGTTCAAAACCAAATATTTAGTTTTATTGGTGTTGATAATCAAGCCCCTAAGTGAGCAGAACTCCTGGAAGCTGTTAAGGAGGCTCTGCAGGCCCATAGGAGTCTTTGAAATAAGGAGGGTGTCGTCAGCAAAAAGTAATGTGGGGATACGCTTGCCCGCCAGGGACGGTGCATCTGCAGGAGTTCTAAGCAGATGCTCAACCACTCCGTTCACATAAAGAGAGAACAGAGTGGGAGCAAGCACACATCCCTGACGGACACCTCTCCCCACTGGGATCCTGTCCGTTTTTTTACCGTGCGGGCCCCACCGCACCTGAGCAAAATTATCAGCGTGGAGCCTCACCAATAAGGACAGGATATACGGTGGCAGCCCCAACTCCGACAAAACCCTCCCACTTATTAAATACATTTAAAAAAAAATAACATATTAATAATTAATTAACAAATATTAATAATAATACCAATAAAATTAAATACATATTTACTTGAATACCATTAAATTACTTCCCACCATATTCCCCTATAACCGCACAACCCGCTACTCAAAAAAGATAAAACAATTAATTAAATGATCAATTATTCAATTAATTAACAATTAATATTTAAATAACAAATTAAAACAAGATCAATTAATAAAAAATAAAATGTACTTAATTATAATAAATTACTTCCCACCCTATTCCCCTATAAACCCACAACCTGCTCCACATAAAAAATAACACCATTAATGTAATAATCAATTAATACAAAATAATTACCAATTAATAAATAATTAACAATAAAATATTAATCAATACGAATTAATAAAAATGTACTTAATTATAATAAATTACTTCCCACCATATTCCCCTATAAACCCACAACCCGCTACACATAAAAATAACACAATTAATGTAATTATCAATTAATCAGTTAATAAAAAAATTCAAATAATAATTAACAATACATTAATATTCATTAAAAATGAAATAAAAAATATTAAATAATTAATTATAATTAAATTACTTCCCACCCTATTCCCCTATAAACCCACAACCTGCTACACATAAAAAATAACACAATTAATGTAATTATCAATTAATCAGTTGATAAAAAAATTCAAATAATAATTAACAATACATTAATAATCATTAAAAATGAAATAAAAAATAAGAATTAATTAATTATAATTAAATTACTTCCCACCCTATTCCCCTATAAACCCACAACCTGCTACACATAAAAATAACACATTTAATGTAATTATCAATTAACAATGAATACAAATTAATTACCAATTATTATTTATTTAACAATAAGTTAGTTAACAATACCAATAAATAAAAAATGATAATACATGAATTATAATTAATATAATTATAAATTAATCAATTAATAGAAAATAATTGCTGATTAATAAAAATTAATTACAAATTAATAATAATTAACAATAAACTACTAATCAATAAAAAGAAATAAAAAATATTAATTAATTATAATTGATTTACTTCCCACCCTATTCCCCTATAAGCCCATAACCCGCTCTGATACTAAAACGCAAAATTTAATAAAAAAATAAATTACTAATTACTAAACATTTAATACATATATTTAAAAATAATTAAAAAACATTACAAAGAATGTTAAACACATAAATTACTAATTACTAAACATTTAATACATATATTTAAAAATAATTAAAAAACATTACAAAGAATGTTAAACACATACATATAAAATACATACTAAAATACATAACACTAATATAAATATAGATATTAAAACGGCTATTTTTGCTAATGATAATATTTACTTCGATATTACTTACTTTGGTATAATAAAAACAATATTACTTACCTTAAGGTCAATATTCTGGTCACCGATATTCTTGACTTCGATATTCTGTCTCTACTATATTCAAAACTCGATATTAGTGTTGGTCGATAATAAAAAATCGATATTATGATTGCATACCTCTTTTGTAAAGCCTAATGCCTTAGATTATTTCAATAACACCAGCCACACAACACTTCTCAATCTCTTATTCTTCAGGCTTCTCAGGGAGTGGCAAACTACTTAGGGAGTCGGCAATTTTATTCTTTGCCCCTGGGACATACTGCACCTCATATTTGTAATCTGACAACTTGATGGACATCCTAGCTATTCGTGGGGATGCATTAAACAACTCACTTGTGGTGAGTACCTTTGTGAGCAGCTTATGGTCGCTTCATAATGTCACCAACATTTCCCATATGAATGGCCATAGTGCTCCAATCCACATACACACGCGAGTGCTTCCCACTCGATTTCTGAATATTTCTCTTCTGTGCTCGTTAGGGAATGGGAAGCAAATGCGACTACACACTCCCTTCCCTGCATGTCAATTTGGGTTAGCACAGCACCAATACCTTTATTACTTGCATCTGTGGTGACTATGCTTTTTTAAATTGGGATTGAATCCATCTAAAGCAGGTGAACATGAAACATTCTCCTTAATTACCATGAAAGCATTTTGACATTCTTGAGACCAGTTAAACACACATTTGTTCTCAAGTAATTGATACATCTGGCTGGAGAAATTCTTTACATATCTGGCATAGAATTGTGTCAACCCCAAGAATGCTGTAACTTCTCCCTTATTAGTCAGATCTGGTGCATTCTTGATCACTTCAATCAATCGTGCCCTGGGTTATATGCCTTTCCTACTCATCTCGTGTCCCAAACACGCAAAGTTGTTTCTGCTTTTTTCACATTTTGTGTATCCCGCTGCAAGCCAATTGGTGCCTAGAACCTGCAAACCTTTTTGCAGCTGCAGACGCCAACTCAAAAGGGCATCTTACAAGTTGGTAGCATCCGAAAGATGTAACGAAGGCGGTCAGTCTGTGACTATCTAGAGGCATAGCCACCTGATGGTACACTGAGGTTAAGTCAATGGTGGTGACCTACTCCATCCCCTTGGTTAATGAAACATTTCCTACATTTTTGGCAAGTGAAATTGATTCACCATGATAATTTTTAAATCCCTGAAATCCACGCACAACCTCAGCTTAACATTTGCACGTCTCACAACCACCTATGGTGCGACCCAGTCAGTGGACTCTATTGCTTCTGTAATACCTGCTGACTGTAGTTTCTTTCTCTAAGTCACTTGCTATCTCATCTCTAATTCCCATACGGATATTCCTGGACTTGTGGAAACAAGGCATCGCATTTTTCATTAATACAATTTCATGTTGGAACCCCTTCAACTCCGCCTCGCAACCACCAATGGTGCGACCCAGTCAGAGGACTTTAATGCTTCTATAATGCCTGCAGCCTTTAGTTTCTCTGATTCCCTTGCTACTTCATCCCTAATTCCCATCGGGATATTCTAGGCCTTCTGGACAAATTCATCGTATTTTCCTTCAATACATTCTATGTTGTAACCCCTTTAATTGCCTGATGATATCCGAAAACACTCTTGGATATGCACTTAGGATGTTAGCTTCATAAATCTTACCATTATGGACCCCTGCTTAGACCATGGACCATGGAGACAGACACAGGGCTGTTAGGATCAGGGATTATACCTAATTCACCCTAATCCCAAAAACCAAGCACTGAGGGACCAGACTTGGAGACATACAATTTACATTCTACCTCCCTGTCCTTGAACATGAAGCGTAACTTCCTTAACCCCAAAAACACAATTGGTTCTCCAGTGAAACTTTTAGGGGATATAGCTGGGGTTTCCATATTTTCCCCCAGCATTGGTTTGAATTTCTTATTCCATACAGACTCATTAACAATTGTGTAAGGAGATCCTGAATCAGCTGTGACGGTGAGGATCACAACACCAATTGATATTTCACACTTAGGTTTCTTTCTCTGGTTATTCTTATCACACTCCTCCAAGGTGTTTCCTATGTTAAAGACACATTTTTGTCCATCTCCTCAGAGTCTAGCGATTCTGAGCCGGACTCTTCCTCCAATATGTTTAGTCTTCCTTTTATTTTTCTTCCTAATCACTTTCAAGAAATGCCCTATAATACCACAAACTAAACACCTTTAGTTGTGAGCTAGACACTGCTTATCATTAGCAAAATGCCCTGTAAACCCACATCTAAAACATTTTACTTTTGTGTATAGTTCCTCCAATTCCTTGTTCTGCCTATACTTCTGGACACTGCTTGTCTTCTAGGCGTTTCCCTGTATGCTTCCTGACAGAGTTCGAGGCTTGCTGGTTGGAGGCACAGTTTTTATTCTTAATCTATTCCATTGCTTTACCTCATAACATACTTGTTCTTAAAGGCACCTTACAATACTCTTTTAACAGTCCTCGAGAGCAGGAGCTTCCACGTTGTTGGGATTGTATGCTGGATATGTTCTGGCCTCATATCAGGTGTGGCGCCCACAATGCCACAGGGGCAAGGCTGACAGGACATTGTGATTTGGCATGTTTTAAGGTCTGCTGGGCCGAATTGACTACATTTATTTTGATATTAGAACAAATGTAAAGTGATCCTCGTTGGCCAATAGGGGTGAACTTGTAAAGGCACGCTGCATCAGTGTTGGCGAGGTATGGAGGATTCTATGAGTTTGAGCTTACCTCTGGCCAGTTTGGTTTCAGGAGGAAATACTGTGAGGAATGGCACCTTTGCAAGCTGCTGTGCTTGTGGATGACATGGAGGAAGGTCAGCCTTTACTGAAGCTCAGGGCCTTCATTGTTAAATAGGGGCTGACGCTGCCTGAAACTGGATAAAAACATTATGCTAATCTTACATCACAAAGCTTTAGCAACCCGTCATGTGCCCTATGCGGCTCTTCAGAGGCTGCTGCTACTATATGTCGTACTTTGAACTGTTGAATTGTTTCCATACCGTCTTTTGCATCTCAGCATCCACAGAGATGGCTTTACTCAGCTGTACAGCCTCGAGGGTGATTGCTGACTAAAAGCAGAGGGACTGTAGGAGATGCTTCTACATTGCCAAGCCTCTTTACTGCTATATAGTCGCACTCTCAATCGTAGTGGCAGCAATAAACATGATCAACTATTGTCAGTAAATCGCTCAGGACAACCCGCCCACAAAATAAAAAGTCAATGCGCTATGAAGCAGTCAACTCTTCAGTTGCAAGGGGGAAAATAAATAGAGATGGGTGCAGGTGGGAGGGGGAGAAGAAATGTGGAGGCAGGGAGTAAACGAAAAAAAGTGCTATGGAGGGAGCAGCAGGCAGGGAGGGGTGAGTGGAAGACATAGTACCTTAATCATGTCAGAAGCAGCGGGCGGGCACTGATTAAGTTCTATCGATCTGTGCTTGGTCCCTGCTCCATAACCGTAATCAGAAGTGGCGTTTTGGCTTCACCGGCCAATTAGGGAAGCAGCAAAAAAGAGTTACGAAGAAGCAGACAATTGGGGGTCGATTCCGATTCGGGAAAAAAAACATCCGTACGATTTGTATCCGGAGCCCTCTCCGTACGAATCGTACCCGTCCGTCCGAGTCGCGAAGTACAATCCGTATTCCGTGAATCCGTCCGAATCATCGCGATCCGTATGTATTGCAAGGCTGAAACCGTGAACCGTACGACTCGTACACATACCGTACGACTCGTACACATGCCGTACTACCCGACGAGTACGATCCGGACCGGGGTATGAGGACGCGATTCGTATGGTCCACGTCAGGTAAGGGTGAGTCGTACCGAAAAGCACACAAACACATACACACCGTACGGTCCGTACCCCCCATGATCGCAGGGGTACGTACCGTACCTCTGCGATTATGGGGTGTACGAGCCGTACCCCCATTGTACGATGGGTGTACGAGCCGTACCCCCATTGTACGATCGGTGTACGAGCCGTACCCCCATTGTACGATCGGTGTACGAGCCGTACCCCATGTACGATGGGTGTACGAGCCGTACACCCATCGTACAATGGGGGTACGGCTCGTACACCCATCGTACAATGGGGGTACGGCTCGTACACCCATCGTACAATGGAGGTACGGCTCGAACACCCCATGATCGCAGGGGTATGGTGCATACCCCTGCAATCATGGGGGGTACGCATCGTACCCGTGGGGGCCGTCCGTACCTGTTTCGGTGCGAACTCTGCTTTTACGGCTGTTTTCAGCTCCCGTAGAAAAAGGGTCGTACGGTGCGTACCCGACACGTATCGTACTTGCTGGGTCGTAAAAACCAGCCGCGAATTGTACAGATGTCGCGTACAGCGGGTTTCGAGGGAGAATCGTACGGAGATTAGAGTCGTACGGTGTCTTGTACGACTCGTACGGAGTACAGCTCCTGGTACGAATCGTACTTCGTCGTACGTACGGGGGACGTTGCAGGGTAGGATTCGTACGGGAAAAACGCTCCGAACGGCTATTCGGAGCGGTTTTTCCCGAATCAGAATCGACCCCTTGGTAAGCAATGGGTGGGATCAAATCCCTTTTTATATACAATAGTGTCTCACAAGTGAGACGTATGCGCTAGTGCATGCTCCCGCTGGCTCGACCCTAAAAATAAATGGCATCTCATTTTTAGGCCTGTTATTAGCCAAGACCTTTTGACTTTACTCAAATTATATATATAATTTACTTATGTATAGGGGTTTCAGACAGCTCTTTTAATCCATCAAATTTTAATTCCTCTAACTGCAACATTCAGTATGGCGGAAAAAAACATGAAAAAAGTGCCCCTTGGAAATTGCCCTGACATGAATAAAGCAATCCGATGCATTGCTCCCAGCCCCTTCCATCTGTCCTTGTTTTCTCTGTGCATGCACCCATCCGCTTCCGACCATCCTCCATTGTCCGCCTGCTTCCCCCAGCCACTTTTGCCCACCCTTCGTTGACTACTTGTCACTAGGCCCTAATGCCCATCTGTTGTCCATGTGCTCCCTATCCCCTCTCACTTGTCCTTCCCCCCACCGAGTCCTTCTCTGCCACCTACCCTTTGTATTGCCGTAGGTGCGCACAACAAAGCAGGTGTTGCTGATAGCAGTGCATTGTCATATTAATGTACAATCTCCACTGCTTTTGGCATCACCCTCCATTGTGCAATCTGTTGCCGCTGTGCTGCCAGATAATAGTGTTCCATGTCTGGTACTACAAGGCCATCTTCAGCCATGGGCTACATCAATTTTGTGATGACTACTCTTTTTCTCTTGTTCCTCCACAATGTTTCCACAAATAGTGTATTGAATACAATCAAAAAATGTTGAGGTTGTCTCACTGGGATATTTACAAATTAGTAGAAGAAATTAATAGGGCAGTCATTTTAATCCAAACTACCTTTCCTGTTGCCGCGATTGAGATTTGTTTACAAAACAGTGCCATTCCACGTAGAACTCATAATGCCTTCTTATGGTTACCGTCCACCACATCGTCTATCTTCCTATATAACATGACTTTCATATATATATATATATATATATATATATATATATATAT
The DNA here is from genome assembly GCF_964261635.1 of Lissotriton helveticus. Classification (NCBI taxonomy): domain Eukaryota; kingdom Metazoa; phylum Chordata; class Amphibia; order Caudata; family Salamandridae; genus Lissotriton; species Lissotriton helveticus. Next base: position 153,391,125 of record NC_136068.1, on the reverse strand, counting down.
ATATATATATATGTTCCAACAATTGAGCCCTTGAGCTTTGACAGGGCACACAACGCTCTACCCCACCATCCGGTTGTAATGCCTTGCTGACGCTCGCATTCCTGACTTCCATTCAGTATCCACCATGTCCGACACGTTTCAAGGCTATTCCGCCCCTTATTCATGGACTCTGCACAGAGGGAAATGAAAACTCACCGCTGTTTACCTTCCGACCCTTTATTGAAGGAAAGACCACCCACAGTGGGCGTGGCACATTTCAAGACAACCAGCAGCATGTTGGTAATTACGGTCCAGAAGAGGTGAGTGCAATAATAACCTTGAGTAGGCTCAGTCCCCCTGTTGGTTGCAGCTTCAATTATCCTTGAGGTGGAAAGAAAGTCAGGTTTGCGTGCTGTTGCTCACCTTGGCAGAGCGGGCTTCAACGAACGGAAAGCGTTTCCCTTCAGAAGCCAATCCAGTCTTCAACTTCACTTCCAGTCGAAGGCGAAAGTGGTGCTCCTCTCCACGGCCCTGTCAGAGCTCAAGGGCTCAATTGTTGGAACGCACACATATATATATATTCTTTTTTTTGTTGCAGTCTTAAATAACGCAAACTTAACCTAAATGTATTGGAGCGCTTTACTTGAACACCAGTTACTTTACACAAGGACACATTCATTATTTTGCAGGCACTGGGAGATTAAGTGATGTGCCCACAATCACAGGATGTTGAGCCGAGGCTCGAAAATGGTTCCCCAGTTCCAAAGTCAGAAGCTCTGACCGTTGCGTCACATCTTTTCCAATATTTGAACTTGGAGGCCATCATTTGCCACTTTCAGTTACAGTCTTAGTATTTTGTTGTTACCCTGTAGCCTAGATGATTTCTCTGTATCCTCCAAGTGGGGGCCTCCATTGTTAGTGCAAACATTGATAGTGACAATCAGCAGCCCTAATGGTTACCCCTCTGGACTGTCCAGCTGTTTGAGATCTTTCTCCTAGTATTCACCCTAGCTGCCGTCAGGAATTATAGCTCCCCTATACGTCTCAAAAACGTATCCTCAATTTTCATGTTTCAAAGTTGCCTGAATGAACTCACACCGTCTGGTCAAATGCTTTCTCGGTATCTATCGATGCTGCCACTGGTGTTCATACTTAATCAGGGACATTACTCAGTATGGAAAAAAGTCTTCGAGGTACCAACTGACTTCATCAAAAGATGATGCAGGTTGGATCCACAATCCAAAAGGGAGTGGTTGCAGTGCTGTGTCCCATATGAAAACTAAACAGAAGATGCTTCTTTGAAGGTGGAGTCATTTGCTTTTGTCACATCTGTTATAACCTTGTCTAGGGAAGTGAATGCTGGGCCAGTCAGTTTGTTCAAAAATAGTATTTGATTTTGAGAGGAGTGTGGTGACAGGGCCGAATTTGAGGATTAGTCAGCTGAGGGCTATAACAGATTACTAACTTCGATAACTTTCCGGATTGTGTTTGCTGTTATGGGGGAAATCATTCCATTCCCCAGAGTGATTTTTCCTGAAGATGTTGATCGCCCCATTTTCAGGAACGATGGAGCACGTCTCCCTCATTTCTGGTGCTGTGAATCCTTTTAAAAGAAATAATTGGCGAGTTAAATGCATCTTGAGTCTGAGATTGACTTGACTTTGAGGGAGGTTCATCAGCTTGTTCATGGATGATTTCAAACAATTGTTTAGGACACGTTCCAGTTTCTTCCTAAGGGAGAGATGCCCTATTGCTGGGGTGCCTGGTTCTGAAAGAACAGGAGTTACCTGGGGCGATTAGCATGGCCAAAAGACTATCATAAAAAACATTTATGAGAATGTGATTAACAGCTCCTGACAGCTCTATAGCACAATTGCCTCGTTAAAAAAATATACAAGCAGCAAGTTCTGTTTACCGACTGTAACTAAAAAGTGCACTTTTTACATATTCCAAGCGAGCTAACTTGAACTTCTTGCTTGTTTTAAAATGTTTTCAGATTGAAGTATGCGTTGATTCACAGTAGGTGAAAATTACCTCGAGGAGTTCCTTTCAGCATTCCTGCGTGTAAAAATATTTATTGCATCTGTTGCTTTCATTTAGCTCTCGAGCAGTATGGAGGTTGCTTTAGGGCTCATCAAAATATTAGCATAACAGCAAAGCGTTAGGCTGCCCCATACTAAAAGTTGCCTACTGTCCTTTCTGGCAATAGGGAACCTCCAAAAGAGGGGGGTTAAACACATTTGGGGGCTCGTGTTTCTGAATTTATATGGGGTGTTTCTGTTGGCCATGGATGGCTAATTCCAAATGTCCTAGTTCCCAAGGAGAGTAGCTCACCTACTCTAGGTTTTATCTTTGCACTCTGGGATACGCGGTCTTTTCGAATAGAGGTCCCAGAATGCAAAGGAGAAAAAGGTGCCAGGCAAACTTCTCATGCTTACTCTTGGGAAGCTTGGGAGCTTTGATGTCAGTAGTTTTCCACTTGACACTGAGAGGTCAGTATGTGAGTATCTGTCTGGGCCAGTGGCAGAGAAGCCACTCAGAGGTGAGCAGCATAAAAGGAAAGTGACATGCACGCACGCACGCACACACCCCTGTCTCTATGACCCTGGGCTGGTTGAGCTCATTGATGTCACTTAAATTTATTGCTTAATTCCCAGTTGTCACACTTGTAGGAGTGTGATGATTAGTAGTTGTATAATTACTATTATTGGCAGCATGGTAAGGGCAATGGGCGGGCCTCTTGATAGGGGCCCTGGCACTTAGCTTTGTATAAAGTAAGTACTGCTTAAATTGCACTTGTTGAAATTAATGTACCCCAAAATTCTTTAAGTATTTCATTTTCACAGCCTACCTAAAACCTATTTGGTTTTTCCGACAGGTCCTGGCCAAATATGCTCCAACGTGCAACACTTGCCATGACTTCCCCCCCCAAAAAAACCCTAATTAACATTACAGTGTTTCTCAAAAAGTCTTGAAACATGATTAGCGAACGTGGGACATTTTTGGCGTGCTCGTCAATTTTTGGCCCTGGTTGGACTTTTTTGCAAGTTTAACTTTTGCGGCATAAATTCTCGCAAAGTCACAATTTTCACACAAACGCAGGAAAGCGTAAAACGTTGCAAATGTCATCAGATGTTTTTCATAGAACGTTATCAAAGTTGGAAAAAAAGCGCTGGCAACTTCCCATACCCCCGTTTCCCACCACAAGAATTCCAATCACTTATAGCAGACACTGGGAGGAGCCAACATATGAAAGCAGTTATCAAGCAAGGCGCCAGTCAAAGATTATGAATGAGCTGCTTGGCAAATGTGTCTCTTATCGACACCAGCAGTCTATGGATGGGGCGAGAGCGGCCTGCCACTCCTGCTGAAGCATGCACAATGCAGCGCCTGCCTGGGAGCAGAGGTATTCCAACCTTTAAACAGCTTGACTTTCATGGGCTAGAACTTGGAATCCGCTAAATGACAGACTTAAAATTACAAACATTTTTTACTTAATTTATTTATAAAAGGCCATCACTTCGAGCTTTTACCTCTCCAGGATTTCCCCCTATGTTTGGATGGTCTCCTGCTTTAATAATCTAGAGCTTTATAGCCCTTGTAGACCCCAGCCTCCCTATACTGCTGTATGTATTTGCTCTACACTTAAGGGTCAAGAGGACCCTATATCTGGTACAGATTAGGGAGCTTATTTACCACGGGAGCATCACTTTTAGTGACAATCCTGTGGCGAAATGGGCTTCACTTTCTTTACAAGGCAGCGTTAAGCCACTTAACCTGGCTTAAAGCCACCTTGTGTATAAAGCATCCTTTCCCTTCACCTTCTTTACAAGGCAGCGTTAAGCCACTTAACGTGGCTTAAAGCCACCTTGTGTATAAAGCACCCTTTCACTCTATACTTAGCGTGGAAGGGGCTGGCAATGGGTGTTGTCATGGGCGTTCCACCACAACACCCATTGATTTTGACGCTGCTCCATATTTACAAGGGTGGCGCAAATATGGGGCATCCCCAAAATGAAGACCAGAGAAAACCTAGTCTTCCCCTGGCGCAACGAGGAGAAATGTCTAATTTCTCCTCGTTTTTGCTTTTTCCATGTGTGCTGCGTTGTGCAGCACCCAAATAAAAAGAGCAAAACGTGATTGATTGTTTATGTGCAGAAAGGTGTCCCTTCCTGCACATAAACAATCTTTAAAAAAAATTAAGTTTGGCAACTTCTATGTGTGATGCATTAAGCAGCACGCATAGATGTTTAAAAATGCCATTTCAGATTGTTTATGTGCAGGAAGGGACACCTTCCTGCACATAAACAATCATTCCCCTCAACGCAGGCACCCTTGCATAAGGGGGCAAGGGTGCTTGCCTTGGCGCTAGGCAGCTAAATTAGCACCAGCGCAGGGGGAAACGCAAGGCTGCACCGTATTTGTGTAAATATGCAGCCCTGCGTTTGAGAAGTGGTGGAGCGCGGTGTTAAACCAAGGAGGCTAACGCCACGCTCCACCACTTCCTTGTAAATATGCCCCTTGGAGTCCAGATCATAGCAACAGAAAGTTCACTGTTACCCTGTCACACAACCTCACCATTCTTCTGATTTAGTAGACGGAGTGACTGACAGCCACCAGGGTTAAAACTCGACTGAAAAAAATGTCGCTACTACAACAATTACCAATATTACCAAGCAATTGTTATGTTATGTCAATATTACCAAGCCATTGTTATGTTATGTAATATGGGACTTGGTATAGCGTGCAACTCATCCCCGCGTGGATATCTCGTCGCTTGTGGACTGCAGGTGGAAGGTTTGAAAGCAGCAAATAAAATAACCATATTTTCAGGTGTGTTTTTTGAAGCCAGACAGGCTGGTACATGCACAAATGTGCAAAGGAAGCTGTTTCCAATGATGCGGTTTATGGTAAGAAAAGGCTCACCCACCATATTTAACATTGAGCTTACTAAGCATGAAACTGCTTATACATCTAATTTAAAAAAAACCTGCAACAAGAGGTTAAGTTAGTCTAAGGAATCCTCAGTGATTCGCCCTCTTGCAAGCCCAGCTGTCTCTGAAACATGGCCAACAAAGAAAGTTGAACAGAATTCCAGGCCACTGTCCAAACCCCACAGCTCATCTCTCTTTGGAGTAGCTACTCAGTGACCTTTATGTTGAGTATTGAAACTCATGAACAACATAATGCCAGATGAATGGGAAATGACAAAGGAGAGAACAGCAGCCAACATTTCTAAATAGAGCCACAGGGACATAACACTTGCAGGACTTCTCACATAAAATGTGAAGCGTGACTCGTGTAGCCTTCACCGGATACAACTGTTCCAAAGGGGGGTGGAGGATGGTGTCAAAAGGCATTGATGGGCTGCCAATGAATTTACCACCTCTAGATGCCATCTCACTGTTACTGATTTTAGGACGGACTTATAAACTACACAGCCAAGGCAGTCATTGTTTCATTCTTCTGAGGGTTAACAATTTACCTCAGTCTTGGGAAAGGCAACCAAGTTGAAAGCTAAATCCATAATACTACCAATTTCTATCCCTCATACGAAAATAAAAACTACCACTGGAGACGGGAAAATTACATCTGCTTTGAAGCTACAACACAGGGAGCCTGATTACCAGTCAGACGGAGCAGTATTCCTAGATGGGATACTTTTTTTTGTCTATCATTTTATTGAAGTTTCTCACAAACAACAAAAAAAAAACGATGCATAACCCAACCAAAAACACCCGGTCAGCTGCAGCTCATCTATACAGATGAACTACATATGGCAGTTACAACCTGATCCAAACTGCAAACATCAAGCAAAAACAAAAGAACCCACTCACTGAAGCGGCTGGCAGGGGATGAGGGTGGCGTGGCAGGAGTGAGGGGGAGGTGGATGTGGGGGACAAAATAAAGAAAAAATATCACTTACCTCTTCCGCCGGCCGCATCTCTCCTCCACTTCTCCGGCGAGTCCTGAAGCCAGGAAGCAACCAGGCTCTCCATAGCCAATCACAACGCTGTAATGCAGCATTGTGATTGGCTCCTCTAAGCCAATCACAATGCTGCAGTTCAGCGTTGTTATTGGTCTGAGTGCCGTGGATCAGCGCTTAGATCGGGACTGGGGGCCTGGGCATGTGGCTGTGTAATGCAGCCTTTGGGTAACATTCAAAGTGCGCATGACTGTTTGGCTGGACCAAGACAGCCGGCCAAGAGTCATGCGCACTTGGAGTGTACAAACCACTCCTTCCCCTGTGCATTAAAGCCCCACCCCCAACAACCCTGCGAAAAATAAAATGATAATAACTATGTTATTATCATTTTATTTTTCTTGCTCAAAGAGCAGTGGGGTGACGCTCCTCTGCCTTAGCAGAGGAACTGCCCCTGCCCACTCAGTTTGTAAAGTCCAAGGAGCCAACAGCAGGCACACAGCTTCCAAACTTTACCAGTACCCTCCGCTTCACCCGAGTCCTCCCCCTCGCTCCCCTTCCTCCTCAAGCCACCTATCCCATATCTTTGCAAATGTCCGGGGGTAACCCAGCGCCTTGTAAATCAATTCCTATGCCTTCCTGCACCATTCCTTATTGGCCTCCCAGTCCTTCACAGTCAGAAGCACTGCACAACCCCAGAACCGCACCATGTCCCTCCTGGCCACTGCCAGTGCCACATTGCAAAGCAGGAGAGTATACCTATCAGCATCACCTCACCGCTTATGCCCAGGCAGATCAACTGTGGAGTGAGCAATAGGGCCTCTCCCACCGTCTCCAAAAGCCTACCCAGTGCCCAATCCCAGAAGGGCCGCACCCACAGGCATTCCCAAGGGTGTGTATGATCGTACACCGTTTGCCCAAATCCCCACAGGTAGCTGTTTGAATCACCCCAATCCGTCATCCGGATCCAAGTGCCTGAGTGGTCAGCCCTCTGCAATAGCTTCAGCTGGATGAGCCGAAACACCCTTCGAATAGCCATCTCCCAGGGATACCTACAGGCAGCTCCCAACTCATCATCATCCAAGCGACCCAAGTTTTACTAAGTAGTGTAGAATGCAACTGCGAGAGAGCATGCCAGTGAAGCAGGGCTGCCAGTGCCCGGTACTCCAGAGGGCTCTTGTCTTCTAAGTCCTTGGGACAGGGGATCCTGCATTTCAAGATAGCCCTTATCTGCAGGTAGCTCAGAAACTGCCCCACCCCAGCATCTCATATTGGAGCTTCAGGTCTGCAAATGTCAGCCAGTTTTAACCTCCTCACAGGTTTCTCACCTTGGGGATGCCTATCAAATCCCAGCATTTGTGGCCTGACACCCTACAGAGCTCAGCCAAAGCCCCAGAGCCCCATAACAGTATCTCCAGGCCAAAAGTCTAGCCCAGCCCAGCTTGTGCATTGCACACCCTTGCTGTCGTTCTATAGTATAAGAGCCACACCAAGCCTGGAACCCTGGGCCGAAGCCCATTCGCTTGAGAAGCGCCCACAGGTAAGGCCACTCCACGAGTCAATTGCTTTCTCGGGGCCCAACAGCAAAAGAAGGGCCAATTTTCTGACACTAAGCGCTGAGCCAGGCACCCAAAGAGCCTCCAGAGATTGTGGCGTGAAGACCTATGCGGCATTAAACCCCAACTGATCCGAAGTCACCACACTCTCTATCACCTGTGAGAGGGTATTCGCCAAGACCTTAGCGAGTAGCTTAGTCTCCTTATTCAACAAAGAAATTAGACGATATGAGGCGCAGCCCTCCAAGGGCTTCTCGAGGTTTATGGATCGATACAACCTTCGCCTGCTGAAGATCCCAGGGATGCTCACCTCTTGACTGCGCCTCACAGAACAGAGCATGTAAAGACTTAAGTACCTTGCTCTTCACACACTTAAAACATTCTGAAGGGAAGCAAATGGGACTTTCGGATTTTAAGGTGGGCGAGAGCTTCCCTATTTTCCCTCTCCGTAATGGCAACCTCAAGCCATACCTGCCCAAACTTGGTACCAGGAGATCCTGAATGAACCTCTGCATGCCTGCTGCCTTCAATGAGAGGCAGGAAGTATAAAGCGTACGAAGATAACCAGCAAAGACCTGAACTATCACCGCAGGCATTTCTACCCCCTACCCCCTCGGCGTACAAAGTGTTGGGATGTACCATTGACCTTCCTCCTTACTGGCTAGCATCTTGCCCACCTTGTTACCCAATTCATAGAGCCTGCTCTGCCGCGCCCCATAAAGGTTCCTCGCCTCCTGGTGAATCAGCCACCCACATCTTTCCCACAGTCAGAATCAGAATATTTTATTGTTGAATTAATAAAAATCCTAACAATTAGAAAAAGTAAAATTAGCGAATGTCTACAATACAATTTGCATTAAAAATCGAAAGCAAAGATTGATATCAAAAGTTAAAAACAATTAAAACTTAAACTGTACGTCGGACCCCCCACTGACTACGTAGAGGTTTATGGAATGAGCATGGGGGATATTACATAAAGAGTGAGCCTCAGGCAATGTTTTAAAGGATCATACACAGGTCTGTAGCTGCTTCCCAGTCTCTATCATAAATTTGAGACCCCTGCAAGTCAGAATTGGTGATGAACCTCCCAGCCAGATTATAACCGCTTGTCGACATGTTCTTATGTTCAGTTTGATTAGGATATCCCGCAACAATTTTCTTTTAGCCACCATGAGGGCCGGGCACATACAAAACAAATGGATTAAAGATTCGTTTTGGTAACCACAGAGTCTGCATTTTGGGCAAGCATCATGGGGTTTCCAAGAGGGTCTTAGATCCTTGGACTCGTGTAGGCCCATACGGAAATGAATGAGAATCTTTTTTAGGTGTTGACTAAAATGTGTTGCCAAGTATGCCTGGGGTTGTTGACGTGAATAGGAAGAAATGACTGTCCAGGCATGACGTCGATGGGTCAATGTTTGTTTGTCTTCCAATAATGACTTTATTTTGGCATTTGAATTTGCAATTTTGCAGAAAGTAGCCTGATCAATTTTTTTACACCAAGCTTCGAGCAATCCAAGGTCTGAAAAGCAAGTCTGCAGATGGGTGGCCCAGGGCTGGGTGGAGTCAAAGTTGATTTCCTGCCAACAGAGGTGGTTTAATGAGCCTGGTACAGCAGAGCGGAGTTTGTGGCAGAATCTAACAAACCTTGACTTGGACCTAAAAATTTGATTTTGAAGGCCAAATTCTAATCGCACCTGGGCTGGCGAGGCGCATTTCGGTACTTTAAATACAACTTTATAAATTTTAGTTTGTAAGGTGTTTAATAAACCGGCCTCCCCTCCAAGCCATGTAACAAGACCATACGATAATGTAGGTAAAATCTGAGCGGCCATTACTTTTAAAAGATGAGTGTAGTTTGGACCACCCAGTTTTTGAAGGAGTCGCCTATATCTGAAAATTAGCGTCTGGGATTTGGCTTTTAACACTGCAGAGTGCTCTTTTTTTGAGTTGTCGTTGGCTATGGTGACCCCCAAATACCGATATTGTGGCTGTACCCCAATGGCTAGATGGTTAAATGTCCAGCTAAATTTAATGGGCTTTCGTTCTATAAGACATATTACTTTTGTCTTTTCTCTATTTAATTCTAGATGTTCTTCATTGAAATAGAGATATAGGGCATTTATCAGCCTTTGCAGTCCAATTGGGGTTCCGCTTAAAAGAACAATATCATCGGCAAACTGGATGATAGGCACTGGGGTGTTACCAAGCTTCGGAACGTGACTTACAATTTGGCTGAGTTTTTTTCCTAGGTCGGCCAGGTATAAGTTAAATAAACATGGGGCCAGGACACAGCCCTGTTTCAGTCCATCCTCCGTTGGAATTTTGGACGTAAGGCTTGAACCGTGCCCTTGTTTGACCCTTGCCCAGGTATCTGTATAAAGGAGCTTGACAGCGTGGAGGACATTTTTTGGTAGCCCCCACTCGTTGAGTTTTTCCCAAAGCCTCCCCCTACTGACTCGGTCAGAAGCCGCTTTAATGTCAATGAAGCAGCCATATAACCGTTTGTTGTTCGTTTTGGCTCTTTCCATCAAAAGGGCTAGGGCTGTGAGATATGTTATAGTCCCTGTCCCTTTTCTGAAGCCTGTCTGGTAGCTTGGAATTAGGTTGTTGGTATTTACCCATTCCTGGATCTCCTCCAAAATACAAAAAGCATATAATTTAGCTTCCACATCGATTAAAGATATCAGCCGATAATTCAGTGGAGTACTCCTGTCACCCTTCTTGAAGATTGGGTGGATGATGTTACCATTCCACGATGGTGGCTGCTTCTTACTTGGCCAATGACAGAGCATGCTCCGGGTCTGGCCGCTCAACACACTCAGCCTCCCCTTCCGACAGTTCCCTCTCCAGCACCTTACGAGATCTCTCCCTGTTCATTACCGCCATCTGTGCTATCAGCTGACCCCAGACCACTGCCTTATACACCTCCCAGGATATGCAGTGGGTATAGAACGACCTCTCCGCCCAATGCCCGAGGTGCCTGTCGACCCCCCCAACTACAAGTATTGCTTACCTCCATGTGCATTAAGTCCATGAGGGGCAATACTTGGACTGCCCCGCTGTATCAATGCCCTCCCGGTTTGTCCAGTGCTTCTATTTCATCTCGTTCAAGAAGCCACAACATTGTCATCTGAGAGCAGCAACAGCTCCATTCTCTAGATTTGGAGGTGGACAATCTTCACCAATTAGAGTAACAGATAAAACAACTGGAATCTGTCCCTCCCATTGCCATCTTCAGCATCCCTCTTACAGCACATAGTGTCAGGGGGCAGTCAGCAAGTAAGGCATAGCCCTCTTTTGCTGTCCCATAATTCCGGCCAATTGGGAACCAAATTGCCTCTCTACCGAGAACAACCTCAAAGGAATGTCAGACAAGGGGTGGCCCGGTTGGCCATCAGCTGTATGTGAGTTGTCAGTGGCAGCCTGCAGTGTCCCGGCAGCTTGGACTTTTAAGAAGAAGAACATTTCAGTTTGAATGATCAAATGACTGACACTTAATGTAGGACATATGCAGTCCTCTGCATTATCCTAATTTATTTGACAGGTCTGAGCCAACAATTCTTTAATGGAAGTTGCTGTCAGTCTGCTTGGGTCTATTTGTAGCCGTCTTTAATAGTGATTTCATGGAGTATTAGGTCAAACAAATAGAGGCAGCACCTAAAAAAGGTGCCAGGTGATGGGAGCTCGGCTATCCATATCCTTCGGTTGAACTGTAGTCCCACTCCAGTAGCACCAGGAGAGCTGTCTGCTTCCTACAGTCAATAATGATCCAGGCCCCAAGATGTTGAGTTAACTGATGTACTCCATTGCCCTCTGATAGGGTCATTCTAGGTGGCTGGAATGCGGCAAAGAACAAAACCTGCTCTGCACCGGCTGCAAAGACTGGAAACAAACAAGAAAGACGGTGAAACGGATATTATTTTATATCATCTCAGTGTCATCAAGACGCTGGCCAGGCTTGCCACTCAAGTGCCATAGAGCACCATATTTATACAGCAGTACACACATTCTATGTTATGTGAATTTGTAAAGCACACTATCACACGCGAGAGTATCCTAGCACAGAGCCGGTGTGTGCACCTTGCTCTGAAAGGTCAGGACACCTGCTTTTTGCAAATTTCAAGATACGAGGAGGAGGTTCTGGTGTGGAGTGGGAGGTCGTTCCATCCTTTAGAAGGGATCTAACATAACGCCTGCCCGCCGGCTCTTGTTATGGTTACATGTTGAATGTATGTGAGTAGGAGCCCTACGGAGGGTAAGTGTCTGGATGGCTAATGGAAAGAAATGAGACTGCTCAGGTTAGTGGGGCCTGAGTTGTGCATTTCCTTCAATGTGTGCGTGAGGAGTTCGAAATGACTGTGTATCATGAGCCAGTGTAGCTCCCTTAGGTGTGGTATGATGTGATCTGCATGGGAGGTTGAATCTCGCTGCCAAGTTCTGGGCAGGAATTAGCATTGTCCAATCAGAGTTCAAACACTTACAGTGTAGCAGCTTAATGCAGTCGTTATCCATTTCTAGTACATGGGAGCCACCATTTACATGCTCACATGCTCTGTACCTCTCTTAGTCTGGGCAGAGGTCTGATAGGCGGCGTATTGTAAAAGACAGAGGGCTATGAACTGCATGGCCGAAGCTTGGTGCCTGGCAGTGGAGCTCAAAATCCACCTGCTTCTTACCAATCAGCTGAGTGTACCAGGCTCGTTTCTGCACAGCTTTTCCTGCAGTCGGAGCTGTCTAGATCAGAGCAGTGCCTGGTTAATTAGCATTAGGTTTAGTTAAGAGCTGGTCATGCTAATGTGTACTACACAACCCTACAAAGGTCCTCCCTGGGTATCTGGGATGGAGCTCGTGAATGAGGTAGTTCTCACAAGCTCATCAGGTCTCTAGCATGGGACCTACAAGAGAAGACACATAAGCCCTTCACATTGGTGTATGTCAATGTCAGAATGCAGCACGCATAGCAAGAGAAAAAAAACGAGAACTGAAAACATTTCTCCTCGTTGCACCTCCCTATGCCTCCCATTCCCTCCCCTGGGGAGGCATAGCATTCTGACGCATTTCCAGGTTTATGATTGCGTGGGAACACCCATACCAACACCCATGGCAGGCCCCTTCTATGCAAAGTGTTGCCTGTAAAGGGGCCATATTTACAAGGACGCAAAAAGCCACGCAGGGTGGCTTTACGTTTTCTTGTATATGTGGGGCAGCAGGTTGCGCCACCAGTGCATCACAAAAAGAGATGTACCGGTGGCGCAAGTGGCTTGTAAATTAGCCTCAGAATGGGTACAAAAATCATTGTTAGGGAATACATCAAATTGTATTTTAGGCCGAGGGTGGCATGCACAGAGAAGGAAACCGAAATAAAAATAAGTAAAATAGTGGAAAAACAGAGACAGAGGGATGAACAGAATAGGTTAGCATGAAAATGAAAGGCAAGAAAGAAAAAGTAAGGATGAGAGAAAAAAGATAGGTAGATAGAAAAGTCACAGAAAGGGAGGAGGGAGGGTGACAGGAAGGAAGAGAACATCAAAGGAAAGGAGAAAAAAAGGTGAAAGTTAGAGTGGAGGGGAGGAATGAATGGATGAAGGGTAAAAGGATGGGATAGATGGATTGGAGAAAGGTTGGATAAACAATTGAAATATTTGACAGAAGAAAGGGTGAATGAACAGATGAAGAAAGATCAACATATGGATGGGTTAAAGGACGGATGGATGGATGCATTAAATAATATGAATAGGTGGGTGGGTAAAAAAAGTATGGACTCATAGATGGTTTGAGGGGTAGATGTTGAGGATGGGTGGATGGAAAGGTGAAGAGATGGGCGGGTGATTAGATGAGCTGGGAATGGATGGATAGATGGATCGTGGAAGGAAGATTAAAGGAATTCTGATAAGGATGGCCGTATTTTCTGAGTTTGTGTGCTCAGTGCGACAGGTGGCATATTTCCAGTGGGGGGTACTTTTATTTTCTGGCTACTCTCTTGCTTGCCGTCAGCTGTTTTCTACAGCTGACCTCTGTCTTGTGCTTGGGGAAGTCATCTATTTCATGCCTGCTATGTCTGCTACAAACTTCACAAGCACCCTCCAGAACTGCCTAGCTTGCATGTAGAGTAAGTGTATCCTGAGCCCTAAAGAGACGTTGTATTTTATCACCAGAAAGAGGAGTCAGGAAGTAAATACGAGGACTTGACCACTAGTGGGCCGATTCACAGAACCATTCTGAGATAAAATCCTAAACATACTACTTTTGGTATTCACAGAAGGCATTTAGTAGTAGTAAAGGTAGGACTCTTAACTTTACTACTACTAAACTGAGACAAAATCCTAACTTTAGGACTTTCGGTATCCGCCAAAGGCATTTAGTAGTAGTAAAGTTAGGGGTCCTAACTTTACTACTACTAAATGCCTTCTGTGAATACCAAAAGTAGTAAGTTTAGGATTTTGTCTCAGTTTAGTAATAGTAAAGTTAGGAGTCCTAACTTTACTACTACTAAATGCCTTCTGTAAATACCAAAAGTAGTAGGTTTAGGATTTTATCTCAGATTAGTTCTGTGAATCGGCCCCTAGGTGTGGAAACGAGCACCCTTCCAGCTGGTGAAGTAACAAGGATTTGCAACCCAGGGATCTCTTCCTCACCTTCTCTGGCCCTACAAAAGTAATGCAAGAAACTCCAGTGAGGGTGAAAATATCAAGCTGCAAAACTCTTTTCACTTGGTAACAGGCAGCTTGCTGGAGCCAGGCAATATTGTCACGCTCAAGGGAAGTGGCAAAGAGCGGAGGAAATTCAGTAGAGTCAAGCTCAGCTGTTGTTCTGGACCTGGCGGTCTCAAGGCACTGTTGCATCAAGAGGTCGACCCAGTCTCTTTACTGCTGAGAGTAGCACCTAGGGCACAGAGACTTGCAACAGGGATTCATAGTCATGACAAGGTAGGCCTATTTATTGACTCTTTCTCTGCTCCCGTTGTTGAAACAGGCTTATGGACTGTACATGCGGGAGCTGAGAGGAAGATCACATCCCAGTCAGTAAGCAGAGGGCTCCTCCACAATAAGAAGCACAGAAGGGAAGCAGCTCCTAGTGTGCAGGTAGATATGTCGTCTTGAAACATAAAAAGTGGAAATGTGGTGAGGCACTCAACTCTGCTGAGTTAACATCTTCAGGCACACACTCATTTAGTCTTTTTGGAAGGTCACTCCAGAACCTAAAGCGCACCACCCAAAGATGTATGGGGCCTCAACATCTTAACTGCCAGCCTACTGACTTTAGGAGCAAACGTTGACACAGACATCCAGAGCACAGCCTCAGAGTCCCATTACTATGCCTCGGAACCTGGACTCGGTACCTGGTTTCGGTTTTGGCGCACCTCTTCAGTACTATTGCCCTGGGGAGGCTAAGATTTAGACTCTTTTCCAGGTTTACAATTCCTTGTAAATCTAGGAATGCGTCAAAACCCATGGAGTTGCATGGGAATGCCCACCACAACGCCCATGGAATGCCTCACTTGCGCAGAGTAAGGCAACACAGCGATTTGCGCTGCGTTGCCTTACTCAAGAGTTATGAGGCCACTCAAAGCCACACAATGTTGCTTTGCGTGGCTTCATAATTTTGACCCAGAGCCGTGCTTCATGCATGCCATGTACCACTTTGCATGGTGCCAATGTGATGTAAGGCTCTCATAAATATGCCCTATGTGTCTTGCAAAGATCTCTCGTCCTAAACACACACTAATAAGCAGTAAATGTAGCTAGTACAATGTTGGCTTTCAGAGACAATTTACAGATGACTTGTTCATTCGCTTGTTTGAATTCCAATTCTTTATACTTAGCCACCAAGCCAACATGGGTTTTGTCGCTGTTTGGGGTACACCCGCGACTTTGTCAGGGCTAAAGAAATACAGAAGATGAGCCCTAATGTGATATCACATTCAATTGTGACAATAGTACAAATAAAACTTTCAATTGGTGACATCCGAGTCACACAGAGAACACGTCCCAGTTACTATCCAATTAGTGACTTGTATGTGGAAACCAAGGCACAGTTTACAGTAGTTGCACTTCCACGTGCCACTGAAGCTCAAACATGGTGTATTTTTGGTATTGTGTGCATGCCAGAATGCGACCTAAGTCAAATCTAATTTTTTTGACACCTCGAAGAAAATGTACCACCATGATTATATAATATATAAAATATCCATTATGTGTCCATGAGTCTCATACTCTATGTAATAAGACCAATTAATAAAAGTCGAGTTAAAAGTGCAAGATGTATCAAAAGGCCATAAGGTCTCCCCAAGTTTATAACAATCGGTACCTGTCAATATCTCCCAGTTCTTCTTATCTGAATCAATGACCAAAAAAAGAAAAGGGGAAGGAGCCTGATGAACATTAATATCTCCTTAAGAATATTAACATAGCATATCATATAGAAATCTATCTCAATCCGTCTCTGAACATACCTTGGATCCAGTTATACTTCCGTCCTGGTCACTCTGAGAAGTATCCTTAAGATCAATGCCCCCGTAATATGAGGATTTCTCGAAATCAATACGGTAAGTTTTCTATGCCACAGTGTA
Organism: Lissotriton helveticus; assembly: GCF_964261635.1. Taxonomy (NCBI): domain Eukaryota; kingdom Metazoa; phylum Chordata; class Amphibia; order Caudata; family Salamandridae; genus Lissotriton; species Lissotriton helveticus. Next base: position 153,375,095 of record NC_136068.1, on the reverse strand, counting down.
AGTGGTATTTCGATCAGTGTCTCATATTCTAAGGTAAAAGATGCAAAATTTTAAATTACAATTAGTCTGGTTGTCAACGGTGATACTCCTGCAATGGCCATATAATAGTGAAACGCAAAACACACTTATTGGGCAGTAAATTATATCTATTCTCCATAAGCGAAGAGCAAGTAAACTCTGGCAGTCACGTTCAGTGTGGGCACCATAAGCTCCCTAGTGTTAACAGACACTAACGATGTACCAAAAAGTCCAAACACCATCTGCCGGCATAATCTAAACGTGCCATCTTAAACTGGTAAATATCACAAAATTACCGCTGATAATATGTGTAGCAGATCTGAAATTATCAGTGATGACAAGATAGCATCTATGCAACTTGACCAAGATAAACCTATCATAATCATATCAAACTGCACTCCATTAGAAGAACAAGGATGTGAAGAGTAATGTCTTTGTCTGTTCTCATCGTGCTGCAAGTCAATAAGCTCCGCACCTATCATACGGCGGGGACCCTATAAACCCCTTAGAATTCAGAACATTTCATTACAATATAACACAAGTTTTCATCAATCACTGCAGTGTGGTACAATCCATGATATGAGACACCTCATTGTAGATCCTATCTAGATTAATCTTATTACCATATAAAATCATTGTGGCACATTCTTTAACCCCCCTGTAATGCCCTGGTCATGTATGCTGTCACTACTGTCTATGAAGTGAGATTCATCACTTCATTGTGTTAGGCGAGAAAATATGGTCCAACAGTTCGTATCTACGGATGGGACTATTAAGTCCAGACTATAGGAACACTACAGAAAAGGGCCAAAAAGACTGGTCCCGATTTAAGATGGATTCCAGAAACATCTATAGAATGTCAATCTAATAGTATTATACACAGTTGATACACAACCAAAGAACAACATCAGTTAAAACATTTTTTTTAAAAGGTTAAATCTAGGAACCTGTTACTCTTCCTTCACATATATTCACCTCTAGTTATAATTATCATTGAGCTCACCTCATTTACATTAGAGTCACCAATATATTCACAGCACAGGTTAAAATACATTTGTATCCAAGGGCATTCATAGATAAGTCATTTTAGCCCTGTATTCAGTTGCATTACATCAATATCCTACAAAATACTGAACTTCATGGTCTGTATTCAGGCCTATCTCTACATTTCGCAGGCGTTAAATCCACATTACCTCTCTTCTACATGGGGTCAATTCCCAGTTACCTGCATGGATTCCTAGGTACTTGATCAATGCCATAAAATTTAAACATGCAGTGTTTATTCTGAGCTGCAGATTCTGTCATGTGTGCTGCAATGGGGTTTGACAGAATTGACAACCCAGTGCAGTACCCAGCTAAGTGGACTATGAACATAAGAAATACCACTGAGGGATCTTCAGAAGTGCTCAAAGCTGGCAGATTACTGCAAACCATAAACTGCATGTCTGTCTCTCACACTTCTTAACCCCTTCGCTGCGGGGTGGAGGGGGGCCGCGCGCGGTGCCGCTGTGCTTGTGACAAGCACAACTTGTCATGAGGCACAGTGCAGCTGCATTCATGACGAGCGGAGCTCGTCACAACTACACCCGTTTTTCGAACATTCAGCACAGCGGGGTAATTATCCCGCGTGCAACGTTCCAACGGCCGTGATGAGCTCATCTCGTCATGGGTGCAGCTGCACTGTGCCTCATGACGAGCTGAGCTCGTTATGAGCATAGAAGATGTTAATCCATTACACTGCTAAGTGCTGTCTTCCATTACACGATAACCACCCTTGTGGTCCTCACATACGACATGGAAACATCTCGCACACAAGTTTGAAATAAAGGCTCCCCACTTTCAACCACACACCCATGCTAGCCATGAAGGCGAGCGCTTCAGCACCCCACACAGGGTTACTATGAGCTATATAAATATTACAATACAATACAATATAATACAAGGCAAGCAGGCGATGGGGGAGGACAGGACAGGGAAGAGAAAGAATGGGTGAGAGGGGAGGGCGGGAAGAGAATCAACGGGCAAGAGTGCAATGTGGACCAGGCAGGAGAGAAGCACACAAATGACAAACAGGAAAGTGCACCATGAAGTTGGCAGGGTGATGCACACAGATGACAAAGAGTAATGCAGAGTTCAGGGTGAGAGAAGCACATGAGGGCGGCAGCTGTAAAAAACATGCAACCTCATGAAATTCTCTCGGAAAACAAAAGGTAATGCTTAAAAAGCAAGCTGTGGGACAACACAAGAGTCACAAATAAGAAACAGGCAAAGGAGAGGGATAAGAAAGTCAACTGATGGTAAGCAATGAGCGGAGCCCAAACCACCGTAAGATTCACAATCAATCTTGCATGCATTATCTAGTAGGCAAAAACGAAAAAGTGTTTCAAGCTTAGATTCTGCAACCCCTATTTCAAAAGCATTTTAGGGAAGATTTAAATATTACAAAGTGCAGTAAAATGCTTGACAGTGCTTAAAATGTTCTGTTCAGCTAAAATCTCCCAGTCAATGTAAACAGATCTGCAGTCTTTCCCCAGATCTCTTAATTCCGATGGTGCATTAACTGCTGTAACCTGCCTCATCGGAATTAGGTGGTCACTCCTGATTAGCGCTACCGTCTCGAATCCACTTCAGCATCACAGCTGCCACAGGAGAACTGGCGGTCGGGGTTGAACATTTTCATAATCTTTGAATTGAAGATGGCTTCACTTATCTTCGGACGTCTCTGTTGTAGCTGCTCAGTAAGCAAATCCATCTTGTAACCAAAAAGAGGAAAAATTATGGCCCAGATTAAACATTTTGCACTATTTTGTGGGACAAAAGTGACAAAAACCTGGGAATAATGTGTTTTTTTGAAATAATTTACTGGTTTTACAATGGAAAGGCGCCTGAAAGGAATCATCGACATAATATCCAAGACAAAAATATAGAATATAAAAATATTAATGTAAAAATATAGATAGTTAAAATATTGACATCCTATCTTTAAAATGTATATGACAAAAATATCGAAAAAAATAAAGATGTAAAAAATATCGATGTCCAAAATATAGTTTTTTTATATATAAAACTGAATGTTAAAACAATTCAATTATAAAATTAACCCAAAAAATTACTTAGATATAATATACATTAAATAAATATAATAAACAAATGTAATTCCAAAAAATGTAAACATAGATAAATAAAATGCTATATATAAATGTATATTTACTTAAAAAAAAATAATAAACTAATAACTTTAATTTATTTTAAAGTATTATAAATATATAAAAATTAACTATAATATATATATATATGTATATATATATTGTAGCGGAGGAGGGGCAAGAAATCACCTGATGGGAAGTGGTCATAGCAAACATTTTTAAATCAACTGACCCCCAAGTAAACGAAAAGCCACAGAAACAGGCACTGATGAAGCTACTTGAAAGCAGAAACGCGTCTGCCGAGCGTTTCTTTGGACTTTGCACACAGAGCGTTTTAATTTTAATAAAGCCTTTTCCAGTTCATCCCGGAGCTGTGTCGCACTCTTTTCTCACCTGAAGGGAGCCTAGTCTGCATGTTTTGCCAGCCTGCAGGTGCTGGCTAGCGAGACGCCCTCTCGGTCTGGAGCTACGTGTCATACCTGCAACGTTTGGTCGGAGCATTGTCTGCAACACGTCGCCTCCCCGGCGCTAAAAATTTCCACACGGAGGTAACCGGCGCATGGGGAGAGAGGAGGCAATACCGAATTGCCTGAGAAGGTAGACTGGAAGGGGCTTAGAACCCCGCAAGCAGCAACGGTGGTGTTGGAAAACTGCCAGCCTGGACTGGGACATCACTTGGTGTGCTGAGAGAGCCCGTCACTGAATGGGATTTCTCAAAGGACTTCAACACCCACAATGCAGCAGCTTGAAGGGAGGAGCGCGAGGTGCTCAGCAGTCCCTAAAGCGGAGGAGGGGCAAGAAATCACCTGATGGGAAGTGGTCATAGCAAACATTTTTTTTTTTTTAACTTTTTATTGATTTTATAATACAAACACAAACAACTTGCAAGGAATAAAGAAAAAGAGAGACAGCATTATAAACAATGTTGCATTACATGGTGTGTGAGCGGGAAGGTCAACCAATGAGCGTTTGTTCTATCGAGAAAGAGTCTCACAGGGGGAGGGGGGGCAGAAGGAACAAAATGTAACCAGTATACAGTAGTAAGTGGAGGAACCCTCGGGCTACGGGGACGTAGGTGCAACATCTGGGTCAGGAAGAGGAGGGGTACATATATCGCCACGGTAAGTGTTCCACTGAGTCCATATCTTCCCCCATTTTCGGGGGGTACCCCGAGAAATATATACAGTTTTTTCCCTGAACATGGACCAGTCCATGTTTTGTTTCCATTTCCGAATCCCGGGCGGTCCCTGAGCGCCCCATAGTTGCGCAATGTCTCTTTTGGCGATCATATTGCCCAAGGTCACCCACCGAAGCTGCGATACGGAGTAGTCATTCGGTTCCCATACATTCAGCAAGCATCTCCTAGCCTCCGGCATCGATTGCACCCCCGTAACCTCACTCATCACCTCGTGCACACGGGTCCAGAATCGCACTATCTCAGGGCACTCCCAGATGATATGTAAAAAGGTGCCCAGGAGACCGCATCCACGCCGACACAGACCATCCACAGAAAAGCCCATGTGTACCAAACGGGGACCAGTTACATACACTCTATGCAGGATTTTAAGTTGCACAAATCTAAGGCGCGCCTGGATGGCCACCTCCTTAGGGGAAGAGACCGCCGCCTGCCAGTCCTCATCGTCCAGCTCCAGTCCATCACTAATCCAGACCTCTCTAAGGCGAAACAGGAGATCAGACCTGGAGTTGATCAATTTTTTATAAATAAGCGAAATCGTACTATCAGGAACATGTCCGTCCAGTACCCTGTCTTCAAGCGGGGACGACTCCGGAATCTCCACACCCGAAGGGAAGGCCGAGAGCACAGCGTGGCGGACCTGCGCATAGCGAAAAAATTCACGATCGCTCAGAGCGTACTCGGTTTTCAATTCCTCAAACGTCTTCATTCTCCCCTTAGTCCAAACATCATCAATCCTGCTGATACCGATCAAGTCCCACCTATCAAACCCCCTCGACTGCCAGAGTGAGCCAAGTCTATCAGACGCATACAGTGGGGTGGCACGAGTCAATTTATCAGTCCACCCAAGCGCCATGGAAGCATGTCTCCACACCTGGACAGCCGTCCTAGTGGGGCCCGTCACGTTTCGAGGAGTGAGTTTCGAGTAGAGGGCTCTATTGTAGTCACCTCCCGGTAACAACCATTTGTCCATCTCGAAGGCCGGATTCGGCAAAGGGCCATACATGCAATGATTTATTGCCCCCAATTGAGACGCCCAATAATAGCGACGGATATCAGGCAAAGCAATTCCACCGTCGTACCACGGGAGCGACAGTTTAGCAATGGCGATCCGGGGCCTACCCCCCCACACCAGTTGTCTCTGTAAACTCTCAACCTCACGGAAATATGTAGCCGGGACAAAGTCAAGAGTGTTTTGCAATGCGTAGAGGAAGCGGGGCAGCGACATCATCTTAAACAATGCCGCTCTACCTAGGGGAGAGAGAGGAAGTTTCCCCCAAGCGACAACATCTGCCCGAAGGCGCTGAAGAGGGGGCAGCAAATTACGGTCAAACCGCAGTTCAGGGTTCAGAGTGATAAAAATGCCTAGGTATTTAAATCCATCTTTCACAATCGCGATAGGACAACCACTTGGCAGAAGGGGGGCGGCACCCGACAGGACGTATACACAGGACTTCGACCAGTTGATGACAAGACCCGAGTTTTTGCGAAAGGACGTTAAGACATCGAACAGCACAATGAGGGATTTACGGGGAGATGTAAGATACAGCAGAATATCATCAGCGTAGAGAGATACACGGTCCTCAAACTCCGAATTCCATCTAAAGCCCTTCAGGGACGGCTCCCACCTCAGCCAGGCCGCCAGCGGTTCCAAGGCGAGAGCAAACAACAAGGGGGACAGGGGACAGCCCTGTCGCGTCCCTCTGCCCAGTGCAAAGGGTGCAGAGACCCGACCATTGACCACCACCTGAGCCATGGGACCGGCGTAAAGCAATTTGACCCACCGAATGAACTCCGGACCGAAACCAAACTTAGCGAGAACCGCCCACAAATACGGCCATTCTATTGTATCAAACGCCATCGTAGCGTCCAAGGACGCCAAGATGGCGGGCTCACGTAGCGTCTCGGCCCGTGCCAGGACGCCATGCAACCTTCGGAGGTTAAGCGCCGTGTTGCGATGCGGTATAAAGCCGGATTGATCAGGGTGAACCAGGTCCCCAATGACAGTCGCCAAACGTGTCGCCAGCAGCCTGGCCAAGATTTTAGGCTCCGCATTGATCAACGAAATGGGTCTAAAAGAGGCACAGCGATCCCGGGGTTTACCATCCTTGTGGATGACGACAATAGTGGCCAGTCTCTGGTCTGGTGGGAGAGAACCCACCTCCAAAGACTCAAGAAACATAGAGCGCAGATGAGGAGCTAGCGAGTCCGGGCGTAGTTTATATAGCTCAATGGGGAGCCCATTAGGGCCCGAAGCCTTGCGGGATCGGACCGAACGGACAGCAGCGGCAATCTCGTCCACAGCAGGCGGAGCATCCAGAGCATCTCTATCAATGTCAGGCAATCGGGAAGTGCAATATCATGCAATAGCAGGTGGGAGTCCTGCTCTGATCGATCAGACACCTGGGAGTACACCTCGCGGAAATAATCGGCAAAACATGCAACAATATCAGCAGGGTCTGTACAACACTCTCCATTCTCTGCAACAATCACAGGGACGACACGACTTGCATTCTCCCTCTTATCCAGCCAAGCAAGTAGTTTCCCAGCCTTATCACCCACATCATACAGGCGGCCCTGCTGTTCCCTTCCCATTTCCTTAGCAGCTCCAGTGACCAGAGCCCTGTATTCATGTTGTTTCAACTCCAGTAGATGTAACCCCTCAGCGGTGACCCCAGATTCCAAGCACTCCTCCAGGGCCGTGACCTCCCCCTCAAGGCGAACCATCTCAGCACAGTTGGCCAGCTTCACACTACCAATCAACGAGAGGGCCTGGCCACGAATGACAGTCTTGTAAGCTTCCCAAAGTAAACTAGGGGAGGAAACAGAGCCCACATTTTCCGCAAAATAACAATCGTGTGTTTTAACCAGCTCAGCCCTGACCCTGGGGTCCTTCAAATACCAGGGGTTAATCGGAGCCACTCGGCCTGCCGAACCCTGCCGTGCATCAGCCAAAGCGGAGAATGGTCCGAGATACCCCGTGCCAGATGTTTAACTTCCCGTATGAGGGATGCATGGGCCGAGGGCAGTAATATGTGATCTAACCTCGAGAGACTACCATGAGCACCAGAATGATAGGTATATTGCAACTGCCCCGGGTGAAGCAATCGCCAGCAATCAGTGAGCCCCAGCGTCACCAGGAAGTCATTCAACCAAGTCTGGGCCTTCGGCAGTTCCCTGGGAGGGTGACGATCACGCATCCCCGAGACCACCGCATTAAAGTCACCCCCAACCAAAAGCAGACCCTCTGGGAGACCCAGGATAAGTCCACTCAGATCAGCAAATGTGGTGGCTTGGAGGCCTGGGGGCACGTACACGGAAATCAGAATAAGAACCTTCCCCTCCCAGCGCCCCACAATGGCGGCGTATCGTCCCTTATCATCCAGTATAACATCATCAATGGCCAAGGGGAGGGAGGTCCGAACCAGAATGCCCGCCCCCCTGGAGCCCGAAGTGAAACCCGAGTGCGCCAGAAGGCGATAACCACGCCTATTCAGAGCGTAGCACTTGTTGCCGAGCAAGTGAGTCTCCTGCAGTAAGACAACATCTGGAGTCAAACGTTTCAGCAATTGCAGCACCACCCTCCTCTTGATCCCATCCCCCAACCCGTTCACGTTCCAACACAATATCCGAAGTACCCTACCCCCATCCCCGAATTCAGCCCCTCCCCCGTCCCACACCCAGAGCAACTGCAAAAAACAGGAGTGTGCCTTTCCTTCGCCTTGCAAGTAACAATAAAATTCAAACCAACAACCCAGTCCCCCCAACAATGTCAAAACAACTATACCCCCAACCCCGCACCCCTGCTGAAGACCAAAGAGCCCCATAAACTTGCAGTGTGCCTGTCGCCCTACCACCCAACTAATCTACGAAAAGAAAACCCAGGAGGAGAAAGGACCTGTTCACCCCCCATCCACCCCCAAAAAGACTAGTACTCGCAAACATTAATGACACAGCATAGCACAGTTCAAAGCCCACGGGAAGGGCACGGGGTCAAAGTCGACATCTACTCCTGCTCCGTCGGGCCACCGTCCGCCCGATCCGACTTGCCAGAGTCCTCAAAAGGTTCTTGATCCGTAGGCAGCGTGTCAAGCCAGTCACTCACGACCCCAGGATGGTCGAAGAAAAAAGTACGATCCCTATGAACCACCCGCAAACGGGCCGGGAAGAGCATGGCATACTTCATAGACCTTTCCCGGAGTCTCTTCTTGACCCCTTGAAACCCCAGCCTCTGTTTCTGGACCTGTTGTGTAAAGTCCGGATAGAAGCTGACAGTAGAGTTCTCAAAGGCAATGGGACCAGACTGCCTCGAAGCCTGCAGGATAGCGTCTCTGTCCCGGAAATGAAAGATCCTCGCAATGATGGGTCGAGGGTTAGCACCCGATTTAGGTGTGCCGCCGGGGATCCTATGTGCACGCTCAACAGCGAAAAACTTGCTGAGACCATTGGGCGCCAAGTGATTCAGCACCAGGTCTTCCACCAATAAGTCCGTCGAGGCAGCAGTCGATGATTCCGGGACCCCAATCAGGCGGATGTTATTGCGCCTGGCACGGCTTTCATAGTCCTCTAGGCGCCCAGAGAAATAGTCATTAGCTTTCCTCAGATTCCCGACTTCAGCCTGTAAGTCAGAGACGTCGGTGACCAGGCTAGTGGTCTTAAGATCCAGGAATTTGACCTTTTCGTTCGTCTTCGCCAAATCCGCCCTGATAAGATTGACATCAATCGACACAGTATCCAGTTTGAGAGTCAAGGCCTCATATTGTTGCCCCAATGAGGCTTTCATACCGGTGATGGCGCCCATGAGATCACGCAGCGAGGGCTCTTCCTCAATCGATGAGTCCTCCGGCATTGTCGTCGAGGGTTTAGATGCTGCTCCCGGCGATCCTTTAGTTAGGGTGTACCGGTCCATAATGTTCGTTTGCAGAGCACTCCCTCGAACGCCCGGTTTAGGCCCGCGCTTCCCACCCTCTGGCTTGGTGGCCATCTTGGATCCTGGACCCGTACGGGTCGCCTGTTGACGGGTAAAAATGGTGACTGCGGTGGCAAATGCAGGACCAAAAGGGCGAAGGTGGTGCCAGTCTCAGAACTGGAAGCCACGACAGATCGGCAGCAGGAGCGGATAGACCAAGAGTGTAGAAGCGTACGGCCGTCTACGCAGCTGACAAAGTCAGGTCGATCTCCGGACAGGAATCGAAACCAAAAGCGGTCGCCAGCCCATGCAAGTCTGGCAGTCCGTTGTTGTTCACTTACTGGACGGCAGGCCAGACAAGATAGCTCGGGGCGTCACCATGGAGCAGGCCAGAAAACTGCGACAGTCTGTAGCTCTGGACCCCGAAGTCCAAAAAAGTTTGCTGAAACAGATAAATGATCAGTAGAACTGTGCCAATAAACACCCGTCGTCCGAACCAGGATAAAGTACAGGATAGTCGATGGAGGTGGCGAGGGTCCGGAAACCCTGTGCTCACGCGACCATCTTGGGTGCGCGCGAAGCTCCTCCCCCATAGCAAACATTTTTAAATCAACTGACCCCCAAGTAAACGAAAAGCCACAGAAACAGGCACTGATGAAGCTATTTGAAAGCAGAAACGCGTCTGCCGAGCGTTTCTTTGGACTTTGCACACAGAGCGTTTTAATTTTAATAAAGCCTTTTCCAGTTCATCCCGGAGCTGTGTCGCACTCTTTTCTCACCTGAAGGGAGCCTAGTCTGCATGTTTTGCCAGCCTGCAGGTGCTGGCTAGCGAGACGCCCTCTCGGTCTGGAGCTACGTGTCATACCTGCAACGTTTGGTCGGAGCATTGTCTGAAACACGTGGCCCCCCCGGCGCTAAAAATTTCCACACGGAGGTAACCGGCGCATGGGGAGAGAGGAGGCAATACCGAATTGCCTGAGAAGGTAGACTGGAAGGGGCTTAGAACCCCGCAAGCAGCAACGGTGGTGTTGGAAAACTGCCAGCCTGGACTGGGACATCACTTGGTGTGCTGAGAGACCCCGTCACTGAATGGGATTTCTCAAAGGACTTCAACACCCACAATGCAGCAGCTTGAAGGGAGGAGCGCGAGGTGCTCAGCAGTCCCTAAAGCGGAGGAGGGGCAAGAAATCGCCTGATGGGAAGTGGTCATAGCAAACATTTTTAAATCAACTGACCCCCAAGTAAATGAAAAGCCACAGAAACAGGCACTGATGAAGCTATTTGAAAGCAGAAACGCGTCTGCCGAGCGTTTCTTTGGACTTTGCACACAGAGCGTTTTAATTTTAATAAAGCCTTTTCCAGTTCATCCCGGAGCTGTGTCGCACTCTTTTCTCACCTGAAGGGAACCTAGTCTGCATAAATATACATACATCTATAACATAAAATATAATAATAAAAACATCATATTATAAAATAAAATACTAAAATATTTATACATTTTTAAACTTACATTTTGCACTCTATTGAGTGCAACAGTTGGAAAATTGTTGAATAGTGTAGGGGTAAAAATGACTATTCCCACTCCAGTGAGTGCAACAGTAGGGAAAGTGTTGGATAGCGAAGGGTAGCGGAGGGGTAAAAATAACTATTCTCACTCCAGAGAGTGCAACAGTAGGGAAAGTGTTGGATAGCAGAGGGGAAAAAATTACTATTCCCACTCCAGAGAGTGCAACTGTAAAGAAAGTGTTGGATAGCAAAGGTGTTAGATTTGTGGGTCTCTAGTTGGCACAGGTAGGTACTTGTGACAAATAGGGACCCTCGCCTCTAGTCAGGATAAGGGGATTACACTCCTAAAATAACCCCTGCTCACACCCTTGGTAGTTTGGCACGAGCAGACAGGCTTTATCTCAGAGGCGTTGTGTTAAACATTTGTGACCACATACAGTAACCCAGTGACAACACTACAAATGGACACCAAACAGGTTTTATATCAAAAATAAGTAGACTTTATATAGAGTAACCACAAGACCATAAATGACAAAAATACACAATACTATTACTTTAAGATGGTAGATTAAGCTTAGTTCAGTTCAGTTCTTAGATGCGACACTTTGCGTCAATGTACCTTATGTTGCGTTGCGCTTCCACGGCAAGCAATGTCGTAGTGAGGGAAATGCGGCAAAGTTCAGGTGCAAAGAAATAAAGACGTGAAGATCTTCCAGATGCGGCATGCTTCTCGGGGATGCGAGAAGTTCTCGGTTCGATGCGTGGACTGCATCGGTGACACCCTGACGATGCGACGGCAGCAGCTCCAGCGGTGACACTCTTATCCCATGATGCATGAAGCTTCCGCTCGATGCGACAACTACAGCGGCGACATCTACGATGCGACGGCAGCAGCTCCGACGGTGGCGCGCTTCTCGGGGATGCGAGGTGCTCTTCTTCGATGCGGTGCAGTGCGACAGTTCCAGCTGCGACACCCTGCCTCGGAGTTGCGACGGCAGGCACAGCGACGGCGACACGCTCCAACCTCGTTGCAAGACTCTTCTCTCGATGCGGTGCAATGCGACAGCTACAGTGGCGACACCCTCCTTCGGAGTTGCGACTGCAGCAGCAGCGACGGCGACACGCTTCCTCTATGTTGTGGCACGCTTCTCTCCGATGCGGTGCAGTGCGACAGTTCCAGCGGCGACACCCTCCTTCGGAGTTGCGACGGCAGGCACAGCGACGGCAACACGCTTCATCTCGTTGAGTCGCGCTTCCAGCTCCTTGCGACACGCAGTCTCTCAGAAGGCCCAAAACAGCAGCAGGCACTTCTAAAGAACTCTGGGGTGCTGGGGGGTGAAGTCTGTTGTCCCTGAGACTTCAGCAGGAGGCAAGCTCTTTTCCAAGCCCTTGGAGATCCTTCACAAGTTGAAAGTAAAGTACACAAAGTTCCTTTCTCCTTTGGCAGTAAGGCAGCCACTGCAGGCCAATCCCCCAAGCAGCACTTCAGCTTGGGAATAGTCTCTCCTCAGTTTCTTCAGGTTCCTCTCCTCAGTAAAGCTTTCTTCTTGGTAGTCCAAAAGTGATCTAATTTCATGGGCTCAGGGTCCCAATATTTATACCCCAAAATCCTTTGTCTATGAGGGGAGAAGGGCTTTTGCCCATTCCATACCAGTTCTGAAGCACTCTGTTTACCAGACTTATTTCCTTTCACAGTGCAGGGCAGGCACATAAGACACCCCACAGGAGGTGGAGCCAGCATTGCGGAAGGCAAGTACAGTCCTGGAGCCCTTTGTTTACAGGAATCCTTCTCTTCTTTCAGTGTGCAGGGCAGAGACATCAGCCGCTCCCCAGGGGGTGGAGCAGCATTGTGGAAGGCAGGGACAGCCCTATTCAAGGTTCAGGTGCAACTCCTCCCTCCCATCCAGATGCAGATCCCTCTATTCACCACTGGGTGACTCAGCCTGTCTCTTGGAATCCCCCAGCCCTGTCACTCACAACACCAGACAAAGGAATACACAACATAGCAGAGGCAGGTTTGAATGGTTAGACAAGCAAATACCTTCTTTCTAAAAGTGGTATTTGCAAACACAGAATGTTAAAACCAACTTCACTAAAATATGTATTTTATCATTCTGACTTCAGGCATACAAAACTCGAATTTCTACCATGTTCTCTGAGTCAGTTAGGATAATAAACATGTAATAATCTAACAGCCCATTCTGGCCTATGGAGAACAGGTAGCCTTGCAATAGTGAAAAACGAAAATGGCTGTAATTCACTATTAGGACATGCCACACACATCAGGGCTTGCTTGTCCTACCTTATACTTACAATGTACCCTGCCCATGGGCCTATCATAGGGGTGACTGATATAAAGAAAAGGGAAGGTTTAGGGAATGGCAAGTGGGTACACTTGCCCAGTCAGCATGACAGTACCAGACTGCACGCAGGCTCTGCAATTGCAGACCTTAGACACATTTTACCACTCTGCTTCTGTGGGTGGCACAACCAGTGCTGCTGGCCCACCTGCAGCATTTGGATTTACACTCCCTGGGCACACTCGGTGCACTAGAATAGGGTCTGACAAGTAAACCAAATATCCAAACATGGAACCAATGATTAATACATAAATTTACAATAGGGAGCACTTGCACTGTGGCACTGAATAGCAGTGGCACAGTGCCCAAAGCATCTAACACCAGCAAAAATACATGAGGCAACAGCAAAAATGGAAGGGAGACCCACGCCAATGGTGCCAGGTCTAACAATGGGTATAGACATTATTATTCCCACTCCAGTGAGTGCAACAGTAGGGAAAGTGTTGGATAGCGTAGGGGTAACAATTACTATTCCCTCTCCAGTAAGTGCAACAGTAAGGAAAGTGCTGGATAGCAAAGGGTAACACTTACTATTCCCACTCCAGTGAGTGCAACCGTAGAGAAAGTGTTGGATAGCAAAGGGTAACATGTACTATTCCCACTCCAGAGAGTGCAACAGTTGGGAAAGTGGTGAATAGCGGAGGGTTAAAATTACTATTTCCACTCCAGTGAGTACAACAGTAGGGAAAGTATTGGATAGCGGAGGGGCAAAAATTACTATTCCCACTCTAGTGAGTGCAACAGTAGGGAAAGTATTGGATAGTGAAGGGGTAAAAATGACTATTCCCACTCCAGTGAGTGCAACAGTAGAGAAAGTTTTGGCTAGCGTAGGTGTAAAAATTACTATTCCAACTCCTGAGAGTGCAACAGTAGGGAAAGTGTTGGATAGCAGAGGGTTAAAATTAATATTTCCCAATAATTTAAATATGTAATATTTCCCAATAATTTAAATAAAAAAAGAAACAAAATACCAACAACAATACAAAAACTGTTAAAAACACAAAAATAAAAAACAGAAAAATATGATAAGTTACAAAACATAGAAAAATATTTTAATGTTAAAAAGTACAAAGAATTAACTACAAATATTAATTTATACAAGTTGAAAAAATATTTTACAAACAACTATATTTAATATACATTAATTATAATTTAAAAAAAGAATTATGAATGATTTTTAAATAAATTACTTCACACCATATTCCCCTATAAATGCACAAACAACTCCTACATAATTGATACAATTAACATATTTAACAATTAATTAATTACAATTAACAAACAACTAATAATTAATAAGGATTAAATTCCCACAAACAACACTATAAAATCACAATATAAAACGAATACTAATACATTAAAATTATTAATTACTTTATTCAAATTAAATGACTTCCCACCCCGTTCCCCTATACCACAACCCACTTTTTCAATTACACAATTTACATAATTATTAATTAATTAATAACAATCAACAACCTAGTAACACATAATTAACAATATATTAAGTCCCACAATTAACCATAAATAATATTAAATACATAAATATTAATTCATCACAAATAATAATTAATTATTTATAATTAAATTACTTCCTACCCTACTCCCCTATCAACCCACAACCCGCTCCTAAATAAATGACACAATTAATATAATTACCAATTAATTAATATTAATTAACACATTAATAAATAATTAATAATAAATGCATTTCCACAGTTAACAATATTAAATAATAAATACATAAATATTAATTAATTAAATTGATTAATAATTATAATGACATTACTTCCCACCCTACTCCCCTATCAACCCACAACACACTCCGAAATAAATGACACAATTAACATAATTACCAGTTAATTAATAATAAGTAACAACCAATTAATACATAATTAATCATAAATTAATTACTACAATTAACAATATAAAATATAAAATACATAAATATAAATTAATTAAAATCATGAATTAACTAATTATAATTAAATTACTTCCCACCCAATTCCCTTATAAGCTCACAACTCGCTGCAGAACTAAAACGCAAAATTTTATTAGCATAAAAACTATTCACACATACATTAAAAATACATCACACTAATAAAAATATTTATATTATAAACAACAATATTTTTACTAACGATATTACTGACTGCGATATTAAAAAATGATATTTCTTACCTTACTGTCGATATTCTGGACCTCAATATTCTTGCAGTCGACATTCTTGAATCACGGTATTTGCAACTCGATATTATGGTACTTTGAAATTTGCAACTCGATATTCAATGTGTGCACCGCCTGAAAGTAACACAAACAAGAGGAAAGTGCTGCTTTGCCATACTCTGTGTCATGGGGGCATTTAATGGTTTTTGACGCAAAACCCAGTCTACAAACAACATTATATAGGGGTTTGCACCTAAAAGTAGCGCCACATGAAAGCTGGCGTTAAAAAGGAGAAATGCTTTTATTTCGTCTAACTTTTCCCACTTTTGCATGTGAACTGTAGAATTCACCAACCCCACCGCAGCCTCAAACGACATCACTCCCTCCCAATACCTCTGCGATTCGTTATCCTCCTTCTTCTACAACAAAATTGCCGACATACATAACAGCTTCGAGAACATCTCCAACGAACAATCCTCTCCACCCCCCTCCGAACCTAAACCGCCCCCTAACAACCTCAGCGCCTGGAACCCAATCACCACTGAAGACACCATCCGCCTAATGAACTCCATCCACTCTGGCTCGCCAACTGACCCTTGTCCCCACCACATCTTCAACAAAGCAGACTCCATCATCGCACCCCATCTCCGCGAGATCATCAACTGCTCCTTCAACTCTGCTACCTTCCCAGAAAGCTGGAAACACGCCGAAGTCTGCGCCCTCCTGACGAAACCCACAGCAGACCCCTCTGAACTTAAAAACTACCGCCCCATCTCCCTCCTCCCATTCCCTGCCAAAGTCATCGAGAAAGCCGTCAATAGCCAGCTCGTCGCCTTCCTTGAAGTCGATCCCTCACAGTCCAGCTTTCGAGCCAAACACAGCACCGAGACCGCCCTCATCGCAGCCACAGACGACATCCGAACACTACTGGACAACGGAGAAACAGTGGCCCTCATTCTACTCGACCTCTCCGCCGCCTTCGACACAGTCTGTCACAGCACCCTCATTCAACGCCTCAGCGACATCGGCATGCAGGGAAAAGCATTGGACTGGATCACCTCGTTCCTATCTGGGAGAACTCAGAGAGTCCGACTTCCCCCATTCAAATCAGAGGCCACCGAAGTCATCTGCGGTGTACCACAAGGATCATCACTCAGTCCCACCCTCTTCAATGTTTACATGTGTCCACTCGCATCCATCGCGCGTCAACACAACCTTAACATCATCTCTTACGCTGACGACACCCAGCTGATCCTTTCCCTCACCAAAGACCCTATCACCGCCAAAACCAATCTTCACGAAGGCATGAAAGAAGTAGCCGAATGGATGAAAAACAGCCACCTAAAACTTAACTCTGACAAAACGGAGGTGCTCATCCTAGGATCATCCCCCACTGCCTGGGACGACTCATGGTGGCCTTCGGCTTTGGGCACAGCACCCATACCCACAGACCACGCACGTAACCTTGGCTTCATCCTAGACTCCTCTCTCTCGATGACCAGACAAGTCAACGCCGTCTCATCCTCCTGCTTCAACGTACTTCGTATGCTCAAAAAAATCTTCCGGTGGATTCCCTCCGAGACAAGAAAAACTGTCACCCACGCACTGGTCACGAGTCGACTGGACTACGGAAACACCCTCTACGCCAGAACCACAGCCAAACTACTGAAAAAACTCCAACGCATCCAAAACGCATCAGCGAGACTCATTTTGGACATCCCTCGCCAAGATCACATTACCGGCCACCTGAAAGACCTCCACTGGCTCCCCGTCAACAAGAGAATAACGTTCCGTCTCCTCACCCACGCACACAAGGCCCTCTACAAACTAGGACCCGAATGCCTCAACACCCGACTGTCCTTCTACACTCCCTCCCGCCAACTTAGATCCGCCAATCAAGCCCTCGCCGCAGTTCCACGTATCCAAAAATCCACCATGGGAGGCAGATCCTTCTCCTACTTAGCGGCCGAGACCTGGAACTCACTCCCCACTCACCTCCGCCTTACACAGAACCACATCTCCTTCAGAAAAGAACTTAAAACCTGGTTATTCGGTAAATAATAAACCCCCTCCCCAAGCGCCTTGAGACCCCCTGGGTGAGTAGTGCGCTATATAAATTCTTGAACTTGAACTACAGCACACATCCAATGGATTTTGTACTGGAAAGGCATCCTTCTAGTACAAAACCTATGCTAGACTCACGCAGACACCTTTGCACTATGGCGTAAAAGTGTCTGCACATCGCTCTGCAGCCTAATTGTGCACCAGGGCTAGGAAGAGAGCAGTATAGGCTGTATCTTTCTAGATGGGGTGCTTTCCTGCTCTCTCCCTCTCACACAATGCAGCTGCTGGGTGAAGGTTTTGTTAATCTGAGCATATGTCTCTGGTTACATTCCATAGTACAAATTTCAGATTGACATACTTTCAACAGGGTCTAGTCGATATAGTAAAAATATGATTCCGGTTTCGGAGGTTGTGTTTTAGACAATTTCCATGCAGTTTATCTTCCAACCTGATGGGCATGAACCCAAAATATAGCTTATTATTACATAATAATAAAATGCTACATCTATAAAACCACATATGTTGTAGGTGTACCTATGACAATAATATTAATTTCAGCAAACAATATGGAAGTAGAATACACAAAGCATGCTCTTACCTCATATTTCATATACGTATGTAACCTCCTCATTAATGTACAATGCTAGCATCACCATGGTTCTATATTCATAGTTTTTAACTGCACACATCTAGGCATCTTAAATCAGTTCAGAATCTGACCTTCAGAAGCCTGATATATCATCTCTAATTTTGGTAACTCTTTGTTTAACACAGATGACACAATTCACACACCCCGCAAGCTCTATGTAGCCCTTTATCAATAGCTCTCCAAACCATTAAAACCTTCTCATTTTAACCACTAGCCAAAGATGGTGTCATGGGTCTCTTTGTGACATTAAGCACGAAGTCATTCTCCTTTCCTGTAGGATTGGGTACTCCACACATATTTTAAAGACGTGTCCTATAGTGCAACAATACTAATTACCTTTGCTTATAGGTGCAATCATTTTTTGAGAAAAAACCACAGGAAATGTGTTTGCTTATGTCTTAAGTATTTACTAATTACAAAGTAAATTTACCTTTCACATCTTTCAGCTCTCTGTCCTGTAAATTTAATTGTCTTTTTTCTTCCTAGGATATTTCAAGTGCCATCCCTGAATGCCAAAACACTGCAAGTGACCTGCCTGCGCTTTTGGAGCCATCACCCACAACAAACCGCAACAACCTGTCTTATTCGGGACCACCGCCTGCCAGCTTCGATAGTTTCATCTCCACACCTCCCTCCCCAGTGCTCCAGAACCCAGACCTACTAGAGGGTACCGAAAGCACCCTCCCAGGCCCAGACACTTCCTCATGTTGGCATTTCACCCCTGAGGACAATGGGGCCTTCCTGCAACATCTCTTTGATGTGGATCCCTTGGTGGCAGGGTTTGGGGGTTCAGAGGTCAAAGATAACAATTCAATAAAGGAAACTGATGGATGGGCTTTGCCAAGGCAAGGATTGGGTGCACCATTGAGAAAGACGCATGTTAGAATGGGAAGAACGAAAGTGGAAACCAGAGAGATCTCTTGTCCATCAACAGAGAAGGATGTCTTGCTTGGTGTTTTTACCACTTGCTCTCTGCCATCCGAGTTGATGGACACAGCTGTACCCACCATCACAGGATATTGTGGAATATTTTGTAATTCAGAGGAAGACGCAGACGCCGCAGTAGGTATATCCACTGTCTGTCAGGATGAGTGTGATACCTTTGATGGTTGGAGGGAAGGTACAGTGACTTATCAGGTAAATGAGAATAAATTGTCTGAAGCCTCTCCGTCTCTCATGGCTTCTCTGAATCTCGGGAAAACCTCTGACATAGCCCAGAGATCAACAAAGAAAAGGAGCCTGGAAATGACGAGGAAGCAAACCCAAGTGGAATACACCGATACGAGCAGCGACGACGACAGGCTTGTGATAGAGATTGAGAACTGACTAATTCAGTCTTGCAGTTGGTCTATTGCGATTTGTTGGAGGCTTCTCCTGGAAACTTTCCAGCTCGAACTGCTTTTAAAAGCACCTTAAGAACAAAAACAGCTATTACAAACTGACCTAGAGGAAGGTTGTGCAATGAAAACTATACTTTGAACTCTGGAATGTTGGGAGCTCCATTGAAAACGATAGAGAGTCATATGGCTGTTATAGACAGTTTACTCCAACATTCCAATGCTTGTCATTCTGTTCTACCTGTTTAAGTTGGACAAATATAGCTATAGCAGGTGGAATGGTGTTATAGCATGGTCGCCCCTCTAACTTGGGCTTTGTCCCTTGTTATAGGGCTTCACCTAGACTTAGGCCTCAACTCAATTCGAGGGACATTTAAAGCTGGTGGAGCCCTTCGAAGTGGGCTATAATGCAATTAATATGGAATCCAAATGGTTCCCTACCAACTCTGTACATCTAATATCACTATGTTGAATCCCAACAGGCCCTCGCTGAATTTCATCATTCTGTGGTATGTAAATTGATCACCAATTGAAATTGACACCCTGGAACATGTATGGAGGTTAATTTCTTTTTGAAGGGTGCATCAAATAAACCCTTTCCTCTTCTGCAGATAATGTAAAGGCGAATACACCCTTCGATGCTTTTATCTAATGTACCATTGGTTGATTAATTTTGACTTCTTTAGTGTCACATCAATGAATCATTCTTAAATAGTGATTCATCAGCGTTTGTGCCCACATTAATCAGGGAGAGTGACACGTAAAGATAGAAAGGCTTAGTTTTCCAAACATAAATCCAGAAATCAAAGCACTTTAAATGTGAAGAGCACAAGGCCCGCCTATATGCTTTGAAACTGAACAGAAGTGTGAACTGAATTTTTTTAAATGCCCATTTGACGTATTCTCGTGTGTTAAAGCTTCCCCCCACTGTCGTGTTGGCCAATCATCTTTTTTGCCGTGACCACAAGATGTAAAATGGACGGTCCTAATCCCACTAAAAGTATGGGTATCCAGTATTGGTTCCTGAGGCCTGGATTCATGCCAGAATTTCAGGATCATCACTATAAATTTGTTCAGTTTGGATTAACTTAGGTACATGTTTCTTACCTGGACCTCCTGAAAATCATGCATGGATGCCCGCAACCCAACCCCTCTCCCAACCCCGCTCTCCTACTGCCCAAGGACATTCCTACGTTACACAACGCTGACTTACAGCCTGTGAGGTGAGATTTATTTATTCCAAGTGTTGTCATTGTTTGCTGGAGGAATGTCTCTATGCTAAGCAGACCTAGCATGTAAGTGGTAAATGCTGGTTCCACATTTGACACCAGTTACCATGCTGTTTGAGTAAATCAACTAAGACATTTGGCCGAGGGGCAGTACATCCTGTTGAGGGTCTGGCAATAGGTCTGTTTTTTTTTACGCGTAAATCAAAAATAAATTGTGCCAAACATCCGCAATGAGATGGAGTGGCTTTAATATAAACCAACTCACAGGGTACCCCTTTTGTTTTTTGTCCATAAGGAGGGAGTGGGGGTCTTACATAGATACACAAGGCTTGGTGTCCCATAAGAAAATAAAAATGGTCGAAATATCTCGAGATTATTTTATGCTTCAGGACTCCCTGAAACATAAAAAGCAGACCTTGACCTGTATTTTCTGGCTCTGCAGTGACTTGAGTGTGTGTAAGCCTTTGTTTTGCCCTATATGGCACAATAAGTGCCAGACAGGGGCCAACACTAGCACCCACTCTCGCGTCTTTACAACCCAGATCTGAGCTGAATCTTCTTTACTTCTACAAGTGTGTTTTCTGAAGGAGCAGAACACCCCCACCCTGCTCTCACTGCTGAAACTAAACCTTATGAGACACCAGCATGTTTGCTCCAAATTCTTACTATACAGAGTCATCAAAGGTTTTGTGGAACTTCTGACTGGAAGAAAAGCAATGCTTTAAGTGGGAGGTTTTTTCTAAAACCGGTTTGTATAAAAATTCATAACTAAGAATAATTTCCAGAAGGAGCGGCCAATGTAATAAGGCATGGCATAAAACATGAAAACTTGAACCCAGTACTTGATAAATTCATATAGTCCAACCAGATGAGCAATAACCCTAAAAGTATTGTATACCGAGGCCAGTAAAAACAATGGAGAAAATCAGCAACAGATGGTATTATTTCCCCTTTGAAGTGTAAACTTAAATCAACAAATACAATAAGAAAGTTCTCCAAAAATATTTAAGAGCTGCATAACTAGTCCTGAAGGAATATTGCAGAAAACAGAGCCCCAATTGCATGTTACAAAGGAATAATAAAGGAGATTTTACACACAAGTTCCAAGCAGGACCCATAATGGGCAGGCAGCAGATTCCTGCCCAGACAGGCACCAGTGAGGGGCAGGAAGCGGGCTCGAGTTCACCTATGGCCCAGTAAGGAACAGGCAGCAGATTCTAGGCCACAAGGGGCCCAGACAACGGGGGCAGCAGGTAGCCCTAGGCACTTTCAATGAGGCTCTCTGCACAGAGGCCAGAAAATGACTGGCAGAAAGCCTGAGTTGCATCTTACACTGCAGAAGTACATTGGTGGCTATGGAAGCCCTCCCTGCAGCTTCTGCTACTTTGTATCCTGCACTAAACCTTACAATACACAGGTGTATAGATTTGATGCAGTTCACACCCATGTGCTGTACAAAAATGCCACTTTGGAAAAGTGTTGTAAGCTTCTGAAGAGGAGGCCGACTATTCATATTCCCTCACACATACTACATACCCAGAAGTTCAGTAAGATGTGGGCGGCGTGGGCGGGGAGGCAAATCCCTAAATATAATCACACTGCTGTTCTCCTCTTTTGTACACAGCAAGCCATGGACTCCACTTGTTTGCAAAAGCGGATTTTATTTCTCCTCTGACTACACCTCTACGCGTTTCAGGGCTGGCGCCCCTTGTTCACGAGTAACTCATGTTGCGTTTGGGAATTTAAACATGAACAGTCTGCAAATGTTAGTCATACAATACATTTGTGACCCACGCTATGCATTTAGTCTCAATAGTTGTGTGTCTAATGTTCCGACAATCCTCAGTGGGATATATCTCACAATTATTAACCCTGGGCGAAGTACTACGCTACGCTTGCGTAGTTTGTGAAGTTTGCGCTACTTCGCACTACGCAAATTGCAAGTAGCACAGTGCAAACATGCGTAGCGTAGTGCAGCGGTCATTTTTTGCTTGCTCGCAGTCCTCAACGTCAAGTTGGCGACTGCAAGCGAGCAAAATGACATCCCCTCGAGTCTTTTTCCTCGTTCGTGATCAGCAACATCAAGTTGCCGATCGCGAGCATGGGAAATAAACCTCCCGGCGAGATTCGCAATGCGGAAAGGTCAGGTTTCTCATTGCGAGTGGTCGCGTATGCAGCAGAAGTAAAGTTTCTTCAAAACTTTATGGTATGCACAGCACCTGCGCACAAGCCAGGTTCCGACTCTGCGGTTATTCAGGTCCCAGTGTGATTATCATTCTTTCACACTCGCCTGAAATACTTTAGTTGAATTACTATATTAATTGTGAATATGTATACTACACAATTTATGTTTAGTGTGTTATTAAGTGAAGTAACTTGTAACAAAGTCTATTCATTATGTTTAGCACTTTATGTCACGTGCAGATTTATTTAAATCACTTCCCAAACGCAATATGAGTTACTCGCGAACAAGGGGCGCCAGCCCTGAAACGTGTAGAGTTGTTGTCAAGAGTAGAAATAAAATCCGCTTTTGCAAACGAGTGGAATCCATGGTTTGCTGTGTATGAAAGAGGAGAACAGCAGTGTGATTTTATATATATATATATATATATACACACACACACACACACATATATACATATATATATACACACATACACACATACACACACACACACACACACACATATATATATATATATATATATATATATATATATATATATATATATATATATATATATATATACATACATACACATACACACACATACATACTAGAAGTTGAAGGACAGCAGTCAGCCTGGGTAAAAATCTGGATCCCAAAGGATACAATAAGTCACAAAGAAATAAAATATCCAAGAATGAAGTGACTCAAACAGAGGGACTCACAAAAGAACAAAAATATAGTTCCACTTCAACAGTTCAGCTTCCATCTTCCTTGCACTACCTGAGGAAGGCGGACGCTGAAACATTGTAGTGGAAATATATTTTTGTTCTTTGGTGAGTCTATCTGTTTGAGTCACTTCTTTCTTGGATATGTGATTAGCATAGAAACAACATTCTTTTTATTCTTTTATTTATTTATTTATTTAGCGATTTATAGAGCGCCTGGTGACCCGGAGGCATCCCCGCGCTGTGAAATTATTGGAGACCGGAGGGAATGGGGAGGGGTACTATTTGGGGAAAAGGAAAGTTTTCAGTCTTTTACGGAAGAGGGGGTAACAGGATTCCAGACGCAGGCTGCGGGGGAGTGAGTTCCATCCTGAGGACGCTTTTACCGAAAAGCGTCGACCACCGGTGCGTACCTTCCTGAATCTAGGGACAGTGGCCAAGCGTTCGTTGTCCGAGCGCAGGAGTCTGGGGGCTTTGTAAGGGGTGACCATATCTTTCAGGACAGCGGGGCCAACACCGTTGATGAGTTTATGGCCAGTGCACTATAAAACATAATTTCAAATACTTTTTTGCGTTCTCAAATTCACATGCGAGAATCTCCCTAAATGTTCATTTAATGCCTGTCCTAGCGCTCATTTAGACTTACCCTTGTGTGCTATTTAGATAACTGGAGATGTGGGGGTGACAGCTAAGCAGTGCCCCTGTAGCAAGTGCCTGAGAGCTCTCACAGTGGTCAGTGCGCTCCCAGCCGGGGTGTAACTTGTATTGGTGCTCCAGGTGCAGTGGCACCATGGCCCAGAAGCCTGAGGGGCCCACTGAACTCTGAATATTGCTTTATATTTCACAATTTGAAGAGAAGCCTGGTTGGGGAGGGGGGAATTTCCTTTCTTGCCCTTAGGCCTATGGCACACTGGCTACACCACTGACTCCAAGGAGACTAAAGTGAGGAGGAAAAGCTCACATGTATGAAACTTCAGTTGCAGCCAGTAAGCAATGCAGTCTTAGCACGGGCAGCCATAGTGGAGCCACCAGGGTTGAAAAGGCAGAGACCTATTTCAATGCCTGCGACGCTGAGCACTGGCAGGACCTGCACTAGGAAAGAAGCCCACTCATAGCAAGACGCCAGCCTCTGGTTTCAGAACCATCAGATCAAGGTGGGACTCCCGGAAACAGTCATACGGTAGACTCCCCTAAATAACCTTTTCACAGTGACAAGAAGAAAGTAAAACCACAGTATACCCCTTCCTTTAAGGAAGCTGGCTCCAACAGATATGCTGGCTATAACTCTTGGACTTTGGCTGTCATTAGTTGGCATCTTAAGTGCCATTTGACCAAGAATGTTCTGGCTCAGTCTCACCTGGACAAGCTGAGTGATCTTTATAGGATTTCAAGAGCACGTGATCTTTGTGACCTGTACTGGGCTGCATTGTACCAAGCGCGCACCTTGTAGGTGTGCAAGGCTTCTTCTATGTTCTCCGGCGACTGAAAATCGCAGGAAGAAACCCTCAACCCTCTATCTTGCAAGCCTCAGCGCAATTACATTTGCCTGCTACAGGAGAGTGATCAGGTTTTCAGAACCAAAAATAGGGACGGCCAGAGACATAGAAGAAGGACTAAATGTTGGCACTAGCCATGGTTGATAATGGACTACAGTACTGTACCCACCACCAAAGAAGGACTATACCGCCACATCCCTGTAACAGAGTAAACAAATAAGGATGACGAAAAGACCAGCGTATGTGCACTTTAATTTAAAAAGTTTTTGACCTTCCACAGAAAGAGAATGGAGAAATTAAGTTACTTTATGTCAAACATTAGCAGTTCCATGAGTTCAGTTTTCTTCGCGTTATGGGACTTATAGTCCTTTATTTAGACTGGTAAAACAAGACCACAAGAATTAGATGAGCTTTAGGTTGTATTTCTAGGAAGGGGAGCGCATCGCATGGTGATGGAGAGGTAGACATTGTCCCAGAGTGGGAATTATTTGCTTTCCACCCGAGAAAACTAATCGTTTTTTTGACATGACATATAAAAGCATGCTGACCTCTGGTAGCTGAAGAACACTCCGTGAAAACATTCCTTCTCTGTGTTTTAATGAGTCCCAGGGACAGGGTGCTGCATCTGGTACTTGGCTGACCTGCTTCTCCAACATTTACAAACCTGTCAAAAATCACCAAAAGATTGCCAAGTAAGGAAGGTGCTTGACCTTGGAGGGGACCTGTGCCCAGAACTACCTAAGAGGCATTTCTGCCTCCTTCCCCCACCAACGACCCCCCTTAAAAAAAACTGCTTGCTGAGGCTAGTGCCGATGTCCTGGGTATTTTGTCCACCTCCTTAATGTACATTGCCTTTTCAAAAGCCTCAAGAGAAGAGCTGGAAATCCACTCTTTGCAGTGGTTTCTAGTTCTTTTTCCCTGCCACTGTGTGATATCAGCTCGTCACCTGTGACAGCGGCAACTCCTCCGCTAAGGCAGAGGAGCGTCACCCCACTGCTCTCTGAGCAGTGCAAAGGAAAAATTCAATTATAATAACACAACGCTATTATCATTTTCTTTTTTAGTATGGAGCCAGGTTAGGGCGGGGCAGGGCTGGGCTCTCATCAGAGAGAGGAGGAGTTGCTGTTGCGCCATAACTGCGCATGACGGTTTGTCCAGCTATTTTGGGCCGGCCGAACTGTCATGCGCACTTAGCATTTCTCCACCTGGCTGTCTTGCACAGCCGGGTGGGGAACTGTACCATGCTCTCAGGCACGGCCTGAGCAGCCAAACAGACAGCTCAGACCAATCACGTCAGGGGCGGCCTTAGGGATGTGCAAGCTGTGCACCTGCACAGGGCCACCAAACCCCAGGGGCCACCACGCCAATATATATCCTTAATATAATAATCCTCTGATGATGGATACATATTTATGTGGCAGCCCCTGGCAGGGATTTGGCGGCCTCCGGCTCTGTTCCACTTCCAAACACCCTGACCCCCCCCCCCCCCCCCCCTCTTCACTGGCCTCCGTGCTCCGCCCCGCCCAGACCTCCTCTTCCGGGGCCCCCTACCTACGCTCCCTGCCCATGGCCACCATGAGCCTAGAGCCGCCCCTGATCACGTTGCTGCTGTCATGCTGGTGACAGCAGCATCGTGATTGGCTTTGGGGAGTCTGGGAGCCTGGGTGCTGAAGGGAGCCAGGAACAGTGGGACGAGGGAGGAGAGGCGGCGACCAATAACCAATAGGTAGGTCATCTATTCTTTCTTAACCTTTTTTCCTAACCGCTACTTCTCCCGCCATCACCACAGTTCCCTTTTAGCTGCCACTGCCTGGCGACAGTGTGAAGGAAGCCAATATGGTGTGACACAGGGTAGCACAGTGTGAAATGGCAGGAATGTGTTTACACCCCTCATAAAAAAATTGCTGTGCTGCATGAATGAGACAATGCAGCACAGTAGGTGAGTACAAAATGTGTGTGATAAAAGGGCCGGTGGAAATTTGTATTTTCCATCTTTGCCGTTATAAATGCCATCCAGGGCAATGGGGGCTCTGCATAAACACTGAATTAATGTACAGACTAACCCACCCCTCTCTTTAAGCCCGGGACATGTATGAGTGGAAAACTCCAGCGAAATCTGAGACGTCTGGTCACCCTATGCTAGGGTTCAACGGCTTGTACTGTTTAGACTGGCAGCAGGCCATGACTAAACTGTGTTGTATAATCTTTCCACTAAATTCTCAGAAAATGTTCCACATTGATGTGGTGTGGCTGTTCATGCTGAGTTGTGACGTCATCGTTGCACTTTACACCTGGCCACGGCAGGGTAAGATCTTCCTAGTCCGGCACATCCTGAATCTGCAGAGGAAGCGTGCAAGGGTGAAACCTTCACCGTGAGGGCGGTGCATGCCCTCTAGAACAGAGGGACAGGGCAAAGTCATTGTACAGTTGGGTGGCACTGCTGTGGCAGGCTGCATGCATTTTATACTTGTGACTTTGCCTTTTGTCCATTTTGGCACATTGTTTTCTGAGTTTTATGGCTTTATTATGATGCTATATTCCTAATTATTTGTACTGTAATTTCAAAGTAAATCCCAAATGATGGAAGAGAAATATGCATATGTTACTTTATTATCATTTGCATTAACTGGTCCAGATGTCTGTGTGTGTTAATTTGGTATCATATTTCCTGTGTCCTGCCTCCCTTAAGGCCCTCAATCAATCAATCAATCAGGCGTTTGTTAAGCACTACTACTCACCCATGAAGGTCTCAAGGCGCTCTTGTGCTCATAATATATTGCTTTTCATTATAACTTCCCCCCCCCCCCCTTCGGGGATCGGAAGTGCTAAATCTGGGGGTGGAGGCGCAGAGACACTTACCTAAGCCAGTGCCGGGTAGTCCTTTGCTTTTGCAATCAGGTAAATCCAGAACGCACTGAGCTGTCTGCCGTCCACTGCATGAAGATACGTTTTAAGTCATAGGCTAAGTGGGCTCTGGCCCAGGGCCCCAGGCTTTCGGGCGGGGGGCCCTGATAGAGCCAGTTCTGCCCTCCAGAGAGTCCTGCTTTGATGACCTTGAATAATTCTTAAACAGATTGCTGTAAATAGCGCTTTCCTTTAATTTGGTTCTAATGTGGGTGATGTGTGATGGTCGATTACAGACATTTTGCAGACAAATGTGTTTATTTTTCATGCAACATCCATAAAAAAGTTTCCTTTAGAACAAACCACAACCTCAGATATTAGAAATGGGAGGATGTCATAGATTTTTTGCAAGCAATATTAATGAGCTGCTACAGTGTTACAATATTGAAAACACAAGTTACTGTTCCTGAATATTAGATGCAAACACATTTTTGAATGTGGACCAGTGTACCTATGCAGTCAGTGACCTGGTCAAAGAGGGCATGAAAGTTCCGAAACTGGATCATAAGGGAAAGGGCCCACCAAAATATTTTTGGCCCCGGGCCCCCAAAATCCTTAAGACGACCCTGGCTGAATGCCAACTTTAAGGAAGAGCTAAGTGGGAGATGTATCGAATAAAATTGGGGAAGTTTGATTTCCATTAGCACGGGCTATGGAGAAGATTTTAATCTGGCTAAATGAAAAAATCGTGTCCCTGTTCTGTTGCCAAACCTCGATTATTACTGCACACACTCCCTTTCATGGGAGGAAAGTATTAACATCCGCCGTCCGAGCAGGTAACAGCGATAAGGCGGTCGGGCAACGTGGGGGGGATTTCGAGGGTCGATGCCGAGGGAAAATTAATTATTTAATTTTCCCTCTGCATTGTCCCTCAAAATTCCCCTCCCCCATGCGGCCCCACCCCCAGACCGCTGTTACCTGCACGGACCACAGCTGAGTATTAATGGCATGTGTGTCCCCCCCTAGCATACCTGGGGTTAGTTAGTCAGTAAGATGTACCCTTCTCTCGTTACATTTCCACATGCAGTAGTGTGGAAGGGGCTCTCAGCAAGCAGAACCAATAGCAACACAATGCAACAATTTTACTGCCTCAATGACTGAAGCCGCTAACTGGATAAAAGTCACCGTCTCAAGCTCAACACCGACACAACAGAAGTAGTGATCTTCAAAAAGAACTCCTCAACATAGGACTCCAACTGGTGGCTGGCTAATCTTGGACCCTCACCCAGCACCCATGCCAGGAAGCTGGAAATAATCTTTAGCAGCAAACTGGACATGATCACACAAGTTAATGCCATCACTGCACCCTGTTTCCAGACCCTGAAGATGCTGAGGAAATCTTCAAATAGTTCTGAAGCAACACTTGAAAAACCCTCACTCATGCCCTAGTCACCAGCAAGCTGAACTGCGGGAACAACGTCTATACCAGGATCATCAAGCAACTCACTAGAAGATTACAAGCTATCCAAAACGCAGCAGCCAAACTCATCCTCAACTCCCACACAGAACACACATTACAGCACACCTCACAGAGCTCCACTGGTTACCGAAAAACAAACACGCTCATTTCAAACTTCTCAAACAAACGTGCAAGGCGCAACACTACTTAGGTCCCACTTACCTGAAAATTTGAGTCCCTCCACCAACCACCCAGCCACCTAGCTCCGCAGAACTCCTGCTTGCACACATCCCAAGCATAAACAGAACCAGATCAGGAAGACGAGTGTTCTCTTACATCGCTCTTATAGTGTGGAATAGCCTCCCACTCCACATCAGAGTCTCTGCCAAACTTGTTTAATTTAGCAAGAAGCCGAAGACCTAGCATTTCAATTAAGCAACCTACCATAAGCAGGCTAGGCACATACACCTGCTCAGAACCAGGATACCTTCGTGAGTGATAGTGTACTTTACAGATACACATACCATAACCTAACAATTAATGGGCAACTCCACTTACTGAGCACCATGCTCTCAATCAGCTTTTCATTGCAGGATGTATGCTGTAAGTTATTAACCCATGGCTGAATAATGTTCCGTAGTGGAAAAAAAACCTCTCGTTGGAAGGAGAATGCCAAATAAGGAAGCAGGCTTTCATCTTCTAGCTGTGTTCCTTAGCAACCTTCAGACCAAATTAGGAAAGATGAATGCAGCCCTGTTCGAGGACCCTGGAAGAAAGTAATTTGTACAACCAAGTGGCAGTGAATGAATGATATTTGCATTGGGTGAAAGAGCAATTCTGTCTGACATGTTATATCCAGAAAATTGCCCCAGTCAGGCTCCATTGGTGAAAAGTCACAGTCTGATGAGAGTTTCGACTGAGCTCCTTCACTGCTGAAATGGGAAATCCCCATGGGTGAACATATTTCACTCAGGATATCTTTGTTCACCTTTGGTAGCAAGGGTGAGTGCCAGAGCAGTTCCCACAGAAGATGAATGATGTGTGCAACAAGTCACAATAAAGTCACTCAACAGTTAAATCAAAAGAAAGTACAATCTCTACACCCAGTGGAGCAAAGTAAAATTAACAATAATGAGGCACATTACATTTTCAAAAACAACTTATGAAGGCCAGCATGTTCCAAGGATGCTCTGGACCACAGCTCTTCTGACTTCTCCAAGGGTCATGTTTTTCCCTCAGGCAATAAGAGCAGTCCTCTAGATTGTAGACTCTAGATGTGCCTGTGTCACTATTAACCAGGTCCAGATAGTGGTGTGACCAGTTCTTTACATTTCTTTTGCAGCAGGAATTTCCATCAAATATGCACAGCCTGTCTCCAGACTTCCAAAAGGTGAACCTATAAGAGGCATGGTTGAAGTAGACCTGTACGCTCTATCTCTTCTTCTACCACCAGCTCATATCTCACAGAATAGAGGACAGCTACATGCGCCCTTTGTGGGTAGGCACTCCCAAAAAAATCCACACCAATCTCTTACTTTTCATATTACCATATTTTAGATATGTTGTAAGACTCGCACCAAGAGGCCTATTGCTTATAGTGTGGGCATGGTGAGTGTACTCATGCATTCAGAAATGTATTCTGTGCACGTAAACTGTGCTCTAAACTTGCTGTTTTTCATTGGTTCCCAAAAGCCAAAATAGATTAATATAACACTCCCCTATCATTAAAACAATTAGTAGTGCCACCTTGCACCCATGGGGTCCTCAAAATCAATATACTCTACAATACTCAAATGATCCTCTTAAATTTGGGATCATCCCATAAGACATGGCCAGCGACCTATCAGAAATTTCCAAAAAGGTCTTGCAACATAATGTGAAGAAATCAATCACAGGTTTGTTGGTCTTCTGGGTTTATTATCCACTTCGCCTTCAATGTTGTCTCTTTTCCAAAAACTCGTGCTGAACGAGTTATTTCAGAACCACAGTTTGGTAAAAATCTAGACATCATCAGATATGTGCTCCGTTGAACAAGTGTATACTCTCTATTGTTGCCATTAGACATACAATCAACCACACTAGCCACAACCCAAACACTTTATTCCAAGGCCTGCCTCAATATGAAGAGCAAATGTAAAAGGGAATAGACAGTCAAAGAAGTACCTATCCCTCAGTCCATAAAAAGTCATTCATGTGAACTCCAGCCTTCGATTTCCTATGACATATCTTCCAAACATTGTAATTATCCTAAATCTTCCTGGATTGAAAACCACATAACTCTCTGCAGTACATTTTGAGTTCTTGAAACTTTCGCCAATGTCATCAGTTGTTTTCTTCTAGGTCACACGTTTGAATCTCGACAGTGCAAACTCTGCTTTTCATCATCCTGATATTGATAAAGCAAGTAGCATTAAATTAGGTAATAGTAAGAAATATTCTAGTAGAAAACCCCACGTATTATGCCTATTTTTCTGCCTTCTACAACACGATGTGCAGTCGCAAGCTCCGTCTTTGCCTGACACTGTTATACCGCCTTTGTAAGTGGACGGGATGGTGTAGATGTAAGTGTGTGAGAGACACCAGTAAGCCCATCTATTCTGCAGTATGTGAGCCTATTCACAAACTGTTCTTTGCAGTATGTGAAGTAGTACTACACTACTCAGGTACTACAAAAGACTATTAACCAACCAATGGCCAGAGAGTTCTGCCTCTGCTTCTCCAAACTTTAATATGTAGAGATGTCCACTAAGGGGCCGATTATGATGCGGCTCGTTTTACGAGCCACATTGTAATGGCCCACTTGGTGTCCTTTCCACCTGCCTCATTACGATGGAGGCGGTCGGAAAGGAGAGCGACCAGTCATTCCAGCTGGCTGCTGCCAGGCTCGGAGAGCCCGTCCGCCAGGCAGAGGGCAGCAAGTAATCTCAAGGGCGGGCCTTTCCGCCTTTGAGATTACAATGATGGTTTCGGACATGGTTTCCATGCCGGTCTGTCCAACATGGAAACCATGTCGGAAAGTTTCTAAGGGGGCCCGCAGCAGGGCCCCCTTTGGTGGACGGCCTCCAGTTGGAGGCCCAGGGGGCACCTATCATGACCCCTGTTGATCCCTGCACCTTGTGGCAAGCACCTTGAGGTGCCTGCCATAGGGTGCAGGGATGAACTGCACCTTCCATTTCACTATGGGAGCATGCATTAGGACCGGTTTACAGCCCTAATGCATGCTCCCATAGTGAAATATAAGAATGCGACCAAACAGTGTTCAGTCGCATCCTAATGGGGCGGTCAGGACTGCCGACCAGGTGTCCGTCAGTCCCATGACCGAGTCAGTGTCAGACGGAAGTGATTTTGCCTGACATCGTAATAACCCCCTAAGTGTGCATTTTAGTTGTGAATGTGGTCAAAAACGTACTTACGTCTAAATGGGAGGGGATTAGCAGGACATGGAAATACAAAACACCCACCCACACTAGAGTCAGACCATTGCTATTCACAAACTGCACTTCAAAAGTAGTTAATTTTAACCCTTCCTTGGAGTAAGCCTAACACCACATATGGCCACTCACAAGTACTACAACCCAATCCCAGAGAAAAAAAATGTTGGCAGGGACCTAAAATTACACCGCATAGGAAATAATATTGAAATAAAGAAAATTATTTTGACATTTAGAATAAATATAGAAAATGTGTTTAAATTACAGGTTTTTTAAATTATTAATCAATATTAAAGTATTTAAAAAGTATTAATAAAGCTATTCTAATATTAAAATTAAAATAAGCTTAATCACTTTTGTCAAATAATTAGTATATACAATTAATTCTATACATAACTTTTAATAAATATTAGTACATAATAAACATTAAACCTTTAGTCTAATGTGATGTAACAATTAAATCTGTATTTAACTTAAATTTATACAATTATTTTACATTAATATTTTATCTTACTTTTTAAATATTTTTTTTTAAGTTTTACAAACCTTTATTCATTTTCCTCTGCTATATACTCACTGGTGGCAGAAACTTCTCCCTATGTGTGAAAAGGTCCTAGTAGTGCCTTTTAACTTGCATATCCTGTTGTAGGAGGCTTCACTAGTGTGTGGAGACATGTAAAGTCGCAACTAGGAGTAATTTTAGTAGATTTAAACTTGAGTAGATTTGCATGTGTAAATATAACATTTGTATATAGGCCCCTTGGAATCAAACATAAACAATATGGGCCCAATTCACAAAGGTAAACTGAGACGAAAGTCTAACTTTACGACTTTCGTTATTCACAAAGGGCATGTATTAAACTTAGACTTTTGTCTCAGATAAACTTAAGTTTTGGTCTTAAGTTCAACTGAGACCCAAACTGAGACAAAAGTCTAACTTTACTACTCATAAATGCCCTTTGAGAATACTGAAAGTCGTAAAGTTAGACTTTTGTCTCAGTTTACCTTTGTGATTTGGGCCCTACATCTTTAAACAGAGCTTTCCTTTTTTTTAATTCATAACAGGCATCCCTTGCTGTATGCAATGCTTAATTTGCGCTGGCTGTTGCTGGTGGGGCCCACCGGCACTTATTTTTTGGGACTGGTACTTATTTTTCCTCATCAGATATTGACCGAGAGCAAAAGAGAGGGATAAGCACAAAAAAGCACAAAAAAGGGAAAAAAGGTGGAAGAGAAAGAAGGAAAATCCTCCACAAAGGGGGAAAGCAGGGGCCGGCAAGAGTGAGCTAATGCGGCAGGTAGTGTTTGCAAGTGGATTAAAGAAGACTGAGGTGCATTCAAGACTACGCAGCCTAGGTATTCAGTAACACTAATATATAATTGCACTGGCCGAGGTTTATAAGCCAGCTTTGGGCACCAGCACTCATTCTTTTACAAGTTAAGCGCTGGTTTTCGGGTATCAGAGAGTTAGGCAATCACGACATGGAGCTATACTTTTGGAGTCAGCTGTGACTGACTTTTATAAGGCCAAACATTCAGACCCACAAAAGTAAAGTGGTTTCTCTTAGGAATCTCTGGCTCACACGTAGTAGCTTGGAACAAAATGGATGAACTATAAATGTGCAATAATTGGCCAACCAACAGTACAGTTAAGAAGTAAAGAAGATAAAAGATTTAAAAGAAGGTGGTTAAATCAGAAAAACATCATGAAACGGAAAAGTACTAGAGTTTGTATAAATAAACAAATGATCTGGCTATACCTATTGGGTGTTCACTGTGTTTTTATGGAGAGTCCGGCCCCCTACCGTGGTATGCAAAAATAATGTGGACATTTGTGGGCTGCCACAAAAATGGCAGAGGAAACATCATTGACCTCAAACAGTAGTGTCACTAAACTACTCAGAAAATATGTACTCCCCATTGGGCTTACACCTTCTGATCTGGCAAATAACCTACAAAAAGTACCAACTGAGAGGACGAGAGGTAAAAAAAACAAAAATCTCTTTGGTTACTTTTAAACACATGTAATGAAAGAACATATTTAGAGATGGTTGCTGGAGGTTACTCACATGTGTTAATGCAGATTCATTTTCTGCCTCCAGATGAGAGGCCATTTTTATGGAGGCGACTGAAGGTTTTATTATCCATGGGATAACTTGTACAATTCTTGCGGACTAAAAACTTTGTGAGATAATTATGTCATTACTGCAACTCAAGCTAAGGAGCTGTTCTGAGGTATCTGATCTTTTTTATGTCCTTCAACCCAACTACACTCTTGCACCATTCCGAAACCCTCCAGCCAGCATTGGCAGCTACATAAGGTTAGGAAAAGGGAGGAAAAAGTGGCATGGGCTAAACTATGGAGCACGTTCTCTAAATAGATAAGACTAGCACCCAATCTAGTAAAGTCTATATTATTTACAAGCCCCTTGCCCTGCCGGTGCTTCACTTTTAATATGAGAAAAAGTGACGTACGGGGCAGCCTCCTCACCTCTAGGTGCATTACTTATTGAAACCAGAGGCCAGTTCTCCTCTGCAAGGATGATATTAGAAGTATTCAATAAATGATAGAAGAATATATCTTCGATATGCGCAATATAACATCCTCTATGTGTATTTCTACTTTATAAACCCTGTCTGAAGGGTTTACATGTCCATCCAGTGTCTCAACCTGTATGTATTCTTTAGTTGGGGTCACCACCAGATGCTCTTTGAGAGTTTGGAGAACTATTGTCACTTCTGCGGCACTGCCCAGAAGCACTAATCCCCAAGTCTCATCCTGCAGAAGTATCTTTATTTCTATGGCATGCAGTTTTGCTAAACAAGCTACTTTTTTTCTTAAAATGAGTTGAATACAAACCTTTCTCTTCTGTCTTAACACAAACTTCAAACTCACGTGCTGGTTCCCTTTTCTGTTGCACGTGCTCATACTCCATTCTTTTCTGTCCTTTTACCATCACCAGAGCCCTGCCAAGTATGAGAAGAACAGCTATTGATCCTGTTCTTTCTATTTTTTTGGGAGGGGAATGTATTTATTTGCATTTTCTTATTCATATTGCAAAACCACATCAGCTATACAAAGCATCTTGTTTCTGTTTTCATTACAGGTAGTGCGAGGTCATACAATATTAGCACGTAAATAATCAACAACAGCGGATATTGTCTGTCAACGGAATCCCTCATCTCCCCTCCCCCTCCTCCACATATTCCCCTGAACTACTGTGAATCCGTGAGTGTCAGACCATGGTAAGTTAGTCATGGCTTCCATATTTTCCAATTTTTATCGGACACCCTCTTGCTTTATATGTTGTTTTCTCTCCCAACATATACATGTCCTTCCCTCTCCGCCATTTCTCCAGTGTTGGAGTAATCGCCGCTCCACACGCCTGTGCCATGTCCCTTTTGGCTACTACCAGACCCGGCTGGAGCAACATCAGCTTTACTTTGGGGAGATCAATCTCCGTCAGAATACCCAACAAAATGAATATAGGGTCTGGGGGTATTGGTTCATTCAATATAAGCTCCAATTCCTTCAGAAGTGTGCCCCATTATAGCTGTGCATGTGTGCATCCCCAAACAGTGTGAAAGAAGGTCCCTTCCATGGTTTTTGATTTCAGGCAATTGGGGGACTCCGCTCTACCCATCTTATACAGTCGGGCTGTGTCATAATACATTTTGTGTAGATACTTAAATTGAATCAATTACAGCCTAGATCTAATGGCTACCTCTCTAGGGTGCATCAGGGCCATTTCCCAGTCTAAATCTTCCATATCCTCCAGGTCCGCCTCCTAGTGTAGTCTCCATTTTCGCAGTGGGTCGGGCGTGTTGTTCATGATTGTCCTATAGGTCCACAGCACTGCTTTCCCTCCAATGTCATCCATCAAGAGTCGCCCCTCTAATGGGGCATATTCTGGGAGTCCTTCCATATCAATATGTTGCGCCCGCCAGGCATGCCTCAGTTGCAGATACTTAAAGTGTTGCGTCTTATTCATGTCATATTCTAGTTGGAGGTATGCGAACGTCACCAACTCTTTACGATATATTATATCCTTGAGCTGGGAGATACCCACCAGATCCCACTTCTGAAAGCCTTTCAACTTGACACATTCCTTAAGTCGTGTTCCCACCCAAAGCAGGGTTTCCTTAGTCACCCGGTCTTCCCACTTCATGTGCCTCTCCACCTTTTTCCATGCCAGTATTGCGATCTGTGTGGCCGGTAGCAATTT
This sequence comes from Lissotriton helveticus, assembly GCF_964261635.1. Lineage (NCBI taxonomy): Eukaryota > Metazoa > Chordata > Amphibia > Caudata > Salamandridae > Lissotriton > Lissotriton helveticus. The sequence continues at coordinate 153,338,165 of NC_136068.1, read as the reverse complement.
TGCAACACTCTTGCCTCCGTAAAGGTAGTGTGAGTATGGCCTGTAGAGGAACTGTGTATGCTCAAGCGCATATGCAGGATGACCAACAGTAGCAACTTTCCCCTCCTGAGGCGGAAGCCGGGAGGTCTCTCTCCTCTACTTTGTGCCTTTCAGCATTTTTTATGCATTTTTAACTTCGTGTGTTTTAACGCTTGATCTAATAAGCATTAGGGACTTCCTTTGCGCTCCCTTGCGCTTTGTGTCCCTTTCCCCCCTCCCTTTGCCTCCGGACCGCTCTCGGCCGAGTATCGACGCTGAGGGCTGGTTTCCCGGTTTTTGGCGGCCATATTGGGTGTGGGCCAGGCGGGTGACGCGCTCTAGCAGCGCTTAAAAAGGGAATAGTGAGCCTGCTCGAGTGATAACCAACAGTAGCAACTTTCCCCTCCTGAGGCAGAAGCCGGGAGGTCTCTCTCCTCTACTTTGTGCCATTCAGCATTTTTTATGCATTTTTAACTTCGTGTGTTTTAACGCTTGATCTAATAAGCATTAGAGACTTCCTTTGCGCTCCCTTGCGCTTTGTGTCCATTTCCCCCCTCCCTTTGCCTCCGGACCACTCTCGGCCGAGTATCGACGCCGAGGGCTGGTTTCCCGGTTTTTGGCGGCCATATTGGGTGTGGGCCAGGCGGGTGACGCGCTCTAGCAGCGCTTAAAAAGGACGGCTATGACTCCGCGCAGCGGACGTGTACAGCGGACGCGCCGGACCTGCGCCGGAGTCGTGCCAAAGTCCTGCCCGTCTGCGCCCGTCCGCGTCTCGGAGGCGGCCGGCGCGGCAGGAGTTGCTGGGTTTAGGCTCTGCTATTCGGCGTCTGATCTCCTTACACTTAGGAAAGGTAGGGCCGCGTGTCATGTAGTCTTTCCCGGGCGGTGCAGAGGTAAACGCCGGTGTCCAGGGTGTGGATGGCTTCCAGGCAACTTTCCGGCACTCGGGGCCTTCAGCCCCAAGACTATTGCCAACTATAAGTGCCTCTTTGAGCAGACATGCTCTTTATACTTTAGAGCTGTTAACTGTTGACTGTTGAAAAACCGGTTTGTCTTATGCTCACCGAATCGTGGCTAGGAGAGTCCTCCAACCCTGATATTGCGACTGCGATCCCTCCTGATTATGTGATTTTTAGACACGATAGACCGATCGGGAGGGGTGGAGGGGTGGCGATTGTGGTCCAGAGATCGGCCACATGTGTGGTTATCCCTATGGAGCCCATTTCTGGCTGCGAGTCCTTGGCTTTCTCTATTGCCCTTTCTTCCCATCAATCCTTTTCCGGGCTCCTGGTCTACAGACCACCAGGTCAGCGAGGGACCTTCTATGAGGAGCTGCAGGTGCTTACTACGGCACTCTGTCTAAAGACAGAGCACTGTATTGTGCTTGGGGATTTTAACATACATATGGAGGCTGGGTTGGACGGTGATACGATTAAAATCAATGATGTCACCGCCCCCCTGGGCCTTATTCCCTATCTGTCTGTTCCGACTCATAACAAGGGTCACACTCTTGATCAAGTTTTTTCCACCATTCCTCTTGTTATGGCCAGTCCCGTTCCTGTCCTCTGGTCGGACCACTTTCTGATTAGTTTTCAGATTCAGGGCACCAGTAAACCCCCCTGTGTAACTTCCAATCATCCTAGGCATACTAGTCGGGCATACCATCGGGTGACTCCTGAGAGTTTGGCTCAGGCCTGCTTGGAGCATCCCTGCCCTCTATCAGGTGACCTGGAGAGGGATCTTGATTTGCTACAGAAGTGGCTTGTGGAGCGGTTAGATGAACTGGCTCCGCCGATTGCGTCCCGGACAACTGCAAGGCGGACCTCTGCGCCTTGGTTCACAGAGGCTCTTGCACTGTCCCGGCGCAATTGCAAGGTAGCAGAGAGGCTCTGGCGCCAGCAGTATGATCCTGGGGCCAAGGCTGCTTATAGGGCTACTATCAAGGTCTATCATGCGGACATTTTGGCCGAAAAGAAGAACTTTTTCTCTGCAAGAATTGAGACTGCTTCAAGTTCCTGCAGGGAAATCTTCACTATTGTGAAGGAGTTTATAACCCCTAAGGCTAATGCATCGCATCATGAGTTTTCTGAGCCATGGGTGATCTCGTTAGCTAGCTTTTTCACCACTAAAATTAAGCGGATTCAAGACTCTTTCTCTTTTTTGGGCCCTAATGTTGTTACCATCCCGAGGGACCAGCTGAATTCAACAGCTGGACCTGGACCCTTTCTGTCTGAGTTTCCATCTCTCTCTGATTCTATTTCTCAGGACCTCCTGTTCAAACTCAAGTCAGGCTCTCCTTCTGACCCCTGCCCTGCTAGTTTTCTGGCTAGGGCAGCGGAGGTTCTGAACCCGCTGATTAATCCCATTCTGAATTTGTCACTGACTAGTGGTGTAGTCCCTTTGGTTTGGAAACAGGCGATGGTCGTCCCACTCCTTAAAAAGTCTGTCCTCGACCCCGAGATCCATGCCAATTATAGGCCGATTTCCCTCCTGCCTGCTCTCGCAAAGATAGTGGAAAAGCATGTTCATACTGTGCTCTCCACTTTTCTTGAAACCCATAGCTTGCTGCACCCCACCCAGTCGGGCTTTCGATCCAATCTAAGTACCGAGATGGCACTTTTGGAGGTCAATGAGGCCTTCAAGGAAGTGCTGGATGCAGGAGGAAGGGCCATGTTGATAATGCTAGACCTGTCGGCGGCTTTCGACACCATCCCTCATGAGGGTCTCCTCAGCAGACTCCATGAGATCGGTCGGAGAGGGACGGTGTTGAGCTGGTTTAGATCCTATTTAGCTGGTCGCTGGCAGGTGGGCTGGGTCCCCCCCATACTCAGCCGAAGTGCCGCCTTTGGAGGTCGGAGTCCCGCAGGGGTCGGTGCTGAGCCCGACTCTCTTTAATATCTTTATGACCCCTTTGGCGGTGCTGGCGGAGTCCTTTGGGGCTCAGATCGTGTCATACGCCGATGACACCCAGCTCCTTTTCACTTGTGGTAAGGGGGCTGAGTTCGATGGAGAGAGCATCCGCGGGTGTCTTGGGGCTGTTTTCGAATGGTTTCAGCGAAACAGCCTCAAGTGCAACCCCAATAAATCAGAGGTGCTTTTCTTCGGATGTCAGGCCGACCCGAGCTGGCGGGATTGGTGGCCTGTGAACATGTTCCCCCCTGCGTCCTCCTCTTTGGCTGCTAAGAACTTGGAGGTCAAAATTGACAACAGCTTATCGCTTAAGTCCCAGATCCTTGGACTGACTGGCACTTGCTATGGTCTCCTCAAACTGTTACGCAAGTTCCTTCCCCTGCTCTCGCTTGCGCATAGGAAGACTACGGTCCAGGCTCTAATTTGTTCCAGGCTGGACTACTCAAATGTTTTATACTTAGGTCTTCCGGACTATCTACTACAAAAACTTCAGGTGGTCCAAAACTCGGCGGCACGGGCGATTTTTGGCCTACCTCGTCGAGCGAGAGCTTCGGATCTTCTACACTCCCTACACTGGCTCCCTATTCGGAAGCGGATTGTTTTTAAAACACTTACGCTGGCGCATAAGGCACTCCATGCTGTGGGAGCTGAATATATTCAGAAACGTCTTGCTTTCTACAAACCAACTAGATCCCTTAGATCGGAATCTCTTGGTCTTGCCATTGTCCCTGCTGTTAGGAAAGCAAGGGTAGGGGGACGCTCTTTTAAACGTCTGGCTCCCCAGCTTTGGAACACCCTCCCTCTGTCGCTCCGCTGTACTCCGAATTTGCTGGCCTTCAGAAAGGGTCTGAAGACGTGGCTCTATGGACAGTGATCCGCTTGCTTCTTCTCCATTTTTCTGCCTTGCCCTCTGTAGTCTGCTGTGGGTTAGAAAGCGCCGGGACACTCCTTGGAGTAGCCGAGCGCTTTATAAGACACCCATAACATTAACATTAACATTAACATCCCTCTCACCAAAAGCCCATTCATTGATTATTATCAAGTGAGCAGCCCAATAGTAAGCCCGTAGGTCCGACAGGGAAATGCCACCGCTATATTGGTTGCATTGCAGCTTCTCCAGTGCCACCCTATTGGCCAAAGGCGGGTGCATGTACCACCTTTTCTGAAAATGTTTACTCCCACAGCGTTTAGCTATCAGGAACAAGCAGCGGTGCGCAGCGTGCCATCTGTTGTGGGTCATGTTTCATTTCAAGACCTTGCATCTTTCCTTACAAGGCGCGTCCCCTCCACCCCGGCCAAGGGACAGACCCCACCACCACAAGAGTGCGCGCTTCTTTTTCAGCACTCGCATTCATGATTAAAATACTAACAAGGCACGTCCCCTCCACCCCGGACAAGGGACAGACCCCACCGCCACAAGAGTGCAGCTTCCTTTTCCAGCACTCGCATTTCATCTATGTCAGCACTCTCTTCCTGCACAGTTATCTTTTCATTAGTATGTTCTGTCAAGACATTTGCTGTACTCTGTAGTTGGCCTCTATAGTCGCCTATTTTTCGGTACCGTCTTAAAAATGTACTGCACCTTGTAACATTAGCGTTTTTTCATCACTGTGGTGCGTGCTTCCTTTTCACACCTCTGCGCAGCAGTGGTGCGTGCTACCTTTGACATCTCTGCATAGTGCACAGCTGTGGTGCGTGTTTCCTTTCACCACATTGCTTTTGGTGCTCGCTCGATCGAGGGGCGTAACGCAGGCCCTTGCTGGTGGCTTAATATGAGCCGGTGTCTGCCGGTGCGCACATGGGCACTTAATTATTAGCACTTGCTTTTTGTGCGTGCTTGCTGGCACTGGCTGCTAAATAATGCCTCTGCTTATCTGTGGTGCGTGCTACCTTTCACATGTTTGCACAGTGTACAGCTGTGGTGCATGCTTCCCTTTCCCCATTGCAGAGTACACTGCTTAAAAATTGACCGCACCTTTTAACATTCACATTTTTTCATCACTGTGGTGGGCGCTTCCTTTCACACCTCTGCGCAGCTGTGGTGCGTGCTACCTTTGACATCTCTGCACAGTGCACAGCTGTTGTGTGTAATTCCTTTCCCCCATTGCACAGTACACAGCTGTGGCGTGTGCTTCCTTTCACCCCACTGCACAGAAGTGGCGCGTTCTTCCTTTCACAACACAGCACAGTGCAGATATGTGGTGTGTGCCTCCTTTCACCCCAGTGCATAGCTGTGGTGTGTGCTTCCTTTCACCTTTTTGCACATTGCACAGCATCACTCCTTACCACCTCAACATCACTCAGCACCACCTAAGTATCATTCACTACCACCACAGCATCACTAAGCAGCACCTCTGCATCACTCAACACCACCTTAGCACCACCTAAGCACCTTATCACCACATAACAATATTAGCATCAACACAGTAAAACCTCCTCATCAGTGCACCACCACCACCACCACCAGTGCAGCAACAAGTCACCATCAGCACAGCACTACCTCAGATGCACTGCAGCAACACCCCATTATCAACACAGCACCATCTCAGTATTAGCACAGCACCACATTCACATCAGTGCACCACCACCAGTGCAACACCAGCTCAGCACCTGCACAGCCCCACACCAGCAACAATTCAGAACCAACGCAGCACCACTTCAGCATCAATACAGCAACACAGAACAAAAACAATATCACTTGGCACCACATAAGCACCTGTTCAGCTTCACAACATCGGCATAACTCATCACCACAACATCATTCAGCACCACCTCAGCATCACTCAGTACCACCTATGTATCATTAAGCAACACCTTGGAACCAGTACACCACTACTTCAGCATCACCTCAATATCATTCCGGATCACCTGAGCATCACCTCCGCAACTACTCACAGCCACCTCAGCATCACCCCACACCACTTCAGTTTGGCATAAAAATTTGACATCTATTAATTCTCCGCAAATAACTCTACACTACTCGTATCGAATTAAAATACTATTTCACAACATCCACCCTCCCGTTGTTTATATCCCACACCTAACATCAAAAACTATAACAAAAATTAATTCCAACAAGCAAGGAAAAATTGACAGCATTGCATAAACAAATAAACTAGAACACTTTTTTTTAAATTAATTTTAGTTTTTAGTACTATACTCCAGTTGTATATAATGTGTTTTCTTTTAGATAAAAGGTGACAGGTATAGTTATAACACGTTTTTTATTATAATTTGTACATTTTCAACATGCTGCACAATATTCACAATGCTCTACAACACATATTAAAAACGTTAACAAAGCCAATAGCTCTGTCTAAACACTTATAATGCCCCAAGGCGAGACTTATTGGCTATGCCAATGCTTGTTTACTCTGAGGAGTGTTTTCTCAGATTGAGAACCCAAAGTATATCGGCCTACAGAGGTATTAACTTCTGCAATAATTTTAGGAAGCTCCTGTTCGCAATAAGGAAAATGTACCTCTGACAACCACTGGCATACTGCTCGAACTACAGCTTCTCCACAAATGTTTCGCAGAACCATTGAGGGAACTGTTTAAAATTACCTTTTAATTTAATTCCTCCCTGCTTTAACACTTCAGTAATGCCAACAATGTGGTTGTGCCATGCAGAGTAGTATATATGCAGGCAAAGAATATTTCCAACGTAATACACTCTTCTACTGTGGTAGAGTCCGGGCCGGACTGGCTGTAGTGGGCACTGGGTGTTTTCCAGGTGGGCTGGAAGGGAGGGAGTCATTTTTTGAGTGTTGGAGGCCGGTTTTGTTACTGGGGGCCGTATTTGCGGCAGTGCCTTATCAGCCCGCTGTAACAAAAGCAGCAGCAGTGCTAAAGCAACAGCAGTGCTGCTTCTCACTAGCACCATCCCGCCTCACCCATCCTCCTGGCCTGGCTGGCAGAATTGACAGGGCTGGTTTGTGTTCCCAGTCCGGCCCTGGGTAAAAAAAACAAGTTGAACACACACAATCAGCTTCCAATGCTTTTCCTGGGGTTTTGGATGAGGATAGACAGCCTCTAACTGGTTCGTTTTATGAGCAATTCAGAATGGAATCTCGTCTCACTTTCTTGGCCTAATTTCCTACACTATGAGATTTACTTGTTATGTAGGACTGGAAGTGAACAAATGGCCCTGTAGCAGTCAATTGTAAAGCAAATTCTCAACATCAGCTATGAATGGCTTCTGGCTGATTTACTCAAATCTGGAGCTTGCAAGTTCATTGTATCAGGATGTGGTGTATACATGGCTAATACAGACGACATAGTCTCTTTATTGCTAAAGGTGCCCATTCTAACATCATGAAGCACATACGATAGATATTCCACCAAACATGCAGACGTTCTTGCTATCCTAACAGGACTTCTAAGTTGTGATATGGTTCATATTTAGCAGGTATTGCAGCAGTTCTGTATGTATGGAAATGTATTTCCCATATTGAGAACTACTGCATGAAAATCCATCGCAATTAAAATATCTCAAAAGGGTGTGCATTATGTGCATCCACAAGGAATTGTTTCTTACATGTAATCCCAGTTCTTTCTCCAGGGAATCTCCATTGAAGTCAAAAGCCCTGAATAGTCCTGCCCACGTGCGGGGATCCCGCTGCACTTTTTCATACTACGTCTTCTTATGTTTGGATGTTCTCCTTTCTTCAGGAAAGCCTTAAGAAACACTAAAGACAAGAACAGTGTGCAGCCTATAAGTAAGTCTATACAGGCCAAAGTCTTTAGATTGTATTAAATCCATGTGTATCAATATATAAAGCCAAATACTTTAGTAGAAAGCCTAAATCTCTTTCCTAAACCCTTTTTTGCAAAAGAAGGAAGATGAAGGATAGAAGGGCAGTTTAGTCCTATAGGCTGCCATTATGTGAGTGTAAAAACAGCATCTGTGCCTTTTAGGGCCCAGAGACTACCAGTATCCCATCATGCCCAGCAGGTGGAAGTTGCTTCAGTTCTTTTGGGTGAGATGGGGCAGTATCAGATAGGTCCAATAATCGCCTCTGTTATCTCTACCAGGGAGGCGAGATGGTTGCTTAGGACTTCAATAGAGATTCCCTTGAGAGAGAACTGGGATTACAGGTAAGAAATCATTCCTTCTCTCTCAGGGGATCTCCATTGATAGTCATAAGCACTGAATAGAGTAGCAAGCCCATCCTCACCGAGAGCGGTGCAAAAGACAGAGGAACAACCAAATACATTTCTCAGGAAGGCCTATCCTACTTGAGCATCTGTTTTAGCATCTGAGTCCAAACAATAATGTTTGGTAAACGTGTGAACAAACCTCCAAGTAGCCGCTTTACAGATTTCAGCTATAGGGCACTAGCCTCTTTCTCCCTAGCAGAGTGAGCTTTAGGTCTACCGGACAAAACCTTATTTGTTTTCTGGTAGCATAATAGGATGCAAAATACTATCCTTCGGTAGATAGACTGTTTGGACATGGCTAGACCTGTATGGACCGGGCTATAATTTACAAACAATTGGTCTGACATACGTATGTCTCTTGTTTTGTGCAGATTAAGCTTTAAGACTTGCCTAACGTCTAGGTAATGGACGTCTAGGGAATGAAGAGTCCTTAAGCAGGTGTGGAAGGATGCTGAAAGAAGGTACGTAAGGGAATCGTCTATTTTAAGAGAAAATCCTAAATGATTTTAGGAAGGAATTTTGAGTGAGTCCTTATCACTACCTTATTGGAATGAGAAACAGTGTACGGAATGTGAGAACACAATACCTGGATTTTGCTAACCCTAAGTGCTAATGTGATCGCTACGAGGTACACCATTTTCCAAGAGAGATGTTGAAAGGACAATTTGTTAATGGGCTCAAAAGAGTAATGCATGAGGCGTGAGAGTACTTTATTGAGCTCCCAGGGAGGGGAAGGATGCCTAATGTGAGGGGAAACCTTTTTCAACCCTTCTAAAAAATCCTTGATAACTGTAATTTTGAAAAAAGTTGTTTGTGAAGGACATTTTCTAGGCAGTAAGAGCTGCCAAATTAACTTTTATGGAAGAGAGTTGTAAGCCAGAGTTTGCCAAATGAAGTAAGTATGGAAGAATGACATCTTCTTGGCTTATTGGGTTCACGTTTTTGTTAAATCACCAAATGCAAAATCTCTTCCATTTGAATGAATAGGCTGAACGAGATGACAGTCATTTAGTCTCCTTAGATTGTTCATGCATTCTTGTGAAAGGTTCATGTGTCCATACTGAACTATCTCGGGAAAAGAAAAGTCAAAAAGTTTATTATGTTTTGGCTCTCAATGAGGGCCACATAAAAATAAACACACAGTTATACAACAAAAATTACAATTAAATCACAAAACGAGAAAAAAGGAATCACTTCTTATCTACCGGTCAAGCAATCATCAAACATCTCCCTGTATATCATTAATAAATATCTAAAAACCCTTTAAAAAACTTAAAAATTCTGAAACAAAACATTTCATTTGGAGGACAGTAAAGTGCATGGAAAAAGGTTTTTACATTTAAAATTCCTAGTTGGAGACAAATTGGTTTTAACCATGTATAGCGCAAAGGGCGCAGTGCAGGACAAATGAACAAGACATGATTATCTAACTATCCCTGGAGCCATGCGATCAGATTTAAGGAGGAGAAATTGGGGTGAACCATCTGGCCTCTGAATTTCGTGAGATGATCTGGTCTGCATAGCAGCTTGAGATGTGGATGCTCAGACAGGTGAAGAAGGTTAGTAAACCACCATTGATATGCCCACTCTGGAGCAATCAACATCATTCTGGCTCTAGAATAAGACAGTGTGATGAGAACTGACGGTATCAGGGGGAGCCGAGAAAAGGTTTAGAGAATTTTGCCAGACCAGGGGATCCATAGGGAATTCCCCAGTGTCCCTGGTTGGAAGAGTCTCGAGGTGAAGCCTGGGCATTTTTTGTTTTCTGCGGTGGTAAATAAGTCGATGAGCGGAGCGCTCTACAGTCTGAGGATGTTTTGTGCGACGTCATCGTGAAGGACCCATTCATAGTTTTCTTGCAGGACTCTGCTTAGGGAGTCCGCTTGAACATTTTGAACACCAGATGAGGTGTAGTGATCCGCAGGTATCTAGCTGTCAGCCACTTCCAAACTGTCAGAGCCATGTGAGATAAAGGTCTGGACCTCATTCCCCCCGCTTGTGAGGTAGTATGTGGATGTCTTATTGTCTGTCTGAACAAGCAGGGAGTGAATTTTGAAGGACGGGAGATACGCCATCCATGCCAGGTGAACTGCACATAGTTGGAGGAGATTGATCTTGTAGGTCATATCCCTTGGAGACCATGTCCCCTGGCTTTGGAGCTGATCCTTGTGTGCTTCCCATCCTAGCAACGAGACATCTGTTACTGTGGTCTGGAAAGGGACATCCTGGTGAAATGGCATCCCTTGAAGCAGATTTGTCAGAGAGCACCAACATTTCAGAGACTGTTTTGCATAGGGGGGAAGTGTCATCTTGTCCTCTTAATTGCCCATGGGTTGTTTCACTGATCCTCAAGACATTCCTGAAGAGAATGCATGTGGAGACAGGCATTCGGAGTTAGAAAGATACACAAAGCCATCAAGCTCAGGTGAGATGACACTGTTCTCGCTGTGAGGTGAGAGACTTTCATGAGAGAGTGACACTTCCGACAGATTGATAACAGTATCTCCTCCAAAGGATATAGTCTTGCTTGAATGATGTTGATGGAGGATCCCAGGTAATGCAGTGTTTGGACTGGAGTAGATGAAGATTTGCTGTGATTTAAATGAATCCCTAATCTTTGGAGAAGATTTCTTGCCAACTGGTGATTCAGTTGGCCTTCTTGAGGCAGTGGAGCCTTGATGAGTCAGTTGCCTAGATAGGGGTAGACGATAACTCAGTGCTTTCTGAAGTGGGCAGTTACCACTTCAATACACTTTGAGTTCTGAGGACTGGCTTGAGGCCAAATGGAAGCTCTGTGTACTAGAAGTGATTGTGACCCACGATGAACCTCAAGAATTTGCAATGCTTTTTGGCTATTGGTATATGAAAGTACGCATCTTGGAGCTCTGTAGAACAGAGTCAGTCTTCCTGGTGTAACTGAGGATAGACCTGATGCAGTGCCAGCATTCAAACCTTTTCTCATCAAATCCGCTTGTTGGCCAGTTTCAAATTGAGAATGAGTCTGAGCTAGTTTCTGGGACTCTGTGGTACAGAATTCCGTTTTCTGTCATTCCTAATATGACATTGTTAGCCTGATGTAGTAGCATACACGTATATTCATAGTTATGTACCATTTAGTGTTAATAACAAAGAGAAGCTTTTGTTTCTTCTCATAGGTTAACTTGCACATTAGTTAGAGAAACCACACTAACGCCATTTTGCATTTGTCGACTAGGGCCTGGGTAGTGATTACGTGTTGTTTTTCACGTTACCGAGTGAGTCCCAATTAGTTGAGTTACAAGACAGCTGAATTCACAATGTTTTTCTCTGCTCTAAGGCCCAAGGTCGCATCTGGCTTTAGAGGTGATAAGCACATTCTTGCCAGCGCCAGGCTGTTACTCCCATGTACCGAGACGAAAGGGAGTTACCCTTTCTGACCTTCCCCATAATAGCAGAAACAGACTTCTGAGCAGGCTTTGTGTGCCATATATGGCTCTTCCTTAAGATCCTGTACCTATTGGGAGGTTGCCAAATATGGTTATTTCATGTAATGTAACTAAGGTATAAATGACTTGTCTCATGTGCAAATCGTCAGTCTTCTCGGCGCACTGATTCTGGTGTGGACGAGGGGGCTCCTCTGTGCAGAGTCTTTTGTTAATAAACGATTGCTATTTCTTCACTGCCAACTGACTGGTTATTTGGGCTAATGTTATTGGGCTATTGGTAAGTGTGGCCCTTCTCAATATTTTTCCAGTACTACAACATTTCTTTTTCACCAGAAAATAGAGGGAATAAATCCGGAGAAAAGAACTGAAGCAACTGCCACTTGCTGGACATATTGGGATACTGGTGGTCTCTGGGCACTTAAAGGCAAAGACGCTATTTTTACACTCACATAATGGCAGTCTATTGAGCTACACTGTCCTTCGATCCATCATCTTTCTATGTGTACAAAAAATGGTTTGTGAAGGAGATTTAAACTTTCTACTAAAGTATTTGGCTTTAAATGTATATATAACATGGGTTTTCTTGACGCTTTTCTAAGTACAATCTGAAGATTTGGAATTATAGCCTTATTTGTAGGCTGCACAATGTTCTTGTTAAGTTGTTTTACAGGCCCTCCTGAAGAAAGGCAAACATCTATACTCAAGCAGACATAATATGAAAAAGTACTGCAGGAATCCCCCATGTGGGTGGGACTATTCAGTGCTTATGAATATCAGTGGAGATCCTCTAAGAGAGAACAGAAGTTATCCTACCCTGGATTAGGAAAATGTCTAGCAAAGACGTGTGTAAGAGACGCCCTAAATATACACCCATCGAAATAGGTTACTGTTCCATTTTAAAACAGATTCAAAACATGAGACTAAAAGTTGAAATCAAAATGGGAAAGTAACCGTTTTTAACTAAATTTCTTGACAAAGCCACTGTAGAGAGGAAACATCTTTCTGAACTGAAGGAGGAGACCAATATTACAACAGATGTCTCTGCTATTACTAAAAATAGCCAATCTTGGGTGTGTCACGATGAGCACTGAGCTGGGCGGCAATATATTTCTGGATTTCTCTCAAAAACACAGCCTGATAAAAAGTTATTTAAACGACTTAGTCAATGTATCACTAGGAAACAGAGAACCCGGTGGATTGCAACACCGCACTCCCTACTATAAATTACACAATCAGTCCTGTGAGACCCTCACATTAATAGTTGGTTGAACACTGGCCCTCTTTCCTCATGAATAGGCATATTCAAGAACACTTGTAAGCAGGAATATATTTTCAATATTTATTAAAATAAAAATTCTACCTTACCGCACACAATATGAATGGTAGTTACTATAAAAAATAAACATGAGAGAAGCAACAATATTTTTTAGCAGTGTTGGACAGGCCCCAGGAAGGGCTCGCTCCCTCCCCGCATGACAGGGCCCTGGTACCGGCCTTCCAGGTACTACCCGCAGAAGCCACCCCCAACCCGTCCCCCATGGGACGTCGGCTCCTGGGAATCCCTGTGTCCCTGGCCTGGGCCACCGTCAGCACCCTTGCCCGGGCCAGCCGCCATCTTAGACACTGCACCACGAGGCCGCGTGGCCTCAGCTCGACCCCAACCCCGGGCCTGGCCAGGCCCCGACATCCCGGCACCACCATCCACCCAGGAGGTGAACGGACCACTTGGCCGGTCAATGGGAGTAAGAAGTGTCGATGGCTCTCTCCCGCCAGGTGCCGATCACCCCCAGCCTCCCCGGGCGCTGGCTCCACCCCCCTGCTGGGTGTCTGGACTCCCTCATCCCGGACCTCCCGACCTCCAAGAGCGAGGGTCCGGACATCAAAGAGTGCCAGACCTATAACTGAGGCAGCCCCAGAACAGGAAGGCAGTTGTATCCTGGAGTCGAGAGACACCGCGAGGAACTCATCCTTGACGGACTGCTGACGCTGCCGCAGCCCTGCCTTGTGAACTATTGTCCTGCCTGCTGGCGCTGCCGCGGCCTTCTGCAACCTTCATCTTCGTGGGACCTGCTGGCGCTGCCGCGGCCCGTTGTAACTTCCATCTTCGTGGGACCTGCTGGCGCTGCCGCGGCCCGTTGTAACTTCCATCTTCGTGGGACCTGCTGGCGCTGCCGCGGCCCGTTGTAACGTCCATCTTCGTGGGACCTGCTGGCGCTGCCGCGGCCCGTTGTAACATTCATCCTCGTTGGGACCTGCTGGCGCTGCCGCGGCCCGTTGCCACCTACGACCTCTTCGGGACCTGCTGGCGCTGCCGCGGTCCGACCCGTCCGAACACCGAGCTCGAGGATTGTGAGCTATCACCGTTCCACCGCCGTACCTACGGGTACCAAGACTGTCCCGCTACCCCCTTTTTCCTACTAGAGACTAGAGCTGAGAGGACCACCGTGTCCTGATCTCCTTGTATCATACTGCCTCATTTCAAGAACTGCCTATAAAAGGTATTAATCTGATCTTCGTGTGGTGTCCATCTGTGGGGGGGAAGTTACCTGTCTGTGCGATCGCTGGAGACGGTCCTCACTGGAGGCCTCTCCCCTTGTGCTCGGCCGACCCTCCAGGTCCCCGTCTAACATTCGTGGCCAGCGGCGCGATCCGAACCAACGCGTACCGTACAGACAGTAACTCACCCTACGACTAAAACCACAATGACGACCAAAGAGAACGGATCGGCAGAGAAGTTCCAGATGGAAAAGCTGGAAGAATACAGCCACCGAGAGCTAAAACAATTTTGCATGGACTTAGGCATTGCTACCACCGGGCTAAGCACGAAAGAAGACTTCAAAAACGCCCTAGAGGCCTGGACAGAGACGAATACCGCCACCCCCCGGGACCCCGAAGCCCCGGAAGTCAACACCACCCTGACGGAAGAACGGAGAACAGGCCCCTCCCGAGAAGAGATCCAGGAGCGGGAAAAAAATAGACTACACGAGTTAGACTTGGCACGGCTCAAATTAGACGGAGAATTGAAGCTGGCGGAACAAAAAATAAACTTAGAACACTTACGGCTCAGAGAAGAGCGAGAGGAAAAACAGAGACAGAGGGATCTCGAAGAAAAAAGACTGGCGTACGAACACGAGTGCAAACTAGCAGAGATAGAAATACGCAAACTGAACAAAAACCTAGGGGTGCCCGAGTCACCGCGCTCCCCGGGTACTACCGAGCAGAAGGTCCACATCCCCAAGGATGTGGTCCGAGAATACCACTGAAACGACGACATACAGCAGTGGTTCAAGGCCTATGAGATCGCCATGACTGCCCACCGGGTCGCTCGAAGTGACTGGGGAGCCGGGTTATGGGGGAGATTCGTCAATGAGGGCCGTGATGCCCTGCTGCAGCTTCCGGACCATCAAATGACGTCCTATGACCACATGAAGGCCGCCCTCCTCAGTCGATATGGGCTTACGCCCGAAATGTACCGCCAGAGGTTCCGCAACTGCACCCGGATCCCAGGCACAACTTGGTTGGAATACGTGAACTATTTCAGCCGGGCCTTCGAGGGATGGATCAAGGGTAACAACGTAACCACTTACGAACAACTCTTCAATCTCATTGTGTGGGAGCACCTCTCCAACAACTGTTTCGTCGAGCTCAGGCAGCACCTCCTCGACAGTAAATTGACTGAACCACGGCAGCTCGCCACCGAGGCGGATCGGTGGGAGAGCACCCGAGTGGCCCGGAGTGGGCCGAACGAGCAGAACCGAACCAACCAAGGTCATCACCGTCCCCGAGGAGGAGGAGGACAGGGCCGGGGCAGAGACGCTGTCCCAGTCGCTCCCGCTAACACCACCCCGCCCCCAGCAGGCCGGGGAAACCCCCCGATGCGCCCGGGGTTCCGAGCCAACGTTACGTGTCATCGATGCCAGCGAGTCGGCCACTATGCCAGTGACCCGACCTGCCCGAAGAACCAGGTTCCCGGGCCCCGCCAGGTGGCGGCCGCCGCCCTAGGAGAAGAACAGGTCTCCGAAGACTCTGAAGCATCCGAGTCGGAGCAGTTCGAGTGGGAACCCGCCGCCATGACCCTGGCCTGCCTAGGAGGAAGAGACATGGTCCCGCGGACTCCCCTGCCCGCCAACACTCGGAAGTACAGCCAATGGGTGAGCATAAATGGGCGCAAGGCCGAGGCACTGCGTGACACCGGGGCCAGTGTGACGGCCGTCCGTTGTCACCTGGTGACCCCAGAACAAATCCTGCCAAACGTGCTTTGCCCCGTCCGATCGGCAGACAACTCGGAGAGCCTGTGTCGGATGGCCTGCGTCCCCTTCGAATGGGGAGGAGTGTCCGGCATGCTGAAAGTAACTGTCCGCGACGATGCCCCCGTGGACTGCCTCCTGGGGAACGATCTCGAGAGCTCCCCGTGGGCAGCTGTTGAAAGAAGAGAGCATCTGGGGATGTTGGGTCTCCCGGACTGGGCGTGCGTGACCACCCGGTCCATGGCCACCCGCACCATCCCGAGACCAGAAGAACCGGAATGGTCAGCACCTCCGCCCTCGATCGCTCCAGAAGGAGACTTCATCCATACCGACCACCCGGAACCCACCACAGAGGGGTCCGCACAGCCCCCCGAACTTCCCGACCTGGCTCAGTGGCGTCAAGAAGGGGGGCCCACCCAAGAACAATTCCGGCAGGAGCAAAAGACCTGTCCCTCCCTCGAGGGACTGCGACAGCAAGCGCTCGCCCAGGGCCAAGGCGACACCACCGGGGCCCACTGGGTTTATTGGGACAATGACCTCTTGTACAGCGAGCAGAGAATCGCAGAGCTGGGGGCCGGTCGAGTGCTGGTGGTGCCCCTCCACTTCAGAGACTTCCTGTTGAACTTGGCCCATGATGTCCCCCTGGCTGGGCACCTGGGGCAAGACAAGACCTACCACCGCCTGGTGACTCACTTTTTTTGGCCCAAAATGAGAAATGACGTCTCCAACCACTGCCGGTCCTGCCCGACCTGCCAGGCCAGCGGGAAGAGCGGCCGCAAACTCAAGGCACCCCTACAACCATTCCCCGTGGTGACCACCCCGTTCGAGAGGGTGGGAATAGACATTGTGGGGCCCCTGGACCCCCGAACAGCACAAGGGCATCGCTTCATCCTGGTCCTGGTGGACCACGCCACCCGCTATCCTGAGGCGGTCCCCCTTCGTACTATAACAGCCCCAGTAGTGGGTCGAGCCTTAATGGGGATCTTCTCTCGAGTGGGCTTCCCCCGGGAAGTCGTCAGCGACAGGGGTACGAACTTTATTTCAAAGTATATGAAATCCCTCTGGCAGCAGTGCGGGGTCACTTACCGATTCACAACGCCCTATCACCCCCAGGGAAACGGACTGGTCGAGCGGTTCAACCGCACTCTCAAGGGGATGATCTTGGGGCTAGAAGAACCCCTACGCCGCCAGTGGGACGTGCTACTACCGTGCCTCCTCTTCGCCTACCGAGAAGTCCCCAGAAGTCCCTCGGCTTCAGCCCCTTCGAACTCCTGTACGGACACCCCGTTCGCGGGCCTCTCAGCCTAGTGAAGGAGGAATGGGAAATGGCCCCCCGACAAACCCCTCCAGACGTCTACAAGTACCTCCTGACCCTCCGCAATCAGACCCGGAAATTCAGGGAGATCGCCAAAGCCAATCTTGAGGCCAGCCAAGAGGACATGAAGAAGTGGTACGATCAACATGCCTCCTCCGTCGAGTTCGAACCGGGTCAGCAGGTATGGGTGATGTCCCCCATCGAACCGTGTGCCTTGCAGGACAAATGGACGGGGCCCTTCAAGGTGATCGAGCGCAAGAGTCCCGTCACCTATCTCATCGACCTGGAGTCCCCCCTGAACCCCCTCCGGGTTCTCCACGCCAACAGACTCAAACCCCACTTCGTGCGCTCAGAGCTCAGCCTGCTGATGGCTACCGACAGTGGCGCAGAAGGAGACTCCGAGCCCCTCCCTGACCTACTGAGGACCCGTGAAAGAGATGGTTCGGTGGACGAGGTCCGACTCTCCGAGGCCCTGACCCCAGAGCAGCGTCAAGATTGTCGGGCCCTCCTGCTGCCGTTCGCAAACCTGTTCTCCCTCGCACCCGGAGTCACCTCCTGGTGCCTGCACGACGTGGACACTGGGGACAGTCCTCCTGTCCGACACCGGGCGTACCGAGTACCGGATCGGGTACGTACATGCATCCAAGAAGAGGTCTCCAAGATGCTCGCCCTCGGGGTCATCGAACCTTCGGACAGTCCCTGGGCCAGCCCGGTCGTCCTGGTCCCCAAGGCCGCGGCCCCGGGCACCACACCTGAGCTCCGATTCTGCATCGACTATCGGGGTCTGAACGCGGTCACCCGAACCGACGCTCACCCTATCCCCCGAGCAGATGAACTAGTCGACCGCATGGGGGCAGCCCGCTACCTAAGCATCTTCGACCTGACAGCGGGCTACTGGCAGATCGGCCTCACCCCCAGGGCCCAAGAACGTTCCGCTTTCTCCACCCCGGATGGGCACTACCATTTCAGAGTGATGCCATTCGGCATGAAGAACGTTCCAGCCACTTTTCAAAGACTGGTGAACCAGGTATTGGCGGGCCTCGAAGAATTCAGCGCCGCCTACCTGGACGACATCGCGGTATACAGCCGCCACTGGACAGACCACCTCCACCACCTCCGAGAGGTCCTGCAGGCCCTCCAACAGGCCGGCCTCACCATAAAGGCCAGCAAGTGCCAAATCGGCCAGGGGTCCGTGACCTACCTCAGACACCAAGTGGGGAGCGGTCTGGTGGCCCCCCTCCAACTCAAGGTAGCTGCCATTCAGTCCTGGCAACCCCCCGAAACACAAACCGAGGTCCGAGCCTTCCTGGGGCTCACCGGATACTACCGGCGGTTCGTGAAGGACTATGGCAGCATTGTGGGGCCCCTCACGGAACTCACGTCTAAGAACCACCCAAAAAGGGTCAACTGGACTCCCGACTGTCAAGCGGCCTTCGAGAAGCTGAAGGCCGCCATGTGCACCGCTCCTGTGCTCCAGGCCCCCGACTACAGCCGTGAGTTCATCGTTCAGACCGATGCCTCCGACCATGGTATTGGGGCCGTCCTCTCCCAACTGAACCCCGAAGGAGTCGACCAACCAGTGGCCTTCATCAGCAGACGCCTACTGCCCCGAGAACAGCGCTGGAGCACCATTGAGCGAGAGGCCTTCGCAGTAGTATGGGCCCTCAAGAAGCTCCGGCCTTACCTCTTCGGAACCCACTTCCGGGTACAAACAGATCATCGGCCCTTGCAATGGCTCATGCAAATGCGGGGGGAGAACCCCAAACTATTGCGATGGTCCATCTCCCTGCAGGGGATGGACTTCACTGTAGAGCATCGCCCTGGTCAAGACCACGCCAACGCGGACGGCCTGTCCCGCTTTTTCCGCCTCGACGAGGAAAGTCCCCAAGAGGATGGGTGACTCTCCCCGCCTTCAGCTGGGGGGGACGCATGTTGGACAGGCCCCAGGAAGGGCTTGCTCCCTCCCCGCATGACAGGG
Organism: Lissotriton helveticus; assembly: GCF_964261635.1. Lineage (NCBI taxonomy): Eukaryota > Metazoa > Chordata > Amphibia > Caudata > Salamandridae > Lissotriton > Lissotriton helveticus. Next base: position 153,319,110 of record NC_136068.1, on the reverse strand, counting down.
CCCTGGTACCGGCCTTCCAGGTACTACCCGCAGAAGCCACCCCCAACCCGTCCCCCATGGGACGTCGGCTCCTGGGAATCCTTGTGTCCCTGGCCTGGGCCACCGTCAGCACTCTTGCCCGGGCCAGCCGCCATCTTAGACACTGCACCACGAGGCCGCGTGGCCTCAGCTCGACCCCAACCCCGGGCCTGGCCAGGCCCCGACATCCCGGCACCACCATCCACCCAGGAGGTGAACGGACCACTTGGCCGGTCAATGGGAGTAAGAAGTGTCGATGGCTTTCTCCCGCCAGGTGCCGATCACCCCCAGCCTCCCCGGGCGCTGGCTCCACCCCCCTGCTGGGTGTCTGGACTCCCTCATCCCGGACCTCCCGACCTCCAAGAGCGAGGGTCCGGACATCAAAGAGTGCCAGACCTATAACTGAGGCAGCCCCAGAACAGGAAGGCAGTTGTATCCTGGAGTCGAGAGACACCGCGAGGAACTCATCCTTGACGGACTGCTGGCGCTGCCGCAGCCCTGCCTTGTGAACTATTGTCCTGCCTGCTGGCGCTGCCGCGGCCTTCTGCAACCTTCATCTTCGTGGGACCTGCTGGCGCTGCCGCGGCCCGTTGTAACTTCCATCTTCGTGGGACCTGCTGGCGCTGCCGCGGCCCGTTGTAACTTCCATCTTCGTGGGACCTGCTGGCGCTGCCGCGGCCCGTTGTAACGTCCATCTTCGTGGGACCTGCTGGCGCTGCCGCGGCCCGTTGTAACATTCATCCTCGTTGGGACCTGCTGGCGCTGCCGCGGCCCGTTGCCACCTACGACCTCTTCGGGACCTGCTGGCGCTGCCGCGGTCCGACCCGTCCGAACACCGAGCTCGAGGATTGTGAGCTATCACCGTTCCACCGCCATACCTACGGGTACCAAGACTGTCCCGCTACCCCCTTTTTCCTACTAGAGACTAGAGCTGAGAGGACCACCGTGTCCTGATCTCCTTGTATCATACTGCCTCATTTCAAGAACTGCCTATAAAAGGTATTAATCTGATCTTCATGTGGTGTCCATCTGTGGGGGGGAAGTTACCTGTCTGTGCGATCGCTGGAGACGGTCCTCACTGGAGGCCTCTCCCCTTGTGCTCGGCCGACCCTCCAGGGCCCCGTCTAACAAGCAGACAGAACAACAGAAAGTACTGTAACATTATGGCAGTATTGTTGGGTTCTCCTGCAGCCCCCAATTTGTTCCTTCCCTAACTAAGCTGAGTGTACAAATAAAGGGGCCTATTTGAGATTACTAGATGGTTAATTAAGGCATAGCTGCTACTGATCCTGTAGCTGCGTATCTGCATCTTCAGAATAAACAATAGACAATGAAACCCCCTTTAGCTTTTCACATACTTATATTCTATGAAACACTGCTTTTGTTTAAAAACAATAACTGATAAATCAAGATATCAATTTCTATGAAACCTTGCTCATAATGTGAAAACAATAAATAGAAAACAATTCAATCTAGACTAAAATAAAACATGACTAAATTGAGGCAAGCTGAATTATCACATTCCAATAGAACAAACACTCTTACAACATTTGTATTTGTGCACTTGTGTTTAAACATACACCTAAATAAATTAACATATATAATTCAAACAGGAATACTTTAAATGAAAAGTACATGAAGGGTTGTTGAATGTATTGTGACACCATTCACCAGACGTCTCTTTTAACACCTTCTGCATCGTTGTGCTTGATGTTGCATGTGAGCATATACAAAGCCATTCTGCCCATTTTTACTTAGGTAGGGGTAGAACTGATGAAATGTAAACGAAATGGCAAGGTCTGTGAGATATAATGTTTGGTATTTAGAATGTCATGGTGCCCTTTGGTGGCCATAGTACTGTTGAGGCAGCAGGCATGGTGTGTTTTTGTCTGCTTGATTTCGAAGGGTTGAGGCCATGCAGGATTAGAAATAGGGTAGAGTAGATTTTCTATTGAGAGTAGCATTTTGCCAGTCACTTCATTTTTTTTGTAAAACCGTTTTTATTGCAGAACTATATCATACATAGATCCTACATTTACGAGCGTCTTGCATGGTCATACTTAAGCCTTAGATCTTAGTTGGGTAATCCACATACACAGCCAGTAAGCCCACAACCCGGGGGTCGGGCGGCGTAATCGTTGAATCACCCTCCTTACCTCCCTCTAGTCAACGTTGATCCACCATGCAATGCCTCTTACCATCTGCTTTTAATCTTTTCTCCCCCCCAACCCCCCCAAAACCCTCCTCCCCTCTCCATCTAGTTCTCCGAACTCCCTCCCTCCCCTCAACTCCCTATGCCTATCCCCATGCCTGGACTTGCTGTTAATGTGTGCGAATGAGCATTTTCAAGAGCTAGCTGTGGTGACCAGTGGGTGTGCCCCTGGTGCATTAGTGGGAACTTCTTTGTCAGAGTCGGAGTGTTCCTCTCCTTCCTCTAGTGTACTGTCTCGTAGTGCTTGCACCAGCGCCTCCCATGCTGTTGCCGCTTCCAATGCCCTGTCGTCAGCTCTGCGGCGGGCTAATTGGTATCTAAGGGTGCTCTCGCTCGACATCCATTTGAGGCATTCAGTGAACCACTTTTGGTGCGTGGGTCCCTTTTTTGATTTCCAATTTCTAGTTATTTCTCTTTTAGCCAGCAGTAACCCCATATCTATAAACTTGCTCGTAATTCTGTTCTTGGGTGTGTGCGGGAACCAATGCAGCACTCCCACCGCTTTAGTGTTTTGTAGTTCTCTATCCGTTGCTTTGTTCAATGTCTCCCCAATCTCCTGCCAATAATCTTGTAGATGTGGGCAGTCCCATAACATGTGTCCTAAATCCGCCCCTGCTGCGTTGCATCTAGGGCAGGCCGCGTCTTCCACCCCAAAATATTTTCCGATTTTCCCTGGTGTGAGGTAGGCTCTGTGAAGTATATAAAAATGTATCAACTGGAAGCGGGCGGTCCTCGTACTCTTCCTTGCTCGCCGCACCAGTTGCATCCACGTCGTGTCAGGGATCTCCATCTGGAGATCTAGTTCCCATTTGGCCTTCAGTGTTGTAAGAGGTTGTAGTGGTTAACGCACCATTCTAGAATAAAGGCACGTCACTGCCTTGTATGTACCAGCCGCCATCATGGAGTATTGGCAGGCCATGGACGTGGTGGGCTCCAGCAGTCCCTCTCCCCAGTGTGTCTGCATAGCTCGGGTCACAGCCGCGTGCAGAAGGTAGTCCCCTCTCGGGAGATCAAAGCGTTCTTGTAAGACCTGATATGGGAGTAATGTCCCTTCATCGTACAGGTCCCCCAGCACGTGTAGTCCTGCATCCTCCCATCCTTGTAACCGTGACCAGTCGCCACCGTGTGGGAGTGCGGTCACCATCCCTAGGGGTATTTCGGGTGCGTACATACGCTGCACTCCTGCTCTGCGTCGTGCACGGTTCCAGCAGAGCCTGAACGTCTGCTCTTCCAGGGACAAGTCTTTAAGAGTGAGCCTCTGCTGCATAGTAATGTACGCACGCACGTGTCGGGGGGTACCCCCATCCCTCTCCTGTTCCGGGCCTCGATATACCCTTGCCACCTCCTGCGTAAAAACGTGCAATTGAGCCGCAAGGTAGTAAAGCTCAAAGTCCGGTACCGCCATGCCCCCCTCATCTTTAGGTCGGACCAACGTGTTTAACGCTATCCTGCGCCTGCCCGTGCCCCACAGGAACTATATGAGCAACGATCGCAGCTGTCGAAATAGAGAACCAGGAATCCACACCGGTAACGTGCGGAAGTTATACAGGAGGCGTGGCAAAACTATCATTTTACCAATGAGATGCGGCCCGTCACGGAGAGCGGAAGAGTGGCCCAAAAGGACATGCTCCCTCTCAGCGCGTCCCACATTGCCCTCTAGCATGTCCGATGCCTTGTGGTAAATATACACTCCTAAGTATTTTAAGCAGGTGGGCTCCCAGTTGAGTGACGGGCGGTTAGCCGGTCGCTCTGCTCCCCTTCTCAATGGGAATAAGCAGGATTTAGCCCAGTTTACCTTTAGACCTGACAATTTCCCAAACAGTTCAAGAAGCCTTTCTGCGCCCTGTAGTGCTTCGTCCGCATCTTCTAGAAAGAGCAAGAGGTCATCCGCGTACAACAATACAGTCTGTGGGATTCCTCTATGTATCAGGCCCTTATAATGGCGACCCGTCCGTGCTTCCGCTGCAAACGGTTCCATCGCTAAAGCGAACAGCAAGGGGGACAACGAGCACCCCTGCCTAGTTCCGCGACATACTTGATATTGGTGCGAAATGAGGGAGCCTATCCGGACTCGGGCTGTCGCGGATGTGTACAGTACTTTGGTCCACTCGATATAATTATCGCCAAGACCGAAGCGCCTCATCACCCTACACAGATAGCCCCACTCCAAGCTGTCAAACGCCTTTTCAATATCAACTGATAGCACCAAGGGAAAGCTCACTTCTGGCAACGGGTCATCCATCAGTCGTATTAGTCGACGTATGTTGACGGTAGTGTTTCGCGTGGGGATGAAGCCGGATTTGTCGCTATGAATCAGCTCCGTCATGTGGCTCAACAATCTAGTGGCTAATATCGTGATCAGGATTTTGTAATCCGTTGTCAGCATGGATAGAGGGCGATAGGAGGCCGGTTTGGTCCCGTCCCTCCCAGGTTTCAACAGGAGGATCATCAAGGCCTCGCACATAGATTGGGGCAACCTCCCTCTAGATTTAGCCTCATTGTAAACTACCTGGAGCCGTGGAGCTAATTGCTCCAGGTATTTGCTATAAAATTCAATGGGTAGACCGTCCACGCCTGGGGTCTTATTTCGGGCCATCTTCTTCACCGCACTCCCTATCTCCCCGAGCGTTATGTCTCTGCCCAGGTCATCCGATTTTTCTAGGTCCAACTGCGGCAATTGCAGTCCTTCCAAAAAGGTGTCGATCTAACTGTCTCGACCTTTCAGTCCGCTTTCATAAAGCGACTCGTAATATGATCGAAAATTATCCAGGATCCCTGTTTGGGTATCACAAATACGGCCCCCTTCTTCCTCGATGGCCAGGATCGGGTGGCTTCGCCTAGTTGGATTAGCCAGCCAAGCGAGCATCGTCCCTGCCTTGTCCCCTTCAGCGTGCGCCCTCGTCAGGTAAGTTTTGTGATCGAAGCTTCGAAGTCGCTCCATTTCTACAGCCACTACTTCCCTGGCCTCACTAACAGTTACCTGCAGCTCGGGGTGGTTTGGGCGTGCTAGCTCTATTGTCCGTAACGCCCCCTCCGCCTTGTCTAAGTCCTCTTATAGCGATTTGCGGGCTCCTGCGTACTTCCCGATACAGTGGCCCCTAATCACCACCTTCAAGGCATTCCACTCCATCGCTCTATTGGGCGCAGAGCCTTCGTTCTCCTCGAAGTATTGTGTAATTCTCTCTCCTAGCGCTTCCTTAAACACCGGGTCATCCAGTGTGTCTGGCCGTAGTTGCCATGTCGGGATCCTCGAGGTCTCCGTTATCCAGTTTAGCGTCAGTAACAGAGGATTATGGTCAGATAGCGTACGGGTTAAGTACTCTGCGTTTGCCACCGTGGATATCACAAGCGGGGAACACAAAACTGTGTCCAATCGGACATGGAGGTCGTGCAGGCTAGAGTAATACGAGTAATCTCGCACGGTAGGGTGTCGCGTTCTCCAAGCGTCTATTAACTCCCATCTTTCTCGCCATTCAAGCCTACGCTTCGCCAAACGATGTACCGGCAACGTCCCCAGCGGCGGGTGGGTCCTGTCCAGAACAGTGTCCTCCACTGAGTTGAAGTCGCCCCCCATAATTATGGGGCCTGTTAAGTAGCTCGCCAGCGCGCCAGAGAGCCTTGTCAGGAAGGCCGCCTGGTCCACGTTGGGTGCGTATACGCTGCAAAGCACTATGTCCCGACCCCAAAGTTTCCCCTCTATGGCTACAAACCTGCCCTCTGGGTCTACAACCTGCTTAGTCATCTGGAAAGGAACCCCCGCTCGGATCCAAATTAGCGCGCCTCTAGCAAAGGCAGAGTACGTGGTGTTATACAATTGCCCTCTCCACCTACGTTGCAGCGCAATACCCTCTTGTTTGGTTAGGTGTGTTTCCTGCAGCAGCGCAATCTGAACCCCTCTACGGACCAAATAAGCATGCACTTTGTGCCTCCTAATCATGGTATGTAGTCCCCGCACATTCCAGGACACAATTTCGTTGCTCCGGAGTTAGCCATAGTCCCACAGCGAACTACAATTGTCAGCACAATTCCTCATCCAGGCATATAGAGCGGCATTTCCCCCCCACGAACCCCAGCTTAAAACAACTGACTTCCCCCTCCCATGGTCTTCAACTTGAAACACCCCAACTATCCTTGGTTCCCTTCCCCCCAGAACAGGACCTAACTTTACCAAAGCAGTTCCCATCCAAACTGTATACAGTAACTAGCTAATCCCCCCGCAACCACCCGATTATACCGCAGTCTCCACTACGGTGGCCTTATGGGCCAGTGGGGCGCAGCACGACCCCAAGGGTGGCTGTCGCGGTCCCAACCCCCCCGCACCACAATCCCCCAAAAAACACACTCGAGCATCCCAGCAGCGTCATCGTTTACCACTACTTCGGGCGCTCTTGGTTTCCCCGGAAGCCGCACTCAGGAAGTCCATGTACCTCTTCTCTCAGGCCTCGATGATTTTCCCCGACGTCTGCGGCGTTACCACTGGGCCCTTTGCGCCCCCAAGTTCCGACAGATCGGTCTCTGACCCAGTTCGATGGTCTTCTGATTCCGACCCTCTGCACGATCTGGTGCTCCCCGTACCCGAAAGGTCCACTACTGCCTGCAGGGCCGCCCTCCTCTCCCCTTCCGTTTGCGACTCTGTTGGTTTCTTAAGCCTCTGCCGGCGCTTCCGAATCCTTTGTGATTTCCGGACTGGTTGCTGGTGTTGCGCCTCTTCGGCTCGGTATTTCGCTCCGTCCGTCCCTGCTTTATAAGTGTCCCACCATGTCCAGGCGTCTGCCGATGTCATGAAGAAGAGGTCCTTGCCGTCCACTTCGACTCTAAGTTTAGCCGGGAAGAGAAGTGAGTACTTTATTCCCTCCACTCGTAGTTCACGTTTGAGCGAAAGGAAAGAGGCCCGCAGTTTCTGGGTTTCATATGTGAAGTCGGGGAACAACGTCACGTTGCTGTTATCTACTTGAAATGGGCCCACCTCTCTAGCCCTTTGTAGTAGCCAGTCTCTGTCTTTATAATGCAACAGTTTTATCACCACCGGGCGGGGCGGTTGGCCCAGCCCTGGGGGCCTAGCCGGGACTCGGTGCGCTCTCTCTAAGGTGAAGAAGGGAGAAAGGCCCTCCAGCGCCACCACCGTCCTCAGCCAATTGTCGAGGTACCTCACCATGTCCCCTCCTTCGATTTTTTTCGGCAGGCCCACTAAGCGAACATTATTGCGTCTGCTACGATTTTCAGCATCCTCCGCCTTCCGTTCCAGTGCCTGTATGCGATCTAGCGCCTCCTTCAATCGGCCATCCATAGTCTTATGCTCCGGTGCCATCTCCTGCAGGGTAATCTCCGCATTTTTGACTCTGTCTTTCAATTTGTCGTGATCAGCTCGGAGGAGCCCCAGGCCCGGCGCCACCTGAGCCTATATCTTGCTGCAGAGTGTCTTTCGTGGTTTGAATGGCACCCAGGATGCGATCCTGCAACGGTTGCAGGTCCACTGGGCCCTGCGCCGCCCCATCTGGCACATCGGAGCCGGCAGCACCCTCCACTCGCCCCTTAGGTTTCACCATGTTTGTAGTGCTCACCATCCAGCAGCGAACTTCCCGCGGGTCCCGGGAAGAACTTCCCACACCCCCTCCATTGACGCTCTCGCAGTATCTGGTAGGTACTTTTACTTGCGCCGTGAAATCGATACCAGGGTCTCTTCTAGGATGAAGCACAAGTCAACCACACTCAGCTGCGCAACTCAGCGCTGTGCCGCGATAAACGCTGGGGGACCCCTGCTGATTTGGGGGGATCAGTTCCGCCCGGGCGTCCTGCAGAGATTAGGACCAACCGTCCAGCTTTAATTATAGGTGCTACCATTCAGCTCTCCGCCGAGTAGGACGATCGCCTATTGGGTTGCGGTCAGCACCATTCCACTGCCGCACGTCCACTCTCTCTCTGATGTTGAGCGTGTGTCCCCCCTATTGTAGTCGCCGTCGCCAGGCACGCCGCTCTTAGCAGGGTATTTTCTGCTGAAGTCTCACAGCTCCGCTAGCGCCGCTGCTGCACCAATGCTGGGTGACGTACCATCCCACCGGAGTATCGTTGTGGGCAGTGTGTGCGGCCGGGACCCACTCACATATGGCAGCTCCCCAGTACGAACGCCCAGCCCAGCTCTCAGGGCCTTTTGGCCTGTGGCCGTGGCTTACGTGGCGGTCTTCTAGTCCCGCAACTGCCCTCCCTGTCGCTGCTCCTCAGAGGTTGTCCCCAGCGACAGTCAGTCTCCGTGAGTGCTCTCGTCTGCTCCGGGGGGGGGGCCACCGGTCATCGCGCTGTGCCGCCTTCTCGCCCTCCAAGGGCAGATGACCTTCGCCCGCTTGCCGCACAGCCCGCCGCTCACGCTCCTCACGCCCTACAGGACATCGGGCATTGTGCAAAGTACAGCGTCTATTTGTGACGGGTCGGCGGGCGGCGTCTCTACCAGGTGCAAGTGGTGCCTCCCTGATCAGCGAGCCCCCAGGGCCGGGCTCCCAATGCTCGCAGTCCTCCGGTAAAGCACTGGGCTCGCGGATTAGTGCCCCTTACAGCTCCCGGGGTGCCCACGGCGCTCCGACGTCCGGTTCCGCAAGGGGATGTCCCGACACTGCGGGTTGCACGTCGATGGTCAGGATTATCTTGGGGATCGGGCGCGGAGCCCCCGGGCTCACGCCGCCATCTCCCTCGGCATCCAAGCCATGCCCCTTGCCAGTCACTTCATATTCGGTGCTATAGTGGATGCAGTGAAGACAGGATGAAGTCGAAATACTAACTGGTGCTCTTTTCAGTGAGGATATGAGCACATGGTGTACCCTACACCATTTATAAACTCATGTGGGCTTCTGGTGCAAGGGTCATGAGTGCTTGGACAGATGTCTGAGGATGAAATGGGATGTGTGTATTTCTAGCTGAGTTATACAAGCACTGTAAGAAATGTGGGTTGTGCCTGTAATAAGTCTGCCTGTGTGGGTAAATAATAATGGGTCTACCCATATTTTTTCTTCCAGATTACATTCTGCCACTGAGTCTACTCGCTAGTGGAAGAATGTGCTGAGTTGAGACCACCAGACTACAAATCTGATGTGTTAATGGCTGTGCAGTATGTAAACACCAGGTTGGAGACCTTGTAGAGCGTCCAGGTGCCTGGTTAAGGAGCAGATATCTCTGCTGTGTTCCTTAGCCAAGTTGCGCACACAGAGAATGCATTTTACCCCAAGTGTTTGTATCCATGATGAAAGATGGAGAGTTGCTGACTGCAAGGTATGATAGAAGTGAGGTCTTACAAGTATGGAGTCTGGAGATTTAGGGCCACATATCTGTACTCATCTGTGATTGATGCAATGCGCATTAAGGTGATAATGGCATGTGACCGGTAGGTACTAAAAGACGAATTTCTCTAATATGATCCTTGTTCTTGTTTTAAATTACAAGAGTATTTTGATACTGCAATATAGACTCACTGCAATCTGTAAAGCAGGTAGAGTCAAAGGTCAGGGCACAACATTTTAGAATAGTCCAAGCATGGAAGCACTGGTGAGAACAGAACCCTTACATACAATCACACTGATTGACAGCCCTTGATGTGCTTACGGTCCCGATAGGGCCAGCCTAACTTTCACTCCATACATCACTGAGCCCCACATCGAACAAAACCCTGACTCCCAATATAGAACCCACCCAGCCCCAACAAACCCTGCTTTCCACCCACCTCGATAACACTGCCCTTCCCTCTTTTGAAGAACGCCTGTCCTCCTTCGACCCGGAATCCTCCGCTTGTCCTTGTACCCACATAACAGATAGCCTCCTAGATACTCTTACCCTCCGCTTGAGCTGAATAGAACAAAATCTTGACTCTCTAGCCAAAGATTTATCCCATGTAAAAAATGACCTCACAGCCCAGGACAAGTTATCACATAACTCCACCCCGACAATACAGAAATGGACTCCCCACAAAGGATCTCCAAGAGACAGCCTTCACTCCTGCCTGATCTCTATTCCCTTGAGCCGATAGTCTCACAGACCCTACCGAGCTCTCAACCCCCTATTCTCAATGGAAGCAGAATCACTTAGCGAATCCTACAGCAGAAAAAAACAGCATGAAGACCCTAAACCTCCCTCTCGAATCCCAGTAATCAAAGGCACAACTCGATTCCCTCGAGCTAGCACATCACCCACACCACCCTCTCAATTCACCCTCATCCAGACAATACACTACATCATTAATAGTCCTAGCCCATCATTCTGCATGTTCTTAACTGCAGATCCGCAGTGTAACGCGCCACTGAATTAACTGAAACTAAACTAGAAGACAAAATCAACAATGCATTTCTAACAGAAAGCTGGTTCAACGAACACTCAACTGTTCATCAATAGCAACGATATTCTCGGGACTAAAAGGCGGCAAGGGCAAGAGTATCGACATCTATAATGTCTATTCCAGGAGCTCTAGAGAACGTAGTTACCCAAACCTCCAGGCCCTGGATGAGATACTGGATGCCAAGCAAGAAAGTCACCACCTAATTGTGGGTGGTGACTTTAATGTTACTTACGAACCATTCAACTGGATAGATACATATGAGGTTAATGAGGAGAACAAAATGTGGCTGGTACCATCATTGGAGCTCCCTCTTATAAAAGAAGTGGTCGCAAGCAGCCCTGCAATTGAATGTCATAACTCTGGAACATAGGCTAAGGGCTGCTAATGTTAGAACTAGCTCCGACAAAGGAGGAGCGATGACCTCTACCGGGCCAAACGGGTCGAGTTGGATAAAATTATACTCGTGGGCCTCACACTATGGCCTCTAGTACAAGACATGGCTATCATCCCATCTTGTGAAAGTGACCACAACCTCCTCAGCCTGACTGTTTTGCACCCATGGGCAGCCGCGGTGCGTCCATTGGGGCGTAGGGGCGTAGCCCCACCAGCCACATGGACCCGCATCGCGGCCGCAATCCTTTAACAATAAAATTACTCTGTACAAGTGTGTACATTACAAGTCAGCCTCCGGGACACACCCGGCGATTTCGGAGTGCGCAAGGGGGGTGGCCTGCTGCAGCTTGAGTGACAATACAGTCAGGCTGCAGCAGACAGACCGTAGTGCGCAAGTGCAATTTGGGTTCCAACTTGCCCAAGCATGCGCACTGTAAGTTCCCAGCGGGACCCAGGGGTACTTCTTAGCCTGCCGTAGCCCGGGTTTACAAGGGGCGACAGGGCGAGCAGCAAATGTGCCCTCCTAGCCAATCCTGGCGCTGCATGCAGCGCCAGGATTGGCTGGTCCACCGGGCAGCATCCTTAATTGAATGCCGCGCGTGGGGGTGGCACACACTGCCTCAGCCACAACTTAATGGCCAATCACTGCGCCATGCAGTGATTGGCCATTTCACTGGGATGCGTGCGTTTACGCGCTGCTGTGACGTGGAGCTCAGCTCGTAACAATGCCACACCTCGTGCGCAGGCAGCAGACTAAGAGACGACCGTGTGTGACTAGTACTGCAAAGAAACTACGAGAGTTTTCCCGCCAAGATGAAGGGACTGGCTTCTGGAGAAAGGCGTGAGTTGAACTTCGTGGCACGTATCCAGCAGTTTGGTATTACAGTAATAAGCTTAGAGCCTGACTCCCAAAGTGAATTACTGTAAATGGGGGGGGGGTATTTAGCGTCCTTACCTGGTTACCAGGAAGAAAAACAAAAGGTGTTTCTGCAACCACAGGGGAAGTGTCCTCGTCGCACAGAGGTGACCGGACCTGATTCGCAGAAGTCACCGGCGGTTTGGGAGTTTGTTTGGAAGTTAGTGCAATGCACACAGAGCCCGCAGTGTGCACACAGACTAGCACTATATAATTCATTTATAAAAAATCCTACATCGGCTAATAATAGTGGACCCGTCTGGCAGACCGGCCGGCCGAATTTACCAGCAATGCAACAAAGGGACTCGTCTAGTAGCGGGTCTTACCTTAGTAAGCACCGGTTCCCGCTTCATGAGTCGGCGTCTCCCCATAGATAACCTGGCCCTGTCCATTAGGCTCCATGTGAATGTGCGTGTCTTGCTCCTGCGTCAGGTACGTCTCGGTAACTGAAGGCAAATTGCACCAAAAACAGCTAAAGTATATATGATACATATTCATAAAGCGTCATAGAATTGCATCATGGCACAAAGAGTTTCTTAAAAATCGGTTCATTTTACTGTGCTATGCTATGCGGGCAGAAGATTAAGAAAGGAAAAGAGAAAGATACATGCTTTTAATGTCATTATTTATCTAATGGCATTATTTATCTTAATTCTGAAAAAGTGCCAATTTTGCCGAATAACAACAGAATGTGTAGGAGCTTATTATAGTAGCAGTAAGGGCATACTGCAGTAGTCAAGAGGATAAACTTCATTAGCAGTGTCTGCCTAATGTATGGAAATTTTAAAAGCACATTGTAGGACAAAATGTCTACCTGTATGATAAGTATCGTACAGCAACTTAATGCGTTTGAAAGCATGTAATTAGAAGGTTGCATGTTGATAACATCAAATTGTAAGACAATGGTAAGAGGGGGAGTGACAACACTTTAGACTCTAAATCAATAAGTAGTAGCTCTTAGTAACCCCAGCTTACAACATTAGCCCTGCACTCTCACTGTGGGAGGTCAGGCCAGGGCATGGTTGGTGCTGGAGAGTAGTGCGTGATCACACTGTGCAGGAGAGTATAGCGTAGTAGGAGAGTGAAAACCTGAGTAGTGTGAGAGGAGCCTGCAGGAACACTGTGCCGGTGAGTGAGTGCACGCTCTCTGTGTAATGTGAATGCGTGGTCACACTATAGCAGCATACTCTGAGAATGAAAACCTGGTTAGTGTGAGAGGAGCCTGCAGGAACACTGCAGGTGAGTGAGTGCACGCTCACTGAAGGAGGACGGAGCATGTTCCTGCGGGAGGTCAGTGCAGGGATATTCTGAGCAGGTGAGTCCACGCTGTTTGTGGGATGAGTGCACGATAGCACTGTGCGTGTGAGTGCAGCTCTCTGTGAGAGGTGAGATCGTGGCTATTGTAGTGGAATGGCCAGTCCGGCACTGAAGAGGAGCGTTTAGTTCTCGACCATGAGAAGTGAGGGCACAGTTTACGAGGGCAGTTATTTAAATGTCAATTTAGAGGTGCGCACACTCCCTACCTCAGAGTACCTCATAAGCATCCATAGTCGAGCATGCTATTGATTAATGCCTGGAGCGTATTCCTGCTTGTACCTCCCCACAAAAGAACCGTATTTTTGGGACAAGGCCACGACATATGAAGTAGATCACCTATGTTATCACAATCTTGCCAGCGCAGCGATGCGCACTAGCACTAGGTTATTATTTGTGGAGTTTCGCCAGATGTATATACCAGTTCTACAGTAATTTAAAATGTGCTTCTTTGCCAGAAAAGTGTGGAGTGCCTCGTTTGGTCCCACCTTAGGTGTGAATATTGTTGATCTGTAGGCGCCTCCCCTAACAATGCATTCCATCTATTTGTGTATGGGTATTAGTTTGATAGTGTCTCTACTAGTAGTAACTGGTATAGTTTGGAGATAATCCCTTTTGGTCTTTAGCTTGCCTAATACATTTCTCTAGATGTCAGGTCTCTGGAGACCGCGTCCTTGATAGTTGAGGGCAATACCCAAAGCCTAAGCTGTGCATAGTGGAACCTTTCTGTGTCTGCAAGGTAAAGTTCTGTTTGCAATTATTACACATCTTGACATTTCCCATTACTATATAGGTCACTCACCATAAGAGAGTCGCCCTTCCTCCAGGCCTCAAAGGGCCCAGGACTAAATGCTGGTGTGAAGGACTGGCTGAAAGGGATGGGTGTATAAGGGAAGGTATATGTGGTTTATGCTAGTTTATGATTGAGCTCGACACAGACATGTAGTGTGGTGTTTGTTGGGGTGCTCAGTAGATGTTTGGGGGTCTCTGGGCTTTTGATCGACAGATGAGAATCCACAACTATGGACTGCTACAGCTCTGCCCATATGAAGCCATAGTTTTGCAGACTCCAGGGCACTCAAGTCTTCTAGGACCTGGAGTCGGGATACAATGTAATAGATGTGAGTGGGGGTAGGGCCAAGCCTCCCTTTTGCTTTGGCCGGCAAGCACCTAGTTTGCTGCTATCTGTGTCTCTCCCCCCAATATATATTTCAAGAAAACACTTTTTATCGTTGCAAAGAATGTGCTTGGAACGATAAGTGGAAGGCCTCAGAATAGAAATAAAAGTCTAGATAAGACATTCAAATTTAATGCGTTGATGTTATCCAAGCGAGGCCACTGGGAGTGTACCCCATCTCCTAAGTCTGCTTTGTATTTCCCTCAGCATTGGGAGTATGTTACTTGCGTAGAGGGGTAATGTAGATGTTGTGATTGTCACCAAGTATGCAATATGTTTGGTTGCCCATCTTGGATTAGTATTTTCATTCGCTACTTCCACTGTTGAGAGAGTTAGGTTAAGAATTTAGGATTTTGCTTTGTTATTGTTAAAGCTTGCCACCTTTTCAAATTTACCTAGTTGGTGCTGTAGTTGTGGAAGTGAGACCTCCGGGTTGGAAAGGGTTAGCCGTACGTCTTAAGCAAACAGCATTACTTTGTGATCTCTCGCAAAGTGGAGACCTGGCAGCTCTCTGTCATCTGTAAGTTGTATCATTAGGACACAAAGGGGGAGGAGGGGGAGAAGGGACATCTCTGGCTGGTGCCCCATTGCGTGTGTAATGACGGAGAAGGGCACCACTTCTAACATTATTCTGGATACCAGGGTTTGATAGCCCGCTAGTGCTAAGGTTTGAAATCTGGGCCTATTCCCACCCTTTACAATTCTCTTCATAGTAAGAGGCCTAGTTAGCTTTATTTTTTCCTCAGAGTTTTATATAGAGCAATCAGGCTAAATCTTTTCCTGTCACCTACTGGGCTGTTTAACCTTTGATTGCTTACAAGTTAAAAAAACATGAACTAAATTTTATTATTGCATTTCACACGTTTGCAAATTGGCAGTGCGACGTAATTGGGCCCATGGAATGTAGTTCTCTCTTCTATCCCTCCCGTCCCATTATTCATTTTCAATCCATGTGTGCAGTATATTATGTGGCTGTGTGTCACTGGCGGCCTCATGGGGCAGGACCCACAGCATGTGCTGCACTTGTTCAATGCAGGACCCATTTCAGGCTCTCTACCTAATGCACCCCAACCTTTAGGCCAAGGATGAGCTCGGAAAGAGGGGTCACATCGCATTGGTTTTTACAGAGACAATACCTCTTACATTGCTTTAGTTTCAGATTGTATAATTCATATTGTAATTGCAAATGCATTTATATAGCAGCACTGACTTCCCCTGATGAAAAGTTGCCCATTGATTCTCGGGTCTAGTCAATGTGTCCTATAGTACAAAAAATAGAAAAATCAGTTGTTGGCCTATATATGGAGGTGCGTTGGAAGTGTGGCAGAGCTAGCCTATGTTTGTGGTCCCAGTAGTGAAATAGCAGCAGGTGGCAGCGCAGGAGGTTAATGTGCCTGCTGCAAATCACATTTACCTGATGCAGATCACTAAATGCATATGATGTCAATAGGTCAGTGGTGAGTTTGCTACACTGAAAGAGAGACATGATGATTTCATTTACAAAAAGTGAATGCTGCTACTTGTTTGTTGAATAAAAAAAATACTGATTGAGGTGCTCAGAAATGCATTGTTATCTCTGTTTTTAAAAGTTTTGTAGTGTTTGTTCTATTTGGAGACTACACAGATTTTACTGATCAAATGGCATATTAAGTACATTTTGTTTCACCTTAACACTATCATCTGTGTGGAAAGACATGCGTGATAGTCGCATGCGTTCTAATGGTAAAAGTAAGGCGTGGTTCTCAATGCTTTGTGAAGGCTGTTTCCCAACTGCTGTGCAACTTCTTCTACTCTTAGAGCTGAGATTTCCATGAAAGTCTTATAGTCTGAATTCAGCACCTGAGCATAATAGGACGGAATGTATGAAGCTCTGTGGTTATACTGAATAAGCAGCTACCTATGTTATGCCATCTATTAATGTAATAACTGCACTTTCACAATTGCTTTATTAACCTTCCTGCTCTCACAAATTTGCTTGAAAATGCACGATTTTTCTTCTTTTTTTTCAAAATTTTCTTGGGGAGATAACCCCCCGAACCCCCCATTTGGGGTTCGGGCTCGCTCGCTTCGCAACGGTGCTGGATGCAAATCACTTTGCGCCCAACCACTTTCAAATGTCACCCACCGCCCCTGCCCATGGGGCAAAAAGGAGAGGGCAGGACTTATTACACTTAGCACTAAGGAGGTGATCCCTTCTAACGACAAATGTAGGCTCAAATTGCCCGCAATTATGGTAGATGACCTAAAGCGCAAATCGATAAAAAGCAATTTAGAAACACATTTGCGGGCATTGCTACTTGCGCCTGACGAACTGACTGCACAGGCTAGTTGTAGTGCCCTACATACGGAGTTTTTTGAACATCTGGCCAGAAACGTTCATGTTCAATCACACAGGGTCAGGTCAAAACAGGAGAGACCACTGGGAACAAATCTGTCGTTCAACAAGGAGTGCAGGGTACTAAGAAGGAGTTTGTCTGCAGCCATAAGAAACAGGGATATTCCCCTGATCCACGAAATAAGGAGGCACTATAAACTGGCACAAACCAAAGCTAAGAGAGAGTGGGATGAAAGGAGATGGGAAGTACTTGGGGAGGCCATTTTGCATCCAGACACTAGGAAGGTTTGGTCACTCCTGTCTAAGGATAATTTTGAAAGGTTTCTCCCTCTGGTCAACAACATCCCTGCAAGGGTTTTGCAAAAACATTATAGCGCTTTGTATTCCATTACTTGCACCCAAGACAGAGTTCCGATGTTGCTTGACATATGTCAATCAACATGCAGTCTCTCGTTCACTAGAAAGGAAATTTTGGCCTCCCTGGAAGCAATTCACCAGCAAAAGCCCTGGGTCTGGTTGGCATCCCAGGTGACCATTTTCGCTCAGATAGGGAAAACTGGGCAACTTATCTAATGACACTCTCTAGTTATATCGCTGGCGGGGGAATGATTCCATAATCATGGAAAGGGGCCAAAATGATCCCCATTTTTAAGAAAGGTGACAGGTCTAACCCCTCCAACTATCGGCCAATTAGCTTGATCAATTGTGCCCAAAAAGTCTTCTGCAGCTCTCTCCTAGTTAAAATCCATGATTGGATGGATAAGAATCACATTCTCTCTCCGCTACAAGCGAGTTTTCGACCGAAGACCAGCACAATCATGCAAGTTTTCCACCCTGTCATGCGAAAAAGATAGGTATTCCTGTTGGGCAAGGGAAGTATATATATAGCTTTTATAGACTTAATAACAGCTTTCGATCTCGTTCCCAGGGACTTACTGTGGCGGATGCTCAGGGACATGGAAATGCCTTCGGGGATTCTGGCACTCCTTATCAGGTTACACAAAGATAACTTTGCCCGTGTAAGGTGGGGTAGCCAGGGTCAAACTTACGATCCCATTAAGATACAGCGGGGGGTCTGACAGGGCTGTGTTTTAGCTCCAACCCTCTTCTCACTTTATATCAACCAAGTAGCTGAGCTTCTATCCTTCATTCCAGCTGATGCTCCCTTGTTAGCGAACCATAAAATTGCCACCTTATTATTTGCAGACGATACCCTATTTGTTTCAAAAGTCCCATGGGCCTGCAAAAACTACTGAACCAATTCAATGTCTTTTGTGATGGGAGGGGTTTGGAAATTAACCCCTCCAAAACTAGGCTAATGCTGCTGAACCACCCCCACAAGTCCTTCAAGGGAAATCTGTTCTTGGACAATGCTCCACTTGAGAGAGTCAGCTCCTTCGACTACCTGGGAATCAAGCTGTCGGAGGGTATGGCCTGGAAGTTCCATCTTAAGAAGGCCTTCCTCAAATGTTCCCAGGTAACCGGGGCTCTAAGGAAGGAGCATTGTCTCTCATACACCAAGCCAATAGCACCTACTCTCAAACTATATAGCTGTCAGGCTGTAAGCAGTGCCCTATATGGGCACAGTTGTGCGGCATAGTAAAAGTGCACGTGACCTATCAGCAGTGGAGAACAAGTTTCTTAGAAATGTGGTATCCCTCCACAAAGCACCCCTCTCTCTCCACTAAAACTTGATTTGGGTATCAAGCCTATCAATGATATTGCAAGGCTCCGCCCACTGGTGTTTTGGCACAGAATGGTCACTACTCCAGAATTGGCACCTTAAGCTGCAGCTTTCAATGTGGTTTGCACTCTGGATACCACAAAAAAGATTGGCTGGATCACACACGTAAATAGCCTTTATTCCAGCATTGGTCTGGCGAGGCATGGCACAGGCTGTCCACCAACCCATACCAGATGCCAGGTTAAATTACTATATTGGGCATGGGTTGAGCAGAATACATTTTCCAAAAGCAAACAGGGCAGACTAACAGAAGAATTTGGAGATTTGAAAGCCAGCCGTTCCTTAGAAAGCTATCTCGATACCATCAAGGTGCCAGCCGATAGGAAGCTTTATATTCAATTCAGGCGCAGCAGTTTGTTAGTAATGCTTTTACAAACTCGTCGCTGATTAACAAATCTCAACCTAAGGGCTACCCTTGTTGCCTCTGCTCACATGAATCGATAGGCCATGTCCTTTTAGCTTGTACAGCCTATGCGAAACCCAGGAGCAAATGGCTAGCACCAGTGTGCAGACAACTTGGGACTCGAGATTCCAAAGTGTCCCTGCACATACTGAAATTAGATGCAAGACCTTTATTCACTTGCGCAACTGCGAAATTCTTGGGCCACTTCTGGGATATTAGAAGGGAGCGCTGTTAACCCCCTTGCCTACCCCTGAGAGTCAAAAATGTGACGAACTGTTTACATAAGATTAATTGCCATAGTGGTCACTATTTTTATATTGTAAATAGCTGTTTTTGTACAAATAAGTAATGCATTATTAACTCTGTCCTCCTTGTTTGATTATGAATGATGGTGTTTTTAATAGGTTTTTATGAATCTTGTAGTGTTATGCTTTGGAATGCAAATTCATGGTCTGACTCCCACAAAATTATTTGAATGCATTTGCACTTTAGACAAGGGTGTTAATCTTTCTGTCTTGAACTGGTTTGCTGCACCAAAACTATGAACTATTTGATCAATGTTTCGCCTACGCACCTTACGCATGTTGGTATTGCCATGCCAACTATAGTCAATTTCTCAATTGTATCTTCTTTTAATATCTATTTGAATGTTGATTTTTAAGCTACAATGTATCAAGCATGTCTTGAATGGTCGTATCTTTTCTGTTTTTTTTTACTGAAATAAAGAGAGCTTGATTGAACACTCAACCCCGATTCTTGACTTGCTCATACCAGCAGGCTATCGATAATATTCGAAGAAGAAATTCAGATTAACACATGAAAGTCTATGAATATTTTCACCCTTGAATACCTTGGAGTCGTACTCAAAAGTAAAGCCACCACTCTCATCAAACTCCACACCATCTAATACCCCCCTGGTAATCACACACTCTTCACTAAAGAACTAACCAACCTTATTACATAGCACTCCCTATCTGATACCAATGTAATTTTTCTTGTCGACTTCCACCTGCACTGGATCGAAACTGAAGACGGTATAGTCTGTAACTTAACCAACCTTCTTGATATCAACGACCTCAAACAACTCTGCAATGGACAGACACACAACAAAGGCTCTACTCTTGATGCTATAATTTGCAGAAATTAGCTTGCCTCCCTTTGTTCCTTCAAGGCCATTAACTGGTCTGACTACCATACTTTACTGCTCAATCTCAGTGCCCATTACATACTCCACCCTGCTCATGCCATCAACCCACAATCTAGGCAAGAAACACAAAACACATCCCGCTAGAAGAACTGGAGTCCAGGATTAGCACCTAACTACACTCCCAACCTCTCCTTCACACCGTTGATGACCTTACAGTCCACTATAGCTCAGCTATGACTGATGTTCTCGACCAAGATGCACCGCATAAACTTAAGTGATCTAGGAAAATACAATCCAGATCCTGGTTTGACTCAGACCTCATAAGGTGTACATACAATGTACACGCCACACAAAGCACACTACTCATTGATCTCTAGGGTTCTAACAAAAATGCATGATTCTCAACAAAGTAAATACAATTAAACAACAGTATGTGATTATGAATTCTCTCTTACCATTCAATCTTAATGTTTCTTTGATATATTAGCTAGATCAACATATAATCATTCATCAGCACGCCGAAGTCTCGCACATAAACTCTTAAAACAAACCCCAGGAATTCACTATGTGTGTCTGGAGGCTTACTTTTAATGGTGATGCTCGTATTGAATAACCAATCCTGGATATTTCAGATCTGTTTCTTTAGTTCCCCTGATGAAGGTTTATGGGAACCCAAATGCATTGGGAAAATAAGCAAGGCAAAAGAAGTTTTTAATTAGTTAAAAAATGTATATTGATGACAAAGCAATGTGACGTATCATTGTTTGCCATGTACCATTATTAACATTCGTTTAAGCTCTATGGCGCATGATGAATTAGTATATGTTGACCTAGCTAATATATCGAGGAAATGAAATGAAATGAAATGAAATGGGGATTTGTAAAGCGCATGGCTGCCCTTGAGCGTCCCTTTGCTGATGACAGGTAGTAGGGGGGAGAAGAAGGCAAAAAGATCAAGGAAAGAGCCAGGTTTTCAAACTCTTGCGGAACGTGAGTTGGTTTGGTTCCGCTCGCAGAGTGAGGGGGAGAGAGTTCCACAGTTTAGAAGCGATGAAGGAGAAAAGGCGACCTCCTGAGCGGGCCTTTTTGATCCTGGGTACATATGCCAGGTGAAGGTGAGCAGAGCGCAGATTTCTATTGGTTTCATAAGGTCTGATCCAGTGTTTAAGAATAGGAGGGCAGTTCTTGTGGAGGATTTTATGGGTGACTGTTGTTGTTGGAACCATTAAGATTGAATGATAAAAGTGAATTCATAATCACATACAGTTCTTTAATTGTATTTACTTTGTTGAGAATCATGCATGTTTATTAGAACCCTAGAGGTCAATGTGTAGTGCTCTTTGTGTGGCGTATGTACACCTTATGATGTTATTGATCACAGGGACACAAGCAGGTCCTGTAACAAGGGAGCACACATCTGAATAATTGAATTAAAAAATTCAAGAAGCATAGAATTAATTAGACTGCAGGCTAATTCATTATTTTTCAGACGTAATCAACTCTGACCTCAACCTTGAGAGGAGACAACCAAGACAAACTGAAAGTCTTTGGAGGCAAACACCCTCACTGACACACCTCACACGCCTAGGATCCGAACGGCTCTCTTATAGGAAATACATCTTTGGAGAAAAAGTATTTCGCAATCAACTGGACCGTGCAAAGAACCGAGCAAGGGAACCCTTTAACATAATTAAACATCAAACTACCACTACCTCTCAACATGAAACAACAGTCACCAATGAACACTGCGAATCAATAGCTAACTCCCTCACTGACAAAGTTGCAAAATGGAACAATCTCTTATTCATGATACCAGTCTGACATCCCTGCCCACCTGTGTCTTTGACCCTCTGGTCAACATGGAAAACCCTTCCCAAGGCTTAACTAAAGACCAGAATGATCCCCAAAAAACTGAAAACAATCATGATCACTACTACCGAAAAACAATGCTAAATGGACTGACTTTTTTTTATAAACTTCATTTTGTGATAACAGCACAGTGGGTAGACGTGTGAACAGCAATTTCTTATCAGCGTATATTCAATACACCATAGGTACAAATGACACCTGAGATTTAAACATCAGGATAACCAATAATCATGATCATACATTTACAATTACATATGACTGTCAGGGAGGCCTATACATAGCAGTATTATGAATCCCCCCTCACTGTTTGGCCCTCTCTAGCTAGCATTATACTAATTTTGATCATTTGTATACACATCTGCATTTAGTAGCTCTCTACATAACACTCTCTCCATGTGGTAATATACTCTTCCAATTTCTCGTCTTTCCTGCATTTCTTCATGTGAATCTCCTACCCAAGCGATCATTCTCGCGCATCCTTCTACCAATTGCCTACTAAGGAGGGGCGTTTGCTCATCCATACTATGACTATCGTCCGTCTTGTCTTACTAATACCAGAGTTAATTGCAACAATTTATATGCCCTCTTACATTTCTTGGGTCTCTGTACTTGTCCCAGCTGGCAATGCATGGGGGTAGCCTCTACTCGAAGCCCAGTTCCCACCCTCACGTGCTTAACCACCCGTAGTCAGTATTGGTGTACCTCCACATATCATCATGCCAAATGCAGAAAATCTGCTTCATCCCTATTACATCTAGGACATTCATGTGAGCGATTGGGATCAAATCGAGCCAATCTCATGGGATGCACCCGATACAGAAAGTTATAGTTTATTAGCTTTAGGCGAGCATCACAAGATACTGTACGTGTCAGAGTACATGCTGCTTTCCATATTTTACCTCCCATGTGTGCCTGCAAATTTCCATCCCTGGCGGCTTATGCCCTGAGAGAAGGGGCCTGTGAGTCCACCCTCATGGCCTTGTACAACAGAAAGACAAATTGGAGCCCATTCCCACAGTTGAGTAAAACTTCAAGTGTTTCAGTTGTTCAAGGGGCATTCGGATATGAAGGCCAGGTTGTTCTGACCAGGACAGTGAGGCCCGCATACTGGAGATACTGCTCCTGCCCCAAACCAAACCCCTCACAAGCCCGTTCATATGTGATGAAGGTGTTGTTAGAGTACAGATCCGCTAATACCTGGCAGCCACCCTCTCTCCATGCCTGAAATATCATATTTGCCATAATTTTACATACTGGAGCTAGGATCCAGACATCTAATTCCCAGTGAAATGGTGCTTGCTTGAGTATTCGCTCCACAAACATTTGCCAGATGAATGTTGTTTGCCTAATCACATATGGCAAGTACATGGAGGCGCCCACCGCCTCCTATAAATTGCCCGTAGATTGTCCAGCTGAATTCACTCTCTGAGCAGATGCTTCTCCCAGTTGTCCCCCTTGTCCAGCCACCAGGTTGCATGTTGGAGCTGCGCCTCAAAATAGTATAGGTCTAGTCTGGGTGCTTCCAAGCCCCCCCTCCTCATGTTGCCTCATTAATACCTGCAATGCTACCCTACTGCACTTACCCACCCAGTATAAGGACCCCAGGAATGAGTTCACCTGTCTAAAAAGCGCCATGGGTATATTACATAGCGAGTTTTGAAGTATGTATAGGTAACGGGGCAGGACAACCATTTTGGCCACATCAACTCTGCCCATAAGGGACAGTGGCAAGGGGTTCCAAAAGGCCACTGAATGCTTCAGGGATTCAAGCAATCTAGCACATTCAAGTGTAAAATGTGTGTATCCCCATGTGCCACTTGTATACCTAGATCTCGGAAGTGACCTGTTTCCCAGCGCAAGCCAAGCTTCCTTTAGGTCTTCGGATGTTCGTGCAGCCAGCCCTGCCAATTGAAAAATAAAGGACTTGTGTCGGTTTCGGTGCAAACCAGAGTACTCGAGAAATTCATCTAATAACTGTAGGAGTTTAGGGGGCATGACCAAGCACCGAAGATGGCGGTCGTGTTCTGATTGAGCTCCGCAACCTATCCCCTGTTTATCCTGGCCATCCTTGCATCCAGCTGGCTCTACTTGTAGTTACGAGCGCGGATGGTGTGTGTTCGAGGGTCTGCTGTGACCAGCGTAGGTCTCCCTGAGCCTCTATGGTGGACGGAAGCAATGCCCTGGAGGATTCTACCTGCTTCCCCGCAGGAGCCTGACCCCGGCCCGCTCCCTCCTTGACTATCGGCCCTTGCTGAGGGCTTGGAACTGATCCCTCGCCCCTCTGCTGCCAGACCAGGGCAGTCGCCACATGCCTGAGTGGCCCTCAGACCCTGAGCAGTCACAAGCTAGGCACTGATGATGCTGCCTGGCCTCGCCACCGTGTCCCAGCCCTCCCTGGTGGCTCAGGCTGAAGCAGAGGCCCTCCTCCCCCCTACTGCCGGGGTGAGGTGTCCGCCCGGCATGGGGCGCGGGCCTGAGCCCGAGGCTGCATCCAGGGAAACCTCGCAGCCGACACGCGGGGCGTGCACGGAATGGAGGGTCCTCCGGGAAGAATGTTCTGGAACAGGTGAAGAGCTGCTGAGCGGGGTGGTCCAAACAAGCAGTCGCAGAAAATGGTGCAGTGACGCCTGGCCTGGCTGGCGGCATCACAAGCCTCCGCTGACTGCTGCTGCACCAGAGGAAGGTTGGCGGTGTGACGGCGGCGAAGGTAGGCCTACACAGCGTGCTGGTGGCACCCATCCTGGGAGGGGGGCACGGAGGTCAGTCGGGCCTAGGCCCCCCAAGAAGGCATGTTATAGGGGCGAGGCTTACAACTTCCATAGTACCCTGACTGGCAGCACGAGGGTCGAGTCGTGCCTAGGCTGTCCTTACTCTTACCAGCTGTAACCTCTGGGTTCACTGAACCGTAGGGGCCCGGGGACTGATTGGGTCTGGGCCTTCCTGGTGACAACTGGCAGTGAGGGACAAGGAGACTGTGGGAGTGGTCGACATGTGCTGCGTACTGTGCAGATCCAGGCCCAGGGATCACATCAGGACCAGTCTACTCCTCCCCCCTCACGTAAAGATACCTACATGGACGGTGATCCGAGTGGTGCCTGACCACCCGTTCGCTGCCCTGGTGCACTTCCTTGTGCTGGCCCTCCTGGAGAAGCTGTGCTTACAGGCCTGTGGCTCAGTGTATAGGGTCAGAGCCTGGGAACACGCTTCCAGTCTTACTGTATTAATCTGGACCCTCCCCCAAACACATGCCTCACAACGCGATCAGAAAGGACAATACACAGGACTTACCTGTAGACCTCCATTACACGTCCCTATTGTGGCATGTGACTTGAAGAGGCTGGGTGTCCCCAGAGCTGCCGCAGCTGGCCTATCACCCTGTAACCTGTGGACATTTGGCTTCGGAGCATTCCTGCTGGGCCTAAAGCGCAGTCATCCAGGTCACCTTCCTTAGTCTTCAGGGTACTTGCGAGCATCGGTAGCGAACTGCCCTCCTTTCACGGCTGTGGTGAATAGGACCACTGTACCAGCAGCTCTCTATGCCCAGTGTGCAGCAGCTAGCTATGGGCCGACTTTGCTCTGCCTCCCTCCAGGATGGCCCTCCTCAGGGTACGGTCAGGGGGGTGTCCAGAGGAGTGAGGAAGTCCTCAGAACCAAACCGTGTAGACCTCTCAGCAAAACTGGACTCAGTGCTGACTGCGGTGGAACGGATAGGAACAGTATTTGATCAAACCCGGATCTCTCTTGAAGGCAGATAGACAATATCACTGCCGAGTTCATGCTCTGCGAGCAGACCACCAAAAACAGTCTGAGCGTGTGCAAGGGGCAGAGTTTACACTAGCGGACCTACAACCAGAAACCTGCAATCACACTGCAACCCTACAGAATTTACTCAACCGGGTCTGTGCCCTTGAAGAAAAAGTAGAAGACGCAGGGGGTCACTCGCGTCAAAACAATGTGCGAGTAATAGGCCTGCCAGAGGGAACAGAGGGACGGGACGTGGTGGGGTATGCAGAGACCTGGTTGAAAGAGTTGCTCTCCCCACGGGCACTCTCCCCGCAGTTTGTTGTTGAACGGGCGCACAGGGTCCCTGCTCATAACCCACCTCCCGGTGCTAACCCACATCCTTTTATGATCCACTTGTTAAACGTTCTCGACTGGGATGCGATACTGAGAGAAGTTGGGATATCCCCCAGGCCCCAAGGTACAAAACGTCTTGTTCTCCCTCTTCCCAGACTACACTGCTCAGGTCCAGAGGAGACGCGCCAACTTCAGAGCATTGAAACGTCAGTTGAGAGCTCAAGACATACGATACTCGCTACTATTCCCAGTCTGTTCACAGTGGCAACGCGCGGTTCTTCGACTTCCCCTCCGACGCTTGGGTCTGGCTGGAAGAAAATGGGCTAGCAAAGGGACCTAGGCTTCAGGAAGAGCCCTCAACACAGAAGAGGTACAGGCGCGGACGTCGGAGGGGCAGAGGCTGAAGATCGCAGCAACGGATCTCGCCTATCAACGCCCCGGACCTAGAACAGATCCTATCGGAATGCCAGGACGCACTATATATTGCATCAACCCTTCAATCCAATAGACTGTCATCTGTGTCCGCTTCATCACCTTCCAGTTCCAAAGGGGATGCTGATTCCTTGCAGGCTTGGTCCGCAGACCCGGATTCTCCTCGCCCTCCAGTCATCACTCCTGAAACGTCGGACAATATCGTTTAATGAAACAGATTGTATCAGCTATCACCATAGTTATAGACTGCGGCTTTGTAGAGTTATGTAATTGTTTCTCAAGCTCTCACTTTGACACCCGACGCCACACACTAATGTCATGTTGTACATAACCAGAAACGCCTTAGGATGCCAGTTCTTAGCGTTATGTAACCGGGGGATTGGTCAATAGGAGCTATCCCTTCCTCGCGCACCCCCCTTCACAGTCAACATCTGACTATGTATAAATTGCCATGGTTAGGCACACCTGTTTGGATCAATCCCGCATTGGGGTTCGCTCCTAAGGCGTTTTTCAACATAGGTTGAGTATTATTGTTTCTCCCAGCGCTTACGTTGCCATACATACTGACCATAGGCCTCTCTTGCCACACCTACATGCCACGGCTGCGGCACAGGCTCGGTTCTACAGACCTACACTAGACTCATGACAAGCATTAATATCATTCCCTGGAACATCAGGGGCATCCATACCCATGCGCGCAGGTATTCCATATATGCCTACTTACGGTGCAGGTCCACGGGGATTGCTTTCCTATAGAAGACCACCTGATGAGCCTGGAGGCTGACAGACCCTATTGCCGATGGCGCGGATATGTGTACAGCACTAACTATTCATCCCAGGCTAGAGGTGCCCTGAGCAATACACCCTTCTCAAACGCTTCATTGAATGTCTGCAGCAGAGGCTGCAATAGTTTTTCCGGAAAAGCCTGATAAAACTTGATTGGGAACCCATCTCCCCTGGTGCTTTGGCTTTAGGTAACGTCTCAAGTACCTCCTTCGCCAATAGCTGCTCTTCAACTCCCTCTGGGCCTCCAAGGAGTGTCTCCTCAGTTGGATCACCTCCAGGAACAGGACATAGAATTCCACCTGTGCTGCTGGGTCTGCAGAATATACCTTCTATAGGTGCTGTTGAAACTCTACCATCATTCCCGCTCTGGAATACACCATGTCTCCTGCTGAGTTACATAAGCATGTAATCAACAGGGGGGGGCAGCTCCCTATGCAATATCCAGGCCAGCAGGTATCCTGCCTTGTCCCCTTCAGCATGTAAAAGCTGACAATACTGCATAAGTGTGTATTTGACCAGCCTGTCCCATTCTCATGCAGCATGCATTCTTGACCATGGGTACCAGGGTGGCCGTTGCGCATCTAACTGAAGTTCTGCTAGTGCGTCTTCACTGTCTCACAACTCTCGCTGCAATTGTTGGCGTACTCCGCAGGTTAGTCCCATTCCTGCCCCACGCACTACTGCCTTCATGGCTTCCCATTCCGTTCCTCTACTGTCCGTAGTGTTCCAGTTAAGAGCTAGATATTCTGAGAGTGACCTAGAAAGCGATGAACTACCCTCCTGATCATCTAGGAGATCAGGGGGCATTCGCCAACAACGGGCCCCTGCTCTTCAGCATTCCACTGCACTACGCAGCACACCGGAGCGTGGTCCGACAAGAATCTAGCCAAGTGAGTTATTTTTGCAGCCAGGTGGGTGGGCGTCTCAGTCACCAAAATCCTATCTAGCCAACTATGTGTATTATGTGTGGGCAAATAGCATGTGTAGAGCCTCTTTGTCGGGTGTCGCAGTTGCCAGACATCCTGTAGCCCCAACTACCTCATCATAATCTGCAATTGTTTTGTCATGCGCGATTTAGTGTCTGCTCTGGGAGGGTGACGGTCCAGTGTGGGTTGATAATGCAATTAAAATCCCCCAGCCATATGAGCAGTAGATCCAGGTCTGCCGTTATTAGTTCCTGTAACACTGAGCAAAAGGCTGGCTCATTTATTTGGGGCATAAGTGTTTAGGATAAGGATGTCTCCACCATTCAGCTAACCTCTCAATAGTACATAACATCCCCCCACATCATGTACTGGAGTGTGAATTGAGTACCTGGGGCCACCCAAATCAGTGCGCCCCAGGCGTAAGTGGAATTGGAGGAATGAAATACCTGGCCTCGCCAGTTTTTCGCTAGTTTGGCAGCCCGTTATCATCTACGTGTTTTTCCTGTAGACATGCAAATGTTGTCTTTACAGGAAGGAGAGGACCCTGTGTCATCCAGTACAGGTGCCTAACCCCCTGACAGTCCAGCTAAGAAACTGTAACTCCTGTGCTATGGTGTTCCCTTACATTTCTTGCCCTGCTTGTGCTGCAACAGTTGCCGCTCACCTGTCTCACCCACCACACATTCATACAATTTGTAACAATGAATAAACAAGAAATTGGAACACCCCTCCCTCCACCCTCGGACAATATCCGCATAACTTCACAGTCGATACCACCTACCTCGTGCTCATGCCAGGACGTGCACAGCATTAAAACTGGCCCAAGAGGGGCAATAACGTAACATTGTGTCCCCATCCCTCCCTCCCCAATATCGATCAGCAGTTGCACTTCAATTCTGGAGTGCTGTGTAACAGCACACACTCTATTCAGACATCCGCAGTATGTCCCCCCAAACCACCACCCAATCCAAGCATGCATGCGAATGGTCTACTACCCACTTATTCACCCATTCTTCCCAAGAAAGCAATGCTGCTTCAACTGACAAAACCATCTTTTTAACTTCACCTAACAATGAACGGCCCAACAGCTTTGGATCAGTCACAACTTGTGTCCTTCATGCAAGAACCCCACGCCAAGATCAGGAGCCTCGTCCATCAATGTTGCAGGCACAGTGTCAATTGTCAGGCCCAAATCTTGACCCCTCCCCCAGCTTCAGTTCAGCAGAGGCATCCGCAGGTAGAGGATCTGGCATTCCGGTAACTATAGTAGCATCCAGCTGCAAGGATCCATCTTCTTGCACCGTGATCCTGTGTTCCGTTTGGGTGGCTGGGACCTGTGTTTCCATCCGACCGGATCACTGTTGAGTGCCTCTGCCCTGCTTTGATCCCCATCTCTGCTTCTGCCCTTCTTCCCCATGGCTCCAGCGGCAGAAGGCCATCACCTCAGATTTCAAGCCACTCCCAGACTTCCTCTAGGGACTCAAAGAAATGTGCCCTACCCCTTGCCAGGACCTTCAACTTGGCTTGGTATAGGACCATATATTGAAGCTGCAGTTCACGTAGCTTACGCTTGACCCCTAGGCAGGATTTCCGGATCTCCTGCACCTGCCTTGTATAGTCCGAGTATATACTGACTTTATTATTTTTGTATTGCAGATCCTGATGCTCCCTGGCAGTGCACAGGATGAAGTCTCTATCCCGGTAGGTTAGCAATTTTGCTATTATGGCACAGGGCTGCGCGCCCGGAGGAGGGGGCGGCACCAAGGCCCTGTGGGCCCTCTCCATCGCGAACAGCGCACATAGGCCCTTAGTGGGAAGTTGTGTTTGTATCCAGTGTTCCAGGAATTGCTCGTCGACCCTTGTTCTGCGTTTTCCGGGATTCCCAGTACGCAAATGTTACTACGCCTGGCTCGCCCCTCCGCATCCTCCACCCGCCACTCCAGTGCCCTCGTAGCCATCGTCATTTGGGCTACTTGCTACTTAAGTGTTGCACGTCGCCCGCAGCTCCACAATGTCTTCCTCCGCGGTTGTGACCTTGTCTGCCACCTTCGCACGTCCGCCCATAGCAAAATTACATCTATCGAGACAGTCTCAATGCGATCTTCCAAGGCCTTCCTGGATCCCTGTATGGTGGCCAGGAGTTCCGCCTGGGTTCATTCGGGGTTTTCGTCTTCTTCCTCTTCCACCCTTGCTCCCTCAGTTTGTCTAGTCATTCACTGGGGGGGCTTATTGTTGTTGTATACTGGGTTATTGTATTGGAAACTGCTGCCTGTGCTGCCCTGTCCTTGCTCATGCTGACTGTAGCGTTCTAGCGCGTGCGCACTCTTGCGGCCAGGATGGTCAGGAGTAGGGGTGGGTGGAATTTGCGAAATCGCGTTACGCAAATCTCCGCGAAACGGTAAAAAATCTCTGCGAACACGCAGAAATTGCACAAACATGCGGAATTGCTTGTTCGCGATGCTTTTTTACTGTTCGCAATCGCTGTTTGCGTGCTCGCTGGGAAATATCTCGCAAACACGCATTTGAGAACGCGAACAAGAAAATAATTTCGCGGAGTCGCTGAACGTAGAATTTTGGGCAATTTCGCGTTCCCCGCGGAATGCAAAATTACCCAAATTCCGCGAACGGAACAGAATTTACTGCCCAGACCTAGTCAGCAGACAGTTGTTGATTCAATATATCTCAGGTGCCAGATTAAGCTCCTCTGTTGTCAGCCACCTGACCTCAATGGCCATCTCTAGCGATTCTTCTATTACTTCACACTCACGTTCTGAGGGTGCCGTTCCAGTTCAATTTGTTTTAGCACCCCAGTGCACTTGGCTCTTGCAGTTCCACCTGCCCTGAGTACCCTGCTCTTTCCAGCCGTGGAAGGGGCAATGATTCAGCTCCACCACAATGCCCTGGACGTGACTCCACCTATCTCAGAAAACGTGCACGAGTTGTGGCCTGTTAATCACCCACGCCTCATCCAGTATTGGCGCAGAGATCTAGTTATATGTGCTGCCTGATAAAAAAAATTCTTTTTTTATAACCCTCACCTGTGCTGTTGCCCTCTTCTACACATGTGCCACTGCAAGCCAGCCGGTTGATGAGGCAAAATCCACTTTCACCAGCCTCCTAGTATTAGTTCTGTTCGGTGTCTGGGCAAACCTCTTTCTTTCTGAAGCTCCCAGTAGGAGAACACCATCAGCTCCTTCACTAGCTCGCAGCGGGCCCTCTGGCCAGAATTTCATTGCGGTGCCGCCTTCCGAGGGCTAAGGATCCTCCAGGATCCAAGGTGGAATGCGGAGGCAATCTGCATGGCAACCCATGTGCCTCTGCCGTGGTCTGATTGTGTCTGCTTGCAGGATGTGCGTCTCCGGTCTGGTGTGGATCCCTGCGGCCCGTGGTTAGGCAGCCGCCGTAGCCTGCAATTGCTCTATGTGAGAGGGGAAAAAGGCTCCACTCCCTGCTGATCCACGATGCAGCCATAGCAGCTGCACCTACTCCTCCGGCTGATACAGCGAAGACAACCGCCCTGAGCCGCGGTCTCTGGGGCAGGAGCTGATGCACCTCAATGCGGCTAATGTTGCGTCATCAGAGATGGCCTTGCATTCCTCGTCGAGTGCCTGGGGCAGCTTCATGTCAGCAGGGTGTCAGTGGGGTTCAGCGACACTTGTTTCCTGCTGAACCAAGGATGATGCTGCAGGACATATGTTGAAATTATGGGCAGACGGGCCGGGAGCTTGCGAGGCTCACGTCCTGTCTAGGGTGACCAACTGGCATGGTTGTAAATTCAGGACGGTGAGTATAAAAATTCAGGACAAAGGGTCAAAATTCAGGACAAAAATTCAGGACGGAAGGTCAAAATTCAGGACAAAAATTCGGGACAAATGTTCGTTCTACAGACACTACGAAGGAGGTCGCGCAATGGTATATTACAGGCAGGGCACCAAAAGGGCTGAATCCCGACCACACAGCCCTGAAGTGTCTAGTTAGTGCAAGCTCGAAACACTCTCCATTCTTAAGAACTGTTGTTTGGCTCTACTGTACTCTCGTCTCCACATCTCTGCACTTGATGAGATCAGATAGTAGAGAACGGAGAAAAAGTATTTATCAGAAGTTCTGTGGGACTGTCATTTTTCTGTGGGTAGACACACCCCAGAGTTCTAACTGTCTTTGCCCACAGTTCTCAACCAGAAACACAACCTTATTTGACTTGCATCCGGCCTAAATGATAAGACTGTGATGTTGTTGAAAGAAATAGCCATGAGAGCAGCACTCCCACCCACAGTACTTGGAAACTTGGAGCGCAAATCCCTTGACATAGAATTTACTGCAGAAGTGTTCTTGAACTTTCAAGATTTTGCCATGGGGCATCATTTATGGGTGCAACGGTGACCCCCTGTCTCAGCGGAGTAAGGGCGGTATCAGAAACAGGATTGATACAAAGCTCTAATGAGCCTTCTTTACTTTCTGTACCTCTCACCTACGTCATTTGAAAGTAAAGTCATGAATGTTCTAACCAGTAGCAGATTGTAAGCTAAGCTACAGACTTGCAAACCAATTATTTATTTCTGAAAGTGGAACCAACCCTAGTAAAAGTTAGTCTCTGTCACTCCTCCACCCCCAGAGCGCGTGAAGGGAGCAAGAAATAAGTACAACAGAGGGGGAGAAATGGGTAAAAGAGAAAAACTATGAGGGGAAAATAAGGAAGGTAGAGCATGAAGAGGACACTAAAGAGAGTGGGATTAAATACATAAGAGACGGGCGACAGGTGTAAGTGAAATATAGACATTTGAAAATGAATGAGGCAGGTGACAGCAGTAGGTGATATGCACATAGTCAGGTGACAAAGTGAGCCAAGAATCAGAGAGAGGAAAAGTGGTGATATGGGACGACAGTATGAGAGTTATGATCTACATAGAGGCAGATGCCGAAGAGAGACAGGGAGAGAGGAGAGACAGATGTGAGAGAGGTGCGATAAAAAGAGGTTATAAAGACCGCTGGAAGGGTGGGGTGGTAGACAAGTGCGAAAGTACAGATGAAATAAGGGAGACAATTGAGAGTGTAGTGATAAAGTAACAGACAGGTTATGTCGTTTATAGTGAGAGAGAAAGAAAAAGAAGCTGGTGATAAGAAGACACTGGTTAGTAAAAACAGCTTGGGGAGAGGCAGGAAGGAGGAAGGTTAGCGGTATGGACCTGATATAAGACTGCTGCGAAAGAGACAGACAAGGGGTTATAAGAGAGGTGGACAAGTGAAATAGGTGAAAAAGTGATACAACAGGTAAGAAAGTCAGTTGAGACTCCTTAAGTTACAGATCAGTAAAACGGCATCAAATATTTTCGCCCAACCACATCCAAGTGGCAGGGAATTCTACTAGAGCCGAGTGGTGCCCACCGGAACAGGTGCTCAATAGCTGATAAAGAACAAACGGAGGCAGGGTGAGCAAGCATAATCTATTCACAGCTCGGCTGAACATCTTCACCTTTAGAGACAAAAAAAACATTGATAAGGTTTCTTGAACCATATACATCATGTACCGAATAGCGGTGATCTTTATAAGATATTTTGATACTGCTCTCAGGAAGACTAAGGTGCCCATTTCATGTAAGATGAGATATTGTTCTCCAGATTCCAGCTTTACTGGGTGCAGAAATGCAGGCAGAAAAAAACAAATGTGTTTCTGTTGAATGTGCAGGCACAAGGCCTCGAATCAGGACACACATGTCAAATTGAACTTGGTAATCCCATATCAAACATGATTTCCCCGATTTTGGACCCAATAACTTGTGACTCCTTGTAATTGGGGAAGACAGTGACTGAAGTCATTAACTTCAGCCCAGTATCCCCTCACCTCGTTAACAATTTCTTTTGTTTTTGTTAGAGTTTTAGATAGCGCGAACAAGATCCGAGACATCGGGTATCAGAGTGCTTTACATGAGCACGAGTTTCGTTACAGTTGGACACATTCATTTTTGTCAGGCACGGGGAGATTAAGTGATTTGCCCAGAATCACAAGATGTTGAGCGTTGTTGCCGAGACTCGAACCCAGTTCCCCAGCTTTGAGGTCGACAGCTCTAACTGTAAGGCTACATCCTAGCACTCATCAGCCGGGCCCCATGTCCAGTCGATTTAAAAGGCTGTTGCAAAATGTAAGTCTACACTTTTTACACTGCAAAATGTAGATATGAGAAAGTACACTCACGCCTAGTATTAGTAAACTTAACCATTGGCCCTCACATTCTGCTGCCCCATAAGGAACCATGGGTAAAGTTGAAAAAGGAAATGAAAAGAATTTAAATAAATGCATCTACTTGCATGTTTTGCCGTACACACGTGTATATGGGTTGGTAGGAATACATTTTCAATACAATGCAATTTTCACTACTGTCCACTGGAACATTTCATATGCACTGAACAAGTGGTGTAACATGGCTCACACACCACTTGCACTGAAATGAGCACTTCAATGCAAAACCATATTTGTGAATTAACACAGACAATGCACATCCTTCACTTTCACTGCAATACAGCTCAAAATTCTTGTCGTAATCTGGCATGCCTAAAGCAGGTGCTTCACACAAGCTTCTTTTTAGCTTCTCAAAAGCTTCCATTTCAATTTCTGTGAGAACAATCGGATCGTTTATATTTGATTTTGTCAGTCTCTGCAGTGGTTTCGCAATTACCGAAAATCCACTAATCCATTGACGACAATAGCCAACCATTCCAAAAAACATTCTTACCTGTCTCTGTGTTTTTGGAGGTTGCATTCCCTGAATCATTTTGATTCTTTCAATTGTCACTTGTCTGATTCCTTTTGCAATCCTGTGACCAAGGTATTTTACTTCTTGTTTGCAAAACTGTAATTTTGCAGGTGACACTTTATGTCCTTCATCTGCCAATTATCTCGTGTTTTTGCTGCAGCGAGTAAATCATCAATGTATTGGACCAATGTCGATTTTCCTGGCAAATTTAAATTCTCCAATGATTTCTTTAACAACTGATTAAAGATAGATGGACTCTCTGTATACCCTTGAGGGATACGACACCATGCTAGTGTACGACCTTGGAATCTGAATGCAAAGATTTGATGGCTATCTGGATGCAATGGAACAGTAAAGAACGCATTGCAAAGGTCAATGACAGTATACCATTCTGCATCATGCGGAATTTGGTAAAGAATCACTGCTGGATTTGGAACAACTGGACAACATGGAACAACTATCTGATTAACCCTTCTCAGATCTTGAACTATTCTGTACGTTCCATTTGGCTTTTTGATCCCCATAATTGGTGAATTACAAGGACTGCTTTCAATTTCTTTTAGAACACCTTGTTTTATGAATTTATCAATTACAGGAATGACACCTTCAATTGTTTCTGCTTTCATTTTGTACTGAGGAATTTTTGGGAATTCAATTCCTTGTTTCACTGTAATTTTAACAGGATCAACATGTCTCATCAAACCCATTTCATTTCCTGTTAAATCCCAAATTTCAGTTTTGACTGTCTTTTTCAATTCTTCTGGAAGATTATCTTTTTCAAATACAGGAAATAATTTACTTTCCTCTGCTTCAATCATCAACATTGTTAATTTGTAAAGCCCATCTTCCTCAAAAGTCTGTAGCTCAATACCCTCCGGTAGTTCATCTTGCATAGGATGTCTCTTCCTAGCAAGTTTACAGGACTGCTATTGCAAACTACGAACCTGTGTTTGTCTTTGAATTTGCCAATTTCTACCTTTACAGGCTCTGTCAAATCTGTTTTAATTTGCTGATTAGCTACGCCAACTACTTGGATAGTGTCACCAGAGAGAGGCAGGTTTTCAATTTCCACTGATCTAACAGTAGAACGGGTAGCACCAGTGTCCACAAGAAAAGTGATTTCTACATCATTCACTTTACCATTTACAAATGGACCCGACTGGTCAACCTCAAGAGTGGCTCCAAGTACACACTCTTCCTCCTCTCTCAGGCACCGTCATAAGTAATCCTCTGAATCACTTCCTCCATTTTCTGTCATCAAAAACTGTCCAGAAACATTTGGCACATTCACTCTTTTTGGTCTGTTTACCTGATCACGTCCGCTGAATCCTGTTTCCGAATTATACCTTTGACCACCTCCACAGTTAGGAAGAGGAGGCTGAGAAATTTGACTCTGCTGATTTGCTAACTGTCGCTGTAGCTGTTGCTGCAGATTCAACTCATTTAGTTGTCGCTGTAGCTGTTGCTGCAGATTTACATCATTCTGCATCTGTGGATTTAATGATGTATTTTTTTAATTTCTGGGTGGATTTTTACACTCTCGCTTCCAGTCTCCAATTTCAGCTCCTCAATATTAACATTACATTTTGGCTTATTAAAATTACCTTTACATTTTCCTTGACCCTGATTCTGATTAAAATTTACATTTTTATTCTCTAAATTTGCAATCTGCTGTTCAGCTACCTTCACCTGTGCCCGCATTGCCTTTTCCTTTAATTTCTTTTGTCTGACATCAATCTCATCACTACAGTATTTTGCCTTTCTCAATATGTCGTCAACTGAGAGTGATTGCCAACCAACAATATTATTTCTAATCATCTCACTAATTTCAGGTCTAAGACCATAAACGAATCTGTAAATAAAGTGGCTCATGTCTTTTTCATTTAATTTTTCATAGCCACTGTACTGTTTGAAAACCAACAGTAATCTTTCATAAAATGAAGGAACAGATTCCTTTGGCTCCTGATTTGTTCTGTCAATTTTGACCCAATCAACTTCTTTTGGAGGAATCTTATTTTTCAACCAATAAATTACTTTGTCATACAATCCCATGACTTCTGATGATGGAGCACCTGTCGCTACATCTCGAGCTGGTTCCACTTTTGGCCAACTTACAGCAACTTTACATTCTGTCCAAAGATCTGATGGGACAACAATGTCAAAGAATCCATCAAGATCAATCCAAAGAACTTTTGACACTTTAATGAATCTTTCCACCTGTCGATACCATTCTACGGGCTTCTCTCTCAGCCGAGGAAAATCATTTGTGAACAACAAAATGTCTTGTCTAGACCAGGGAACATGAACATAACCACCACCTGCAATTTCTCTCATTGGGTACTGATTAGCCATCCTTTCTCTTTTTTCTTCCTCTTTTCTCTTGGTCCACTTCACTCTCCATTTTCTCAAGTCACCCAATGTTTTAATGTACACAATCAAATCTTTTATATGCATAATTCTTCCCATTGCATTGAAATTATCAATGTCTTTTTCAGTGAAATCCAATCTGTAATGTTTTCCCAAATTCTTCTGCTTGCTCAAATCAATCTCTAATTCTGCAGCCAATTCTTCTAATTGATCATATTTATTTTTCGTTTTCCACTGTACACTTTTGCAAATGAATAACAATTCATCATCTTGATAATGCTTCAAGCTGACAGGACCAATTGTACCAATAATTATTTCCTCCAAATCTGCTTTTAATCTCGCAACATCAAGCTTTGAGGATGAATCTGATTTTTCAACACTTTTTTCTGGGGATTCAATATCTGATTCTGCACCCATTGGTGTTCTGCATGATGAACCTGGATTAAAAGTTAAATCAGGCATCTTTGTTTTCTCTCGATGTATTTCAGATAATTCTGAGTAAAAATTTTCAGCCACTTTTTGAATTTCTGCATTTAATGGAATTGTTAAACCTGGCTGTTTAATTTCTCCTTGATCAAAAACAGGCTGAACAGGACCAATAGTTACTGGAACTGTTACTGCTTCCATGCCTTTAGTTAACTGTCGAATTAATTCTCCTTTTGATTGTAAATATTCTGAAGTATTTGGAACTTCCTCATCTGTGCTAGCATCTATTAAACTTCTGGAAGGAATCTCATTTCTTAAAACTGGAGTTTCAGGAAAAATTCGACTTTCACCAAATACATTTGAATTATTTCTCGTCTCTAACCTTTCAGGAGTTTTAAAAGATTCAGAATTATTCGGGTATAATTTGGGTGTTTCTTCATTTAATGGAGGTGCACTTGGTGTGGTTCTTGTAGAAACCATCGGGGTGGACCATGAACAAGCTGGTTTTAAAGGAGTCTGTTTTTTATTAGTCATATAAATTTCTTCTAAAACTGGATCTTCTAAATCACTTTCTTCAATATTATTTTTCTTTTGAGTATTCTTTTGACCAGGAATTTCAGTAATAATTTCTCTCACTGGGTAAAGACCATCACACTTGTCTGCCTGTCTCCATGGTCGCGTCCTATCCTCATGAGTTTCTCTTTTAAAGTTTGATGAATTTGAGGGTCTTTTTATACCACAGCTTTCTCGTTGTAATTCAAACATCTCATCCTCCCATTCAACTAAAGCTTCGAATTGTGTAGGTCTAGGTCTAGGCACAAGAGCCATCATTTTTTCTCACAAGTTTTTCAAAATTCTCATATTAAATGAGCCATCTTCCGGCCAAGCTAAAATACCGTCATTTTTGGTATAATCCATCCATACATCAAACCAAAGGCAAGTATGATAACCATATTCACCTTCCATATAAGCTGCAGGTGGTTTATACTTATGAAGTAACTTTCCACCTCGAGTCATAATTTTCTTATCAGGTGAAAGTACATTTTTCAATTTCTGAAGCAATGTAAGCTTCTTTTCCTCTTTTCTATAATAATAACTCATGTTTTAATCAGATTTGTTTAATTTAGAATGATCGTAATTATTTCCTGGTTGTTCCGCTAATTCAGCCAATCCGTATGCGAAACACACCAACAAGCCAATCAGGTTAAGCTACGTCACCACCTTACTCAACTAATAAAATTGCTGTTTTTCACAAGAGCCAATCAGCTAATAGTTCGTCGGAATCACGTGAGCCAATCAGTGCGCTAGCTGTGACGTATGTTAGCCAATTACAGCGCGGACCTGTGACGTACACAGCCGCTGCAGCTTCTCGTGTCTCACTCCTAGTGCTCACCCCTCCTTCACAAAAACTTTTCACAGCGCCATTTTAAGAACACTTTTTCAATGAATTTCAATTAATAACAACAGAAAGAACAAACCATTTGTCTGTTTCGCTAAAATAAAGTGACAGTTTTTGCAATCATACTAGTATTCTTTTTGCGTGGAATAGACAACGCTATTCTCACAGAATATACATTCGTTGATAAAGTATGACTACTCTACCCTTCTAACAGGTAATAACGAACTTGTTTCTCTCTGAATGCACATAAAGTAGCAATTCAAAGTTTAACTCGAACGGAATTACAAAATCATTCACGCACTTTCAAACGGAAGATTTCCCTAACTACATATACATGAAATCTTGGCAGGACTTTAACCAACCATAGAAATCCTCATTTGTTAGTAAGAATAGACGACGCTAACTTACCCATCACTCAAGTTTGGATAAATTCTATTACTCTCTTCACAGTGAGTTTTAAAGCAGGCTCTTAGTCCCTATACTCGAAAGCTACAATTTCATAGAAAATCCTCACTATACATTTTACCTAGCACACCTAAAATCCCTAAATTTGTGTTGTACGCCCACAACACTAGTGATAATAATACCACTATATTGAAACAGAACAAATGCACTGTGTAACTTCACTTCTTGTTACACCATTCAAATGCCGCGGCAAGCTAGGAATTTTCACACTGCTGGAAAAATCCTTACAACAACATATAACATATGAACAAACTCAACATATGTTAAACATTGATCCTATGCAATTACTATGTAACATGTCAGTTACCATAGCAACCATCCTCTGCTACCAGAGAAATTGATCCAGCGCCCCTATAGAAAATATGTCATAGTAACACTACCCAACTCTACAATACTCACCATTAATCATAAATCACTCACAAGGCCCATATACTAATATATAGACATATTTTGAGCCACTGAATCATGTGACCTAATTAATAAAACCTTATTTACAATTCATATATACATTTATATACAACTGTGGTATACTGACTTTACCATGGTTTAATAATTTTTCATTTAATTAGGCCACACAGGCGATAGGATCTGCTGATGGTAACTAAACTCTTTGAATAACAAGGCCAGCTTGTATTTTCAAAAAACTTATTTATTAACTATTTATTCAAAGAAAAGTGCATTTTTATTAGATTCTTTATTATTCAAGCAGTATGGTTTGAGGAATTGCAAATTAGTTAGACAGTTTTCAAGCAGAATCAAATAACATGTTTAAAGAAGAATAAACAGTTTTTCCATCACCTAAACCCTATTTCCTTGTCTAAAACTCACTTCACCTAAATTAAAATTGTAAAGTCTTATAGCCCTATTAATTCTTACGTGCTCCAAAGAAGTCCGTCAGCACGTCACGCCCATCTGGATTTGGAAGCGAGAAGCGCCCTCCCTCCAAAGAGGTCAGTTTATATACCTTTTCTAACTAACTAATCTAAGTAAAAAGAATACTTTTCTCATTTGTCCAAAACGCTGAATGGCTGTCAAACGACAGACCACATTAAGTCATCACATTTTCGATGCCCAGTTCCGACTCTCTCTTAGAGTCTATTGTCCCTTATTCTCGTGTCACGTAGCTTCCTTCAAATTGCAACAACTGCAAATGTTTGTCCGTGACTTCCTTAGCTTGACAATCTCTCTGCCGGTTCCTGACCTTGGTCAAGCCGACCAAGAGTACGAATAGTTCTATTATTCAATTAAGTTTGTATTTTCTTCTTTTTAAAACACAGCAGCAACTTTCCACACTGGGCTCTTGCTTTCTCTGAGCAGGATTTTGCCAACTGCATAATAAGATGTGCTAAGCCTCAAGCCTCTTTCTCAGTAACTAGTATATAAACAAACACAAAAGAACAATTAATGCAAGAATTAGAAATCATTCTGTTACCCACCCTCCTTAGCTAATTATTAACCCGTTAGTCTAAGTTACCTAGCAGAAGTAAATAAAGCAACAAACAGATTTGTGCAACATTTAAAACAAAAGACAAAACATGAGCACACAGAAATAAGCACATGCCATTAAGAATAACAGCCGCATTTAATTCTGACACCACAATAGACAGGATTAGTTTATTATTTCTCACATGCAAGCACTTTGCACATAATGCACATATATGAGCACACATATTAGTTTCTCGAGTGTAATGATCTGTAAGTTTAATCTAGGTTGATTAGTGTTTTTCACTGCACACATAATTAATATTATTATTCATTATGGAAGTTTAACTTTGCGAGCTGAAATAAATATATTTCTAAATCTCGCTCCATCACATATGTTGATACACAAGCCCTCCATCAACAAATTCATGAGAGAACTTCACCAATTGATCACTTTCCTAAAGTTAGTCGATGGCTAAGACAGGCTCAAGACTAATTCTTCTAAAACATTTCATACTCTGGTTGTCTACCCTTCTGCAACAATGTGGCCAATGGAGAACTGGCCTTATTTTTCTCCAAATCCCTGCTCCAGTCCGCATCTTATACAGTTTAATTTCTCAAGAAACCAATAGTATATTGTTATTGCTCTAACGATATTTCTAGATTTCATATAACAAACAATATTGCACCAAGGCAAAAAAGGGCCTACACTCAAAGTGTTCTATTTTTGCGGAGTAATTGTTAGAAGAAAAAAAATCTCCTTTTAAAATACAAAGATTAAACTAATTTAGCGGAAGAATTACTGAGCTTTTATCAAAAAAAAGTTTACCTTATAATATTAAAATAGATCCTTCATTGATTAGGATTTCTTTTGTTAGTTCCGCATTAACAATACAATTAATTAATTCGGCAACAAAGATGTGTCATACATTATGAGCAATTGTTTTGCAAACTACTGTCTCCATTTTTGCACTTATTGAATAGGGATCGTAGCAACATCTTTTTGTTGCATTCGATATTCCAAAAGCAGTAAAAACCATGTAAAAGACCATTTCCCCAATATTTCACTGATGCAAATTAATTTGAACAATTTAACAATCATTCCTCTTATCTACAGAGTGAGGTGTAGTTTGAAGGGAAAAAGGGCGAGTGAAAGCTAGAGAGAGCCTAGGAACGAGCGGAAACTGTGAAAACAGCAGACAAACTTCGATGAACTGGAAATAAATGCACACACACACGTAAAAGAAGGGTAAAAAGCACATTTATTAAAGTTACCGACCATTTGAGAAGTTCTTTGAAAAGTGTAACAAAGTCCATGGCTTACTCTGTGGTCCAGAAACTGGGGCTGAGAGAGTCTGCCGGCCTGGGAAACGACAACACTCTTCCAAAATGCAGCAGTCAGACCCTAAAAACACAAAACCGAAAGCGTGCTTCTGCACGTACTACACTACAGTAATGTAAAGGTGGTGCCCTAAAGCTGTTCTCATTGGCCCTAAAGCATTGGTGCCAATGAAAACAGTCCTGCAGTGGCGCCTTGAGCACTAGGATTGGCTGAAGGCTTTCAAGCCAATCCTAGGCTCTCTACACTACGTCTTGGGCAATCATTGAAGAGTGAAAGCCACAAAATTATTGTCTGTCACCCAAAACCTGCAGAATTACGGACAAATGGCGTCCGTTAAAGATGTTGTCACGGATAGAGGGTGAAAATTACGGACTGTCCGTGAAATTTACGGACGGTTGGTCACCCTAGTCCTGTCAGACATGTTGTTTGGCCACACCCCCCTAAGTGGACAGACTTCGAACCCATGAATGAAAGAGAAGTCTCAAACTAATCGCATACTTGAAGAACATATCCCACACTTCCAAACCCCTGCCCTCTAACCTAGTACAGAACCTCAACCATATAATCTCTCCGTTTTGGACCAAAATCATCAACACCTCTCTTTCCTCAGGCTCCTGAAT
Source organism: Lissotriton helveticus (assembly GCF_964261635.1). NCBI lineage: Eukaryota > Metazoa > Chordata > Amphibia > Caudata > Salamandridae > Lissotriton > Lissotriton helveticus. Next base: position 153,276,257 of record NC_136068.1, on the reverse strand, counting down.
CCCTCCAAATAGGACAAGTCACACCCACTTCAACAACCCAAGACATATCACCAACCTTCCCTTCCTAGCCAAAACGTTGGTGAAGTGTGTCCTGCTTCAACTCAACCGACTCATAGAGGATTTCAACTTCCACAACACTTTCCAATCATGATTCGGGAAAGGCTGTAGCACTGAAACTGCTAGGCTAAATATTTCTGATGACATTCACAGATCTTTAGATGAAGGCAACGCCTGGATCCTAATCCTCCTTGACTTATCTGTGGCTTTCAAGACAGTAAATCATCCATCTTTACATGAGACTCTCAAAAGCTGCATTTTTATCAATGGCACAGTCCTCAGATCG